>NW_025408587.1:0-2400000 GCF_019650295.1 Cercospora kikuchii
TCTCTCTCTCTCTCTCTCTCACCCTCTCCCCTTCCCTCTCCTTCCTCCTCTCTCTCTCTCACCCTCTCACCCTCTCCCCTTCCCTCCCCTTCCTCCTCTCTCTCTCTCTCTCTCACCCTCTCTCCTTCCCTCCCCTTCCTCCTCTCTCTGTTTTCCTTCCTATACTCCAAATCCGCCTTCCCTTCCATCTCCGAAATCCGCCTCTCTCCGATCCAAAACCGCCCGACTATCCCTCCGAAATCCCCTAACCTCCAACTCCGAACCACAACTTCAACACACCCTAACCCTGTACCTCCACCAACACACCCGAACCCTGTACCTCCACCCGCTATAAAATCCATCCTAACTCCTATCTATACTGTCCCGGCCTCGAACCGAACCCCGACGAATTACGAATCCTATAACCCTGCTCTCCACCTAACCCTAATCTCGAACCCTTCGCCTCTGCCGAACTCGCCGCTACAACCACCCTGCCATCTGCTCCCAAATCCATCCCCCCGCCTCGACGACGCGAACGACACGGACCGACATCGAACCTATCTATATATCTACGGGAACCCTCCCTCTCCGAACACCACTCCATGCCCCCGACGTGACACTGCATCGCCTATGTCTCTATGGGAATCCATATCGGCCATGTGCGACATCCGGATGACGCCCTGCATTCCCCTCGCCCCGCATGCCCGATGTGGTGCGACCGTGGCGGGCGGATGACAACGGCCACGGGGAATCTACTGGTCTACGGCGCTGCTACGCTCCTGGCCGCCCCTCTGAAAACTCCGCCATCGTCGTACCATCGCCGGAAAATGGAAACATGTCCGATCGCGACCGGCTTCGCCCTCCGACATACGTTCCTGTATATCGACCTGCTGCACCAACCCTACCGTGCCGCGACGATCTATCCTGCACGCGGGGACGGGCATCTTATGACTACGAATGACCCAATAACCGCCTTCTCTCCTCGCTATGTCGCACCGCGCATATGGGATCACCGATATACTCTACAACGACGAACCCTCTCCCTTCCTACACGAACACCAACTTCTGCCAACCCTAACCCTAACGGATCGACGACCATCTGCCGCCGACGACATGCGACGGGAACGCCTGATGTCGCGGCGATGCGATGCTACGACGCACGGCAATAATCCTGCGACATGGAATCCGCGGAATCGGGCTCGTGTCCGAATCGTACGGATGAAATCTTGCGAAACCGACGTCAAAAAACATCGTGTTGTGGCCACTCTGCTATTCGAACATTGGCGACGACGACGAAACACACATTCGGCGCCCGAACGATAACCGGAACCATTTCACGCTACTTCTTCCCCCTCGTCGCGAATGGGGACCATGATTGCCGTCGTGGTGCAATTTACGGGCCCGCTTTTCGATCGGAATGTCGAAAACCACCAAAACTGCCCGGACGGCAACGACGATATCACACCCACGCCATCGTCTCTGCCCTCCGAACCCACACGACATCGAAAATGGACCGCCCTCGTGCTCTCCGAATTTTTGCCCGAATTTTGGGGCACTGTGGCGACGACGACGAATTTTGGAATCCGCCGCATCGCCATGCTCTACGCCCACCACTTTCGCGCTGACGTAATCATCCACCGCACCTCACTTGGCCATTCTGATCTGGTCACCCTCGAAATCGGACGGACATGCGAACAAAATGGACCTCTTCTCTGCCGGCGACCCGACATCGTGGGATGCTACCACGGTGGATTAACGGCGGGACAATGCCTCTCTACTGCCGACGAACGATCCTTACGGTCTGCTCGCAATGCCCTTTCGCACGGCTGGAACGGAACATCACTCCTTACTAATACTATAATGCATATGCGAATCCGATCCTACCCCGACGCCCTCGGTGCCGTGCACTTGTCCAAACTCCCAAAACAATCGAAACAACCCCGACATTTCGATGCCCTGGGACACTATCTTTCATCGGACTCGTCATCCGCGACGATGCCCACCTTCTGCGCCTCTTCTTCCATCCACGACACCATCCGTTCGCCTCCTACAACCAACATCGCCGCGACGGCGGGTCGAACTACACCCGGAAATTGACAACTCCGCTGGCGGACGCGTCGAAACCGCCGTCGTCCGCCATGGCTGATGTCCTGCCATTGGTGGCACACCGCTTGGGGGACGTGACATCCGAAACAACCGGTGTGTGCATCGAAACGAATCTTGCTAACAATGTCGTACGCCCGCTGGACGGCATCTCGCATGTCCCATGGGCACTGCTGCCACGAATGCCCCCCATCGGCTTCCCCACGCACAAAACATATGCTGCACCGCCCCGTCCACTGCTGCAACGTCGACGCGATGGACTCGACGCTGACGTGCTCCATCTGCCGACGATGTCGTTGGCGCTGCTCGACGAACGCGAACGCGCGGGCCTGCGCTTCGCGCTCGACTTCTCGTCGCCTGCGGATCCGCCCCTGCTCCTCCTCTTGCTCACGATCGGTCTCGCGCTGCTCGACGGCGACGTCTCCGACATGCTCGCGTTCCCCTTCGGGCCGGGGGACGGCGATCCTGCGCCGCTTTCGACCCCGCGGCAACCCGCGACACACGTCGCATCGTTCCTCGTCGACCTGGCACGCACTGCGATCCACTCGACCATCCATGTGTCGGTCCAACGGGACCCGGCGACACTGCTCCCCGCGGATGAACGCCTTCATGGCCGCGTCGGTGCCCCACCCCTGCTCCTCCTTCTCCTGCCCGGTCCGCTCGTCGACGGACGTGCCCTGCAACATGATGGCCTCGCTGGGGCGCCCGTCTCGCCCGGCACGCCCGCTCTCCTGGGCGTACTGCTTGATCTGCTCGCGAACGCCGACGTGAATCACGACGCGGATGCGGGGGGCGTCGACGCCCAACCCCAATGCGTTGGTGGCGGTGAACACGCGCTCCGTCTCCCCGGTCAATCGTCGCAAAATCGTCTTCTTCGCCGCGGCGTCGCCTACTCCGCGGTGATACACGCTGCACCCCAACACGCCGGCCAAACGCTTCGCCTGTTCGACGCGCCTGCAATACACGACGATCTGGCCCTCGGGGTACTGCTCCTTCTTCCGCTCGACCAACTCCCGCACCGCCCCATCCTCCTCCTCGCGGGCATACTGGACGACGGAATACGCAATGTTGGGTCGACCCGTGACGTCGCGAATCATCCGCACATCCTGCTCCTCGACCCCGATCGCGTGCAAAAACATGCTTTCCTCGCTGGGCGGCAATGTGGCGGTCAAAAACAACACCTGCACCCCGTACCCGGTCATCTCTCGCAACTCCAACACCTTCGGCCTCCAATCCGCCGTGCTCTCCAAAACGGTGTGGCACTCGTCGATGACGATGCGTTCCAATTGCCCGTTCGCACGCTTCATCGCCAAAAACTGGCCGAACGCGACCGACACGGCCGACTCGGGCGTCACGAACACGATCTGACTATCATACGGGGGCCGCTCGCCGTTCCACTCGCTGCATCGGATTCCGGCGGCGCTGCACCGCTCGTGCAAATCCTGGCGCAACGACACGACGGGCACCACGACGACGGTCAACCATTGCGGGGAACCGGCGGCGGGCAACATGAACAACATGCTCTTCCCGCCGCCGGTGCGCATGACGGCGACGACGTACGGCGTCCCCGCGACGATGGCGTCCAACGCTGGCCGCTGCACTCCACGGAACGCCGCGTCGGGCCCGTACATCCTCGCCAACTCGCCCGCGACGTCGACGCTCCGGATCCGCCGCGTGCGTGCGGCGTCGACCTGCTCCTGCTCCTGCTGGATCCGCGCGCCGACATCTGCGACCCCCTGATGCTGCGCTTCCGCGGACGGGAACTGTAAAATGCGGTGCCAATTGACGCTCACCTGCCGGAACTGCTCCCGCTCGGACATGGTGATGAACGGCGACTCGGTCATCAACAACCCATATATCATCTCCTCCATCTCGGGGCTGTGCCCGGACTGGGTCGCCTGCACGTTCCGCATCTGCTCGATCACGGCGCCAATGGCCGACCGCTGCGGACTGCCGTCGTAAATCCGGTCCAACGTGTCCCGGACGCTACTATTGCGACACAACTCGCGCTGGATGGCGGGATATGCGTTCCTCCACACCGCGACGCCGATCCGCACGCCGATGCGGCTCTCGGTCTCGCGATACATGACCCTCCGGACGCGGTCGGTGTCCCAAAACCCGTCGGTGTTCAACGGCGCCCGCTCGTCCTGGGACGGGGGCACATCCGCCAACCACTCGTCGTCCTCGTCGTCCTCGTCGTCGCTGTGTTCGGCCGGGCCCCTGCGGACCCCCTCCTCGACTCCATCGTCGCCCTCGTCGCCCTCATCGTCGACTTCGCCGTCCGCCCACTGCTCCTCGGGCTTGGGCTCCCACACATGCGCACCACGCTCGAACTGGTCCCGCACCGCTTCGCGCAACTGCTGGACGAATGGCTCGATCAACCACAAAAAATACACGACGACCTCTCCCACCTCCGTGGGCACGTACCGGTGCACGATCTTGACCCGCTTGCTGGCGCTGTATCCCTTGTGATAATTGGTGACGAACGCGACCATCCCGTCCTGGATGAACACTCCGCGCTGGCCGCGACTCTGCTCCCCATTGCGGTGCCGGATGCTGCTCAACTCGGTCGCGCGCGCGGGCGCGCCGCCCGAAAAATGGACCAACGCCATCAACTCCTCCTTGAACTGCCGCACCTGCCGGAAATACGCCTCGACGCCGCTCTGCTTCCACACGACGCGCCCGCCGCCGCTGCTCTCGATCAACTGCCCGGGGTGCTCGTCCGCCAATCGCTCCCACATCCACCGCTCCCCGGGGACCGACCACGTGTTGCGGTGGTCGTCGATAAAACACCACCGGGGGCTCATCTCGCTCGCGTCGTCGTACAATGATGCCACATCGACGTCCGGCATCTGGACGGGCCTCCAATCGCGCGCGCGGACGACTCCGTCCGCCGGGAACCACATCAACTGGTGCACCAAACGCCGCCGCACGCTCTCGTTCAACCCGTGCACGACGGCGCGGACCATGTCGATGGTGAATCGCGCCTTGCCGACCGTGATGCGCGCTCCCTCCCACAACACCTGCCCGGGCGCCTTGGTGGTGTACCGGATCTTCATCCCGTACGTCTTCTGGTGGAATATCCGGTCCAACGGCGTGGGGCGGCCCCCGTATTGCGTCAACGTCATGCATCGCTGCGCGTACGGCTGCACGCCCTCCAACACGGCCGGCGCGGCCATCTGCGCGGCCACGACGCTGCTCCCGCCCGCGGTGCGCGCGCGAATGGCGCTGACGCGCTGCCCGTGGGCGTGGTACACGACCATCGCCCGCAACGGCGCGATGATTCCGGACAAAATGGGGGTGTAATTGATGGCGGGCACCCACCCCCCCTTCTCGCTGTTCAACCCCAACACGGCCAACCCGCTGACGATGGCGCTCTGGAACTCGCTGTCCTTCAACGGGTGGTCGAACATGGACAACCAAAACTGCAAACTGCGGCGCACCAACTGCCGCTTCGCCCGGGCCTTCTGCGCGTCGCCCTCGGACTCGATGACGGCCACGGCGCCGCTCTGGACGCGGGCCAACGCCTGGTGCTGGCCCTCCAACAACACGTACGGGGGACGCCGGTCGCGGGCGTGCGTGCGCCAAATGTACCGCAATATCTGGACCCAATGCCCGCTATACTTGCGAATCGTCTTCACCTGCTGCTCGGCGTAAAACGGCCGCTCGTTGTCGTCCGCGCCGCACTCGCGGCGATTGATGTGCTCCAACGCGGCGCGTCCGACTACGGCCGGACGACACACGCGGAATGCCTGTCGGATCAACCGTCGCGTGGCGTGGCATGCCTCCGCCAACCCGACCATCTCGCCGTCCTCCTCGGCCGGGGGGACGGGCTCATCCTCGTCTCCCTCTTCGCCCTCGGCGGGCCGGATGGTCGCCAACAACTCCTCGGACGTGAATCCTGCCAAATGGGCCGACCACCCGGTAAAATCTAACCACGGGTCGGCGACGCTCCGCGCATTCTCGGCGGGGATGGTGCTCTCCTTTCGCAACTCTTCCCGCCGCTCTTGGATCTGGCCCAACAACGCGCGCATCGCATCGCTGGCGGGGGCCTCGACGGCATGGGACACGACGAAATACCGCTGCCATCCTCGAAACTTGAAAAATCGCTGGCAATGCTGGCCCTCCTCCCATATGCGGTCCGTGGGGGGGCCACCTCGCCCGTTCCGCGACCGACCTCGCGCCTGGTTCGACGACCATGCATGCGCCTGGCGGCAATGTGCTGCGATGTGGGCGGTCTTTGCTCCGCGACACATATACGGACATGGCTGTCCCGCGGCATCGACGCCTCGACACCGGAATCCATCGGTGTATACGGGCAACCATTCGATGGGGCGCGCGCCTGCTTCGGGATATGTGACTTCTTCTGGTGCCTGGGCAACGTCGGACAAACCGGCGAACACCTCGTGGACGCGCTGTTGCATCTCGCGATCCCATTGGCGATGCGCACGCCGTAAATGGCCTGCAAACTCGTGGGGAATAATCGCGAATCCGCATGGCTTACATATCACGACGCCGTACTCGGGCAAATGGGCAAACACCTCGATGAATGTCTCCATCCGATCGCGCTTCTTCCCATTCATGGATGGGAATCAACACGTTCGCCCCCGCCGCGACGTGATGTCAAACTCTCCCCTGACCCGGTCTCCCGATTCGTATGCGGCTCAACTTTAATCGTATATGTGGACGATGGAACAATTTCCTCTGCTCGACGCGGGGCTCTTCAATTCGCGAAACTGGGCGCGCGGCATCGATGGTCGGTCTGTAAAATGTGTGCGAAATTTGGGGGCAATCGGGCCCATGGTGGAAACATGGCCGATTTTGGGGCAAATCCATACGTTATATAAATACTCTTGCGATCCGTCCTCGGCATTAACTGCTACGACGAACACGCAACACGCTCGCTACTTATGGAAAACGCTTCGACGTGGTCGCCAATGCTCTGGAATGTGCAACTATATGCGATACGGTACTACCTTGCCCTCCGGGACACCGATATGCTCGTGATCGAATGTTTCGTCGGGGTACCCTAACCCTAATGGGACTGGCGACGACGATTCCTCTCGCATGGCACGTCGAATCGGCTTCAAACTCACGGACGGGCGACTTCACTGTCTCGTGTTATTTTGTGCAACGTTGCGCGATTTTGCGTGCCTTCTGGCGGACGGCATGAATTTTTTGCCATTCGTGGTCTCCTACGGATAACAATGGCGCTACTGGCAACGACGATACCTCCCGAACGACAATACGAATGGACCCCAAACTTGGTGACGGCTAACCTGGCCATCGAATGGAATGTGGGACAACGCTGCTCGGATTGTGGGATCCTCTTACGTGTGGCGTAATTTTCGCAATACGCGGTACTCGACGTGCCGAAATGGCGCTACTGGCGACGACGATATCTCTCGAACGACTTGTCCGATGAACACCAAACTCGCGGACGGGCGACTTTACTATTCAATGTAATTTTGTGCAACGTTGCTCGAATTTTGGCGTCCTCTGACGGGCGGAATAATTTTTGCAATTCGTGGTCTCGTGCGTACGGCTGCGGGCGGAACTGGCGACGTCGATACATCTCCAACGGCAACGCGAATGGACACAAAACCTGGGGACGGGCGACTGTACTGTCCAATGTAATTTTGTGCGACGTCGCTCGAATTTCGGTGGCCTCTGCCTGGTGCTAAAACTTTTGCAATCCGTGGTCTCTTGCGTATTACTACGGGCACTACTGACGACGTCGATACCGCTCGAACGGCCCTCCGAATGGACTCCCAACTCGTGGACGGGCGGGCCATGGTCGATCCGCAAAACCTATGCAATATTTGGGGACAATCGGATGCGTCGTGGAAACACGGTCGATTTTTGACGTTGTAAATGCGCATCACAAATTTCCTTTCTCCCCCCCGCCGTATTGGCCTCGCGTGTCCGACACGTACTACGCTCGCTCCTTGTCCGGAACGCTTCTCGCTGGACGCGGACGCTCTGGAACTGGTGGATGCGTCCGATACAACTCTATCTTGCCCTCCGGGACGCCAATATACTCGTGGTCGAATGCTTCGTCGGGGCTACCCTAACCCTAATGGGACTGGCGACGACGATTTCTCTCGACTGACACGACGAATGGCCTTTAAACTCGCGGACGGGTGACCTGACTATCGAACGTAATTTTGTGCAACGTCGCTGGAATTGTGCCGCCCTGCGGCGGATGGCATAATTTTTGCAATCCGCGGACTCTTGCGTTGTGCTATGGGCGCTACGGACGACGTCGGTGCCTCTCGAACGGGGCTGCGAACGGACCCGAAAATCGGGGACGGGCGACGGTAATCCTAAATGGAATATTGTGCAACGTCGCGCGATCTTTGATATCCGCATGCGTGTGGTATTATTTTCGCAACCCGCGGCCTTCTACGTGCTAAACTGGCGCCACTGGCAACGATAACATCTCTCGAACGGCAATGCGAATGGACTTCGAACGTGGGGACGGGCGATATTCCTATCTAATGTAATTTTGTGCAACGTCGCGCGAATGTGGTGCCCTCTGCCGGCTGGCGTAATTTTTGCAATCTGTGGTCTCGTGCGTACGGCAATGGGCGCAACTGACGACATCGATACCTCTCGAAATGTACTGCGAATGGGCTTCAAATCTGCGGACGGGTTTCTGTACCTTTTCATCTCCCTGCCGGAACTTTTGCGCGACTTTATATGGAACACCCCCTGGCGGATGGCAAACACGCGGTGTGCATGCGAAAACGGCACGACTGGCGACATCGACATGTCCCGAACTACCTGTGCAATGGACCCTAAACTCGCGGACGGGCGACCTTGCTATCGAATGTAATTTTGTGCGACGCTGCTCGAATTTTCGCGTCCCCTTGCGGGTGGCATAATTTTTGCAATTCGTGGTGTATTGCATACGACAACGGGCGCTACTGGCGACGACGATATCTCACAAATGGCAATGCGAATCAACTCCAAACTTGGGGACGGGCGACCTTACGATCGAATATAATTTTGCACAACATTGCTCGAATTGTGGCATCCTGTGGCGGGTTGCATAATTTTTGCAATTCGTGGTCTTTTGCGTACGGCTGGGGGCGGAACGCGCGACGTCGATATCTTGGAAACGGCGCTGCGGATGGGCGTCCAACTTCCGGACGGGCGACTTTACTGTCTAATGTAATTCTGTGTGACGCCGCTCGAATTTTGGCGTCCTCTGGCGGACGGTATGAATTTTTGTAATCCGTGGTCGGTCGGTGGTCTCGGGAATGGCGGACCTGGCGACGTCGACATCTCTTTACCGGCGCTGCCAATGGGCCCCAAACGTGCGGACGGACGTCTATATTATCCGCCCTCCCTGGCCGGATCTTTGCGCGAACGTACACGTCCTCTGGCGGGTGGGATATCTCGTGGCACGCGATGCTCGACGTGCGGGAATGGCGCGACTGGCGACGACGATATCTCTCGAACGCCCTGCGGAATGCACTCCAAACTTGCGGACGGGCATCTGCATCCTCCGACCTGCCGCTCTGCAACTTTACGTGAATTGATCATCTCTATGGTGGCCGGGTGGAATTTTGGACTGGACGGTGTCTTACACTCCTCGGCGCCCGGGCGCGTTGCCCTGAAACTCGACGACGCGACTCTTGACGTGCATGTGCGCCCTCTCGACAACTTCTCGCACACTCTATGCCGCCGCCGACGTGTCGGGGATCTATGGGGTCTGTTCGCGCGATGGTTACGACCGCTTCGACGTGCTGTTGCATATGCGATGTGTGCTGCGTACGCCTGCTGCGCCTGCTGCGGTCGCGATTCGCTGGCCTTGGCGGAACTTCACTCGGTCCCATGGCTTTCTTCCGGCGACGATATCTCGCGAACGGCGACAGCGGCTGCGGATTTTCTTTCAATGGTCCTCAGCGATTGCGCGACTCTTCTACATGTCCCGAAATCAGCGTGTGCGAGCGCCATCTCACCATCCGAGATTTGGGGTCGAAATCAAATGATCGGATGGGAGACCCTGGGGAATTTTTGTATGGGAGAAGCAGAGCCGCAAATGATCGAATGGGCATCCGAGACCCCGGCATACTGGGTAGCGATTGCGCGACTCTTCTACATGTCCCGAAATCAGCGTGTTCGAGGGCCATCTCACCATCCGAGATTTAGGGTCGAAATCAAATGATCGGATGGGAGACCCTGGGGAATTTTCGTATGGGAGCAGCAGAGCCGCAAATGATCGAATGGGCATCCGAGACCCCGGCATGCTGGGTAGCGACTGCGCGACTCTCCCACATGTCTCGAGATCAGCGTGTTCGAGCGCCATCTCACCGTTCGATATTTGGGGTCGAAATCAAATGCTCGGACAGGAGACCCTGGCTGAATTTTAGGTGGCTTAGGGTATAAAACAAATGCTCGAACACACGTCCGATCTCCCGGCATACTGGGTAGTCATCTTTCGTGGACACACGGCTGCGCCCGGTCACGGGACAAGGAAGGATCTCTCATACCCTGAGAGATCCTCCTGCATATGAAGGAACGGATCTCTCGCTCTCTCGACAGAGCAGCGGACCGGGTCTCTCACGTACACAACAGACCCGGAGGAACATATGGGATTCTCCTTTGTATATAGCGAGCGATGAATATCGCCTCTCTAGATAGTGATCGCGTACAACTCACTGTTCTATCTCACTGATTGGAATCAAGTGAATCTTCCTACTTCGTTACCTTCCTCTAGACTACCCGACAAGCTCAAATCCCGATCGAGCTCAAGCTTCTGCTTAGTGAGATCTTAGGTCATCAGCATCCCGCTCATAACCTAACAGCTTTGTACGCCCTTAAGGATGTCTACCACAGGAAGCTCCAGGGGGAATCCCGCCCCCAGCGAAGCAGGATCCAGCCGCAGCAAGCCAGTCCAACCTCCAAGACCGACTCCACCAGATGACTCCGACGACGAAGATAGTGGCCCAAGACTGAGAAGCTTCAAACCAGCGAAGCCTGACCACTTCTATGGAGATCGGAACAAGTTCGACGATTGGGTCAACCAGATGGACATGTTCCTCATGTTCAACCCCGTCGAAGGAAACCTCAAGACTGTCTTTGCCAGCACGTACCTCAGAGGTAGTGCACAGAACTGGATCAAACCCCACCTCAAGGTCTATCTGGACAGCGAGGGACGACAGGATCCCACCGGCATGTTCAGAGACTACACGACTTTCAAGATCAAACTCAAGGAGATCTTCGGATCTTCCAATGAGGTAACCCAAGCGATCAGGGTTATCCAGCACCTCAAGCAACGTACCTCAGCATCCGAATATGCAGCCAAGTTCGAGGAACACTCTCAGGTGACTGGATGGGACCAACAGGCGTTAATGACGATGTTCAGACGTGGACTCAAAGACTCGGTCAAGGACCAGTTAATGAACCACGGAGGAACACTTGACACCCTGAAGGATTTGACCGAAGCGGCTATTGAAATCGACGACCGGCTCTACGAGAGAGCGCTGGAACGCAAGTACGACTCCAAGGTTGGAGGAACCGCCGGGTTCACCCCAGACTATGGAAGGAACCGCGGATACCATTCCAAGCCAAATAATCAGTCCAACAAACCATACTACGGACCCCAACCAATGGAACTCGACGTTACCCAGAAAGGTCGGAAGATCAAAGGAAGAGGCAAGCCAAAGGGCAAGCCCAAGAAGAAACAAGGTAGCGATAAGACTTGTTACAATTGTGGCAAACCAGGCCACTTTGCGAGGGATTGTCGTTCTAAGAACATGGTGCAGCGACAATCCATCAACACGATGCAAAGAAGAGAAGAAGGACGAGGTGGTTATAACGACAATAACTCCCCTCAGGAGGTCCGACTTCTAGGCATGATACAACGAAAATCGGAAGGAACGCCAATCCCGCCAGAATGGATTGCGCGAGAAAAGAACATCGAGCAAGACTACATAAACCTCGATGAACGACTTGAAGAATGGGATCGACTAATCAACCTGGTTCGCGAAGAAGAAGACTCGCTCAGAGCACGGGGACAAGAACGCACCGAGTCAACCCACAAGCTTCGCGACTTCCACAATCGAATCGTGGGAGAAAGGAACAAGGTTGTCCAAGAGATAAATCAACAGATCCGAGCAAGTCAATTTTCCGATAACACCCAGAGAGACGTAAGGACCTTCGGTATGATATCTCGGAAGAGAGAGAACAAGGCGACTACCGAAGAAGACGACCAACTCATACTACTCGATCGGCTCGACCGACAAATAAGCGAAATCGAGAACGAAATGCATCCCCTCACCTCGAAGACCGGGCTGTGGACGGACCAGGAATACAAGCGATTCAGGGAACTGATTCGACAGTATAGCAGGATAACCAACGAACTCGAAGTTCTAAGGGACGCAATGGTCGAAGAACCTACGACAAAACGGACGCTTGGAATGATGCAACGACGAAGCATCCCAACACAGATCCGCTGGGAAAAACGTCACGGACACGGAAGCCTTCACTGGCGATTCTGTTACGATGACGCATGCCAAACCCACATCTCTTCCAAGAGGGAGAACAACTTCTTCCCGATCGAACCAATCCGAGAAGAAGATCCTCCAATCCGGCGATATGATGACGGAAGTAGGCCCTTGCCTATTCCAGAGGAGCTGCAAGAGTTAGCACCACACCTCAGACTCGCCGAGGAAGAAAATAACGACGAATCTTGCCATGAAAACCAAGAGAATATCCCTCCTGAAATTGACTCCGAGGAGGAAGGGCAAGACTCGTCCGCAGACGAAGAAGACGTGTCGGAGGAATCATCCGATGAAGAACCAGACCCGGATGACGAAATCACGACATTCACGTGTACCCAGGCAGGAATAATGCGCAAGGTTATGCTATTCCTGGCTATGCGACAAGAAGACATATTCCCGAGAATTGGTGGGAAACGATACCTACACCCCACCAAGTTCGATCACGCACTCAAGGAACTTCGTATCAAACTCTGGAACCAGCCGAGAATCTCTGTACAGTACGACTTCAGATCACTGGTACAGGAACTCGTTCCTATCGGAAGCACGATCACACCATTCGGATATGTCACACCGAGCGAAGAAATCGTGCCGAACTCAGCACGAGACAACATACGCCGAATCTCCGAACAATATGCCAAGATACAACAATGTCAATCGATGTACGCTTGCATCGAAACACCAGAGGAGAAGACAATACACGAAACAATCAGATACACGTCACATCAGATCCGAGAATGGTATAGAACACCTACCATCGAGACCCAGTCGGGAAAAGGATCGACTCTCAAGGAATGAGCGTCCAAAGAGAGTTCTGCAACACGGAAAGCGCTCAGGCATCAACATCAGTCTTTCGCACCAACATTACCGTCAACGGACACAAGGTCCAAGCCATGATTGATTCTGGAGCGAGCGGGAACTTTGCCTCCAAATCATTTGTGAAGCGATATGGGATAGCTACCCAATCGAAGGACGAAGGGTACGAATTGATCGCAGTCGACGGATCATCGTTACCAAGCGTGGAACGAGAAACCATTCCGTTACCACTTGCTATCCAACAGCACCACGAGGAAATTGTCTTAGACATCACAGACATGGCCAGTCATGACGTCGTACTAGGCATACCTTGGTTGAGAAAGCACAATCCAATCATCGATTGGAGACGAGGAGTACTCAGGTTTGAACAATGCGATTGCGTTATCGGCATTGACCCTATGCAGCGACAGAGTTCACTGATAGATGAGGCTAGGAGACAGATCAACGAAATGACACTCCAGTCGCCCGGAGCTACGAAACAATCGAGCCCAACTCGGACAGTCACTCGCGATGGCAAGGAGGACAACCAAGTCACGAGAACAGATGGAAGTAACGTACCATCGAAGGATACGGCCTCGGAACCCGATATCCCCAAGGAGTATCAAAAATGGGCGAAACTCTTTGAAGAGGTAGAAGACATCACCGCTTTACCTAAACACCAGACATGGGACCACCGGATCAACCTGAAACCCGGAACGGAGCCCCCATTCGTGCCACTATTCAAGAAATCCGAACACGCGCTCCAAGAAGAAGATAAGTGGCTACGCAAGATGCTAGCCAAGGGCTGGATACGAAAATCCAGGTCCAGTGCAGGCGCACCTATCTTCGGCGTTCCAAAGCCCAACGGGAAGACACGAATCGTCGTTGACTACAGGAAGCTCAACGACATCACGATCAAGAACCGATATCCACTACCCAACATCGAGGAATCGCAGGACAGACTTACCGGATCAGACTGGTATACGAAGATCGATCTACGAGATGCATTCTATGCTATCCGCATGGCGGAAGGCGAGGAATGGAAGACGGCATTTCGAACACGCTACGGATTGTACGAATTCACGGTTATGCCAATGGGATTAACCAACGCACCCGCCTCCTGTCAGGAGATGGTAAACGACATTCTCAGAGACCTGCTCGACATATGCGTCATCGCATACATGGACGATATCCTCGTCTACACTAGAGGATCTCTTGAGAAACACAAACGACAAGTACAAGGCGTATTCGAAAGACTCTCCCGAGTAGGATTCCGGACCGCACCCGAGAAATGCGAATTCCACAAGAAGGAAGTCAAATTCCTTGGCTTCATCATCAATACAAGAGGAATCGCAATCGACCCGGAAAAGATCGAATCTATCAAAACATGGCCGACTCCGAAGACAGTCAAGGATGTACAGTCATTCCTTGGACTAGCCAACTACAATCGGAAGTTCATCAGAGACTATTCTAAGATCGCCACACCACTGTCAGATCTTACGAAGAAGGACCTCAAATGGAAATGGGAACAACAACATCAGGAAGCATTTGACAGGCTAGTACAGATGTGCTGCGGAGCACCAGTACTAATGATGTTCGACACCAAGAAGCCAGTCTTCATCGAGACTGACGCATCGGATCTAGCCATAGGAGCATGCCTCACACAGATGCATGATGGGAAACGACACCCAGTGGCTTACTATTCAAGGAAAATGTCACCCGCGGAACAAAACTACGATGTCCATGACAAGGAACTGCTAGCCATCGTTGCAGCACTGCAACACTGGAACTACTACGCGGAAGGAGCACCAGGACTAACGATTCTTTCTGATCACAAGAATCTGACCTACTTCACTACGACTAAAGTACTGACCCGAAGACAGGCCCGCTGGTCGGAACTGCTCGGACAGTACAAGTTCGAAATCCGCTATACTCCAGGAAAAGAGAATGGTAGAGCAGATGCCTTGAGTCGAAGAGTCGACTACATGGAAGGAAAAGAACCCGTGCAACAACGAGTTCTCAAGGCCAACCCGGACGGAAGCCTTAGTGCCAACACACAAGAATTCAACAACATAGTGCGAATCCTCAACGACACCGAGGAACAGTTTCCAATACTACAAGGAAAGTACCAGGTACCAAAGGACCGAGAAGAAGAATGCATACGACAACATCACGACGACCCGTCGAAAGGACACCCAGGAGCGACCAAGACTGTAGAACTCATCCAGAGAAGTTTCAGCTTTCCACAGATGCGACAGAAAGTGCTTAAGTACATAAAGCGCTGCGAGCATTGCCAAAGAAACAAGGCCGAACGACATGCAAAATACGGACACATACAGTTTAGGACTCCGCCACAACAACCTTGGGACGAAGTCACGATGGACTTCATTACCAAGCTCCCGCCCTCGAAGGACAAGGTCACGGAAAACACGTTTGATATGATCATGGTCATGGTCGACAGACTCACCAAATATGCACACTTCATACCTGCAAGCGAAAAATATACGGCGGAACAACTCGGATACCTCGTGATGGACAGGCTAGTACGATACCACGGATTCCCGAAAATCTTCATTACCGACAGAGACAAGCTATTCACATCGAACTACTGGCAAACACTGGTCGGAACTATCGGAATCAAACACAAACTATCTACGGCCTATCATCCAGAAACAGATGGACAGACGGAAAGAATGAACCAAACCCTGGAACAATACCTACGACACTACATCAATCACGCACAAGACAATTGGGTTACGCTGCTCCCCATGGCACAAATAGCACTGAACAACCACAAGTCAGAAACTACGCAGGCTACACCATTCTTTGCGAATTATGGACGAAATCCGAACCTGTTCGGAAACCCACATAGTCATCCCCAAGCTGAAAGAGCAATGGTTGCGGCAGAGGACATGAAAACCGTTCATAACGAACTCAAAAACCGCATCCAAGACTCGCAAAAAGCGATCACCAAGTCTAGGCAAGACAAAAGAAAAATGGCACCTCAGCTAAAGAAGGGGGATAAGGTCTATCTTCTTACCAAAAACCTGAAGACAAGGAAGAAGACCAAGAAATTGGATCACATCAAGGTCGGGCCATTTTTGATTGACGAAGCCAGGGGACCAGTCAACTACCGACTCAAACTACCAAAAGATGCAAAGATCCACCCGGTGTTCCATGTATCACTGTTGGAACCCGCCGACGCCGAAACCCCATGCCAAGACACATTCCACTTCCAACCAGAGGAAGAAGACGAGTTCGAAGTCGAAAAAATCCTGGACTACAAGAATCAGAAATACCTCATCAAATGGAAAGGGTACCACGAATCCGACAACACCTGGGAGCCGGAGACGAACCTTACGAACTGCCGGCCACTCCTTGAGCAGTTCCGTCGGCAGGCTCTGCCACAACTCCGTCGAGAAAACCCCAGAAGGCGGAATCCGCGGAACCATCCATAGCACTCCAGGTCAGAGGACTAAGAGCAAGACCAGACGAGTCCCCGGGAGCAAGGAGAACACCCGCCTGTTCCATGGCACGTTCCTCCTCCTCCATCTCCTCGAGCTCCCGCTCCTCAAGAGCACGACCAGCCTCTACTTTCTGGTCCAAGGCATCCAACTGCCGCCGCAAGCGCATCTCCTTCGCGTGCGCCTTCATGAGCGCATCTTTCGCCTGATCCAGCTCGGACAGTAGCTTCTTGCGCTGTTTCCCGAGGCGTTCCCATTCAGAGTCTGTTATCCGCGCGTCGCACCTCTTCGCGTTGCTGGCATGACAGTGGGAACACTTCCCCGACGAAATATGGATCCGACACACCAAGTTGTTCTCTTGACAGCGAGAACAAGGCTTCATGGCGTATTCTCCGAACTGGTGAATTCGAATGGCACGGCGTTTGCGTTTCTTCGTAGACGGCGCGTCAGTAGGATTGATGTTGCAAGGGAAAGAAAGAGACATCTTTACCACCAGGTATGACGAGGGGAATCCTGAGGCTAATAAGCACGGAAGCTCGGGACGAGCTAAGCTAGAGGGGGGATGGTGTTACGGTTCTGACCGTCACGACTCCCCCTGCCCAGTCATCTTTCGTGGACACACGGCTGCGCCCGGTCACGGGACAAGGAAGGATCTCTCATACCCTGAGAGATCCTCCTGCATATGAAGGAACGGATCTCTCGCTCTCTCGACAGAGCAGCGGACCGGGTCTCTCACGTACACAACAGACCCGGAGGAACATATGGGATTCTCCTTTGTATATAGCGAGCGATGAGTATCGCCTCTCTAGATAGTCATCGCGTACAACTCACTGTTCTATCTCACTGATTGGAATCAAGTGAATCTTCCTACTTCGTTACCTTCCTCTAGACTACCCGACAAGCTCAAATCCCGATCGAGCTCAAGCTTCTGCTTAGTGAGATCTTAGGTCATCAGCATCCCGCTCATAACCTAACAGGCGGGAGGCCTCGAGGCCTCCCAACACGCGACAACACCCCCCAACCGACACCGCGACGTCGCGAGCGGAGGAGGGAGCCTGGGAGAAGGAGGTTGCGTCTCCAACTCCCAGACGGCCCAATCCCGCCCGCAACCACCCCTCTCTGGCCTCCCAAGCCAGAGAACAACTGCTAACACCAATACCCTGAAACTGACCATCCAAAAGAACCTAAAGACACTCACCGAACAGATCCAGAGCCACCTCGACTCCCAGTCGACCCTTTCTCCCTCCCCAACTCTCCTCCTCCTCCAACAGGCCCAACAGGCCCTCCTCCACCACGCCCTCCGCCAGGAAGGATCCTCGGCCATTCAGGCCATCCAGAAAACCCTCCAGAGCCGCCCAACACCCACTGCCACCACCCCCAAAACATGGGCCCAAACAGCCCAATTTGGACACACAATGCCAAGGCCCCAGCCTCAGGCATCCATGACCATCTCTGTGAAGATGGGAAACCAAGAAGAAAGAGAAGCAGCAAGGAAGATGAGCCATGACGAGCTCAGAAGGAAACTTGGAGTCCAGCAATTTAAGGCTGTGCAAAAACTCCCAAGTGGAGACCTCAAAGTCATCCTCCACAGAGAAGGAGAGAAAAGCCGGTTGGAAAAGGACCAATCATGGCTTAGGGCTGCATACCCAGGAGCCCAGGTAGAATCACCTGTCACACAGGTAATTGTACACAGCATCAGGACTTCCTGGAAGCCTGAGGATGCGAACAGCTGGGTACAACTGGACCAGGACAATCTGACCTGGTTCCCAGATGGGCTCAAGATCAAGAAAGCCTTCTGGCTCAAGAACCAGAGGGCAAGGGAAGAGACCAACTTCTCATCAGTCGTGATGGCAGTGCAGGACAAGCAGACTGCAAGAGAGATGTGCAAGAGGGGCATAACTATTGGATCAATGTGGTGTGTAGTAGAACCATACCACCCACAGCAGAGGATAGTACAATGCCTCAAGTGCAACAGTTTTGGGCACATAACCACCCACTGTAGGGCTACAGAAGATATATGTGGAAAATGTGCAGGGAAGCACAGGACAGACAGCTGCAAGGAGAAGAAAGTCAAATGTTGCAACTGCAGGGGAGACCACAAGGCATACTCCCTCCAATGCAGCTACAAAGCTGCTGCAAAGACCAAAGCAAGAGCATTCTCAGAGTGGTTCAAAAAGCAATGGGAGGCAGCCTCAGGCCCAACACAAGGAGGCAATGCTACAGAACCCACAGCCCTCAAGAGGAAAGCCCCACCAGCTGAGCCTCCACAGAGGGATGTTAGGTACAAAGGCAGGCCCCTAGGCACCACAGCAACAGCAATGGCAGGCAGGAGGCAAGCAAGCAAGCTCCACTTCCCTCCTACACAGGAGAAAGAGGACACCCAAGGGGAAACAAGCACCCCCCAGGAAGACATGGACATCGACCCAATTGAGCTCCTCTCCCAAGTATCCCATGAGTAACCAAACTATGACAATCTACCAACACAATGTCAACAGGTCAAGCACCACCCAAACCCTACTGCTAGACAGCCAAGCAGCAAGAGAAGCTACAGTTATTGCACTACAAGAGCCATGGCTCAACATAACAAATGGCAAGACTAAGGCCAAGAAGGGATACCACACAGTCCTCCCACCCCAGCAAAACCCAAGGGTCGCAATGCTGGTGTCAGACAAGATTGGAACCACCAACTGGAAGCCACTGTTCTACGGCACAGGAGACCTGGTCACCATCCAACTCCAGACACCTGCAGGACCCATCTCCATTCACAACTGCTACAATCCATCAGGACCAACAAGCCACAGACAAGATGGGACTTTACCTGCACTCCAAGAGGCACTTACGCAACCCCAAGAAGACATATCTACAAACCACATTGTCCTAGGAGACTTCAACCTCCACCACCCAAGATGGGGGGGAAACACAACCCAGGCCCAGCATATTATGGCAGACAAACTTATTGAAACGGTTGCAGAGGCCCATCTACAGCTGGCCCTTGAACCAGGAACAATCACATGGGAAAGACACATGGCCAGCTGCCAAACACTGGACCTGGTCTTTGTTAGCCTCTCCCTCCAGAACCTGATCCAGGAATGCAAAGCCCTCCCAGAGGAAACACACAGCTCTGACCACATCCCTATAAGGACAACCCTGTGTGTCAATCTCTATGGGCTACCAAAGCAGGGACAAAGGAAACAATGGAAAGCTGCTAACTGGACCCAGATCCAGAATCTCATTTCCCAGGAAACCAACCAACTCAATCAATTCCCAGTCAACACAAGGGAACACCTGGACACCTTAGCCAAGGGAATACAATCCTCTATCCAGAGGGTAGTAGAAGAGACAGTCCCAACAGCCAGACCATCAAGCTATGCCCAGATGGCCTGGACACAGGAGTGCAGAGATGCCACAAAGCTGGCAAGGAGAATGAGAAGAGAATGGAGGGAAAGCAGGACAGAATGGAGCCATGAACAATACCTTAAGGCCTCCCATGCAAGAAGCAAGGTTGTGAGGAGGGAACAGAACCTGGCCTGGAGAAGGCTTATAAGAGAAGTAACAGAGGACCCTAAGAAGATCTGGAAGATGGCCAAATGGGCGAGGGAGGGGCCAAATCAAGGGCACCAGTTGCCACATTTCCCAGACCTTGCTGACCCAGAGCACAATGGAGACACCAACGAAGGGAAAGCAGCAATCCTGGCTAAACACTTCTTCCCAAACCCAAGAGATGCAGACCTGAGTGACATCCAACACACCCAGCTGCCACCCCAGTTCCACATGGAAACTGAGGTAAACTCAGAGGAGGTGAAAGGGATCCTCAAGAAACTGCCTAGCAACAAAGCCCCAGGGCCTGACCAGATACCAAACCTACTGCTCAAGGAATGCAGAGACCAACTTGCCCCAATTCTGGCCAAGCTCTTCACTGCATGCCTGAGGATAGCATACCACCCTAAGCCATTCAAGCACTCCACTACAGTGGTGCTCAGGAAGCCACAGAAGCCAGACTACACGAAGCCAGGAGCATACAGACCAATTGCCCTACTCAACACAATAGCAAAGGTCCTGGAGGCGGTAGTTGCAAGGAGGATATCCAAGGAAACTGAAGAAAGAAAGCTCCTCCCAGAAGAACAGATGGGTGCAAGGCCAGGCCGGTCTACAACCTCAGCACTGGACCTCATCACAGAACAAGTTAGGACTATCTGGAAAGCCAAGCCAGGAGCGGTTGCATCAATGCTCTGCCTAGACATCTCTGGTGCATTTGACAAAGTCTCCCACCAGAGGCTGCTCCACAACATCAGAATGAAGGGTTTCCCAGACCACATAGTTAGCTTTGTCCAATCCTTCCTTCAAGACAGGACCACCTGCCTCAGGTTGGGAGAGTTTATGGACCAACCAAGGCCTCAGAACACAGGGATTCCCCAAGGCTCCACCCTGTCCCCAATTCTCTTCCTCTTCTTTGCATCAACCCTGCTCCCAACACTACACGAAGGGAACACCTCAGCAATGGGTTTTGTGGATGACTCCAACATCCTGACATACAGCATGTCAACAGAGGAGAACTGCAGGCAACTGGAGAAAGCCCACCAAAAGTGTGAGCAATGGGCAAAAAAACATGGTGCAGAATTTGCACCACAGAAATACCAACTCATCCACTTCACCAGGAGCAGGAAGCACAACCTCAAGGCCACAGTCCAGATCCAAGGATTTGATGGGGAACCACTGCCCTCACTCAGGCTCCTTGGGGTATGGGTAGACACCAAACTCAAGTGGGGCCCACACATCAAGAAAGCAGCAGAGAAGGGGGCCAACCAGATGCAATCACTCCAGAGAATGTGCAAATCCACATGGGGAGCATCCTTCCAGAGAGCAAGGCACCTGTACACAGCAGTTGTCAGACCAGCCATTACATTTGGCTGCCAAGTCTGGTCCAACCCAGAAGGCACACAAGGCTACTGCAGAAACCTCACCAAACCCATTGAGAAGATCCAGAGAGAGGCAATGAAGAACATCACAGGAGCATACAGGTCAGTTGCAACAGCAGTCCTGGAAAAGGAAGCAAACATTGCTCCCCTTCACCTGTACACCCAGGACCTGGCCAGACAGGCAGCCAAGAAACAGGACAACCAGCCTGCATACCAATACATCAAAAACAGGTGCAGGGAGATCAGAAGACAGGCACAAGCAGGGAGGAGAACAAGGCACCCTGCTGCACCAACCCAAACCAGACAGGAGGAAATCCTCCAACTAGTACAGGGCCAAGAGACCACAATGCAGACACACCTGGGTCACAAGGCATGGTGGGCAAAACACCAGTGGAACAGGAAGTGGGAGAGAGAAAAGGAAGGGAGGAGAACCAGAGCAGGAGGAGAACAGCCACCTGCATGGACAACCACCACCTCCTCCACTGTAGGACTAGCTCTGCATAAAGGGCTCACCAGACCAGAGAGCACAATGGTCACACTCCTCAGAACAGGGCACATTGGGATGAGGCAATCCCTCGCGAAGAGGAGAGTCCCAGGTTACACACCAGACTGTGACTGCGGGCAGGGACATGAAACACCAAAGCATGTATGCATGTTCTGCCCAAGATGGGCTGAGAGGAGACACCTCCTGTTCCAAGCAGGGGGATCTACAAACTGGAAGGATTTGGCAAACACAAAGAGGGGACTGCATGCAACAGCAAAGTGGCTTATCCAGGAAGGGGTCCTAGAACAGTTCTCGCTGGCAGGGAAAGAGGACTAGGAGGAAAGGAGGAGAGAAGAAGGGAGAGATAGGACCTGGTGAGAGGAGGACTCGCTAGACACCTAGTATTGTCCGAAGGAAAAACAGAGGCAAAGGAAGCGGCTACGCAGGCTGCAAAGTAAAGGGAAGGCGAGGGTTTTTCGAAGGCTTTTCCCTCGGTCGAAATCTATAGAGCGTGCTGCTTACTCTAGTATTAAAGAGGTAGACCGGCGTATAAGAATTATCTATCTATTTATTTACTAAGCTTTCTGTTACGAAGTCGCGTATCGTCGCATGTTATCGGGGGGCACTAAGGGACCCTCTCTCGTATTGTCGGGCAAAAGAGGATACAAAACTATCTACACTATCGAATGGTACTATATAGGGGCTAGTATACAGGGTCTGGGGTCCCGGGTATATAGGAACCAATATACATGACTCACAGCAGGGCCCAGTGGAGTGTCAGTTCACAACACTCCCCTTGACAGTGCACTGGGGCTGTTCAATCCATCTCCTCATCCCAATCATCATCCTGATCATGTGCAACTAGGGCCAAGGCCTTTGAATCTGAGATCTTGTTCTCAGAGACCACCTTTATCATTCCTTGGGCCATTTCCAAGTATGGGCAGATTGAAACATAGTGCCCAGCTTGATTGCAGAGCTTGCATCTCAGTCCTTGTCTGTCAGACATCTTGCTGTCTGATCTTCTTCCTCTGTGAGATGATGATCCTCTTGATGATGCAGCTCGGGCTGCAAAGGCCACAGGTGTGCTGCCTGCAGGCATGCTCACCTCTTTCTCCTGAAGGATTGAGAGTATGCTTTCAGGTGACAGTGAGGGTTGACCATCTATTGCATCTCTGATGGTAGACCATTGTTCTGGAAGCCCAGACAAGAGTACCTGTGCTCTTGCCTTTGGGTTTATGGCAGCAGCCATTTCAGGTTGGGCAACTTTGATCCTTTTGCCAAGTGCCTGAAGGTGTGTCCATGCTCCATCAATGCTCATGTCCTCTGCCTTTTGGAAACTGAAGTACTGCTTCAGAAGTTTCCTTCCTGTAGCTTGGTTGTCTGCATACTTCTTCTTCAGCTCTTGCCAAACCTCCTTTGCAGTTTGGAGTTCTGAGACCAGCTCTTCATCATCCTCCCCTATGCACAAAGATATCCACCAGATTGCTTTGTACTGTGACTTTGGGGTGATGGGTGTGTGTGTCTCATGGGAGATTGTGTGATACAGGTCTTCTCCCCTCAAGAAGATTTCCATCCTTCTGAACCATCCTTCTGCATTGTCCTTGCATAGGATTGGGCATGGTCTTTTCTGAAGTCCGGAGGATTTGTCTTGAGTATCCATTGTAGTCTTGTAGAATTAGTATTGGGTCAGATGGAAAGTTGTCCTTCTGTCCCAAGGAGAATCAAAGCGGGGAAAAGTCAAATGATTGCAGGGTTCTTCCTATACATGGGTCACCCTCTGTCCCTCCTCAGATTAGAGCCTCCTGTTGGAATGATCCGGCCATCAAGCAGCCGTGCTTTCCTGCTGGCATATGGGAATCAAGGGAGCATACCACTTTGGCACCCTCCAGCTCAGGACTTCCTGTAGCTATCCCATAAGACAAAGGTAGGTTCATGACTCCTCTTGATCCTGGATTCACCATTGGCCTCCAGAGGTAGTGAGAGGTTCAGGCAGTCTCTGAAGTGTTATGAGCCATCAGCAGTCCATGTCAGAACTGCCTTGCAACTGCTTCCTCCCTGAACATAACATATCTGGTATAAACCAAGCCTTTGGTTACTGCAAGATCTTCCTTTGAGAGTTGGCAAGTTCTCCCAGCACCAGAGATAAGGTACTAATCCAGACAGCTTGGGGTGCAGTCTCTGAAGTGTTATTCTGCCAACAGCAGGTTTGGTGTACTGCAGGTTGCTGTTACACTTTCTGCAGCCCTCTGTTGCAACATCCTCTCCCCTTGTTGTCTGTCTTGGTGTCCTCACTCTAACTATCATTCCTCAATGCTCTTCTCTCTTCTGCATTTGGTCTCAGCTGCAGGTGGGCTGGCTGCAATTCTGCATGCAGCTGCACCGCTGTTTTCAGTCCCTCAGCTAGGGTCCATGGGGTCCTACACCCAGTTGCAATCTGGGACTCATGTTTAACCATGGAAAGGGTTTTGCTCCTTCTTTATACAGGGGCACATTGTCCTTTGTCCCTGAGCACAGAGGGCACAGTCCTTCCTCTGTGTGCCTGTCTTCACCCGCAGGCTCCTGGCGCAGTCTCTGCTGCTACTGTCCCTGTTTATACAGCCACAGCTCGGGCTGTTTCCTTGCTCTTCTAGCTCGGTGTCTCGCTGTTGCCAATAGCGTTCCTGTTGTCCTGCCTTCGGCTTCCGTACTCTGTCGGTGAACCGCGCCTCGCCTTCTATCGGAGCTTGGAATACAATAGCGCTAACCCGGGCTCATAACCTGTTACGAAGTCGCGTATCGTCGCATGTTATCGGGGGGCACTAAGGGACCCTCTCTCGTATTGTCGGGCAAAAGAGGATACAAAACTATCTACACTATCGAATGGTACTATATAGGGGCTAGTATACAGGGTCTGGGGTCCCGGGTATATAGGAACCAATATACATGACTCACAGCAGGGCCCAGTGGAGTGTCAGTTCACAACACTTTCTATAAAATAGATATTTTTTGTCACGGGCTGGGCCCGTAGACATAAGACTGCCTGGAAGTCGGCGGAAGTTAGTAACGCCGGCCCCGGCTCACGTGCGCGGGAAGCACGGGAGCGCCTGCACACTTGTACGCTCGAAGAGAGAAAGCTCTCCCTTCCTCTCTTCGAGCTACGTCCTGTCAATTCGGGCTACCCATATGGTAGCGCAGAGCACCTGAGCCCTGTCCGTAGCAACTGTACCTGTGTCAACCATACCTACCTTCCTGCTAGCCTCCGCCCGTGACACTACGTAGCTCCTACCTTTAGGTATGGCTGTCGACCGCCCTCTACCTCCGTTCCTCCCGGAAACCGAGTCTCAGTTCTCTGAGCATGCCGCTACCCACCCGTCCCTCTGGTACGCCTATTTCCAGTCCGCCTACCGCTATATCGACGAACACGATAACGGCCAGGATAAGCTCGCGAACGAGCTTGTCCGCGAACAAATCCGCGCTTCCGAGACCCAAGAAGCCCTCCAGTCCGCCCGTACTGAAATCTCTCAACTACGTGCCATTATCGACTTCCAGAAGAGCTCGTATGAAGAGAAGGAAACGAAATTCCGCGAGGAACTGCTCTTAGCAAAGATAGAGGTCGAGAGAGCCCTCCACCTCGCCCAACCTATCGTACAAACCCCGCCGTCCCTACCTGCCGACACGCGCGCTAAGAAGAGCGCAGATCCTACTCCGCGAACGACTCCGCCTACTCCTGCCGCACCTACCGAGTCTAGCCAACGATCTGAGAAGCTACCCGACCCAGAGAAGTTTACCGGCGACCGCAAGGACCTCCGCCGCTTTGTCTCTCAGATACACGAAAAGATGTTCGTAAACTGCGACCGCTTCGCAACGCCCCAGTCTCGTATATCCTACGTAACAAGCCGCCTCTCTGGGATTCCTTACTCTCAGATCCTACCGTATATTAAGGACGGGATCTGTCAACTTCCAGACTACCAGAACGTTCTTCAGATTCTCGACAACGCCTATGGAGACCCGAACCGTGTTAATAATGCCCGCGCCGACCTGTTCCGCTTCCGCCAAACTAATAAGGACTTTGCTGCCTTCTTCGCCGAGTTTCAACGCCTAGGACTAGAGGCTGAGATGACCGAGGAATCTCTCTCGACGCTCCTCGAACAAGCCGTTTCGAACGAGATTAAACAGATGCTCGTCCATAGTCCTCCACCGACGCGAGAGTACCTCAAGCTCGCCGCACACTTGCAAGACCTCGAGAACCGTCGCCGGTACTATAACCAAACCCCTGCTATCCCGAACCCCCGCACCTTACGACCGACTACTCCGCCTGCTGCCCGTAACGAGAAAACCTACGCCGCTGCTATTAAAGAGAGGTCGCCCGATCCTATGGACCTCGACCGGTTTAAGAGGAACCAGAGGACAGACAAAGAAACCGGAAACTGCTTCCGCTGCCACAAGCCAGGCCACCAGGTGAAACACTGCACCGAACCGGACACCCGCCCTTCCTGGAAACAGTTTAGCGACGAGCAACGACGCGCAGAGAAGCGGCGGGCTAACGAGACCACCCGCACCGCTTCACCCCTCTCCTCTCGAGGACGATCTCCCCCGCAGTTACCTCTTGCCCGTAGTCCGTCTCCGAACACGTCGGAAAAAGGCGTACGCTTGGTAACAGTCGCTACCCGGCGTTAAGTGTGCGCGAGGCCTTACCTGCCCCCGCAACTAGCTACCGACCCTGCGTTCTACCCGACGTTGTTCGGAGTAAGAAGCATTGTTTACCCTCTGAATTGTCTTCTGGATCCCCGCCTACTGCTCCTAACCCTCTAAAGAGAGAGGTTTTCCGTATTTCTGCTACAGCGCTTAGGGTGCCACATAAGTTTGACCGCTCCGTTTCCCCAAAGGTTCAGTTTACTACCACCGTTAACGGCTCCGAAATCTCCGACTACGCCCTACTAGATACCGGCTGCGAGGCTTATGGCCTTATCGACCTGCAGTGGGCTACTGAGGTAGGCCTACCTATCCAGACTCTCGAGAAAGAGGTCTATATGTTGCCTGTCGACGACCAGGAGGGAGAACGCGAGTTCGCTCTTAAGTACGGCACAGTCTGCGCCCTGCGAATCGGCGAACATACCGAAAAAAATGTTGTCTTTCGCCTTACGAAGCTAGGCGGCTGCCCGATGATTCTTGGCTATCCTTGGATGGAAGGCCATAGCGTGAATCTTAGCCCCGCTAACGCTACTCTATTATTTGACAGCCCGTACTGCCAGTCACACTGTAACGTCTCACTAGTCCCCGCTAAGGTTAAGGTCTATACCCGGAAGGTCCCCCGTTTAGCTACCCGGAGGAAGAATAAACTCGTCGACGTCTGTAATATCTCCTTTCGAACCGCAA
This sequence comes from Cercospora kikuchii, assembly GCF_019650295.1. Taxonomy (NCBI): domain Eukaryota; kingdom Fungi; phylum Ascomycota; class Dothideomycetes; order Mycosphaerellales; family Mycosphaerellaceae; genus Cercospora; species Cercospora kikuchii. Next base: position 27,608 of record NW_025408587.1, read on the forward strand.
GCCTCTATGCTGCACCGAAGTACCAGAGGAAAGGCTACCGCCTCTGCTATACGACGATCGAGGACCTGCAGTCGATATTTACCTCCGAAGAGAAAGCCGATATCGAAGGACAGCTGCCCGAGTGCCTCCGCGACTTTAGCTCTGTGTTTTCTCCGAAGCTAGCCGACCAGCTTCCTCCACACCGCCCGTACGACCACGATATTAAGCTAAAAGAGGGCGCTGAACCGCCATTCGGCCCCCTCTACGGGATGTCTCGAGATGAACTACAAGCCTTAAAGGAGTGGCTCGACGAGAACCTCAAAAAGGGCTTTATTCGACCAAGCTCCTCCCCAGTCGCCTCACCTGTCCTGTTCGTTAAAAAGCCCGGGGGTGGCCTACGACTCTGTGTAGACTACCGCGCGATAAATGAGCTTACGGTTAAGGACCGATACCCGCTCCCGCTAACGACCGAGACTCTAAATAATCTTAGCGGCATGAAGTACTTCACAAAGATCGACATTATCTCTGCGTTTAATAATGTCCGTATGAAAGAAGGGCAAGAATATCTTACTGCCTTCCGGACCCGTTTCGGACTATTTGAAAGCCTCGTTATGCCTTTCGGACTCACCGGCGCGCCGGGAACCTTTCAGCGGTTTATTAACGACACTCTGCGCGAATTCCTCGACCAGTTCTGCTCTGCTTACCTTGACGATATCCTGATTTACAGCCGGACCCGAGAAGAACACGAAAAACACGTCCGGGCTGTCCTGCAAAAGCTGCACGATGCGGGTCTTTACGCAAAGCTATCGAAGTGCGAGTTTTTCCAACACGAGACTAAGTTCCTAGGGATGATCGTTGGCCAAAACGGCATCCGGATGGACCCCGAAAAGATCCAGACAATCCAGAACTGGCCCGAACCGAAGAATGTTACCGACGTCCAGTCCTACCTAGGGTTTGCGAATTTCTACCGCCGCTTTATACGGAACTTCTCGAAAATCTGCCAGCCGCTCACAGCTCTTACGCGTAAAGACACTCCGTTCGCCTGGACTCCCGCTTGCCAGAAAGCCTTCGACGACCTAAAGCAAGCCTTCGTAGAAGGCCCGATACTCGCCCCGTTCGATTGGACTAAGGAAGTTATCGTCGAAACCGACGCCTCCGACTACGTGTCCGCCGGGATCCTCTCCCAATACGATAACGAAGGAATACTACGACCTATCGCCTTTTTCTCAAAGAAGCATAGCCCTGCCGAATGTAACTACGAGATCTACGATAAAGAGCTGCTTGCTATTATCCGCTGTTTCGAAGAGTGGCGCCCTGAGCTCGAGGGAGCCGAACACCCGATTAAAGTCTTGTCCGACCACAAGAATCTGGAATACTTTACGACGACAAAGCAACTTAACCGCCGTCAAGCGCGCTGGTCCGAATTTCTGTCCCGTTTCCGCTTCCAGATTACCTACCGACCAGGGAAACAAGGCCAAAAACCCGACTCTCTGACCAGGAGGTCAGGTGATCTGCCTAAAGAGGGGGATGAACGCCTACAGCACCAGAGCCAAACGATCCTAAAACGAGAAAACCTCCCTGCCCCTAGGAAACAAAAACGAGTATCGTTCTCCGACCAGGTTACGATCTATACGCTACCTACGCCGGAACCGCAGCTATACGCCTTCCCAATCCGAACAAGGGAACAGTCCCCGCCGAGGGACGCTGTTAGCGCAGTACAGATCCCCGAAGAGCTCCAGGAAACGATAAGGCAAGGATATCGAACCGACGAGACCCTCTGCGAGATAATAGACGCAATACGAGAAGGGAAAAGCCGTTACCCGACGATCCAGCTCGCGCAGTGCGAGCTACGAGAGGACCTGCTCTTCTACCGAAACCGACTCTACGTACCGAACAACGAGGAGCTTTACGACCAAGTTCTCCGCCTCTGCCACGAAACCCCAGCTGCCGGACACCCTGGAAGAGCCCGCACGTACCAGATCGTATCGAGGGATTACTACTGGCCAGGTATGAGCGCGTATATCCGCCGCTGGGTCCAGAACTGCCATGTCTGTAGTAGGATTAAGCCTAGCCGACAACGTAATCGAGGACTCCTACAACCGTTACCGACACCCGACCGTGCCTGGGATTCGATCTCGATGGACTTTATTACACACCTGCCTAAGTCCGAAGGGTTCGACGCTATCTTCGTAGTCGTCGATCGCCTTACGAAGCTACGCCACTATGTCCCATGCCTTACGACCGACGGCGCCGAAGAGATTGCTCGCCTGTTTGTTAAGAATATCTTCCGACTCCACGGGAAACCGATTAACATTGTCTCTGATCGGGACGCCAAGTTTATGTCTGACTTTTGGAAACACCTTACGCGGAAACTAAGGATTACCTGCTCCCCATCGACCGCCTACCACCCGCAGACAGATGGCCAGACCGAGAGGCTAAATGCAGTCCTCGAACAACACCTGCGTGCGTACGTTTCGTACCTACAAGACGACTGGGTAGAATGGCTACCGCTAGCGGAATTCTCAGCGAACTCAGTATTCTCCGAAACTACCGGCTTGTCTCCGTTCCTAGCTACCTACGGTTTCCAACCCCTCCTAGGAACCGAAGTCCTACAGCATACGACCGACGCCCCTGCGAGTCGAGAAGCAGAATCTTTCGTCGCAGATATGAAGGCGATTACCGACTTCCTAAAGGCCGAGACCAGCCTCGCACAGTCCCGATATGAAGAGGCTGCAAATCGGCACCGTAGCGCCTCACGCAAGTTCTCTGTTGGAGAAGAAGTCTGGCTCGACGCTAGGAATATCAAGACCCTCCGCCCTACGAAGAAACTTGACTGGAAGAACCTAGGCCCGTTCCGCATTCTTGAGGTCAAACCGTATACCTGCCGACTAGACCTGCCAGCGACGATGAAGCTGCACCCGGTGTTTAACAACGATCTGCTTACTCCTGCCGCGAACAACCCGCACGGCTATCAGCGTACGCCCCCGCCGCCGCCCGTTATCGTCGACGGGGTCGAGGAATGGGAAATCGAAGAGATCGTCGACTCGAAGGTCGACCGCCGCGGCCGCGGTGGCAAAGAACGACTGCGTTACGTAGTAAAATGGAAAGGCTACGACGTACCGACTACAGAACCTGCCGATACGATTATCGAGGATGTGCCACACCTCGTCCGGAACTTCCACCGCCGGTACCCGCTCAAACCAGCGCCCCGCCAAATGCCAATGTAAAGAGCAAAAGTCGGCACGACGTTGAGACACCGCAGGTGCTATCAACGTTACGCATAGCCCGTCGAGGGTTCGAACCTCGAGCGTCAAGCATGGCAACCGAAGAGACAGACGTTGTGTCTCTCGGCCTATACCTGTGCCCCAGACCAACTGGACGAGCTGACTAAGCACGATTCCTGCCGCAGTATAATGCCTGAAATCCGTTGGACGTTACAGACTTGCGCCAGCATACGGCTGCAGCGATAACCGCCAGAGGTTACACGAGCCCACTGGAGTCGAAGATCTTCCGCGCACCCAGACCCCGAAAAAAGTCACATGACTTCTTGGCACGCCCGCCTGCTCCGCCAACTACCCCCTCCGACCGGTCGCGACCCGAATGTACACCCAACGCCGCTGCCCCGAACCGACTCGAACGCGTAACCCCGAGGAGATTGACCTCCCCGCCGAGAATTGCCATATCTCGCCCGTCGTCGCCGGAAAAAATGTCCCGACTTTATCGCCCACCTGCACATGACCCCTGCTACGCGCCTACACCTTGAACCGCTCGAAATCCGATACTCGGTTCCTGCCCCCAACGAGGATTGAACCCGAGGCCCCAGATTCCTGCTGGACAATCATAACCACTGCACCACGGAAGCAACCTGAATTCTGAAGAGTCATATTGGATCCAAAATCCTCTGCCTGCGACCATTCAGACAAACTGACTACAGGGGTCCCCGCCGGGGGTTCCTGTAAATTGAGGGGCTGCATATGAGACTGGCCTGACCACCCAGTGACTCTAGTGCAGTAAGAGGGCCGTCCTGACCACGAAGAACTGTGTACAGTAAAGCTCCGGTGTTGTCTTTGGATCCTGTGTACTAGTCGCAGCAACGATGGTGGATTGGGTTCCTCGAGCGGGCTGTACATACCAAAGGCGATACCGTGGAAGGCTCCTGCTTGCAGGAGCTAACCTGTTTGCTCCGCTGTTGCAGAGTATCTGTCCTGTTTTGTTCCGCCCTCGGGTAAGACCCGAGGAAGAGGAGCTGCACGCTGCCTAGGAAGGGAGTGCGCTGCACTCGCCCTATTTTGAAAGAACGTGACTCGGAGCGTCACTGCTAGGAAGGGAGTAATGTCACGGGCTGGGCCCGTAGACATAAGACTGCCTGGAAGTCGGCGGAAGTTAGTAACGCCGGCCCCGGCTCACGTGCGCGGGAAGCACGGGAGCGCCTGCACACTTGTACGCTCGAAGAGAGAAAGCTCTCCCTTCCTCTCTTCGAGCTACGTCCTGTCAAAGAGGGCTACCTATAGGGTAGCGCAGTGTCTATAAAGCCTGTCCGTAGCACTCCGTACCTGTTGCGACATCACCTACCTTTCCTGCCGGTCTCCGCCCGTGACAGCGCGGCGCTTCCTTCGGCTCTAGGCGATACCTCGCTATATAGTACCTCGCTACTTAGCTTAATTAGCTATATTAACTCGTTATATACTATACGTTTATATCCGTTATATATCGCTATATATTCGTGTCACGGGCGGAGGCTAGCAGGGAGATAGGTATGGTTGACACAGGTACAGTTGCTACGGACAGGGCTCAGGTGCTCTGCGCTACCATATGGGTAGCCCTCTTTGACAGGACGTAGCTCGAAGAGAGGAAGGGAGAGCTTTCTCTCTTCGAGCGTACAAGTGTGCAGGCGCTCCCGTGCTTCCCGCGCACGTGAGCCGGGGCCGGCGTTACTAACTTCCGCCGACTTCCAGGCAGTCTTATGTCTACGGGCCCAGCCCGTGACACGCGCCTACTAAACTCTAAGTATCGAGGTCTTACTACTCGGATCTAAAATATATGTTGGAAAGTGCAGTCCAGTTGGACATTCTGAGAGACACTTTGGGACAGCATATCAGGTGACATAGGTCATGTGACGTTAGGTCACATGACTAAGCTGATGCCCTATCTCAGGAGTGAGATGCAACCTGTAACTAACTAACACAATCAACTCGGTTGGTTCCTACCTATCGCCTCTACTTCTACTGCGCTATACGCCTTACGATCCGACCTGCCGACCACATAACTCGACAGGTTATGAGCCCGGGTTTGCAGAGAGGCCCTAGGTAGAAAGAGTTAGCCTTCTCATCCTCAAAGTAACACCTGTTACCTCTTGTAGGACCTGCAGTATCGACAAGACAGAGAAGTAGGAAAAGAGCATAAGGGAGACTGGAGGCAGATCCCATCTGCACTGCCTAGAAGCTTTGGAAGATCCTGGTTGCAAACCAGAAGTTCCCAAAGGGCAGGTAAGACAGAGAAAAGCCTAGTGAGGCACACTCTGCTTTGAAAGAGAAGCACATCAAAGGAGTGTAAAGAGGAAAGGATAAGCCTTGGATTGCAGCACCCAAGTGGATAAGACTGGGCCCAAGCACCAAGTACTGCCAATACCTCAGAACTGGCCAGCAGTGCCCTTCTGAGAAGGTGGATCTTTTGGAGGTTCTCCACCTAAGAACCTAGCCAACTCCCCCAAGAGAGAAGAGTCCTTGGAAGCCTCAGCTGAGAGAGAAGAGTCTCAGCACACAGGGAAGGCAGAAATCCAGAAACTGCCCATCAGATTAAAAGAGCTTGTGTTTCTGGAGTTTGGATTTGTTTGTTTGATTTTGCAGAAATGGATTCAACAAATGAGTCTGACAAGAGGAGAACACCAATCTTGACAAGAGAAAACTGGAGACTATGGTTCAAGCTGCAGGAAAACATACTTGGAGGAAAGGGAATCTTCTGGACAATCTCAGACCTCAAGGGGACACTATCATCCTCTGAGTTGTCTGAGGCATCATCAAGCAAGGGAAAAGGCACTGCATTCTCAGAGTTCAGTGCAAACTGGAAGAAAGACAATGCAAGGGCAGTGCACATCTTGATTGAGAGCCTTGGGCAAGATGACCAAGATGAGGTTATGGATGAAACCAGAGCATATGACATTTGGACAAGGCTGCACAAGAAATACAGCAAAGTCCAGCAAGCACATGCAATGGCTATTGTCCAAGAGTTTGTGACATTCAAGATGGAACCAGGAGATACAATCAGGAAATCATGGGTTCACCTTGGCAACCTTGGAAGAAGAATTGCAGAGATTGATCAGAGGGAGTCTCACTACAAGACACCTGAGACAAGAATCAAGCACCTGCTCTTTGCACTTCCAGCAGAATATAAGAGCACAAGGCAAGCCATCCAAGCCCAAAGGGACTTGGAACCTGAGGAAATCCTCCAACTCCTTGAGGCAGAGGAGTCAATGCAGCATAGGAGCCAGTCCCAAGAAACGGCAATGTTTGCCAAGGGCAGAGGCATACAGCACACAAGACTGAAATGCCACCTCTGTGGAGAGGAGCATTTTGGAGGTGTTGCCAAGTGTCCACACCTTGACAAAGCCAAGAGATTTGTCAACCTAAGACAAACAAGCAGGGTGGAGAAGAGAAGATCACCACCCAGAGAGAGCAACTTCAGGAGGAGATCATCACCAGACAAGGATGCACTGAAAGAAATGGTGAAGAAACTCAACCTGAAAGTCCAATCCCTTGAGAAGAGACAAAGCTCAAGGAAGTTTTCCAAGAAGGCATATGCTGCCCAAGAAGATACAGAGCCTTCTGCAGCATCTGAAGCATCTCAATCCCCATCAGAGGATGATGATGTTGATGAAGTTGCACACTCAACTGTTGAGGCAAAAGGCAAGTACATGCCATCCAAATGGCTGCTTGACTCTTGTGCCTCATCACACATGACTAACCAAGAATCACTTTTCAGGGAACTGAAACCTCTTCAGAGGAAAAAGTGGATCAAGGTTGGAGGTGGCTATCTAATAGCTACACATGTGGGAGATGCAGTAATGGGTGGAAGAAAAGGAAAACAGATTGTCCTCAAGAATGTTCTCTTAGTGCCTGGATTGGGAGTAAATCTTGTTTCTTGGAATCAGTTCAGCCAGCAGTATGGTGTTCAACCACCAAGTTTCACTCTTGTTTCATTGTCTGGGAAACCAGTTGTCCAGACAAAATTAATAGGAGGAGTACCATTCATTGAGGAGATTGATAACACATTGCAGGAGCTTGCAATGTCGTGTATTAATCAGAATCAAGAGAATGAAGCCTATGCCTTTGAAGCCCAGGAGAAATCCCAAGATCAGTGGGAGCTTTGGCATAGGAGACTTGCACATTTTGGAGAGGGTCTTCTCAGAAACCTGCACAAGGTGTCTGACTTGAGGGCTCAGATTCCCATTCCAAAGGAACATCAACCATGCAGAGTATGTTCCTTGGCAAAGATGAAAAAGCACAGAGGAAAAGAAACTGAGAGAAAACCCCAGAGGCTATCTCTTGTTTCTGTTGATGTCTGTGGCCCTTTGCCTGTCTCAAGACTAGGATACAAATGGTGGCTTGAGATTGTTGACAACTTCTCAAGGAAGAAATGGGCTTTCCCAATGAAATCCAGAGAAGATGCACCAAGTATCCTAAGAGATTGGAAGGTGAAAGCTGAGCTGCAATCGGGAAATCCCCTCCAGATTGTAAAGAGTGATGGAGCAAGAGAGCTTCTTGCTGTGCTAAAGCAGTGGGAGAAGGAACATGGCATTTCCTTCCACACTACTGAGGCATACAACTCCATCCAAAATGGAGTAGTTGAGAGGTCAATCCAAACCTCTGAAGATCATGTGAGAGCAATGCTAGAAGATGCCCACATGCCCATTGAATTCTGGCCAGAAGCCTTGGCAGCCTGCATGGTTGTCAGAAATTCTCTTCCAAATGGCCCAGAAATTGATGGATTCAAAGTGTCACCAGAGGAGGCCTTTTCAGGCATTCAGCCCTCAGTGTCACACTTCAAAGTTTGGGGTTGCAAAGCAGTAGTCTACATGGATCCAAGGTCCCAGCCAGCTGGGATGAGATCAGACAAACTGATGAACAGAGGCAAAGATGCTGTGTTCATTGGGTATGTTCCAGATACTGCCAAAATGTGGCTCTTTTGGGAGCCTGACATGAGAGCTATCAAAGCTCACAGCACTGCAACTTGGTTTGAGCATGAGAAAGGAGGAGAGATGGAGCTGAATGTTCCCAAGCTCAATCAGTCAAGCAGTGCACCTGTCAGGAACCCAGTGGGCAGACCTCCAAAGAAGCCAACAGCAGTTGCACCACCTGCAGCTGCTGCACCTGCAGTGCCAAGACCAGATCCTGAATCAACTGGTGATTTGATTCAGCCTCAGGCACCAAGTGCCAAGAAAGCTGCAGGTCCCAGCCAAACACTCTTTGTGCAGTTGCCACCTCCACCAAAGGACAAGGAGGAGTACCAGAGGATGGAGGATCCAGAAGAAGAAAACTCTGGGGAACCACTTCCCCAGCAGGAGAAAAGTGGAACCACTGAACCACCTGAGTCCAGCCAGGAAATCAATGGACAAGCCAGTCCTGGCACTAGTGGGAGACTGCATTCCAAAGCAAAAGGATCAACTGTTGCACAGCAGGACCCACAAGGACACAGGGATCAGGAGGGGAACCAAGACCAGACCCATGGCCAAAAGAGAAGGAGATCTGTCTCAGATGAAGGACCAGGCCCAGAGCCAAAGGCACACAGCATGGTCACAAGACAAGTTCTGCAGAAGAGACAGAGAGAACATGGACAGGAGGAAGAGCCAAGTGCCAAGCACCACAGAGCATTCCTCAGCCAAGTCCAAGGCCAAGATTGGGAGTGGATTTGGGAAGCCCTGTCAGAGGTTCAAGAATCTGCTTATGCAGCAATTGCTCCTCAAGTCTCAGGACTGAGACAAGAGGTGCCTATTCCAAAGTCCTACAAAGAGGCAATTCAGGACCCCAAATGGGGACACATGTGGGAAGATGCAGTCCAAAAGGAACTGACTGCATTGGGAAGCAACAACACCTGGACAGAGGTTGTTCCCCCGAAAGGAGCAAACCTTGTTACATCCAAGTGGGTGTTTGATGTGAAGAGATCAATCAGTGGAGCCATTGAGAAATTCAAGGCAAGGCTGGTTGCAAGAGGATTCTCTCAGAAGTTTGGAGTTGACTTCCAAGAGACCTTTGCACCAACAGTCAGGCATGACACTCTAAGAGTGTTCATGGCTGTGGTTTGTGAGAAGGACTTGGAACTTCACCAAGTGGATGTGAACAATGCATTCACTGAGAGTACTCTTCAGGAAGAAATCTTCATGATTCCACCTCCAGGGGTTGAGATTCCACCCAACATGGTCCTGCAAATCCTGAGAAGCCTGTATGGACTGAAGCAAGCAGCAAGAGACTGGAACAAACTCTGTGTCTCAAAGTTGAAACAGATTGGGTTCACACAATCAGAGGTGGACCCATGCCTCCTCATCCACCAGGAGAGAAACATTCTCATCCTGACCCATGTGGATGATATTCCAATTGCAGCACCAAAGCTGAAGGATGTGCTTTGGTTTAAGGAACAGCTTGGCAAGGTCTTCAAGATCAAGGATCTTGGAGAACCAGAGAAAATCCTTGGGATGAGGTTGACAAGGGACAGACAAGCTGGAACATTAAAGCTTGATCAGGAACACTTCATCCAAGAGAACCTTGCAAAGCTGGGAATGATCAGAGAAATGGCCAACCCAACTCTCTCACCAATGGACAGTTATGAAAGTCTGAAACCAACAGACTTGTATGATGAGAGAGGGAGCAGATCAGAGTACCAAAGTCAAACTGGTACCTGGATGTGGCCCATGGTTATGACAAGACCAGACATTGCTTTCTCCCTTGGCAGACTGAGCTCATACAGTTCAGACCCAGCCAAGAGGCATATGCATGCTCTGAAGAAACTGGCAAGGTACCTAAGATCATCCCAAGACCTGGGATTGATGTTCAGGAGAAATGGAGGAAAGCTGATTGGGTATTCTGACTCTGACTATGCAATGGACAAAGCAGACAGAGTCTCAATCCTTGGAAGCATCTTCTTCCTTTGTGGAGCCCCAGTTTCTTGGATGAGCAAGAAGCAAAAGTCTGTTGCAACATCAACAATGGAAGCTGAGTACATGGCTATGAATGCATGTGCAAAGCAGTCTCAATTCTTGGCAGCACTCTTGAGAGAGATGGACTGTGCAGGGTTAGTGGGAGAATGCCCATTCCAACCAACTGTAAAGGCCCATCCTGACGCAGTTAAAGAGTTGAGGCCAGTACAAATTATGGGAGACAACCAGGCAGCTTTGACCCTTGTCAAAGATGCACACACCCATGAGAGATCTAAACATATTGATGTTGCATACAACCATGTCAGACATCTCTGGTGGCAAAGGAAGGTTGCAGTGGAATATGTTCCAACAAAAGAGATAGTTGCTGATGGCCTAACCAAACCAAAGAATGGGCCACAGTTCCAGGAGTTTGTAAGACAACTCCAACTTGCTTGATAAAAGGCAAAAGATTCATGCCCTAACTGTGGATTGAACTCTGGACCTTGGAGAAGCAAAAGTCCAATCCATGTAGGTTGAGTGTTCAACCACATGGACCGGAATACCAAGCCCAGGAGTTGCACCATGGAAGAAGTGGCTTGCCACACTTGATGAGTAATCAGAGTCTGGTGATCCATATATGGCTCAGAAGAAAGGACTGGAAGAAAAGCAAAATGGTAAGGGAAAACCCCCAGAGAGGATAACCTTCTGGGCTCGCCCATACCACGATACCAGGCCATGGAATTGAACCAAGATGGATTGGGTACACAGCTCCAACCATGTGACCACAGCACCTGATGACTCATCATAACTTGGGGATGGACTTGAGTGCAAGAAAGCAGGCAGAAGACCATCTGGCCTGAGTGGGAGTGTTGGAAAGTGCAGTCCAGTTGGACATTCTGAGAGACACTTTGGGACAGCATATCAGGTGACATAGGTCATGTGACGTTAGGTCACATGACTAAGCTGATGCCCTATCTCAGGAGTGAGATGCAACCTGTAACTAACTAACACAATCAACTCGGTTGGTTCCTACCTATCGCCTCTACTTCTACTGCGCTATACGCCTTACGATCCGACCTGCCGACCACATAACTCGACAATATAGTAAATTTAACGTAAGACTACTAGTTATACTATTAGACTCTAAGTATAGACTATACTAGAGCACTACTACTATAGGAGTCGCGCGGTAAAGAGACTATAAGCACCGGACCTTCTCTGCCTAGTTACGTCTCCGCTCGAACGATCTATTCGGTTGTTACGGTCTGGTTCCGCAGGAACACCACGGACCAATCACACCCGGGATGACCCTGGTGGAGACAGCGCCTGGGACCAAGACACCCACCCACGTGACCTACTCTGTTTGGTGAGAACCACCAGAAACAGAGGAGGATGCCTCTGCAGAGGGTCTCTCTCTTGAGACAGAGGCAGGACAGAGCGATGCTCTGTCCTAAGGGAACATCTCCTTTGTATTTAGCAGCGATGAGTATCGCCTCTCTAGATAGTCATCGCGTACAACTCACTGTTCTATCTCACTGATTGGAATCAAGTGAACCTTCCTACTTCGTTGCCTCCCTCTAGACTACCCGACAAGCTCAAATCCCGATCGAGCTTAAGCTTCTGCTTAGTGAGATCTTAGGTCATCAGCTCCCGTTGATTAAAACCTAACATCGGTATCGCGAGATATTAGTATAATATGGCTATCTTAGGCTGTCAGCGAGGCGCGACTCGGTGTTAGGTTTGATCAACGGGAGGCTGATGACCTAAGATCTCACTAAGCAGAAGCTTAAGCTCGATCGGGGTTTGAGCTTGTCGGATGAAGTTGAAGTGTAACGAAGTTGGGATCTCAATATTCCAATCAGTGAGATAGAACAGTGAGTTGTACGCGATGACTATCTAGAGAGGCGATACTCATCGCTCGATATATACAAAAGGATTCTGCTCATGCTTCTGAGCATACTGATCGCGCTGATCAAGGTCCTGATCATTCTGCTCAGTGTGATCAGTGTGATCAGGATGGTGTTGGTCTGAGCGCCTCTGATCATTGGATCCTTGGCGTAAGCCTCAGGCCCCAGCGCCTGCTCGGGCTGAGCCTCTTGTCACATGAACCGTAACACTCGGTTCCTCTTGTGCGAGCGACGGAGACGCCTGGATCTAGCTCTCACGACCACTGAAACGTTTGTCGCAATCCGATCAGCGCGTCGCATTACTCCAGTGGAGGACTCCTCGCGACCGTACTGAAAGCTCTGCTTTGAAGCGCCGGGGTTAGCTCTCTACAGGACTGGCATCGCCACTGGCATGACCTCTTCGGTGTGCAGCGCTCTCGTGTCCTTCGCGGCGACCATGGTGGCACGCGAGGCGCTGTCTGGAGCGCATAGCGCTGTCCGCTCGTCCTCGACAGCTTCCAGAATGGAAGAAAACAGAATGAGTTCCGGCGCCAGACCACGGTGCTCGCTCAGCTGGGATTACGCCCAATGGCAGCAACGTCTGTCGCGATACTGGAACAGGTGTCCAATTGCAGCGTGAGAGAAGCAACGAATCGTTCTGCTGCTTGCAATGTCCAATGTGCTTAACAGGCTTCGACTCTCGCACTCAACCTCAAGGAATGGGTAGGCTGCCTCGCGCCACAACCGACCCAGCTGCCATGCGCAGAAGGCGGGGACGATGAGATTGAGCCGATGCACATCGCTTCGTGGCTCTGCGCGTGTGGGATGCAAAGTCATGATCACATCAGTCGAATTATGGTCGCAGTGCATCGGCCAGTAAAGCGACTCCGAAAGAAGATGAACATGAAGCTTCTAGCCAATGCCCACGTGGAGCAGCCCTGGGGTGCAGCCTCAAGGTGCTTAAGCGAGCAGCTAGGAGAGGAGAGAATTTTCTCATCTCTGGGAAGTTGTCGCATGAGACCAGATTGGCCTGTCAGTCCGGTCGCAAGAGAGCTGTCTCGTGCGAGGTCACTGCTTAGAAATCCTGGACGTCGTGGCGCTTGATACTTTGCATGAGCCACGAACGCCAGGCTCATGAGAATCAGCTACATGCATACTACAGCCGTCCCAAAATCAAACACTGGTCGATCTTGGCACGCGTTCCGAGAGCTCTCCGAAGCTTTGCGAGACATATTGGCAGTGAGAAGCGACTACGGGAATAACGATGGATTTTGGAGAGCGAGCAGGCGACATCGACAACAACATGAAGTGGAGGCTCCACGATGTCAACGAATACGATTCGCTGGAATCTGCCTGAAGATTTCAAATACGTCGATCGCAGCAAGCTAGTTCTACCTACCCCACCAGCCCACCTGTCTAGGCCTAGGCCTCTGCACTGGTGCTTCCTAACATCATCAGGCCCGAGGCAATACAAAGTATTGTTCTCACGCTGATCACTATTCAAATTCCTACTCTCTTCCTCGTTAAGAATCCACAATTGAACATCAGCAAAGCAATCATGTCAGCCCCAAAGCTTCTCTCGGGATCCTTCTCCCACATTATTAACGGAAAGGCGTACGACACCACAGGAGCAAAGACTCTGGACGTGATCAACCCCGCGACTGAGGAGAAGATTGCCTCAGTGCCCATTGCTACGCGCGAAGTGCTCGATGAAGCTGTCGAGCATGCCCAGACGGCATTCGAATCATGGTCCCAGACATCATGGCAAGAGCGTGCAAAGGCGATCAAGGCTGTCGGTGAAGAGTACAAGGCAATGAGCCAGGACATCGTTGAGCTGCTTGTGCTCGAGCAAGGAAAGGCCACTCCATTCGCAAAGGGCGAGGTCGATCTTGTCAACGAATGGTTCGAGCGTCAGCCAGCTATGGAAATCAAGGAGAAAGTCGTATGGGAGAACGACGAAACAAAGGCCATTGAGCAGTATGTTCCTTTGGGGGTTACTGCTGGAATTGTGCCATGGAACTTCCCAGTCCTTCTCATGATCTGGAAGATCATCCCCGCTGTCCTCACTGGGAACACAATCATCATCAAGCCATCGCCATTTACCCCTCTCTGCGATGTCAGATGTGTCGAGCTCTTCAACCGACACCTGCCACCTGGTGTCGTGCAGATTGTGCTGGGAGACGACAACCTTGGCCCATGGGTCACAGAGCACCCAAAGATTCGCAAGATTTCTTTCACCGGCAGCACGGCAACTGGTCGCCTGGTAGCCAAGAGCTGTTCTGCGACTTTGAAGCGTGTAACACTAGAGCTGGGCGGCAACGATGCATGCATTGTCCTGCCAGATGTTGATATCGAGAAAGTCGCGCCCACTATCCTGCTGAGTGCTTTCTTCAACTCCGGCCAAGTGTGCCACGCAGCAAAGCGCATCTACGTCCACGAAGACATTTTCGAGAAGCTCTCGAAGGCCCTGGTCGAGGCCGCCAACCAAGCTGGCGTAGGACCCGGCTCAAAGGAGGGCGTCATGTACGGCCCATTGAACAACAGACAAGTCTACGAGAAAGTCAGTGAGTTCTTCGCAGACTCGCAGAAGAACAACCACGACTTCTTGACTGGCGGCAAGATTCCCGAGGGCCCAGGATTCTTCGCACCACTGACCCTCGTCAACAACCCACCTGAGAACAGCCGTCTCGTGCAAGAAGAGCCATTCGGACCAATCGTGCCATTGCTCAAGTGGAACGATGACAAGGAAGTCATCAAGCGTGTCAACGACTCTTCCTGGGGCCTGGGTGCCACCATCTACGGCACAGACTTGGCTCGTGTTGAGAAGCTAGCTCGCCAAGTTGAGGCTGGTGTTGTCTGGACCAATACGATGATGCAGCAGCATCCGGTAAGTTTCGTCTTTTGCGTTTGACTGATTAGTCGCTAACTTCTCGAACAGGAAGTTCCATTCGGCGGCTTCAAGGGCAGCGGTGTTGGCTGTGAGAACGGCGAGGCAGGCCTCAAGGGCTGGTGTCAAGTGCGCAGCATATACCTGGCCAAGGCATAGGTCCTGCGACTCACGTACGAGAGCATTGAAATGACAAATACACATAGCAGTACAACACCCTTGCCTCTGCAAACTACATCAGTGGCAGCTCAGCAGACCTCTGTCCAATTCACCGTTGGTGTAGCTCACTTTCTGTTCCATCTGGTCGCCTCCGAGCCCTCGCCCGCCATCGACAGCGCATAACTATTCGACGTGTTGCTCTGTTGTAGCAAGACCAACTGCATTACGCCTCTGCTATGGACACGCGCTTCTCTAGGCCTTGGGCCTTAGTGTGTTCAAAAAGATGCACGGCTGTATTATGCACGCGTCTTACAATTAACACGACGCCATGCGTTCTCAATCAGAAGATGGCGAAGCCTTTCACTCAGCGTAAGTACTCAATCTTTAGGCCCGACAGATGCATCGAGACGCGCGTTGCCGCAGGAACTAATGTCTTCAACTTGTGCGGACGTGGCCTAGATTGACGCTTGCGATGCGTCCAGATGCAGGCGATAGTCGTACGATTATCTTTATTGGTAAGTTCAATGCTATCGCGGTACTTCATCGCTGGAAAAGCTGATCCGAGATCGCAATGGCATTACTTCGGATGTCGGGTTACGTCCTCAATCGTTCTAGCTCTCTGTGGGCCGTCCGAACGAGCATTTTCTTCACATCGTGTTGGGCCGAGATCGCGCGTCGCCTGAAGGGCTCGCCTTCGCCGGGCCGTCGTGCGTCCATATAGTCTATTGATCTGATAAGATCCTGGAGCTTGGTTTTTGAAAGTGAATGTGTACGGTCTCGAGAGATGGCGCAAAAGCTTGATCATTCGGCTACAGCGATCCCAAATTTCCAGTGCAGACTACCAGATCGCAGCAAAGAAGAGCCGTCATTCGACATCGTTGCAGTGACCGGCGATGCAAATTCAGCTGGAAGTGATGGCGGGCGATCGACACATGTGCCGATGCGTATGAAGCTGATCGCTGTGTTGATGGTATCTCTGATCGGATTCGGCTCACACTGGTCTTCTGGGGTAACAGGAGCCATGAAGTCTACGCTCAAAAAGGTGACTTTCGTCTTCCAAAGTTAATCAAGAAACTTCACTAACACGGTGTATCAAAGGAACTACAGATTGACAACACTCAATACTCATTGCTGGAAGCGTCAGAAGACTTCATGAAGACGGCACTAATCCTGTTCATGGGAATCCTGACTGACCGCTTCGGAGGTGCGGGTATCATGGTTTGGGGCAACATCGTCTACAGCCTCGGATCTATCATCATTGCTGCAGCCACCACAGTCCGTAGCTACAGACTCATGGTCGGCGGGATGATCGTCCAAGCGCTGGGAGACATCTCAACTCAGGTCGCTCAATACCGAATCTTCAGTTCGTGGTTCGCGCCATCGGATGGTTTCGCATCAACGCTCGGTCTGGAGTTGGCCATTGGCAAACTCGGCTCATTCGTTGGCACAGCCACAGCAAATCCCATCGCCAAGAACACTGGTAACTTCTGCTGGGTGTACTGGACTGCTGTGTTCATGAACTTACTCACAAACGCTTTCACGATACTGTTTTGGTTCTTCCGGAAATACTGCGACAGGACATACAGCGACGGTATCAACGATCCTGCAACGGGCGAGGAGCTGAGAGAAAAGACAAAGAAGTTTGAGTGGAGAAAAGCACTGCAACTTCCGATGGCTTTCTGGGGTTTCATCTGCTTTACTGCCTTTCAAACATCCATGGCTGTAGTATTCTCTCAAAACGCCACCGAGCTCGCGGAGCAGCGCTTTGATGTCGATGGCACAAAAGCAGGATGGTACACTGCATCCGCAAGGTATCTGGGATTCTTCTTGGTCCCTCTCCTCGGGCTCTTCATCGACTGGTATGGACATCGCCTTACAGTCATTCTTGTCTGTGGGCTCTTGTGCTTCCTCGCCATGTGCCTCGCAGCATTTGGACCTACGGTTGCAGGGACCGCTGCCGCTTTCGGGATCTACGCCTTCGGCTTCACGTTGGGTCCGACAGCTATCATTGATGGTATCCGGACGGCAATCTGGTATCAGGACACGTTCGGCACGGCTTACGCTGTCAAGATTGCGGTGAACAACAGCATGAGCATCATCATACGCATCATTACTGGGGTGGTCCAAGACGAAGATAACAACTCTTACAATCATGTTGTCATTGTTTATGTGATCTTGGCTGCAGGCGCTGTGGTCGTGGGACTCACACTTTTCATCTGGAGCTTTTTCACTGACGATTTGCGGCGACTGCAGTGGTCTAGAAAGCAGAGGCAGCAAAATGGAGACCTGATCAATGCCCAGCGTGAGTCATATGAGGTTGGGAACAAGGCCAGCTTGAATAGACAAGTGGGCGTTGTCTTCTTCATCATGCTCATCGCCTTGATCTTGGGCGGATGGGCGAGCTATTTCTGGGGCGTAGCGACAAACAATAACTCGTAGCACGTGGCTCAGAGGCATCCAAGCAGTTTTGAATCATGTCTCAAATAGCTCAATCATTTTCCCTGGAGGCAGATCGAGCACCCTTGAAGAAGTCTGCTCCTCCAACATCTTCGTCGCCGGCTGCACATTCACAGTCCACGGCTTTATCGGAGCATCATCATGAAGGCACCAAATCACCTTTTCTGGTTCGTCAAGCCACCTCGAGACTTTGACCGCAAATTGAGCAGCAGATCCATCAAAAGGCCTTCCATTCAGATTTGCCCGGCCAGCAATGGCTTGAATCAGCACGTTCGGCTTAGGCTCAACACTTTTTAGGATTCCTTCGTACGCACCCAAATGTGCACTCCACATGAGGGTCTCGTTCGTCCCAAGCAAGCAATTGAACATCAATTGGCCGCCATCGAAGTGAGACATACAGTTCCGAGCTGGACCGTTGATATAATCAACGAAAGATCGCATACCATCGTCCATTGACTCGCGGGGTACATGATCGCCCATCTTCAGAAGACCGTATTTCATGCCAAAGGTGATGTTGAGTGTGCACGCAAACTGGCTCGCACCTCCCACGTATTCCTATCCCACAATTAGCCGTCTTCAGATTCAAAGTAACAGACAGCTTTATCGTACCTTTCCCGTATCCATGACATCTGGAATATCTGCGTGCGACTTTCCTGGCATGAGACAATGCAACGATGGCCAGATGTGCACAGCTGCCACAGCAAGCTTATGATGCGGACTGCTTGGAGCTCCTGGCGGACCTGGCTCGACATCTACTTCGCCGCGTTTCGCTGCATAACGCACTTTGCGCGTGAACAACGGCACTCGTTCTCCGCCAGCTACTGGCACAAGCTGCTCCTCTGGCACGCCGGCATTTCGCAGCACATTGATCGCTTCTCCATTGGCGATGACGATTGCACCAGTCTTGATTGCAATACGGTCTGCGCCGGGAAGACTGCATAAAGCAATCAGCTTCTCTTCCCAAGGTGGTCGACTTCCTCATTACATACTGGTCGAAGTGAGCATGTGAGATGAAGATGTAGTCTGCTTCTTGAACATCATCAATGGCTAAGAACTTTGGCAGCACACTCGGTCTCTTAAGCCATGTGTCAAGGAAGATCGTTAGTCCATTCGTCTTCAGCCGGTAGGTCGTGGCTCCTGCGCTACTGGGTCAGTACATGATGTAGGCGAGATAGGGTATCAATATGGATACCAAACCATTCGAGCGTTGTAGGCATTGTCGTCTGTTTGTTACGACTCCAGTCTTCGAGCGTCTTCATGCGCACTGTAGTGAGTTCATTCATGTGGAGGTGGGGTATTCCGATCTAAGCTAAGAGGAACAATCGGCAAAAGCAGACCCACGGTGCTGGCGGGAACTCTAGTTCATGACTTTCAGCACTCTGTCTATCAATTGCTTCCAGTCTTGCCCCCGAACACCCGCCAGCTCCCCTCGCCACGCAATGATACCGTCTGGTCGAACCAACACTCCACCCATAGAACCGACTGCACGGTGTTTCTGCCATTCGCCTGTCCTATCCTGCCAGCCATCGGGACCAATGACTACGACCTTCGTGAGGGCATCATCGACCTGCCAATTCTCGAAATGTTCCACGAATAGTGTGAATATACTGAGATCCAAGAGATCGCGAATCGCCACAGTCTTTCCGTCTTTTTCAACCCACGCATGCGGCAGATGATGCCCTGGGATCGTTGAAATGAAGTAGGAATGATGTACAAGAGTGCCATCAGGCATCTGCTGGCCACCGTGCGTCTCGCCACCTTCCGAGCTGATATCTGCCGAAGGATAAAACCAACCGACCTCGTAGCCAGGCGCCTTGAACTCAGTGTCCAGTTGTCGCGAAGCTTCCTGTATAAGTGCCTGCTTGCGTTGATAGTCTGGGTGGTTTCGATCGAAGAATGCTTCTCCAGCAGCGATATTCTCGGCTTTCGTCTGGTTCATACTCACGCCCATAGCAGCATCGATGTGTCCAGAATGGGATCGCATATTTTCAAGGCTGGTTTGGCCCACCCGCCTGCCAACTTCCAGCCGCTCTGTTTCGTACGTATCGAGCAGAGCATCGTATTTCTGCTCGTTTTGTAGAGCAAGACTCAATTTCCAGATAAGATTTTGTGCGTCTTGAATTCCAGAATTCATGCCAAGTGCTGCTGAATGTCAATACACTACGCAGTGTCGGTGTGTGATGTACTTACCTCCCCAAGGCGGTATCCGATGAGCACTATCGCCAACCAAAAAGCTTCGCCCAACACGCCATTGCGAAGCGTACAGAGCATTCACAGTCCAGTGGCTCAGACTAATGAGCTCGATATCTAGGTCTGGAATACCGATCGTCCTCCTCGCCCGATCCAGTACAGTCCTCTCATCGAACGTTGGAGGGTCATCTTCAGTCAAACCACAAGCAAACATCCATTCCTCAACAGCCGGATTCGTCATCGCCTCTGGCCAAGGTCCCAATTGATATAGATAGCCAGTCCTTGTACTACCTCCCATTGCCGGGTTGGTAAACCATGTCATGAAATTGCGGTTGTCAGGGTGAAGCGGCCTGATCGGAGCTCGAATGTGTGCACTGGACATCGTCAATAGACCCCCTTCGCCACCCCAGCTCACTCCAAGTTTCTCTGTGAACGATCGCCCACCATCAGAGACGATGAGATAGCGTGCATGATGCTCAGATATTTCGCCTGTCGTGCGATTCTTCACAGTCACCGTAGCTCTATCATCTGCGTTCTCAGCAGTCAAGACCTCATGATTGTACCAAATGCCAGTCGGATTGAGCTCGATCGCTCGTCGCTTCAAAATTGGCTCCAACCGGATCTGAGGCAAGATGCAGTACCGCGAAGGACTATGCTTCGCATATTCTTCTTCGTACATACCTCCTCCCCACGCATCTCGAGAAAAGATCTCTTTGCCATCGGGTCCGAGAGAAGTATACCAAGCTGTTCGTCCGGCGATTTCTGCAGGTGCGGCATGTGCATAGACTTCGTCTTCGATACCCATCACGCGAAAGATCTCGGTCGTACGTTGATTGATGCCTGCGGCCTTGGGATGAATCGATGTCGAAAGATGCCGCTCGAAGAGAATGTGCGGGATCTTTCGCAAAGAGAGCAAGATAGATGATGTGAGACCGACTGGTCCACCACCAATGATGATGACGGGATTCATCTGCTCCGTCATGCTTGGTTTCGCTGTCCTTTTGTTTCTGGCTGTCCTTCAGTCTGAATCTCGCAAAACACAACGGATGTATATGAGGTCAAATTGTCTGGCCAAGCTACAGACGACAGTGGCCCAAAAAGAGTGGAGTCGTAGGCTTAGCTCCGCCTACTCGGCCGCTGACTGTCTGTACTCCGCAATGGAGGCAGGAACCCTGATTCCGATGATAGTTGCCGTTAGACTCGGCCAGTGATGTCCTTTGGATGAGGCTGACACCACTGGGGTCGACAGTGGTATTCCTGGTATAGTTCCAAGTTTGATAGCGGGGACTCCGACTTTGCGGAGCAGCCGTGTTTCAGATGTCCAAGGCCTGGAGCAGATTCGAGGGTGAAGAGACAGCTAGCAGAGGATGACATGATGGATTCAAGATGATTGATGCTACTTGCGATGATTTACTGGCGTTCATCCTTTGTACGAGGTGAAGTCGAGATCTTCTCGCTCTTTGAGTCCGATAGTTTCCAAGGCTGACGCTCCCCAGCCGAGCACTGTCAAAACAGCACCGATTACTTTGATCAGCACTTTGCCGCTCGTAGTCGTCAGGTCCAAGTCAGTGACGCTCTGACTCGCTTTGACCATTTTGAAAGCTCGCCCGTACATCTCCTCGTCAAACTGGTGAACCAAAGTTGCAAGCTCCTCGTCAGAGGGGGCGCTTTCCGTAAACTGTGTCCCATGAAACAGCTTGACAAGTTTGCCTGCATCCGTCAAAGCCTGATTCGCTCCCATTCCTCTTCCCGGTGTCATTGGGTGGACTGCATCTCCAAGCAGAATCACTCGGCCATGTCTAGGGTCATTGTTCCGCCAGCTCGTCTTCGGCTTCACTGAACTAGTCAGGAGTCCTGTGCGAAGATGCTCGGTTGCTGACTCCATGATGAAAGGTAGAGCTCCTTCGTACCCAAGATCCTGACGCAGATAGTCCAGAAGATAAGGAAGCACCTTTTGCGGGTCATCGTTCGCTTGCTGCAACATCTGCTTTCCACGCACACTGGGCACCAGGATTGACCAAAACAGCGTGTACGTCTCTGTCCCACCCGTCCCGAGGTCGGCTTTGGGGTCGTAGACAGATGCAAAACCGGAAGCATGTCGGCCGCCCAAAAACAGCACAGAGCCAGAATCTATTAGCGATTTGGGCAACTTGTCTCGTACGGAGCGATCGATGCCCGCTCGAGACTGGATCAAAGTCCAGTTTTCGAGCTTTACTTTGTTGTTCAGGCCAACTTGTCGATTGATTCGGCTATTACTGCCATCTGCAGCCACCAGGATATCGGCATACTGCGACTGCTCCCCTTCAAAGTGTAGCTGCACGCCGCCTTGTTCTTCTGGCAGGTAGTCGAAACTTGTCAGACTGTGGTTGAAGTGGACCCTCTTCTGCGAGAGCAGAGGTTGGAGAAGAGCACGACGAAGTCCAGTTCGTGGTACCGGACGACTCGAAGGATACAATTTCAGATCGGCGAGGCGAAGGAGCAGTTTGAAGTTGGGATCCACTACTGCCGGTGCTCTAGCCTCATCGCCAGCCCAGGTTTCACGAAGAGAATCCCAGAGATCCCGATCAGAAACGATTCGCAATGCATTAAGGCCATTTGCACTGATACGTAACTGGTAGCCACCACGCTCAGAGTCGAATGCAACCGTGTCGCGCTCGTAGACCTGCACATCGAATCTGCCAGCCGGGTCTTTCAGTAACCCATTGGCGACGGCGAGTCCAGATATACCTGCTCCGATAATGGCAACTTTGATAAGGCGCGGCTTTGACTCCGTGTGGTCACTGTGCTGGGATCTTGGTGAAGGCATGTTGTCCAGGATGGAGCGATGTTGGCGAAATTGTCTTCAAGGCCGGACTGTCCGAGAAAGGCAGCCTTTATCTCCAGTCCGACTGCTCAAAAAGCTCCACGTCGTGCTTTGAACCCCATGATAGACCAGACGTGTATTGACGGAGTACTGTCGACTGGTGACACGCTCTTCCCCACAGCCGGCGTACCCCACAAAGCCAAAGCTTGCAGGGATTGTCCAGTATACGGCACTTCGGGCACAGTCAAGCTGCGATCAGCCGTTCGGCCTTTCAAAAGTGCTCCCTTGCACTGTTGCTTGTGCTTTCAATTTGCTGTGGGACTCAATGGCTACCATCAACATCGGAGGCGTAGCTGTGCCGCGCTTGGCATTTGGTCTCGGATCATTGATGAAATGGGCACCAAATCATGCATACCCACTGCCAACAGACAGCAGCAAAGAAGTACGACAAGCGATAGCAGCCGGATTCCGACACTTCAATACTGGCGATTTGTACACCAACAACGAAAGTGCTGCAGAAGTGCTGCGATCCAGTGGTCTGCAAAGACACGAGATCTTTCTGAGCTTGAAGCTGAACACATATGCCATGCTCGGCTGTCGCGGACGAGACCACATGATTGAGAACGCAAAGCGAGAGATTGATCGTTTTGGGCTCGCTGGCTATGTTGATGTTCTGCAGCTGCACTTTCCGCCTCGAGGGTATGCTGGGCAGTTGTCAAACCGGGAAGCGTGGCGAGTCTTGGAGGAGCTGAAAGACCAGGGTATCGCTCGAATCATTGGAGTGTCTAACTGGTGAGTGTTTGTGGTCTGTTGCAGTACCGTCGTGGCTGACCTGGGCATTCGCAGGACCCTTTCGGATTACCACGACATCATGAACGCTTCAGATCTCAAACATCCGCCACAGCTCAACGAGTACGAATTCAGCCCTTTCCTGTTATTTGATGACAAGTTTCGTGCGCTGCATGCATACGAAAGCAAGCATGGAATCGTCCATATGAGTATGCTCAAGTCAATTTCAATCTGAGGACCAGAGTGCTGACGATGGCTGTAGACTACGGCTTCCTGACTGCCATTTCCGGGCGTCTGCCTTCTGCAGATACTTCAGCCTTGCTGCGGCAGCTGGAGACAGCCTCGGAGCAGACGGGCTTTTCCACTGGTGACTTGCTGCTGTCGTGGGCATATTATCGGCTCAATGGGATCGTGGTGACTTCCTCGTCCAAGGCTGAGCGTGCTGCAAAGACCGTGCAATTGCTTTCCGCGCAGGAGGCGCCTGTAGCCGGCGAAGTGTTCGATGCGATTGAGGAAGCGGCCAAGCAGGATGGTCCAGAAGGAAAGGTCTTCTACGGCCATCCACATATGGAGAAGGCGCGACAGGCTTCGATGGACCAGAGCGAGCCTTGATGGGCGTGCATAGACGGCGTGCAGATAGTGGCGAGCATATTCTGAACGCATGTCGAGTGAGATGTTGCATAATTCGTGTCGTTTTCGTACGGCCTGGAGCCAAGCGAGACATTGAATCAATGCCTCAGGCATCATCGGAGACGCGAAGATCTCCAATTCCAATCCCAAACCGACATCGATGTCTCGTCGTTCCCGGCAGTTGCAACCAGCTCAGCATCCCGTCCGTACCTCCCCAGAGACGATCAAGGTTACAAACAAGCTTCTCCGCTTCTCCACCTTCGTGTACGCCTCGGCGACAGTGCACATCCGCCACGGGCCGTTGAGGATAGAATCGTGTATATAATTTCCCCGCCCCCGCAGTCCTTCGCAGGACCATTCCCGGATCTCCCACTCCCTCCTCCTGGCGCCGCAGGATGGCTTCGTCTGCTAGTCGCGCCCCTCGGACGCGGAAGGCCGCGGCATCGCTCGTATGCGAGCACTGCGACCTCACGTTCCGCCGCCGCGAGCATCTCAGTCGCCACCTCGACCGGCATTCCGGAGCTCGTCCGCATCAATGCCAGTTGTGTGACCGGAGCTTTCCCCGGCGGTAAGTGCCTCTACTGAACGGGCATAGCGTGATGAGTCTGACCAGTCGACCTCGTAGAGACACTCTCAAGCGGCATATGAGCTCACATGGCTCGGCGGCTCTTGCAGAGTGGGCTCAGCAAAACGGACATTCACATCGCCACGCCTGCCTTGCCTGTGCCCAGGCAAAACAACGCTGCGATGGTACTGGGATTGCAGATTGCAGTAACTGTGCCACCAGAGGCCGTGTCTGCACATATCGAGACCCAGCGCCTGGTGAATCTGAGGCGCAAGGCTCGAATATGGACCATTCGCTGGACGATTCTGTCGACCCGAGTGGTCTGGGCACCGACTCTGGGTCGCTCATCTCGACATCGCAGGGCGATGGGCAGGCTCTGAATCCACAAGGTCTGCTTTCAGAGTCAATTTCGAATCCTGCCTCAGGAGGCGCAAGTCTGCCGCCTCAGCACGCCGTGGCATCATTTCCGACACCAATGCATGGCGAGAGTCCGGGGGACGACTTTCTCTCGCAATCATTCATGTTTCCATTCTCGCCCATTCCGCAACTAGGTCCGGACGATGCGTGGGACTTCTTCGTAGGCGGCAGCGCTTTAACAGCCTTGCCGAGCTCGATACAAGAACAACACACTTACATCGCATCTCCGCCCCCTTCTCTGGACGTGAGAAGCGTCCTTGAGCAAGAAAGCCTTACGACCCAGGAGGATGACATTTTGACCGCCGAACACATACCTCATGTTCCTCAGGTCGAGCTCGAGACTCATGCGCGGATCCTGCACTTCATCAAGAACAGTCTTCAACCAAGTGAAGCTGAGGCGTTGGCAAGCACATTCCCGTCTCGGCAGCATCTGGATGTTTACGTCCAGCTGTATTTTGAGCACTACCATCCTCGTGTACCACTGCTGCACTTGCCCACATTTCGACCTTCCGCAGAGGCGTGGCAGCTTGTTCTAGCTCTTGCCTGCATCGGTTGTCAGTACTCTCTAGCTGGGCAGAAGCCGAGACACATGATTCTGTTTCATCGTCTCGCGCATCACATGGTCTCGAGAGAAGTAAGATCACGGCTAGGCAAGCAGAGATAAACTGGCTCACAGATCTGCAGGTAAAATCGATCGTCAACGGTGATTCATTGACGGGAATGCAGTCGCTTCTGCTATTCCATCATGAGCTCTGGTTTGCTGGAGATCGACCAGCGATCATACACCTGCAGCTATACAGGAACGTGCTTGCCACCCTTTGCCGACACCTGCTTTCGCAAGAGGGCACCATACTACGCAGTCAAGAATCTCCTGATACTTCCTGCGATCCTTGGTTGCAATGGGTCCACAGTGAATCGAAACGTCGTGTGCTCTACTTTACTTGGAGTGAGTTACCTCCTTCACTTCCTTTCATAGCTGATGAACTGATCAGCTACTTTAGTAACCGAGTGCCTCCAATCGGTCTTCTTTATGCTGCCTCCGCTACTTTCCATGCATGAACTTCACCTCTCGTTGCCGAGTCATGAATCCCACTGGCAAGCTGATCAGCAGCAATGGCAATGCCTTCCTCCTCCGCAGCCGCCTCGACTATTGTGTGCTGCTCTTGCTCGAATCGGAATCGAGAGCACGTTGCAAGAAGATATCAGTCCAACCGCCCAGCTGGCATTGTTGCTTTCCGTTTCCATCCAGCGTAATGAGATGCAAAACCTGGAGCGAGCAATGGGAGTGAACCTCGATCAGACATACGCCGGCGATCTCACTTCTGCTGCCGGCAGTGCGGCAGACGTTCTACGGAAAGCATTCAATACGATGTCGCAAGTCGACTTTGCCCAAGCCTTGAACCCAGCTATGGCAGCCACAATCTCAAGCGACCACAGTATAATGGTGAGGATTATTCGAATCCTCGACTTCATTCCTCTCAGAACTTTGTGTCGAGCCACTAGATGGCAAACGACAGAGCAAGGCGCTAGCGAAGCTCGTAGACAGTTGTTTGAGACACTCAGACAAAGTCCCAGGCGAGCCAAGCAGTGCGTCTTCGAGGCTTCGGAATTGTTCCAGTACTTCCGAACGATCAAGGGCCTCAGTCACATTGACACCATGACTTTGCTAATATGCGTACTCTATATCGATGTCTACATTGAGCTTGCGTTACACTATTCGCTGTCAACAGTGCCGCAAGCAGATGGCCTGCGGCCTCGCAAGATTATCAGGCTCGATCAGCCGGTTCCTGCTGGCGAGAAAGAGGATTGGTTCAGCGGACGGCACGACTACCGACCACATCTTGCGGGCATTGGTCTACTGGATGCGGAAAGGAGTCCTGCACGACTGTTCAAAGAAGCCTCACGGATCATGGCGAACAGCTCCACAACATCTCGGCTTGCCATGGCATTGTCTTCAATCATGACCACGCATGCAGTTGGCGGAACTCCGAAATTCCAGGAAGATCAGTAATTTGAAGGCGGCAGCCAAAAATCATCCTGCGAAAGTCTGGTTGTACAATCTTCCTGATGAGTGCGCACCACCGCACAAACATCTGCCTGCGATCCCAGAGACCAGAGCCCGAAATGCCGTGCCGTGAAGCAACATAGGACGAACTCCAGGGACCTTCCCAGAACGTAAGCAGTGGAGACACCCCTCATCACGTGGGATGTGGAGGTGGAGACTCCGTACGCCTGGACATCAGTATGGGCCAAAGTTTCGCCCAGCTTTGCTATATCATCTATCGTTCTCGAGAGCAATTTGGACCGCAGCTGCACCGAGATCATCAAGATGTCTACTCGACAATTCTCAGTGCCTGTAGCTTTCACAGATATTGATCACGAACCCAAGAATACATGGACAGAATATGGCCCGCCCGAGAGACGAATTATCTCCAAGGGATGGACCAAGGACGAAGGACGTCGTCCCTTTCCTGTCAACGTAGTCTGGGAGAAGGACGTTCGTATCCCGCTCCGAGATGGTGTGGAACTGCTGGCAGACGTATTCCGTCCAGTGACATCGGACGAAACACCCGTCCCAGCAATCATGCCTTGGAGTCCATATGGCAAGACTGGCTCTGGAATGCAACAGCTTGACATGTTTCCTTGGAGAGTTGGAGTCCCTCGAAATGCAACAAGCGGTCTTGAAAAGTGGGAAGCTCCCGATCCTGCAGAATGGGTCGCTCGAGGGTACGCTATCGTCAACATTGATGCCCGCGGATCATTCAAGTCTGGCGGCGACTTCTTCGTATATGGGACCCAGGAGGGACGGGATGGCTACGACAGTATCGAGTGGATCGCGAAACAGCCTTGGTGCAACTCGAAAGTCGCAATGGCTGGCAATTCCTGGCTCGGTACGACGCAATGGTTCATTGCGGCAGAACAGCCACCTCATTTGGCTTGTATGGCGCCCTGGGAGGGTCTTGGTGACTACTACAGGGAGTCGATTTGTCGTGGAGGTATTCCGGATCATGCCTTTTGGGATGTGCTCATGGCTTGGACTTGTGGTGAGTAACTCTGCTTGGCACATTGTGAGCCTTTTCTGAACGTCCATCTGCCAGGACCAAACAGGCGCGAGGACGTCGCGGCTATGGTTGATCAGTATCCGTTGTGGAACGACTACTGGGAAGACAAGAAGCCGAAGCTGCGTGAAATTGCAGTGCCTATGTACGCGACCGCAAGCTACTCCACGGGCTTGCACACAGAAGGCTCATTGCGCGGCTTTCAGCTTGCTTCGTCGACTGAGAAATGGTATGTTCGCATCCCGATCACTGTCAATCGAGTTTCAGCGTACTCACCAGTTGATGACAGGCTACGTTGGACCACTACCCAAGAATGGCACGACATCTACCAGAAAGAAAACATTGACGACTTGCAGAGATTTTTCGACAAGTACATGAAAGGTATAGACAATGGCTGGGAGAAGACACCTAGAATCAGGCAATCTATGCTGGGCCATAATCGACCATCGGTGGTCAACCGACCAGCAACCGAGTATCCGCCTTCGGACTTTCGCTACGAAACATTGTACTTGGATGCTGCGACTGGAACTTTGACCGGAGCTCAAGTATCAGAAGAAGCCAACTCTGGATATCAAGCCGACTCGTCGACTGACGAAGGCTGCTTCTTCACGCACACATTTCACGAATACACTGAACTTTGTGGAATCTCAAAAGTCAAACTCTTCATGTCTACAGATGATCACAACGACATGGTAAGTCAACAGTCCTACCCTGCAGCATTGAGCATCCTAGCTCATACCATCTAGGACGTCTACGTCGTCCTCCGCAAACTCGACAAACACGGCACAGCCCTCTGGCACCAAAACATCCCCATGAAAGACCTCCCACCAGGCACAAACCCCTCAGATATTCCCAACGAAAACGTATGGCGCTACATCGGCCCCTCAGGGCGTCTCCGTGCATCTCATCGCGAGATCATCCAAGAAGGGCTTCCGAACCTTTCTACCTCTGAGTACAACGACCTCATGGGCCCAGCTTACGTCTACCATCCTCATACTTCGGAGCAGAAGCTGGCAAAAGGCGAGATCGTGGAATTGGAAATTAGTCTTTGGCCGGGTGGGATTGTATTTGATGCTGGAGAGTCTATGGGATTGGAAGTGAAAGGGAGACATCCGATTCTGCCTGAGTTTGAGGGTTTGGAGAAGAAGATTGTGAATTTCAATGTAGGGAGGCATAAGTTACATACTGGTGGGAAGTTTGATAGTCAGTTGCTTGTTAGTCTGAGGCGTGGCGAGAGGGAATGATGCGAAACACTAGCAGTAAAGAGGCTGAATCCTAAGGCTTGAACATATACGCGAAGGTAGAGACATCAACTAGACAGGAGGTAGAAACAGACGCCATCTTTGAATCGCTTAGCACGCAATTATTCAAAGATCGTTGGCTCACTCTGTCGGCCTCGGCTCACGATTATCGATATGGAATGTCTTATAAGCGTATGTGCACAAGAGTCGATAAGTACCGACAGGATGGGAAAGCAAAGCAGAAAGCCCAACGAGTATGGCAGACTCAGCCGCCTGAGGAACGGACATGTCATGGAATCTGCACGTTTCCAGCTTCGTCTCTTCTACAAACGGATTCTGAGCCAAGGCGGGATACATTCTTCCAAGACTTGGCGCATACATAGCGCTGCAGAGACCTTTGTTGCCTAAAGCAACAGTTCTTCATACATTCCTGTGAAGCCTCTGTCCTCAATCTGGCGCTCAAGTCACTTCAATTAATTCACAAGATAGCCGACGCATCGAGCTCACACGATGTCAGAATACGCGGAGGGTAGCGGCGACTTAGACGAATATTGCGATGCCTGGCCACCTGGATGTCTGCCAATATCGGGAACTGCGGACCTCTGCAATATCACCTATTCGCGTGCAGCATCCATTGCGGCCTTTCAAGACTACTACGACTTCCTGACGAGAATGTATCTCGATCCACAATATCTCATGACACCTCCCGAAGGTGGCTGGCCTGAGATTACTCCTGAGAATCTGAAAGACCTAAACAAGACCGACGAGGTCATTGCTCTGCTGCGCTTTCTTCCTTATGTACGAAAGCATCCCGATGGAACGCCTATTCACAGTTAGATTTTCCCTTTTCGACAAGTTACTGAGATTGCAGCTGATGTCTGTGTCTAGGCGCTGGTTTTTGTGTGTTCGCTGACTGGGCCTCGTACGCTCGAGACATCTCGAGACGTCCAGCACTGTACCCAGCAAGCGACGCAGCAAAGATCACAGAAGTTCCATTCGATCATGTGCCCCCTCATGTGATTGGTCTGGTAGAATCGAAATATCACAAGATGTTTCTGGACACCCACCTCGGAGTAATATATTTCTGCGGGACGGTATTTGGATATCCGGCGGTCATTTCTGACAAGGTCGAACAGCCAATCAAGCCTGTACAGGATGAGCCTCATGACTATCCCCCGAAGAAGAAGCTGATTGGCGCTCGGGCGGCGGTGTCAGCAATTGCTGTTGCGCAATCGCGGACTTCTTCGAAGTTTTGAAGCATCATTTTCGAGAGCTGAATTACATACCTTTGACTAGGGAAATCGTGGAAGAAAAGCATGCATTGACACATGAAGATGCTGAGGCTGGTAGGATGGTGTCAGAGATATTTCGGCGGCATGGCTGGCCTGCCTCGCAAGATTTCTCCAGGGAGCAATGCATGGCTGACGTGGAGAGACAAATCAAGGAGCATTACCCTGATAGATTCTTCGCACACTAAGCCTATGCGTGCCTGAAGAGGGCATTGCCAATTGTTAAGCTTGTCAAGAGACTGCAATATCTCTTGACTATGACTTGAAGATTGGATTGATGCCTTGACCCAGGACAGGAATTTCTACAGCGGCCTGCCAGCTTCACAGCATCGGGAAGGCCGTTACAGGTCTGCGCTTTCCTAAATGCTTTTGGACGACTGAGACTGGCAAGTAGTATTGACCGACCTCAAGGCGCAGATCGGCATATTCGATGTCGGCGACGATATGGGCCATGCGGTCGCGTCCGTATTGCGAAAGAGACCTCACGATCCCTCGCCGCCTTGGTCGATCATTCGTCCGCTTCATAGGCGTGCGGAACACGAGCATCGGAGAGGGTCGTCTCATTTTCAGGATCTCCCACGCACAGTTCGATGACTCCAATCTCCCCATGCTGTTAGATCTGCTCTCTGCCTTCTACTGCGACCTATCGCTGCTTCGTCCTTACTCCTGCTCGCAGTATGTGGCATAAAAAGGTCAGAAGAAACATAGTAGTCTGGAGTGCTGGAATTCAAGATTGTAAGGGACATTTCACCCGGATCCCAGCGGAGGGAGCTGTTCCTCTGACGGCACGAGCATATCGAATCGGTTCAGCGTGGAGAGACAATGACGATGCCAAACTCTCGACAACTTTCCAAGCCGCCTGCGCCATCGCTTTATCTTGTCACTTCGATCAGATGCAAGTCGTTTTGAGCCGTCTGGTCACTGGACGAGCTATGCTTCCACCCAGCCTACAAAATGTCGTGCGACCATGCCTCACAGAAGTACCTGTCCAAGTGCAGATTGAGCCAGAAGACACACTCGATCGCGTTGCATTGATCCTTCAGCGCCAATTTATCGAAGATTCTGCCAACGAATGTGCCGGCATGCAGGAGATCATTCGATGCTCAACCACTTGGCGGCAAGGCGACGAGGACTTTGGATGGCGTACGGCGTTCCAGCAGGGAGACATCGATGACTTTGAGTTTCTGGGCGAGAAAAGTCGGATTTCGGTCTTCGAGCATGCTTTGCTTCCACGTCCGCGACCGGAAATCTATGCGGCACCGAAGGGCAAGCTTTTACATTTGCAATTGATCGGCAACCGAAGGATTTTGCAGGAGGAGTCTGCACGCGAGATTCTGGGGATCTTGAAACGTGTTCTAGGGGATGGATTGCGCAGGGCGTGAGTGCCTCGCCAGCAACACAGGACCTTGCCCTAGTAGAGGCCGATCCTTGAGTGAGAATACTCCGATCCTTGACTTTGCAAACTAAGAGGGGTGAGATTTAGGGCTTTCAGCATCACCTACTTTCGCTTTCGGGACCGGACATTTATGTGAAGCCGAGCGCAAGTCACTGTATTTGCTCTCGACATGCAATTAAAAACTGATGTGTCGAGGGACTCTGCCTGTGAGATTCTCACGAGTTTGAGAACAGTTTCAAAAGATTAGTCTGGCCGGCCGTGACTGGCCAGACGCCGAGAGATCCTGACTCAAGAAAGACCTAAGACATTAGGGCTTGTTCGATATCATTTATGCGAGTTTATCCGAACATACCTTGCTCGCTCACTAACCGAATTGTTAGTCTAGCAGCTTGACTTGTCATCCTCCTGCTTGTCGATTCCTTGATTTTGCCCTGCAGGCCGAAATGGAACGAAATTGGAGGTTGCTCTTGATCCTGGCGAAGTTTTAGAATACTGCGGTATAGATAGCTAGGTGGTGCCAGATGCTGAGTGATGGATGCACACTTCTCCGACAACATCATGTCGTTGTATCGAAGCCTTCACCAACAGTCGTCCAACTCCCGGGTTTGTGTTGGTCCATTAGTCGCCTCGCGTCTTTTTGACGCCTGGTTTGCGGAACATTGTGCGACATGACGATGGTATTCATGCGCCACATGTTCGCACGACAGATGTTACTGGCTTCCTCCGCCCTCGCGACACTCTTGTTGGTTATTCTCATCCTCGAAGTGGCGCATCATTCAAGCTTGTCTGGATTCCAATTTGCAGAATGGAATATAACGGCAACACACAACGACACGACAGCACCACCGCTACCTGAGCTACTCGATGATGTATCAAATGCAACACTCGGGGTAGGTTGATTTTGTGGTTATAGAGCCTCGCCATATGGAGAATAGAGCAATGTTATTGACGCAAATTCGCAGTTCCAAAAGATCTTTGTCATTAATTTGGCGTCGAGGTCGGATCGAAGAGATTCTGCCAACCTTGCTGCTGTGCTTACGGGATTGAAGTTTGAATTCGTCGAAGCTGCCACGCACATCGACCAAAAGTTCATGCCGCCAGGCGCGGAAGATGTTGATCTCAAGGAAGGTGCAGCAGCGGCTTGGCGGTCGCATGTGGACATTCTTAGGCGGTATGTATGTTCTCTCCTTCGTTTCTCCGGGATACAACTATCTGCCTGCACGGATCGAGCTGACCACGACTTCCCGTGCGTAGAATAGTTGACGAAAACATCTCTTCAGCGTTGATACTTGAGGATGATGCCGATTGGGACATCCGTATTAAGTCACAGATGCGTGACTTCGCAAAGGCATCGAGAAGGCTTCTCCAACCACTAGTCAACGCAACTGACCAGCCGCTTGACCGGCGTTTTTCGCGACCACTACCGGTAAATTATGTGCTCGGTGACGCGAACACTACCGAGCCTACGACCTCTCCCTATGGCGACCTTGATCGCTGGGACATGCTCTGGATCGGTCATTGTGGCGTCTCGTTGCCTTTGCCTGGCAATGCAACCGCGATTAGTTCTCAAGCACGTGTCATGTTACCTCAGGAAATGACTGCACGTGTCATTATACCAAACGACATGACGGTCCCACCGCGTCGGTACATTCAGCGCGAATTCTCGGATCGTCAGCTTGTGAATCAGTATCCCGACTATACACGAGTTGTCGCTCGGACGCGAGGAGGGACCTGCTCGTTAGCCTATGGAGTCTCTCAGACCGGTGCTCGAAAGTTGCTGTGGGAAACCGGCATACGCGCTTTGACAGCACCGATGGACCTCATGTATCGCAGTCTATGCGATGGGACTTTCGGGAGGGACATGATAAACTGTCTTTCCCCTTCCCCGGCTCTCTTTGGCCACTATCGGCCACCGGGGCCTTCGTCAAAGTGGAGCAACATTGACGATTTGAGTGAGATGGAACAAAAGGACTATCCTACGTCAGGGAATGTTCGGTGGGGAGCAAGATTTAACATTCATAACATGGTAAATGGGAAGACGGACTATTGGGATCCGTTCGATGATGAAGAGTAGGAGAATTTGAGTAGCTCTCAAAAATCCAGCCGTCTTTTTAAATGAGTCCCCACTTGTCCTCCACAAAGTCGATGAGGTCTAGCAGGTCTCTGCATTCCATCAATCTCCTCTTTTCTTTCTTCGTAAAACCTTCCATGCGACCAGTCATATCGCTCACATGGTGTAGTACCAGCGGGAACGGCATCGGACACCTCACAGCCCAGCGTAAGAAGTCCTGCACGCATTTCGCAGGCACTTCATCATAACCCGCAAACATCGCCGGATTCTCCAAGATCCCTCTCGCAGCCATAACACCATCCGCCTCAGTCGACTCCGCAATCCTCTTGACATCAGACAGACAGTACGCATCCCCATTCGCCACCATCGGAACCTTCACCGCACTCCTCAACTCCCTCACGGCCTCATAATCTGGTTTCGTGCTACTCCTCTGACTCCTCGTCCTCCCATGCACCGTAATAAAATCCACCCCTGCATCCTGCACAGTCTCAACCCATCGCTTCGTAACCTTCAAATCCCTATGAATTCGAATCTTCACACTAACACTCTTTCCAAAACTTCCAACCCTCTCCTTTGCAGCCTTCACGATCCTCGCCACAACCTCGGGACTTTCCTGCAAAGCACATCCAATCCCCTCCTTAATCGCCCAGCTCTGCGGACACCCACAATTGAGATCCACCCCATCGACCCAAGGAGCAATCATTTCCGCAGCGCGAGCAAATTCTTCTGGATCTGAGGAGGCGAATTGTGCGATGACAGCCGTGTTCTTATCGTCTTTGGAACTTCCATTTTCGAGTGGATGAGTGGAGAAATCCGAATCTCTCGCAATGCCCGAGCGAATGAATTCGTGGGCCAGCATCATGGGCGTGAAAATGATATCGGCACCGTATTCTCTGAGCAGCATTCGGAAAGGTAACTTGCTATACCGGACCATGGGAGCCGAGACGTGAAGTGGACGGGCATCTTGTTTGGCTTTTGCGAAGAGGTCGAGGACGCTTTGGGCAAAAGTGTTAGGAGTGGCGGAAATGTGTTCCATGAAAGACAGACTGACCGTGGTCTACGTGGAGTGCTCCGGTTGCAGTTGGTGAGCGCATGCTCGGTCTCTGATATGCTGCCCATTTCATTCGAGTGGTGGAGTAATAGTGGAGTGCAGGGAGAGAAAGGTTCGGTTCTGAGAAATCGCCACGAGACGAGGTCAAAATAAGCTCAGCGTTCAGATCTTCAGAGCGGCATGTTCATTCCATCATCACAATCCTACAAAGTGAGGTTTCTAATATCACACAGTTCTCGCCACGTTCTTATCGTCACAACTTCACGCTCGACAAGCGAGCCTCTGTTGTGCTGCCGGACATAGCAGCTGTTCCTTCAGATACTCCGCAAATCCGCCCTCAACGCTTGCTGAAAAGCGCACATAATTGGCCATATTCGTGGAGCTCGTCACAGGTGGACAGTGCTCTACTATCGCCTGGACATCAAGCTCTTGCAGCTTGTTCAGCTCTTCCAAATACTGCAACCACTCCATTCCTTCATGTGTCTTCAGAAGTCGGAAATCCGCCGCAGAGTAGGTCGCAATGCGATCCCACCCTCGCTCGCCCGGTCTTCCTGCGACGACTCCTAGTTCTAGTCGTCGGAGGAAAATGTTGTTGTCCACGTTTGTCAGATACCGCAGCGCATTCTCCCACTCGCATTTGTCGAACTCTTTCAAGTAAGCCAAAGCCCGTTTTGTGAGTCTAATGCTCTTGATGCAGCTTCGCGTGAAAGGCGTGAGATCGCGGAGAAAGGGTATGATGGCCTCGATATGCGTATCGAAATCGAAGGTGTAACTCGAGTACATCAGTTCTGCGGCTTCGGCGTGAATCTGCTTGTTCGTTCGCAGAATGGCGAGGTTGTGTTCGATGCGAGGAACGTTGACGCAGTGGTATGTCGTTGCCATACATCGAGCAGCAAATCGGTCCGCTCGGACGCTGTAGCTCGTTCTCGCATGCGGTCGGTCTGCGTAGCGGCCTTTGTATCTCGTTGGATCGACTGTTCGAATGCGCAGAGTCGGATTCTTCAACAGATCTGGGCGTACTATTCCATCGTCGAACACCTGCCACTGATTGTAATCGACTGCGTCAACTGCGCTCGCATCGATTCTCTCGAAAGAGCAAAGAAGGTCGATGGCTCGCCGAGGAAAAATCAGGAGTGAGTATATGTGGAGACGAATTTCTGTAGGTAGTCGCAGAAACGGCGAGCCCATCGGCTCACGTCGCTGCCCCTCTGGGGATGCAGAAGGCATTCTGGGCAAAGAGTTGAGTGTGAGGAATCGGGGTCTCTGTTGTCTGGGTGCTGTCGTCTCGATGGAAGGAGAAAGTGTGGCCGTCCTGGCAGTATTCAAACCACCATTATTCGCAGGATGATAGAAGGGATCCCGATTCTGTGACCGAGTCTCGTGGTGCTCTCGACAGCTGGTGTATAAAGGCCTCACTGATTCGGGGTCAGCCAAAATGTCCCTCGGGCCCATCAATGTCCATAATGCCACGCACTGACGGTGGTGCTAAGGTTCTCGCTCCTGCCCTCAGCTGCATGCCAGACTGTCGCCGGCGGGCGACTCTGCTGTGAGCTCGCCATCTCGTCCTGAAGGGCGGCGCGGAAGCTTAAAAGGAGGTGATTCTGTTCACTTCGCGTCAAAATATCGGCTCGGCATGCTCATGCCACGCGAAACGCGTTCTGTTTGGCTGGGCTCGCGGCGTCCGAGATGGCGGCACGCAATTGGTGTGGTGGTATCTACGACTCGGGTGTACGAATCGAAAAATCGTGGATGAGTCTCGGAGCGTATGCAGGATGATTCTAGTCTCCCTCCTAGCGATGAAATGGGGTGAAGCGGGCTTGTACGAGACAGGTGCTTATCGATGACGGGAGAGGATGACGCGATGTTTTCTCCTACGCTCATGGTCGCTTGGCGGAAATGCCACGAACTCCTCGTCTGCTGCGCTGGCATGTACACGACATCATCCCACGTTCTACGGCAGAGCAGCAAGGAGCGTGGGAAGATCGACTCTGTTTCGTGTCATGCGGCTGAGATGCATGAGAGAAACACACGTTGCGCCGCCATCGCGTGATCAGTCATCCGCCTCGTCCCGGGGCTTGTCCATCGCTTTCCTCCACCATTTCTGCCCGCCAATGAAACTGCTCCGCTTTCGGACTTCATCTTGAGGTATACGCCGACTCTGGTCACGCTTGTAGTAAAAGGATTCTTTTGGCTGTATACATGCCTATGGTTTCCAAGGCGTGATCACTGACTTCCTACTTTCCGAAGCCTCGATAGCCGCTTTCAAACGCGGGTCCATTATGATCTTGTTGGCTTCGGCCCCTGGGCCACAGCATTTGGTATGAGCAATAACTACCCGATCGCAGTTGATCAAGTCGT
Source organism: Cercospora kikuchii (assembly GCF_019650295.1). NCBI lineage: Eukaryota > Fungi > Ascomycota > Dothideomycetes > Mycosphaerellales > Mycosphaerellaceae > Cercospora > Cercospora kikuchii. The sequence goes on from NW_025408587.1 coordinate 64,961, forward strand.
TTGGAGATATCTGAGCAAGGAACTCAGCTGACACTTGACTCTGCCTTCCAAAATCCCGCGCGGCAACTCTCCTGAGAAAACATGGCCGTGTCATAGGCGTTCCTCGACCTCCTGGAAACTTGGTGTCGAAGCTGAGCCTTAATTGGAGCTTACTGGAATGGCGAGAGTTCTTCGCAGAAAACGGCTATACAGAAAGACTGGCCATTCTCTGCATTCCCTTCTCTTGCTACGGCAAACCTTCTGGTCAAGTGCTATCAGCAACCTGTGGCATCGACGTTGGCTTCCTGTGGTTCCTGACCATTTCTTACCGGATCTAAGCGTGTCACCTTTCTCCTTCCGCAGAAGGCTCGATGGGCTGGAAACGTTGTAAGCGAGTCGTGAAAGCAGGACAGAGTAATCTACCAGCAGGCTTGATGGAGGGCAGTAGAAGACTTAGAGACCCTTGGTCCACGAAAAAGATATGTTAACTGACTCTTGCCATGTAGCGGCGGTTGGAATGCAATGGTCTCGAAACCTCCTTCGCTGCCACTGTTCGTAATGAGTCACGGCAAGACGACGGAAGAATCGCGTACGCCCGGCCGCCCAAGACTGGACGTTTCCCCATACGTGCGGACTGGCATACATTACAAGCCGAAGAAATTCGATGTTCGGTTCGTGTTACCCACGCTATAGACATCTCCCAACACACTTGCACTTACATCGACATGAGCACCAAAAGATCTCAGGAAATCATTGTGAATCTGCTGTCACTTCCTACAGCATAGTTACCGCAAAGCTCTGCTAGACGCAGGTGAATGCAAAAGTTGTTGCTGGTGGCGCCGCTATCTCCGTGGTCAAGGTATCATTCGCTTCCTGTACCATTTGGAACGCATTTGGTATTCGGGAATTTTTCAACCATGTGCCAACGCCGACCAGCATCGAGCAGTCTGGACTTCCACGCCGACATTCTGGAAAGCATAGAGCCTCAGCTCGCCCAGGCCCGACTGGACCGAGGTCGACTGTGCTGTAAGTCAGCCAAGCCGCACTGTGAACTAGTGCGCGCGGCTGAACACTAGCACTCAGAGATATATTTACGCGGCAGGCTATTGATGAGCGGCACTTGGACATGTAGAAGCATCTCGAGTCCTGCCAGCCAAGATGTTCCTGCAAGTATAACGGTTTGCACGCTTCTCGAATGCTTGTATCAATACGCTCAAAGGTCATATTAACTTTTAACTTCAACCACTCGCAGGAGGACTAACAACGTAGAGCACAAATCGGAAGAGAGGAGAATAGCATGAGCAGCTCGCAAGGGACTTTCGGGAGCATGACCTTGTACCCGGCAAGCGCTTGCCACCGAGCCCGATCTGAGGTCTCGAACTTGATGGCGAGACCTCAACACAGCGAGTGCAGTGGCACTTGAACTAAAGTTCCTCTACAAAACACTGTGATAGCGTGTGCAAAGTGTACGAAGCTGGCGGAAAATCTTCTTGCCACTCTTTCACTTGCCGGTCTCGCCAGATTTCGTCTCTGCAAGGCCAGCGCCAAGTCGCCTAAAGTTCGCCAAGCCGACGATAGAAACAGAGTCGATGGAAGACGAAACGCCGTAACGTGAACTGATCTAGCTGCCAAGCTTCCACTCCCAGCCCCTGCTCGGCGTGATGGGCTCGAGGCATCCCCTAGCGGGTCGTTCCTGTATACGATCATGTTTTCCCCCGCTGGAAAATGGTTGCAGGTGGCAGCACGAGTACAAGAATGTGCTTGAGACTGTCATTACTGCAGCATCAACTTCATTCTCACTACCCTCACAACTTCCTGATCATGAAATAACTGTCGAGCTTCGCGATCACGGCGTTGGTGTCGTTGCTGTTAGGAGCTGTCAATGCAGACTACGTAAATGTCACTTTTGTATGCTGCATGTGCCATCTTCTTGATCCTAATAGGAGGTATGCAGACTATATGCGGTCAAACTGAGGGTCTTCCGGGCTATTGTAACGTTTACCTAGAGAATAGAGAGTACACCTATAAACGCACTCGGTGCCGGGCGGTAAGCTATTCTATACCAGCGCTACTCGCCTTAAAGATGTGTTGCAGACTAAGTTTTTATGGTTAGGCCAAGCCATGTAATGTAGTAGGCAATGGCTGTTGGTTGAACGCAGAGTTTATTGAAGGCGGATGATACTCGAACTGTAGCTGAGGGTCTATGGGTCCCGGCTCTGAGCAACGGAAATGAGTTCATCGAGGTACTCGGAATTGATAGAGTGTGATTGAATTACGATGCATGTACTATACTCCATCTGTTCCAACGTCCGCATGGAGTCCACTATAGCGTCTAGCGCGATCGCATTTGGTTCGACTCCTGAGCGGCATCGTACCTGCCAGGAAACCTTTCATATCTGGACCTCCAATTTTCGAGGCCGCTTGGTCGGCTCACCCAAGCATTTCGAAGCCTTACGAGTTGCGGCTTTATGTAAGACTACTCCCGCTGAATAAGTGAGAGATCAAGATTCGTATGTTCTATATTGTGAGAATCAACAAGGTGTGCTACCATGAGTGACCGGGTGCGCGTGTCAGACCGTTTGGCGGACGGATGTGTTAGCAGTCTGCAACACATTCGATGCCAATCTCAGCGCCCTGCAGTCTGTCACAATTGATAGGCATGTTCAGCTACGAAGTCGGCGTACTATACATACATGTAAAGCAGCTAAGACTGGTCCGACTGTTTGATGACAAAAGATCTATTCTCTTTACTGTGTAAGCAGCTTCTACCTGATTGTTAGTTTTACCGCAGGCAAGGTGCTAGTAAGTCGACACCGGAAATCCATAATGGTTATAGCTATCGGTTGTGTCCTGTTCTGCATGTATGCGAATCAGACCGGTACCGTTTTACTGTCCTCCCTGCACATAGTCGCCGCAAAGTTCGGAACAAATTTGGAGATGGTCAAAGTAGTGCTTAGAATGGAAGTTCAGCTGGCCTCTCGTGGTTTCTTGGGGCGAAGGTTCAGAAGTACAAAAAAAGGTAGTATTGCGGCTGGGGAGACCATCTGGACAAGCTTGCATAGCAACGACAATACAGGGAAGGACCCACAGCTGACAGTACATCCGGTTCTGATGTCTTGTTGTCGAATGGCTCAAGCGTGGAGGATATTGTGACAATATGCGTTGACGATCGCTAGCATCGCGCTGCCTGCGTCCTTGGCTTGATTTTTGGCTACAGTACACATTAGCTATGATACGCACCGAGCGCATGACTGAAGGTATCTTCCAAGACAGTCAACGCACATGTCTCCACTTTTTTTTTAGGACGCTATCAAAGGGCAGGAATGTTGCTGACGATCGATCAGAGGGTGCAATTGCAATGGCTTGAGATTCGGGCTGAGGCTGCTTCGCACAAAGGTGTCAGTGCTAAATGGCACCCGCATCTCGAAGACCAATGACAGGCGAGCAGAATCAAGCTGGAATCAGGGCCAATGGTTTCCGCAGAGGTTGTACTCAACATACACACATCGGAGGATTACCACTCGAGCACTCTGCGCGATACTCGATCCAGTCCTAACAACGCTTGTTCCCTCTGATTGTCTGTCCCTAGAGGTTTCCAATCCGTAACACATTAGGCACTAGAGATCGTATCTGCTAGTTCGGATGATTACCGCAGGTGACAAAGGTATTCGTGCCAAAGTAGGTACAAGCCATGTTATAGCAACATTTCTGGCCTCTGTCACATCTCCCTAAGCAGGCATTATTAGTCGGCGCATCTACGTACTAGCATAATGCGCATTGAAGCCTACCTCCTTCTTTTTGACAATGGTGACAGTGATGCTTGAATTCTCCACCTTGTTGAATACAGGCCATGTTTCCGCAACACTTGTTATCGTTCGGGTTGCATTGAGCTATCTGGCATTAGTGAACATCCGTCTGATAGGATTTGTAACAGAGACCATACCATTGAAATTCAGACATGCGGAAGCTTCTAGAGCTAGAGCGGACAATATAGCAACCAGGCACAAACGCATGATGCTATTAAGGGCAGAAAGTAGTGCAGTGTTTGCAAATACTCCATTTCTCTCTGCCTCTCCCTCTCTCTGTATATATCTATGATTAGTCTGGGCGGCTGCTTTGTTGGTCAGCTATATCTGGCTCGTGTAAGCAGAAGGTATGCACATGGGAGCTCATGCAGCCGAATCAGGTCACTGCATGAACATCAGCTCGGGAGAACCTTATTCGTCCTCTCCGTCCGCTCCAATTCATTATTTGAACCTGCCCGTGCGACTGAGTATCCTACTAACCTTATCGGATATCTCGTGTAGAAGATCTCAAGCTCGTATTCTCTCAACATCTATTCTTACGCTTGCCCGAGGATGTCTGATTACTTGCTCTACAACATTCGAAGCAAAGTCGATTGTTGGGTACGACACTTCGATCGCAGGGTAGGAGAGATGAGAAAAGATCAAACACGAAATTTTGACTGGCAATAAGTTGAGAAAGTATGATGACTGTCTCGTTCATATTATAGACATTCTCTTGCAAGGCATTCGGATCTTGAAAGCCAGCAAACAAAATCGCCTTTCCAGCGACATCATTTCGCGGCTCGCGCACGTTCTCGTAAGCCACCTCAAGTAGCCTATGCTTCAATACTGAGTCGAGATCCCCGGATCCCTGAGATCCCTCCAGGCTATCAATGGCATAGAAAGGTGCCCAGGCTCCACGATTGGGTGGAGGAGCCCGACTTCAAAGCGGGAAGGGAACATCTGTGGGGTGGTTGACCGGACCGCAACGGATGAACACTGATTATTTGCCAACTCTGCACATCTCGATTGAGAAAAATCTCCACCTTCGTCTCTGCGATACTCCCCGCTTGAGCTCGAACGTGGGGTGACCGTTCGGTAGACTGACACGCCGCCTCACGAATGGATGGCCATGCTGACTTGCTGGGCCAGGGTTGGCGATTTTGTTCGTCTCCACCTTGTTTGTACATCTCTCGACTTAGATCATTCTTGTGTGAAGCCTGATCTGGAGAACCAGGTCGTTGACGACTGTGAATATAGCCAACATCATCATGATTACGTTCAAGGCCGGTAGAACAGCAAGATATCCTTCGAGATTCGAATTCAACGGGGAGATGTCGTGCACAATGTCTTCGCTCATTTTTCGGGCCAGGATTCTGAACTCTAACGATCAACGAGAGACGGCTTCCCGAGCAAAATGTATGCTATGCATACGATGCCACAGAACGGCGACGAGCACAACCACCAAAATCAGCACAGTCTGTCCCACGGCCGTTGTTGTTCATACGATCTTCACAACGATTCCATAGGGAACCTCAACCTTCCTCTATATAGTCTATAGCACTTCGCTGGTTACCAAGATCTACACCACTACATTGACCGTTACGAATCTTGCGGCAACTGTCACAGTCACTAGCCTGCAGACTACCGACATAACCTCAACCGGTACTGTCACTGCAAGCCAAACTTTGTCAGATATCGTGTCTGTCCTCACATCTGTGCAAACGCTGGCGGCTGAAACAGCCAGCGAGACAAGTGTGGCGACAGTCGCAGAAACGACATTCGTCACATCAACTTCCACATCCACCGCACCAGTCATCACAACCCAGACATTCGTGATACCATCTTGCAGGAACTCATTCACGCTATCGATCTACACTAGCATCACATCATTCGTGGATCCTCGAACGACTATCGTGCAGCCCATCATCATAATGACCACTCTCTCGTCATTCGTCTGCCAGTCGACGCCGCGCACAATCACTACCACGATAAAATACGTGCCGACTCCAGTAACTTCCACAATCTTGACCATGAGTTGTTTCACTGGTCAAGTTCCAACCACTTCGATTGCTGGAAAGTCGACAGCTGTATTTGGAGGGGGCATTAGAGTCACTATGACATCCTTCTCGACCTATACAAAATTCGGGACGAGCTGCACTTTCCACGTAACAACCACTGTCAGCACCCTGCCACCGCCAGCCATGACCTCATAGATTCAAAGAAAGGAACACGGGGTTCGAATGTGCCAGAGGAGAATCTGGCAAAGGGATGAAAGTACTAATCACAAACAGCAGTAATAGCACTGACAATAATGTACGCGAGGAAAACAACGAGCTATACAAGATAAACAGTCTTACTACACAAAGGCACTCGGGCTGTTTGAGCTTGCGCACATCTTTCGTAGACAGTCACCGAATGCCATCAATTGCGCTGCGAGTGTCGGAAAAATGTCTTTGCGTCGTGTCTACCCATTCTCGCTCTACACCAGTACAAATCTGCCAAATTTTCCTATTAGATCGTCCAGGGCTCGCTTCATGTTGTCGGCCTCTGTACGAAGAGCAATTATTACATGGCCACAAGGCTATTTACACATCTTTCGGCCCGAAGTGTTCGCGGTGCTTCACGCCAAGGCTTGCGAGACATGTCGCTCTCCGTATCACTGTCCCTTCGTTGCATGTTACTCGCGCCACGGGCTGCCGAAAGTGGTACAGTAGGCTCAATTACTTTGCAATCCTCCGCCGATATGGATTATAGCCTTGTCTACTTGTTTCCTACGCGAAAGTTCCTAGCCGTGCTTTCCAGTTGACGCATACCAAAGCGTGAAGCTGATCCCTGGCGCCCTGTACTGCACCTTTCGACACCTGTGATCTTCCTGCTGTCCACTTCCTCACAATTGCTAGCAGGTCCTGCGCTTTGCGGGACATGTTGAAAAATGAACAAGCCCTCGAGACCCCAGTCGACATGATAGGGAACTTGTCCCGGAGAGGAAATGCCTTGTTGTCTTTTCAGCTCCAGGCCAGGTCATGTTCTGAGGCTCTATTGATGGAGACAACCCACTATCGCTTGCTAGTACACTGCATGAATCCTTCGCAAGGTCTCATTGGGCTGTAATCTGCACGCATGGCCAGCAGTGGGCCCCCGAGTTGTCCGTGCAAGTCAACTCAAGTGATAGCCTACCCCTCAACCACTGATACCACATGCTTGCCCGAACCGAGTGACTTGCCCCGGACAAACCTCTAGCCCCGATCATCTGCACTGCCTGGAATCGAAGGAGACTTTCCCTATACTCATGCACATGTCCGCCACCAAGCCTCCCTTGCCAGCGACCAAATGATTGTGCCGGGTCAGGACCAGGGCTGGATATCATACAGACTGGCCTGAAGCCTCCATCGCTGCCGAGTAGCAAGTATGCAAGGGATAGAGAACATTTTGTGCAAAGTCCAGCCGCCAAGTATTAGACTTGAGCGTAGCTCGGTTTAAGCACCATTCAACAGCATGAGAATACTTCTCGCCGGCATCAAGTGCCACATCCCGAACCCAATCACAAGCAGTAGCTTTGCGTATGAGGTCCCCAGGGCCCGGTACTAGAAGTCCTGTCGCAGTCGGTCCCAGTCCGTCAGAGAGTTGCATCCACGAAGGGTGTGATTCCAAAGGATGTCCGAAGCAAAGCTCAAGGAGCACGATGCCTAGTTCAGAGAACGCAACGTCGGGGACAGCGGGCCGTATAGAGTTCCTACAGAAAGAGCTTTCGAAGTACGCTTTGCGGTATAGTATCTGAGAAGTGCCAATCGACGTTGGGAGGTGTATATCCTTGGCTGTACACCTGGAGGGAAGCCAAGGCGTTTGAAAGAATTGGAGAAAAGAATAGGCGACGGAGTACGCCAGGATCAGCCTCTCCACACGCGGGAGTGATTTTCCACTGCCACCCTGTAGTAAAGTATCCAGATTGAACGACTGATCGCCTCTCAAAGGGTGTGCCTCGGGGACCAGACGAAGCTCATATGTCTGTGCCAGGGAGGCGTTTTTGAGAATCCACAATGCCGCACTATCCGCTGTGGCTTCGCGCGCAAGTGCGCAAAGGCCATGATCTTTGGCGTTGGGCAGCAAAGAAGTTCCGGTCTTGGATGGACTTCCCGATGTAAATATGAACCGGCTTGCAGTCAAGGCAATTTGCGCTAGCTCAGACGATACTGAGAAATCGGTGTTTTTCCGCCTGCTTGCTCGTCAGGTACGATCTCCTGAGTTTAAACCAGTGTGGCTCACCGTGCTTTGTTCTTTTCCAAGCCTTCGACGGATCGACTGTCCTCAAATCGTAGCCTTTTGACTCCCTTTGAAGGTTGACTGTTTGCAAGCTGCGCTGTTCTCGGCACTTCCTCTTCTACGTCGTCGTCTTTTAATGCGACACGCAGCAATTGCTCCCAGCTCGACTGCCACTGGTTCTTGCTACCACGGAGAAGGATGTCGAGATTTATTGACTGTTCAGTGCTAGGCTGCTGTAACCATACAAATGCGCAATGCATATGTCTGCAGGGACATTTCCAAGCCTCGTTGAGTAGCTGGTGAATATGATCCGCATACTGACAGAAAGATAATGCTGCCTTGAAGCGCGCTCGCACCCTGCGCATGTTTGGTTGACCCCTTGTATCTTCGTGAGCGGCAATCCGATCACAAGTCTTGAGAAAGCGTGAGAGGGTCTTGTTATGCGTCTCAATTTCGTCAAGAAGGGCATCGCGCCGATGCATGGTCAAGGTATACGCCATTCGCTTGACCTCGAACATGAAGTGGGCGTTGGCTCGATGGACAAGGCCGTTCGCGTACAAGTCCGTGTTCTCCTTCTGCTGTACCTAAGGCTCACACCTCAGTCTCTTCCACAATAAGCACTGACTAAACCTACATCATTAGTGGCTTGTAACTTTGCCTGGAAGCTCACATCGTCGACAAATGTAGCTTTAGCCAGTCTCGTAATGGCTTCGTCCAACTCCTGCAGGACTGCTAGATATCTGTCGCGCGCATCGGCCAAGCGGTGATGGAGTGCCTCTTGAACTTCTGATCTTTGCCACCCGTTGCCTCTAGAGTCTGCAAGCAGATCCTCGAACTCCTGTTCACTGATCACACCTTCCAGACGTAGGGGTATGAGTAGCTCTGTCATATGCAGTTTGTACTGGACCTCGCAATTTTTAACACGACCAAGATCTCTGCGATGAGCTCGGCGAATCCGCCACCAAGTGATCGTGTACTTCTTGGTACTCTCGTAGTGTTCTAAGGACGATATGATCAATGGGAATGCTCCCAGAACTAGACCAGCAATTTCGATGCCGCTCATCTTTGCAATTCCGTTAGCAATGTTCGCGGAATCTCTGAGTAGCAGGTGCAGAACGACCAGTTTGCTCAAGCTCTCACTGTTACACAGTTGCGGGGAGCTCGACTCGCCCTGTTGTACCCATGATAGCTGGGTTCCCACGAATTGTCAATCTCCAAGAACGCCAGAACATCTCAACCATGACCGAGCACCATCGACTAACCAACTCGGTGGCCTCACACACGGTCCAGGTGCTCGAGAGTTTTCGTTGCGTCAGAATACTGAGTTCAGAAGCAGGATCTGAATATGTACTTGCAGACACCGAAGCTCGCTTCCGCATATGGGCAGGAAACATCGGGGCATACCATGTTCAAGATGATCCGAAATCGGCTGATCATAGGCTTCGAAGCGCACCTATAGTGACAAGACGTTTGATTGAGGTCCTCGCAGATGTTGAAGAAACAAACATCGAGATAGCGGACCTCATTTCAGGGAACCGGCCGGATGCTGCAGTCGAGAGCTATCGGGAGTCCCCTTTCTCTGACCACGACGAGGATCCTGACCTTGGCGGACATGCCACAACTGAGCTTGGAGAACTCATGTTGAGCCTTGAAGATTACATCACCAGTCTGTTAAGAATTTCTGTCCTGATACGTGCGAACACTGGACGTGACCGCCACGCACATGCACAGCGTGTGGCAGCTCGGACGGTTTCAATGACTGCCCAATTCGATATCGCGCACATCTTGCAGAAGTATCCAAAGCTCGCTCGTTACGGCACTCACGGATCAATGGATTTGGTGAACAAGCTCGGTAATGGGCTTACTCAGCGCCGTCAGTACTTCTCATATGCTAGAGAACACCATTCCAAAATTTCAGGGGCAGAAAGTTCAACATTGCGACACATGGACGTCGGTGCCTCCACTGTCGGATCCACTGTGCATGATATACCTAATTTGCTGACAAGAATACAAGATGACGATTATCTTGATGTGGAAGACAGCGAGTCCCAAGCGTCATCTGTCCAATCGTCGACTGCAGCTCTAATTGAGCCTGAGCCTTTGAATGTTCCGGAGCTGCAGAAAGTTGGCATCGTTGGCCAACCTTTCCGATGTCCGTTTTGTTACGGAATCGTTGCATTCTCCACGCAGCGGAATTGGCGGTACGTCACTCTCTCGTCCAACAAGGCCTCGGAGCTGAGACTCATCTAGTCGCCATATCCTAGCTGATCTTCGAGCATGGACATGTCTATTCCCGCATTGTCAGATAGGGGCTTTCGACTCCTTCAGCTCTTGGTCGGCCCACGAGCAAGCTATTCACAGGCGTTTGTGGACATGCCCTACGTGCTCCGAGACTGGCTTTCCGGACGATCAGAAGATGCTGGTCCACATGACTGAGCATCAGAACACAGGCGGAACGACTACAGGCGATGAGCTGAGTCGTAAGTACATGCACGCAAGTTCTCCAATAGCACAGGTTGCAGATCCACGGGACTGTCCCTTCTGTGACGCCTGGAACAGTACGTTAAGCGAAAGACGAAGGCATATGCCGGCCGTCGACCCAGAGCTACCTGGTACAGTGCCGATGAAGACTTTCCTGAGACATGTCAGCAATCACCAAATCCAGCTGGCTTTGTTCGTCTTACCGAAATGTTCTGATGATGAAGAGACCGAAGGCTCAGTTGTCGAACGAGCTGCCAGTTCCGCAGAGCATGACCAACAAACTCATCAAACCGTTGCGGATGGAGAGAACACAAGTTCGAGCCATGAGTCTAGTAGTGGAAATGGCGATTCCCGAGATCATGGTCCTGTGCATCAAAGTATTGAAACACCCGATGCACAAACAGAAACACGAGACGGACCTTCATATGCGAGGAAACCAAGTCCCTTAAGTCCTCCGTTCTCTGCGAGCTTAGGGCCCACTCCTCCCAGTGAGGCAAACATGAGATTCTAGTCTGTACGCGTTTTCTTGGGAGGTAGGGTGCTGCGATATTATCTGACGCCAACTTCGCAAAGCGGAGAATTCAATGGTGACATGGCGCTAGCAAATATACGCTCTCCTTTCTTTGTTGGGTTTAAGCCCTCCATGAGGACCCAAGCGATCAAAACAATACGTGCACTGTGACACGTGCGCGAAAATGTTCCTTGGCGCCTTCCACCGTAGCTTCGGCGGATGTGACCAATGTCGCGACTCTCTCGTGGCTTGTAATCTGACTGTGGCTCTGGCTCTGGCTCTCGTGCGGTCTTCTGGTCCAAATGCTGGCTTCTTGGACCGACACTCGATCCAGAGCCTCGTTGTTAGATGACGCCTGGTCGTTGGTGTAAAGTGCATATCACGTGTCAACCGTTGTGCATTGTCACGGACACATTTCGTCGTGGTATCAATCAACACAACAATTGACATTGTCGCTGCAAAAACTGCACGCGTGCCAGGTCACTCTGGAATCGTAGTTGCTTCCTGCTCGGATCGACGTCGGCGTGAGCTGGCCCTGCACGCAGCACATATCTGTTTCCTGGCTCGTCAACGTGCTCATACCACGCATGAAGTCCATAGGCTTTTCGTAGAGCGTGTATCATCATAACCTCGACAGAGCACCAGGCCCGGTTGTAATAATGTTCGTCCACAAGACTGATCAGCGCATCGCACTGTGCGATAAGCATTGGCAGAGCAGCAATTCCGGGCATCGGATCGTTCTGATCAATGCACGCAAAGTCGACCCATATACCCAGAGAACTCGGTTCAATCGATGGACAGGCTGCCAGAAAGTCGTCCACTGCGGCGAGGGTCCTGCGGTACTGACTGTTCTCTGTATCATCAGGAAATTTTGCCCACGGATCACGATTGACCCATCGGTATGAGATGAACACGACATGTTGAATCTCCTTCGCAGTCTTGTGGAAGACTTGAGTCAGGCCATCGCTCGATCGTGGGAACTTCTCAAAAGCGCGGAAGTCCTGGTACTTGACAAACTTGAGTGGATCGAATGATCTCCCAGTCTTCCCGTATCGCTCATGGGCTTCGGCGTACGCTAGGCGCACTTGCTGAAGCGTATCGTTATCGGGACGAAGAAACAGTGGTCGCATTCCTTCCTGCAAGATCTCACGATACCCTTTTCGCAACTCCGCCTCTCGAACGCGTTCCGCAACTTGAACTTCCGGGCTGTCTTTGCGTATGACAGCACGCTGGCGCAGCGACTCGACGACAATGCTGATGGCATCCTGGTCACCATTGAACACAGCATAGTCTAGTGCGGTATAACTGTGCTCATCTGGAGTATCCATCTCAGCACCACAGTCTAGAAGCTCTTTGAGGTAGACATGATTCTCTTCGGAGGGCTCCTTGCAAAATGCCACTGCAGGAGAACAAGCTTTAGGCAAGTCAAACTGCGCAAGCGCCTCGGCGCGTTGGTTGAAATTGAGCAGCGCTCTACCATAGAAGAAACGAGATATGGCTTCCACCGTAGGATCCGAGAGCCCACGGGCAAGCTCCAGCGATTGCAGTGCTGTCGCCAAGGCCTCCGACTTGGACCCTCGAGCGTCGTGGCAGAGCGATAATCTTGCCAGGCCAACAGCTTCCAATGTCAGAATGTAATCAACCTTGCTTTCTTTAGCTGAGTCTGTAGCGAAGGCTTGTCGGAGTGCCCGAGCAGATTCCACGCGCTCCTTAAGCTGCTCAAAGGCAGTGGATAGGAGTATGTCAACTTCCGTGCGTTGCCAGAGCTGGAAGTTGATGACTCCAAGGTTCCCAATCGAACGACATTTCTGTTGCTCGGCTTGCAGCTGGACAGCCATATCATACTGCTGCGAGAACGCATCACGGGCGGCCTCTAATCGACCCATCGACCGAAGCACTGTACCGTACTCTCCCAAAACCTTGAGCCGCAGTTGCTCTGCATCACCCAACTTTGCAAGAAGCTGCTCCAGTACGGCGAGTGCATTGCCATACCTTCCCATTCCTCGTTCCACAGATGCGATCTCTCGGAGGATAACGCAGACATTCAGTTCGTTGTCGCTGCTTGTTGACTGATGGCATCTCTCCAGAGCGGTATAGAGGACTCGCGAAGCCTGCTCCCACGCGCCATGCTGCGCATGTTGCCGGCCAATGCGTAGGAGAACGTCCCAGTCGGAACTGAGGCCAGTATCGTGTGCCGACATAGTGCTTTGTCACCCTACTTCTCTGTAGGCCTTGTTCAGTCGGTCTGCGTTTGACCAGTAGCTGGCTGATGCGAATGTATGCTTGCAATTTTGCTGCATTGTGAGACTGCAGATGTTGAAACTTCCAGCTGCTCGCGAGAACAAGGGTATAGATAAATGAAGGCGAGCTGATGAAGAGGAGGATGTGGAAGGATGCGGAAGGATCATTGGAGTGTGGCCGGCTGGCCATATCAAGCTGGAGCCAGGACTTTTTGAGCCGAAGGTGAACAGGACAGGAAGTCCTTCCGAGGCCACCACCGGCACGCAAACATACTCAAGCACAGTCCTGTTACCATATCATATTCCGCGTGATGTCCATCTTGGATTGCCCGGATGGAGGAGGCGGTCAATCGAGAGCTCTGTCTTAGAGCTCTGCCGGCCAGGTTGGTCTTGCACTGCAGCGTAGCAGACATGTTCCCTACTTAGCTGCAGGCTGCTGAGCTTGCAAGCGAGCGATGGCTAGTATAAAGGATGCTTCAGCTCGCAGACAGAATCCTGAGTTCAAGAATATGACCCGATGAGAAGACATGGCAGCCAGGACACCAAACGTCTGCTCGCGCTGCTCAAAGCTCAAGCTCGACACAACACCACAAGCGAGACAAACCCACGTGCTCGGCAGGCCATCCACATGGAATAGCAGCTGCAGTGTCTGTGCTTATCTGGCCGTTCTCGCTGGCATCGAACAGGTCCCGCAGTATGGCGATCCACTAGACCACGAGCCAATTTACCATATCGTGCCTTTCAACACCAGCACGGTATTCGAAGATCCGCCGACAGTGCGCCTGAGAAGCCCGGCTCACCCCGTTTCGTTTGCCGTCGTAGAGGCAGACAACGTCGGCGACGCGGATGGCCAACAGCTCTTCAACTGCGTGCGTAGCCGAGGATGGGCAAGTCCTGTACCGTCTACGAAGAGTGTCACTACATTTTCTGCGCGCCTACTTGACAGCAGAATGGACTCTGGATTCGTCAAGGCACAGCTTAAATCCTGCAAGGACAACCACCCTGCTTGCCGGTCGAATTTTCAGCGACCGATGAAGACTATCAAGCTGATTGACTGCACTGCGCACCGAATCTTTGAACGGGAACGCAACGAGTCATATTTGACGCTGAGTTATGTCAATCGATCTGTCAACTTCGACGTGACTCGCCACATCAAGGGTCAGATGTTAGTCGCGCCACCTGCGCTCTACAGCGATGCTATGAACTTGACTACCAAACTCGGATACGAGTACCTATGGATCGACAACTACTGCATCCCCCAGCCGCCACCGGGTCGGCAATTCGATAAAGGCTCGCCAGAGAAAGCAAAGCGGAAAGAGCAAGTACAGCAGATGGATCAGATATATACCCGATCTGACCTGACTATCATTGCTCCTGACTTTCTTGACAGCTTGCCAAGAGTCAGTCAAGGCGGATCCTCTAGCAAGGTCTTTCAGGTGGGCGGCCTACCATTTGTGGTATGCCCACCAACGCCCAGATACGAGATTGAGAACTCAGAATGCAGCGAGCGAGGTTGGTGCTACCAGGAAGCAACACTCGCAGTACGACGTGTAGTCGTGCTCAAGGACCAAGTATACTGGAAGTGCAAGACAACACATGCTCTGGAATCTCTACATGGAACAATAGACCCTTTCACCCTTGTGACTCAACAGCAGTCCACAGGCAACGGGCCTGCTGAGTTCCACAGATGGAACGAATTTGAAGTCTTTGCAAATCTTGCAGAGAGAAGACCTGACAGCCTCAACCACGTCTACAACCACATCGCAGAGTATACCAAACGCCGATTCACGCAATACGACGACATTCTCGAAGCAACCGCCGGACTCCGCAATCAATTCAAGATGCTCTACCCAGAGCTCCTAACGATATCCGGTATTCCTGTCTTACCTCGCAGCAACAGAGAGACCTCCGGATGCCTTGATCGCTTCGTGACAGCGCTATGCTGGAAAACGGCATTCCACTGCGATCGTCGACCAGGGTTCCCGAGTTGGTCATGGACTGGATACTACAGGCCTGGTTTCATCCAAGGAAAACCACTTGAACATGCTCTGGGTGCAGTAAATCCATACTTGGACGCTGGAGAGCGGAATCTGATTGCGAGGCCCAACGTGAAAATCTCACTGGATATCCTAGAACTACAAAGATCGCAGGTTGCAGTAAACGAGGCCCTGCCGAAAACACTCCAGAGATCTGGGCTGGAACTGACATCCGAACCTTCTCAGCTGACCATAGAAGCTCAAATGATCGCAATACAGTTCCAGCAATGGCTTCACGACCTACCAGGAGATACGCAATCGCCCTATGGTCACCCTGCAGTCAAAAGCACAAAACTTTCGAAGACAGCAAAGGTCCGCATGTTTCCTCCAGGTTGGCCCGGTCTGCGAAATGGCTCTGCCTTTGCATTGATTGTTCTTGGCAAAGGGCAATCGTTAAATGGACGCCAGAAGACTGTAACGCTTATGGTCGAGCAGAATCAACGACGTGGGTGGCAGCGTGTTGGCGTCGTGGACTTGTATGATCAGGCTGAAACGACATTCATGAAGGAGTCAGAATGGAAGCAAATCATATTGTTTTGAGTCTGCTACCACGTAGTACACTATCCCATCGCAGAGAGTCTCTTTCGTGCCTGCCAGGTCATTACCTCCCATCGGTGAGCAGATTGGCGAAGATTGACGCGCTTAGCCTTTACAATACTAGACAGCGGAGCGCGGACCGGAGCGCCACCTTCATTTCGTTTACGATGGCGCTTCCCTTTTTGGTCCCAAGTCCAATCATAGTTTAGGTTTCAGGGCCTCGATACGCGGCAGACTGTATACTGCCACCACTGCTCTTCTCCTGGAATGGAGTGAGTATGTGAAGTGCACTGCCGCCATCCTATGGGGTGTTGGTAGTCTCACATTGCGATGATAATGCACGAACAAGCACCAACAACCATGCAGACTATGGAGAGTTTGCCTCCGACAGGTAGCGACGATGTCGTCTATCCGCTCTTCATGCTCGATGATACGAAGACTTTGCGCGGGATTGTGGTAACATGGACACTTCGCTTCAATGATGTCCTAGATCCAGCGAAACTGCATAATGGACTAACGAATCTGCTCGAGATTGGCGACTGGCGCAAGATTGGTGGCAGGCTCCGGATGAGAGTGCGATACATTCATGCTCGAAGAATTGCGGGAGCCAAACTAACACATGCATCACAGGACGATGGCAGGCTGGAGATCTGCGCTCCTCGAAGCTTCGCTCCAGAGCGGCCACCGATCACTTATTCCCATCAGCGTTTTGAATTGAGCGTCGATGACCATCCCCTCGCAAAGACACTGCCTAAAGCGACGAAGACATCCTCAGTGCAGGTCGGTCCAGATGGCTTCCGAAGCTTCGCAGCCGGGCCAAGCGCGCCAACGAAGTTGGCCGACTTTCTCGACAAGGACAAGCCGATGCTGTCGTTGCACATCACTTCTTTCAACGATGCGACTTTTGTCGCACTCTCATGGCCTCACGTTCTCATGGACGTGATGGGCCAGCAGGCTCTCGTGCGTGGCTGGTCTTTGGTCCTGGCAGGACGGGAGGCAGAAGTGCCACCGTGCAATGGCGCCCACGATGATGCTATTGCCGAAGCCGCAGCCTCGCCAGCGTCCACGACAGAAGAGTATGCACTGGGAAAGCTCAGAATGGGTGCACTGGGCATGATCAAATTCGGAGCTCGCTTCGCTTGGGATATGTTCTGGAACAGTGTTGTCGAGACGCGGACCATGTGCATTCCCTCCAGTGCCATGTCTCGCCTACACAGTGAGGCACAAAAGAGTCTCATTACATCAGCTGCCGGCACAGAGAGACCATTCACGCCATTTGTTAGCGAGGGCGATGTCCTTACAGCTTTCTTTGCACGCCAAGTCGTCTCATCACTGAGAGAGCCTCGACCAGTGACGATACTCCACGCGCTCAACGCACGATTCCGCCTTCCAGCTCTCAAGGCCAGCAAAGGCGTCTACATCCAAAACATGGCCGTTGCAGCTTGCGCTTACTTGAGTGCTGATCTTGTCCAAGGACCGCTCGGACCCGCTGCTTTACAGAATCGAGCAACCTTACTAGAACAGGCTACAGAGCACTCAGTCCTCGCGGCTCTCCACGAAATGCACGAGCAGCATCAGAAAAAGCCAGGAGTCGACCCCAACATTCTGTCTGGCGACCCAAACGCGGTGCTCATGCCTTTCACCAACTGGACACGAGCTAATTTGTTCGAAGCAGTAGATTTCAGTCCTGCAGTTGTGCGATCTGGGGAGAGCGAGCAAACGAGATCGAATCCCCCTGGAACAATGGTATACCATCATGCAGCTTCCATGCAGTCGAATAGTGCGGCGAGAAATGTCATTGTCGTGCTTGGGAAAGACCTTGCGGGAAACTATTGGGTGACTGGAGTGCAGCTCACTACTGCGGCTTGGGAGAAGATAGAGAACGCTCTGCAAGCATTGGAGGCCAAATGAATGGCAGCATCAGCAACTCATCTTTCCATGGCTATACTGCAAGCACTAGTACGGGCACAATAGTCACTCTCCAACGTTACGGCTAGTTTTGCCTGAATGGCAACTCGCATACAGATCCATCCTTACAATCAGTTTTCGACGTCTGCTTCGCATGCATCGCGAGGAAGAACTCCAATAGTTACCGGACCACCATACATGGCTCTTCAGAGCCTGATACAGGCAAGGCATTCATGCACATGAAACAAGATGGCAAGGTACGATCGTCTGCATCTTCTTCTTCACAGCCAAACGCAAGCATGATCTAAGACATCCTGAACCCAAACATAATGTCGCAACCCGTGACTTCCGCACGATAATGCTCTAATGTACGATGCAGCACTGGATGCTCATCTCGTGCCCAGAGTGAACTGCCACTCTTGGAACAATCGTGATGCATACTCTTCACCATGCGTGATCCTTCAGAGAACACCAATGTCCAAATCGGGAGCTTGGTGTACCTTCAACTCTTGGCGGCCGATCATTGCCACAAATCGACATTGGTGTTCCACATGCGACTATTGAAGAGATAGATATAAAGATGAATCAGAATCACGTCTCTCGCAGCATGGTACTCTTGTATCTTCATCATCGCATTCTGAACATCACAGAATACCAAGAACGACCTGTGATCAAGACTCCCAGATACCAAAACCAGGAACAACAAACCTACAACCACCCACTCCACAACACTGCCAACATGTCCACAACTTCAACACCACCAACAACATCCTCCTCACCCCTCCACAGTATCCCCCTCGCCTTCGGCCTCGCTCTCGTCCCTCACGCCTATGGCCTCACCCGTCTCATGGTCGCGACTCGCAATACCCAGTCCAACGCCATGCCACGCACAAACCTCGAAACGTTCAAGACCGTCCTCCCAAAAGACCTCTACAACCATCTCATTCGCGCTCGAGGCGCACATCTCAACTCCTTGGAAGTCTTCCCATTATACGCAGCCGCAGTGATTGCAGGCCAGCAAGCCAAGCTTTCCGAAAAGGAAATGGGGAGTTTGGTTGGAGGTTTCTTCGCTGCGAGGGTGGTGTACATGGGGTTGTATTTGGGCGTAAAGAGTGATGTGTTGGCCTTGGTGAGTTTTTGTTCTCTCTGTCGTGCTTGGTGGGCGTTTTACTGATGTTTCCGCTTTGCAGGCAAGAACAGCGGCATATAGCTGGAGTATCGCGCTTCCGATTATGGCGCTTTGGAAAGCAGGAAGTGTGCTTGCGGAGGATTGATGAGTTGCGCAGTCGGCCCCGGCCCACAAAGTCGTGGTGTCAAACTTCGGTTAAGCGATATTCGTTCTCAAACACATCAAGAACCTCTTAACATCCCACTCCAGCTCATATATCTCTTCTGCATTCTGGAAAGCCGCTCCTTTGGAGGTAGTTGACCGAGATCTTCGAGAAAGTTATTGCTGTTCGCCAAAGCAACCTGAGCTACGCCCACTTCCTGTCCGGTGAAAAGCCAGGAGTGCCTCGGACCAGGCTGCTTCTGCAAATCCATGATCTGCTTTGCCAGGATCCGGATCTCTTCTGCAACAGCACTGGCATCTGAAGTCATGGTACCAAGTAGTATCTTGACAATCAAGTGGGACTCCAACGCCTGTCCATATGCCTCTCTGCGAATGTTGATTTCCTGCTCAGTTGGGATGGCGAGAGTGCGTGACATGCAGTATTCTTTGTACGTCTCGAGCCAATTCCTGTATTGAGAGTCCAATGCCTGGCATCTTTGCTCTAATTGTGACACAACGGTCACCTTGAGTTCACATTCCGATGTCAATGTCTTGCTAACATTGTGCCAAAGGCCTGGTAACGGGAAGATGAGTTTTCGAGCACTAATCACAAGTTCACTGCGTTCCGTCAACTCTTCAGTATCAGTAGCCAATGATTCGTACAGCGCTGTCCATTCAGGCTCGGCTAGATAACCTGCAGTGCCTAGTCAGCATCAACCCACATCTGCAAACAGATCGCGTACAGTGCGTGTTATTGTGCAGTGCCTCCGAAACAACCGGCCCAACATGACTGTGAAACAGAGCCTTCTCGAACTCATCCTGAAACGCACGAGATGAGCGATGCTTCATCAGACGAGTGCTTCCCGCCACATGGTGTGCGTAGGCATCGATTCTCGAAGGATCAAGGAGCTACCCATATCAGCTGTAGTCCGTACACGGAGAAATTGATTGATTCACCTCGTTCAAAGTCATCATCTGCACAGCGCAGACCAGATCAGTGTCAATCGCTGTAAACTGTCAGCATAGGTTCCGTCAGCTGAAGCATCAGTATCGTACACTTCTCATCGTCCGCTATACTCCGCTGCAGAACATTCAGCGCCTTCGCATACAGCTTCGAAGCTGCAATTTCAGCATCGACAGAAGGCATCAGAGTACTACTAGCCTTGGCCAGTAAACAATCCGTCACGGCAGTCAAGACCCTACTCTCTCTATACCGTTTTGGAACCAGCGCCAGATACGAATGTGTATTCGAAGGAGCAGAATCCAGCACAAGCGAGTATATCCTCGAAGGATCCTCGGCGAGCTGTCCCATAGTCGTCTTCCCCACGCTGAAACTAGTCAGTCGATCGAGCATACTGACATCGATCCCGAAGCGACAGCGTGCAGCTTCGTAGCCTGTCATTGGCACCGGAAGGATGAATGGCGAAGGGCAGAAAACTTCTGTATCGTGGCGGGCGGGAAACCAATGCTCAAAGTCGTAGTCCTCGCCAACAATTGAATCCTCTTCCAAGACGACGTCCGGAGTGCTTCCTGTCCCCTGAGATGCCTCCTTAGAGCTTCCATACCCACTGCGCGCTCTGCACACAACCACTTGCTGCTCAAGCTGATCAGGCATACAGATCCTCGGCACCGGACGTTCCCTCGCAATTTTCTTCTCAGCAGCATTCTTTACTCTCCTCTCCATTCCCACATCTCTCATCGCCTGTCTGCGAATAATCGTCCTCACAGCAGGATCCGAAGGAAGTTTAGGTCCATTGCTGATGACGAACTGGAACCCATCAGCCAAGTCAGTCTTCTTCTTTCTAGGCATGGCATGCTTTGTATGATGCTGATCTTGTCCCAGTGATGCATAATCGGACCTGGAGGACGAAATCCATGAGTCTTCGCTTCAGGTAGGGTGGCATGATTCCGGGAGTGGAGTCGTGCATGGCGAGGTCGCGCGACGAAGGATCAATAAGGTTGAGGAACACTGATGCCCAGATATGGAATAGTGTGGTGGAGTGGCATCTACGTAACGTAGCTGTGCAGTGACATCCACGGTAGAGATGACGAGCTGGCTTGGCGCGCATCGGCGGATACATGGCTCGGAGCTCCTATCTCACTATCAACATTATTATGCTGTACAATAAATAAACATTGGGTATCACAGTCTCTCATAACATCATGCTCCAATTCTTCCATCCAACTTGACTTTCATTTGTCACAAACCTCGTTATTGCCTTAGATATCCTTCTTCTCCTCCCCAACCCTTTCCAGTTCCTCCACAATTCCGTCTTCATCTCTGGCCCTCCTCTTTCCCTCCTTCTTCGACGAAGAAGCTGCACGATCGACCCAGCCCTCGCCTCTGAATACACCCAAAGTCTTCCTAATCATCGCACCCTGCACAGCACCAGGCTGAGCCTCATAGACGTAATTAATCGCTGCCAGACTCGCGACGAACAATAGCACATCGCCATTCTTCACTCCTCGCCACCACCCTCTCTTCTTTCCGACCTTGTAGAACGAGTCGAGACTCAGTCGGAAACTGTACATGAAATTATCACGTTCCTGATTTCGCGCCACATAGGCCCAGAGTCCACCCATGAAGCCTCCGAGGAACCAGCGTTGGGTTGGAAGCAAGTTGCGCGGTAGAACATTATTGAAAAGGCAAATGCTGCCCCATGACGTTCCGATGGCACCAGTAATGAAAAGGGACATCTTGATTATGCGCTGAGAGATACGGTTCAGGACCGGGCTCGGGTTTTTGAGCAGGGCCTTGTAAGCGAGCAGAGCAAAGGCGCCATAGATCATAGTGAAGAACTTGAGAATGGGCGGAAAGGCAGCGATCCAGTACTTCAGATATGTCCTTGCGCAGCTGGGGTCCTTGGGGTGAAGGAAGGCGCAAGAAGTGTGTTTCGTGCCAGGATGTGCGGGTGATGAGATGGGTGCGAGTCGTTGCACAGCTGCTCCACCGGGAAGTGTTTGCGGGTTGTTGGGGAAGAGGATGGGGCTCACGAAGGCAGGCCATCGCAGCTTGCTGATCTCTGCTAAGCCATCGACGATGTCGAACGTGCCGGGCCAGCTGCGCCCGATCGGATAGTCCTTGGGTCGGAGCTGTATGTACTCAGGACTTCTCTTTAGGATGAACGCCCCCATGCTTTCTGGAAAACACTCGCGATCGAACACGAACGCATGCAATAGTTGTCCGCAAGCGAAGGGCATGAGCAGCCAGCTGCCGAACCACCACGGACGGTCCTTGCCCTTGCCCCAGATCAGTCCATTGCTCGAAGCATGGTTGTATCCGAATTCCAGACTGCGCGAAAAGACGTAGATCGCAATCGTGACGCGCAATTGTTCAGCAGGCGTTGCGCCTAAGCAGAAGCCAGCAAGCGACGCTCCAATGGCAGGGGTGTACTTCGACGTAAGCGCTTGTGATATCCGCGGATTCCTGGTCCGGAAGGGCTCTGCATTATCGGACTGCAATTCTGTACGCAAGCGAACGAAGAAACGATGCAGAATGCGATGGAAGAAGAGCATCGTGGAGAATGACAGCGCAATCCGCGTGTTCTTGTATTTTGGCGCAGGTTTTGTTGTTGTGACAACTCCTCTCCTTTGCGCAATCTTGGCCAGCACAAAATCCATGCTCTTTAGTGCAGAGAACAGCGCGACGAATACGCGCAATGCAGCGCGTACCGACGCGACATTGTAGTCCTCGCTCTCGGTCGTTGTTTTGGTGTAGTTCTCGTATCGCGAGGGGTTGGGCGTTCGCTTTTGCACACGCTGCGGCGCCCGGGAGATCAAGTAATTATGCAACAGTTCATACTCCCGTGGCGACAAGGTATATCGTAGCGCAGTCCGGGTGATGGGATCGATCGGTCTCTTGCTCAAGTTGCTGGCGGAGGAGCCGGACGACTTGTCGGAGGAGGACGACATCCTCCTGCGAATTTCCTTCAGCGTCTTCTGCGTGGCCGCATTGGTGAGCGGGAAGGAGTTGGAGCGGGATGTTTTTCGGTGATGGCGGGTGTTGATATCAGGTCGTTGGTGGGAGGAGTGTTGATGATGATGTCGATGATTGGGATCGTGTGGAGGAGAACTGCCTGCAGGAGCTCTGAAAGTTGTTGGGGGAGCGTCGCCAAACAGCCTCGGCTTCAGCTGATGATCAACACGCCCATCGCACTCGACAACCACCGCCGACAACACCCCGCGCAGGCAGATGAAGTTGTCGACGTGTGCCATGGGCCATCACCGCACGATGCACAGCATTCTCACCATCACGACCCATCTTCCGCAGGACCACTCTCCACCCCCTGGTCGTCCACGAGAACTACCTTTGCGGGGACGACAGCGATCAGGCAGGCCCATCCTCCACCACACGACCTCTGCCAAGTCTGTTCAGGACAGGCCTGTTGCTCGAGCCCGGGACTGTCCACGTGCGCTCTGTACCATGAGCCCGAGGTCGGAACAGGAGCCTCGATTTCCACTGAGCATAAATTCGGAATCCTGAATTATTCATCCAATGCCCGCAAGCGGTCTACCGCCCTAATACCGCATTTATGAAACTGAAGTAGGGCTGTGTGTTGGACTTTCAAGCACAAGCCCTTGTAGCCCACGTTGGAGCCAGTTCCAGAGTGCACCTTGGGCTTGCTCACTGGTTGGATATAGAACGAGATTGATTCACAGTTGCCTTATTCAAGGGTCGAGCTTGATATCTACCTTGATATCTACCTTGGAAAGGCCACCTCTTCCCTTCTACGCCTGCAGTATCAGCGTTGTACAACTCCGCGATCACAGTAGCATGTCGGTCTGCAACCAGGAAAGGCTGCATGATTCCGCATACGAACGACAGAGAGTCGGTTTCGGGCAGGCAATGTGCTGCAACAGGACCGAGAGGGCTCAAAAAAGGTTGTTGACCAAATTTAGGCCGTCTGGCTGGTGTCGCCTGCAAATAATGCACCACAATTCTTGAGCTCTATATCAGACACCTTCCGTACCCAAAGCCTCCAAATCTTCACACCCGCTCTTCGCATCAACGCCGAACATCCTCTGATTCACACAAGTACTCTCCTATCTTTTCTTGTCGGCCTGAAACCTCTCACGTACAACGTGGCTCCCCTCGTTAGAACCGTGGCTCTTGTGCTCGCTGTTGCCCTAACGTCAGTTGATCCTCCTTGGTGCTATGTCTCTACATGACTAATTGCTCGATCAGTGCCTTGGGGGCGAGCAACTGTCAATGTGGAGAAGATGGAGGAGATACTTACAACGCGTGCGAATATGCCATCGAAGAGTCGGACTCAAGTCGTCTAGCACATTGGTCGCAAGCTGAAAACGCCGCCGGACAGGCTTACGCGGTAAGTAGGAAGAGCTCCCAATTGCTTTCGTGTCATATGCGGATAGCTAACGCTTCGCAGTGCCATTACCCAGGGAACGGAGACGCGCTGAAATCATGGGGAGGGCAGGCTTTCAATAAAAGGTGCGGGGGCAACGCAATCTGTCGACCAGCATAGCCTCGGGGACCAACTTTTATGCCACGAGTTCTTCTCATAGCACGATAGGCTCAAGATCGCATGGAACACGAGATATGGTAAGAGCTGTGGATAACCATGATAGGGTTGGTGCGGTGATCGAGACCTCTCATTCTTTCTGCAATGTAATCAACACCACACACTCAGAGTGTGCTCGTCGGAACCTCGCAGACCTGACCTACTGCGCAAATACTTCCTCACGAGCCGGGTTGGCTCTCTGAAAGTCTTGTTCCATTTCAGCACAAGTTTGCAGGATGCATACACGAACAAGTGTTCACAAGTGAGTCGCTCGCAAAACGGCGGTGATACCCAATGGACAACACGGATGGCCTCAAGAGACTGCTCTCCACACTGCAATCTAGGCGGTCCCCAAGATTCGACATAATTTAATCATCCATGACAACCTTCAAGCAACCTCGAATATCGCCATGGATTCCAACGCTCAGCCCCTGTTCTACCAGATCCAATGGGGCGAAGCCTGCTGCCCCATAGCCAATACGAATAAGCCTTACTTGGCCCTTCGACTTCCGCACCAAGTTCTCATTATGCCATCTCAGGACCGATGGTGTGTTCATGCCAACACCGAGTTCCAAGATAACAACTTTGCTCTCGGAAGACACAAGAGCATTCCCCACGAACTCACGATACGCCCGCTCATTCTCAAGGAAGGGCCCATCGTTGAAGTATGAACCTCCACGAACGCACAGCACGAGATCGCTCTTGCAGAATGGACATTTCGGCACCTCGAAATCCTCCGGCAAGTGTTGTGATTTAGCATCAAGTCTCGGCTCGGCAGCTTCAACGAACGGCGCGGAATCGAAGACAGCACCTCTTCTGCATTTGCGGACGCACTGGACTTGAGCGTAATGCCCTTGCGGCGTGGAAACTCTTTCGCCAGGAAATTCGTGTCTTATGAAGAGTCCATCAGCGTTCGAAGTCCTCACAAAGTATCGAGTGTCGGCATCATTGTGAGACGCGAAACGTCTTTCGACAAAATCCCGAAGATCTGAGTAGAGTTCCTGCTGCGGCCAGTCCCAAATCAGGATGAGATGATTGATCAGGTAGCTCCATCTGGCCTGGTCTGAAGACCACGAATTGAAGCCGAAAACATCGTACAGGCAGCTGAATCCATATTTCACGAAACCTGGAAGATGACGTGTGAATAGTTCGTTACTGGTATAGTCGAGTCCCGTCGCCGCCGAGAGACCTGCGCCAGCACTGAGGACGAGGTAATCTGCGCCACGCAAGAAGCTTCTTGCCGTCTGAATATTCTTGGATAAATGCAACGACGGGGCCATTCCCTTCTCATGCAGACCCAGGACATCGCCATCGTGTTTCTCTCGAGCCAATATTTCGACCAGACGACGACGATATAAATACTCATCATCTTTACTGAAAACATTGAAAACGATATCCGTGATCGTCGAAGTGCGACGACCGGCAAACCAGTTCAGAACAGTGCGCACAGCAATAGCGCAAGCCTCCTCGGTAGGGAAGCCAAAAACACCCGTAGAGATACCGCAAAAGGCCAGAACTTTCCGTTCACCTGTCCGAACTGGAAGGTCCTCGGCAGCCTGCAGACAAGACTCGTAGCATCTCGCCAACAACAATATGTCCTTTGTCGATGGAGCCTCATTGCGCTTAACCTGCGGACCGACAGTGTGTATCACAAAGTCCGCATTGAGGTTGAATCCCGGCGTGACTTTTGCCAATCCTTCAGCTTCGTCATGTCCTTGAGCTTGCATCAGAGCGTGACAAGCCTCACGAAGCCGCGGACCAGCAGCAGCATGGATCGCGTTATCGATGCATTGGTGTCCGGGAACAAAACATCCGAGCAATTTGCTATTCGCAGCATTGACAATCGCCGTACAGTCTCGCAAGGTCGTGATATCTCCCCTCCAGACGCTGATCGCAGGTCGTTTTTGGATCATTTCGTCCGATGCTTCATCGGCTCCCATCACCCGAGGAAGAATGGGAACGATATCCATTGCTGAAACTTGCGCTCGTGTCGCCAGGTCGCGTGCCAAGGTCGCATCAATTGCAGTCTGGATCTCGAAAGGTAAGGGAGGATGTGCTGGCCGAGCACATAGCGAGGCCTTCAGGATTGTGAGTGCATCCCAGTCGTCCAGTGTCTCAACATCATAGCGTGCAGCGCTCGGCCCGCAGCACTGGCAAACTTGCTTTTCCTTCTGCAAGAAGTTGAGAGTTCGATGGAATTCTTCCCTTGCACTGGAGACATTCGCGAATGGTGCAAGGCGCGACATCTTGTGCGTTCGGATCCAAAATTCAGATGATCTAAGAATCAATTCCAAGAAAAACCAGATTTATGCCATCGCGCAGCAGGACCTTCGACAGTGCAGAGGATCACCCATCTTTAATACAGTTTAAGCAAGGCTCGCGAGAGCACAAAATTACTCTAGCTAGAGGAGGGAAACCGCTCTCATATCTCCGGAGCATCTTCAAAGCTATGCTTTGTTATACAGCGGAATTGTCTCCGCTCTGGACTTCAATTGCCACTTGGCTTTGCATTTCAACTTTGCAATCACATACTACTTGAGAACAGTTTTCAAAGGCTGTTACGAACGAACCGCAGCGTCCGAGCTTACAATATACTCTCAGAAATGGCAGAAGAGAATCAATACGGAAGTCCCGAGAGGCAATGCTAACACTATCTCAAAGCGAGAGTCCGTCGTGGCGAAGGCCCCAAGGGCTCTACATATGCGTTGCAACACATCGTGGATTCCCACAGGCTGGATCTAGCGCCGCTGAGACAACAGAGAAGATTTGCTGACGAGGTAGAGTGATCACATACTGGTTTACTTCGGAAGCACTTGCAGCTTGTAGGGCGTGATCACAAAGAATTGGTGAAGTCGTCATTGGACTTTAGCTGAAGTTGACGTGGCGATGGCAGATTTGCTTCATTTGGCTCGATCCCCATTGCCGGCTGAGCCAGTTCTAGGGTTCATACATCATTGCGGCTGACAAATGTGTGCTCGGAAAGTATGCGGGATTCCCTGGAAACCATCTTCTGGCCTGTGCATCGATCCACGAGGAAACTAGATCGTCGGCATGAGAAGGGGCATCGTCTTGGAATCGCGACTGACATGCGGAGAAGAAATGTAGCATTGAAGTCTGACGTTCTCGAACCGCTTGCTTGCGGGCTCAGGAAGAGAATTCATGATAGCTGCTTCTTCTACACTAGTGAGATCAAGCTGGACCATTGCTCAGTACAGACTCAGTCCTGAGGTCTTTCCAGGAGAAGCATGACTCGGTGCCCAACGTATTTGTTTACACTCCCTGGGATACACTATGCCAGAGCGCCCGCCTGAACCTAAATCTCAAACCGACTTGCGGCTTAGAGGGCTGAAAAGATGATTAATCATTGTCTACTCAGCAACACCTAAGCATAAGCACAGCCCACATGAGTCAATGCATCAAGGTAAACAAGCACTGCACGATTCACAACCTATGAGCGTCGACCATCAATATCCTCAGCAAGGGAGTGCCTGCAACATAGCCAGTCACTTTCGGTCGCTCCGGAGAGTGCCTTCCTAGGTATATATTGTCCCATTCGTCGATGATGATTGCACGGCCGTATGTCCACTATGTCACTGTATGTGAACCACTAGGAGATGAGGGCTCACTTCCACCTTGTCTACGTCACACAAAGACTGGAGCACCCTACACGGACTTCTCAAGCGATCCTCAAAAGGGTACAAATTGTTTGATCTGTTTCCCGTTCTCGAAGCCCACTCAATCTCCAAAGACTCTTTCTGTTCAGCCTACGACAATCATGACCGAATCAAAGAAGGCCCCTTACAAATGGATCGCAGCCAAAATCGAAACGCTCGATCCGTACAAAGACTACGAGGAAATCGTGCGACTGACTACCTGCTACCACTCCAACGACTTCATGAACAATCTCATCTACAGCATCACTTTCCCCCAACTCATGAAGCCTGAATGGGCAGCACGGGCGATTTGGCGAGAGGACGGTGGGAAAGTCCTACACAAAGCCACCGTTCGTTGCGAAGACAGCGAGTACCACAATATGACATGGCTGTACGTCACATCTCTGCCCAACGTCGGTGGCTTACCCCTTGGCCGATGAAAATGACAAACATACAATGATGTTCAGCCCATCTGACCAGAGCGACCACAGCTTCTACGGCCCCAGCGACAAACGCTGTCTCGATTCCATCGCCTACGTCAACAACTTGCACGCCCGCCTCGAAGCCAAAGTCACGCCCGGCTGCTACGGCCACAATGACGACTACATCTACACTTTAGCCTCCGCAGCCCTCATCGGTCAACGCTTCGCCACGACACTCGGTCTTCCAAGTCTTTCTCCCAAGCAAAAAATCGCAACCCATCTCTTCTGGCAAGAAATGTCCAAACACTTTGAATCACATCATCCAAACGGTGAACGGAAGTCTCTGACTGGATTCCCCAAGAGTTGGGAAGATATGGAGAAATGGTGTGAACAGCACGAGAAGAAAGATTTCGGACCTCCTGATCCGCGAAGCGCGTTGATCACGGAGTCAGTATGGGAGCAATTCGCTTTCAGGTTCTTCCCTCCTGGACTTCGATGGCTAGGACGCGTGATGGTTGTTTCTCTTTCTAACCCACAACATATTCGAGATGTTGGCGCGACGGATGTCCATCCGATTACAAGAATGGTGTTCTTATGGCTTTTGAGTTGGGTGTTCTGGTTGTTGCTGTTTGCTCCTGACCCATCACCTGGAGAGGTGCCATTTGAGAAGCAGCAAGCTATGTCGAAGGAGGAGAAGAAGGTCAGATTGAAAGGGTTTGTGGAGGAGGATAAGAAGTTTTGTCCGTATTTTGCGAAGGCGTATATGGATAAGAGGCCGGATTGTCCGTATTATGTCAAGTTGAGGGAGGAGTTGTGAGTAGGATAGAAATGAGTATTGAGGAGTGACAGGATGCGACATGAGACAGGGTTGTCTAGTGACAATATCGACACCAACATAATGGCTTGCCTCATACTCATTCTCACATATGATGAAGGCGATTTTACTTTTCAGGTAGGCTCCATAACGTACAGACGACATCAAAGATCCAGATCTTACCTGGTGGGACATTATACTCATAAGAAGAGACGGAAATGGTGAAATTTGTGTTGCCACGCCACTATAGCCAAGCTGACAGATACACCCCACCCTTGGCAAGAGTATGCGGGAATACCAGTCTGAGTGATGAAACAATGCTCGAAGGACATCGTCTGACTACATGCTCGGGTTCAACTCGAAGTATTTATGAAAGCTCCAACTTGACCCATCTAGCCTGCTTTAGATGACCGTTCGTGCGGAGCTTCATACACTCTCTACCCTACCTCTCGTCCCTACATCTGCTGCTCCCTTAAGTCCCTACAAGGCAGGGAATACCATAATAACAACAATCACCACCTCTCCCAACGACCTCTCAAGGCTCTTTCCTCCACCCTTCCCGACATCATGACACCGGCTCGCTAATTGAACGTACAACCGGACACGCCCTTTCCGCCTTCACACGGAAACCCTCCAGGCTTAGTACCACGTTGCACTTCACCACGCAGGGTGAACGGCGCTTGGTTCGAGCAATCGTCCAGCGCGTCTGGAAGACACTATCACAAAATGATATCCGCGTTAGCAGAGAACCCCAAGAAAGGCGCGTCAATGGGAACCTTTCCAAAAAGGAAAAAAAAGAAGAAGAAGAAGAAGAAGAATCGTAAGGGCGAACGTACGCATCGAGGATTCAGATTCAGACCCTCTGTACAACTCTCCCGCCCGTCCAGTTCGATTGTGTTAGGAGTACAGCAGAAGACTGCGTGCGCGGTACTGAAGAAGCAAGCGATGAAGGTGGCGAGGAGGATGGTCTTCATAATTTGGATGTTATTATGACTGTTGGGAGAAAGCGGCTTTTGGATTTTCGTTCGTGCGCGAGATGATATTGACAAATATGACGGGAAACGTGATGTTGGCAACTCGGCGGGACGAAAAGGACTAACAATAACAGAAAGATGATGGAAACAAGTACGATACCCCTTCTTTTAATGGTAGATAGACTAGTTCCTCATTAAGATAGAAGGACTTCGCGCGAATGACCCCGGCGTGAGAATCCTGCTCAAGGGTTTGCCTAACTAGCGGTGCGTATCAGTAATCAGTCTTTTGCTTGGACAGAATCTTTATTCTTTGCATCGTTAGCAACTAGCACGGAAGAGTGACGCACTATCTCTGTTTGGGCTACGTCACGAGCGAACCATGTCGGTGTAGGGTGATTTGACGATAAGCCAAGCAAGCAGTCTATGGTAACTCGTCTCTGCAGACAAAGCAGCCCGCTTTACACATGTTGTTTTAAGCGAACCGTTCTCTACACGGAAATGGATAGGACGAGAAGTTGTAAGCCATAGTCTTTCTGGAATACATTCTCTAACATACCTGTTCCTCTATTACTACTCGTAGCACCACTCGAAAACATCCAACGTATAGACTCATGCAAGACTATATCATATCTCTGGCACAAAAGAAAGTCTCGCATCATCACTCGTCTGTACACCTAGTAGCTTCGCTCGCAAGCCGTTAACAGAGAAAACCAGCCGGAACCACAAGATCTCTCCACCAGAACGAACTTTCCAAATCACCAATCATCTCGACATTTGGTGGCTTCGCCCAAACGTTATCGACGGAGTCACTAGCCAGATCCCAAATCATCTCCGCCAGATCGAGCTTCACAATTATTAATTGTCTCTATACCTGGTAGCTTCGCTCGAGCGCCGTGGACGGAGACGCTGGCCAGATCCCATATCATCTCCACCACATCGTGTTCTTCAATCATTGCTCATCTGTACACCAATTGGTTTAGCTCAAATACCACAAACAGAGAAATTAGTCAGATCCAAAATCATCTCCACCACATCCAGATTTTATATCATCATTCATCTCTACAACCATTAGCTTCACTCGAACGCTGTCAACGGAGTCACTGGCCAACCCCGGGATTATCTCCAGTTTAAACGAATTGTCGATTATCACTCATCTCCATATCCGTTGACTCTATCCGAACGCTTTCAACAGAGAGACAAGCCAGCACAGAGAGTATCTCCATGACTTTGCCGATATTCAATCTCGACTCATCTCCACAGCTGTTGGCTTGGCTCGAATACTATAAACAGAGAAACAGGGCAGGAAAACAGTATTTCCAAGTCTTCGCCGATGTTCAATCGCCGTTGATTTCCACACCCGGTGGCTCAGCTCGAACGCTGCAATCAGAGAAAGAATGCAGAAGCAAATCATCTCCGATAAACCATTCGATTCTTTGCTCATCTCTACCTCTGCTAGCATACAACCGGTCAAATTCTCCAGAGAAAACCCCCAATTTTTCCCATCTACCTCTTCGCAAACATCTCATAACCCCTCAACATCTCCTCCGTGATCCCCCTCCTCACATCCTCCCTCGCACTATCAAAATCCCTCATAGTAATACACCTCATTCCCCCCTCCTCCACCTCACCACTCCTCACTCTCCCAATCGCCAAATCCTTCGCCCCCTCACAAATCTTCACAATTTCCGCTCCAGAATACCCCTCAGTCTTCCCCGCCAACAACGCGAATTTGACCTCTTCCGAAAGACGCACGCCCGAGCAAGCAATTCGGAAAATATCCTGTCTCGCCGCCAAATTCGGTGGACCGAGGTAGACATGTGAATCGAATCGTCCAGGCCGAATGAGGGCAGGATCCAGCGATTCAGGTTTATTAGTCGCCGCTAAAATGAGGACATCCTTCAGTTCATCAAACCCATCCATCTCATTTAAGAGTGTAGTGAGGACATTCAAACCCTTACTTCCGCTATCCAGGTCACGTGAGGTCGCAATTGCGTCGATTTCGTCGAAGAATATGACACACGGAGCCGCTGCACGTGCCTTTGCAAAGACTTCGCGGACTTTCTTTTCGGAGTCACCGACGTATTTGCTGATGAGTTCGGCTCCTTTGATAGCGATGAAGTTGAAATTGTAGCTGTTTGCGACGGCTTGAGCGGTCATTGTTTTGGAGCAGCCAGGAGGTCCGTAGAGTAGGACGCCTTTTTCGGGCTTTCGCTGGAATTCTTCGAGGAGGGCTCGGTCGTTTTGCCGTAGGCCGAGAATTTTATCGAATGACTCGCGGACCTTGTCCGAGCCACCAATGTTACTCCACTGCACCTTGGGCTTTTCGGTGAAGATTTCTCGCAATGCTGTTGGAATGACATTGGGTAGCGCTTTCTCGTAATCTTCGAGCTGAGTATCAAGTGGCTCAGATTGACGTTCAATGGCACGGGTTGAACTCTGCGCCGGAGAGTCGTGGTAAAATGAGTTTGCCTCGTCGTAAGTGGGAAGACTTGGCGATCTCAGCCTGGACGCAGCCTCCCTCTTGTCTCGTTGTTCTGCGCCATCGCACGCCCAGCCGTGAAGAAGCTGAAGATCAGCGCCGGTATAGCCATGAGTTCGTGCTGCTATCGCTGCTGAGATGTCATCTTTAGCGAAGGGTGACTTCTGGCGAGCAACGTTCAGGATCTGTTGGCGCGCAGCAGCGTCTGGAATGGGTATCTCGATATGTCTCCAGAATCCAGATGGGCCGATTATGGAAGCATTGAGCTCGGAGATTGACCTCGTAGCAGCGGCGATCATGACCCGGCAGTCTTTTATTCGTTCCAGCTCCGCGATGAATGTGTCTGAGAACTTATCCTCCTCATTGGGTGTGAGCTTCTCGAGTTTGTCGATCAGTATAAGTGAGGGCTGATTGGCACGCTCGGCCGCTTGCTGGAATGTCTCTTGAATCTGCGTTCGTGCTTTGCTCAGTGTCCCACTGAGTAGGCTCCCAGGCTCGATGCGATACACTTTGCGGAATCCACTACCTGCTAGTGCTTCCATGACGGTCGTCTTGCCGCAGCCTTGGTACCCGTGAAGTAGTACGGCACGCGAACGAGCGTGACCATTTGCAATTCGTGCACTTTCCAACAGCTGACCCATTTGCTCATTCAGTTTTCGAGTCTGCTCAACTAGACCTCCGAGGCGGTGCGGGTCCAGCTCCAGGTGCGTGTCTCCATTCATCTGACCTCCAAATCCATTTGTGTGGAGCGAGAGAATGCCGTGACCATGCCCATTGACCGGAGAGGTCAGTCTGGACAAGGTACCATTCGGAAGTTCGATCGATGTTCCTCGTCGCATGCGGTACAGACAACTTCCATCTGGCGCACCGGCTGACTCTATGTGCTCGATGTGGAAACGTCTCCGATACTTCTTCACGCCTGTCACTTCGAAAGAGACGCCAGGTGCAAGGGCGTCGGCATCCTCTGCAACGTGTTAGTCATTCTGCGTATAGGTCCCAGGCGGGATTGATCTGTTTGCAGCGCCGTCGGTCCAGCAGGACTGGATTAAGTGAAGAATAACATACCAAACAAGACGCCAATTCGCATTTCCCAGTTCGTCTCGTCAACAACATCAGGCTTGTTATGCCCTTCAGGCGTGACATCGTAGAGCACAATGCGGTCGGCGGGGTATAATTTCGTGTCGGCGCGGGAGATCTTGACTTTGGAGCCGTCTTTGAAGTCGTACAAGTCGCGAAAGGTTTCAGTCATCTTTGCCGGCCGGGTCTTGGGTCTGCTGCCCATCTTGTCTTCTGCTCGCCAGGCGATGCCATAACCGGTGGTCATGCCATCTTCGCTGGTGATTTGGCAGATATCGTTGAGCTTGAGGCCAGCGTCAGTGAGGGATTCGGGCAGGACGTGCACCCGAAAGGCATCCTGCAGACCCTTGGACTGTTGCAGTCGCACGACGACATGCGAAGCGTCCATTTTGGCGGGGGCGGGCTTGTTGGTGTCACCAGAAGGAGGTGGAGGTGGTGTTGACATGTTTGCGCTGGCGGGCAGTCGTCGCTTTTCAGCGATCCGAGGCCGCGGCGGCGCGTCTTAGTGCAGGGGTGCGAGTTGACTGACTTGTGCTGGCTTCGACGTTGAAGTGCAAATAGAAACTTTGGCGGCTGCAGGAGCGCGCGTGGCCGACGCGCTAGAAGCACGATGGATGCAGGGATTGCTGAGAAACCCGCCCAATACCGGCGCCCAGAACGAGAGGTCGTCTGCGCGGCACCCGGCACTGCTGAGCTACAGAGATGCCAGTGAAAATCAAGGAGACGAACCTACGCTCTGCGACTTTTCTCTGTCCTCGCACTGTTATGTACGCCCACGGATGTCCGGACAGCGGAAAAGTCTGTCTGCGATGACTCGAGAAAAGGTGCGAAGTGGTACCGCGGAAGTCACTCGGGAGAGAATGATATTGGGCCTTCTCGTCCATAGCACATGCTGCTCCACGACTCGCCCGCCATTAGTCTGCCCGGTCTGACAATTCTCCCTTTCCAGCATCGCCGACACTTGGTCAAGTCCCACTTGTCATCCTATGCCCAGGCCGCGGACGGGTCCAAGCTCCTCACACTTCTGACCGCACACTTTCTTGCACCTCCGACCTACCGAGCAGCCTTCGTCTTCGTCACCCTCATCAATGCCACCCATTGATGCTCCGCGCGCGCCGACCTCCTCTGCGCATCGCGTCTCGGCCATGGACCGCTGAAGTCGCTTCACACAGGCGGTCCTTCGCCAGTCGCGGGGAGCAGCCGCCATCCCAGCCCAATGGCAACAATGCCAATCGAGATGGCAAGCAGGACGACACGAAGCCTTCGTCAGGCGCAGTGCCCTCAGCCAATGCCCAATCCGCATCCGCAACCGCAACGAAGCCCTCTCTGATCGAGCAGCTGTTCCCCGAAGAGACGAAACGCTACGAGAAGCAGCAGGAAGCAGCGGCGCGCGAGGTGCCAAAGCTACCCTTGGATACCCTCCCGCCCATACCTACTCCACGACGGCCGAAGAAGAGCAGAGAAGAGGATAGGCATGAGCATGAGTCGTCGGTTGCCAGACGGCTCAGGTCCGCCATGGAACACGCCCCACCCGGCACAGCTGTCCTGGTGCTGCGAAACGCAAGCAAGAACCTTTTAACGGAGGACTTCAGACGCTTGATACCACAGGGCAAACACATTGAAGGATGGACACTGGAAGAGAGTGACATTTTGCAGGTCATTCCCGAGCGAGATTTGAGCACCCTGGAGCAGCAAAATCTCTACTACATCATATTCACTTCTCAAATCGGTGCATACACATATCAACAGCATGTCACACGCATACACAAATTGGCAGCGATCCACACGCCTACCTCCAACACGTCGCCGATACCTCCTCCACCAGGCTACATGATTGAAGGTCTCGATGCTCATGCTGCCATCCAGGCATACGCTCTGAAGCCGCCGAGTCAAAAGCTGGAGTTGCATCAGCTCAAAAGGCCATTCACACCCTTGGTAGAATCGATTGTGAAATTTGGGGGATACAAGGGCATTGTACAGCGAGTAGGAAAGATGCCTGTCGAGGTCCGCTTGACGATGGAGGGACCGCAGTTGCACGCCAGCCGCTTAAAGCACATATTTCTGGAGACCGGGAAATGCCGCAACCTCAGCTGGTCAGGAGGAGAGAACTACGAGCTGGACATCACGAAATGGGAGGCGCGAGTGTCTCCGTCATCTGCAGATGTCAGCGAATTCGCACAGAAGAATGCGGCTGGTATACGTGATGGAAGACAAAGCGATGAATCTGGCAAACAACTTAAAAAAGCAAAGAAAGATGAGCCTGACATGCATTCAATGCGTACTCCACCGCATGTCTTTATTGTTGGCTTCCACACTGAGGATGCTGCTCAGAGCTTCATGGCTTACTGGCATAAGCGAAAGCTGGAACTGCCCAACGCAAAAGCGCCCGATTTTGAGGACGATTCGCCACCTGTGGCGCATGTAGAATTGCTCTGGTAGACATTCTTTCATCTCGCAAACGGAACACCCGTTTCCCCTCAAGATCACCATGTCTTCTCTCATTTCCAAAGTCAAAAAGGCAAAGCAATTGTGTACAGATTGTCAAGGTGTACATCTTAGGAAGACGAGAACTCATCCCATCGTCACGGCTCTGTTCCCGTCGAAGCAGAAGAAAGCCATAGTCGACACAACCTCCTTCGGCCTGACAGCAGGATTTGCAACCATTCTCTTTCTCCACGCGTGTTGCGACGTCTATTGTTGAAGTTGTATGACAACGCGGATGCACCGGGTCTCGTACCGCGGAAAGAATAATTTCCTCGGAGCTAAGTGCGACTTGCATGTCTGCAGTAGAGACTGCTTGTCGTGCAAGATATCTCGATGAGCAGCGGCCTTCTCCTGGTTAGCCCTGCACTTTGATACCAATGCTGCTGCGAAAGCTTGGATTACCCGATGCGAGAGCGTCCGATATCGAAGATGATGATTCGCCACTTGTTGCGCATGTAGAACTGCTCTGGTGGAGATTGATCACAATGCTTGAGTGCCTGGATTGCTCCGCCCCGCACAATGGGCCATTTTGGTCTCCTGTCTCTACCTCATGACCTTCTCGGTGGACACGCAACAGGAAGCTGGCGCGCGGCCACGACAATGTGCGTTGGCGCAGGCTGCCTCTCTGGCTCAGGGAGACATCACAAGGTGCGAAATGGAGCTGTTGACTTTTGCTACCCGCGAAACAGGCAGCCACACATGTCAGATCATGATGCTCCCATGCTGGAGCTTTGTGAGTTACGGGAAGACTTCTAGATATGCTGTTCGACGTTGCCTGGAGGAAAACTCGGTCATCCGATCGGACGAGACTTTGTGACAAGTTGCAAGCTCTTACGAGTATACCTGATTTCTAAAGCGCTTTTCGTGTCCTGCTCCGACACGACTCATATTCCTAATGCCACCATTTGCAAGCGATGTTCGTCAACGACACAGTACTCCTCGGCCTGGTAGAGGGGCTGGTAGCCATTCTAGCCAGGCCAGCTGCGATACTTGACTTTTTGATACACGCCTTTTCCTTCATAATTGGATTTTGTTGCGCTCTTAGGACGATCAGTTCTTCCACGGTCAGTGCGACATGCACGTCTGCTACGAAGATCGGCTGCCTTGCGAGGAGCGCTGGTGAGCAGCGACACCAACCTGGCCGACATAAGGGCCTCGCCATAATAATGTGGTGTTCAATCAGCAGCCCTTGACCGATTATATCGTAGTGCACATTTTTCGTCTTCGATCCTCGCACGATCAAGAGAAGACCTTTGGAGCCTTCGACCGGGACCAAGATGTCGTCAGGCTGAGCACCTGGACACACGAGCGCAGCCACGTTTCCAAAGACGCCGACAACCGGCTGCGCGATCTGATGCGGAGACTCATCGTTTCTCCCAATGAAGTCCACGGCCTGTGGTGGAAGATGGAGGTCCAAGTCTCTCACATCGCTGTCTTCAATGCAAGCACAGAGACTGTCTGAAGCAGTATCTTGCAACCTAGCACAGGCAGTCCCTTTGAAACTACGACCGAGCACCGTCGATGGATCTCGATCGGCGTCCAGCCCAATGGTGTGCACGGTCTGCATCGATGCACGAGATCGTTGCTCCTGCAAACGGTCGGCTACTTCATTAGATTCTGGGGTGATTTCGAGAGCGCGAATCAGGAGATTCAGCACTCTAAGAGGCACTTTAGGCCCTATGTCAACTGCCAAGTCCCAACCTGACTTGGTGTAGTCCGGAAAAATGCGAGGACAGCCGCTTGCCTACCAGTCTGTGAACTCCACGAGAGCAAACAGTCGGTCACGTGGATCGGAACAGTGAAATTCGCCGAATTGGGAAAGATTGGTCTCCAACGATCGACTGTCATCACGGAACTTTCCCATGATCGCAAGGAGTGCCATGGTGGCACGATCTCTTCTTCGGAAACGCCGTTGATGGAAGTGTCCGAACATCTCGGGGATGGCCACAGTCTGAAATGATTTCATGGCGATCGCGCCGATGTGGTGCGGCCCGCTGAGGAGTCCGATGTCGTTATGAGCTGCAGCAACCTCCTGCACGACCCACAATCTTTGCCAATAAGGGTTCTGATCGAGATCACGTATTGCTGTCCTAAAGTCATCACGAAGAGAACCTTCGAATAGTTCCTCGCATAATGCTTGGCGCAATTCCCATTCCTGGTATCGTGATGTAGGCAAACGTTCCAGGATCGGCTTCAAGAAACGTACGACCGTGAACAACCATTCTATGTTGCCTGAATGAGCTCCTAAACTTGATACGACTTGCGTTGCCCCATTAAATATCCGATACATCATCGCAACTTGAGCACTCTTCCCAGCGTCATCGCTCTGGTTGATGCAGATGGAATCGATCCAGATATGGATTTGTCGATGATGCAACTGTACCTGCCGCAAAGCGTAATAGGCATTGTATCTGATCCGTACAGGCTCTCCGTTGATGACAACCGTTCGTGTGTTGAGTCCACCCCACGTGTAAGAGATGGCGACGTATGGAGGTGCTTCGTCCAGGCTCCAGACCGAGGTCTCCAGTGCAAGCGGCGAATGACCAACAGCGGAGACGAATCTGAGCAAGCGAATTTGGGTTTTGGGATCTTCAAGAGGTACAGGAGAGTAGGCTGCAACCGGCGCCGGGCTGCCGCTGTTTACCTCCGATGAGTTGTTCTGGAGCCAAGGGGAGGATGTCGATGCTCGCTCTAGTGAGTCAACATCTGCATTTGACAACATATCCTGAGGGCTCGTCATTATGAGCGCTGCGCAATCGTCAGCATCGAAGTCACCGCAGGCTGAGGAAGTGAAGGTCATTTACGATGTTGAAAGAAGCAGCTGAGGTCGCAAGGATGCGCCACCCCGCCGCCAAGAGTTGTTCAGCTCGTTTCGCGGCCCTGCTGGCGGCTGCGGTCTCTGGTAACTACATTCGCAAGTCTGAGCGATCATGCAGGCCGCGCTGTATTCTCAGACGTCGCGTTCGCGTCTCGACCATCGAAATAACGCGTAATCAAAAACTTCCGATGCGGCATATGCTCGATCTTGAATAGAGTTTCAGACCTGCACTAGCGCGGCTTCAGTTGACGACGGAGGACATTGCTGTTTGCTTTCCACCTTTTTCGAACTTGCAGACTTTGCACTCGACACCGACATCAAAATCAACACAACCAGCCTCCCATCGCCATGTCCGACATAGGCAGCTCTTTTCAGGCCATTGACCCCGAAGGAGACGTCATTCTGGTAGTTGGCGAACTCGATGATCAGTTCCAAGTCTCCTCCGCGGTCCTGTCGAAAGCTTCGCCTGTTTTCCAGGCAATGCTCGGCCCCAATTTCCGCGAAGGTCAGCAGAAACGCAGCAGCTCACATCCAGCAATAGTGGAGCTTCCGGACGACGACTCGGATGGAATGCGTTTGATTCTTCAATTCATTCATCTTGGTGAAATCGATCTCGATACGAGTTTGATAAGCCGAGTCTTCGTCATCCGGCACGCTGCGATTGCGATTCGGAAGTACCAGATGCTTGGAATCTTGTACTGGCAGATGCACGGCCTTCTGGCCAATTGGCTGTTCGAAAATAAGAACTCAGAGAGCATCCTCCTCGGGATTGAAGCCGTGGCTGCCGCGTACCTGCTGGCATCTCGTGACACCTTTCAGACGGCCACGTCTCAGCTCATCGAGAACTGTGTCCATGGGCTGGGAGATCTGCTCGACGAACCAACTCTCGATATCCTCCCCACGCGAGTACTGCGTACGTATTAGCGAAGATTGTATGTGAAATTGCTTGTGCTGACTTGAAGAGAAAGTGATCCTAGAGGAGCGACGCCTCAGAGCTCGAGACCAGGGGGGAGCATCTTCGATGGATAACGGCCTATGCTTGTCGTGCTCAAAAGACGACGAACAAGATCGATACAAGACTTGTTCCAGAGGCTGTTAGCTGTTGTTGAAGGCAGCGCTATCCAATGTCCGTTTCAGCGGTAATGGAAAGAGCGCCTGGACACATCGTGGATTCCTCTACCTGCAGTATTCTCTCGGCACATTCGCGAAGGCTTTTACTACAGGATTGATACTGGCTACAAGGCGCATGGAGCGATGAGATAGACGAGGCTGTAAAGGCAGCAAGGAGCGGAGCACCAGAAATTACGAATGACTTGCACGTTTCGCGACGTAGCCTGGCGAGCCTCATACATGCTTCAGGTCATCGAGGAGAAAGGAGACCGCCATTCTCCTGTTCTGACACTTTTGCAGCCACAGTCTGAGAGTTAATGGCGCAAGATCGACACGCATATATCTCTTGGCCTGCAAGCCGTTCACGGCTTGAAGATTCTCACTGCACTTGCGATCGATAGTACGACAAACAGGACGTCAGGGTGATTAAATACTTTCTGGCAGCAGACGGCGCATTCGTCAACTTGACTCGAGCTTCTCTCCCTTTACAACCACCATTTCTGGCTCGTTCTCGAACTTTCAGACTTCGCACGTGAACGTACAAAGTGAAGCGGATGGGCGCATGTGAATGGTCGCGCTAGCGCCGTTTGTCGTCTGCCACAGCTCTTTTATCCGTTCACACACCTTCGCTATCAAT
Organism: Cercospora kikuchii; assembly: GCF_019650295.1. Lineage (NCBI taxonomy): Eukaryota > Fungi > Ascomycota > Dothideomycetes > Mycosphaerellales > Mycosphaerellaceae > Cercospora > Cercospora kikuchii. The sequence goes on from NW_025408587.1 coordinate 105,958, forward strand.
TGCTCAAACTGAAAGCGCCACAACCTTCATCTCCAACTTTCTATTCTGACAAGCCCCGGCGCACCATACCAAAACCCAAACACGCAGGCAACATGTCCGACATTTTCGCAACTGAAGTCGTCTCGCGTGACGGAGACATCATCCTCGTCGTCGGTGACAAGGCGGAGAAGAGGAAGCTTCGTGTCTCTTCGCACATACTATCCACCGTGTCGCCCGTCTTCAAAGCGATGCTAGGCCCGAATTTTCGAGAAGGCCAGCAGCTACGCAGCAACGGCAACACGGAGCCGGTGGAAATCCCACTGCCGGACGACGATCCAAAGGCCATGACCTTGATGTGTCGTCTGCTCCATTGCCGCGATGCGCCTGCTGAAGATGAGAGATTGGTGGACAACTTCAAAATGCTTCCCGCGGCTCTGGCTTTCGACAAGTACCAAGTTGTCGGTCCTCTTCACTGGCAGATACGCGGAGTGCTGTCCCATTGGCTATTTGACTTCGACGCTATCGTGGATTCTGTGACTGTATGTGCAGGCACAGTTGCGGCGGCCTATCTACTCAACTGTGACGATGCGTACAACAGAGCTACCGCCCATCTCATCAATATCTGCGAAGACAGTGTGACCGAGCTGGTGGAGCGTCAAGACATCACAGACATCATTCCGCTCCAGGTTCTTCGTAAGCGCTCACGTTGATATTTCATTCCACCCGTGCTAATCAAGAAACATAGTCATCCTAGAAGAGAGACGAGTGAGAATGCAGACGAAGATGAGTGTGGTGGAAGGTTCATCGGATGAAGTCGCGAAGGATGGGGGATTGTGCTTGCGCTGTTCGAAAGCGGGCAAGCAGGATCGGAACGAAAAGTGTGTGGGCCGTCACGGAGCATCGTGATTCTCGCGGAGGACATCGCCACTGATGGTCAAGTTAGCTGGAACTGGTATGCCACGATAAGGAGGTTGTGCGTGCCTCTGAACACGTTGCGACAGATCAGGCAACAATGGGTTAAAGTACTGCAGCGGTGAAGTGAACGAGCGCATGTGAAAGCCGCGCTTGTGGCGTTTGCAGCGCGTCAGCACAACTTCAATCAACCATGTGCCTTCTACTTCATCTTCATCTTTCCCATCCTGATTCTCATTCCTTGATAAACCCTGCACACGATCTTCGCCTTGAACACACAACTCTGACCAGCTCTACACACCACATCGATCCAAACGCACACAGCCACCATGTCCGACAAGCCCGCCGCGAGCGATCTAGACGAAATCGAGGTTGTTGCCCCAGACGGAGATGTCATTCTCGTCACTGATAAGCTGTGTGGCACCGACTTGGGCCACAAGTTTCGAGTCTCCTCGCACGTACTTTCCACCGCGTCGCCGGTCTTCAAAGCTATGTTCGGACCACATTTCCGCGAGGGGCATCAGCTGCGCAACAGTACGGAGCCTTTGGAGATACTACTACCTGAGGACGATACGCGTGGGGTGCGCTTGATGTGCCAAATGCTCCACTCCTGGCAGCGTGGCTACGACGTACACGACGAAGATGCCATCATCCGGCTCCGTCTCACTGCTGTCCTGCTACGGAAATATCAGGCTCTTGGCTCTCTGAACTGGCAGATGAGTGGGTTTTTGCACCACTGGCTCCACAAGCACCGGGAGCAAGACTCTATCGACATGGTAATAGAAGCGGTGGCCGTAGCCTACCTTATTAGCGATGAGAGCGGGTTTCAGAGAGCGACGGCCCACCTGATCAACGAGTGCGTAGACGGAGTGACGGAACTTGTGAACGATCCGACCATTGATATAATTCCTGTTCGAGTGCTACGTACGTATTGGCAGACGAATCTTCCTGAGTTTTTGTGCTAACTAGGAGACAGTCATTCTGGAAGCCAGACGAGCCTTCGTGCAGCAGAGAGCTACGAAAGGAAAAGAAGACGCAGGGCTCTGTCTGCAATGTTGCAATGATGGCGAACAAGGAGTCAGCGGCGCTTGTGAAGGTCATGACGAGTGATTCACAAGGAGCGGTATGGACAGTTGCAATGCACTATCTGGAGACTTTGCGTTGGAGCAGTTCGAATAAGGCATAGATTGGCCTAGAAGATTGAGGCTGGCATGCGATTCTCAGCAGATGACGAATGCCTTCGGCCGCTTTGTGCTTGAGTAGCAAAGGAGTGGTTCAAAGACTGCAATGCGAAGTGAATAGACGCGCGTGGAACAGTGGAGTTTGCTTTGAACCACCGCGACTTACATAAATCAAACATCTGCCTTCCCTTCCAACTTCCAATTTCCAACTCTCACAAGCTCGTCAACCTTCGCCCTCGACCCTCAACTCTGACGCGCTCTATACAACATCAACACAAGCACTTTCGACGCACCATGGCCGACAAAGGGTTGATGGCGCCTGGCGGCAACATTGTTCTCGTGGTGGGCTCGGCCGCGCAGGAGATTCGTGTGTCTTCGGACGTCCTCTTTGCCGCTTCGCCAGTCTTCAAGACGATTCTCAATCCACCGCTCCAAGAAGGCAAACCTCCGCGCAGCGGCAGCGAACCAGTAAAGATACCGTTGCCCGAAGACGATCCTAACGCGATGTTTGTACTCTGCCACCTGCTCCATCTCGACTCATTCAACGCCTCAGACAACTTTAATTGTAATTTTGTCAAATTTGCGAATTTTGGAATTCTCGTAGGCACTCGTTAGAGGGTACTTATAGATCCCCTAGCAACTCTATTCCCTCTTCTCCCATCCCTCTACACCACTCCTATATTGTTACGTTAGTAATTATTTATAGCGCCTATGGACAAGGCCAGCCTAACGCCAGCTAAGGATACCTACTCTGGTATAGTAAGGTTCTTTCGTGCCCGGTCGCAACACACTAATATCCCCGTACTACGCTGCAGCATCGCAAGCGCGGGCGACTATCGCTTCAAGCGAAGGCCCAAAGCTAGCAGTACCTCGACCCGTGGGAAGAGAAAGCGCTCGTTACGTTTCTCGCTCAGCAAGATGCTTTAGGCCGGCCTGTTCGGGTCGACTAGCGAGCCTCCTGTTTAAAGGGGATTAATCCGGCTAGGCGGGTCTGTGTGTGACGCTGTGTGTGCTAGAATGTCTACCGAGCTCTCTTCTCAGCACTCGTCTATCGATCGATTTCTGCGCAAGGAGACCCATATGCTACCTCGGTGTATATGGGACTTGTCAGACAATTGCTCAGTGCCGGAAGAGAGAGGCTGGTGGAGTGAATCGTGAGTTTGATGGAGAAGGAGACCGGAAAGGATCCGGAAGATGGCCGTCCTTTGAATTTCAATATTGAGTTTACGAACAGTGTTGAGCAGCTCCTTGAGTATCGCAGAAATGTTACTGTCCCCGTACCGCAGAGATTTCATCCCAAGTTAACGAAAAGGAGCACTTTGTAGCTTTCATGACCGTGACGGAGACTTTTGAACAGACGACTGAGCTCTGAATTGAAGCGAGAGGGGTCGATGTATTGAAGAATTGATAAAACCCTCCATATGCGGCTCATGATTATATTTGGTCTTGCAGCTATATTCCCTTCTGGCCAATCTTGCTGTACTGCGCCCATTCGCTTCGATTGCGCTGGTGCCGTAGTCAGGAGTTGAACAAGAGGTCGATGGGACGTCACTACAAGACCAAGAGAACAAAGAATGCAGAACCTCATTACATGGCTTTCCGATCATAGGGATTGACTCTAGCTAAAGCCGCGTTAACGGGTAGGTTGACACTTTGGTCCATTCGCAAGACAGATACTTGAATGTCCTTCTTGAAGACGAGGCAATGCGTGCTTCCGCCGTAGTGAAACATGCCCATCTCTTCTCCTCTTCTTAGTCGCTGTCCTTGTCTAACATTGATCTGCGTAGTGCTTACTTCATGCAGACCGACAGCAATAAAGGCGACTTCACCGATGAGCGGATTATCTGCTTTGATAATAATCACAGCTCGTGAACACATGCTGCTAAGAGCAGCTTGACAGCGTTCCACCTCCAAGTGTCCAGTCTTGGCTGGACAAAATTGTTCCACCATTCGAGGAACGACGAAATACGTGCCGTCGATTCGATAGCATTTCATCACTTTCCCAGAAACTGGTGCATGCCACCGATGATACGAGTACTGGCTTAAGAATGCTTGATAGACAGTGCCGCCTTCGAATTGTAGAGCAATATCCTTGTCATTGAACATATCGACTAGCGAGTATGGAGCGCCCTTTAGCCAAAACTCGTCTTGCAGCCTAATGTTCTCCATAAGTGCTAGTGGTGTACTCTCGCATGCATTGATAATAGTGCGATCATCCTCTTTACACAATGGGCGGATGTGCGGCCGGAATCTTCTCACGAAGAAATCGTCCCATGATGTGAAGCCGTAATGCTTTTTGCCGGGGTCACAGACAAAAAGGTCGTGGAAACAGTGCGTAGTGCCCAGAGGCGCATTCGCACTTTGTGTCAACTTCTCCAGGCATCCATTCTCTTCGCTTAGCCATGTGTCCAATCCGATCTGGCTGGCGGGGGATCTCAGATAGCTGTACCAAGCAAGAAGAAGCTTTTTGAAATGCGCCGTAACTTCGGAGTCCGTAAAGGCGGCGTAGCCACTTGGAGTTAACACAGCGTAGTAGAATATATCGCTGAATGGTAGTCCTGAAGAGCCGAGCTTGGAAGTTGAAGGTGACCACGGTGGAGGATGTTGAATGAATTCGCTAAGGAGTTCAAACATGTGGTCCAGGTCACGAACAATAGTGTGCCCATCCAGCTTTGGCTTCTCTGCATCTTGCCACATGCGACGAAAGTGCATGAAAATTCGAGGATTGGACTCGACAAACGTCCTGAATGCTGCGACAGCTGGATGCAAGTGTTTCGAGCGAGCATCGCAGGTGTCTCGTTCTATCGGCCAGCTGGCTTTCCTTGCACGCATGTCAGCATATGTCATGAATCGGACAGCAAGAACGATACTTCTGTGCGGTTTCACGTGCAGCCAGGCTATCATGCTCGAGCAGGTGTCCCAGTGCCTTGAACAGCCCGAGGAAGAGGTACGCCATTCTCCAGTTGCTTCAGTCTCAGGTTGGACGCCTTTCGAATTAAACAAAGACGTGAAATTTGCTACATACAACTTCAACACAGGCAAAGGCGATTTTAAATTCAGAGTCCGTCGTGCCCACACCCACCTTCACCGATACGGCAAATGCACACGAGTGACCACTACGCTTTTGCGAGCTAAGAGCAGCGTTAATTCGCTCCGCTGGAATCCGCATCTGGATCTGCAATGGCAACTCTGGAAAGTTGCCGCACGGTGCATTCTTGACGTCATGCTACTGCCAAACGGTCTTTCCTGGCCATAGACTCACGAACGAGCGGTGTCAGAGTCTGCTCTCTGGCGCGGTGCTCATCTTGCTGTGCTGGCCCCACTTTGTTGGATGTAATCACGCCTTGCGAATAGGTCGGAAGCTACGCTGCCCAAATGCCCACAGATCATGGACATCAACCAGCTCAGACGCAGCGTCACACGTCATGTAGACTAACACATTCTGCTGGGAAACTTTGCTACGGAGCGGTTGAGCTAAGCCGACTTTGGTAAACACACTTTGACTCAGAACCGCTAGACGTTCCACTCATGTCGAGAAAACGGACACATCTACCGCTAAAGCAAGTCTGTGAAGCGAAGCTGTTGGATTCTCTTGCTTTCGCAGCATCGTCGTTGCTCCTCCATCTAATCGACCTATTTCTCTGCATCGACACGATCAAGCAACACTCTAGCATAGGCCTCAAGACCCGACGTGAATTACCATGGCTGCTATTTCAAACAACTGTCCGAAAGACGCCCAGAAGCATGGCGGGGACCGTGAACAAGGCCGAAAGTTCGCTGACGGAAGCTCGATCTTCTCCATGGTTGATGAAGATATCGATATCACGGGATTAGAAGTCGTTCAAGAAACCCTCCCAGGATTATTGGCAAAACAAGCTCGCATCACGCCTAACGCAATTGCTCTGGATAGTTACGAGGGGCGATGGACCTACATTCAATTGCAAGAAAGTGTTGTCCACCTCCAGTGTGCTCTTACAGCCCAAGGTCTTAAGGCTAGCACCCGAATCGGCATGCTGCTTCCATTATCTGCACGGGGCGTTGTAAGCATTATGGCTATCATGGCACTGGGAGGGACGGTGGTTCCAGTAGACATCCACCACCCTCCCGCTCGACAGTCAACTATGTTCCGAGAAGCAAATGTCCGAATCGTTGTTGGAGAAGATTCTACACTAACGCGCGGACATTTGAACGGGGAATTCTCGATGATCAACATCGGAGAACTCGAAGCAGCTCATCCAGCATGCCATAGACACAATTGCGCAAATAGTGATCCACAGCTGCAAAGAAACGGGTCGGAAAACGAGAACGACGCGCCTTATCAAGCGTCTCCACACGACGATGCTTATATTGCGTTTACTTCGGGATCTACTGGCAAGCCGAAAGGAATTGTCCAAAGCCATGCTGCTATAATTACAATAAGCAGAGCATTAGCAAGGTCTCTAGACGTTCAATCTTCGTCTCGAGTTGCACAAATCGCGCCTTATGTATTCGATGTTGCAATGATGGAATTTGCAATAAGTTTCGGAACTGGTGCTACATTATGCACTATGCGTAAACAGGAGCTTATCTATCCAGAGCCCGGAGAGCTTGCCGGACATCTAACTAAAGCACGGATTTCGCACATTACCATGTCTCCGACGATGCTCAAGTCTATCGTTATCGGCTCTATACCGACGGTGAAAGTGCTTACTGTTATGGGGGAGGCGCTCGACCGCAGAGCCGTACACACTTGGTCGAGCATACATGGCATGCAGTTTCGTCAGCTTTGGGGCTGCACCGAGGCCACTATACTACAGTCGATTACGCCGCCGATCGAAGCTCACCACAATCCACAGAATATCGGGATGCCGCTCGAAGGAGCCTGTCGCTTGTGGGTTGTTGATCCAGAGAATACGAGCGCATTGCGGGAAACTGGGCAATCTGGGGAGCTTATCGTTGAAAGCAGGGCGTTGGCTAGTCGTTACATTAACCAGCCCGAGCAGACTGCGCATGTTTTTCTTCACAATGTCCCGTGGACGCATTTCGGCCCAGACACTAGGTTCTACCGCACGGGCGATCTAGCCCGTAAAGAGGTCGATGGGTCTCTTACGTTCCTAGGTCGTCAAGACGGTCAAATGAGCTTGCACGGAGAACGCGTGGAACTTGGTGAAATTGATTACCATTTGAGTCGTCTTGAGCTGCCGCAAGGCGCGGATTGCTTTGCCGAATTCGATGCTTCCAGCCAGACGATAATTGGAGTAGCCTGTGGACGACCAGGTGCAGAACCTCTGATGGATGAAGCACTGGAGCCGCTTTCCTGGACTGCCTCGATTGTGTCCGCGGAGTTACTCAGCGAAAAGATGCAAGACTTGCTTGAAGAGGGCGAACTAGCGCCGAACATGGTGCCTCGCTTTTGGATTCCGATCTCACAGAGACCACTTACAATTTCGCACAAGACTGATCGCTCCAAATTGCGACAGATGTTCGCCGCCTTGCAGGCGCAAGACCGGGAGCAGTACCGCGTGTTAGCGGAGTAAAGAGACGCCGTATGCGGTGCGCTACGCCCTGGTAGAACTTCTGCAATATCCCTAAGTGGCCGGAGCGCTTACGTCTCGATCTTCGGATACCTGCATAGTTCCTAGATCTAGCTTTCTCCTGAAGATCTTCTGCCTTGTGCATCTCAAATTTTATCTGCAACGGACTCTGCTACCGAGGCCTATCCGGTCAAAACTGCCAATTCTTAACCCATTCGATCTACGCAGTATTGAGCTGCCCGCACTATGCTCGAACGGTCTGCACGCAACCACTAACGTTGATTGAACAGAAGCTCGAAGCTGACGACAAATTGCCCTAGCCGCCTTCGAAGACTGGTATACTATCCAACAACAGAACTCTTACGCTAATCGAATAAGAGGTCGTTCGTCAGAAGGTCCTTGTCCTAGATAGGCCGTCATCGGAAGCTAGGCTTCCCGAGTACTATAGGCACGGTCTAGACAAGAGGTTAGACAAAGATGGGCATATGGCCTCAGGAAGCGTGATCTAGATATTGAGACAAGGTTGAACGGAGACTCTTGCACGAAACGGCTAAGAGTAGAGATCATAAAATTAAGAAGAAACCAAGGGTTAAACTAACCTGTGGTAAGTGTGGTATCCTAGGCCACATCTCAAGGGGTTTTCTATTAGATAGAGTGGCTTCTGAACATCTAATTGATACATTCTTATTAGAGTCCGAGCTCGCATAGTATTCGAATTGAATGTACAAAGCAATTCAACCGATAAACTGTTTCACACTTAATTCTGATTCACTTCACAACTTACTCATTAGCGTCATGGCTTCACTCACACGCGTTGCTCAATACAGGAAATCGTATAAAGTGTTCTGCGACGAGAACGTGTTATACAATAGAACTAAAGAAGATGAACCTTTCAAAATTCGCCGATCTGGTCTTGCAGCGATGCCATGTGGACTCCACATGCCTTTGTGGTTGGGTGTGCTGGGCTCAGAGTTTTAGAGTACCCAGCACAAGCCCGCTTATAGAGGGGCGGAGCAGCTGCAAAGTCGTGCCTCTGATAGAAGAGATAGGCCAGGCAGTGTACGCTCGTCAGCGTGTCGGGATGCTCCGCCCCGAGCACTTTCTCCCTGGCCTCCAGAGCTCGCTGGTTCATCTCCTCCGCCGCCTCGCACTTTCCCTGAATTTGCAGCACTGAAGCCAGATTGCTCACGCTCGTCAGCGTGTCGGGGTGTTTTTTTTTTGCCTAGCGTTTGTATCCGCCTTCGGTACACAGGGGAGAATAGTTCTTCTGACTCTCCCCACCGGGCCTCTCCTCTCCACATGGTCCCGATTGTGTTCCACTGCCATGAAACCCCTTCCTCCGCCGCACTGGACCCCTTACTCTTCCACAGCTGCCACAAGCTCTTGCTCACCCGCGATATCTTCGCTTCTTTGACTGCTGATCGTCCCGAAGAAGTCGGTTGTTCGCAGGGAGATGAACCGTCAAGCAGCGTCGAAATGTCACACTGTCCTTCTCTCTCATATATATGGAAAGAGGCCGCGGTTTACGAACAGGACATACCACTTCCACATCTGCTCCCCCTATCAACCCTCGTGAGATGCACATCACCAAACTGTGCATTGCGAGCCCTTTTTCCAAGGTCCCTGAGCCGGTCGCACCAAGCCATACCGCAAGAGCAAACTGACAGCGGCTCTGTAAGAGTAATCGTCCCAATCATCTTCGTCATCGCCCAAGGATAGAACAGCCTGCATCTACGAGGGCGTATTCCTGCCTGTCATCCTGCACGTCGTCTTCATACCGAGGCTTGCCAATAGGAACAGCTCATCTTCAATGCCGCCCGGGCTGAGCATGGGGATGAGCATCAGGAGTTGCGGCGGGAAGACACCATCTTGGCCCTTCTCTATCCGCGTGATGTACGACAAGCTGGCCCCCAACACGCTCCATACCGTCTGCCTATACGACGTCGCATCAGCGAAGTGCTCGTTGCGGTGCAAGCTGCTGCGATGGCGATCGAGCTCGGTCAGATACTGGCGGACCGCCACTCCAATGTCCTCTTTATCCTCGACATTCGCTCCGATCTGAGCCCGCACAAGGTCGATCGCGAACGGCAGCCTGTCTAGACGGTCACGAGACTCTTCAAAAGCCTCGCAGTGCCGGAGTGGTCGTCTCTTCTCTCTCTGTTGACTGCTTTGTGGAGCAAGTATCCCGCCTCCTCCGACTCCATCTCCTTAACCTTGATTATCTCGCACATCCCGAGTAATGTCCGCGGCGCTTGCCCGACTTGGCTGGTCACTATCACCGAACCGGCTGGTCTATGAGGGACGATGCTGCTGACCTTCCACGTCAGGTCATCGGCGTTGAATACATCATTTATCAGCGGAAGGATCCACTCTTCACTCGGGAGGAGATTTCGGGGACGCGACGACCGACGAGCCAATCTTATTACGACGAGACACACGAATAGGAGGAGGGGAGAGACGAGTGGTGAATGACAGAATCGCTAGGTGTAGAGAGGGATATCGTTGTGCGCCCGAGACGCGTAACTGCGCAAGCAGCAATTAATTATCGGAGTCTGCACAGAGGAACCCATTCTTCCAACGCGACCGATGATAGGGTAGAAGGTAAAAGGAGGACCTAGACAATAGTAAAGGCTAAGGACAACGTACTTTAGGGAGTAACTAGAGCTAGCGATAGTACTCTATAGATATTGGCACTACTCTAGATACTAAACTACGTAATATTAATAGATAAGTAAAGAAGAAAAAAAAGTAGAAGAGCGTACTAGATAAGTGTTACGTCCTGCCGGTCCGTTGGCAGCCTAACCCTAATCTAATATGGGGGTGGCCTAGGAAGTGTCGATCCTCGCAATGTCCTCGTGGTATATCAGAGAAGGTCCTGAAAGGTTTGTAACATAACCCCAAGAGAGTTGTATTGAGTTGAGCACGAGGCTCCTATCCTACGGTAGGGAGCGTCGTCTATATAGTTCCTTGTTACCTATGTGATCATCCTGATCACTGCGACCGCAGTGACCCGAGTGATCACTCCGTTCACTCTGCTCGTTCTGCTCACTCCTTGGCGAGTGAGCACGGCTCCTCCCGTGTTCGTTTCTCTCCTTACTGGCCAGCGGGTGGCCGCGAGGGCCAGACCGTAACACCATCCCCCTTCTAGCTTAGCTCCGTCCCTGGAGCTTATGGTTCCGGTCCGCCCCTTCATCTTTCGTCATCTTCTGTGTCCAACATGTCTTCTTCCTCCTCCAAACATCGTCGCCTTGATCGTGTTGCGAAGATTCTAAACGACCCGTTCCCCGCAATATCTCCCTGCGATCGTTGCCACAATCGCGGCCGAAACTGCATTTTCATCTCGGATTTCTCTATCATGGCATGCAGCGAGTGTACGCGTCTTGGTCGTCCCTGCGTTACTTCGAGCATCAACCGTCTTGACGCCGTCGTTGACAAGCTGTCTGCCAAGATATCCGCGGACGAGCAAGAGTTGGTCGCAAGCATGGACGAGATGGGTGCCCTCCTGGAAAAGATCCAGGATCTGCGTCGTCGCATCGCGCGTAACAAGACCGTTCGTCAGGCGAACAACGACAAGCTTGATGAGGATATTCGTCACCTCGTTGAGTCGAGTTCCAACACGGACCTGAACGAGGGTCTGTCGGAGAGCGTGGTTTGTGGACCGGTCCTTGCGTGATGTTGGGCTCCCTGACCTCTTTGACTGGTCCTTCGAGCCGTTGTCGTCGTCCGTTCCTGGGTATGTCCTTTCTTCGTATTTCCGTGGTTGCGGTGCTGATCTCTCTGTGTCTAGGTCATCGAACCAAGAGACCGCGGTTCAATGAGCCCTTCGGGGTTGTCTCTCCGAACTAGTCGGATTTCGAGGAGTCTTCCTCGCATTCCCGGTATGCTGTTGTCCGAGCCATGGTGTTCATCTCACGGCTGACCTTGTTTTTCTTCCTGCAGTTCCGCGCGTAGTGGCCTTCCTCGCCACACTCGTAGCAGGTGAAGCCTTTGCTCTTCAGCTTCCTTCCTCGCCTACGTTCGGTAGCATCCAACTCCATTGGATCTCCGTAATCAGGGTCCTGACTTCTGGCCTTGAAGCCCCCTCTTCCGCCTCGAGCGGGTATCCGGTGTCCAGGCTGTACGAATCGGTCGTATCTCAGCTCCTGGAGTCTTTCGTCGATTTCCTTCGCTGCTTTGATCATTGCACCAAGCGTCGCTATGCTGGAGTTTCGGGATAACTCGGCCTTGACTGAATCCTTCAGTCCCAGGTAAAACTGCGAACGATAGGCAGCGTCGTTCCACTCGAGATCGGCCTGATATCCTTGGAATTCTGACGCATAGGCGGCGACAGAAGTGGTTTGTCGGAGTTGTCGGATATGGCGATCGGCGTGTGCCTCCTCGTTGGGTATCCCGTATAGATCATTAAGTTTTTCTTCGAACTTATCGTAGCTGTGGAAGATTCTTCTGGTTTCCGTTTCTGGTTCATCATCTGAATTCTGGCAGACCAGCCAGTCCTTCAGGTATGCTCGGAATCCTCTGGCGGCTCTTCCTCGTAGGAAGGATGCGGCATACAAGACCTTGTCGGCCTCGCTATGAAACTGGTGCGCGTTGAAGTGGAGGTACAGCTGAACCTGCAGCTGGAAGCTCTCCAACTTCTCCTTAGTCCCGTCGAACGTCTCCGGCGTGGATATCTTAGGTGCGTGGGTTGACTCGTATGAGCCCGCTGTGCTCATAGTGGGAGTCGATTGTTTCCCGCTTCCGTTAATCGACATGTTGCTCATTCGTTCCGTGATTCCAGTCGATAGCTGTTGTCGTGATGGACTTCTCGTGTCGGCGACGTCCTGAGTCTTTCTTGACATTGATCGATAGCGCTTCCCTTCGGCTTTTGGTGCTCAAAGTTGTTACGTCCTGCCGGTCCGTTGGCAGCCTAACCCTAATCTAATATGGGGGTGGCCTAGGAAGTGTCGATCCTCGCAATGTCCTCGTGGTATATCAGAGAAGGTCCTGAAAGGTTTGTAACATAACCCCAAGAGAGTTGTATTGAGTTGAGCACGAGGCTCCTATCCTACGGTAGGGAGCGTCGTCTATATAGTTCCTTGTTACCTATGTGATCATCCTGATCACTGCGACCGCAGTGACCCGAGTGATCACTCCGTTCACTCTGCTCGTTCTGCTCACTCCTTGGCGAGTGAGCACGGCTCCTCCCGTGTTCGTTTCTCTCCTTACTGGCCAGCGGGTGGCCGCGAGGGCCAGACCGTAACAATAAGCGAAAGAGTAGCTAAAGTAGCTCGAAGACTAAATAGCTGAGATACTAATAATCGAGTAAATTATATATATTCTATATTGTCGAGTTATGTGGTCGGCAGGTCGGATCGTAAGGCGTATAGCGCAGTAGAAGTAGAGGCGATAGGTAGGAACCAACCGAGTTGATTGTGTTAGTTAGTTACAGGTTGCATCTCACTCCTGAGATAGGGCATCAGCTTAGTCATGTGACCTAACGTCACATGACCTATGTCACCTGATATGCTGTCCCAAAGTGTCTCTCAGAATGTCCAACTGGACTGCACTTTCCAACACTCCCACTCAGGCCAGATGGTCTTCTGCCTGCTTTCTTGCACTCAAGTCCATCCCCAAGTTATGATGAGTCATCAGGTGCTGTGGTCACATGGTTGGAGCTGTGTACCCAATCCATCTTGGTTCAATTCCATGGCCTGGTATCGTGGTATGGGCGAGCCCAGAAGGTTATCCTCTCTGGGGGTTTTCCCTTACCATTTTGCTTTTCTTCCAGTCCTTTCTTCTGAGCCATATATGGATCACCAGACTCTGATTACTCATCAAGTGTGGCAAGCCACTTCTTCCATGGTGCAACTCCTGGGCTTGGTATTCCGGTCCATGTGGTTGAACACTCAACCTACATGGATTGGACTTTTGCTTCTCCAAGGTCCAGAGTTCAATCCACAGTTGGGGCATGAATCTTTTGCCTTTTATCAAGCAAGTTGGAGTTGTCTTACAAACTCCTGGAACTGTGGCCCATTCTTTGGTTTGGTTAGGCCATCAGCAACCATCTCTTTTGTTGGAACATATTCCACTGCAACCTTTCTTTGCCACCAGAGATGTCTGACATGGTTGTATGCAACATCAATGTGTTTGGATCTCTCATGGGTGTGTGCATCTTTGACAAGGGTCAAAGCTGCCTGGTTGTCTCCCATAATTTGTACTGGCCTCAACTCTTTAACTGTGTCAGGATGGGCCTTTATAGTTGGTTGGAATGGGCATTCTCCCACCAACCCTGCACAGTCCATCTCCCTCAAGAGTGCTGCTAAGAATTGAGACTGCTTTGCACATGCATTCATAGCCATGTACTCAGCTTCCATTGTTGATGTTGCAACAGACTTTTGCTTCTTGCTCATCCAAGAAACTGGGGCTCCACAAAGAAAGAAGATGCTTCCAAGGATTGAGACTCTGTCTGCTTTGTCCATTGCATAGTCAGAGTCAGAATACCCAATCAGCTTTCCTCCATTTCTCCTGAACATCAATCCCAGGTCTTGGGATGATCTTAGGTACCTTGCCAGTTTCTTCAGAGCATGCATATGCCTCTTGGCTGGGTCTGAACTGTATGAGCTCAGTCTGCCAAGGGAGAAAGCAATGTCTGGTCTTGTCATAACCATGGGCCACATCCAGGTACCAGTTTGACTTTGGTACTCTGATCTGCTCCCTCTCTCATCATACAAGTCTGTTGGTTTCAGACTTTCATAACTGTCCATTGGTGAGAGAGTTGGGTTGGCCATTTCTCTGATCATTCCCAGCTTTGCAAGGTTCTCTTGGATGAAGTGTTCCTGATCAAGCTTTAATGTTCCAGCTTGTCTGTCCCTTGTCAACCTCATCCCAAGGATTTTCTCTGGTTCTCCAAGATCCTTGATCTTGAAGACCTTGCCAAGCTGTTCCTTAAACCAAAGCACATCCTTCAGCTTTGGTGCTGCAATTGGAATATCATCCACATGGGTCAGGATGAGAATGTTTCTCTCCTGGTGGATGAGGAGGCATGGGTCCACCTCTGATTGTGTGAACCCAATCTGTTTCAACTTTGAGACACAGAGTTTGTTCCAGTCTCTTGCTGCTTGCTTCAGTCCATACAGGCTTCTCAGGATTTGCAGGACCATGTTGGGTGGAATCTCAACCCCTGGAGGTGGAATCATGAAGATTTCTTCCTGAAGAGTACTCTCAGTGAATGCATTGTTCACATCCACTTGGTGAAGTTCCAAGTCCTTCTCACAAACCACAGCCATGAACACTCTTAGAGTGTCATGCCTGACTGTTGGTGCAAAGGTCTCTTGGAAGTCAACTCCAAACTTCTGAGAGAATCCTCTTGCAACCAGCCTTGCCTTGAATTTCTCAATGGCTCCACTGATTGATCTCTTCACATCAAACACCCACTTGGATGTAACAAGGTTTGCTCCTTTTGGGGGAACAACCTCTGTCCAGGTGTTGTTGCTTCCTAATGCAGTCAGTTCCTTTTGGACTGCATCTTCCCACATGTGTCCCCATTTGGGGTCCTGAATTGCCTCTTTGTAGGACTTTGGAATAGGCACCTCTTGTCTCTGTCCAGAGACTTGAGGAGCAATTGCTGCATAAGCAGATTCTTGAACCTCTGACAGGGCTTCCCAAATCCACCCCCAATCTTGGCCTTGGACTTGGCTGAGGAATGCTCTGTGGTGCTTGGCACTTGGCTCTTCCTCCTGTCCATGTTCTCTCTGTCTCTTCTGCAGAACTTGTCTTGTGACCATGCTGTGTGCCTTTGGCTCTGGGCCTGGTCCTTCATCTGAGACAGATCTCCTTCTCTTTTGGCCATGGGTCTGGTCTTGGTTCCCCTCCTGATCCCTGTGTCCTTGTGGGTCCTGCTGTGCAACAGTTGATCCTTTTGCTTTGGAATGCAGTCTCCCACTAGTGCCAGGGTTGGCTTGTCCATTGACTTCCTGGCTGGACTCAGGTGGTTCAGTGGTTCCACTTTTCTCCTGCTGGGGAAGTGGTTCCCCAGAGTTTTCTTCTTCTGGATCCTCCATCCTCTGGTACTCCTCCTTGTCCTTTGGTGGAGGTGGCAACTGTACAAAGAGTGTTTGGCTGGGACCTGCAGCTTTCTTGGCACTTGGTGCCTGAGGCTGAATCAACTCACCAGTTGATTCAGGATCTGGTCTTGGCACTGCAGGTGCAGCAGCTGCAGGTGGTGCAACTGCTGTTGGCTTCTTTGGAGGTCTGCCCACTGGGTTCCTGACAGGTGCACTGCTTGACTGATTGAGCTTGGGAACATTCAGCTCCATCTCTCCTCCTTTCTCATGCTCAAACCAAGTTGCAGTGCTGTGAGCTTTGATAGCTCTCATGTCAGGCTCCCAAAAGAGCCACATTTTGGCAGTATCTGGAACATACCCAATGAACACAGCATCTTTGCCTCTGTTCATCAGTTTGTCTGATCTCATCCCAGCTGGCTGGGACCTTGGATCCATGTAGACTACTGCTTTGCAACCCCAAACTCTGAAGTGTGACACAGAGGGTTGAATGCCTGAAAAGGCCTCCTCTGGTGACACTTTGAATCCATCAATTTCTGGGCCATTTGGAAGAGAATTTCTGACAACCATGCAGGCTGCCAAGGCTTCTGGCCAGAATTCAATGGGCATGTGGGCATCTTCTAACATTGCTCTCACATGATCTTCAGAGGTTTGGATTGACCTCTCAACTACTCCATTTTGGATGGAGTTGTATGCCTCAGTAGTGTGGAAGGAAATGCTATGTTCCTTCTCCCACTGCTTTAGCACAGCAAGAAGCTCTCTTGCTCCATCACTCTTTACAATCTGGAGGGGATTTCCCGATTGCAGCTCAGCTTTCACCTTCCAATCTCTTAGGATACTTGGTGCATCTTCTCTGGATTTCATTGGGAAAGCCCATTTCTTCCTTGAGAAGTTGTCAACAATCTCAAGCCACCATTTGTATCCTAGTCTTGAGACAGGCAAAGGGCCACAGACATCAACAGAAACAAGAGATAGCCTCTGGGGTTTTCTCTCAGTTTCTTTTCCTCTGTGCTTTTTCATCTTTGCCAAGGAACATACTCTGCATGGTTGATGTTCCTTTGGAATGGGAATCTGAGCCCTCAAGTCAGACACCTTGTGCAGGTTTCTGAGAAGACCCTCTCCAAAATGTGCAAGTCTCCTATGCCAAAGCTCCCACTGATCTTGGGATTTCTCCTGGGCTTCAAAGGCATAGGCTTCATTCTCTTGATTCTGATTAATACACGACATTGCAAGCTCCTGCAATGTGTTATCAATCTCCTCAATGAATGGTACTCCTCCTATCAATTTTGTCTGGACAACTGGTTTCCCAGACAATGAAACAAGAGTGAAACTTGGTGGTTGAACACCATACTGCTGGCTGAACTGGCTCCAAGAAACAAGATTTACTCCCAACCCAGGCACAAAGAGAACATTCTTGAGTACAATCAGTTTTCCTTTTGGACCACCCACCACTGCATTTCCCACATGTGTAGCTATCAGATAACCACCCCCAACCTTAATCCACTTTTTCCTCTGAAGAGGTTTCAGTTCTCTGAAAAGTGATTCTTGGTCAGTCATGTGGGAAGAAGCACAGGAGTCAAGAAGCCATTCAGATGGTTTTGACTTGCCTTTTGCTTCCGCTGTGAGGTGTGCAACTTCATCAACATCATCATCCTCTGATGGGGATTGAGATGCATCAGTTGTTGCAGAAGGTTCTGCATCTTCTTGGGCAGCATATGCCTTCTTGGAAAACTTCCTTGATCTTTGGCTTTTCTCAAGGGATTGTACTTTCAGGTTGAGTTTCTTCACCATTTCTTTCAGTGCATCCTTGTCTGGTGATGATCTCCTCCTGAAGTTGCTCTCTCTGGGTGGTGATCTTCTCTTCTCCACCCTGCTTGTTTGTCTTGGGTTGACAAATCTCTTGGCTTTGTCAAGGTGTGGACACTTGGCAACACCTCCAAAATGCTCCTCTCCACAGAGGTGGCATTTCAGTCTTGTGTGCTGTATGCCTCTGCCCTTGGCAAACATTGCCGTTTCTTGGGACTGGCTCCTATGCTGCATTGACTCCTCTGCCTCAAGGAGTTGGAGGATTTCCTCAGGTTCCAAGTCCCTTTGGGCTTGGATGGCTTGCCTTGTGCTCTTATATTCTGCTGGAAGTGCAAAGAGCAGGTGCTTGATTCTTGTCTCAGGTGTCTTGTAGTGAGACTCCCTCTGATCAATCTCTGCAATTCTTCTTCCAAGGTTGCCAAGGTGAACCCATGATTTCCTGATTGTATCTCCTGGTTCCATCTTGAATGTCACAAACTCTTGGACAATAGCCATTGCATGTGCTTGCTGGACTTTGCTGTATTTCTTGTGCAGCCTTGTCCAAATGTCATATGCTCTGGTTTCATCCATAACCTCATCTTGGTCATCTTGCCCAAGGCTCTCAATCAAGATGTGCACTGCCCTTGCATTGTCTTTCTTCCAGTTTGCACTGAACTCTGAGAATGCAGTGCCTTTTCCCTTGCTTGATGATGCCTCAGACAACTCAGAGGATGATAGTGTCCCCTTGAGGTCTGAGATTGTCCAGAAGATTCCCTTTCCTCCAAGTATGTTTTCCTGCAGCTTGAACCATAGTCTCCAGTTTTCTCTTGTCAAGATTGGTGTTCTCCTCTTGTCAGACTCATTTGTTGAATCCATTTCTGCAAAATCAAACAAACAAATCCAAACTCCAGAAACACAAGCTCTTTTAATCTGATGGGCAGTTTCTGGATTTCTGCCTTCCCTGTGTGCTGAGACTCTTCTCTCTCAGCTGAGGCTTCCAAGGACTCTTCTCTCTTGGGGGAGTTGGCTAGGTTCTTAGGTGGAGAACCTCCAAAAGATCCACCTTCTCAGAAGGGCACTACTGGCCAGTTCTGAGGTATTGGCAGTACTTAGTGCTTGGGCCCAGTCTTATCCACTTGGGTGCTGCAATCCAAGGCTTATCCTTTCCTCTTTACACTCCTTTGATGTGCTTCTCTTTCAAAGCAGAGTGTGCCTCACTAGGCTTTTCTCTGTCTTACCTGCCCTTTGGGAACTTCTGGTTTGCAACCAGGATCTTCCAAAGCTTCTAGGCAGTGCAGATGGGATCTGCCTCCAGTCTCCCTTATGCTCTTTTCCTACTTCTCTGTCTTGTCGATACTGCAGGTCCTACAAGAGGTAACAGGTGTTACTTTGAGGATGAGAAGGCTAACTCTTTCTACCTAGGGCCTCTCTGCAAACCCGGGCTCATAACCTGTCGAGTTGTGTAGTCGGCAGGTCGGATCGTAAGGCGTATAGCGCAGTAGAAGTAGAGGCGATAGGTAGGAACCAACCGAGTTGATTGTGTTAGTTAGTTACAGGTTGCATCTCACTCCTGAGATAGGGCATCAGCTTAGTCATGTGACCTAACGTCACATGACCTATGTCACCTGATATGCTGTCCCAAAGTGTCTCTCAGAATGTCCAACTGGACTGCACTTTCCAACATATATAAGAGTAAGTCGTAATATATTTCTAATAATAACTAGCTAACGTAGTCCTACCTACGCAGAGCACACAGCTTCCGTGAGACGCACTCCAAGTGCTGCACAACCACCAAAACAAGTCGACTTTCATCGCTCACTTGCACTGTCAAGCATCAAGTACAGAGTTTCAATAAAACGGAACTTCCCAAAAAGAATGCAACCACAAATCCTCAACCCTGATCCTCTTCTATCCCGTCCCGTCCCAAGCTAATCAACTCCGCTAGCCCGAATCCTCCTGCTTCTCCATCTATTTTCACGCTTGCACTCCATCCTCCGCGCATATGAGCAATGCAAGCCAGGCCAGCGATATGAGCTCCGTCTCCGATTATCCCACTCTAACCTCCCATCTCCAATCCCCTCCCACAATCCTCTCCTCCATTATTCCTCTCCAGTCTCCGTCTGCAATCTTCCTCTCCAATCCTCCCCTCCAATCCTCCTCTCCAATCCTCCTCTCCAATCCTCCTCTCCATTGCTCCTCTCAAAACTCCTCTGCACGTGCTCCATCAGCACGCACCACCATTGCCATCACAGACTGTTCTCTCACTTTGGCGAAAAGCTCGTACGGTCAACTCAAAGCCGGTTCCGCCAACTCAGCCCGATTGAAGTCAGCCATAGATAATCTCCAGTAACCAAAATCCCTTCTCCTTTTTCTTCTTCTACATCATCGTCAAACAAATCACTGCAAAATCAGCGGACATTACGCAATTCTTGCTTTGCACAACTTCCGCATCGACAATGTAAAAGCCTCCCTAATCAGTATGCTGCACTTTCAACTTGCACGAGGCAACCTTTCCATCCAGCATCGCCAGTTCTGCTCATGACATGCAATTTGTCTTGTTCCCGCAAAGCTTTAGCTCCCAGAGTCCAGCCTACTACTGCTTGCAACCTTACTCGCACAAAGTCTCGACTCCCAAATTTCGTTTTCATCAATGTTCATTTCATATCCTGTCTGTCCGTCTATACTCAATACCAATCAATTCATAGCTTCATCTGGAAGCCTAATGCCAACATTCTCTATATTCATATCCCATTCCAAACGCGCCCGCTTAAACGCAGCAATCCAGAGAAACGAGCGCCAGAAATTTCTCATTCTCCACAAACCCCGCAACAAACACTTCCTACCCCCTCTGCACCACCCTCGTAGCAAAAGGCGTCCTCTCATCCAAACTCGAATACCCCGAATCATCACCCTCCTGCACCCTTATCCTCACAATCGAAAGTCTCGACTCCCGATGTCGTGGATGTTCCGGCAAAAAAGGCACAACAGCTTCGACGTGATGATTCTCGCCGCTCTTCTTCCTGTTAATGAAGAAAGCTTGAACCGTACCGATCAGGGCAACAAGCGCCGAAGCCCACCATGCGATCGCCGTGAAATCCATTTTCATCCCGAGGCTGTACAAGTATCCAGCGACAGGGGAAGCCATGCATCGAGCACCTGCACCGACGGAAGCAGCCAGGCCGTTGATTTTGCCGAAGCAGCGCGGGCTTGGGGAGGCTTCTTTGATGAGGATGAGGAGGACGGGATAGGCGATGATGGAGAAGAAGTTTCGTACGGAGAGGGTGGCGTAGATGCCGGGGTAGAGCCATTTCTCCGGGAGCAAGGCCAGGTATGGGACTATGAAGTATGCGAGCGGATGCCCGATGGCTGTCATCATGAAAGTTTTCCATGAGCCAAGCCAGGTGACAACGAGAGGGAAGATGAGTGCTTGAACAACGAGTGCGATGATGCCGTTGAAGCTGAGGATGACACCGGTGTCTCGCACGCTGAAGCCCAGGCCACCGGCAAGTGAGCCATATGGCGAAGATGGTGCCTCAAGCATTGCTCTCATGATTCGGCCTCCAGATGGGACCCGTTCGTCCTGGAAGAAGATTGGCGTCAAGTGATCGTAGGTCATTGAGTGGTAGGTGAAGATGCCGAGCGCCATCGTAAGCATGATCACTCTTCTTGTGAACACCTTTCGCTCATCTGTACGGCTGTTCTGGCTCGGTGTTCGACTTGTGCCATCGGCCTTGATATCCCACTCCTCCTCAACCACTTCCTCATCCACAGCATTGAAAGTGCCATAGCTCTCATGTGTCAAGTTTGCTCCGGAAGTGGTCAAGCCTGCTTGAGCTGGTAGCATTGGTGTCTCGGCATCGGTCTGGTCCAGGTCCTGCGGCGTGCTCCATGGCTGCATGTCGGGGTGGGTCTCCATTAGCAAGCAGTAGCCAGCAATGACAGAGATGAGCATGAGCCCGCAACAGATCAAGTTCGGCAGCAGATATGGGAACTTGTCGAAAAGACCGCCTTTGTGGAAGTACTTCGGAAAGTTGTCGACAGGCTCGGCGAAGAGACCGCCAATGGAAGGACCAAGAATCGTACCGACACTCCAGACGAATGGCATGACAGCATAAGCTTTGGCTGTTCTCTCATCAGTCATCTCATCGCCAGACAGCATCTTACCACTTACGTTCATGCTTGGGATTGACAACAATCTCGCCAACCATAGTCTGAATGACACCTACATTGCCATTGAGCGCGCCGGCAAGGCAACGACCAAGCAAAGCAATCCAAAAGTTGGGAGCAAAGCCTACCACGAGGAGAGAAGCAATGGTGCCGATGCAACCAATTAGGACGACGGGGCGGCGGCCATACTTGTCACTCATTCCACCCCAGAAGCTGTCCATTTAGCTCGGATGTGTACATTGGGGGTGGAGGTGGAAGCTACTCACTAGCAGAAGAGGGTCTCTGTGAGAGACATGGCGGAGATGAGGATGCCAGCGTAGAAGGAGGCATTGCTCTTGTCGCCGACATTGAAGTGGAGAACGAGCTTCCAGGCCCACGGAAAGATGGATGTGATGGCAATAGGCTCTGACAGCCGCACGAGTGCTATGCGATGTTAGTATGCTGTTCTCAATGCAGGTGAGAAGAAGAGCATACCAAGCAGAAAGAGCTGAGTGGTGGGAAACTTGTTGGGATCTCGAGGAGAGGCGGTTCTTGTGTGTGTTAATACCATACTGTAATGACCCGGCTCCAATCTTACGTCAGCCCTCACACACCCAAGACCCGAAGCAAGGCGGAAAAGATTTGGGGTGTTTGGCAGAGTGGTCGTCGTTGCGGGAGTGGCGGTCACGAAACTTCTTCCGGTGTTGTTCGCCGCTGCCTGTTTTGGATGGAAAGGGAACGTGGTCGCCGCAGACGTAATTGAGGGTGCGAGTCGAAAGTCAATGCGTCGCAAACGTTATCGCGCCGATCGTGCAAGATTCAGCGGGAAGAGTGAGGCAGGCGTTGGAGTCAGTTGGGATGGAAGTTGTGTCGAGGAAAGTGGCGGACAGCGAAAAGATAATAACCGGAATGCCGCTCTGCTTTCGCTTCTAGCGTATGTGGGGGAAAAGGTCGCAGTACGACGGGAAGATCACACGACTGCGAAACGGAGAAGCTTCGTGAAAGATAAAAGTCGCTACTGCCACCGCCTTTTCACTGCACTGCACCTCTGACTTGCTGCTGTGAATCACGACGCATGTTTGCGACACGTTCCCACCAGCTTTGCATTTCTCGCCAATCTGTCTTTCTACGCAAACGGAGGCAGCTCCAGTCGGCGATCGGCGCCAAGCCTGCAGCCAGTGACGCTAGTGCCGCGTCACATGCATCCTACCCGCGGCTCCCATCGCGATTTCTCTCAGGCACGCGACGCTTTTCACACCATTTGCTCCCTCGACTCGTGTAACTTTGTCACTAACGGCTC
The DNA here is from genome assembly GCF_019650295.1 of Cercospora kikuchii. Classification (NCBI taxonomy): domain Eukaryota; kingdom Fungi; phylum Ascomycota; class Dothideomycetes; order Mycosphaerellales; family Mycosphaerellaceae; genus Cercospora; species Cercospora kikuchii. The sequence goes on from NW_025408587.1 coordinate 128,813, forward strand.
TTTTGCATGGCCATTGACGCAGGAACAGTGAAAAGCAAAGAGAACATATTCCATCTTGCGGTGTAGAGATAAGGACGAGAGCTGTGGAGGGGAAGTGCTGCTGACAGCTGTCGGAAGGCTCGCCACTGCTGTCACGAGGTCTGGGCTATGTGGAGAGAAGCAGATCTTTGTGCGCTGTTCAACTGCGCGACGAGGCACAGTTGGCGGAGAAGGGCGCCAGTCTCGAATTGGAACGTTGCACCACATGATGACTTGCAGCATTTCTGCAGCCCAAGCAGTCCAGGCTCGGACTCTAGAGTCGGTGAATGCAGGTGCAGCAGCTTTGCCTGGTGCAGCAGTCTGTACGTGGATTGCGTACGGCAGAGCATCAAGGATTGACACCCGTAATCGTAATGACAAAGTCCTGCCGCAACCACATGTTGATGCCAGGAATGACCGGCCCAGACACTCGGCGCTCCTCAGCAAAAGTGCTCTTGACATCCAAGATGACACCAGTCTTCGCTGCGACATCATCCACCAGTCTGCGAAACGAAGCTTCGTCGTGTCTGTAAGTCTTCACAAGCTCGGTTTGTGCATGCTCGACTTCGCCCGCCGCCGTCGTACCAACTTGCCGTCCGAAGATCAACGAGCCTGGCTTTCGCTTCAGCAAGCGCACACACCTAGACATGGCTTCAAATTGCCTCTCCAAGTTGAACAGGTGGAAGAAAGAGCTCGCATGAATGTAATCGAACGAATGTTCGACCAGACCCGCCATCTCCGGCGCGAAGAAGTCGCCAGTCGTAAAGGTTGCCTCTAGTCGGTCTCGATCGCGAAAAAGATCATATCCAACGTCGATGAAGTCTGGACACAGCTCACTGCCTGTCAAATTCCTCGCAGGAGCTCCATCAAACACCAGCTTGCGAATATCTTGTCCGACGCAGCAGCCCAGATCCAATAATGTCGCGCCTTCCTTGATCTTCTCCACCACGTCTGCATAGAAAGGATAATTTCCAATGCTGAAATCCAGAAACGCATACCATCCTATACAAGGATATCGATAAATCTTCCACAATCGCTCGCGCTGAAGCACGTTAGTAATCGCAAAGACAGCCAAGTATTGGCAAAGCTGACAATCTGCCGAACATGTGATACAAGCTCATTCTCAGGTACGCCGCTGTATTGAGTCAAAATGGCTTTACATTGCTCCGAGAGATCCGGGTCGCCTTCGAGGTAGAATTTTGCAATATTGTCGTTGTTGACGGGGACTTTGGTGTCGTCTGCAGCGAATGACATTGTGATTTGATAAAAGAGAGCTGAGGCGAAGACCTACGAGTACAGTCATGACTGGCAGACTACTGAACACTTATACTTCAAAAATCTGTGTTGATACCCTTGTTAGAGTTTGTACGATTGACCAGCATTCGGGGTTGTCAGCATTTTCTCGAGTTGGGCCGTGGTGCGAAGTCATGGTCGGCGTTTCGATGATACCGTGTCGCATTGGGAAAGGAATGCGGAGGATTTAGTTTGCGGGGTGGAATGTGAATTGCCATCGTTCCGGCGATGGCAGAAGAGATGTCTTCCACGCTTGCATTCGATAGAAGATGATGATGGCGAGGACGAAGAACCTCTGCTACTGCTGTGATTCGGATGCTTGGGCCAACAACACCACGCGGCGATGATTAATCGGTGGACCGACTCCTCCTACGTCACTGTTCGGCCGCATCGTCGGCCAGACCTGCGCAACGTCTCTGCTGCCCACTTCACCACCTCACCACCACCACTCGCGCCCACCAAACCGAAAGGCACAGAAACGTGCAATCTGACATACTGTCACCAGACGGCGCTTCTCGAAACGACTCCGACAAACCCGAGCATCCGAACTCCTGGAGACGTGTCAGCACGCTATTTTGGCACGCAACCAGGTACCCTGCACTCCATGGGCGGCCACGCGTGGCCATAATACTGCTTTGCGCCCGCGCCCGAAACCCTCACCATGAGTTCGTCCCAAGCACCGCCTTCCTCGCCTCCTGCTGCCAATGTCGACGCCATGAATGGACCGATCCATAGCCCCGGTGCTACCCGCGAAGAACGACGACGCTCATTCCTCCCAAACCTGCTCCCACACAACTACAAAGACGAGCGAGACCGGCGGCGCTATGTGGCTGTGAGCAATCGGCCGCGATGGGTGTTGCATTTGCAGGCCACATTCTGGCGGGTGCTCATGCAGCTTGGCATGTTCTTTCATCGATTTGCGCCTCCACGACCGCCGAAGCCGTCGTTTTGGTATATGATCGATAGCACGGTGTCGGGCATGCCGGGGCAGATATGTCTTTACTTCTACACGCCGCCGGACTATGATACGCAGCAGCGACTATGGACTGGTTGGCCGGATACGGAAGAGAGCGACGAGGAAGAGCTCAGATCACCGCGAGAGCGTCAGAGGGCTCGAATGAGCGTTGGCTCGATAGGCGATGGGCTGCGTAGGAGAAGTCGTAGCTTTCGCAGATGGGGAAGCTATCCTGTGATTATCAACTTCCATGGCGGAGGCTTCACATTGGGCTCGCCACATGATGATGCGAGGTGGTGCGGCACCGTTGTCCAAGAGCTGGACGCTGTTGTGGTTTCGGTGGATTATCGGCGAGCTCCGGAACATCCATTTCCCACGGCTGTGGAAGATGGCGTGGATGCAGTTCTGTTCGTGCATCAGCACGCAGAAGATCTTGGTCTGGATCCGCAAAAGATCATGCTTTCAGGCTTTTCGTCCGGAGGCAACATGGCGTTTACAGTACCATTACGGCTGTACGACCATTTGACTGGATTCCATCGGGAGACGTTGGAGGACTCCGACGATACTCTACCTAGAGAAGGGAGTGAAGAAGGAGAGCGGTATCCATTGCGACAATGGAACGCCGACGATTCGGCATCGAGTTGCTCGACGAAAGCGCCGACCGATCCGAACAACCTTGTCCTGGACCCGAACAAGTCTCCTCCGCCTGTTCCTGGCCGGCCAACAAAGAATAATACCACAGTTGGCGAACGAGCTCTCAATGTGCCTTCAATACAGATTCGAGGCATTATACCATGGTATCCTTCATTGGACTACACCAGGACCCGAGAAGAACGCCGAGCGACGGGGCTGCGGGCAGACCAAGAGCTCCCTGCTTTCTTCACGAATCTCTTCGACGACTCCTACCTGCATCCTCCGAAGGACGTTACACTGGACTCGCCCTACCTATCGCCTGCCGTGGCACCTTCTGACCTACTTCGGAATGCACTACCGGATGAGATCATCATGCACACGTGCGAGTACGACATGTTGCTAGACGAGGGGCAGATCTTCTACAATCGACTCACATCAGATGAGATCGGCAAGAACGTCACATACACCATGGTGCCTGGTGTACCGCACGGCTGGGATAAAGCGCCAAACCCGTGGCGGCCTACACCAGGTGTGCGGGAGTATTATCTCAAAGCTTGCAAAGAGATGCGGCGTATTCTTGGTGAACCGAATCGTAATGATGGGATGAATAATGCGAGACAGAGTGTGGTCAACTGAGACTGTTCGATTTGGTATTCGCCACTGGTACGAAAACAAGTGCAGCTGAGACCATGGCTTCTCTTCTCCGGTAGAAGAGCCGTTCAGTCATGATGTCTTGAACAGAAACGCGTGCTTCATCAGTAACCACGACCGAGAGGGGTTCTCGGTTCTCTACAGGCTTGTGTGATCGTTCTGGGTTGAGCGTTATTGCATGCATTTCGGCGGCTAAGCGTGTACAGGTCCGGTAGCGACGTAGATCATGAGCTTTTGAGCAACATTACGACTTTATTGGCATGACAGCAAGAACCGATTGATTTATTCATTCACTTTTTCGACGAGTGCCACGTTCTCACATACGCTATGGACAGCCACATGCATGAGATCAATTGAAAGATGATGTCTTGTCTGGCGGGCAGAAATTGGCAAACCACAGGCCTAAGACTGTCCGGCTTTCGTTCTACACAATGTCTTACCCGCTCGTGCTGAGACAATGCAAGTCTCCTACACTCACTGCGTGTTCCAAATTTCGTATTCTTGCCGGCAGATTGCGAGTATATCAAGAGTGCTGCGCCTTTTGTCACTTTCAGTCAGATCATACAGCAACAATCATGGGCATCATGGCATCAATGATGACACGCAATCAAAAACGCAAACAGCAAACAGAATCGTTCAACAACGCGCACCAAGAGGCGACAAACGCGAGTGATGTAGACGCAATCCAGGAGCTTCGAACACTGCTCCGTGGTGGCCATGCAGATTTCGTCAAATTCCTCCCCTTATCACCCACACATCAAGATGAACCAATGGGCAGATATGCTGGCCTTTTCCTCGCTAAATTACATCATTCTGCCGACAACTACGATCCTGCTCCCAACAACAGTCTCTACTTGAGGTATCCCTCTGGCGCGATCGAACGCTTCACATTAAGCAAAAGATCGCACAGGCACACGCATCGCCACGCACGTCCTCTGAAGCCTATCAAAGACATCATCCGCACAATTCAAGTCTTCCACATTCAAGCCGGAACACTCACGTCCTCTGAAATCGACACCATGGGTCGGATGATTGAAAAAACATTCGAACACTTCGCCGACACCAACAACTTCCACCCGCTCCAACGCCTCATCGGCAACCTCACTCACCCTGCTTTCTTTCCATCATCAACTCACCTCCCCCTACCCCCTCCATTCGACCTAACAACCCACTTCCTCGCCCAACTCCACGACCGCATCATCGCCGACGCTGCTCACAACCTTTCTCGCCCAAGTACTTCAAACACTGAATCTACCTACGGCGAACTTCTACCGCCTTTTCTGCGTACCCTCTTTCTCCAAACCAACCTCAACGAAACCTCCACGTACTTGGACTTGGGATCTGGAGTCGGTCAAACTTGTCTCCAGGCTTCCCTCACAACAGGCTGTCTTTCTTACGGAATCGAACGAGAAAGTCGAAGCGCGGGTCTAGCAGCTTTGCATCTTGCCCAATTCCACGAGCGCGCTACACTGTGGGGGTTGACAACCGAGCAGGACAATCTCAAGGAAAGGGTTATATTCAAACTCGGCGACTTCCTAAAACTAGAATGCGTGAAAGATTGGTTGCAAGAGGCGGATGTGGTTTTGGTGAATAATTTGAAACTGGAGCCTGAGACGGATTTGGCTTTGGTGAAAATGCTAAGTGGGAAAGAAGGGGTCAAGAGGGGGACGAAGGTGGTGAGTACGAGGCCGTTTGTGATGGTGGGGAGGACGAGGGGGAGGAGTGGGAGTTGGGTTGGTGGGAAGAGGAAGAGGGGGTTGGAGGATGATTGTGAGGTGGGGGAGGGGGTTGAAGCACAGGGGAAGAGGAGGAAGATTGCGAAGGGGAAGATGAATGAGAGAAGGGAGAAGATGGCGCCGACCGAGGAGAACGAAGGAGAGAACGCATTCATGGCGGTACGCTGCGGAGAAGATGAGAAGTGGACATGGAAGGAGTACGTGTACGAGGCGGGGAGTGTCAGTTGGAGTAATGAGTCGAGGCCGTACTACATCTCAGTGAGGAAATGATGAAGTGAAATGTCGTAGATTTTGCGATGATGTACGTATTGTCGTATAGAACGATGCCCTTCTCCTGAATATCAACCAAAATGCTTTTGTCGTAAGTCGTTAATCGTTTTGCCTCCTGGGCCGCATCTATGCCTCCATCTTTTCTCGAAATGCTCTCCTTTTAGATGTCTGCACCATCGTTTACGCTCGAATGTCGCTGATAACTTCTGATGGATCTCTATGAGATCGTTCTGGATAGTCTGCAGTAAATTAGCGACTGTATCTCTCCATCGAGCGTGGACATGTCAACTCGCCTAATGGCGTTTCTTTCAGCAACGATGCTCGTGAACTCGTGGGACGATGCTGCTCGAATGTGTATGAGCCCGTGTTACATTCCTCTCCCCAAGCTGGCAGATTGTCAGCGACGCTCTCCCCTCTGCCCTGCACGTGTCGTAGCTCACCTGGGGATTCTCTGATTTGGCGTTTCGATTCAAATAGTATTGCTCTTCACTTGCCATGTTCGGCGCCGTCTGCAGCCAAGAGAGACTCAAATTGGAGGAACGTCTTGACCCATGCAATGACTGAGAATTCTGTCCCAAGGTAGAGGCACAGAACAGCCCAAAAGGCGATTCTAAGCCAGAAGACCCGGTCCAGCTTTGCGTCCTCCCTCAGGAACCAGCGAGCGATGCTCCGAACCACCGAAACTTTCATCGGAGGAGGAAAACAGAACCTGAAGACAACTCCGGGAAAACCCGGGGCTGTGGAATCGGTAGCCAGCAACTTGTCGACAAAGGGCATTGCGATCAAAGTGAGGAGACTGTTTCTCAGAAAGTCTGAGGGAGTTTTGAGCGCAGCGGAGCCAAACACAGCATATGCAAAGGCATATTCGCACAGATTGAAGAGGAAGATCAGCGACCGGCGAAAGAGGTAGTTCTGCAAGATCAAGGGAGACTCCAATGGCGTGACTTTTGCGATCTCGATGAAGATGAAAACCATTGCCGCAAGTATCGCCTTCACTGTTGTTTCCAAATGCTTGTGGGAAGCTCGGGAAGCAGCCTCACGCTCTTTCGCAGCAGCCTCTCGCTCGCGTGCAGCAACCTCGCGCGAATCACTGTAGTGCTGTCTGAGAATGCCTTCCCAACTAGCTTTGCGCCGCGGATTTTCGGGGTGGAGGCCAGAGTGGGCGGCGTAGATCTTCAATGTGTCCATAGTGACAGCGTTGTAGATGGGTTCGACACCGAAGTCAAGTCCCGTGTGATGGAATGGCAGCATGCTGAAACTATCGCCAGATGTCAGTGAGTGAGGCCGAAGCCACCAGCCTTGAACTCACCTAGGAATTGGTGAGAGAGGGACTGACGTGCGAAGGTGAGCTTTGAAGAAATTTAGAGCGCGCAATTGGTTGAGGTAGTCTTGGAGAGGTCTGAGAAGAAGAAGAGGATATGTCAAAGGTTGGTTTTGTCGGAAGAACAATCCAGAGCCAAGTGTTGTCAAGCTATTGTCGCCATTGAGCATCTTTCGCAAGTGAAGCACGGCTGCAGGCAGCAATGATCTGCACAAACGGCAGCTCCAGGTCCCGCATGACTGTCAGAGCTATGTGCCAACAAAATGTAGCAAAATGGCTGCTCGGAACCCACTTATCATTCCTGATCGGGTTACCGAAGGCTTTAGAAGTGAAGTGAAGGCCTTATGAAGTGCGGTTGTAGCATTCTGCTGTTGAGTCACACACCGATGAACTCATGGACAGAGGCGTCCGGCTACCTGGCGTTCTTGAAAGGCGTTGTGACCACATGAAATTGGAAGCGAAGCTGTGCGAGCAGCAAGTGAAGTGAGCGGGGGAAAACGCCAAAAAAAAAAGATCTTGGTGGGAGCCCATCGATGTCGCAAGGCGAAAGACGACCATACAGCTCGTCAGCCGTACGTCTCGAAGCGCTTCCAATAAATCAGCGTCAAGAATAGACACAGCCAGTATATAACCAATGTTCCCACGGTGACCCGTGGAAGCGCCCAGGGCCGATCGGGCGACTTCGAGACCCAACGGGCTGAGAAATCTGGGGAGACAGCCACAATTTGGCCTGAGATCTACATCGGGTGCGAATATGCCCAACGTTGAGCTCCAATGCCAAAGCTCATGGTCTTGTCAGATAGTGCTTCTTCTCTTGTCTACTCTTCGTCCAGACTGAGGAGCAGGCACGCCGATGCTATCAAGGAGCAGTATGCCGCGATCGAGAGCGTCGGAACAGATCCAAGATGGTCAAAAGACTTCGACTGGCATATTCATCAGTTGGGATTTGGTTGAGCACGCCCAAGAAACAGGTTTGCAGGTCAAGTAGCTGCAGCTTGGGTCCTTGAGCTGTTCGCAGCATCACGGACACCCTGTTAATACCTCATGCTTCTTGATACAGACAACCAGAGATGACGAATCTAGGTTTCTTACTGACCAAGAGCTGCAGATCTTGCACTGCACGTTCTCGGTACAAGAGTTGAATCGCACTGGCGACGAGGCGAATGCACGGAGGAAATCCTCGGTGAGCACTCTACGGTGCGACTCCTGCAGATTACAGGACCAGCCGCGAAGGCAGGCGCGGGAACGTGTGCGAGGAGAAGTGTACACAGGTGTCGTGTTGGGTGGGAGATGAGGTGAAGTGCAGGCTTGGAGCTTCGGATGCATGGGTCGTCAGGCACCGAACTTTCCCACTGCATCCACTTCTGCATCCCCTCCATCATCACGACCCGTCACATTGAGGCCAGGATCTCGGCATACCTGCGAGCACTCTAACCGTACAAACAAGGGACCATGCACAATGCGCGCTGCTGCTCTCACTCTTTCACGCTTTCCGGCAATGTGCACAAGTCGTTCCGGCCATCCAATGGCCAAGTCATACTACGACCACGAGGCTGAAGGGCCAAGGCCAGGCTGAAGAGCGGTACCATGGAACAGAAGCAACAGCCTCAGGTCAGGTCTAGAGCATAGCCACGAAGTGCATCAGGAGTGGCTGCATGCGATGTCGTCGGTTCTGTTCCCCGACTTCAGCTTGTCATTTTCTTTATGTGTTGGCCTCTTGATGCGTGAAGCCACTGTGCAAAGCCATGCTGCCACCAAACGCACGAATCAATACTGAGCTCTCAGCGCCGTCTCGCTGAACGACAGGCAAGCATGCGGCTTCTCAGAGCAGACTGTGAGGGGCTGAAGCTCGAAACCTTCAACGACGAACGAAAGCTTCCAAAATATGCGATTCTGGCCCACGTGTGGCTGCCCGCAGACGAAGAAATTACGTTTCAAGATTTGCAGCTTGACGTCGGACAGCTCCAAACGAGGGCGGGCTGGGCAAAACTGGATCACACGCGAAAGCAAGCCTTTCGAGATGGGTACAAATATTGCTGGATCGACACGTGTTGCATCGACAAGAGCTCGAGTGCGGAGCTAGCAGAGGCCATAAACTCGATGTATCGCTGGTACAACTTAGCAGAAGTCTGCTATGTGTATCTTGCGGACATGCCCGATGCGCTGTCCTTGGCCGAGGAAGTACAGGACTCGTACGAGACTGCCGGCTCTGAGCCGTTCTCCCAGCGACAAGAGAGTGCGCAAAAAGACCCGCGCGTGTCTGTATTGCTCAACTGCTCAATTTTAGATGAAACGCAGCAAGAGAAAGACCAGTGGGACTGGGACGCCTATGGTCGTTGCAGATGGTTCACCAGAGGCTGGACCCTGCAAGAAATGCTGGCCCCTGCTCACGTTCAATTCTATACAAGGTCGTGGTTGCACATCGGCAGCCTCCGCGAACTTGCCAATCGGGTTAGTGAAATTACGGGCGTGCACCTCGAGGCATTGCAGCGGCGATGGCCCCCGGGAACATACAGCATCGCCCAAAGAATGAGCTGGGCATCACGCAGAGAGACCACAAAGCTGGAAGATCAAGCCTATAGCTTGCTTGGCATATTTGACGTGAACCTTCCTATTATCTATGGAGAGGGAGAAAAGGCGTTCGCAAGGCTCCAGATGGAATTGCTTCGAACATGTTCCGACCAGACTATTTTCAGTTGGCTGACCTGCATTCCCCAATCAGCAGGAAACATATGCTACGACGATAATGTCGTGACTTTATGGCCACTGGATCTGCTTGCAAAGTCACCGTTACCGTTCCGCAGCTGCGGTACTTTCGTTCCGACCGAGAATCACACCTTATTTTCAGATCGAGGCTATCAGTTGGTGGACAAGGGCGTACGATTTGACCTTCCTACGCGATGGGTGGAGACTGGGAGCAACCCTCGGCGAGATCCGCAACGGCCTGCAGCAGGAACATGGAAAGACCCCGACTTCTTGCCGGAACAAATGCTGGTCGCCTTGGATTGCTGCTGCAAGAAAGATCCTACACAGAAACTCACGTTACTTGTTCGAAAGGTAAAAGACACGCGCGACACATATTTTGCTCTTCGATGCAGCTTGACGAGCATACAGCAAACGACATGGTGCCACACCGGGACCTGTCCGAATACGTCGAGAAATTTCAGAGTCCTTCACACAGCTGCTCAAGAGCAACGCCGACCACCACTGCATCCCAGGCAGCAAATTATATCTTTCTCTCTTACGAACAGGACTAGTCTCAAGCTGAGCGGTGGTGAGCCCGCTGTTCTCTGGAACAGTGAAAGTTCAAGCTTTTTCCTTGGTCGAGCAGAGGGAGCTGGATTTCCCGAAATCCCTTTCCGTGGAAGTGTTATCCTACGGCGACCTCGATCTGGAGGAACGGTGATATCCATTGTCTTAGACATTTCGATTTGGAAAGACGACGATGGTTGGTGGCACAATCTTTGCTTTCACGTTCCCGCTGGCGAGAAGGCCCGCCAACTGCAAATTACACCTTTTCGGAACATGCTTGTTATTAGGGCGAATGAGACTTCTCCGAATCGTCTCTTGGCTTTTACCGCTGCATTTGAGACTAAAACCCTCGCGCATGAGGAATTGATCCTGATAGGAATAGACGCCCGTGAAGTGTCTGCGGGAAGCATGCTCTGGATCCCATTGGTCTTCGCATGCAAGATTGTTTTCGCGTTCTCTCTATTACCAATGGCCGTGGTCGTGCCCGTCGCAATCCCCGCAGCTATCCGCATGCACGCATACGAAACCGGGTTGATTCCAGAATTTGTGTCAAACACCACTGCCGGGCCCGACGATCTAGGATTCACGTTGTCACCAACGGAAAGGAATGGTCTCGCAGTGGGTCTCTCAGCCACCTGTGCTTTGAGTGTGTGGCTTTTGCTCGATTCGAAGTTGTACATCGGATGGACACCCCTTTCATGGCGACAACCTATATTCTGGTTACTCCGAGCCGCATTATTTATTGTCAGCATAATGTTGCTCAACGAAATTCCTTTTCCCATGAGCTTCCTATCATTCTGGGTCAGTTCTGCCACGTTGTGTCCTGAAGTCGACGCTTACATTGTTACAGGAATGGATGAGGGCCGTGGCAACGGGCTGTGGTCTAGCTCTAAACACGGTAGCGCTCGTCGCCGAATTCTGGTCATCTCGTAGTAGCAAGCTGAGACTATACCTCAACACCCTGTCATTCTTTCTCAACCTTGTATCAGTTGCACCATTAGGTGTCACATTATCAAAAAAGAGACATTGGCAGTTGCCTTGGACTGCACAAGCATGCAAAGACCTTGCTGTGCCGGGATCTAGCCGACCCAGTTTTTCGGAGGTTTTGGATCCCGTGCTGTTCGTAAGGATTTGCGGCACAGATGCGCTCCGAGCAAGGTATAACTACACCTTTCTGTGAGCCTCAATCGACTGGTTCGAATGTTTCATTTTGCTGACGAGAAACAGAACGCTGGGTTGCTATCTGGGCCTCCTAGAAATGATTGCTTTTGGACAGGCGCTTTTCAATACGCCCCGAGCTGAACCAAAAGACATACTCCGCAGGAATAAGCTGCAAAAGCTCGCCTTCAGCCTTATCTCATGGCTTAAAGGGCTTCTTTGGAACGAGGGACGCCAGAAGCAGGACTAGCGTTGAGCTCATCGCTCTTTCGACGGTGCTCCTCAAGAGCGATCAGATCTGTTCAGAGTCGAGAAATCTACTCTTTCAGGTCCTGGAGAACGGACCTTAGCAAACAACAGGACATAGCAGAATTTACGCTTCGCGTCTATCGATTTTCATTGAATGCTCTTTTGTCGTGCCCTCGAGGGACCTGAGAGCCAACGGCGGCGCAGGCAGGTGCGATCACAAACTATGTCAATCGGGCATCCCTTGCCAGCGAATGTATTTCAAAAGTGGAGTTCCATTGTCTTGTCTTTAACGCGACCTTGGCCAAAAACGTTTACTCTTTTACAGAAGAATAGCTCATCCGTGAGAAAAAGCTTATTCATCTCTCTAAACATCGAGAATATTGCCGATGAGATTCATATGGCTTCTCGGTTGACATCGAGTCTTACTCCCAATTTCTTCAAGCTCGATCAAGACTCTCCACAACAAAGGGACCTGACATGCACATATATGTGTCAAATGCTCTGCTCCCTTCATTCTTGATGCTTGGGAATTACACTGATCTCCAGCAGTGACCGTACTCAGCCAGTTTCAAGCCATTAAAGGCTTCGAGCTTATTGATTGCCAAGGCCAGTAGTTGCTACCGAAGGCCGGTCGAATTGATTACTCGAGCAAGATCGAAACTAAGCGACCCTTGTTCTAGAAACAGATGAGCTTGCCATGGAAGTAAATCAGGTACAACGTATGCTATATCAATTACAGATCTATGTCTTACAGCTATTCAACATACCCACACATACGCTACCCAGTGCGGATACGAATGGATAGTGTTGGAAGAGATCTAGTTACAACTATGTGCCTCCGTCGGTCGACGATCACGACCACCCCAAGGCTGCAGTTGATTATGCTTGGCCGACAGCTTCAATTAATCAGGCCAAAGTCGTGCTCAATCGCGATTACTGACTTGCTTTATCGACCAATGCGACGACCAGTGCAATGACGGAATATCCCGACCATAAGTACATACGGACGAACATCCAGAGATCAATGTCGCGCTGTACTTCTCGGTCCTCCCCCCGAGCACGGTCGAGCAGTGGACCAATAATCGGCAATCCCCCGCCCAGAGAAGTAAATTTAAACAATTCGAGCAGAACAGAACCAACCGAGAAGCTGAAAGTTGACGGTCCGTAAACTGCAGGAAGGACCACCGCGCCCACAAAGACAAGAATCTGATCTAGGATAATGCGCGGAATGCTGAACCTAGAGCGTCCAAGTACTGCGTACACAAAAGCGTACGCGAAGGGGTTGAATACGTAGCACAACAGTCCGGCCTGGCTGAACCATTCCGGCATCTGGATAAGTTCGAATTTTGTGAAGCGCTGGGCTTCTACTAGGGCGAGTAGTACTCCGAGGAGACCCATCCTGAGTCTCCATTCGTTCTGGACCACCTTTTCTTCGGCTTCGAGTGCTCTTCTTTTCTCATCCTCGAGCAGTTTCTGTTCCGCAAAATTGCGCTCTGTCTGGTAGTGCCGCTTCAGGACTGCTATCAAATACTCTCTGTTGCGCCAGGATCTGGGATTGAGGTTGAAGTATTCAACATAGTCCCTCAGTGCTTCCGAGCGAAGATCGTGGTACAATGGCTCTACGTTGTAGTCGCGAGCGATTTGTTCTGTTGACCACATGTCTGCCCTGGCTCAACGTCAATTGGAAGGAGTCAATACGGTTTAGTTGCGGACCTACATTTTAGACGACGGACCCGAGAGCGGATCAGGTCAGGTGGAGATGTCTGCGATATGGTGCTGTAGATACACAACTGTTCGGTATGTTTCCGGTAGTCGTCTAGCTATCGAAGTAGGAGGATACTTCGGATGTTCTTGTTGTCGAAAGAACAATCGAGAGCCAAGATTAATGTCCCAGTTCAGCAGCATCTCCAAGTCCGGCTTGGAACAACAAAGCCTCATACAAAGCAGCAACATCGGCTACATAATTTCTGCAAAAATAAGCCAATAGGCTGTCACCAAATGATGCTCTGGATTTCTTTGTTCTTCTTCACGTGGCTGCAAAGCATGTAGAACTTCCTAAGTGCGACTGAGAAGGAATTCGCCTCTATGATTTTGTGCTTGTCTGGTTCAGATTGAACTATGCCTGGGCAAATGAATACGCAAGGAAATTTTCCGAAAACGCAGCAATGGTCTGTTGTGACTTGAGATAGACTGATCCGCTATGAATGTGGGCTGCCTTGTCCTTCCTAGAAGCTTCATTCAATATCGGCCATCATGATTGTCGTAAATCGTGAACGTAAGGTCGTTGAAGTCTTCGTGAAGTCCAAGTGGGTATCGCGTGCCGTGCATCGTTATCGCTTCGCTGCTTGTGCCTCTATCGTTCTGCTGCTTTCCTTTCTTTTTAAAGTATGCACACCAAGCTTGCTGTCGCTCTCGAACGTGAAAGATAAGATGTGCGTTTGTCGAACGCTGTGTCGAATGAAGAAGGTGTTGATTCATTGGCCCAAGCTCATCTGCTCGAAAAGTTGGACTAGACTGATACGTTGTCAACGACATGATGATGTTTCGTGTTGATAACACAGTCGACTCACCGCTCGGAAGCCATGCCCACAACAGCAAGAAATGTAGTGTTGACATGCTCATGCGAGCATTTGCATGTGCTTGACTGGCGCTTGCCAGCGTAATACGCCTTTAGTTCGGCGATCCAGTCGGCGTTTTTGCGACGATCTTTGGGCTGGAGGCCCAAGCGCATCCCAAGTGCCTTCAATTCTTTGTGCTTTAAGTCTTTGTAATTAGGTTCTATATCGTCTTGCGAGTGAATCGGATATAAATGATTCATGTTTGTTCTGCCACTGACTGTCAGGACGCTGACGTTTAGGCAGCGCGATGTTCAACATACCTGGAAAAAGCGGTAATTTGAGTTGACCGATGTCGGCAGGTACAAGAGTGAGCTCCGGTGAATCGTTCGCAAAGCTGTCAAAATTTGTGAAATCGAGAGAGTCAGAGGAAGCGAGGAATCCAGAAATGGCAGACATAGCTCAATATATGCGCAGTCCGAAGAGTTCCAAATCTTGTGGCTGGCTGAAAATCAGTAGCCGTCCCGGCACAGTCTTACTTGAGGTGTGAACATGTTGTCTCAAGAGGGGTGAAAATGGCGCCGAAAAGGAACATGATCACTCTAGTCCAAGGGAGCCACAAGAGCTGCAACAAGCCGTCCCGCACCATAACATTGTGACGAGCAGACATACCGCTGTGGGGCTGTCGATTCCCATTTGGTCGCATTCATACCAGCTCACTATACACGTGAAAGCACACATGTGGCATATCAATAGCGGCAGTGCACATGGCTCCCTAGAGTCGGGTCTTCGTGAGCATGTCAAGAGTCCGTGTCTTGCAGCGTACAGTGCGTGGGCCCCAGAAATCTCAGAGTCGAAACCAATAAGCTGTCATTGAAATGGCCCATTGAGATCATTTGTCCCCAGCTGCGCGGTGCTCTCCCCGGTCCCGGGTCTGGGATAAAGGAAATATGCAGGCAGCCGTGGCCAGCAAGGCCGCGAGAGAAGGCAGCTCGTGCGCTGGTGGCTGGTCCTCCACAGGTGTTCGCACGCCTTACGGGCGACTCTGCCATCGTGGTAATGGCGAAGGCAACCATACTGCACCTGCTGTTCGTAAGCACAGCGTTTGATGCCAAGAAATCTCAATGCACGGTCCTCGAAGCCACAAAAGCCAGCGATCTTCTTCGCGTTTCTCACAACGCACGATGATAGATATGCACTACTCGCAAAATGCTATCCATACACGGTCAGCGAAGCCAAAGCTGCGACCCATTTCGACAAAAAGACCGAAAAACAAAGGACATCAAAATGCTCCAGCATTATGCACATGATCGTATCGTGCAAATGCACAATCCCACTCCTGAAACTCCTTCGCTGAAAATGCTCTAGCACATCTTGTATTCGCAGTGCCCGTCCGCAATGCGGTGCGAGTCTTGCGTCTCAAGCTTGTAGTCGATTCCAATGTCCAAGTCTCGGTGCTTGATGTTGTTGGGTCTGCACTCGAGTTGGCCGGTGATGTGCTCGCCGGCTTCTACTGTAAGGACATCGGCGAGGTAGAAGACGGTTTGCTTCCAGTGTGTGTACTTTGTGTGGGGACCAGTGCTGAAGCGGACAGGCTTGTGGCAGGCGGAGAATTCGATGTCGAACCAGGCGATCAAGGCGTGGATGTAATCTGTTCGGCGGACTGTGAGGTCGTATGGGAGCTTGAATGAAAGATCATCAACTGTGCAGGTGTAGAGATCGAGTGTGATGACTGCAGAAGGGTCGGTCACGACGGCCTTGAGCTCAACTGTGTCGACGAGGGGTTCCGTGAGGGCGGTGTGCTTGAGTGGGGAGTAGTCGAAGCCGTAGACGTTATCCCAGACTGTCCTTTGTTAGCACTTCCCTCGAAAATTCCATTTGTCCAAACTTACAGCCAATCTTCTCGTCTTTGTAGTCTCCATCCTCAATACCAGCCATGTAGATGGTGGCCTTGTCGGGGAAGATCAAGCCCTTGCCGTCCTTGCGGAGGTACTTGTCACGAGCCCACAGCACGGTGTCCAACATGCTCTCGTACAACAAGAAGTATCCCATCCATTCCGAAATGATGATGTCGACTTCTGGGAAAGGCAGCTCGACTTCCTCCATCTTGCCCTGCAGCAGTGTAATCTTGTCCGACATGCCATTGGCCTCGACGATCTCTCTCGCCTTGTAGATGATGGTGGACATATCGACGCCAATCACGTGCTTTGCGCCAGCCTTGACCGCGAACCTGTAGGACCAGCCTTGATCAGTATGCTGGGTCGATATCGAGATCGATTTTCAGATCGCTGCTCCTATCGATAGGAATGGCGGTGGGGGAGGGGTTGGAAGGGCAGAGTGCGGTGCGGAGGGAGGATTATGTGTACATGCTCAGGATGGATGTACCGCATCCGACATCGAGGACGACCTTGTCCTTGAACAGGTGCTTGTTGTTGTAGATGGAGTCGCGGTAGCTCTTAGTCCGCACTTCGTCCTTGAGCATTTCCTCGTGGATGCCGTGGTGGTTGTAGCTGTTGAAGTAGTGCGCTTCGCTGTGCGCCATGCCCGCCATGGGATCGCTGGTGGGCTGCTTGTTGTCTGCCATCTTGTCTGTTGCACGAGATTGTTGTTGGTGAGAGAGGTACTCGATGTGGTCTCCCACTTTCTGCGCTCACGAAAAAGTCAACAAGGGACCACAAGAAAGTTGCGCCGCACCGCTCCGACGTTTACCCGAGCGTTTCGAGGGTCTGCCACGTGATGCCCATCCCTGCACAACATCACTTTTGCTACAGGCGAGTAGTATCAACCAACAATTGCTTCACATCATCAAAGATCATCAAATTCTTTACCGATGCGCGCTGACCCGGTGTCTGGTTTTCGGAAGATGGCACAGCCTTAGGAAGCTATCAAGCCCGAAACAGTACTCAAACTTCCCGAGATGAAAACACGATACAGTAGGAGGTGAAAGAAGTGCACAAAAGTCTGTATTAACTCTTCTATGGACCGGTTCCCTTCGATGTCATAATACAAGCCCCAAAACGTATCGCGTCATAATCAAAATTCCGAACAAAAGTCTAGTTAACTCCCAGGCAGAGTCTGCAATCTTGTGGCTGGAGAAGGCATCAGTAAATGTTCAGACAAAGCGAAAGGGATACGAGCTCAACTCACCAAGTTCGCGCCAAATGCAGCAACCGCAGCGATACACTTTGAGTCTTCCTTGATGTCCTTGCCGAAAGAAATGGCGGCCCAGACGCAAGTAGCAAGGGCACCACCAGAGCTGAGAGCGCAGCCTGGAGTTTTTATCAGCAGCTGTCTAAGGAGAAACACCTGTTCCTCTTCAGTATGCAGGCTCGAAGGCGACTTACGAGCGGCACGCGAATAACCGCAGTGCAGGAAAGGAACATCAGCTCGCTTTGAGACACGAGTATCGACATCGGTAATGTCAATTTCACCTGAGATTCAATCAGTCTTCAAATCCTTTGCTTCGTGTTTTGGAATGATGGAATATCGCATACCGTCCGCAAGAAGCTTCGAAAGAACACCAAGAACGTCAACCTGGTTCACAGCCTGATTGCCAGCCTGGTCGAGGTTCACATCGAGGTCCAGGTCAATGTTGCAGCTGAGCGGTGTTGTGTCGATCTGGAGTTCGCGGGGAATCATGACTGCGCTTGCCAGTGGGAGCCCAGCGGCGGCGTAGGCGAAGAACTTCATTTTGGAGGTGGGTTGTGGAGGTTTTGGATTGATGAGGGACTGGTGAGGTAAAGAAGGACTTTTGGAAGTTGCTGATGCTGCTGTTTGCTGCTGTTGCTTGCTGATGGAATTCTCTCTTTCTCGCAGCAACCCCGAATCTTTATACCACTCCCACACGCTGAAGACATTTTCACGGCTATACCTCTCTTCGCACGTTCGCATTGCTGGTTTCACTCGCACGACACGGCACCAACGGTTCAACCAGCAAAGATGAAGTCGAGGTCGTGAACACCACGCTGTGGAGTCTCGACCGCTGGATCAAGAGCCCATGCGCACCATGATGGTACAGAAAACTACCCTGCCTGACCATGCATGGCGTTCGCATTCGAAACTCGATCCATTCGAGTGAAGCCAAAACAGCAAAAACGTGATCCTATGCCATGATCTCGTGCTTGCACGCTGCGATGGCATTGGACTGTGCGAGATCCATAGTGTCAGCAAACAGTAACTCGATGGAGTAGCCTTAGGGTTACAAGCGTATTGCCGGGATGCATGTTTCGAGCTCGGTGCTTTGAGCGGGTTTTGCTTCATTCACGCCATTGACGCCGCAGCGCGAGAGTGAAAATGCCATTAGCAATGCGGATGTTGACAAGCAGCCCTTCAAGCACGTGTGTGTCCCAGGGCGGCCTATGAGTGGCTAAGTATCAGACGAAACATGTGGACTAGCCTAACATTCCTTGGCGTCTCAAGCACGTCTTGTGCAAGCTTTTCCGGCCTTAGCTTACAGTAGACTGCAGCACACGTGCAGCAATACTTGTTCCTGGTTTTCCTTCGTTGTGGAAGTTCCACTACAGAAATTATCACGAATGCGGACCGAGCCAACTGTGGGTAATCCGAGACAGTGACAGCCAGGCAGTTCTCCATACGCAACTCACTCCAAGGCGAACTGTGAAGGCAATTATCTCCGCGAATAGCGCAGACACTGCTTACATGCAGAATGCTCTTGGATTCGTCGTTTCAAACCCACGTGCCTGAATCTCACCGGGCATATGCGACCGACAGTCGGTATGGCTTCCGCCGGATCTTCGGGCTAGGACTTCTATTCTTGCACCTTTCGTGAGCAGTCTAGTCTGATCGAAAAACGAATTCACCGTTGTACGAGATGCCGCACAACGCCATCAAGAAACGACAATCTCCTTCGTTCGGAGTGGAGAACATGGCAGTTCTAACATTCGAGCGAGCACATACTTACACCCAGGCAAGTATTCCGGCGGCGATCATGACATTGACCAATTTCGATATACTGCGGTATGATCGAAGCTTCAACAGTGGGGAGCAACTCGCCGGGACAACAACAGGTCAATCAGGAAAGAGCACACAGGCACCCAACCTCATGATAGATTGCATTCAGAGGACACATGCGACGCCTGCCGATACTACCAATCGAAAATGTCATTCCAACCTGGTCAGAGCACTTTTTACTTCACTGCTTTTGAATGCGAGAACATTGGAGGATAAAACGGCTGGTCTGAGTCAACGCGTTGCGAGCTCGGAACCACGACACGATCGATTGGGAAGCTGCAAAACAGGGTGGAGCGGAAGGTGGGATATCTGAAGCGGAGAAGGAAACAAGAAAAACTCATGAGGTTTCTGCAATCTGTCTCTCCCTGGACGCCAAGCTTTGTAACAACAAGGTCTCTGGAGCAGACATACAGGAGCGTCCATCTGCCTTTCAGGTGCGTCGCGTTGATCAAAAAGCTTGACCAAGGTCTGTTAGAAAACATTGGAGCAGGTCGGAACCGCGTTGCTCGCATGGTCCTGTTTATCTATCTCTTTTTGACGCCATACTATGCTGACAGTTCACCATCCTATGCCATATATTCAGTCATCGGGCCCGCATTGATCTCGATCTTCAGGCCAAACCACTTAACAATGCTCTCCTCGCTCAGATCCTCCGTTAGGTGTCTCCAGCCAACGCGCAGCTGCAGTACCCTTCCAACATCAACAACCATACCATCATCTTCTCCGTTAGACGACACTCGGCAGAACTCCTTAAGCAGACAAAGAAGCAAAACCACCACCTTCGACCACAGGGCCACTAATGACCCACATGCACCGTGCACTTCTTGTCCAGATTGGGAGCTTCTTTCTTCGAGCATTCCAAACAGAGACCTTCGCATCGCCTCGAAACGCTCGCTGCCAAATCCTGAAACTGGGACTTCTTGACTCTCTCAGGTCGACACGCTTTGTCACACGCCGTTATGATGTCGCGAAGCCCACGTGTCTTTTCGATCCAGTACGACAGCGGTCTGTATCCCTCTTTGAACTTTGGTGGCCAGGAAATTAACCCGAAAGCCTCGTGGAGGGCAAGCATGTACCTCTGCGTTCTCGCCTCCCGGCGGCAATTTGACTTGCAGATGGGGATTCCGAGTTTGGGCAGCTCGTAGCAGAAGTACTGCCATGCGCTTGAGCGCTTTTCTGCGATTGCGACTGATGGATCGATCAGCTAGGGGCGAACAGGGATTAATCATTGCCACTTACCACCGACACTAACTGGCAGGTCATTCATGTATTCCGAGTGAAGATTCCCAGTCGTTTCGGTGATCAGTTTCTGAGTAGCCACTTTGAAAGCTCGTGGGCAGTCCATGAGGTACGAGGCCGTCACAATGCGCCAGCGATCGTCCTGCGGCACACGTGCCTCGTCGACAGCGCTGGAATCCAACCAAGAGTAAAGCAAAGCGGCGGACTGAAGCTTCAACGAACTCGAGCATTTATACTTGTCGATATGTAGAGCGAGATGAAACAGCTTCTCTGCATCGAAAGTCTTCGTCAGATCGTCGTGCTTCAGATGTGCCATACGGCAGAGTTGTTTCATGGAAAGGTAGCCATCTTCTTCTAGGACAATCTGGATGGGACCGCCTCGGTCTTGCTGCTCTCGTTGGAATTCGCGGAACTTTTTGTGATTGAATATTGCCTTGAAGACAGCTGAGGCATTTGCGAGTAATGCTGACGAGACTCGCAGCCTCCTCTTTTCGTGGCCGACTACGAGAACCAGGTCTCCATCGGCCGCGATGACGGCCACGTCGCGTTGGGACATATCCGCTTTGGCCAAGGCCTTGTAGCCTCAGTCGAATTTCGGATTGTTGCAGTGAAGGTGAAAGGGTGAAGCGCTTGTAGGGCTTGAAGTATGGTTAGTGCGGTCCCGACTCGAACGATCGTGGTGAATCCGGCACGTGCAGAGGCCATCTTGTACACGCGAGCTTCTTCTCATATGTGCTTTTTTGGCTAGAATAAAGTTGAAGCAGCTACCTCTGCTCCATTGTTATGGAGCCCAGTATAACTCTGAGTAGACTCTCATTCTCTTGTGAAATCCGTCAGTGTCAGGACAAACTAGAAGAGTTACGGGAGCGAAGCATTCGAGTTCATGAGTAGCAGAATTCCTAGTTGACTGTGATGCCTGTACTCGAACGTCATCGGATCTCTACTCAATCCATTGCCGACGGAGAGATTGGGGCCTTCAGTCAAGACGTGATCAGTATCTGAGCTGCCCAATTGATTGCGTATCCGGCCATATCGCATATGTGCGAGAAGCAGTTGTTAGCCACTTCGGCCATGATAATGCCAAACACACCTCTCACAAATTCCTCGCATGCTCATCACAGCTGCCATACAATGAGCTCCTTCCTGTTTTCGCACATCCTAGACACATTCCTTGATAATTTTCCTCGATACTCTGCGCAGCCTCGCAGAATGTCACATTTTCCAACATGCGAATGGAGTTTGTGTGTACGCAGCTAGGTCTAGCACGCACAATGTCAGGCAGGGCCCTTGTCGTGGCCAAAAGGCTGCATAGCGGCTGGAACGCAAAATTGGGAGGCCAGTACTCTATCTGAAAAGCATTGGCGAGCCGTTCCATGAAGGCTTGGTCCTGGTTACGGCAGCGATGAGAGTCACATGTCGGAATACCGAGACCTGCCAATTTCCAGCAGAAATCGCGTTGGGTTGTGGCACGCTTCTCACAGATTGCCCCTGCAAAGATTCAGATCAGTTTGCAGTTGCGGGTGAGACATCACCTGAATGAGTCTTACCAATGACACTCCCAGGAAGGTGGTCGAAACCTTCGAGGTCAAATTCTCCTTTCGTATCATAGACGAGTCGCGTAGTGGCAACTTTGAACGCCTTTGAGCAGTCCATAAAGTACGCTGCTGAAGTTACCGACCAGAAGTCCCTGTCGGCCAGCACATGAAAGTCGTAAAACTCCAGGCAATTAAAGAGTATGGCAGAGCTCTGTAGCCGGAGAGGACCTGCACAGCAGTACTTATCGATACACTCCGCAAGGTTGAAAATGTTCAAGGGGTCACCGAAGTCCTCGTGTTGCTCACAAACCAGGTGTACCATCTTACAGAGTCGGTGCATACTTTCGCCAGAATCGTCGGGCAACGGAATCTCGATTGGATTCGATGCGCCTCGAGGCTGCTGACCGTCGTGGAAGTGTGGGCCGAACATTGTCTTGAAAACTGGCGACGCCTTTGCGAGCAGCACTGAGGAAACGCGCATCTTGACTTTGTCTGCGCCGACCACAAGAATCACATCGCCGTCAGGGGCAACGTCCTTGACTTCCTCCATCTTCTCGATCGGCTCGGGGCTCTTGTCGGCGGTGAAGAGTCGATGCTGGTGAGTGCAGATCCTGTTGCTGTCGTGGAGCGGACGGGCAGAAAGCTGAAGCAGGAAAAAGGCCAGCGTCGACTCGAGGCTTCGAAACGCCGCTAGTGGATGCCGTGCATTAGCGTCAGGCGGTCACGATCCGCAGAAGTTGCATTTGGCTATTCCTTCCAAACATCTGACTATCAATGATCAACCCAGTAACCTGCACTTCTACAAAACACTTCGATTCGCGTGACCTAATGTTCTTGTGCGAAAACTTTGAGTGTCGTGAACGCAGTAGAAGCAGAGTTCTCCGCGAAGCCCATGGACCTCAGTGGGACTGTGGATCTCAGTCAAAGTCACAGCCTTCATCAATTCAATCACTAAGCTACGCTTGAAGGGAAAAGCTCGTGCCCGTTGAATTTCTCGAATTCATTGTACAAGAAGATCACTCAGCGGTTGAAGCTCTGCTGTGAGCGCTCGAACGCTTCATTTCTTTATCGCCCTTGAGTCCTTCGCAGCATCGTAACGAGTGCTTGGAGCGTCCAACTAATCGATCATGTTGCCCCAATCGCTTGATCCATTATCAACGACCGTCAACAAGCGAAACTTCTTGCCGAAGCTACTTATGCCGCGCGATGCTCATCGCACACAGCCTCCGAGACCGATGATCTGACCTTGGCACAAGCTAAGCAGAGGCCGGTGCACTCTTTTGCCACTAGATCTGCAGCGTTGCGAAAGGCTCTGGCTTCAATAGTGGAGTAGCATTGTTCTTTGCACGGCACGATCTCGCTGTGTCGAAGGGCCGGCGCCTGCCGTGTCTTCTCGATCAAAGCCTTCAGCGAGGTGCTCTGTGAATCAAATTTCGGTGGCCAGTAGCGCAGGTTGAAAATCTCGAAGATCTTCTTCCGATAGTCTTGCTCTGCGTCTTTGTTGTCGAAGCAGTGGCCCGTGCGATTGGACGTCATTCGTCCCAAGGCCACACTGAACGTTCCACGGGCAGTGCTTCGCTTCTCGGCAACAGTCGCTGCTTTGATCAGTTGAAGCTAGCAGAGATACGAAGGGGTGCTCTTACCAGTCACACTTGAAGGCAAGCTTTCGGTGGACAGAAAGTCGAACTTATCCCAGGTGTGTGTCATGAGCATAGACGTGACGGTCCTGAAGGTGTGCGGACATTCGATGAGGTATGCCGCCGAAGTCATGCGCCACAGATCATGCTCCAAGGAAGCGGCGGTCGTGGATGGCCCGATGGGATCGTACTGACACCACGCGAGAAGAAGCGCGGAGCATTGGAGCTTGACAGGAGCCACACAACAGTACTTGTCGACGGTAACAGCGAGATCGAGGAGTTCTTCAGCGCTTAGGCGCGTGTTGAGATCATCGTAGCTCATGTGCGCCATGCGGCACAGACGCAGGACGGTCGGAAAGGTGTCGTCTGGTAGGGGTATCTCGGCGGGATTCAAGGAGTCTCTGACTTGCTGGCCTTCACGGAAGTGAGGGCCGAAGAGTGTCTTGAACACTGGCGAGATGGCGGCGAGTGTGGAAGCGTACACTCGCATCTTGCGGCAGGTTGCCGGGCCTGTGGGAGCGCCGACAACGAGGACGACGTCGCCGTCAGGCGCGACGACCTCGATTTTTTCGTCGGCCATTGCGAGTCGATGTTGGTGACTTGTGTGTTGATGTCGGCGAAGAGAAAAGCGGCGAAAAGTTGAGGCAACTTATAGCAACCGCAAGCTTCGACTCGAAACGCCGCTAGTGAGTTCCATGCATTAGCGTCGAGCAAACGTTCAGTTCCCATCCGACCACAAACGCCGAATGTTCGAGTTGGCCGCCGAGGCTCTGGCTCTTTCTGAAGTTCGGGACCTCGTGCATCCATGCAATCATATCTCATAGTACCATATTGCCGACTCTGTTCATCAGCCACATTCCTTCACCTTCTCCCTACTCCTTACCCTTCTTTAACCCATCATCCACCACCCTCGGCACAGGCGAAACCTCCACATCCTCCTCAACCACCCACTCCATCCCAATATACGCATCACTAACAACCACAATTCTGATCTTCCTCTCCACATCGCTCTCCGGTAAACTGACACTAGACTTCGTCGTCGGCTTGCTCCCCACAGCGT
Source organism: Cercospora kikuchii (assembly GCF_019650295.1). NCBI lineage: Eukaryota > Fungi > Ascomycota > Dothideomycetes > Mycosphaerellales > Mycosphaerellaceae > Cercospora > Cercospora kikuchii. The sequence continues at coordinate 153,346 of NW_025408587.1, forward strand.
TCGTACCAGCACCTCTTCCTTTCCCGCCTCTGTCATTCGAAGGCCAATTGACTCTCTTCATAGCGTAGATCTCCCCATTTGCTGCATCATGCACCACTAAGAAGTAGCCCTCCGTCTGCGGCTTCGGGTACCGTGGCGCGTAGATTCTGTACTCTTTGTCCTGAACAGGATTGAGGCGAGACAGATGAACGCTCAAGCCCAGAGCATTCACATCCGAGACACCGATTCGCAATTGCGGAAGCTGACCAAGAGGCTTCATGACCCTTCCAAAGCTAGGATTCGGCAGACCAACTTGCTTCAGGGCACTTTCGATGACCCCTCTCTCACACATCGTAGCTTCGACCAAAGTCTTCGGCCTTGCATTATCGCCGAGAACCCTCTTCTTCTCCTTCTCGGGTCCAACGCCAGGGAAGATCGCCAACGGCCCGTCATCCGGCCATCTCCCGCTCTTCACGCATTGCAGCAGCGTCATCATCATCTTACAACTCTGCAGATATCCCAATTCCGTCAGAACATCGATCGAAGCTTGCAAGATACGAATCGCCTGATCGAGAACCGAATTCTGATCGCCCACATAATCGCTGATTGGGAGATCGATCCTCGAAAAGTGCGCTTGAAGCAAGAGATGAGCTTTGACGTGCGGATCCCACATGACAAGACCCAGTTTCTCTGCATCGATGGGTAGATTTTTGGATAGTTCGGCGTTAATGAGATCTTCATTGTGTCGGACAGGAAGCTCGTCGTATTCCGTCGCACGACACATCCAGCCCAGAACATCCTCGAAAGTTGCAGTTGGCTGGGCATGCTCCGTCAAAGTCCGAATGGTCTTATGGGAGAGGTAGTAGTAACTCATGATTTTGCCGAGAGGGGTGGGATCGATATCGCCATTCGGCATGATGGTGATACATTTGGACTCTGCAAGCTCATTGAGCGACTTGTCGACCATTTCAATCATGTAATCACTAGCTGCCTGCTGGGCAGCAATCGTGTTGTTCTCTTCAGCAGAAATTTCCAGCCCATAGTAGGATGGGTTCTTGTGCAGGCGCCGGAAGAAGAAGGTCCAGGTCAAGTAGTCCAGAGCATCTTGCTTGGTTGCGATAGTCTCAGCTGAGACTTCTGCACCCAAGTGATTGTCCAGGACATTGTGCAAGCTGGACTCAACAGGGAAGCCAGTATGCAAGAAGTGCTTGTAGAAAGGCTTCTTCGAATCTTGCGTGAAAATCCTTGCAATACCAGAAGTGTCGAACTGCGGTCGGCCAGCTCGTCCTAGCATTTGCAAGACGTCAGTCAAGTCCATGTCTTTGTAGCCTTCTATCTTGGCGTCGAAGAACTGAGTCCCCTTGACCACGACCAAATGAGCAGGCAAGTTGACACCCCAAGCCAGAGTACTTGTTGCGACCAAGATCTGAATCTTGTTGTTGGCGAAAAGCTCTTCGGCCAGCGATCGATCCGACTCAACCAGACCAGCGTGGTGCAACCCAATGCCGAAGCTCAGAGCTTCTCTCAGCGCGTCGTCCTTCACGCGCTCTGTGTTCAGCGCAAGATCGTCTTCAGACATATGCATAAATCTTCTCGGGTTGTCTTCCATGCCACAAAGGTTGATAAGCGCCCTCGCAGTAAGCCTGGTCTGTCTTCTCGAAGCAACGAAAACAATTACAGGCTTGCTAGGACTATGAGCCCTGATCGCCAAGAAAGTCGGTCGGTTCATGCTTTCCATCAACGGACAAAAGCCTCTTTGCTCTGGAAATCCATCGATGTAGATCTCCAGCGGCACTGGACGAACCGAATGGCGGAAATTGAACAGACCTTCTTTGACACCGAGCCAGTTGGCCAGATCCATGGCATTCGCACAAGCAGTACTCATACCGACAATTCTTACAGATCCCTTCTTCTGCGAAGCGATGTAGTTCATACGACTCACAATGATCTCCAGAATCGGTCCTCGGTCTCCACCAAGCAAGTGGATCTCATCAATGATAACCAAGCTGACTTGCTGGACGTAGCTTCTCGTCTGCCACGAACGTGAGATACCATCCCACTTCTCAGGTGTGGTGACAATGATATCGGCATCACGAATTGTTCGAGTATCAGGTGTGTTGTCACCAGTCAACTCGACCAGCTTCAGGCCCATCTGTCGCGTCAGGCGCTTCTGCCAGTCTTGAACACGTTCACGAACCAGAGCCTTCATCGGTGCAATGTAGACGACCTTGCTGCCAGGCTTCTCTCGGAAGGCCCACCACATGGCGAGTTCGGCTGCAATAGTCTTTCCAGATCCAGTAGGAGAGCCAAGCAGTACATTGGCAGGAGTGTAATACATGCAGTGGAAGAGCTGAGTCTGCATTGGATTGAAGAACTGGAAGCGCTGTCCATAGATCTCTTCCAGCAGCGGATTCTTCAAGGCCTTGATCGGGAGAGGTTGTAAGTTGAGCAGATCTGTGTATACGCTCTCAGTATCGGGACGGATCAGATGCTGGAACGAGACGGGCGTAACAGTCTCCGCGCCTAACCACCGGTCGCTCACAGCTCGGACATAGATTTGACTGGGCAGCGGATCCGAAAGCGGAATCGTGAAGTTCAACTCGTGATCATCGTAGAGCTTCTTCCTGCTAAGGATGAAGTACTCATGATGATAGATCTCGCTGGTCTCAGAGTTTTCCACCCAGATCCAGTAGCTCTCACTCTTGCCGTGATGGCGATCATTCCAGGTGAACTCTGGGGTCACGTACAACTTGACTCGAAGCACGTCTCGATTGAGAGGCGCAATCTCAGCTTCGATAGCCACGGTCGGGAAGTTGTTCAACAGCTCGCCGATAGTGCTGCCCATTTTTTGATTATGCACCAGACTGCCGATCTCAGCACTTTCCATGTCTCGCAATGACTCGATCGAGGCGGTGCTACCCTTCTCGTCAAGTTGACGCATGACACTCTGTGGCAACTCAAATTGATGGAAAGGATGCTCGTAAGGCCAGACCCGCTTCTCGATACTCTTGCACATGCTCAACAGGACAAGACATTGGTAGCCCCAACGCCGATTAAGCGCAATCATGAACAATGCTCGACAGATACGGGCTGCGTTTTGAGCGACGTAGGCCGTATCAGAGACCAGAGTGAAGTCTTCGAGGTTCGCCTTGCTGATGTACGATTGCAAGAGGACGTTCGTCTTGCCCTGCTGTGTTCCGATTCCGCCCTCGATGTCGCACGGTGCGGCGTTCTCTTTCAGCCTCATGAGCTCCTTCTCTTCGCTCTCTCGACTGGTAATGTTGTCGAATTCTCCGCTCATACTGATCATCTTGAGAATGTCTGCTTCGGTAGCTTGAGGCCGCATCATAGTGTTGAAGATCTCAACGCTGGTCTGCAGCACGTAGTACTGACTTGCGATTCGTCCAACGTCCTTCGCTCGCAACTCTTCGGTTGTCTCGTTAAAGATAATCATCTGGCTCGACTGCAAGACTTTGGCAGCTCGAATGATGAGGTCTCGTCTTCGCTGAACCAAATTCGGATCTCGCTGAATCTCAGCCCACTCAATACCATACGCGATCGGGTTCCTCTTCATCCGCACGAAGAGATAGGAGTAACCCATCCAAGTGATAGCCTCTGGCACACTGGTTACGGTGCCCAGTGAGATCTCGGCGTTAAGGTTGTCAATCAGCTTCTTGCTGAACTGACTCTCAATCGGCTGTTGCTGTGTGACTGCAGTCAAGTAATGCTGCAATTTATCCTGCGTGGTCAGGATCATGCCAATACCTGTGTCCTGGAATTGTGGACGACCAGCACGACCGAAGATCTGCAGCACATCCAGAATACCGACATCGACAAATTTACCAGCTTCTGCGCTGTACAGCTGAGTGCCCTTGATGATGACAGCGGCAGCCGGAAGGTTGACACCCCATGCGAGTGTCGCAGTACAGCAAAGTACTTTAAGCACGCCTTCAGCAAAAAGTCGCTCGATGAGATTTCGGTCCGAACGAGGCATGCCCGCGTGATGCGTTCCCATACCCTTTGCGACCAGCTCTCGAATCTCTCGGCCTTTCGACTGCTTCACATCCTTCAGTGCCTGAGTATAGCCCTCGGATAAACTTGGATCGAAGAGATCAGTCAAGCCCTGCTCCGTAGCCATTTCGTACAGAGTCCTGGCAGTCTTGACCGTGTCTTTCCGGCTATGCACAAACACCATGACTTGATGTCCACACTCCAGCATATCCTTGACTTTCTCGAAAGCCACATTGTCGATATTGTCCCGACTGGTCTTCGTCCCAGGCTTGCCTTTGACACCGATAAAGTGCTGTTCAAGGGGAACAGGGCGGAAAGACTGATCGAAGAAGAACAGACCTGCCATCCTGTTCACTTTTAAGAAATCTGCCACATCAACGTAGTTCGGCAGCGTGGCGCTCAATCCCACGATCCGAATCAGAGACTGTGTACTCTCAACCTGTCGTTCTGTTCTTGCAACCAAAGACTCCAATACCGCACCTCTCTCGTCGTGCAGCATGTGCACTTCATCAATGATCAAAAGTCGAACCTTTTGCACAAGTTCCGTATCGCCAGTCGACTTCCTTGTCACAACATCCCACTTCTCGGGCGTCGTGACAATGATCTGCGTAGCCACAATTTCCGCTTTGGTCAATTGCATATCACCAGTCAACTCCCGCACTTGGATCCCGAGCCACGCAAGTCGCTTGCCCAGCTTATCCGTGATTTCTGCCGCCAGAGCTTTCATTGGCGCCACATACACAATTTTGAAGTCGCCCACGTGCACAGCAAACTCCGTAGCGTCTGGCTCCTCGATCGGGTTCGGATGGATGTTTTTGGCCACGGTGTTCAAAATCGTGAGCATCGCCGCATCTGTCTTACCCGCACCAGTCGGAGCACAAATGAGCATATTCTCACTGGTGTTATATGCAACAGGATATACCAGACTCTGCATGCGGTTGAGAGATTTGTATCCTTTGAATGTACGCCTACACAGGCCGTCCATATCCTTGATGTCCACGAGTTTTCGATTGGAGCCGAGCACACCAACTCGATTGGCCGGAATACTGTATTCTTCATATTTCTCTCGTTCGATTCTCTCACTACCCATAGGCAACGCATATTTTCTTCCGTGCGCAGAAAGCGTGTTCCCAGCGTCGTGCGCTTTGTAGATGTGCGGATACTCTGCTTGCGAGCGATTCTGCGCTGCAGCCAGTGGCGCACTCTTATGCATTCGATCCTGCTCTCGAAGCCGAGCATCGCGTTCCGCTTTCGAGAGAAGACCAGAAGGGCGAGAAGAGGTAGAAGTAGCAGGAGTGGAGGAGAGTATTGATTTTCGATACTTGAGAATATCGGAAACTAGATCGAGTTCTTCGAAGCCCAGAATATCGGCCAGAGTCATCTGCAGCTCGTCATCACTGCTGTCAGATGCGAGCACAGCGATGATCTGCTCTTGAAGGGCGTTGGCCTCGAGCCCGTTGCCCTTATTGGCCACTGTTTGGCACTTCTCTTGCAACCAATCTCTCGAGCCATCTTGCACTTGTTCAATCGCTGCAGGCACTTCAACGCTGTCCTCACTGAACGTCTCTTCCTCTTCTTCACTGATCAGATCCCAAATATCGTCTCCTGAAGCCGGTGACAGGTCTTCATCGTCCAACTCGAGATCCAGATCAGCTTCGTACGCTGGCTTCTGTTCGCCATTCGTTTCCGGCAGTTTGAGCTCTGCAATAGCAGCTCTCATGGCCGCCAGCTGTTCGAGCCATTGTGCTGCCGCAGCTTCGGCCGAAGAAGACATTTTCGCGATGTACTGTTAATGCTCGATCGTGAAGTGGAAAGAGAGGTCGAACAGATTTCCACACGATGATGCGTGTGAGTCCAAACAGAGTTCACGCTAGTGGGGTCGCGGTGGATCCTTTCCGACACCATCTCGCGGCAAACAGACGCGTCGACTTCAACAGGGCAAAACACCAGCAGAACCACTTTTGTTTTAAGCACTTGTAGCTCACGAATTGCAAGGCATCATGGTCAGCATCCTCACGACTTCGAACACTCACCGAACGCAAACTAACGCTCCTCGCAGGAATCCCCCCACGAACACCAACAATCCCTCCTCCTCACCCGCATAATCACCAACGTGGAAAAGCTGAACGAAGCAATCATGGTCCTGAACAAGTCTCTCCAGGTACATGAGACCAATGGTACTCACCTTCGTACGCCGCATTTATTGACAATGACAACAGGAAATCAACATTCAAAACATGAACGTCGAGCTCGTGGCTCAAATGTTCAAAAACTATCAGAGTAATGTGTTATTTCACTTAGAAGGTACGTATCGCCTGGACTATCGTTCTTGCGGGCATATGGTAGATCCGACATGCCGTACGACAAATTTGGCTGATGCTGTTCCGCATAGCTACCGACAGTCTGAAGGAGCCATCATGAGGCTGCAGGCACAATCACTGAAAGGCTATCGTTGGTCACGAAGGGAATGTAAAATTGGCAGCGCACAGGGAAGGCGCATTGTGGACATGCTTTCTGGATGCGAGTCTAATTGCAGAAGGCGGGGACGTCACGAGAAATAATCACGATCAAGTAAAGTAAGCATCAACTTGAAGATGGAGGGAATAGAAAGAAGAGACGAAGACTCAAGCTCAACCTTCAACAACGAAGTCGAGCCGACTTTGTGATTTGAGAAGAAACAACGAGTAGTCGTATGTGCGCGCTAGGAATCGTAGCTAGCGAGAGCGCAGCGCAGCTCAGCAGATAGTGAGCGCATCATCATCACAGCGCCGTCCAAGCACAGCATCGGAGAGAAACCGAATTGTGGTCCAGAAAGCCTTGCTTTCGCCTTAAGAGTAGTAGCAGCTTGCATGCATGCATCCATGATTTATGACCCCGAGCTCCCAATCGCGCCAAGATTCTGAAAGATGCCACCCTGTGGTGGCGCAATCGTTGATCCACGACCAGCACCTGGTGCACCAAATGTGCCAAACGCAGGGGAGCTCTTGCCCACAGCAGGCGACCCTATCGCTGCGAGTTCGGCAGGGCGATGTCCCTGGTCAGGCGTCGAAGCATCTTGGGTCCACTTGATCTCTTTCGTGCCATCATCGTGTTCCCGGAAGTGGAGTTCGCCGCCGCCATTGCGAGAATCGCCTTCCACTGTCGAGATGTCCTTGACTTCAGCCACATCCGGTGGGAAGTCCAATGGTGGGTTGCGGGACATGATGTGCTGGATCACAGCATCGACATTGTGGTACTCGTCGCCTGAGCGCGAGAGATCTCTGCAGGCACTGCACAGCAACTGCCGCACTGTGATCGGTCTGGTCTGAGGACCAGGACGTGGAGCACCTAGCGGGCCGCCAAAAGAGCCAAAGTGGTTGTTGTTCGGGAATCCAGCGTTGTTAGCGCCCCAGCTACCAACTTGAGGCGGCAATGCTCCCCAGCCAGGACCTCCTAAAGCAGGACTCTGCCCGAATGGCGCAGCCGGTGTGTTGCCCCAAGACGTACCTGGAGCACCAAAGCCACCAAAGCCAGCGCCACCAATGGGCGTCATGCCAGCTCCTGGAATATTTATGCCACGTGGGTTGCCAGCCATACTCGAATGGCGTCGAGTATTCTCGCCATTGAGGATTGGCTCGTCAGTATCGTCCAAGAGCGCGGAGCTGCCAAGATGCTTCGACAGGTCGTCGATCTCCCCAGATCCATTGCGCTCTAGGCCAGGGGGACGCACGCTACCTGGTCGCTGTATGGGCGCCGGTCGAGCAATCGGCTGTGCTGCTCCTGAATCGAGGCGATCTTTATCAGCAGACGCCTGGCGTGAATGACCAGCAATACTCTGTCGCTGCGCTTCGATACCACTGGTCGGTGGTTGTCCAATCGGCGAAGTCTGCTGGTGATGAAGATGGGGCTGCCCAAATCCTGGAGGCGGTGGCTGCTGTTGTCCCATCATGCCAGGCCCGTCAAACGGAAACGGTCTTCCATGCTGCTGAGGCATCATCATGCCCGGCGGTGGTGCCATGCCGTTCATGCCTGGAGCACCAAAACCGAGGCCGTTCGGAAAGCCCATGTGCGGTGGTTGTTGTGGAAACATGGGCATTGGACCTCGCTGCCCCATGTTTGGCATGCCCATTGGTCCGCGCGGGCCGGGGAAGTTGGGAAAGCCCATTGGCGGCATTCCTCCAAAGCCTCCTGGTGGGAACTGCTGAGGGTGAGGCATACCCGGCGGTGGTTGAATCGGTTGATGGTGAAGCGGCGACGGTGCACCAAGAGGGTGCTGGTTTGGATGGTTAGCTTGCTGATTACCAGACTTTTGCAAGATCTGCTTCGGTTGGTTCTGAGTTTGCTGGGCGCCGCTACTTCCGGGAGAGGAGGATTTGCTTGGAGCGCTTGATATTTGCGATTGCGTCTGCTTCGGCGAAGAGGCATGCGAGCCGTGGTGCGATGCTTGCCGGGGCTTCGAAGGAATTGGAGCTTTCGGTATCGCCGGCGTGGGCACAGAAGGATGAGGTGATGCCACAGCAGAAGGAGTCTGCTTGCCAAATACGCCAGGGATAGCCACCGTAGCTTGAGAGGGACGCTTTGACAACACCGGGGGGTGTGCAGCATTCTGAGCATTGGCAGCCTGCTGTGCACTCTTTTCTCGTTCTCGAGTTTCCTTGTCCGCTCTCGCCTTCACTTCGCGTTCTTTCCTATCCTTGTCTTCTTGGGCTTTGCGCTCGCGAGCCTCTTTCTCCCGTGCCTCTCGCTCTTCGCGTTCCCGCTTACGCTGCTCTTCCTTCTTCGCCTTCTCGGCGGCTTTCTGCTCACGGGCTTTGCGCTCGGCTTCCTCTCGCCGCTGCTGTTCTTCCTGTTGTCGCTTGAGCTTCTCAGCTTCCTTACGCGCCTTCTCCTCCTCTTGCCGCTTCTTCTCTTCCTCACGCTTTCTTCGCTGTTCCTCCTTCTTACGACGTTGCTCTTCCTGCTTCTTCTCCTCAGCTTCCCGTAATCGTGCCTCTTCTGCAGCCTTCTCCGCGTCGCGTTTCGCTTTCTCTTCTGCCTTGGCCAGTTGCTGCTGCTTCTTCTTGTCCTTCTTCTTCTGCGCGTCTCGTTGCTTCTTGGCCTCCCGCTGTGCCTGTGCCTTCTCATCCTCCTCCAGTTCGTCCAGGAGCTTCTGTTGACGTTCGGCTGCCACCTTCTCCTTGTAGGCTGTCAGCACGCGCTGTTCGAACATGCGTGCTGCAAATATTTGAAACATTCGGCGTCCTTCCTGCATACGTTGTTCCTCGGTCAGCTCCTCCTGCTCTATATTAGTTTGGAGATGTGTGGGACTTGCCATCTTGATGTCACCCACCATGTCCTCCTCCTCTTCCATGTCGTCGTCATACTCTTCCTGCGAGTTGTATGACTCCTCTTCATCGTCGAACTCGTCGCCGTCCAACTGGTCGTGGTCGTAGGCGGGGTCGCCCGGAGGATAGCCGGAGTGGGTATCTGCTTCGTACTGAGATCGCTGTTCTCGCTGCAGGCGTCGCTCGGCCAGCTGCTCCATCATTTCGATGAACTTGCGGCCGTCATTCTTGAGGAGGTCGTCTGCTACCGTGAGAAGGTTATCTGCATTACCCTTTAGCTCGGCTTTCAGCTTCTCAACCCACGGAGTCAGTATACCTTTGACGGTCAAGTGAGAGCCAAACGAGAAGAAATCTGGCACGCCGGGATGACCCCGAGGTGGTTCAGGCTCCGGCTCGGGCTCTTCGTCCGAATACTCCTCGTCGTCCTCTTCATCACTGTACTCCTCGTCCTCCTCCTCGTCACTGTACTCGTCCTCGTCGTCGAGCACCTCATGTATCTGACTCGTCCGGTGGTGAGAGTGCGGATGGTGGGCATGGCGATGCAAGGGGGGCGGGGGCGTCGCCAGAGGATGCGGTCGGCGGTGCTGCAGCGGATCGGGCACCAGGCCATCGGTCGAGGGCAAGGGCGGCACGTCGTGGTGAGCGTACTGCTCCAGCTCCTCGTAGTAGCCCTCATAAAGCAGCTCGAGCTCGTCCTCTATGGCCAGTCTCTTCCGCCCGCACACGGTGCACGAGCAAGAGTGCTTTTGCTGCTGCTTCATCTTCTTGAGCACCGCTTCCTTCTCAATCCTCAACAACCGCTTTCGTTCGTCCTCGGTCAGGTTGAGCCAGAAGTTCTTGATGTTCTCTCGCTCTTGCTGCATGCTCGTGTGCCAGATTGCGTCACTTTGTCGGTTCCCCCGGTTCGGGGCCTTTAGCTGATTCGAAGGCTGCGAGTGAATCGGCGGAGGCATAATTCGAGGGTCGTACGAAGCTCGCTGCTGGCTATTGCCCGGCTTCTTCTTCTTACTGCTCTTCTTACTGCTCGTCAATGGCGGCGGGGGCGGGTGCACGCCATTTGTCGGAGCATGCGCAGCATAGTGATGTTCGTACTCGGCCTCGGAGTCGTAGTCGTCCTCTTCGTCCTCTTCGTATCGCAGGGCGTCTTCGTCATAGCCTTCGTCGGTCTGCTGGGCAGCCACATGGTTCGCGGGCAGCTTCTGAGCGGCCTTTTGCGCGGCCTTTTGCCTCCGCTTCGCCTTCTTCCGGTTCACTGGAGGCGCCGTCACCACCGTGCCATTTGCGGACATGGCTGCGAAGCCAGATGGGGCGTTGTGGTGGTCGATGTTGGGTTGCGAGTGAGAAGAGAGGTATGTGTGAGTGCTCCACCTTGGTGGAAGGATCGTGGCTGGTTCGTGCTGCTGCTGTCCCACTGCCGCGCGCCGCCGTCGTCACGTGGAGCCAGCAGAGAAAGAGAGTAGACGCGCAGTGTGCTGGACATGCGCGGGGCGGTGCGGTGTAATCGGAGCGGTGGTGGTGGTGTGCGAATCGGCGTGGGCGTCTTTGGCGACGTGGGTCATTCCAGCAGAGCAAGAGCACGAGCGAAGTGGAGTGTTCTTCCGACCGCGCCTCACTCTCATCATTCAGCGACGCATGCACAGACAGACAGGCATTCATTCAACAGAGACCGACGCCCTCCTCACATCCCGCCGACACGCTTCCCGCACACATACTATTGCTACATTGGACGGTATTTCTCGCGTTGCACGTCGTCGAGAGCAGAGTAGAGCAGAAAGTACCTCCGGCGCAGCATCTGGGCCCAGTCGGCTGCGTTCATTGCGCAAGCTCGGAAAGGTTGCGCACGAAACAGCGACGACACGACCACCGACTCCCAACCCCCTCCGCCTCGACCGCCATAACACTCGCACAACTCCGCCAGCAACACCGCTCCACGTCCGGACTCGACCACGCGCTGCACCTGCCCACCGCACTCGCTCAGAGACCCTGCATATCCAAGCAGACCACCCGCAGCCGCCGACTCGCTTGCCTTCAGCTGCCAGATCAATCCCACTGCGAACTGGGCAGCTAGCGCAGAACTGAGGACTATCTCGATCGTCTTCGTCAACCGCTGCTCTCCGGCCACATACGTTCAAGAACACATCTCGTCCGGGCCCACCGGCTCCCCCGTCCTCAACATGGCTCAACCACAAGATCAGCAGGTGATGCGGAGGTAAGACACGGCATGGCTACTGGCACAGTGCAGCCGCATGCTGACTGCCGCCTTCAGAAAGCTCGTCATCATTGGCGACGGTGCGTGCGGTAAAACGTCGCTGTTGAGCGTCTTCACCCTCGGCTACTTTCCCACGGTGAGTCGCTACGGGAAGGTGCGACAGTGAGCATGCGCTAATGAGACCCAGCGATATGTGCCTACTGTCTTCGAAAACTACGTTACCGACTGCAGAGTAGACGGCAAGAGCGTGCAATTGGCTCTGTGGGATACCGCTGGGCAAGAAGACTACGAACGCTTACGCCCATTGGCCTATAGCCAGGCCCATGTTATTTTGATTGCGTTTTCCGTGTCCAGTCCTGACTCGTTATCGAATATCACGACAAAGTGGTGAGTTGCGATCCCGTTCGCAGTGCCGTGAAATAACCATCATGGTTTCACCCTGCTAGGCCACGCTAACACATTCCGCGATGAAGGCATCCTGAAGTCCTCGATCGCTGTCCAGGCGTTCCCATTATTCTCGTTGGCCTCAAGAAAGACTTGCGTGACGATCCAGTGGCACAAGAAGAAATGCGAAAGCGGTCTGAGAAGTTCCTCACTCCCGACGAGGGAGAAGAGGTGCGGAAAAGGATAGGCGCGAAAAAGTACCTTGAATGCTCTTCGTTGACTGGCGAGGGCGTGGACGACGTCTTCGAAGCTGCTACCAGACAGTCACTGCTCAGCGGAGGCAAGGAAGGAAACAGCAGAGGCTGTTGCACTATACTCTAGGAGTGCGGTGTGTGCGCTTTGTGTGAATTGGGAGCTTGCTAGGGGGGGCTGCACAAAGCATTTCGTGACTCGGGCCTGTGGCAGACGGTCGAGAAATTTCTGACTTGGGCCATGCCGGACACAAGCGACGCGGACTGGACATTTTCCGTCCGGAGACGTGGGCAGGAGAATTACAGTCGCATGACAGTCGACAGGACCAGGAACTGGGTCGAGTTGCATGCTCCGGTTTTCCACGAAAGCGTTGATGAGGGCGAAGCAGAAGCTGCCCACGCGAACATCGATGGAAACCACCTTCACCATTCAAGGCAGCATGATCCGCTCACAGCAGCTCTCGGCACACATCATCGTAACGATCATATCAGTCGAAACCTCGAGGAGAGCAACAACATCTGGGTGCATCCTCACGAGGCCACAGAGCAAATTCCAGACGACTATATCTTTGATGGTTTCAACGAGCGACAGTTCATAGGGGATCCTGGCCACAGCGGACTGCAGTCCAACGGAGACGGCGTAATGTACGGTGGCTCCGATCGCGCTCAGATCGTGCCTGACGTTGATGCGGAGTCGCAGCCTGCTGATGCAGTGTCCGTCGATGAACTGTCCTGGATACGCACCCCGAGCAGCTGGTACACCCGTCGGAGCCGTCGGTCGCCTGTGTCGTCGCTGGAATTGGAGCCTTCTGTTCTACCCGATTGGCTCGCGTTCTTGGACGCGCCGAGGCAAAGCGAGCCTTCCGAAGCTTCGAATGATGCGGCTACTCTGGTAGAGGAGAGCACTGACGACTGAAAATGTATCAGGAAGCCGTTCTTTCTTGGACGCGAATTTCCAAAAGTGGATCAAACAGACAGGCAACAAAAGTTTTTCGTTCTTTGGCAGTGAGTTAGCGTTTTTGGATTCTGTGCTTCTTAGCGAGAGCGATGGAGTTATTGTATCATCGTTTAGAAATGAGCCACATTCTGTTGTGCTCGCGGCAGAGACTGCTAGCAAGAGAGAAGTCAAGGTAATGGATACTAATGATGGAAAGACGGTCACTACGATTATAGTGTTTAAATGGAACAAATAGTGAATCCACAACACGAAAGTGAAATTACTGGGGTTGTGGTAGACAGCTTCAGAAACGTCCTTGATGGGCGGCGCGAGCTGTCGCATATTCAACAACACACGACCTCTGTTAGCTGCAGTTCGGTGGGCGATATTCTATTGTGAAGCTCGTGTCACGGCTCGGCTCTGTCCACAAGCCACCACCTCATCACACAGTTTCGCACGCCGGCAACTGCTGCTGGAAGGGCACTGGCGCGGTCGCCAACAACAAGCGATGCATCTGGACCATAAGCTGCCTTGGAATCTTCTGGCATCGCACCTAGCTATCATCTGGTCACACGCTCGATACACACCGCACGCTACAGACATCTTCTCAAAAGGACATGATGACTGGCCCAAGCACTTGGAGTATTTCCGAAAGGCCTTCTACAACACACTGCTAGAATTTTCCCAAACAGAAGCCAATAGATTCCAAGATTTGCGTCTCTGGAAACCTTCCTCTGCCGATGAGATTCTATCCGACACCATATGTTCCCTCCCAGAACGCATTTTCAATCTCGGTCAACACGAAACCAATTCCCTACGCCACAATCCGATCGGCCCGCAACATCAAAGCATTCAATACTGGATCTCCCGAGCATCCGAATCTCAGCCGCCTTCATACACGTCCTCAGACGGAGACTTGGCAGATGTGATCAAAACCCTCCTAGCTATCTCAGCGCATCTATGCACTTCCGAGGACCCCGCTGAGCAAAAACTTGGTCATGAAGCATTCGCGAGTCTGCTACGACTTAACAAACATCCTACCATTCCTTTGGAGAAACTAAATCATATCCATTGGGGCCACAGTTTTGGCGTCGAGCATTTGGCTGAAGATACTCTGAGGATTTACTTATTATTGAATGTGGTTGATGCGATCAGACAGCAGCAGCAAAGCAAGAACAGCGAACGTAATCCTCAGACCATATCCATCGTCGAACTGGACAACTTCCGCAAATGGGCCCGAAATAGTCTCGTAGATTTCGATTTTCCCGCACAAAATCTTCTGCACTATGATTTTTGGCGAAGCTATGTCGACGCAGAGGAGCAAATGCAGAGTTCCAATGCGACAGGCTTGGAGGAAAGAGTAATGCAGGACTTGGATCCTACGCTGACTGGCAGTGAGGGCTGGTCTCGGGATGACGGGATTGCGCTGAAGCGGTACCTTCGCACTTGTTTTGGTATTCTCGTGCGATATAATGTTCTGCTGTCGTTGTGGTATGGGGAAGATCATGCGAAGAACTTCTGGGAGGAGCAGATTGGCTACCGCCTTGAGTTTCGACAGAAGTGAATGGCTGTTGTTGGGTAGGTGGATTAACGGTGCTGAACTGAATCAATAGCTTCTAGTTAAAGCCCTGCTTGATGGCATTAGGTATCAATATCTATTCTGCAGTGCCAACGCACTTCCCCGAATGAGCGCCATGGTGTTCTCTAGGGGTAGAGTGTGTCCTGAAGGTCGACATTCGGTCCGACTCTCTATTGTGAGTGTGATGGACACTGCAATTGAGAGAAGTAGCAAGACGACAGGTCTCACCCATTGAACGACTTTCATCACGACAAGAATGTTCAAACAGGACGAAGGGTCCAGGCATTCCACTAGCAAGGGTCTGTTCGAAGATCAGAAACCTCGAAGTTGCTCTCCGTTTGTGGCGCGAGCTGTTGCATATTCAGCCAGCCACGGAGACCGCAAGCTGTAGTCTAGAAGGCGATGTGCTGCAGCTGCACGCACCAAATTGTGCAACCGCTGCGACGAGCGCGATTACTACGAAGAACAGCTATACGCCATGCAACGCCTCTAATTGCAGTGACTTTAGATCAGGAGATCACAAGGGAGAACACATTTATATTTTCTCTGCCTGCGTTCAGCTTTTTCTTCCATCTCCCTGTCCTTCGCAAACGCAAAAGACTGCTTCTTCCGAAACAAACAGCATCGAATAATTGACCGCAAAAATGACAACGTATAGTAAGTCTTCTCCATGAACACCCAAACTCCCAACCTGCGCAAAAGAGAAAAGGGACTAACCTCTCCCAAAAAAGTCCAACTCCTCGACTCCAACAACAACAAACTCTTCACCAACAAAGGCCAACCATCTTTCACGCCACAATCCACGCTCGACCAAACAATTTCCATCTCCATCGCCTCCGGAATCCCCATATCTTCCTACTCCCTATCTTTTACCAACAACGCCACCTCAGACCCCGCTAATGCCCGCTTCATCCCGGGAAAACTCACCACATCCGGCCTCGAACTTACTCGAACTTTCGATCAATGGTCGCCTCTCGTTTTCCATCGCTTAGCGAGCGCCACAACATTCAAGACGTTGGTTCTGGTAAATTTCTCAAACGTAGGCGCCGGAGGCGGCAATCGGATCATGTCTGTTTTGACTTTTAGTAACGTTTTGCTTGTGAATCAGAGTATTGTGGGATCGGGAGATGGAGCTGGGCCTCCAACGGAAAATTTGCAGTTCATTTATGGGAAGGTGCAGGTTGCGTATCAACCGATGGAGGCGAGTGGGAAAGCGGGGAATCCTGTGCAGGCGGATTGGGATCTTTTTGGGAACAAGGGGAGTGTGAGTTAATGAGAGCTTCGTCTTTGGGATTTGTTGTTTAAATCTTGCTGTCCGGGTGTTGTTATTTGAGGAAGAAGTGCATGAGAGAGAAAGACGTTCGACGAGGGAATTGGAGTGAAAAATCGGCGCCGCTAGCGTATTGAGTACACACGAATGACTTTTCTGATAGTGGATACATGTGCTAGGAGAAGCAGTGGTATGATGCGCTGTAATGCTCGCTTTTCATGATGAGTTGTCGTAGAATGCGAGAGATTTTCAGGCGTATCGGTCGGTTGTTGAGTCTCACAATTGTCCTCACTATTATAGTAGGTAGAGCTCGTGGGGAGCATTTGACCTCTCCGAGCATTGGAAGATGGTTCCGGTCCTGCTGCAAAATTATCGAATGGCTCGCTCAACCTCATGCAAGCCATGGAATCAAAGTCCTATTGTGAATATCTGCGCGACTTGCAGGGTGCGTCCAAACCTCACGTGTGAAACAATCACGAAGATGCAAGATGATCAGTACCATAGAACAAGCACCTGGCATCAACTGGACGTATGTCGTACAATCGCAGCACCATGTCCCACGTAACGTACCGCGCCATGACCAGGAGTTTCATGCACTCCAACGTGAAGCAGATCAGTACCAAAGCCAAATTTGGTCCCAAGTTCACCGAAAGTTGATTTTCGATGGGCTGTAGGCTGTGATCCCGCAAGATGTAGTGTACGAATCTGGCATATGCGGAGCACTACCGAGCAGTGAAACGATAAGGCAAGGTGATGGCGACATTCGGACGTCTCAGCTGGAACTGTGTTGAAAGCGGCAGCCAATAGAACTTCACGGGCACGCAGCAGCCTTTGCGGTTCGTGCGAGCTGAAACTTGCGCATGGGCGTTGGGTTCGCGGCCATGCTGGATCTTGGTCAGACTTCTTCAGCCTTGGTGCAACGTGCGGTGGGTTTGATCAGTGGAGCTGAACGTTGAGGAGTTGAAGAAAGCCGTGGGGTGAAGTCTCGACGCGAAACGGCGTTCTGACTTCGTATAGCGCCACAGCTGCGCGCGCATTTGCTCGGGGAGCAATACTGTGCATTCCCCTTCGGTGCTGGCAATAAGACCACGTGGCAGTAGGAAAATGGTCGACAAGTGAAGTCTTCTGCAGATCCACGTGATGGTCACAATTGACAAGGGAGTGACGTTCGTTCGTGGACCCTGAAGAAGAAGTGGTCGCTTCGAGACTCGTGCTCTTGCCTGCTGCGCGGCTCCTGGCTCGGCTGGAAGCGCGCCAAATCCCCGATCAGGCCCATATTTTCCGTGGCCCGCAGCGCCATGCGGTCATGCCATGCTGCTGCTGCTGCCGATGACAGCGCGCGCGAATGTGACTCGAATACATACGATCCTGCTGGCAGTGTCGAGCAGCCAATCGAGCATTCTCGCAAACGTCCTCGACGGTATGACTGTGCGCAGAGGCTCGCGTGCAGCAGCACAAGTCAGATCTGGTGGACCGGGGTGCGTTGCATGTGGAGCAGAACCACTTTCGACGTTTCTAGGGGCCGAGGACATCGATTGGTCGTACAGCCTCCCTCCAGCTCTCCTGCATGACGCGGTGCGAAGAAGAGACATTTTCTGCATGCGACCGTACGTAATGACCATAGCGAGAGATTCTTTTGACGCCGGCGTGCACACCGGAACGCAGGGCGAAAGGTGGAAGATTGGCAGGAATCTCGTCTCTCGAGCCAGGGTTTCAGCGGGATCCGGGGAGGGGCGGATTACGGATTACCTTTGCGTGTGGCCGGTTTGGCCTGGGGCTGCGCCCGTCCATGGGCGATGCTGTCTAGACCGGATATGAGGCTCGAGAGTTGCCCAACAGCGCCAAATTGCATTGCTTGCAGCAGGCGTCCCGTTCAGTACCTCTGATGCCTCATGTCGCAGGCCAGCTGTATGACATCCATGTGCGGAGGGATGCAGTTCTGCTGTGACGGTATCCAAACGGGACTGCCGGGCCAGTTCCTAGCCTGGATCACGCGAGCAATATCATTGGATATACCCACTAGTCGGTCGGGTCGAATTATAGTCCCACGGTTTGGGCTGCGCTAGAGGCAATGGGTTGAGCAGACAGACCAACATGGCGGGCGCAAGAAGTCTGCAGTCGGTGTCTTTCGGCGGCCTGCGAGATGCACCGAAGACTAGCATCACGAACGATCTGAGTCAAGGTGGTGTTCGTCACAAAAGGTCGGAGAGCGCTGTGCATGGGGTGGCCTGCGTTGATATTTCGAGTCGAAAAAAAGTCAAAAGCGGTCAAGCCGTGCAGGACTTGGTTCGGCAGACCCCTGCTTAGCGCGCCGAGTCTAAATTGTAAAAGATCTGGTGAAGCAGGAGCCTCTATTCCTCTGCTCCCTCTCTCCGCTGCATCAACCACGCACACCACTCCCACAGCGACGAAGCACCACAAACCGACCTCACCGGGCACATATCCTTCACAATACATCACTTCGTCGTCCAAGATGCCGCAGGCCATCGGTGCGCACTAGATCACTGCTGGAGGTCGGCCCACGTGCTGGCCTCCAGTCGTTCTCTGCCCATCGAATAACTTCAATCGCCCCCACGACGAAACGAGACGACTACTTCCAAGCATAGCTTGTCAGTAGTTTGACCACCTGCACCGAGTTTGGAGTGATCTCCGTCACATCAGACCACCAGGCATCGGCACCTCGAATGCGTTTGCACCCCGCAAACGACGACGAAGACACGGCTTGACCCATTGCGCGGCCACGCCTACACTACTATACGCACTACAGCTCGTTGCCAGAAGGCGACTTACGCGAGATACAAAGAGGACCCGGAGTTGTGCTTTCGACAGCACGAGACGAACCATTCCCTGAGTTTAACCTACAGCGGACCCCCTACCACCAAGGACATCAATACTCGAGATCCCGCATCTCACCATCGCAACCGAAACTTTTTCACCAAAAATCCAGAACAACAAAACCGCAATGGCTCATCGTTCAACCAGTTCCGCCCCTCAGGCGAGCAATCGGGTTCCTTACGATCCACGAAAGTTGACCAACGGAAGCCCGAAAAAAGCGTCGCATCACTCACGACCGATGAAGAGTAACATCACCAAAATGAGCAATGGCACACGCACCGGAGATGCTGTATCAGACGACAGCGATAACGAGGCCCAAGAGGGCGCTGCAGACAGCCCAGACGAGGAGAGCGACTCTGACGATGAGGCGGATGTCTTTGCCCTGTCAGGCGCAAAGCGGAATGGAAACATTGCTGCACCGCGGCTGGCAGGGCCCGCATATCATGTCGAAGCGGATGCTGTGGCGGGCGCTGAGAAGAATCTTGACAGTGAAGACGAGGACTATGATGCTGTCGATGACGATGACGAAGAAGAGGATGATATGGAGAAGGCTCTCGAAAAAGACCTGATCCAAGACTTCCTCGAGCATGAAGCGGAAACTGAGGCCCAACGGCCACAGACCGCTACGTTGGTCTCCAATGATATGACTGGTTTAAGCCTCACTGAGGACGCTTCGCTCGCCCGCAGACTGAGCTTGCAAAGCGAGGACAGCAATGCGGGCGATCTCAATTGGACTGAAGATCCGTTCCACGGCCTTCGAACTGACGACACTCTCTATCAAGAGATGATTGACGATGCCGAAGACGAATTCTCTTACAATCTTGCTTCATGGCGCATGCAACAAGACGAGGTCAGCGAGGATGTACTTTTTGACCTTCATGTGCAGCGATCGAACAATGAGAAGCGTGTCCGATTCGCAGAAAATCGATCCTCGCGTTCATCGAGCATGAGCAGCGAGGATGACCCCAGAGATTCGTATCCTGACCTCCTCGATGGGACAAGCACTCCCCAGAATGCGGCACAATACATGATGGATGTCGATGTAATTGACGATGATAATGAGTCTCACTTTGACTTTGACTACGAAGATGATTATGAAGGCGCCATCGCCGAGGGAGATGACGAAGAAGACTCCGATCTCGACAGTGACACAAGTGATGAGAGTATGCACAATGTAAAGCGCCGTCTACCAAAAGTTTATTTACTGACACATCCTCAGCGGATGGTGATGCTACAGATGACGAAGATGAAGAGGATGCATTCAGACGCATGCATGCCATCCACAGGGAGAATGCAGCGGCCGCGGCCAAGAGCACTCCTGCTAGCACCCCAATCCCAAGCACGCCGAGCACACCAGTGACAGATCAAGCTCCCACTCTACGACAGCCAGCCAGCACAGGGCCGCGTCCTCGTGGCGGGAAGGCCAGTGGAAGACCAAGAATGGGCACATTTACTCATGATCCCACTCGTGCCGCTGTCACCGCTGACGAGAATGGCAATGGAATAAAAATCTCATGCCCATCAAAGCCCATCGACAAGGAGAGTGCCTACTGGGAACAAGCACGCCAAGTCATGGGCAGCCGTGACGGAAGTCCTGGAGAGCCTGTGACATGGACTCGCACCACGCCTCACACTGCCAGTATTCCTCAGAGGCCTTTCACGGCCAAGATGACTCTGGGCAGCATGTTCAACGGCAATCTCGACTTCCTGCGCACCAACGACGTCAATGGGATCACGAATGGGCTTGTTCTTCCCAGCACGCGTGGCAGCAGCGCCCGCTCATCATTCGCATCTTCTAACACCCTTGACAGAGAGCGAGTCACACCTGCACCAGCTGGAAATCTCGAAGACCTCGTACAATATCCTGACACCGATTCTGACATGGATGTCGATCCAACGCCATCCGCTGCATCTCAGCAGCAGGACGTCTTCGCGAGCTTCACGAACGATGACTCCGAGCCTATGCCTCGACTTGACAACGAGGATCTTCTGGATCATTTTGATCAGGTACCTGGTGGAATCTCGGTTTTCCGCAACAATCAGCATAATGTACGCCAAGTCAGCTCGCTGGCAGCCAACCCCGCCAGTCGAGTTCAGACTTCCGAGGCCAATGCTCTACAAAAAGGCAGACGCAATGCTGCCAATATTCCGATTACACCCGGGCGCAAAACGCGCCCAAGTGTTGACATGACACTCACTGGCGCAGGCGTCAGAAAGTCCGCAGCTCATGCCAGCCCTCTCGCCCAGAAGCGCCGTCGCAGCCGCGGCAACTCTCTTTCGCAAACTCTCGCACTCGACCGTTTCGGCTCGAAGGCGTAGTAATCCTGCCACTCAGCCCATCGCTAGCGGCACTTTTTCAGAACCGGGAATACACAAAAGCTCAACAAAAGCCCGAACACGAACAACAGGATTTGCAGCTTCTTTACTTGTCTTTACTTTGCCAGGATCTGTTTTTCTCGCTCTTTCTGCTATGACTTTTTCTGGTTTTTGGGAACGTATATGCATGTTAGCGAGGCGCAGGGAGGCGTTTCTGTCTGATCTGACCAGAGTTTCTTCCTCTTTCTGTTCGGGAACTCTGCTGCTGGGATGAAGATGGGAGCCTCACTGCCGTCGTTGTTTGCTACTGCGCGCGGAGATACCCTTTGGATTTCCTTCCTTTGCATTCGCTAGCAAGAATATACGATGATGCGGTGGGATATGGTGTCAGTAGTTTCGAGCGATGATGAGCAGCAGTATACGCATAATAGTTGGAAAATGAATGATTCAAAGATGAGCTCTTTTCCTTTCAGAGATGTGATCAGAGGAAAAGTTGTGTGGCAGCTGTTGTGCCTGCCTGCCATTCAAAAACGGTCGAGCGCAGCTTCCATCAAGTGAGGAAGTAATCAACCACTTCCGCCAGTCAACCAAACGCACCACCTCAACATCGACATCCAACATTCTTCCAACCCCCACAACTCGCTATCTCCATTCGTCATCCTCTCACCTCCAACATAACCCAGCACTCAACCATGGATCCCGAAACTCGCCACATCTGGCGCGAAAGGATACGGCAAATGAGAGCCTTCAGCCCCAACACCACCCAGTACTCAACCATGGATCCCGAAACTCGCTCCATCTGGAACCAAAGGATACAGCGTATGGAAGCCGCTGGGGTACCCTTGCACTTATTCTACGGCGTTTCACTCGATCGCGTATAGGAAGAAAATGTCGAATATGTCGAAGAACGAGAAGGATATCTGGAATGCTTGTATCAGGACATAGCGCAAGAGCCATTCGAATTCAACTACGAAGCTGCGATGGGATTGGTATAGTTTGGCGATATACATCTTTTGGATTCGCAGGGGAATATTGTGAGGAGGAGGGATGATGAGGAGGAGAGAAGGCGGTGGGTTACTAGACATACAAGGATGGTGACGTTGAGGTATAGGGGTATGGCGGGACTAAGGGCGCGAATTGCAGAGGAGAGTGATGAGGACAGTGATGACGATAGTGATGGATCTCTCATGGATGAGTATTCTTTGCATCGGTGGCGTCAAGATCAGGCCTGGGCAATGAGAGCACATCCAGAGCGATCGGAGATTTTCGAGCCGGGCGAAATGTTGGACTGGAATGATATTGTTGGTCGGGTCGAAGAATTGGAAAGCGACACGACAGAAATGATGTTGAGCCCCGAGCAACTGGAAGACGCCATCGAGAGACTTTCCAGGAGGATCCATGGGCCAGACAGTACCGTGCAAGAAGTGGAAGCCGGCGAGAGAATTGAGGAGGCGGGCTTAGAAGCGAGGGAGGGGTTGGAGAACGAGGGTGTCGAAATGGATGAGGGTGTGACACCACAGTCGGGCTCGGGCAGCAGTCATTGAGGAGTGATATTATCACTATGGAGCAGAGCATTCATTCGTGGAACAAATTCCAAGAGAGCGGTCATGAGACAAATTGATAATATGTGCTGTATTCCTGCAATCACTTAAGTACAATCCACACGCCAATCAAAATCATAACACACTCATGCACCGACCATCTACGCCTTCACCGCCCTCCTCCTCACCTTAATCGTTGCATTCGAAGGCGGCACTCCACTCCCACCCATATTGATATTCTGCGGCCTCTCCGGCAAAGGCTCAACATCATAATGCATAACCAAAAACGCAACCAACAACTTCAACTCCTGCTGCGCGAAAAATCTCCCCGGACACGCATGTCTTCCCATACCAAAAGCCATATTATCTTTCCCCACACTCGTCATACTATAATTCTGCAATCGAAGCCATTCCTCTCTCGCTTTTCCCTCGAGCTTCTCGCCTTCACGCTCTGCCGCGGCGGCGAATTCTTCACGAGGGCGAGAGAAGCGGTAAGGGTCGAAAGTGTTTGGATCAGAGTAGACGTCTGGGTCGTGGTGCCGGTTATAAGCTAGGACAGCGACAGAGGAGCCATATGGTGCTGTGAAATTCTCCACGGGATCGTACATTCCATTCGGATGCACGACTTTACGGGCATTGAGAGATGCGAAATCTCCTATACGCATAGATTCTCGAAGAGCGGAGTCTGTGCGGAGGAGTTTTGCGAGATTTTGTTTAGACCAGATTCCCTTTTCGTTTTCGGCAGAGATATTTGTGGTGTTATTTGATGATTCACCGAAGACGCGTTCGGCTTCTTCGCGGAGGGAGGCTTGGATGTCGGTTTTGGAGGAGAAGATGTCGAGGATTGCGTTGCTGCCTGTTATGAGGGTTGTGTGAATTGTGGCGAATTCGAGGGCGAGGAGACAGCGGACTGTCCAGGAGATGTCGAGGGCCCAGAGTTTGCCTTCGGCGCGGGCGGTGCGGATGTGCCAGGTTATGTAGTCGTCTGGGATATCGTGTTTGGTGTCTGGGTTAGCAGCTTCGGCTTCGATGTCTGCGATGCGTTTTTCGATGACCGGGGCGATCATTTTGCGGACTTTGAAGTAGTGGTACCAGTTAGGGAGCGCCACGAGGTTCATGATGGGTTCGAGGAGGGTTGGAAGTAGCATGTTGACGATGATGCAGCGGATTGCATCTTCGGCGAAGTGAACGCAGTCATCGAGCAGAGCTTGGTCTCTGCAAAGTGGGAGACCGACCAGTGTGCGGTTGCTCACTCGGCAGGCAATCTTGGTCATCATTTTTGTGATGTTTACTTCCTTCCAGTTGGCTGTGTCAGTGCCGAGAATCTCCTCCATGGTCACGGACAATTCGTCGTAGCTTGTTGGAAGGATATCCTTCAGCTTGCGCGGCATATGTGTAGTCAGAACGTGTTCGTGGAACCGAATGCGGACCAGATCAGAATCAGTGAAGGTATACTTGCAAGCCAAAGTATCGTAATGGGCTTGCCACGCGCTAAGCACGTCTTCAGGCTGATCGTTGTATGCTTGCAGGCGGTCGTTTGGTACAATAATAAGTGGCTTTCCGGAGATATTAGGCATCAAGAAAGACTTCCCATGCTTGGTGTACTGTGTGTTCTCGATCAGTATGCTGACACTTCAGATGAAGCTCTGTTGGGTCATACCTTGTAATACCCTTCTTCCAGCCATTCTCGTGTGTTTTTCGGGCTGCTGAAGTTCGCAATCGTGGTGGCACCAAAAGAGTTCGTCTTTCTCCCAACCCATGGCAGATCAGGATAATTGCTTATGCTGCGCGCACGTATCGACGCAACGACAGTGGCGATCAAGATGACAGCAGCGGCTGCAACAACCGGATGTTGTACCACCACGTCCAGCAGCGCCATCTTGAGTAGCAGATTCCTCTTCCACAAGCCACAGAGTACTTGCCAGACGCTGCTCTTGTGCAAGCTGAGAAGCAGCAGAAGAAAAGTGGTACTGTGCCAGATCTCAGCGCCCCGCGGTTTGTACAACACGAAACAAGAGGAGGAAGTGAAGTCAAGTCGGCTCGAAGTAAGCGTATAAGCAGGTGAGCAGCCTGACCAGCTGAAACAAATTGAGGGTCTGCAATTCGTTCGCATACGAACCGACCAAAAGCACCAACGAATCCTTTTCGCACAAGGCGCGGAACAGCGACTTTCCTTGGTGACGATCATTCAGATCCCTCGCGTGCACTTGACCATTTCACCGCTCGGAAAGTGCTTGAGCCGGCAGGGTGAGAAAGCTTATCCAGCCCGCCAGCCTTTGAATGGACGTCAAAATTTGATTGAGGAAAGGCGACGCTGAGCCTTCGTTTAGGGCTATGGAGGTACGAGAGCTTGGTATGGAGATTCCAGGCTTGGTACATGGATATGCTAACTAGGGCTACACTACTTTAATGCGGCATCTGCTAGCATGATAATCAGATCTCAGAGGAGAAGGGGGAGGAGAAAAAGTACAAGGTCGCAGATATGTTGTGCTTCAAAGTCGAGCGCCTTTGAACACCGGTGAGCAGAAGTACCTCTGTGCGCCAGCGCCGCTGAAGGCACCACCCAAGTATGCAACCTCGCCAATGGGTTTGTCGACTTCATATGAGCACAAGTGAACATGCTTGGTAGCGGATCAGGTTTTCGATGGCACAAGCACATGCGATCGGGCAGCACGTGTACCTACCATCACACCATACTGCCACATGCGAACGATCGCAATGGCAGCACAATGTGGTTTGACTAGCGGTAGCTGTTCAGCCCACCGATAACATTGCCTTGCCGATTCTATAAAGTAAGACCTCCAGTCAGCGGCGAGGCGCCATGGACTTCTATCACTTCCCAGCATACGACAAAGCCGGTCTCGAAAGAAGGGTGTCGACAAACGATGCCCGTCCGTCGTCACATCGGAGAACAACCTGGCCGTTGCTGACTTGTATCGAGTCTCCCCAGGTCCAATTTGCGCTACAACCGAAAATCTTGAGGTATCGTGACCTTCGCATCGTCGGGGCAGAAAGCACTCTGCACCGAAATGTGCGTGAACGGGAAGGTGCATAGCTCCAGCGATCCTCCGTGGCCATGCAAGACTGACAGGGAATTCACAGACGACTCGGCGCATCTAGTGAAAGTGAGGCGCATTCTGATGAAGAAATTTGGGCGGCCTGCAGACAGCACGGATGGGCGAGACTTTGGTGCTGGTGCTGGAGCTGGAGTCATCTCGTGTATGATCGAAGAAGCCTGGAGTACGCTCGCTTGAACCTCGCTTGACCGCATGAGCAGTAGGCTACCGCTCGAAACTTGCAACTCTTTGAATCGACCAGGCCTTAGAACTCCCTGGAAATGCCAATATCACAAGTCTCGAAAACATTTTGCTCTAGGCCCTTCCACTTCAAGGCTTCCTTAAGGACCTTAGGCGGGTCCAGCACAGCTTCTTCAGTCAGAACCCAAGTTCCCCAATGAATCCCCATGGCCTGCTTGCACTTGGTATCCACAAATATATTCACGGCATCATATGGATTTGCGTGAACAGGCGACATGATCCATCGTGGGTCGTACGCTCCAATCGGAATCAGGCCCAGGTCGAATGGTCCCCGATGCTCGCCGATCTCCTTGAACGCCGGACAGTGAGGGAGATGGGCATACTTCTCGCCATAATCGAATTCGTCCTTCGCCGATCGAGGCACGGCACGATATCCAGTATCACCGCCGAACCAAACTTTCTTGCCGCCCGACTCCACAGACCAGGAAGCCCAGAGTGTATGCGCCTTGTCAAACGCTGTCCTGGCTGACATGTGCTGACACGGCAAACAGGAAATCATCGCCTTCATTTCCCTCGCACGATTGGGTTCCCCGGCCACGTTTGGGGTGATCTTCACCTCTCTCTCCTCCCACCAGTCCAGCTCAGTCACATTCTTGAACCCACACCTCTCAAACCAAGGCGCGTTTCCCAATGGCACAAAGAACTGCACATCTCGATGCTTCTCCGCAATCTTTTGCAGCGTCGGATATGACAAGTGGTCATAATGGCAATGACTGATCACCACCACATCAATATATGGAATATCCTCAATCTGACACGGCATGTCCGTATACCGCTTCGGGCCCATAAAACTGAAAGGCGAGCATCTCTGCGTAAAAACCGGATCGAACAGAACACGAAGCCCTCCCGCAAATTCCACATAATAGCACGCATGACCCAGCCACGTCGCGCGGAGATTTTGTGTTTCCCTTGAGGGAAGGAAAGTAGGTTTGTGGACTGGGACCGTGGGCGGTGTTGTGTCGACTGTCTTCCTTTCCCCAGTGAGACCTCCTAACACCCCCCATTTGAATATCGCCCACATGTTCATATCTTCCCATGAATCCCACGGGTTGAGAAACCCTTTCCCCTTCTTATTATGATGTTTCTTCAGACTCGCATCGGCGGGTTGCGGCGAAGGTCGCGAAGGCGAGGAAATGGCAACTGTCGCCATGGCTTCTGTCGATTTGAATCTTCTGGATTGCTGTATTATCTGTCGATGTCGCGTGGTGATCTGTAATAGCTGTCTGTTGTTCTGCACTGGCGTGAATCTGCTGAATCGGCTAAGGACGAAGCTCATGGTAAAAAACGAAAGAGGGTGAGCAGCGCGATGGAAGGTTAATGAGATTCGATGGCTGACGATACTGTACCTGGCGTAGTCAGCGCCATGCAGCTTGCTACGGGCGAGAAGGATGAACACAAATGTCCGTGATGATGCGCGTTCGGACGGGTTTAGGCGATGGTCAATTCCATTGTTCTAGCTCATGCACGGACCTCCGGATTTAAGAATCGCCGGATTGCTGGGGTCTAAATCTTGGGCGTGCAGGACTCCAGACATCAACAACAACAATGCTATCACGGCAATATGCATCCTCTCTATACTTGCGATGAACGTGTCATCGATCTCAAGGTCTCTCTGCCTGTATGCAGAGGCTTTCGGCTGAAATCATGAGTCCGACTTAACAGCTCATGTCTACAGGCAGATCATCCTTTGGCTCGGAGCCTGGTCTATGCTATGGCTGGACCACTTACAGGCAGCTTCCAGGAGTATCGCAACAGTCATGGGCGGAGAGCTTAAACGTCAGTCTCTGAGGATATTCTTGACTGCTCAGAAAAAGAGTGCAGCGGCTCCGGTCATTCGGCTTTTGCATTGAACACGACTTCTACTTGTTGCAACACTTCAGACTTTGGTCTTCATCTCCAGAAGACGAGTGCGTTCCGTCTTCCTTGAGGCTATCGCCGGTAAACATCACTACAGGTATAGTGGTAAGGCCACTCATGATCGCCAGGCTCCAAGCCATCGTGGCCCATCCGGCTGCTCGCTGCACAAAACCAGCCCACAAGATACCGATCGTGAGCCCCAGGGTGTAGGCTGCCCACCACAAGCCCTGTGCTTGGGCAAAGGCTCCTTTCGATCCGCATACTCCCGGGTTCTTGCGCTCGAGCTCCATAACTACATGTCCTGTCTCTGCGCAGAATATGGGCACTGTGGTGCCTAGAAGGCAGTCCAGTAGCGATAGTAGCGCAGCAAGCAATACTTTGTCCGATACGTTGTCCTCGTCGACGAAGCGGAGGCATACCAGAACCGCAGGTGAAAGCAAAAATCCTGCTGCGGCTATCCATCTTCCACCAACTCTGTCAGCCCATGCACCAACCAAAGGGCTCGCAAATTCGGGCAGTGCCAAAGCCATAAAGAGTAACCCTGCCGTCTGCGAGCTCCAACCAAAAAGCTCCTTCACATGGACGGTCAAAGTCGCGTCGAAAGATCCCAAGACTGCTGCGTGCGCGAACGTTGCCCATAGAGCAGACAACATTCGCGCGGACTTGAGCAGCAGTGGTGCCACGAATTGCGTACGCTTTCTTGGTGGCCGAGAGTGGTCTTCCGCGTCCGCGGTGTTCTCTCTCAATTTGGACTGCGGTTCTACCAGCAGGACACGCAGCATGAGGTCCAGGAAGAAGATTCCACACATCATGCTCCAGACACCATGGTTTCCAGCGTGTTCATACATAACACCTCCGAGCACGGGGCCGAGAAACACGCCCAACGATAGGCTCAAACTTGTGTATCCTAAGAACCTTGCTAATTGCGCCTCTGGAACCGTATCAACGATCAAAGCGAGAGTGTTCGTCCACACCATCGCTGAGCCGAATCCTAAGATCATTTGGCCGATTATCCATAGAGCAATATGAGTGCCAATGATGAGGAAGGTTACGCCAACAGACTGCACGATGACAGCGGCGACAAATAAGGGCTTGCGCCGTCGACAACGATCCGAAAACCAGCCTGCAAATGCTATGCCAAGTGTGTCAGCGACGTTGTCGAACATGACACCTCCATAATATGACGTACGTGTCGAGAGCACAACAGTCGCTGCCTGAATTGCCGGCAAAAGTGTGACACATAGCTCAACTACACGCCTCCGACATTAGATGAGCTGCCGACAGTCGCAGAAGAGGGTTTGCCTGATACCTTGCGAATTGGGCACATTTGCTCGATCAGGCAGAGCAAATGGTAAGATGGGCGGGAGAATCGTCGCAGCGATGATATCCTGCAGTATACCTCGATCAGCGCATTGTACTTTGTTCCAGTCTCGTTCCAGCCTTGCCAGTGTTTAGGCCCATTTGACCTACTGAGAAAGTGGCAACACAGCAGCTTATCAGCAAAAAGCCTAGTGACGAGCAGAGCCTGAGCCTCGCTTGATCAAGACGCTGTACCATGGCCGCGATCAAGGCAGCAATGTCAAGATCGATGAGGCTGTCAACAGAAGGCTGTGAATTATATATTCTGTCACGTGAGTGGGTCTAGAACGACGCCAGATGCGATTCGACACATCAACGGACCGATCATCAGAAGTCAGGCTGCACATCCGAGCCGCGGGGCGCCTCACCTCTGATGATGCTCCGTTGACCACACGGTGGTCTAAAACCGTCGTCTGGGAATTGATTCTGGCTACCTTTGCAGAAGGTGGGACGGCACATCTGCCTCTTTGAACCGGCTCACGTGGTCCGCGAGCATCTTCAAATTGCAGGCTTAAAGCCATATGCATGCAGAGGATGTTGTGTCTCGGAGACACGCGTACAGAGGTACCTATTCTCAATATCTGTGCATCAATCGATGTCTTACTCACCCGAGGCTTTGACACGCCCACTTAACATCCATTGACTCTTACAATTGCTTTGTATGCCTGTGGGTGGCAAGGCGCAATTGGCAATTGCTTCGGTAACCTGTTTGAATAGAGACCGTCGCGGAACAATGATACGCATATGCTATCGATACATAGCTGTAATGATCTATATGTAAAGCGGAAAGCACAAGGATCTTCAAGCATTTATCCATGCACCGCACGATCCTTCATTTAGCGTGTCAGATGGCAAGACAGCCTGTCTCAAGGCGGATTTTGCGAAACCGGCGAATGGGGATGTAAAGAACGTGATGGAAGCATAATCTTCAGGAGGTCGAGTGCCAATCAGATGGATTCTCGTGGTGAGCGAATAGAGCTCGGAGAGATCGACTATCATCTGGGAACGAAATCTTCCCGACCGAGTACTGGGTTGCTTTGCCGAATACGATGCAGCCCGTCAGATCATCATTGGATTCGTGAGTGGTATTGAGGGGTCTCAGTTTTGTTGTCGGCAGCAGGAGGACTTAGCATCCTCTTGGAACAATGCTGCTGTTGGCAGAGACGTAATGGCCGGGTTCACGGAGACACTGTTGTCTGACGGGGCCTTGCCGGACTCCATGGTATCTCGATACTGGACACCGATACAAAGTCGTCTTTTGACAGCATCTGCCAATACGGGTCGAGCGCCGTTGAGAAAGTTGATTCGGGAGACTGATGCAACACGATGGGTGGAGTTTGAAGTTCCACCGGCGACTATCCCGTTGTACAATTATTGACTGTGAGATCACGGTACCTACAACAATTTGTGGCTTAGACGACCTGGTCGAAACGTGGACAATCACGCCAGAAGACGCATTTATTGATCAGCGTACTGGCGCTGCTCATTTGTGCAGGATCGTCAATTTTCGAGAAGAGCTCCAGTGTTGTTATCGTTTCGCATACCCGATTCGCAGTGGCGATTGCTCGCTTGCAAATTCAATAGTCATGCCAGAAAGTGTGTTGACTACAGAAGCCCGAGATTGTCCAGTGAGAGCATCGCTGAAATGCGCATTCAAAGCAACCTCACTACCACGAAGGCTCGAATGAAAACATAATGGTGCCTGGCTGACTTGTGTGATCGCTTGTGCTCGGTGTGTTGTGCGCATTGACAGCCGCACCTCTGTTATTTGGGCCTGAGTGGTACAGAAAAGGATCTGATGCGAGGTAGAGAAACCTCGCCCAGCTTAGGCCAAACTTCGCAGGCGCGTCTAGTTGAAGAGCTGCATATGACGATGGACAGCACCAATTATACATGCCCATACTACTAGTAGATGAGGGGTTTCATCGGCGTCAACCAGCACGGAGTACCGTCTCAGTGCTCGGCCACATAGTCCTTTAGGCAGTCCGGTATGTTTCGTGCTACTCTTTGAGCAAGATTGAGCGAGTGTGGAGGGTCCAATGCGTGGCGACTGCGCTTGGCTCGACATTTGACAAGGCAGACCGATCGCAGCAGATCGTGGATCAATATTCCGCGATTACTTCCAATGATCAAATGTAGCTGACGATCGGCTCGTAGACTGTCGTCGAAGCTCTTCAAGCTTAGGATCAGCCTCGAAGCGCCGTAACCATTTTTGGCGTACATCCCACACTTGCGGACATCGGCTCTCCACAGCGTCTTCAAGCCACACGGCACCCTTCTCGTCGTTCTGAAGTCTCAAGATATACGCTGCTCGCAGAGCGTTTATTGAAAACGCCCTTGAGGTCATTTTACGTGATGTCTTCATGCCGAATTGTAAATAGGTAGGAGCCATGTCTAGGAACAGCTTGCCATTTGGCTCCGTTGGATGGTAAAGCATGATCATTGCTTCATTGTGCGCTCTCATGGTTCCGTGCGTGCTGATTTTGTTCGCAGAAATGAGCACAGTTGACAGGGCAGGGTCGTAGGGTGGCAGTGTGGTACTTTTAGTCATGCGGCTACCGCTCACCAGCGCCGCCATGATCATCCACTTCAAGTGTTTACCCGAGAAGTCTTTGAGCGCTCTCTCCAGAGTCTTCAGAGGAAGTACAAGTGAGTCGGACAATTCGACTTGGGCGTCCATTATGCCGACCACCCACAAATGACGTTCGGGTACGTCCACGTCGCGCTTTTCGTTGTTCATTTCATGAAGCAGCCAATTCCAGATGTCATTGTCTCTGCCTTCGGCGACCGAAAAGTAGCAAAGACAATTTACAAATATGCGATCTAGTGAGAGCGCATCCCTGACGGTCATGTCTTGGCTCCACAGCCAGTGAAGCACCCGTTCGCCAATCCGCCGAGCTTCGCTGTCTGGATGTCGTTCTGAGAGCGGTGTCACTTGCAAGTCATTCTTGAGATGGTACAAACAGGAACGTGCTTGCTCTTTGGTGGCCTTCCCTCCAGCTGCTAAGTGCACAAATTGTTCCACAGAGATTGCAGGCAGAGCAGCGGTCTCTTTTTCTTCCTCTTGCCGCCTGACCCAAGAATACTTGTCACCATGACTGACGCCGTGCTTCCGGTACACCTTGCTCAATGGCAACATTCCCCAACGTTGCTTGGTGGTCTTATTCTCTTCATAGTCTCGATAGCGCTCAGATGAAGTATGTTTCGTCGACAAGTATCTTGACGCGACGACTGAGGATGTGACCGCAGGGACCAGTGTAGGACGAAATGCGAAACATTTTTGAAAGATCAAGGGAGCGCCCCAAGAGACACTTGGTCCACAAAGCTTCCAGAAAGAACGAGACATGAAGGGAATAATGCTGGTGACGAACGAAGAAAGATCGTTTCATCTGGTGAAGGCAGGTCATACTCTGCCAAGACTCCATGCCAGGCGGCTGGATCAAAATTCAAGCGCGTTGTGCAACACAACCTCGTCACAGTGACAACTCGTTCTCGATACTTCCCCTTGCAGTATCACAACTATCAGATGTTGAGCTCTCATCACCTTGCGACAACACCCAATGGCAAGACTTCTCAAAGGTGGTTTGCTACCTGCAACACGTATCCGCAAGAATTTTGACGCTTCAGAAACTCGGCGCCATTCTTACCGGATTAACTCTGCTCCAGAATACTGAAAGATGCAGACCCGAAACAGCACAGATAAGAAGTCCAGCCTTAAGTTAGGTATACTGTTATGCTAGACTCGAGTGCTGCGATGCGTTTACCTTTATAGGCTTACGAATGTTACATACTGTGGTAGCGTGACATTTTGCATTGTCGTCCTGTGTCTCGCGGCGTACGTCCTAGCCGTGGAGCCACGGCCAGACCTGGAATTGATTGGAAGCGCAGATACAAAGATACGGCAGTCTAGGACGCAACCGGTTGTGGGAGATGGTCTTCTCCGGACACCAGTAGCTGTGCCTTAGAGTTGAATTCGGGCCCTAAATCAACCCTTACCGTGTCCGAGCCCCGACGACAAGACGGTCTATCTAGTCTCGAACAGAGTCTATCAGGCATCATCGACTAACGTAGATCTTGCGACAGAATACGAAGTGCCCTAAGCAAACGGACTTCCTACTCACAGCAGCCTATTCGCTCCGCCTCAGACCAAGTCGAACTAGCAAAGGTCTACCTTACATCTATTGCCTCTGGTGTGTCACAAAGTCGTGCCAATGAGCCAGATTTGTCTTCTATATTTGGCGGCCAATATCTTGGTCTCGAGCGAGTATGCATTATAAAACTGAGGAGAAGCACGCTCTGCAGGCCGAATGGGCGTCCATCCTTCGAGCAAATCAATTCCTTCGCATACACGAATCGAGCCGACAATGCACGCTTCTATCCACACCTTACTCATACTCTACATATCTCTCGTACTCGCACGACCACAAGGCAATACATGTCCAGGCGGCCCCGGCTCGAGTCGATCTTGCCCAGGAGAAAATCCCTCAACTCCAACATTGTGTAAACCACCTCCGGAACAACTATTTTATCAAGTGATAAACTGCGAAAGTTCATGCAACAGTTACGTAGGTCTTGCCACGCTCCAATCATGCCTGCAGATGTTGGTGGTTGCTGAATTATTTGCAGTGCAAGGACAAAGGTTGTTCCGCAAAATGTGAACTCACAGGAAGAGGCGGCGCTATATGTAAATGCGGGTAGGAGAACTGCTGATATCCATCTCACATTGAGTCTGGGACGGCTGTAGCATCGTACAGCCTCGATCTCGCTTCGAGAAGGATTTGTACGATCAGCTGGGCGAGAGTAGCATCGAATGTGCACAGGTGTGGGAGAAATATGGCGAGATGTTGTATCATGGAACATGGAGCACCACGACGACGACCAAACACCAGATGTTTCTCAACCAGCGATATCTTCCACTCTCAACAGTCCGTCCGCCATACCAGCCGCAGCCCATCCAGCGACCTGCAAATTCGGGTTCCAAGCCACTGCCGTAACCGCAGTCTTCTCCTCATAAATCGTAGTGTACAGGATTCCGTTTCTTGCATTTGATGAAGGCGCACCAATCACGTTCTGCAGCGTGATCTTTTCTGCTTTGAAGCCCTCCACGAATCGAGCAAGACCAACTTTTCCAATGAAAGCCTTGTCATCAATATCGCTTGGGTTGTCATCGTCAGCAGAAGCAGCGGCCTCTTCCTCCGTAGGTCGTCTCCACTCGTGAGAAAACCACGTCTGAGACCAGAGTGTACTCTTGCCACCGTCTGCAACGCGTCGTATCGGATTCGTGCCAGAAACTTCTCCGCCCACAGTGCCGGTCAGAATGAATGGGTGACATTGGCTGACGGCAATGCACGAGACATGGCTCTTGCACTTCGTCAAGCCAATTGTCCCAAACCATCTTCTGAGAGGATAGGCCCTCACGATCTGATTGTCCTCAGCACTTACTGCGCTCTTGACGAATTCGTGCCACAGTATGACTGGCTGTCCAATGCGACTTCGTGCAGAGAGCGTTGTACTGCTTGGGCCGAAAGGATGCGGTTTCGATAGATCGGTAAGTGTCTCGAAGCCGTTCATTGATGTCGTCATGAGCATGTGAGGGAAGCCAGGCCATCCGGAGGAGATATCCATGATGTAGGAAGTGCTTAGACTACCGTACAATACCGGGCGAGGATTGTTTTTGGACGATCGAAGTGATTCAGCAATGTCCCAGATACCTACGCATCCATTGGCACAGGCGACTGCTATTCGGGTCGAGCTGAGCCAAGTGAGGCTTGAGCACACAGTGTTTGGAGGTCGAACTTCGAAGGCGCACTTCTCCACCAGTACATATCCTGTGGAGTCATCTGGTGGTGGCTTGCCAACTCCGAGGACTCTGGCAGCGCCATCGCCTGATATGAATGCGAGGAACCCCATCACTGCAGTCTCTTTGGCTGGCACGGGACACCATTTGAGCGTTTTGATGTCCCCGACGGCCATGCAGATCACTTTGCACAGCCTTGGCGGCGCGGCCTTTGCGATATGCCCCGTCTTATCGGCTGTGAATTCCCAGATTTGTATGCTCGACTTGTAGTCAGGCTGTGGCGAGAATGCTGGCGCGGATCGCGGTGGATCGCGTTTCGGCAGGACAGAAACGGCCAGATAATGTTTAGATCCAAACTGGCTTGGAGCCCAATCTATGCTCTGAATCTTTGCACCTAGATTGAGGAGATAGCCAGTCTTGTAATCATTTGGAAGATTCTCCTGCCATTGCTGTCCAGGAGGTGGAACTTTCTCGAATGGCTGCGCGAGCGGAAGGAACTGTCCCGGCTGCAATCGATGTAGCTTCTGCCCTTCGATGCCGCCCATGGCCACACATCTCACGCCATTCGTGTTTTGTGGCAGATACTCTTGCGCCTCATCTTCGGTCAGACCGGTGACGACGAGGCGCGCTACGAATGCCTCTTTGCCTCCATCCTTGTGATACCACCTCCAATTCGCCTCAGCTTTGACCATTTCGCGTTCGTATGCTGCAGTGAAAGCAAATCCACCAGTATCGTCCTTCTTGGGTTTCCGGCTTGGGAAGCAGGCCTCCAAGCCCCACTTCGTCCTCGTTCTGAGAAGCGTTTCCCAGTCGTCCTTGGTGGGTCCAAAGTAATGCAGTCTCCTCCGAAGTTTTGACATACGATTGTGAATTTCGGCATTGTCAAGAACGCCTCTTGTGTAGGCCACGTCTTCTGCTGGGCGGGACCGCTTCAACTTGCGTTTCTGCAGCTTTGTTAAAATTGGAGGCCCTGCGTGGGGTTCTTCAGCGATGGAAATGTTGTCATCGAGGTCGCGCTCTCCAGCATTGCTATCGAGGTCGCGCTCTCCAGCATTGCTATCGAGGTCGTCCTCCACCTCTTCCACAGCTCCGAGTTCCACGATTTCTGACATGTCATCGTCGCTTGGCTCTGGTGACCCAGCACCAGTGTGAAAAGAGTCCGCATCGTCTTGATCCAATTCGTCGTCATCGTTGACCAGGCCCTCCTCGCCAGACTCCTTCTCAGACTGAAGTTCTTCTATGCCCTCGAAAGCGTCCACGGTATACCTCCTCCGCGGACCACTTCGCCGAGCGGATCTTAGTGAAGTCATGATGCTAAGAGAAAAAAGAACAGCGAGAATACTTAGCTTTAGTTACCTCAATGGACAACTTACCACTTACTGTGATGCCACTATTATTCCACCCAAGACGCGAAAATGACGCGCTCACGGCTGCGCGGCCAGAAGTATATGTGGTCTCTCAGCGCCAACAACTCGGACGCAGACTTCAGACTGGCTGCTCGATGGCGCGTCGAGTTTGTCCTGGTCTTGCGATTGCTTGACGCAAGGTTCTGAAGAAGTGGGATGAGAGGTGAAGTGAAGGTTTGAGTTCGCCAATGTCGTTGGCTTGGCAGGGCAAGAGGCGCGAGGGACTTGGTGCAACGTCGAGCAATGCCGCAGCCAGATATGCCACAATGCGACGACACATTTCGAGCCGATTATGGCTGCCATCAGTCTGCATCATCCTCCTCTTCTCGGGCATAGCAACGGCTAGCTTAGGCGATCGTCTGCCAGAGTTCAAGCAATGTGTGGAAGTAAGAAGAGACATGATTGTGTGCTCTAAGAAGCAGACGCTGAGAGGCGACGACATAGGACTGTATAGAAGCCAATTGTGGCGCGGATGGGCCTAGCATCTGTAAGTATACCTTCACGCCAACTGATTGCGAAGATCTCTAATGCAACCATCTTCCAGCCCTTCTCCATCGCCTCCTCTTCTGGACCTGTCCTTCCGAATGCGACTATGCATGCCAACACATCGTTACCGACCAACGACTAAGCCGCGACCCTCCATACCTCTCGCCGATAGTCCAATTTCACGGCAAATGGCCCTTCTACCGCCTGTTCGGCATGCAAGAGCCTGCCTCCGTCCTCTTCTCCCTTCTCAACTTCCTCGCGCACCAGCATGGCATTAGCAAGATCAGGGAGCAGATACCAGCTCGATATGCTCTGAGGAAATACTACTTGGGCTTTGGATACTTCGGTCTTGCTAGTTGGATCTTCAGCATGATCTTCCATACACGCGACAGCAACGTCACCGAGAAATTGGACTACTTTGCAGCAGGAGCGAGTGTCATGTATGGGATGTTCTACACACCAATAAGGATCTTTCGACTCGATCGCAAGGACATTTTTGGCAACAAGACGGGCACAGTCGTGCGAATGTGGACATTGCTGTGCGTCACGTTGTACCTATGCCATGTCGGATATCTCACGTTTATCCGATTTGACTACACCTACAACATGGCAGCGAATGTGGTTGTTGGGCTGATCCAGAATGTGATGTGGACATGGTTCTCGATCTCGAGATTCAGGAAGGTTGGAAGGCTGTGGGCTGCTTGGCCTGGACTGATCGTGTTCTGGATCATTTTTGCAATGAGTCTAGAGCTCTTCGATTTCCCACCTTGGAAGGGCATGGTAGATGCGCATGCGCTGTGGCATCTCGGGACAGTAGGTCCAACGATCTGGTGGTATAAGTAAGTGACGCCGTTGCGAGCTCGATACGGCACATATTGACATGGATGCAGCTTTTTGTTGAAGGATGCCCAGGAAGATCTACAGGCTGAACGCCTGAAACAGTAGCATTGGCCTTTGGTAGCTCCAGAGAGCGACTGACACAATAGCCTCGAACATTCACCGAACTGTTTCCCGAATCCTGGCTCCAGATCGATGAGTGCGCACGGTGGCCAGCCGAGCTTTCTAGACAGTGCCTCGTTCAAGAGGCCGAGCATGATCTTTCGTCCACTTACAACACGGCTCAGGTCATTGATGTGCATGATTTTCTTGTATGCCAGCAATCTTTAGACTTACACATGTTTACAGTCGAAGGCAGAGCGCGTGCCTACACCTGTAGAGGGTCAACATGGCTACGAAATGCAGGTAACCTTCAAGAGCAAACAAGAAGCAAGGAAGTTTCGAATGCTGCGCTGGGCGTAAGTCAACATTGCATAATTGGTCTAACAGACGAGGACAAATTTTCCAGTAACGACCGCTTTGCACAAATTTGCAGTGCTCTTCCAAGACAAGCCATCTCGCACCCACACTCCATCAGCTTCAATATGAGCACCGTCAGTAAGTCTTCCGCTCTTTCGTGGTCAACTACAAGCTGACGCGCGTCACTTTCTTGTATGTCTTGTGGGCGATCTTGAGCTGGCGTCTCGCCACACTACTGCGTCTTGATAGCGTTTTGTCTGCCTCAGCAATGTCGATGCAGCCGTCGACGTCCTGTTCAGAGCACAGTGGGATTAGTTGCTTAATGCCCATGTCACAGAACTTGCCGTCGACGCCGATGAAGTCTTCACCCCAGGATGTCTCAGAGCTGCAAAGCTCCTCTGCGGTTTGGCCCGGGATGCTCGAGATGACGAGCTCATCGACGAGCCACTGCGGCCTTTCGGGCACGTCTCGTTTAGCTGGTTGTGCTGTTGCAGATCAGTCACGGCCACAATCACGAGTTCAAATGATCACACCTCCGATAGGGCCTTCATCTCTTCCAAATATCGTCGACTGGCAGGCCCTCCCGCCCTCGAGGGTCGCACGCACATCTGCCCCGTATGCTCGGGTCCTGAACTTCATCGAGGCACTCATTGTCCCGTCAGTAAAGTCAGAGTCCAGCCAGGTACCTATTAATCGGTCAGTCTGAGCGGCGAAGCGGCAGGGGAGAAACTTCAAAAATGACTCACAGTGCGGTACATATTCTCCTCCGCCATTTGGAATGGTACCAGCTGACTCCTTTCCAAAAGTCCAACGTTGGCCACACTCCTTTCCGATGTCTCCAGTCCAAGCGCCACCCTCCGTATCGTCGACGAAGCCGACCGCGATCCAGGATATACAGATCCCGTCGTTTCCAGCTGCAAGAGAGACGAACGTTGCCTGCTGACCCGACACTCTCTGGTCAATAACAACTTTCGCAACGCCTCCGTTATCAACGAAAGTTCCGGAAGACTGTCCAATGAACTGGTTGCCCGAGTTATATCCAAATGCGGCGGAAATAGTGCCATTCTACGGCTCGTCAGTGGCATGCGCAAGATCAAATCGGTTGCAACTTACCAGATCATTTGGATTGTCTCCAGGATCCGATCTTCCAGCTTTGA
The DNA here is from genome assembly GCF_019650295.1 of Cercospora kikuchii. Classification (NCBI taxonomy): domain Eukaryota; kingdom Fungi; phylum Ascomycota; class Dothideomycetes; order Mycosphaerellales; family Mycosphaerellaceae; genus Cercospora; species Cercospora kikuchii. The sequence continues at coordinate 192,636 of NW_025408587.1, forward strand.
TGGTCACGATGGTGCCTTCAGGCTCCGCCTCTGGAGCGAAATTCGACTTGATGAAGTCGATAATACCTAGGCCGGTACCGATGGCACCAAGTGCCTCGATGGCGCCAACTTGTCTCCGATCAAGGCTGGTGGCGACCTTATCGTCAGTGCTCAGTCCGAACGTGAGGCTTGGAAGAAGGCAGAGAATGCTGAGGGCCATGTTGGGTGCCATGATCGGAGCCATGATCGAGAAGCAATGGGAAATGTGCTCGTGAATTGCTTGGGAATGAGGTGTCGAGTGCTGCTCTACAATCCTCCAGCAGGGTGATATCAAAAAGGCTTTATATCCTTGCGCTTGCCCCTCCATGCACTCGTTCGCTCGTAGCCTAAGCAAAGGTTAACGGCCATTCTGAGCGGCGGGACGCTACGAAGCTCAAGTCAAGCGCCTGAACGAGGCCATGGCCCCAAAAAGCAATTACGAGTGTCGGTCTTCCTGAGCATCATCGATGTTGATCATATCCATGGCGCTACGATGCTACGACCACATGACAGAGGCACGGCACAGCACACCCCGCCTGATCAGCCGTAGCAGTGCATGTTCGGCCAAGGCATACGACGCTTGTTGCGCGCTCGGCGCTCGAACTGGCAGCGGCATGGATCAAGATTGTCCTTGAGAGATCATCGACCGATCTGAAAGGAGCTCCTTCACCAACACGTAGGAGTATGATCCATGTCACACAGTTGTTTTAGCGTAGACCGGCGTCAAAGGAAGGTCTGCTGCGCCAAGTCAACCGGGCAGGACGACCAATCCATCTACAATGTCTGATTGTATGCTACGCTGGTATTGCATGATATGACCCTGCTTGGACGCCGCTGCTAATCCTCCGAGCCCAGAGCCACAGTCGACATTTTCACCTTCAATACATACCAGTAAGGCCATCGCCGTTGAGTGTCACAGCCGTTCTCGCTCCAGAGGCTTCTGCACAATTTGCCAGCTAGCTGCGTGTCCACTGCACTGCAACGTAACATGCGATCGTCTCGATTCGATTCCCTCAATATGCTTGCTGGCGGCGCAGCATCCATTCAAGGTCCTCGGGATATTTCTGAGTTTGGTCATCAGCTGGATCCGTGAAAACTATAAGCAGCCAAGTCGCTTTGCTATCTATGCTATTCAGCGGCGCAGCAATGATGTCCAGCGCTGGATGCATAGCACGAAGCTACCGGTCCGGGCCGACATTCTCCATGCAGTGGTTACCATCTGGCGTTCATACCTCCACGCATGCTGTGTCATGTCTTCACGCATTCCCAGCCAACTTCACGTCGTTCGGCATAGCATGTTTGCTTGTGAAGGAATCGATGCCCAGTATTCAGCAAGCTTTCGATAGTTGGATACCTATGTCTGCTCGATGTTTGTTCCATCCATCGTTCGATCCGTACTCCAAAGACCATGAAGATCGATGCATCCCCTGGAGCAGGGAGCGTGGCACACGGTATATATGTTCGTCTACCAGGCTCGTAGTCACGTAGCACAAGTGCATCTTGAACCAGCGTCGACTCGCGACTTCTACATCACAACCTCATTCACAGGCTACAGCAATGCAGTTCCCAAACACAGTGCTCCTCATTCTCGGCTTCACCGGACTCTCTGTGCTGGCCAGACATAGTGTTGAGCCTAGACAGAACGATGTTCCGGAGTGCATCAATGGGGTGGAGGGAAACGTCGGCAAGATCTACGACTTCGGTAGGTCCCTTTCACGTGCCTGTACGCTGGACCATTGCTCACACGTGCTGGACCATTGCTCACACGTTTTAGGCGCTGAATGTGCTGATAATTGCTTCGCCAACGAGACCGAGGGTGGCTACAGGGGCACTTGCAAAGGTCGTTGCCAGCCTTTTGGACGTCCAGAACCGCAGTTCGAGTGCCGTGGATCGTAAGTCCGCTGACTGCTGGGCTGATGCACATGTACTGAAGCAATCACAGCTAGTCCGCGAGCCTTGCTCGGAGGTTCCATCGACCTTGGCGTCGCATTCAACCAGTGACTAGGGAATTTTCGCTGTCTGTCCCGCGTGACTAAATTTCTTGTCGAGTCTGCAGCTTCATATGCTTGGGATTCGGTCTGGGCGAGAGCAACGCTAGTAGCACCACAGTAGCAGTGAAATTAAAGTTTGTTTTCATGTTCAAGGTTCGGCGCGATCAACACACCTTCTTGAATCAATCCTTGGCATGCGCGCCTTCTCGGTAGGCACTCGGTTTAGGCATGGTCACCAGCCGCACACGGACGGGACTTTGATCTAGCTCAGGGGGCCGTGCTGATTGCGAGCGCTTGGATAGTTCAGTATGCTTGCCTAGCACTTCAGCTCACACTCCACGCAACACCACCGGATGATGTTGAGCGGGCAGCACAGTCCAGGCCTTCACTCGAGGCACGGCCATCGACAACTCATCGATAAATGACCCGGCATGAGAGAAAGATTGCATTCTGCCGCTCACTGACCGGCTCGCAAGCCTGTCCTCCGCAGCGCCTAATAGCGCACAGAAGCGGCGCAGAAATAAGAAACTTTCGAACAAAGCAAGCCAGCTGCATCCTTTAGAGCGCAATAGCAAACCTTCGCCGCCCAAGCAGCCAAGATCGTCAGTGCATTCGTATCGAAGCAGTATTGCGGCGCAGAATCATCAAGAGCTCTTGTTGGACCGCGCTTATTTGTCGCGAATCATGCCTTTTATGACAGCGCATGTTTCACGCCCAGCTTCGTGCTCTTGGCTGCTCCGCTGATCATAGCCTGGTACGCCCGCAGGAGAGAGCTAGCACATATTGCACTCTGATCTTTGCCTTGGCCGACGTCGTCGTATGCTCAGAAACATACTGTGCCACATCCGCGCATGTAAAGAAGACTATTGTCAACATTCCAGTACTCCAGCTCCCCGTTTACAACCAAAAACTCGAAGGAATTGTCGCACTCGCAGTTCAAGAGCTAGCACGTACCATGGAGGCCCGGACTCTTGCTACAAGAAGACTCTCAGCGCTGATCTTGGTTAACCTTGCCGGCCTGCTCTTGAAGACTGCCCAAGCACAATCGGACAACCTCGCTGTGACATTCTCCCCGGACACCCTCAGTACATGCGCTAGCCCTTCGAATGTTACAGACCAACAAGGTTTCACAATCTCAATTTCCGGCGTTCCGCTCGTGAACCACTGCTTCGACCTCGCCTCACTCACACAAAGCCCGAACTCCTCAGGCATCATAAACCAGACAGATCGTCTACCGGACAACATCAAATACCCGGATCTGGACCCCTTCTACTATAATCTCACCAACCAAGCCGCGTACGATGCGTCAAAAAACTATTCCAACATCTTCTATGAACAACTCGTGCTGGCGGCCGGAGCCGGCGAGACTGATGTCCAGGAAAACACGGCCGCCCGGCGAATAACACTCTTCTCTGGGCCAAACTGCACGCACTTGTACAACCCTGACAAGCGACGTGATGAGGATTGGTACAGGATTTCTTGTGTCAGTCCTGAGGAGGGTCAGTGTAATCGAGCGAGTATTGGGATCAAGAGCTTTATTGTAGCTAATCCATTGGATCGGTTCAATGGGGGAGGGGAAGAGGAGTGTAATACGTTTGCGTTGTTTGGAGGGGCAGAGAGGTTGAGCGGGAGTGCTTGGAAGGTTGTTGTGGGAGTGATCATGGCAGTTGGCTGGATGACCAGCTGAGCAAAACGGCGCTTTGAAACGTTTCGCAAAGCACTTCTTGCGAGCAAAGTGCATGACAGCTTTTGCGAGTGAAATACACCGCGATAGGGCAAGTTAAACCTCTGCTGCAATTGATTGAGCATAATCTTGCATTCCGTGTTTGTGCCTACTCTTATAATGTCTCTGTCTGAGCAACGACCGGCTGACTACGACGTTCTCACGCTCAAGTATATGAGCTCGAGTATTCTGTGACATGTGATCATGATAGCTACGGACAAGCAACGTGTCCCTGCATGCAAGTAGCTCCATGTCCTGCGATCGACAATCGTTCTTCTCCACTAGCATGCTGCGGCTCCTTCTCGGCTGTGGCCTAATCCATGACTGTGTCTCAACCATCATACAGAGCTTCCAAGTAGAGCAGGCTGCCATACCATGTTGCCATATGTTGAGCTTGTCACAGGAGGGCCACTCGCTGCATCAGTTGCCACAATCGCTCACTGGGTACGACGTTCGAACAGAGTTCCACCGTGACCTTAGGATCTCTTCTCACGATGTGGTACCCCTTGTCTTGATACTTTTGCAGAATATCTTCCATCGAAAGCTCCAGTGCATCCGATGGTTCTCCTGCTGCCTCGCGAAAACGTCTGCCGCACTGATGCATTGAAGTGATGATGTCTCTGAACGTGATTCCGTCTTCAGACCGGACCACACAATCCACGGTATCACGCCTGGTCCATCCGGCTGCTCTGCTCTTGACTAGCCAGTGTTGAATGACCCTGACAACCTTGCATGGCGGGTCAGTAATGAATGCATCCAGTACCGGGCTCTGGCCTGTGAAGGTAGAACCGAGTGCCGACGGCGCATTCAGCGATCTTGCTAACATGCGCACTTTCCTTCCAAGTGTTGCGCTGACTCGCTCGGGCGTTCGAGCATTGAGCCTGTCAGCAGCCGAATCCTTGAAATGATTCATGAGAACCAGTAGAGGATGAAGCTTCACAGGCTGAAGGAACGTACGGGACTTGATGCTCGCCTCATCCGGCAACTCACTGAGTTCGGTATCGTCGGGCGCTGGAAAGATTCTTGCGATTGTGAATGTAAGTGCTTCCTTGAATTCCCAGACTTTCCTCGGGGTCGCGGAGAGGAGGAAAAGCTTCTCTTTGATTGCCTTCGAGGTATTGACCAGAGCTTTCCATTGAGTACAAACACGGTATGCGCTGTACACCGATTTGACAGGAAGCTGCAGAATGATGTTCTCGAGAAGCTCGGCGGTATTGAAGACAGCTTGACGGGGCGCGTCTACTTGCGTGAATATCGTGGTTTCGGCTGCTGTAGCAGGGGCTGTGGCCTGCTTCGAAGCGCGAGGAGCCTGTGTGGTGTTAGTGTTGAGCGCGGCAGCGCGACTAAAGGTGACGATCACTGACCTTTGCTTTGCGTGTTGCGACTCCGTCGCTCTCGTTCAAAGGCGCTTTGCGCTTCTTGCTCGCCATGCTCTCGATGCCGATGAGATGTCTCGCGCCAGACGCTTCTGGTGCGGCGCGATCTCGCGAGCAGACGGTGATGAGAAGACAATGAATGGTGAAAGTGAGGGTCGCGCGTCAGCAATAGCAAACACGCCAAGGCGTCCTCGCTGCCCGTCTCTTATCGCCGTCGCATCCGCCCCGCCCCGCCACCGATATTGATTGACCCCCCATCAACTCCAGCCCACCCCATTCACGTACCCCTCAGCCACCGCACCGCCGCCGCCTCAGTTTAAAGCTATATAACTCCGCTGCAATCCTGCTTACTCATGAAATCGACTCGGTACCACCTTTCAGGATTGGTTTAGGAAAGGTGCCCCAGTCGTAGGTCAGCAGGCACACTGGGAAATGCCGAGTACCAGTGTGATCCTTGGTTCCTTAAAAGATGTCTGCCGACTCGCAGGAGAGTCGTCGGGCTATCTTTTTGCTGTTTTGTTTGATGTTCTGGTAGTCCAAGGTTCGAGCCAGGGGTTTGGCTTGAATTCTTTTTGCAGCGGCGCGGCGTACTTTTAGCGACAGCGACGTTCTCGATCGGAGGCAACTTCGCGCACCGCCAACAACTGCTCCATTGGCAGTTCTCCTCGGTCTCAGCTGGTAGCTGTTCTGTGTGAGTTGTGCCACGTCCTTTTGCATCCGTCCGTTCAGTGCGCGTCTTGGACGTTTTGTGTGAAACGAAGTTCCATTGCTGTGGTCTTGAGGTCTGTCTATGTGATCCTCACAGAATTTTGGCATCCTTTTTGGCCGGCCTGTCACCGAAGATGGTCGTGCCTACTCTCACTTCATCGCTTCCAGCAGAGATGGCAGCCTCAAAGTCCTGGCTCATGCCCATGCTCAGCTTCAGCTCATCCTTCTCGATCCCAAGGTCGCCGGCGACTTTGTCCCTCGTGTCTCTCAGCGTGACAAAGTCCTCATTCAACACATCGGGCGAAGATGCCTCCTGACTTCTCGCGATCGCGCCAATGGTCATGAGCCCTGCCAACTGCAAACTCGGGCACTGGTCCCGCACATGTTTGCAGAGCTCAGTCGCATCCTTCGGCTCAACACCGCTCTTGCTCTCCTCGCCTGAGGTGTTGACTTGCACCAGCACCCGCAGCTTTTCCGTCAAAGACTCTTTCTCCGCGAGCGACTTTCTGCCTTTCTCTAGCTCGTTGGCCTTCTTTGCCGTGTCCACACTGCTCACGCACCACAGGTTTGGCACCTCTGAAGCCAATGGCTTGCACTTATTGGTCTGCAGACCTCCAATCATGTGCCATCTGATCGACCTCGGAAGCAGACCCGCCTTCTTCGTCAACTCGTCCGAGTAGTTCTCGCCGAAGTCACTCTGCTTCAGAGGTGACTGGTGTAGCGCCAGAATATCAGTGGCAGGTTTCAGCTTCGAGACGGCGATCACCCTGACCTATGCTTCATGTCAGTTCTGCACATGCAATCCTCTGTTTTCTACACATACCGCGCGACTCCCTCGAACAGCATCGACGCGCTTCACGACCTGTTCGAGGTTTTCCACGAGCACCTTGGCCCGCGCGGGATCGACTCGCATCTCTTCCACCGAATCGGACATGGCACGAATACTCGATGGCCTGTGCAAAGTGCTGTCAATGGACGAAGGCCTGCACTGCTTGGCTTGTGAGTACGCATGAAGTCATCCTCGGGCGAAGTTTGCAGCGAGCCAAGGCCGATCCTGGACGGATCGTGCTTGCCCCGCAACGGAAGATGTGGAGGCAGATGGACTGATCGTCAGGCACGACTTCACCTCCTCATCGACACAGTTTTTGAGTCGTCCAGATTTTACAGCATGACATTGAAACGCATGCGGTAAACGGCAGAAAGACTTGCGTGCCATGCTCAATCAATTCTCATTACAGTGTTCGGGACTCCGCTGAGAAGCCGCTTCTCCAGTCTTGTCAACTGAACGACATTCTTCTGTACTCAAGATCGGTAGTTGGAACCTTGCCGCGCTAGGCAAGACGCGCTAAGCACGGCTGCACGACAGGCTTGTCAACATGCAGGCTCTTCGCCCGCAGGCGGGTTGATGGCCACCGAAACATGCTACAATCTCATCGCCACTCCGCGTGGCATGAATGCCGGGCAGGCATCCGAACAAGGATGAGAGAGTATCTCAGGCACCACCGAGAAGCGAACGGTGTGAAAGTCTCGCGAAATATGCGGCTGATCGGTACTGCTTCTCGTCTTTTAAGCGAGCTCCAAAAGCATAAAACGAGTCGTGAGTACTGCTCACCATTGTCTCTCATTCTCTTCTTCTTGAACTTGGAGCAATTGTTTTACGTCGGACAGGATGCTGCTCCGAGTACTAAGCACAGCATATCTTGCTGGACTGGCCGCAGCGAAGTACGATGAATACATCTTAGCCCCGAGATCACGGACCATCAGCCCCAGATCTGTCTACCAAGTCAACGGAACAGTCGAAGATGCAGAATCACTCCTTGTCGGTGGTGAGGGAGGTGCGACATTCACGGACGATTCGACAGTAACCTACGACTTCGGTATCAACATTGGAGGCATCACCACCTTGGTCATTGGAGATGTCGACCCGGACCAATACATCGGCATCGCGTACTCCGAGAGTTCGCTTTGGATCACTCGAGAGGGCAGTGATGCTACTGCAGATGCTGGTCTTGACGAGGTGCTTTGGTTCCAACCTACCGGTCCTGGCAACTACACTGTTGACCCAAGTCACAACCGAGGCGGCTTCAAGTATCTGAGTCTGATCCACAACACCACTGGTAACCTGGAAGTCGAACAGGTTACAGTGCACTACACGGCAATGCCTCATGTGGCCGAGGACGAGATTGCCCAGTACAGCGGGTACTTTCATTCCAACGACGAGCTGGTCAACAGAGTATGGTATGCTGGAGCATACACAAACCAGCTGTGCACAGTAGGTTGCGATATTTCTGCAGGTCAGGGCAGCACGCGTTGACATGACACAGATTGACCCGAGGTATGGCGATTCCTTGCCATTCATTGGCGTGATCAACTCAACCCAAAAAGGAGACGAGACCCCGCCAAATCCGTGGTACACCAACTATACTATCACAAACGGCACATCTGCTCTCGTCGATGGAGCCAAGCGTGATCGTCTAGTTTGGGCGGGCGATATGGCTATCGCTGTGCCGGCCATTATCGTATCGTACGACGACCTTGTATCTGTCGCCAATGCGCTTGATTCTCTCTTCCAGCGCCAGAATGAGTCTGGTCGGCTTCCATACGCTGGCGCCCCCTTCCCTCCTGCGGTCTCCTTCACCTACCATCTTTACACTTTGATTGGAGTTGCCGACTACTACCTCTATTCTGGCGATCTCGACTATGCTCGAGAGAAATGGCCAGCCTACAAACGTGCTATTGACTGGTCCCTCTCCAACATCGACTCTACTGGCCTCATGAACGTCACCTCTCCCGCCGACTGGCTCCGGTTTGGCATGGGTGGTCACAACATTGAAGCGAACGCCATTCTCTACTATACTCTCCAACAAAGCATCCTTTTGGCCGAAGCCCTCAACGAGGATGACGCTGTGGTTTCCAACTGGAGCAGCACGGCCTCCAGAATAAAGACTGTCGCCAACGAACTCCTCTGGAACGAAGACCTCGGCCTCTTCATTGACAACGAGACCACCACCCTCGCTCCACAAGACGGGAATTCCTGGGCCGTTGTCTCCAACATCACCCTCTCTGCCGAGCAAAATCAACGCATCAGCGAGTCTCTCCAGTCCCGGTGGGGTCCCTACGGCGCTCCTGCCCCAGAAGCCGCCGACGCAGTCTCCCCCTTCATCTCCGGCTTCGAACTGCAAACCCACTTCCTGGCCAACAACGCATCTGCAGCACTCGATCTGATCCGTCTGCAATGGGGCTTCATGCTCGACGACCCACGCATGACGAACTCCACTTTCATCGAAGGATACTCGCAGACGGGAGAATTGCACTATGCGCCTTACACCAACGATCCTCGCGTGTCGCATGCACATGGCTGGGCGACAGGTCCGACATCATCGTTGACGTTCTACGTCGCGGGTATCCACATCTTGACCGCAGGTGGAGAGACGTGGGAGTTGAGCCCTAGGTTGGGAGGACTGACTTTTGTTGATGCTGGGTTTGAGACGACTGTTGGTGAATTCAAGAGTCAGGTTAACGGGAGTGAGAGTGGTGAGGTGCAAGGGTTCAGGTTTAGTACGCCCCCAGGCACGACAGGAAGAGTGAGTCTGCCGGGCGTGGAGGGCAGGTTGAGGAGTGCGGATGGGACAGTTGTGAGCCTTGTGGATGGTGAGGCGAGCGATGTGGCTGGTGGTGATTGGGAGCTGGTCCTCGATGGAGGCAACTCGACTGGTGGTGGTAATGGCACGACCGGAGGTTCAACGCCTGTGCCATATACTGGTGGTGCTCCGATGGGTGCGACGGTTTCCGTTTTGGTGGGAGCTGTGGCTGTCATGGCTGCTATTCTGTAATGTGATATACCTGACGAATGGTACACTCATATGCACTTTATCTATCATTACCTCAAGTCCATCTGGGCCAGGTTTCGATACCCACCTGGAGTCACACAACACATATTTGCATCTTCAGGATCCGACGATCCCGCCACATGACCTATGTAAGTTCGTGGCTGACAAGGAATAAGTGACCGAAATAGAGATGATAAGAGTCTTGGATAGTGGTACCGCAGCACATGCACGTCTCCGCATATCTTGAAGCCTCTGACGTGATGCAGTACTTGAATAGGCATATGCGTAGGCGTTTGCTGTGAGGTTAGGGCTGGAGGATTGGAGTGTGGGACACGTGCTGTTTGAGGAAGCGAGTGTGGCTCATTGAAAGGGACTTGATGTGAGGACTACATGGGGAAGTGTGCTTGTTAGATGAGGATGTAGTTGCTTGAGAAACTTATCGCCGGACGGCTGCGTGCCCGAGTAGACGTGTTACAGCTCGATGTCCTGGCGATGATTGTGATGATAAATGAATGTTTCAATCGGGCTGCCACGCGAGTGACACGTTGTTCCCGCGAAAGGCGTTCCTTCCTGCACTACCGTTCGTGCCGTCTGCCACGATCTGCCTCGATCGGAATATGGCGGGAGACAGATGAGATGTTGTTGCAGTCGAGCCAAGAGAAGTTGTACAATAATGTGAGTGTTGGTGTTGTTGGGCTGCGGCAGCAGCAACACGTCTTGGTCAACAACTGCCTTTTCTCGCGTTCGAGGGCGGGGCTTGGCGCTTTCCGCCGCCGGACCCTGCAAGAGTGGACCCGCGCCTTTCCAAAACATGCCGCTTGGAAGTTCTGCTCTGTAAACTTTTGGGAGCGATCTCCACAGCACACCCGCCGACGCTGCTGTGCCCATATGCCAACATGGACGCCGCCGCCCTTCGCACGCGCATTCAGGCCACGCTGACCACGGATGCCGACGTGAGGCGGCAGGCCGAGACGGAGCTGAAGTCGGTGCGTGACATTTCCACGGACAACTCACTACTCTCGCACTGGCGGGGAAGCTGTGAGACCAGCATGGCGTGAGCTGACTCGGGCAATCTATCGAACAGGCAGAAGAAACTCCGGGCTTCCTCGATGCTCTACTCAATATCCTCGAAGCTGAGCAAGATGCGGGAGTTCGACAGTCCAGTACGTGGGAGTAGCACATCATCGAGTCGCGTGATGAGTCGTCGGCAAGACACTGACCCGCAATGAACAGCCGCCATCTATTTCAAAAACCGCGTCAACAAAGGCTGGTCCAAGCCGGAAGATGCCATTCCTGCGACATCGTCCATCCAGGACGACGAAAAGGCCGCCGTCCGACAACGACTCGTGCCCGTCCTCGCCAAATCCAGCCCCGGCATCCGCCCCCAACTCATAGTCGCTCTGCAGAAGATCCTGCACAACGATTTCCCTAAGCAGTGGCCCGACTTCGTCGATATTACCAACAACCTTCTCCACTCCCAAGACGTGTCTTCCGTCTTCGCCGGGCTGCAGTGTCTACTGGCAATATGCCGCACTTACCGATTCAAACTCGGCGACAGCAGAGGCGATTTTGACAAAATCGTCGAGGCTACCTTCCCGCAATTATTGAACATCGGAAATAGCTTGGTCAATGAAGAGAGTCTCGAGGCGGGAGAGATGCTCAGGACTGTGCTCAAGGCCTACAAGCACGCCATATATTTCGAGCTTCCTCAACAGCTGCGATCACATCAGGCCATGGTGGACTGGTGCACACTGTTTCTGCGCGTAGTCAGCAAAGAACCTCCTGCGAACTCGATGATGGAGGATCTGGATGAGCGAGAGATTAATCACTGGTGGAAGTGCAAGAAGTGGGCATACGTCAATTTGAACAGGCTGTTCGTGAGGTACGGAAATCCTGCGAGCTTGCAAAAGGGAAATGGCGAGGACTACTCCGCAGTCGCAAAGAGTTTCATTGCGACTTTTGCGCCAGAAATTCTGAAGGGATACCTTGGCCAGATTGAGCTGTGGGTCAGCAAGAAGGTGTGGTTGAGCAAGCCGTGCTTGTCCTACACCCTCGGATTTTTGGACGAGTGTGTGAAGCCAAAGGCCATGTGGGATCACCTGAAGCCACACATGCCAATTCTTATCGAGCATCTGCTCTTTCCAGTGCTGTGCCAGACAGACGAGGATCTGGAGCAGTTTGAGGAGGAGCCCGCGGAATACCTGCACCGCAAACTCAATTTCTACGAAGAAGTTTCGGCACCGGATGTGGCGGCAACCAACTTCCTCGTCACTCTCACCAAGGCAAGGCGAAAGCAGACATTCGAGGTCCTCTCATTCATCAACAACATTGTCAACAAATACGAGGCCGCACCGGAGGACCAGAAGAGCCCGCGCGAGAAGGAGGGTGCTTTGCGCATGATCGGGACGCTCGCCAACGTCATCCTGGGCAAGAAGAGCCCTATCGCGGACCAGGTCGAATACTTCTTTGTGCGACATGTCTTCCCGGAGTTCCGCAGTCCTCATGGCTTCCTCAGAGCGCGTGCATGTGATACCCTTGAGAAGTTTGAGGCTCTCGACTTCAAGGATGCCAACAACCTCTCCATCATCTATCGCAATATTCTGGAGTCCATGGCCGACCCCTGTCTACCCGTCCGTGTCGAGGCTGCACTCGCACTTCAGCCACTTATCCGACATGACCCTATCAGGATCATGATGCAGCAGAATATTCCACAGATCATGCAACAATTACTGAAGCTTGCTAACGAGGTCGATGTTGATGCCCTTGCGAATGTCATGGAAGACTTTGTCGAGGTATTCGCTGCGGAGCTCACTCCTTTCGCTGTGGCGCTTAGTGAGCAACTCAGGGATACATATGTCCGAATTGTGCGCGAGCTCATCGAGCGCAACCAATCCAAGGATGGTGAGGATGGCTATGGCGACTTTTTGGACGACAAGAGCATCACAGCACTCGGTGTCTTGCAGACAATTGGCACACTTATCCTTACTCTGGAGAGCACGCCAGATGTGCTAGCTCACCTCGAAACCATACTCATGCCGGTCATCACGATCACATTGGAGCACAAGCTATATGACTTGTACAACGAGGTGTTCGAGATAATTGACAGCTGCACCTTCGCTGCCAAGGTCATCTCTCCTACGATGTGGCAAGCTTTCGAGCTCATTCACCGGACTTTCAAATCTGGCGCTGAGCTCTATCTCGAAGACATGCTGCCTGCGCTCGAGAACTTTGTCAACTACGGCTGGAGACAACTCCTGGAGACACCGCAATACCTTGACGCCATCGTCGACATGATTCGAACTATCTTCAAGGATGACAAGGTCGGCGGAGTGGACAGGATATGTGGTTGCAAATTGGCTGAAATTCTCATGCTCAACCTGAAAACCGGCATCGACAATTACGTTCCTGAGTTCATCTCGCTCGCTATGGGCGTTCTGACGAATGACGACCTGAAGGTGAAGTCGTACAAGATTCATCTTATGGAGATGGTTATCAACGCCATCTACTACAACCCTCGCCTTGCGCTTACTGTTCTTGAGGCGAATGGCTGGACAAATAAGTTCTTCAGCTTGTGGTTCTCCAGCATTGACAGCTTCACACGAGTGCATGACAAGAAGCTCTCAATTGGTGCTATCACTGCCCTCCTGTCACTGAGAATGGAGGAGGTACCACAGAGCGTGCAACCGGGTTGGCCTAGACTGCTGCAAGGTGTGGTGCGACTCTTCCAAACCCTACCTGCTGCCCTCAAGAACCGAGAAGAGGCGCAGAGGGAAGAGGACTTTGGCCTCTCTGGGGATTATGACGACGATGAAGAGGTGAGATGCATTTTTGTTCTTGCGTTGTGTATCAGTACTGACTATCGCGCAGGAAGAAGAGGAGTGGGAGGCTGAAGATTGGGAAGCTGAGGAGACAGAAGAGAGCACTGATGTCAAAGACGAGAGCACTGCCTACCTCGACTTCCTTAGTCAACAAGCGAGCAAGTTCAATGCTGCCGTTGGTGAGGATGAAGGTGATGATGAGCTCGAAGAGGAAAGTCTACTGGAGACACCACTCGACTCAATGGAGCCGTATGGTTTGTTTAAGACGACGCTTGAGAGTAAGTTCAGACCCCAGCTTGTGCGACGTAGCAATTTCGTGAAGCGGCATACTGACGAGATAACAGCGATGCACACCGCCCAGCCTCAATTCTATCAGCAACTGTACGGCATGCTTGGGCCTGAGGAGCAGGCAGTCGTCCAATCAGCAATCGAGCAAGCGACCAAGATTCAACAGGCTCAACAGGCCTCCGCAGGTGACGCTACGACACCAACTCAGACGAACGGAGCCTAGAAGTCCCCGCTTGATACAGCGGCCGGAGGTGCCGCATCTAGTCGACTAAGCCTTTCGCAACATCGAACACAAATACAAGCACGGAAAGAAGACTTTCACGAATCGGTGAAAAGACCTGAGCGACTAATGGAAGAACTCATCAAACTCCGGGCCTCGTTTGAAGCTGCCCGTATGGCGATCAGAATAAGTGGACAGGCCCGCCATTGGGAGTGAAGGGCGGAGTAGGGCCCCCTTGAGAATTTGACGATTTGATGGTAAGGCACCTGTGGATGAGGAATGAAGTATGAGGGCACGTCATTCTTGCGAATTGATAATATTTGCATCAACACCAGAAGTAAAAACTCCAAAAACAAATAAGAATTCCGAAAGTGAAACTTGGATTCTGTTTTCTTTGCCGTAGATACAACAAGTTGTCACTGCCCTCAGTATCATACGGACCGCAGATCGCCACCGTGCCTTCAAAGTCTTGGATGGCTACGACGAATGCTTGGTGACGCACAGAGTTGTCGGCGCGCAGAACTTTGCAGCGCATCTCTCGAAGACTCTCGGGTGGCAGGAAGAGTGAAAGAGGAGGAAGAGACCGCCTGTCTAGAGCACGGCCAGCATGATGAGCTGCGTCATTCGATCTCGGGTTGTCTCTATTCTACTGTCGATCCCGCCAGCTGTCTGGTGTGGTGTGCCGTGATGGTATTCAATAGTCCGAGCCTTGCCTTGACGACTGTATATTGGCTCTATTGATTGTCTTCTTTTTGGTAGGTTTGAGATTTGCTTGTCACGGCTTTTGTGAGGTTAAGGTAGCGGATATTTTGGTTTGTATGTTGTCATTGCTACGAACGTGAGGTATCATCGGTGCATGCATTGCAAGAGCTGTAATCTAGGATCGGACCAACAAGCAGCTGCTCATGCTAGTAGTACTTCTGTAAGAACTCCTCTAAACTCGTGAAATGAAAGTCCGGCAAGAGACGATTCCATGTGTCCGAGACAGCATAGCCACCCATGTAAACAGAATACATGATTTTCGCGTTGAATGTACGGCTCCAAGACTCTCTGAATTGCTCTGGTATGGCAGCATGATTGAAATCAGCGGCCCAAGAAGTGGGAAGCCGACCAGCTCGCGCCTGCGCCAGCGTGACGTACTCAATGTCGAACTTCTTGCCTGCACGATCAAAACTCATTATCAGCATTTGTCACGTTAACGGCGCCGTTGCTTGTCAACTTTACCTCTAAGCCGTTCCCCAATCTCAACTAGCTCGGGTGCTGACAACATGACGGAATGCATGCCGCCGTCGACAGGCCACTCTCCTACATAATCCACTGCTTCAGCCGCAACCGCGGCGATATCGTTCACTGTCGTCAGGCCAAAGCGGCCAGGATTGTCTTCCTTGAGCAAGATTGCGCGGCAGTTGAAGAAATCGACTTGCATCCCAAGGTTCGGGAAGTGTTTGCAGGTCTGCTTCGGGTACGCGAGGTAGTCAAGGGCAAGGCCTGGCATGAATCTACAGTACTCGAGAACCTACAACATTGGAGACTCTGGTCAGCCGCATGGACAACGTTTCCAGATGATCGTGAGGCCTACCTTCTTTTCAGCGTTGATCTCCTCAAGATATGCTGCGATGGCTGCTTTTCCCGCATACCACGGAGTTCCTGTCGATGACGCCCTGCAAGATTTCATAACGTCAGAACTGTCTTGTCTGTTCTGTCCCATAGGACGACGAACTCGCTGCAAAAAGAACATGGTAGACCAACCCTACCCACTCGCTAGGTGCAAATCGTTTGACCTTGGCTTCCACACATGCATCGATCAGGTTCTTTTGCGCAACGTTTCCAGGGTCCTTTCCCGTGATGATGAAAGAAAAGACAGTTTCAACGCCTCGCAGTGCATCAACGATCTGACTTTTCTGGTTATAGTCCACTTGAATCGCTTGTACGCCGTTCGGTAAAGTTACTTGCGCCGCGTCCTAAAGCATAGCCCTGTCAGGGTGGAACGAAGGGCAGACCATGCGTCCAATACGTTACCTGACGCGTCAAAACGATAACTTGGTGTTTGTCTTTGGCGAGTAGAGCGTCGATGACTTCACGACCAAGACCGCCTGTGCCTCCTGCGACGGCAACCTTGACCATTGTTATTTCAAGACTCGATGAGGTTCCCTCAATTGTGTCTCGTCACAGCTTGAAAAGATGTAACCTCCAGCGAATACAGCATTGTATCGTGGGCACGCACTCGTCTGTCGACATACTCGAGTTCAGCTGACAAAGTGTGCACATGGCTCTAGGGCTGTGCATGGGTAGGGTGAGGGATCTGGCATCGCGCTTACCAGGGCTATATCGTGGGACGTTTGGACCTGCAGGATATCCCTGCTTGATGGAAAATCAAGAGACCGTGCTAGTTTTAAAGAACACGAGGGCAAATTCCAGGCCCTTCTAGCCGCGAAATGGGCAATCATAGTCGCTGGCGTAGCGCTGCAGTGCTCTCGATAGAAACACGATAACTAATCAGAAACATCATCAAGGTCTTCAATGTCTGTTCTGTGCCGCGCGAATCCATCTCGAACCACGAGCAACACCGTGCTGCAACTATAGGGCGATACATTATTCCATTTTGAAAGTTCGGATTCGAGTCTCACTAGGTATAAGCAGGGGAATTTGGCTCAGAGCGTCTTGGTCTACGATTCGGCTCAATGCAATGATCCAAATCTCCTTTTTCGCCGCCGCAGAATATGGCGGTAAGTGCTATCTTGACGGGCTTCCAGGTTCTTCGTCGACTCGCCAACTCAGAAGCTACGCAGTGGTACTGCAGCTGTCGACTTTGGCTTGGCTTAGAAAGACTTCTGCCACACTGGATGGAAAGAAGTGCCAATCCTAGGAAAGCAGCAGACAGGGGCATGTGTCGTGTAATCAGATTAGTAACCCTGGTTTCAGGTGCTCGAGCTGTTCCTCGCTCGCATCGAATCTACACCGTACTTCGTCTGGAGTGTCTTGCGCAAGGGCAGAGTGCGCACAATGAAGCAAAGCAGGAACCCTGCGCCAGCAAAAGCAAGCGCAACTTGCCAGACCCTCAAGAGGCTCGAGACGAAAACGTCCTTGGCCACAGCAAGCGCCTGTGGCGTCTCCCGCAAAGAGTCCATGAAAGCTTTGGTCGCGGTTGAATATGCTTGTCCATGCGATAGCGCCTGTTTCAATGAAGTGTCGGAGATGCTATCCGACAGGGATTCGACGCGATCTTCGAAAATCGCAGCCGCGATGGCGACACCCCACATGTACCCGAAATTGCGTGTAGATGTGGTAAATCCGACTGCCGCAGCAACATCATCTTCTGGAAGGCTCGCTAGAGCGGCTGGAAGACAGCTCGTAAGAAGGATGCCGAATCCCAGCGCGAAGGGAACCTGGAAGCCGAGCAGATAACTGATTGGAGAACTGGGGTCCAGAAGGAGAAGCAAGCCGAATCCGATCATTAGCAGTCCAAAACCCGCGAAATGGAAGAACCGGTATTGACCTGTTTTTGCAACAATCACCCCTGCTAAGATGCCAGCAGGGGCCGTCAAGATACTTGTTGGAAGGGCCAACACAGCGGCTCGCATTGGTGACACCGCCAGAACTCCTTGGCTGTAGACACCCAAGAAGTAGATGAGCCAGTACAGCAGCATGGCCTGCAGGAAAGTCAGGGCGAAGATAGTGGCCGATGTGCGATTTGCAAAGATTCGAAGAGGCATCAGAGCATCATTCCGGCTCATGTTTGCTGCCTCGAACACGACAAATCCGGCCATACCGAGGAAACCAAGCAGTAAGGGGAGCAGGACGCGCCAGGACGACCATTCATATCGACTATCAGCCCAGCTTATCGCCAGAAGCACGGAGCTCGTCGATCCGGTGAAGAGAATCCCGCCATACCAGTCAATACTGGCCAAGCGTTGTCGTACCGTGCCTTGGGATGGATGCTTGACTCGAAGATACCTGACTGCAATCGCAATTGCAATGGCGGATGCTGGGAGATTGATCCAGAACATCCATCTCCAGGAAACATGCTGGGTGAACGCACCCCCAACTGAGGGTCCGATCACAGTCGCTACCTACTCGCAAGAGTCAGCAGGAATTGGCAAGGCGAAAGAGTGTCACATACTGTCCACGCTACATTGATAAAGCCATTGTACAGGCCACGCTCTCTGACCGGCACTATGTCGCACATAATCAAGGAAGACATGGTGAGTATGCCACCACTTCCTATGCCCTGAATTGCACGCCCGAGTATCAAAACCGCGGTGGATGGCGCAGCACCGCAGAAAGCACTCCCGATAGCGAACAGAGTTATTGAGATAATCATCACGGATCGCCGGCCGAATAGATTGGAAATGTGTGCGCAGATGAGACTTGTGACGGTGCACGCCAACAAGAAGGCATTCACTGCCCAAACATACAAGTCTCGTGAATGCAGCGCGGATGCAATCGTTGGCAAAGCTGGTGATAGTATGGACGTGTCCAGAGCGCTCAAGAAGGACGAGAGACTAATCGAGAAGATGATCATCCAGAATCGAGTGTCTTTCGGCGGCGCATCGTCGTGTTCTGGACCGGATGAGGAAGCGTCCGGTGTAGTGTCCAGTTCCAAAGTCTGATGCTCGACATTTACTTTGCTTGCTCTGGGCCATATTGCCATCCTTCGTATGGTCGGCGCGAAGTTGAGAAATACTGTCGAACGGCCTTTTATTCGCCGTACCACACAGGCTCTTCCGCAGTCGATCTGGCCAAGTGATCAAAGGTCCTCCCGATAAATCGACCACGTATGGCTGCACTGGACAATGACCGTCAGTACCATGAGACTTCCACATCTTCATCCACGTTGTCAACCGACGCTACTGGACTCACCTCGGTCTGCCAGCACCAGAAGGCGCTTAGTGCGATGAATCAGAGAGAGCACATCTGTTATTGTTAGGCAGGGCTTTCGTCTACAGAAGAGCATTCGCACCAACTTCGGCGCTGAATAGACTCGGATGGTCGGGATGGTCTTCTGCTCCTTAGCGTGTCTGATATCCGGGGATATAAAGGTAGGCTGTGGGCCCGATTTCGGGAGCCGAGTTCAGAACATCAGTTGTGACCGTGCTCAGTCATCATCCCAGCCCTAGTTGAGAACTTCACAATTCTGGTCCAACTGAGAGCACCACTTGATTGTCACTTTCACATGGGATGCAGCAAGTGGGAGTTAGCACCCTATGGTAAAACCTAACTACCAATGGGAGTTAGACTATCGATCAGGCCTGGAGAGCGGCTAGATTCACGTTAGTAATTGACCCAGAACTGAGGCATTTACTGGGGTGACTTTAGTGCTGGGTCGCTCACGATCCTCGTAGGCTGTGGCAGACGAGAAACTGGGCAGACCGATCCCGAATCTAAACGCATGTAGCGAAGGGATAGGAGCATCGGGAGCGTCCTTCCACTCCGGACTCGACATCAACCCAGCTACAAAGTAGAGACTCAGAATGCTGTGTTGAGAATCCTCGTTCCTTGTTGGTCCTTACATACAGTACGTCTCGGAGCCATTATACCTCTTCGGCGGTCGGCATAGTCTCAGCTTGTACAAACATCGTGTCTCGAGCACCACAATCTATCTGAAGATTGATTCGTGATACGAGTCGGCTGCTCCTCCGAACGAAACACAGGCAAGCAATATTATTGCAATCAGCCGAAAGTCGCCTGGGACATCCTCTTCTAACACTGACGTACGCGCGAAAGCTATTCCCGACTGCGCTGTCGTTGATATGTCCACACCACCAGAGCCCATAGCGGTCGTCGGCGTCGGATGCCGCTTCCCAGGCGGCTGCAATACGCCATCCAAGTTGTGGGATCTCGTATGCGAGCAACGAGACATACAATCAAAGATCCCTACCGAACGATACAACAGTGACGCTTTCCATCACGAGGACGGATCGAAACCGGGATGCACCAACGTCAGTCATGGCTACTTCCTCGATGAAGATATCAGAGCATTCGACGCCGCCTTTTTCAGGATGAATCCAGCTGAAGTAGAAGCAGTGGACCCTCAACAACGTATGCTACTTGAAACCGTCTACGAAGCTCTCGAATTTGCCGGTATCACAATGGATCAGCTTCGCGGTACGGATACAGCCGTATACGTCGGGTGCATGACCAGCGACTATACTGAAATGCTCTTGCGAGATCCCCTCGACTTTCCAAAGTACATGGCACCGGGAACGGCCAGATCCATCTTGTCAAACAGAATATCGTACTTCTATGACTGGCATGGACCTTCTATGTCCATCGATACCGCATGCTCGGCAAGTCTTGTGGCAATCCACGAGGCAGTGCAAGCGCTTCGATCCGGCGTGTCTAGAGTCGCCTGTGCGGCCGGGTCCAACGCTATTCTGGGTCCGGAAAACTTCATCATCGAGTCCAAGTTGCAACTCTTGTCTCCTACAGGGCGAAGTCGCATGTGGGACGCTGCGGCAGATGGATACGCACGCGGTGAAGGAGCGGCAGCGTTGATCATGAAGAAGCTCTCCCACGCCCTTGCCGATGGAGACAAAGTCTACTGCATCATCCGAGAGACAGGCGTCAACTCCGATGGTCGTACGAACGGAATCACGATGCCTTCTGCGGAAGCACAGGCCGCGTTGATTCGGCAAACATATGCTCGTGCTTGCTTGGACCCGCTCAAGGATGGATGCCAGTACTTTGAAGCTCATGGAACTGGTACGCAGGCCGGTGACCCACAAGAGGCGCGTGCCATTCATGAAGTTTTCTTCCCTGAAACCCGAGATACAGCTGGAGCTCTTTACGTTGGGTCAGTGAAAACTGTCATAGGACATCTCGAGGGCGCTGCTGGCGTAGCAGGGCTCATCAAAGCTGCTGAGGCGGTGCGCAGAGCTATTGTGCCTCCGAACATGCTTCTGCAAAAGCTAAATCCAGCAATTGAGCCATTTTGCAAAAACCTCAAAGTGCCAACGCAGTCCTCACCATGGCCACACTTATCCCCAGATGCCCCAAGACGGGCCAGTGTGAACTCATTCGGTCTGGTGTCTATTCCCTGGTTGATATGCCGGTTGCTGACTTCTCAACCGCAGGTTTTGGCGGCACCAATGCCCATGCGATTATTGAAAGCTACAAAAGCCATCCAGCAATAGTAAAAGGATCGCCGATCCTTGACCTACCTCCATCACCATTGCTACTGTCTGCAAATTCAGACCTGTCCCTAAGGGCTCAAGCGACAGCACTCGCTGATTTTCTCGAGTGCAACGAGTCCATCCCTTTGAATGACTTGCTGTATACTCTACAATCCAAGCGGAGCCAGCATTCCGTGCGAACGGCCGTGTCAGCGACGTCTAGAGAAGATCTTCTCCGCAAGATCAGAGCCACCGCACAATCTAACGGCACAGTCAGCACCAGCGCCAGCATGACACAATCATCTTCTAGCTTCCGCTTTCTTGGTGTCTTTACTGGACAAGGTGCACAATGGGCCACGATGGGCAGTGAGCTGTTGAGGACCTCCTTGACAGCACAGCAATGCTTCGAGAGGCTCGATACTTCTTTATCTTCACTCCCAGACGCTCCAGATTGGACTCTCTCTGATCAATGCCGCGCTGGGAGTGACACCTCTCGACTTGACGAAGCGGCAATCGCACAGCCACTCTGTACTGCAGTACAGATCATGCTTGTCGATCTCTTAAAAGAAGCCGGTGTCAATCTGGTCTCAGTTGTAGGTCACAGCTCCGGAGAGATCGCTGCTGCGTACGCCGTGGGTGCTATCTCCGCACATGATGCCATCCGTATTGCCTATTACCGTGGCCTCAATGCCCCGCTTGCTAGAAGTCAGAATGGGCAAAAAGGCGCCATGATGGCTGTAGGCTTGTCGTACGAGGAGGCTTGCGAGCTTTGTGAAGGAGAATTCGCCGGACGTGTGGACGTCGCGGCGTGGAACTCAGATACAAGCAGCACCTTATCCGGCGATGAAGACGCCATCTTGGAGATTAAAGCTAGGCTCGAAGACGGAGATGTCTTCGCTCGCTTGCTCAAAGTCGATACCGCATATCACTCGCACCATATGGTGGCGTGCTCGGGCGCGTATACCAAGGCATTGCGAGCCTGCTCGATCAAGCCTCATCGTCCCAGAAGAGGTTGTGCATGGTTCTCCAGCGTCTATGGCGGACGCGTGCAGGGTGATCATCTCATTTCAAAGCTATCCTGCGAGTATTGGGTCGATAACCTGCTCAGCCCGGTCATGTTTCACGACGCCATCGAGACTGCGGCTTACGGAGACCTGCTCTGCAACGCTGCGATTGAGATTGGGCCACATCCGGCCTTGAAGACTCCTGTGACGCAAACATATCAGCGGACCATCAATCACCAACTTCTCTACTATGGAACACTTCTCCGTGGTCGTAACGACGTTGAAGCACTTAGCGAGACTTTAGGATCGCTTTGGATCCAGCTTGGATCCAACGCAGTGAACTTTGTTCAGTACAACCAGACTTTCTTCGGGACAAACCCGGGCCCCAAGCTGGTCAGACTGCCAGGCTATGTGTGGGATCATAGCAGACAATTTTGGAAAGAAGGACGCAAGTCACTGATGTACCGCATACAAAACGAGAAGTCGCACCCGTTGCTGGGCAAACGTGCTGTGGACGACCTGGACGAGGAAAAGCGTTGGGAGAACTACTTACGACTGCAGGACTTGCCCTGGCTTTCCGGACATGTTGTTCAAGGCCAGGTGGTGTATCCAGCTGCGGCATACTTGGTGATGGCACTAGTAGCATCCCGAACGCTGGTCTCGCCCGAACAGGTTGCTTTCTACGAACTTTTCGACGTGACGATTGAGGCCGCGATTCTACTTGGGGAGAATGATGCCAACGTCCAGACGTTGTTCACGCTGAACACTGTGGCAGTCAAGGATGATGCTTCACACTTTCAGGCTGAGTGGACCTGCCGCTCGGCATCCGGTGATGACAGCAGAGCAAAGTGGCGTGTCAATGCGAAAGGCAAGGTGAGAGTCTTACGGAACAGCGAACATGATGAGAAGCTACCTCCACGTATCGGACCTGCTCAGTCGCTATTGACTAGCGTGAGCTCGGAGAGGCTCTACGACAACATCGAAGGATTGGGTTTGTCTTATTCAGGGCACTTCCGACGTTTGGAAGATGTGAAGAGAAGGTCGAAATACGCCACGGCTACACTAACAGGCCTTGATACTACGGACCCAATACATCCAGCTATCCTTGACTCAACATTTCAGCCACTTATCGCTGCAATGGCTTATCCAGGAGATGGCTCCATGACCTCTGCTTGTGTACCGACTCACATCGGGCGCATACGAATTACCGGCTCTCAGCAGATGGCAAAGAGTGACAGGCGCTTGATCGTCGACACATTTGCGACGGCATCGAGTGCGCGGTCCTTCACTGGCGATGTTGAGTTGTACGATGCTGAGAGCGGAGATGCATTGATGCAAGTAGAGAGCATTACATGCACAACTTTGAGCCAGCCCGGCCCGAGTGACTACAAGGAGCTTTACACGCAAGACGTTTGGGAATTGGACATTGGAAGCGGTGTTACAATCGATCAAAACGGTCGGAAAGATGAGCCAGAGGAGCTGGATCTTCTGGTTTTCCAAGAGCGTCTGGCATATTCTTACCTCAGAAGGTTCTATGAAACATTTTCGGAGACCGAAGTATCCTCGATGGAACCGTATTTCACCAAAATATTTGAGTGGCTTGATAAACTTTTGCCACTCATCGCCTCCGGCCGACATCCTACTGTCAAGGCAGACTGGGCGGAGGACGATCACGAAGTGCTGCTGCAAGAAGCTCCAAAGTACCCTGACAGACCTGAATTGACATTGCTCCAGGCTGTCGGTGAGCACTTTGCGTCCGTTGCCCGGGGCGAGATCACCATGCTCGAACACATGATCAAAGACAATATGCTCGAGCGGACATACACGGAGATGGTCGGTGTTCCATACCTCACTTCTTCCATCGGTCAGGTGGCGCGTCAAATTGCCCATCGTTATCCTCGAATGAATATTCTCGAGATAGGTGCAGGCACAGGCAGCTTTACCAGTGGCATGCTACACGGCCTAGGGTCGACTTTCGACGCCTACACATATACGGATATCAGCTCTGGATTCTTCGAGAGCGCTGGAAAGCGCTTTGAGGAATGGTCTCACAAGATGGTGTTCCGGCAACTGAATATAGAAGGGGATGTTGAACCACAAGGTTATCGACACAACGACTATGATATGGTAGTGGCGGCGAATGTGCTACATGCAACCAAGTCAGTGAGTCAGACGCTGAACAACGTTCGAAAACTCTTGAGACCCGGGGGCTACCTCCTCCTAGTCGAGTGGACTGGGGACAACCTTGGTCGTTTCATGACCTACGCTGGTCTCCCTGGCTTCTGGCTCAGCGAGGACGGACGACATGACGGTCCCACACTTAGTAAGAGCGAATGGGACGAGCATCTGCAGCAGGCGGGATTCTCTGGGATTGATACCTGGATTCCAGACATGGCTGATGCTTCCAAGCACCTCAGTTCCCTTATGGTCGTGCAGGCGGTCGATCGAGACATAAACATAATGCGTTCTCCGCTCACGGCCAATGCAAATCCACTTACAGGACATGCTATCACGATCGTTGGCGGACGTACGACTGGACTCGATGAAGCGATCAAAGACTTGCTGACCAGCAGCTCTCTGGGTCCTGGTATTCATCTAGTCGATAGCTTGGCCGAATTGGCGGATGAGGAAGTTCTCCCAGCCTCGTTGATTTGCCTCGAGGATTTGGATAGACCGATCTTACAGGATCTTACAGAAGCCACTCTACGAGCCCTGCAACGGGTTCTGCCGAACTGCCGACACATAGTATGGGTTGGCCGTGAAGGCCGCTTTGCCAACTTGTCGATGGGGCTCTGTCGATCACTGGCCAATGAATATGGTCATGTGGCCTTGCAATTCCTAAAGGTCCATGATCCCAGCGACCCGAAGCTGTCTAGACCCATTGCTGAGTCTATGGTACGCACTATGTACTCTTCGATCTGCAGTCAAGCACCATCCTGGCTGTGGACTTCGGAGCCAGAGCTGGCGATCGATCAGCACAATCGGCTTTCTATCCCTCGAGTGTTCCCAGACACCGTCTTGAACGATCGTTTCAACGCTCATACACTGTCCATCAAAAAGTCCGTTCAACTCAATAGTCAGGCAGTCACAATCAAGTGTGCCGACGACGCATTTGAGATCAGCGAGGTTGACACAACCGAACAGCCGCAAATTCGCATCACGTATGCTCTGCTCCAGCCAATTAACATCTCAGGAGATAGCTACTTTGTCAGCTATGGGCGCGCAGCGCATCGAGAAGATGACATCCGGATGGTATTGTCACCGACATGTAGCTCATCGGTCCCCGTATCCAAAGATCACACCGTGGCTGTAAGCCACCACGCAAATGCAGCGAGCCACCTCCCAATCATTGCAAGCAGGATGCTCGTGCAGCGATTCTTGCAAAACTTTAACACAAATCGACGCCTGGCAATCAACGAGCCAGATGAAATTCTCGGGGCCGAGTTGCTGCGTGCCTGTGACGAGCACGGCATCAAGGCAGTGTGCTTTTCCAGCCAAGGGAAGCCAGGCTGCACATCATTGCATGCTCTGGCAACGAATCGGGTCCTAAGTCACGCCCTCCCTCGTGATGTGGCAGCTTTCCTTGATTTTGTACCTAATCAGAGGGCCCGATGGGCTGGAGTGCTCCCGGCTCGCTGTACCTATTTCACTGTCGAGGACCTCTGGAAAAGCGAACTCTCCTTCGAAGATTTCGCCAGCATCACGACCAAAGTCTTCCATGAGGATCTTCCAGGCGTTGAAATTGCCGATTTGGTACCTGTCTCCCATCTATCCAGCATTATTCCAGGAGATGTCTCATACTCCAGCGTCGTTGATTTCTCTGCAGCCACACATATCGATGCTCTACTGCCGCCTCCACACTACAGACAAGTGGTGCGTGATGACAGTACGTACTTCATGGTCGGCTGCGCAGGTGGTCTCGGTCGCGCCGTCTGCTCGTGGTTAGTGGACCAAGGCGCACGATATCTCGCACTTGTCAGCAGGAATGTATTGTCAATCGACAAAGCTTGGCTGAGCGAGATCGAAGGGAAGGGCGCGAAAGTGCAGCTGTGTCAAGCCGATGTATCAGACATGGACTCGCTGAGTTCGGTCCTCTTGAAAGTCCGAACAGACATGCCACCAATCGCGGGTGTGGTACATGCCGCCATGGTCTTGAAGGACAAGGCTTTTGGGGGATGCAACGTCGACGACTTCGCCACTGTGTTCGGGCCAAAAGTAAAGGGCGCCCTGAATTTGCACTCCTTGTTCATTGATGAACCACTGGATTTCTTCATCATGTTCTCGTCGATCGCAAGTCTACTGGGCAGTCCGGGACAGTCAAATTATGCTGCATCAAATTTGTGCATGACGGCAGTTGCGGCAGAGCGACGAGCCAGAGGACTCAGTGCCTCTGTCATCCACATTGGCGCGGTGACAGGACTAGGCTACGTCCTGAACTCTGACATTGAACGCAAGTTGCTGACAAACTACGATACGCCAATGCCTATCAGTGAGCCAGCATTCTTGGACATCTTCGCACAGTCGATCTTGATCGGAAACCCCGATTCAGGCCACTCTCCAGAAGTCATCACTGGAGTGCCGCGTTACAACCGGGATACGGTATCAGAGAGCAAATACGGGACCAATCCTAGGCTATCCCACCACATGGTCGAGCAGACGACGTCCAGAACCGAAGCTTCTGCTACTACTGTCAGTGTCCGCCAGTCAGTGGATGATGCCCAGAGCCAGGACGAAGCAGCTCTAATTATTCAACGCGCCTTCTGCGCGAAGATGGAGAAGACTCTGCAAATGCCGGCAGATGCTATCGACTGTGCTCAACCACTTATGAATCTCGGTGTTGATTCTCTTATCGCCGTCGAGATTCGTTCCTGGTTCTTGAAGCAGCTGGACGTCAGTCTCCCTGTCCTCAAGATTCTGGGCGGTAGCTCTGTTGGTGACATATGTTACGAGGCGGCTTCGAAGGCCTTCGCCGCCTCGAGCAGGACGCGTCTTGACTCAGCAGACCACGAAATACCAGTATCGCCGCCAACTACGTTCCTCAGAACTCCATCGGACAAGCAAGACGATTCCAGCTCAGAATCGCGCGAGGATGTGCGGTCTAGTCCACCTAGCAGCGTTTCCCAAGACTCGGAAACCGAGAGTACCGACCGCGAAGGACCACTTGGATACGAGCAGAAGAAGATATGGTCTGCAGTGGAGACCTACCAGGACCCTACGTTATGCAATCTTGCAGTCAACTTCAAAATAGCCGGCCAGCTGGATCTGGTCAAGCTCGAACAGGCCGGTCAACAAGTAGTCCAACGACATGAGATCTTGAGGACTAGATTTGAACAAGATCCGTCCACTGGCGAAGTAATGCAGTACGTTATGGCGCACAAGAGCACTCGACTAAACGTCGATCCAACTTTGACGCCGCAGGCGGCTTTCGATGCCGTTCGCTCTCATGTCTTTGATCTGAGTGCTGGAGAGACCATGAAGGCGATCGCTGTCCCGAATGAAGGCCATGTTTTCCTCGCGATAGCGTGGCATCATCTCGTCTTTGATGGTTTCAGTCCAGTACCATTCCTGCGAGACTTAAACATTGCCTACTTTGGCGGAACTCTACCACGTCTGAAGTATCAGTATCTGGACTTTGTTCATGATCAGTTGCAAAAAGTTTCTCAAGTCCAAGACCGTTTGGCGTACTGGACTTCAGAATATCGACACCTACCGAGCACAATTCCTCTGTTCCCATTTGCGAAGACGAAAGTGCGTCCGACGATATCGTCACAGAGACCGAAGCCGCGACCAACTGTGGAGAAAACTTTGTCCGCTCATCTTTGTGCCGCTATCAGGAGCGTTTCTCGAAACGTTGGTGCTACGCCGTTCCATGTTTACTTGGGCGGGCTTCAGGCCCTCTTCTACAGCATGCTCTCCGTGCAAGACGTATGTATAGCAATCCAGGTCAACAATCGCGAAGCAGAGTCCGACGACAATATTGGAGAATTTGGCGATCTGCTGCCCATCAAGTTCCAAACCCAGGATGATTTCGCACAGCAGGTTCGACATACCAGGGACAAGCTGCAAGCAGGGCTGCACGCCAATATACCACGTCAACTCATCATGGCCGCTCTGGAAGGACCGGAACTGCATCGTCATGGGTCGCTCTTTCAGGTTTCAGTCAATTACATGCCCAGCCCAGTACAGGACATAACGCTAGGTGGGCATAAAGCCGAACTCTTGAACTACAATCGGGTCGGTGGATACGATCGCGACCTCGATTTGGAGTTGCAGGACGTGGGCAATGGTCGCATGCTCTTGGTCCTGCGAGGCCGGCAGGACTTATATGATGAAAGTGGCATACAGACACTATTGACTGTCTATGAGCGCATTCTTTCAATGCTCGTAGAGGACACGTCGCGATCCGTCTCGGAGCTACCTATATCCTCCACACCGGGCGACGATCTGTCCTTACGTGAGTAGAGTTGTAAGATAGCGATAGCGCCTCAAAATACTCACTTCAACATCGATTCATACCTCGACCGCCAGAACGAATCAACCGCCTCATCTACATATACAAACTCGCCGTCGCACAAATATCCCTCTTAATCAACTCCTGACACTTCTGCATCTTCGTAAACAACGTCGGATCCCCAATAATCCTCGCCGCGTTCTTCACCTCTCGACACGTCTCATCCAACCTCGTAATAACCCTCACAATCGTCCCCTCCAACACATCCGTCAAATCCGTAATTCTCGAAAATGGCATTCCTCTCGCCCATTCGTATACGACTTCCACAAGACCGAATCTTGGTCTCGAGACGAAGTCGTTGCTGTCATCCGATGAGAGAATGACTTGATGGAGTGTTTGGTACTGATTGACTTTCTCCGCGATGGAGATGATCATTTCTTGACCTTTCTCCAGTTGAGGTGTGAGATTTGGGACTGCGTCAGTTTTTTCCTGAAAAACGAAAGATGAGAGTAAAGCGACGATTTCTTCTGGTTCGTAATCTGCTAGAACGTTCTCGAGAACGAGTTCTGTGAGGACAAGTTCATCTGCTGAATGGATTTCGCAAGCGACTTTGCCTTTGAGTTCGACGCGGGAGTTTGAATCGATGAAACCGAGGTCTTTGAGGACTGAGATGCGTTGTTCGTAGTCGGGGAGGAGTTGGAGGTTTTGGTCGGACATTAGTTGGCGGATTGAGTTGATTTTGTCGCGGATGATCCATTGGTCGTGGGCCATGGCGAAGTGTTTGGGGAGGTTGGGGCAGTGGATGCATTCGCGGTCGGATGCAATTGCGGCTGCTTGGGAGCGTTGGTCGAGGAGGGTGCGGATGTTCATGTCTTTGAGGTATTTGTAGTAGTCGAGTTCGTTCCATGTTGAGGAGGTCCAGGAGGAGCATGTGGTGAGGAGTTCTGTTTTGGCTTTGGCTAATGCTTCTGGGTCGCGTTGCAGGACACCACTGACATCCATTTGAATGTGTGATCCTGTCAGGGCTTCGATGTTATCGAGAGGTATCGTCACTGTGCGCAGCTGCATTTCGTTCTCTGATTGTGGAAGGTCGATGAAGCGTCGGCGAAAGCGAGGTAGGAACGGTAAGAAGTCTGCGTCCTGTCGCTTGCGCTGGTTGCGATATAGCACTTCCAGCACTTGCACTGTTGGAGGAGATCCTTTGCTAGCGCCGTCCCGAAGCAAGACGCCAGCTGTGCGAACATCATTGCGTCCTTTGAAAACGATCAAGCGCTTAGGCTGGAACATGCGACGACCAACAGGCGTGGACAGCATCATCAGATGAAGACTGGCAGTAAGCTTTTCGAACTCGACAGCAGCGGCCTGGCATGCATCAATGTCCTTGTCACAAATGTCGCATGGCTCTCTAACCACTTTTTCGAGGTCTGCTTCTGACAACTTGATCTGCTTCTGATGCTCAGGCAGGAGCGCTTGAGTGGCATTCTCAGAGAACGATCGCTTGATCATCTCTTCGATCTTGAGTGCCTCCACACGTAGCAAGTTCAGAATCATGTTGTAGGTCAGGCGGAATTGTGACCTTAGCTTCGTTGGCTCGCCCAGCATCATTTGTCGCAGACGACCAGCTGGAGGTGCTTCATCTGCTCCAGGACTGACCAGTATGACGTACCCAACAGTATCGAGACCTCTTCGTCCAGCACGGCCAGCCATTTGCGTGTACTCTCCAGGAAGCAGATCTCGGAAAGACTTGTTGTCATATTTGCGGAAGCCAGAAAATATGACTGTCCTGGTTGGCAAGTTCAGTCCCATAGCAAAAGTCTCGGTTGCGAACAAGACCTTGACGAGAGTCTTGGAGAACAGAATCTCGACGCATTCTTTCACAATCGGAAGCATTCCGCCGTGATGCACTGCGATTCCTCGCGAGAGCAGTTCCCGAGTTCTCCGAATTTGAGGCAATGTACGATCGTCCGGTTTCAGGCGTGCCAGCGACTTCTCCAGAATCATGTGGATGGCACTCTTCTCTGCGGCGGTACAGAAGTCCAGGTTCGAGAGCGCATCTGCGTTCTCCTCGCAACGCTTCTTCGAGAACACAAAGATCGTGCATGGTAGCAGATCTTCCTTTCTCAAGTGCTGTACAAGATGCACCCAGATGTTTCTGTCTTGCGCTGCAGTTGTACGACCTCCACCACGTCCAGTGCGGGCAATGTTGCCTTGGCCACGGGTTGCAGGTGCACCTCTACCACGTTGCTGTGGACCACCGCGCTGATTACCGCCGCCTCGTTGCTGACCTCCACGGCCTTGCGGAGCGCCACGTCCTCCACGCCCACCTCGACCTGCTGCGACTGCTGCCTCCTCTTTCTCCTTCGCTTTGGCCTCTGCTGCAATGATCTTGTCTCGCCCGCTCATGGCGTCGTTAGCATCCTTCCAGCCCTTCTCGATGAAGCTCTTGTTTGCATCGACAATCTTGAACATCTTCTTATCTGCCCACAAGTAGTGCTCAAGCGGTACAGGACGCTTGGGTGTGGAGATGACATATATGTCCTTCTTCTTGGTACGGCCCACCCAAGAAGCGAACTCGTAAGTGTTTGGAACAGTTGCAGATAAGCAGATCAAGGTCACATGCTCCGGCAACATGATGATGACCTCCTCCCATACCACACCGCGCTCGGAGTCATTGACATAGTGGACCTCATCAAAGATGACAAATTCAACGTCTCGTACCAGATCTGCTCCGCGATAGAGCATACTTCGCAGAATCTCTGTCGTCATGATCAGGCAGCTAGCTTCGGGCCTAATCTGGACATCTCCAGTCAGAATGCCAACATCATCAAATTCCTGTCTGAAGTCTCGAAACTTCTGGTTGCTAAGTGCTTTGATCGGTGAAGTGTAAATGGCCTTGGTCATGTGCTTAGCTGCAAGCGCGATGGCATATTCTGCGACTACAGTCTTGCCGGCAGATGTGTGAGCTGCAACGAAGACAGAATCGCCGTTCTCCAAGTGGTAGACAGCCTCCTTCTGGAAAGTGTCCAGCTCGAATGGCCATTCTCGGGCCATTTCCGGCACAAGTTCCCGGAAGTTCGTGATGTCGCGATTAACGTCAACCATATGTGCCCATTCTCGCCCGCCTTGCTTGTTACGCGCAACTGCGAGTGGACCATGTGCAGCCAAAGCTGGGAACTCCACAGGTAGGAGTGCATCGAGCTCTTCTTCGCCCTCCTCATCATCTTCATCAGCTTCTCCATTCTCCTTTGGAAGTGGCACTCCGTTCTGAAAAGCCTCGGGAACGTCAGACTGCTCATCGAGAACTTCTTCGACTTCCTTGGCAGCCTCGTCATCCTGCTTTGGCTTTTCGTTGACACGCAAACCTCTGGAGAACCCCGGCGGGACTTCGAGCAAACCACCCTCTGCTGCAAAGTTGATAACCTTGTTTAGCTTGCTAGATTTCTTGGCATCTTCCGCGCCTTGCTGCTGCTGGATGAATTCGTCTTCGTATGCGGCTGTCGCTTCTACGGCATCAAGGCCGCCGGGTGCAAATGGGTAGAACCCTGCGGCGCCTCTGACGAAGTCGGCGCGATTCGCTGGCTTGCGTAGAAGTGAAGTCGAGTTCTTTGCAGTGGCACTGTTGGCTGGCACAGTCACTTCCTTGTATCCAGTGACACGTCCTTCGAGACCTTCCCTCGTGAATCTGATTATCGTCCTCGTTTGAGTTGGGCCAAGTGCGAACAGCTCATTGTAGTTCGTAGGTGCCTCCCACCGCTGCTGTAGGCGGTCTAGCCATTCCGGGCTGAATGAGGTCGATGGGGTGAGGAATTGACGCTCGAGATCAGCCTTGACTTCTTCAGGCGACTTTCGAATGCGTTTTCGTGGTTTGGCTTGGTCGAGCAAGTCGTCAATGTCTTCATGTACGCTTTCTGATGACAGTGCCAGCCCTTCCAAGGCAGCGCTCAGCCCGTCCGCCATGTTTGTCGTGAACAGTTCCTTGTGTTGGTGGGGCACTTGGACGTTGTTTGGTGACGTTGAAGATGGCAAATGAAGCGAGCCAAGAGTTGGTCTTGGCAGTCGCGTCCTGCTGCTTCTTCACGCGCATATCTTGACTTTCCATCTACTGCTCATCCTTTTGTCTTTATGAAGCATCAATGTCATGGAATCAATATTGACCCGAGCGAAATCTACGATCATCTACAAACTTCTCTCAGCTTATCGTGGCTCTGGCTCATTCTACTACAGAAAAGACCTCTCACTTCAGCCCTCCAGAAATCAAGATAGACTGCCCAGTCATATACCCAGTCTTCGCCAGCATAGTCACGACATTCGCACACTCCTGCGTCGTTCCAGCTCTACCAACAGGGATGTTCTTCAAATCGCCCGGCGTGCCCTTCAAAAATTCCTCATCGGGAATCATGCCAGTCCCAGTAATCATCGCAGGCGCCACATCATTGCAAGTAATCCCATTCTTAGCCAACTTGATCGCAAGATTCTTTGAGAGGCCTTGGACACCAGCCTTAGATGCTGAGTAGTGGCAGCCATTTATGGACGTGCCACCTGCTGCGATACTAGAGATGTAGATGATACGGCCCCAATTCTTTTCCTTCATGTGTGCTACGGCGAGCTTGGTGAGAATGAAACTTGCTCGAAGGTTGACATTGATCGTGTAGTCCCATTCCTCGATGTCGATGTCGAGGATGTCGGAAGTACGTTTCCCATAGCCAGCATTCGCCACCAAGATATCAGGTCCTTGGCCATGTTCGGCCCGGATCTCATCGTACAGCCGCTTCAAGTCATCGTCTGAGGCCTGAAAGTACTGTCAGCGAGATGTTATACACGCAAGTCCGGACTTACTCACCATGTCGGCTTTGTGGGCGGTGAGCTTGCGTCCATTGGCGTTCGGCCTGAGTTCTTCTATCAATTGGTCGACTGAAGCTTTGTTTGACGAATACGTCAAAGCCAGAGCTGCTCCACTGGCGAACAAGTCTCGTGCACAAGCTGCTCCAATGCCGCCGCTTGCTATTTCTGGTCAGTCACCTGTCAATTGAATTCCGTGACGGGTGTCTAGAACCTCCGGTGATCAAGGCAAGCTTGCCGGCAATCTCATTGTCGACTGGCATCTTGATTGGAATCCTACCTCTAACGAATAACGAGAAGGGGGTACAGAAAATGGATATTACACAATCTGCAATATCAATGTCTAGACATCGCAAGCTTGAGTTGCCGGCTACATGTGGAGCAGTGGGGGCGAGCCGTCGGTCCATTCATATGCCGAAAAGCTGATCGGCATTGTAGCTCTTCAGCTCGTGGTTGGCCTACACTTCACCACAAGATGGAACATCTACAGCAACTTCCTCACTCGACCCATTCCTCGCGGCCGCTGAAGTCAAGAAGGGACAGCTTACTACGGGGAAACAAAGAAGACACTAGGATCTTGGACACGATGAGCTCTGCCGAGGTGATTCGAATGTTCTATCTATCTCGCATCTCCTCCTTGTTGAGCCAATCTGAGGCATCCTGTCAATGAAGCTCAGATGGGCGACAGGTCGAAGGTACTTGGAGACGTCAACGAGGCTGCAAGTATGCGACGTTTTGTCTGCTGTCCGACATTGCACAGCCTGCGGATGTTACTGTCGAAGCAGATCGCAATGAACATCAGTCCCACTTGGGAGCATGCTATATGTCTGCAAGCGGTGGCGTCTTATTGCCGTGGAGGATGACCTTCAGCTACTGGATCCGCAGGGTGGTAATAGCGTCCTTCCAGGTTCCCCAGCATTCTCCTGCATGCGAAGCTGCAAATACTAATCCCTCTGACCCGTGCTTCTTGTGGCCGTTTGCCAAGTGCCAAAGAGCGTGCCACGAGGGCCGTCAAGCCTCGGCCAATATCCGAGCATGAAGTTGTTTAGCTCACACTCCTGAAGCGAGACCACCTTAAAATCCAACACGTGTGTACCGTTTTTGCGAGCTCGGAGGGCATCAACGATTTCCCGGGGAGTAGTGCCCTCCGACGTCTTAGCAAGCATCCAGGAACCGTCGGTGTAAGGTCGCAGATGTGATTCATTATGTCTCATGATATGACATCGGACTCCTCTGGTGAGCGAGAACTCGATCGGTGGCTGAGTGATGAACATCCTGAAACAGGAAGCATATTCTGGCAAGTCGAGCAACGGAAGTTGAAGATAGGCGCGCGTGTTGGTCACCCAGCTGATGGTGAAGGCCAAACGGCAGATGATGAGTGGATTGAACGCGAGGCTAGACTTCTTGACCGCGTCTATCTCCCCAAAGCCCCACTTCTCAGCGAGTTGTGCGCTTAGTCTGCCAACCGGCACTGGTTTGACAGGAGTCAGATCGGGTCCAGGAGGGACTGTCTCGACGTTGGTGTCCTCCGCGTCGCCGGGGTTCAGAAAGAGAGCCTTGCGGATGCGAGTCGAAGAGTCCACGGCGCGCTTGCAGTCTTTGTTGATTCTCTGAGACAGGAGCAGGTCCTTGATAGGTAGTTCCAGAAGAATCGCTTCTAATAGCTCGCCGATGGCGAAGACTCGAGCCGCTGCCATTCCGCAAGCGCTGCAAATTGTCAAATTTGATTTGGCGGTGTTGCGAAAAGACCGGGAGAAAAGTAATTTACACCTTAGTATCGAGCTGGCGAAGCACGGTGTGTGCTAAGTGCTAGGTTTTAGAACACAGGGTTGTTGTTCGAAGGACGATAATGAGAAGGCGACCGCCGAACGCCATGGATTTCTCTTCACATGCACGCCAAGAAAGCAAATACTGCCCGGCAACCGGCAGTGACGTGGACGGGAATGGTCCTTGCGCGCAGGGAGATGTGAAGTGAGACGGCGTCGTGGCGGTGCTCTCTGCCTGCTGGTAAAAGAGAATGAGTAGCGTGTCTCGAGACCTGTGGGCATCGAGTCAAGAAGAATGGATGAGGAAGAAAGAAGTAACCAACAGCGAGCCAGCGTCAGTTGTTCTCATGGCAGATGGCTGTGAGCGTGGAAACCATATCTACAATGGCATAATAGCACAATTCAAACTGCTGAAATGTTCTCGAATTTGCACGGCTTTAGCCTTTGATTTCGGACAGCTGTGTACTCAACTGCTTGTAAACTAAGGGTCACCTGCGTTGCAGCATCATGACCGTAGGTGTGGCGCCCTAATGGTTTCCCATGCTGATTTCTCGCCCTCGGCACTCTTGCAACTATGACACGAGTCTTGCACCAAATAGTCCAACTCGAAGCAAGGCGAGTAGGGAGGTATAACGGTGAGCTGTCCAGATCTTGTAGACCAAGGCTCCATAGCTCACAGAGCAGTGTAATGATTTTTCAATGACACGCAAATCAACGAGGACAACGATAGCGGTGGATGATCGCGGTCCTCTTCTATCCTTCTTGGCATCTCCTCTGTAGCATTCGCGATGGTCTTTGTGAGCTTGCGGATAGTAGTGCCTTCGACCGACCGAGGAACCGAGTATGACCGTGCACATGAGTCGAATTTCACACCGCCGTCGGTTGGATATTTCCAATGGAGTTGAGTCGACGGAAAGTAAATCGGCGGCTGAGTTACAAGCATCTTGGAACAGGAAGCGATCTCTGGCATGCTGCACGTCTGTGGATAGATGTTCACATAAAAACCTCGAGTGGCACACAGCACCGTTTTAGAGACCAGGAGCGGATTCAGTGCCACGCCAGATTGTCTCACTGCAGCTACATCCTGTCCGACACTCATCTTTCTGGCCAGCTTCGCACTTAGCTTTCCGACAATTGCGTTGTGATAAGAACGACTGCGGTAAGAGTCCTCCTCGTCGATGGTCCAATCAGAATCGGAGTCAGAACCAGAATCAGAACCGGAATCGGAACCAGAGTCGGAATCAGAATTAGAAGCTGAATCAGAGGTCGACTCTAGAGATGGTTTCACGTCAGGGGTGATATATTCGACGTTGATATCTCCGCAGACTCCTGGAATGAAAAAGAGCGCCTTCTGTATGCGAACCGACGAGTCTACCGCGGTCTTGCAGGCTTTGTTGATTCTCTGTGAGAGCAGAAGGTCTTTAGTTGGAAGTTCCAGAAGGATCATTTCGACGAGTTCGCTGACGGCGAAGACTCGAGCAGCGGCAGCCATCTCGCGGTCACTGTCACTATCAACAGTCAGTCATGCTCGAGTGCGTTCCAGAAATGGCGACAGAGTGTCTCACATGGCGTTGGCGATGTGGCGGCGCAACTTGAGAGTTGGTTCCAGAGCGCAAGGTTGCTGTTTGCGAGAAGATAGCGCTTCGGCGACTGTCGAAGAGGATTCGAGGTGAAAGCGCGCCTTGTGAGTCGGTGCTGGAGCCCAATTTTGTTGTTCGGAAGATGTATGTGCATCGGTGACTGCTGGATAAGGGTCGAGTTTAGCGGCTGTGACGCGCATGACCTGTCACAAGCGCGTCCAGCAAACGAACTCTGTGCGGAAGTGATGACTGGGGCGACTGGGGATGACCTGACTCATATGCTGCAAAGGCGACTGATACGCAACAGGAGGGTATCTCATCCAAACATATCACGACCCAGAAACCTCACACTCACAACGCCGGCTTAGGCATCGTCTTCCCTTCTTTCTCCCACCCCTTTACTCTTCTCGCCTTCGCCTCCCTCACCAACCTCCCCGCCTCCTCAAACTCCACAGCCTTCAACTGCTTAACATCCACCTCTTCCTCCTTCCCAGTCTTCGCCGCAATCCTGGTCCCCTTTGTCACCAACCCCTCCCTCTCCTTCTCATCCGTACATTTCCTCGCCCAATTCCCCCAGCTCTGCACACACTTCTTACCAGTCGCCAGATGGGGCAACAACATCGCGAAACAATGCGGCATAGCTTCATACCATTCGAAATGTACTTTCACGCCTTGTTCCGCAGCGCGTTTTGCAACGATTAAACTCTCGTCTGTGAGGAGTTCGTCGCCAAGGCACATCCATAATGGTGGAGAATTGGACCAGTCGGAGGCCAAAAGGGGTGAAGTGAGTGGGTGATCGAGAAGACTAAGATCACAGAAGAGGTCGCCA
Source organism: Cercospora kikuchii (assembly GCF_019650295.1). NCBI lineage: Eukaryota > Fungi > Ascomycota > Dothideomycetes > Mycosphaerellales > Mycosphaerellaceae > Cercospora > Cercospora kikuchii. The sequence goes on from NW_025408587.1 coordinate 230,189, forward strand.
CGCGGAGGATCGGCGGGCCAGATTCCAGCTGGGTCGCGAGGGAAGCGGGAAACGGCATCGTCATGGTTTGCGGGTGGAAGGTAGTCGGTCTTTCCATTTGCTGTGATGCTAGGCATAGAGCGAGCTATGTCGAACCAGCCTGAGTTTGCTGAAGCACCGGCTGGGAGGGGAACGTGAACGTCCTTGCCGTGGAAGCGTACGAGAGGTACGCCTGTCGATGAGCGGTGAAGCTGCAAGAGGAGTTGAAGCAGGGCGAAGCTGAGATTTCCGCCTGCTGAGTCGCCTGCAAGAACGATCTTTTCTGCTGGAACTGCTTGGTGAAAGGATCCTGTGGGTGGGTATAGGAGGGACAGATAGACCTGAAATGCATCCAGAAGTTGGCCTGGGAAAGCTGTCTGCGGAGCAAGACGATACCGAACAGAGCACACTCTCCCCTTCGACTCCTTCGCCAGACGGCTTGTGAGAGCTCGGTGCGTTCGTGGATCGCAAAGATAGTATGCTCCGCCATGCAGATACAGAAACGTAACATCGCTAGTCCGCGTAGGCTCAGCCATCAAACGTTTATACTTCTCCTCTTCACCAATATCAGGCAGAGGTTCATCCTTCCCAGCGTCCGGTCTATACCCAGTCCATTCGACCTCAACGTCCACCAATTCAGGTTTCGTATAGCTCAACTCTTCCTTATTCGGCGCCATATCGTCCACAGCCTTAAACACAGCATGCCTCAACCCAGGCGCCTCACTGCCCTCCCCATCACTAGCCGGCGGCTTCGGTATAGTAGCATCCGCGATCCAAGTCTTGCCCTTCTTCCCCGGCTCTTTAATCGTCTGCGCCTGCACTTTCGATATCGCTGGAATCTTTTTCTTGGTGCTCCCATTCGATCCACCACTCATCATGTCCTTCAGCACCTTGACTGTCATTTCTGTTCGCAGATCCCAGTACTTCGAAGTAGGACTGAGGCCGAAAGTATGTTGCGCAGCCGCGTACGAGAGTCCTGGGATCTGCGGCGCCAGGAACTTGACCACAGCCATTGGGGAGTCCATCGTGGGCGATTTCTCGTTTGTCTGGTTCTAAAGTGAGAGTGGCGTCCGAGGCGCGTCGCCTGTGGTCTTTGAGCAGAATCTGTACTGCAACGAAGGAGGGGCAATAGACCTAGAAGAGAGCGAAAGATATAAAGTGAAGTTAAACGACTTACCGTCCGCGCAAACGAGCAGCCAGGCACGCGTCCTGTTCACATGCTCATGCTCAATGTCCGTCTGCGATTAGTGCGCGGGTGGGAAGTCGTCCGATCTCTGGCACAAGTCAATTCGTTCGCTCCGAGTTCGTACACGTCCGAGCAACGTCATGCCGAGGCAGCGCGTGGCGCCGACATGAGACATCGTCGTTACTTGCCGAGTGTACGATGTACATGTCCGGGAAGTGGCTGTTCAGAAAATGCGGGCAGAACGGCGGACGCTGCAAGTTGGGGCGTGGCCGGTCTGTATCGTTCGCAACTCTGTGCTGGCGGGCGCTCCCTGCTAGATTCTCATGTCATGAAACAGAACAACGAATTTGGAGACCATTGTTGGTGTGCTAAACCTTTTCCATTTTTTATTGTCATTATTTCATCTATGCATACAATCCCCATTGCCATTCTGATCGTTTTGGGGTATCAAAAAACTCCGCTCTCGTTTTTGGTGATATTACAGCCGAGGAGGCAGAAACACGCACCCTCCCATCCCAAGACAATTTGGTCCTCTAAGTCCCTTGGCAAGACAATTGCCGAAAACTTTTGACTGTTTTTGATGTTTGAAACGCTTTCTTCTGCTGGCGGCCAGGATACTCATGGATTGTGAGACAAGGAAAGCCAATGAGTGTGATGTTGGAACCCTTGATCTGAAGGGAAAGCACAAAGGCCTAACAGAGAGTGTACGTCGCAGAACTGCGCAACAGAAGATGGATCAACGCCTGTCGGGGCTAGCCATCTGTTGCGCAGGACTCCCGTGGGTTCTCAGATATGACTGGTGTAGTCTGTCGGATATCCGACATAGCTCATCTCAGCGTCATGGCTTCGTTCCGATTCTTGATGCCGAACGCTTCTGCGAATTCCGCCCACGCACCTACGAGGGCTTCATCAGCTTGGAAGGGTCGGCTCCACGGTTGAGAATCTCCTCAGTGAGCAGCTTCTCCTTCTCCTGGTACAACAGCTTGTAGGCATGACGAATGGTGCTGTCGCTGACTTTCGCAACATTCATGATGTCCTTGGGAGACTTGGGGTTACCCATGAGCATGCTTGCCATGAAGATGCAAGCAGCTGCGGAGGACAGTGGTGAACGACCTGCGAGCGCTCCCGTCTTGGTCATAACAGTAGCCAGAGCGGTAGCCACATTCGTGCTTCGCTGATCCATATCGAGCTGGCTGCAGTAACGCTGGCACAGGTCGGCGGGATCGGCGGTCGTGGTGGTGACGCCCTGGCCATAGACTAAAAGGTGTCAGTACTGCAAAGACGAGGTTAATGAGCAACGTCGAGCGCTTACCGTCAGGAGCAGCATTGGGCTTAGCAGCATCAGCCTTGGCCTTATTGCGCAGGAACTCATTCAGGAGCTTGTAGATGCGTCCAATCTCCTTCTTCGAAACACCGGTAAGCTCCATCATTTCCCTAAATGATCGGCTCAGGCCGTTTCGGCGGCACGCAAAGAATATGCATCCAGCGATCAGAGAGTCCTGACTCTTGCCTTTGAAAAGACGACTCTCTTCGGCATCCTTGTAGATGTGCTTGGCACTATCAGAAACAGTACTTGGAAGCTGCCAGCCATCGCACAATGCGCCAATCTGCTTGTAAGCCTGCAACAGACTCTTGTTTCCCTTGTCCAGATTTGCCTTGTTCTGAGCACGATGAAGATCCTTCGCGCGCATGCCACCGTCTCCGAATGCGATGTTGGTGTTCAGTTGTGCGCCGTTAAGCAGAGCGTTCGGACCATCTCCGACACGACTGGGATCATCGTTACCCTGGTCGTCGTTCGAGAAGGTCCGCCATTCGCTGCTGGTGTCGATCACGCGCTCCTGCAGTACGAGGCCGCAGCTCCCGCAGATGAGGTCGCCGCTGGCATGGTCCTCACGGAGATCGGGTGGATCCTCGCGGCAGTCCTTGCAGATGAGGCGAACGTTCAGGTTCTCGCGCCACTCGTCGTCTTGCGGCGGAGCCATGACGGGGTCAGGTACCGCACCCGGAGAAAGGACCTGTGTCATCAGGGCTAGAGGCTTGCGCACTGTGTAGCTCTTCTTGATCGAATCCTCAAAGCGTGCCGTTGCACGCTTTCTGATGCCTTTGGAGCTCTTCTGGAGCTTGTAGTTTTTGGCAAAGCAACGAATGAAGAGTGGGGAATGCGTTTTGGCGGTAGTGACGAGTGAAGCAGAAGCGACCGCGACTTCAAGCGTGAGGTCGCAGCTAAGGACCCACCAAAGTTAGCGCATACGCCAGAATGTGGTAGTGGGAGGAGGATGCGGAGGAGAGGTCGCTGTGACGGAATGATGTGGCGCGGTGATTGTGAATGTGATCGCGAGTGCGGTTCTTTGTGCGCGCGACACAAAGGCGCAAACAGCTCTAGTTCTACGAAGGAATGCGGTGCACGTACCCTCACACTCCGTTGACGGGCGACGAACGAACCGATATTCGGTTCAGATGCGCGTACTCGAGTCGAGCGAGCGACGGTGCGGAGTGAGAGGATGCGGTGGTGAGGGATGCGCTGCAAAGGCCGGCCGTTGACCAGTGAAGGTGTCCGTGAGAATTTGCGACGAGAGTCAAGTGGTATGACGGGTGTCGCAGGTCTCAGTAGACGGCGGCCGGTAGATTGTGCGAGTCTCGCGAAAACCAGTTGCCAGCAACTCGTTTGATGCAGTGGTGATGTCTGTGGTTTCGGCGGCGAGACGGGCGTTCTCTGAGGCAGGGAGCGGTGGAGGGTGGAGAGGTTGTCGAGGGTGAAGAAGAAGTGGACGGCGACAGCGAGAAGAGGCTGAGTTGACTGCGAGCCGAAAGTGAGTGTCACGTGACGCGAGAACTTTGTGGAGCAAGAACGACCCGAGCTTGCACGACTTCACGGCCGCGAGCATTGAGAGCACCGCCATTGCACCTCATTCACCACCGCTCACCATGCAGGCAATCAGAGTCTCGGTATGCTCGTTCCGCTGACCTTGTGATCTGCAGCATGCTGACCACCTACAGCGCAACGCGCTCGCCCGAGCTGCGACCAAGCAGAATGCCGTCTCCTTCCGCCGCACCTTCATCGCGACTCCAGTCCGCTCGGGTACGATCCCAACACATCCCGACAGCATGCAATATATAGCCTAACTTGCTCCCAGCCGATCTCGTCCAGGACATGTACTTGAAGGAGCTGAAGGCGTACAAGCCAGCTCCACTGAAGGCCAACGATGCCGAGGGCCAAGTGCAAAAGTTCGCCGTCCCAAAGCCACCACAATCCCCAGAAGAGGCAGACCTCCAGAGCGGCCTTCAAGAATACGAGCAGTCGACCCCAGAAGTCCAGGGCGCGTCGAGCGATGCCAGCGCAGCACCCGTTGAGCAGGATTGGTTTGTCGAGGAGGAAGAAGAGGCCGAGGCGCATCACTAGAGCGTGCGTGTACACGAGGGGCAGTGGATATTGAGGAGGCATGTAACATACTACAGTGAAGCAAAAAGCCAATACCAGTTGAGATGTACATGTGGGATACAGAGTTGTTGTTTCATCCCTTCCACAAGCCCGCACCATGCGCGCCAGGTAAGGAGTCTTTTGGAGTGCTCAATGGGCACGGAGGTGACTTGCGGATCTCTCCGGCTACTATCCTTCGCAGTTCGAGAGCAGCAACAAGCACAAGGTGCTCTGAATGTTTCCGCAGCTCGATCTCTCAGGACCCGATCACGTGACAAGACAACAAGAATGTGGCAATGGCCCGCTCGATGGGGAGATCTTTACTATACGCAAAAGCACTGGTCTTTGCCATATCGTCTCCGAAAAACAGCTGAAGCTTGGTTGTCTTTCGTGACAGTGAAAGCACTGGCCAATACGGAAAGGAAGTGGTCATACCCGATATCCGAGCCCGGCTGTCGATATTTCCTTGCCAGACCCAAGTTAGGTCACTCAGAGACCTAATTTTCTTTAGGGTACGAAACCTCAACGCGGATCGTATTTCGAACAGGACACTGTCTGACACGAGAGCCGTTGTCATCCGCGCACTTCACAGAAAACGATGTCTATGAAGACGTAAAAGGGAGTAAGATTCTCGAGTCTCCAATTGTTATATTAATACCTTCGAGACAGCAGACCCTTCCAAGCCCCACGCTAAGAGAAATCCTTCTTCGAAATCAACACCATGAACATCATCTTCCTGCTCTCAGCTCTCCTCACCTACATCTCAACATCCTCCGCCTTGCTCTACTGCTGCCTCCCCGGAACAATCCAATCAGGACTCACATGCCGTACGGAAGCATCAATCAAATGCGTAAGGCCACCTCCACATCAAACTTGAATACACCTGATCTACAGCATCAAAATCTGCCTCTCGCAAAAGCCAAGCTGATATTGACTATGTTTTCGATTCTGTAGTGCTCAACAAACACTTACAAAAGCTGCGCGAACCGCGGTACTTTTACGGAAGTCGCGTACAACATCGACCTTAGTAACGTTGATTGCAAGGGCGGTGGAAAGTTGGCCTGTGTTTTGTGAGGATGTTGCGGAGTATACCAGAGATCAAAATTGGTACGAGAAAGATCCCATCAAGCAAAAGGTGAAACGAGTGTGATTTGCAATACAGAAGTGACTCCAAAAAAATGCTACCCCGTCATCCCAACCGCGCAAGACCCCAACACTCTATTTTGTCGCATGTGAGGCGTAACAAGGGCGTCCCCAAGAATTTCCTCACAGTGCGGTCACAGTACTTAGTAACGACAGTGAGAGCTCCGCACAAGAAGTAATCTAGCAGTTTCCTGGGTCGGCCCTTTAATTTCCACGTTAGCACGAATGTTCCTCAGCCGAATGGCAATGACCACGAAAATCACTCACTTGAATCGCCAGCCAGCAACAGTGGACTCTCCACCCTTGCCGCATCCAAAGATCTCGTTGGTGAGGCGGTTGTAGCAATCGTCGTTTCCGAGATCAAAGCCAGTGTTGGAGTTGAGGTTTTGCACCTCGAAGAGGAGTCCAAGGCTTCTGGAGCCGCTGCGAGGACACATGGATTTGGCCTGGCGAGGAGCAAAGTTGCCCGTGAACATGCCGCCGTTGGCGTAGCAGGCGTCCCAGACGAAGGAGCGGGCTTCTTCGGTGTTTGGCCAGTCGTCGCCGGAGCCGTAGCAGGTGGCACTAACGCCTCCAAGGGACATGATGCTGCCAATGGTGGCGAGGATGGTGGTGGTCTTCATTTTTGGTGGAGGTGTTGAAGTGGTGATCGGGAAACGATTTGTAGGTTTTGTGATGGGATCTGAGAGTTTGGAGTGGTGATGAAGGCGCTGATGTCGATGTCAAGGTGCGCAGAGCCTGCCTCTTTATATCTTATTACAGGCAAGCTGCCTTCCGACCGGCATCCATGTCTCGTTCCAGTGTGAGCCGAATCGCTTCACACCGGCGCCAATGTGTCTCGTTCCATATTCAGCCGAGTCATTGAGCAATGCCCACCTGACAATCTGTACACACTGGGCCCCAGGCCCTCCGTTACACGTATTCGCTTGCCTAGTGCTTGTTGGGAAGGTGCTTGCCACCAATGACATGCGTCCCGCAATAGTATACAGCAATGAACTGCATGAGGCTGAGAGCTTGAGCCCCATGCAACGGTTCAGCTTGCACAGTATAGTAATGTTTCTTGGCACCCCAAGAATGCCAAGCAGTCGTCAAAGAGAAATAGGTGGTGCTGCGCGATCCTTCGAGGACTTAGGGAGGCTGACGAGTTACACAAAGCTGGGTTGGCCTTATATGGGAATGACTCCACTCGGGTCATCGAGCAGCCGAGTCAAAGACCGCAGTTGCACCAAATTGAGGTACAGAGTCTAGAAGAATGCTGCTCGTGTAAGAGGGGCTGCATATGCGCCAAAGAGGGCCCTAGATGATTCGAGATTGTGTCGACGGGCAATCTTGTCCGCTTCTTCGCCGATTTTATTTACAGGTATTCCTTCCTGTTTGAGCTTTTGGGTTGCCTGACATCAGCCAATCCTCACGTCTGAGCCTCAAAATTATGGATCTCGTATTGTCTCCAGAGAGCAATGACTGCATCTACGAGTGTTACGTTGAGTACATGATAGTGTTGCGGAGATGTACCTTACTTCCAGCGCTGCGCATGAGAAAGCTCTCGCGTCTGCGACATCGTGCGTGCCTGTGTAGCACAGCCTTGATTCATTCCGCCGTGCTTGTACGGAATTAAGAGCTAAGCTCACCGGTCTTCCACCAGCTGAGACCAAGTGAAAGTGAACCCGAGCGCAAGCATATGAAACGATTTCTCATTTCGGTCTTGCGCTACCATTCTTCACATTTCCAATTAGCGAATGAGTGCCAATTGCATCGTGATCTTGGTCGTGACGAGAAGTGCGCATGGTCTCAATTTTTGCTACGGTGTCGCCGCTGCCTGTCAGGCTCGTTCCCTATGTGGACGCTTCGATGTGCAAGGTCAGTCCTCACGCAGCAATCAGCTCCTGGCAGCATGTACTTCAAACATGCGCAACACAGCAAGGGATATGACCGGGTTCCCAATGATAGCATCATGCAAACCATTTTGCAAGGTCTCTGCCTGGAGCGGACCATACTCTGTCCTCCATTCTACCACTGTCGCCGCATAACAAGATCGAGCGTTGACTTGGATTTTGCCTCGTCCAGCTCCGCATAGGTAATGCCTGTGCTTGCGAGGCGTTCACCGCATGCCAGAACAATTGGAGGTATGCGTACAAGAGATGTCATCATTCGTCCCCGGTATGGAAAGACGCGATTTGATACGGCAAGTTGTGCACCAGGTGATTTGGGCAGGCTAGCAGCTCCAAAATTCAAGCCGGAATGTTGCGAGCGAGCCGACGAAACTTGCGGCTTATCTTGCGACTTGGATAAACATTTTCGAGTGGTGGATATGTCCTGTAAGCTACATTTGAGGCACTGTTTTGGCTGTCAAGCGAATGGCATCGATTCTGGATGTTGTTGATTTTGTGGACGTGCACGTGGACGTGGACAGTCAAGTCAAGGTTGCAGGCGCCGAGCGTGCCGCTCGGCTCGTCGGCTCGGGGCGAGACGGTGCTTCCGATTTCATATTGTCGACCGGGTTCTTCATGCCCCATCTTTCGTCCTTTGCCTGCGAATGATGGATGAGAATTGGTAGACGATGGAAGCGTCAAACGCTACAACAATTTGCACTCTGGTCGGAAACAAGTACTGGTACCTGAAATACAGTAGTCGCATTCAAAGCTGCACAGAAATTCGTTCAAGCACAGCCAATTGTGGAAAGAGCAAGCAGGACCACGAACGGCCAGCTATACTTCTTGCAAGCAGTCAACATCGGCACTTCCGGCATCTGCTATCATATGTCACCTGCGACGAGGGTTCTCCGGCCCAACCAGTTCTTGTGGTTCCTTGACCACGGCCAACTGGAGCTGACGAAGTTGCACCGACGGCTTTTCGTTGGCACAGAGAGTCATTTCGCTTGCCATTACGAACGCATGTGAGAGAACTGCGACCGGAACGTCTTCCATACACTATTTGCCCTCCCTCGAATGCTACAGCGGACCGCAACGCAATTTGCACTATGCCGAAAGCGCACTGGGGTCCAGTACCGATTCGGAGCCTTCCCACTGGGGTCTTCAGTGGTGCCTGTCTGCAGAGATCATTCCTCCGTCACGACACTCCAATGACATTGACAGCGCGGGAAAGCTAGCCCAAAAGGTCGCATTGCTTTCCAAGGAAAAGTATCTTTGCACGATCTTCCTCAAACCTCAGCAACTTATCTTTCAGTGATACTTGGATATCTGTTGGACCTGGTCGCAATCCTGTGATCTTTCCATCTTGCTGGAGCGCAGAAGACGCTGCAAACTCGTACCAGTGGTGTACGCCGTACGTCCTCCGTAGTTTGTGAATCATCATCACTTCTACGTTACACCAAGCTCGATGATAGTACTTATCATCTACCACGCTGATAACCGCATCACATTGCGCCAGCAGCATGGGCAGAGCAGCTACACCGGACTCTTGATGTTCCGGGTCGATACACGCGAAATCGATCCAAATGCCTAGCTTCTGCGGGTCTACAGAAGGGTGCAATGCTAAGAATCGTTCAATCGCCCGTAGAATGTGCTGGTGCTGTGTGTTCTCCTCGTCGTCAGGCTCACGAGCCCATGGATCGGCATTGATCCAACGATAGGAGAAGAATAAGAAGAAATCATCGGCAGTGGTTCTTGGACAATACGAACGCGTCAGTCCGGCATTCGATCGCGGCAACCTTCCATGCTTGGCCAAGTCGGAGTATCTCACGTACTTGAAAGGGTCGAACGCCCGACATTTCGCTGGATCTTTTGCCAGTGCCTCGGCATATGCTCTCCTGATCTTGGATATGGCCTTGTCTCCGGCACCTATCAGCGTAGGATGCACTAACTCCTGATAGATCTCGCGGAAGTGCTTACGCAATCTTGCTTCGCGGAGGCGCTGATGAATCTCGCCACTGGCTTTTTGCTCCAGATTGCTCCGAAGGGCCGCGACGATGATGGCTTCAGCTTCTAGATCACCATTGATCACAGCGTAATCCAATGCGGAGCATCCGTCCTCGTCTGCGCGCTCGAAGTTGGCACCGACACTTGCCAGATTTCGCAAGCACTGGCGGTTGTGCTCGGATGAAGTTTTGCAGAAAGCAACAGCAGGACTGATGCTTCGATGATGATTGAAATGGACCAGAGCTTCTTGATGACTGCCACTCAGAAGCAGCATTCGGCCATACACATAGTGCCATTTCGCCACTTCTTCGACGTCTGAAACATCGTGCTTGCTCAACAAGAGATCGAACTCATCAATAACGGCCTGCTTGTATCTCGACATGCCTTCCAAATCCAATCTTGACTCGCAGAGAGCTTGCGCTCTCTCAAGCACTACGAACGCTTGCTGCCACTGGCCCTTTCGAATATGATCACGACTTTGCGCCAAGTAGTCTTCCCATTGTCGCATACTCTCAACAAGCACTGATAATGCACGCGGAGTGAACTCAGGAGCATCACGGACTTGTATGTGCTCCGCTGATTTGGCAGGACCCAATACAGGCGCATCCTCAACAAATCCCTGAGATCCATCGAACAGGAACATAGTGGCATGGAACATCTCAGGGCTCACCTCCGAGCTGTGAAGACTCCCAGCCGGCATGGAGTAGCTCATATTGCGCTCATGGGAAGCAGTCCTTCCGCGCTCAGCCTTCATGAAGTTGCCTGTGTTCACGACCTTCGAATACGTCTGACTGTGTGTGTATGCGGAACTCACGCAGGCTCCAGAACTCCAAGCAAGAGCGTATCTGGCATGTGTGGCAAGGTCGGCTGTAGCGACAGGCTCAGCTGCGTACGTGTGGTCTGTGCCTTTGCCAGCCAATATCCAACTTTGTGCAAACGGTTGATGCGAATGAACCGCGAATTCAGGCACTCCTCTTTTCCCATCTGGAAGCCAAATATGCAAGCGGAACAAGAGGTCGATTTTGCCATCCTCCACCACACTGCATAGAGGAACGTTAACGAAGCCCTGCGCGCTGCGACTGATCCGCAGTCCATATCTTTGCATCTCTTCACTCTGCAATACGTCGCTGATCAGACTCCATACAAATGCAAGCTCTCCTTCAGAGGCCACCTCTTGACGCTGTGACTTTGAGACCATTAAAGCAATTGCAATGGTCAGGTTGGCAAGCCGCCGAACATTTATGTTGCTTTGTTGGAGTTCCCGACCTGCTTCTGCGTGCCATTCAGAGGCAGTCCGAGGTCTTTCCGGCTGTTGCGAAAACAACACGAGCACGGAAGCAACTTCATCAGACGGAGCCTTGATCACAGTTGAGACTCCATGCAAAACCTTTGGAAGAAGCCTCCAGTCTAATTTGCAGCTGCTGGGATCTGGCAGATCCAGAGTTTGTTGCAATCTGCATGTCGTCGTGTGGTATCGCCTGGAAAGACTAGGTGGGTAATGGCCTGAGTTTCGAGCAACGCTGGACCGCCTGTTATTGGCAGAGAGCTTCGTGAGCACCATGGGTGCCACAAATAATCTTGGCCGCCGCATTGCGGGATTAAAAAGACTTCGACATGCCATACGAATCTGATAGTTCGGCATTTCGGCGACTTTTTCAGAGAGCAAATGTCGTGTCCGTTGCGAAGCCTAGCCTTTCTTCCAAGTAACATGCTCGCCATATTTGGATGTTCGCTGTGGCGACACAACGACTGCTGAGGCGTGGGTGATACACTGAGACTCTCACAGCCACGATGCATATCAATAAGCCAGCTGCATGCAGCTGGGCATGCCCACCGAATCCTCTTATATTGGCATATGGGCTGGACTAGTCGCGCCACGTGGGACGGACAAGCTCTTGCCCGTGCGATATCCATCCCGATGGAGGGTGTACGAACCCATGATACTTCTCAGCCCTGTTCCCCAGTGGCCATCATCCACAGAAGGGCGTCAGCTGTTCCCCACACCCGGCTGGGAACAGAAGTAGTTTTAAGACTTGGCCGTCATTTGATCGTCATATCTTGCGTACCTCAACAGCATGCGATCAGGACACTCACCATCGAGTCGCTTTTCCTGATACTTGTGGAGGCCCGTGAATTCCACTGAGGCACCGTGAAGAGCTCGGGCGAAGAAGATATTGCAACGCGCAACCCATGTCTGTCACCGCACAAAGGAGTATCGAGGGCGTCAGCTAGCGAGGCTCGGTTAAATGCATCAACGACAAAAAGTGCTGGGTGGCTTCAGCCAAAGCGAATAAGTGCATGCATCTTTCGAGCTCGATCCACACGCAATATGCAGAGCTGGGAGGAGAACCCATCTTCTGCATTGTGATCTTTCTCTCCCTACACGCACTTCTAAGACGTGCCTGGACTAGTGAATTGGCTTCATGAACGACGGTCTCGTCAAATTCGAAGGTCTCATAAACCGTGCAGCTCAGCACAAGCAAGCTGCACAATGGGAGCTCGCTGAGAACTATCTGAGAGATGCAGCCAAGCTGTGTAGCAATCCTCGGTTCCCAAATCATAATCAGAACAATGTCAGAGTCGAGTTGGAGCTGGCCGAGGTCTTGCGACGCCATGGAAACTTTGCGGAGGCGATCAAGTCGCAGGAAAGGCTAGTTAATTTGAGGGAGATCGATGAAATGCGAAAGACAAAGATATATGGAGAGCTGGGTGTGAACTACAGACACACTAACAGGATCGGAGATGCTATTGAAGCTTTCCAGAAGCATTACAATCTGGCTGCGAAATTGGAGTTCGAGATGCGTGCAGAAATCTGTCGGTCCACGAGCAACCTTGGGATAGCCAAACTTCAGCTGTTCTTGCAGGACGTGACGAAGACGGTCTATCTCGATGACTCTATAAACCTGCAAAAAGAACGCATCCGGACATCGGAAAAGCTGCTCGATGACTTAAAAACGACGTTCGCTTCAGCCACCAAAGACGACGCAGCGATGGTTGATGTTGGCATCAACAAGGCTTGGCGATCACTCTGGCGTGATCGATTGAGCATGTGGAGAGCTATTGGCATGTCCAGGATAGTACTCTCATACGTCGCCGCGAAGAAGTTTGACATTGCCGTAACCGCCGGTCTGGATGCCGTGAATACCAGCAGCGCTCCGGATGCTACTTGGGCCGACCCGACAGTCAAAGCCTTATGTCGATTCTCTTACGGATATGCCTTGCAAGCGAACGATCAGATACCAGAGGCGAAGATCCAATTCTCATACCCAGCTGGTGCCACTGCGAAGTGTACGCCCGCCATTGCGTTGTGCAAGGAGTGTTCTGATGAGAACAGAGGGTACCTGAAGATGGTGATCGACTCAGGTGCAGACTTGACCGCCTACGACGAAGTCGGCTACAATGCACTGGATTACGCAATTTTCGCCAACGATACCAAAACGGTCACGATGCTCAAGGATGCTCTTGCTCGTCAATTCGGGGTCGATAAGCAAGCAGAGGAGATCCGAGCGGCGGAGATCCGTAAATATTTCCGTGAGATCTTTCATTCACAGTTCCGACCAATTCTACGAGAGGGACGAACGGATTGCATCAAAATGTTGAGGGCCAAGTTCACGGAACTCTTGAGGAAGGACCCCGGGAAGCGCACTCGATTTGACAAGCTTCGTCTCGTCTCGTATGAAGACTTCAAGGATCGACAAGCACTGCCTAGATGGAACATGGACGACAGTTTCACTCGCGAGTTCGATCAGATCGTGGCATCGGGAGCTCGTGTTCCTTTCCTGATATTCTTCTCGTATCGCTGGATCGGCAAAGAGACAGATCCTTCCAGCAAGAATCCCGATAGTCCCGACAATTATCAGTATCGTCGAATGCTGGATGCTCTCGAGCAGATCATAGACAGGTATCCCGATATCGAGTCTCAGGACATCTACATTTGGCTGGTAAGTGTCAAAAACACTCTGTACTCAGGACGCCGTCTTGCTAAACAAACGCGTCGAATAGGACTGTGCTTGCATTGATCAAGAAGATATTGAAGTCGGCAGGCGAGATCGAGGCATCAACACGCTGCCAATCGTCGTTGCACAATGCGATGCAATGATCAGTATTACAGATGATCAATACCCGAGCAGAGCATGGTGTGCAGTCGAGACGATGATCATGCAAACTCTGAAGGAGAGCTCAAACTACCATCATTGGTATGTGCACACGCTGCTTGATGCAACGACCAGAGACCCTTGGGGAATGCTTGAGCCGGGACCGGATCGACGACAGCACGTTAATCGGCCATCGCTGTTGAGTTTGAGTGTTGAGAGCGATCGGCGCTACATTGAATTCCTCGAAAGACAGAGCATGTTGCTTGGTGAAGCTGGGGCTAGGACATGAAGCCTGAATTTCATTTGATCATGAGCACAATGACGTTGGTGGGTGCGTTTGCAGCGTTTGTGCTGCAGATCCATAAAGATTTACGACATGTATGTCATGTCATCGATCCGGGTGCACCTGGTCTGATGCTATCCGCGTTTGGGATCCATACATGGCGACTTCCATGTGGTGCAAGATGGGAAGCAGCGTGAGAAATTGCAAACACTTGGTCGTCATGCACTGCAACTTCCCGTGCAAACGACAGCCATGGCAGCAGCAGCGCGTACCTGCTCTTCGCAGGCGTACGGTCTTCTTAATGATGGTCCTACATCTCCTCACTGGCACATGTGAATCGCACTCCGCTCACTGCACCGAATGCCACCATGCGCTGTCTAGGAATACCGGTTGATCACCGTTTACGCGGTTTGCGCCGGACCCCGGGCGAGCAACAGCCAACTCAAGATTCCACCAGCGAACACATTCGTATCTTGAGCGAATTTGGACGCAGCCTGACCGACAAAAACGATGACGATTTTCTCTCTGCCCACGAACTCGATTTCGGGCTCGAGCTTGCTCGACCTGAGTGCACTGGAGGATTAGTCATTGTCCTGTACCGTCCAGATCCATCTCAGGACTATTCTGAAGGATATGTGGCCGAAGAGGCTAGGTGTAGGACCCTGGCTGCCGTCAAGGATTTGATCAGCAATGCAACAAACGGAATGATGGACACGGACGCAATCACAATCCTCGACTCCATGGCCTTCATATCGGAAGATTACGATGGCTCGGTGCTACACGTGCAAGCTCAGAAGACCTTTCTCCGTGCGCTCGAAGCGAAACGTCCGGACGTTGTACTTTCCTGCTTTCGCACCAAGACCAAGATCAAGTTCATGAAGGACTTACAAGGCCAAGGCATTGGGAAGGACAATCACCTGGTACGAATGACTTTTCCTGCAACCGCTCAAGAATTCCAAAGGATCAGTGCTTTCCATCCGAGCTATGCGGTCAACAGAATGGCGTTTGATCCATGTTTCCGCCATCTACTTATGCTTCAGTTCCACCAAGCTGTTTCAGTCTGTTGGGGTATGTGGGAACACAAGCTCTGGATGGCACATTTGCGCGCGTGTTGCGCTGAGAAGGCATGGCTGTACAAAGGTATCAGGTCCTCGCTACATGAAAAGGACACGCACAGCTGACCGCGGCAGGCCCTTTGTTCATGCAAGTTCGCAAACTCTCCAATTTCGTGCATGCGTTTGAAGATCTGGAGGATTCGCTCAAGGAAGTGCGATACTTCCGACTTGAGGATTGCACAGGAATACGTGACGCAGGCAGAGTGATCTGCGACAGAGGAATCTCGTCGACGGCCTGTGAGATCAGCGTGCTTTTGCAAGACGACGGTATCACAAAGTCAGGCGAGCTTCCATTCGAACTCATGAAAAGGACCTTGCATGACGCCTTGTCCTGCCTTGGCATGGGGCAGTTCCTTCTGAATACTGAAGCCGCGAAAGCCGGCTACTGCGATCATCTACAACTGGTTGACAAAGCACCTCACTTCAAGGAGCCTCATATGAAGGCGTTCCATGAGATGTTTCTCACTCTTTTGCGCCAGTTGAATCTCACATTCACCGCGACGGACGGTGATGGACGTTACACGTGCGAGTTCCAGCCCCAGGGAGAAGCCTTCTTGCGATTCTCAGAGTCCATAGAGAATCACCTCAGGATGATTGAAGGGCTGCGAGAGGAAACGTCGTTGACACAGAGGATGGAGAGGATATGCCTGTAATAGGATTGGTCCTCAGAAACGATGCTATCCAATCTCGATTCGCGCGAACATCGATGGGCTTCGACGAGAGATCAGACTCGTTACAAGAGCATTCTGTGTATCACAGAGTAGGATTCGAGCTTGATCCAGTACAATTTTTGCAGCATAGAATTTGGTCTCACAAGGGATCCGCTACAAGGCACGATATGACTGAGTTGCTCCAGAGACAAACGACGGGGCTCGACGACAACACCCTCGCCAGTCTCTTCACCACGCGCTGGAGGGTAGCATAGCGCCTGCCTTGTATGCACTGCCCTATCAAGGCCGCGCCTACCATGCCCTGCGTTCAGGGCAGTAACAGGCCGGTTCATGCTTGCCCGCCTCGCTTGCCGGGCATCGCTGTTCTCCTCAAGCCCTCACGTTTCATTGCTCAATTCAAGGATACAATCATCGGAGTCCGTCACGCTCTATTCATCAAGATCACCTGTGAATCGCCCAAAGTTCCTCATGACTCTTCTCTTCATCTTCCCGCGAGCCCTTGGATCCCACCGCACGAACGATATCCCACCCATCCGCGCTTCGCCATCGAGGGGGCCAACTCGCACTCCACGGCGTCCAGTACTGTAGGTGGTACCCAAAGGGCTGGCCTCAGCTCGATAAAGCAGAGTCTGCTTCGCTTAGTCGCCGGGCCTCCTCGAACGTTGTGATATCGAGCAGGAGACTGGGCAATGACACTACACCCACTCGAACTTGCTTTGCTCGGTGGCCTGGACCGGAGATGAATCTGCGAGAGACTGGCGCCGAAAGATAGGAGTCGAGTAACAGATCACGAAGTCTGGTGAGACTCCTCTCTCGCGACCAGCACGTACTCCCTCATACCACCTGCTTTATTGGCTCAAGTGAGGTGCGCTCGCTGTCATGACGTTTCTCCGTTTCTCTCGTCTGACAGTCGCAGTCGCCGCTACTCATTTTTCCTGTTGCGCACAGAGTCTTGTGTAGCGGAGCCTGATCATTTCCAAGCTTGTGGCTTGACCAGCGTGTGCGTCAGGCTATTGTGCTTCAGGTTGAGGAGAGCATGCGGGAGTGAGACTGGCTGACATTGATAGCTGAGCTCTCCTGGGGCATCGAAGCCATCGCATAGGCAACGACAACGTCGAAGCGCTCTTCCGATCCTGTTACAGGCACGCCAACATCGTCGCGACACACGACGGCTCAGCACGAGAGCGACATACCAGATATGGCCAAATGCTCTGCGTTTCAAGCCGCACGTACGACGCAAAGATCGTGACGCACGGCGCCATTGATGTGAGACCACGTATCAGACACGACGAAACGCTTCGCAGAGCAGACCGTAAACACTACGATAGCATCGCAGCATGGGGCAGCGTAGCATGACGATCACATACCTGAGACAATGACACTGTCTGCGAAGCAAGCCGGGCGCATGCTGTCAGAATGGCGATGCGTACTACATACTGAAGACGACACGTGGCTCTGTAAGTCAGACTGCAAACGCATCGACAGCATGGGGTCACACAGTGCCCCAGCCCGACAGCTACATACCACAAACTACCTGATGCTCTGCAAGTCAAGCCACATACATACCACCGCGATGGCGCCATGCAGCAGCCTGACCTGCGACTACGTACCGGAGTTCAACAACCTCTCTGCGCCCCAGCACACGAAGTGCCACGACAACAATGAGGCCGAAGCCCCCCACCCATCCCAGCCCAGCGGAGCGCTCACTGCCCATAGGCCTTACGTTCAAGGTAGGTAACAAAAGAAATCTATTTAATCCATCCCATCTCCCTTGCCAACCTCCTCTCGACCCTCCGCTGCTTGAGACGTCTGATGCGCTACACCAAGACGCTGCAAAGACCACAATACATCGCTGCCCCCAGAGTTATGGTCAAGGGGAAATCTTATGTTTCTGTATCGCTTTTTATTGCTTCTGCCTCCTGGGTTATGGCCAAGTGGGCTTACGGTCAGCAATGGTTGTCTTTGCACGGAAAGGTGAGAGAGAAAGAGAAGAGGAGGAAAGGTGGGAAGAGAGAGGGATTTGTGCTTGCGAGAGACGGGAGGGAGCGTGGTGGGCCTTCCAATGAGAGGAGAGGATGGCGATGGAGGAATGGTTGGTCAGGACAGCTCGAGTTTTTTCGTGCATTGGTAGAAATGTTCGGCTGGGTGAGGCGGTTAATCGTGTGTTGGATGAGTGGTACGGAGTGTTTGGTTTTCACTCAGAGAACTTTGCGGGGTGGAGAAACCTGGAAGTGTATTGCATCCGTCTGTCCTCGCGGTTGATGGCACTTTCACATGAGCTCTTAAATTCATCGGATGTACATTGCGCCCTTCCTGTTTTCCCTAGAATATCTTGAACCTTCCCAATTGCGCGGCTTCTCAGCTCTGCTTTTCCTGCGTCGATGATCGTCCTGACATAGCTCTCGCATAGTGGCTCCAATTTCTTGCTGTGATTTTGCAGGTCACTCATCGTAGGTTCTATGGTTGCCAAGCCATATCGGGGTTGGTAAGTTTGGTTTGTCCAGCATAGGCGAAGCAGAAACACACGAATGCTTCTGCAGCGGTAACAACAATTCTTCTCTAACTTGATCATGCCTCGATGGCTCTGATACGAGTCTCGTACTCGAAGCAAATCTGTGATTCTGCATTATATGAATTTTATCGTGAGCGTCTGTCGCTTCCTGCCAGCGTCGGCAAAGCGCTTCAAAGGATGGATCCAGCAAACACGTAAGTGCGGCACCGAAACCCTGTACAGCCTGGAATATATTGGATGAGTAGGTTGTCAGTTGCAACGATCTTGCACATGATCGGACTTCCAGAGGACAATTGGCGATGGAATGCAAGCTCTCGAGAGCGGCGGAGATGGATCTTCTTGCTCGGATTCAACGCAGATTTTTTCTCGTAAGGGGGGAAGTGCAACCAGACCTACGTATACCACCAGTCAGCAACATGAAATGGAGAATGGAATTTTGAACTCTCGTCGTTCACGTCCTATCATTCATGCTCATTTCCTCGTGATCATGCCGAACGCTATCAAAATGGCAGTCAGATGCTGTGGATCGCGGTCATGATCGCTTTGGGTCTGCGGAAATGTTGTCGACTCCATCAGCGTGCCTTCTGCCATCAACCGTGTCCTCCGCCGCCGCCAATTCCAAACTCTTCTCTGCATCTGCCTGGTTCACAGCCACCTGATCATCTCTCCCATGCCGATGCTCATGCTGATCATGCGAATTCTCATGCACCTGCTTCACCTTCTCCTCATCCACCACCCCAAACGGCTTCGGCTGCCCATTCTCCTCCATAACCACCACCTTCCCATCAGCACTACTCCGATCCTTCTTCAAAACACTCCACCCCCCATGCCACCCCACCCACCCCTCCTCCCAAGGCCCCCTGCCCACCGTAATAAGCAAAGCCGCCCCAATAGCCGCCACACTAAAGCTCCCACTCGTCACCCACCCACCCCTCTCAAACAACTTCGCCCCAACACTCGTCCCCGTCAACTGTCCCGCAAACGTAAACATCATATAAGCCGTATTAACGCGATTCCTCCCCTTCGGTTCCACAGTAAAAATACTACTCCGATTCGCAATCTGACTCGTTTGCATTCCGAAATCATTGAGCAAAGCTTGAATCACAGGTCCCGCGACTGTGAATGTTCCCGTGTAAGTTCCTATTGTGGTACCGATGAGACACCAGCACATTCCTAAAAGGACGGTGAATAAGGGGACGAAACGGTCGGTGACGAGTTTGGCGTAGAGGGGGCCGATTGCCATTGCGCTGATTCCGATGAGGGCGAAAAGGCCGATTACGACGGGGGTGTAATTGTATGGTTCTCCAGCGAGGAGGAATGTCAGAGTTGTCCAGAAATTCGTGAATGTTGAAGAGGTGAAGAAGCCGACGAGACAGGCTTGGACGAGGACGGGGTGTTTGAAGTACATTCCTACGATACTCCAGAGGACTTTGAAGTAGTTGAGATTTTCGTTTGTGCGGGGGTAGTCGGGCATGAATTTCCAGAGGAGAGCCCAGATGAGGTATTGGAGGCCGACGGAGAGCCAGTAGATTGTTCGCCAGGAAGTGTATTGTGTTACGATTCCGGCGAGAAGGCGGGCGAGGAGGATGCCGAACATGAGGCCTGTGGTGACAATGGACAGGGCGAATGCTCGGCGGTTTGGTGGGGCGAGGTCGCCGACTAGGGGAGTCATGAGTTGGGGCGTGACAGTTGTTATTGCGGTGATGAATTGAATTGCGGAGAAGACTTGTATTGAGTCGGTTGCGGCGAGACCGATACACATTGTTGCAGTGAAGAATACGAGCGTTAGAACGAAGGGGCGGCGGGGAAGCATATCTCCCAAGGGGCAGAGGAAGAAGAGGCCTGTGGCGTAGCCTGCTTGGGCCAAGGTAGGAATCTGGGAGACTTGAACGTAGGATACATTGAAGTCTTCGGCGAGGATATTGAGAATCGGTTGATTGTAGTAGAGGTTCGCGACCGTGAACGCACCAGCAAAGGCGAAGAGGACGTTAAGGGCGATGGAGAATTGTGGTGGCGAGGAGGGATCGTAGCGACCTGGCGGTTCCTTGTCAGAATCCATTTCCTTCCAACTTTCAGCATTATCGTAGACAACGCAAATAGATCGAACACTTCTCTTTCCAGAGTCATGATCGCACTCAATGACCCCCATCCCAGACCACGTCCTTCAAAGAGGAAATTGAAAACCATCAAACTCACAATTCTCCGGCACCCAAAACACAAAATCATAAACCCTCCACCAAATCGCCTGATATTGCTCCTCTCTCCCAACCGTACTCTTCGTCTTCTCCCTCGTCAAAGAATTCCCATCTCCATCATCATGGTCATCCGAAGCAGCACTCGACGAACTTTCCGTCTCCGTCGTCGTAGGTCGGTCCGCATCTTTCACCCGACGTTTCTCTCCAAGTTCAGCATCCACATTTTCTCTTTCTCTACTTCCCAAAACGCCATTCCTCTTCGGCACTGAATTCGAGTCCGCATCCGCATTCGCAGCTGTCGTTGTCGTCGTTCCTGTCGTCGTCCATGTCTCGGCATTCCCATTCCCATTCCCAGTCTCGGCAATCGCGTCTCCGGGATCGGCCCCAGCTCCAGGCATCGGTGTCGTCATCAACCCTGGAACCTCGTGCTCTCAGCCTCTCACGAATTGTCCACTGGTACACAGTACAGCAGAACCAAACAAAAAATTAAAACATGCAGAATGTCCAAAGATGTCAAGCACGAAAGGAAGACGGGGAGAAGATTAACAAACTCCGTACGCTACACTACGCTACAGAGCGACTACTGCAACTCCTTCGAACACCGCATGAATAGCAGCAGCGGCAGCGGCAGCCAAGTGCAGCATTTAGCGAGCCGTCAAGCAGTCGTGATTGATGACATTGATGAGCCTTGCTTGACGGCTGCATGCATGCGGTTATCTCTGCTGTGCGCGACAGTCATTGGCGAGCTGCGATGACTTCTAGCTTGCGGTCTCTGAGGAACCGAGCACTAGTCGCTCGCTTGGTCGCGTACAATAGAGGGGGACGAGAAGTCCGTTTCCCGTTCACCGAGACACAGCTGTGCAGCAGAATGCACGAAAGGTGCCCGCAATACCCGTCACCACACATTGTCGATCTTTTAGACTTGACATTCTGGAAGAAATGCTCGATTGTATTCTGGTCTTGTGTACCTTCAATTAAATTCTCATAATCTTTTCTTTTCATCAGTCATCTCTCTCGCTCGCATTTCCAAAAGCGCTTCGAAATATCACAACAACAGCATACCTTTGCAAACCGGACGACATTTCTCGGGCTCCGGGACATTTCTTCTCGTGCATTCGGGCTTACGTCGACACCAGAACTCCAATTGATGACCCGATTCTGCAAAAACTTTCCAAGACCAAGGCGGTGTGAGACATTCACTGCGATCGCAGCTGCTTCTAGACCAAATCCCACTCCGAATCCTCACTGCTCCCAGCATCTGGCCAATTTTCCGGGCTGGTGATATTGAAATAAGGACTTCCGGGTCGTAGCTTCTCAGCATCCATGGCCATTTTGGTAGGAGTCAGGTCAACCTTGACAAAGTCGTGATCAGGCTCCGTCTCAAAAGCAAGAGTCTTGACCGGACTGGAGACGAATTTGTACTCGTCACTGTCTTCTACTTCCTCTTCTTTCACTTCTTCCTGCGGCTCCGATGCTGTCTTCTCT
Organism: Cercospora kikuchii; assembly: GCF_019650295.1. Lineage (NCBI taxonomy): Eukaryota > Fungi > Ascomycota > Dothideomycetes > Mycosphaerellales > Mycosphaerellaceae > Cercospora > Cercospora kikuchii. Next base: position 252,184 of record NW_025408587.1, read on the forward strand.
GGTGCGGCTGATTGTTTTCGTGGCGATTCTGTGTCCAGGACTGGTTCATTGCCGACCACCACCTGGTTGGGCACGGGCAATGCGTGCGAGGAGGCTGCTTGTGCTTTGGACTCCCTGTACTTCACCAGCTCTAGGTAGTCTTGGTAAGAGAACGTGTCGTGCTGTGGTGGACCAGGCTGGCGCAGAGGCAAATCGAGCGGCTGCTTCGCATGAGCTCTGTCCATACTGCTTGCTGGCAAAGTGTGCTTCAAAGGCTCAATGCCTCCCCTCCTCTGCAGCAGGGTGAGCTTTTGCAGTCCAACACGACTTGGCCCGGCCGCTCGAGAGCTTTCAACAAAATTCTGCGGCTCTGAGCTGGAGCCGGTTATCGAACCTCCATTCTCAATGCCTTCGTTGGATAGTAATTGCACACCACCGCTGTCACCCGACGATGAGTCCATTGGTCGCCGCTTGTGTGTGTTCGCGAACCCGTCATCGCCGTGGAAGTGATAGACATCGTCAAACACTTGTCTGGCTCTTTCGTCATTACGGGAGGCGTAGGCCGCTGGCGCATATGGTTTGAAAGGCATCTGAATGATGGCTTGTGCAGCTGGTCACAGAGTCAGCCAAAGCATGGAAGGTAGCGAAAGTGCAACACTTACTGTCATTATCTTCGAATCGTCTCTCCATGCTAACCTTGCACAGATCCTGATGAAACGGTCGCAAATCGTATGCAATTCTGCGGAAATCAAAGCTCGTGCCTAAGCGGTGCCGCGAGAAGCAGGTCACGCAGTATGCGATGATGGTTTCGATGACATCGGCATGTTCTCGCATGTTGGTGTAGACGTATTCGATGGCCTGGCACAAGTGAAGGGGCGCATCTGGAGAGGAGCAGCCATACTCGCATTGTCGCACGATATTCGCATATGCCTGCGTCTTCAGATCAGGCATCATGTAGATGTCGCCAAGACGATGCATGTGGCAGTGGACCAGCAGAGAAGTGGGCACATCTTCGAAGGGCCGTCCTGCTGGTGTGGGCAGAGTGTAGCATCCAGTATACACAAATTGTAAGAAAGGTTTGATGGTCAGGTGAGACACGGCTTCAAGATGGAGCCCATTTCCATCGAGAGCGGATGACAGTAAGGCGCTGCGATCTTCGAGGATTCCTCCGTTGATACCATGAATGCGCTGGATGGCGCCATCTGCGTTCGGATATGAGATGGTGACTTCGCCTTTGGGGTACCAATCCAAGAAAGACATGTCCAGTGCTGGCGAGGTCGTTTGTGAGGCCTTGCTGGCTTTCGAGGATCGCTTCCATGCAGATCTTTCTGGAGACCAGCCATCTCGCTCGAAGTTTGAGCGTACATCTGCCATTGCGCGCCCTCTTGGCGGCATCTGTGGTCGCTGCTGTTGATAATAACTCGGGCTGCTCGGCTGAGAAGGTCGCAGAACAGGTGTTGTAGGTGGGTGAAGTGGCCACATCGCCGGAGCTGGCATGGGAGCAGCACGAGCTGGTGGACACTGCCACGACTGCTCGTACGGGTAGGGTCGCTGTTGTCGCCTGTGGAAGATGCTGCCCTCCCCTGGCGGCAGAAGATTGGGCTCGTAGGTGTATGGCCAAGCTGATGAAGTGTGAGAATCCATGATTGTGACCAGCTGTGACTACGAAGCTGCGACGTTAGTCATTGACAGCAGAGGTGAAGCTGCACACACGGCTGACGACGGCTCTGGAGGGCAGTCTACGCGCAAGGCTGCTGTCTACCAACCATCGCAGGCAGCCAAGTCACGGGCGGGTGTACAGTACAGCTGGAGGCAATGCCCCTCCGCCCAGGGCCATCATCGAGCTGCGCAGAGCTGTTTGCGCTCAGCCTGCCGTGCCCATGATTGGCTCGCGGTCAGCAGTGAGCCACTGTCTGTACCTCTGCGATGAAAGCCAAAAGACGACGACCGGTGAAGTGGTGCAGCAGGCGGCAGTGCATCACGCCGCGGCAATGCGACGATGCTGCTGCTGGCGGCCTCCGCTCGACGTGAGACTGACGCCGCGGGCGTGAAGATGCATCGCTCCTCCTGGCGGCCTTGCTGCTGCCGGAGTGTGTAGTACAGATCGAGGTTGCCCGACAAGCGAGAAGCGCAGAGGCAGAGCCAAGCGCGGTGGAGAGCGCGCGGAAAGAGGTCCCGAAACCTTGCTGTGTTGGGCAAAGGCGACCCACGCGCGCGGGCAGGGGTCGCAGTGTACATGCATGCTGTTGGGACGAACTGAACGACATCATCTTCTCTGCGCTGCCATATCAAGGAGTTCCATGTGCATCATCACACCCGGCACTGCATCCATCCTCTCACACCACCGAAATGGGCTGGTTCTCGATCCTCCCCGAGAGTTGGCGGACGACAGAACTCTGGATCTCAAGAGCCTTCGTGAGTGGGATGCTGTGGAACACGACAGCTCATCGAAAAGCTAAGTCAAATCCAGCTCTTATTCGCCTTGTTGATCATTGGCCCGTGGCTGTTTCTCATTGTATATGATATTGTGCTCTACATTTGTCGCCAGGCCACATACAACATCCCATATGTGGGCGGCCGAGCGCGTGGCAAGCAACGTCCACGAGCACCAAGCCTCACGGAGCGGCCTAGCGGGCATCGACGAAGATTGAGTGTGCTCTCCCAAGCACGAAGCGATCAAGCCACTGCCACTGGAGCGGCGTCAACAAGGCAACGCGCCACCGAAGACACTGCTCCTCGCGTGCCTTCCAAGTTACGAGATTGAGGCGCCCATCTTCGGATCAATCCGGCTGCCTTCTGACGACCGAAAGGGCTGTCGGCGGGCGAATGTAACACAAAGACTCGTAAGGATCAGTCGCACGTGGTCGCCTTCATCCTCCGACCATCTCTGGATGACGCCGGGTAATCTGGGATGTCACCAACTACTGCAGGACTCCGCCCGCGCAAAGCCAACGCCTAGCCTCGCTGCAGATGAATCGGATGCATTGTTCCTGGGCATTTCAATGCCATACATTATACGTGGACATGACTGGTCCTTCTTTCTTGCCTGATGAGTCGCTCTTTTGCACTGGACTGTATCTCTCCATCGTTGGTCTCCCCAGTCGGGCGCTAGCCTGAAATCACCGCCACGACGTGCGAACCGTTCACGAGATCCCAACTCACCGACTTGCATGGAGCATGACCAACTTCGATCAAAGTCTTGGCTCATGTGCACCTATCGCCCAGCAACTGCCGGAGGTCATGTCAGCACCCGTTACACTAGGCCACTCCGGAGCCAACTTCCACGGCTGCACGCATGCGATGCACGTCTCTCGTATGGAGCAACGTCACCATTAGCAGAGGACGGCCACAGTTCGTGAGGGCCTCGTGATGCCGGGGGACATCGGCCAGCGCGACTTGGGAATGATCGTGTTTCAGGCGATGCCGCTCGTCCGGGCGAACATAACAAAGATAGCATCGTCTAAATTGTAGTCGATCACTCAGACTTGTGGGTCCACTCTTCCCGGAGTCATGGCCTATCCTCACATTTTTATGGACGAGACTCGATTTCGATCTTCACATCTGCATTACGGCTTCAATGTCATTCCTTTGCAACACGTAACGTCATCATCTGGCTTCGACAACGGAGTAGGCTCCGCATATTACTACCACACCACGTACAGCGCGCCAAGGTACTTTCTGGATGCCGCCGACCAGATCAATCAGATGTACATGCAGCAGAGCGGCGTCAGGTGGTATAGCGATGCTCAGATACAGCGGTAATGAGTGGGATTCTGCGCTACGTCGCAAATTCTGACAAGTTTCCAGCGCAAATCTCAATGCCGCCATTGCAAACGGTGCCATCTTCTGCCTACCAGAGCCCGTTCTCTTCGCCCAGCCGATGCGATGCCCATCAGGTGCCTATCCTCCAGGCTTTGCGACGCGGCGACACATATCCGACTTTCTACGCATGGGAGATGAGCAATTGCATCAGATCATGCTGGCATACAACTTGTTACCCGGCAGACCACAATACACGTACGCCCTTCGCAATCGACTTCTTGCGCAACATTATGCCCTCACCGGGCCGGTGACACGCCTCGCGAACCTTATTGCCCTCTTCGATCACCTTGGCGCTCATCGAGTAGCCGATCAGTTGCGGTTGCGACCGCCTTGAAGAGCGTGTAGTCGACGTGTGAAGTTCGGATTTGTACGATTGCGAAGTTGGTGAAGAGAAGGCGTCAGATACAACTGCATGATACGAATTGTCTAGCAGATTTACGAAGGACTGTCTTGCCTCATATGGCAGCTCCAGGCGCGAGCTCGTGATAGCGTACACCAAGCTGTGAAGTCATTGGTCGAGCTCTACGCCCGCAGGACAACTCCACCTCAACCCGTCCAGGCACTTCGTCGTATTTGTTGACTCAGATGCAGACGCCCTATCTATGTACACTTGCGTCGCTTTCGATGCTATAACTTAACTCGTCGTCTACCATAACCTCCATAGCCCTCGACATCTTCCCATCCCACCAATCTACGAAACCATGACACCAATCTTCATACTTTGCCTCCTCTTCGTATCAGGTCTAACCTATCTCATCTTCCGCCACGCTCGCAAATCCACGTTGGCGGCAAAAACGACAACAAGCTCATCACGTCACAATCACAATCACAATGGAAGAAGAACTGTCTCGGATATCGATATCAAGGATCCCTATCTTGATATCCAACCTCTTCCTCCTACCTTTGATTGGAAAACTACACCTCCGATACGAAACTCTCCACTGAAGCCGAAATATCATCTCACGATGGCGTTGGAAAATATCACACTCTCAGATATCATCGCCATGGATAATACGTATGTTGAACGTATGCAAATTCGAAGACGAGTTATGGATGAACAAGGGGAGGCGGCGATGATGTGCAATCCTGTTTGTAATGAGGCAGTGGGAGAGTTGTATGAGTGGATTTTTGGGGCTTTGCTTCCGAGGAGGTTTGAGGGGATGTTTGAGATTGTGGATGGGAATGGGAATGGGAAGGAGAGGGAGAGGCATGGGTTTTTGCGGAATTTGGTCTCAGACGAATATATCCCCCTCCACGAACAGGATCCTCTCCAAGCACTCCAAACCTTAGGCGCACACGTCGACACGGATTTCCTTTTACTCCTACCCTCCAGATCCTCCACAACATCCTCTACACAACACAAAGTCGAAGTCGAAGCCGCGCAAGAACAACAGCAACCAATCTACCACCTCCAAGCATTCATCTGCTGTTTTCCCTCAGGTTTCAGCTTACAAAAAGATAAAATCGGACGCACATTGGCGGAAATTCACGCTCCTGTACCGGGGTATAAAGCGAAATTGGAAAAATCTATGGATCGGTTTTTTGCGAAATTACCGATTGGGAAAGCGGTCAAGAGGAGTAATTGGGCCATCACGACGGATGAGGTATTGTTTAAGGAGGGGGGGAATCATTTGTATGATGATGATCATGAGCAAGAAACGGGAGGAGAGAAATTGGATATGACGAAAGAAGTCCCGTCTTCGATATCACAGCAGAAGGAGAATGTGGTGATTGAGAATTGTAGATTGAGATCTGAGAGACAGACGTTGTTTAGGTTGCCGAGGACGGGGGCGATTGTGTTTAGTTTTAAGACTTATCAGTATCGTTTGGAGGATGTGAAGAGGGAGGGGTATGGAGAGGAATTGGCGATGGCGATTGAGGGGTTGGAAAAGGGGAGTGTACCGGAGATGGCGTTTTATAAGAGACAGGTGGTTTGGGGGGATAAGGTGAGGGAGTTTTTGAGGAGTTGAATTCGAAAGGAACATGTGGGATGTATGAGATTTGAGAGGAGGAAGGAGAATTGTATTCATGGATGGACCAACCTTTGGAGGTGTTGTGAGAGGATTCGATTAGAGGACCAGTCTTAGTCTTTCAGATATCGCAACCTGATTTACAGCTGCTGTAGATCGATTCATCTTCACTCTTTGCTCAAAAAATCGCCACAACATTCGGCGGACTCGCCACACCACCCGGCACATAAACCGGTTTACTGCACAAAAAGAAACTCCACCTCTTCTGCCTCTCACACTCGTCCGCCAACTTCTCCAAATCCCATAACTCCCCAATCGGCATCCCCCACCCCGCCAACATAACCTCATGCAAAGCCCAATCTTTCTGCGTAGGCCACGCCTCCCAACTTGGATGATCTCCCGCACAAGCACTAAAATTCTCCCATAGAAATTCCATCATTTCTTCACTCTGTTCCACACCCGTGAATGTCAAGGGTTGTTTCGATCGAAGAGTTTCGATTTCGGGTTTCGAGAGGGAGTTGTATGCTAATAGATATCCTGTTCGGAGGATGAGGATATCTCCATGACGGATTTCGGTTCCTTGGTCCTTGGCGACTTGTTTCAGAGTCGCAGCGCTGATAGAGCCTGTTTCAAAGGCGTTGTGAGGAATATTATTTTTTAGTCTCCAGGCGTGGTAGTCGAGGAGGATTCCTCGGCCTACGATTCCTCCACTTTCTGCCCAGGCGCCGATTCCATTGTTGTTGGTCTTTTGAACGCCATTTCGGCCGTGGATTTCATCGAGTGTGACGCCGTTGTAGAAGACTTGCTCTTTTTGGTAGCCGAAGTGTCGGAGGCCGTCCCATTGGGAGGAGGATTGGGTGTTGAAGGTCCAGACGTCGTCGTTTACGATTCGAGGTGGCTTTTGGTAGACGTTCTTTTCGAAGGATTGGCGGCCGAAGAAGGGGACGTCGGCTTGGGCGTCGAGAGGCCAGTCGAGGTTCACGCGGATGCCGGTTTGGATTTCAGAGGCGGCGGATTGGACGACGGAGTTGGTTAGGCGGTTGAGGGTGCCGTGTTGGTCGTCTTTGCCGTAGCTGAGTTGCTATGAGTTAGTGAAGATAGACAGGTGAGTCGTGCTGCTTACAGGCCCCAAGCATTGTGATGAGGACCATTCTTGTCGACTGGCAGCTCAGAGAACTTGGGAATGCTGGATGCCATGATGAGATTGTTCTTGAAAGACTTGGAGGCTGAATGATGACCTACAGCTTGATCAATCCTACCTTTGAGCTCGTCAGTACCTACGATCGCATTGCCGACCCCTCGCTGTAAGCTATTGCGTAGCCGGTCAAGCAAAGCCACGAGCAGTCGTGAAGTGGAGGTGCCGGAGAAAGCTCAGCCGAGAGGACAGAGCTCTTCGGTCTTGGCCACGTCCAAGCGGCGAACTTGGCCCACAGCTTCGGTATCCTTGCCAAAGCACATTGCTGCCATTTCAAGGCGTTTCCGTTTGATATCTGGTCAGTCCTCAGGTATCTGAACGGAGTCCAGCTCACATGAGAGGCTTGGCGCGGGAATCCAAAATTCAATGGGCCACGTCCAAAGGCAACCCTTGGCAACTGGCTCTCGACTGGAGCCAAACACACGCCTCTATATTGTTTTTGGAGTTCTCGCCACCCAATCACAACAGCCCTCTTAGCGTAAGCAATCACCGTTTCCCACCAGCTTCTGATCCTTGCTAACAACAACCACAGTCAGGGGTAGAGCGCATCACTAGTACCTTCGGAAGCCGGCGATGATGAGGTCATTGGTTCGAATCCAGTAGAGGGCATCTCTTTTTGCTAATGGTGTCGTTGTCCATGTTGTGGTGGTGTTGTTATGGTATTGATATCGAATTTTTGCTTGGGGGAGGAATTTCGAGCAAGGTGGGGACCCTGGCTTGGAAACACGCCGCAGGGAATCTTCGCGTAGCTTTCGGGGCTTCATTTCATCAAAGAGCAGGTTCCAAAGAGACCTCGTATGTCCAGACACTTGCTGAAGACATTGCAAGTCTTAGCGTGGATGTGAGTGAATCAAGTTGACAAAATAGGCAAGTACGCTGCATTTGTGTGACAAGATATGTCGACAAGCAGGAACGAAGGGAGGACTGTCCATGTCATCCCGAATCGCGTGGATCGATCGTGGCGGAAGTGTTCTTCAGGCCTAAGTTATCATTTTCTTGATGCTTCGAATGAAGAGCCCGCAGATTATGTCTTGATCAGGCGTCGTACCGGACTCTTCCTGTATTCGAATTCGTGGATTCCATAGCTTGATCACCTGGCGATATCGCTGCAACATTAAATTGCCGTTTTTCACCAAAGCCTGGTCTCCTCAGGCAGTCGACGAGGCTCCCGCGACTGATTTCGAAAACCCGTCTCAAACAGACGCGATAACCAGGCAGAAAGTCAAGCTTGTCCCGCTCGCAGCTGATATCTTCAGGTAGATTTCGTCGAGATATACAATTCCGGCTTTCTGTTGCTGTGATCAATCGCCCCGGTCGGCATTTCGTTCTTCTTGGACATGCTCAATTCGTAAGGAAGATCGCTTCGCATTCTGCAGCAGTCTTGCTATCAGAGCACGATTGCTAAGAATGTCCTCGAGCAGTCATGTATGTCTTTGGAGCCACATACGTTGAGTTTGTGAGATTTGAGCATCTCAGACTGGTCCGTTCCACATCGATTCGCAACATACACGACGGCTACGCTTGCACGCATCATTTTGGCAAGCGACTCTGTTGTGCCATGTACTTCGAAGGGCCGGTGTTCCGTGTATGGCGCTGATTCAGTATGGTCGACTTGAAGCCGCCCACGGCCCCCCTCACGTCAAACGCACCTGCTTCCACTGCAGCAAAACAGCTCACGAGATTCAAGGAAGTTGCGCTCGCGCACTTTCGGATACTTCAAGGCAACTTTCATTGCGTTCGCTTCAGCGACTCGCACACTGATCCGTATATTACACGTTTGGAGGCTCTCGTTGCCATCGCCTCTGCCTTCTGCTTCCAATCAACCATGCGAGGTTCTCTCAAGTAGCTGCTGCTACTGCTCCCTCTACTCCTCGTCCTCATCGACCTTGGCCTCAGCCAGGTCGTCCTCCTTCGGCGTGACGCCCTTCTGATTCTTCTTTGCGGCAGCCGCAGGACCGCCCTTGGTAGCCGTGTCCTCAGCATCTTCGTCCTCCTCGGGAGCTTCTACCTCCTCTTCCTCGTCGGCGCCGTCAGCGCCATCGGCAGCGTCCTCCTCCTCGCCATTGGCTTCCTCATCGTTTACGACTTCTGGGGCAGCGGGCTGGGTCTTTTGGCGCTTGGCCTTGGGCTCTGGAAGGATGAAACCGTTAGCGAACTGGAGAGGGAATGAGATCAGAAAGACGAATTACCTGGAGCTGCCGCTTCCTCCTCCTCGGGCTCTGCTTCCTCGTCGTCCTCCTCCTCCTCATCGTCGTCTTCTTCGTTGAAGGAGCCCTCGCTCTCGTACCTGTTGCGCAAAACGATCTCGTCAGCCAGATGCTCCTATTACATTGCGCAGTTGCAGTAAGTCATCGCGCGCAACAGCTGCGATCACACCGCGTGGGAGGCGCGCGTCGCGGGGACCTCAATGGCATTGCGCGACCACGGCTTCGCATCGGTCGCAACTTTGCGACCCACGCGCGAGAGCCAATGGCAACAGCCACGAAATGAAAGAGATAACGTACTCCTCCTCCTCGCTTGCGTCGCTGTCCTCCGGCAGCTCAACGAGCTCAGCCTCGCCGGCGCTGCGCTTAGCTCTCGTGCTTCCGACCATTGTGAGGATGTGAATGCGGATTGACGCGAATGGTGTGGAGATCAGAAGGCAGTAAAAGAGAGTGTAGCAGAGACAGAATGTAGGGGAAAGGAAGAGAGTCAGTGGGAAGGGGAAGACGGGGTTGAAATAAAAACAGAGGGAGAGAGAAGGGAACTGGAGCTGGAACAGGAACACCACCAAACCCACGCAGCACAGCAGAGCCAACAACGTGCCCAGCTCAGCCAAAAGCCGAGAAAGCCCTCTGCTGCACCCAAAGACTCAGTGTGCGAGCGAGCGTGCGTGCGTGCGCGGAGGGCAAGTCGCGCGGAGAGGCGGCTGGAAAAGAGGAGGCAGGCAAGGCAAAGCGCAACTCCTCGCTCGCCCTCTCTCCCTCGCTCAGCTCCAGCTCCGGAAGCTCCTTCCCTCCAGCAGCAGCTGCGATCCTGTGCGGGCGTCATTGCCGCACGACGCGAGAACACGTGAGATGACGGGATTTGAAATATCTCATCACTCATCACTGTTTTGCGACAAGTCGCTTCTCTTCCATGCGGTGATCTCGCTCTTATCTCATGATGCGATAAGTCCGATTGCGGTGAACATGGCGGATGCCCAGAGAATCATTCCGAGTCAGTGTGCAGTGAGGTGTGAATCGGATTCGATTAAGCTCCATTCGGTTATATAACGCAGAGCAATCTTATTAACTTATCGTCATCGCTGTCTGTCCTCTGTGCCACTCTTCGCAGAAAACGCGTGGCTGCTTCAGTCAGCGCGTCGTCGCATCGCTGACCCGCGTCAGTCGTCATACTCTCCCGAATTCCATTCCCTTTGCCCTCCTGTGGCTTTCCATCTGTGCTAATAAAAAAACTATACAGCAAACCCCCAGCAGACTTTTGTAATCTATGCTTCAGCAAGCAAAAAGAACACCCACTCCTGCTCGAAGAACGCAAAATTGAAAAACCAGAAACAGAACAGAAGCAATTAAAGTGAGCAGTGAAGCATCCAGTCTACGCCGCCGCAACAGCAGTAGCAGCAGCAGGAGCAGCAGCAACAGGCGTGGCACTCTCCCCACCCGTCTTCCACATCACCTCAAACAACAACTCAATCTCCATATCCTGCGGCTGACTGCGCAATCGTCTTATCAACTGCTTCAGACTCGCGCGTCCACGAATCTCATCATGCACGATACGCGGTAAGACTTGTCCGCCGGAACCATGGAGTTCTGTCTTGGGCTTGATACGAATTTCCTTGATTTCGCCTGTCTTGACGAGTTCGTCTGGACGTGCTTCTTCGACCATGTCGAAGAGTTTTTGAACGGAATCGAATTCGTGCATTTCCATGTGGTCCGAGTAGTCGAGGTTGCGGTTCCAGTTGATTTCTACTAGGATGTTCTCGAGGGTGCGGCCGCCGTGGGGGATGTCACTGGGTTCGTCTTTAATGTGTGGGGTCACTGGTGTTTCGGTCTTGTTGCTGTGATGGACTGGTGGGCCAGGTGTGGGACGCGGTGTGAGAGCAGCATCTCGTCCGTAGCCGTGAGGGTGAGGATAGGCGTGCGATGGGTGATGTTGAGGTGGTGGCGGAACAAAGACGCCTACGGGATTTTGGACCCATCCAGGTGGTGGGACGCGCTCGGCTTCATATTGGTCTGGTGGCATGCGTGCTCGCCGCTCGAGTGCTTCCAGCTCATATCGCGCATCTGGGAAGTCGACGAGGAGCTTCTTCAGCTTCTCGAGTCGATGGCGCGGCATTCTGGGGCCGAGTTCTTCTTTGAGCTTGACAATGACCGGACAATGTGCCAAATCGCCCAAGACCTCCTCGAACAGGACGATGTCTTGATCGAGTGGGTCTGGCGTGGCTCTGGGCTGCGGCATTGGTTCCTTCTTCTCGCTTGCAAACTCAGCTGCAGGGAGAGTTGGGGTCGCACTCGGCCGACGTTGACTTGATGAACCAGGTCGTCGAGAAGATGAGTGCTTTGAGCGAGACGATGGCCGCGGCCCGTGTAATCCAAGAGCCGACAATATCGGATCTGGCAGCGGCACATGCTGCGGTCGAATAGGATTGACTATTGGAGGCGGAGGGCCGGGCGCTTGCTGACCGAGCGGAGGCGGCGCACCAAACGCCGGCGGGGGTGGGCCCAACGGCGGACCAACAGGCGGAAATGTGCGAAACGGATTGTGCATATTCTGGGGCGGAGGTCCTCCTAACGGAGGTCTTGTTGTGGGAGGCGGAGCATTGACAGGTTGAAAGGCAGGACGGAACTGCTCATGTTTCGGTCCTGGTCCTGAAAGATGTGGCTGATACGGCGACTCGTAGTTCCTAGGATCGAAATGTTCATCTCGCCTTTGTTCTGGACGAGGTCGTTCCGCAACAGGCTCACTGTGCCCGCCAAACCCAGTGAGCGTAGGCGGTGGGCCTCGTGAAAGACCATGCACGCCATTGAGCGGCTGTAAAGAACTTCTCCGAGGCCCATTCGCTGGAGGACTGGCTGTGTTGCCGTTGGTAGGCGGTAGTGTACCTGTCTGCGGAGAGCGCACTGGATTTGTATTGGCAGGCGGAGCGCTGACAGATGCTTCTAGTTTGGGCGGAACGGCGTTCACCGGGTTGAAGCCGAGGATACGAGGCGGCTCTGATCCATCTCGTGCTGGAAGTTCGTTAATGGACTGAAACGAATACACGCTCTGCACCTTGCCGGTAGCAGCTAGGCGTCCAAGTGCTTGCTCACCGACACCTAGCCTTACGACCAAAGACTCTCCTTGAGACGATGATTCCGTAACGCTTTCGCTGCGCGCCCGCTTGGGAGCGCCATTCTCTTCTGCAAGGGTCGTGGTACGTTGTCGTTTCCGTGCACTTCGAGGTTCTGCATGGATACCATCATGCGGTGGCATGGGGTGTGGTCTTCCATCCTCGTCTGGTACTGGCTGGGTGTACGCTGCAAATTGCGATTGAAATTCGTCCATCTTGCTTACCGACTGGGTTGACGGCTCGGATCCATCGTGTTCGGCGTCTTCTCGGGGCGACTCGCCATCGTGCTCAGCATTTAGTTGATTCTGTAATGCTTTCGCAGTATGACGCCGATGTTTTTGCAGCTGGTTCTCATGATAGTTGCAGGACTTTTCAATGACCAGCTGGATGAAGCGCTCCTTCAGGCTATGTATCGATTAGCGAGACGTCATACGGGCGCCACCAATGGGAGGAGCGTAGTCGCTTGCATGCGACACGTAATCGGAGGCAGTCTTAGTAGAACTTACTATTCGTAATCCTCAGGAATCGTATAGTGGCGGGCCTTGGGATATTTGCCGTCGTGTCGCGTTTCGCTAGGCTCCTCAATCCAGTGAGGCCGAGGCTCATCAGGTCCGGGCCAAATCTGGGGCCCGTGTTTGTCGAAGAGCGTCGTCGCATCTGCCTTGAGCGCTTCGGAGTCGCGAATAACAGTGAGGTCCTGGTTCACATATGCGACCATGATCAGTTTGATGCCTTTGAGAATGGCCTCAATCGGTGGCGACTCCTTGTTGCCCTGCCGCGAAACGCCTCGCTCGCTTTTTAGGCCGAGCGTGCGCTCAATGGACAGAACGTCGGTCTGGTTCCGTCCGTTCTTCATCTTGGCCGTGTGCGAATCAAAAGAAAGAAACATGGAACTGCATTGCATGCAGAGGAGAGGCTAGGCGGCAAGAGCCATGCGACGGCGGAGGGCGTGTGAAGTGACGAAGAGCAGGAACGGCGGCGATGGTAGGAGGGAAGGGCTAGTTCTGCGTACGCAAAACTTAAGTCTGCTAGTCTAGCGCAAAGTCACTCGCGCATCGGATAGAGGGTACGCACGCAAATGCAACGATTGGCTCGCCTAATCAGGAGCTTCGTTACAGGCTCATTTTATTATCATAAGGTAAGATGGCTATACTCGGGACGCTTAGTTGATGCGCCACTAGATACGTCGCATCCCCTAGCTATTGGCCTCGCACCCGCAGCGAGCAGCACGCCTTGCGCGCGCCCGTCCGGCTGACGATAAAGGCGAGCGAGCGAGCAATTGAGCGCGCGGGCGGTGTGGAGGAGGGCGTTGCCGCGCGCACAAGAGGGCTCCAGTGACGAGATTAGACTTGGGCAGGTCGATAGGCAAGCTTTGGCGTTCCATTCTCCATAAACAGCAGTCCCGCCTCAACGTTGCTTCCGCGCGATGCACGTGCGTTGGCTGATGATTACTCACTTGTCAATGTACTTGCGACGGAACTTGACAAATCTGGCAGCCGACGACAAAATCCCGTAGCATCACAGCAGGATGAAGCGGCAAAGCGTAATATCGTACCGATGCACACGATGGGCTGCCAATGCCCTCCTGGTGCGTGCTCCAGACTAGATTGTGCGACAGGGCCCAGCCCTTGATACAACTTCCAAGCTTTCCGTTCTCTGACTTATTCCTGCCATCGACGGGGATTGTAGTGCCCTAATGGCCCTAATGAGCGGCCCTGTCTAAGTTGTCTGTCTGCCATCCCTTCTCGGTGCGCTCCCGCAACGTCTCAATCACTCGGCCGCATCCCCCGCCCAGAAGCAAATTTTCATTCGCTTCCTCGCCCTCCCTTCGACATTCGGCTATGTCGGACAAAGGCATGGCAGGCTAATGGAAAGCTTCTTTCCCGATCCCTGCTAGCGCCGTCTTGTGCTCGCGTTTCAACATTACTCGCGAGCGCGGCGGTAGCTGGACCTGGCAACTTGAATAGTGAACCTGTCCTATACTCATCACACCAACGATGAGTGCCTCCGGCGTGCAAGGGAACGTCGCTCAGGCGAGCTCTGCCGACGACAATGCCAAAGTTCAGCGGGAGCTCGACAAGCTCTACAGCGACTGGAGCAATCTGCCCGAGGGCCACAAGCTGCGCCAGTTCCAAGATGCCCTGAAAGACATCTTGGTTAAGACTGATTACAATGAGATGTATGGTGTGGAGCTTGTGGCACCTGTCGATGGGTAAGATGGCCAACTATTAGCCGAGACAACCCTCCTGACACTCAGCCAGGAAGCCTGCACCACACACCACGCTCGTCATCCTCCAAAAGTTCCTCCGCGCCAATGTCGACGATCTCGAGAAAGCCAAGGAGCAGCTCACGGCTGCGTTGAAGTGGAGGAAGGAATACCAGCCACTCAAGGTGCGCGACGAGACATTCGATGCAGACAAGTTTGGCAAACTGGGCTATGTGACCCGCGTCAAGGGCGCTACAGAGACCAAGAACGAGGAGGATGTCGTGACCTTTAACATCTATGGCGCTGCTGCCAAAGATGTGAAGAAGACATTTGGCGATACAGATGCGTACGTTGGACATGACTTTCTGCGACTCCGGAGCTGACTTTCTGCAGATTCGTTCGCTGGCGAGTCGCACAGATGGAGCTGACCTTGAAGGAGCTCAACCTCAATGCCGCTGACAAGAATATCCCCGACTACGGCAAAGGCCCTGACCCATACAAAGCGATCGCCGTCCACGATTACCTGTCCGTATCCTTCTTCCGTCAGCCGGCCGAAATCAAGAGCGCCTCGACCAAGATCATCGACATGTTCCAACGCTATTACCCTGAAACAGTGTCTTACAAGTACTTTGTCAACGTTCCCTTAGTCATGCAATGGATGATGGGTGTGATGAAGACGCTCCTGTCCAAGGACTCCATTCAGACCATGACATGGATGACATACGGCAGTGAACTGCACAAGTACCTGGGCAAGAGTGTGCCAAAGGAATACGGCGGAGATGGAGCACCGCTCGCTGAATCGGCCATAACTCCAAATTATGGCAACGCTGAGGTCAATCAGGCCAATGCTGCTCCAGCTTTGGTGCCCGAGCCTGTTCCAGCAGTGAGCGATGCTGCTGTTGAAGAGAAGAAGGTTGAGGAGACCAAGGTTACTGAGTCTCCCGCAACTACCACAGAATCGGCACCAGCAGTCCCAGTAGCAGCAGCCGAGCAAGCTGTGCCCGTGACCGGCACCACACCAGAGGTCACTGGCAAGCCTGAAGAGAAAGCTACTGTGGCTTAGTACGCAGCAGATAGCCTCTCCGCGGCTTTTCGTCGTGGTCCTGCTCCGGCATGCAGCGCAGCACCAGTCGCTTCCACGCCTCGATCGAGCCTCCAAGAAGTGGACGAGCTGTATGCGTAAGGCTACATCAAGCTACGTAAACTCGCACACCCAGAACATCAGTCATTCCTGCTTCTCCGCTCTATACCCCGGTCTGTACGCGCATTACAATTAGATTAATCATAGATACAAACTGTAGCGTTTCGTCTGCTGTTGTTCGACCACGAAATCAGATCGTCACAGATGAACCACCTGCGGGCTGTTTCCCAATCTCCCTTCATCTTCATACATCATAGCCGCATTCACCATAACCGTACTCGGAGGCTCATCTCTCCAGCAAAACACCTCTCCCAGCACCTCTCGCACACTCCAATAAACAAACGCCAGAAAATGATACCACAGCACCAAATTCACCAAATTCAACGCCCAATCCGTCAACGTCTCCGGAGACTCCCGCTTCAAAACCTCAGCCAAATGCCTCTCCGCTCGATCCCACCTCACCACTTCTTTCCCGCCTCTCACTTTCCCAAAGACATCTGACCTCCCTGCATGAATATGTCCGAAAACATGTACAGCCGGTTTGACCCTTCGCACTTCATGCAACAAGAACTCATCACCCATCGCTTGCACTCCAGGTAAATCTAAATGAAACCTCGGAGGACAATGAGTGATGAGAATATCTGTGTCGCCGGGGATTTTACCAGTCCAGTAGTCTTGACTTCGAGGATGTTGGAAAGCATGTTCAGGGCCACCGACATGTGGGACGAAAGGTGAGCCGTAGATTTTTAGTTTCGTGGTTTGGTTTTTGCCTGCGATTGAAGGGCCTCGGGTTGGGAACTTTAGGGTTATGTGGCTGTCTTGGAGGTAGATGAGATCTTTCCAGTCGATGTCTGTGTTGCGGTCGGAGAGGGAGAGGGTTCCTCGGGAGCGGGGGTCAAGGTGGCTGTCGTGGTTGCCGGCTATTATGATTTTGTGTTTGTGGGGGAGGGAGGAGAGGTAGGAGATTTGGGAGTGGAGTTCGCGAGGTGTTCCGGCGTTGGTGAGGTCGCCGGAGTGGATTAGGATGTCGCCGTAGGGGATGGAGGAGGGGATGAGGGTGTGGGTGTCGGAGATGCAGACTAGGGTTATGTTTTTGCGGGTTGGATTGTGGGGGCGGAGGAGGGAGATGAGGAGGTCGATGATTCGGGCGAGGAGTTTTAGAGGGGAGAGGAGTTGGAGATAGAGTGATGGGATCGCGTAGGGGTTTCGAGGGGGTTTTGATTTTATCATGGTGATGTTTGGTGAGGAAATTGTTCGATGTTTGGTTGGAGAGCTGTACTTGCCTGATGGGCATGGTCTTGGCAGCGTGCCACTCTGTCTCGGAAGCTTGCCTCCCTCCTTCGCTCTGATGTGCACTTCTTTCGCATGTGAAAATTCATTGCCCAGCAGCGGAATGACGAACGCTGTGAAGCACTCGTTCTGTCACGAGCGCGTGTCGAGTTCCCGCATGTAATGTGGGTGCTGTCTTGATCGCGGCAAATAGCATCTGCTGCAAGCGAGGCGAGCTGCATTAGGGCGCATGGCACACCTCGATGTCGGAGTTCATCTGCACCAGGCCTTCAAGCATCGAGTCAATTCTCCCCAGACCCGGTGCCAGCGTCTTGGTATGGAGTCTGGCCGAGTTAGCTTGTGAAGATCCTCAACGTCTTGAGAGACGGCTCAAAGTACAAAGGCAGGAGGATTCCGCAGCTCACCTGAGTCATGTGGCTCCTTGATACATAAGACAACGACACTCCACGATTGAGGTCAATCCGTGAGATTGATCTCGAGGCCGATCCAAAGACCGGGTTTCCTCGCATACAGTACGCAATCTTCTCACATACCTGGGCGCCGGACGATGAGCAAGAGATTAGTTTCGACGACATTCGAAGCGGAGACTTCTCTCGTACTAGCACTGGCTGGCGCAAAATCCAGCATTGTCGGAGACAAGCGGCCCAAGATGGTCTCGCATACGCCTGGATAGACACGTGCTGCATCGACAAGCGCAGTTCCGCGGAGTTACAAGAAGCTATTAACTCCATGTTTCGCTGGTACTCCCGCTCGAATGTTTGCTACGTATTTTTGACAGACGTATCGAAAGCTGAGCTCGATTTAGACGAGCTCGCTACACATGCAAACTGTAGACACCTCAAGGCGAGAGACAGTGGGGTGAAGCTCATTGACAACGCTTTTGCGAGATGTCTATGGTTTAGTAGAGGTTGGACACTGCAGGAACTTCTGGCGCCAAAACACCTATACTTCTATGACAAAGACTGGCAGCTGCTCGGAGATAAGAAGTCTCTGCAATGTTGGATCTCGCAAGCGTCAGGAATCGACGGCGATGTCCTCTGCGGAGACTATAGTCTCCAGCAGTGCTCAGTTGCGATGCGAATGTCGTGGGCTGCGAGGCGCCGGACGACACGAGTTGAGGATCGCGCCTACAGCTTGCTCGGCATTTTCGATGTCAACATGCCAATGCTGTACGGCGAGGGCTCGAAAGCTTTCATGCGGCTCCAAGAAGAGATCATTAAAACGAACGACGACCAGACGATATTCGTCTGGGAGAGTGATCAGAGTGATTATGTTGGAATGCTCGCCCCTGATCTTGACGCTTTTCAAGGCAAAGGGGAACATCATTATTACACTTTCTTCCCTTCGCAAGGTTTCTCTTTGTCCAACAGAGGACTTTTGATCAAGATGCCGCTCATACAATGGTCTCTAGATATCTACATCGCCGTTCTATGCTGCGGAATCATTGTCAATGGCAATGGTAAGCCCCAGGGCATCTATCTTCAACGACTCGGCAGTAGCGAACAATATGGACGTGTGCGGTTCCAAGGTCGCCATAGCGTACCAGTGGAGGGCGCTTTGCCTGCACTGAAACCTGTCTATGTGCGGCAAAGAGTTCTCTACCCGTCCGAGATGCACTACCTCCAAGAACGTGATTACGAATTCGAGATCGATCCTTTACTCCTCTCACCTTCTCCACAGCAGCCGGTCAACATTCTACTCGGCCAATACCGTCAGCAGGATCGCACCATTTCTCAGCCCCCTGGCTCGAAAATTTACCCCATTACAATCCTCTCACTCGATCACCTACGCTTGCAAGCCAAATGGCTGGGCCTCGGATTTGATCACGATTTCCACCCAGTGATTGTCTTTGCAACCTCCATCGCGTTCTTCCGGTCCGACGGCAGTCATCTCGACCTCTCCACGCAAGCCCTAGGGGTAATGCGTGGCTCCGATCATGTTTCCAATAACAATTACTGTTGTGAACTGACACTCCACTGGGCCCTGCTGTGAGTCATGTATATTGGTTCCTATATACCCGGGACCCCAGACCCTGTATACTAGCCCCTATATAGTACCATTCGATAGTGTAGATAGTTTTGTATCCTCTTTTGCCCGACAATACGAGAGAGGGTCCCTTAGTGCCCCCCGATAACATGCGACGATACGCGACTTCGTAACAGGTTATGAGCCCGGGTTAGCGCTATTGTATTCCAAGCTCCGATAGAAGGCGAGGCGCGGTTCACCGACAGAGTACGGAAGCCGAAGGCAGGACAACAGGAACGCTATTGGCAACAGCGAGACACCGAGCTAGAAGAGCAAGGAAACAGCCCGAGCTGTGGCTGTATAAACAGGGACAGTAGCAGCAGAGACTGCGCCAGGAGCCTGCGGGTGAAGACAGGCACACAGAGGAAGGACTGTGCCCTCTGTGCTCAGGGACAAAGGACAATGTGCCCCTGTATAAAGAAGGAGCAAAACCCTTTCCATGGTTAAACATGAGTCCCAGATTGCAACTGGGTGTAGGACCCCATGGACCCTAGCTGAGGGACTGAAAACAGCGGTGCAGCTGCATGCAGAATTGCAGCCAGCCCACCTGCAGCTGAGACCAAATGCAGAAGAGAGAAGAGCATTGAGGAATGATAGTTAGAGTGAGGACACCAAGACAGACAACAAGGGGAGAGGATGTTGCAACAGAGGGCTGCAGAAAGTGTAACAGCAACCTGCAGTACACCAAACCTGCTGTTGGCAGAATAACACTTCAGAGACTGCACCCCAAGCTGTCTGGATTAGTACCTTATCTCTGGTGCTGGGAGAACTTGCCAACTCTCAAAGGAAGATCTTGCAGTAACCAAAGGCTTGGTTTATACCAGATATGTTATGTTCAGGGAGGAAGCAGTTGCAAGGCAGTTCTGACATGGACTGCTGATGGCTCATAACACTTCAGAGACTGCCTGAACCTCTCACTACCTCTGGAGGCCAATGGTGAATCCAGGATCAAGAGGAGTCATGAACCTACCTTTGTCTTATGGGATAGCTACAGGAAGTCCTGAGCTGGAGGGTGCCAAAGTGGTATGCTCCCTTGATTCCCATATGCCAGCAGGAAAGCACGGCTGCTTGATAGCCGGATCATTCCAACAGGAGGCTCTAATCTGAGGAGGGACAGAGGGTGACCCATGTATAGGAAGAACCCTGCAATCATTTGACTTTTCCCCGCTTTGATTCTCCTTGGGACAGAAGGACAACTTTCCATCTGACCCAATACTAATTCTACAAGACTACAATGGATACTCAAGACAAATCCTCCGGACTTCAGAAAAGACCATGCCCAATCCTATGCAAGGACAATGCAGAAGGATGGTTCAGAAGGATGGAAATCTTCTTGAGGGGAGAAGACCTGTATCACACAATCTCCCATGAGACACACACCCATCACCCCAAAGTCACAGTACAAAGCAATCTGGTGGATATCTTTGTGCATAGGGGAGGATGATGAAGAGCTGGTCTCAGAACTCCAAACTGCAAAGGAGGTTTGGCAAGAGCTGAAGAAGAAGTATGCAGACAACCAAGCTACAGGAAGGAAACTTCTGAAGCAGTACTTCAGTTTCCAAAAGGCAGAGGACATGAGCATTGATGGAGCATGGACACACCTTCAGGCACTTGGCAAAAGGATCAAAGTTGCCCAACCTGAAATGGCTGCTGCCATAAACCCAAAGGCAAGAGCACAGGTACTCTTGTCTGGGCTTCCAGAACAATGGTCTACCATCAGAGATGCAATAGATGGTCAACCCTCACTGTCACCTGAAAGCATACTCTCAATCCTTCAGGAGAAAGAGGTGAGCATGCCTGCAGGCAGCACACCTGTGGCCTTTGCAGCCCGAGCTGCATCATCAAGAGGATCATCATCTCACAGAGGAAGAAGATCAGACAGCAAGATGTCTGACAGACAAGGACTGAGATGCAAGCTATGCAATCAAGCTGGGCACTATGTTTCAATCTGCCCATACTTGGAAATGGCCCAAGGAATAATAAAGGTGGTCTCTGAGAACAAGATCTCAGACTCAAAGGCCTTGGCCCTAGTTGCACATGATCAGGATGATGATTGGGATGAGGAGGTGGATTGAACAGCCCCAGTGCACTGTCAAGGGGAGTGTTGTGAACTGACACTCCACTGGGCCCTGCTGTGAGTCATGTATATTGGTTCCTATATACCCGGGACCCCAGACCCTGTATACTAGCCCCTATATAGTACCATTCGATAGTGTAGATAGTTTTGTATCCTCTTTTGCCCGACAATACGAGAGAGGGTCCCTTAGTGCCCCCCGATAACATGCGACGATACGCGACTTCGTAACAATTACCAGGATTTCCTGAGCTCCCTTCAGCACCCCAACTTGCTGGGCCAGAGCTATCAGAGCGCTGTCGGTACGATCGAACCGATCCATTCATATGGGACCTATTGGGCCTGCAAATGTTATCTGGATAAGGAGACCCAACAATTTGTCCTATTAGATACTCGCGCTTCCAATGGAGCGCCAGTCAGCGTGACTGCTACCATTCAGTCATGGTCCGAAAAGAAGAACAGGGCTTTGTGGCAGGTTCGATTGACTGTAGCTCATGATGATGAGTGATATGCTCAGGGATACATACCCAAGGCTGCGGAAGAATCGGCACAGCGGTAATCCAGTGCGGCCGCTGATTGCTGAGTTGGAGTTCACTTACTACTCTGATAAGTCAACAAACCTACAGTACCTCCTTACTGTACGACCAATACGACTATGCAAGGATTGGTTTCCCGCGAGAGTTTCCGGCCGTTTCGAGCTGCATGAGCTCTATGCACAAAACAGGACATTGGTACCAAAGCGCCCAAGATTAAGCTTAGTCAGGGGTTTGTGACAACTTGACCTAGCTTGGAGATGCCGCACTATCTCCGGGACAACAACTATGTCCGGCCAAGAAGTACTCTGATGAGCGGCGGCAGAATAGTCAAGGATTTATGACACTGTTGAAGCCGTCTTGCTATCTCCGGGCAAGACCAGCCTACCCGCTGGAAAGAACAACAACCTCGTACGATTAAACGATTTGGCCCTCAAGCCTTGTTGTCTAGCTTCCCTTGTCTGTCAGCAATGTTGCTTGATTTCTTGGCATGGATTACGAATTTACTGCCAAAATGTATCTTGGAGCCAGGGCAAGATTAGGGCAGCTGGCGAGTAGAGTTTTTCGATCAGGATGAGTGAAAGAACATCGTTTCTCTGTACTCTAAATCGAGCGGTCCCGCTGCGGTGGAACTATCGAGACCGCGCAGATATGCATATTCCGCAAATGCTACGTTTCGTTGGTAATCTCTATTGAGCACCTACACAAGAACTGCCAGACAATCTGTCTATCTCGTCCGTCGCATGCTCGTCCGTTGGCGGATAGAGAGAATGCTACCGATTTCTCAAGCGCTAGGGTATCGTATGTTGTTGCTGTTGCCCGCAATCTTGACCTGGTTTGTCCGAATGCAGGACCGCTGGTTTAGTGATCAAATGCAATAGTCATCAAACGCAATGTCATGCGCGGCCGCGGTTTGATACCTCAGCTGGTGCTCGATCCCGGGTCAAGGCATCGTTCAACGATGCTAGTGTGCAGCGTAAGACCTGACAGGTAGAACTGTGAGAGACGAGGGTGTGGTATGAAAACCCGAGAATGTGATTCGATGCAGGAGAGGCGTAAGCTTTGCCATAGACAGGTGGCTGGAAACCGAAAACTCAAGGTGAAGAGGAAGTCTGTTGGACCACTTCCGTGTCCAAGAAAGAATTTCGCTATCTCCGGAGCAAACCTATTCCCTCATCCTCTGATAGACTCAACCTCGTATCGCTCGTTCTACGAACCGCGAAAGCGCGTTGTCCCAGCTCCCCTGCTGCAATTACTCTCGACAGCCAGCATATCTACAAGCACTGCGCGTAACCGTCTTCGTAGCACCAGCAGCCTGAGGTGTCGGCCGAGCATGGGGAAGACTATAATCCATTTGTATTAGACCATGAAAGATCAAATGTTCGTAAAACTTACAGCATAACACTCATAGGCACCCCCCGGGTGGTTACTGCATTGACAGACACCATTGGGGTATCCGCCTACGATAAGGCAGCCCTAATAAGAAGAGGTATTAGATTGACGGATCTGACATCTGTTTGTGCCCTTTGTACGTACGCCTTCGCCAGCCGCTGCGACTGAAGCAGCGGTAATGCTCCAGAGAAAGAAAAGACCGGATAGGTACATGTTCAAATGCATAATGAGGCTGTGTCGAGTTCGGTATGTGTCGAGTCCGGTATGTTTTGAGTTCGTCATGTGTCGAGTACGATATCTATCGAAGAGGAAGGATAAAAGTCGTATCAACATGAGAGAAGACAAGCTAATCTCATGCAGTCACTACTCTCGGCGCCATCAACAATCTGCCGTACTATTGCCTTGGACGATCAGCCCGTATCACAATCGGTGGCATGAGCGTCTGTTGCGAGACCTCGAGCATGCCGAGAGTACTAAGGCTGGCCGCTAATACAACTACTCTCGATAGCCAACTGCTAGTTACCCTCCGACTGGTAATACGCGCCCTACGAGAGCGAACCTGACTGCAACGAGCTGTTCGGCACTTGCGTGGTGGGGACACAGGAAATGATCTTGACCAAGAATTAGAGCCCTAGAAGCAGTAGCTGATATCGGGAAGCTCGTAGGACATCTGTGTCTGCGATTATGTAGACAAACGCATTGTCCGTTTCAGCCATTCGATGGGAGCAAAATACTAGTTTTCCGTACTCTTTGTCTCGTTGCCCGAAGAATAACGCTGCTCTGCAGAGAGAACCTATCCTGTAGGTCGACCAACTTGATCTTGATATTGTCCTGATTAGCTATTGCGACTCGCTACTGCTGCATAATGAAAGTCCTCAATTCGAACGTAGCGTAACGTGTCGCCGGACGGTCCCAGGACGCTGAAGATCGATGGCTTGTCGGAGCACGGATTGGAACGTTGTGTCATCGAATACTTGGTCATCCAACACGATAGTCACCAGATACTTTGTCATTCGCACCGTCTCGATACATTTCGATCTCAAGTGGGGCCATCGTGGATCGACGACAAGCTGCAGTGTAGGTATAGACACCAAGGGCTCGGAGAGACGTGGATGTGGTCCGCAAGTATGATGAGCATCTAGTTTCAGCTAGGGAGGAGGGTGGGACTCGTGGTCATAGAAACATGACTGACAGCGGAGCATGCGGGAGGAGGAAGAAATTGCTTGGGTTAAATTTTGTGAAATGCAGCAACTGCGCGGCAACGCTGGCTGACATGTTACATGCTATCTACTTTACTCACGCAGCATCGCCATCACTTCAAGCCGCGAAGCGTCTCAATGACCGCTTTCCGTACCCAGGTGGCTTGCCATACCCCGGAGGAGTTCCGTATGCTGGCGGCGAAGGCGAAGTCCCGTTCCCGCCATTGCCAACACCTGCCTGATCGGTATCTAACACCGCAACACTCAGCTCAGGCAAGGTAAAGCTGAAAACACCTCCCGCACCAGCTGTCAAAATGGACGTTGTGGTCTCAACGACGTTGATCCCAGTGTGAGGGTCATTGTAAGCATATCCGTTCTCGCCAGAGTTGGTCAAAACCGTCAAGTTCGCCAGTGTGCCTTCTGTGATACCTTCGAAGTGTACAGAAATAGGCACGCTGCTGCTGTTCGTAGTGTTGTACACGGCACCCTTCCAGACGAAAGCATCATTGCGAGATTCGTCTTTACCGGCACCCCAGTAGACAGGTCCGAAGCTGGAGTTGGAAATCGCGGGAAGAGTATGCGTGATGGGATGATGGGCGAAGAGAGACCAGCAGTACCACGTCACAGCTTTGGTCGTCATTCTAGGATCAGCAGCAAACTGGATCAAGGTAATTGCCCACTGCCAGCGGTTTTCGTTCTTGAGAACAGGAGCGTAGAAAGTTCCGGGAATACGATCGGAGTTGCGTTCGTAGCCGATAAGAGAGACTGCTTCGCCAACGGCGCCTTGCCACCAAGGATAATAGTATAGTCCTGTTTCCCAACGAGGCTCAGTCACGCCGTTGACGTGCGTTGCGGCGACTTCGCCAACGATGTGGCCAATGTCGTTGTCGAAGCGGTCAAATTCCTCGACAAGTTCATTTGGAGTTCGGTATGGATGGTAGTCTCCGATCGCATCCGGAGGAAAATCCAGAGCGTCTTCAGGCGCAGAGACAGGGTCGGACGTGGCAGCGGAAGAGATGACTTGGATGTCTGGGTACTTCTCTCTGATGGCGTTGTAGAAGAGCGGGAAGCGGTATTGTCGGTAACTGTCCCAGCCTCCCGGATATCCAGCGAGCCAGTCTTCGTTGCCAATCTCGACGTAGTTCAATTCGAAAGGCTCTGGATGACCGAGTTCTGCTCTGCGGGCGCCCCAGGTGGTGTCGGCTGATCCTCGTACGAACTCGATCTCGTTGAGGGCGTCATCAATGAAAGGCTGGATATCAGCTTCAGGAGTGACATCGCCGTTTAATGCGAGACCGGCCCAGACACCAAGGACTATCTCGAGACCCATGTCTTCGGCCCAGTAGAGGTATTCCATGATGCCCAAGCCGTGGGTCTGCTGATAGTCCCACACACCTTGGAACCCAGGACGATCTTTCAATGGTCCGAGAGTGTCTTTCCAGTCCCAGTACGTATCGTTCGTGAGGCCCTCGAGCATGTTACCACCTGGGAAGCGGAGGAAATGTGGGTTCATATCTGCCAAGGCTTGCGCAATGTCAATACGAAGGCCATTCTTTCTGTCTTTGTAGGTTGGCGGGAACAAGCTGATCAAGTTGAAGTCCAGTGCATCGCCCTCAACAGCTGCTGCATCAAAGGTGAGAGAAAAGGTGTTGTTGGAGTTTGGAGCATCTCGTTCTGGGACAAGCTCAAAAGTGTGTTCGACCCATTCATCTGGCGTGGCTTGAGATTCGACTTCGACAGTCCCGAAGACATCGTCTGTCAAGTTGGACTTTAGAGATGCAGTAAAAGAGCCATTGTATCCTCCGCGAACCCAGAAGGATCCCGTGTACGTCTGCTGCCTAACGTCCATACCCCAATAGCCTTCATTTTCAAACCCTACCTGGCCACTGCCGTTGCCAGTTGTAACTTGCAAAGAAGCTGGCAGGGCTTGCGAAAGAGGCTCACTCAAGTTGGCGATGCTCAGCTCAGCGCCACCGATAGGAAAGTACCCGGTGGTAGACACTGGGAACTCGGGGCTGTATTGGAACGCTCGGTTTCTAATTAATTCTGCGTAGATGCCGCCATCGCCGGAATTATTGATGTCCTATGCCTGGGTTAGCATTGAAAAGCCCTAGCGCGAAGCATACTCACCTCGTGGAGAAAGCCATAACCATAAGGATGCCCAAACTTGCCAGTAAGGTTTTCGCCAGAGGATGCGACACGAATATCCACAGCTGTACAGCTGGCAATGCAGGCTGCAGCCACCAATGCTTGCTTCATTGTAGGGAACTTGGACGACTACAACGAGATTCCTTGAAACCAGTTCCTACCTTATACCATTGAACACTTTCTCGCCTAGCACTTGGCAGGAACAATTGAACACGCTCTATGGTTCCACGATGATGCCATGTTTTGCCGTTCGACTTGGTATGCTTGCAGCATCTTGACCAATTTGTGGACCGCGAGATTGACTATGTTGAGGGCAGGTCTGGTCATTGGAGGAAGTTCTTGTGCCTACGCGGAGTAATTCGATAGCGCATTGCGGTACCTGCAGGTGAATTTATCCATCCTTGTCGATCAGTATTAAGCCCCACGACCCCTCCTCAACCTGACGTGCCTGAGCCAGATCGTACCGCTTCAGGCTATAAGTTGGCTTTGGACAAGACGAAGGCTCAACGTGATTAACGTATGTTCGAAGCATACACACCTCGTTTAGTAGTCCCATATGAGGGATATTCCCCCGCGGTCGTGGCGATGTCGCTGTGCTGGCACGAGTTAGTCCGTGTTGTGTGCGTGCAGTGCGAATGTTGCTAGATCCTCCGTGATCTACGACTCTATATTTCTTGGCGACATGCTTGATGCGGAGTTCTCGTCACTGTCTCCTCCAGAAAAGCCTGAAGCAAAGCTCATTGATCGAGTGAATACGGCGGAGAAGGTTGGTTGCAAATGATCATGCGATACTACCTCAGCCTTCAGTGCCGGCCCTCAGGCCGCAAGGGCCCGTAGCAGCCTACAGCCTGTCAACAACCGGTAGCTCTGAAGAGGTCTTTCAATTGAGCGCTGGCCCGGGAGAACAGCGTCGTTGGTTCGTTGTGGCCTGAGAGCAGAGCGAGAGAATGCGCCCTGGTTCCTCGAAGCAGCGTAAGCCTGGTGGACGCGTCACAGTACGAGGACAACACGGCCGCGGCCAGACTGCCTGATAGACAGCAAGTGTCTCACA
Source organism: Cercospora kikuchii (assembly GCF_019650295.1). Classification (NCBI taxonomy): domain Eukaryota; kingdom Fungi; phylum Ascomycota; class Dothideomycetes; order Mycosphaerellales; family Mycosphaerellaceae; genus Cercospora; species Cercospora kikuchii. Next base: position 279,520 of record NW_025408587.1, read on the forward strand.
TCCGTATCACAATCACGCTCTTCAGTATCCATAAGCCATGTTGCCGCCACCACAGATGTACTGGCATCTTCTTGCTGCCGAGTGTTTCTTGATGCTGGGCATGCTCTCTGCTGCACGATGAGACAACATGTTGATAGGAGGCGCCGTAGGCGAGGCTGAAGTGGCAGGCCGGTGTCGCTGCAGAGAGCCGATGTATTCACGGCAGGCTGCTGTGTCTGTGGAGGGAGGATTGGCATTTTGGTGCTTGAATTCCTGCTCTTGTGTAGATGCAGGCAGCCGGAGCACTCCCGGAGCTCCGAAGCTCTCCCAGGATGTGATCATCTCGACGCGAGCTGTGCACACAGACACTTTTTGGATTCATCAACACAACCGTGACATTGCCGCAATCACCACCCGCGCACTTTGATTTTCGACACGCGCATATCTAGAAAGCGTATAGCATCATCTTCGACACGCGACTGGAGTGAAAATTGCACGTGGCGTAGCCGCAGCAGCGCTTTCACATTCCTCAGCCCATTAAAAGTTCGTCGGCGCAACCACCACACCTTCCTCTGCCTTTGCTCCCCGTCACTGACACTCAGCAATAGTGGCGCAGATCAAGTACATCAAGACGAAAAAGCCCGCGTCGGAAGAGCCAAACACGATGCCTCCGAAACGCGCCTCCGCACGCACCGCCGCGCCCAAAGACACGGACGCGACGACAACGAAACCAAAGGCCAACACCAAGGCCAAGATCGTGAAAGCCGCGCCGGTTCCAAAAGGCAAGACAGCAGCCGCTAAGGCCAAGACAAACGGTACCACGAAGGGACGTGGACAGAAGGCCACTGAAACAGATAGCGAGGCTGAGACAAAGAAGACTGCCACAAAGGGCAAGAGTAAGTTCATTTCCAGCATATATGGGGACTGCATGGAAGGCAGAAAAAAGCGCGCCGCCAAACAGCAAACATGACGCGTGTTTCCGAGTCCTCACCGCTGTGCTTCATAGATGTGTACGGTTACTTACATGCAGCTACAGCTACCACAAAGAAGACAACTACCACGAAGAAGGCTAAAGTCGAGGACACGACCGAAGCGCCCACAAAGACGACGCGCAAGCGCAAAGCCGCCGACGATGACAGCGCCGCCGCCCCAGCCAAGAAGGTCAAGGTTCTGACCAAAGGACCTGTCCTCAAAGACGCGCCCACGCAAAAGCTGAATGTGTACGTGTTTGGCGAAGGTACAGCCGGCGAGCTGGGCCTGGGCACGGCGAAGAAGAGCATCGACGTGAAGAGGCCACGTCTGAACCCAGAGCTATCAGCAAGCAAAGTCGGAGTGGTGCAGATCGAGGCTGGTGGAATGCACGCCATTGCTCTCACACATGACAACAAGATTCTGACATGGGGCGTCAACGATCAGGGCACTCTCGGAAGAGATACCACCTGGGACGGCGGACTCAAAGACATGGACGACGCGGGTTCGGACAGTGATTCCGAGGAAGGCGATGACAATGGGCTGAACCCGAAAGAGTCGCTGCCAGGGGAGGTGGATTGGTCGCAGACGGAGGTCGCAGAGGGCACGCGCTTCGTTGAAGTGGCAGCTGGCGACTCCACATCATTCGTTCTCACAGACGATGGCAAGGTGTATGGCTGGGGCACGTTCCGCAGCAACGATGGCATTTTCGGCTTTACTCAGGAGGTCAAAGTCGCTACACGCCCCGTTCTCATCCCGGGACTGAAGAACATCACCAGCATCAAGGCTGGAGCCAACCACGCCCTGGCCATGGACACTAAAGGAGCTGTCTTTGCTTGGGGGTCAGGGCAGCAGAATCAGCTGGGCCGCCGCATTGTTGAGCGAACGAAGACCGAAGCGCTTTTCCCACGCGAGTTTGGACTGCCCAAGGGTCCTAAGAAAGGCATCATATCCATCCAGACCGGTGCATACCACAGCTTCGCCATTGCAAAGACGGGCGACATCTACGCCTGGGGCTTGAACAACTTCGGCGAGACAGGTATCATGGACAATGCCGGACAAGACGATGCAGTTATCATGAATCCTCGAATTGTCGCCGCACTCAAGGGCAAGAAAGTCACAAGCATCAAAGGCGGAGGCCACCATAGTCTTGCCGCAACCGAGGATGGAGCGTGTCTCATCTGGGGCCGTATCGATGGCGCGCAAACTGGTATCTCAGAAGACGACCTCGCTAAGCTCCCTGCAGAGGCGACAATCAAAGACGACTCCGGCCGTCCGCGAATCCTTGCCCAACCACAAAAGATCCCGACCATCCAAGGAGAAGTCGTTCACGTATCTGCTGCTTCCGATCACAACATTGTCATCACAAAGGAAGGTCAGGCATACTCATGGGGCTTCTCAGCGAACTACCAAACCGGTCAAGGAACAGATGATGATGTCCCTGTCGCCAAGTTGATCGACAACACAGCTGTGCGAGAGAAGTTGTTGAATGGAGCTACTACTGGTGGCCAGTTCAGCATCATCACTGCACCCGCTAGTGAAGAGGATTTGGTGATGACGAATGGCGTGTAAAGACGCCTTCTGAGACGACGACGAGGTAGTTCTGGGGTCTGCGCTTGTTTTCTCGCATGGCATGGCTGGCGTTTTTTGCTTTTTCCGAAGAGGTTTTGGGTACGTGGAGAGTGGAGGGAACAGTACACTGAGGAGGATAATGATAGGGAAGGAAGGCGCCTGGGACGTTCGGGCATGGGAGATGATGGATTGACCACTCTTCGGAACGACGATTGGGCCTGATGTACGCGCCGCTTTTTATGCATGAGCTTTGACTCCCCGTGAGGGTGATGTTGGCTCATTGCTGGAAAGCTGGCTGTTATCGGCGATTGTTGGTCTTTGGGGAAGTGGATCTGTCCAGAAAGATGGATGTTGGTCTGAATTTGTACTACAGTAGCTTTGACTCCCCTTTCATGGGTCGAGTTGGCGAAGTAGCGCAGACAGACAGGGACAGACAATGACTTCAATTCGAAAAATGGCTTTCACATCAATTCCCGCGCCTTCGAGACTAGGATCTCGTGCTCTTCATGTCTTCGTCGCCTTGTTCGATACCACTGAGGGCTTGGTCTTCCAAAGTCTTCGTAGAAATCCCATCCTTTTTCCCGCCTTACTCAATTCCAGCTTATGAGGAATCGCCCGTTCACTTCGCGTCTGTCTGTGCATGAAGTAAACCCTACTGCCAATGGATGTTTTCCTTATCCAAGGACTTGAGGCGTGCCGTGAAAGAAATAATCTGACTTCACCAGGAGAGTAGTCATTTCAAAAGGTGGTCGTTGATTGGTGTTGTGCCGCGCACGCTTGTACAGCGGCTCAATTCTTGCGAGATGTTTTTCTTTCCTGGAGAATGTGACAAAACAGCAGATGCGATTTGAGACAAAGGAGGTGATAGTTGAAGTACTTGGGACACAGGTACACAGATATGTTCATTAAATGGATCTATAATTATGTAAAAGCGGAAATGTGTGAAGTTCTACATGTTTGCTGTTCAGCTCGCTTTTGATTCCCTTTTCTTCCTGCCATTTGTTCTGATTCCATGTTCCTTCTATTATCACTGGCGCTGTTCCACCTATTGCTTCGAACGCCACCTTTGCAGCGGAGGTATGTACAGCTACTTTTGAGGTGGCTTGCGCCGAATTCTCTGGTTGGGCTCAGCGCTGTCCGAAAGAGGATTTGCAATCAGCCAGGACATTGGCTCTGGTCATGAGAACTGGCTTCCCTGCCACAAGCAGCGATGATGGGCCATGGTTCGAAGTCGTGCTATTCTGCTTTCCGGTACGGCATTCCTGGGAAAGGTGAATGCTGCTTGGCCGCGTGCCGCGCCCACAGTCCTGCGCGGACTGACTCTGTTGGATGCTGGGCACGAGTCGCCTGTGAGTCTGGCAGCATACCACTTAAGATGGTACGATCAATGTGGTAGGATGCGAGAGGATTCACGAGACTGCTCCGGTTCTCGCGCGCTTGAAAGCAGGCATGCACCTTGATGGCCAACGTGAAACTTCATGTAGTTTCTCAACTTGCATCGCGCAATGTGCTGTCAGCATGCTTTGCTTGCTGTTCATGCTGTTCCGCTTGTTGTGGAGTTGCATGCATCTCATCATCGGCAAAGTTGTCCAGAAGCTCCGCCTCTACATCTTCATAAATCGCGGGAAGGTCCTTGCGGAGGTCGTTCATGCCCTGTTCCTTCAGGAACACGTCCAGCTGTTTAACGATATTACGCTGCACGTATGGAAGTTCAGCAAGTCTTCGCACCGCCCAAGCAACAATGCCACGCGGTGAGAGATCTAGTTCCTCACCAGCACCGTCCTTGACTGGGGCTTGTGCGACGAGTTGCTGATTGTCCAAGCTCGGAGGATGTGGTGACGCCTTCACTTCTTCGAGCGCCTTGCGAAGTATAACAAGTATCGTGTTGACATCGGGAAATATCGCCCCGTAAAGAACCAATCTGCTCCTGTCGCCTGGCCTAGGCGAAGAGATCACAATTCTCTGCCGCTTTAAGCTATTGAGAGCTCTGGCTCGCATGCGTGGCATCCTTTTGCGCATTGCGCTACTACGAACCATGTTGAAAGCAGCATCATGTGCGCGTCGTGCGGAGTGCGGCCAGAATATACCGAGCAAACGACGACCAGCAACGCTGCCATGTGCGGCAACTACGCCCTCGAGTAACATATTGAATTTGCTGGTGTCAAGTTGAAGCGGGTAGTTGGATTTCTTTGGGCACAGAGGGAACGCAAAATCGAACCAGCGTTTGTTGATCGCTGCTAGCACAGCCAGCAATGACACACTGGCGTCTGTTCGAAGTTTGCGTTGGCGCCTGGCGATGGTCCTGACAAATGATTGCGCTCGAGATAGGTTTGTGGATGTATCGCTCTGTTCGCCTTTAACGTCGGTGATCTGTCCAAGCATAGTCCGTATTGCAACGGCCAGAGGCTGACTAGCAAGGCCTGGGCCTGGGGTGTTGGAGAGGTAGTCCAATGCTTCCTGCGCAGCATCCCACCGAAGCGCCTGAATCTGACTGATCAGAACCGACTCCAGGGATGCTCGGGAAAGGCGGCTGTCCTTGAAAAGGGACAAGAGAGCTTTGTCATTACTGGCAGCAGCGAACCGGATCAGAGCTGGCTGCAAGTTTGGGTCGTCGTAGGAGGACCTTGGTATTACTGGGCCATCTACGTCTCTGCTGTAAATCAGCCAGCGGCCGAACTCGAAAGCTCTCGCTTCCGTGACCTGGTCCAGCAAAAGCGCCAACGTCGTGATTGGAATCTGAGTGTGGAACCCTGGGTATTCAATAGTGGGAAGGTTGCTTGTGAACATGCCTAGGGAACTCACAGCACGAAAGACCGAGTTCGCCGCCTTCTTCACGTTTCCTCGCTGGTTCAGCCTGCCGAAGAATGACCCCACAGCCCTGAATTTATCCTGATCTGCCCGGTACTGAATCCGATTGAATACTTCCAAGCTGCCTTCGAATGATCCAGAAGAAACTTGACCGTAAAGCGCGCGATGTAAAATTCCTTGCATGGCTGTGGTGCCATCTTTGACATACGCTGGCAGGTCTTGATTGTTGCTCGTGTCAAGGTCACTTCCAAAACCAGAAGTCAAAGCGACCACTCTTTGAGCAAGATTACTGTCTGTCTCTGGTGCAGCACTGCGGGTGTCGAGAAGTCGTAAGCTAATCCCGGCCCATGTGCCAAAGCTGAGACTTTGCTTTTGTTCCATCAAGGAACGTCTCATGGTATGCAGACAGTTCATCACCACTTGGATGTCAGTCCCTCGAGTCCCAACGCCAATGTTGACATCGCAAGACAGTGCGTCAACATAAGCATGGACTACTTCGCTGCTGATCGTGCGAGCTACAGAAGGCTTTGGCGACTGCACTTCATCCATTGATGTCTTCGATCGTGTTTTGAAGAGGAACTCCCATGACCTCCAGTCTCGTGGCTCTGTTGAATAGTTCTCAGGAAGAGATTTCTGGTAGTCCGTCCAGGAAAGCAGGGTCCAGGACTTGGTTCGATCTGCGAGCAGCGACCTGAGGATCAAGGCGCCTTCACGAGTCCAGCCTCCATGCAGGCACGACCATAGTATAAGTTCCATCCACACTTCCGCACGAAGACCTGCTACATGCACGCGGAAGACACTTCCGCGAATTTCTGGTCGAGGTGAGGATAGAGCTCCGTAAGCCTTGGCCTCCTCTATCACGAGCTTTTCATGAGCGCGCCAAGCAGCATCGGAGAGAGAGGTCAGGATCCGTGAAGACAGGAAGGGGATCAGAGGCGGCTGTTGAATGGCGCACCTATCGGGATTCGGCTCTGCCTGGTAGATGGCCAGCGGCATGACCTCGCGATGATGCAAATAGGCTATGATCTCCAGCACCTCAGGTCTCATGTCATTGCCAACACACGCCTTGACCATCGCGCCCAGTGTACGCCACACTTGTCCCAGTACCTCGCGACCAAGCAAATTGTTTTGATCCTGATTCAGCGGATGTAGACCGTCCAGCATTTCGTCCAATGGAGGAGACCGCAATGCTTCCTCTGTTATCATGACATCTGGTGCCCCCAGATCCAGCGACTGATCGCAATCGTCGAGACTTGGCACTTTCTGCCATATACTTCCAACCCCGGCAAGTCGCGATTCGGCAGCGTCTTCAGCCGGAAACCTGTCAATCAGCTTCTTGATCAACCAAACAACGGCAGTCCATCGATTTTGTTCAATGCCGAGATGATAAAGGAGGTCAATGGGCTTGTCACTGTCATTGAGTGGATATTGCGCAGCGAGCAGGACCTGGGCCACGTCCACAGCGCCAAGGGTAATGTCTGGTGGAGTGACATTGGGATCACGGAGGTGTGGCGGCAGTGCGCCTTCGAGCAGAGGAAGCCATAAGGCGACATCTCGTCCGGGAGGCTCGATTGTTCGAAATAATTGATATCGCCTCCCCAGAGGCTCCAGTAGTAGTTGTGGCGAAGTCCCCCCTAACGGCTCATCGAGCTTGGATGGAGTCGCCACATGCAGCGCTCGCCGGACAGCGAGTCGCGTTGTCCATCGCAGAGGCTTTGTCCAGGCAATCGACTGCGCTCTACGGATCGTCCATGTTCTCATTGGCGCAGTGGCATAGTTGTGCAGATGCAAAGAGGTGAGGAAAGAAGAGATGCCGCGAGAAGAAAAGTCTCGAGTGACGTTCGCGACTCCGACGCGATCGCCCGGATCCCTGCAAGTGCCAAGCAACTGTCGCCTGGACTGGACTGGACTGGCTGTTCATGCTTGCTTGCTGCGGGTTGCAATTCACAAACACTCCTCATTCTCCAAGCACCGCGTCTCTTCGACTGCCCTTTCCGAAGTCTTCGCTCCAAGCGCAAAACAATTGTCGCGATTCCAGTTGCATCGTCCTCCACCGCCCACTCGCTTCTTGGACGCGTCTCGGCACGCGATCGCGGAGGCGGCGTGAGACAGCAACAACAGCAAAGATGAGCTACCGCGTCGGTGCGTCGAAAACACCTTTACCATGAAAGACTCAATTCCGAACTGATCAGAACAGAACTTGCGAAGACGGGTCGCTCGGGATGCTCCAACACCTCCTGCAAGAATGCGGAATCCAAGATTCAGAAGGGGGAACTCCGCCAGGGAGTCCTCGTGCAGATTCAAGAGCACCAATCCATGAAGTGGCGCCACTGGTATTCGACAGCCTTGCGCATCTCATCTTCTGTACTTCTGTACTGACATAACTAGGGGCTGCGTGACGCCTACCGTGCTACACAATTGGTGGGAGACCGCCGGAGAAGATCTTGACCTCGTTGATGGCTACGACGACCTCCCCGCAGATGCGCAAGAAAAAGTCAAGCGCTCCCTGGAACAAGGCCACGTTGACGACGAGGACTGGAATGGCGCAAGTAGCCTCTCACATGAAATATGATGCATTAAACTAACGTGTGCAATAGGATATTGAGATGAATCGCTACGACCCAGCCAACCCACGCCAAGGCATGTTCTTGACCAAGAAGAAGAAGAAGGAGCTCGGCATAGACGACGTGAGGACTTGCACCCTTTGAAATCTGCCCATGCTGATTTGTACCAGGACGATGACGAGGGCGACAAGCAGAAGAAGAAGCCTTCCAAGAAGCGAGCCCGCAAAGATGCAGAGGACGAAGACGAGGAGGCCGAATCGAAGCCAGCACCGAAGAAGTCACGCGGCAAGAAGGCCAAAGCCGAAGAGGAAGATGAAGCACCAGCGCCAGCCAAGAAGACGTCGAAGAAGAAAGCTCCAGCCAAGAAAGAAGTGGCCGAGGAGTCTGCCGAGGAGAGTGAGCAGCCGGCACCAAAGAAGACCAAGGGACGCAAGGCCAAGTCCGCTGCCAAAGTTGAGCCAACGAGCGACGCTGAGGACGTGTCTGCCGAAGAGGAGAAGCCTGCACCTCAGAAGAAATCTGCTCCGAAGGCACGTAAGGGCAGAGGCAAGAAGGCTGCCAGTGAAGAGGACTAGACCGGCCTTGCTCTCGCGCTCCAACCAGTATTGATGGACACCGTCGCTCGTCGAACGTTTCAGGCCACACGGCATGCCCCTGTTCACCACGAGTTAGCGGCAGTGCAGCGAGGCACTACACGTCCCCCACAGTATCACGGCAGTTGTACACCATTCCTGCATTGCAACCTTGAAAGCCAGCGAGCTTCGTAACGTCGACAACGCGTCCTCGGCGCGTTCAAGCTTCATGAGTTTTAGATACCCACAGCTTCAGTACGTATTCAGTGTAATAGTATCAACACCTGAAGACTCCCAGTCCCAATGCTCGCGTCGCAAGAATACTCTGCATCAATAAATTGCATCAATGCCATTCCGAGAAGAAGGGCCTCATCGTATTGCTGTGGCCGCCGTCATAACGACGTACCGCAATCCTCCGGGCGACGCGAATCAGGGACCATACACGTCACGAACAGTACGCGAGCCTCTTCATCAACGGTAGTGCTTGCATTGGTCTGAAGATCCAGAGATCCGCCAGATCTGTTGCGATCTCAAAAATGCCAGATTAACCTTGCAGGGTTCATGTCTCCCCGGCGCGCTTCATGTACGATCGAACTCTGTTCCTGGCGCGCTAGTCTGCTTCCTGCATGTCATTGACGTTTCATGCGACAACCACATCTCTCCCCAGCGTTCGCACATGCACGGCTCAGACACTCTTCAGCGCATGCTATCGCTCGCGAAGCCCTCTGTGCCAATGGGAAGTGATGCTTAGAGGTCCGGGGGCTGAAAACGCTCATGGGTCCTTTTATGGTTCAGCGAGGCTGGATCTAGCAAGATCTGCTTCATGACTTGTTGTAAGTCTGTGGATGGTACCTGCGTCGTTAACTTGTCGAGAAACTCTGCTATAGTTGATGTCAGAGTGACTACACCTTTGTCGCTTCACACATGATGAGCCTTACTGTTCTGCTGTGTTGCATCGACTGTGACGTACGCAGTCTCGCCAATCGTCCAGCCCCATGACAACATGTAGTCGACTGCGAGACCGGGAGGAAAGAGGTATAAGTTCTGCACGTTTCTTCTACTTGTCGAACATCTTTCCAAGCACTAGACTCCTGAAGAACAACTCAGAGCAACACCTCCAACACATCAAACCAAACACCACCAAACATGTCTTCCTCCGCCGACGACCAGTACGAGCAGCAGAACGACCAAATCAGCGGTGACGCCCCCGCCGGAGACGCACAAGACAACGACTACGCAAGCCGTACTGGCCAGAACCAGTATGGAGTGCCCGTCGTCAAGGACGATGCTGCTATCGAAGAGGGAGGATATGGCGAGAATGCCGACTCTGATGCTCAGCTAGGTAATTCATCGCATGCGCTCAGGTACATACTTTCCATGCTAACTTTCAACAGAGAAGGACGACCGCGATGTTGATGAGAGCAACATCTTAGACTCGCGCACTCGTGGCGCTGCGAAGCAGAAGGGAACTTACGCTGAGCCTGGTGATGAGGAGGGACTTCCTGGTCCGGAGGATGGGACTAGCAGTGGTCGTCAGTAGACTGTTTTACTGGTTCGACGATGAAGTGTCAATGTATGAAATTACGAGATGAAATTTGATGTAATGGAAGTTTGAATGATACCAGATGTTTTAATTGTATACCTCATTCCCTCTTCTCACTATCTACCTTTCTCTTCTCTCCTAGCCATTGGAGAGGAATCAAACAACATTTCGCTATCTTTTGCCTGTCCACGACACCTTGCCAGGAGTTTCATCACGCAGATCTTTCCTCCACATCTATACATTATTCGTAACACAAGTCAAAACCCCTCCACCCGTACACGGAATCGTCCCAGGATTGCCACGCCTCCAAGTTGATCTGAATGTACCGCGACGTGCGCTGTCGCAGGTATTATAGGTGTTGCGGGAGCACTACGGAAATGGAGTACAACTGTCAGCAGTCGAGGGATATTGGAGTTAATGTGCTTAAGAGCAGATAGATCCGACGTACGCATTTAGGCTCCATGCCTCCACTACAAGTAAGTTCGTTTTCGTTCCCGGCATTGTCGATGCAGTAGAAGACTGCGAAGGCGCAGGAGGCATATGTGAGGGATGAGAGGAGGATGTAGAGCTTCATGATGAGATGCGTTGCTGTTGCTACAGACCGCGTCTTTGTGTCTTCAGAATAGAGATCTCGAACGAATCCCTTGGGTGAGGAAGAGGGAGTTATAATGTGCGCAATTCGTTCTTCTTGAAGATTATGTTTCTGCGATGGAAGCGGACGGCATCGGAGATACAAGTAGAAAGCCAGTCGATTCATAAGCGCGGTAGTCTTGGTCGACTCGTATTGAGGATCAAAAGTCATGAATTGGTGACTGTGTTGAACTCCAACGATCTATTATGAGTTGCAAGATTGCATGGTATCTGCATCTACACAGACTGAGGTTACTGAGTATCGAGTGAGTCAGCTTACTGCATCGAAGGCTATCAATTCGGGGGTCTGTGGAGTGTTGTAGATGTAAACCATGTGTGCACTTCCACGAACATACCAGAAGACTCACCTTTCCTCGCATCGTCTTTCCTCCTGTTGTTTTGACCTCACACAACACAAGCCAGAACTCCTCCACCAATACAGGAGATATCACTCATACTCGCTCTATGCCATTGGTGCTGAAACGTCCCACGATTTGCACAGCTCTTGTAGGAATTTTTCGAGCACTGCGGTGTCGTTCACGTTAGCTGATTGAAATTTTCAATTGCCATTGTCTGGATTGTCTGGAAAGGTTTTCCAAGACGAATGAATAGTGACCAAAGAAAAATAGTGTGAACATACGCATTGTGACTGCGCACCATCAGAACACATGAGTTGATTCTGAATTTCTGCTGCAACAGGGAGGCAGCAGTAGACTGCGTAGCTGGAAGAAGCGTAAGTGAGAGCGGAGAAGAGGGTGAAAAGCTTCATTTTGTCTGATGTCGATAGCGAGCGAGGGACCCTGTGGTAAGTCGACCAGATTCTGCGAGTAAGTGGTAAGAGCACCGGAGAGAGTAGGCCATCGTAGTCAGCCTTTCTTTATACAACAAATTCTCATTCGAAGTGAACACGAACGGCACCGGCGCTTTGAGTCGATTTGTTGTCCATTGCAAGCGGGAGAGTTGAGTCGAACGACTGACACGAGATATTGAGTGCTGACAAGCAGATTGGAATAGAGTCTGACGCTCTCGTGGCATGTGTTAGTCGCAACTCTAGAGTAAGATCCCGCATGGTTATACATCGTCTTAGTAAGCTTACGGCGTAGCAAGCTATGAAGAGCGAAATCCCTGTATCGAGAAGCAAACTTTCCCGTTTCTTGACATGCGGAATACGATATGCCAGACTAATTTGGTTCTTGGCATTAAATGGGATAGGGCAAAAGGGTGCTGGGACAGACTGCGTCGTGAGCAGAGACTTGTTCGTTACTCCTGGGATAGTGATGCTTGTGTTTGACTACTCACATTGTCAACATCACACTGATTCGTAATGCACTCACTTGCTGTTCTCCATTTCCAGGATTTCATCCAGCAAGCTCACTGTTTCGGCTGGGTTCGCAATCCATGCTGTCGTACTCGCCAACCTCGCCTTGAAGTCGTTCGCCCCAGCACTGAGGAACTGGTCTCCTACGTGCAAGCTACGACTTCCTTCAATTCCGCCAAAGTACCGCTGGCATGCCATGACACCCCAAGACTTGTCCCCAATGTCGACAAAGACGTCATTGCCACCGTTGAATGCGCAGAAAGGGATGCGTTTGCCGGCGGGTGACATTTCGAGGATGCGTTGTACGACGAGGACGGTCTCTTCGAGCTGTTCGCGGGAGAGTTTGCCCTGGATTGCGATGTTAGCAGAGATTGAAGAGGTTGTGCTATTCTTGGGTCATCATGGTACCTTCGGCGGATAAATGCCCACGGCACGTTCTTTCCGGAGTACTTGGACTGGCATGTTCATTGCTTCAACGCAGTCTTTCAAAGCTGATTCAGCAACATCGAGCAAGGCAGCGATGTTCTCCTCGGTCCATGTCTGCATTTCAGGCAGGCGCCATTCCGCATCTGCAACTGGCTCAAGCTTGTGTGGAGCGTTGGCATCAAATCGGAACAAAAAGTTAGCTTCGCCGCCCATCACGACAAGTCGATTGTTGAGATCAAGATGACCTTTCTCATTCGCCACAGCATCAAGAAGACCGAAGAGACGTTGATAGTATTTCTCAGCTTCTGTGTATCCCGCTGCCGTGACGATGCCGATTCGCGAGCCATTTCTCATGAGTGCGAGAATGCGTTCAATGACTGGGTTGTCAGGAGATAGATTGTGGCCATCATCATATAACGTAACATCTCCGTCGAATGTCACCAGTTCCAGCTTGCCGGATCTCGTGAGAGCCATGGCCTGAGCCGTGTTGAGAACAAGTCGGACATCATTGAAAGACGGAGCCACGAAGCGGCGGGAGGAGATGTGCCGCTTCCTATCTTGCCAGTCGAACGCATCTTGGAGAGGTAGGGGTGTGAAGAAGGTGCCGACGGAGGGCACGAGGAGTTTGAGCTTGGATCTGTTCTCGTTGCCTTGCCGTTGATGTGCAATATGATCTTGGAGCAGGTCTTCAACATCTTTCATGATCTGAGCATAGCGTTCGTGGGCTGACTTGGCCATCTTGGCCACGCTGGGTTTGTCCGCTTCATGGATGTTGGTAGGCTGGGAGAGCAGCACAAATGGCACTGCGAGAAGACCTTTGATCCATTCGATCTGACATAGATCAGACAAGGCTCAACTCCTTCCTCCAAGAGTTATGACTTACGAACTGATCTCGTCTGTGCGTCTATACAGCATCAGCAATCATTCATCTATACCGCATTCGCTTGGCAAACGAACCTTCAGGGCATCTGTGAGGTGTCAGCTCGTGCTTGGGACGCTGACAATCATGCTGGCTCACATTCGACACGATAACGAGTGGTCATCTTTGGTAAGCTTCTCTGATTGCACGTAGTCCAGGATTTTTCTGGATGTTGGAACCGAGAGACTCAGAGTGGAAGAGGAGATTGGAAGAAACAGCAACTCAACAGTGGCTATCGGACCTGGCCGTTGCACATGCACGACTGGTCTTAGCGCTCGCTTAGCTCTAATCCCTGTCGCCGATCCCTGACGTGCATTCACGCGTCGCGTCTTCCCGCCGATATGATCTTCCCACCTTGTCGCAACACCAACCTCAATCGGCAGCACCACCCACCACGCCGCCATGGCTCCAAACGATGCCAGCCTCACGCCCTGGGCGTCTTCCGGAGAGCCTGCACCGACCCTCGGGCAACGGCTCCAGCAACTGCAGTTCGAGCGCGGCCATTTCCGCGACATCACCGAAGAAAGCTTGAGGACAGAAATGGCTGCAGAGGAGAATCCTGACTCCAGCGCCAACACCGATGATGGCGCCGACGAGCAGGAGGACGACGCGCAAGACGGCGATCAGAGACCCACTACTCGTCAAGATCTGTATGGAATACGACAGCAGCTGCTCACCCACGTGGGGCAGGCTCACCAAGATATCATGATCGCCCTCGATGCCATCTCCATCCTCGAATCGACATACGCCCCTGCTCAAGGCGCCGCGACTATCTCACAGATAGCGAAGCAAACTGTGCCGACAGCTTCCATTGGCGCAGACGTGTGGGCTCGTACTCCTGCCGATCCCGCTCGCGAAGCTCAGAATAGAATCATTGCTACCAATGTACGCGCCAAATCTCTCAGTGAAAGTGCCGACAGCTTGCTTGCAGCTGCTGCGAGGTTGCAGGATAATGTCAGGAAGGAGTCACGGTACTGGTCACAAATCAAGGAGATCATGGCAAAAGGCTGGAATGTTAGTCGGATGCCCGGTCAGAAGCACATGTGCGTGCATTTTGGCTTCAATGGGAGCACGAGGTCAGGGCGGACGACTGCTGCACTGATTCAAGACGACGAGGGCAATATAACGCTTGAACGAGGAATTGGTGCCCGCCCGCAGGCGGTAAGAGCAATCTTGAAGAGGGACAATCGTGTTGTGGGAACTTCCAGGCTACCACTCTTGCCAGAAGAACGAGAGCCAACACTGGAAGCGAAAGTCCGTCACGCAAGGGACAGTCTCTTTGACGAAGAACTATACCACGAAATGATTCGAGAGTCTCGAACCCTGTACGGGCAGGGCGTGACGATGAAAAGCAATTCAATCACATTCGCGTATGATGATGCCCTTGGCAGTGTCAAAGTCGAGCTCGAACTGGTGTCCCTCGATGAAAGCAATGATGTTGCCAGTGACGGCTCGCAAGATCAAGTTGCCAATGCACTCATACTCACTGCTCGACTTCTACTCGGACGAGCACATCGCAAACGCACCAAACAGAAGGCTGAGGTCCCCGCTCCTATGAAGCCCAAGGAAGACCGTAAAGAGCCTTTGCAAATACTTGCGCCAATACTGGTGTTCATGGGGCATAGTGCCAATGTCCACCAGATCAATACGTATGCTAACAGGGTGGGGGATCTCTTGAAGAGAGCGCAAATTCCTGCCATAGTGCACAAGGCACGTGTGGAACTCCCGATCGACACAGAAGGCACAATAACTACCGAGTCCCTTTACGAGGCTCTATTTCGACAATCATCGGCGACGGCTTCCATTGAGATTGCCTCACTGCCGCCGTTCAAGCTCACTGTCGGCAGTAGGCCTGAGGACACCGTGTGGCACACCTTCAGTTACACGAAGGAGGGACAGACTTTTGACTGGACAAATATCAGAGACCTCACGGAAGACGTCGATCAGTACATTACTGATGCAGTCGCTCAATACCTTATATCTGAATGCGAGGGTTGGAAATTCCAGCCTAGGAGTGGACTGCTTGTCAAAAAAGGAGCTGCTGGTCAGCTATCGGCCTCGATAGAACTCCTTACGGACGACGGCACTTTGGAGCTACGCTGCGGGAATGAGACTGCGAAGTGGACATTTGAGGATGTTGGTAGTGATCCCCGGAGCATTGCGACTGCTCTCGCTGCGATTGCAAAAGATTAGATATCTTTGTATTTGAACGGCATGACTTCATCAGAGTTTCTGCCAGCTCCCCCCCTTTGCGACTTATCAAACAACGTTCTTCCCGCTGCATCGGCTTCCGATTGTCATTCTGCGTCGTGGTTTTCTGTTTGTGCTATATAAATCTCTACACATCGGATGATTCTCGTGCCATTGATTCTGAAAGCCAGGATCAACATAAGATGGCCCTCAATCAGAGATACTTGGCAGCGATCTGACGCCATCTTGCAAAGTCTTTCCTGTGCCTGCCAGATGTCCTTCTGTGCTTCGAATGGCTGTCTTGCAGTCGAGAGTAAAAATCAGAATGACAACGGAGTCGATTCGAATCTGAGAGACTTGTAAGGAATGCAATGAGGAAATGAGGGAAAGAGTTTGCGAACAATCACTTCTGATGATTTCGCAATGTCTATCTGCGATATTTCCATGCCTTCATCCCAACTTCTGTGCAAATGAGTTTCCTGATTTTGTCTGTGCAAGTTTTGTAGTGCCGTTGGTTTTTATGCTATTCGTACAAATTTCCATATCCGTACCCGTATTCGTAATCCCATATTCCCATTTCCTGTTTTCCGTTTTCCTGTGTCCGGTTGTCTTGTAGGTAAGGGATTATCAAGACATGGTGAAAGATTTGGTGCTGCTAAAGGCAGCTTTGTTGTGATAAGGAGAGTCAAGTTGTTACTCTAGCCGCGGAACTTGCGTGCGTTCCTGCTGCGCTTGTAGCTGTTTGGTTGTTTAGGGTAGGTATCTGGCTTTTCGGCCTCGTTCTCTTTGCCGCCGTCGTCATTGCTGCCATATGAAGGTGGCGCGGTCTGCTCTGGAGAAGATTCGGTGCTGGATGGCTTCTCAGGCTCGTAGTTGTCTGGCTTGTCCGAGTCATTGTCATTTCCGCCGTATGAAGGTGGTGCAGTCTCCTCTGGAGAGGACTCAGTCTCGGATGGCTTTTGAGAGCCGTAAGCTGGAGGCACTGCGGCGCTTGAAGTTTGCTCTGGGCTGGCTTCGGAAGAACTTGGTGTGTCCTCGCCGCCACCGTAGCTTGGAGGAGAAGCTGGGCTGGTGGTCTGTTCGGGGCTGGATTCGGTAGTCTTGGTCGTTGTCTCACCGCCGCCATAGCTGGGTGGAAGCGCGGCGCTGGTAGTCTGCTCTGGGCTGGCTTCAGTAGAAGAAGAGGAAGAGCTTGGCAGACCATATCCAGGTGGCACGGCCGCGCTGGAAGTCTGTTCTGGGCTGGCTTCAGAAGAAGAGCTTGACTGTCCATACCCAGGAGGAACCTCGGCGCTCGAAGTCTGCGTTGGGCTCACTTCAGTGCTGCCTGTGGAGGAGGAAGAAGAAGAAGAAGAACTTCCTCCATAGCTTGGTGGCACATCGGTGGATTGCTGAGGCTTCTCGGTGTTCGAGGAGACTGGGTAGGCGACCGAAGAAGAAGAGTAACCATATCCAGGTGGAGCGTAGCTCGACTGCTCAGGGCTAGACTCAGTGCTGCTGCTGCTTGGGACTGGGTAAATGAAGGAAGTGGTTGAACTGCTAGTACCGTATCCTGGAGGAGCCGAGGACTGAGGGTATGCTGGTGCGGAAGTGGACCCGCCATAGGCTGGAGCCGTAGGAGCACTGCTGGAGCCTACAGGGTAGGCGATGCTAGAAGAGGATGCATAGGCAGTAGTGGAGGAAGAGCCGCCGTACGCTGGTGCAGTAGGTGCACTGCTGGACCCAATTGGATAGGCCAAGCTCGAGCTCGAAGATGGGACATACGAGAAGCTTGGGATAGAGCCGCCACTGGAGCTAGATGGAGATCCATAACTTGGTGGTCCAGTTGGGTAGATCGGAGCAGACGTAGATTGGGTTGGGCTGACCTCAGTTGAGCCTGAGCTCGATGAGTAGTCAGCAGGTGGGACTGGGTAGCCAGACCCTCCAGTAGGAGAAACAATGGTGGTGTTGGCAGAGAAAGTGTAAGAGTAAGTCAAGCTTGAGTGACCATAGCCAGGTGGCGAAGATCCAGTTGGTGAAACTTCGGTGTTACTTGGTTGCGATTGAGTGCCAGAGACTGTAGTCGTGAAGTAGACGGTGCTCGTCGACTTCACAGTGCTATCTGCTGGGCACTCGTACGCATTTGGCGCACAAGAGGTAACGATCACCTCGGTGGTGGATGCAATTGTGGTAGTGTAGTACTCAGGTGGGGAATCCGGAGGTGAAGTCGTGGTTGGGCTGGCTTCGTCCTTTGAAGTGTACCCAGGCACGCCCTCAGTGGGAGAAACTTCTGTGCTGCTGGGAGCTGGCACAGTAACTGTAGATCTAATGGTTGAAGTGACAGTGGAAGTAGTCGAAGAGTCGTAAGTCGTGGTAATCGTAGTGCCATCCGTCGTA
Source organism: Cercospora kikuchii (assembly GCF_019650295.1). Classification (NCBI taxonomy): domain Eukaryota; kingdom Fungi; phylum Ascomycota; class Dothideomycetes; order Mycosphaerellales; family Mycosphaerellaceae; genus Cercospora; species Cercospora kikuchii. Next base: position 297,386 of record NW_025408587.1, read on the forward strand.
TAAACGCTGCTGGCAAGGCACGTAGTTGCGTAGGTAGTCTCGATGTTGGTGACGCTTGTAGTGTATCCAGGCGGGGCCGGCTCGTCACCGCCATCTGTTGGTGGGCTTGGAGAGGAATCGGTGGGCGCTGGGGCGCTGGAGCCACCTGACAGAATTGCGGTGCCGGTTGTGAATGCAGGAGCGCTGGTGACTGGCTTGATGACAACACCGCTGGATGCACCGTATCCAGGAGGAGCTTCAGGTGCGCCAGAGGTCAGACTGGATTCCTCAATCGGTACAGAGGCGGTGGACTGGGACACAGATGGTTGGCCATAGCCGTTCGTGATAGTCACAGTGACAATGCTGTAGCTGTATTGCTGAACGGCGGACGTGGTGCCCGGAGCTCCGTAGGCAGGTGGTTTGTCATTGCTTCCCTCAGTCGGCGAGACTTCAGTATCGGACTCTGGAACAGCTGTGTGCGTCTGTGTCTCGGTGATAGTGGCGGTCGAGGTGAGCGTCTGTGTATGGGTCACTGTAGGCCCATAGCCCGATGGTGCCCCACCACCATAGCAGGCGCACGTAGACGGATCGGCTTGGCGGTCGTGAAGCTTTGGCGCAGCATCGCTCAAGCCGATGATGCTGGCCGCAGCGATGAATGCTGGGGAGAACTTCATGCTGAGTAACTTTTGTGAAAGAGTGCTGGAAAGACTCAAACAGGGTTATGGGTACCTGACCCAAAACGAGTGTGGAGTGGCCGTCAAGACCTGAGGGGGTGATGCTAAAGATTGTGAAAGTGAGAGAAACGATGCAAACAACGCACAATGCTGGGATGATGAACAGGAGTGGCACAGCAGAGGGCCGACGCTCTTATACACACCTACCTCGTACATCTCGCGCTTGGCGCGCAATGTGCTAAACAGTCGACACAGGCCGGGGCAGACGGTCTCGGGTGGATTCAACGCCATCTTCGATTCCAAAACAAGAAGTGCGTCGTACTTGGTGATTCCGAATGCAGGGCTGGCGAGTCTGAGTGCAGCATGGCCGTCTGCTTCCAGCGGTGCGGTGGCCAGCGCGTGCAGAAAAAGTCCTTGCTCATCTCGACAGACGTGTGCGCTGTGCGGTCGGGTCAAAGGTCGAAACGTGCTAGGTTTCAGTTGTCGTGATGCATGAGACGAAGGTGAGGTGAGGACGAGCTGGGCAGGCGCGAGAGATCGGCGCGCGGGTGGGACGTCTTGGCATCCAAGCGACACGAGGAAGCGCCCGTCTTTCTCAAACACCCTCCTCCGCGAATCAGACCTGCCCGACACCACGCGGCCTATTTCGAGCGCCTACTTTCTATCGGGAACCGCTCTGGGCAAGCTGCTTCTCGGACCACGCTCAGGCATTTGCACGAGCGCTCGTTGCTGAGCCGCTGACGAGTCTCGTCGACCACGCGCGCCTACAGTACCATCGAGCTGAGTCGGAAAAATCACCTTTCCTATACCGTTGGACGCTATGAGCAGTACGTGAACGACTAGTGTTGACAGCTCGTACACGCACCTATTCTGGTGACCACTCGTCGAGAAATCGCTTCTGCGATCAGCACAATATGGCGCCAATGCCTTCGATCGGGGAGCTGTCGCATTTGTTGAACCCTTTAGCCACATCTCTTCAACTCGAAACATCGGCTAGTCAATTAGATGGCCTACCGCGAGATCTCGAAGACTCAATCCGGTACGAGACTGCGCGGCATGTCCAAGCCGCAGGAATTCTCCTCCGCCTACCACAAGAAATCATCGCTCAAAGTCTCGTCATACTGCAGAGATATTGGACAGGCCCCGATGGTGGCAGCATGCTTCTCTACGACTCGAAGGTATGTTTTGCAGCTGTTTGATCGCCCACCGTCCGCTAGCGAACTGACGTGATACAGCTCGTTGGGGCTGCAGCTCTCTACCTCACTGCCAAACCATCAGCCCATCCTGTCAGCGCGCGACAGGTGCTCACGTCATTCCAGTATCTGTCAAAGTTGAGCCCTGATCAGATGCATATTGCAGATGAACAGTCGCAAAGCGTGAACTCGTGGCATTACATGGAAGATCTGTACGTAGCTGAACGGGAATTTCTCTACGAGATTGAGGCAAATATGCTCCGCGTCCTTGGTTTCCAGACTCATGTGGCGCTGCCACATACGTTGTGCATCAACTACCTACAGACGATGGACGTCTTCCAGTCAGGAGCAGGCAAGAAAGTGGCCAGAGCCGCCTTCGAGCACCTAAACAGTGCATTGCTGAGTCCACAGCTGCTCTACCTTACGCATCAGCCGTCTGCCCTGGCAACAGCGGCGATCTACTTGGCCGCCCGAGAAACTAATGTGAAGCTTCCAGAAGTGGAGTGGTGGGAGATCTTTGACGTGGATCGCGAGGAACTTGGCTTTCTCGTTGTTGCGCTCAGAAGTATTGAAGGCTTCGCGCTCCAAGAGAAGCAAAAATGGAGCGGCCGCCTCGTGCCTTTTGATCCTGTCGATATCAAAGCAGAGATTGAGAGGCGTGAGACACTCGAGGCTGGAGGATGAGCGGACCTCACACATGGCCATATTACGAATTCCGAACCCGAGTAATGCGTTGAGCACAAGTCCCGGAGCACTTCAGAGCGCCCGCAGACGAGTTTATCTTCGCCACATTCTCGCAGGTTATGCCATCTTCCACCTGGTCATAGCGAAGGCAAACAATGGCTGGAGGGCGTGAGAAACAGGGAAGGCAGGCACGAAAATCGATGCGCCTGATAACAGTTCAAGGGTGCCACTAGGCCGCAGAACACCGCAGCGCAGCCCGCAGTGTTCAGCAGATGTCAAGTCTAGCAAACAAAACCTTTCTTCTGGTCGAGCGCGCAACTCAGCCAGCGCCCAAGCACAATGCAGCCGGGCGAGCAAGACACAGTGAAGAGGTCCGCAGTCCTGAACTAGAGCAAGTCATTCACAGCCACTCCAACGCCCTGCTCTAAGCCAAAGCCCGGCCTCTCTCCCTCTCCTTTCTCATTCCTATTCTCAAACCGCAGCAAAAGACAGCGACTTTCACACTCCCCAACTGAATGACTGACTTATTGACGCTGGCGTCAAGTTTTACATTCGCTCAGACACACACACGAAAAGAACAAGACAGACGAGGCAGCAAAGCAGAAACCACAAGCCGAAGCAACACAGCAAACCACAAAACTCGAGTGAGACATCTCACATACGTCCAAAAATGAACCGCTCGACTGCTTTCTCCACGGCAACGGAGTATGAGAGCTCCCGGGACCAGAACATCGCCTGGTCTCAAAACAATGAATCCTACGACTTCTCAGACGCGTACACTCGCGTGCACATCGTAACAGCGACTTCTACACGCTACATCGACGAGAGTACGGCAAGAATGCGAACTTTCGAAGAGGAATGGCTGATGAGACAGGAAGCGGGGGCTACTGCTGTGCAAACAACAACAATTACGGATCAGGTCGGTTTTAGGGTTAGGTTGGCCAAAGGTGGAGTGAAAGAATTGTTGAGGAGGGTAGCGGTGGGGATATTTGGTGGGAGATGTCGTTGACATGCTGGAGGGCGATGATAAGGTACGATTGGTGTTGCGATGGGGTGTGACGAATGCGATAGCAGGTTCATTGAACCTCAGCGGCGGCGCGTTCACGCCGAGTGGACTGGGCTGGGTCGGATTGGCGCAGGACCTGTACGGGATTACGCAGGCTATGAGAACCTGGGCTAGGAGATTAGATACGCCAGAATTGAAACGATATCAAGGAACGGAAATGAAAAATATGGTATCAAGTTCCTTTTCATTCATTTGACCTACGCAGAGGATAGCCCATCGAGTGGCCAAGCCGCTGCGTCTCATTCATGCCGGTACGCCTTGCTATGCATACCTCATACCTTGTACCCCATGGCTGCCGGTCCAGCTCATACACCATAAACGCCGCGTACTTTTGCAGCATATCGCAGTCATCTTGCCCCGTCTTCGGATCTAGTACGTTCGTGCCAAATTCCTCAGGTACCAATCTACTAGTCTCCTGCCAACCTTCGCTTCGCTGACGTGGATGATGTCGCCTTCCATGGCATAGTCGAGGTCGCTGGTGTTCACAATGTCACCTTCGAGGAGGCCGCCGTCTCCGGTGTGTCGCACTTGTCGGCTGCGCTGCTTGTTGACAAGGAGCCAGCTGCGAAGGGTGTCGGCGTCCACTTCGAGGAAGCCGGCAAGTTTTGTCAGGTCCATGGTGGTGTAGAGCTTCAGGTAGCTGCGGACGGTAGACGTGTAGATATTGTTCTTGACCTCTTCCATGAAGATCGCCAAGTGGTGCTCGACAGGGTCGACGTTGATTTGCGGGTTGTCAAAGTCAGGAGGCGTGGGCGAGATGAACTTGGGGCAAGCGCTGCGGAAGAGCTCTTCGAAAATAGGGAGAGCCTCTGGACCTCCGCGTTGCATGCGAGTGAGCTGCTCGCCGTACTTCTCGCGAAGAGCGGTGTGGATGGTGTCATCGAGTCTCGTTGGGTGGAAAGCGACACAGATGGCGACCAGTGCGTACATCTGATCGTTCTTCTTGCTGATGCTGTCGTACTGAGCACCCTTCTGGAAATTCTTTGTCCTTGAGACGTAAATGAGGATGTGGTTGAAGGCGCGGAGGGCGTCTGCGTATCGGTGCATCATCATGTAGGAGAAACCGATGTAGTAGTATGTGGTGAAGTTGGCTGCCATGACGCGGGCGAACATGGCCTTCTTGTTGAGCTCAATGTCGTCCAGAGTCTTGAGCGCCAGGCTGAAGTCACCGAGCAAGCAGTGCACTCGTAGCAATCCAATAATGGAGAAGTATCCCAGCATCTGATAGAGCGGCCTGTTGCCGTACTCGCCAGCGTATAATGAAGCATCCTCGCCTCTCTTTCGTGCGGCCAACTGCTCACTGATCTGTGATCGCTGGATAAGGGAGTAGAGGACGTTCAGGACTGAGTAGCAGCCCCATGTGTTCGGATTTTCGCGCAGGATTGCAATCTCCTCCTCGTTGTTTTGTTGGAAGGCCACGCGCTGACGGAAAGAGCAGAATGAGTTGAACTGGTAGATGAACTCGTCGATCACGTCCCATGCCCAAAAGTACTGCCAATTCATCAGTGTCTCCTTCTTCACGCAATTTTCATCGCAGATGTCCTTACCGATGGCACTTCGATGTCGACTGGCCCTTCGCTGTTCAAAATGAAGTGGAACAAGTTGCAGTAGCTGTCATAGCTCTGAATCTTCAACTCCGTAGATGCGCCATATTCGAGCGGTGTCGCCGCCGCCTGCAGCTGCGCCTGCAGATCTTGTCCTCCTCCCCCATATGAGTCCACCTGCTCCAGGCCATATCCATCATCGCCGCCATAGCCCGCTTGCTCGCGGAAGTCGTTGGCGAGCGCCTCCTCTTCGACGTCGGAGTCGTCGTCCACCTGCCGTGTCGGCGCGCCCTGCTGGTAGGACGGTGCTTGTCGTACGCTCATGATTGCGGTGGTGGTGTCGGCGGAGATTGTCACGGCGTCGCTGGCACACAATTTCGCGACTGCCCCACGAAAATCAGGAACGGCAGGTTTTCCGCTCAGTCTTGGCAATGCGAGCGGAGTTGGAACAGAAGCAACGACTCAAAGAGGACCACAACATCGGCGTCTCTACTCCGGCGCTCAGCCCGATTACTATACAATTGCGTCGGACTTCACGTCTGTGCTGTATCAGTGGCGGCATCATTATCTATCACCGCAGTCCCATTGCATCCACTCCGTAGCTCCTCTGCAAGTCCTCCGTTGTCATCCACCACGATCGCCCTCGTTTCCATATCTCTCGCCATAGCACTGCACAATTCTCTTCATTCCGAATCATGGCACCAGTTCATCGCGTCGCTGTGATTCAGATGTGGCCCAAGGTTCGCATCTCTTCAATTCTGCCCCCTTGGCGAGCAACATGAGCTGAGCACCGTATCAGCCAATGGCTATGGAGCGCAACTTCAAAGTGGCTTGTGACTTCATTCGTGCTGCTGCGAAACAGAATGCAGTACTTGCTGTAAGTCATGAAGCAATCGCCAGGAAGGGGCCCTGAATTTTCGCGGTCACTTTGCTCTTGGTCCTTGCCTCGGGCACCTTGCGCGACAGCGACCTGCCTGAGCACGAGGACTATCTATCGTGCAAGTAGAGTGCTGACCTCGCCGACTGCCTACAGGTATTGCCAGAGTATCACTTGCTCAATTGGATCCCAAGCGATGAGAAGTTTAAAGAAGCTTGCTCTCACTGGCAGCGGTACCTTCACGGATACATCTCTCTGGCCAAAGAATGCAACATCAACATAGTCCCAGGCACAATCGTCGAGCTGCACGACGCGGGTACCAAAGAGGAACGACTGTTGAATGTTGCCTACTTCATCACGAATACCGGCGAGATCGCAGGTCGTTATGTGAAGAAGAATCTGTGGGGAGACATTGAACGACTGCATCTCACGAGTAGTTCCATGGATGACCATCCCGTATTCGACACGCCGCTTGGCAAGGTCGGGATCTTGATCTGCTGGGACTTGGCATTTCCAGAGGCTTTTCGAGAGATGATCGCAAAGGGCGCCAAACTCTTCATCATCCCGACGTTCTGGACCTTGAGCGACTGCTCGAAAGCCGGACTGGCCATCAACCCTGTGTCTGAAGGCCTCTTTCTCGACTCAATGCTGACAGCCCGTTGTTTCGAGAACACCTGCGGTAAGTGAGCTGCCACGAAGTAGCATCAGGCTGGAGATGATTGCCCCGATCCTGCTGAGACATGCGTTTGGCATATTTCAGTTTCTCCCTTCCTGCACAAAAGCTGAAATTGTGCATGCATGGTCTCAAGGCCTGTGTTTCAGAAATGGAGTCAAACTGACGCCCAACAGCGATCGTCTTCGCCAACGCCGGAGGTCCTCCGGGCAAGGGCTATGCTGGCCTGTCACAGGTCTGTGTCCCGTATGCTGGCGCCCTCACTCGGCTCGGTAGCTGTGCCGAAGGCATGGCTGTCGTCGACGTCGACATGCAGATCCTCGAAGATGCAGAGGAGAACTACCAAGTACGAGGTGAGCTTCCAACAAGGAACGCTGGACTGGATTGTCGACATAGGGCTAACCTGACACTTTCCTAATCATAGCCGATCTTGCAAGGTCCGACTGGGTATGTCATCGGAGCTTTACCAACGACCTGGATACATGCTAATTTGTTATAGCACTATGAGTACAGGCATAGCAAGCAGACAAAGTTGTAATGCGCAGGCTCTAACCATCAATGAAGCCATTTGCGACGATCACGGCCATGTCTGCACAGCGCAAGGGAGCTGCCATGCTGCTCTGCGTGCTCACCTCGTGATGTCTGAGAGACTGATGATGATCCCTCCTCGGTCCCGTTGCATGCACCGACCCACCGCACTTCTCAGCGCTTCTTAAAAATCGTGCGAATCGTGCAGCTTGCCGCACCAGCTTGCCATCGCGAAGTTGCATGCGGCACAATTCAGCCGAACTCAAGGTGGGCGTACCGCCTGATCGGCATCCTGTTTTGAGTCTCCCGCACCAACATCTGACAAGCAAATCAACCCATGCGGCATCGCGTGGTCCCCCTGGTGGCGACGACAGCACGCTAACTCCGAATCCCAGCTTCGGCAGTCCACGCGAGCCTGAGGACGGATCGAACTTTCGCTGGTTGCAAACATCTTGTGCTCAGCTCGAGGAGCTGGCTGAGAAATGGAATCATCATGATCATCGCCTAGGAGACGCAACTCGTGGGCTTGTGCGTCCTCAATGGCTGATTTGGAGCATGACAATTGGCTGGATTCGCCCAGAAGCATTCCTTCGCCTGATGAGTGGTGAATTCGGCTGAAGACCCTCCGCACTCAATGCTCCACATTTCACTTGGCGGAGTGCGGGACACCCCAGCACCCCAGTCATTCACCCTTGTACCAATTAAGCACTGTGCGCCCAGAGCTGATCGTGGCGTATAAGAGCTTTAGTCGGCCCATCGAAACCTTGTTTCGTGCCACTCTCTTGTGCTTTCTTGACCTTTCTTGTCGCACGCGGTCACGGCTTGGTCAACAACATGGCGGAGAAGACATTCGCAGAAGCCGCACCCGGCGGGGAGCACAACGAGAAGAACCCGCCTATCTACGAGGAGGCGACCAAATACGAGACTGACCAAGGCGGTCGCCGTGGGTCTGTTGCTGTCAATGTCGTCGAGAATCCACTCAAGGTAAGCTAAAGATGGCGCCCAGAGCGCCGCGGCGCAAACAAGACTCGACAAGAACACTCGACCTGAGGACTAACACTTGAGATCTGTACAGCGCGAATCGCCTCAGAAGGTCGTCGAGAACGCTCGAGTCTTCGCCGAGGGCCATGGCATGACAGAACATGCCGACTTGTTCGGCCGAGCTGCTTTGGTGGCACGCGACCCAACTCGATATCGCCAGGTTGATGGATTGTCGGCAGAGGAGCTGGCCGCTCTGGAATATGAGGAGGGGCACAAGTGGCATGGCCCGACGATGCTCTGGTATTCGATCGCATTGTGTGCCATTGGAGCAGGTAAGAGTGGTCGCTGGAGATGTTCAAGAGTGCGGTAGACTGACAAATTTGATAGCAACACAAGGCTGGGATCAGACAGGTGAGTAAAGCGATGTGTGGAAGAAGGAGCGACTTCACCCCTTCTCAGCCCAAACTCCAACCTGAAAACACCACAACAGAGCACGAACGCCATGGCTGTGCTTCTGGGATTTCCCACCATAGCCCATGGCCTTGTGTCTATCCAATATGCGAGACAGCGACTAATCCATCACCTCCAGGTAGCAACGGCGCAAATCTTTCGTTCCCTCAAGAGTTCGGCATCGATGGCGAGGGTCGAGACGAGTGGATTGTTGGTGCGATCAACTCTGTCATCTTCTTGACCGCTGGTCTCATGCACGTACAGAGCACCCTCTCGCTGTCCACGTTACTGACAGCCTCACAGTGGCGCTTTCATCGTGGATCCTCTCAACAAGTACTTCGGCCGTCGTGGTGAGATCTTTATCACTGCACTGTGCTTGACGGCAACGCCGATTGCTTCAGGTTTCACGCAGAGCTGGCAAGCGCTCTTCGCTGTACGCTTCGTCATGGGCATTGGTATTGGTGCAAAGAACGCCACTGTACCCATCTACTCCGCGGAGATGGCTCCGGCGAGAATTAGAGGAGCTCTAGTTATGTTCTGGTACGTTGTTACTCATCTACCAGCTTGGTCGGGAGACTGACTTGATTTACAGGCAACTCTGGGTCGTGATTGGTATTTTCCTTGGTTTCTGCGCCAACGTCATCGTCAAGGACACCGGCCGCATCGCTTGGAGACTGCAACTCGGCTCTGCTTTCATCCCATCTTTCATTCTCGGAGTCGGTATTTACTTCTGCCCGGAGTCACCACGATGGCTTATGAAGAACAACCGAATGTCCGAGGCTTTCACTTCCATGAGGAAATTACGGGCTCATCCGATCATCGCTGCGAGAGATTTCTACTACTCGTATGTCATCTACGAGGAGGAGCAAGCACTTGCTGCCGGATCGAACTACTTCACTCGTCTTTGGGACTGCTTCACGATCCCACGTATCCGGAGAGCGAATTACGGTGCCTCGACTGTCATGATTGCCCAGCAGATGTGCGGAATTAACAGTGAGTTATCTCAGACATACCTTTACGGCATAAAATTGACCCAGACACAGTCATCTCCTTCTACAGCTCCAGTATCTTCGAGCAAGTGGGTTACACGGCTACTCAAGCGCTCTACGCCTCGCTCGGCTATGGCGCTGTTCAAGTGGTCTTCACGATTCCGACCCTCTTCCTCATCGACACCAAGGGACGACGAACTCTGACGCTGGCGACATTCCCTTTCATGTGCATATTCCTTCTCGCTGGCGGTCTCTCACTGCTTGTCCCGGATGACGCACCTCGAGGTCAGCGAATTGGCCCTGTCGTCCTCTTCATCTACCTCTTTACTATCGCATACTCTCTCGGCGAAGGCCCAGTGGCATTCCAGTACTCGTACGTTGCAACCAAAATCAAACTGGAGACACACCCTTCGCTGGAAGTAAAACATACGCTGACAACTTTCATAGCGCTGAAGTCTTCCCGACCATCCAGCGTGAGCAAGGTATGGCCTGGGCTGTCTGCATCAACAACACATTCGGTAAGAGACAATCAAACGATTCTCGTTCTGCATCATATTTCTGACTCCTTCATCTCTAGCTGGTGTCCTCTCCCTCACCTTCCCTCGCATGCAAACCGTCATGACTCAGACTGGTGCATTCGGCTTCTACGCCGGTCTCAACTTGATAGCCTGGTTCATGATCTTCGCGTTCCTGCGCGAAACCAAACAACTCACCCTCGAGGAAATCGACCAGGTCTTCTCCGTTCCCACCAAGGAGTTCCTGTCCTACGAGCTCAAAGTCTGGCTCCCATACTTCATCAAGCGCCACATCTTCCGCAAGGACATTCCAAAGCCTCCGCCGATCATCGAGAAGGGTGAGCGTGCTTCGAGCGATGAGGAAGACCACGTTCCTGCTGCGCAGGACCCTAGGAACACTCTAGCCTACGCCCCAGCGAATGGCATCTAGGTTGAGAGCATTTCGAACGAGTAATCACGATGCATGAATGGGAGGCTTTCTATGGGATTGCGACAAGCTCGCACTAATACACCTGCTGTAAGGTAGATGTGCTGATCGTCGCGAGAGGGGGTCAATAGCTGCGCTTTCCCCTTCCGTAATGAACAAAGAATCACCAATTCCACTATGAAGTTGTTGTGGCGTTCTACCTACATATTCCCATATTCTACGGACTTGCGCTTCACTTCATCCACGCCAGATTTTGGGCGCTTACATCGTATGAGGTCAACTATGAGCAGTGGTCTGAGGATTCTATCGAGACCGTTCGGCGTCAGCACGCTGTCACAAAGGTACGAAGTGCAAAATTAGCCTACCGATATTGCATCACTGACATGAGTTTTACAGACATCCTCAAGTGTACTGAAACCAGAATACATACTGCAGAGGATATGTACGCAAGTAAGGGCTTCTTCCTCGCCTGCGCTTCCCACAGGTGTTTTCTTCCCAGTCATCTGCGCAGGCAGCCACTGCTGGAGGCAGGTCCTCGCAACCGAATTCGCCTACTGCCGTTCTTGCTTCGCCTGATTCTGGCGTCTTCCTAGATTTAGCACTCTCCAGAATCATCGCGACGAATTTATGCACTTGCACAAATGTTTTACTCAGACCTAACACATATTTCACACCAGGACCGCCGGGCCCGGTCGACGACGGCGCAACAACGACACAATGTCTAAGAAACCTTCGTCTGAATCAGACACTGATGTTGGTTCCACGCGCACATTCTGAGACGTTTGCTTGTGTCTGATCTGGTCGCTGGTAAGCAGTGCATGTCTTTGTGCTCGAAAAACTGTCGAATTGTCTTCTATTCGCTGGGTGTCGAGCTAGAGTAGATCTCAGCGATGGCTCTGTCTCAGAATCATTCACTCGCGGTGAGTCTGCCCGCCTGAGCTTGAAATTCAAAAGCTCGCAAATTTCCCATATTGGGCTCACTATTTACTACACACCGAAGCAGCTTTCGCAGACCCAGAGACTGGTACTCATTAGCGACTCCTTCTTGCGCAAACAGCCAACGCGCATAAACACTTCCACTCATCGCAACATGCCTCCAATCAAACTCGAGCGGCAAGACGTTGCTGCTGAGGGCGACCTCGTGGTGACCGTCAACAACCAAATCGAAGTGCGCGTACAGTCACAATTTCTCACAATGCTGTCTCCCGCCTTCCGAACCATGCTTGGCCCGGACTGGCTCAAAGATCAATCCCTCCTCTCCATAAGTGCAGCGGAACCAGGTAAACTCGCGCTTCCAGACGACGATGGGGAGGCAATGAGGCTGCTCTTCCTCATATTGCACAACCAGAATAACCTACTGCCGTACCTGCCCATGCCACGGAATCTACTCGACCTTGCGAAAGTTGCCGATAAGGTAAGTTACAGGACAGCTTCCTGAAATGACAGCATAACATTGACTCAGAGCCAGTACCGATGTTTACCTGCCACCAAAATTGCTTTCACTCTGTGGTTCTCACGGGTGCTGAGGGCTACCACCCAATATGAGCATCTTGCCGCGGCCTACATCGTTGACGATCCAGGTGCCTTCCATCAATTTTCGCGGAGCATCATTCTCGGTCAAGACAGCAACAAGATCCGGGAGCTGTGCAAGAAGGTCATGGATGCTGGCGACGAATTTGGTCTCGGTGGTAAGCTTCGTTTCCAGGTGCTCACACGTGGTGCTTTACTGACATTTACAGCTATTATTCAGTTACGCCACCAAGTACTCCATAAAGTCGTTGCTGGGGGAGTTGCATACATGGTTGAGGAGATGAGCAAGGTCTGTTTCAGACAATCAGAGACATGCGGGACTACATCACTGACACAACAGAAGTTGACAAGCAGCGAATATGACCATCAAGTCAATGTAGAAGTTTTATTCGCCGGTCAAGATGTCCCACGCGGTCATTGTCGATACTACCACGATGCTGTGGTCCAACAGCTGCGACTCCTCTCCGACGATGGAATCTGGCCAGAAGCATGTCGAACAGACAGTCTCACCGCGATCCGAGACCGTCTCAAAGCGCGACAACTTGCACCAAGCCCACTACCGGGCTATCGCGGAGCCAGACGCTGCTGTGAAGCGCACAATGATAATTGGTTCAAGCAACACTTTGAACCAGGCATGAAAGCTTTTACTAAGATTGCGGAGAATATGAACGTCCAAATGTGTTTGGATTGTCTGAAGTCGCCTACTGGTCAGTATGATGGAATTTGCAGAGACATATACCAACATAGGCCCAAAATCATTCCGAGAGCGCCAATGGCTGCGCCTGTGGAGATCAGAGACTATCTGGTGCAGGTGAGGCAGGAGTTTGGAGATGTTTAGGGGAGCTCTTGTTGGCCTGGGTGATTGGTACTGGAATAAGAAAACAGAGAATACGAGAGCAGAGGATTGTGCTGGCAGTTCGGAGTAGAGATGGCAATCGAGGGATGTGGAGTGAACGGGACAATATGCAGGAGCTGCATTAGCGCGTTGTTTGCCTACCAGCCACCAGCTTTTCCCTTCACATAAATACATCACAACAACGCTACTTTTCTCCGTTCACCGGTATCCGACCACGCTCAACTTGCTCACCATGGCAGACAGCGACCGTGCAGCTAAACGACAGAAGAAGATGCCGGAACTACAGATAGACACGACGACGCAGCAGAGTCCCGGCCTCATCGTCGACATCTGTATCAATGGCGACGCAGTGCTCGTCGTTCAGGGCATCGCAGGAATACCTCAGTCGTAAGTCCACTGCGAATCACCTCCATATTGCCCACTAACCAGCGCAGTGTCGGCATCCGAGTCTCATCGAACGCCCTCACCATCGCGAGCCCCGTCTTCCGTCGCCTTCTCGCGCCTCCTGGCGGTCTCGCGCCACCAACGCCGGCACCGGGAAATGAAGAACTTCTGCAGCCACGAGAAGTCCACCTAGAGAACGAAGATGGCGACGCACTCTTCCTGCTCCTCAACGTCCTCCACCTGCGAAACGATGCCCTCCCAACGCGACTCCAGCCAGATCTGCTCGTCCGCTTCGTCGCCACCTGCGCCCGCTTCGAATGCCTCGTCGCCGCCGGCCGCGCAGCCTCCCAATGGCTCGACTACATCTACACCAAACTCCAAAAATCCACCCGAACCTCGCGCAACAGTCTCTCCTCCGCTTTCCCACCACCAACACCCTCAGGCACCGGCCCACCAACAACCCCCTTCTCCGCCAGTCCAGCACCGAACGACACCCAATACCTCTTCCAACTCATCGAAGCCAGTCTAATCCTCAACGACGCCCTCTTCTTCACCCGCTTCACAACCCACTTCATCCTCACCCAACCCATCCTCACCGACCCCAAAACCCAAACAACCTCTCCCACCCAACGCCCTCTCTTCCACGCCCTCAAACGCCGCCAACGAGAAGCCGTCCAAGACCTCCGAATCGACTTCGACCTCCTCATCGACCCCCTCGCCGAAACAATGTCCGAAGACGCAAAACACTACGTCGACTTAGCCCCTGGCGAAAGACCCGACTTCAACCAGCTCGGTAACCCCGGATACGTCTCCAGCGAAATCTGCACAATCGATAATGAGAATGGAACAGACCTCCTCTCCGCTCTTCGAGACGCAAATCTCTGGCCTGGAACTCGTTGGCCTCTACTCATGAACAGCACCGATCCAACACCTTCCGCGCGCTCGCAAACAGGAAGCGTCGTAGCCGCCGTCGAGAGATTCCGAGTTCCGGATGCGGATACAAGAGATTCGTGTTTTTGGTGTATGCACGTGGAAGATAAATTCGCAACGGCGCTGGGATTGGTGAGAATGATGCACAAGGATCGGATGTGGGGGTTGTGTTTGGATTGTTATCGCGCTGAGGGGGGCGTGAATGATACTGGGGATTGTAGGGTTGAACATTATAAGGCTGTGGTGAAAGAGGGAGCTGCGAGGTTGCAGGTTTTGGGTGCTGCTGGACCGCAAGCCACTGGTGTTGGTGCGGCTATGAGCCAAGGAGCGCAGTCAGCTTCGAACATGGCCACTGGTCCTGCTGGCGGTGGTGGTGGTGCGATGCAGAGTCAAGGAGGAGCGCCGGCTTCGAATGTGGCAATGCAGGGCGGTGGTGTTGGTGGTGCACTGCCGGCACAAACTGGGCCTTCGTCTACGAACATGGTGATGCTAGGCGGCGGGTTTGGTACAAATGGGCAAAATGGAAGACAAGCTGCAGGAGCAGGAGCTGGAAGCATGAATACTACAAGCGGTTGATCAGCGATCGTTGACTGACTCTGCCAAAGGTCAGAATAGTGTAATACTACAGACTGTTCATACCATATCCAATGTTCTGTCTCTCACGATGTCCTCCACACTGGCGGCTCCCTCTACTTTTACAACACCACTCCTCTTTCCCACGTCACGAAACCTGATATTCGCGATTCACCCACGGCAACAAAGCATTCCAAGTATATCTGTTGTTGTTCGGTCTGCCTCCGAGAAACTGACTCAGGCGCTGCTGATTCGGATCGTTAGACCTGGGGGAGCCATGCACAATTCGCACGTGCTGCAGCATCGTAGAGTAAAGTCCGCGATCCGTATCGAGAGGAACGATTGTATATCTGCAACGCCGAGGAATGCCATCATTGTACTTGCAAGAGTACAAGGGACAGGCAAGGCGTCGGGCCATAGGCACTGCTGGCTGAGCAGGCAGCGTCGCCAAATTCGCAACTGTAAGAGGCGCGATCATGCTTGGTCCAGGAACAATTGTCGCCGGATTGGCGGCGCGAGGATGAGCAGCCGTCCTCACCCTGCCAGCAATTGGCGCGAAGTACGGAGCAGGAGGAAGCCTCTAGTCCCCCTCATCTCCCATCTCAACATCATTCTCGCCCGCTACCGTGCCAGTCTGGTTGTCCGTAGGAGCTCCCGGAAGAGGAGAAGATGCTGGAACCATATCGTCGTCCCTGTCTTCCTCGTCATCTCGTTCCTCCTCAAGATCACTAAGCTCGCTCTCGTCATCTGCATCATCTGCGTTCTCATGGATGCTTGCGGGAGCACTGTTTTCCACCGAGAAGCCTCCAGGTAGACTGGATCTCCGTTCTTGGTCGATGACGTCCATGACACCCTTCGGTTGAGCAGACGCATTCGTTCCAGCTTTGTCCTTGTTGGAAGCTGAGCCGCCTTTGAACGCGCATGCTTCGGCATTGGTTCTAATTTCACGTCTTCCAACGCCAATCTTGCGGCGGACTGGTGCGAGATCTGGTTCAGCGATTGCAGGAGCAGGCACGGGAACGGGCGCAGGCGCTGCTGGAGCTGTACGAACGGCATCAGAAGCGCCATCCACATTCATGAGATGCGTGAGGCTCATCATCGGATTGCGAGGTGGGCTGGTGACTGTCGCGGGAGTGGGAGCAGGGGCAGGTTCTAATGGCTTGTTCGCTTCTGCCTCCCTCTTTTGTCTCTCTTCTTGCTCCCACAGCTGCTTGCCTACAGTGCTGAAGAGGTGCGCGTACGAGTCTCCGATGAGATCATCGATGGCACCCGGTTTCATCAAGCCTTGATTAATCTTCTTCAGCTCTTGTACCTCACGAAGCACGTCAAGAGCCGGCGACTCGCCACTCGGCGTGTTCTGCATCCACACTTCTAGAGGATCCTTCCTGGCCACGAAGTCTTCGTATGCTATGTTGCTGAAGCACGCAGTCTCGAGTCCTTCTGATAAGCCACCGTATGTGCGTAGGAGATACAGCCAGGCAGCACAAATGTCCTGCCAGACAAGGCTTTGCTCAAAGAGATCATTTTGTCTTCTCCGAACTCTCTTTGCCAGAGTCTCCAGTGTGACACGGTCTTTGAGCTGTTTCAAGATCTTCACCATGAAGCGGGTGTAGCGGGAAGTGTAGACAAAGTGGCGTCCAGCCCTTTCGTTTTCTGGTCGCCAAACTTGCAACACCATCGTCTTTGTGAACATTTGCTGAGTCAAGACGTTGTTGGCAGCTCGGGCGCAGGCATCAAGCTGTTCCGTGGTGGGCTCTGCGGAGGGTCTGTTCTGCTCGTAGGCAATATTAGCAGTTCTTGCAATCATGCGATGATACCAATTCGATTTGTCTGCTTTACTCAGAGCCTTGAGCACTGCTAGGACGTGCTCTGTCCACTTGTCCATAGACTCTGGGAATCCCTCTTTGCGCGCATAGTGAGAATGGTCCAGTGCCTGTTTCATGCTGGCCGAATCAAGAGTGCCCTTCCGCCAGAGCTTGTCGACAATGACTAAAAGCTTGTAGTGTGGCTCCAAAGTAGGCTCGCGCTTTGAGTCCTTACTTTCTTTCCGGTCCTTGTCAGGCAAGAGTTCCAGTGCCTTGACGAAAGCATCCACAACTTGTGGACCTGTAGGAGGCTGATCACGTCGTCTTAACTCATCAGACGCATTGTGCATCTTCCACAGACACTTACCCACCATGTAGTGTAGCTGCCACTGATCAGATCGACCCCGCAGAGCTTTCTTGAACATGGTGTTGGCCAATTTCCACACAGTGTATAGCCGCATGGGCTTGAGCGAGGTTGACCTGTGCACGCCTTTGTGATCGCTGACGAAGATGTTCTCCTCCTCAACTTCAAAAGGCTTCATAGAGAATGGCTCCCGAGACGATGCATACAGCCTCAAGGCAAAATCGCTGTACAACTCTGCCATCTTGCTGGATGTTTCGAACTTGAGGTCAGCAGAACGATGAGCAAGTGCCGTGGCCATCGTGAAGCAGTGAATTACATATTTCTGCAGCGTGGTGATGTCCTGCATGCTGTTGTTGAGCTTCTCAGCCGACCATACTACACTTTCTTCGATTTTGGTATCGTAGGCTTGCCCAAGGCGGAACCAAGTCTCCCAATGATTCATTGTGAACTCCAGATCTTGCATGAAGAATGCGATGGCAATGTCGACATCTTCTGTTGGCGTTGGCCCAGTGCGCTTTTGGGCGCGGAATTTGGTGAGGGACATATGACCCATCAAGAAGAACCAGCCTTTCGATGCCAGCACTGCGTCGCCCTCAGGCACGGGATGCACAGCAAGATGATTGCCTTCGCCCTTCACGCAGGAGTATAGCTCCAGGGGTTGGATGTTCGACTTGAGAAACTCTTTGATTGTCTCTCTGTTGCGTAGTATTGCCTCAGATGGCCTCCTCCTAGCAAGCGCACCATGTACTTTCTCAATTGTGTCTTTCAGTGTATGCTTCACGAGCTCTTTCATCGGAAGTTTGCTCGCCTGAGCCAGCAACAGGTCCACGGCTTGCAAGGCCACGCCTCGGTCGAGGAATGCATCATGCGTGCAGTTGTGTTCAATGAGGTCCTGGTCTGGATCGATGAAGCAGTTCAGGCCGTACAGATCGTACAGTACCTGCGCTTGCTCGGTGTCGTAGCCGTCCACGTGTGTCATGGAGAAGAACTCGTCCTTCAGCATTCGAACAAAAGCTCGATTCAAGCAGGAGCATATGCCACGGATACC
The DNA here is from genome assembly GCF_019650295.1 of Cercospora kikuchii. NCBI lineage: Eukaryota > Fungi > Ascomycota > Dothideomycetes > Mycosphaerellales > Mycosphaerellaceae > Cercospora > Cercospora kikuchii. Next base: position 315,456 of record NW_025408587.1, read on the forward strand.
CAAATTGCGATGAACCACACGTAAAAACTCGAAGCGATCCTCCGTTGGTGTCAAAAAGATGTTCTTGTTCTCCGATATTGCCTCCTGGAAAATGGCGTAGAGTATAATCCACACCCGAACTTGCGTCTCGTGACTCCAAGTCATGACAGCGCGGAAAGACTGCACCGATGGTGCCTCGATCCGGCCGACGCTCACCGCATCATTCACGACGTTGAACACTTGTAGAAGCTGTAGTAGTTCTCCAAAGTTCCGCACCGCGAATCTAATGTAATCGTCATCCATGCAACCCATGCAGCCTATGGCGTCCTGCTTGCCATGTATGAGGTCGAACAGAAGCTTGACCCATTCCGAAATCAGACGAAGGCTCTTGAGTTCAGTCACCAGTCGCTCTGCTGGCTCAAGATTTGCATTTTCAGACGTCTTCATCTCTTCCAGAACTATCCCGATCATGCGCAGATAACAGCAGACGACCTTTGGTTTGTAGTCGATCTTGATGTAGGCATCGCGCAGACGCTGCCAGAGCATCAGCCGGACAGATACCGGGCTCGTTTCCAGAAATCGTACGAACTCGGGTTGGACGTTTGGTGGCAAGGCTGGGGTTGGCTCATCATTGCTGGCATTATCTGTGTGCTTGACAGCGTCGAGACTCTCGAGCAACGGTTCCAAGCTCACTATCACAGACGCAGGATCAGAGACATCTTGGTTTGTGACCTTGACGAAAAAGTCTTTCATGGTCAGCTTGGAAAGCTCGCGTTCCAGCGCGTCGAGTGAGACCTCAGGCATGATCGCATTGTTGGGAAGGTGGATACCGGGCATGTCGGCTTCAACGAGAATTCTTTTCAGATCGTGCATGCAACCGATGGTGTGTTCCTGGTTCACATCCTCGGAAGCGCCGATAGCGAAGGTAGTGGCCCATAGAAATCTGATGTTCAGATCATCTTTGAGGTCAGGCAAATCAGTCTGCTGTCGTGCAAGCATAATGTCTCTCGCCAGTTGCGACCATCGTTGGAGTCGGTCGCCTTGGGCCACGATCGTGTCTTCTGCTACACCGCTATTCGCCTGCTTGATAAGAGAGTACACGTCCAGATGAAGCTCGAAGATAGACTGTATGATCTCCGATAAGTCATGCACGGCAGTCTGGACCTCACCGTTGGTTTGCGGAGTTTGCCATTGAGCAACTTCGGCAGCTGCCTGCTTGTAAAGCGTCTCATCAAAGTTAACGATGACACGGACCACCACTGTCTTTAATGTCTCGGGCCACTGGTACTTGACGTAGCTGCTTTCTGCGACCGAGAGCTTGCCGGGGCGAAGCAGCGCGTCAATGAACTTGCAGGCAACATCCGTTGTGAGCGACCATCCTTCGTTGACAATGTCTACTAAGTCCTGAAGTCCGTCATTGGGCAAAGGATCGAGTTTGGTCAGCGCCTTGGACGACCCTACACTGCCGAACATGTTGCTTGTGGTGAGGAGATTTTGGCTTTGACTGATGTCGAGATTCTCGCCTCCAAGCAAAACGAGGTGAGCCATTGATTCTTTCCAGTGACCAAGTAAGCCTTGAATGTCCCTTCGCGCGTGGCGCAAAGCCGAAGAGGCCGCAAAGCCTTGTTCCACGGGCGAGACATCGCCGGAGTCTGTGGTCTGCATTTCCTGCCGCACATGACGCGCAGCATCGAACCCCACAATCCCAATACGCTCGAAAAGGCCACTCACAGTCCCGAACATCCAGTCATCGGCCGCCTGGAACTCATTCAATGCCTGCTCGTGCTCCCAGCGTGTGTTTGCATCTGCTTGGCGCTCAGCGGCAGCGTCCACAATGGAATCCCGCGCACGAAGACGTTTGCTTTTAGTCCGCCCCTCTTCTGTATCCTGTAAGCCTGCCACATCTCCTGATCGCTTACGCGAAGGGAGAGTCATAGTCGACAGCTCAGTCTCGACCTCGACTGGTGAAGGACCGGCAATAGTCATGCTGGCGTCTGCAGAGGCTATCTGAGGCTGCACAGTGGGCCGACCATTGTCTAGGCCAGGAAACTGGTGAGTCAGATTCATCGGATACATCGTGATCTTGGGTATTTTGACCCGTGAAATAACAACTTGTGGACTGCCGGGCTTCTCTAGGTCGCGCGGAGCTGGTAATGGCGGCAAAGTGCCAGCTTTGTCGAAGCATATGGCGAGGCCGGGAGGGCGGGTTGCGATACCATGTTGGTCTGACATTTGTTGCTGCAAAATTGTATCGCCAAGCTCTGCCCAGGTCCTCGGAGCTGGTAGAATGTGCCTTCCTGTGTCCTCAGTCTCAGGCTGTTGACTGTTCTGTTGACGCAGTTCTCGTGCACGGTTTATGATCGCGTTGTATGGATGTAGTCTGGCCTTTATTTTATCGGACAGGAGGCGGCGCACATTCATGGAAGGAGGGCTCTGCAGGGTAGACAGATGATCTTGCAGCTGTGCGATCAGTTCTCTCAGCTGTTCTGCCGCAAATCCCTCGTGGAGACCAGGCAGCGAGCGCACACTATCAAGCCCATCTTCGTCGCCATCGAGCACAGCTTCCAAACAGAAACGTGTTATTCGGTCACTATTAAGAACTTCTCCTACAGAGGCTGTTCGGCGCCACAAGTCAGGATCAGTTTCATCCTTGTCCAGCGAGCTCACGAAGTGCTCCAGAGCATCTGTAGCCTCTGTGAGGATTTGATTGAGTGTCACGGCGAACGTGTCGAGTCTGTCGGACAGCTGGTCTAGCTTGAATTGTGCGTAATTCTTGTGCGACAGGTGAAGGATTTGCGGCAAAGTGCTTGGTCCAGTGTCGAAGTTATTATTTGCCGTGCTCCGTCCGGATGCAGGTCCATCAAGAGGAGGCACGTAATCTGGCGCTGGGCCATAGAGTTGTATGCGCTCGAGCTCCGTCTGCGACTCCGGATACTTGAAGATCTCCGATTTGAACAGTTCCTCATACGCTGCGGCAGCCTGATCGTACGACTCTGGACCATCTGCATGAAACTTCAAGGCGGTTTGGTAGAGCTTGAGTGCCTCTTCGATTTGGATTTCCTTGGTATCGTCAACCTCGACGTCCGACTCATCATCATATTCGATATTCAGCGCCCTGAAGCCCGACATTGCTGCGTTGGGCACAGTTCATGTACGAAATAATTCGGCCCTGTTATGTTAGTTTTGGCCGATGTTTAGCAGAAGAGTGTTGAGTGAAGATGATTGAGAAGGTCGTCGCAATTGCCAGACGCGTGAAACTGTGAACGGACGCGCCTGCGCCGGCAGGGGCCGAAGGTTCCGATTGGCTGCGCAGCTGGGTCCGCTCCCAAGCTGGGTCAGCTATGTTGGAGATTCGTGGTGTCTTGCTGCCGCAAAGGTTCACATCCAATTGATACACACCACCGATCAATCTCGCTGCCCCACCTCACCCGCCATACAACGACGCCACGTTATCGAGGACCTGATTGCGACCCGGAAGCGAAGCCTTGCAGGCAAGGAGGAGGCACAATGGTGGCTACAGCAGTGCCTGAGTGAGTGCATCCGTCCTCCGAAGCGCAAGCGGTCAATAGAGCTTCGCCAGCTAAGCACGAGGCAGACTGTTCGAAGATGAGAGCCACTCCGTTGTCGATGTACGAACCGAGAGCCTACAAGCACTGCGTGAACTTGGGCCACCTGATCTGGTGCATTTGACCAAAGCACCCGCCAACAGCAAATCCGTCTCCAAGCAGGTATGCGACGCAACGAGCTGGACACGCAGCGGCGAGCTGAAAGCTTGCTGAGCAACGCATGGGATTGGATGCCCATATACTGACTGGTTACACAAGGTTGGAGTCTACCATCATGTCACGGGCATCGATGCGTCCTCGTCAGCGAGCTTGGCAGCATACATCAACACTCTCACATACGCACCCAGCAACACCACGAACAAGGTGATCTCAGGCACCTACTGCTGCTACAATGCCTTTTCACGAGTCGATATGCGCGTGCAGGTACAGATTCCCGGCACTGTCGAGAGCTACTGTGTGGACGAGCGGGGAAACAAACTGGAGGCTACGGAAGAGCATTGGCTGGAGACATATTTGTGCAGCGTACTGCGGGCATATTCATACGCAGACACCGGCTCAGGCGATGTGATCAAGCGCATCATCGGTGTCAGGCGATTCAATCCAGTGCAGAATACCGAGCAAGAGCAGAGGTTCTTAGATGCGGCCGAGAAGCTGTTTTTCAGTGGTCGGTCTTTCAGATTGCGCATGGTGTATACCGAGACTGATCTATCGCAGGCTGGCAACTTGGTTCCGATCCCGAAATACAAGTTCCCAACCTTGTCTCAAATCACCTGACATCCGGACTCCTGCACTACTTCAAAACCACTGGCCGCTTCGCGTCTGGAATCAATCTGTTCGAGAAGCTACGCATTCGCGATCCCGAGATCTCTTCTCTCCTGGCAAAGGTATACTTGGCCGCAGATGAGGAGGTCAAGGCTGTTCAACTTCTGCACGAAGCTGTTCAAGAACTGCCCATGGACTATTCGATACTTGACACACAAGCAGAATTCTGCAATCGCAAAGGTCGCGCAGATCTTGCACTGGAACTGGCCAAGCGCGAAGTAGTTTCAGCTCCGAGCGAATTCTGCACATGGGCACGACTGGCCGAAATTTATGTGACTATGGAGAAATGGGACCTGGCGCTCTTAACATTGAACTCCTGCCCCATGTTCACTTATCAAGACAAAGACGCCCCGCGATTGCCCGAGCCAGCTCGTATCTCTTTGCCACTTTCACCCGACACTATATGCGACGAGATCGATGATGCAGGCGCGACACCTGATTCCGATGTAGTGCACCCAACGCTTAGGAGGCTGTCGGCGGGCAACTACAAAGGCACTTTCCTCAAAGCTTATATGCTCCTCACAGAGATCACAAAGAGAATCGGCTGGGACCAATTACTTAAAATTCGCAGCCAGGTGTTCGTGATGGAAGAAGAGTACAGGCAAGAACGACAAGTACCCAGCGCTAGCCGCAGTGCTAGCACAACGGCACTTCGAGGCACAGATACGCCGCAACCGAATGGGCATTCTCAACAGGATGACGCCCACTCCGATGCCGATACCGATGACATGATCAATGGCAACGATGAGCCTCAAGCAGCTTCCTCCCATCTTGACCCAGACGTCTCCAAACCTTCGACTTCGATCACCGTCCGCTCCGGTGCAGAAACCCCGCAAGCGCAGCCCCCGAACACGGATCCGGCGCACCAGCAATATACACAATTTCAGCACAAGCGCCTGTGTGAGCGGTGGCTAGATAATCTGTTCATGGTGCTATACGAAGACCTGCGCATCTACACCATATGGCGGACCGAGGCATCGCAATACAAGCAAAAACAGCTGCCCTACAACACAAAGAGCGCCGAAGAATGGGAGATCTTAGGTGATCTTGCGGAACGTCTACACCACCCTGACGAGGCGATCGAGGCTTGGCAAGCATGCCTCAGTATGCGCTTCAGTCCTAAAGCCATGCGTGGTGTACTAAAACTATACGAACAGCAAGGAGATGGCAGAGGAATGCTGGGCGCTCTTCTGCGGCTGATCGCCTGGCAGTACAGGTGGTATTCAGAGGTGAGTCGGGTCATCTTGTGTATAAGAAAGTGCTTTGCTGACCTTTACCAGTTCTCACCCGACCTGCTTTACACGATTCGCAAACTGATCGAAGACGAGGGTGCGGTCAAGGTACGGAGTATTGTGCAAGCCACAAGCCTGCCACAACCCATTCTGGACTTGACACACACCTACGCCGCTCTCTGCGCGGCCTTCAGGAGTACTGGCAGTGAAGGATAGCATCATCGCCCAGAACTTCCTCTTGTAACCAGAAGTTGCAGCCAGCAACGCCCCGTGGTGATTGACCTGGTAGATTGCGCCGCGCGCTCTGCCGGGCAGGCCAGATGGCCAGTGACCGCCGTAAGCACAGGAGAGACACGCGTGCATTTCTCGGTCTGAGTCGAGATCTTGCTGCATCCAGATATGCACGTCCGCGGTCACGATTGAAGCATTGGAGGCGGAGCCAGTAGGCATGAGATACCGGAAAACGAAAAGCATCAGATACCAGTATATCACGATATGTCCGCAGGGGCCGTATTGCTCAATGTGTTGCGTTGTAGCCGACTCGGGCCTATCATTACCTTAGCGCTTGCTTTTCTCTGCATACGAGAAGTTCTCGATCGATCGCGTTCAGAGGCACTCGGACTGAAGCCAGCGGATCCCTGGCTCTGAATGCCAAGCCGTCGCTCTCCACGCCGCTGCCAACTTTCTGTGCTGGCCGACACTCCCACCGCCTACAAGAACGCAGAGTCAATAATGCCAACGAAGCTCGCCGCCGCCGCCTTTTCAGCCTCATCGCTGTCCTTCGTGCGACGTCACAGGCAGTCTTTCTTGTTCGATGCACTCCGAACATGGATACGAGGTTGCTCCATTCAAAGACCAGCTTCCTGTGCCTTGATATGTGCCGGGTCATCAGAATTCGGCATACGAGATCATGACGTGCAGTCTCTCGTATCTTTGGCATAGAAGCGGTAAGTTCCCTCATCTTCACAAACTCGCATTCTTCTTTCGCACCCAATTTTCTCAAGTCAGACGTCACCATGACCGAGAACGCCACCCTGTTCCAAGGCTTTGAGTGGAATGTCCCGGCAGATGGCAAACACTATCAATGCCTTCTGAAAGCGCTTCCAAGCCTCAAGAATGCCGGCATTGATAATGTATGGCTCCCACCGGGCTGCAAAGCCTCTTCCAAGGACGGGAACGGATACGACATCTACGACCTTTACGATCTAGGCGAGTTCGACCAGAAAGGTGGAGTCCGGACCAAATGGGGCACAAAAGATGACCTGCTTGAATTGAGTGGCAAGGCGAAAGAATTGGGTGTTGGACTCTACTGGGATGCAGTCCTGAACCACAAAGCTGGCGCAGACAAGCAAGAGAAAGTACAAGCCAAGGAAGTAGCAGAGGACGATCGCAACAAAGAAATCAGCGACTCTTACCAAATCTCCGCCTGGCTTGGCTTCGAATTTCCTGGTCGAGGAGATAAATACTCCAAACAGAAGTATCATTGGCATCATTTCACTGGAACAGACTGGAACCAAGCGAACGAGAAGAAAGCCATTTACAAGTTGGAAGGTCGGAATAAGGACTGGAGTGAGAATGTAGATGATGAGGATGGGAATGCGGATTACATGATGTTCGCGGATGTTGATTACGATCATCCGGAAGTGCAAGAGGATGTTAAGAATTGGGGTGGCTGGATTGTCAATGAACTTGGGCTGAAAGGTTTCCGCCTTGATGCTGTGCAGCATTTTAGTCAAAGGTTTACAAATGAGTGGGTTGAGCATGTCCGTTCATCTGAGGCTCACGAGAACAGCACTGGCGAGACCGGAGACCAAAAGAATAAGGACGACATCTTCATGGTCGGCGAATTCTGGAGCGCAGACACTGAAAATATGCTGCAATGGCTGTCGAAAATGGATCATGAATTCTCACTCTTCGATTCACCATTGGTGTACAACTTTTCTCGGATCGGAACAACACCAGATGCAGATCTTCGGACCGTGTTTGATAACACTCTCACGCGAGCAGCGCCCTGCAATTCTGTCACTGTCGTCACAAACCACGACACACAGCCTGGACAGACGATGGCCACGCCCATGGAGGGTTGGTTCAAATCGCTTGCGTATGCGATGATCTTGTTGCAGGAGAAGGGATACCCGTGTGTATTCTACGGAGACGTTTATGGCATGAAGGCCGGAGAAGGTGACGATGGCGTTGATGCTGAGGAGCCTTCGGCAGGAGGCAAGATTCCAGACATGGTGCTTTGCAGGAAGTTGTTTGCGTACGGGGAGCAGGTGGATTACATGAACGAAGCAAATTGTATTGGGTGGTATAGGAAGGGTGATGAACGGCACAAGAATGGCATGGCGGTTGTCATGAGTAATCAAGGGCCTGGTTGTATTAAGATGGAGGTCGGAAAGGACAAGGCGGGCCACGTCTGGACGGATGTGCTTGGTTGGCAAGAGGGTGAAGTTGTGATTGACGAGGAAGGCTTTGGGGAGTTTCGATGTTCTGGAGTGAGTGTCAGTATCTGGGTCAACAAAGACGCAAAGGGAAGGGAACGTTTCCCGGTGGAATTTGACGTGGACATCTACGACTTGGGCGGCGCAAACGGACATGCTAACGGAGAAGAGAGCGATGCGAGTGTTGAGAATACTTGATCATGGGCTTCGAAGCGGCAAGCAATTTCTCGTTAGATATAGAATATATATCATGCAGGGATGAACCCGATTTACTATGGTCATGGGCTTGGTCCTGGAAAGCATGTTGCAAAGGCCACTGGCTGTGTTACAATGCATAGCACTACGAAGATCGCTCATACACAGGCCGAGTGAGACATACCGCGGATACTACACAAGCCTGCAGCTACATGGAGAAGAACATGCATGTCTCACGAGTGACTCTGCTGCCATGTAGACAGCAAAGTCTTTCAAATGCAGAACAAAGACAAGAGTAACCTCAAGTTCCCCCGGAACTCGCCCTGGACGTCATATAATTGTTGACCGGAATCATTCTTCACAGCCTGAACTTACGTCTGGCCAAAAAACAGAACTCAAGACCACCCTAACATGGAGTTTAAATACCATCAGCAAGCAAATCGGTCAACAAATCGTCCCAGACCTCTCCTCCCGCAAATCAAACAGCTTCACAATTCGCCTTCGTTGAAACCTCCATACGACCACATACAAGCCTGGCAACACCTACCCACAGAAACGCAAAATGCTTTTCCGAAAAGCTACTGGCAACTAGCTCCAACGAAGAGTGTGAACATACAATTCGCTTCGACGAACGAAAGCCACACAGAAGAGCACACTGGAGTATTCTCATCACTCATTTGTGCGATCGATGCGGAATTGAACAATTGGCAGACTACAACAACCAGCGGTCTAAACACTAACAGCGGGCCCTTCAACCAGTCTTTCCGGAAACTCAACGAAGAGAGTCCACATGACTCAGCCATTGATTTGAATGATTTCGCTTGGGCCTCGCCGCCAAATTCAGCTTCTGTTGGAGATGGGCCACGAAAAGCATTGAGAATGCTTGAAGGAAGAGATGGAGAAGACAGTCCTACAGTGCCTCCTCTCTTTTTCAATGCTACTCGTGCAGTTGCTTGTAACGATGATGATGATGGTGACAGTTCATTCTATGTAACGAGGTCGAATGTTTATCGAGCGGCAGGATTGGGTAGAGAGTTTGTTGAAACAAGTTCATTTCGACGGGAAGAAACCGGCTTCGAAGCCGCAGTCACAAAGAATGAAATGAGCACGAGTGCCCCAATCGGCATCAAGACGACGTGCGTGAGAGCCACAGGGGAACGAGTGATAGATGAAGATCGAAACGCAGGTTCTGTACGGAGAGTTATCAGGAAGCTGAGACGAGTGAGTAAGTTTGGTGGTTTATAGTGCGGTCGTGACATGCATATCGTGGACGATGGCATGAGCTACCCTGCAGTATAGGGAATCTCAGATTTGCGTCCGTGCGATGACCAGTGTGAGCTAGCTTCCATTCTCACTCAGAATATCCAAGTCTTCGCACTGCTCATCTCTTCCTGTTGATGGACGACCCCACGATGTCTCAACAGCTTTCCGTTCAATCGCGCAGGCTCTGGCTGAACATTATCGCTAACCAGATTTCACGCCAAAAATAACGACTGTCTTCCCTTCGGCGTTCACAGATCCCCATACTCAAACCTCACCTGCTCAAGATGCACCGTCATGAGCGTCTGCTTGCTGAGACTCGGAATAACACGCAAACCCTGATGCTCCTCGCATCCAGCCCCATCAGCCAATCTCACGCAATGAACACAAAGTGCAGTGTCCACATGATCCGCAATAGCCTCCAGAGCAGCCAATGCAGATGGCAGATCAGAAATGAACCAATTATCCTCCCAGAAATCCTCTCTCATGCATTGTCCATCATCAAAATGAATCTCAGGCAACTTTAAATGCTTCAGCTTTTGAATAAGGCTCTCGAGCCTCTCAGCACGGCAGTCGGGCCAAATGCGAGCTTCTGCGAAAAGGGCGAGATGTTCGCCTGTCATCTTTTGATAGTAGTCGCAGAATTTTGGTAGACCTCCGCGGCGTCGGCGGACGAATTGTTTGGCATCTTCGTCGGTGATGCCTGGGATGTTGTCGACGTAGTGTTTCATGTCTGGTCCGAGGAGCTTGCACATTTCTTCAACCATACGATCGACTCCTCCGATCACGATGTTGCGGAGCAGAGCGTAGCGAAGCATGAATGCGGCCACGATGCCGAATTCATCTCCACTCGTTGCACTCTTGCAGAATGTGCGGAATTCATGTGGACTGGTTTTCATGAGCACTTTTCGGGAGAATTCTTCGAACGTCCATGCGTCCTCGAGGATGTACGCGGTGGCGAGGTGGCTGTATTCGATCTCGTAGTATTTGAGGTTCACAAGTTGCGAGATCCACAACTCGAAGATTAGGCGCGTACTCGAAATGCAACGGTACTTATCGGCGGCTTTCGCGATATCCAGCAACAACGCATGGCTCGGCGCAGTCATAAGCTCATTGTGGCAATTGTGCAGCATCAAGCAGAGGTACTTCATTGCTTCGGGGTCGTCGTCAGGTAGCTTCAGCGTTCCAGGTGAGGTGCTGCTAATGTTCGCAAGTGATTGCCCCTCGAGCCAGTGTGGGCCCAGCATGACCTGGAAGACTGGGGAATTCGTCTTGAGTATGAACGAGTGCACGCGCAGTTCGTAGTTGTTGTTGATAATCAGAATAAGATCGCCATCTGTGGCAATGTTGACGCGTGGGATTTCGCTCTCGTTTGCCGTAGTGTCTGCCATGTTGTTGCAAGCACTGGTTCGTTGAGACTTGAGACGATGATCGAGGATGCTGTTGCAGTTTGTGTATGTCGTTGTCAGTGCTGGTGATGGGTTTCTGAAACTGAAATAGAGACAGGGAAGAGGTTGGTAAAAAAAAAAAAATTCCTCGAGCAAGATGATAGCGCCGCGACGGAGTCGTTCGTCAATGACCGCCAGAGTGCACCATTTCTTGGTCCTCACTCATTCACTCCGCCACGAGATCGACTCGAGAAATGTTGTTCCCATTCACTGTTGTGTCGTTCGGGAATGCTGCTGCTCGTTCTCGTCCTTCGCACGTCTGATGTACACTTTCGCTGCCAATCCCTGCTTATTGTTGTGCATCTAATCCAATTCCCCTCTGAGCCAATTGATTCAGCGCCTGGCATGATGCAGCTCCGGTCTGTTGTCCCGGAAGATGGTATATCGTTGCAGATCTAGCTGTACTTGTGCATGTGAGCTCCGCTGCACTCAAGGACACGGGTTGTGCTGTGGACGTACTGGTTCTTCTTTTAACGTTCTGTGTTTTTTACTCTCCTGGAGTCTCACTCAGGTTGCCGCGGGCTTCTCTTTCATCTGAGCTAGCCGCTGCTCAACACTCTGTAAAAGCCTGACATTCTCCCTCTTCAGCTCGGTGAAGTCGTCATCGAGTTTGTTATGCCATGGATAGAGAACGAAGACCTGAAAGCCCAGTGCCGTGGTCGCAATGAAGAAGTTCGTGATAGAGAAGCGTTTCGCAAGGAGAGGCATCTTGGCGGCAAATGGAACAGAATAGTCAAGAATCCGACGAATTGGAACACAATATAATTAAACGATAGAGTGAGCGTCTTAGTTGAATCTGCTAAGACCAGAATTCGCTGCCATATATATTTCCAGGCTGGCTTGTGACGTGTGCTGGGAAGGAGGTGAAGTCGGAGATGCTCCGAACACACCGAGGTCGGCCATGCCCAATATCCGGACCAAGACGGATCTTGGAATCTTGCAGAAGAGTCAACACGCACGATTACAGTGCTAAGAATGGCGGAATCGCAGAGTTCGCGGGTTGGTTCGTGGATCGAGGAACGCTTGTAGTTCATGTGCCGCTCGTGCGCGTTCAAAGTTCTTCCGGACATCGGTGAGAAGTGCGAGATATGCATATATCGCGCACTAGGACCGGTTGGTTTCAGCTTTTCTGGGCCTCGGGTTTGCTGACGAAGGAGATCCAGTTGGACCGCGGTAATTTCGATTGTTTGCATGCATTTGCCGATTGCAACAAAGTGCGCTTATAACCAGATTCGCTGCCTTTTCTTCAAGTCATCAAGCTCAGGATAGCATCTCAATGGCCTGGTCCAGGCAATCATAAACGGTGATGGGACGATCCTTTGCCACTGCAATCAGTCTGATGAGATTTTCTGTGAGACGTCCTTCTTTGCCTATCGCCTTGCGGTCGCTCTCTGAGATCGATCTCACAATCGAAAGAATTAGCTCCGGTATGATTTCAACGAATGATAATTGCGCTCTGATCTCCCTGGCCACAACGTTCCCTTCTGCCATAAGGATCAGGTTGCCAATGTCGACAAGAGCGTCCAATGCCCTTTCCTTGGCATAGACGTAATCTGTAGCTTCTGCACGCTCACGTATCAGTGCAGTCTGCACTCCAATCTCCCCAGCGGCCTCGAAGGACTTTTCATGCCGTTGCCTGTCCTTTAAGTGGGAGTATTTGGCGTACAATATATGTTCGACTTCATCAGCGCAAGCGGCGAATTAAGAGGGGTGAAATGGTTCCTCGTCCTCGTCGGATGCGTTGCTTCGTTCATCGTCTCTTCCAGTGGATCCTTCATTCTCTCTTTCATAGTCTTCCTGAATCTCGTCTTCGTCTTCTTCTTCATCTTGATCGTCCCCCTCGCTCTCATCTTCTTTCTCAAATTCACTGTCCGTGATTTCGTCAGGATCCTCGCCTCGAAGCCGTTCACATGCTTCCCATACGTCAAGACCGGCAAGGCAATGGTTGTTTACTGCTTCTGCACGGACCCACTCCATCTTCTCCCAGAGCTTGCCCTTTCCTACTTCGGACACGTTTTGTCCTGCTTTGAAGCACTCCTCTCGACTCATAGTCCTAAGAATTGTCGTGATAGCATTCTTCAAACCCATGTCCCACTCGTAATTTCTATGAACTTCGCGCCCGATGATCTCGCTGGCCGAAATGATGGTCTTCCCAATTCTCCTGAGGGTCTCCAGAGCGTTGACTTTGGTCCCGAAAGAACTGAACGCGGTGGCCTGCTGGCTGATGCTCTCGATGCAGCGCTCGACGTCGTTTAAGACATCATTCGCTCTTTCGTATTGCTTGCTACCGCTCAAGCGATCATACTTGGTGTTGATGGCATGCCACGCCGTCCTGCTGTAGCTGTCAAAGTTGATGACCCGTGTACGTTCCGTCACGTGCTGCCGGACGTGGTGATTGACCAGTGCGGAGTACATGAGGCCACTTGCGTCTTCTTGCGTGAGCTGTAGGAACATTCGCTTCAAGAGGTCCGGGCTAATGGCATTGACCATTTCTTCGTTGTCGGGAATCATGATGCCATAAGGTATTGGATCAGGATGATATCTCGTTGGCCTTGGTAGAGGCATATGAGTGGGAGCGAACAGTTGCGACATTGGCGCCAGACCTGCTTCTTGATATCGGCCAGCCTCAAACAGTGCTCGAATGTCAGGAACCGGAGGCGCGGTGCCAATGTGTATTTGGTAAGACTGTTCAGGTGCGCCGCCTATAGCAGGCAGAGCGGACGCGTGAGGCAGAACATACGCGTGGGGTTGAGCCTGGTCCGGATTTCTGCTGCCGCCGCTGGCGTCGTCCATCCTCTGCCTTTTTGCTGCCGGAAACATATCTTCGGCACTGCTTAAGTGGTGAGAATGGGCAAGCGAGGAGGGTCAGAAAACTGAAAGAGCGACTTCACAACAGGATGATGTGCTCGCAATTTACTTATCCTTCACGACGCGCTTCGGCGCGGTGGCCCGGAGACGCGTCTGGAGTCACCATGGGGACGCCAGCCTCGGTTCTTGGTACTGCTGTGTCTGGAAGACTCCGAAAAGGAGGACAAAGCAACATGGAGGATATAGTGCTTCGCAGTACCATCGTGGTGAGTTGCCGCGATGACTTAGACAGAAGCAGAGGCCAAACGTACGAATGTTGAAGCAGAAGCTGTGACGCGACCTGGTGGATTATGTAAGCGGTGTGCACTGTTTCACGTTGGAATCCCATCTCTCCACCTCTCGTTCCCACTTCTAGCACCGACATCTTCAAGCATACCAAATACCAAGTCTTTTCGGACCTGGGAACTCAGTTTGCCAAATATACAATGCGAAGCGAGCATAAAGCTCCACGTCAGCGCCGCAAGAAGCGCCAACGTGTCGGCAGTGCTTCAACACAGCCGGCTTCCATTTCCTCACACAGCTATGAGCCATATCAAGCTCTTCCTCCGCATCATATACGCGTACTTTGTCTCGAACCCGGACCATGGGACTCACCATTGCGTGCTTCGTTCGACGTGGTATCCTTGGACCCAAAACTGGCAGCGAAAGATGGCCACGGAGACCACGAAGGTTATGAGGCCATCTCATATGTATGGGGAGAACCAGTCTTCCAGCACGAAATACGCATTGGTGACTCGGACGTGAAATTGCATCTTACTACATCACTATACAATGCTCTCCGGCACTTTCGGCGAACTGATAGTACTCACAGACTATGGGCAGATGCTTTGTGCATTAATCAAGCTAATGACCTGGAGAAAGGAGTGCAAGTTGCTATGATGGCACAGATCTATCAGCAAGCCAGTAGGACGCTGATTTGGCTAGGACTTACTTGTCAAACTGACACACTCGCATTCGCGGCTGGCAATATTTATTCCGACAACCCTCGCTTCGAGACACTGGATTTAACTTCTCCAGAAGGTGTAGACACAGCGATAAAATGGCTCGATGACAAGCTCTCAGAGACTGCTCGCTGCTCTTGCTGTCCTACGTTCTCCACCTGCGAGCAAAAGTCCATCACTATGCAAGCACTGCTCAGCGCTGCAGAGTTCACCACTCGACCCTGGTTCACACGCCTGTGGGTATTGCAAGAGGTTCAGCTCTTGAATGACGTAGAAGGCAAAGCTTTAAAGACGATAGTGTGTTGCGGGCCTTATCGAATGTGTTTCCAAAGCCTTCCCTGGCTTACAAACGTCTTCGGGGTGGTGGCCAGGTCCGCGGAGCGGCTCCCTCTCCTGAGTGTTTCGATTACACGCGTGCAAGAAGTCCAAGCGTGCACACTTAGACTGAGTCAGCACTGCTACCAGAGCTTTGTTATACAGACTTTCTGGCTAGCGTACTCCACATTTATGGATCGACACTGTTCGGATGCCCGAGACCGAGTATTTGCGCTTCGAACTTGCATGCAGATCGACCACCCAAGCCTTCAACCAGACTATACTATAACGTGTGCGGAAGTCTTCCGCCGACTCGTCTGCGTTTTCATGGATGTCAAGTACGTCACTACCAGAACACGGCATCTGCGTTCCTTCGATGGAAAAGGCGATGATTTTGAGGGCAACGAGCACGACATTCTCGACTGGGAGTTCATGCCCTGGGCGCCATTAGCATTTGTGGGAACCGAAGCAAGAAATGGCTATTTCGCACACGGCCCAAGCTGGGTGCCTGATCTACACCACTTGACTGAACAGACGAGGTCGAAAGCACTTCTTTACACAAGGGATTTTCGCAAGCATCTCACACAATTCCGTGCTGACTACGATAAGTTCGAATGGAGACTCGATGGTCATAGTGACGAAATTCTGGAGGTGCGCGGTCGGGTCTGCGGCCGAGTGGGTAGCATTCTCCCAGAGTCTTCCTGGCCCCGTACAAACGACATAAAGCCAACCGATTTCGCCACACACGCCCTTCCAATGATTGTGTCATGGTACGAGCGATGCCTTGCGTTCGCTAGACAAGGGTCGTGCTCTCAAATGGTCGTTGAGGCCAACGACTTCCACGACTTGCTGTTTGGTCGATTGTACTGCAGGCATGTCGACATGACAGACTCTGTCGTGACGGCAGTCCGATCGATCGCAGATTACGTTTCCTTACAGCAGTTCTTGGAACGATACTGGCCTGATACCAGATCCGCCGACGAGATTGAGACGCTTTCACGGGAATTGTTGTTCCTGATATCCCTGATAGATGCACGGGATGTGAATCCAGGCATGCGGCCCCTGCCAGAGCTAGATCGCTATAGACGACTGTGTCATATCTTTCATGATAATGGGAACATAGGCCTTGGGTGGGTACCTCAATCAGCCGAACCAGGAGATCGAATCTGCATAATTAAAGGTGCTCCTTATCCCTTTGTTATTAGAAGCGCTGGTGAAGGGAAATACAGGTTGATTGGAGATGCTTACACCCATCAGGAGACTCTTAAAAACATGCTTGGTTGCGACTGCCGGGAGTCGAGGGGGCCAAACAATGACCCCGTTTCCATGCGATGGTCTGCCCAATCTCCAGAGCCACTAGGTATGACAACTCTCGACCTACGGAATTTGTATGAGACAATGAGTGACGTAGAAGCCATTTATGGAGAATCTAGTTCTGGGGACGAGGCTTCTGAGCAAGACTCAGAGAACGAAAATGGCAGCAGCGACGAAGGAAGTGCGTCCGACGCTGGCATCGATCGCGACATGCAGAGGCTGATCGATAATCTTGGCTGGATTACCTTACTTTGAAGGCGGTCCAGGTTGGACTTCATTCGAGCTCGAAGGATAAGTCCGTCAATTGCATACGGCTCTCCGAGCACATTGGTTATGTTTCCGAAATGCACGAGCACCGACTCGACTTGCTGGTGCAACAGTACAGTTGTGAGCACTACTATGCTACTTAAGTGCTTCTGCAGGCAGATTTCAGTGGCTCAAATGGGTCCAAGACAGCTCACATGTGACTGGCCATCTGGAACAACTGCCAATCATGCTGCTTGTCAAAGCTCTGCTGTGCCGCAAGGAGGCATACTGCGGTCATCTAAGCGCCACACGTAGCCTATGACTTCAATCCGGGATGGACAAAGTTTCAACAAGCTTCGAATCTGCAGCGTATTGGTCATTTGCAGTGGCAGAGCCTGTGCCACTTCACGCATTTGGACGCATCGTACAGCTTGCCGGTCGAGCTCCAGACTCTCGTTTTCGTGCTCTTGCAGGTGAAGCTGACAGTGGACCGTGGCAACGCCTTCGCTGGCACCTTCTTGGTTTGCCGTACAATATAACAAACTTTCGCCCGCAAGAGTCACACGTCACGAGAACGCCAAGATCACCTTTGCACCGTTTTGGCCGTCGATCTTTCGTGCCTCTTTCAGCTCTTCACCGCTTTTGGTCGTAGCTTGAACATCCTTCAGCTATCCCATGCGTTGTGCCAAGCACAATTGAGGCGTAGCGGATGCTTCTGCCGCATTTCACCACACCTTACCTGCGCTGGATGATATCGAAATAGCTAGGCGCTCGGTAGACTGTGCCGTAGCGTGCGGCATCTTTCCTGGGTCGATCCCACAGTTGAGCTTTGCTTGCATAGGACGATCGTGACCGCTGACACTTCTGTTGCCCAAAGGTCGCATTTAAGTTCAGCTTGCTGCTGCTCAAGGCCAACGCCGATGTGAAACGGTTGAATTCGACACATTCTCCATTGGCCTTGATATATCATTGCGCCTCGGATTCACACGCTTCTTACTGTACTCACTAGTTCGACTTCAGTGACCGAAGTAGTAGCAATTTATCAAGTCATGCAATCCACGCTCGGCGGCGTACAACCTACGATGCAGAATTTCACAGACTCGCCGACGTACCAATGCAAATCTGGCGGTATACCCGTGGTCTATAGCGAAGCACCTTATTGCATTGTGCAGAATGGGCAAGTTGCAACACACCATGAAACCGTTCATAAAGTTATAATACTAACAATCCTTCTACAGAGCGAAGAGAATGGCTGCCTGCTGTGCCGAATCTAACAACGGCAATGCCACATTCACCTTCAAGCCAGATTGTTACCTCTGGTGCAATGTGGTGCTCGAGACTGGTTTCCCAGATCCGGTGGCGCGAGCACTCAATAAGTTTTCGAATTGTTTACAGCGAGACCAAGATCCACGATATACGCCTAGCATGTTGTGTTCAGATCCTGCATTGAATGGGCCTCTTGAATCACAGACCAGTACGCAGGTCCCGAGCAGTACGCAGCCTGCTATGCCAAGTTCGACTTCTTCTGGAGCGGAGCCCCAGCGTATCAGTATGGGGACAAGAGTTATGTTAGGCCTTCTCACTGTTGGTGCTGTTCTGCAAGCAGGATGTTGATATGGCTGTCTTTAAAGACGGACAGGTGCAACTTAGCTGAGGAACGGGATCAAGGTGTCCCTAATTGCGAGCAGATTTGGTGAATGAAGCGCGCAGATACATTGGGAACGCTCAGGCGTGTTGAAGCAAACCAGCTGTTCTGTCGCGGAAAGTACACATGCTGGCAGATTTCTATGCTACAACGACAAATTAGTAGTCGCTGATGTTCGACGCCCTCCGTTCATCCCAGTTCCACTGTTCCGGCGAGGCCTTCTGCTCATCCGCGAAGCTCACATCGATTGTTCTCCAAAAGCACAAAGGATCACGACCGGGCCCCTTACATCAGTGCTTCAATCCATTCTATTGGGCTACACAATGCTCTGCGCGATCGCGCTCTTCGAACAGTCGTTCATGGTTTAGTGGTAGATGCCACAAGTCGTCATATTCCAATGACGCCGGCCTGCACACGAAGCGATTTGCTACACATTGAGCCTGAAGCAGTCTCGCTGATGATGTTGTCGCGCATGCACGAGCTCCGAGCGATTGTTTTGCTCTTGTTGGGCTGCTTTTGCTTTGCTTGTTTCAGAAGGCTTGGCCATTTGATTTTTACATATTCACGTGGGTACATTTCGAAGGAATGGAAAGAGAATCGTTCGATTGACGTACAGAGAGATTAATTGCTTGTTACCTCCGTCCACGCACACAACAAGCCTCAAAGTGCCCAAGCCCTCTCACTCCTCGCCGCAATATTATCCTCCTCTCCATGCCCAGTAGCAGCAATGACCGCAAACTCCGCAACACTCGCTCCTGTCCCGTTCTTCTCATTCGCCGTTCCATCATTCGCATGGCTCCCGAAAATCTCCAAAGTCGCATATATCGCGCTCCAGACAGGCTGATCAAGCGTCACATTCGTCATATTCGAAGAATAGCTCCTGATCACATCCTCCACAGCAGGATCGTAAGGATTGCTAACTTCCACATCATCGCTGCTCGTGACTTCCAGAGGCGGGACTTCAGAAGTATCAGATAAGTTGTGGAAAGTGACGCGATAGCTCGTGGGTGGCGCTTGTGCCCAGTCGAAGCGGATTTCGGTGATGGGGACGAAAGGTTGGGGAAGCTCGACTGTGAGTGAGGAGGTTGTGTTTGCGAGTGAGGGTTGCCATTTGGTGCTGACTGCTCCGTCGACTGCACTGAGTGGAAATTGACCTGGCTCATAGTCTTGTTCAGACATCGCAGGACGACATTGAGCGATATTGCCGGCCCAGGTCTTGTTGAGTCCGATTTGACGATTTTCAATCGTGATTGAGGAGTTTGGTTGAAGTTCGTAAATTTTGGTGCCGGAGATGCTGATCGTGACGGGAATCGGCGCGTCTGAAAATGTACTGTTGGCGGTGGAAAGCGGCTCGCCGCTGCGGGTTAACGTGGTGTGAGTCTGATTTGAGAACGCTTTCACAGGCCAGCCTTGCCAGTAGATCGTCCTGTAGGTCAGCTGTGGGATCTGTGGTGGCAGTGAGGGATCAATATTGAGCTTATCGACCATCAGGCGCAGACCCAGGTACCCAAAGACCGCGACTCGGTTTGCTCCTCCCACGCCCGTCAGGAAGGGGAACGCAGGATGCGTGCCACCATTCAGAGTCCGGTCATCGATAAGCTGTTCGCTGAATTGGAACCAGGGTCCTCTGGTATAAGGTTTCGAGCCATACAGGTCGTAAGTGTACGATGAGCAGCCAGATGGCGATTCACGATTCGCAACAATGCTGAATACTCCATATGTCATGGCAGGACCGTCTGGAGACTGAGCAGCGGCATAGTAGTCTAGGTTGTCCAGAGTGTATGGATTTGGCCATTGCAAGAAGTCATCAATCAGAACAATGTCAGCCTGTTTAACCACAATACTGCCATTCTGAGTCGAATACTCGAGAATGATGTTGGCTTCTTCATTGACAGGGATCGTGATCAAATCGGAAATGTTCGCCCAAGTGGCATTGGGCTCAATACCAAATCTTTCACGAATGGCGTTCGTCTCATTGAGGTGGCTTTGCATCAAAACCAGCGTGAATCCCACATTATTTTGGAAGTTGGCGTACTCGTCAGGGTCTGTTGCGTTATAGAGCTCGTACAATCCGGTTGTCTCGTTGAATGTTAATAGGTCTGCATAAAGCTGAGCGATGGATTCGTAGATGGGGAACAGTTCGTTCTTGAAGTATTCGGTATCTCCGGTCGTGATCCAGTAGTTCGTAAACTCCAGTCCGATGTCACCATTGAGATGATACTGGTAGTCGAAACATGGGCCGGTCCCTGTACAATTTCCATACCGCCCACTTGTCCACGGATACGCAGCACCTTCGGGCGAAAATTTGCCAGTCTCATTCTGACTAGATTGATAAGCAGTCAAAATGTTTTGATGTGCTTGTGGAGCTCTGTCCACTCGATATTGTGCAATCTGCTTGGCAGCATCCGGGAAAGCAACAACAAGCCCAGGTTGCATCCATACTTCGGTGTCCCAGAAAACCAGGCCGGCGTAGCAAGACGATCCGAGACCACAGACTGAGATACTGTTCGACACAAGTTTTGTGTTGTTTCCCGCAGCCGCAAGCGCATTCGAGCTGACGGTGTTCTGCAGCAATTGATATGGATTCGTAATTGCTGTGATCTGGAGTTCTTGAACATCTTCATCGTCCGGCAGGTCCCCGTTAGCGTCTCGGAAGTCGTCTACACTGTCCGTTGTCAAGACATGGTTCCACTCCTCCACATGAGACTTGTAGAGAGCGTCAAATCCAGCCCCAGCGCCCTCCCAAGATGCGTTCAAAGCGGTTGATGCTGCATCAGCGAATGCATCGCTAGAAGCTCCACCTACGAACTTTGTAATGACGGAAGGTGTTCCTCGGGAAAGAGACACGTCCACAGACTGTGCAATCGAGGAACTGTTACTGCCCAAGATAGCACTGTCAGTAATATTCTTCCTGCTCGAGGCGTTGCATGAGTCATCTCCAACAAGAGTAGAGAAGATCCAGGCAGTGACATTTTGAACGCCATTTGGGCTAACAGCAGACCAGATGACAGGCCACACCGGATAAGACCCGGTCTCTACAGGCGTAGACCTGACAGCACAGTCGCCCTGCAAGAGGTCTATGACGGCTGCGCTGGTATCTTCTTCAGCTGTGAGCCTGAGCTGCACAACCGCTTGGCTGACGTGCAGCTTGTGTACAAACATCGAGTATTCGACCTCGATCGCTGACCCGCTGCTGGGTGTCCACGTATAGTTCCAGTACACGACTCCATTCTTGACGTCTAGAGTCGAGCTGAAGTCGGAAATCTGCTCAGCTGGCACAGTCGCATCCAGTAAGTCGTGTCCGACCTTCACGTGGAGGCCAGCCCAGTGAGGTACACCTGAGATTACACTTTCGCCACCATATTGATTGAGCCACTCGAAGTTCGTTCCATTCGTCGTCGGCTGCGAGTCCCAGAATCCAGCAATGGTGGCGAAAGTTTGCCTACGGTCGAAGAGAGGCCATCCTTGGATGTTGTCTCCGTTGACTGGCTCGTCAACATCGAAGAATGGTCCAAGTGCTGCTAAATTGATACCCAAGTAGCCATTGGCCAAGGACATGCGCGACTGATAATGGCCTTTGTCTAGATTTGTAGTCGTGATTCTCCAAGCTTCATCATCCCAGGTGGTACCATTGAATCTAGTCTCATAGATCTTGGCGTCTGTAGAGCCGACCAGGGCTATCGCAGCTCCCAATGCAGCCCAATTCATGCTGCCTGCCGGCCGTTGTCAGTATTGCTACTGCATTCTTGAAGTTCGTCGTTGCTGTGCTGTCTGACAGCTCCAGCTCAGGTCTGGATCTCAAACACGCTCTACATTGAAAGGCCAGGCCCTGCCAATGCTTATCCTCCGCACTCTCAGAGGCGTGTACCAAGCTTCGGCTACCTCGATGACAAGCTCAGTCAAGCTATGGGCGACTTACCTAGCTGTTTTGCTTCTGATGAAGCGATTAGTGATATCAGCAATATTTTCCAAACATGCTCATCCAAGTAATCCAAGTGTTCTTAACAGTCGTAAAGCATCATGGGCAAGGGAAAGCATGAAGAAGGCGGAAGAAGCGCTCGTAATAATGATCCTTGACGCAGACGCGCCAGCTCGTCAGACGGCGATCAGCCACGCATCCTGCAGCTTGCTTTGACGGCACGGATACTACCTCGCGTACGGGAGAAGCATTTCCTCCAGTTGCCGACGACCGCGAGAGGATCAGAAGCGGCTTGGACATTTCGAGAAGCTGCAAGGCGCGATCGTGAGATGCTCGATGGCTGGGAGATGACGTCTGTCCAGGAATCCCCGATGCCGGTCGTTCCATGCTCCCCGCATCTTGTGAGACTGGAGAGCAAATGCGGTTTAGTCTGAAGTGTTGTCTTGGAGTCAATCCGAATGCGAGATTTCAGCCGAAATTTGACGAACTACAGCCTCATTCATTCATGCGTGCGTGGGACATACATGTACAAGCTCCAGTTTGATCATCGCTTCTGACAGTCAATTCTTTTTGAGGTCGGCCCTTGCTTTTGACACTCTCCCAGAATCTCTTGAACAAGTCTTCGCCCTCGGAACGCAGCAAAGAGCTTTGAGAACAGGCACTGTAAACATACTGCCCCTAGAATTCAATTTTCACCCTCTTGTCCGCTCCTGGGAGCAGAGGCAGTAAGTTCCAGACACGTGGGGCTTCCAACTCAGCAACTACCCGACAATTGGCGTGGCGATGGAATCTCGCCGCTCTTTGACCTCCAATATTGCCTCCTTCAATTTCAGGTTCAGGATTTTGCCCGTAGGTCCAACGGGAAAGCTGCGCAAGCCCAGCTCGCCGAGGCTGTAAACTTCGTCAAGAGCATAGTCATCGCCCAAAGACTCTCGGATGATTTTCTTGATACGCTCTGGAGTGTTCGTTATATCAGCACTCTCAATCACCGCCACGACTGATTCGCCATCGATCTCATGAGGAACTCCGAAAACCGTGGCCTAAATTCTGTTAGTTGGCCCATCACAGTTGATAACAAATATAGCGACTTACCAGAACGCCAGGCTGTTTGTTCAACCTCGAACTGATGATCGCTGGCGAGATCGTCCTCCCGCGCTTCTTGATGACGTCTTTCAGTCTTCCGGTGATGAAGATGAATCCATTCTCGTCCATGAATGCGCGATCGCCAGTCAACATCCAGTTACCCTTTTGGTCCTCGTAAAATGACTCCGGCTGCACATTCTGCCAATACTGTCGCAACACGTGAGGGCCGCCCAGATGCAATTCTCCGAATTCACCTCTTTCCACGACCTTGCGATTTTCGTCACAGATCCTAGCACAAGCGGCTCGGGCTGGATAGCCCGCGCTGACGATAGTGCCAAAGGTAGGCTGAAGGCCTTCTCCATATTTGCTCGAAGTCATGGCAGCGATGCATTCACTCATCCCGGAGCCGCCTCGAACGACTGCCTTAGGGAAGACTGCGCACGCTTGCTCTATCATGCCCACTGTGATGACGTCTCCTCCCAACATAACTCTCTTGAAGCTGCTCAGATTCCTCTTGCCGGCGATGAATTTGGCATCTTTGGAGAAGAGATGCACCATAAACGGCATAACAACCGCGCCCTCTACTTGGCAGATCTCGATGACATCCAACATCGCCGCGATATCCATGGCCACTGAAGGGTACACGACTCTCGTATTCTGGAGGATGCAATGATACGTCATCCAATTGGCTGCAGCGCGATAATTGGGATAGGGAACGAGCATCGATTGGACTGGCTTGTCGAAGACAGAATCGCCATTAGCGCCGGTCAGGATTTGTCCAGATCTTATAGCGCAGCCTTTGGGTCTGCCGGAGGATGTGCCTGAGGTGAAAAGGATCGCGACGATGCGTTCGTGATCATTCTCAAGTTCGAGATCTTGCTGATCAATGAGCTCCACCTCGGCATGGTAGTCGGTCTTAGGAAGCGGTAAGGCGGTAAATTGTGTCCATCCCGGTCGACTGGTGGGCTTGAGACTCAACTGTAATGCTCCCGTCCCTAGACCTCGCTCTTCCCATGCTGTAGCAGCTTGATCGTCGCTCACGATCACTACTCCTGGTGAGACTGAGTTGATGTACTCCTTGAGTTGCTCTTCACGACCAGCCTCAAGCAAGGCCGGATCGCATGATTAGAGCGTAAGCTGGAGAGCGACAGATCCCCACAAGCAAAGCTCACGCGCGATGCCGTTGGGCAAAAAAGTCACCATTGTGGAGCCGCGCTTTACACCTTTGGCCAGCATCCCAGCCGCCAACCTCACTGTGGCATATTCGACTTCAGCAAATGTCCAGTTGAGGTACCCTCTTTTGGGTGCATCGCTCCCACGCCGGAGCTCTTGAAGATGGTCTGCCGGCTCATAGTAGACGGTGTAGGCAAAATCTCTGGGCGTCTTCGATACGGCAGACTTGAATGTGTGCCAAATAGTGTCAGGTATCGGAATGGGCGGGTTGCAAATCTCAGCCGGTGCCATATTGAGCAATATAATCTGCGATAGAGGAAACTCGCAACGCCCGCTGTCGTCGAGCACGATTTATCTGATTCTTGCTCCATGAAGAGCTCTTCCAAAGCCTTTGTATGCCCAGTGGCTCAGTCAGCGGGCAGTTTCAACGCTGGCAGGGCTATGCTGGGCACCAGGTTTCTCCGCATCATCCGTGCTGCATTGTTCGAGTGACAAGCCGAAAGCACAACTTGTCTGCGAAAACGCCCTCTTCCTCCTGGATTAAACATTAGTAATCGTCGGTCTGTATATCACTATGGCTTTCGGTGATAATAGAAAGTAATCTGATCACTATAGGATTTCACAATCAATAGGCATTCAAACTTTCGGTGATCTCAGAAGAGAATCTGATTTAGGGCAACTATGACCAACAAACTTAAACCATCCCCTGTATTGCAAGCCAGTCATCTTCCCCTCTTCGCGCGTGGCTCATCCTCCTTCGGCTTCCGCGTCTCCTACTTCGCGAGATCAGTGGCTCTCGTTCCGTTCCCGGTCTCTCACGTGCCGGCCCCGTATCGAAGAAGGCCATGAAGCACAAATATTGTATTGGTATGAGCGGTACGCAAGTCTGTGTCGAGTCAGTATGCCGGTTACTTGAACGCTGACAAAAGCTTGCTCAAGAAAATGCACAGGGCGAATCGACATTATGCTTACCAATAACAGCCATGGCTCATGCGCCAAAATTGCATACATAACAATGCAATATGTTATGATAGTGCTCAAAAGCCCACAAGAAGTATAGATTCCCACATGGAAGCGGTCCAAGGGGCTCAAAGCCTCCCGCCTCCGCCTGGCCTCTAGGGCTTTCTGTCTTAGGCCATGCGGCCCATCGAGATAATCCGATGGATTGAACCGAACGCTGACGTGCTCACAAAAAGGGCACAACGAGGCCAGAGAGCTATTGTTCTGGCAGTTCTTGCCACATTCTGCCAAGACTTTCATGCGAAATTCCATGTGTCTACGCTCTCGCTCGGCTTGTTCGATGGGAGACATCAGGACATTGCATCTATAGCTTTGTGCCAAGCTCGTCACACGAGTGAGATGCACACTCTCGATAAGTTCGCCCATACTGTCGAAAGCTTCACCATGTGGTGCGATCTGTAGAGATGAGCGGGCATTCGGAGACGCGGATCCTGGACCGTCAACTATTTCCATTTCGACAGTGGTAACGGTCGAAGGCCTGGGCTCCCGACGAGGAAAGCTGCAGCGCTTCATGAAGGCGTCGATGTATTCTTGTGGGGGTGAGAATTCCTGATTGGAGCTTTCAGCGATGCTAGGAGTGGCGTCTTCTGATCCTTCAGGGCGTGGCTTTGTGGTTGCAGGAAGACTGCACGCTGAGTCCTTCGGCTGCAGTCCTGCCGTCGAGATACCACGTGGATATGGATCATCTTGGAAGATGCGAGCCCATTCGTCCGAACTGATGTCTTTGGTCGGCGCTGGCTGTGCGATGATGCTTGTCAACGACCCCAAGGGTGGAGAAAGGACTCGCGACAATGGAGATTGTGGAGATGATGCGCGCCTCTTTGGTTTTGCTGTGCGATCTATTGTCCGGTCTGTTTGGGGTGGTTGCGCTACTCTAGCTCTGCCATTATGCAACAATGGTCTGTGCTGCCTTTTTGTTGTCCGCGTGAGGTCTAGTGGAGATGGTGGCCCTGAGCTGGCAGAGTCGGAGTCCCTATCGCGGACGTGCTCAAATTCTTCGTTCAGCGGTTGCGGGCTCGCCCAGTCGGTGGTGCTGTCGAGACGGCCAGAAAGCTTGGGAGGTTTGGTATGGCGTGGGAAGATGAACTCTTCATCATGAGTCTTGGGCGAAACTTCGTAGAGACTGCCTGCACGAGTGCGCGCTCTAGACCAAAGAGATGCTTGATCTCGTGCGCTTTCAGCTTTGCGCTGCCTCTGGTTCTCCGACACTTCCATGATGACTGAATGCCCTATGTGTTCTTATTAGTGTACGTGAGTCAAAACGATCGACAAAAGCAGAACACTGAATATTCCCACAGAAATTTATGGACCGGGTGCGAATCCCATGACTCGGCGGCCATGAGCAGGGCAATCATCATCGCAGCATAAGGTGATGGGCATTTCGAAAGCATCCACACTTCTTCGAGCTCGCGACCAATCCATTGACTGGTATTGCCAACTCTCGACCAAATGTTGAAGTGGGGGTGGAAGCATGTCCTGAGGTGTGCAAAGCTGCATCGCCAGAGCGCCACGTGAAAAGGAGCCGATAGGGCAATATGTGTCTCCATTGTGGTTGTACCGAGCAGCGGATCTGTGTATTTGAGCATTTTCCACCTTGTCTTGTGCGACGCAAGCGCCAAGGTGTCAATGTCAGGTTCTGGGTCGAAGTGAAGCTTTCGGCGTTGACGTATTGCCGGAGTGGTTCTCTTAAGCGGAACCTCTTTGAGGGCGCTACTCACATGCAGTCTAGATGCATATTGCCTGAAGATGACCTTGGTCAAATTACAGTCATAGGGGCCGAAATGTAAGCGCGCACGATCAAGCGTGAGGAAGGAGAAGCCAAGCTGCTTCCAATATGAGAGACTGCTTTGCTCACTTGGGCATCATCGAGTCCCGAGCAGCTTTCAGTCCAAACGATGTCAGGAACTGTAGGCACGCCAGGAACATTTGCAACAGATACTTGCTTACGTTAGCAAGGGGTCCACCCGATACGCGGGTCCAAGCTACTTACCAGACAGTGCTCGTCCCAGGGCGCAGGCAGATTATTCCTGAGGCCCCATGACCATGCCATGCCTCCGAGCGCAGGGCCAATTGCTCGGCCTGCCGACATTGCAGTCTGCGAGAACCCAACATACATACCGACCTGCTGGGGCGGTACAATGTCAATGACCTGAACAGCGAATTCTTTCGTCAGCGACCAGCCTCTCTGCCCTTCGCCGTAACAACGAGAGCATAAATCGGCAGCAAAGAGAACTTACCAAAACCGCTATGCTTGTATAACCAATCACAAGGCCCGCAATTCTGATGGCGAGGGCAAAAAGCAAGCACATCCATTCCAGCCATGCTGGCGCTGACTCGGGTCCAGGAAGAAGTGGAAAGATGCCATAGATGAACAGAAACAACACCGAAGAGATCCTCCATGAACTCACGTACGAGACTCGTTTGCTCAGCCAAGGATAACAAACGAGCTGCGTGAATATCGCGAAAGGACCGAGAACCAGAAGCGAGCGAGCGATCTGCTTCGCGGTGAACCCATATCCGATAGGTGGAGCGGACGCTGCAATGACGGGATACATCTCATCGAAGACAACGGCGTGCAGGGCGAGGATGCTTTTGTTTTCCTTCGTCAGTCAAGTACACCTACACTCCTGGTGATATCGACCTACCCTTGTCCCATAATGATGAGAAAGACAGCTGACATATGTGCCTGACGTCGAGAGTTCTCTGATGATGGAAGCAGGGGCTGCTCCTCTGGCGGCTTCGTCACTTGATCCTTTCGCAGTGGCCTCCGGTGTATGTTCGTTTCTGGCAGACACAAAAATGTCACAACAGCAGTAAACCAGTTGTACACTGTCAATACGGCGCACGGCAGAAGGTACGGGTACTCTGCGAAGGCGCCCGCTGGTCCTCTAAAGTCAGGCTACTCTGCGGCATCAGTACCGAACGACGGAGATATCCTTGACTAAATCATACCTTGCTCAAGTAGCCTCCAATCAACGGACCGATGATCGAGCCCAGCGAGAAACAGAACCCGAAGACTCCCATAGCCTTGGCCTTGTTCAATCCCACCTGGTTCGAAAATTCGCCCAAGCAGCTTCGAGAGACTGGTGCTGTGCCTGTGATACCATAATGAGCTTCCAGAAAATGGAATTGCTCCAGGACGGCAGAGTGCGGAACATACCATTGAAGAACCCAACACACGCCCTCGAAATCATAGCAGCTGTCAGGCTCTGCGCCATTCCGAATCTGAACGTACATATCGACGCCCCAAGCAGCCCGAATATCAAAATCGGCTTCCGCCCGATCCGATCGCTTATGAGCCCATAAACGGGCGCGAGAAACATTTGCGGGATGAAGTATGATGAAGCTGATCGGGAAGAATCAGCATTCATACTCTCTAACACACACAACGCGTGGAAAGCCTTCTGCCAGCAGAAAGCATTGCTTGGGACCTTACTTACTGATCAAACCACAATACCACCCAACTCTATCTTCTTCAATATGGGGGAATGACCGCACCATGAAAACAATGAAGGGAAACAAAATCGTGGCTGCAAGACTTTCTCCGAGGACGATGAGGGCTACGATACCAATAACTCGACGGACAGGAGGATCGTTACGGTCGTAGCTGAAGACTTGCTCTTCATCTTGCTCTTGCTCATTTTCGCGCAGACGCCGATCCTCGTTATCGGAAGTGGCCATCTTGGTCCGCTTGGCTTCTATGTCTATGATTCGAATCTCTATTCTGTCACAGCATAGACAATAATCTTGTTGTTCGACGCACCTTTTCTATAGTGTAGTGTGAAGAACATGCGGTGAAGTGTAAGACCCTACCAATCTAGGAGGATAAAACGGAAACTCTACAGGCATGATCGCAGTTATGAGGCTTGCTCGGTGACGAAATCTAGATTTCTGCACACTGACGGATTGGTGATCTGTACTGATTGATAAGACAATTTGACCTGGACGATTGATCATCGGTCGAGAATGATCATCCCAGATGTACGTTCTTGATCGTGCGATGTGACTTCGTCCTCTCGCGTCCAAAATTTGACACTGCTCCAAATATCTTTGACCTCGGCAGAGCGCAAGTCACTGAGCAGATCGCAGCGCTCTCAAAAAGAGGCAAACTCAAACATCAGCAAAAGGCATGCTCCGTGCAGCTGTCACCTGTCTTTCAAACTTCCGATGAGAACGACAGCAACGACGATGAGCCGAATCGGTGAGCGCTCAGCCAGTCCTGAAGGCGATCAAACAGATAAAGTTTCGGTTTGAGCTGTGATCCCTACCTTTAACGACAAGGACAGTAATCATCTGTCATATGATCTGCGAGCCCACTCCTGGTCTTTCAAGTCTTCTCTTTCTTCCGTGGAAAGCACGGAGTATCCGAAACCCGACAGGAAGGATCAGTGTCCGCCGGAACCTCCTATTGTTCATTTGGTCCTGCAATGACCACGGCGCAGTCTTTGTATGCTTGTCCTCCAGTACAACATCTCGCACCTTTGGCACCAATCACACCGTATGAAGCGCAGAAGGCGGCGATACCAGAAACCGCAGTAGGGTCTATGCCTTGGCACTACAAAATTACATATGTCAGACAAGATGTTCCACGAATGGAGAACTTCCAAGTGGATGCCGAGACAGTTCGGACGCCGCAACAGATCAGAATGTCCTTCGAGGACGTGAGATTGGCTTGCTCACTTACCTGCGGAAAGCCATCGACATCGAAGAGAATGCCGGAATAAGCATTACAAGCTGTTACAGATACTTCCTTGTTGGGCAGGTCATCGGGGATCGCATCGTCGGGCCTGGCAGTGCCTGTGAGAAAGAAGAGAATGTCAGCTTCCTTCTCATCCCTCATATTCAATCAGAATAACTCCGCGTTGATAAGTGGACCACGAACCAACACATTGACAATAGGCCTGCTCAGCAACACTTTCCGGATTCGGAGCGGCAATCGTAAGACGAGCAGCAAGTTGAGCAGTGGCTATGGAGCTCCTATTTCTGGTAAGTCGAGTTCCGTCGGGCTGTTGAACTGCACCCACCAAAGCCCAATGGCAAAAGCAAAGTTCATGAGTTGCATATTGAAGAATAGAACATGAAATGATCGAATGCTTCCAAATACGGACCTTTACAGCGTACCTGACCTGGACTATATATACAGAAGATCCTCCCTTCCTCATGGGGAATTCTAGAATCCAGAACAGGACCAGAATCAGACCAAAGACCCGGTAGAATCGGTCTTCTTAAGGGCTACAATCATGGGTCAAAGGCTTGGTCTTCGGGCCAAGAAACTTGTGTAAGCTGCTCAGCCTTCTGGTCGCGTGCCTTTCTCGATGAAATGAAGCCTTGACGTTCGGAACTGGCAATTTATGCGCGATATCCGTAGCTCATTCTCGTATAGTTCCTGATAGACCAACTTGGCACATCCCCAAATGACCTCCTTACTGTAGTAAAACTTACTACAATGAGACATCTCAACGGCCAAGATAAGAAATGACCTTCTCCGAACCGGAGTCTGCTTATTTTCCATTGATACCCGGAATGATCACATGGCAATCCTTGTATGCTTGGCCTTGGCTACAGCATCGAGCGCCTCTGGCGCCGTTATCTCCGTAGGAGGCGCAGAAGTTGGAGAAGCCGGAGTTGGGAGGGCTTACACCGAAGCACTATCAAAGAATGAGAGAATCAGTACTTATGTCGGTTGGTGACAACAACAAGAGGATGTGAAGTGAAAGTACTTACCTGCGCATATCCATCCACATCAGTCCTATTTCCTTGGAACGCATTGCAGACCAGTTCAGTGAGAGGCTGGTTGGGGGATTCGTCTGGGAAAGCGAAAGAGCCTGGTAAGATGCAATGTTAGTCGATCGACCAAGAATTTTTGCCGGCAATGGCCCTATGTTCGTTCCATCAGGTAGTCAAAACGACTTGAGCAAATTTTTGCTTAACACATACCAACACATTGGCAATAATCCGCACTTGCGACACTGTCTTCACTTGGAGAAGTTCCGGAGCGACCAAGCTGAGCGAGGGCCAGAGGGTTACTATTATTAAAGCGTTCACATTAGCGATCATTCTTCTTCTTGGTCCTGTCTTTGCGCACGTACAAAAGCGCCGCAGCAGCGAAAGCGACAGTGGTGAAGTGCATCTTGAAGAAGGTCATTCTGACTGGAATCCTCACTCCAATCAGCTGAAAGAAAGTATAACAAAAGAACAGCGAAAGCAGGAGAGTTATACAAGAACCTTCCATTCCTGCTTTCCTCATTTCTATTTTAAGGAAAGTAGTGACGAGGAACGCGCGGAGTCTCCAGCAATCGTATGTAATCAGATCTTAAAAAGCGGTAAAATCGGTCCTTGTGGTTTCACCAAAAGAGTGGTCCCTTTAGTCTTCTTTCTCTCCGAAGCTCTCCTCTGCATACGATTAAACCATCGCTTCACATCTTCCCCGGAATCTTAATCGGACAATACTGATACTCCTGATTACGTTCGCAGCACTTCGCACCTCGAGCGCCATCTTTGCCGTAAGAAGCACAAGTGTTGGCGAAGCCGTCGATAAATTTCGGGCCCACGTCTTGGCACTGCGGAGTGAGAGAGATATTACGTTAGCTACACATTCTAGATCGTATGATCGACGGCAAGGTAGCTCTTGTCTGCATGTGGTATTTCTCTGGGGTTGACTTGACGAAGGAGAGTATACGACGAAAGCGACGAAAACAAAGGAATAAGAGAAAGAAGCAACTTACTTGCAAAAAAATGCCCGCATCAACGAGATGCCCTCCCGTCCAACCATTACAGACTCTCGAGGTGAGGTCGTTGTTAGGGATGTTGTCGGGTGCTCCAGTGAAGCCTTCGATGGAAGCTTAGTAACCTTTCTCTGCTCCAACGAGATCGCAATGTATGTAGTCATTGCAAGGAAAGAATGAAAGACATACCAACGCATTTGCAGTATTCTTCGTATTGGTAGTAGTTTGGGTTTTGATCGGCGAAGCTGGAAGCGGGAGCCTGCGCAAAAGCCAAAGGGCTGCTGTTATAGGATCAAGAATCAGCCATCTGTCGATAAAAATTCGCAAAGTCAGAAGGCTGCGATGTTTCTTACAGAAGCACAGCGGCGAAAGCGAAGTTTGTGAATTGCATCTTTGGTTGGTAGTTTCGGTGTTTGTTGTCAAATGGGGGATTGCGGAGTACCTGTTATCGTGGACTTGAGGAGACCAGTGGCCAGCAGTATCAAAAGCCTTATATACCATCTCTCATAGTCCCAAAACCGGGACTCTATCTGTCTTGAACATTAGGGCACGAACAAGGGTCACACATAGGAAACCAATCAGACCATACAGAAGAAACCGTGCCCTTTGCCAATGCCCAGCAATGACAGTGGTCAGACTGGGCAGTCCTTCTCCCGATGATGTCTCATACTGCCGTGCCGGGAAGCAATTCCAAAACACTACTCAAGATAGCAACAATGATGGCAAAAAACCACATCATCGCCCTACGCCGCCGCACGCCAAGGGCCTGGAAATAGATCCGTACGAACAACAAGACCGAAGAGAACAATATCGGTAGCCTTGATATTCCGAGTATAAGCCACCAATGCTCAGGAAACGTGAGACCAACAAAATCGTATTGTTTCTGCTATATGTCAGCAAAGCTTTACTCATAGCCTCTTCTTCCTTGATTACTGCAGATGATCTCTCTATCGGCCGGCTGTCTCGTGTTTCTCGTCATCGAAACATCGCCATTGCTGAGCCTCCTCGCATCGCAGTGCGGCGAGACGATCGCAAGACATATCCCTACTTGTTCATTCCATCATGGCCCGTTGCTGCAGAAATTCAACCACGCGTCTTGGCTCGGGTAACGGACCAAGATCTTGTCCTATGAGAGGGGTCATTGCGTCGTAAGTGACGCGATCAGCCCGAACCGCACTCTCGAAAGACAACCCTCTGGTCTCGAGACTGGGACAACTCCAAAGCTGCTTCTCCAACTGTACGAAGAGATCTCATCAGCCCAGAAAGGCAACGCAACGACCAAGACCAACATCCCAGTTCCCAATCCGACACAACTCCATTTCCAGCACATCGTACATCACATCGCGGACCATCCGAGGCGCTTAGTCAAGAATTCTTGAGTTGCGTTCTGATCAGCTGGAGTCGAGAGCAAATGACGAATAACACATCATTTGTTTCCAAACCACGAAGACGTGAAGTCTGAAAGGATGCGAAGGAGCGGAGACACAGGAAGGAGCGTGCCGAACAAGATAGAGTTTCGCTACACGTGACGCACGCACCATTTCGCCTCGTCCTCAGAAGTCTGGATCTCCTCCTGAAGATCATCGGCGGTGTGTTGCATCAGGGTCAAAGACCCAGTGGTACAATATCGTTGCGGTGAAGAGACGCGGTGAGAAGGTGAGAAGATGTGTGATCATGAAACGTAAAAGAGCTTTTAATGGCTACAGTAAAAGTCATACGTAGTCCATCGCTCATGGCAGTAGCAAAGTATACCACCGAGTCAAGCTGAGATAGTCATCCATCCGCAACGCCATTGCTTTCATACCCCTCATTCCCAATCGCTAATCCCTCATTTGATGGTATCCTATCCTTTAACGCCGCCTGTCCCTTCTGGTGAGCACGCGCTCGCTTCATAGCGCTCTGATCCCTAGTCGAAGTCTGAGATGCCTCGTTGTCAGTAGAAGATTCGCGCTGAAGCGGTGCGCTGTGACCCGTCGCAGTACTAGACCGCGCCAGACGTCTGGGCGTCGACCGCCAAGTGCGAATCTTCGTTGACGTTGAGGAACTCATCGATCGAGAAAAGCGAGCCGCAGATGCTTGCATCATGCGCTCCATCCGCGAAGGCGAAGTTGTCCATAAAGCTATTAGAAGTGTCTTGTAGCAGTTCTGGAGGTTGAAATTCATCAGAGAAAAAAGAAGATGTGTCCACGTTACTGCCGAAGCCGTACTGCTGGTCATGCGGCTCGACCGACACTGCAGGTCATTGCACAACATTGCTGCAGAATGTTGTGTCAGGTCGAGCGGCGTGAGAGCAGACAGCTTCGAGTCCTCGTATTGTGGGACGTTGAGTTGAACGGGAATGTCGTGGGGTTCCATTTTGATGTGGTGGAAAGCGTGTTCGTCAGCTGGTGGAGTTGGACTTGCTGGGTCTTTTTGCGAGCCTGTGATGAGTCAGTATGATGCGTTCGGTATAGCGGGCAGCAGTGGTACTCACCATGTGATTCCGTGAGTGAAGGTGCTGGTGTGGCTGCGGAGGCTGTGATGACGCCCGAGTCGTCAACTTCCACCTTGACTTCAGGGAGAACGATGTGTGATGGCAGTTCGCCGAAGTGAGCCTTGAAGGCAGCGAGTTCCGCGTTGGCCTTGGCGAGCTTGACGGCGAGGTCCTCGGTCTCTTGCCGCTTGCGCTCGCGGGAGTTGTGAGCTGCAGCGCGATTGCGCTTGATGCGTTCTATCCGGCGCTGCTCCTTCTCGTCCTCGGTCTTTGCGCGCTTGCGAGGTGGTAGCGCTGTCTTAGGCTCGGGGAGTGCCTGGCCCCATGACTTTCGCTTCTTGGTGGGTTTTGATTGCACGACGATGGGTGCGGGCGATGATGTTGACCAGGCGGCGCTGTCGGTGGCTGCCGAGGGAGCGGGCGACGCCGATGTGCTGTGGTGGACGTCCTCCATTTTGAGGTATTGTGGTTCGGACATGGTGTCTGTGGAGTGTGGTGATGAATGAAGGGCGGTGATGGCGGGCTCCATGGTGGGAATTGTCAAGGCTACGTGAAAGCGGTCGCCTAGAGGATGGAAGTTGATGCCAGCTGTCCCTCCCACAAAGCGCGGGTGAGTGGCAGGCTTAAGAAGGAATGGCCGAGCCAAGCCCCCAGGGACCTTTGTGGCTTGCGCACCGAGTGGAACCCTGGTCGTCAGCTCCCTCGAACACTCCCAGAGCCGCGGGTCCGTCGCCCCTGTGCTGTGCTGCCACACCACTCCCAATTCGCCGTACGTGGTGCTGTGTGCAGCTGCTCCTGTCCTGGCGAGATGCACGAGTCGACGAGTTGCTCAGTGGAAAATAGCAGTTGCAGCCATGGTGGTGCTGGACAGCGGAAGGCGCGGACAAGTGAATGACACCGTCACGTGAAGAGCGGCCATTGACGACCACTTGCAGCCAGCGCAGCAGGCACGCGTCTCGAAGCTTCCCCTTCGTGCCCCGTCCAATTTTAGGTCACAACATCGCTGATCAGCACCAACACCGCGCACCTCATCTCAGCCTCTCCTGACATGGGCCTTCGTATCTGCCTTGCTGTGCCATCTAAACATCTTGTCATCGAAACTGTACTGTAACTATAACCGTATCGACGCTGCCTTGCCCTATCGTGCCCTTCCTGTCCTTCTTTCGCCGTCCGGTACAGGCGGTCGAATTACTGCCTGTGCCTCGTACAGACTCACC
Source organism: Cercospora kikuchii (assembly GCF_019650295.1). NCBI lineage: Eukaryota > Fungi > Ascomycota > Dothideomycetes > Mycosphaerellales > Mycosphaerellaceae > Cercospora > Cercospora kikuchii. Next base: position 351,338 of record NW_025408587.1, read on the forward strand.
ACAGCTCTCGCACACCGCACAGCTCACGCCACGGTGAATTGCAGAGCTGGTGGGAACCTTGCACCTCCCTCCCTTTCTTCCAATTGGCACGCTGGAACGCGCGCCGAAGTACGCAAACCACATAATCTGCCGCAGATTGCCTTACGTGCTCGGCCCCTGGTTTGCCTCAGCTAGAGAAGTCAAGCCAACCCCATGGGCCGGAAGATCGGTGGCAGCAGATAGCTCCTGAACCACCAAAAAAGAATCTCCGTGCCGAGCTTCTGGCCGCTCGAGCGCACCACCCATGCATCTGCACTTTCGGATCCCGACCACTCCATATACTGCTCGCGGCATGTCCCTCGCGATGACTGAGTCTTTTATGCCATGTTCAGCACGCCTTGTTGGCACAGTCATCATCGCGAAGCCGGAGTGGTGCATGACTGCCGAGACCAGCTTGTGGAGCACACAAAGCCACGCCGTAATGGCCTGCAACAGAGTACGCAGCTGGCGTCCGAAAAGAAAGCTTTGAAGAGCTACAAGCATCGGGCATCACCACGATCGGACTCCACTGGAACAAAGGTCGTCAACTTGGAGTTGCACGACTTGATCGAAAATGCCATTTTGGTCTTGGCGCGAACCATTTCTCCATCTCTGACGCTGGCGAACTACTTACTACCAACCCTTCGAAATCTAGACGAGGCAGCTTTCAGACACTGCGTACAGATTTGAGTACAGCGCGGGCTTTGAGAAAATGCATTGCGCAGCTACCTCCGGTCGACCGTTCCTCCATGCGATTTTCGAATGCCCGCTCGAAACCAGATCGATCCTGAAAACGAATCAACACACGCCCGAGTGCCATCAATGAATTCCGCGCACCCAAATGAAAAGATGGACAGGCGCGATCCCATCAGTCGCACGGAATCGCAACGTCTTGCGTTACACAACATTTCATCTCGTCCTCTCGAACAGCCTGCAGCCGCCGGTCTATGGCCAGATCGGGAAGGCATTCCACGCGACCTCCGCCAGTCGACACGACACGACGGGATGACCTAACCGTGACCACCTCTATAGATTCAACGACCTCTGAGTGCAAGCGCCTAACGAGATTGGCTCTCGATCCATGAAAAGCTTTGGTGATTGGCTTAGCGACCTGCGATTGCACTCAGAAGTAGCCACGGTTATGCCTCTTTCCCTACCTCCTCCTTCTCCACATCCGCCCACTCTTCCTCAGACGGAACAACACTCGAATGCAACCTCATAACATACTGCACCTCATCCCGCAAATCATGCCCCTTCATCCTCGCAAACCCCACAACAGGTCCCAACCTCGTAATCTCATTCGAAGTAATCGTCTCCTCCCCCGGAAAATTCACCCTCCCAACCCCTAACCCCAACCCCAACAACCGAAAAACATCCTTCATCATCACCCCTCCCCCTCGCCTCCAAAACTTCCCCTCGCACTCAAAATCGCAATCCACTCTCACTTCCACCGCACACCCCTCTCCATGAGAACCGCACCCTCGTACTCTCTGACTCAACGCCACCCTCCTCGTCGGCGGATCCGTGATTTGCGCAGACATGAACAGAGAATCTTCCAATTCAATCCACTCCCGCCATCGCTGTCGATCTGCTTCATTGAAGAACACTTCCACTTCTTCCACCCAGCCGTTTGTCATTCTTTGATGGGAAGGCGATGGGAGCGGGGATGTGATGTGGTAGTTCATGATTTCTAGGAAAGGGTTTAAGCGTACGGGTCGGACATTCAAGTTTCCCTTTGAGTCTTGCTCGTGACCAACAAGACCCATTTTCTCGCGAATTTCGAATCCTTCGACAAGACTCAATTTTGTTGTTGATTTGTCTCGTCCTGCTGCTGCAGCTGGGGCTGGAGCGAGTTTGAATTTCTCGGTTGAGGAAGAGAAATTTTTCGTCCAGATGCGTTTGGGCTCTTGGATATTAACAAATAATATCAAGAACCATGACCGCGCCCCAGCAGGCGACGACGACGACGGCGGGAGGCCTCGAGGCCTCCCAACACGCGACAACACCCCCCGACCGATACCGCGACGCCGCGAGCGGAGGAGGGAGCCCGGGAGGAGGAGGTTGCGTCTCCAACTCCCAGGCGGCCCAAACCCGCCAGCAACCACCTATCTCTGGCCCACCAGGCCAGAGACAAACCACTAACGCTACACAGACACAGACCATAATCAGAAAGAACCTGAAAACACTTACTGAACAGATCCAGAGCCACCTCGACACCCAGTCGACCCTTTCTCCCTCCCCAACTCTCCTCCTCCTCCAACAGGCCCAACAGGCCCTCCTCCACCACGCCCTCCGCCAGGAAGAGTCCCAGACTCTTCAAGCGATCCAGGAAACCCTCCAGAGCCGCCCAACACCCACTGCTACTACCCCCAAAACATGGGCCCAGACAGCCCAAATTGGACACACAATGCCAAGGCCTCAGCCTCAGGCATCCATGACCATCTCAGTGAAGATGGGAAACCAGGAAGAAAGAGAAGCAGCAAGGAAGATGAGCCATGACGAGCTCAGAAGGAAACTTGGAGTCCAGCAATTTAAGGCTGTGCAAAAACTCCCAAGTGGAGACCTTAAAGTTATCCTCCACAGAGAAGGAGAGAAAAGCCGGTTGGAAAAGGACCAATCATGGCTTAGGGCTGCATACCCAGGAGCCCAGGTAGAATCACCTGTCACACAGGTAATTGTACACAGCATCAGGACTTCCTGGAAGCCTGAGGATGCGAACAGCTGGGTACAACTGGACCAGGACAATCTGACCTGGTTCCCAGATGGGCTCAAGATCAAGAAAGCCTTCTGGCTCAAGAACCAGAGGGCAAGGGAAGAGACCAACTTCTCATCAGTCGTGATGGCAGTGCAGGACAAGCAGACTGCAAGAGAGATGTGCAAGAGGGGCATAACTATTGGATCAATGTGGTGTGTAGTAGAACCATACCACCCACAGCAGAGGATAGTACAATGCCTCAAGTGCAACAGTTTTGGGCACATTACCACCCACTGTAGGGCTACAGAAGATATATGTGGAAAATGTGCAGGGAAGCACAGGACAGACAGCTGCAAGGAGAAGAAAGTCAAATGTTGCAACTGCAGGGGAGACCACAAGGCATACTCCCTCCAATGCAGCTACAAAGCTGCTGCAAAGACCAAAGCAAGAGCATTCTCAGAGTGGTTCAAAAAGCAATGGGAGGCAGCCTCAGGCCCAACACAAGGAGGCAATGCTACAGAACCCACAGCCCTCAAGAGGAAAGCCCCACCAGCTGAGCCTCCACAGAGGGATGTTAGGTACAAAGGCAGGCCCTCGGGCACCACAGCAACAGCAATGGCAGGCAGGAAGCAGACAAGCAAGCTCCACTTTCCCCCTACACAGGAGAAGGAGGACACACAGGGAAAAGCAGAAATGCCCCAAGAAGACATGGACATCGACCCAATTGAGCTCCTCTCCCAAGTATCTCATGAGTAACCAAACCATGACAATCTACCAACATAATGTCAACAGGTCAAACACCACCCAAACCCTACTGCTAGACAGCCAAGCAGCAAGAGAGGCTACGGTTATTGCACTACAAGAGCCATGGCTCAACACAACAAGTGGCAAGACCAAGGCCAAGAAGGGATACCACATAGTCCTCCCACCCCAGCCAAACCCAAGGGTCGCAATGCTGGTGTCAGACAAGATTGGAACCACCAACTGGAAGCCACTGTTCTACGGCACAGGAGACCTGGTCACCATCCAACTCCAGACACCTGCAGGACCCATCTCCATTCACAACTGCTACAATCCATCAGGACCAACAAGCCACAGACAAGATGGGACCTTACCTGCACTCCAAGAGGCACTTACGCAACCCCAAGAAGACATATCTACAAACCACATTGTCCTAGGAGACTTCAACCTCCACCACCCAAGATGGGGGGGAAACACAACCCAGGCCCAGCATATTATGGCAGACAAACTTATTGAAACGGTTGCAGAGGCCCATCTACAGCTGGCCCTTGAACCAGGAACAATCACATGGGAAAGACACATGGCCAGCTGCCAAACACTAGACCTGGTCTTTGTTAGCCTCTCCCTCCAGAACCTAATCCAGGAATGCAAAGCCCTCCCAGAGGAAACACACAGCTCTGACCACATCCCTATAAGGACAACCCTCTGTATCAATCTCTATGGGCTACCAAAGCAGGGACAAAGGAAACAATGGAAAGCTGCTAACTGGACCCAGATCCAGAGTCTCATTTCCCAGGAAACCAACCAACTCAATCAATTCCCAGTCAACACAAGGGAACACCTGGACACCTTAGCCAAGGGAATACAATCCTCTATCCAGAGGGTAGTAGAAGAGACAGTCCCAACAGCCAGACCATCAAGCTATGCCCAGATGGCCTGGACACAGGAGTGCAGAGATGCCACAAAGCTGGCAAGGAGAATGAGAAGAGAATGGAGGGAAAGCAAGACAGAATGGAGCCACGAACAATACCTCAAGGCCTCCCATGCAAGAAGCAAGGTTGTGAGGAGGGAACAGAACCTGGCCTGGAGAAGGCTTATAAGAGAAGTAACAGAGGACCCTAAGAAGATCTGGAAGATGGCCAAATGGGCGAGGGAGGGGCCAAATCAAGGGCACCAGTTGCCACATTTCCCAGACCTTGCTGACCCAGAGCACAATGGAGACACCAACGAGGGGAAAGCAGCAATCCTGGCTAAACACTTCTTCCCAAACCCAAGAGATGCAGACCTGAGTGACATCCAACACACCCAGCTGCCGCCCCAGTTCCAGATGGAAACTGAGGTAAACTCAGAGGAGGTGAAAGGGATCCTCAAGAAACTGCCTAGCAACAAAGCCCCAGGGCCTGACCAGATACCAAACCTACTGCTCAAGGAATGCAGAGACCAACTTGCCCCAATTCTGGCCAAGCTCTTCACTGCATGCCTGAGGATAGCATACCACCCTAAGCCATTCAAGCACTCCACTACAGTGGTGCTCAGGAAGCCACAGAAGCCAGACTACACGAAGCCAGGAGCATACAGACCAATTGCCCTACTCAACACAATAGCAAAGGTCCTGGAGGCGGTAGTTGCAAGGAGGATATCCAAGGAAACTGAAGAAAGAAAGCTCCTCCCAGAAGAACAGATGGGTGCAAGGCCAGGCCGGTCTACAACCTCAGCACTGGACCTCATCACAGAACAAGTTAGGACTATCTGGAAAGCCAAGCCAGGAGCGGTTGCATCAATGCTCTGCCTAGACATTTCTGGTGCATTTGACAAAGTCTCCCACCAGAGGCTGCTCCACAACATCAGAATGAAGGGTTTCCCAGACCACATAGTTAGCTTTGTCCAATCCTTCCTTCAAGACAGGACCACCTGCCTCAGGTTGGGAGGGTTTATGGACCAACCAAGGCCTCAGAACACAGGGATTCCCCAAGGCTCCACCCTGTCCCCAATTCTCTTCCTCTTCTTTGCATCAACCCTGCTCCCAACACTACACGAAGGGAACACCTCAGCAATGGGTTTTGTGGATGACTCCAACATCCTGACATACAGCATATCAACAGAGGAGAACTGCAGGCAACTGGAGAAAGCCCACCAAAAGTGTGAGCAATGGGCAAAAAAACATGGTGCAGAATTTGCACCACAGAAATACCAACTCATCCACTTCACCAGGAGCAGGAAGCACAACCTCAAGGCCACAGTCCAGATCCAAGGATTTGATGGGGAACCACTGCCCTCACTCAGGCTCCTTGGGGTATGGGTAGACACCAAACTCAAGTGGGGCCCACACATCAAGAAAGCAGCAGAGAAGGGGGCCAACCAGATGCAATCACTCCAGAGAATGTGCAAATCCACATGGGGAGCATCCTTCCAGAGAGCAAGGCACCTGTACACAGCAGTTGTCAGACCAGCCATTACATTTGGCTGCCAAGTCTGGTCCAACCCAGAAGGCACACAAGGCTACTGCAGAAACCTCACCAAACCCATTGAGAAGATCCAGAGAGAGGCAATGAAGAACATCACAGGAGCATACAGGTCAGTTGCAACAGCAGTCCTGGAAAAGGAAGCAAACATTGCTCCCCTTCACCTGTACACCCAGGACCTGGCCAGACAGGCAGCCAAGAAACAGGACAACCAGCCTGCATACCAATACATCAAAAACAGGTGCAGGGAGATCAGAAGACAGGCACAAGCAGGGAGGAGAACAAGGCACCCTGCTGCACCAACCCAAACCAGACAGGAGGAAATCCTCCAACTAGTACAGGGCCAAGAGACCACAATGCAGACACACCTGGGTCACAAGGCATGGTGGGCAAAACACCAGTGGAACAGGAAGTGGGAGAGAGAAAAGGAAGGGAGGAGAACCAGAGCAGGAGGAGAACAGCCACCTGCATGGACAACCACCACCTCCTCCACTGTAGGACTAGCTCTGCATAAAGGGCTCACCAGACCAGAGAGCACAATGGTCACACTCCTCAGAACAGGGCACATTGGGATGAGGCAATACCTCGCGAAGAGGAGAGTCCCAGGTTACACACCAGACTGTGACTGCGGGCAGGGACATGAAACACCAAAGCATGTATGCATGTTCTGCCCAAGATGGGCTGAGAGGAGACACCTCCTGTTCCAAGCAGGGGGATCTACAAACTGGAAGGATCTGGCAAACACAAAGAGGGGACTGCATGCAACAGCTAAGTGGCTTATCCAGGAAGGGGTCCTAGAACAGTTCTCGCTGGTAGGGAAAGAGGACTAGGAGGAAAGGAGGAGAGAAGAAGGGAGAGATAGGACCTGGTGAGAGGAGGACTCGCTAGACACCTAGTATTGTCCGAAGGAAAAACAGAGGCAAAGGAAGCGGCTACGCAGGCTGCAAAGTAAAGGGAAGGCGAGGGTTTTTCGAAGGCTTTTCCCTCGGTCGAAATCTATAGAGCGTGCTGCTTACTCTAGTAGTTAAGAGGTAGACCGGCGTATAAGAATTATCTATCTATCTATTAACAAATAATTTACAGAGAATCGAAGGGGAAGTTTGAACGACTTCTTTCCAGTACTTGTTTACTTCTCGGACTTTGTAAATATCTTCCACTGGAAGATGTACTAGGATGTTTTCGAGGAGTTCCGGAGTATTAAAGACGGCGTGTTGGAGGCCTTCAGCGGAGGGAGGGAGAGGCGCTGGGTTGAAGGGGACTTTCTTCTTCGGTGTGGTCTTGCGTCTCTTGGTTATTGGGTAGGATGCTGGCTTTCTTCTCCTTTTTGGTGGATTACTTGCACCTGAAGCTTGGGAGCCAGTTCTCTTGAGTTTGGAGTCTGTCATTTTTTGAGGCGGATGGAGCTCTAATGCCTTGGTTGACAAAAGGTATGCAGAGACAAGTAATAAGGTGAACACGGTTCGCTAAACCTCTTTTTCCGTCTTAGTCGGTACGAAAAAGTCGCTCACAGTAGGCCAGCAGGTAGGTGATATATATATATACATGCACATCATCTCTCCAAAGAAGAAGAAGAAGAAGACGAGAGAAGAAAAAAAAAAGTCCTTAGGATCGATCATTCGCTGGTTCGACCAATCGTATAACCACAAAAAAAAAAAATCAAGAACATTTTCAGTCTGAGCTTAATCCAGCGGCCTCAAAAGTATTAATACGATACGATACGAACAAATTCTCAGGGAATAATGGCTAGAGACACCTGGATCAAGAAACTCGTGACAAAGACCAAGACTAAGAGCTGCAACGACGGGTCTCTTCCTACGGATTTATTATTCCAAGGAGGAGAATCTACTGCTCGTTTTCCTGAATTTCTGTATCGATCTGAAGGCAACTTTGCAATCTTTCTGATTCTTTGGGTCTCAATGGAGCTGCGCACTCTCATCGATGATTACCCAGCATGTCATGCTATACCCCGGGTCGTGGAGAGAACGGACCGAGATGAGACGGAAATATATCGCGAGGACACTGTGGGATGTAATAATGTTGTCTTATCGCCATGATGTATGTGAGTTAGCCGACGAAAAAAAAAATACATGTATCTGGCGCGCTCTCTCTTTCGCTCTCGCTGACTTTGCCTCGTTTTTCGCTCCTCTTCTCTCGCCTGCCTTGCGAAACTCACCTCACCTTCGTAGCTCGTACAGTATTTTGGAGACCAATCGTCGAAAATCTGATAAACTTTTGCAATACGAAATAGACGATCTGACAATCCAAAGAATTTTTCCTTTCCCTCCCATGAAAACCACCCATTCATAATTCATACAACCGCGTGAACAGATATCCGCGAGACACCCTTCATGGCTACGACGAAGAAATCTTGCGTCCTCATAGAATACCTCCCGATTCATACCTCACCCCAGGACTCTGCGAATAAACAGGAGTTCGCGCAGGCGTAACACTCGCCCGAGCCCTCGCCTGCCCCAAAGGATTATTCACCCTCGCCGCAGCTCTACTACGTCCCTGATCATACGGAATCCCCCTCTGCGCCAAACGATCAATCGCCTTCTTATCCAGTATAACTTTATCCCAATTTCTTGGTAATTTCCTCTCAGCCAGAAGTAAAGTCAATTTCATATTTCGGGCTTTGAATCTTATATCTTCTGCTGAGCGACGCGAGAGTTTGGCTTCGCCGGATTCTTCGAGGGATTGATCGATGGCTTTGAGGTTGGAGTAGCCGATTTTTTCGTCGTCGGCGACGTGGTCGACGATGAGGTCGATGAGAGCGGCTTCTTCTTCGTCGGTCCAGGGGGTTCGTTCGGTTCGGACTGGGGCGGCTGGAGCGAGGACGCGGTTGTATTTGGCGTCGAGTTTGGCTTGTTTGTAGTAATCACTCGATGGGACTTCGCCGTCTTCGGGAGCGGGTGCTGGGCGAGGAGGTGGGATGGCAGAGCCGGGGTTCTTGCGTTGTCGCTTGGATGGGCTGGGAGCGGTGCCTGACGTCCATTCGTGGGCTGAAGGGCCGGCATCTGCGCTATTGCGAGGCTCAATTGTCGGGAATCGTTGCGGTGGTCTTCCTTGGAAGGCAACTTCGGCGCGACGTTGTGCAGCATTGTTGTGGTTGCGGGTATCGTTCTCGAAACCATCATCCTGGGTAGGGTCAAAGTCTTCAGGCACTTCTTCCTCCATCTGCGCACGACTTCGCTTTCCGGTCGCTACTGGAGCTTGAGTCTGTGAGTCCATGTACATTTCGCTGCTGACTCGCACAGCATTCTCTTGTCGATCAAGCAGGCGTGCTTTGGCTTTCCTCGCATTCTGCTTCTGAGTGGCCGCAAAGCTCGCCAGTGCTTGTTGTGCTGTGGATTGTACTTCGGTTGGACCTTCAAAGCTGTCTTGGTCGACTTCAGATCGCTGGCCAGTGGCAAAATCATGCGTGATTACATCGCTGTCCTGGAGCGTGTCATTTGTGGAATACATGCTTGCAACAGGCGCCGGAGCTCCAGCTGCCGGAACTTGGTCAGAGAGGCGCTTTTCACGACCCTTTAGCAAAGCGATAGCGCTCTTGCCGCCCAGGCTCTGTCTCGGAGTACCAGCTTTCTTGTATGTGCCTTTCATCTGCTCAGCCATCTTCTCACTGGCGCGGCGCTCGACTTCCTGTTCGAGACCAGAGACGATGGTCTGTACGCCGCCGGCAGCTTCGATGCGACTGTTGACTTCTGCAACGCGCGCCTCAAAGTAACGCAAGGCATGCGATCGGAAATCGTCCCACCGGAATTGCGCTTTGAGATATCCGTTGGCCGCAGTTGCATCCTTTCCGTCGTCCTGGCCAAATGGCTCCTTGAGAACACTGATGCGCTGGTTGACCATTTCCATTGCCCGCGCAAATTCTTCCTCATTCGCAGAAGCGAGGCCCAGAGTCTTTGCATGTTTGAATTCACTGTCCGCGTCGTAGAAGACATTGTCAATCTCTTCATGGGCGGAGAAGTTTGGCTCAGATTCGATTGCAGCTTCCAGCCTGTGGATAGTGACGTGTGCCGCAAGCTCCAGCCAGAGATCAAGCGCAGCGAACTTGAATTCGCCACCCGCAATGCATGCTGGGAATGCCATGTCAAGACTTTCAAGAGCGCCTGTAGCTTCCTCTGTCCAGTCTGCGGGGTCACACTGAACGAGCACGGTGCGAAGCATGAGGGCCATATTGATTTTGTACAACACATTGTCGGGTCGCCACACAGCGGGCTGGACCTCAGCCATGGACGCGACATTCAACAGAGCGCGTAGCACATAGCGTGGCTCGATGTATTCGACGCTGGTCAAACTGGGCTTGTGGATGCGCAACGATTCCCATCGTGCCGTGAAGAGCTTGTTATGCTTGGAACCAGTGCGCTTGATCTCCTTCCAGGTTTCTGGTGCAGTGTTGGCACCATTCGGCACGAGTAATTGTGTCAGTCTTTCGGCAGCAGAGAGAATGTCTGGTAGGACATCACAGATGACTTCGTGATCAAGTTTGTTGATTTCATCTTGAGAGAAAGACGTTTTTGCAGTTGTGCCCGAGAAGGCGGAGCCAATGGAGTTGCGACGAGGAGTTCCATTTAATTGCTCGTCGAGGCGTGCATCGACGTCCTCTTGGGCCTCCGCATCGGCATCTTCTCCCACGAAGAGGCTGTTCTCGTCGACAGTGGGCAATTCTGGGTTAGCAGTCAGTGGATATTCGCTTCGGGGTACAACGGCGCTCGGCGGCCGGCTTCCGATCAGCAAAACAACTCGCTACCACAAGCGTACCTTCAACAACATCCTTTGTTTTCGTCTGTCGACCGCCTCTCTTCGCCGATGTGTTGGACGCATCATCACCAATTTTGGCAGCCGCTGCATTCGTCTTTTCGATTTGTTGGGGTTCTGCACTCTGACTACGCGTTGTGCGACGCGTTGTTGAAGGTGGAGCTGCCGTCGTTACGCCTGGCGCCGTTGCAGAGTATGCCTTGGCCATTTGGATGGCAATGCAGCAATTTGCAAGCCAGGCGCACTGCCTCTGACTATGCCGTCCGACAGACTCGTCGTCGACGACGGCGCGATGAGTGTTGGTGAGAGTTGTTTGGAGCGAGAGCGAGATTAGGGTGCGTGACCCTAGTCGAATAACAAAGCGGGCGAGCTGCGGCTAAGGCAGCAACGGACATGTCTCAGGCAGCAACGTCACGCAGCGTTTCTTCACAGCCCTGCCGAGCTTGCTCTTGCCTTTCTCCGCTGACAAACGCTGCTCTCCTGCTACTTCACCTCTCTCGCTCTTGCTGTCCCGAGTGAATTGTCACACTCCTCCGCGGGGCTCAGTAGGACCGAGCCGAGGCATGGCATGGCATTGGAACTCGCGCATCCTCCCGTATTGGCAATCTTGTAGACGTTGCGCGAGACGGATGAGGCGGCGGAAGTGCCAAGCAGGATGCGCGATCCCCTGAACGCGGGCGGGTGAGTGACATGGTCGTGGATGAACAGACACATGCCTGCCGCAGCTGCTGCGACCTCTCTTTCTCAAACGTCTCGACCACCGCCCAGTTGTCCATCTTTTGTCGTGTGTCCTCCGCTCTCTGTACCACCACCGCCGCCCACTGCGCGCTTCCATTCCTCCTCGCCCGCGGCTCCCGACCACTCTCCTCCGACTTGCCCACGTCAGCGAGACGTGCCACGGGCACTACCGAGTCTGCTGCATCTCTCCTTGGGCACTGCTGGTTGCGTCCTGAGGACTCCTTCCTCCTAACGACCTTTCTCTTCTACATCTCCTTTACATATTCATCACAATGCGGCTCCGGCGAGCGTCGCCATTGTTACTATTGCTTGCGCCGTCATTGGCTGCAGCCCAAAATGCCGCTGCAAAAGAGGGCACCGAGGTCCTCTCCAACGAGGAGATCCTGTCTCTCAACCGCATAAAAGGTGCAGACTCTATACGAAAGGCTGCCGGCGATGCTGCTGCTGCGAATCCGCCCAATGCCAAATCTACCCGGATATACAAGGGCACAGAGGATGCGCCTGTAGATGGACTGGACGGCAAGCCACACGCAGGGCCCTTTGTGGATCGGCCTGCCGAAGATGGCTCGAAGAAGGCAAAGGGCGACGCTGCCGTTGGCCCCAAGCCAAAGCCCACTTCGCTCAGCAACTTTGGTGGCCAGGACATTCCTGAGAAGAACGATGGAGTCATGAACGATGATACGCGAACACCGCCGAAGAAGGGAACGACAGGGACCGAAGGCGGCATCAGCGAGAAGACAAAGGATCGCATGGAGAAGGAGGGAGTTGTGGCCGAGCAGAAAACACCTCAGATGCCACAAAAGGCACCTCCACTTCCACATAGCGAGGAAAAGCATATTGAAAGCGCCGATGCAGAGAAACGTCCATCTGGAGAGGCAGTCGATGCTATCACTGGAGAGAAGGTGGCAGGGTCGAAGAAGGGAGGCGACTATGGTGACTCAGGATACGGACTGGAGAAGCCTGCGAACCTTCCACCCAAGCCTCACAACATCCCTCATCCTGATGCAAAAGTGCCTACTACGGGCACAAGTGACGACTTTGGTCCTCCAGTGAACGCAGGAGGCGGCAGGGACAAATGGCTCGTCGACACCATGCCAGAGACCGAAGGCAAGACCAACCTGAAACCGCCCAAGGCCAACAGCAACAGCGGCAGCGGCAGCTCCACCCCTTCATCATCCACACCCATCTCCAAGTCCACTCAAGACATGGAATGGCACGAATGGTTCCACTCTTTCGGTCTCTCCTTCACCATGATCATCTTCTCCGAAATTGGCGACAAAACTTTCCTCGTCGCCGCCCTCATGGCCATGCGTCACGCCCGGTTGCTTGTCTTTAGCGCCGCAATCTCCGCTCTGATCGCCATGACCGTCCTCTCCGCTGTCCTCGGCCACGCCTTCCCAACACTACTCCCGAAGAAGTTCACCACTTTCGCCGCAGCCATCTTGTTTTTCGTGTTCGGCGCAAAGAGCTTGAAAGAAGGGCTTGAGATGCCCAAGGATGCGGGCATTGGAGAAGAGCTGCGCGAAGTGGAGGCGGAACTGGAAGAGAAGGAGCATAGCATGCGGAAGAGGGGCAACAGTAAGAGTGATCACAGCCTGTCCGCATATGAAATTGAAGCCGGACGAGGGAGAGGCAAAGGCGAGCTCTCACCTCCTCTATCAAGAAGTCCTTCTCCTCCCAGCAGGCGTGGCGGCGGTGCAGGTCTCGAAAATTTGCTCAGCCTAGTCCTGAGTCCTGCGTGGGTTCAAACATTCATCATGACTTTCCTCGGCGAGTGGGGTGACAGGAGTCAGATCGCCACGATTGCCATGGCTGCTGGACAGGACTACTGGCTCGTGACGCTGGGCGCTATTGCTGGACACGCATGCTGCACTGGCGTTGCTGTTATCGGCGGGCGAGCTCTTGCGGGACGAGTTTCCATGAGAGTCGTCACCATCGGAGGCGCGATTGCATTTTTGGTGTTTGGCTGCATTTATCTGTATGAGTGCTTGACGGAGTGAGGAAGATATACGACGTTTCCCTTTCTGCAAACGACACATCACTTGCCTCATGGCTAGGCTAGGCTCACAATTTTCTTCCATCGAAACAATCGGGAAACAATTCTCTTAGCGACCGGCGCAATCAACGGGTTTGGGCGGCGAGCTGCGGCGACGTCAACGGCCACGGCAACGGCGGATGATGTGTTAACAAAAGGTACGGAAGGCGAGCGGAAAGGTTCTGTAATATGTGTGTGGTCCGGATTTGAGCGAGCAAACCGCTTTCGAGAGAACAGGCATAAAAAAGAGAAAAGAGAAAGAGTGTCCAGAGATGAGTCCAACAGCTTCTGGGGAGGGAGAAGAGAGAATTGAAGAAACAGCGTGAGAGCGTTCATGTTCTTTGTACCTGTAGGAAGAGAGAGATTATTCTTGTGTGTGAATGTGTGAAAGTATATGACAACGAAAGATATCTCTTTTTGCTTGCACATCTTTACTTCAGGATTGCGACAAGGTTCACGTTCAGGTTGCTGACGCCACGGCTCAACAGCAGAATCCAATGGCATTAACAGGTTCAATGTGGCTGCAATGGGTTTCTCCGGTGCGATGGATTTCACTTGCTGTACATTCGAACGTCTTGACCTTCCGATTTCGCGTTCGCTTCGCTCATATCAGACTGCTGACCCCTGACCAGCGTTCATATATCTCTCATATGTTCGTCTCTTCAACAGTCACATCTACCTCCTTAGCACAAGCAGTAAGTCGTCAGGTTGCTGCTGACGCTTGGTTACTCGGGCGTTCTAGTTAATTCGATTGAGTCGATGGTGGACTCATATCAAAATCGCATAGGACCTCTGGCTTTGGTGTAGGTGTGATTTGTTTTGCTTTTGCGATCTCTGCTTCTCTTTTGTCCTTCATGTTGCCCTTCTTCCTCTGCAGGCTTTCAGTCTCCCTCCTCTCTTGGTTTTGTACTTGGACGACGAATTGGTGGGTGTTGTATACAGGTTTGTTATTGTTGATGCTAACGATCACATCTGCATAGTTGGTCTAGGCAGTAAGTCGTCAGGGAAATTCTGACGCTTGTTGATATGACTGTCTCGTGCTAGTAGTTCGTCGGAATCGATAATCGCATCCGTCAATTTCCTGGAACAAGGTAGCCACTAGCTGGGTTTGTGGATGTGATTTGTTTTTGCTTTTGCTTATTCTATTGAGCTCTTTGCTAAGCGATTGGAATCTTCTTTTCTCCAATTGTTCCTTTTGCGCTCAAAGCCTGATGGACGGACTTTATCTATGGCTTTGTGGTCGTCGATGTCAACGATCATATCTGTATAGTTGGTCTAGGCAGTAAGTCGTCAGGGGAGTCGGACGCTTGCCAATGTGGCTGTCTCGTTCAATTGGTTCGTCAGAATCGATAGTCGCGTTCGTCGCTCCATGTGGAGAGATTGGCAGGGGGCTCGGATGCGGGTGTGATTTGTTTTTGCTCTCGTTTCTGACCTTTTACGGATTGTCTTTACTGTCCTTAGGTGTGACCTGCTGCCTTTGCTCCTTTTGTTCTTGCTGCCCAAGGCTATGCTACGATTATATATGGATCGACTCAGAGTCTTTCTTAACGGTCACATCTGCACGATTGGCCGATGCAGTAAGTCGTCAGAAGACTGCTGGCGCTTGTCGAGATGGCCGTTCCAGTTGCCCCTGATCAAGTCGATAACAGTATTTGTCCAAATCAGAGAAGTTGCCTATCAATCGTGTGGGTGTGCTTTGTTTTGCTCTCCTTCTTGTTCTTTTTGCGGATCGTCTTTGATTCCCTTCGACGGTATGCTGTGCTCCTTTTGCTCCTCCTGCCTCGTGTTACTCTTGCTGCTTCCCTGCAGAGTTAATATACGGGTTGCCTTAAAGGCGCCTTCAACGGTTATACCTGCACCATTAGCACAAGCAGTAAGTCGCTAGGAGAATGCTGACGCTTGTTGATCAAACGGCTGGTTATTTGTGATCTGAGACAAGTGCAGTATGCTAAACTTGTCAAAGTCACAGATTATACCTCTGCTTCGGTGCAGGTTTGATTTGTGTTTTTTTTTTCTTGGTACTTTTGCTCAACTCTTTGCGTCTTCGCCGTTGATTTTTGCGATGGTGTAAGTCGCTCCTTTTACTTCACGTGTCTCTTGTGCTCACTTCCTTCCTGTAGCCTGGCTTGGGCTATTATGATATATGAGTTGTTTCGTGGGATTCTTAACAGTCATATCTGCCTTCTTGGCTTAAGCAATAAGTCGTCAGCTAATGTCTCTGACGCTTGCTTATGTAGCTATAGCATAACCCGGCCCCGATGCTAATTAGCATTGGCAGGTTGAACGTATTCTCTATAGAGACAGGAGGGCAGACGTGGTTTGTTATGCTTCGTTTTGCCTCCTTGTTGTGTCCGACGGTCCCCTGCTTTCTTTTGAAGTTCACTCTCGTCACCTTTTGCCCTACTTCTTGCCTAGATTTGTAACATTTATATCCGAGTTGTCCCAAAAGTCTTTCTAACGATCACATCTGCCTCCTTGACGCAAGCATTAAGTCGTTAGGTTGCCGCTTACGCTTGTTAAATAGCTGTGGAGTCGATCGGGCTCGAACGGAAACTAATATCCGTGTGCCAACTGAAGGCTTCGATAGTGTCAAAGTGCAGGTGTAGTTTGTTTTGCTTCGTGTCTTTTTGCATCTAGGCATTCACTTCCTCGGTTCTGTGCAGGGACCCTCTTACTGCAAACCTGCTAGGGCCTGCAGCATTGATGTACGAGTTATCTACATATCGCTTTAACAATCATACCTGCACTGTTAGCTCAAGCAGTAAGTCGTCAATCAATGCTTATCGATGCTTGCTAGTAAGGCCGGCATATGCATCTTCACTACGAAGTACAATCGGTGCTTCGATGGAAGAGGGCAATCCGGGCTTGCAGTATAGATATGATTCGTTTTGCTTCGTTACTTTTTGAATCCAAGGACTCCACCTCTCTAATCTCGTCCCTCACTCTGCCCCTTTTTGATCGAAAGTCTCCTCTTACACTGCAGGCTTTATAATCGGGTGTCTGTTGCTGGTCCTTCAACGATCACATTTGCATTCTTGGCTTAAACAGTAAGTCGTCAAGTCTTCTAGCGCTTGTCAACGTCGACAGTAAAAGGATTTCGGCTCGGAAGCAAACTTGCATCCCTCCTACATCCGGTTACCTCGCAACGTCGAGTTCAGATGTGATTTGTTTTTGCCCTTTTGCCTCCGAAATTCTCGTTTCGCCCATAAGCGATGCCTTTTCTCCCTCATTCTTTTTGCTCACCTCAGCCTAGGCATTCCAGCCTTCATATTCATTCACCTATCACGATTATCTCAACAGCCACATCTGCCCCTTTAGCTCAAGCAGTAAGTCGTCAGCATTGTGACGCTTGCGTGTTCAGGCTGGTTATTGGCAGAGGTTCAGGATATCTGTATTCTGAACTGCCAACAGATCCATGATCGCAGAGCTAAAGTGCAGATGTGATTTGCTTTTGCTTCTTTTGCCTCTAGTATCCCCCTTTCCTCCCTTAAATCCCTTCTCTCCTCGCTCTTTTGGCTCACCTGAGCTTCTCGTTCTAGTCTTCATATTCACTTACCTATCGCTGTCGTTCAACAATCACATCCGCCCCTTTAGCTCAAGCAGTAAGTCGTCAACTTCTTGATGCATGCTATATATGGCCGAACGAAGCAGAGTTGAATCGATTATGATTGGACCTCTCCAATCGTTGGGCCAGAGCTCATAACGCAGATGTGGTTTGTTTTTGCTTCTTTTTGCACTTTACATTGCCTTATCACTTCCGACGCTTACGTCTCTTTGATTGATCCTCTTGCTCGAAACTGATCGTACAGTGTTTCGTGAGACTTTGGTTGTTCGTTCGTTCTTTTTCCCCGTGCTCGGATCGCTGGTGACGCCAGCCTTGTTATTCGCCCCTATTCGCTTTCATCCAACGACCACATCCGCCCCCTTAGCTCAAGCAGTAAGTCGTCAGGTTTCTGACGCTTGCTTCAGGAGGGCTACGTGCCATGTCCGCAGATTGTCGATTTAACTGATCTGTAACGTGTGACACGTTCGGCACCTAGAGCTATAACGCAGATGTGGTTTGTTTTTGACAAAAAATTCTTTTGCGTTCAACGTAGACCACCGGAGAATGCTTCCAGAGAAGGATATTATTGATGCATTTCGACAAGCATTTCTGACCGAATGACTTGAGCAATGACCCTTTTTGCTTTTGCAAAAGCCACTTTCCGTTGCTGTTCTGTCGGACAACCTACACCTGACAGCCTTCTCTCATTCAGACACCCAGCCATTATGAAGGCTCTTCTGCAACGAAGGTCGGCAGTGTCCATAATCCTCCCAAGCTTTCCAATTGGTTCCAATCTCACAAAGTCTCCGAATAGCAAGCAAATCACCCAAAGCTCATATACCATCCGCATTCTGCCCTTCACAACGACCGCACCCGCAGAATTGGCTCAAGCAGTAAATCGTCAAGGAATCATTATGATATTTGCCATTAATACCAGTCTCTGGTCCTCTTACGAGGGCGCAAAGGTCTCTGGGTGGACCCAGGATGGTGTTGTCAATTGAGTCGGTGCGGCCAGTCGCTTTTTGCCTTTTTTGTTTCATCTTTATGTATAGTTCTTTCGATTGCTATCGTGAGAGTAGGAAAGGAAAATGTGCGGTTAGTTGTGTTGAGCTTTGCTTTCGTATTTCTGACTTCTCCAGTGCCTTCGAATTCCTCAAGTCCTCTTGCTCGTCAGCAGCTAGACAGACTTCATGAACCATTGGCATTCTACCCTATCCAACGACCGCATCAGCTCACTTGGCGCAAGCAGTAAATCGTCGGCAATGGGCATGGCGTTTGTGAATGGCCAACATGCTGACTGTCTCGAGAGCATCGAACCCTCCTATGTGCCGTCAGTGACTTGCCAGGATCGATCGAGCTGATGCGGTTGTTTCGTTCTCTTTTTTTGCTCTCCACGTCCGTCTTCGATCGTTCTCGATATCATCCCAGAAGAGCGAGAACTGATAGGAAAAACGGCTGATCGAGAAAGCCACTCCTGCTTTAGCAAATGCTTCAATTCGTGCAAGTTGATCTACACGACTATGGTAGTGAGAAAGTCAACATTTGGTGCGCTGTTTATGTAAAGTTTCCTACTACCTGTGGGGGTATCGCAACAACGAAGATTGCTCTTATACATCTTTCTCCCCCTCTTATCCCAAACAAGAACGCCGTGGCTGTCAAACTTTCGCATAATCATCATATCACACATCCGGCATTCCTCCTATCCTCTTCTCTTCTTCATGAAGAAGAAGTCTGTGACTCTACAGCCTCGCCCTCTCCAATCCAGTCCAACCATGCTGCTGAGCAATCATCTCCGCACAACGCTCACCGATAGCAAGAACAGTAAGCATAGGGTTGATAGATGGCATCTCTGGGAAAACACCAGCATCCGCGATACGCACGCCCTGGAGTCCTCGGATCTTGAGTTCTGGATCAACGACTGCCATGTGGTTGGTCTTGACATCACCCATCTTTGTCGTTCCAGCAGGGTGGTAGACAGTGTGAGCTACACGACGACCATACTCGGACAAGTCCTCATCAGATTGAATCGCAGGTCCAGGGGCGATTTCTCGCTTGATCCAGTCTTTGAAAGGAGCTTGTTCGGCGATTTTACGTGCGGCTTTGAGGCCTTCGACGATCGTGGCGGCGTCGTAGCCTTCTGGGTCGGAGAAGTAGCGGAAGTCGAGGGCGGGCTTGACGGATGGGTCGGCGCTGGTGAGGTAAAGCTTTCCGCGGGATCGTGGGCGAGGGATGTTGGGTGTGACGCAGAAGGCTTCCTTTGGAACGTCGTAGCCGAGACGTTCGGTGTTGTAGACGAATGGGACTTGGTAGCAGTGGGCCATGATGTCGATGATATCGCCATCGTTGCCTGCGGCGTTTGGTCGTTCGCGGCGGAGGAAAATGGCTGCGTCGGAGTCCATGACGGTCATGTTGTGGTCGACTTCCTTGTTGAGTTCCCACATGATGATGGATTCTGGGTGGTCGAGCAGGTTCTCGCCGACACCTGGGAGATCCTTGATCACGTTGATTCCGAGGTTGTTGAGTTGGTCCTTCGGTCCCAGACCAGAAAGCATGAGAAGTCGAGGAGTGTCGACTGCGCCTGCACTGAGGATGGTCTCAGACTTTGCTGTGAGAATGTGCTTCTTGCCGTCTTGCTGTGTCACGTTCACACCGGTGACCTTGGTGCCTTGAACGTTGACTTTGCTGACCCAGGCATTTGTGAGGACAGTCAAGTTTGGCCTTCGCTCATCTCCTCGGAGGATAGGGTGGATGTATGCCACACTGGCACTGCTTCGGCGGCCATCATCTGGGTTGTATGAGACAGACAAGAAACCAATACCTGGGTGAAGAGCACCAGTCGATCGAATTTCCTTGTTGTAGTCGTGAACAACGGGGATGTTCAAAGCCTTGGCTCCGGTCTCAATCCAGTCCTTGGTCAGCTGGTTTCGGTGCCTCTCGTGCACTGGCTGCACAGTATTCTTGAGGTTGTCAAGAACGCGGGTGAAAGTCTTGAAGTCCCATCCCTTGCAGCCCTGGGCAACCCAGCGCTGGCAGTCGTGCTCAAAAGGTCGGAAGCTGATCAGGGTGTTGTGGCTGGAGCAGCCTCCCAGAACCTTGGCGCGGGAGTGACGAATGTGAGAGTTTCCGTGTGGTTGCTCGGTCGTTGGGTAGTCGTAGTCGAGCTCGCCGCCCAGCAGCTTCAGCCATTCTTTGAGCAGAAGCACGCGGTCATCCATGAAATCCGAAGGGCCGGCCTCGATCAACAGGACTTTCTTGTTTGGCAGGTACTCGGACAGACGCGCAGCGACGACACAGCCCGCCGTGCCTCCGCCCACGATGATAAAGTCATAGCTGTTGACATCCTGAGCGTTCAGCTCGTTGGTGGTGCCGCTGGCGCTCATATTGATGGTCGATTGTATGCTTTATCGGTGTATGGCAGGAATGTAGATAAGCCTGATTCTTTGTTCTCAAGCAAAGACCGATACACCCGAAAGACGTACGAGTGGACTACGTACTGAATAATGAGAGAGGGAGGAGCGAGGCTGGTGCAGACTGAGAAAGAAAGAGGCAGAGGGCAAAGGCCAAGCTCTAGTAGTTTTAATGTAAAATCCTCACGACCCTCTCCCAGCGATACAAGAGGGCTCCACCCGCTGACCGCGAGTCTTATGGTTGTCGCGCGGCCTCTCCCGCCGCGCCTCTTCTGCCTCTGGATGCGTCGGGATCATGGATACTCACGCGACGCATCTCGCAACGCGGTCGATATGCAGCACTAGAGCTCTCGGGATGGCTTCCTTCGCTTCCCACGGCCTGCGCCAAACGTGCGAGGGCTGCGGATGGAAGTCGGCGAGACGCTGGCTAGCGGGCAGTGTATACGTCAGATGTCTAGGGTGCCATGGATTTTCTGACCGCACAGATGTCTTGTCCATTGGCCATGACCTCAGCTTGAGCGGTCGTCGTGCCAGATTGAGTGAGTCTCACAAGTTTCACCGCCGCCCCTCGCTTTGCCGAAAGTCGATGGCCGACCTCACCTTCTTGTGCCGCGCGGATCCCAGCCTCGCCACACTGCTGCCGCTGCTGCTGCTGCTGCTGCTGCATCTCGCTGTTCATGTCCAGCCTTCGGTAACCGCCATCCACTCGCATTAAAAATCTTTTCTGCCAGCGCCTAGTCCCGCAATCTGCGCAATCGAGCATTAGTTCCTGCACCCAAGCTTTTTGCACGAACGCGAACCCGGTCCCACCTCTCCAGGTGATCGGGAGCCCTTGCTGCATTCGAGCTAGTCTGCTATCTGTCGTATCTTCACTTGCTAGCAATCGTATCGCATCACTTCTCTTGTGCATTCGATCCCTCACTGTGCAGAGGCCAAAACACTCAACCCAAGCATCCCCGGGAGCACCGCTGTAACCTCACACCATGGCGTCGATCCAGTACGAGCAACAGTCCCTCTACTATGGAGGCAAGCGACGGACGACCAGCGACACTTTTCAATCAATAGATCCTTCGACTGGAAAGCCAATAGCGAACATTTGCAAAGCAGACAAAGCATCGGTCGATGCGGCGATCAAGTCTGCGCAAAACGCCTTCCCAAAATGGTCGGCAATGTCTCCGATGGAGCGCTCCCGTATCCTCCTGAAAGCAGTAGCACTTCTCAGACAACGAAATGATGAGCTGGCCAAGATCGAAACTCACGATACCGGAAAGGCTTTTTCAGAGACGAGCGTCGTAGATGTGGTGACAGGCGCTGATGTGCTGGAATACTACGCAAATTTGATCGCCTCCGGAGGCCTCAATGGAGAGACCACAACTCTTCGACCAGATGCTTGGATCTACACAACAAAGGCACCTTTGGGAGTATGTGCTGGCATTGGCGCATGGAACTATCCCATTCAGATCGCCCTCTGGAAATCTGCACCGTGTCTGGCAGCGGGAAACTGTATGGTCTACAAGCCTTCGGAGTTCACTCCACTCCACGCTTTGCAGCTCGCAGAGATTTACACAGAAGCCGGTGTGCCTCCTGGAGTTTTCAATGTGGTGCAAGGAGCCGGTGACGTGGGTGCTATGCTTTCCGGCCATCCTGCGATCAAGAAGGTCTCCTTCACTGGACAGGTCAGCACGGGCATGAAGGTCGCTGGTTCGGCCTCAGGCGGCATGAAGTATGTGACTATGGAGCTCGGAGGCAAGTCACCTTGCATCATTCTCCCAGACGCAGACGTCGAAGATGCCGTCAACGGCGCCATGATGGCAAACTTCTTCTCAACTGGTCAAGTCTGCACAAACGGCACAAGAGTCTTCGTTCCCAAATCCATGAAGAGCAAATTCGAAAAGGTCCTTCTGGAGCAAATGGGCAACATCCGAGCAGGCGATCTCTTTAGCGAAAACACAAACTTTGGCCCTCTTGTCAGCGAAACACACTACAAAAAAGTCAACCAATACATCAAGCACGGCATCGAATCCGACAAGGCCAAACTCCTCTACGGCGGTCTCGGCAAACCCGAAAACGCCTCCCCAAATGGCTTCTGGGTCAAACCTACCGTCTTCACAGACTGCACAGACGACATGCTCATCACAACAGACGAAATCTTCGGACCTGTCATGTGTATCCTTCCATACGATGACTCTTCAAATGATTGGCTTTCCAATCTCATCTCACGAGCCAACAACACGAAGATGGGTCTCGCAGCTGGTGTCTTCAGCAAGAACATTGATCTTGCTCATAAGGTTGTGGGACAAATTGAAGCTGGTATTACATGGATTAATACGTGGGGTGAATCGCCGGCGGAGATGCCGGTGGGAGGTTGGAAGTTGAGTGGTTTGGGGGTGGAGAATGGGAGGAGAGGGTTGGATAATTGGGTGCAGAATAAGAGTACGCTTGTGGAGATGGGTGGAAAGGTGCCGACTGCTTTTCCGAAGTTGTAGATGTATATACCAGTGTAGAAATGGAAGAATTGAAATGAGGCATGAAGTCTACAGTATGATCGCGATGAGAGTGAACTTCACAACGACCACTATTTCTCATGCTCAAAAAGTCCTGCCCCGCTCCGCTCCGCGGCTCGCTTAGGGGCAGGAGATGAAGCTACATGATCAGTCTAGCTACATTCGTCCACCAATGGGCTTGTAGCACAGTGGTAGCGTGAGTTTCACCGCATCGAAAATTCCTCGTTTCATATCCTAACACCGTTCAGGCGCACGCTTTGCATGACCAATCGGTCGCCAGTTCTGCGTGAGGTCTAGGGTTCGATCCCCTACTGGTCCAAACTCCTCAATGCCTTGGGTTTAATGCCCTTGAATGCAGTATCGTTTTTGCAACTTTTTGGTGGTGGAGGTGAAAAGTGAACGAATATTGCTTTTTTTTTTTTTGCATGTTCCCGAGAGATGCTGCGGCCTGTTCTACACAGCGACAACGGAGGAGCTGCGTCTGTCGTTTGCACAGTTCTGCGTAAGGCTTAGTTGTGAAGTTAAAGTGCGGTATAAAAAATTTCGATTATAAGTATGGATCTTCATCTGTGTTGCGACATGATGCGCATTCCTTGCTCTGCTTATGCGTGCGATACTGTCCCCAGAGCTTTTTCATCATCCTGTATCGATATTGATGCCTGTGTAGGTTTGCATTTTGGCTTGTGGCATTTTCGGCATTTTGTTGGTGGGGCAGCCGCTTGTGCCAAGTCCTGGTGAGGTGAAGCTTTGCGCCTTCAATTGGAACTGTCAAATTCTGACTGGGCGTATCGTCAATTTCTTCGCCCGACCAATGCGACACGACACAACTTGAGAATTTCGGTTGTCGCTGCGTGCCGCACTTTCTCGAGACACTGCTGAGGCGCTGAGGCTTTCCACATCATGCTGCTGATGCGATGGGTGGTACAATGTCAAATTCCGTCTGTGGCATTCCTGCCATGGCCGTTGTAGTCGCCGGATGCGGAAAGACCTTTTCAGCACGAGATCCTTCAGCACTTGCCTTCGGCGTGAACGGGCACAAGAGCGAGCTGACTTGAACGACGCCTACTTCACATCAGTTACATATTGACGGACTGCGAAGCCGTATGGTAACGCGAAATTCAGCGGGCCGATTGAGAGCATTGAGTCGTCGTAGCTCAGAGACAATGTCCGGATATGGGAGTAAAGGTAGGCACAAACAAAGGACTGACGGACCGCAGTTGAGCAAAGTCACCTCGATGGCCATACCTTTCAAGGCGTTGCTCTGTTTCCATGCGTTCCAGGCAACCCGGAAAGGACCTGGTAAATCAGCCGACTGAAGACATGGCGGCGGAGTATGCGCAGCAGAAGCAGTTACGAAAGCGGTATAAGACGTACGGCTGGTTCGATCATGGAAATTTCGACCATGGGGAAAGCTCGCATCCATCCAGGCACATACGCTTTGCGGATCGTTCACAGCAGCCTCGCAATAGGAGAGGATCCATCTTGAATGTCCTGGGGAAGCTTAATCCTGCATTAAAACTTGCACTTGGTGTCGTGGGCTTCGTCCTGCTCTCAGCACCGGTGCTAGTCATTCTCAGCAAAATCAGCTTGTTTGGCGTGCAGTCCCTCTGCCAGAGGGACATTCTGCCCCAAGGATCTGGAATCTGTAATCATGCCTGGACGAAGCCATCAACAGCAGTTCTACCTTCCGTTCCAGTGGGCAAGACTCCGTTGACGACCACATTCTACGAACTATTGGAATTGAACAAGATTTCACCTTCGCTCGCGTTTGTCAGCATGCCTCTTTTCATGATCGAGACGAACCTTTCCACCATCCTTCCAGCTGTTCAAAGCGACCTGCCTGGAACGAACGTCGACGCACTGAGGAAGAGCAGCTCAAAAGCATTCCGGCTAGCTGATCAATTCAGCACCAAAGACACTAAATATCGACATTCAAGTTCGATATGGAATGTACATGGCATAGCAGACTTCAGCTCCTCAATCGAGCAACTCCGAACTGCACTACCGGCACAATCTGATTTCAAGACTTGGTTCACAGAACTTCTCAATAACAACATACCTTTCCGGTCCGATGAGACACTCAACTACCAACTCCTGTCACTCTACGATAACTTTATCATGCACCAGCTCCCATACCTTGAAGATCTTGTTTTCTCCGCCGGGGCTACTAAACTCGCGATCCAGGAACTGCTTGGGCGCATCGGACAGCTTGAAACCGAACTGATCAAATCCTCTCATGCGTCCTATGCTGATACGCTCGGCATCATGCGCCTTTCCGCCAAGTGGGCTCTCGAAGTCGTCACGCGCGCAGAAGACCACTACAGGAATCTCTCCACTTCCCTCTTCTCTCTGTTCAAGCGTCTTGGACCTGAGATGGAGAGCTATGAGAATTGGTGGGCTTTGTTCGCATCGAGAAACGCCGTGTCGATCACGCGACTGAGAGACATCGTAATGGCCGAGAGCGAACAGCTCGCAGACTTGTTCGCGATAGCTATGCCGGTACAGGAAATGGTCGACAAACTGACGACAGGGTTCCATGAGGACGAGGAGACGCAGGAGAGAGTCAAGCGGAAGTTGGAAGAGGCTGCGAGGGAGCGAAGAATCGAGGGTATCGATTTCATGTAGGCGCTGCATAACAACTCAAATAAGTTTTATAACTCGTGTTTTGTCCGTCGGCATTGGAAGCCAACTTGTCACTTCGCCAAGCAAGAAATTGTGCATTTGACAAAGATCAAATCCCATTTCTCCTATCTTATCTCCTCGATCCTACCTGCGCCTGTATATATACATCGCATAAACACATACAACCACTACTATCTCCTCCTCAACGCACATATGCAAGTGCGAAGCACGCACATAAAAGTCCACTTTAGCCGATCTTATCAAGGAACCAAAGCTTTCAAGATCACGCAATTGCCGCTCTAACCAATCAAAATTGAGCCTGCCAACCTTCTAGAAAAGCTAGAAAAGCCGGAGTGGACACCCGGAAGCCGGATCTAGATTTCTCTCAAGTCAATCCTTGCTGTGGAGACTCGTCATAGAAGTTGCAGCTGCAGATTTGTTGCAGCTCGTGCAGATTGCAGCTTGTGCAGAGTTGCAGAAGAGAGTAGCAGTGAAGAACTTCGACAGCGGGTCGTCGGTTCGATATTCCTGTATCTTCTCTTGTTCGCGCCTGTGGGTAGAGAAGGTGCACGGTACGTGCTACGCGGATATTGAGCTTTCGTTCCTTCCGAGAGCTATAGCAGGAGCACGTTTTCTGCTCTCGCTCTTCCGTACGAAAGTGGCAGAACCGGTCGTATTATCTTGCCGAAGCACGAGACAAGCTACGCTGGAACTGACTAATGCTCTTGCAGCCTGGCCGGGGGGATAAGGATGAGGAGAGGCTGAATCGGACGATTTTCTTTGCTCTCGGATTTTAGAATTGGTTGGACCCCGGCGCAAGCACGTTTTTGGCTTCGATGACTTCAAGATTGTTGTTGTTGATCTTGGAGCTGAGTTTAGGATTTGCATTCTATAACGAGCACTGTTCTGGTATTGCGTGACTGAGATAGCCGAATATGTTTGATGTGCCTCTTCTTCTTCTCTTCTGTCAGGCCACTCTGACCATGCGCTGAGGTTCATTGTTGCGATTTGAAAGAGGAAGGTGGA
Organism: Cercospora kikuchii; assembly: GCF_019650295.1. Classification (NCBI taxonomy): domain Eukaryota; kingdom Fungi; phylum Ascomycota; class Dothideomycetes; order Mycosphaerellales; family Mycosphaerellaceae; genus Cercospora; species Cercospora kikuchii. Next base: position 377,894 of record NW_025408587.1, read on the forward strand.
TTTTACTTGCTTGGTCTCGTCTCCTCCATTGGCACGCAGCGCGCAAGTACCGCGTATCATCTCACCGTTCGAGACGCCAGTTTCTCTCTAGTTACCGAGCTAGAACAACTCCATTCTCGCGACGGCGTAAAACGCCGCGCGATCGCGCGCATAAACATTTACTCCAAGAAAGTGCCCGACCCCCCTTCCTCTCTTCCCAACTTTACCCCTCCACTCCGCGACGGACGCGACCACAAAAATGGCCAACCTCCAAACCTCATCGCCGCAGCGGCAACAACGCCTCTCCGACGTCCTCCCCCCACTCATCTTCGGCACCGCAACCTTCAACTACCAATACAACCCCGACCCCTACGAACTCGACACCACAGGCCTCGTCCACAAAGCACTCGAATACGGAATCCGCGCATTCGACACCTCACCCTATTACGGCCCATCCGAAGAAATTCTCGGCTCCGCACTCGACTCCTCCTTCGTTCGCGAGAATTTCCCTCGTCAAGACTTCTTCCTCATCACCAAAGTCGGACGGATCGCGAGCGATGAATTCGATTATTCGAAAGAGTGGGTTTATCAGAGTATACAAAAGAGTTTGAAACGACTAAAGAGCGAGTATTTGGATTTGGTATATTGTCACGATGTGGAATTTGTGAGTGAGGATGAGGCGATGGAGGCGATTAGAGAGTTGAGGAGAATAAGAGATGAGGAAGGGACGATTAAATTTATTGGAATTTCGGGGTATCCGCTTCCTGTGCTTTGTGGGATTGCGAAGCGGGTGTTGAGGGAGACGGGAGAGCCGTTGGATGCGGTGATGTCGTATGCGAATTTTACGTTGCAGAATCAGTTGTTGGCTACGCAGGGGATGAAGGAGTTGAGGGAGGCGGGGGTGGATGTTGTGCCGAATGCGTCGCCTTTGGGAATGGGGTTGTTGAGGCGGGAGGGGGTGCCGCTTGGGAGCATGGGGGATTGGCATCCGGCGAGTGATGGGATGAGGGCGGCGGTGAAGAGGGCGAGTGATTTTTGTGATCGATATGATGAGAGGATGGAGGTTGTTGCTATTCGGTATGCGTTGGAGAGTTGGTTGAAGATTGGGGCGGAGGTGGGATCGAGAGGTGATCCTGCTTCGGGTGTGCCGTGGCAGCGCGAGTCGAATGAGCAGGTTGGAGGGAATCGATTGGGAGTGTCGGTCATGGGTGTCAGTAAGGCGAGTGAGCTCGACAAGACGATGCGCGTATGGCGTAGTATCTTGGACGGGCTGGAGAACGGCGCCGAAACTGCTCGTCTTGCAGGGCGATGGAGTCGCGACCACGAATGGAGCATCAATCGACGACGAGCAGTGCAGATTTTGGCAGACGGCATCCAAGAGCATCTGGATGAGTATCTGGACTTTTGCTGGGACAGTCCAGGCGCAGGCTTTGTGAACAAGCGCGCAAGAAAGCAAGAAGATGGACGACTTTTGCAGCCCGAAGTTGCCGCGGATGCCCCGTTCACCCCTGCTGCATCTCCGCCGCCAGATGAGATACCCTACCCTAATGATGCAACTCTGGCACTTCGCTAGCGAGAGCTGCTGCGACGCGAGACATGTCGATGTCATCGCTTGTTCGTATGGGAGGCAGATGTTGACGATGGGATGATTTCTGGTGCAGATTGGCGCGTTGAAAATTTCAAACCCCGATCTATCAGGGCCGGGTATAGCATGGAGTCCATACATGGAGGTGGGGAGAGTTTGAATGGTTGTATAGACAGGCGGCTCACGCTGACATGAAGCATGGCGGCTATCGATGATTTGTGTTAGAGGTGACCAGACGAAACGCATGTTGCTCGCGCGAGTGCCGCCATGTGCGCTCTGCGGCTCTGTTGGGCATTCCCATACTGTCTGATGAAGTGTTTGCCGTCCCGACAATCGCAGCGCTGTGAAACAGGATGGGGACTGTAGCCATTTCAACGTGCAGCTGTCGAGCTTGTCGCTGACGAAGCTCTGGTTTAGCGGAGGTCGTCGCTGCATGCATGACGCCAGAGGTGATCGTCAGCACAGACGCTCCTTCGTGCCTATGCGGCTGCTGTGCTGCTGCTGTTGCTGCTGCTGCGACTCCGACGTGTCCGGCGGCTTATGAGATCTTCGCGGCCCAACAACCACCACGACGACATCGAATACACCTCTGCCAACTTCGCATGGTTATGGACCATTCTTTCCCCCACTCCCACCACCCTTGGCCGACAACTTAGTGCGCCGTGGATCGCTCTCACTGAAACACCGCCGGCCGGCATCGCCCCTCATATACCACAACGAAACACCATTCACCGCGTCGTGCTGCCTACCTCACGTGCTCCAACCCTCCACCGACAGGGAAGTACCCAACGGCTGCCTTGGCCACCGCCGTGCTACTCTGCTTGCCCGGACGAGCTATTCACTACGACCACACCCATCCCGGCGACAGCCCAATGCGCTCCGCGAATATCAACTGGATGCTGCGCTGAGAACGGCAAGCGCGGAGTTCCGGTCACTTCACCATGGGCAACAGCTCATCCAAAGACGAGCGCAAGGCCGGGAGACCGGCTGGCGACAGACAGAATGCCGGTGCCACAGCAGCACCTTCACAGCAAGCTTCGACAGAACGATCCGCCGGGCGAGTATATGTTCGAAGTAATGGCAACACGAGTGCGCGGGGCAGCAGCAACAACCTATCTCTGCTCCGGATAGTGCGGGGAGATCGAGATGAGGCCGATGCTGCACAGGCAGACCGTCCCCGGGAGACGAAGCAGGAGCGAGAAGCACGACGGGCGGAACGCGAACGGCAGGCGCGGATCAAAGAGCGGGAACGCAGTATGCGGGAAGAGCATGTTGATGGCGGGTACCTAGTGACATTGGGCGTGTACGTCGGCGTCGAGGACTTCAACAAGCAGGTCGTGAGACAGCTGCAGATTGAGCGGAGACTGGCTCCGTTCTGGAGGGGACTCGATGATCACTCCGACTCATGGACAGAAGCACAGCTGGTCGCAGCTGCACGAGGACTGCCGATCCCCGCTGCAGATGAAGTGCCTGCAGAGATGGCAAGGAGCACTTCGCAGGCCTCCAACGATGCACGCTCGTCCGAAGTCAACGTCAACAGCTTGACAGTTCCCATCACTGGCCGATCACAGTCGTACCAGTCAGATAGATCGACGTCCTTATCAGCGTCACATCCTGCATTCTCGACGAATTCTGGTCCCTCCTCTCCCACTGGCCAAGCCACATCACTGCTCCGAGGGCGTGCTAAGACGCTCGCATCTCTCGCGAGCGGGAACAAGGGTCAATCACCAGATTCAACTCCTCAAGAAGTGAAGCTGCCAAATGATCCCAACGTTAATGGCCAACCGCTTGAAGCCTACCTCTACAAGGATGTTCTCGAATGCCCCATTTGCTTCATGTACTACCCTCCCTACCTGAACCACACTCGATGTTGCGACCAGCCCATCTGTTCGGAATGCTTCGTCCAGATCAAGCGACCAGATCCGCATCCACCAGAGCATGAGCAGCCGGGCCAGCAGCGGCCGCCAGAGGAAGAAGCAGAACAACTGGTGTCGGAAGAAGCAGCATGTCCGTTCTGCGTGACACCACAGTTTGGTGTGACTTACGAGCCACCGACTTTCCGAAGAGGTCTGGCATATGCAAACCAACCGAATGGAAGCTTAAAGCCACATGCTTCAGCAATGTCATCATCTACATCACTGCAAGCGCAGACAGGACGTCGTAGAGCTACATCTCTGTCCGCGAATGCTCCAAATGTTGTCACAACGGACAGAGTGCGGCCGGACTGGGCCAAGAAGCTTGCAGATGCAAGAGCAAACTTGCTGAGGAGATCAGCTGCTGCTACTGCGCTACACAATGCAGCCTATGTGCTGAACAATCAAGGAGATGCAGCTGGTAGAGTTGGATTCGCCGTTGGGCGGCGGCGACGAACACTGTTCGGTGACAGTCCGAGCGCTAGTGGAAGCGGGACCCCACGAGAAGGCGACAGCAGCGACATTGCTGGGGGCAGAACTAGCTCGCGGAGAGCTCGTGTTGAAGATCTTGAAGATCTGATGATGATGGAAGCAATTCGACTGTCTCTGCAGGCGGAAGAGGAGCGAAAAGCAAGAGAGGAGAAACAGGCTGCAAAAGATGCGAAGAAGAAGGCGAAGGCGGACAAGAAGGATGAGAAGAAGGCGGAAAAAGCTGCCAAGAGGAGTGGCCGAAGTGGCTCGTTGTACCAAGTCGGGACAAACGACAGCTCGAGCAGTTGGGCTGGAACGAGTGCCATGGCTCGCTCAACGAGCAACCTGGGCGCACAACCAACGATACCTGAAGAAGAGATCCAAGGAAAAGGGAAACAGCCCGCCCAGGACTTTGCTGGATTCAATCCTTTGACGGAACCCACCTCCACATTAAATCAACCTGCGTCGGCATCTTCGGCGCCGGAGAGCGCACAACAACATCTCGAAGCACAAAGAGCGCGATTCGAGTCGGAATCTAGCCCGGTTCCTGCGCCAATGCGTCCCACGCACCATTTTCGAGACTTGTCAGGCGTCTCCGGAGTATCGTCCGCTGCTTCCTCTTTTGTCGACTCTGGAGCCAACTCCAACTTCTCTTCACATAGTGCGAGTGGATTGGACGTGAGTACCGGCGGTGCTCAGATGGACGGCACAAGTTCACGATCTGGAGCTGCCGCAGCAGGCGGCGAGCCTATGCTCAACTTCCAGTCTCTCACTGCCATGATCGAATCGGATGACAAGGCTCACTCTCAGCATCTCGAGCATGCTGGATCTTCGAGCCCGGCCGCTGAGCAATTGAAGGAGCCTTCGCCCACTGGATCTCCGCTGCCATCACCTGGTCTACTGCCAGGAGAAGGTAACAGATCGCGAGGCGATAGTGGCGAATCGTCAAGTTCTGCTCCTCCGCCTGTGTATGTGGAGCCTGTGCAGGAAACCGAAAAGCAGGGCGATACGGATGCTATTTCGCCTGCTCCTGAGGCTATTCCTGTACATCGTCCAGATCACAAGGAACCTTGTAGTGTGCAGTTGATGGATCATGGACACGGACACGGGCATGTTGGGACCATATGAGGCCGTTGCGTGTGAGCCTCTAACCAGGTCAGCCGAGTGCCTCACCAAAAAGCGGCTATATTGTATTCGTGTGTATTGTGTAAGCCCTCCCAAGGAGTGGAGAGAATGGGAGGCAGGCTGTCTTTTCAAATTGCGTGTGTTTTTAGTCTTTCGTGTTAACATTTAGATGAATGGTCTGAGGAGCGAAAACATGGAGGCGGGCGTTTTCAACAGAGTCGTTTTGAGGATGAGCATCGGCATGGTCATGAACTTGAGGAGCGAGAAGGAAATGCAGTTGAGATGGAAAAGGGAGATTGTATCAATTGAAGTGAGCGAGTTGTTAACACATTGTGAAGGACTGCTGCAAGGAAGTAGAGACATGAAATGGAGATATGAAATGAAAACAGGAATTGTTTTCACTTGCTCGATCTTTGGTATATTTTCGAGTTCGCCATTTGTTTCCCTGTGGTTGTGAAAGTCCTGATCGAGACGGTTTTGTGCTGTTGCGTCTGAGGGATCTTTGAAGGAGCTTGGATCAAAGGTTAGGGTTATATCGCACAAAAGTGGTGGGACGACGGGAAGGTCGTGAGATGTAGGTGAGGAGAGCCGAAAATTGGGTGACCGAGTTCGAAGCTGATTTTAGTTATGTTTATGAAGTTTGAAAGCGTTCGGTTGGACGTTGGGAGGGTTGTTGGTGATTTGCTGAATTATCGAGTTTTTGAAAATTGATGATCTGCGAGAGTGCACACTTCTGCTGGCTTCGATGGTACCCAACAGACTCGCTCAATAGGGAAACTGACAATGACATTTGAGACGACAGCAAGGTCCAACTGTACTGTCTGTACTCCTTAGAAGAGGCAGAATGGATCATGAAGGTATTCTTGATTGACAAGCAGACTTAACGCTCAACTTGACAAGACGCTTTTCGCTCAGAACGCTATCAAACAACAATCCGCCGCCATAAGATCTCACTTCTTCTCCTCGTCCTTTGACGGGGTGGAAAAGTACCACCCACCACACCACAACCCAATAGGAATCGCACTGACTCCTCCCAACAATCCCAAAGACCAAGTCATCGTCTTCCAGCCCGCGTGATCCATAATCATCCCCGCCATTAACGGTCCAACGAAATTCCCAAACGACCACGCGATGTTGAACCAAGCGTACGCGGAACCATAATAACCTGGGGAAGTCTCCGAAGCTCCAGCCTTCGCGTCATCACTCGCTGCCTTCGCAATACCGTCTTCCTTCTCCAACCTCTCCGCCCGTTCCGTAACCTCCTTAAACAACGGCTCCAAGATCAAAGCCATACAACTCCCCACACAACACAACAACCCACAAAGCATAACCTTATGCCCCATCGTATCCCTCTCCACGAATCGAAGAGAAACTAAACTCCCGCAGAAAGTCATGTATCCTGCGACAGCGAACCATCTCGAAGAGTTTGCGTGGCGATCGCAGAGGGAGCCGATGTAGGGTCCGAATAAAGAGGGGAGGGATAAGGGGATGAAGATTAGACCTGAGCCGATGGAAGTCCAGGAGAAGGTTGTGTGGACGAAGAGGGGGAGGGTTGCTTGGAAGCCGGAGAAGACGGTGGCGAGGATGAAGATTCCCCAGAGGGAGGTGAGGAAGCGCATTGAGGCGAGGAGGCGGAAGATTGGGGGGATGGAGGAGAAGGGTTTTGTTGTTGGTGTGGGAGTGGTGGTGTTGGTATCCAGCTTGGGTACGAGGGTTAATTCGGAGGAGAGGCTGAGTTGGTCGATGGCGATTGAGGGGAATTTCTTCTTGTTGACCAGGTCGCCAGAGGGTCCGAGCTCGAGGGTGATGTCGCAGGGTGTGGTGGACATGGAGAATTGTGCTTCGAGCCGGAATCGCTTTTCGATCATGACGAGTCGGAAGAGGATATCGAGGACGATGATGGAGACGATCAAGCCGAAGACGGCGTGGTATCCGCATTTGGCGAAGACAATTCCTCCAAGGAAAGGTGCGATGAGACTTCCAGCATTCAATCCGATGCCGATGTAGCCCACGTATTCGCCGATGTGCTCCTGGCCCACCGTGTCCACTAATACGGCTAAACCAGTTGTCCAGACCACGACAGACGCAAGGCCTTGTAGAGCCCGTCCTACGACGTGGCCAGCGACGGTACGAGCGAACCAGAGTATTAACGTCGACCCAAGCAAAACCAGAAGTCCGACCATGAATGGCACGCGGCGAGATTTTGTTCGATCAGTGTACCAGCCCCATGGTAACGATGTGACAACGCTGGCGAGGCCGAAAACGCCTAGCAGAATGGCTACCCAGAATTGTACTTGGTCTTTTGAAACTCCGACGCGTTCTTCGAGACTGTAGGGGTAGACGGGGATGATTGCCGCGAAGAGGAATTGGTCTGTGAAGATTGCCTGAAGAGGGAACAAGGTCAGTGTGTGATTCATGGTAGGTGACTGCGGGACTTTACTCACGTATGAGATCGCAAATGTGATGAATGCTGTTGACCCTCGGAACGATCTGACTGCACTTCGCGCTGACGCCATTGTGAATAGTGAGGACACGGCGTGCTGCAGCAGGCCGTATTCGCAAAGGTCCGTGATCGAGAGAGGAGGCAAGAGTGTAGACTGTGGAGTGATGAAAGAGAAGGATCAACAGAGGCGTGCAGGATCAGTGTTATACCACTTCGCGAAAGCCTCGACCACTTACCAAGACGCCATCATGCCATGTGGCAGAAGCAACGCGGGCATGCCGGTTGCCAACAGCTCATTCAACTCTCGACACTCGAGATGCAAAGCACAAACACTGCCCAGGACCCAAGACTCCTTACACGTGGGAAAAGGCGGTAGCTGGTACACACTACGACAGCATAGCTTGCACGTGGCGCGTTAGTATGGTCGAACGGGGTAAAGCGTTGGTCATAGGGCTGTGTGGAAATCTGGTTATAGCGGGGAATGCTGTTGTCCTTTTACCAGATCGGATCTGGTATCGTAGATGTGGTGTGTGAGGCGTGCAGTGTAAAGGCGACTCCGCAAGCCACGTTGGTTGTGATTTGTCTGGAATCGGCTCCGGATGCATTTAGTGTTTGTGGCGCTGGATTGTGGAGAGCTGGAGACTGCACTTGACGACTCAGCCTTACCGCTGTACCATGTTTTTGAGGCGTGCTGGCAGTGCTGTGCATTGCATGTATAATGCTCGGAGTGGTGATTGTTTTCGGGGCAGGAGCCGGTTGACTTCGAAAGTGCGTTGCGCAACGCACGCAGATAGAGCCACGTGGGGACGCGCAAGAAAGCATACGCCAGATTTGTTTTCGAATGGGATGCCTGCGTCACGCCTCGTCAACAATCAGATCTACCACACCTCTCTGCCCACGGCGAACTTCGACCCAGCCATTCTTCTCAACTCGAATGATCTTGCCATCAATGCATACTCGTCTGAATCGGCCATCGTCTTCGTTGAATTCGATTCGCAGAGCCTCGATCTCTTCGTACCCGACACGCTCGTCATGCACATGCTGGCCGCCTTGATATGCCTTGCCCATGATCGCCATTGCATCTTCGCCGCTCGTGGGGCCGAAGTGGACGAGTCGCAGCTTGCCATCTAGCGGTGCAGAAGCCGGACTGATCGTGAAGCCCTTCTCAAGCCGATTGCATAAGGTAGCAAGGACGTACGCGTGCTCACCGCTACGAACAGGGTGCCATTCGGGCTGGCCAGGACGCTGTATGGAGACATTGGCTCGGTATATGTGAGGCGGAGATCCGTCGCTGGGTGCTAGGGCTTCTTTTGCGGCCATCTTGAAGCGTTCGACACCGAACTTGCGGAACTCGGTCGTATCACTATCGGCAACAAGACCGGCGTGCAGACCCCACGAGGCGACTACTGATCCATAAGCCACCGCGGTGCCGTCTTCCACATGGAGTGGACGCTCCTGGCGAGCTTCATCGAATAACAGTCGGGAGCCAGGCGAGAAGCTTGCGCGGAACAGAGGTAGCTCTTTCATGCCGCCGCGGAACCATGCCTTGATGCCAAGAGTGTTATCTCGTACTAGACCAGCACTGTTCGCCAGCGCGTTCCCGGTGCCAAGAGGTAGAAGTGAAACGTTGGGCTTCTTGTACTTCTCGCTTCGCTGGCCTGAAAGCAATGTATTGACAATGTCGACAACGCCGCCGTCTCCGCTCATGAGTAAGACTCCCTGACTGATCCCAAGGTTCGCATTAGGCAGGAGCACATCTCGGGTCAAGTCCGACACGCTGTTCTCAGAAGTTGTATGATGCAGCAGGTAGTCTTTGCCTTCTACCACGCTCAGCAGTTCGACAGTTGGCTTCACAAGCTGCTTCCAGACGTCCGGAGCCAAACCAGTGCCTGACACCGTAGACACAATGATGTGAAAATGTGGCTGTACGTCCCCACGGTCTTGCCGGAACTCCCAGCAATTTGCGCCAGTGGCAGGGGCCACGAAGTCCTTCACGAGCGGCTTGGGCGGATTGTTGAGCGTCGCGTATCTGAAAAGAACCGGCGATGCCTTGGGGTCTTGCGCAGTATCCGGATTCTGCTCTACGTAGATGAAATGGTGATCGCCATCAGCGCCGCCTTGCTTCGGAACGCAGGCGACGATGTCCTTGGATGGGATTCTAGTCCATTGAGAGGTAGGATCTGGCGAGCGATGACTGTGTGAGAACCGTGATCGTCAGGCACTCCCATCTGTACAGCAATACGTACAGACTTTGTAGCCTTCAACGTAACCAAGTCCGCCCTCTTCGTCGCTGTCTTCGGATTTGTAGAAGAAAGTCGCGGGTCGGCCGTCGAACTGACCTTCCGTCTGGGCGGTAGAGGACTCCGACGCGCCCATGATCCTGATAGTGAGAATGGGTCGTCGAAAGTGTGGCCATCGTCGTGTGTCTGCTGGAGCTTTGTTGAGAGTTGATGGGCGAGATCAACAGCACGTCAGCTCGCTTGCACTTGCCGTGCGGCGGATCGACAACAACCAACGACCTGCGCCTTCAATACGGATGCGCCTGCAGCCTTACTCATGCCCGCTCACTCAGCGTCGCACCCTGATCTCCTCGTTGCACTTTTGAATCCTGATGCGTATACAACAAGTGCATATTAATATTCCCAATACTGCGACAGATCCGCCGGCACAGTTGTGACCCGGAACCGACGAGGACCTTTCCGACCAACTTCAGGCAGCGCCAGCAGAGCGCATTGGTGCATGGGAAGGACATAGGCAATGGCGATATCAGGCTGGGGAGTGTTCCTCATCATCCTCGTGCTCCTAGTGATCGGAGGTGCTGGAGGCTATATTGGGTAAGGCTGCAAGCAGATGGCATCATGGCGCCTGTGCTAATTGCATTCTCCTAGCTACACGAGATGGCGAGCGAACCGCCTAGGTCTACCACCACCACCGCTGAACCCATTCGCGAAAAGACGAGACGATGCGACGTATAGGGCGCCGGCACCTCGTGCAGGAGGAGTCGTGGGATGGGTGACAGACAAGTGGAATGCGGTGCGGAACAAGCGCACCGCCGGAGGCGCCTACGAGAGCACTGGATATGGTGGTGAATCAACACGCGGAGGGCGGAGAGGCTTCGGACCACTCGATCCAGACGAGGCATGGGATGCGCGCGTAGATCACGAAGCTTCAGGATACTACGAAGAGCAAGAACTCGGCCTACAAGATCCTGCTCAAGGACCATACGGCGGCCACGGCTACGCTGAGAACAACAACATCGGAGTCGGCGGGATTGAAGCTGGGCGGGGGCGAAGCAAATCGAGACAACGAGAGCTGGACGACCGGTACGATGAGGAGGTACACGGTGGCAGTGCGCGCCTCAACCCGTTCGGCGACAACGCTGAAGCGAGCAACATCAGCATGCGCAGCATGAGTCCTCGACCTGATGCTGATACATCCTATCATGGAAGCGGGAAAGGTGTGGCATCCCACAAGAAGAAAGGCAGCACAGACGACAGTCCGACAGAGCGACGCAGCATGTTCAAGGAGGATGTGTAGATTGACCGCGAGGGACGGCAGGCAATTCCAAGCAAGCGTGTTCAAGATATGTTCGAGACTGGAAGAGCGAAAAGCCTGGTGTAATGGCAGGGCATCTGGACCTGCCTTGTCCTCCAAATGTTTCCTGTTTCTTGTATACATAATGCACATGAACGACAGTAACGGCCTGCTGAGATTGAACGTGTCTCATTTTGCATTCCTCTCCTGTCGTTTGCACACACATCTTTTTGAATGCGGCATCTTATGTTCCTGAGCAGCTTCGTCCAGCGCTCCGCACTCTCCACGTTCTCGAACCCTACAAGTGGGTATCGACCGCGGCCCCAGCCACCGGCCCGTCGCCCCTTCTCAAATCCATCGGAACACTTCGCCTTTGCACAACGTGCAACTGCAACACAACGACATTATCTTGCCAGACCGCGGGGGACGAAGACGTCGACAGTGCGATCAACTCAGACTCCGACGAAAGTAAACGCATCATCCGCCCTTTCCAGCCAAAGATGTCCCTGCAGCATCCCCAGCTCGCTTCTCGAGCGGCTGAAATGCTGCTGCACCTTAGAGCGCGCCACACTGTTGGGAGTGGGCGTACTGTCACACCAAAGAGGCCGCTTCATCAGCTAGTGCAGTGATCCTGCAGATCACTCACGGTAGGTATACATCCTCTGCTTCTTCCACCATTCCTCCATCCGTTTGTCTCTCCATCTGGCACACGCGCCATGCCACCTTTCTCCGGCGCGCCGGCTGCCTCCCCGATCACTCCTGCGGATCGTACTAATAAATCAGCCATGCTGTCTGAGGAGGACGACCTAGATACAGTATGGGCAGACGTCATTTCACGGTGCAGCAAGATCACAAAGTGGGACTTGAATGACCGGCGATCGTTGACCATCGACGAAGTTGTGGGCAGGATCATTCCACCCAAAGACAAGAAAGCAGCAGAGAGTACCGGCAAAGCGAAAGAAGTATTCAGAAATGCATTGGTGTGCGTGCAACGCTTCGGCGACATCGCTGCAAACGCCGCTAGCATGGTGTTTGGCCCAAGTCAGCAGTGCTTCAATGCCATCAGCTTTGTCATATCAGCAGTACAGGAATACGACGACGTGTTCAATAACATCACCGCACTCATGGAACGTGTTTCCGTATTCCTCGAAAGGCTTCGTATCTACCTGGATGATACGGATGCGAAGACAAAATTGGACAAGCGCTTGCGCTTGACAACCTACCGTGTCCTGGAGCACTTCCTGATGATCATGGGACTGGCCCACAAACTTACACGCGGCTGGAAAGCGAAATGGAAGCTTGCGGCGAAGATTGCTGCGTTCGGCGATGACGACGGAGTGAAAGACGCTCTGGCTACGCTGGAGAGGTTGATCGCAAATCAAACCCAGACAGAAATCACCGTTATTGTGAAAGACATGAGCGAAGCCGCCAAGAACATCCGCTCGCTAAACAGCAAACTGGATACCATTGCCGATGCCCAAGAGAAGGCCGCTTCATCGCTTGGCTTCTTGCAGACCGCTGAAGAACGGAGAAAGGCAGAAGACGAGGATCGCAAACGTTTGGAAACAGTACGAGAGGCACTCAATATTGACAGTACCAAAAAGCCCTGGACCGAGAAACAAGATGAGCTTTGGGGCAAGCATATCGAAGGGACTGGCAACTGGTTACTGGAATACAAAGCACCCGGCATGTCGTTCGCGCGCTGGGCAGACCCGAAGCAACCCGATCTCAACGTGCTCAGTGTGAAAGCAGACGAAGGATTTGGCAAGAGCTTCCTCTGCAGCATCGTTGTCAAACATCTGCAAGAAAAGCATCGTGAAGACTCGCGGATTTGCGTTGCATACTACTATTTTGCACGCGATGTTCAGGACAAGAGTCCGATCAACAGAGCCATGAAAGCCATCATCTGGCAATTGGCTTCTTCAATCACCACAGTGAGCAGGGACTATCTCAAGCTTGCCGCCAAGGTCTGTGGGAGCAACAAGGACTTTGGACGAACAGCGGATCTTTGGCAAAAATTGGTGAGCGAGGCTGCGAAGCATTTAGATGCCACATTTTACATTGTGCTGGACGGTATTGATGAGACAGAGTCAGAGGCTGGGAAACCTCTGGCATCGATCATCACACAAATCATGCAACCCGAAAAGGATGCGCTGTTGCGCGTGCGCCTGTTTCTCACCGGCCGTGCCTCTGGACTGGACGCGTTGAGTGACGATGTGGAAAGCCACATCCCACAGATCAAGATTGCTGGGCAAGCTGATCAAAAATCATTGAATGAGGACGATATTCTCCTGTACGCAGAATCGAGGCTGGACGATATGGACATCTTCACGAACAAGAGTGAGAGGAATGCGGACAAGATTGTCGAGCTCAAAGAGAGGGCACGGACAGAACTTGGAACTGGAGTCAAAGGTGACTACTTCGCACTGGATTACAAGCTCGATAGTGTGAGCAAGAGCCGTAATTTCCGGGAAGTCGAAGAAGTGCTCAGTCTTGCCAGAGAGAGCAGAAGCCAGGCTATAGCGCGTGAGATCAACCAGCTCAACGATACGCTGAGGAAAGACGAGATAAGGGAAGTGAACGACTTGCTCATGTGGGTCATCACAGCTTTTCAATATCTGTCCATCGATCAATGCGAGTCCGTCTTGCGACTCAAAGCTGATACTTTCACCCTTGTGGCACTGGAAAAGCAGATCAAAGAGAAATACTACTCACTATTCGACGTTGACGACGAAAAGCTGGTAACCATGAGATCTGACGACATTAGAGAGTACCTCGACAAGAAAGACGAAGACACCTTGAAAGACAATGGAAGCACTCATCTCAAACTGCATTCTTCGGAGCATGTCGCGCTTCAAGAGGGAGAGATCGCGCTGGTGAAAAGAGTACTACAGACTCACCTGAAAAATATCTTTGGGGGCGACGACCTGTACGAGCGCTTCGACTTTGACGCATTTTTCGCCTCGAAGCTTGGAGACCAGGCTGTCCGCATCCACTTGGAGCCGATGAATATTAGCCATGTCCGGCTGTCTCAGGCGTGTCTCGTCGCCATATGTGACAAGTTCGGAGAAGAGGAATATGCCTCCTTCCACGTTTATGCTTACGAGTGGTTTGCAGATCATTTGCGAGCCATCTCAGATAACGACGATATTGACGTCGCTACCAAACAAGATGTTGGCCGCAAGCTGGTCAGGATCTTGCGTGAAGAGGCACTGATTGCCGAGTGGTGGAGTGCGGAGAGAATGTTTTTAAAGAGCTACTGGGTCTTTGGCACCAGCTGTTTGGACGCCGTGTTCAAGTGGCTCAGCGACCCAGTCGTCCAGCGTGGCATGCTCGATATGCCAACTGAGCGACAGTGGGTGATTTCAGCCACGAGCGATGACACTACACCCACCCAGATACTGGTCAACGTTGCAAAGTTTATGGCAAAGAAGTGGTATGATCAGGATGATCCGAGTGGTGACGCGTTCTGGTGGCTTTATGGCTATCATAATCAGGTAAGAACGGAACCTTGCTTCGGAGCAGAAGACGAAATCGCTAAATGACTGGCGCAGAAAGGCGAAGAGCCACCAGAGATTTACGGTGACGTTACGCCGGCCGATATCGAGGTAATTGGTCAAACCTTTTGCATGTGTAGAACGGAAATGCTAACGACGATCAGCGTATCGAAGAATGGGCGAAGGAAACGATAGATGACACCGACGACCCAGCACAATGGCACAAATGCATGGCAGAAACATTATCCGCCACTGGCAACTATCTTGCCGCGATTCCCCGAACACAAAAAGCAATCGAGCTGCGAGCGGACGACTGGGAGCTGAAATTCAGCCTTGTGCAATCGCAGTATCTCGCGAAGGACCCCACAAGTGCCATGAACACAATCGAGAGTTTGTTCCGAGACCATGAAGCGCTTTTGAGCAGCGGCGACGATGCTTACAAGGAATTCCATTATCGTTCTCTGCTGCCTTACTACGGTAGTCTCCAACGTGAGCGAAAGGATTACACAGCAGCGGAGAAGACCTATTCAGATTTGCTGGAAGAGGCAATGAAGAGGCCCGAAGTCGACTTTTTCTTCCAGTCATCCGTGGTACGCCTGATTGAAGTTCTACGAGCGCAGGAGAAACATGAGAACGTGCTGCGCTTCCTACAAGACCTAGACGCCAAAGAACACGGTACAGAAGGCTCAACGTGGCTGACCGAAGTCATGTACTACTATGAGCGAAGCGGAGGCCTTCACGATCCCATATGCGATTCCGCAAGACGCGTTTCACAGCTTGACTTCTTGGAGAAGCGCTACACAAAGGCACTTCAAGTGCATTTGAATGCACCTGAGTCAGGAACCAAGTGGTGTATACTGCTGTACCTGGGCCTCTGCCATTCGCGTGTTCTGCGCGCTACTGCCTTGTTAGAGAACAGGCTACTTGCAATGGAAGAAATGGAGCAGAATTTATACAAACCCCTGTCCGAAGAGCTGGAAGACGACGGCTACGTTTCTGATGTCTTGGGCTTGCACGCCACCAAGCTCGCTATCGACCTTCTGGACATGGCCAAGGAAACTGGTTTGAGTTTGCCACTCTCTTCTGAAGCGACCCAGTATGCCATTCGTCTGGAAAAGCTGACCCATCTGAGAGACTCCATTGCGCAACAGGAGCATCAGGATCTCCGAATAACATTGGCGAGATTCTGGCATCTGGCTGGCGATGAACGGCGTGCGAAAGACGCAGTCCGGGAGTATCTGAAGCGCGGGATGGAGTGGATGCAGACGGAAGAGAATTTCAAGAATGGATTCTATCGACTTGCGGTGACCATGCAGGCTCTGGATGATGATGTGAATGCTGTTGCCGCCTGGTCGGTCTTCACACCGAGTAACATAGATACGGAAGATGACATCGCGCTCTATGCTGTTGATGAGACGGTCGAGAAAGATACGGGAATGGCTGAGCGTAAGAATGAAGACGGAGCCACTTCTACGGCGCCTGCTCCAGAAGCGCTGTCAGAGCAAGCTGTTGCCGGAGCAGAGCGTGAAGATGCGGATGCCCAGGACTCTGAGAAAGAACAGAAACCAAGCGCAAATAAGCCCGCGGCAACAACAGAAGAAGACAAGACTGCAGCGCCCAAGAAGCGCGAAAAACTCGAAGGCATCCTGACAAGCTCCTGCGACGGCCGCTGCGGCACCGAATGGACCTACATCGACCGCATGATCTACTCCTGCAAAGACTGCCTCGACGTGCAATTCGAGGAGAACTGCTACCAAAAACTCATCGCCGGCGAACTCGGCCCCAATATCTGCTCCTCTAAACATTCGCATCTCGTCATCCCGGCTTTCGATTTCATGAAGTGGAGGCAGATATCCGATCCGAAGACGCAAAGCTGGGTTGGGGGAGAGATTAAACTTGATACGGAGTGGTTGGAGGGGATTAAAATGGAATGGGGGATCGATGAGAAGAGTTTGGAGAGGAAGAGGAAATTTGTGGAGGGTGTGAGGATGGTGCAGAGGTTGTGGAGGGTGAGGAAGAAGGAGGGAGGTTCGGAGAGTGTGGGCCCTGGGCCGTTGAGTAGGAGAGGGACTGCGCTGAAACCGAGACTTGCGGGTGGGGCTAGTGGAGTGGCTACTGCTGCGTGAGTGGGGAGAGGGTTGAGGGTATGCAATGTTTCATCACATTTGATATTCATGGCAGCTTTGCTGATGATGGTAAAGGCAGTGTAACTCCGAGCTCATCCAGGCTTTGTGCAGTTTGATCTTCGCTTCAACATGTGACCAAGCCATGGCTCGGGAACGAGCAGGAAGTGAACGGGAAGCAGACGTATGCTCAATCTCCGGCGGTCTCTTTCATGATTCTCAGCTCACCGACCTCAGTGTCGTTATCGTTTATGCAACTATCCGGAACCGCGTCGACGGGATGAGGGAAAAGTTGCCTTTGCTCAGCTGGATGTTTGCTGCTCAAACGCATCCTGCCGGCTCACGTAAAACGCTGTTTCACCGATACGACCGAATCTTAAGAGTATTGATGTTGGCTCACACTCTCCTCTCCTCGCTCGAGCGTACTCAACTCGAATGCCTTTCTCCCTTTTCGTATATACGCAATACCACAACTTCTTATATACTCTACAACACTCTGGTCTCGATGTGGAGATGGTAAGCTTGATCACAGCGACTCTGGATCCCATGGAGATTGCCATTCTAGTTCTAACCTTCCTCGCAGATCCCGGACTGCGTTGCTTGTCGCTCGTTGCGATGAGTCTTCTGTCTTCAGGACGGAAGCATGTTGGGTCCGGAGAGCGGCAGTACGAACGCAGCTGTGTCGGGCAAGTCGCGCCTGCTATCCGAATCGACCCCTCCAGCTCGAACACTACAGGAGTCGCTGCTTTCCGTCAACACCGGAGTGTCAATCTACGCCTCGTCTCTGGAGATCCAATGATGAAGATCATCATTGCTGTGCCTGGTTTCTACGGGCACACTCTTCTGATTGTGGACAAGGCAAGATGCGTACCTGACTGGAACGATGGCACAGTTTTGTACGCGAATGAGCAACAGGACGAGGACTTTTCCTCCAAAATTCTCCGCAGCGAGCACGACAGAGCGCCAAAGGCTCGCGGATCATTCACCATGCGAGCCGAGAAATATAGCATAATTCTGGCTCTGAGCATTGGCAGCGAAAGAACCTTGCTGTGCTGGATGATCGAGCGCATAGAATCACGTGAGCTCTCCTCAGAGATTGGGATGAAGACTACAAACAAGACGGAGAAGCCGTCCCGCGATCACAACACAGCGATTGTTTCCAACAACCCCGATGGAAGATCTTGAATTCGACCTAGATCTCGCACAAGACTATATTCATTGCAGACAGTGGATCTCAGTCAAGCAAATAAGCTTGTTCCTCAAGAATACTCCAAATGACCAACACACGAACATCGGAGGCCGCACGAACGTATCCTCAAAAAATCAAACTTCGACCCAAACCAACTTCAGTGCAGGTATGCACCAACCTTGTTTGTCGCCTTGGTGTAGAAATCTACCAGGTGACTCTTCGACGAGATACGCAGCTGTTCACCATGACCATCCACTTCTGGTCCGAGCTCGACGCTAGCTGCGCTCTTGAGCTCTGAAGTCCTTCTAGCTCGTTGGACTCAACACGATACGTTCATGCAATCCTTCCCTAGAGACCTGCGCATCGGACACAAAAATACACAAATTGTTTCAATCTTCGATCGCGCAACGCCAAGATGCCCCGCTGCGCGCTGCATCATCCGGCTCTGGCGGAAGACTTTCGTGGCATTCTTTGTACGCGCCACAGCAACGAGGTCTGCAACCACTGCTGGAAGAAGCGCATCAGTATGAAGATCGAGGATCGCGGCATGATCAAATGCTTTTGCGGCAGGGTCTTGGGAACTGACGAAATCCGGTCAAGAGCTGGCGAGAAGCTTTGGGAGAGGTAAGTGTCGAGACTTCGAGTCAGAGGAGAGTGTAGTTTCCAGGGCTTGCTGACGAGGAGACAGGTATCTGGATGTCAAGGAAAAGAAGGAGAAAGATGTTCAGGACGCCGTATTGGGTGCCTTTAAGTTGGAAGAGGCTGTCGACAAGAAACGCGAGGCAGGTGAGAGTAACAAAAATGCCGAAGACGATGCCGGAGAAGAGAAGAAGGAATTTGAGGAGGATGCCGAGTTCATTTTCGTTGAGAAGAAGGACGCCGAGGCTGATGAAGAGTGGACTGTGATCGATATCGAGGAGGTGGAGACATTGGATCTGCTCCGTCGCTTTGTTTCCTTCTCGAGCTTGTGACAGGGTTGTTCAGAAGTCCAATTTGGAAAAGGGTTCCAGAGTAGGGACAGAGAATCAATACTGCGGCGTGCGCAGATGCAGAGGGTTATCCTAGTTTCACTGATGCTTTATCGCAAACCTACTATTGCATTGCACAGTTTCGAAACACTTTTTTCTGCCTCTGTACAGTTCTGCTTGGCTTTGTTCCCATAACTCCGCGTTGCACACGATCCCATGAATAGCGAATACAAACCGCAAACACCAGCTTTCGTGCTATCCAGATCGGTGCGAAACAGTTCCCAGAAACACCTGTTGGCGGACGAAAACCTAGTGAATATGCTTCATTGTGTTCGAAGAGAGAACGTTTTTTGTCTAGTACCATGCTTGAGAAGCAGACTTTTCAATACGCCATCTGTAGCGCTTTCTCCGACTCCCCAGCCGGAATACACAGTTTGTATGGCCTATGACATCCTCCGGTTAGTTCGTACTGTGGAGATTCTAATCAAGGTCAAATGCAGGGGCTGCGGGTAATCTGGTTGACCATGGCCGAGCTCTGCTTGCCAGAACCCGTTGCACAATGAAATTGCCCCGTGACTAGCAGACAACAATCAAATGGTAAAGATGTCGAGCTGATATAGCACATGGTGGCTGAAAGAAATGTAGAACCTGGTGGCTCGGCTGCTGAATGGTCATTGAAGTCGGATGAGGTGGAGGGACATCGGCCCGGAGTCATCTTAGTAAGAGCGACTAGGACCTCACTTCCTCGAGACTACAGCTTGCCTTCTCCTCAACGCTCTTCAATAGCACGAGCGACATATCGCATCAGCATCACGAGGAGTAACAGCGTGTAAGGACAGGTCAGCCTTATTGCTGAATTGTTTGCCCACGACCATTAGCTGGACCAGGGACCCTCATGCGCGACCGATTCATCCGTGACACCGCTGGATGAGAATTCGCCGAACAGTGGCATCTTTGTAGCTGCTCAGGTCTGTTCACATTTGAGCAGACATCGAAGTGATATTACAGGCGCCAAGAAAAATTCGGAGGATCTCAGCAATCCAAGTACGATGTCAAGCATTGGGGAGTACGATGTCAAGGCAAGCATATACTCACTGCGGCGAGAGCGAAAAGCCAAGCCGAGCCAAGCATACTATCTTTCGCAGTCGGTCATTTGCTATGTTGCGTTCCGGTTTTGTCAAAACTCCGAAAGACTGTCCGGTTCCAGCTTCAGACGAACTGCATCCTGTACAGAAGCTCAAGATGTAATCCCCACCCCTACCTCAGCCCACCGAACAGGCTCCGAGTGCCCGGAAGCAGCACGTCTGGTGCCCCATGACTAACAACATAGCCGGCAACCAGCTATGGCAAACCCGCAACAAATGGCCGAAGACACCAATGATCGCTACACACTATACTGGAGCCTTGTGGCAATGGTGAAAAATCACTAAGCTCTACAGGCATTTAATAGCCCGACTGAATTGTACTAGTACCAATTGAAAAAGTGTCGCTACGTTTGCATGTCGAATAGCAGGCCTCGAATGGAACACGAAACAGAAATACGACGACACCTTTCTGGTCTAAAGAAACACTGAAAAGATAGCATACCGGACCTATCGAACTTGGAGTGGAAGAAAGGTTGTTGTGTTGAGTCGTCACATTGTGCGACACGGCGGTGGCTATGTCTTAGCCTTGGCGAGTGTCAAGAGGTCCTGGTTGCACTACCAAACCATGTCCAGTGCGGACCTAGAACTACTAGGCTATGCGTACAGCCGTTGTTACCTTTTCTACCGACACTGCATTCCTTTTTGGGGTTGCGGACCCAGGCTTGAGACACGTTCATGCCCCGAAACAGCATCCAAATTTGACAAGCATGAATTTACCGCGACCATACGATGCTGACTGGTGCACATGTCCAGTTCTCCGAAGGCGAGCGACGAGGATCTTGAATCTTCAGCATATAATGTGCTGGCAGCGACCAATTGATCAGCCAGATTTCTATTACTACATCAACACTTCGATTAACAAGAAGCCTAGAGCAGGACTCGGCCAGCACCAAACCTTTTCTAATCTAATCGTCCCTGAAATTCCATCTACACAGCAAACATGCGCGTAGCACTCTGTCTCCTCACGGTCCTCGCTCTCTTCTGGCAAAGTGTATTCGCCTTCCCAGTTGAAGGAAACCCAGTAAGCCCTCATGAATCTCGCAATCTACAAACAGCAGCTGACATGAACAGTATAATGCCGAGAACTCAATCCGCATCCCAGTCGCCGGACTCCCAGCTCTCGGCGATCACTACGCCGATCTGACACTCAGACCTAACCTCTCGCTCCAACAGCGCAGCATCTTCAGCGCCATTGCAAAGGGCGCCAAAGCCGTCGTGAACAAGATCAAGGGCAAGCCTAAGGTTCCAGCTGACCAGGCCAAATGGCAGAAAGCGGCAAAAGCCGACATGGACAAATGGAGACCTCATGTTGAAGCCCAAAGGCTCAAGAACCAAGCCGCTGGGGCGGGTGCATAGAACCTTGAGGGCAAAAAACTTATGACTGGACGAGACGGGTGCATGCAATTCGTATGGTGTTATGGATTATGTGGAGCGGGTCGGAGTTCGAAGAATTGGGCATATCGTAAGACGCAGGACGTCAGCCTGTACGGCAACCCTAGCTCTACGCTTGAATAAAGCCTTCGACTTTCTCACATCGATCTCTAGTCTTGCATGCGAAGTTCAAGGCAGCTTTATTGCACTGCAGCCACCATTCCCGCATGCTGCTACTCTTGAGATCGTGACCTTAGGGATACTTATGGAATTTGTGGCTAGTTGCAAAGTCAGCGACCATTCTGGGCCTGTCACTGCCGCGGACAATCGAACTCTGGTCAACCGAGAAGATGACATCGCTGGTTCTAGCTGGGTTTGCTGTCCTCTAGAGAAGTTTGCAAGGTGGCAAGCAGTGAGACTTCAAAAGCGTGTTACATCGATGCATGTCTTTCCACAGGTGGTGGGTATCTCTCGTGCTCATCTTCACCCGCATTATGCAAAATTCTGCACTAAATCACCTCGTTTGATAGCTCGTCACGCTCGTCGATGCCTCATAGGCACTCTTTGACTTCCCTTCCATAGACCATTGCCGTCGGAGCTAGACAGCAGTAAGCTTGACATCGGGTCGTGAAATATATGCAACGCAAAAACATCCAAGAGATATCGATGCAGCATTCTGCAGGCGTGACATACTGTACAAACAACTGATCAAGCCTCGACTCTCCTGTGAAGACCATTAGTCCACCTAGCTGTGGAATGTGCTTACGCTAGCCCCAATTCATCGCACCATTCACTGTATCACTTCTTCCTTGGTTATAAAGAGGCTTCGCTCCAGTCACCACAATCGAAGCAACAACAAACTTTTCATCACACACGCACCGGATAAAACTTCGCAAAGGTGTGTGCAAAGCGTGCTGCAAGACCCTACCACCGGACAACTTCCGCGGCGTTGGGTGCGGGACACACAAGAACGAGGTGCGCAGTTACTGCTGGGACAAACTCGCACAGAAAAATGTGTGCCAGAATCGGGCCGAGAAGATCGAGTGCATTTAATGCGGTGAACCCATGGACGATGGCCAGTTCGAAGAGCGTCTTTCAAACATGGTGTACTACAAGTAAGTTCCCAGCAGTCATCGATTGTACTCGTCGCTAAGTCTATGAAAGGTACGCTACCGCTAAGCTTAAGAGAGCCCTTCCACAAATGGAAGAACAGAAAGTCGCAGAAAGTGTCGCGAAGGGGGAGAGCGAGGGAGACTTCAGCGATTTCGTCATGGTAGAGAAAGACAATATACCAACAGACACGGCTCCGTACGCGCAGGGCGGACAGGGTGGGGCGAAGAGACAGGCTTGCACAATGATGTAAGAGACATGGAGAGGCATGACGTGGCGCGATGAGAGTATGATAGCAACACAAAAAAGATGCCAGGTTGATGTACACAATGGCAGAACTCTCGATAAGGGGTGCTTGTACCAAAGCATTGAATGCTCATTGACAGCTCAATAACACACAATGACCAAGCTCGTGGTTCTTGGACAACGTAGCGCTCCCCCAGTTACGCAAACCTCGAGTTCGTAGAATCGTCTATTCACTTCTCTGGCACGTGCTTGCGCTAGTCTGGACTTTGTCTTTCTGCTCAAATTCATCTTGACCCCAAGACCGTCTCTGGCCAGAGCTGCAGAGCTAGATCCAACAATACACCTTCCACGTACAGCAAAGATTCCGCGAATATGCCCTTCTGCCGGAGTTGCTACCAGTTCTCAGCACCGCATTGCTTCCGTGGCAGCTGTACGACGCATAAGAACGACGTCTGCGACAACTGCTGGGATAAAGTCGCCTCGAACAGATTAAGTCAACGCGGACATGCCCCAAAGGTTTACTGTACGCAATGCGGCAACCACATCAACGAAATTGAGCTCGAGAAACGTCTGTCGAGCAAGTATCTGCTAGAGTCAGTTCGACCCTGGAGTACAAATGCTCGAGTCTGCAGCTAACTTTGTCGCAGGTACATCGGCGCGAAATACGAAATGGCTGTGGCACGAATCAGGGGTCAGGATGTTACTTGGGAATACGCCGATCGTGACGGCGATGGCGAGAGCACAGGCAAGTTTGTCCTGGTGAAGAAGAGCGATGTTTGGACGGAAGGGGCCTGCAATGGAGAGGCTGGGAATAAATGGAATGCGGGCCAGGCCTGCGCGATAATGTGAACAGACCTGAACTCAAGCCACGCAATGTCAAAGCTTTGCCGCCTTGCCTTTCAAGACTTTTAGATGATGGTCGGAGGATATGATCTGGTGGACTGCGGTATCGAAGCTAGCGGTCACACAATCAGTCTCGCAATGCCGGAAGCGAATTTGTTTGCCCGAACCGAAGGATCTAAACGATATAGCAAGCGGCGAAGAATACAAAGATGCCTTCACAGCATCTACCCAACACTGTCTGATACTATTGCGAGTATATTTCGTCCATAATGCTATATGCAAAGTATGCTGCTTCTTTATCAGGCTTTACAAACACTCCTCTACAGTATTCACTTCTGGTCCGTGCATCGCGCTAGTCCAAAGTTTCGCCGTCCACACTTCCCAGCTACAAGGCTGCACAACTTCTCATCTACTTCATCACAACCAGCGCGCTGATTGAATCAACCCCATTCATCGTCATCAACCGCAGATCTTTCGATACAATGGCTATTTGCAAAGAGTGCAACACTCTCGCGCCCCCACACTGCTTCCGCGGTCGCTGTCGAACTCACACAAACGAGATTTGCAGCAAGTGCTGGGACAAGTTGGCACTTGACAGGATGGGCAAGTCTCTGGTTTCCTATGTTAGCTGCAAGCAATGCGGCGAGACGCTCAACGAGTATCGATTTGGGCTTCGCATGTCGGCCAAGATCTCCCAGGAGTAAGTCGAGTCGGAGTTTCGCAGTCCAAACTGGCAACTGACACACTGATAGATATGTGTTGTCGAAGTACTGGCTGTCCGTGGAACTAAACAAGCAGCAGAGAAAGCGGGAAATGGAGCAGCAAAAGCCGATCCAGGATGCTATCGCGCAGGATGAGGAGCTTGAGGATTTCGTGGTCGTGGACAGGACTGATATTGCGGATGCGGGCTATTGTGAGGCAAATGGCGGAATCAAGGGCAGAGACGATCAAGCTTGTATGGTGATGTGAAAGACATTGGGGAGTATGGCGAGGTCTGATCGCGGTAGACAAAGACAGATCATTTCGGGACAAAGGGCGAGGTCAAATCCCATATAATGGGCGATGCGGTGCTGCTGCGTAGTATCGCTTCTCAGCAGTACGCTAGAATGTCTCTCAGCGCAGTAATCGCATTCGACGAAGGGGGAGAGTCTGCTGCTCATTTCTCAGCGTTCATGATTCCGGACTTTGAGTACAGTCTACTGTCCCACGTGCTCACGACATGCTGTAGGTGGAGAGAAGCGTCCAGACTAATGGCTGGATCTCCATCATTCCACAGTAGTCAACGCAGCATTGTAACACATTGCCCTTTCTCACCGGAAACATCGTTGTTTGCTAGATTTCATGAGTTCAATGATGCAGCAAGCGGCGGAGCTAGAGAAATATGTCTTCGCAGCGCTCGCTGATTGTAATTGTCAAGCACTATATCCACACCTGCAATTCTGTATCCAGAATGTTTCCCCCTCACCAGAGGCACGTGCGCCGCCCAAGTGAAAATTTCAGTCACTCCTGTTACCCTCTCTCCGCAGCTTTCTTCTCCTTGTTTACAACAGCACCATAATTTTCGTCACAAGAATTAAAATCGGCTCCACCGACTTCGATAACTCCATCAACTACACCACTTTCCAAGACAGCTTCCTCAACAATTAACTCGCAGCCATGGATTATTGCAAGCTCTGTCGCCGTTTCCCTGTCCGAACCGTTTACCACGGACCGTGTGCACAGCACCCCAGTGAACTCTGCCACAGGTGTTTCGACCAGCATGTGCTTGCGACAATCCGGCGAACTCGAATTATCGCAGTCACATGCAAGTGCGGCAGAAATCTGAGCGAAGCCAAACTCGAGTACGGCATGTCCTGTGGATCCTACCGCGCGTGAATCGAGCCGATTCGAGTCAAATGGAGTTGCTCGAGTTTTACACCTGCTGACAAGTGATCAGATACAATTGGATGAAGAAGAACTTCTTACGAGCAGCTGCCGAGCAGTCCGACAAGAAAGTGGCGATGACCAAGACCGAGGAAGCTATTGGGGAGTCTGACGAGGGAGACTTCGTGATGGTAGAGAAGGAAGATGATCCAACGGGGATGAACGATGGCACCCACGGTGACAAGAAGTCCAGCAAGGCATGCTGCGTAATGTGAGAGATCGACCGATGCAAAGGAGGCATAGTTAGTTCAAACCCGAGCCACAAGGCATGGCGTACTGTCTCAGGCGGGCAGCTCTGTCTTAACCTAGAGGACTGAGGCATGCGAAATGAAGACGCTAAGCATGGCCGCGATTGATCCCCTCCAACGAGACAAAAGGCAAGTAAGGCCGTACCGCGTTAACAGGCCATTCAAATGCAAAAGGGGTCTGGTTCATCACTGGGCGACAAAGTATGGTGTACTGTCTCGGACGGGCAGCGCTACTTTCGTGTTGAGCACTGAGGCACGCGATATGGAAACACTAAGCATGGCCGCAACTCGCCCCTTCTAGAGGTACAAAAAGGAAGTAAGGCCGTAGCGCGTCAAGAGCTCGTCCAAATGGGAAAGGGAGCTAATTGCGAACTATCATGCTTCTCGTCTGTATATCTCGAAAGCGACACAATACTCATGTGTCCACTCAATTCTCACAGCACATGCCGAACCCACTTCCATTCACTCCAGGTCCGTGCGTCACGCTAGTCTGAATTCTTTTTCACTCTTTCACCTGCTCCATACCTACAAAAGCGTACTCCCCCTCACGACCGAGAGACCTATACCCAGCACACAAAACGTTAAACTCAAATTCAAAAACAAGATTCAACAATCATGGCAATCTGCAAACTATGCCACACCTTCGCCCCACCACACCACTTCCGCGGCGGATGCGCCGAACACAGCAATAAGATTTGTGCAACATGCTTCGACAAGCATGCTCTCGACACGCTGTCAAAGACTCGAGGTTTCAAAGTTTATTGCATGGAGTGTGGAGAAATCTTGAGGGAGAGCGAAATTGACCAGCGCCTCTCGAGAGCTGGACGGAGAGAGTAAGTTTTCGCCCACTCCTTTCAGTCGCACTGTATAGCTGACTCGATGTTTAACAGATTAAACGTCATGAAATACTACGTCTCTCTCGCTGGGACCAAGGAAGAAGACCCCGCCGAGGAGTCTGATGAAGAGGACTACGTGATGGCCGAGAAGAAGGGAGCGTTGACGGAGATGAACGGTGGTTGGAAGGGCGCAAACAAGAGGAAGAGCAGCAAGGGGAAGGAAGCGTGCGCAGTAATGTGAAAGATCTGGAGCGTTTTGGGTCCAACAAGGAGATGGCGCTGTGCAATGGAGCACGAGCGGCTGAGGCCATGGGCAGCAGACAGCTGTCGTAAGAGCAGGCGAAGAGGAAAGCAAGCTGCGCGCGAGATCCGACATTGGAATTCGCAAACCGGTCGCGAATTGAGTCTGCGGTAGTGTCTGTTCTCTATCCTTTCATAGCTCGCAGCATTCGTTTCCGCGTGCAAGAAAAAGTACCATCTCTTACTTTTGGCAGTGCCTATCGCACTGTAGAACTCTTATCATCGCCCTCTCACATTCGTACATCATGTATCCCACTCGGTCCTTGATCGTTGTAATCTGTTCTAGTCATATACCCCTTGCTCGACCCTCCATCGACAATGAACAGCAGCTTGCCCGCCACTTGTGCGCCGAGGAAAGTCGCCTCCTCATACCCCACCTCTTTCCACTCAGGGAAGTAGTCCGGGATTTTAGCGAGTTTGATGCTCGTCGGCGTCTGCCCGTGCCCACTTGAGTGCATGCCATGCGGTACAGGAGATTGGCCCATAGACTGCGAAGGATGAAGTTGTGGGTTCTGTGCTGTCAGGGCAGCGTGTAGTAGAGGGTTGACACCACCATGATGTTGGGGCTGTTGGCCAGGTTGAGGTGTGTTTGCGCCCGTGGCGATAGGTGTCGAGAAATTTGAGGGCAATTCTGATGTGAAAATTGTTGCTGATGAAGGCGAGATGATGTACTTGGCTTGCAGCGTTGCGACCAAGGCTTCCTTAAAGCCTCGTACCTTCGCTCCATTGCCGAGGATTATCAGGGAGTCCCACAGCTCGCTACGCTTCCCGATCTCCCCGCATGACAGTATTGTCCGATGGATGGCATCGGCAAGTCGTTCGAGGATACCGCCTGTCGCTGCTTGAAAGCGCTCGGCTCCAACCTCGATCTCCCGTCGAAGTCCTCCGGTAGGCGCATTCTCCGTCGTACCGTCTTGCTGTTCGAATGAGGCATCTGCAGGCTTATCCGACGTTGCAGATTGTGGCTCGGGCGTCTTTTGTTTCTTGCTTGATCCGTCTAGCGCAGTCTGCATGTCTACCAGCTCCTGTGCGCTCTTGCCTGCCTTCTTCATCGCATCGTGAAGCGCAAAGTCTTCATAGACGAAAGTGTTCCGCGCTCGCTTAGAATTGGGTAACCTCGCAGGTTTGTTCTGTTGCTGTTGTGCTTGCCCTTCACTCGGCTTTCGCTGCTTGGCTGCCGCTTTCTCCTGCTTCTCACGTTCTTTTTGTGCCAAGTATTCGGCCATATTGCCGCTCGTTACAATGCTTGCGACATCCAGTACACCTTCTTCATCCTCAAGTTTCTTCTCCTCACCAACTTGAGTACCAGGTCCCGGCCCTAGTGGAAGTTCGCCCGCTATTGACTGTTTCCGCTGCCCAGGCGCAGCACCTCCAGCGCCTGTTGAAGCCGCGGCTGCAGGATTTTCAGCTCCAGCTTCCGCATCTGGCAATTCCACGTCTGCCCCCAGGATCTCGCAAATCGGACTTCGCTTCAACTGCTCGCAGACATCTCGATTGAAGCCTTTCCTCCCTGCCAGAAGCTCCACCAAGCGATCCGTCATTGTGTTTCCTCCGCAATCAGGCACAGCAATCCCACGTCCGACATCCTGGAGCATGAAATCGACCACACAACTGACATCTGCCTTGTTCAGACCCACGTCTACCACTGTGGCAGTCGGAATACCGTAAGCATATGTGGTGGCCACTGCAGAATCCATCATAGCCAGAGCAGGCGTCTTGAACTTCTCGAAGATGAATTGGGCCACCTTCTCGTATTCCTTGTGTGTCCAGCACGGTTCTGCAATCAGAAGAATGGGCGTGTGAAAAGGCGGGTTGACGGTGTTGTAGACATGCTCCAGCAGCGCATAGAAACAAGGCCAATCCACAATGCTGCCATTCTGGATGGGCCATACTGCGCCCTCCTCTGATATGCGATCCTCTTCCCACTCGGTCTCGTCTGTCTTCGTTTCGCCATTTGTCGTGCCGTTCTCGGTGCCATTCTCAGTCGATGATACCACCTTTTCTTTCTTGCGGATCTTTATCGGCTCGTATTCGCCCTTTTGCTCGCCAGGAAACATTCGCGATCGAAGTCGGTATCGTGCTGGTGTGAAGGATTCGGGCAGGCCTAGTTGCGCCAGCGTGGTTTGCGAGCCCGGCGCAATGATCTGAGACGTAATGTCAGCACCATTGCATCAAACCGCGATTGCTTAAAAACATACGAAGATCTGATCATCGCGAAAAGGCGGCATGCTGGGCAATGCCTAATCGCGGTCGCGAGTGCTGTGGTTTTACTGTGTGGTGGATTGTTGCAGCCTCACGGCGTCTGGGAAGAGGTGTTAGTGCACCTGCAGGTCGTCGTCTGTACGCGACGCTAGAAACGTATTCAGATGGGCGCAAATGGTAAGTGGCTAATGGTCACTCCAGGCAAGTTGCTGGAGATTCAGAGGTACGCGACAAGCTGGAGTCCAACGCGCTCTCCGACTACCCGATGATACTTTTATCCGTCTTGGCACTGCGAGTAACCGGGCGGGCCACTTATGCAGGTCCAAGGCCAGGCGTCGTCATGTAGAAAAACGAACAGTTTCAAGAAGACCTTAAGCGCCTTGCATAGACCGGCCTCAGGCTTCTGACGCGAGTGAACCACTCGTTGTCGACTCGCAATTTGGGAACGTTGCTTAGCTGCCCGTCCCAGCCACCTGTCAATTTGTGGCTGAATTTACGACTGCTGCCCAACCTGATCATCGTTCCGGGAAAAAAATCAATACATCGCGACCCGACGCAAGATTGTAGCAAACTCTTGTGCATTGTGAGACAGACATACCATGCGACGAGACAACAACCGCAACTGGAGCTTGATCGTGGCGTTAGCTGGCCAACTTATCGAGACTGTCGGCGGCTGAGCCAATGGCGAGTGAGCAGCGGCGAAGCAACTCTCGCGCATTAAGTCGCGTGCGCGATATCCGGCCAGGGAAGAGGATTGTACTATGCGAAGACGGTCGGTCATCAAGTTTTTTGAGGTCCGAGGTGACACAAGGACTCGAAGGAAGCTGACGAGCATGCTGCAGGGACATGGTTGAACTCTAGTAGCGACAGCCTCAAGAACAGTCTTGCTATACCCAGCAACATCACCCGGATCTCCAGAGCTATCAAACCTGTCAGCTCGGATGGTATACAACAGATTGTATATTACCATTGGGGAGTTGGAGCAGGTGGCGGCATCACAAATAAACTTCTTGGCATTTCTGGTGAAGGACTAGCACAAATTGTTCGGGAAGGGTACACATTCATCGCCAACAACTACCAGCCCGGAGATGAGATTTTTATCTTTGGGTTTTCACGAGGCGCATTCAGTGCGCGCAGCATAGCAGGACTTATTGGCGATGTTGGAGTTCTGACCAAGGATGGTCTACCTTATCTTGCTGAGATTTTCCGCGATACCCAACACCAACATGATCCGGACTACGTGCCGAAGCATCCAGATCTGCCATTTCCCAACAAGCCGCCTGCTTCAAGTCCAGAGTATAGAGAGGAACTGGCCCGGCGGCGTTTGACGAATCCTGAAGTTCCTGTTCGAGTGGTAGGCGTTTGGGACACTGTAGGAAGTCTCGGAACGCCGAAGATAGGATGGCTCACTCGGCTGGGTCTGCAGTCAGCGACTATGAAAGAGTTGTCATTCTACGATACCTCGCTCGGGAACCATATCGAATATGCTTTCCAGGCCTTGGCACTGGACGAACGACGATTTGCATTCCCGCCGACGCTATGGGAGAAATTTGAAGACAACACCACTGTACTGCGCCAAGTATGGTTCCCGGGAGCGCATAGCAACGTCGGCGGAGGCTATGATGATCAGCAAATTGCCACTATCAGCTTGGCATGGATGATGGCACAATGCCAACCTTTCCTGGACTTCGATCTCGATTACGTACACGAACAGTACGAGGATGTGGAAGATTACTACGAAAAGACGGATCAAAAATCGCGAAGGTGGAGTTTTGGAAAGATCTTCAGCGGGATGGAAGGAGTCTATGCACTTGGCGGGAGCAAGATCAGAACGCCTGGACGATACACTGCAGTAGATCCCACAAATGGTCGCCAAACTGATGATCCGCTTATGGAGACCCACGAATACATTCATCCTTCTGTCCGGGCGAGGTATAAGCTACGAGGGCCCGGCTTGAATGACAGAGGAGATTACGACTGCAGAGCAATGCAAGACTGGAAGCTCGTGATTGAGTCGCCAGAGGACGGAGCTGCGAAGCGACCTAATATCTTTTGGAAAGCACGAGACCGACCCGCGGATGGATTTGTGAAAGTCTTGCCCGAAGCGCCGCTATGGCAATTGGAGACGGAAATTCTTGGATATGATCGAGAGACGGAAGAGTATGTCATGCGACCCAGCGCGGTGAAACAAGGAAGAAGGAAGAGTTCGAGGAGGACCGGTAGCCGCGTGATATCACCTGCCAGGAGTCCGAGAGGCGGAGGCAGTCGGGCCATTTCGCCTGTGAGGAGCCCGAGGGAGCGGGTAGTGTTCGAGGAAAGAGTTGAAGAGCGCGAGAGAGACGGTAGTCGGATGCCTTCGATGTCGAGAGGGAGGCGACAGCGGGATCTGGAAGAAGTCAGTTCACCCGGAAGAAGAAGCTCGAGGTACAGGTAGCGCGAGACATGCTCGATGGAACTCCTGTCGTCAGTGAGGCTCTGCGCGGCGCGTCTTCGTGTATTTGTTTGCTCGAAGTGACGCGCGCACAGA
This sequence comes from Cercospora kikuchii, assembly GCF_019650295.1. Lineage (NCBI taxonomy): Eukaryota > Fungi > Ascomycota > Dothideomycetes > Mycosphaerellales > Mycosphaerellaceae > Cercospora > Cercospora kikuchii. The sequence continues at coordinate 409,472 of NW_025408587.1, forward strand.
CCGCTGGAGCACGCAACGGTTTGGGCTCAAGTGCTTCTCAAAGCTTTAACGGGACAAAACAAGCTACACAGCACCTCGACCTCGACCAACAGCGACATCGCGCAAATGGCTTCCGAAGATGGCGACGTGCAGATCGTGCTGGACAGTCAATTTGTACTCTTGTGCGAGTACGAAAGCACCGACCACAGGTGCGCGAAACAGAAACTTCAGGACTTCAGCAGCTAAACATTTCCAGCACCCGAGTCTTCATCTGTCCCATTGTCATGGCACTGGCATTTCCGGGTTTCAAAAAGACGTTCCAGAAATTCATGATGACCAACTCCTACGACGAGGAAATCGAGCAGGGTAACCCTTACTCTCGACTGCTGCCATCTCGACTGCTCCCATATCCAAGCGAGTTCGTCGGCCTGCGCGCAAAATTGCAGAGTTCCCCACGTTGCGCAGAGGAGCTGAACTTGATGAGGGTTACAACATCCCGACCGGCAGTATGGGTGGATTTGTGTTGGGCCATGCACGGCGAACTCCATCGGCGCGAAGACTTATCTCAGACGATGATGTCGGCCACGCTGGACCTTGTTGAATCCCTCGAGATCTCCGAGCGTGCAAAGTACACAGTCTGCAGAGAAATTCGCTGGGCGCTCGGGAGCGCAGTAAAAGCTTCGTTGGATGTGCCATACGACGATGCAAAACTGAAGAGCCTCCTTTACATCGCCTCTCGTCTGCACGAGAACGGTGCAGACTTGGGGTTGCTCAGCAGCGCCATCCGGCCTATTTTAAAATTGGTGCCGTCCACAGTATCTCGAGCATCTCTGCTCAGCCAACAATTACTCGAAGACGATTGTGATTAGTAGAAAGCTCATAATGTTGTGTTCGGCCTCATACTGATGAGGAAGTAGACTATGTCCTGGATCACTACGCCGACAAGTTGAGCAATACTTTATTCGGACTCAAGGAAAAGGTCAAAAGTGAGACGAAAACCACAAGCGTATGCCCGAATGGCTGCTCCTACGTCAGTAACCGAGGTCCCTTATTCGTTCGCCATCTTTTTGAGCTCAGGCTCTTGCCGGTGTACGAGCTGGTCAGACAATCTGCTCGTGAGGTTCGCTCCAAGCTGGAGAAATCCAGTCTCGAACATCTAAGTCATCTCAAGGCGTGCTCGGGCCGCAAAGGTATTGATTGCAAAGGTATGCAAATGGTGAGCACGTCCAAGCTGGTCAAGGAGGTCCGTTCATTGGCGAAGCATTTGGATGACGGGTGTGACATGTCCTGCCTTGCATGCCTCTGTGGTGTCGAAATTACAGGGCACAGATGCTGGAATGAGGAAGGAAAGGAGATCGAACTGTAAATGCAGTATCAGGAGAAGACGAAGTGAGCACTGCAGGAAGCAGAATAAAAAAGAACGAGAGTGGAACGATATCGAACACGTACGGAAAACGGGATATCAAATTCCATAGAAAAAATTCGTCATCGACACCTGCAAGAATGCCATGAGCCAGATATCTCCCCACCGAGTTCAATCGCTTCATCACCTATTCGGTGTCCACTAACTTAAGCCGCAATTTCACAATTGCTTGCCCCAAAGTTGATCGCATTACCGGGCCCATTGGGCCGTGGCTCACAGCAAGCTGCTCTCACTGTGCCGTCGTTGTCTGTCGCTGCGTCGAATCTACACCTCACGTGCTGGTTCCAGCACATGCTCGTCTTTACAAATCATCAGTTAAGGTGACTTCGTGAAGCTTTTCTACTGTGTCTGCTCACCGAAGCGCATGTCTGGACTCTATCTCCAGATCTACAGACACCATTTTGAGTGGCCAGCCAGTCATTGGGATCACTGACGCCTACGCAGGTCTGAATGGTCGGGAAATCAGTCTCGTGTACATTCTCGATCACAGGGAGGGACTTTGCGTATGGGACTTACTTGCGCTGAAGCGTAGACAGCGAGGAAGAGAGTGAGACAGATAGACTTGAGCATGTTGTAGATCAGTTCTGGGTCGTTCGTTCTGAACGTGGTTGTGAGAAAGATGAGAGAACTCTTTTGGTGTTGGCAATACATTGAGAGCACGTTCTCCTGGGTTTATATACACACATAGTCATCCTTTAGCGCCATGGAAAGCGACAGATCATCTGCTCGGGCACTAGTAGAGCGTGTGCTTGGTTGCAGGGAATTGGCGGCCTCCGACTTAGCACCGTCTGCTCCACCGGTACAAGTTGGCCTCTACGAGTCCCGACGCGCAGACGTCTGATTGCAAGTTCAGAGACTGATGCGTCCTGGGTGACAGATAACTAGTAGGGAGCCAAGCGTGGTGAACAGGCAGATCCCCTTGATGCGTCGTCTCTTCATCTGCCAAACCCGGTGAATGTTTGGCAGTACCGAAATACGACTAACGCCAAGATACACCGCTGGTCTGGGGCAGAGCCATATCAATATTCTAAAGTCGGCTGTGCCTTCGGGGTCATCCGCATAATCGTGGAGCATCTTCGTAGCTTTCACATAGGAGAAGCCGTGCGATGCTTTGGGCTTAATCCACCTGCTTGCCAAGACCGAGTTGTCCTCAGATGCCTGTAAACTGACACGAGCATCAGTAATCATTCTGTGCCTCCGACCACGTGGACCGATGATCTTTGGTATATCGGTGAGCATATTCGCGGATAGACCAGATCTAACCCCATTCGAACACGCCTCGAAGCGATCAGAAGGACACTTACTGCACGCGCAGACAAGTGCTTACGCTGGGAGAAGGAAGTGCGAACATTGTGCACACGACAAGAGCCTTTCGTCAATGAGGATCAACCAATACGAGAGACCAATATAATTGAAGCTGCTCATCACTATCTTAACAGGTAGGGTCGCCCAATCCTGCCTGTGGCCCACTCGAAAAGTCTGGCCTACAAGAGGCAGCTCTCACTATACCGTCGATATCTGGCATTGCACCAAATATATCGTCCTCAGCCTCTTCATTCCACGGGCGGGCCTTTCCAAGCGCTTAGTGGAGCAACTCATAGGCCGAAAGCTATCCTGTCTGCTTACTGAAGCGCGTTCTTAGGAGTGACACCTGGTTCGAAGTACGAATTGGTACCTTCGGAGCATTCCCCCTGAAAGTTGCGACAGTCATTGCGAAGGTCTTTCAAGAGATGTCTATGGAGGAAAAATGGTGAAGACGTGCTCGACTGGCTACATCTTTGCCTCACTGGGAAAGATAACGAGGCAGAATACAAGGTCCCCGAAATCGATCCCTGACGAAGGTTTTCGAGAGGACTCCACGATTCTTGTCGATCGAACATCGCTTGCATACACTGCGCAACTACCAAGCAACCACTTACGTACTTCGAGACATGTGCGCCCTCACTAAAGCAACATGAAGCACAGCACCTTACTCCCATGACACCATCCCGAGCCAGCCGCAGCATCGTATCCGACATGCAGATATTCTCTATCGCGCCTAAACCTATGCGTCCGTACACGTCGGCGGAGCCGACCCAACTTCCGCCGGATCCTCAGGACGTGGAACACAACAGGATGCCTCTTGTCTACCGAATTCATCTGTAGCGAACCAGAAAGTGCAGCTCTCGCCTACATTAGCACATCGGCGACTCTATGAAGCCCTTCAGTCAAACCACTGTCTTGATTAAAAGCCGTTGTGCCTGCTTACTCCATTGCAATTTTCGAGAATGCCGCCAGGGGCTTCGCATGTGTTGCGGAAAGGATCGCATACGCCTTGGGCCTTCTGATCGTTCAGCAAGCATTTTCTTTAGGTTGGAGATGTCGAGAGCTAACCTGGCAATGAACATGGCCGGCGAAGAAGGAAGTAAGAAGAACGGTTTTGTATAGCATGACGGTCGGATTTGGTCTTGGCCGTGTGAAGAGATGTATAAGCTTCTCTTCAGCTCACAACAAGTTTGGCCGCGCATCTTGTTACGTTATGACATATATACACAACCGTCTAACAGCCAGGCTAGGAGAATCTCTACGTGTGAAGCCGGTATAGCCTGTGTTGTCTGATCCTTGGTATATTCTCGGAGGCTGCAATAAGTCGACGCTTTGGGCTGTCTAGAGTCTAGACTTACTTCCCAAGCTTCCAAGGTCTGAGATGCCCAGTGAACCAGGTCAGCAGACAGTCCATGTGTACGGAAGCAGAGACAATCGACTTTCGAATGGCGAGGTGACTATGGTCTTTTGCGAGCACCACGACACGTCCTGCAAGATTCCATGGTGGCTAGAACACTGTCGAGCTTCCACAGATATGTGAGGGACACAAAGGCCACATGCAGTGGTAGGTTGATAGCGGTGGAAGATACCGACAGAATGGAAGAGTTGTGACCTGGAAGTCTCCCGTCGAGATATAGTTCGACATTGCGCCTTCCTCACATAACTGTACCGTACACCAGCAAAGCTTGAATCGCCGTCGAACACTTATGCAGTGGCATACCTGCTTTTTCGGACATCAACCGAAGTATGGAAAGGGGGCCGTTAATCAAGCCAGCTTCTGAGCTGCGAGCGAGTTATTCTGCTGCTATCTTTGTTCTTGGGTTTCGATGAGTCTGGCGCAAGCCACTTGTTCGTCTGGATGTGCATACATTTTATGACATTCATGAGAGTTGGGTGTTAGATTGAGTTGAGTGGCGGAAGAAAGAACTATGAGAAATGAAGCGTTTCACGAGTCTCTTTCCATTGGTGCTTTGCCTTTCACCTGAGCTAACAGGGTTGATGGAGAGTGGAGACCTAGTTGCAAAACACTCTATGCAGCGGCAGCAATTGCAGCAATGATCACGATAGTCCTCAGAGAGGACATACCTCTTCGGCCAGCAGCAGAGATATTCGTGGTCGTTGAGCTGGAATTGCCTGTGCGCTGACCTGCTGTAGCAGGAGGGCTAGCGCCAAGACTTTTCCCACTGTTTGTAGTATCACTCTCGTTCGAGGCACCCGAAGCAGGTGATTCACCACTAGCCGACCCTGTTGCCAGATTGATTCCGGCTGACAAAGGGCTTGCATTAGGTAAGCCAGGATTTGCAGCATCATTGTGTGCAGAGGACCCCAGGGACTGGTCGTTGTCACTTGGAGCAAGTGATGACGACGACGAATAGCGATCAGTACCGCTAACACTGTGGAGATCTTGCCCAGGTGATACTGGTGGGATGTCGCCTGACCCGCCCGAAGCAGCATTCGTGTTGCCTGATGTCGTACTAAGAACGTTTCCACCAGTTGAGCCTTCTTGTGCAACTTGTGAGTTTTCTATCCTTCCGGATTGAGAGTTTATGGAAGACGAAGATACATCTGATTCGTGACCAGATCCAGAAGCACCTGATAAGGCGGGTCTGTTACTTCCGGAGTCCCCAAATTGAAGAGAGTCGTTGCTTTCTAAGCCTCCTGATTTGTGAGATTCGGTGCCCTCTGATTTGTGAGACCCGGTATCTCCTGGTTTGAGGGCGTCACTGCCTCCTGACGAAGTGATTACGCCTTCTCTCCCCGGAGAGTGCGATGTGCTGCCGCTGGCATCTTCTGATGGTGGCGATGTGCTTCCAGACGAGGAACCACCGACATTGACATTGAGAAGCTGACCACCCGACGACATCCTGCTGTTAGAGCCCTCAACTTTCGTCTCAGGAATCGGATTGGAAGGTGTTTGATTGCCCGCTTGTTGCTGATTGGAGTGCTTCAATTGCGCGCTACTGGCCCCACCATCATTGTGGTTGTCGCCATTCTGCTTGTTGTTTCCTATGTTTGGCAAATTAACAGCTTCGACCTTGGGCTTTGTCGCGTCTTGGGCCGTGTACGGCGTGAACTTGACGGGTCCAGCTGTGCGCCTCAATACCACCGCAGGGATCTTCTGAATCGCCGGAGGACCTGGTGCCCCTAGGAGGGGACCTAAGTTTTCGGGAGGCGGCGCTGTTGCTGAGATGTTGCCAGGGATCGTGAAGTTCTGCATAGAGGGCCGTGGAGTTTTACACGCGGATGGAGCGCTTGTCCTCGTTGAGGAGCAGGTCCCTGGCCTGTTGCCTCCAAGCTGTTGGACGACTGTCGATAGACTATCAAGATACGCAAGCAGTGGGGTCGGCAGGTGGCCAAAGTGGAGCTCTTTGATTGCATTCGTTCCAGCCGTTGGTGTGTATATCAATGATGCTCGGTCGGTGGTAGCTGGTAAGAAGATAGGATGGACATCTTTTGCCTGAGCGCACGCTGTAGGGGCTGGAGTTGGCGCGGCAACGCCGCTGAAGTTCTCAAAAGAAGCGTAAGTTGTTGGATACGTCCTTCCCTCAAGTCAGTCACAAGAGCGAGGCTTTACCCGTGAATCTGGACTTACAGTGTTGCGCCGTCAGTGACCCAGATCGTGGTCGAGTTGTCTTCAAATACCGTCGGCATGCCGGAATTAGTTGGCAGACCCGGTGGAGTGATTGTCTCATAGCCATACGTGACATTGGTGCCATTGGGAAGGCCTGTCACGCATGGTATGATCGTGACATCGACTGTCTGCGTGATATTATATGGAAAAGTTAAGGTTTTGGTGGAAGCCCCAAGTAGACACGAAGCGCACGTCACTGCGGGCCGCGTGCAACTTGAGTTACTCGAAGGGAGGAGCGGGGTGTGCATGATTGCTCTTGCGAGGTGCTAACGTTGCTCGCATCCAGAACCAAGCTTGAAGCAGTCGATGATAGGCTGGATGGTTGATATTCTGCTCGTGCCGGAAGCCCACGGTGAAGCGACGAGACCGCTCGCGCTCCAACAGCACAAGAACGAACGAAGATCGCAGAAACGCGACTAAAAGCAAAAGAAGCAGACCTGGGCGCATTTTTGAGTAGGGTTGAGCGCTGAGGCCAGCCTCGCTTGGTGGACGACAGCCCTTCCTGACACCAGGATCGACCGAAAGGTTCACCACACATACGCAGCACCTATCCTTATTTTGGGGAACCCTAACCAAATCTGCTGACGATTCTTCACTTCAATCGAATATGCTAGCTGAAGCCTGGATGTACAAAGAAACCTGCGAAGACAAATCGTGCATCACCTATTTGGTGAGCCGAACATCACTGTTGACTTCTCAGAGATGTGAAAGCATTAAAATTCTGCTTCGAGGATGTGAGATGATGCGATGGAGATGCCCGCAAGAGTTTGTCGATTAGGGCCACATGTATCGCGAACATGGGGATGCTGGAAACTCACGGATTGGAGACATGGTATGCCCAGTCCGCCCTTCGCACCGTAAACCGAAGAAGCAAGTGTTCCAACACAGGCCCCACGCACCGAAAATGTATAAAGGACATAAGCTCTGCAAGGTCCTCGCGCTCGACACGGTCCCGGCTCCCCTGAGCACGAAAACGAAAACCACACTGGCGTCAAGTCTGATTTGACCATGTCTCTCACGTCCAAATCGTCTTTTCCAATGTTGAGGCGATCTTGAAGTGGAAGCCCCAGTCCACAGGCTGGCTCTTCATGGAACCCAGAACCATGCTGCATTCTCCTTCACCTCTGATTCTGCAATCCTCGGGCTGGGGAGGTAATGATGGCAACTGGTCTACCTTTCAACTGAATGTTGGCACACCGCCGCAGGGCTTCAACCTCATTTGCTCGACGACTAGCAGTGAGATCTGGATACCGCTCCCAGAAGGCTGTAATACCTCGATCACAGGATGTGCGAGCTCTAGAGGAGTGCAAAGCTTCAACGGCGTACAAAGCAGTGGTTCCCAAACCAACGAATCGAGTAGCTGGAAACAGATTGGGATTTATGCACTCAGTGGATACGATGACCTCTTCCCCGATTCTGGTGACGCGGCATTGTACGGTCTGGACAATATCTCGCTGAGCTCATCTGGTAACACATCGACATTTGGTAGTCAAATCGTTGGCGGGATATCTAGCTACATTTTCTGGCTCGGAGTGTTTGGGCTTGGAATTCAACCTGGAACTTTCTCCAATCTACCAAATAATGCGACAACACTGTTAGAGTCAGCTAAAGAAATCGGCCTCTCTCCTTCAGCCTCGTATGGGTTCTATGCTGGTGCAGCCTACCGCAAGTCAGACGACACAGAACGCAGTGTTGAGCACGAAAGCTGACGATTTGCATAGGCAGTGCGCCGGGCAGCGTCATTTTAGGAGGCTATGATCAGGCAGCTTTCGAGCCTAGCAACATTACCTTTTCAACGACTTTTGCAGGACCAAAGTCCCTTACCGTACGACTCAAGAGCCTAGTAGTCACGAACACTCCTCAGGGAACTGTGTCACCAATCATTGACACCTCTGGGCTAAACGTCTCGATAGACTCTACGGTCGCACAGCTCTGGCTTCCTGGCACATTATGTGACGCCCTATCTGATGCACTTGGCTTGCAGTACGATAATGGTACCGAATTGTACTTTGTAAACGCTACTATGCACGATACTCTGCTCAACTACGCCCCAGAGTTCACCTTCATAATCGCAGCATCGTCGATGATCAACAAAACCACGGCTATCGTGCTTCCCTACGCGGCTTTTGATCAGCAAATAGGACAGCCGTGGTCTACTACGAACACAACATATTTTCCCATCAGGAGGGCAGCGAATGAGAGCCAACTTGTGCTTGGTCGGACGTTTCTCCAAGAAGCGTACCTCATCGTCGATTGGGAGCGGGAGAACTTTACACTGGGACAATCCTTACACAGACCTGGAGTCTCCAGTGATATCGTGACGATTCATCCAGTCTCGTCACAGAAGGACAGATCAAGCGAGCTCACCGCGGGCGCGATCTCCGGTATCGTGGTCAGCATGGTGCTGCTGGCGTTGCTAATGTTCGGCGGAGGCTACTTTCTCCGGCATAGAAGGCGCAGGAAGCAGCAAGAGGAAGCGAACCGTACCCAAATTGCAGAATTGGATGGCAAAGCTGGATCCCCAGGCCAAACCAGTAGCATTGGCGTCGAGTTGATGTCTAACAATATACACGAGATGTCGTCCCCACCTGCACTTGCCGAGAAGGAGGCCGATTTTGGAGGAAAACTCGAGCTTGAAGGCTGTGAGGGCGCCCAGTTGGTGGACACTGGCGAAATCTATGAGTTGCCCGGTCATGAGGTTGGCCATGAGATGGATGGCGTGATTTTCGAAACCTCATCTCGACTGTGAGTTCCCCCTGCTTTGTCGTACATTGAAGGCGGACTAATTCCTCCTCGTAGCAGCGCACCAAATGTCGAGAAGAAGGCCTAACCCACTTTGTCGAAGATGCGAGCATGACCAACATTCTCGCGAGTGTTAGTGCCTCAAGCGGGTAAAACAATGTGTGTCCCAATGACGCGTGAACTGAGACAACAAATTGCCATTTGTTTGCCGTACCAACAAGACACAAAGGAGAGGAACGAACGGGAGATTACGTTTCTGTAACTTCCCGCGACATACACTCACCTGCAGGAAGCTCACGTTAGCGTTGATTGCTCACAACAGATGAGGATATTTCACTTGAATATCTAGCTACAACGCTTGCACTTCATTTCTCGACATCTTTCCCACACACACCAACTTCTGGCACAATTCAAACACCGCAATGTCCAACATCAACATCAAGACCGTCAAGGTCGCTCCTGACGGCGACGTCACTCTGCTCTGCGGCGATGTGAAGAAAAGCGACGGGTAATGTCCGCAGGTTCTTGAAAATGCTGGTACAGCGGCGCTGACGCACGACAGGATGAAAATCGTCGTCTCATCCGCGATCCTCACTCTCGGCTCGCCAGTGTTCAAAGCCATGCTGAGTCCACGCTTCAAGGTACGCTCCGGTCGAGCTGGCTCTTCATGCAATCTACTGACATATGAATAGGAGGGCGCCACCTTGGCAAAAGCTTCGAGCATAGAGATACCTTTTCCAGAAGACGACCCACCGGCTCTATTGACGCTCTGCAAATTGCTTCATTTGCACGACGTAGTGGACGAGCCGCGAACTCCAGCGCAAATTCTGAAGCTCGCATTTCTTGCCGACAAGTACAACTGCTGTGGCGCTCTTCGGGCGTTCTACAGCATCTGGGTTCGCAAGGCTCTCGAAGCCACGATGTTCGTCGATCAATTTGTTCAACTCTTCGTGGCATCATACCTTATGAGGCTCTCCGGCCCATTCAAAGAGATTGGGCACAAATTGATGTTCACGTCAGGAAAGAGCGTCTCTCTCCGCGTAGCTGGCGAAAGTGTTGGCATTCTGGACGATGTAACAGGTATGTTCGCTATAAGATGTCGCCGCAATGGATACTGACACGGCACCAGTCGCCCTGAATCGTGAGCGCGAAGGCCTCGTCCTAATGGTCGCCACTGTTCTAGAGAAGCTTATCAAACAAGAACTCGGGCCTCGTGCACCCCCAAGATCGACTCATGCGTGCCACCATGCGTGCACCTATCTTGATGATCGAAACAACGCATTTGGGAAGTGGCTTTTTGCCTCGTTCGCTTGGCCGATAAGCACGATCACGGAACGACCTCTCCAGCAAGTTGTACACTCACTCGACACGTTGAGTTCAGACTGGCTCATGTCCACGTCTTTCTGTGCTGGCCGCTCAGGCAAGCTCTGCTGCGGAAAGCTTATGGCTGACGCCCAAACGGTTGTGAAAGAGCTCCAAGCTGTGCGGGACAAGGTTCGTGCGGTGCGCAGAGGACCATGCTTTGAATGTGTTGGGGCTGGCCATGTTCCAGTCCTCGGCTTCTGCGACAGAGGCCACTGATGCGTGGTGGTGGAGAGGAGCTGATCGTGGGGACTGCTTCGATCGGGATGCACAAAGGAGTCATCGGGATCTCGCCGCGACGAAAGTTTCCACGACTTTGGATAGCAGTAAGGAACGTGCCTTTGAAAGGTACAGTCAGCATGATCCGAGCGCGAGTTGTTAAGACTGAAGCGGGTCGTGATTGCTGTCGTCTTCACATGCAAGCCAAGACGCCAGGGGTGCTTAGCGCGTTTCGCAAGCAGAGACGCTCAGGCAGCTGAATCAAACACTTCAACTCTTCCCGGCACTTTCCACTTCTCCAAACACTGAAACAAGGCTTAACAAAGATGGCGACCGTCCACGAAGTTTCGTCAGAGGGCGACGTGAAGCTCATCTGCGGCAGTGAAGAGGCAGGCGACGCGTATGTAGGTTGGAGGCCGACAATGCAGACGAAACTGACTCGACGGCAGGATGCACATCATTGTGTCTTCGGTGATCATGCGTCACGGCTCTCCAGTCTTCAAAGCGATGCTGGGCAGCGACTTCAAGGTACGTAGCTCAAGCACAAAGTCCCTGGATTACGGCTGATGTCTAGACAGGAAGGCTGCACGCTGTCTACTGGCGCGCGACTCGATCTCCCATTGCCCGATGACCACGCCCGTAGCATGTTGACAATCTGTCAAATCATGCACCTTCACCCGAAAGTTCATGCTCCGTGTAACTGTCAGGAGATGCTGAAGCTCGCGATGCTGATTGACAAATATGATTGCAGAGGTCCACTGTCATACCCGGTCAGTGTTTGGATGCGAGACAGGATGATTTGTAGGATCGATTCTGATCGAGTCCACCTTTTCGCCTCAGCCTACACGCTTGGACTATCTGTGGACTTCACACGACTGGGAGAAGAGCTTGTACAGCTCAGTGATCCTCGGTTTCCACCCGAACGCATTTCGGGCATCGATCAAGACCTTCAAACCGCAATCGGTAAGCTTGAGATTTACAACTCTGCTTCGAGGATTGCTAACAAATTTTCGATAGACACCCTCGGACGGCACGCCGATACTTTACGTAGCGACGCAAGAATGTTCCTCGACAACATCATCAAGAGCGAATGCGCAGGAGAACGCAAGAATGACCTATACGACTGGAGAGTGCGCGAGTGTGGCCCCAACGGATGCAACTATGTCTCGAAACGCTTCAACAGCTTCATGAAAGTCATGATTGAGAGCGAACTCTGGCCGATCACTGCCTTCATGGAGAAATCCGTGCTCCATATCATTGGAGCGCTGCGCAGATTCCCAAGTGGTTGGTCAAACATTCCAGGGAAACCATGCGGCACGTCCTGCAAAAGGGATTACATGAAGACGGACGAGCAAATCGTGAGCGAGATGAAGGACATGGCTGATGACATGGAGTTTGCAACCGTCAAGCCTTGCTTGGTGTGCGTCAAGTCTGGAGGCATGCAGGAACGAGGTCACTGTGAGGAGACACACTAGGAACACGACCGAGCTCTCGATACCAAAAAGTTGCGAAGCAGACAAGGAAGGTGATGAAGACAAGCAAAGCATCAAAGGCCGCGAAAGGCGCATAAATGAAGCAAGGTGCTATAAGAAGCGAAGATGCAGACCAATTCTCAAAACGTAAGCGCGAACAACATCCAGGGCTGTGAACTTGGCACTCGTCTAGAAGCGTAGCGGAACAAAATCCAAAGCAGATTGTTCCAGTTGCAAGAGAACTACTGCCGCATAGGTCCACAGTTAGGAAGAGTGAGCAACCATTTAGACGATGATCCCCATTCCAATTCGGATAAATGCATATTCATATCTGCTGTCACTTGCTTCCTTGAAAGCTGAGATCTTCACATTTTGAAGACCATCGGCGTAATTGAAGCAGAGGAGCAAAATCGGTAAACCTGGACGCGTGAAAGTTGAAGCCTTCACATGAACGCCAAGACGACAGGGATTCTTAGCGCGGTTGCCTTCAGCATGGACGCATAGGCAACCACAAAGATTTTTGTTCGCTTTTCCCGTGCTCTCTTCTCATCAAGACAACAAAGATGGCAGAAGTCCATCAAGTCGCCCCCAGGGGCGATGTCAAGCTCATCTGCCCCAACGAGGGGGACGAAGAGGGGTACGTGACCACTTACCAGTCTCCGTCTGAGTGGCGGTCTGCCAACGAACGTCCAGTACATTCATCATCGTGTCTTCTGTAGTTCTCCGCATGGGCTCGGCTGTCTTCGAGGCGATGCTCGGTCCTCACTTCAAGGTGAGCGCGGTGAGCGTCTGGCTCGGCACATCTTGTACTAATGGGAGGACAGGAAGGCCTAACCCTGGCTGGAGGTGCTCGACTCGAGCTACCACTACCCGAAGACGAAGCCGCGAGCATGCTCACGATGTGCCAAGTTATGCACATGAAAGCAGTGACAGCTGCACCGGCGACCTCTAAGGAGTTGCTCGGGCTTGCAGTCTTGGCCGATAAATACGATTGCAAGATCGCTCTTTCGTACCCAGTCAGCAATTGGATGCAGCAGCCCAGTATTCGCGAGTCCAACCAGGACCGTGTCAACCTCTTCACTGCTGCTTACCTTATGGGACTGCACCATGATTTTACGATGCTTGGAAAAGATATCGTAATGCAGAGCTGCTCACAAGCGTTCAGCGGCTCCCTGATCCCTGATCGGAGACCTCAGAAAGCTATCGGTACGTTTGGCGAGCTTTGATGGCATTGAGAATTGACTGACGAGTAAATCAGCTACTCTGAACAAGCAGCGCACAAGAATTGTGCGACAAATTTCTGGAACACACAATCCAGATAGAGTGCTCTGGTCGATCCATCGCTAACAGATACAATCCCCCCGCTAAGAAAGGCACTGTCACCCCAGAGTGTGCTTCCGATTGCACATATCATGCCAATCGCGCCAGAGACTTCATGGCTATGCTCCTCTCAACCAGCTTGTGGCCACCGACCTCCCTCCTGGATGAGACCGTCAAGAACATCTGCGCTGCACTGCAAAACGAGCCGAAGTCCTGGTGCAACGAGACAGGCTTCTGTAACGGTGTCGCTGGCAGCGCATGTAAAGGTCGACGCATGCGAAGTGTAAGAGACATCCTTTTCAGCATCAAGGACTACGGCCGCGAAATGCAGCAGCGAGTCATTATCTCATGCTTGCAATGTGTTCGAGATGGAGAACTCTTGCCAAAGGGACGCTGTCGGAGGGGACATGGTGGGGTGGTAGATGAGGATTCCGAATGCTCAGATGCACCGAGTTACGAGTTTGGTTTTGACGACGACAACGACGACGACGAAGATCTTCTATGATCATCGAAGCGCTAGAGCGCTTCCCTGAATAGTGGAGGAGAAAGGGCGTACTGGATGCTTCCTACACCAGAAGTGCACGAGAAAGTGCCATCGACGTACAGTGACAGCGGTCGAAGCGTTCTCGCACAAAGATCAGCTTCACCACTAACAAAGGAACATACCATCCCCGACGGTCGAACCACCTCATAAGTCCCGCGCAACGCGACTGGTGCAGCAACGAGCAAAGGCATGCAGCCCAAGATAGAATCAGAGAGCTTCAAACTCACACAAATTCACATGATTCCCTTCACAGTTGACTCTTATCGCTCCACTCACCATTTGCCTGTGTGCATGTTTAGCCTATGTCTTATCTATCTTCCAACGACGAACATATGACCAACTCATGTTGACTCTTGACGCTGTGCTGTGCCGCAATCCAATGTATGTGTATGTGTATCTAGACCGAGACGACGACCCCCTCTCCAACGCAAACGAATGCATATGCGTAGCGAGCAATGACCAAACGCTCGATGCCAACCTCCCAATGTCAAAGACGGCGTCCAATGCATCTCAACGAATGCTCTCACTCATGAAATCCAGATCTTCCACCCAACAACGACCGCTCGGGGAACAACAGCCCCTCCAATGCAACGCAATGCAATGCAACACAATCCGCCTCAGCCTCAAAAACCCGCCTATGCAACAATATCAACCACCTCACATCGGCCAGCAACACTTCAAACAACTCAAACACATTGCAGGACAACAAGCACAATAACAGCACTCATCCTCGTCGCAAGGCGTTGTTCTGGTCACATTGCCGTTGGTATGCACCTGATGACTGGCGCTTTCACGCACATATGGCGGTGGACGATCCTCCTCAGCGGCTCCAATGTCCGAATTAGCTGCAGGCTGTCCCGGAGCTGGAGAAGCTTGTTCCGGGATGGCAGGGAGATATCGCCGACCACCGTAGTGAATATCGTGGGACATGCCGCGGGGACGACGGGTTCCTTGAGGCCACTGAGGCCTCCTGGGTGCCGTCGGGTAGCGACGCAGAGGAGTCATTGGGTCCGGGTCTTCGATGTCACGAGGCTCGTTCTTGGTTTCGTCGGATACGACAGGGCGATCTTGCATATCATTGATTTCGATCTCGTCCTAATGAGCCGGAGTCATGGAGTTCAGTGCCTCAGGTGCAGTCTGCTGTTGCTGTGCCTCCGTCTCACCAAATTCTTCTGCAGGCGTCACGAACTGCTCTTCGGCGCCACCAAGATCCTGACCAGCATCATCGGGTACAGTGTCATTCGTGGCCACGTCGGTTGGCGAAGTCAGTAAGCCATCACTATTTACAGCACTCTTAGAGAACTCTTGTGGGTGCCGCTCTGACAGGTTGACAGCTGTGAAACTCTTCGGCAACTTGACGGTATCGAACTTCTCTCTGAGGGTCTCCAGTACGGTGCGCCATTCGCCATGGTTAGTAAGGGAGCGACGAGGGGCGCATCCTATGCAGTGCTTGCTATCCAGCTGCACATCCAGAGGATCGAAAGTATGGCAACCTGGAGATATGGTGATGCGAATGCTGTAATTGAAGGGATTCTGTTGAGGCTCATCAGGATTGGCAGCATTGTGCGCACAAGCATCAGGATTCTCCGACTCGTACAGCTCGAAGCAGATTTGGCTCAGATAGTCAAGCTCCGGGATGGCATTCCGCGCGATTTTGGTCTGCACACCGCCTTCGAGAATGCAATTCAGTAAGGTGTAGATGTGCGACTCTTTGGTGAAGTAGATGAAGG
This sequence comes from Cercospora kikuchii, assembly GCF_019650295.1. Lineage (NCBI taxonomy): Eukaryota > Fungi > Ascomycota > Dothideomycetes > Mycosphaerellales > Mycosphaerellaceae > Cercospora > Cercospora kikuchii. Next base: position 425,199 of record NW_025408587.1, read on the forward strand.
ACTTGCAATCGTCGGAAGCCTGCACCTCCTCCAGATCCTTGACAATCTCTTTGAGAAGTGGCAACGAAGTGAGAAGACCAATCTCCAACTTCTCGCTATCTGTGATACCATACTCTTGAGGACCAATAAAGTCGAAGAGAATCTTCGAAAGCTTGTACATCTCGTTGAGCTTTTCCAGGCGGACGTCATGCTTGACCTTTGACTGGTTTCCCGGCATCCCTCCCGTGAAAAGGTTGAAGTATGACGCGGAAGGATCGTCTGCGTGTGCAGCTTGCGTCTGGACTGGAGGTGCTGCGAGACTCTTGGCCACGGTTTGCAGGTCCGCACTCCTACGTCTGAAGCCAAGTCGTTGAGAAAGGCTTGGCTTGGGCTCATCTTTCACCTCACCATCTTTGCCCTGCCGTGATAGACTTTGCACGCTGCTCTCCATGTTGGAGGCATTTGTACTTGCGGTGTCGCTCCTCTTTGGAGGCGGCAATTGCAAGTTATCCATAGCAGGCAGGTCACTGCTGGTTCCGCTGGGTCCGTTCGACGCAGATGGAGCTTGTCCCTCATGCGTATGCTCGAACTCAGTTCGTGCCTGATCACTCTCAGTACGCTTAAGCGTGGGCGATCCGATCTCGATTGCCTCAGCGAGCATGGCCTTGCTTGGGGTAAAGACCCATTCCAGAAACTGACGATTGTGCAACGCATCGAATTTCATAGTGTCGTAAAGTTCGCTGACCTTGCTAGGATCAACCTTTTCGGCGTCAGTAAATTCATTGAACAGCTTCTCCCATCGCTCTTTGAAGAGTTCTGCATCTTCGCCTGTACACCACCTAGTCTGGATTGTGGACGCCTTCGCATCTGTCGCATTCTCCCATGGCACTTTCGAGGCAGCTGTCTCGGTCGTCGGACTCGTGAGCTCTCTGCCTTGGTTGGCGTGCGCCGGGCTCTTTTGAATCTTCTCCAAACTAGAGACAGCTTCGGAATTCTGTAGCTTGGCAAAGTTGTTCCTCATTACTCTGCGATGAAACTTCATGAGATCGACCACTTGACGCACGACCACGTAGGGCTCGGGTGTTCCATCCTTGGGCCACGCAAACTGCTCGGGTGCCTTCTCGCCCTTTCGCAGCAGACCTTTGAGCTTCTTCTTGACTCTGTCCATTTCATCTTTGGCTGCATTAGAGTCGTCCAGCAGGTCCTTGCGAACATGGATCTGGTCCTCATCAACATCCTCTTGGCCCAAGAAAGCTCTGGCGAATATTGATGCACTGGTAGTGACGCGTCTCTCAGATGATGTGAAGATTGAGACGTCCTCTAAAACTCGGCGATTCATGAGAGTCAGGTCGGCACGCATATTCTCTCCCAGATCAGTCGCCTGATAGCGTGCCGAGTGTGTCGGCTCACCACCCCATTTCATGACCAGCTGCAATTTGTCCAACACAAGATTTTGATCAGCGGCCGCCGCTCTGGACATTGTAATCTCACCAAGCGAGTCGCTTCGATGCTGCGCGCGAAGCCCAGCAGGTCCGGCTGGATCGTCCCAGCTGGGCATCTCTTTTGACTTGGTTCGGGTGACAGTCTCGTCAATCTGGGCAGGATCCTCGACCATCGGTATGCTTTGCCGCAATGGCTCTTTCTCTTTCTTGTTCTTGTCTTCTTTGCCCTCCTTGGGCTTCTTGAACATCGGCTTGATCTGAACCTTAGTACCCGGCCACGCGCCCTTCTTGGCCAAAGCATTTGCAAGAGTGCGAAGCTTGTTCATATCCTCCACACCTTCGGCCATTGCTTGGCGAACAGCTTGCTGGACGCTGTGTAAAGCTGCCTCGCCAACAAGCAGAACCTCTTCCTGATGTCCTTTGAGGAGATCTACAAATGGCTTCGTGTGGAATGTGAACTTGAACTTTTGCTTTGGCGTACGATCTGCATGGCGAATGACGGCGACCATGCCCTTGAGCTTCCACTGACTCTTGATGGCAGGTGCCGGTGCATGCGAAGGTGCCTCAGAGTGTGCAATGGAATCTAAGCCAGCAGACGTGGGCCGCTCAGGTGGGATGTCCTTGGGCAGGTCCAGGGAGCCTACTGCCGGTGGAGGTAGCATCTCTGTGTTCGTACTTGGCACAGTCGCACTGCGCTTGTTGAAAGAGCCCTTGCGCTCCAAGGTCGGCGGAGAGGTGATCGGACTGGACTTCCCACTTGGGCTCTTAGCCGCATGAGGGTGACCAACGTGCTGCGCGGCATGATGCACACTCTCTCGAAGCTGAGATATACTACGGCTTCTCAAGACATGACTGAGCACTCCGCGATGGCCGGTACTATTAGGCAAGTCTTTGCTGCTCGTCGTGTTAGGCTTCCGCGACATGTAGTCCGGCATTGACGTAGGAATGAGGCCGTCTTTTTGCTCGCCCTCGTCAATGTCGCTTGGAGTTGCTCTTCCTTGCCATTTGATCTTCTCGCGAATGAACATGTCCTTCAGGATCTTGGCGCATTTGTCGTAGTAATCGTTATTGTCCTTGACAAAGCTCCAGCCATTGACATCGATAACATAGCTTTTGTCATCAACGCGTAGCAGATCAAATCCGCACACTCTTTGCCCAAATCCTGAAGCGATCTTGGCAGCCATAATCTGCTCCTCCTTGTTGAGTTTGGTCACGTAGCGAATCTCCTTTCCGTTCGGATTCCGCTTCACCACGCCGTCAACCACGGGGGACTTGCGAGTTTCCGCGTGGCAGAATTCGGTGCCGACTGTATATGCCTTGACATCTTCGGCATTTTCCACCTTAAGGAATTGTTCGTAGATGTAAGACGACTCTGGTTCGGTGACGGCGCGTGGGATAGTGAGCGAGTCGTCCTTCTCACTCGACTTGTTGTTGACCTTTCTGAACAATCGCCGACCTCCACCACCCTGCGACTTGGGGTAGTAGATGTTGATGTTGTGATCTTCTCCGCTGGTCGGCTTCTCGACAAATGGCTTCTTCAGCCTGTGGCCATCTACAACCAAGGTGTCATCGTCATCCTCCATGTGAACGTCGTCCGGCGGTGGTTGTCCACCACCTCTGCCATCGTCTGACCCTATGAGCTCAACTCCCGTAAGGTGCTTCATTCGTGCCGCAATGTCAGCTGTCAATGCAACAGGACCTCCGTCCCGGTTCACTTCTATGCGCTCTGGCGTTGGCACGCCCAATTTGTCCAATATCCGCAAACACATTCGGCGGTCCCAGAGCACCGTCTGCATTGGAAGGTCGTTTACACAGAACGGTCGCCGTAGCTTGGCATAAGCGATCGCTTTTTCCAACGGGAACCCATCACTGAAGAAGGATATCAAAAAGTCGCACACAGGCCAATTCTCAACGTTTTCGTCCAATATGACTTTGTCTCCAAAAATGATGACCTCAAAGTCAGTGTCCTTGCCAACCAATCGGTTGAGAATGTTTCTAGACGGCTTGCTTCTCGCTTTCGAGTCCAGTGCGCAAATACCAATCGTGCCGATCTTCGGAGCCTCGTTTGGCCGCTCTGTTGAATGTGAAACGCTCGGCGGTGCGCTGCCATTGATGCTGCCTGACACTCTACGAGAAGCAGCAGGCGTTCGCCCTCGATTCGGTGCGATGGTTCTACCTTGGCGCGATGTCTGGGTAGGAGCGGGAGAGGAAGGAGGGTTGACGGGTGAGCCAGAGGAAGTGCCTGAAGGAGCAGAGCTGGTGTTCTGTGGTGGCTCACGCAATGAGCCATTGAGACTGGGCGACAGTGCTCCGTTCTGACTCTGGGTAGTGACCGAGAGATTCTGTGTGGCCGTTGTAGCGGCGTCTTGCCTTGCTGCAGCATCACCATCATCGTCAGCATCTACAATGGCCTCGAGCACATTGGAGAGGTGTCTACCATCTTGATCCGAGCCTCCTCCTAACGAGCTCGGGCCGCTCGTGACAGCACTTCTCCCTGGCCCGTAGAGGGAGGAGAAAGACATTCTGTTGCTCTCTAAGTCGGGCTCGGTTCGGCGAATGGCACTGGGAATGCCGGAGTCGGACTGGGTTGCCTTGCGAAGGGCGTCGAGCGTCGCGTGGACGTCCTCGGGGGCGGGAGCAGCTCCGTCCTGCTGAGAAGACATGGCGTCGGCGGGGTGCACATATGTCGTGGGCGTGGCCAAGGTTGGTGCTTCCTGGCGGGACGAGCGTCGACTGGCAGCTTGGTACCGAAGAGTATTAGGCTTTGGCGTAGCGGGCGGTGGCATAGAAATACTGGCGCGGTTCGAGTGATCGGCGGCGATATCTAGATCTGCATGTCGACCTTTGCGATTGGCGTTAGAAGCGTGCGATGCAGATAAGATATGGCCCGAAGAATGCGACTTGGTGCTTTCGCGGGATGTCGTGCGGGAGAGAGAGGAAGACGGAGGCTGAGATTGCTGCTGCTGCTGCTGGTCTCCAGCAAACGACGAGGAAGGCATTGCCGGCTTCCTACTGGCTGGCGACTGCCAACCCAATTGCCAGAGACAGCGGCACTAGCGACGCACCGAGCAGGGAAGAACGATGGGCGAGACAGAGCTGGTGCGAACGCGTACATCTGCCTTGCTTTTCACTCGTTCATGAACGCACTCCCGCAATTGCGCCTGCCCCACCACCGAAAAATGCAGCGTCATCCTGCAGCCACAACATTGACACGGGCCATGCGGCTCAATTAAGCTTTCGCTCAGTGGTCCGAGCTTGCTTCCATGTGAAATTTTGGCTGGACGAGCACATGCTTGATCTCAGCGCGTGTTATCACGATGGAGGTCGAGGGGCGTGTCGCGAAGAGGCAGAAGCTGTCGAATGGCGTGGCAAAGGTGCCGCGATCCGCGGGACAATCGAGAGTCTTCGCGCCATACAGGACCGTCGGATTGGTCTCGCCGACCGCAGTACCCTTCACCAGCGTGCCGCTGGGCAAGACGACATTCCAGATCACCACTTCTGTAGGCCGAAGCCTGCAAACGTACGATTTACGACGAGGCCTCAACCTGGTCTTCATCACCCGACCACAGACTCCCGAAGTCATCACCGCGACCGCAGCATGGAAAGATTGCATTTTTGCAGCATGGGGAGGTGAAGAGCCGCAATCGGCACGAGGCGTATGGGTCATGAAGCGAGGCAAGAAAGAGGCAGAATTAGAATGGCCGACAGACTGCGATGAGAATGTCAGCACTTTCTGCGTGCTGGGAAGCTGGGTTATTGGGATATGCGATACACAACTGCTGGTGTGGAAAACGACCACCTTGGAGCTCTACACATCCCTCCGGGGCATTTCACCTGTGCACTTCACCAGCTGTATCTCTGGGCTACCTACTTTCTTGAACAAAGTTATCGTAGGGAGACAGGATGGCAGCGCTGAAATTTGGAATGTCTCCAGCGGCAAGCTGGTCTACACCATTCTTCCACCTTCCACTGCATATGGCGCTGTGACTGCTATTGAACCAACCCCCGCGCTGGCTCTGATTGCCATTGCGTACGAGAAAGGTCCGCTGCTCATCCACGATGTAAAATCAGACCAGACTGCGATTCAGCTCAATACACCTGCAGGTGCTCCGGTCACTTCGATAACATTCCGAACAGATGGACTTGGTGCCGGAGAAGATGGAAGGCTGGCCGGTGTCATGGCCACGGCTTCTACTGCGTCTGGAGATGTTACCCTGTGGGACCTCAACGATGGTGGTAGGAAAGCAGGTGTACTCAGAGCTGCGCATGCCCAGCCTACAGCCACGACTCCCGGAGGAACCAGCAAGATCGAATTCTTGGCAGGTCAAGCCATTCTTGTTAGCAGTGGTCTTGACAACAGTCTGAAGACATGGATCTTCGACAAGACGCCCTTCGACCCTCTGCCCAGAGTACTGCATGAGCTCAGTGGTCACGGTGCGCCAGTCTCGAAGCTGATGTTCTTGCCTACAGCCTCAGACGGCGCAGATGACGATGGAAAATGGCTGTTGTCTGCCAGCAAAGATCGCAGCCTCTGGGGCTGGTCGTTACGTCGCGATAGACAAAGCACAGAACTCAGCCAGGGTGCAATACAGAAGAAGGCCAAGAAACAGGGCTTGCTGTCTGGTGACCGAGATGCTTTTGAAGATCTCAAATGTCCGCCCATCACAGGAATCGCATGCGGCTTGAACAGAGACGGTGGAATTGGCGCTCTGCCCGGCAAGCATCCCATTTGGCAGAACAATGCCAAGTCCAAGCAGGTCAGCGCTGAAGTCAGTGCTATGACAGGATGGGAGAGCGTGTTGACGGCACACGAGAACGATTCCAAGGCACGAACTTGGTTTTGGGGAAGGAAGCGTGCGGGTCGTTGGGCATTTTCCACAAGCGATGGAGGCAACGTGACATCTGTCGCGCTGTCGCCATGCGGCACTTTTGGTATCGTTGGATCGGAGAAAGGCGGCATTGACATGTTCAATATGCAATCTGGCATACATCGTCAACGCTTTCCTGCTCGATTGACACCAATGCAGGCGAAGCAGTTGAGGCTGGACGTGGAGCGCAACAATTTGGTCTTGGAAGACGACGGCAAGAAAAAGTTCTATCGAGGCCAAGGCAAACACGCAGCAGCTGTTGTGGGCCTCGCGGTCGACAGTCTGAACAAGACCGTCGTTTCTGCTGGCGCAGATGGCAAGATTAAATTCTGGAGCTTCAGCAATGGCCTGCTGACAGGTCAGCTGGATTGGTCGAGCTCGACGGGCATACTTGACATGCGGTTCCATCGCGCATCGGACCTGGCGGCTTTCACCTGTGCCGATGGTTGCATTCGCGTGATCGACATCAAGACACAAAAGCTGGTGCGAGAGTTGTGGCGCTCACGAACGCCAACAGTTGAGCTGAAGGGTCTGAAGTTTTCCGATTTCACATTCTCCACAGACGGACATTGGCTCACCGCTTCTGCTGGGCAGCTAGTCTTCCTTTGGGATCTGCCGACAGGTCATCTCGTGGATCTGTTCAAGCTCAAAGACGAGTGTACGACTCTAGCATTCTCGCCCACGGGTGAGTATTTGGCCACTGCGACGAGGGACAATGTCGGAGTCGACATCTGGACCAACCGTAGTCTCTTCACCCACGTCTCCACGCGTCATATAACGCAGAAGGAACTCCTTGCAGTCATTCATTCGACCACGACATCAGCTCCGACAGCTTCTGGCGAAGGCAGCACGAACCTCATCGCAGCGAGTGCACACGAGTCAGACGCAGAAGAAGACGAAGCAGCCATCGACCTGGACACAGACCCAGCATCGGAACTCGATACTCTCTCCGCAGATCTCCTCTCCCTCTCTCTCGTCCCGCGTTCCAGATGGCAAAACCTCCTCCATCTTGATCTAATCCGCCAAAGAAACAAACCCACCGAAGCCCCCAAGAAACCCGAAAAAGCTCCCTTCTTCCTCCCCTCCCTCCAAGACCTCCCCCAACAAAAACCCGGCGCTTCCTCGTCCACCAACCCATCCGCAGAAGACATCGAAAAAGAACGCCCCCGCGTCCTCAAACTCGCCTCATCCGGCACGCAATCCCAATTCACAACCCTCCTCCACTCCTCTTCTTCCTCCCAGGATTTCTCCCCTTTCCTCACACACCTGCAATCTCTCCCACCCGCCACAACCGACATCGAAATCCGCTCTTTATCACATACTGATAACGAACATGTCGCTTTCGTGCAAGCTTTGACGTGGAAGTTGAGGAGTAAACGTGATTTTGAATTGGTGCAGGCTTGGATGGCGGTTTGGTTGAGGGTTCATGGGGATTTGGTGATGCAGGATGAGGAGGTTAGGGGTGTTGTGAGGGAGTATAAGAGTGCTTTGGAGAGCGAGAGGAAGAGGGTGGAGAAGTTGGTGGGGTTTGTTGGGGGGATGGTGGGGTGGGTTAGGGCTGCGAGGGTGTAAGAGGGAAGAGTGTATGTCATGGCCCTGCCCGCCGCCGGCTCTAAAGAGCGTTTGAAACGACAGTGTTTTGTGAGGCCCTGATGAGCAACCAGCTTGTCGAGGCGTTTCCTTATTGAGACATGCGGCAAGAATTCATATAAGATGTACCTCAATCAACAGGTACTAGAACGTGTGCAACGATTGCCTGAAATGAAGACTGTTGACCACGCTTTCAGTTGCAAGCTACTCTCGGTTGGCACTGCGTTCAGTCCGAAACTTCGTACAAGCTACTCTTGTTATCATCTACTTTGGTAAGATCTATCACAACAGCCTCATCGTCAACATCATTCGCTTCATATGCATCACTCATGTCGCCTTGATCATTATCATCGTTCTCCTCGTTCTCATCATTCTTACCATTCTTGTTCGCATCGTCTTCATCTTTATCATCGTTTCCGTCATTCGCATAGTTTCCGTCATCCTCTTCATCCTCGTCGTCCTCGTCGGTGTCATCCACTGCGCTCTCGCCACCCGAATCAAAGTAGTCGCTGTAGGGAACAGTGTCTGGAAAATGCTGATGAAGTATGCTCCATTTGTCTCTCCGCTCACGCGTGCCGTGCAGGGTCTCGATGCATTCATCGGACAAACATGACGGATCAATGCCAGCAAATAAGCAGAACTCGACCAGTTCCAGATCGCCACCGATACAAGCGTCTCGCAGTTCAGAGTCATCTTCCGGATCCGGAGTCGCTCCAGCAACGAGGAGGCAGCACAGCAGCAGTGATTTTTCTCTCCTTGTGACATGTGGGGACATCTCGGAGGCATTCGCGAGCGCCGTTGTCGGTTTCAGCGAATCCGCTGGCATGACACACCGGTTGACATCCGCTCCGTGCTTGATAAGCATGATAACAATTGCCAGACTCCTCCAGAGAGTAGGCCGACATGCCATCATAAGAGGTGTCTCGACCCAGTCGTGTTTCGACCCATTTGCCGAAGCACCAGCCTGGAGAAGCCTCTGAACCACCAACTTCATTCCGCCTCGAACAGCAGTAGAAAGCGCTGTGTAACTGTGCATACTTTCCACATCAAATTTTGCGCCATGGCTAATGAGGATCTCGATAGCCTCCAAACAGACAAGCTCTCCTCTCCCTCTTGGCCCCCAGCCACGTTTGCAGCACAGATGTAGCGCGGTTCGTCCCGCACCATCTTGAGCATTCACATCAGCACCTTTCCGCAGGAGGAAAGCGACCATTTCAAGGCGATGACATTTCATCGCAGCGTGCAAAGGCCTTTCTCCAAGGGCCCGGTGTCCGCGGTCTGAACGGGATGCATTGATACTTGCGCCCGCGTCTAGGAGCATTTGTGCCACCTGTAAGCTTCCATGATATGCAGCATTGAAGAGGAGGCTCTGCTTGTACGGCGATTGTACCGCGGAGTACATTTCGTTTAGCAACATTAATGTCCGCTTAGGCTTCGGGTGCCGGCTAACAATTCTGGTGAGCAGGGCAGTGTCATCATTCTTGACAGCTTGTCTAATCCCCGCCCATTGCTCTTCTTCCGGATTCCATTGTTCAAGTTCGTCCCCAAATTTCCATTGCTCAACAGCAGCGACGATTGCTTCATCTTTTGAGGCGCTTGTTTCCGGCATTTTCGAAACATCGTGATCATTCTCCAACGTATTTCTCGGCAGTCGAGGTTTGGAGGCCACAAAACCCCGAACGAACTTGAACATCGAGATTTTTTCGAGTCCATGCTTTGGGTCTTGCTCCTGAAGAGGATCCAGCGACAACACGAGACTTCGCTTCCGTTCCAAGTCGGCAGCGGTTAGTGTCTCGATAGGGACCTCGGGCCCCTGCCCATAATCCCGGTGATTGCATATTGCCTTATGCTGCTCCAGGTATTCGCTTGAAAATGTCCCCATGCAACGACTGCATTCTCGAAGACCTTCCCCAGTATGTTTTTGCCTCTCGTGGCGCGTAAGATATTCTTTTCTGGAGAACGACTTGGTACAGCTCTGGCACTGCCAGGAAAGCTTATTTCCACTGTGTTGCTCTCGCTTATGTCTTCTCAATGCATCTGAGCTGTTGTACGACTTTTCAGGCGTACAATGCGCGCATCGGAACATCGTGCGGAGATATCAGATTGATGGTGATTGGGGAACCCGTGCTTTCGGATCCGAAATGTCAGGTCCAGGTGCCGAAGTGCAGCCCACTTCCGCGTGGTCGAGATGCAAGAAGTGTAGAGTCTGAGGCCTTTCATTGCGTTTCCACGAAGCATGTTAAAGACTGCATGCGGAACCGTCGCAGAGAAGACGTGGCGGCGTAGCTGACGACAAGGCAAGCTTGGATCTGGTTCACGTGACCCGACCTCTGAAATTTGTCCCGTTCGGGCGCGTGTAGAGTCCGCTGTGGCTTGCTCTGAAACCAACCAGATGGATTTGAGGCTGACAGGTCATGCCAACGCATCCCTCCGATGTCCATGCACTGCTGAATACATGCACACAGACTTGGCAGACCTCTGAAGATTGCTCTCTTTCGGCAACGCACCGCCCCACGACTCCTTGAATCCGATCTTAATGGCAGAGCAGTGACGTGCCACGCCTCGTTGTGACGCTCGGATTCAGACCTCTGAACATTGTTCTCTTCTGGTGATGCATTGTCCTGGACCTCCAAATTTCTCCCATTTTGGGAAAAGAGCGAAGCGCCATGTGAAGACTACCTGATCTTGCAGGTTCTGTATAAGTACTGTGGGCTCTGTTGAGTCCCGCTCATGTGTACTATCTTCCGTTGTCCAATTTGCAAAGCATCGGCGTTGAGCCAAACGGTGAAGCATCGCAATAAAGTCAATATCTCAGACTGAGATGGAACGCAAAACCCTATCCAGGCCAAGCAACGATTACCAGCAAGTCCTTCTCGCCGCACTTTTTGGAGTCATCACTACGATCCTCGCTGTCGCGTCCGTGATCGTTGGGTATCTCCAGCTACGCAAGTATAGACTGGCGCATGCAGTGCCCGAAGTTGAGCGCGGCATCGACGCCGTAAGCCTGGCCGACATCCAGTAAGTTATTGAACACCAGCCTTCACTCGACCATCATGCTGACATCCATGAGGACTAACGCCAACACTTCATCGATTCCAGACATCGCCTCTCCCGGGCAACAGGTCGCTAGGCCAAATGCGGGTGCTCTAATGCCACCAGAAGTCGAAGAACAGTGACGCCGTGCGGGAAGAGATGGCAGAGACGTGCAATGGATATAGACGCGCGTTGAGAAAGATTAGAACGTTATGACGTTCGAACGAAACATCGTAATAGAAAGTGATAAGAACAAGAAGAGATGATGTTGTCAGTAGAGATTTTAGTTAGATAGAGCAAAGCACTATACCGACAACGCGCCGACGTAACGCGTCCCGGCTAGGTCTTAGCAGCATCGCTGTTATCAACATTAACTATATTAGACGTCTTTGCATTGTCCTCTTACGTTAGAACCTCGTCCAGGACTCTGTACACTTCGCGCTCTCATTGTATTGCGCCTATAGAACCGCAATCTCAAGGAAATTGTAAGCAAGAGACCTTTTGCAAACCTTATACTTGATGTGGGCTTCTTTACCGGTACACTATGCCGCTTACTCTTCGATCTCGGGTCACTGCAGACTTCGTTAAATCCGTTCAGAGAGTCGGACCTCATAATTCTATCACCTCACCTCTGTTCACAAAAACAAATCGCTATTTTCCCCAAAGCTCTAGCAATTCCTTAACCCCACTCCTGCGAGTCATTCCCCGACGGGGGAGGCTTGATCCTATATCTCACCCCTCGTTTCTTACCGCCCCATTGCATTTGTTCCGTGCATCTGTGAACTGGTACGGTGTGATTCCAGCTTGTCTTGCTGCCGATGTTGAGATTAATCAATATGGGCCTCTTAAGAACTCTGTCCGATTCGAGAGTCATTATCAATCCGAGTCTTAGTCTGCGCTGTAGAACGGTCGCCAGATGTGATAGAGCGTGGTGTCTCTCACAGCAGCGTAAAGACTTTCATTTGTGCGCCATTCGTGGCCCTGGTCACGCCCTTTCGTCTGATTCGTCGTCAGAACAACTACCATCGTCATTAGCCAAGGTTACGTTCTCCTCAAGGTCCTCATACAGTATCCTACAAATCCTTGCCGTTCTCATCGTTCTCAATGCCTTCGTAGTTCTCGTCATTCTCAAGATCCTCATCGTGTTTGCCACTCGTGTCGCTACATCCAGCACCGTTCGCATCCTTCTACACTGCATCCTTCCCGATCGAAGTATTCTCGTCCTCGAACATGTCTGGATAATATTGCTGGAGCAATTCCCATTTCTCTTTGCGCTTATCGTATAGGCGCCATGGGCGCTCGTGCAGGCCTCGAAGAGTCTCGATACAATTCTCTGACACTCGTGACGGATCAGCTCCGGCATCGAGGAGAATTTTGATAACACTCGGGCCCCCATATATGATAGCAGTCTCCAGAGGAACTACATCTCCCAAATTTGGGTCCGCTCCGACGGCAAGAAGGCGTGACGACATCTCCTCCATTCTGTTGATAGGAACATAGGGGCCACAGCTATATGCGAGCGCCGTCCATCGTAACTGAACCTGTTCCAACATGACATTCGCACGGAATTTATACCCTCGGAGCGTATCCAGGTCCAGCCCACTCGAGTGCCCAGGACGCGAGTGACACCGATTGACTTCAGCTCCACGCTCAAGCAACATATGCACAACAGCGAAGTTTGCATAATAACACGCTCCCATAAGTGGCGTTAAGTGACCCTCTTTGGAAGATCCGTTCGCGGATGCCCCCAGGTCAAGCAGCCTCTTTACAACCACGTGGATACCTTCTATAGCAGCGACACAAAGTGGGGTTTCATTCCAATTGTCTTCGACATCAATACTCGCGCCACGTTCCAGTAGGATATCAACCATTTGCAAGTTTTCAGCCTCATTGTTCCTCCCGGGGTAGCTCGAGCACGCTCGAAATAGAGCCGTCCGTCCATCGAAATTTTTTGCGTCCACATAGGCGCCTCGTTCAACCAGATATTCCATCATCTCAACCTCTCGATGGACCGCTGCTCTGTGAAGAGGAGTTTCACCATTTTCCACTAAGTTGATGCCCACACCTGCTGATAAAAGCATTCGCGTAATCTTCATACTCCCATAAGCTGCGGCACGGTGCAACAGACTTGTGTAAGAGGCCTCATTGACTAACAGCAAGGCTTCCCGAGGATCACGGTAGCTGCCAACGATCGGCGGGAATAACGTGATGTCGTCCTCTATGACTGCGTAGTCAGCATCTCTTTGCTGTTCGACGCTCAGCTTTGGAGGCTCGAGGGCATCGCACACTGCTCCTTCCTTCCGCGCGCTGGAGCGCGATGCCGTCACGACTCCGTGCTTATTCGAAGTTATCGCTTTCTTCCGGCGGAACATAGGAGTCACATATCCGCGAACGAATTTTAGCCTTCGTATTTCCTCTAACACTATCGCGGTTCTCTCATTGCCAGCCTGCATTGCATGGGGAAATGAAATCGGGTGGTTCCATTGCAACTCCACAATACGCGCTTTCCTGAGAGGTGGTTCGGTCGCTTGTCCAAAGCATCGAGATCTGCATGCTTCCATGTGCTCCTTGAGATACCTGTTTGCAAATGTCCTCAAGCAAAGGTCACATTCTCTAAGATATTCTTCAGTGTGTTTCTCCTTGACATGGCGTGTGAGATGATCTTTCCTGGGGAAAGGCTTCTGGTTGCAGTTTGGACACTGCCAGGAAGGCTTGATCTCGCTATGATGGATCTTTCTATGCCTTCTCAGTGCGTCCAAGCTGCCATAGAATCTTGAGGGCTGGCATTGTGAGCAAACGTGGGACTTTGCAAGCTTATCGAGTGCTGGCTGGGATTGTTCAAGTTGTGTTGCCATTTGTCATGCTCAACGACCGAATACCGGAAGAAGCCTCTGAACCATTCAGTGCGTGCGCAAAAGGCACAAAGTTGGAGGTAGACAATATCGCAGCTGCAAGAGCTCAACGAGAAGTAAGTTCTAGGGAATTGATGTAGTAATTCCAGCGCGACTTACGAAAGAGGCATTAACTGGGAGGTCGGTGCGACCGCTTCTGCGCAGCGCGTGACGTTCCGCCAAATCCAAAGCATGGTGACATGGCCCGCGTTCTGTGCAGCTGTGCGAAAGGGCCCGCAAACGTGGCGCCTGCTTATGCACGAGGCTGCGGTCAAGAGGCAGTGCTGACGAGTTCCTGGCGATTAGTCTTGTCCAATCAACTTCGAGACTCGCGGTTCCACGCGTGAGAGGATCCAGCGCACGTGACAGACCTCCCAACATCTACCTCGATCGGTGATTGATCAAGCATCTTGTGGTTGCTTGGCTCACCGCGCCCGCGAGCAGATTGAATCGCAGCAGCACGAAGATCACAGCCCTCAGCTTGACGACCTCCCAAAAGATACCTTTCACTAGTGGTCTGGCGTTAGCAGGCCTCCAGGAACTGTCCTGTAACGGCTAGATCGAGGTGGCTTGTAACATGTTAGCGCGGTCACTTGAAAGACCTCCCAACCCTCTCCACCCGGGGCCTGGTAGTGCGGTCCGACTGCAGACCCCCCAGAATTTGCTCCATCTGGACATGCTGGAGTGTCCAGTATCGTCAGACCTCCGCAAAATTGCTACGTCTGGAGATCTGGTGTCGGCCGTACTGTGCACGCCAGCGGGTTCCATGCAACCGACATGCCACAGGATCGCTTGTGCATACTGTAGTGTAATCCCAGCGATTCCTTTGGGCCTGCACCGTCGCAGACCTCCAAAGATCATCTTGTCGTAGTAGCGGAAGATGGAAATAAGGCCTTCGCATGGAAGTCAAGCCGTCGTCTTCATGGCACTTAAGTACTGTGCATTCCTAGTTCAGGGTCGCAGATTCGTATGGTGTCAAAGTCGTCGACTTCTACTTCTTCATTTCGATTCGACCCCACGCCATTGCTATCGGCCTAGATACCACGCATTGCAGCGCTCTGCTCGACATGGACGACACAAACATCGCCATTCGGAACAACGACTACCAGCAAGTCCTCCTCGCCGCACTCTTCGGAGTTCTTACTACCGTTCTCGCTGTCGCATCTGTCGTCGTAGGATACCTTCAGCTACGCAAGCATAGGCTGTCCCATGCAGTAGGAGATGTCGAAACCGGCGTCGATGCTGTCAGTTTGGCCGAACTCCAGTAGGTTCTTCCAGCATCGGACATTGGTTCCGCTAGTTTGCTGATGTTCGTCCAGCTCTGACGTCGCCCTTGCTCCAGGCGCAAACACCCCAGCTCCCGAGCATCAGGTCAATGGACCGAACACAGACGCTCCAATGCCATCAGAAGGCGACTTGTAAGCATCGGGGTAGATATGGGTGGAAGCGCAGAGTTGCATACAGGACGCGCTTCGCGAGCTTTCAGAAGATACATCAACTAGTTGTGTGAGTGATGTGTTAGGGCAGGGTTCGTAGTAAGAAGAAGTGGTGCTGTCGTGACAGTGGTGACGGGGAAGAGTTCAAGCCCGTCACGTCGACGCACCAACGCGAGCGACGTTGTCTTGGCAACCGAATTATACTTCACATTGTACGATGTACGTCTGGAGGTCCAATTTCAACTATAGTCTGCATCCCCAATCGCATTCGAGGATAGCACTACACATCCATGAGTACGTATTATGTCGTAGTAGGAGGTGGGAGTCGGCTTTGCGAGAGCAATCATATACGAGCCAGTGATTCATCAGCGGCAAGAACAGCAGAGAGAAGCCACGTGCTGACTTGGGAGGAATCGGCTTCGTTCAATTTTACGGCGACTGATCTCGGCGGCCTGTTCCAGACTCATTCAGGAGTGTCACAATATCCTCTCCTGCACTTTGCCAGCCAAGCCTTGCAGCATTGCATACATCTCTGCTTATACCCGCGCGAGCCGTAAGTTGGTATGAGACTATCTCATATCGTTGACATCCTCGCATACGGTCATGTATTCTACCGATCGGGCTGCACCTCATCGCCATAGGTGTCTTTGCTTGGGCCCACGTTTGAGAAGGACGGCCGAGGTTGACTTTGGATCCACGCCTTAACGAAAGCATGACGAGCTACGGTGACCGGCGCATGTTTCAAATCTCCAGCAGCGGTGCGGAATCCTATCCACCTGCAACGACATCGGCCAGTGCAGCATGATTCCGAAGTCGCTCAGCTACAACGACGTATGCCTTTCGAGCGGATAGAGTCAAAGCTGTATGGTTTCGAGAATCTGGTTGATCGACCGGCGCGCCATGCTTTAGTAGGATTTCCGTGATCTCAAGGACCTTGTCCTCATTGTGCCGCCCTGATGCAAGAAGAAGGTGCAGAGCAGTCGACCCGAACAGGCATTGGAGGCCTGCATTAGCACCGGAGCGGAGGAGGTAGTCGGCCATCTCAGCATGCCCATTGAGTACCGCACAATGGAGTGGTGTCCATTTGGCCGCATTCCTTGTGTCCACGTCGTATCCTTCAGACACGAACATCTGTGCGATTCGCATACTGTTGAGTTCTGCGGCACCGTGAAGTATGCCATTACTCTCGGGATTGGAACCAAAGCGTCGAGACGAGCGCCGGAAAGAACTGTTCAAGGCCGCCAGATTCGACGAAAACTCCAGAGGTTCCGCCATCTGTTTCAAGGCCTCTGGATCATCCTTGGCGACTGCATCATAGATGATCTGAAGGCTCTCTTGATCCAATTTTGGTGAATTAGGTACATGGTCAAGATGACGGCGCTCGTGTTGAAGCGTATTTTGTTGGGGTCTTTCTTGTTCGGATATGTCCTGTTCGAGGGCCTCTCGTACGGGCATTTCCTGTGCAACGATGTCTTGTTCAGACCCTCCCTGCTCGCATGGTCCCTTTCCAGGTATTTCCTGTTCGACTATTTCCTGTTCGACTATTTCCTGTTCGACTATTTCCTGTTCGACTATTTCCCGTTCGAGTATCTCCTGTCCGAGCAACTCCCGATTGCTCCTTGAATTGCACAGGCTGGATGTTCTTGGATACACGAATCCACGCACGAATCTGATGATACTCGGCTCTATCGAAGTTCTTTCGAGAGATGGAGATTGCGAGGTCGGCTTAGGTATTGCTGCTGGCTGCCAAGATATCCGGGTGGGGATAGTGCATTGCACTTTGTCGTCGGGACGCGCTGGCGCACCTTCTCTCGGCCGATGCTTGCATTTTTCCTTATGCGAATCTATGTAGCGACGTGTGAAGTCTCGCATACAGTATTCGCACGCTTTGCGGCGCGGCCCGTGTTTCTCCTCGGTATGTCGTCTCGGATTTTCCATTCTTTTGAAGTTCCGATTGCATATCTGGCAATGAAACTTCACGTTAAGGGGGCCGTGAACATCCCGTTTGTGCCTCTTGAGTGAGGATAAGGTACTGTATGATTTGTCCGTGTTGCATTGCGAACAGAGCCACTTATTGTCGAGCATCCTTTCCTCGATGGCAATTCTTCCAGACAATAATTTCACCAGATGTTGGACAGGTAGGACCACGAGCTGTTGAGCAGTCACAGAGCCAGAAGCAGGATGTGGACGGTTGCGCGCGGCACAGACTCTGGGATCTTTAATAGCCACATCGCGTGTGGGCTAATGGCGGAGGGTCCAAGATCCTAATTGTTAGCGAAGATGGCTTCAAGCATCCCAACCCTCCTTCTCATACTCTTATTTGGCCTTCGATGGCAATCGCACCTTCAACTCCTTTCCAAAAACAGTTTCGGTTGTCGAGGCTACTGGCGAGTGATGTATCATCAAGGACGATCCCTAAACCTCCGAAAGTCTTATTTGCCCTTGGTTGATGGTCGAACCTCCAAGGCTTATCCCAAAGCAGGCCTGTACCGGTCTTGGTCGATCAGCGGCGCATGTGTAGTAAGCACGAATCCCTGAACCTCCGACTGAATTCTGCATCGATCGATTGACATCACGGAAACCTGCTACTTGTTGCCAAAAGCAGATTCGGAGGTGCTCTAGTGCCATGCATCTCAAAACTTGCCGACCCATCATTGGTTGATGCGCGCTGGGTAGCTAATCCTTCTGTCTCGACTCCAGCACGGCAGAACTCATCATGAAACACGGAGTCGGTGAAGACAGGCAGGTACATGTCAGATCTGGTGATGGCCGTCGCGTCGCATCACTGCTGGTATTTTGATATACTCAGCTATCTCTCAGCGATCGCTCGCGACGAACGCGACTTCTGCCTTGCGCAGGATTGCAGGCAACGCAATCTGTACAGCCTTGCTGCAGGTGCGGCCTCTCGGGCTCCTCGGGCCTGTCGCTCCCCGTCGCACTATCAACCTGCATGACGGATCAACAGATCCTTCCTGCGGCGAGTCTGGCTGTTTGCCAATCGTTGTCGCTCGAAGGTAACGTGTGCCATGATTGGGAAAATCTCAGATGTACGGCAATCGAACAATGGCCGGTCCAGCGAGCTCGAAAAAGAGCTAGTAGTCTGTTCGGAGATTCCGACTATTCTACTCCTCTGCTGCTGGACCAGCGACTGCGCAATATTTAAGGCCAGGCGTGAGTCTTGCTGCCTGTGAAGCCAAGAAAAATCGCAACGATCATGTATTTCCAGATCTGCCAGCTCTTCATCCAGATGCGATCCCCGTAGGAAGTATGAAAGCTCACCTGCTAGATGTCCGAGCCAAACTGCATGATCGCGATTGATGAGAACAAGAAGAGATGATGTTGTCAGTAAAGAGTTCAGTCGGACCCACGCCGACAACGCGCCGACGCGACGCGTTCCGGCTGGGTCTTGGCAGCGTTTCTATCAACCACATCAGACGTCTTTGCATTTTCCTCTTGCGTTATAACATCGTCCAGGGCTCTGTACACTTCGCGGCTCCATCGCATTGTATCCATAGCACGAAACCTGATGATGACGAGCACGAGGCCCTTTTGCAGAACCTCATACTTGACGCGCTCGAGGATGGCCTCGAACTTCTTTGCCGATGTATATCATGCCGTTTCTCTCTGCGAGTACAAGTCACCGCAGACCTCACTCGATCAATCCAAGAGTCAACAGTAAATCCTCAAACTTCTGTAACCTCACCCCACTTCACGAGAACGAACCGCTACGCTCCTTAGACTCCAGCATTCCCTCCACTCTACTCCTCCGAGACACCCGGTAGCGGCGACGGCACTTTCATGCGCTTATCACCTTGCCTCTCATCCAGTCGAAAATATCGCTCTCTTGCTGTTCGGATTCCTGCAACTCTGCGCATCCCCCGGATCGACACAAACGTTCACTCCGCAACCTGTGGAATCTCCACTGATACACTGTCCACTGAAGCAGTCTTCTGCGCCTCCACATACCTGACCACAGGTACGGCCGCCTGCCGAACAATAGCCACCTCCATTGACTGCCTTGTAGCAAAGACAATCTGAAGCCGCATTTTCACAGGGATAGGCTTGGGCACGGGGTTGGCATACGTTCGGCGCCTGGGTGCACGAGCCGCGCTGGCAGATGTTGCCTGAGCCGCTACATTGGTTTTCGCATGCACCGCAGTTGTTGTAGTCGTTGTCTGGGTTGATGCAATATCCCCGATTTGGGCAGTAAGTTGGTTGGGTATCTGGGCAGGTTTGAGTAGTTGTGACCGAGGTCGTGGTCGTTGTGGTCGTGAGGGTGGTTCTAGAGAGCTGATCAGCATTGAACAGGCCAGCGACTGCCTAGCCGCCGCTGCTACGGACTACGCGTTTTCCAATTCCAGAAGGAGCTGGCATGCAGACGAAGCCATGAAGCGGGCCGATCGCGTGTATATGCACTTACGTGGCGGTTATTTGAGTGGTCATCTCTGTAACGACTATTGTTGTCGTTGTCAGAATGGTCGCATTGAAAGTCCTGCGGTAATCAGCTATTATCATTCCTTCACAAAGTGTTGTGTAAGAGGCTCACGATGTTACGGTTGCAGTGGTGCTCAAAGTGGATGTAGCAACAACACGCTTGGTAGTAGATGGAGTCGTGGTGATCTGATGCGAGTTGTGAGTGTCATTTCCGATATGTGAATAACCTGGAAGGCGTTCTTACTGTGGTAGTCTTCGGTTTCACCACGCACTTGCACACAGAGGTAATGTACTTATTTGGCTGCTTGCACAGACTACTGAACCTTGCGGCTTGAGGGTTCGGGGTAGGTCGGCCAGCGACCGCATCCCGCTTTGCATTGGGGAAATTTATGATGGTCGTTGCAACGGTCGTTGTTGCTGTAGACGTTGATGTTTGCGTCACTGCAGGGCAGATCGTCAGTCGACAGCTGGGGTTAGGAGGCGGGATGGCGACCCACCAGTATTGGTTGAGGTCGTAGTCTGTACGATCGTGCTACTAGTGCTGACTGTTACAGTCGTAGAGAACGGAGTGACGCTGGACATAGTGAGCATGAAGTCTCGACGCTCCATTCTGATCCATCGTACCTTGACGTTGCAATTGATAGAGTAGTAGTAGCTGTTGTCCATATTAGGCAGGTGCAAGTAACATGGAGGGCGCTGGCTAACTTGTTGTGGTCGACACAGTCGTGGTAATCGTCGATGTAGGGGCCGTCACTGTGCTTGTCTGCTTAGGCAAGGGAACTTTCTTCGAGCAGTACGTTTGCGCCGGGGGATAATTTCTCAAAGCGCAGCCGATGGATGAATAGACACCACTCTTGCAACCCGGATACTGGGTTGCAGCTGCCCATTGCGGCAGGGCTAAAAGACCGACAAGGAGCTTGGGAAAGGACTCCAGACGCATGATGATGGCTGTCGATCGATGTTTGATGTTGCAAGAAGTCTGTCAGGACGAGCGCAATAGGATGGGCTGGGACAGACAAGGACAACAAAGTGATTCTTTGGTCTCCTGATCTGACGGGATGGGCCACAAGCGTACACAACGCCGTTTAGCTTTCACCAATCCCGCAACAAAATTGCGTGGTTCTGGACAACGTCCAAAGCTGGGACTAGCATTACGCCACATGCAGACTTGGCTGCTTCATCAGGTTAGACAAACAATGTGCTTGACACGAAAGCTTTTTTTGTGGCTGGCTGACCCCGCGTTCTGCAATGCCAGATTGAGATGGAGGACGGCTGGACTTGGGTTTGCAAGAAGGTAATCGAAGCAAGAATGCGGTGGACAGTGTTCTGACAAGTCGTCAACAAATACTTCAATGTGTTCCTCGGCCGCTTCTCCATCATGAATGTCGTCGAAACAGCCAAGGTGTGCCGACATCCTGGTTCTTGCTTTCTTATACCGCACTGGTAGTTCCCGTGAAGCTGTCTCGATCAGGCCGCTTGAAAGTGGCGTTTCTGGCCGACGGCCAAAGGAATGTTGAAATGGGTAGGATAAGAGCTGGACACGACGAGAGAAAGTCGTCTCCGTTGCTCTTGTTACTGGTCACATGCTCCCTTGCAGAGGTGTATGCATGCGCGTGCATTTTCTGAGGATTGGTGAGGACCGAGGAGAGCACGGAGCAAGATGTTCGAGGTCCCGCACAACACCTGTAGTAACAGTGACACACGGTTGCTCATGACAAAGCCCTATCATGGCGACTCTTGTGCGTGGAATCGCATGTCTGTGGCTTCAAGTTATTGCCGCAGCATCGCTGATTTTGGAACCAGGTCGTGACTGGAAACTGCGACGCTGGAGAGCAGGAAGGCATGGTTCCAGATAGGTCAGCGTCCGGTAGGCGCAGCTTCAATGTCAGTTCATTGAGTGCTACGATTCCATTTTTTTCTGGGCCGCGTCATCAGTCATCATGACTGCGAGGACAAGTCAGCGCTTGCAAGAGAAGGAAGTGATGTTGTTGCTCGGAAGTTTGTCAGCCTTCGCATCCCTGGCAAGAGACATGGGTGCACGATTCCGGGTCTTGGCACTGTCTTCCGCTGCTGTCCCACTATACTGCTGCATCGACACTGCAACAAATATGATCTGTAAAGTGGGAATTTCGTCGACATGGACATTTATTTGCATACCATTGCGAGTGGTCAGTCATTGGCCGATTCCCTGCTAGCGGTAGACGACAAGAATTGACAGAAGCAGAATGCACTAATTCGATCGCCACACTTTGCCGTGCTCTATGAGCCGTATTGGCCTCCTGGGCAAAAGCAGCCTTCTCGAAATGAACCATCAAGCTTAATTTCGCCGACTCTCTACCCATCCATCACACTTGCTCTCGGAACGAAAATCAAATCGCACCTATCATGCCGAGAACGATACCCATTCGCTTCAAACGGAGCCATTTTTTCCGGCGTCGTCTCAGGAGCAACCTCAACCCTGAACGCACGAATAGTCTTATGAAGTATCAAACGCATCTGATATATCGCCATATTAGCTCCCGGACATCTGCGCGCGCCAACACCAAAGGGTGCCAGAAGACGTCGTCGCTCGGCGTTGCGATTTTCCTGCAACCATCTCTTGGGATTGTAACAATCGTAGTCAGGGAACAAATCAGGTCGTTGCCGGCTCAGAGACAGTGATTGTGTCGTGACGACAGTACCCTCTTTCAGGTGATATCCGAGCACGTCGAGGCCTCCACTCGGAACCAGGCGACTTCCAGTAAGGGCTACCGGAGGCCGAAATCGAAGTCCTTCTCTTATACATGCGTCAAGCAACTTCAAAGAGGAGAGATCCTGATCCTCGTCCACGGCCAGGAGTTCCTCGTACAGGTCCTCTAACAAATCGTGATTCTTGGCCAGTTCGTAATAAATGTACGCAAGCGCCGAAGTGGTCGTCTCAGTCGCTGCGAGAATCTGACCTGCCATTTCGGCGCTTATCTCATCTTTCGTCCAAGTTTGACAAGGATATTTAGCTTCCGGGTCGAGGAACATGCTATAGACGTTCGGAGCATTGTCCGATGCATTGGCAGCTCGACGTTTCCCGGCTTGTTCACAGATTTCGACCCCGAGGTGGAACAACGCATCGCTGGAATTGACACGGAAACTTGCGTGCGGAAACGGACTATGCTTCAGCCAGCTGAAAGTCCACTCTGGGAGACAGAGACGCCAGACCACGAGGAAGTTGTATTCGCCAACCACGTGAGGAAAACTCTCCGAGTGGAGCTCGATGTCGGGACCTCCCATCAAGGGAAGGGAGTTTTTGAGTAGACAGATCCGCAGGTGGCGCACAATGTCTTCTGAACGTGCTCCCTTTGATCTGTCAAGGTCTTGAACCATGGCGTCGATATTGTCTGAGAACAATTGATGCCTTGTCTTGAGATGGTTGGTGGTAGAGGAAATCATGGTAGGATGCCGACGCTGTCTTGCAATTTCAAACTGAGGATGTGTAACGGTCCACTCATGACCACCTACACGCAAGGCCCGGATCGCCGGTGGTGATGTATCCAGATCCTTGCGAGTAAACATCTTCTCAACAACTTCCAGATCATTGACAAGGACAATGTCAGGGGCGATTCTCACGATGGGCCCATACCTGGTGAGGAGCTTGTCTGCTTCCAGCGAGAGACGGCCATTCCATCGTTGCCACCGAATCCAAAGTGAGGTGGTTGATGCGATCCACGGACCTGGCACTGATTTGCGAGCACGCGACGAGCCGTGGCGAACAAGATTGTCAAGCAATATGCAGGAGAGCAGTGCAATGATAATTATGAAGAGCATTGTAGCTGTAGATTTGGCGTAGCTCGGATGAGTGAGTCGAGAGCTTAGGTTCGTCGAGCCGGACTATATGACAATTGTGGACCATCCTAGAGACTTCCCTCGAGTCACCATTCTTGATCTCGTATGTGGATTGGTATGTCATGATTCGGTTGAAACCTGTTGAGCATACAAGCATGTAATTATTTTCGCCGAATGGCATTCGTAATGTCGCCTGCTGAGGTCAGACTGAGGGTTGGCGGCATCATCGAATTATAGGGTCGTGGAAAAAGCGGCCACAATCGCTGCCAGTAGACCAGCATCTCCACCCAATCGCCGCGTGCTCAAGCCATCAACCTGCTCGTCGAGGCTGTAGGTTGTCCAGTAACACTTCCATCCGTGGTGTAGTAATGGGATCGAATAACTGGACTGCACCCTGCGAGCTGACTTACACGAATTCGTATCGAAGCATCTGGAAATAGCTTAGCAAATCATCTCCGGGCCGTAGAATTGTGCACGCTATGCTCTCTTCTTTCAGTCCGCCAGTTCTCGGTGTTACTCCCGGCCATGGGTTATCTCCGCCCTGTCGCTGTTGAGCGAGGCTGGCGCAATCGATGAAGGATTATTTTATCGTGCCTCGTCCTCACTGCAGGCTGTTACAAGAGAGGAACGGCCCACTCTGCGCACACTTCTCGAGAATTCTTTTAGAGATGAAGCTCGTCTTCGTACCCGATCGAATCCGGCGTGTTGCTTCAACTCATTGCAGTCCAAGACTGCTCACATCACAATTCGGTCTTTGCCCAAGCAGCATTTCGCTCATTATCTTGCCTGTTCCGAGACTCAAACTTATGCCCCAAGGTCCGTGTCCTGCACATACATAGACACCTCCAGACGGCTTTGCCATCGTTCCAGAATCCGTGTGGAGCTTGTCGTCAAGTATTCTCGCAAGTATAGGGTTGCCGCTCCTGGTCACGGGTCGGAAGCAAAGGCCCTCTCTGATCACTTCAAAGTCGTCCCCTATCAAATTCTCCGTCACCCGTCGCAACTCCGCAAGCGCTTGCGTGTCCACCTTCGCGTTGGTGGGCAGATTCGGGAGAGGCAACCCAGGATCGTTGAGTCCAGCAATGTAGATCTCTTCTCCCATGCGACTGAAGACCTCAGGAGACCAATCTTCTGAGGCACTCGCAAAGACTGCGTGACAGCCAGTATCCTCTTGTTTTGCAGTCCAGCGAGGCGAGCGAACAACTAAGCTGTATCCTGCGAGTTTGCTTACAGGAACGCGTATCGGTGCGTCTGGAAATAGCGTCGAGAAGACGTGCGATGTCCATGCCCCGGCTGTGATCAACAGTCGAGTGCAGGGTATACTCAATTCTTCCCCTGCTGCAGCGTTGTCGATGACCACTGCAGCCAGTCGCCCATCATCTTCTCTTTCGATTCCTTTTGCCTGCGCTGGCTGATGCAGCTTGACACCTCGCTCCAAACACTTCTCCAGCAGAAACCTGCACAACCTCTTCGGATCAACCTGTGCCATCCCGCCCTCTTCACTCAGCACTTCCACCTTCCCACCTCTTGTCCTACGCATCCAACCCGGCCCTTCTCCGTCAGCATAATGTTCTACTCGCTCGCCCGCCGCAACCTCAGCTCGACTTCCTCCTTGCTCCAGCCACTTCTGTCCTTTCTTCTGCTTGCTCTTCCCAACAACGACGCTCGTTCCAGTAGTCCTAGCGTATCCCCATTCCTTTCTTCCACCATACTTCGTCGCCAATTCCTGATGTAAGCGGAAACTCAGCTCTCCAAGCTCCGCTGTAGCAGGTCCGAACCAGTCTTCTGCTACGAGTCCGCCGGCTTTCCCTGATGCAGAGGCGAAGAGCTCGGGGGAGGCTTCCACGAGATGGATCGTGCCTGAATGGGCGGTCGGTTCGGAAAGGTAGAAGGCTGTGGCTACACCTATGATACCGGCGCCGAGGATCACTATGCTATCAGTAGACATTGTACGTGCGAAGAACTGGTGTTGTGGAAAGGAAGTGGCGAAAGAAGAGAGCTATCATGTTGAAGTAGCTCATGCTGATGCGTTGCATGATGACGGCAATCTGTGGCCTCGATCAAGGCCTCCTGCCTTGGTCGGCTACTTTCCTCAGCAGTGAAGTCATCCAAAATGTCTCTGTCTGTTCGAATTGGACGAATATCGTGTCTGAGAAGGGCATTGAGTCGACTGGATGGTTGGAGGCCGCGTGGAGGTGGACGGATCTGTGATAGCCCCGCCAAGCAACAAACATGGTCAAGCTTGTCGACTTCAGCTCCTTCTGACTTGAGCATGTCGTGAACGTTCTGTCCAACAAACGCATGATCATTGCCAGAACTCGGGAAGAGTAACATCCCCGTTCAGCGGTTATGCGACAGTACGCTCTGCTCAAAGAAAGCTTGCCGTGAGGATCATGAACGACTTCTCCGGCGTCTCCTACTTCCATAGGACGATATTTGTACTAACATGCCTTTCGCAGCGAAGATTGACTCTCAGGTGGCGTGCAGCGCTCGTGCTGCGTTCTGGGTGTCCGAAAATGTGCTCTCAACACCTCACAAGTCCTTCGGAGACTCTCCATCTCGTGCAGCCGCTCGAAGCTCCTCGGAAATACACCATCTCGTGGGATCGCTCAAGCAACAACGCATGAAGATTCCGGATCTCCTGGCGTGCGCTCGTTCAGAAGTATCATTCGATCAAGCATGGATCCAATCTGGGTATTTCAGTGCGCCTGCCACCAGAAGTACGACCAATCCGGCGCCGCACACATCAGCAAGCTTATAGCCAAGACATCCCACGCGAAGCACCCAGCGATTAGAATCACCGATGGTGCAGTGGATGCAGTCTTTCAGACGTAGAGCCAGATCTTTGAGGGCTCCATACTCTCTCGGCTTGATCATTGCCCTCAGTAGGGGAGATGGGTAGCATCTGCATGAAGCTGTGGCAGGAACAAAGTCATCGTACGCGCGCAGCTGGTGATCGTCTACCGTTGGCAGTGTCGGCCGAAGCTGCTCGCCATTCGTCGAATAGCCTTCTCAGGCACGGTGCTGCAAGAACGCTGACATGATCATAGACCCCGAAATGTTGTCGAACGGGGATATAGGATCACCGAGCAAGACTAACCGCGAATCACTAGGGTACAGTCGACGCTGACAGTGGTACCGACTCTCAAGCTTGGTGTGCCAGCTATGTCAAGCTCTTTTCAGGCACATCGGTCATCGGCACTGCCGCAACTGGCCACGGCCGCAAGTAGCCGCAGCTTTCGATGCGAATACAAACCCACATTCGACTAGCGTCATCTCAATTTCAGTGCTGTACCAAGAGTGCGAGCACTACTGCTGTCCTGATGCAGACACAACACGATTCAACGCCCAGCAATGCACCTGCCCGTATGGCCCGGAGCGCTCGGCCCTCAACGAGCCCGCTTGGGCATGCATATTTAAGACGACCGCACGCTGCTTTACTAAAGTCCTCCCATCGCTGTTCCTCCGAGGCCATGTTCTGCAATATAACATCAAGGCTGGCTGCGCAGTTTGACGCGGCAGACGATTCTTTTACCGATTGGCTCTTTTCCCTCTCTTGGACGCGTCGCTCACACCCTACAGGGTCCACAATGGCCGCCAAAGACACCTCATCACATGTCTCTGTCAATCATCAGGACAAGCGCGCAGCTCAGCAGAAATCCGACACAGACGACATCCGCCCTTCTGGTCCAGAGCCGCAGGAGTGGAAGGATAGCACCCCGGCAACAGCAGCACTACTAGCAAGAGTCGGCGAGCTACCAGCCGAGCTCCGAAAGATGGTCTACGACCAAGTAATCCAACTTCCCACCAGAACGCGAATCTCAGTCGATAAACACTTTCGACTGCCATCAGTGCTCCATGTCAACTCTGCCATACGCGAAGCACTTTTCTCGGAGTATGTGACGACAAACCGATTCCACTTCGCGACGCCGGATCTGGTCTGGCCATGGGTATACGAATGTATCGGCACCCGCGGTCACTATAACATCAGGATTCGCCTCCACAATGGCATACTCCGTGCCACTGTATTCGAGAGATCCACTTGGTTGGTGATCGTGGGCCACTGAGGCTTTTCTGGCATCGAAGGTATATCTCTGCATTTCTGCACGAATCTGAGGCAACCGATCTATCGAAGCGGAACAAGCAAGAGATTAAAATCGCAGCGAGATGTCCACAAAGACAGGTGCTTCTGAATTTTCAAATGGCTGCCCACAGCTGGCTGTCAACGCAGGTTGCGCCGGCGCGTCAGAGGAAAAACGGGATAACGATATGCGACAAAAGGGTAGTGAATGATGACGCAACCCACCGCTACGCAAGTACTCGCATCTCCATGGAAAGACGAACATTGAGGCCACCAGGTGGGACCCTCCCAAAGCAATGGACATCACCCACCGAGCTGAAGGGTAGCCGAACCACATCAGGAGTAATTCGCCCCGCAGCAGTTTCTCAGTTGCTCGAACAACATCTACGGCAACACTTAGAAAAGTATCTGAATTTTCAACGAGCTTCAAATTTCAGAGACCATTCTGTCAATCTAACAGTGATCCAAGATCTCCCACCCGTCAAAAATTTGCTCTACGTCAGCGCCAAATTCGTGGACTTTCCCCAAATTTTCGGTTGACCAAAAGTCTCTTTCGGCATTCTCCACGGATCAGTGCCCTTTGCCAGCTGAGAGAGCTACCTGCTGCTCCCGGACGCGTCCACAAGGTCCGGACGCGTCCACAAGGTCCATGGAAACACAAGAAAATGCGAAAGACTAAGGTCCATAGAGACCTACTCGATCGGGACAGTGCAAGCCATGGCTCAGCTATACAATTTTCCTTCTGGCTACTCATTATCCAAGACTTGGTACAACCAAAGCCCAAAGGCACATTATGTCATCCCACGCGAACCAGGGACTGCATCATGGAACTCATGTCCCCTGAATGTGAGGCTCTGCCCCACGCTCACCTGATCCGAGCGGTACCGCGCAGGAAATGCAGCTCTGCACTCGACGAAATTGGACTTCCGGTTTAGAGCGGTTGTGAATTGTATTTACTCTTTCCAGACTTTCGGGCAGCAGAAGAGGCCACCCGTACGTGAAGAAAGTGGACACATTCCCGCAAGGTACGCTTGGCAGCAACGAGGAAAGCAGACCGGTAGTGCCAAAAAGCTGAGCCCAAACACGTGCTCGATCGATCCAAAGCAATAATAGAACAGCAGCCCTTACAATCACGGCTTTACCCGCAGGAGTCTCTCATCTCAGCGGGATGCTCACGAGACCAGAGTGGTGGCTGGGAATTCACTTTCGAGCGCCAAGTCTCGCACTGCACGTGATCTTCACAACTCGCCTTCCGTCCAGTCCAGTGCGAGATTTCTATAAGGTAATGATGTCTATACACAACAACTTCATCTTGACTTGTCTGATTGATAGTATAGTAGATGAATGAGGACGCGTAAGACAAGGTAGCAAGTCCAGGTCGCATGGGCAGTGGCCTCATTCGGTGAGTAAGTTGATTTGAAGAGGTGATGAGAGAGAATAGATGCACCCTTCATCTGTGAAAATAAGACTAGATTGCGTTTTCATATTGGGTTCATTTGCTCTGTTCTGTTCTGTTCTGTTCTGCTTTGTACTGATGACACTAAGAAATCTCAAGATATTACGAATACTGTTAGCTAGATCTTGTTTCGCATTATTGCATCTTCTCTCTCTTCCTCTCTCACTTTGCTCACCCAAACCCCATCTCCTCTCACCATCACCCCTTATCCGCGAGTGCTTTAAGAGTTGCCATCATTAGGCGGCCCCGCAATAGCCCCCAACTGTCCACACTGCGCATTCCCCACCGTATACCCCAACCCACTCTCGACCTGATAATAATGATAATTATTCCCGAAATTCTGAGATCCATCACAAACCCCATTATTCAAAATCTGGAAACAAGCACCTCCCTGAAGAATACTCTGTTGAGCAAACCCAGCGCATGTCGGCAAGCGAGCGCACGAGTCGCAACATTCGAGACCGGTGATATCGGTAACGTTGATGGAGCGGACGGTGAAGGCGGAGTTTATGGTGACGGTTCCGATTTGGTTGCCGAAGAAGGCGGAGGAGATGAGGTTGGCTGGAGAGCATTGCGCGAAGGCTGTGGCGGCGGGGCCGTTGATGTTTACGGTGTTGGTGTTTACGAGGACGGTGGTGCTGGTTGTTGTGGCGGAGCGGAGGGTGGTGGATGTTACGGTGATGAAGCGGGTTGTGCCGGCTGGGGTGACCTGTAGGGGAGATGTTAGTTGGTGAGGTAAGGAGGAGAGGAGGGAAAATGGGACGTACAGTTCGCGGTGCGCCGGTGATGGTTGTGGTGACGGTGCGAACGACGTTTGGTTGAGTGATGGTGATGGTTGTGGTTGGGCCTGCTCGGGTAGAGGTTGCGGTGCCGGTGACGAAGAAGGTGGTTCTGGAAGTGCAGAGGATGCCGACTGGGAATTCTTGTCCTGAGTTCTGGCGAGCTTGGATCTTCTTTCCGACTTCTGGGAGGATTGGCAAGTGTCCCTTGGCTGCAGCACGGGCGATGTGAGGATGGTGAGGCTCAGGAGCGGAATCGCGCTTCTCAACGAAGCCTGGAGACAGGCCGAGGGCGGTGAAACCAGCTGGCTCAGCCACAGTGCTAGTAACACCTGCGAGAGAGTTGGTGATCGTAATGACGGTCGCGCTGGTGAAAGTCTGAGTGACTGTCGAGACCTGAGTGGAGGTGGCAGTGACGAAAGCAGTAGCGGTGGCCACAGAGCTGGCGGCGGTGACGGTACTGAACGACGTGAACGTGTTGGTCACGGTGAACGTATTGGCTCCAACAGTGCGAGTGGTTCTTGGATTGACCTGAGGCGAGGCATGTCAGCATATCACACGTTCTCAAGCACTATCGAAAGAGACTCACAGTAACAGTCCTACCAACAGAATTGGTCGTGGTGACTCGAAAAGTGGTGGTCCTGATTTGATTCGTTGGTTGCAGGGCATATCTGGTTGCGCAGACGAAATTGACAGTCGAAGACGTCGGCTGCTGAGCGAGAGCCACTGAGCCCAAGGCTGCAGTGAGGAAGACAAGAAACTGCATCTTCCCGTGCGTTGTCCGAAGGTCGAATACCGGAGTGATCTGAGTAGAGGAGAGGAGGATGGTTGAGCTGATGATGATTTCTCCAAAGCGAGTCGACGACACAGGATATATACTGTCTGCTCTCCGGCTGTGTCTGATCCGTCGTTGACTCTACATCATGGATCGATACATGCGACGCTATGGCGCCTGTGTCCTTCGAGTATGGCTTTGTCCAAGGCGAAGCCAAAAGCCATACTCGTGACCTTTCTCGCCGCGAACTCGAATAGAGTATTGCCTATTGCGGCAGACACATGATGTTTCCAGAAGTATTCCAGCCTCGTGGGTCAGCATGGCAATATTGAGAACCAGCGGAATGCAGGTGGGACGTTGTGGCATTGCGGCCACGATGGCCTCGCGTGCATAGCTGTACGTGCGCATTGTGAACCTTGTCACATCGGAGAGGACCGTCCATCGAGATTTTCGCGTGCGAATGTCGTGGCGGTCGTGGTAGGATCCTCGTAAGCGTAGAGGCGATATGCTTTCAAACGCTGAATCCTTCAGCAGAACGGAGCACGTCCCCGGTGTTCACTTGAAGCCATGGCATACGAACGCCTCTCGACAGCATTGACCATGCTGTCGGGATATTTCGTACGTCAGTACCAAAGTTTCGAGATCCTTCTTGTGCTGACGTGTGGTGCTGGTAACGACAGTTAGGATCCGTCAACGTTCCACGTGGCGCGGGCTGTGTTGTGTCAAACGTGAATTCTCACGAGCAGCCATTGATCTGACAAGATGAGAATATTGAATGAGCACCGTAGCTCGATAAGCGATGTGGTATGAGGACCGCAATTGCCATTCCGCTGACAGTGTAGGATCAGGTGAGGTCGAAAGCTGTCCGCCACGCTTTCCGCATCAAGCCATGGGGCGAAGCCAATGTCGCAGTGTATCACTTTCTCCTCTTTTGCTACGACGTCGTGAATGGCCAGGGCCTTCAGCCGCATCGGGTTCGTCCGAGAGCAGTTGGTGTGGACAGCTGAATGCGTAGGAGTCGACTCCGGTAATGTTCAGACCAATCCATCAAGACTGTTGGGCAGGATGAGACAAGCAGCCGTTTGTGCCAAGCTTCGATACATGTCTAACCCAGCGCCACATTTTGGGCTTCGCATATGTAAGACATGCAGGCACGTTAGGCGAGCTCTTCAGGTTGTTTTTGGGTTGCACGCCTTTCCATTCTGCCATTGGATCAGCGTTCGACATTGACTGCACTGTAAATTCAATCGTTCGATATGCTTTGCTTTCGCGAGGATTGCCCAAAGTGGCCAGCCATGCGATGACATGAGTGCATGCCTCATTACACGGCTGCGAGAGGATCAATTATGTGATCGACGAACACATGCCGAAGCTCGTGATGACCAGATACACACGTGCGGTCGGCCGCGACACCCCCGGAGACTGCCAGATCGAAGGATGTCTGCCTCGGATCCAGCTGAGTACGCAGGTTTCAGATAGGTGGTCAAGGTATTCGGGACCGTAAAGGTGGAGGGGCATCAGAACCCCGCGAAGTGTCGCAGCTTGCGGGACAGCACTATTCACAATGCATCTATCAGCTGCACGTATGACCTCCACCGAGTATTTGAAAAAGTTGAGAAAAGGTTGTGTTCGTGATCATGCAATCATATTGTCATTCATTACTTCTGAGCTTGTTCTTCAACCTCGCGGTGAGACTGCCCTTTCTCAATCCCTGGCTGGACTGTCCTTGCTTCGGACTCTCTGTATCCTGCTTCGATGATGGTGCTCCAATGCGAGATGCTGCTCTCGCCGCTCTTGCGTCTGCCGGGTTTGCCTGATCTTCTCGGGACCACCAAGGTCCTGTCATGCTCTTGAAGCTCGCCAAGCTGGTAAGGCTAGTCGTGCTTGCATTACTCTGTCACTTTGAGAGCTTGTTCGCCTGCTCATCGACGGTGGACTCGACGGGACCCTTGCCACTGCCGGTGTTGCCTGCGGTGATGGGCGCCTGGCCAGTAGGGCCAATGCCCTCGCCTGCCTCTGGCTCTGGTGCTGCGGCGGCCTTGCTGGAGCGGTCGACACCGGAAGATGTTGGTTGCTGCAGGTGTGTTAGCCGACTGCATTCTCCATACCAGATCGATGGTGCTCGAACATACCTCATTGCCTTGTGGGGCGCCGTGCTGGATGTTGTGCTCGGCCTCGACGGCGTTCTGAGCGTTTCCTCCATCGCGAGGCATGGTGATGGTTGATGAGTGGTGTGTTGGGCGGTGGACGGGTGATTGTTTGAAGAGTGTTTGGAGATGTTGCTCTAGCGGGTCTGGTGAAGAGAGTGAGCAGAATGTGGCAGGAGAGGCAAGAGGTGGAGGGGAAATAAGTAGTTTGGCATTGGCAGCAGCTTCTGCACAGGCGCATAGGGATGATGTAATGCTTGCTCGTGATCAAGGCACCATTACGTCGTGGGGACCGCTCCTGCCACTTGTCGCGACGTCTTTTTCATCTCGGGAAGCTGCATTTTGGGTCGTTCCAGCTGTGAGAAACAGCATATCGATGGTCGACTGCACAGTCTGCTGCTAGAGCAAGACGTGTCGTTGGCCTGGCGTCTTCCGCACGCTGACATGTGAAAGCGCGCGCGAGATCGACAGGCCACGCGCTCGGCAAGTCGAGCCGAGAGTCAAAAATTCGCCTACACTGCACATGGGACAGCAACATCAATGCGCTATCATCAATGCGAGTGCTGTCTCATCCTCGCTGTAGTTGTCGTTCGTTTCCCAGAGACACCTCACATCTCCTGTTGCATCGCTGCGGCGTTCTCGGGAGTCTCTTGCCCATAATGATCATATCCGGCTAAGAACTTTCTCCTTTTCGGTGGCGGCGAGCCCGTGAACCCAGGGACATGGCCGTCTTCAATCTTCCCACATCGATTCGACTTCAGATGATATCACGTCGATTGATTGCGAGACACAATCCTCTTCAGGCCTGGCGCACCGCACAGTTGAATCGGCCTAGCATATTGCATCCCCTTGGCTATTCCCACCCGCGTGAACATTCCACCGTGCCTGTCAGCGACAACGACAAGCCGTCTGAGAATGGCCAGGCTAGCGACAAGTCACAGGCTCCAGCTGTTGAAGACCTCCCAAGCCCCGACGAAATTATAAGTATGGCTCGCGAAGCGATCACTGCACGCTCTCGTGCGACTGCGCAGGAGAAGCAAGCTGTGCTCCAAAATATCTCCACTCATCTGGGGAATTTGGCACATAACAAGCGAAAACGCAGGGCTCTCATCAAGGGGTTGCGGAGCGCTGCCAGCACGAGAAGGAGAGATCCTATACGTTCAATCAAGAACGTCCTGACGACGCGCGGGGAAGAAGCAGCGCAGACTGCTCCTGCTAACCCGCTTACCACTCTGTCGGAGGCTGACGGCGTCACTCTTGATTATGTGCAGCGGTACATGTCCTTGCCAGCAGAAGCAGACTATCCCAAAGCACCAGAGGCCTTTCGTCAGGCTTTGGATGCGCGCGACGTCCGTTTCTTGAGCACCTTCATCACAGACCTGGCATCTCAAAAGACCCCGCCCGTCGCAGTAGAAACACACGTGCAGGAGCTGCTGGCAGAAAATTTCTCCAAGGGCTGGGCCATGGCTATCCGCTTCGATCCAAATGCCACTCGTGAACAGCTGGCGATGGGCCTTGGCGATAACAAAATGGAGGCACAGCGCGCTGCATGGCTCGCTCTTCTCTCAAAGCTACATACCGCGGGCATCCTCGCAGAGATTGTACCTCAGAAGGCCGTCGAGACCCTGATGCCACAGCCCGCGCAATATCCAGGCGCTCCGAAAAGGCTGTTTACACCCGACTTAATTCACGATGAAATGCAGAGGGTGTTCAAAGCGAGAAAATTGAACGTTCAAATCAACGGCGAATACACCTCAAAACTGCCTGGTGTTCACGATTTCACGCTTCGGCTCGACATCCCTGGTATTGCTGATGCCACCACGACCGGAAGCGCACCACGCAAGGCTGTCGCAAGGCGTGCTGCTTGGATTGCCATGCTCAATCGCCTTCACAGGCACGGTGCGCTGCAACAGCTTTTTCCACCCCCAGCCCCGCCCGTCAAGCCTCAATCTGTCGACAGCAGTGACACACAGGTCTACATTCGTGACGAAGAGCCGAACGACATCAAGCTGGTCGAACTAGACCGGCAGGTGATGAAACGCGAAAGAGATGCGAAGTTGGACATATACAACTATGCTGCAAAGTACGGTCTGATACCGCACTTTTCGACCAAGTCTGTACCACATACCACTCGACGTAGTCGGAGGGCCAAAGGCAGCACCAAGCTTGTGGTGCAAACGACAATCAAATTATCCGAGCATGGTATAGAAGTGGTCACCAGAGGCAAGGATTCACGAACGGCCGAAACCGCTGCTGCGATTGCGTTCAAGCGCAAGGTTGAGGAGAAGCATCTCTCGACTGACAATGCAAAAGCCACAGCCGTTGCACCCGGGTATGAGCTTCTTAACACTGAGACCGCGAGTGAGTTCGTGGAATACTTCAGGTCTCTCAGTCCCGGCATGTCCCTTGAGGTGGAGACGGATCATCTACACGGAGATAACTACACTCGCATTTTATTCGATGGCTCAACTGTAAGCGAGCCCGGTATCATGCACTTAAGGAAGGACTCACAAGCCCTGGCATTTCTTTTGGCCGCAATGGCGATTGCCAATGCGAGTCCTGAGACGCTTGGGAAATGGGCAGAAACCAGGAACAGTGCTGCTGCCCAGTCTCAGCGCTCGGTGCGGCCCTTTGACGTACCGGTGGAAACAGACGTCCTGGATCTGATGAGAGACACCTTGATCAGTGCTCGTAAAGCAGGCTTACCCGATCAACGCGAAAGCCTCAGCGCAGAAGACGTGTCCCGAGAGCCTTCTCGCTCGCAGCGTCGCTTCTTGGCAGCGACTTCCAGAGATATGGCTAGTGCTACCCTGCAAGAAAGCCTCAACCGCTTCCGACAGGATCCCCGACTGGAACCATTACGCACCACCAAGGCTGGTCTGCCAATGAGCACATACACGGACCAGGTTGTGAATCTCGTCAACCGGGACATATACAGCATAGTCATCGGCGCAACAGGCTCTGGAAAGACGACTCAAGTGCCACAGATTCTGCTTGAACAGGCCATCGAAAGTGGCAAAGGAGGACACTGTGACATTATATGTACGCAACCAAGGCGGATCGCAGCTTCTTCTGTTGCGCAACGCGTGGCTGCAGAGCGCGATGAAGAGATCGGAAAGTCTGTCGGATACCATGTTCGCGGCGATGCTCGTCTTCCACGGCCTGGTGGCAGCATCACTTACTGCACAACTGGCATCCTGCTCGAGCAGCTCAAATACAATGCTGACGACATCATGGACAATGTGTCACATCTCGTGATCGATGAGGTCCACGAGCGAGACATATTTGTTGACTTTCTTCTCATTATCCTGAAGAAAGCAGTCGCGGCGCGCCAACGAGCCGGAAAGAAAGTTCCACACATTGCCTTGATGTCGGCGACGCTGGACCAAAAGCTTTTCTCCGAGTACCTGCCCAACGTCAAAGAGGGCAAGCTTGTGCCCTGTCCATCGCTTAGTGTCCCAGGTCGCACATTTCCAGTGGCTGAGATATATGTCGAGCAGATCGTTGAGGATATCTCCGCCTCGCATCACGACGAATTCAGTTCTCTACTGGCTCAGGAAAAGGGCGTATCGAAAGAGTATCTGGACGGTGAGATGCGGTTCGCGCAGGACGATGCTGTCGGCACATCAGTGATTGACTGGAAGCGCAAAAACACCGGCGAGAATGATCAAGATACTCAGACTGCCGCAGAACAGAAGCACGAAGCCCTTGTCCCCGTGCATCTTCTCACTGCAGTCCTTGCACACATCTGTGTACAGAGCACCGACGGTGCGATTCTCGCATTCTTGCCAGGACTTCAGGAAATCACTAAGGCTCAGGATACTCTGATGCAACAGCCAATCTTTGGGATTGATTTTAGTGACCCAGCCAAATTCACTATTCTGCCTCTCCATTCGACTGTACCTCAGGATCAGCAGAGACTCATCTTCGAGCCGTCGCCGCCTGGGTGCCGAAAGATAATACTGACAACAAATATCGCGGAGACGTCGGTAACCGTACCAGATGTCAAGTTCGTGGTTGATACCGGCAAGCTACGTGAGAAGCGGTACGACCAGGTCACGCGCATCTCTGCGCTGGAAACAGTCTGGGAGAGTAATTCGAACGCGCGTCAGAGAGCTGGCAGAGCTGGTCGAGTGTCTGATGGCAACTATTATGCTTTGTACAGCAAGAAGCGACGAGAGACCATGCCTGCTTCTGGACTGCCAGAACTACTTCGAAGTGATCTTCAGGAAACCTGTCTGTCGATCAAAGCCCAAGGCTTCCGCGACCCAGTCTCAGACTTTTTGGCGGATGCAATCGAGCCTCCTTCAAGAGAAGCTGTTCAAGTCGCAGTCGAGAACCTGAAGAGCATCGAAGCTTTGACACAGGACGAAGAAATAACTTCGCTCGGGCGCGTACTTGCCCGACTACCAGTGCATCCAACATTGGGCAACATGGTGCTGCTCGGCATCATCTTCCGCTGTCTAGACCCCATCATCATCAGCAGCTGCCTTGGTAGCGAACGACCACTCTTCGTTGATCCTCCCGCCTTGAGAGCAGAAGCCAAAAAGCAGCACGCGCAGTTTGCACAAGGGAACTCCGACCATCTGGCTTTCATCAATGCCTTCAAGACAATGCGGACGCGCGTCAGGGACAGAGGTATGCAAAACGCATGGTCTTATGCTCAAGACAAGTTCCTCCATTTCGGCGCATTCAGAAGTATGGAACAAACGACTCAACAGATTGTTGAAGCTCTCAGAGATGCAGGACTCGTTAAAAGTCTTATCGAAGGCAGCGACTATCAACTCGGAGGCGAAGCACTCAACATCAACTCCAACAACACCGCCCTCGTCAAAAGTCTGAT
Source organism: Cercospora kikuchii (assembly GCF_019650295.1). Taxonomy (NCBI): domain Eukaryota; kingdom Fungi; phylum Ascomycota; class Dothideomycetes; order Mycosphaerellales; family Mycosphaerellaceae; genus Cercospora; species Cercospora kikuchii. The sequence continues at coordinate 462,769 of NW_025408587.1, forward strand.
CCTGGCCGGAACGTACCCAAACCTCGCCATCCACCGGGCTAAGTCCAAATCTCCTATTCACAAGACTATCAGCGAAGACAAAGTCATAATGCACCCGAGTAGCACAAATGTCCACAATCGAGACACTCCTTGCGAGAACGATCAAATTTTCGCGTACAATTCTCTCTCACGCAGTCTCGCAGGAGATACTCTTTACATGCGCGACACAACGCTTGTCACACCGCTCATGGCAATTCTGTTCGGTGGACGTCTCGAAACGAAGACATACAAAACTCTCACCATGGATGAGTGGCTCCCCTTCTCGATCAAAGCACTCAACAATGAATTCGCCGTTCGCTTACTCCTCGAGTTCCGTAAAGCAAAGGACAGAATGTTGTTTGGTGTATACAATGATTTGAGCAATTTGGATAAGAGACGGAGAGGTCTGCTTGATGATCCTGCCCGGGAGATTTTCGCGAATGGTTTGGTGGATGTGTTGAAGAGTGTCGATGAGGACGAGAAGATTCTTCGAGGGATGCAGAAGAAAGAGGGGGATTTGTTTCGAAAATTTGCGATTCGACCGAGGCCAGAATTGACGAGTGCCGAGAAGAGTGTGGTGATGAAGGGGAGGTTTGAAGGGGGGAGTGGGGATGTGAGGAATTTATTGGAGAATTGAAGCATGAATTCCCGGAGTATGGAACGCGGTTCGATATGAGGTCTGGAATTGACGCGACGAACAACACAACATAAAGCGAATATCCTTGCCCTCGGATGACGAATGTACGATATGAGCTACGACATGGCTCGCTGTATACTACGCATATTTGCTTCGCGCGGGAATTCTGGTTTCTGGAATTTAGATCACCTTTTTGCATGGCGATGGAGGCGAAACCAAAAGTCGCCGCTCTTGGTTGGATAATAGAGATATCCTGTGCTTTTACGCACACGAGAAGCATCAGCATAATAGACTTTCGAACAAAGCTGTACAATAGAATAGACGGAACAGATAGATGGACATCGTCATGGATGGCCTCGTGTTGTAGAATCAACATAACTTGACTCTTTACTCTATCATTCCTCAATCTCATGTATCCAGTACCTCCTCCCATCATGAACTCGTGAAACTCACGCGACCTTCAACTGAAACCCCGCCCCCTTCACTTCTTCTTCTCTCCCCGCGAATATCGAACTGAAATCCACCTGCTGTCCTCCTCCCAACCCCGGCGCAACCCCTCTCTGCGGCGCATTCGGCGTCTCCCGCTTCCTTCTCCTCCGTTCTTGACCGGCTTTCGACGGGAACGTTGGAAACATGGCTGTCGGTTTCGGCCTCGGAGCTTCGGAGATGAAGTATGGATGTTCGAGGATTTCTTTTGCGGAGGGACGAGAAGTGGGGTTGAGGGATAAGAGGGCTGTGAGGAGGGCGAGGGCTTGAGTGGGAAGAGTTGGGAATTTTGTGCGGTATGTAGGTTGGGCTGCGGGGGAAGAGGAAGAGGGGAGGCGGAGGCTGCGGGCGTTGGGGAGACGTTTGAAATTTGGCCAGATTGTTGTTGTGGGGATGCCGCAGAGGGAGAAGATCTGTGATTTTGAATGTCAATTTAGGGATGGAGGAGGATATCTGAGGGCTTTCCAGTCTGTATTGGTCAGAGACTGGAAGTGTAGAACTCACCTTGCTTAGTTGATCGACTTCATTTTTCCCTTGAAATAGAGGTTCTCGAGTCACAAGTTCGCCGAAAATACAACCTAGACTCCAGATGTCGATGGAAGAGTCGTAGGTTGTTGTGCCGAGGAGGAGTTCTGGGGCACGATACCACAGTGTTACGACGAGTTGGGTGAGATTTGAAGGTGCGGGATCTCCTACGAGACGCGCCATGCCGAAGTCGGCGAGTTTGATTTCTCCGCGGTTGTTCATGAGGATGTTGCTTGTTTTGAGGTCGCGGTGGAGAATCCAATTTGAATGGAGGAAGTCTACTGCGCTGCAGAGTTGGAGCATGAGGGTTTTGGTCTCGGAGGGGAGGAAGGGTTCGTCCATTTCTTCTTGGAGGGTTTTGAGGTCGTGTTCGAGGAAGTCCATGACCAGGAAGACTTCTGGGGCGGTGTCGTTTGACCCAGTCACGATTTCGCGGAGGGTTACGATGTGGCGGTGCTTTGAGGCCTGGAGGGTTTGGATCTCGCGTAGTGCTGTGACGGGGAACCCTCCGTCTCTGATGGGATCCATTTTGAGCTTCTTGATTGCGACGATTTCGCCTGTGGCTTCTTCTCGGGCGCGTGAGACGTAGCCATAGCTGCCCTCTTCGATGTGGTTGAGGAGATCGAATCGCTCGATGGATCTCGTGGGCTGCCATGATGGCGCATGGAACTGCATCAACTTCCGTTCTTGCGGTGCCTCTGCTGTTCCTGATTCGCCATCTTGCGACAGTCTGCGTCTCTTTGCTGGCCGTCCCGAGTCATCTTCGCCTTGTCCATTTGCCCTCGCTGCGGCCGCCCGCTGTGCTTCCTCTGCTTTTCGCTGTTTCTCGGCCTTCAGGCGCTTCTTCTCTTCCTTTTCTGCCTTTCTTCGCGCGTCTTCTGCCTTGTCTTCTTCTGTGTCAGCCCAGCGGGAGACCATGTTCGCGAAGTGATGTTGATGGTGTTCGGAGGTGTTGCGGCGAGCTTTCTGTTTTGGTGAAAGCTCGATTGCACATGAAAGTCGACCATGTCATTGAGCTCTTCCCTACCATTCCCAGCTCATTTCATCAACAACCATTGTCGGTCTCAACAATGACGAGCGTTATACCTCGAACAGCTCGTCAGCTGAGTCGCACCGCTTCGAGACTACGCGTTTGCTCTTGCCGACACGCCGGCGCAAGATGGAGCTCCTCCGAAAGTGGCCACAAATGGTCTACACCTTTGGCCAAACAGTTGGCTGAAGCTATAACAGTACGATGGACATCAGTAAAGCCATAGATGGACAGAATATGGCTAAGAGATGGTAGACAACTGGGCCGATACCGGTAGCTTCGTACATGCGTCAAGTCCTCACGTCCGACCTGGGAGGCTATTATACGGGAGCACTGTCTGGAGACCGAGACCAGTTCGGTACCAAAGGGGACTTCGTGACATCGCCAGAGATCAGTCAAATATTTGGCGAGCTCATTGGCGTTTGGGTCGTGGCAGAATGGATAGCACAAGGCAAAAAGAGCGAGGGCGTATATCTCATGGAGATGGGGCCTGGGAGAGGAACACTCATGTCCGATATGCTTCGTGTAGGTTTTGTCAGCTTCATCTGTTGATGCCCTGCTGATGTTTGTGGTAGACAATTCGAAACTTTCCGCCTCTCGCCAAAGCCATCGAAGCAGTATACCTGATCGAGGCAAGCGAGACGTTACGGCAGACACAACACAAGCTCCTTTGCGGCGACAATCCGATGACGGAAACAAAACTTGGTTGGGAGAGTGTCAGCAAGCATTCTGCTGACCTCAAAATCGTTTGGACGGAGGACCACAAGTTCGTGCCACGAGACGCGAGCAAGACGCCGTTCATCATCGCCCACGAGTTCTTTGATGCTCTGCCGATCCATGTGTTCCAGTCTACTAAGGTCGATCCAGACCAAGCGAAGACGATTCAGACTCCAACAGGGCCCATCGAACGAAGAGGAAGGCCCCAGGCAGGCCACCAATGGCGTGAACTGCTCGTCTCTGCTAAACCACCTCACAGGCTCAAGGAAGGCGAGCCTGAATTCGAAATGTCAATGTCAAGGACAGCGACTCCACATTCGATGTATCTGCCAGAAACCTCACCACGATATACTGCGCTGAAGGACACCGACGGAGCTACAATCGAAGTCTCACCCGAGTCACAAACATACACACGAGACATGGCTGTGCGAATTGGAGGGTCCAACCCGGGAGAGATTAATGCAGCCGCGAAGCGTAGACCGCCAGTACCAGGACGAGTCGTCCCACCTACATCCGAAGCACCTATCTCCAAGCCCGAGCCATCTGGAGCAGCACTCATCGTTGATTACGGACCAGCAGATCGTATTCCCATCAACAGTCTCCGCGGCATCCGCGCCCACGAACTCGTGTCGCCCTTCGAGCGACCCGGCGAAACAGATGTCAGTGCAGATGTCGACTTTCTCGCACTCGCTGAAACCGCAATCAACTCTTCACCTGGCACCGAGGTTCACGGGCCTGTCAGTCAAGCCAACTTTCTCAACGCAATGGGCATACAAGAAAGAGCAGCGCAACTGGTCAAAAAAGCCATTGACGATGAAAGAGCAGGCAAAGGTGGAAAGGACAAATCAGAATTGACAGAACTGGTGAAGAGAATCGAATCTGGCTGGAAAAGGTTGATTGATACAAGCCCACAGGGCATGGGAAGACTCTATCATGTTATGGCTATTGTGCCATACGCTCCACCGAAAGAAGGACAACCACGGCGGAGACCTGTCGGGTTCGGCGGCGACATTCCCGCGTGAACTGCTTTCTGCCTAGAACGCCTCTCATGAATCGCCGTTAACCACGACTTCGCTGGCCTTCTTCTGTGCCGGACGAACCATGACCGTTGAGATGTATGCCCCATTCATCATTGGAAGCTCCTTGATCTCCTGGAAGCCCCATCGAGCATATGTCCTCTTCGCCATTGGGGTTGATTCGAGGATGGCTTCCTTTCCGTCGCGGTCGATCAGCTCTTGCATAGAGTACTGAAGCAGCTTTCCGGCCACTCCTTTGCCCCAGTGATCCGGATGAACGGCGAAACTTTGCAAGTACCAGTAATCGGTGCGTTCTGCATACCCAAGTTCCTTTTGCGCCTCCTCAATGGCACTCAAGAGAGCTTCGAAAGGTTTCATGTTGACGAATGCGGGTCGACCTTCCTCCGGAGGGTGCCCCACAGGCTTCGCGGCCGGGCCACTCCAGCCTGCATATCCCAACACCTCGCCAGTGGACTCTGCGCGAGCATTAGCTAATCCGGATCTGCTGCATGTGTCCAATTGCTCTTACCATCTACGGCCATCAACCAATGTCGGTTCTCACCCTCCAGTCGCCTTCGAAATATTGACTTCCTCCATTCGATGTATTCCTTCTCCTGTTCTGGGTTGACGTTCTCTGGCAGAACCGATCGATTCAAAAGGTCGTTTTGAAACGCTTTGAAGCCGAGTTCCACGCACACGTTTGAGTGTTCCGGGCCGGCGCGGTCGATTCTGATTCCCATGATGAAAGAAGCGTGCGAAGTCCGCTGTCACAATGTCCGGGGTACTGCTGTAGAAGACAAACTGTCAACTGAGCACATTGACGACACCTTATATCAGGCAGTCGCTCAGTATGAGCCATGTTGAGTCGTCGCTTTGGAGCTAACTAGCCTACCAATCCTTCGGCTGGCGGCACTTCAGGGCTTCGGCGTTCGGAGCCGAAAGTTCGGTGTTCACACCACAGAAAGATAGATGATACCATTCAACCTTCCTCTTCGGGACACGGTCGGCGTTCGTGACACACCATGTCATCAGGCTGCAATATTCTTGGAACGATTGTGCCATGCGATTTACCAGGCAGACAACTTTTCGAGCTTTCCACAGTTGCCGACTTTTGCGGAACTTGAGTCGCGCTCGGACTGTGACCACCGCTTCTGGTGCCGTGTCGGGAACACTCTAGGCATCGAGCAGACAAGCATGCCATGTCTCGTTCGTACTGTCGGAAGACGCGCGAGACTGAGCTGTACGCAATGCCTAAGGCGTGGGACCTATGCTGATCTGATCACCCTTCAGTAACCGCTAGCACAACCAGGCACCCATATATTCGATGTCGGAAAATTGCCAAGATTGCAACAACTCTTCGAGCGTACGAGGATGTCATCAAACATACTCCGTGTCCACGTGATTTCTTCACTTGATATGTCGGGAAGATCCTGGCAGCGAGCACACGCACGCCAACTCTGAATGCGCCACGTCAAAGCGCTGAAGAGTCGGGCGTCCGGTTACAAGAATGAGAGGACGCGGTGAGCTGGGCTGTGCCATCACCGCCTCTCAACATGGCGGACCATTCGCGATTTCACGAACATATAAACGACACTGGGTCTGACGTACATAAGCCTCCGTCGTTTCTCTTCGCTGCTACCAGAAAGCTCGTGCCTAGTGATAGGCGAAACCGGCGCTGGAGTCCACTCGTGCATGAGAGCACGCGAGAGCCGCGAACCGTACGACAGACCGACACGCTCAATTGCAACGGCCTTGCATTTCGTCACACAAGATTTGTTCCACGCCCTGACCAAGATATGGTAGAATTTACTTGGGGAGCTGGATCCAGAGGCAATTATGATGCAGACAGCAAGCGAAGACGGAATAGAACTCCTGCGACAATAGCATCTTTCGCAGGCTTCTTACTCGTACCCTATGCCCTACGGAAAGCTAGACAACGTTCGAAAGAACGGAAAAAGTCGAAACAGGAAGCCGAGCGAAGTCGAAATGTGGCGGAAGAAGAACCCAACAGACACGACTCAGCCATGTTCGTGACTTCGCCTTTCAAGAGCCGAGATGGACGTCCTTCGTCTTCTTCGCTGGATACCTCGATTCCTGAATCAGAAAGACTGGCTGCTGGGAGTACTGGAGACGAGGATCACTGGGAGACAGACACTGGGACTGGATCTTCGGTCACGATGCTGGAAAGAGTCAATAGCGATGGGAGGGGAAGCCTTGAAGGCTCGAGTAGTAGGAGAAGTAGTTCGGCGATCTTGTACGGGAACTGGTCGAGGGATTTGGAGGCTGTGGTTGAGGAAGGGAGTAGCGAGATTGATGCGAACGGGACGCCGAGAGTGGAGAGGAAGACTTGGAGGGAGGTTTGAGTCGGGTAAGAGGGGACGAGTGTGAGAGCAGAGGTCTGGAGCTGAAATGCTTGCATGTGGTATCGTATTGTTTGCTCTTCGTACGACGTCAAAGATTTTTTTGCTGCTGATGATTCCTAAAACCAGCATCTTACACTGCTCTGGCCTGGCTTTATTTACAGTCCAATCCTTCTCCTCAGAATTGCGGCACGAAATACAATATTGATTCACCACCTCAGAAGCCTCTCACCTTTGTACGTTCTGCCACACTGCGCGCGAAAGTAGACTCATGAACTCTTTCGTTCATCCTCCATTCTGCCCGCATCACCTCCCACCGGGTCTAAACACCACCAGGCCTAAACACCTTCTTCAGCTCCTCCGCTTGTAAGAAAATCGGCTTCTTGTCAAGACCCTTCAAATTTGCCGCTTTGATTGGCGCTTCTGCCACAGGAGCTGTCTTGGGCAAGAAGACTTTCTTCAACTCTTCGGCTTGGAGGAAGATGGGTAGGCGGGAGATGTTTGAGGGTAGTTCGGACATCGTTTTATCCGTCTCTTTTCGTCAGGCGACTTTATTCGTTGAGGCCTTGAAGGGGGGATCTACGGCTCGTTATGCAAGGGCTGTCGTGTTCTCGTATTCGACTTGTTGTTGCGGAACAAATACGGTATGCAGACAAGACAGGGCAGCTATGTGCTATATATACTCCCACCCTCAACGACACACCACAGTACAGTCTTGCAGTGTTTCCGACACGATCTCCCCCATCCGTCCACGATCCGAACACCTTACCCCGCCCTGCGCAGCAATTGTGCATGTGACGAACGACTGAAAGCGGTGTTGCAGAGGTTTTGGCGATCCTGGCAAGGTACGAAGATTCGAGAACGTGTGTACGTATCGATCATAGCTCCCTTTTGGGTATCTTGCTTCCTGGCAACTCCACTTTTGCGACTTTTTGCAAGGTCTGTAAGGAGCATGGGTGCCGAAGGCGTTCCTGTGGACCGGAGGTTGAGAGTCGGTGGGTGTTAGTGATCAGGATGCGAGAGTGTCACTCTAATAGACTGAGGGGGAAGTGGAGGAATTTGCCATTGGTGGGAGCTGGGCACCACTGTTGTGTGAGTGGAAGTATTGGCGATGCGTTCACGAATTTAGCGCAGCGTGTATAGATGGTTATGAAGGCAGAAGTGCCGTTTCGCATCGTGCGAACTTCTCATATAATTCTGAAGACCGATGTTCGCATAAAGATGAGGAGCGGCCAGACTTTCTCCTGGCGACTGATCGCAGCCGAGCTGCAGCAGTGTATTCCTTGCCACTACGTTATGCTTCGATCGCAGGGCCGCTCTGACTACCGACATGAATCTCAGCAGCATCGTGAGCCTTGACACACTCTTGCGTTCCGCCTAGCGAAATCTGCGTCGCTTCGCCCTCGCTCGCTGTCTATTCCACGCGTCAGTCTTGCTCCTGTATTACTCTTGCCAATGATCAAGAAAGAACTCACTCCGCCCTCTTTGCTGCTTTCTCTCGTTGTGTCAACCACATGAAGATCGAGTACCTCGTTGAGTCTCGAGTCCACTTCTTTACCATCTTGCTAACCACAAAAAATGCTTTGGTACTCGCTGCCTCCGCCCTATCAGCGACGAAGCTGGCATTCTGCTTCCGCCAGTACTCTTCAACCCAACTGGCGTCGACGTCGTGTCGAGAAAGCCATGACGCCTCGTTCTTAGGCCATCCGGCCCACTGCACCAGGTATTGCCACTTTCCGGTGACGAAGCTGTTGTACCGTGCATCGAGGATGTCCTCGATCAGGTATTCGTTGTTTCTGATCGGGCCTGGCCGAGTATACTTGTACTTCTTTGAAGACGAGGGCCCAGCCGTGGGAGCTGTCATTGTCGCGGTGTCGATTTGAGTGTCAGAGGCTTTCTGCTTGAGTCGCAGCGACATACGCGTTGGTATCGAGCCTCCCATGGGAGGCACCTGCTGTGCCGGCGCCATCACTAATTGCTAACGCGCTGTGTCGTGTCTATGGTGTATCTTCGAGATAGTGGCAAATGCCAAAGGCCAGTCCAAGGCCTGAGTTGGCTGCGATTCACCCATTCATTCGTTCACCTGCGAATGCCCCAGGCATGAGGCACCAGCAGCGCTGAGTGCCAATGAGCCCACAGGTATTCGAGTCAACAGCATCGTCGAACAACTATGGGCGTGATGAGTATAATGTGTGACCACCAGAATGAAGTGCCAATCGCCTTGGTGCTAGTGCAGCAACCAACATCCGCAACCACACGCAAAGCCATTATATGTAACATCGCGAGTCGTATAGTCCAGCATATTGATATGTATACCCACTGACCAGGTAGGTGGAGTGCCGCTTCAGCAGCAAATGCGCTCTATATCTTGAAGCTGTCCGTAAAGTCGTTGCATATTGCCATTGTTTGACAAACTCCAACAGAAGTCTGTCAGGCAATCAACAACGCCCGGCATCGCAATCACACTCAACCGCCGGCAACAAAGCATGGACCAGACTCAAAACATCCTCAAGGCCGTCCTCGGGAGCCTTTAGCTTCGCAAGCTCACCTCTGAGCCTGGATAAGCCCTCAGGAGCGACAGTCTTTTGTTGACTGACTCGCCCCAAGTCGTGGCAGCCGCTGAGTCCTGTCTGGCAGGACTCGTGTCCGAGTAACAGACTGTCATGCTCGCTGGTCTTCTCGTGTTTCGGACACTTGGAGAGCGAGAGAGTCTGACGCTGGGAGGACGCGAGACAGCTCGCACGCTGTTGCGGACGCTGGGAAGTCGTGAGAGAGTCTTTTGTTGCTGTTGCTGTTGTTGGAAGTATTCCTGCGGTGACTGGATCTTGATGGGAATGGTCTTCGATAATGTTTTCCGATGACGATGAAGAGCCCGTGGTTTCGGTTGCTGTTCTTCTATCGCGCTGCTGTGCAAATTCGACTTTTCGTCGTCGCGGTGGCGTGATGGCCGTCTGAGAAGTCTGGTAAGGAAGGACCTTGAATTTGATCTTGATGCCATCGGAAGACACATGTTGATGGTGCTCTTGTTTGTCTGGAGAATCAACAGCAGGAACGAAGACAGAAGTCGAGATATCAGATAAGGTCATTGTAAGGAAGGAAAATTTGAGCAGCTCTGGCGCGGACGAGGCTCTGTCGCACACCACACTTACTCATTATCTCGGCAGAACATCAGAAGCTTCTTTTTTCTAGGTGTGCACGCTGCCGTGGGTGGTCATTCGACATGCCTTTGTGCCTTGTCGTCACTTGAAATAGAGACGAATGTTGTGTTTCAGAAAATTGCGACCTGTATGGTACTTACTCATCGGCGATCTTTAATGGCTCAGAAACACCCAAGGCAATGGTTCTCTGTTTGACAGGAGCTGCAAGCTGCATGATCTGCAGACGGGACCTGCGGCAGTCTCACATGCCGGCATATGGCTGTGATGGGCGGACCTTGAGCGTGCGACTTGTCGTCCCGAAATGAGGATGCAAAGCGACTTGTCTGCTTCGTTGTGCAAAGCAGCAGGCTGGTACTGTGGTACAGAAAGTCCATGCGAGAGTGATGAGGCATCTTTACCGCAAATAGGTCTGAGCCAGGAACGGGCTGGGCAAACAAGCTTTTGCCCTGTCGAATGAAATGACTCGAGCAGGGACGCTTCATTTTTGCCCGCCTTGTTGACTTTTTCACTCCCCTCTCCATGCTGAACCTTCTGGAAGATTTTGCGACCCAATGCGCACTGCTGAGTAGGCCACATGATCGAGTGTGGTTGCACAACGGCGCACAAAACCTATCAGTTGTGTAACCGACATGTTGTGTTTCATGTGCTCAGCATAGAGCAGCTCCTCAGAATGAATGTTGGCCACATATGGGCGAGTGCTGCTACTCCACGAGCAGTGAATTGTTGACGCGCGGCAGTCTGTCGATGGCCAACACGCAAACACGGCAGTTCAGTTGAGGGACGGGGATACCAGCTGCTGCATCACCCCATAACGCAGCATGAGGCGACATCTTGCAGTGTGAGGCCCGCATTCACCAACAAACACCCTCGACCACCGCCAACTCCGCACCAGGTACCAGCACTTCCCGACTCCTGACAAGCAACACAGCCAGGACATCCCAACGATTTCCCAGAGTCTCTTGCAAAGGTAATTGCCCAAATGGTGGTTTGTGCTGCATTTTCCATCAATGAAATCTCCAGCTTCAGCGGTCTTCCCCCGGCATTGTAGCCTGCAGGCCATCAAACAGGCTCTGAAAGTAGAAAATGGAGTCGTGCCCATTCATTTGCGACCTCGTTTGCCTCCTGAGTAGTATACCGTACTTCTGCCACTGCGCATTTTTCCATTGTTCGCATCATCTCATTCCGCATCAGTAGCACGACAGCAGACATTCGTTCTTTTGTTACCACGCCCAAAATGCACAGCTTCTTTTCTCTCCTCGCTGTGGCGAGCATTGCCGCTGCCGCCAGTACCACCGAGCAGGGCGGCAGCCCGCAGATGCCAGATCTCAGCAAAATCCCACCATGTGCTTTGCAATGTCTCACACAAGCCGCTGGCACCACTAGCTGCCTTCTGACCGATGTCTACTGCCAGTGCACTAGTGGCGCGGCAGATATCGCGAAGGCAATTGTTCCATGCTTGTGCTCAAGCACTTGCTCGGAGACGGACCTGATGGGTAAGATGGCCATTCGGAAGAACAACACGTAGAGCGACATTCTGACGAGAGTATTACAGGCACTTTGGCAGCCACCGGCGAGCTCTGTATCACCGCCCTCGCAGCCAAAGGCGAGTCTTTCAAGATTCCGAATGTCAGCCCAGATCTCTGCAAGAGCGTGGGTGGAGGCGCCGCACCACCACCAGGAGGCTCGCCGCCATCCAGCCAGCCAAACCAGCAATCTCCAACTGGTCCAGAAAGCACTCAACCGAGCCCACCAACGGGCTATGCTCCTCACACCAACATGACACCTACCACGGGCCCAACAGGGTACGGAGGAAACCAGACCAACCAGACTGGACGACCACCGATCCAGCAGAGCACCGGCGATGCCTCTGGTCTCCAAGCAGGAAGATTTGTCGGAACTGCTGCGATTGCTGGTCTGGTCGGTCTCGCTGTGGCCGCGTTGTAGAGGATCAACCTGTCAGTCTTCGAAGGCGGATAAAAATTGATCAAGCTGTATTAATCGGATCTTGATTTGGTCACATCGAAGTGGAGTCGAGGGGAGTGGTAGTGGTGGCGGATGCAGTTAGATTGTAATAGGCATGAGGTAATGCGACGGATTGTAGCATACCAACACTTCTTTTCTGTCCTTACCGAACACGCGTGTAGGGTAGACTACGTGAATGCGGATAATCAACGTATTGCCTCATCCCATTTATCTCTCCATGTCGTAAATTCGTCTTCTCTTGCGGCCCAGTCAAGTCGCGCAAGTTGGCTCACCTCTCGTGATTCATTCACGCATTTCTCTAGTATTTCTTTGACGGCGTCTTCGTCGAGATCGTAGAAGCCAGCCGCAATCTCATCGAGCTCTTCTTGGAGATCTGACATCCTTTCGACTAGTTCATCTAAGTCGCTGACACTCTTTTGCTGCTCTGTCGGCTTTGAACCGAAGGTCTTCAAACGTCTCTTACCCAATGCAGTGTAAAGAAGCACGATCTTTTTCATCTTGCCACATGCGACGTCCACAAGCTCTCTTAGCTCCGGTCTATCCTTGGGACAACTGTTGGCTGCATTGAAGATGTCGTCAAAGCTTTCCGCGTCGCCATCGACACCTTCGTCTCCGCTGTCGAGCAGCGCATCGTCCACTCCTTCGGTATCGAGATCTGTGCCTTCTTTCCACTCTTGTAATTCAAAGATAGCGTCTTTGATCGTTTCGCGAAACTGCTCTGCTTTTTGCACAGCAAGACCAGCGATGCCTAACGTTTGTAGCCCGATGAGCGCATCACACGACTCCCAGACGACACCAGTGCTGGCCAGACTGTCCCGTGCATTCGTTGCGCCTTGCCCATTACCATCTGCAATACTTTGTAGCTCTTTCAGCAGGTTCTCCATTTCCATGAACACTCTCCGAACTCTTCTGGCGACTTCGCGCCCTACTGTTGTGCCCCACGTCGATTTCTCTTGCTCGCAGATTTGAACCGCGGACATCATGGCGGGAAGACACGTTCCCGTCAATTCTCGCAGAACCTTGGAGACCGCGGAAGGTGTGAAGGGTTTGTTGATCGACAGCAGCGATATCTTGGTCGTGTGCGCCTTGAGAAGTTTCGCAGAGTCACGAAGCACTTCCAGCGGGTTTGGAGGGTTCTCGATTTTCGTGGTAGCATCGACGGCGTTTAGGGACGAACGGAACTGCGCAAGCAGTGTTGTGGTGGACTGGATCAAGTCCTTGAGAGCTTTCAGATCCGCTTGCGACGGTGCCATGGCGTCTGTGTAATGGAGCAGTGTTGTAGATGTGGTCAGAAAAATGTTGCCGGAAGTTGACTCGGTGGTCGCTTCTGCCTTTGCCCGCTTCACGACTGGACTTCACGTCACCACGCGCGTCTTTCGCGATATGAGCAACAAGTATACTACCTCACTCAGGCACGTAACATGATCGCAGTACATAGTACATATATTGCGAGCACCAGCCGAATTGGATTCGCGTCACAACCCGTTGCAGGCTATATTATCGTTGGAACATGTCACTATTTACTTCCCCCAGTTCTTTGGAAATCGCTCGAGGCGCAATCCCCATTGTCTCCATGCTTTCTCAATCAGCATACTTCCTACTTCACACTCTATTCTCCTTTGTTGATCTTGAATGGATCAATACCACTTTTTGCCGGAACCGCTTTCAGCGTCACCCGTCGCCTGAACATCTTCTGCATAGAGCTCGGATTCGCACACTGTGCGGTATTAAACGCGGCCTCCGTGACACAGATATTGCCAAGGCAGCTGTTGAAAACGCAGCGCTCTTCCGAGGAACAGTCTTCATCAGAATCGCAATCGACGACATCGGTTGCTAGATCAGTATCGATGCAACTGGTGCCGTCTGACACTGTCACGCACGCGCACGAGGACGAGGTACCGCACGCCGATCCAAATTCACCAGTATCGCAGTTGAATCCTGTGCCGCAATTTGGTGTGGGAGTGGCCGAGGTGGTTGTTGTGGTGCTCGAGGTTGTAGTGCTGGTAAATAAGAAAGATCAGCCTCTTTTCTGGATTCAGTAACTTAGAAGTAGATTGACTGCAAGGACATGCTAGGAAAGGCAATCACGACCGCAACCTCGGCGGAGAATAGAACGGAAAGGTCGAACATACGTTGAAGTCTGCAATGAACAATTAGCTATGCATGGATCAGTTATCGTGTCGGAGCCAATACACATACCGTCGTCGTGGTCGTAGTACTGGTACTGATGACTTTCGCAGCGACATTGCCAATCAGTGGAATCAGCATGTCGTTAACTCTTGAAAAGAGCGTGCAGCCATTGAGGCCAAGGGCTTCTTGCGAGTTGAGAGCGACGCAAGCTGTAAGACCATCGCAGTCCTCTTGACATTCCTCCAATGGTGTCAGTACGGCACGACGTCGGTTGCCGCCTCCAACACCGGGATTCAAGATAATATCTCCGGTGAAAGCTACATCACACTGGATCGAATAAGTCTTGGCGCCTGTGCCGGTAGCTTGGACAGGACAGGTAGTGGTCGTTGTGCTCGTCTAAGACAGTCAGTATTGAATTATTTAGTTGGGCAGTATCGACAATCTCTTACCGTTGTAACTGTGGTGGTTGTGGAGTCAGAGGTTGTCGTTGTCGTGCTGCTGATAGATGAAGTCGTGCTGCTGATGGATGAAGTTGTGCTGCTGACAGAAGCCGTAGTGGAAGAAGCTGTCGTCGTAGTAATCGGCGTGGTTGACGCAGTCTGAAAGAAGCATCAACATCAGTCTATGATACCAAGTGTTGCTAAGAAATAGCCGAAGTAAGAAAATCGCGAGGCCAGATTACTTCCTCCGAAGAGTCGAATCCTTGTTGGCCCCCAGCCCGGTGAAGCGGCAGCACATACCGTAGTGCTAGACGATTTGGAAGAGGACTTAGTCGTCGTTGACTTGGTCGTTGTCGACTTGGGAGTCGTGGTGCATTTCGTAGTCGTCTTCGGCCTTGGCTTTTCGGCACACTTAACCCCATCACCGCGGCCAGTCTTTTGCCAGTAAGGAGAGCTGTTAGTATTGTAGTAACACTTTTTGCTGCTCTTGCTCCACTTGGCAGACTTGCACTTCGAATCCTTAGCGCAGGCGGTTACACAATCATCGAAGCAGGAACGGTAATCGTTCTTATAGCTTCCGCTTGTGAATTCGTAACCGCAGTGACGGGTGCACTGTCGGCCGTATACTGTGATCGCTCCATTTCGGCAGCTTTGCTGCTTGCTAGATGCAATAGGCTCTGCGAGCGACCCGGCGATTGGGAGCAGTGCTAGGAGGATCCGGTTGAGAAACATGTTGTCGGAAGAGTTGGAAAGCTCAACTCGAAGCGGACAACAGGAGTCGGGAAAGGAGAATTCGAATGGAGAGGTAGAGAACGCACCAAGAGATAGACTGTCCTACTTGGAGCCTACCATCTGCAGCTGCCTCCTTGCCATCCTGGCTCTACATTCCTCTAGTGTACGCCACATGAAGGCTCTCCGCGTAGTCGATTGTCCAGAGGACGGAACATACCTTGTCTCCAGAGCTATAGTTTGGAATGTCTCGAGCATGTCTGCATTGGGCGTCGCGCTAGTCTGCAAACGTGGTCGACTATGCTTGAAGGAGAAAGAGGATGGCAAAGCCACTGGCCAGGCGCAGCTAGCAGCGGGAGAACGGTCGTCTACCCGTCTCCCAATTTGATGTTTTAAAGCACAGCACAGAACTCATCAATTAGCTTCACGCATGTTTGTCGGTTGTTGCAGCATACTTCAAATGAGCATCCTGACTTCGAAAACACAGGCGAGACGGGACCTTGTTATTTGTCGGAAGTAACTCGATTTCCTGAAGCCAGCTTGTTTCGCGGTCTGTGCCATTCGTAATTTCGTTGAATGATGCGGTGCACGACTCTCTTGGGCATTAGCGTAAGCCACTAGTCCGCGTGGCACAGCTCATGTTTCCTTCCTACACCCACGTGCGTGGTTGGACCAGGTGTCGCTGGGCTGCTTATGCCTTCGACCTTGACCTTGACCTTTCGCCACAGCCTGCTCTTGCAACACACGGCTCTCCAGCGAAGGTCGATAGGAATGAGCGTGATTCGGCTGCAGGTGCACACGACAAATAGTTCCTTTGGTTCAAAGAACAAAACTGAATGTTAAGACTAGATGCCGTTGTCGAGCTTTGGCTCATACTTCTTTATCGTCTCGTGGACTTCTGGTAACAGCATTTCCGTCTTCCACACTTTGGCGGAAAGGAGCTTCTTCGTCATACTGATCCGGTATAGCCTGTGCAGTCCAGTCCGTTGTAATTGGCGGTCACGTACTTAGGCGTTGTTAAAGACTCGGTGATGCCTGAAGCGTAAAAGATGCCATCCAGTCTGGTCAGTTCATCGGTACTCATTGTTTCCCCCACATCATGAATGAATCCAAGCTAGAGGACTTGAAGAATTGGGTCTACCCTTCCTCATACTCGAGCTCGAGCTCGTGTTGCATTGACTCTTCCGCGATGCACATCGCGCGATCTGACCGATTAGTGTCGTGAACATACTATTGCTGGAGGCTGCAATATGGTGAATGTAAACAGCAGATGAAGGCGAGGTTATTTGATACCGCTCCCGTGCACGCACGATTCATGCTTCTCGAGCAAGCTGCTTCTGGCGTGATGTAGTGCTTTCCACCAATGACCTCGATTATGTTGGTTGAGACAGACGATTCCGCCTGAAAGATCGTTTGTTGACCGAGGCCCAATCCGCAGTGAGCAATACGAGGTTACTTCGATCAGCGGGACCCGTAGTGCCGAATAACGGCCACGCTTCGATACATTTCTCTATAGGAAGATGTGGTACGATATGTTGCCGATCTGAAGATGGGTCTGAGAAGACAGTGTACAAGCGGTGGATTCGAGAGTGCTCGTCTTCGATCGTGGATTTGATCGTTTCGGTAGCGGCAATGTCGACTTGTCTCGTGCTACGCGCTGTCGATACCAGTTAGACCACTCTGCCACTTGCGCATCAAATTCCCGGCGAAAAAGGCCTCGTTGACTACGACGCTCTCTACAAATATGAAGATGTAAGTATCGGGAAAGAATGCAAGACTCAAGACGAAGATACCATAGTCATTCGAAGGACTCGTGAACATCGCAGCATGCATCCACTAGACAGCTGGCGGGACGCACCAAAGAACTCCATGCTACGCTGATCACGCGGTGTTGTCGAAAGTTAGCATGCAGGTGTATGCGCCTCGTGGCGGACATCGTGGTCTGCTTCGCAATGTACAGCCCGCTGCTGCAGCTCTGAAGCCGAGTGGCGGCAGCATCAGGGTGCGACTCTCTCGCTATGTGTTAGTCTTAATGTATACCAGCAGGAGAGCCTGACCCTGCCGATTATGGCACGTTGCAGCAGTAGCATTGAACTCCTGTACAAAGTACAGTGTGCTCTCCACACGCTCCAGGCTGTTTATATCCCGCGGGTATTCAATTCCATAGCGCAGTATTTCCTTCTATTTCTAACTTGGCACAAGCATCGCGCGCTGCCGCTGCCTGCACTCGAGTCTGAGCGGCGTTTGTTCATCGTGTTCATCGCTGCGATTGGGGAGCGTCTCGTTCGTCGGATCGCCGAATCGCCGCATCATCAGAAGGCTGACCGTGTAATGTACAGAACATGCTGCCATGCTGCAGTCAACACGCATCGTCCTCGTCGCTGAGGGCAGATTGATGCTCGTGTCTTGTCGCTGCAATAATGTTGATGTGGAACTGGCGGGTCCTTCCTAGCGCGGCCCTTTCACGACTTCACGTCACCACGCGCGTCTTTCGCGACACAATTCCAGCATCAACATGGGAAAAACAAAATCAAGCAGTTCAGCGCCAGTCGGCCGACTCGGAAAGACGACGCTCGTGTTTGACCATGGCGCACATTCTATCAAAGCCGGCTTCAGCACGCCTGGATCGGAACCGAAACTGGAAGACTGCCATCCAGTGGCTAACTGCGTAGCAAGATCGCAAAGAGACAAGATCACTTATGTTGGCGCAGAACTTGATGACTGCGGCGACTTTGGAGAACTTCAGATCCGAAGACCAGTCGAAAAGGGCTATGTAGTCAGCTGGGAAGCCGAGAAAGCAGTTTGGGAACGAACGATCCATGACAGCAGATCACAGTTCAAATGCGACCCGCACGAAACAAATCTCATATTTACGGAATCGCCGAATGCACCTGGAGTCTTGCAAAGGAATGCCGATGAAATGGTCTTTGAAGAATTCGAGTTCCATTCGCTTTACAGGACGATTTCACCAGCACTCAATGCCTACGCTCCATCGCCATTTCCGGATACGGCAACATCAGCTCACGGCGTACCTCTAGAGTGCCTTCTAGTTGTGGATTCTGGCCACTCACACACCACAATCACGCCGCTATACTATGGCAGACCTATTCAACAAGCGATCCGGCGCCTCGACATCGGTGGCAAAACCCTTACAGCGCACTTGCGCTCACTATTGTCACGCACGATGGACATGCATCGCGAAGAATGGATCTCGCAAGAAATCAAAGAAGACACGTGCTACGTCTGTCCAACCTCGCAAGAGTTCTCGTCACGGCTCGAAAGAGTCTGGAAAGGCGGACAGAAAGACCCAAGGGATATCGATGCAAGCATCGTAGTGGACTATGTCCTGCCAGACTACGAGAAACTTAAACGAGGATTCCCGCGCGCACACGATCCGAGTAAAAGCGCGAAGATGAGGCGACTGGGTATTGGAGGGCAAAGTGAGATGGTTTTGCCTGTAGGGAATGAGAGGTTTACGGTGCCAGAGATTCTTTTCACGCCTTCTGATATTGGGATGCCGCAGGAAGGCATTGCGGGGACTATCATGCAGAGCCTGGAGAGCTTGCCCAAAGGTCTGTGGCAGGCTTTCCTGGCGAATGTAGTGGTGGTTGGAGGCACGAGT
Source organism: Cercospora kikuchii (assembly GCF_019650295.1). Taxonomy (NCBI): domain Eukaryota; kingdom Fungi; phylum Ascomycota; class Dothideomycetes; order Mycosphaerellales; family Mycosphaerellaceae; genus Cercospora; species Cercospora kikuchii. Next base: position 481,620 of record NW_025408587.1, read on the forward strand.
CTCCTGCCGGGCTTTGTCGAGAGGCTTGAGAATGAGTTGAGAATGAAGCTGGATGACGGGTACGAGTTGAGAGTTGCGAAGGCTGAAGATCCGTTGAAGAACGCGTGGCTGGGTGGAGCGAGAATGGCGCAGAATGAAGACTTGATGAAGAACCTGATTGTCACGCGAGCAGAGTATCTGGAAAACGGCGATGTTTGGACAAGAAGAAAGTTCGCTGGAAAAGTTGGGTGATGAAGATCCTACCGTCGACGAAACTATCTACCCAGCTCAACTCTGTCCATCAGTCGCCATAACGGAATCTGTGTCTCCGCTGTGGTCTCCGGACGAAGGTTGCAACCCAGCCATTGCTACTCCTGCAAGATCTGCGAAGCGCCGCTGATTGGCATGACAGTCTCTTCCCAGAGCTTTCACCAGCTTGATGCCACCTTGCTTTATCTCAGGTCTCTCATGTCGACACAGCCTCTCTATCGCATCTGACGCTGGACCGTAACTTCCAATGGCCTCCCTTGCTTCGAGTGATGGCCTTGATAGCTGGATCAGCAAGCCTGCTATTGAGTGCAGCGTGTCTGGGAATGCAGCATCATAGCCTCCAAGTGCAATGATGTCGATCAGATCCTTGTGCAGCCCCTCGTCATCAACGAGTCGTGCACACTGCTGAGGCTCCTTTTGCGCCCACAACAAGTTCCCGAGCACCTGGCATGCCGCGTTGAACTTTTGCCCTGCAGCAGAGGTGCCGACGAACCCAGCAGGATATTTTTGCCGTGTCTGACCTCTTGCGTTGTCCGCGGCTGCTTGAATGACATGTAGTAAGAACTGCATCTGCTCTCCATCCCAAGCATATGCTGCCGAGAATGCCGGGTTCGCAGCAATATCCGATAGACACCAGACCAAGCTTGCCTGTAGAGGCACCAGAAGTTTCAAGTCTTCTTCCAGATCTCCATTTTGGCAGTAAGGCGGCAGAGGGCGCTCATCACCGCTTCCGACCTCAGTGACTCTTGATTCTGCTCTCTTCAACTCCCCTATTACATTCTCGATCTTCTCCAAAAGTGCCCAAACCTTTTCGAATTGCCTCTCCTCAACAATTTGCGTCTGCACAACCTCGTCGCGCAGAAACACCAACTCCGTCTCCGCGATCGTAGCGAAGCTCTCCACATCATCATCTTCACCATCCCCAGTCCACAAATCAGACAGAACCAAAACACCTTCCAAAACATCCTTCGGCAACCTCTCATTCAATTTCGGCTCCAACGTACCCTTCTGTCCCATAATCGTGAACAAAACATCAACACCCGCATCTACATCTTCTCGACCGCCCTCTCCAGTCTCTTCCCTGCTGACCAAAACATTCTGCAAAAACCCGACCAAAGCAAAATGCACCTTCTCCTCATAACATTTCTTCTGCGAACTTTCATGCTCCGAACAAATATTTCTCAACACTTTCGTCGTGAGAATTCTGATATCCTCGTCTGATGAAATTTGAGAAGAGAGACATTGGATTGCCCAAGAAAATCCTATTGCGGTAATGTGGTCTCTTGGTCCGGGTTGTGAGTCTGCAGTTGATGTTGAGACGCAAGCGTTTGCTAGGAGGCGCAGTGCTTGGTCTGTGGTTTCGAGATCGGTTGTGAGGGAGATTTCTATTGTTTCGATGATGTTGCGGATGATGGAGGGGTTGTTGAGGGCTTCTCGTGTGGCTTCGGAGGTTCTGCTTGCTGTCGATAGGGTTTTGATGGCGGAGGGGTTGGGTGTTGCTGATGAGGTGAGGGAGAGGGCTTGAAGGGCATCTTCGATTTCTTGAGTGGTGGTTTCTGTCATTGTGCTTCTCTCTGTGATTTCAGTCGTGCGAGGCTGTTTCTGTGTGATATGACTGAATTTCGAATATGTGCTATTGCTCTATACACGATTTGAAATGCATTGAATTGAATTGGGTGCCTGAGGTTCACAATTCTCGGTGGCGCGTTTCATCCTTTGCTCTTTCTCAACTCCATCTCGACTTTCTGCCTCCTGCATCGACTTAACATTGGCTTGACCGGCTGCTCGCAGACACCAGTGAGAATTTCGTTGAGACCACGGCAAAGTCACGCGACAGTACCAGAATGCGAGCAACGTCATCTGCGGCGACGTCGAGAGGAGAAGCTGCCAAGAACGTTCCTTCGTGTCGCGCGCCGGCCTCGAGGCCGCCTGCGGTACCCCTCTGATGCCTCCCTCAAGCGCAGAGGGCGGCGTGGCACAACGCGACACCATCTCGCCCTCCTGAAACATCGCAGCTGGCCCATGTAGCATTTCTCGTCTCTCTTTGATTGAAAGATTACACACTTTGTTAATGACGACAGCGTACCAGAATCCGGCGTCCGAAGCACAAACTCGTGATGGCAGACCAAGTCGATAGCACAGATGCAACACTGTGGACGCAAGAGCAAATCTGGACAATGAACGCCAATCAAGAAGTCTATCCCGGGTCTTTCATGATCTCAAACGAGGAACTACTGGACCTGTCTCTGAAGGACATGAATCTAGCGCAAACCATGGCGGGGAACACAATGCCATTCTTGACGCCACAGCCCTCCTCGATGAACTTCGACATGCCACACATGGGTTCCGCCCCGTCATTCGCTGTGTCGCAGGAGGAGAGTGACTCTTCTTGGACTGAGGCTGACAGCCAGGATCTGTGGTACGATCAGCTTCGACAACAGCTTCAGGACTTCCGCCAGAGCCCGACCTGCACGCTCACGACCATTCCATTGGGAGGGAGGCAGCGCAAACAGGTCCATTCCATGGCCAACATGTGGGGTCTCAGTCACATGAGTGTAGGCGACGGCCTGCAGAAGCGCGTGCTACTGAGCAAGTGTGCGCTCGCCAAAACAGGCGATGCCAAGGATCGCAGGTGGAACCCGGGCCGCAACACATGGTCGCCAGGTTATATCGATCCTAGGCTGGTAATATTCCACCAGGTCTCATCGACCATATGCTTCCGAACATGTCTTAATGTTCTAGGGTTGCCACCGCCCAGCAAGATCACTAGAGACATCCGTGGCGAGTACTGTACCGTGTATGCCCTTTTCGAAACACCGCCCGATGCCGTGAAGGCTGTACTGGCGCTCAATGATACTCGTCCACACTGGAACGTCAACGCAACGGATCGTAATGTCGAAGCATGCTTCTTGCGTATGCCTCTGGGCTTCAGCCTCACATCTTACCTTCTGGATGAGGGATTCTCCCAATTGCCAGCTTTAGTGCGTGAGGCTTTTGGCAGTGCATCTAACTACGATCCCAACCAGGCACCATCAAGCATTTCAACTCCTCCATCAGCCTCCCCACTGCCTACTCGAACATCGTTGGCTCCCGGCGCCGCTAGTCCGACCGAGTTGGCAAACGCGCTTTTTAGAATTTCTTCGTCGCCCAGACATTATCCGCGTGTTGCAGGGTCTGCACTACATAGCAGAAGGGGTAGCATCTCTAGGCGCATGTCGCTCTCTTCATCCATGTCACGCGACTACGGCTATATCTCAGCCAGCAGTCAAGTGGACTCCGACTATAGCTTGGCGACAAGTGCCTCGAAGAAGCGTAGACGCGAGCCCAAGATACTTGCTGGCTATCACTGCACTTTTCCCGGCTGTGATAAAGCTTTTGATCATCAAGGAGAGCTTACAAAGCATGAGAAGGTGCACAGCACAGACCGGCCTCACGTGTGTGTCCAGTGCGGGAAGGGATTTTTCTATCCCAAAGACTTGCGTCGGCATGAGCGAACGCATACTACGGAGTCAACTCCCGTTTCGCCAATCCCGGAGCCCACAGGGACTGGCAGCGAGCCAGATGGGTACGAGTTTCAGATGGCACCACGGCACATTTGTGTGTGTTGTCCCGATGGTCCACGAGCTTTCAAATCTGAACTCGAGCTCAAGCTTCACGAGACCGAAAGGGCTCTGAGGTGTGAACATTGCCCCAATAGGTAAGTCTGAAGCAGACCGGAATGTTGTAGTGTCACACTGTGTTCGCGTCAAACTCCGAAGTCTGACGACCATCGAACGAAAGACTGACCAGTAAGTGTAGATTCCGATCGAGAAATGAGCTAGAACGACATCACAGCGCAGTACATCAAAGTCTCACTTACTCATGTGGGAGCATCAGCGACATTGAAGTAGTATTCATTGTCCGCAACGATGGGAATGGCATGGACAACTGTGCCTTCTGCGGCGAAGGGTTTCCGAATCCTCCAGACTGGGGTACTCGTTGCCAACATCTCATCAAAGCGCACCAATTCGGCAGCTGTAACAAGAGTAAGAAGTTCTTGAGGGCAAGGCAACTGTAAAACTCAAGCGTTCATGGTGTGGATGCTGACCAGTGTGGTAGCTCGATCACTTTCGTCAACATCTAAAGCACAGTCATCATAGCACGCCGGGTGAGTATTCTGATTCTATCAAAGGGGTCACAGCTAATAGAATGACAGGAGCGTGGATCAGGAGACTTGAAGATGCAGCGACAATATTCGAGGTGACCAACCATAGCCTGCAAGGATCTGGTCCTACAGTCGAGGAATCTAATCTAGGAGCTTCCAGCGGGACTTGCATGAATATATTGACGGGTACCACGAAAGCTACAAATCACGAGCGAACGCGGCATCTTTTAGGCGTCATACCGTCGAAAGTGGCGCACTTGTTCGGTGGTGGGAGAGATGGGAATCCCAAAACATGATTTTGGGGCCGGAGCTCCAACACGCCAGAACCACGCGGACAACGTCCATTGATGTTACACGAGCCAGCAAGGACAGAGCTACCACGACCGTTCGTCGAGCGGCAAGACCGGTATGCATCGCGATGAGAGCTCTTCTCTTCCCGACAGAGCACATGCACCTCAGAGCTGGGTATGCGCAACGATGTCGTCCCTCAATGAAACTCGAACTGAGCTCACCAGCTCGTCCTCATCATCGCCGCATCATTCTCAACATTGTACAACATCTACTTCCAAGCACACAAGCTCATATAGGACTTGCCGGATGCCGTCTTTACTTCTCCACACATGTACCCCAACATTTCTTATCGCTAGTCTTAATGCCACAACTCGTGGTTTCCAGCGATATGCAGGCACTATCGCATTGCATAATCATTGCATTGCATTGCATTCTATCGCATGTTCCACAACACCTCCATGTTACTCCATAGTGGTGGTCCTCAACCTTTTGCCAGCCTTCCGAGCTCGTCCACTTGAACGATTCACTTCTATCTCCTACGTACGAGCAGAGTCTCATGTGGGAACGGGAATGCATTCATGGTTACTCCAACCTAGTCTAGAGACTACGAGTAGACAAACTTGCTTGCAATCGCACATTGACTCTTGAGATGGCACTACGCTCCAGCGCATCGTGAGACGTGTTGAAGTCACAAGTCCGTTGAGTAGACGACAGATTTGTGCCCATCCGTAACAGTCAGAAGTTTTAAGAAACATTGTTGCCTCAGTGGCGACAAGCATATACATTCTTCGGAAAAAAGATAAAAGCTCAAGTAGAAATCACAAGCGCCAGGAGGCTCAAATGTGGACTTACACAAACACTTGGTGAACAATACAGCATCGTCCTTTGCACAAATCTTTATCTGCTTGGTCAGGATGTCCGCAGCGTGATCCGTAAAGATGAAAGATGGAAATTGGCAGGAACGTAAGATGTGGGAGCTGCACTCTGAACTGATTCTCTCTTTCATTTCTCTGTTGGAACACACAAATCTATCTATCAGATACACAGATGCAACAATCATGATTCCACCATCTTCTCGAACACAAAACGCCATCCCATTATACATCGCCATCACGCACCATCATGAAAGCCGTGAGAAGAAACATTAAAACGCCTGCCGTCACTGCTCGTGAGAGCTCACAATCTCTCACCCATGGTTGGGCACTGCCATGCTGCCGGCACGAGGACGGATCACATCTGGTGAATCGCTCTCATATTTATCCCAGTTCTCCAAAATATTGCCAATGCGAGGAGACTTTGTAAGCTCGTAGACGTCTTGGAAGTACTCCTTGGTAAGCTCGAATGGCTTCGCGGTGACGTTGGGGATGTACTTTCCAACAAGCTTGCTAGGGTCGATGGAAGTCTTGTTGATCTTCTTCAACAAGAAGGATCGGAAAGGCTTCACGCCAGAGCGCAAGAAGGTCGAGTGGAAAGGCACGTCAATACCCTTGAGAGGGATGGTGGCGAAACCTCTCTGCAGGTCCAGAGGCTTAGGCTTGGCCTCGGTCTGTTTGGCGCAGCCCTGGATGATCTCGACCAGGTGAGCCTTGACCTCTTCCATGCTCATGGTCTGCATGAGCTCTTGGATGTCAATCTTCTGTGCCTTGAGGTAGTTGAGCACACCAGTGAGGGTGTCCAGGGCACGAAGATCACCGGCGCAAACGTACTGCTGGTTGTGGACGTTGAGGTTGACAATCTCGAGGAGCCAATCGGTCGTGAGAGAGATGTTCTCGACGACGTATTGCAAGGCCTGCTCGTTGAAAGTCTTGCTGATACGAGATGGGTTGACAGCGCACATAGAGTAGTTGGAACGGCCGGCCTCGTCACGCTCGACAGCGACTTGCATGGTCAGACCACGGTAGAACACGACAGAGACCAATGACTCGATTGGCATGACTTCAGCCAAGGCAGCGAGGGCACTGTACTCTCCGAGAGAGTGGCCAGCAAAGCTGCTGTCGCGCTGAACAAGACCCTTGGAAAGCATGTCCTCGAACGATGCCTTCTCCATGAGCGTCAACGCAGGCTGGGTGAACTGTGTGGCAGACAGCAGACCGGTTGGCGATCGGTACGTGTAGGAAGTGGTGTTCTCGTTGATCTCTTTGAAGATCTTCTCCGACTTGATGGAGCCGTCGGCGGCGACAGTCTCGAAAGTCATGTCCATGTAATTCTTGCGAATGGCCTTGCCGCGTGCGCCACCAAAGTGAATGGTGAGCTCCTTGGGGTTGTTCTTGACAATGTTGGTGATGGCAAAGCCGTAGTTGTCCATGAAATGCTTGTCGGCGCGGTCCCAGACCTCCTTTGCAACCTCGCTGGATCCGTACAGGTCCATACCCATACCTTGCTCTTGTGAACCTTGGCCAGTGAAGACGTAAGCGGACACAGGTTGCTCAACCTCTGCCTCTGCAAGCAACACCTTCTCCTCAGTCTCAGCCTTTTGCGCCTCAATTTTGATGATCTTGCGGCCAGCAACCATGCCAACGTGCTGAAGCTTGACTTCGATAGTGTCATCAGGCAGGACCATGCCCACGAGCGAGGCATGGAAGCTGCGGACACGACCAACGTTGTTCTCAGCAGCCCATGTCTCCACAAGCGAGCGCACAGCGGCACTTGAGTACATGCCGTGCGTGATCGTACCAGGAAGGCCAGCGTATTGCGAGAAGACACGCGACACGTGGATCGGGTTGTAGTCACCAGAGACACGAGCATAGGTCTCGTTGGACGATGGGGCCTTCAGCACAAGTGGAGTCTTGCCACTGAGAGGAATTGGGTTTTCGAAGTTGACAGGCTGATCAAGAGCAGATCCATTGCGAGTCAAGTAATCAAGAACAGGGTTGCCGTAAGAGGTTCCCGCCTCGTATTCGACAGAGGCGACGGTGATGATCTCCTTGCTGGGCAGCTCGAGCTCGACCGTACCCTCGGTCTGGACAGACGAGAACACAGTCTGGTTCTTGTAACGGAGGATGCTGTTAAGTCTGAAGACGAGAGTCTGGTTCAGAAGATCAACGTCCTCGTTCTCAACCTTGAACCATTCCTTCGATTGCAGAACTGCCACATCCTTCGTCGAGCCGAGGTGCACCTGCATAGGCGTCTCGACCTTGCGCTGGAAGGTATTGTGGTAATCGGTATAATTGCCACGGTACAGGAACTGGCTAGTGACCTCCATGACTGGCTTGCCATCACGTGTGATAGTGCCGCAAACCTCGACCATCTTGCCCGAGGCTTGGTTGATGACAGCATTGACTTGAGCGGTCGTGTCGAGGACATCGCCCTTCTTAAGTGGTGCGGCGCCAGGAATCATGCGGAAGCCATTCGACAGGTGGACGAGCTTGAGAAGGTCTCCATCAATGGTGCGTGGGAAGATTGGCTTAGTGATAGCCTTCCAGCCAACCACAATGGCGAAGTCCATGGGAGCGAAGACTTCCTTGCCTGGTCGGTCGACGAATGCCTCGCCAGTGTTGCCCACGGCGTGCACAAAGTCGTTGATTGCCTCGCTAGTGACTGTAGCGCGACCACCGTCGAAGCGTGAGGTGACATCCACATCGAACGGGCAAGCTTCGTCGCCGAACCAGATCTTGTAGTAGAACTCCTTGATGCGATCATTGCGAGCTTCCATGATTTCGCGAATTGGTGCGTAACCAGTCTCTGGGTGGTAGGTGAAACGGAGTGGCAGAGCAACGGCCTTGCCGGTCGCTGTACGGCCTTCAATCATGTTGACAGTGATCTCGCCATTGCTGTCACGAGCGACGTGCACGGTCTGAACGTACTCGTTACCGTGCGACGGCTCCTTGACGCTGATTGTCGTCCTCTTAGGATCGTTAGGGTGCTGAATCTCAACGACCATACCTGGCGTAGGCGCAAAAATGCGGTGGGTAGGGTTGGTCTGATATCTTTGGCCCTGGACGAACACATCCGTCGTGAAGAAGGCGTGGCGCCAAGTGTGGGCACGACCAGCGAGCAGCTGGATCCAATTGTCCGATGGAGGCAGAGCGGTGCCAGTGACCGAGGACAAGCGGTAGAGGATCTTGTGCTCAGTCTCATTGACCGTGAGGCCTTCGACGTTGTGGAGATCATCGCTGGCTTCGATGAGCTTGCCTCCAAAGTACTCGACTTGTGGGATCTTCTTGACATCGTCGCCATACAGATCGCGGGTCAAGAACTTGATATGCCCCTCGTGGACACCGTCGAGGATGTCCTTGATTGGCTCATCAACAATCTTGGAATACTTGACAGCCATCGGACCCTGCAGGATGGCAACACGGCCGACATCCTGGTCAACAACAGCCTCAAGATCCTCAGACTGCCAGAGGGAGTCCTTCTTGAAGAAGAACTCGAAGGTGTCGTCCAAGCAAGGAACGAAAGGCACTGGCTTCTGCCCACGTCTCTGGCAGAGGAGTAAGAAGTGCTGCACATCTTGAGCGTTGATGAGCTGAACATCGGCTTCTGGGTATGCCTCGAGCACCTTTGCAACAGTGCCGAAGGGGTCATCCAACTCAGTGTAGTTCTGAATGAGTGAGCCAGCACCGTTGGTCTCAGCGAAACGTTCCTCAATGCGGCGAATGAAGTCACCAGTCAGGCGTGCAAGCGACTTGTCGATCCATCGCTTCTGGTGCTTGATGTACATGAGGTCCACCATGCGGCGCAGAACCTCTCCGTAGGTCATGTCTTCAAGGTCGACGCACTCGCCAGCCTTGTTGCGCCCGAACCATGGCTTCTGGAAGTCGTCGTTGAGCTTCTGGATGATGTAGTCGCGCTGCTTCTTCAGCTCAGGAATGCGCTTGGCCTTGTCGAGAGAAAAGATCTTTTGATCCATCTCTGCCCAGAAGAGCACACCACGAGTAGCAAGCTTGTGAATAGGCTCGCCCATCTCGGAGCGGACAGTGATGACACCACCAGCGGCTCCCTTGTAGGTCTTCTCCCACTCGTGGTCCTCGAGACCAGGAGCATCGACAATAGCCTGCTTGGCTGCAGGGGAAGTGTGTGCTTCCTTGGCCACCATGACACGACTGCCAAAGAGGACACCATCGAACGGCATTGGCGGGTAGCCGAACTTCTTCGCCCACTCACCAGTGAGGTAAGGGTAGGTGTCTTCTGCGCCACCGAAACCAGAACCGGCAAGTAGAACCAGGTTCTCGCATCGTCGGATTCTGCTGTACATGGACAGAATAGGCTGGTGGAAGTCCTCGAAAGAGTGATGGCCACCACCACGACCACCGGTCCACTGCATCATCACGGGGAAGCCAGGGTTGGCCTTTGCGATGTTGATCACAGCCTGGATAGCATCAGATGAGCCGGGCTTGAAGCCAATGTGCTTGATGCCGAGCGTCTGAATGTATTCGTTGGCGACCTCAATCGAAGGGACACCGGCACCAATGGTCAGACCTTCAATTGGCACGCCCTCAGCTCGCAGGCGCCCGATCATGGGAATCTGCCAAGCCATCGCACGAGGGTTGACATAGATGAGGTTGACTGTGATACCACGACCTGCAGGAATCTCCTTCTCGATCTTGGCAATGGCTTCCGTCATGCTCTTGTCGTTGTAGTAGCCACCACCAGCCAGCTCAATCTCGTAGCCAGCGCGCATGGTAGCCGCGACAAAGTCCGTAGGCACAGTGCAAGGCGTCATGCCAGCAACCATGACAGGCGGCAAGCCGAGCATGCGACTCATCTTGGTATCCACAAACGTCTGTCCTGCAGAAGTCTTGACAAGCTTTGGTCCATACTCTTTCACCCAGTCCACGGCGTACTTGACGGCGTGCTCTGCGTCGCGGTCGAAGATCTCAGGCTTGTATCCGACCTCGGGATTCGTGCCATCCATGGTGCCCGCGAGAATTACACGGACACCAGTTCCGTCCTTGTTGCGGTTGGTGAGGACACCAAGGCCAGAGATGCCACCAGGGCCAAAGTCGAGGATGTGCGTAGCATTTGGCATGACTGTAGCCTTCTCCCATAGCACTTGATCCTGGCAGATCATCTTGACCAACGCAGGTGTAATACTTTGGCCGGCCTTCTCCTCACGCAGATCTTCACCAGTGTATGTGTCGTATACTGGGATTCCGAGCTCGGAAGCTTGGATGTTGATCTCAGCCAGATCTTTCTCCAGGTGCTTCATGGCCTCTGCGAGGTATGGGCTGTGGAAAGGTGCGGTGATTGGGAGGAAGCGGTTGACGAAACGGACCTTGCGCTCCGTAAATGGTATCCGATTCTGGTCAAGGCCAGTTGGAGCCTTGATTTTGCGCAGTTGCAGGTTGAGACCGTACAGCGACATTGGTGGACCAGTGACAACGAAGTTGCGAGCGCTGTTCACTAGCGAGATGCCAATATGCCTGTCCTCCGGCAAGTGCTCGTTGGTCTGCTTGATGAGCTTCTCCACGGTCTCCCGCGAGAGATCTCGCACAGTCAACATAGGAGTTGGAGCTCCTTCGCCATTGTCGATTGAGTCTTGCAGCACGTTTGGCGCGAGAGATGTGCGTGGGTAGGCCTGTTGGCTGCGGGCACCGATCCAGAAAAGGATAGTGAGGGCATTTCGGGCGTGTTTGTCGAAGGTCTCCCAGTTCGACGAGGCGGCGATAGCAGCTGCGGTGACAACACCCTGAGAGTGACCAGTAGCACCCGAGAAACGATCTCGGACGTGGCCTGGATGTGTGCCGAGGACTCTGCAGGTCACAACGTAGTGTGCGAGCTGTGTGAGACCGATCAATGGGAAGCTGACAGGCGCAGAAACCAAGTAATCGGTGTCTGGCTGCGAATCCTTGTTGTCCAGCCATCGCATGATATCGAGGCCTTTGGCGTAGCTCTTGAACGCTTGCTCGTCCCTTGACAGGAACTGCAGATGTTGTGCGGCCACGTTCAAAAAGTCGCGCACCAATGAAGGGTAGGTGTTGTAGATTTCTCGGAGCTCGTCAAAATATTCTTCAATATTGCCCTGCCCGCCAAAAACAGCGTAGACATAGGCATTCTCATCAGCAGCTTCACGCAGAAGCGCAGACTCGTGTGCTCTGATGGCTCGCTTGACGGCAGCGCGGGCGGCGTAGTATGCCTGCACTGTGACGAGCTTCTTCTCGTAGATGCCGGGCAAATGTGAGGCAATTGCGTGCACCTCGTTCCCGCGGAGGAAGGTGCGCTCAAACTCAGTGAGGACGAGCTTCAGAACTTCAGTGAAGAGCTCCGGGTCTTCGCCCTCCTCTACTTCTTTGGCAACAAAGCCAATGTATCGAGCAACCAGCTCCGTGACCGAGGAAGGCTCGTCATCCTGAGCAAGCTCTTCGGTGGCCTCGGGGAGGGTCGAAAGGAACTGGTCCTTGAGCTGTGTGGCGTTGAAATGTAATGCGGTGGGTATCAAAAAGGTGTATTCGAGCGATCCGTGAGTGAGCGTGAGAGGTCGTGATACGGCTTGCGAGCGTGGCGTAGAGACGCCGGTCTGGGAGCCGCTGCCATACATGTTGGATCGGCGGCGTGTCTGAGGGGATGGTCTGGTGGGTGCAGTGGGCGAGACCGCCTCTTCAAACTGCACGAAGGGATTCGTCAGTTCTTGCGCTGGAGTGCTCATGTTTGCAGCATGATCTGGAGGGGCGGTGTCGTGTGCGCGGAACTGGAACTGGCCAACTGCCGACGCTCTTTTTTCGCTGCTGCCTTCAATGGATCGTGCAAAAAGGGCGCGGCGCTGACCAAAAGACCACGTTGCCGTCGCTACGCAGCACAGAGATTACTGATGATGGTGGTGGAGGAACTCACGTCGTTCTCGTTTATAGCAAATGCGTGCCTAAATTCTCATTCGACAGCTGGATTGGATTTTGTCGAGCTATGGGCAAAGCTCAGACGCCGACGGCAAGGATGTGGTCACTCCCGCGGGTAAGTGGGTTGGCGTGGTTTCGCGAAATGGACTGCGCGCTCGCAATGGCACGCGGCGCTGCAGCGGTATGGGCTCGAGAGAAGGTGTGAGTGTGGGAGTGTGTGAACAGTGAGCAGGAAAGGGTCGGGCACGGCCAGCACGTCTTTCCACGCGGGCAGGAAGCGTCGCCCAGATGCATTGAGGCTCGACGAGCTGCGACGTTCCGGCGTTGAGGCATCATCGTGCAAGGATGGTAGTGCCGTTCCGTGGCGCTAGCCGCCGACCTGCAGCGAGGCCCTCTGCGCGGGCGTGGTTGAACAAACTGCCCGCGAGACCACGACCACGATGCGATGCGCGGTCCTCCGTCGCAGTGCTGCCTGCGGTACGAGTGAAGATGAGTGATTCCTCCTATTGCCCGTTGTCTCATCGCGCCCGCTGCAACACACCGCGACACGTTTCGCATTGTTTCTTCCTGCCGTCGCTCTTCACGCCGCCGCTAGTATTGGCGTCGATCCGCAAAAAGCGAGCGCACTTGCTCAGGGACCAGCCGGCACACGTCAAGGCGCAGGCCAAGCGAGCACGCCGGTCTCAAGACTTTCTGCCTGCCGCGCTCTGGAGACGACTGGGGTAAGCTCGCTCAACTCGATCAACCTCTGGCGTGAGCTGTGTTCAACGGTCCGCTGGCCCTCGTCCACCTGCATATCAACCACTCGACGGCACTGTTGAGCCTGCGGAGAGCACCGGCCTCACCCTCTGCGCCCTTATCGCACGCGTTCCCATCAACCGCCCACCCCATCCCCATCCATTCATCCATTCATCCATCCGGCCACGCGGGCACTGAGTGCGTGTCAGAGAAACATTGAGCGTCCGCAGTCTGCCCCGAAAATTCTGGCAGCTGTTTCCTCTCTACCCACCACCACTGCACCTTCCCTCTACACCACCACCACCAAGACCCATTGGCGCCATCCGCTGTGCGCATGATACACTCTTTTTGTCCCTCCGCACACTGAAACCGCAATTTTCCTGGACAGCGCCATATACACCACACCGACACCGCCACCATGAGGCCCGAGGTCGAGCAAGATCTGGCCCATACGCTGCTGGTCGAGCTCCTGGCATACCAGTTCGCCTCGCCCGTGAGATGGATTGAAACACAAGATGTCATTCTGGGCGAGAAGGAGACGGAGCGGATAGTGGAAATCGGGCCCGCAGACACATTGGGCGGCATGGCCAAGCGGACACTGGCTGCAAAGTACGAGGCATATGATGCAGCACGATCCGTGCAACGGCAGATCCTCTGCTACAACAAGGACGCCAAAGACATTTACTACGACGTTGACCCAGTGGAGGATGAGCCCGCAGCAGCGCCTGCGCCCAGCGAGGGTGCGAGTGCTCCAGCAGCATCATCCGCACCAGCAGCGGCAGCTCCAGCGGCAGCTGCTCCACCTCCTTCAGCAGGTGCTGGACCGGCAGCAGCGGTCGCCGACGCTCCAGTTGGCGCTGTCGACATCCTCAGAGCATTGGTTGCTCAGAAATTGAAGAAGCCATTGGCAGACATCCCATTGAGCAAGGCGATCAAGGACTTGGTAGGAGGTGAGTTCAAACCCCTAGATTGATGTGTCACGAACATAGAGCTAATGATTACTAGGCAAGTCGACACTTCAAAACGAAATCCTCGGAGACCTGGGCAAAGAGTTCGGCTCAACGCCTGACAAGCCGGAAGATACACCACTCGACGAACTTGGAGCTTCCATGCAAGCAACCTTCAATGGTCAGCTCGGCAAGCAATCGACATCACTTATTGCACGTATGGTGTCCTCCAAGATGCCCGGTGGCTTCAACATCACAGCAGTGCGAAAGCACCTGGAAACGAGGTGGGGTTTGGGCACCGGACGACAGGATGGTGTATTGCTGCTCGGTCTCACTGCTGAGCCAGCGTCACGTCTTGGTTCCGAGAACGACGCCAAAGCATGGCTGGACGATCTCGCCAACAAATACGCCTCGCATGCCGGCATTAGCTTGTCCACTGCGCCAGCTGGCGGAGATGGTGGAGCTGGTGGCGGTGGCATGATGATGGACCCAGCGGCCATCGATGCCCTTACCAAGGATCAACGAGCACTCTTCAAGCAGCAGCTCGAGCTCTTCGCGCGCTACTTGAAGATGGATCTTCGTGCCGGTGACAAGGCAGCACTGGTCACCAAGCAAAACGAAACCGCACTCCAAGCACAACTCGATCTGTGGACCACAGAACACGGCGAGTTCTACGCTGCCGGCATTGAGCCTACATTCAGCCCGCTCAAAGCACGTGTATACGACTCCTCATGGAACTGGGCCAGACAGGACGCTCTCAAGATGTACTACGATATTATCTTTGGCCGCTTGACCGCAGTCGATCGCGAGATCGTATCGCGATGTATCCTCATCATGAACCGATCGAACCCGTCACTTCTCGAGTTCATGCAGTACCACATCGACCACTGCCCTACTGATCGCGGCGAGACTTATCAGCTGGCGAAAGAGCTTGGACAACAACTCATCGAGAACTGTCGCGACGTTCTCGGAGAGGCTCCTGTGTACAAGGATGTCGCGGTTCCAACTGCACCACACCTCGAAATCAGCCCACGAGGTGACATGGACTACGCTGAAGTGCCTCGCCCCAGCGTTCGCAAGCTTGAGCACTACGTTCGTGAGATGGCCGACGGCGGCAAGATCTCCGAATACGGCAACAGGACGAAGGTGCAGAATGACCTGCAGCGCGTGTACCGCCTGATTAAGCAACAACACAAGCTTTCCAAATCATCGCAACTTGAGATCAAGCAGTTGTACAGCAACATTGTTCGATCGCTTTCGATGAACGAGGGCCAGATTATGCCAAACGAGAACGGCAAGGCCAACGGACACATCAAGAAGAGCCGAAATGGCCGCCTCAATGGTGCCATCAACCCAGCCAAGCAAGGCAAGATTGAGACTGTGCCATTCTTGCACTTGAAGCGCAAGGAGGAACATGGATGGGAGTACAGCAAGAAGCTCACGAGCGTCTACCTTGACGGCCTCGAGCAAGCCGCCAAGTCTGGTGTCACGTTCCAAAACAAGAACGTGCTGATGACTGGTGCCGGTGCTGGATCCATTGGTGCTGAAGTCCTCCAAGGCCTCGTTAGTGGTGGCGCAAAGGTCATTGTCACCACTTCCCGCTTCTCTCGCGAGGTCACCGAGTACTACCAGGGCATCTACGCCCGCTACGGTGGTCGTGGCTCCCAGCTTGTTGTCGTTCCATTCAATCAGGGCAGTAACCAAGATGTCAATGCCCTTGTGGACTACATCTACGACGAGAAGAAGGGTCTTGGATGGGATTTGGACTTCATTGTGCCATTCGCTGCCATTCCTGAAAATGGACGTGAAATCGACAGCATTGACAGCAAGTCTGAGCTGGCTCATCGTATCATGCTTACGAACCTCCTCCGCATGCTCGGTGCCGTCAAGAGCCAGAAGGCTACTCGTGGTTTCGAGACTCGCCCAGCACAAGTCATTCTCCCACTGTCACCTAACCACGGTACATTCGGTAACGATGGTCTCTACTCCGAGTCGAAATTGGCTCTGGAGACTCTCTTCAACCGATGGCACTCGGAAAGTTGGGGCAACTTCCTCACAATCTGCGGTGCTGTCATCGGCTGGACTCGTGGCACTGGTCTCATGGGTGGCAACAACATCGTTGCTGAGGGTGTTGAGCGCTACGGCGTCCGCACTTTCTCGCAGCAAGAGATGGCTTTCAACTTGCTCGGACTCATGTCGCCCGCCATCGTCAACCTCTGCCAGAATGAGCCTGTGTTCGCTGATCTGAACGGTGGTCTGCAATTCTTGCCAAACCTCAAGGATTTGATGACCCGCCTGCGCAAGGACATCACTGAGACTGCTGAGATCCGCAAGGCTGTCACTCGCGAGACTGCTGTGGAGAACAAGATCGTCAATGGCGAGGATAGCGAGGCTCTTTACAAGACTGTTAAGGTCGAGAAGCGCGCCAATCTCAAGTTCGACTTCCCCAAGCTTCCAGATTGGAAGGAGGAGGTTGAGCCTCTCAATGCCAACCTCAAGGGCATGGTTGATCTCGAGAAGGTCGTCGTTGTCACCGGTTTCGCAGAAGTCGGACCTTGGGGTAATGCTCGCACTCGATGGGAGATGGAAGCATATGGCCAGTTCTCACTCGAGGGTTGTGTTGAGATGGCTTGGATCATGGGCTTGATCAAGAACTTCAACGGCAACCTCAAGGGCAAGAGCTACTCTGGTTGGGTTGATGCCAAGTCTGGCGAGCCCGTCGACGACAAGGACGTTAAGGCCAAGTACGAGAAGCACATTCTCGATCACTCTGGTATCCGTCTGATTGAGCCCGAGCTCTTCAATGGCTACGACCCCAACAAGAAGCAGCTCATGCAAGAGATCCAGATCGAGGAGGACCTCGACCCATTCGAGTCGTCCAAGGAGACTGCCGAAGAGTTCAAGCGCGAGCACGGCGAGAAGGTGGAGGTCTTTGAGCTCGAATCTGGCGAATATCAGGTCCGTCTCAAGAAGGGCGCCACGCTGCTCATTCCAAAGGCGCTCCGCTTCGATCGTCTTGTTGCCGGTCAAGTGCCAACTGGATGGGATGCAAAGAAGTATGGAGTGCCAGACGACATCATCTCCCAAGTCGACCCAGTCACCCTTTACGTGCTGGTGTCCACTGCTGAGGCTCTGCTGTCCTCGGGTATCACCGATCCATACGAGTTCTACAAGTATGTGCACATTTCCGAAGTCGGTAACTGCATCGGTTCTGGTATTGGCGGTACTACCGCCCTGCGTGGAATGTACAAGGACCGCTTCCTCGACAAGCCTCTCCAGAAGGATATCCTCCAGGAGTCCTTCATCAATACTATGAGCGCTTGGATCAACATGTTGCTCATGTCATCCACTGGTCCTATCAGAACACCTGTCGGAGCTTGCGCAACGGCTGTCGAGTCTATCGACATCGGTTACGACTGTATCGTTGAGGGCAAGGCTCGCATGTGCTTCGTTGGTGGTTTCGATGACTTCCAAGAGGAAGGCTCGTATGAGTTCGCCAACATGGGCGCCACCAGCAACGCCCGCGACGAGTTCGCACATGGACGCACACCAAAGGAGATGTCCCGACCAACAACCACCACCCGTAACGGCTTCATGGAGTCGCAGGGTTGTGGTATGCAAGTCATCATGGACGCCAAGCTCGCGCTCGACATGGGTGTACCGATCTATGGTATCCTCGGCTACACTGCCACTGCCACTGACAAGATCGGTCGCTCCGTCCCAGCCCCTGGTCAAGGTGTCCTGACCAGCGCTCGTGAGCAAGCTGGCAAGTTCCCATCTCCTCTGCTTGACATCAAGTACCGCAAGAGGCAACTCGACCTCCGCAAGAGACAGATCAAGAACTGGCAAGAGTCTGAGCTTCTGTACCTCGAAGAAGAGATCACCGCCATGAAGCAGCAAGGCGCTGAATTCAACGAGACTGAGTACATGGAGGATCGCGCTCTTCACATCGAGCGTGAGGCTCGCCGCCAAGAGAAGGACGCGCTTTCAAGCTTGGGCAACAACTTCTGGAAGCAAGATCCTCGCATCGCGCCACTTCGTGGTGCGCTTGCCACTTGGGGTCTGACAATTGACGATCTCGATGTCGCATCTTTCCATGGTACCTCTACTGTGGCCAACGACAAGAACGAGTCCGATGTGATCTGCCAACAGATGAAGCACCTCGGCCGACAAAAGGGCAACGCACTGTTGGGTATCTTCCAGAAGTACCTCACTGGTCACCCCAAGGGTGCCGCTGGTGCTTGGATGTTCAACGGTTGTCTGCAAGTCCTCAACTCTGGTCTTGTGCCAGGCAACAGGAATGCAGACAATGTCGACAAGGTCATGGAGAAGTTCGACTACATCGTCTACCCCAGCCAGAGCATTCAGACCGATGGCATCAAGGCTTTCTCTGTCACCTCCTTCGGTTTCGGCCAGAAGGGTGCCCAGGCCATTGGTATTCACCCCAAGTATCTGTTTGCCACGCTTGACCAAGCGCAGTTCCAGACCTACAAGCAGAAAGTTGAGGCACGACAGAAGAAGGCGTACAGGTACTACCATGATGGCCTCATCAACAACACCATGTTCCGTGCCAAGAGCAAGTCGCCTTACGAGGATGCTCAGCAGAGCAAGGTCTTCCTCGACCCAACTGTCCGCGTTTCAGTCGATAAGAAGACGAACGAGCTCATTTATCCCAAGACGGCGCCGAAGAAGATCCAGGACAAGAGCACCACGCAGATGGTTGAGACCTTGATGAAGGTCAATGCTTCACAGAACTCCAACCCAGGTGTCGACATTGAGCAAATCGACGCCATTGACATCAGCAATGACACCTTTATCGAGCGCAACTTCACTTCCGAGGAGATTGCATACTGCCGCAAGGCAGCCAGCCCGCAGGCCAGCTTCGTTGGCAAGTGGAGTGCGAAGGAGGCTGTCTTCAAGAGCTTGAAGGTGCCTAGTCAAGGAGGCGGTGCAGCGATGAAGGACATTGAGATCGCGAATGACGAGAACGGCGCGCCTGCCGTGAGAGTGAGTTTTCCTATCTGTCTAATGGCCATTTGGGACACGTGACTAACTATTTCGAACAGCTCCACGGAGACGCTAAGGCCGCCGCAGACAAGGCTGGCATCAAGTCGACGACTGTATCGATCAGCCACAGCGACGTGCAGGTCATCGCTGTCGCGATCTCAGCATTCTAATTGCATGATGACGGGAAAGATTGAGCAAATGTGTGCGGGAGAGTGTGTGTAAAGAGTAATTAACGAGCGGGATACCAGTCAGTCGTCGGGCGCAACGTTTTATGAAATGTATCGTGTACAAAGCGAGTATAGAGTATTGATGGGCTTCAGGACTCTTGATTTTACAGGAGTCTGGAGCAAGCAAGATGGATGAATGGAAACGCTTCATGCTACGTTATTGCAGTAAGCAGATAAATCAATGCAAGGTTCTAGATTTTTCTTTATGATGCTTCTTTTCGAGTCCTTTCCATTCTGAGTATTGTGCCTGCCTCGTGAACCCATGAATCGCCGGAAAGCGCTTCTTGACACTGATCAACGAATACACACATCATGTCAAGACACTTTCATGAATGGGACTAAACCAGAAAGCATAGAAGGGACGAGCACTTGGATTCTTTCCATTTCAGCTCAGCTTAGGAAAATTATTGTCATAATCAATGGTGATGCCGGATTCTCACTATGATACGACGAATGTTGAAAAAGGTCACACTGTTCAAATACATTTCGCCAGAATGCAGCGTCTACCGCTCCCGAAGCCTCTCTTTTTGGCCACAATGTGTGCAGACCTGCCATTTCTTTTCCCAGAATCAACATGAGCGGCCTTCGCAAGTGTAATTCCATTCCATTCGCTCAACGCCAGGCCGATTAACCAGACCTTGTCATCAATTATACACCAACCTCCTCACCGGACTCTTCTGTGGACTCCTATGCTCCCCATTCTCAATCAACATCTGAGCTTGCCCAGGATATCCACTCGGCCCAGGCTCCAACGCTTCAAAATTCTGCCAAGGTGTCCCACCACCATACCACTGCTGCTGTCCATTCTGCCCAGAAAATGTCCTCTGTGGCGTAGGCGGCGGAGGCTGTTGATAGTATTGCTGATGTTGATTCCCCGCCTTATCCCGAAAGAATCCAAAAGCGAGATTCCCGCTCGCAAAACATCCAAAAACTAAGAGGAATGTGAAAGCCATTGCTTTCCAGCTAATCGGCTCGACGAAAGAATTGAAAATTTCCGCGAATGTGTGAGCGGAGACTTTTGCGCGGCCGACTTTGGATGCGTCGCGGTTCATGCATTTGTGCCAGGTTTCGCAGACGGTGTTGAGCGCTGGTACGCGGACTGAAGGGTCGCAGTTGTTGGTTGTGTATTGGCGTGCGCAGTCTGCCATTTCGGCCATGATGTCTGCCATTGCTTCGTGGGATTTTTTGTCCACGTCTCCTTGCACTGCGGACCAGAAGCAGTATATTAGGTAGAGGCAGCCGGCGAGGAGGAAGATGTTGAACATGAGTTGGGCGTAGAATGAGAGGATGTGTGGTACTGTGGGGTGCTGGGCGATGAATGTGAAGGTGCGGGAAAGCCAGTGCGGGCGGTCTTGATTCGTGCTGCTGTCCTTCTTGTGTTTGGAGGAGGTTTTCCTTGATCCTTTTGAAACGACTTCGCTGTCTTCGCCGGAATCAGATATACTATGTCTTCTTCGTTTGGAGACCTGGCGTTGCAGTTCGCGCTCGCGACGTTTCTTAACTCGCTTCTCGATTGCGCCAGAGTGCTCTGGGCGGTGGATTTCTCCTCGTCCGGGGCTGTTCAATTTGCTCTTGAATTTTCCCCATGATGCACCCAACCAGCTGTCTCTTCGTAATGTGTCAGGTCGCGTCTTCTCTTTTGTAGGACTCCCTCTTTCTGCGCCAGGCATTGTTGGCAGTGTGGATGCCTCGTGGTTGTTCAGTGCTCCACGCAGACCCAGCCTGCTGTGATCTGGCGTTGCGTCATTGTCGCTTCGTTCAGGTGATTTGGGCGTTTCTCCCGCGCTCGAATCGTCGAAGTCGATGGCTTTTGATCGCGGCGTGTTGTAGAGAGCGTTGAAGGCTGAGACGGGCGTGGGCGGTAGCGCTTTTCGTGTGGGCGAAGGTTGAAGGTTCGTAGCGTTCTTGAAGGGCGAACTGAATGCGCTTTGCCCTCCTGTACCATCATCAGCATCACTACAAGACTGCACTGTTGCAAGCGACGTACGTTGCTTGGAGGGTGTGCTGGCGCCGAAGCGCTGTGTGTTCTGACTGAGCTGTGCAAAAGGCGATCGCGCATCAAGAGGACCAGTCTTGTTCTGGTACTCGAAGTCCATTCCCGACTCGTTGCCACGCGACATGTTGACGGCGTTGCTGGTGTGTCGCCGGAGTGTAGAGCGCGCGTCGATGTAATGCCGGTCGATAGGAAGATTGAAGCTGGGATCTTCGCGAGTGGAACAGGGTTTATTGTTTACTAAGTGGGGCGCCTCGCTTTCGGGTTGCCAGGCAAGTGAATCTTGCGTGTCAGACACGTGGAAAGCACACCGTCTCACTTTGCTGTCTTTGCACTTTCTCATAGTGCTTTCTCATACTGACGTCTGGTATATGTGAAAGCTGAAGACCACTAAGTGTGGCAGTCTTCGACGGTCGTGAACGCGTCTTCACCCAGCGGTGTCTCTGCAGTCCGGCCCTCACGCCTCTCTTCAATGTGGTTCGCGGCGCCGCTATAGACACGTCCTCATCTCGATGTCTCCATATCTATTTGACTCCTAGCACACGCATATGTTCCTGGATGGAGACATTCCCAAGTTCGTCAATCCAGTCTGCTGATCGGCTCGCCTGCTAATCCACTTGCGATTGTTGCCGATTTCGCATCCAAGTGCAGACAGTATTGCTCTGTACAGTCAGCTTGTATGCAAGTACCAGACCACTTAGACAACTCACAGGCTTCTCTTACCCAAATACTTGATCGAGATGCTGAGGCGGTGTCCAATGCTCTTTCCCATCAGCGCCTCGATATTTCAGTCTCACTTGCATATCAGCTTCACGGATCAACTCCCCCTGTCGCCGTCGTTGCATCCGGAGGAACACCCGAAGGAAACCTGAATTACGGGAGCAACAGTCGTTCGGATTCGAACAATGGTCCTCGTCGTGGAGTTCGCCAGGTTCAGACATATTGTGGAGGCCAACTTGCTTGATGTGTCGTACATGCCAGTCGCTGAGCTGGATCGCCCAGTCATTGAAATCGAACCAGTGAATCACGAACCATGTCTTTGCAAAGTAAGCCGGCGCATACTTTCGACGAGTGCCGCTGCTGACTCGGAGAGCTAGTGGTGGCCTCCACTCTTCGACTCGGATCTCTTCCTCCTGAGTCTCGAGAAGACAGTCTAGGATAATATCCTGTAGCTCCTGTGCAAAACGGCTAATATGCTCCTGGAGGTCCTTGAACTCGGTCGGATCGAGCATCATGTGATCTGTCAATGGGTGCGCAGCGTTCGTGAGCGAACTCGTACGAGGTCGTGGACGAGAACATTCACGTTGATGGTTCGTGGCTAGTCTCGAAGGAGACGCGAGCGAAATGGACGGGGACTTGGAAGTGGATACCGAGAAGTGAGCCATCACATGGCCTGGAACGAAATGTGTGATTCAGGAAGATTCTAATTTGCTCGCAGCCTCCCTCACTCTCGACCCGCCGACTCCATTTGTATGACACGGCTGTTCTATGAGCATGTCCAAGTCTCTGCAGCATCGTAGTAGACCCCAGACTTCGATGACGTTCCAGTCAACTCTCTGCATTATGTTTCAATCAAACGCCAAGCCAGCATCAACGAAGTACGCCCTCATCGAACAGCGAAACTCTTGGCCACAGATGCGCCTCGCATCATATCATCAAATATAACCCATTCGGCAACCCTTTTCTCGCTGTCTCATTCTTTCACCCACTCGGCGCGCTTTGCTACATCACGGTCAGTCCGAACTCGACACAAACACGCTGCAAACTCACCATCTTGCTTTAGGGGTACTTGATACAGGCCGAGGGGCTGCGTCCAATGATACTCCCCTTCGATGTAGAGCCTCATTTTGATCCGAAGATTAGCTGGACGAGATGACTCCCGGTCCTGACAGTTCAGTCGCGCTACCGTGCGGAGGAAGCAATCGTGAGCGAGTTGCGGAATCAAGCTTTCACTAGGGGCAGAGAGGCCAGCCACCATCAAATCGAACCAGCCCACGTTCACAATGTTTTTGAGATGCCAGTCCGTGAGCTTATGAGTCCATTGAATAGACTTCTGCCGGTTCACCACGAAGACGGTGTTGGGAAAGTAATCTGGTGCGACTCTTTGGCGACTCTTGCTGCTGACGTGGAGGGCCAGTGGCGGTTTCCAGTCCATGACGTGGGCTTCTGGCTGCTCTCCGACCTCGAGAACATAGTCAAGGATCATGTCCTGGAGCTCTTGTGCCATGCTAGCGATGCGCCGCTGAAGCTCCTCGAACTCGATGCTGTTCGCCATGATGAGGTGTCCTACAGAAGCTCTGGTGTGAGTGGCGGATGGAGTATCGGCAAATTCCATCGAGTTGAGAGTTGTGTAGGTGGGTTGTGGCTGCGATGAAAAGCTTAACTAGGTCGGTCCATGATGGCCGTTCTTCTGGTTATAAAGGGAACGGTGGTGAATGAGCACGGGACTCAATTGCCGTTCACTGTCCTTCGTTTTAAAGTTCGGGTTGATGAGGCTAGGTGTCACTCAAGAATTCAAGTATAAGAACAACACTACTTCCTTTGCACGAAGTCCCAGCACTGACAACAGTTTCATTACACAAACCATCTAAAGATCAACACCTGGCGCATAATAAGCAACTATGCTTTCAAAGAAGCAGTTCAAGAGCCTGCAAGCGCGCATCGCTACACTTCCGAATGAGCTCAGCGATATCATCCTCGAGAAGCTCCTCGAGTTCGATCACCCGACTGAACTCGAGCTCGCCGACTTTAAACCACCGCTAGCATTCTTCCTTAGCCCTAGGACTCGATCCAAATACGCTTCACGCTTCTTCGCCACTACTAAGATCCTCGTCCGACCCAGCGATCTCAAGAACTGGACTCTGTATGGTCTGACTGATTGGCACCGCAAAGCCATCAAGCATGTTGGCATCCTCTGGCTAGGTGAAACGCGCACGACATGGCTGAAATTGGCTACGGCTGTCTCTGGGGCCAGAGCTGGGGAGGTGATGACTCAGAGACTGCATGGCTTTGTGGAAGAGCTTGCTGCTGAACCGACGAACGAGACGACAGAGATGATCCAGGCCGGAGGGAGCAAAGAAAATGACTTTGATGCCATTCTGATCAAGTGGGGAGAAAACTATGATTTCGAGGTCAGCATGAAGTGGAGCTTTGGGTTCATCGATGTGACGGGCGACGGAAAACTCAAGTGGACGGAGGAAGTGGAGGTGAAGAAGATTCGTATCTAGGAGGAGAGGCGTGGCTGTTCAATGGCGGGAGGGATTCTAGTAAAAGTGGAGAAAAGCCGCAGTCTGCAGAGGCTGTCTCTGACGGCATGTCTTCTCAAGCCGGACTGGAAGGGCGTGATAGAAGGTGCTTTGGAACAATGGAGTGAAGTATGCCGAAGGGCAAGATGTCGGCGCTTTGAACAGAAATTGGGTAACTGCAAAGGACGCGACGCATAGCGTGCTTTTGGATTCATGCAATCGATGCTCATTCGGAGACTCAAATCTGGTCTCCCACTTTCTTCTTCTTGCTGACTTTTGCAAGTTGGCTTCCGAATCCACGTCAGCTTGTTCTCATATATATGAGACTGCCAAAGAAGCCTCGGCGAAAATTTGGGCTGGAAGTGACGAGGTCTTTTCCAGCTTAAGGTCGGCAGCGGTTCCGGATCATGAAGTGAAGTTGACCGGACGGAGCCAAGAACGAAGTTTGCGGCCAATGAGGAGAAGCACAAAGGCCGTGACCATTTGTGATTTTTCAGATGGATTCAGTGCAGCCAATGAGAGAAGTCCAACATATGCTGACAGTAACAAAGCGAGGCAAATTCGCGTGGCGATAGAAATCTGGAGATTTCCAGGCTAGAAAGGAAAGCTCGGTGTCTTTCCGACCAATCAGCGTGCAGCGAATGTCAGCATTAGCGTCATTTGTGCTTCGAAAGTGAATCTGATAGCATCGTATCAGATGTTTGCCAAAGCATAAAGGACTCAATTCCCAGTCTTCAAACTTCCTCCATCTTCATCCAACAAACCTCATTCCCGCATAACATCGATCATCCGCGACCACTTTCCGGCCAATTGCTCAAACACTTTCAACTCCAATCAACATGTCTGCACCAACTGCCGCCGTTCCAGCAACCTGCTGCGGTCGTGACGGAGTCTGCGTCTGCGCCAAAGAAGCCAAGTGCTCATGCGGCAAGCAGCCTGCTCTGCACTGCACCTGTGAGAAGGCTCAGACCGAGAACAAGCTCGACGGTGCCCGATGCTCTTGCAGTAAGTTGGCCACTTCTCGGAGCCATAGCAGCAGCTGACCTGTATGGAAGACCAACGTCCAGCTGGCGAGTGCACATGCTCCCGTTCCTCGACAGAAAATGCATCAGTCACTGGAGCTGCTTGCGCTTGCGGAAAGAGAGCCAAGGGTTAGTCAGCCTGGCGTCCTGCAACGACGTCATGAACAGTGTTGTTAACATGTCCTCAGATTCGTGCAATTGTTCCGGAAATGAGGCCAATGCTGCATCAGAATTGGAGACCGACTTCACCACTCGTCGTGCATAGATGGAGCTTGATCAGACATGAGCGATGTAATTTGACTGCATAAGGCCGGAGGCCTGAGGCTCAAGGGCCAGGTGTTGGATCGGGTCGGTGGCGTTATGGAATTGAGATTGGGGAGGGCATTTTTCCCCGAATGGTGATACCAAATACCCCTCTGGTATACTCTGAATGCAATCAATCATTCTGTATATGACATCTGCAACGTGAAGTCAACGATTTCGCCATCACGGTGCAAATGACGTCCCTTGATCTGATTGGTTACAGGGCATGGCGGCGCTAGTCTTTGGCTCCTCTGGCGGTGCTTGGTCGTCATACTTTGCTCCACGATATGACCTAACAACAATGCGTTTTGTCTCATTTCCCCTCACACGAACTGTGGTCGGGCTCCATACTGTTGTTTTGGCTAACGAGAAGCATTGACAGGAAGGCGCCTCGGATCGCACGCGAGGCGTGGAAGGAAATGCCATCTGCTTCGACGCTTCCAGAAAATTTTTGCGCCATGCACAGGAAATTGTCTTGACCTCATTTCTCGCGCTGGCGCATACTGCCACGTGAATGATATCATACAATTGCAGAAACCCTATCCATAACCAACACGCTTGGTAGCTTGATATCGATTCATCTTCGGACATATCAGACCCCGCTGAATCCGTTGAACCAATCCAAGCTTTTCTAGACCTCGTCTATCGGCAGTTTCAACCTGGAGGAACGGTGCGAGACGCAGTGAGGAGAAAGGTGCAAACCTCTCCACATTGCACCACCCCAGCGGCTCCACATCCACGCCACTTTCTGTTTCTCCTTGGCACTCGACAGATCAGCAGGGCGGTGCCTGGTCAAGACGCAAGGCACATTAAGAGACCTCTGCTTTACCATGGCTTGCCCTGGCGTAGCGTACTACGAGTTTCGTACCAACTCAATGGTATATGCCACGCGACTTGCTGCCGAAATAGCATTCTATTAGGATGATGCTGGATTGAGAAGCTGTATGCGAGATAGCATGTCTTGACGACAAGCACCTTGGCGCCTAAGCAAACAACTAGTGTCAAGCGATACAGCTTCTGGAGCTCTTGAACCGTCGAATACCGAGGTCTGGATAAGGTGCTGTGTATGCCGCTGCAGTTTGCCCAGAGCAGTGCCTCGATCTCACGAAGCAGAATGCCTTGGCGAAGAGCTCCCTGGAGCAGCCGCACATCTCGATCCTGCGTTGCGTGATCATCAGTTTCAGTGTACGATGTCCTTGCAGGGCATCGTTCATCGATAGCAAGCGAGCAGGCTCGAAGGCTGACAGCTCGGACTCTCCGAGTCGCGCATTCTGACGATGATGCTGATTATGATGCTGCTTCTAACAAAAGACGCTGCCATGACATCTTCATGGCCCAAATGGTAAGACAAGCACCGGAAACCTTCGGACAACCGTACCGAGATTGCTCGCTCGTCACGCCCTCGTTGGGAATGCGAGTTGCCAACGCGTGCCTAAACTTATAGCGAGCGTACCCAATACGAACTTGGTACCTATCCATTTCTATCTTCGAAACATCGGGAATGCTGAAAAGGGGAACGCCGTTGAGGACTTTTAAATTTGATATCGTGAACTTGTTCATGGAAACCCAGAGCCGCTAGCACATTTCTCGGATTCGTCGCACGTCGCACGTGGTTCGAACGTGTACAGAACGAACCAGTGCGTTCCTGAGACTAAAGTTGGTTGCCGGTGGGCCAGGAGTGAACATCCTGTATCCCAGCAATTTTACGTTCAAGGCCTATCCCAGCTTTAATTTTTCCAGAAGATAGCAAGGGGTAAGTAAGATGATGCTGAAGAAGAGGGGTGTTCGTGAGATAGACGCAACAATGTCTGAGATTATGCATGTATGCAAGTACACTATGTGAACGTTGAGTCTTACATGCTCTCTTGAATTCTCCGGTGGTGAGTCCACGTCAGTGTTCATGGCTCGTGATTGGCCAGTGTGCGTGAAGCTGACAACGTGGAGAGCACGAGAGCAAGCTCTCCGGCGATTTCGCCACGAGGGGAAATTTGCCCGACGACATGTCGTGAACTCGCAGTTCGCACCCAACATACTGGGCGAACCATGAAGGGTAGGGCTGAGAATTGAGAGGATCTAGGCTCCAGCTTTTTGTGTGCTTGAACTTTCAGCGTTGGATGGATATTGTATGTACAACGAATGCTATGGCTGACAAACTTGAACGCTCTCAATGCTATGTACATGAAAACCGAAAATGAAAGCCTGGGTGGGGGTATAACGAGGGGGTATAAGTGATAGTGTGATCCATGACTGCTCCGAGTCCAATTTGATGCGTCGCCAAACGCCTTTCCGCGACTCCGTGTGTGGTTTTGCAGACTGTTCAAGCCTTCGACTTTTCGTCGAGGACGTATTTGTTGATAAGTCTTTATGCGCTGCTGCACGCACCGGATGCCGAGCCAGCGATGACTGACAGGCGCCGCGTCAGCTCCTGAAATTCCTTCGCCTTGCGTGCACACGCGCGATCCAGTAGCTCTATCGTCTCGATGGCGACAGACAGTGTTGTAGTTTTGCTCTGACGTTTGCCCGGATGTCTCTCTGCCCCCTCCTCAGGAACCTCCAACTTCATCGGCACTTCCCAGTCTGGCACTTCAGTTCGGCAAATTTCCATGGTCTCCGGTTGTGTGACAATGCGAGCTAGTGTCGCATATCGTTCGTTGAGTGTGGAGCGGTACTTCTTCTCCACGGCATAGTGCGCGCGAGTATTCAAGGTAGCTGGTGGACTGGAGGAACTGCTACAGGGACTACTGTTGCCCATGCTGAATGTTGGAGAGTCTTGTATCACCTTGGCGCGCTTGACATCCATGCTGTCATCAGATGACATATGGGACATCTTCCGCTTTTGTCGCATGCTAGGTATCGTCGTTGAGGCCAGTGGTATTTGTGGTATGTGTACATGGAGGTCTGGTCGTGGGTGTTGCACGCTCAACTTTCGGCTGGTTGATTCCACATCGTGAGGCGCCAAAGGGTATTGGTAAGGTAGTGAGAAGAGCCCGTTGGTTCCGCCGGTCGGCCAGGTCTGATGTTGAAGAGAGGTCTGTAGAGGCCATTGGGTGCTCCAATTAGGGAGAGGCATGTACTCGAGGCCCATGTCTGGAGTCAGACCACCACCAGCTGTATGCGATCAGCTATGTGTTTATATGTGGTTCATACCATGTCGGCTTACCATAGAATCCTGACGGATAGAAGCTGTGCTGCATGTCGTTATGCATGACAGCGGTGTCACCGTACGTATCCATCGTTGTATGAAGGTAAAAGTGAGTGAATATTTGCTGTAGGCTGGAGTCGATGGATTGTTCGCTCTGACGCGGCCTTTCGCGAGAGTCGGGGCGATTGTCGATTAAAAGCGCAGATACACAGTCCAGAGAGGTTGGCAATGAACGTCGGGTCGACGAGATATAACTTATCCGGTCGACGCCGCCATTCAGTGAGCACTGATCTCAATCCTTTGCAAGCTAACCGGTTACTAAGGGTAAGTTATGCGGAGGACCTGGTGAGTGATCTCTTGATCTTCCGTGCGCCTTTCCATGGCCCAAGACTATCCCGGGCCCTTTGATGAGACACAAGCTCTGAGGTGGGTCGGATACCTCGTCGAATCCTTACATGAGATGAACAGTCGGCCACGTGCGTCTCGTAATCAGAGTGGGCTGTGTCCACTAAGCAATGGCGATGGACCGCGATTGTCCCAAAGGTCGCTGGTGTGTTTATGAAACACCGTCGCTGACTGCTTTCTGTAAATGGCGAGGCGTGGTTCTTATTTTGGCGCACGGTCGAGACCGGCGCTTCTCAATGGCTTGCCGAACCGTGCGAGCGCATGAGCGTACATGGATCAGGAAGTGCGCTACCCCACATCGAGTGTCGATTGACCTTGTCTCGTGGGCTTCAACGCGCTGTTTCTGCCATGCAGCTGCATCTTTGGAGAGACATTTTGAGGAGGGTCGGCAAATGTAGGATGCTGAATCGAGTGTCTGAAGCTTTTGCAGCGGCGAACGATTGTTACAGACAGGCCGAGTAACTACTGGACTAAAGAGTATGGAGGATAGATTGTAAGGGCTCGTATATGGCCACGAAAATATGCGAGAGGCACTCTGATTGCTGGTGACGCCTAGTGGTGGTGCCAAGAGTGGTGTAACTGATTGTCCGGATCGCACTATGCCTGAGATAGTCTTAGATATCTCGCGCTCGGCACGAGGCTGGTACAAATCCTAATCGGTCCGTCTGTGCTTGGTGTTTGATAGCCTGCTTATATGTGCGCAACCGGAATTGTTGGAGTTGGCACAGTACCTTAATAACTCTGTCATCAAACCATCGACATTGCAGGTTGCTTGTAATTTCCAACACAGCCTTTGCTAGGCTGGTGTGAAATGAAAGATTCGAGTTTCGTGTCGAATCCGTTGAGAAAGCAGCGCCTATGCACAGGGCAGCGCAAAAGCCGTGAGAACCCGCCACCTGCGCACAGTCGCATCAACAGCAAGTGCTCACCGCCGCCATGGCCCGCGCTGCGCTCGTCCTACCCCGCGCTTCCCTTGTTGCTGCCAGGTGACGACGTCCCTTCTTCCTCTCCAAGCCAGTCGCGAACTTGCTGTCGAAGAGTTTCGATATCATTGTCGTATTTACGATAAGTCTCAATCAAGTGTGTGGTGTATTGAATGGCCTTATCGAGTACAACGGGCTTGGCTGCTTGCTCGGGTTCACTACCGTCCATGCTAGAGCGGAACCTTTCTGCTGGGTCCAGTGAAAATGATCCCGACGGCGGTATGGCGGCATGTAGTTGCTGCAGCTTGGTGTTTACTGTGCGTCTGTACCGCTTTTCGACTGCAGCGTGTGGCCGTGACGGTATTGATGGAGAACTTTTGTTACTTGATGGAGCCTGATCGACCTCGGGATCATTTCCGGCGTCGGTGCGAACGGTGCCTTCAACGTGTTGCGACCACACGCCCCCGTCTCCGTTCTTCACGGCCGCCGTATTTAAGGTGCCGGGCGGCCACACGTTGGCAGAACAGAAGCGCGCATCCATCATGCCAGAAAGTCGATCTGGTGCCTGATTCGTCGGTTTCCCATAGGACTGTGGCTGCTCTGGGACCAGTGAGCGCTGTAACGGCGTCGGATCAGTATAGCTGAGTGCAGCACCCGGGACTGCACCACCGGAACCGGGAAATCCTGTCCAGAGGTTCTGCTCAACGTTTTGGCCTCGCTGCGAGCTTTCGACACCGCCTTGCCCGGACGACATGGCGAGTCTGTTCTGGGCGTTCGACAGTGTCTTAGGAGTCGATCGTGGTAGCACGCAATGTGTTCAGTCCAAGCGCCGAAACCTTGCCGAAAGGACTCAATCACAGCTTAACCGAGGTCAAACTAATGTAGGTGATGGCTGCGAGTATGTGGTTCTTGTCTGTGTTCGAGCCTTGACATCATCTGAGCATCAGGGCAGTGCATAAGCGACGGAGACCGGATGTTACAGATACTGCTGACGCCAGTCCCGGTCCCGTGACAAAATTGAGTTATCAGATATCAGTTTCCAGAGCAATGCCTAACATAGCCTTGGGACGAAAGAGGAGGTGGATTGTTTTCTGAAGCCCATAGTGATCGCATCAGAAGCTAATTTGCGTGCTTCACCCGTAGCAGGCACTCTCTGCCGCAAGCGTGCTATGCGATCATCGTTACCCAACGAGACACGGGGCGATGTGCTGGCCGACTGCATGGCTCAATATCGCCTTTCCCGTGGCGGACATCCAACATCGGCGGTCCTCACGATCGACCTCGTAGCCCGCAGCGGGCTTTCTGGTCTGTCGAATGAGGTGTAGCGCTCTGAGAATCCTGGATCGCATCAAGTCCGGCAGTCCAACTGACCCGGGGTGAGGTTGGCTAGTGCCATAGCACGCGACGGCACGACCAATGTCTCACAGGCTCTTCAGGCGCCGTCCCACATGGCCGCTAAACCTCAACAGTGGCTGTTCACTGGCTGATTGATGATGCGCGGATTGCCCTTGTCCGCTGTACCGCAATGGGATAATGGATGGTGGATGAGTAGAGCAGGGATTAGCAACCAGGTGAAGGTGAAGTCGACTTGCGGTCGGATCGTCCCGTTTGCGTTAAGACTCCACTTCGACACCGACTTTCGATGGACCAATGTCGCTCCGCAAGAATACCATCATGGTCTTACAAACTGTAAAAGCTGAGAAGATAACAGCCCCCACCGCCTTCAGCAAACATAGGGTGATGGCGGGCGCGTCGCAACGCGATCGCGACACGAGAGCGGCCGGCCTTGGCGCCGACTTTGATCGTGCAACTAGCAGGTAAGATTCTGGAAATGAAGACGAGACATGAGAAGCGCGAAGCAGCTGGCCGAAGTACGTGCGGCGTAGCGAGAGCCATCGGCCGACGGCAGAATCCTGAACACGTTCCTTGCTCTGGTCCGGCAAGTATTGTCAAGGTCATAGCACAAGAGTATGTGCTCTGCCCTTCAGATAACGCAAGCATTGCGATCTACCAGTGAAAAGATGCGTCCCACTGCCCAGTGTGAGCGGGACAGCCTGTGACTTCGTACGTCGCTCGAAGGCTGCTTATCGAACAAGCAGACATCATTGGCAGCATTGCCTTGCCCATGGCATCGCGGGGCGCAGCATGGAGGTCTTCTTCACAATCACCTCCACTTGCCGACCTCCGCTTTTCGTATCAAGTATATGGTGCGCTGCTCAAAGGTGTGCTCTTTGCCGTGTGGCTCGTTCCGCGCACGTCATAATGAACCTGGGGCCAGCCAGGAGGCGATCGTACCCAGTCTGTCAGCATTTTCATTTATGGCCGCGTTGAATTGATCAACGCGGTCTGTGACCGCCTTCTCAGGACTGTGCTTTGGATTTTCGCAGGCTGTGGGTAGATCGCGAGCTTCCAGTGTGCCGGGTCAGGTGCGCAACGTGAGAGCAATGTTACTAATAAGAGAGCGCACGTTGCAGAATGATGATCATCAATTAGACGACAATCAGCGCAATCTCTCCAGACGCTGGTACCATGCGTGCCACGCAGCTCCACGTGAGTCTTTGTTGAATCATATCTGACCCTGATCGTCTGCCTCGGCGCCATTGTTGAGTGATCTGACCACGGTCTTCGCATCGGCAAGTAGAGGCATGTACACTTGAGCTGAAATTCCAAATGTCGAGATTATGCGAAACTCGGCCGGTACATGCTGAACGCAATGGGACAGTAGACTTGCTTTTCGATTTGCCGGCCCTTTCAATGTGCAGTGCTGACCAATGTGCAGAGCACGTTTAAGATGCGAGGGTGGCTCTCTGCGTGACTTCGATGTGGCAGGAAATCACTCTGCCGGGACATAGCTGCCATTGCAGTAATTCCTCACATTTGAATCCATATGGATCTTGTGGGCGCACTGGCAGAGTAAGGCCTCAGCCGTCCTCGGAGAGCGAAGCCATGCAGACGCATCGACGAATCGATGACAGCTCGCGCTTCATCTCTGACCACAGCATCCTCACTTGTGCGTCGAGATGCTGACCGCAGCTGTTCCACGGGCTCCCGACGTGCTGGGCTTTTCCATCGACCGCTCGATGCGAATTGATGACCCGATGCCGTCAATGCCATGCTTGTCAGAACTAGGGCGCTCGATGTAAGAAACAGTGCTCGAGGATCCAGATCGATCGTGGAGTCATCAGGGGGTCGGCGAGCTGAAAGTAGCTTCAGACATCTTCTTCAAGGCCGTAGTGATGCCTCCCGAAGGGCTCGTCTTTCTCTGTAGATGGAGGAAGTGCAGATGGGATTGGAGTCGGACTGTCTTCTGCTGGCTCATTCGGCTCCGCATTCGGCCGGCGTCTTCACTTGGCACCATTGAGTTCCACCAACCGGCCAATCGGAATGAGAGCGCGAAGCCCTCTTCTCATGCACGATAGCTTATCGGGCCCGTCCCTGCAAACTGGCTATGGGTCATGCAGGCAGAGCTGCGAAAAAGTCATTTGCGCCAATTCCCACACAAACAAACCATTGAGTCTTCAAAATCCTCGACAAATACCACTGGCAGCTGTAGAGTTGCTCAAATCATATCAACACAGCCTTAGACGACAGCATCTTCACCATGAGCAAGGGCAAGGTCTGCTTGGCCTACTCAGGCGGTCTGGACACCAGCTGCATTCTGAAGTATCTTCTGGTGAGTCCACGTTCCCATTGAGTTGACAGCAGGCGTGATTTTGCACAATTACTGACGAGATGTATTAGGACCAAGACTATGAAGTGATCTGCTTCATGGCCGATGTTGGCCAGGAGGAGGACTTCGAGGCTGCAAAGGCCAAGGCGCTCAAGATTGGTGCTACCAAGTGCTACATTGAGGACATCCGCCGTGAGGTGAGTAAAGCTCATTGACTGCAAGAGAGGATCAAGCTGACCGCCTCTCCAGTTTGTCGAGGAGCTCTGCTACCCAGCAATCGCTTGCAACGCCATCTACGAGAACGTCTACCTCCTCGGAACCTCCCTCGCACGTCCCGTGATCGCTCGCGCTCAAGTCGCTGTCGCACAGAAGGAGGGCTGTTTCGCAGTTTCGCACGGCTGCACTGGCAAGGGCAACGACCAGGTCCGCTTCGAGCTCGCGTTTTACGCCCTTCAGCCTTCCATCAAGGTGATCGCACCTTGGAGGGACCCAGCTTTCTACGAGCGCTTCAAGGGCCGACAGGATCTCCTTGACTATGCCGCTGAGAAGGGCATCCCGGTCACCAGCACCAAGAGCAAGCCATGGAGTATGGATGAGAACTTGGCACACTGCAGCTACGAGGCTGGCATTTTGGAGGATCCAAACACCGAAGCTCCAGCAGACATGTGGAAGCTCACTGTGGACCCTACCAAGGCTCCAGACACCCCAGAAGACTTCACTCTGACCTTCGAGAAGGGTCTGCCCGTGAAGCTGGAGTACGAGGGCGGCAAGAAGACCGTCACCGACCCAGTCGAGCTCTTCCTCACAGCGAACGCCATCGCACGCAAGCACGGTGTCGGCCGTATCGATATTGTCGAGAACCGATTCATCGGCCTCAAGTCTCGAGGATGCTATGAGACTCCAGGTCTCACCATGCTCCGTGCAGCGCACGTCGATCTGGAAGGTCTCGTTATGGACCGTGAAGTCCGCGCTCTCCGCGACCAATTCGTTACTTTCCACTACGCAAAGATCCTCTACAACGGCTTGTACTTCTCGCCAGAGCGCGAGTTCCTCGAGGACAGCATCAAGTCATCTCAGAAGCACGTCAACGGAAGCGTGCGGTGCCGTGTCTACAAGGGCATGTTCAGCGCTGTCGGCCGCTGGTCTGATACCGAGAAGCTGTACGATGCCAGCGAGAGCTCCATGGACGAGATCGGTGACTTCGCACCATCCGAGACCACTGGCTTCATCACCGTGAACGCCATCCGCCTGAAGAAGTACGGAAATGCGAAGGAGACCGCCGGTGAGAGCCTCGTCAAGAAGATCTAAACGACCTGGTCTTTCTTGATCAATTTGGACACGTTTCTAGCTGGGAGTCTTGGAGTCTCCTACACAACTGTAGAGTATAGATTCGGACGCCTGTGACACGATAATGAAAAGCAAATGTTTTGATGAGCACGCGACTTGCAGTCTTGACTTCAAGTCTCTCGCAGGACAGAGCGGCCGAAATTCGGAGAAATGCGGCTGCCCTTTCCCTGGTCAGCAATCGCCATCCACGTCCAAGCGTCATTCTCGTCTTCCAAACATTTTCCTCCGATACATCTCTTTGCGCCACTTGAGCGACTTCATACTCCTTCGACGTTGTCTTTCTACACTTACAGATCGCAAACATGGGCTGGTTCTGGGCAGATGCGACAGCCGCGCAGCAAACACCACTCCCTCCATCACATCCTTCGAGATCAGATGCTCAACCACCGGTATGCTGGCCATATCTCGTTCTGTCGTAGACTGTCTCAGCTAATACTCTTAGCCATCATGTCCGATGCATAACAAGATGCCTCCCAAACCCTCATCACAATCACAGACCGAGCGACCGAGCGCCTGTCCCGTTAAACACTCCAGCGCATCTACGACACCTGCCGCCATGAACCCATCTTCGTCTGCGCAACCGCCACAACCCGCGAGCACGACACCCTCATATATCTCAAAACTCAACCCTCTGAATTACATGCCCTCAAACCTTGCCAACACTCGCGAACACTCCGAACAAACCATCTCCCTACCTCTCGAGCGCGAAGCCTCGACCATCCCCCGCGGCGATGGTCAAGGGACCTGGGAGTACCCTTCCCCGCAACAAATGTACAACGCCATGCTGCGAAAGGGCTACACCGATACTCCCGCCGAACACGTCGAAAGTATGGTCGCAGTACACAATTTTCTCAACGAAGGCGCATGGGAAGAGATTCGAGGCTGGGAAGACCGCTTCCATGCAGGACTAGGCCGTGGTTGGGAATTGTGCAGTCGAGGAGAAGAAGGGTACGAGAAACATGCGAGATTGGAAGCTTTGCGAGTTAGAGGACGAGAAGCAGAATTATTGAATCATGAACCGGACTTGATTCGATTTGAAGGAAGACCGGGGGATATGACGCCCAAGGCGAGGATGTTGAGTTTCATGGCGAAGGTCTGGCCGAGCGAATTTCCGGATAATCCGCCTTTTGATCGGCATGATTGGTTTGTGAGGAGGAAGATTCCTGGTGGGAAGGAGAAGGAAGTGAGATATGTGATTGATTATTATTCGGGACCGCCGGAACCGACGGGTGAGCCGGTGTTCTATTTGGATGTTAGGCCTGCGGTGGATGGACCGACTTCTGCGGCGGAGAGGCTGATGAGGTGGGGTGGAGATGTGTGGTGGAGGGCTAGTGGGGGTGTGGTGAGGGAGGAGCTGGCGCGGCAGAAGAAATAGAGAGGCGGTGTGAGTATTGTGGATCTTCTCAAGGTGTTTTTATGATTTGATGGCGATGGTGATCATGGGCAGCGTGGAGTCTGGTGTTCAATCGTGTAACAATGCGGCTTTCCATACTCAGCTCAGGCGTGTATTTCTGTACAGACGATAGTACATAATGAAGACGATGTTACGGCTTGCAGCCATCTGGCACTCTGATGACAATTCAGCGACAAATGATCAGAACAGCGGAGTCGGCTTCCAATGCCCGAACCATGACAGTATGCACAGTATGGTCACGTCGACCTGTTGTGTTCGCATGCTAATGTGGAATTGTGTGTCTCGCTTGAAAGGTCAGCTGCTCGAGACAAGCACGTTCGGAACAATTGGAAGCGTGCATCGAGTGTCAGCCATCACGTGGGATCCTACGCAAACCTCACCACCCTGTCAAAACCTCACAGCAGGCGTGCAGGTCGGCTGTATGCTGCATATGACAGAGTGTGGCAGACACGAAAGATGATTGTTATAAGACAGTGTTTTGCGTTCAGTAGCGTTACACTTGGCAACTTCTACACCTATCCTACAGCACCACTATGCCGCAGTCTAAACGAACTTTTGCGCAACACGAGGCAGATCGGCGTTGGTATCGCAGCCTACCGGTGTGCTCTTGTGGTGTGTTCTTTTGCTTGGGTCGATACTGCTATTTGCGAGGGGAGAGTTTGGGGGGTCAGGAGAAACGCGGAACGAAGAAAGAACGAGCGAATATTGGAAGGCGGCTTGTTCGTCGGTAGACTTGACCTATGCGTTGGCTGGAACATTTTGGACTGCTTGCCATTACCGCTCGACACTTCCTCGCCTGATAGGCCGCTCGTTGTTGACAGCACAAGCGACTGCAGTGATGGACTCAAGCCGCGCCTTCTTCTCGAAATCTTGCTGGCCACCCTGATGATTCGGTCCTCACTCGATGTCGCCTCATTCGAATACCGCAGCTCGAAACCTCTCGTAGCCTCCTTCCGTGACCCCTCGGCGCGCCTGTACGAATGAGCTCAAAGCAATTTGCCATATTCATCCAGCTTCCACGGCTCGTACTTCATCGCAAAATGCACAACGTAGTCTCGAGACTTCCAGTCCAACATCGGAAGGCCAGAAATAGTCGAAAGATTGCGCTTGCCGGTGGTTGGATTGATTGACCACATTCCCTCCTCGCCCTTTGGCACCTCCAACTTCCACGGCTCGTACATGTTGGCGTAGTGGACAAAGTAATCTCTACCCTTCCTGTCAAGCATCGGACGACCGGTCCTGGACGATATCTTGCGCTTGCCGGTCTCTGGATCGATCGCCCACATTCCTTCTTCGCCCACTGGCACATCTCTGATGTCGTACTCCGTCCCTTCCACAAGCTTCGCTGAGGAATGCGGCAGGACAGGGGAAGCGAAGTCTTCTTGGAAGTCCTCGGCCCGCTTCTGTCTCTCGAGCTCTAGTCGCTCCTCTCGCTCTGCCGGCGTCTCCTCTTGGAGGCCGTACACCGGTGTGGGCTTGATTCTCTTGCGAAGCAGGCCTGGGCTGCGGTCCTCGCTGGCTCGATCTGGCCCGACGTCGCCGGCGGATTTGCGCTTGAGTGTTGCGCCGACTGACCATTCGGCTCCTGCGCGACTTCGCGGGGTCAGGTAGTTGGGCGTGGGAGTCTGGACGGCGGTTGAAGCAGTGCTGGCTGCACGACTCGATTTGATCTTCCACTGGCGAGAATCACCGCAGAGGCCATTTGCAGCGCGAGCTCTGATGTGAGATGCCCGGCCTGCGCCTGAACCGAAGTCCTTGCCGCAGAACTCGCAGACGGTGACGACCATGTTGCTGGGCGCTTTTTTGGTGGGGGTTGTTGCGCGATCCGGTGAACTTCAAATATCTTATTGTCCAGTCGGTTTGTTCTCCTTCACTTTTATGCGCGCTTGCACAAACGCTGCACGGCCCGCTGCAGCCTGTTCCCTGCAGAGGCAAGCGCGCCAGCTTCACCTCATCCTCGAATACATGTACTTGCTTCATCAGTACTCTGCACCCGTCTAACACACGACGAGATGGCCGCAACCGACGCGGGCCTGCATACCGGCGAAATTCTCGAGCGTATCCTGCTGTCGCTTGCTCCTCCGGAAGTTCTGCTTAACTCAAGAGTGTCGCGCTTCTGGCAAGCTACCATCAAAGGCTCAATCCAGATTAAACGCGTAAGCCACGCCACACCCGGCCTATCTTTTGAGCCCTCGCACGCTGATGAGACTCCTCGTCGTCGTGAATGACGGGGTTCGAAGCGCGACCGATCCGCAAAACAAGCAAGACTAACATTTGGAAGGGACTTTTCTTGGCTTCTCTGGATGGCACTCTCGGAAGAGCTGGAATGTTCATTGCCAACCCTTACCTCAGCTTTGGATTTAGAAGGACCGACTTCCAATACATGGCCAAATGGGCACTGACCAGAGTGTGCTTCTTACCGGGAAACCACGGCTCCTGGGAGAAAATGCTCGTCACACAGCCGCCGTGCGCTTCGCTCATCGCAAGATGTGAGTGTTGCACTGAGATGGGTGGGATTACACACACTGGGGGCAGAAAGGTGCTGCGCAACGCGACTGGCGTGACCATGGGCGAGTTTGTCGGTGCTATTCATGCACATCTTCCACTTTGCGGGCCTGGGGAGATGCAGCACAGTGCGTGGGTGATCGAACTTACGCAGGGCGACAAAGTTGGCTTTCTCAGCAAACAAGATAGATTTCTTGCAGACAGCCTGTTGCGGATTCCAAGCGGCGAACGCGAACGGAAAAAATGAGCTGTACCTTGCAACCTCTAATAGCAAGAGCGAGCCTCCAGAATGCCGCAAGGTAGCTATGCTGTGGAAAGTTGGTGGTGCTGATGCCGAGGCCACGTCGAAGCGCACGCGAAACCACGGTTGAGCCAGAAGATAGACCTTAGTATAAGTCGTCCTTAGAACGCAAGTCTTGAGGACACCGGCAGAATATAAACCACGCTCGTTTCCCCGAGCGATCCCCTTCTCCACGGATATCGCCTTCTCTGCTTAGCAGGCCAAATCCTTGAAGTCAAGTCGCTTTAGAATCAACGCAACCATGTTGGCCATATCGGACGCCGTAAAACCACCTCAAGTCTCGGATGGGAAGGCCCCAACGCCTGCCAGGGACCAAGTATTCTCCATGCCAGAATTAATTGAAAATATCGTCGGACACCTTCCAGCAAACCAGATCCTGGTCAACCAGCGAGTATGCCACACCTGGAAGTACGCCATCGCAAGCAAAGATCTCCAAGAAAAACTCTACCTCCGCCCCTCATCAAACGAGCTCGTAGAGTTCCGCAGCAGCTTCGACCTAGGCGACACCGACATCGTCACCGTCGATCTCAGCCTCGTCTCCACTCCTTTCGACAACTCCCTCGGCAAATGGCAACAAGTCTCCTCAAAAAAGCCTCTCACCCCGAAACCCAACCCTCTGCTACACCGCTACCTCATCCCATTAAAAGCCCCCAACAACACCACAGAATTCTCTTTCGTCCATCACGGCCTTATCGCTGAACCGCTACATTACCCGCATCATATCAGTATCGCTATGTTGGGCGCTGGTATCGGAGCAACAACCACCAAGCATTTCGGACCAAGGACGATTCCGGAATGGAAGGCCATGTGCAGGAAACGAGCTTCTTGGAGGAAGATGTTTGTCACGCAGCCGCCTTGCAGGACGCTGGATTTCAAGTGCGAGCGGATGCGGAAAGTTGTTCGGTTGGAGAATTCGAAGGGGATTACTATGGGATATGTTGTGTGGTTTCTGAAGCGTCATGCTAGTCAGTGTGAGGATTGTATGAAGACTTCGGCGCTGCCGCAGTGGAGGTTTAGGGGGAATGATTTTGGAGAGATGGGGAAGGAGATTGGATTGTTGAGGGAGCGGTCGGATGTCGGTGAGGGATCTTAAGGGGTAGTCATGAGCGGGACTTAGTTCTGCTGCACGAGCTCTTCGTTGGGGAGCAGGTGGGCTCCCTTTTCGCGGCCGCGAGCGCAGCGCGGCCTCACTGAAGGTATGACGACGTTTGGGATTTTGCACGTAGTCGATAGATGCCCTTGAATGTAGCATTGCTTTTGAAGAATGGTTCTTGGAATGTGCTCATATGTCCATTTCCCATGCAACTTCGAGTGCTGCTCGGTCCTTGGCTTTATTCCTGGCGGCGAACCATTTCCTCTCGAATCCATTACTTCGATCCACTCCATCCCATCTCCAGCCTGGCTTGATCCCGTATCGATTCGGCTCAAATGCACCCTGATATGTCTTGCTCCCACCTTTGCTCTTCCCGCCTTTCCCACTGCTCTTCTTCGTTGCCAGCAACTGTGCCATGGGATCATTCCACCTCTCCCTCTCCTTCAGCTCCGCATTCATCTTCTCGTCATCCGCTCCTCTTGCTACAGTCATGACCTTCGCCTCCTCGAGGTCTCGCCTTCTCTCCTCTTTCTCCCGCCGTTGTACATCTCCCTTCCGACTCTCCAGCTCCTCTTTCGCTTTTCGCTCCTCTTCCCTCTTCTTCTCCTCTGCTTCATCCTGCTTCTGCTTCACATTGATCATCCGTCCCGAAGCATCACGGTATATCGTCTGCTGTGCTAGACCCCCTGACGCCAGATCTGCATCCTGCATAGCTTTCATCTCTGCTTTTTGTTTCTTCTTCAACGCTCGTGAGACTTGCGCGGCGGTCTGTAGTCCTGCTAGTGCGCCATTTTGCATAACGGGTCCATCGTAGTCTGCTCCATTCTCTCCGACAAATGTCGGGTCATCGTCGTCTTGTTGTGCGCGCGCTCGCGATTCTGCTTGCGCATCTGCTAGAATGGCATCTGCTGCCGCTTGCTCCGAGTCTTTGGGTGCTTCTGCGCCCACTTTGATCCATTTTGATTTCTTCACAGGTTTGTTCAATCCACCCGCTAGCGCACCTCCTACTATTACCGGTGCATCGTCATCATCGTCGTTGTTTTGCGTGGGATTCGTCCAGTTTTGTGCTTCGTCGTCCTCGATAGTGAGACCTTCGGCTTGCGCTTTCTCCTTTCTCTTGCGCTTTTTGGCCGGCTTTTCTGCTGAGAGATAATTTTGTGCGAGGTAGTCGGCGAGACCCATATTTACAAGTGACTGCCAAAGACAAGTCAAGCGGTTGATTTGTGGCAGCACAAGTCGCGAAACTGAAGGGCGATCTTGACGGGTGACGCACTAGCGCGACTTTGGTTCCGCGCGCCGAGCGCACAAAACCGTTCTTGCATTTCGATCAGAATTACAATCACCAACATGTGAACGGCGACCACAATGCCTCGATCTGATGAGGCAGCGTCATGGTATACGATGGTCTATAGGGCTGTCCAGCAAGTGCCGTACGGCTCGGTGACGAGTTACGGCCATATTGCGACTCTTTTGGGGTATCCGTGAGTATTTCTGATTGACAGCTCACGATCGATGCGACCAGAGGCTCAATCGTGGTTGATAGCGAGCGACCACGGTATGATGAAGAAGAACACGACACACAAGACAGACCGACATTCTGATCATGTCCGTTTCAGCCAAGTTGGCATTTGCCTCAAGTATTTGCCCAGCGCAGCAGACCAGCCGGACGCTCGCTACAACGGCGACACGGTCCCTTGGCAGCGAGTGATCAACTCAAAAGGAATCATCAGCCAGAGGCAAGTGCCCCTCGTCATGGTGATGATCCTCCACCTGCGCTGGAATGTCCAGCTGACAGCGCCTCAAGAGGGGCGAATGGTGCAGCTAACCAAGAAACCGCCCTGCTCGCAGAAGGAGTGCAAGTTGGCCGTGGCTCTCTAGGCGAACGGACAGTCGACTTCTCCACCTATGGCTGGTTCCCGGCTGTGCTGCCCAGCGAAGCTGGCGAGGCGGAAGAGGAGTAAGGAGAGCGCGAGGGTGTGAGTGCGATCATCCTCGCACAACTCAAGCTCTGTGTCACCGACTTTCTGGCCTTGCCCACGGCCTGTGTGAAGGTGGACGATGGCCGCGATGCGTTCGCATCAGCAGACCCAGCACGGCGCCGTGCTGCGGCGAATCAAGGCTGAACCAAAGCTTCACGTGCAATCATGGTGGGACAACGCGCTCCGTCCCGATTTAGACCCGCACGTCATCGGAGCTCGGCCGCGCGCGTTGGAACCTCACCACTGCGATGGGGCAGACAAAGCCCCAGCAATCGCTGCCAGGCTGCTCTCGTCACCCCGAGGCAAGCAAGCATAATAAACAACCTGCCGCCGGATCCGTGCACCAGTCGTGCAGCCACGTTCCTGATATCTCGCAGCCATGACGGAGAGCATGGACGTGGGCCTCCTGCGCCACGGGATCGCGCTGCTTCGTGCTTATCGCCTGCTCCCCACACGTCCGTGTCCGGAACGAGGTAAGAGTCAAACCAGATGACCTGGATAAAGGCAGCTCTCGATCGTCTTTGACGTGCTTTGTGCTCTGTGCAACGCCATCTATTGATTGAGACTCAAACAACTGCCTTTCAGCTTCGTCTTCTGTCACAGTCATACCTCACAAACACGTCCGAGAAGCGACACCGCGATCACAACGCTCAACGGCCCTCGGAAGCCACGCCGTACATCACCTCGTGACTCAGCTCCGCAACGACGAGTCACGCCTGCTGCTGATAAACACCGCGAACCTCTTTGATCCAGTCGTCACTTCCACCCTATCACGAGCTGTTGTTCCTGTCTCTTTGTCTCGCTGACCCGGACGTCACAAAGACATCCACCTACGACACCTCGTCCCTGTTCTGTCCGACTTTAATCCCATCCAACTATCAACAGACACCAAGGTGTCCATCCAGGTCTAGGCCACTCCTCTGCAGCCAGATCGCAACATACGACGTTCAAATACCACGTTCCCCAGATACCGAGCTCGCAACAGCTCGAAACCCCTCATCATGTCCTCTGAGCAGACCTTCTCCAACGCCGACCTCCGCGCCACTGCTCAAGACTACAAGCGCGATGCTTCTCACAAGCACAAGTGGGCACTCGGCTCAACGGGAGGTGTAGGCCGTGCTCCTGCGAAGCCTCGACCTCATCGTCCCTCAGAGACGTGAGTATCTCATGTAGCTCGCATCCTGTCTGCCCCACTGTAGCTGACACATAACAGCGAGTACAGCTTCAAGCGGCGCGAGAACAAGAGTGCGGTAGCTTCACTAGCTCACGGAGCTAAGGTCGCTCGCAAGCACGATATGCTCGAGGGTGCAGCCATTACGGACGACTCATCAGGTTCCAACTCGGACGAGTACGACGACACGCCCTCTCCACCCGTCGATGCTGGTGTCACCTATTCCTTCGATGCAGCCCGCTCGCCAAGTCAAGGTAGCCAGATCCTCAACGTCGCCCTCGCAAAGGCCGTGGAGAAGTTCGAGGACCGCGAGACGGCCAAGCTCGTGAAGAAGGAGTACGAGATGCTGGACTCAGATGGCGAGGCAGTTGTCATGAGTCCAGAGAAGAAGAAGCGAGGCAAGAAGACCGATG
Organism: Cercospora kikuchii; assembly: GCF_019650295.1. Taxonomy (NCBI): domain Eukaryota; kingdom Fungi; phylum Ascomycota; class Dothideomycetes; order Mycosphaerellales; family Mycosphaerellaceae; genus Cercospora; species Cercospora kikuchii. The sequence goes on from NW_025408587.1 coordinate 525,921, forward strand.
CGGATGGCCTGGTGATCCTTCGCAACGCAGACGAGGAAGAGTACGAGTTCCTGTGAGCTCACACCACCAGACACGATTTGCATATGTAATGAGGGGAACTGGATACGGCGTTGGGACACTTGTACTGGGAGTGCGTTTCTCTCGGGGTTGACGACGACATCTTCTCGACATCCTTGACAGTTTGAAACTGTCTGACAGCATTAGGGACGTTGAGATCGCGGACTGCATTGTGTGTTAGTTGTTTGCATATCATCATCTGGCAAGGTCATGAGAAGGAGTGCCAGAACCTGCTCGTTGAGCCTAGCCTAGCCTGTGCTAGCATTTGGCGTTTCTTTGAGGACATGAAACTGCGAAGATACCCTATTAGTGTGCGGCTGAATTGGAGATGCTGCTGCTATTACTGTTTTTAGTCGTTGGGAATGAGCATAAGACGCCTTTCCCAGTCAATTGGCTGAGGCGTGATCTCAAGCACCAAGCATCTCTCGTTTCTTCCCGTCTTACACCACGTTCTCCACTAATCGGGTCAACTTGTTGGTTGTTGGAAGTGGTTGCCTAAGCTAGGGGTTGTGGGTGCTACTCCTTTGAGATTGGCCTGCAGTCGCTTTGCCATCACACTTGATGGCTTCGGCAGTCCGAGGCGTATGATTGGATCCGTGAGTACGGTTCCTTTGGCGCAAGGTGGGTGGGAGGCTCTGTGCCTGAGGAAGAAGGTCTCGTGCACGGTCGTTGTTGGTGGTGTGTGGCGGAGTCTTTCGGCTCGTATATTGGTTTCAGACCTCCCTTTCGATCGACTTCACCATTTCTCTTCTCTCTTCGTTTCCAGGGTACTCTTTTTGAGTCATCACTGCGGTCCAGGCCTCGCTGTTCACGTGTCGTCTTGCGAACTTAATCTGCAGCAGCTGCGTGGTTTGCACGAGATTGAGGCTGGCGGAGTCTCAATCCGAAAGGCGATGACATGGCCACGTTAAGCATTTCTCCTTGAGAGGCTTCTGAACACACCGCTCATCGTATCTCTACATCCGAATTGAGCGACCGGTCGCAATCACTCTGCGACTTCTCACTTCTTGCTGCATAGCAAGTAGGTCCCTGGTCGCCAAGCTCAGCTGGTAGGTTGTCAAGGTAGGCATGTTTCCCTTTGACTTTCACACACGTCTAGTGGGATAGAATGAGCAAAACAAGCGACGTTCACTCGGAGTTCACATGAAGACAAGAATGACTGCAATTCGCATGCGCTGGCAAAGACGAGGAAGAAAACTGCTTGATGCCAGCCCTTCACCGGTCAGATGAAGCCCCAATCAGCTATCGCCAGCTCCACAAGCGCGGCAAGCGGCTCACTGTCACGTCGTACCGGAAGAGGAGCACGAAGGTTGGAAATTTCGAGCGCCTTTCCGGTGAGCCTCTGTCCATCATCCCGTGCTCGACTCCAGTCACGCATACCGTGCACACCACTATCCTCGCGTGCCTGAGGCATAGCGCGCGCGCCAGAAGCTCTCCACGGCCAATGACTCGAGTTGCGAAGGCGGAGGCATCGCAAGCGCAAGCGCCCGAAGCTGGTACCAGCGAATAAGATGGCAGAGCACCAGCGTGAGCGGACGCTCCTCGAGTCTGCACTGGACTGCGATGATGCTGGCTCGGGACTCTACCGACTGCGCGACGCCTTGTCACGACATGCTACAAGGATCACGGCGATCATTTCTGAGCTCTTTGGACTCAGTTCTGAGTTGCGAAAGATACACGGATTGGAGAATACGCAGATCCATGGCCCTTCGTTTTACCGAATCAAAGACGACCTTGGCCTTTTGCGCCGAAGTCTGAGATACACTACGCAAGATGTGTTTGATATGTTTGCGAGGTCACGACTGCGTTCTGAGGAAAGAGCGTGGGAGGATCTGGAATATCGGCTGGGTTCACAAGAACGCGTTGGACTGCTGGAGAGACTGGAACTCTACAGAGACTTTCTTGATGCTCAGAACGATGTTCTAGAACGGGAAAGCCCTCCAGGTCTGAGTCAGCTGCATCGAGAGGTGACTCGACTACTTGCGACACAGCAGAGGCTGCGAAACGTGTCTGACGATTCTGGACCGCTTGAGACATCTGGTACGGTGTCCGTTTTACATCTAGTATGGTGCATTGTACTGACGTGTTTGCAGGAGCACGCACACCGAGGCCAAGAGGAGCAAGCAGGCCGACTGTAGTTCGAATACCTACAAGCCCAACTGTAATATCGGAAGACCTGATGTTCGAGCGCCCTCAAGGCATGCACGCGCCAGATCCCCCACTGCCAGTGTCTCCGACTTCTCCATTGGTTTCGCCTATCTTCAGTACTTTCTCTTCGGGCTCTTCGCAGACGATGTCCAGTCATACATCTTACTCAAGCAACCCCTACTTCCCTGGCCAGTCCGCCTCGGCACCTCATTGGGCCCAGAGTGTATTTGACGGCAGCTCTCCTACCAGTCGATACAAGAACGAGTATCAGTCCCTAGATCGCTCAAAGTGCTATGGCGATCCCGCCCCAGAGGCTCTCGAAGCAATAGCTACGACCGGATTCCAGCAAGCCACGCAGCTGTCGTTTGATGAAGACCGAACATGGGTACGCCTGTACTACCGACCTGAAGACTTTCGCGCGATCATTCTGATCATGGCTCTGGACGCGTATGGTCAACCGCTGCATTATTCAGAACGATTGACGAAATTGAAAATCATTCGAGAAGGGTCGTTGCTCAAACTTTGTCGCGTCCGACATGGGAGTGAGAGACACACTCTATGGGCACGCCTCAACTTCTTCCTTCACGAGAGAATGGTGCTCTTTTACAACACTTTCGTTGCGATGAAACATCAAGATCACGAAGGTATCGCACACCGGATCCTACTGGAAGATTTACCACTTGAGAAATGCGAAGGAGGTGAGAAGATGCTGTTTGCGGGAGAAATACGACATGGCGAGATGCGACATGCGCTGCAGATCATCCGCGATAGTGCTTCGAAAGTCGTGCGTATCGAAGCTTCACCTCTCCGAGGACCGAGGGCAGGTGTACCGATTTGGACGGCATTCGTCACGAGATACATCTGGGATGCGGACTGGGCCGAGTTGCAGGGCAATGGGCTTGTGACTTTGGCGAAACTGAGTCCCGAGCCCTCGGTCTTCATTTCCGGATACCTGCCTCCTGTGACCGCTCGAGGTGAGCCGGTGTTGCCTTTTGCGACGACGAATGGTAAATCTGCTCGACGATTAGGTGTCATGGTTCGAAGGCTAACGATTTTTAGATGCGAGGATGTTCATGGACACCTGGGCCAATATCTGTCGCCGTTATGGTCGTTGAAAATAACACAGAGGCGCGGAATCTTTGGTTGTGGCCTGCGTGCTTAGCGATGGCGTTTGAGGAAAGCGGCGCTCTTGGGATTCTTGGTGAAGGCATTGAAGCGTTCGAGCGTGAAAATGGTGATGCGGCACGATTGACGAATTCTACGAAGAAACGAATGTCCATGACACGATTTAGCATTTTAGCATGAAGATGACTCTTGCTCTGCAGCCTTCCACGAGAGTGCCATGTGCATTATGCACGTCTGCATATTGGACTGATCCTTCTTTCCATTCTTCTACACGTGACGCGGAGGAACCTCGAAGGCGTCGCCAAGCTGCTTGACCGACGTCTACGACTCGTCACCTCAGCTTCGAAGGATTCTGGTTAGACTATGACTTGGCAAGCGAGCTGCCATTGTCGCCTGTTGCGAGTTGCTGCGCCTCTGGAGCTCAGCTCACAGACGCATTGAAGCGAGAGAGGCGAAGTTCGAGGAATCTTGCCACGCGCTTCATCACTACATGTACCTTTTTGGAGAAGAAAGCTAATCTGTCAGTGCCGTGAGCCATATTCCTTGGACACGTCTGCCGAAAAGCAAGTCAAGAATCCTCAAGTCCCGAAGTTGATTTCAAGAAATGCAAAAACGTCGTCGAGCTTGCGAGAGCTGCCACGTCCTTAAAGCGCGTTGCGAACCTAGCGAAGATGCCGCAGATGAATCCTGTGAGCGCTGCTATCGCGCTGGGAAAGAGTGTGTTCCGGCAATGAGAAGATTACAGAGAGATCGGATTGCTGCTCTAGAAGCTCAAGTTCAGGAATTGACAAATGCATTACAAGCTCAGAATTTGGCGAATGCTTCTCCAGAATCGGACACGAACAAAAAGAGGAAGCTGAGTGATGATGTACGAGTGGATTCTGGGTATGAGAGGAGTCCGGCTCAAGTCACGAGTGCTGATTTGAGGTTTATTGATGAGAGGGTGGAGTGGAAGTTGCAGGCGCGGGTTGTGGAGGCTTACAACGAGCAGCATTCGAAGGTCCTGCCTTTGCTGCATGCTGAGCCGATTGACCTTGAGGTTCTGCGTGCTGGAAACCCTATTCTACTATTGGCTATTCTGGCGTTTCCAACGAATGGGATTCTGGAGCTGGATCTTCAACTTGAATTGGTTGATCGGGCTATGCAGGATTTTGCCAGTCGACTCATAGCCGCAGGAGAGAGGTCGTTGGAACTCACTCAAGCTCTGCTGATTGCGAGTTATTGGTTCCGGATGAGGAATGGCAGTAAGCATGCGACCATTTTGCAGATTGTTCAGCTTTCGACGAGTATGGCTATTGATCTGGGCATCGCTGGCTCGCACGTCACACATGATCCGGGGACCTGGTTCGAGAGAGCTGATCAGGATCTGTCGTTGGAAGGCTGTCGGACTTGGCTCTCTTGTTTTGTGACTGGCTCGGCGATGACTACTGTCATACGAAGACCAGACAGCAATCCCTGGACACCTCATCATGATACCTCTTTGGCATACGTCAAGGCTCATGCTCGAACGGTGCAACAGCGAACATTCTGCGAAATCATCCAGGCCGAATTGCTATGCTATCGTGCTGTGACTCGTCTGGGCTTGTGCGAGACGTCGCAGCCTACAGTCTTTGCAAGCGATTATGCGAAAGCTACAGTCTCTCAGCTGCGCCAGGAAATCGACAATTGGACGCAGCAGCTATCACCAGATCTCAGAAAGCCAGAGCTGCTCATATATCGGCATCAGGCTTTGATCTATCTCAATGAGCCAGTTTTGCACACTGCAACGAACAAAGCCACCTTCTCGGCGCCTTTCATTCCAGAACGCATCGCAGCAGCAGACTTTGCGAGTCCGATCGTGACAGTCGATCATGTTGCAGCACTGTATGCACTCAAAGATTCGTGCCATGCCGTGTTGGACATCGCGAGTGGTCTGACACCAGAGACGGTCTTCGCGACTTCACCACTGTTCTACACTCCAAGGATACTATACGCTCTCATGATCCTCGCCAAACTCTTCGTGGCTGTCACTGCTCCAGGAAACACGTACGGTGCAGTGCTGAGTCGTGACGAGCTGAAGCTGCCTGGTTATTTTGAGAAGATGAGGAGCCTCTCTGCGTCACTGCAAGAAGTCGATGCTACATCTTTCACAACTAAGATCATCGCCGCGTACAAAGCGATTGAGGACTGGTATGGCAGCTACTCTGCTATTGTCGAACAGTATGAGCGGGACTCAGCACAGAGTACGGCGCACAATCCAGTATATCTGGAGCCTGTGGACATTACCGAAGATCTTGCATCCTTTGACACAGATTTGAAAGCGAGCGAAGACGACTCTTGGCTTCGTGATCTCCTGGCTGACCAAACTCTACTCCAACAGTAGGATGCAGCCTGCAAATCACTCTAACAAGCGGCTCAGCGCTTTCAGGCAGTTCCGTTGTCGCGCAGCAGCACTTGGCATACTTTGTAGCTGAGAAGGATTTGAGCTCGCTTGCATGCTCACAGGGAGCTGGTATCTACTAGAGCTTCAGCTGAGGAGTTCATGAGTTGGACTGCGTTTCCTCTCCTGTCTCGTCATATCTCACACTCTGAGAAAGGAGTCTAACGCACATATGGCTGAACCAATCTTTTCCAGCTATGGGATCGCCGTCACAGCACTGGTTGTTGCTTGTGCTGGCCTTCTTTATTGGCATCTCTTGCCAAAGCCCTTGCAAGGCATACCGTACAACAAGAAATCAGCCTCACGCTTGCTGGGAGATCTTCCAGATATGCTGAGATGGTCAGCACAAACTGGAGAGCCATTCTATTTCCTGCCGAAGCTCTGCCAGGATCTTGCGTCGCCAATTGCCCAAGTCTTTCTCTTTCCTGGGACGAAGCCTTGCGTGGTACTTGCTGACGGGCAAGAGTGAGTGTGATGGAAGCAAATCTGACGCTTGTACTGTGGTGGCCAGCTGATTTTCATCAAGAGCACACGACATCATGCTCCGCCGAACGCACGAATTCGATAGATCTCCATTCTTCGCTGATACTTTTCGCGCCTGGCTGCCAAATTCTCTTCCTGCTCTGGCTTCGAATGAGCAGTGGAAACACCAGCGTCGGATCTTCTCAGACACGATGGCGCCTTCGTTCCTGCAAAGGGTCAATGCTCCTCGAGTGCACGAAGCTTATACACAGCTCTTGGATCTATGGACGAAGAAGGTGGAAATCGTAGGTGATGCTCTTGTGGATGTTGACAAGGACATTCTGTATGCTACGCTTGAAGCCCTCTGGACTTCGAATTTTGGACGGTCGTCCGGAGCATCGAAGTTGCAAGCCGAGAATCTTTCGTTGCCCAGGAAGACCGATCCTATGACTGGTGCAGTGGTCTTCCAGGATGCGATGTTGTCGGATGAAGTTGCGTGTACGATCATGCTGCCGAACAGTTCCCAGATCGCGATCAATTCGCCATTTGGCGTGTTGCACCAAATGGTTGCTCTTGCCGTGGTGCCGAAGCTGAGAAGAGCGGTGATGGCGAAGAGAAGACTCGTGGATGTAGAGATTGTAGCAGCGGCGCGACGATTGGCGGACAAAGAGGAGAGTGCAGATGATATGACCTGCGCTGCAGATGTGATGATCAGTAGAGCTCAGCGTTTGGGCGATGACTTATACACGTCTGCCATGCGCGACGACGTCTTCACATATATTGTGGGAGGCTTCGACACGACTGCTACCACCATTCGCTGGGGAGTGCTATTACTCGCAGCACATCAGGATGCCCAAATCAGATTGCGGTCTGCAATTGAGCAGGCACACGGGACATCGAGCCTTCCAAGCACGGAAGCCATCGTTCGAGCATCAATGCCCTACCTCGACGCCGTCATCGAAGAAGTCATTCGTCTGGGCGATCCAGTTCCAGCAAATATGCGGGTCGCTACGTGCGATACTCAAGTCCTAGGATACCATATTCCAAAAGGCACTGAAGTCATCTTCCCCACTTGGGGGCCTACGCATACTTCGCCCGGATTCCCAGTGGACGAGAACATGCGGAGTCCTTCAAGTCAAGAACATGGTGGAAAGATAGGGTCGTGGGACGAAAGTGATATGCACGAATTCAAGCCTGAGAGATGGCTGAAGCGGGATGGCGATGGTCGGGAGATTTTTGATCAGTTCGCTGGGCCAGGTGAGTTTTCTTCTCTCTGCGAAGGTCCTGGGAGATTGGTTCACGACTCTTGGTCTCTGGCTGACTTAGTCTCACTTAGCCATCGTCTTTGGCGCAGGTGCTCGAGGCTGCTTGGGCAAGAAACTGGCTTTGCTGCAGATGCGGATTTTCTTCACGCTTGTGTTCTGGAAATTCGAATTCTTGCCCACCGATGTCAAGATGCAGGCGAAGCAAACCGTGACAAGGAGGCCGAAGAATGTGTCTGTGAAATTGAGAAAGTTGAGGTGAGAGTTCTTCCGATCTGGAAAGAAAGGACTCGGGCTGGCCATCGTGGTGTGGTGTTGCTAGGTTACAGCTTTGCAACTACATTGGTCAGTATATCTCAAGCCTCTTCTAGATGGTTCTTGTTGATCATGCTCGGTCCGCTCACTTGGGTTCTCGGTCCGTAAGAGAGAATCGGTGGGCTCAAAAGGACGTCGTTGGAGATTGCAGAATTGGCACAGCATGCTTCGTATCTTTGTCAACTTGTCCTTGAAATTGGTTGATTCCGGCCCAACAATTGATTGAAGTTAGTCAAATCCCTGTCAAGCCAGCGACATCGGCGGGGTGGAGGGGCATCGAGCTCTTGCATGACGCTTGCACCAATCTGCATGTGAACCATTGGACCTTCGCTTCAAAACATTTCTCTCTCTCGAACAGCAAATACAAAATGTTCACAGGCATTGTTGAGATCGTCGGCAGTACGTCCCTCGTACCACAATCATCATCGCTGCCGCTGACATGAACCCCCTCTCGGCCAGCCGTCTCCAAGCTCGTCGAGCACGATGAGTCCTCCAGCGGTGGAGGTGGAACTTCTTTGACCATCAGCGACTGCTCTGAGATACTCGACGACTGTCATCTTGGAGACAGCATCTCCATCAACGGAACTTGCTTAACTGTCACCGAGTTCAGCAAGAATGAATTCAAAGTCGGTGTTTCCCCCGAAACCCTTCGGAGAACGAATCTTGGAAAATTGAAAGAGGGAAGCGGAGTCAATCTCGAACGAGCCGTGAGCGCGAGTACGAGAATGGGAGGACATTTTGTGCAAGGACACGTGGACACCGTGGCTGTGGTTGCAGACAAAAGACCTGATGGAAATGCCGTGACATTCAGGCTGCAGCCGAAGGATAAGAGTGTGTTGAGGTATATTGTAGAAAAGGGATATGTGACGCTTGATGGAGCGAGCTTGACTGTTACGGAGGTGAACGATGTGGAAGGATGGTGGGAGATTATGCTTATTGCCTATACGCAGGAGAGGGTAGTGTTGTCCAAGAAAGAGGTGGGAGAGGATGTGAATGTTGAGGTGGATATGGTTGGGAAGTATGTGGAGAAGAGTGTTGCGGCGTATTTCGAGGGGAGTGGAGGGACGGGTGGTGCGATGTTGGAGAAGATGGTGAGGAATATTGTGAAGGGGACGAAGTAGTGGAGGTAATGAAAGCAAGATTTTATCTTCGTCTGGGGTTTGGCCTGGTCGCGGACCTTGAATATGAGCTATCTTGGTATGTTAAGCAGTATATGTTCTCGCTGATATCCACAGGTTCCGTTGGTTTCACACACCACCCGTGGCCGTACAGTGGTACTGTCGTATCTATGTGAGCCTGAGGCACGTTTGCTTGCGGGCGCCTTTTCGTGTTGCACAGTGGAGGCGCAGGCGTTCCTCACTATTTTATGGAGCTACTAATGTTCTTGATGTTCAGTATTGACAGATCTTCTCACTCCCCACCATGGATGGGGCCGTACCACTCCTCGAGGCCCAGGCTACAGCGATCGCATACACCCACGATGTATTACCTGGCCCACGATGCATCCGTGTCCTAGTGCTGCAGCCGGCCGGCAATTTGGAAGATCCGCTCGTAGGTTCTTTCGAGACAGTGTGGTTAGGCGACCCCCTACCTTCAGAGCCCGAAAGTTCTTACGGTCCGGTTCGCGTCAGAAGTGAGGCAATACATGAAAAGGATCTCATCATGTCCAAACGGCAGAATTTGGAAGTGGAACGAAATCGTGCTCACTATAAGGACGTGATCAGCTCAAGGTCGTTATACTACGACGCTGTTTCCTACACCTGGGCGACCGAGAATGGCGATGCGTCCCTTTCCCATTTCATGCTGCTAAACGGACTGCGTCTGAACATCACAAAGAACCTGGCAGAAGGACTTCGCAGGCTTCGATCTCGCATAGAATCGAAGCAATTGTGGATAGATGCAGTTTGTATCAACCAATGCGATCTGACTGAGCGCAGTTCGCAGGTGGCCATAATGTTCGACATTTATAGACTGGCTCGAAACCTGATTGTCTGGCTTGGGGAGGGCACTTTTCCCGAAGAAGACCGCATCGTATGGCAGTTGACCAAATGCATCTCGGACGCAGATAGGCCTATGCCCCATGATTACATCGTCCTTAACTGGAGCAAATCGATGATACAGGAGGCTATCGACGCCTTTTTGAACACAGAAATGTGCAAGACTCACCCCTTTCGAGTTATAGAGTCGTGTTGTGGTATAGAAGAAGAACAACATACATGCCACATGTCCTCAGCAGAGCCTGCTACGAATGGGCCATGTCCGGGCCAATGGCTTGCCGCAGAATGCCCCAAACGACTACGACTCGTGGTGGGGCTCGAAGCCCTTCTGTCCTTGCTCGAACGAAGATACTGGACGCGCCGTTGGGTCCTCCAAGAGAACTTCGCTCGCCTGTCATTCTCCGGTACTGTTCGATTCCATTGGGGCAGGTACTCAGCCGATGCCAGGCTATTTCGTGGAGCACTACGGATGGCCAGGCCATTGCTCTGGAGAGCTAGTGGTATCAGCTATAGTGCGAGCGTCGCGTATGATCAGTCTATACAATTCGTCCTCCGAATTGTTGAACCCGCAAGTCATAGTGATAAGAGAGACTTGCTCGAGAGAATTATACAATTTCGACACTTGAATTGTGCAGAGCCACGCGATCGCCTCTACTCGCTGCTTCCTTTGGTCCCTGGCCATCGCCTGCAGGCAGACTACACGGCTACATTCGAGACTGTGTGTTCCCGTTTCGCCAAGAGCATGATGGAAGCGGGTGATATGCGCGTGCTATATCACGCTGGGGACGCTAATGATTATTCCTCGATCACTCTGCCATCTTGGGCACCGGATCTGCGGGGCTACTATGCGCAGAAAACTCCAGTGGCAACGCTGGGAATGACGGACACTCGGCACTGTGTCAGTGTGGACAAATCGAGTCTGGTGATGATGGTGTACTGGATCGGTGACATTGTTGACGGAAGTTCTCATTACGATTCCGATCAGGGATCTTGGGTGCACTGGTACGGAGATATTCGTAGGTATGGCGACACCTTGGACGTTCGGCTTATATTCGAAACACGAAGCGAACCAGTGCCTGGAGAACACGACATTCTGTGCATGCTGGACATACGGCCACTGTACACTAATATGAAATTTTTGTGGCTAAGGGCCGTGGACTCTACCAGGTCTACTTACAGGCTGATTGTCTCTGGAGAACACAAGACGATGCAATTGTACAGCATGACCGGGTTCGAGAAACTCCTCAAGAGTGACTTCGAGTCGCTGCGGAGGAGTAAGATATCAGTCACAATCATTTGAGCGGTACTCTGCGACTTGCAGCACATTCGCTTGAATGTCTGGCCTTCCAAACGTTGACGTGACACTCGACAAGCAGTGACTGCATGAGCATAGCTGGCGTTGCTCGAGAATGTCAAGATGCCGCATGGCAGCTTCTACAAGTCGTAAAGGAATCGTCAGAAGTCAAAGCACTTATGCATAGCACTCTCATATCCACGGTCGAAACTTTCCAGCAGCTTGTTTCGTTTTACCATCGATTGCATAGGACTGCGCATGCATCGCTGGAGGAAACACAACATACAAAATCAGTGGAAGCAATGTGCTTTGATTTCGGACCTGGAGCGATGTTAGCACATGAATCGCTGGCGACTGCTGGCAGCCTTTGGAGAACACCGTTGCATTGATTCACAGGCACCGCGTGGGTGTGCAGTACTGGGCATGGCAATAGCTGCTCGCATATTCATTGATTCAGTGTCCCGCAATTACATTAGAGATCGCCAAGGAGACTTTTGCAAGACTCTCGGCCCTGCCACCCTGGACTTGAGTATCACAAGATCCGTTTCCTCCGGCCCCACATCAACGACTGCCTTCAAGGTCTCAGAGTCACCGTCCACATTCTGTTCTTCCACAAGTTTCTCATCCCGATAGGCACCATACCGCCCGATCGGCAGGTTTTTGACTAAGAATCGGGCACTGCAATGGATTAGTGCTTCACCTATGACAGTATGATGAACCCTGTAACTCACACTTTCCTCGAACCGTCCCAAGTCCGCATAGTAACAACAAACGCCTCCTTTTCCGGATCCCAAGTACACCTGAGAAAATCCACACCAGAAGTAAAAGTAATCCCGTCGATGTATGGGAAGATTGAAAAATGCTCCGTTGGCCACGGCTTCTCCCACATCTTCTTCTGACCATCCGGGACATTAAGGCGCGCATACGCAATTGCTGCATTACCTGTGTAGGGTTCTACGAGCGTCCAATTCCCATGCTCGTCAGACTGGGTCTCATTGCGAGGATAGAAAAGACCACCTTTATCCCACGTGGGGTTGAGGAATGTGTCTGCGTGGCGGAGAAGACCTTCGGTCAGGGATGGGTCGCCGACTTCTGAGACCCATTGAGCGATGTAGCCGAATACTGGTACTGGGAAAGGTGGTGGAGGTACTGCTTTTGTTTGTTTCGCAAGTTCTTGTGCTTTTTGTTTTGTGCTCCAGGCTTCAGGATCTGCGTTTTCGGTTTTAACGAGCTTGCGAATGATCATGGCCACGGTAGTGCTGTTGAGACTGACTCTACCGTCGGACATCTTTGTGAAGAAGCCTAAGGATTGAGCTGGGAACGTGGAACGGACAAGCTGAGGGTTCCAGCTGTTCATGAACGCAGATGTCCTTCCGTGGCGTCAGCAAACCAGTCTAGCACGTTTGAATATTCTTATCTTGTCTTACCAGGCGGTGGTTCCGATATTACCAGGAACTATACGTTCTTGCTTCACCATGTACCAGCTGTGGACGAACTTGTTACCTTGCAGAAAGCCGCCGTGTTTCTCCCACGCTGCAGTGTAATTCTTCAATACCTTTTCGACTACGTTTGTTCCAATGCGAACGTCATTGTACCGCATAGCGATAATCTCATGACTGTCAGCAGGACTCTCGAGCGCTCCCAGGTGCTCTTCGCACTTACCGGAAATTGGTTGCACACGATGAAGATGCTGTTCGGCTCACAGCACACGCCCTTCCATTCGTGCCGCTCCATCTCGGCAAGGATGGCTTCTTGGAGGCTACTCCTGGTGTATGTAAACTTCTCTGGTCCGAAACCCCAGAATATCGGATCCCAATGGAATGTGAGTGCTTCAGGTTGATCATACTTGTCGTCATCGAACAGCATCGCATGCAATGATACCATGAGGAGGAGGTGTCCGGAGTACTTGATAAGAAGAAAGTTATGTCTCGTAGAGGCCATCTTGACGTTTCGCAATACTCACCATGATATTCTCCTCCTTGTTCGGATCGGCCCATGGCTTGCGCATCTCCACTATGTCGGGGTCCACGAACTTTCCGCTCTGACTAGTCAGGTACCAATAGCTCCAGACGTCTCTACGTAGCATTTTGTGGATGAGCTGTTCGATCAGGCACTTGAAGGCAGATCGTAGAGCAGGAAGGCGATGAAAGTGTGCAACGCCGGCGGCGTATACCATGGCTGATAGTTGATAGCGGTAAGCATCATTCCACTCTTGGCCGGGGTCTTGGCCGCCCATGTGATGCCATTGGCCATCAGGCTGGGTAGCCAGATTGTGGAAGTGACGCAGGTGGCCGGCTTGTTCTTGCGACAGCTTGGGGAATTCAGATAGAAAGTCTTGAGGAAGCCTGGTGGGGAGGCCGCTATATCTCGTTCCGTTGCCGTTGTCCTCGATGCCGGGGAGCATATTCTGTGTGCTAGTCATGGTGGCCATAAATGATGAATGAAGCTATTCTGAAATCAGGTTATACAAGCTTAGATGGCAAGAGATCAAAGGTGAGTACATATCGAGCATATACGACCTGCAGATAAATAGCACAGATGTATACATAACATGGCGGATCCGCGTACAGCCGAAGATTTTATTCCCGGGTTACTGCAGTATGTTTAGTGATCCAATGCGCTTACGCTTGTCTCTGAGAAGTTGTGGTAGGTGGCAGAAGTCTGCTTGCCGTCAATGCCAATCAGAGCACCATGTTGGTTGTCTTGAAGATGCGCCGGGACAATCTTCCTACAATCCACGCACGGCTTTGCACCACCTGTTCTCGGCGACCTATCATGTATGCGAGCAGAGGATGAGAAAGCCACATCGAAAGCTATGACAAGTTCAGGTGTTTGAGCCAAGATGAACTCGATTGCGCTTAGCAGGCTTCCCCGTCTCCTCAGTTTGCATATCCTGGCGTGACTGCAGGGATTAGCTCGAGAGCGAGACAGGGAAGTTTCCAGGCCGGAACACGTAATTCCGAAGTGATAGGAACAGCAGATCTGTATATGGATAGTGTGCGAAGTGCCATGATGCGTAGTGCTTCCGCATGCATGGCTTAGGGTGACTGCCGAGGTCCCTTAGTATCCCGCTTGGGTAGCTCCAGTCTTCGACAACATCGATCAAGTCATGGTGCCTAACCAGCATATCAGCGATGTGACGTAGTGATATATTTTCCTGCTGGGGGGCATCTTGGTGTCCAGGCTCCATGAGTCTGTTGCAGCATCGCCTGGAGCAGGCCTGGGCTTTGGTTTCGAGAATCCGCGGGTACCATCGTGGTCTTTCACGAGCTCGTTGTTCGAATTGCTTCAAACAACTTGCAGCTCCAGCATTCACGTCGACGGTCTCATTCTATTCTAGAGCATCTTGGCGGAACGAATATCCACGACTGTTTCTGGAGATTGGTGACATGGGGAACAGGCATCCGAAAAGTAGCTGTGGTGTTTGAGGCGATCCCTAGCGATTGTCTGGCACTTAACAGAATCGGGAGTACCGCACGAGCCAGATGAAGGAAGTAACATCGCACTTTGGGCACAGATTGCTGAGCCGTTGGTTCTCTAGAACGTGATGAATTCGCAGTGGCAGAGGTATGTGTTGGGGATGCTTGCAAAGTGACCAGAGTGTCTTCCAAGTGGAATGGGGCACGCTGTCAGATAGAATCTTCTGCCAGATTCGCTAAGGGAGTGAAGAGAAGGAGCAAAGGGCAAGTGAAGTGCACCTCACACAAGACCCCTGTCCTCACACCCGGAGAAACTTCGGGCAAACTCGTCACGGCCGCGCATCTCGACACGTCTTCCCAGCACGAAAAAGGAGCGTCGGCATCGCGACAACTGTTTCAAACGCTTCGACTGTCAACTTACCCTCTCCACTCACGATCTCCACCTCAAGACATAACAAGATTCTCGGCGCATACACAACAGGAACATCCCAGCACATCCGCCAAAATGCCTACATACTGGCTATCAGATGGTCAAAGTACATACTTCTCCAGGTCGCATTGGGATGCGATACAAACGCAAGAGAGAGACTTTTACTAACCATGTTCTTCATCATCTACAGAAGTCGGCGTCGCATTCTGCACAGGCGGTAGGTAAGCCTCCTTCACTATCACCGAGCATACCACAGCCCTCCTCCCAAAGTCCCTCCACTGACATTGACCTTCTAGGCGGCTTCTTCCTCCTCTTCGGCCTCATCCTCCTCTTTGATCGCGCCCTCCTCGCCATGGGTGATATCCTCTTCCTCATCGGCATAACGCTCCTGCTCGGCCCACAACGCACTTTCGCTTTTTTCGCTCGAAGACAGAAATGGAGGGGAACAGCAGCATTTTGGACGGGCATTCTGTTGATTTTGATGAGGTGGCCTTTTGTCGGGTTTGGGGTGCAGTGTTATGGGTAAGTTGAGCAACAAAATCATCCCGCCTCGGGGGCACGATGTTGGGGGAGGGGCACGGGGAGCTGCGAAAGGGTTTGGATGTGATCGCTGACATCTGGGTTTGCAGGATGTTCATCCTCTTTGGAGAGTTCTTCAAAACAATTGCTGGGTTCGCATACAACGTGCCTGTTGTTGGGCCATATATCGCAAAAGCGCTGAATGTTGCGGGAGACAAAGCGGGAGCGGACGAGAGGAAACACAAGGATTTGCCAGTGTGAGGCATCGTAGAAACTTCGACTGTGTTGGCGAGACTTTTGCAGGCAGCTGGAAAATGTCATGAGATGGACGAACACGAACAGGAGAAGAGTGGGAGAGAGCAGGGGCGGGGCATGAGACGCCAAAAGCGACAGACGATTGAGTGACAAGGAGAAATAACGAAGAGATGAGAGATGAGAAGCACACAGGGCACGAGTGGTATGGCATCGCTGTGCGACGCATATCATTTGAGACGGTCTTCGCTGACTGGGGTTGAAGATGTGAAAAGCGAGAGGAGCGTTGAAGAGCAATCAGGTATGGCAGCAAATAATAATACGCTGCTAGAACGCCAATCTCGCCGCGCCGAGAGGAATGTCTGTGTAGAGCAAGATCGCACCCCGAGTTATCAAGCAAGAAAACGACTTTTCAAAGTGCGCAGAGGCGGAGCTCGCATCCGCTGACACTCTATTCTTTATCCTGTCATGCACCCACGATTTCATGTTCGTTATGCACCTTCACGAGCCTGACCAAACTTCCGCAGCAACGTTCCCGGCGATGTTCTTAGTGCGAACCGTTCGCGCCGTTCGCCTTGCTCTTCAACACTTGACGTCTGCCACGAACGCCGTCTGCGAGCTGCTCCAGCACAGCGATGGTATCCTCCCAGTGAATGCAAGCATCTGTGATTGAGACGCCCTTCTGCAGCGATGCGAGGCCAGCAGTGCCAGCCTTCTGGTTGCCTTCGTTGATATGTGACTCAATCATGACACCAACGATGCCAGTCTCGCCCTCGCGAAGCTGGTCACCAATCGTCTGAGCGACCTTGGGTTGGTTCTTGTGGTTCTTGAGCGAATTGCCTATATGATAGTCAGCCGCACGTCCACGTTTCGCTCTTAGATCGCTCATCACATACCATGCGAACAATCGATCATCATAACCTCCGGAAGACCTTTCTTCCTCAACGCCTCCCGTGTAGCCTTCACGCTATCGCGATCGAAGTTTGTCCCCTTGGTACCACCTCTCAGAATCACAAAGCAATCTGGATTGCCCGCAGTCTTGGTGATCGCAGCCAGACCCTGCTTCGTCACACCCATGAAATGGTGCTTCGCAGCCGCAGCTCCAATAGCATCCACAGCGACTGTGAGACCCCCATCTGTTCCGTTCTTGAATCCCATTGGGAAGGAGAGACCAGAAGCCAACTCACGATGAAGCTGTGACTCTGTTGTACGAGCTCCAATAGCTCCGAGAGAAATCAAATCCGCAAGGAACTGAGGAGAAATAGTATCCAACATTTCCGAAGCAATTGGCATACCCTGGCTCGTCAAATCGCAGAACAGTTTTCTGCTCACGCGGAGTCCTTTGTTGATTTGGTAGCTCTCGTCAATATCCGGGTCGTTGATCAGACCTTTCCAGCCGACTGTTGTGCGGGGCTTTTCCAAGTATGCGCGCATGATAATGCAGAGGTCATCTTTCAGTTTGTCGGCGAGCTGCACGAGGCGAGTGCAGTATTCGACTGCGGCTTCGGGGTCGTGGAGGGAGCAGGGCCCGACCATGACGAGGAGACGGTCATCGCGTTGGTGGATGATCTCGACGGCTTCTTGGCGGCCGCGGCGGACAGTCGAGAGGGAGGTCGCGGTTGCTGGAAGTTCGGATTCGAGGAGTTGAGGTGGGATGAGAGGGTCGTAGCCCAGGACTGTGCGATGGGTGTTAGTTATGCTGGCTGGGAAGCGAAATTGTTACGGTGATAGCCTACCGCGAGCGTCGTCGGTGCGTGCTTCGCCGGCTGCCATGTTGGATCGCTGATGGTGGTATCTAGTGGTATCGAGGACAGCTGTGGGTTTGGCAGCTGAAAGTCGGTCTGCAAAAGCCAATGGCTATGCAATGCAGTGGTTCGGGTGGAGGTGTGAGTCGAACAATACTAAGAGGAATGGCGGCCAATGGCTCAATGGGCAGGTTGTGAGTGAGCTGGAGAAGGTGAGTGAAGAAGGACGAGTTGAAGTGCACACCGCCGGCGTGTGACTCTTGTGGTGGTTCAATGTGCTGGGTCCAGCCAGAAAATTGACTTTTGGGTCAATCTTGGAGGGGGCCTCGGTGCTCTCGGCGACACTTTATTGCCTGTGACGCATCCACGCCCACCACGCACAAGCACATGAAAGGTACGTGCACTTCTCGTCCCTAGCACAAAACGAGAATGGTTCCACTTTGGGAATATTCTTAGAGGCACTTCCGACGACTTCACGCCCTTTTGCTATATGACTCAGCTCCTCCATTGCCCTTGTCCATCCACTTCCGGTGGAGAGATAGGTCATACGTTGCATGGACAACAGAAGAAGAAGTTGCAAATGAATACGAGAGGGGTGTATTGGAAAAGCCAAAAGCGTCGACGAGCAGACATCCGTCTTTGTTCCACAAGCCCTGAACATTGTCGCACAATATTGACTGCGGCGGGTTTCGTGGCCATGGCCTCGCATAACTCATCGATGTCATTAACAAGATACTAACGCCTATGTCTAGATGCGTACGCCGCTGGCAGACCTCATATATTCCTCTCCGATACTGTAAGATGCCTTTGCGGAGTGCCGATTTCCCAACCTCGCCAGTCGCCATCAAGCTCTGCAGGCGAATCATTGTCTATCTCGACGGGCTTCACGACACTGCTCTTTTCATACATAGCTCCTTCTCCAGTGAGCTCCCGGTGGACTCCATCTCCAGCAAGCTCTGCTTTGCCGTTGTATGAGGAAGGATCCCCGTTTCTGCCTGTTCTGCGCTTGCGTATGACAAGTCCAAGTATGACAAATCCGACGATGACCACTCCAGCTACACCAGAGCCGATTCCTGCTTTGGCGCCAGTGCTCAAGCCAGGTCCGGGCTCGGGTGCTGCGGTTGGCAAGATGCCGGTCTCGGTTGGCCGCGAAGTCGAGGCAGCAGATGTCGTGCTTGTGGATTCCGGAGTCGCCCACAATGACAGATCAGAAGACTCGTACGCCACCACGATTGAAGGCGCGAGTGCAGACTGGACCGTCTGCAGCCAGGTGTCCGTGCCATTTATGAACGTGACGGTGTCGGCTGCGCTTGTGCAGCTTGTTTCTATCACTGACATCGAACTACCAAACTCTGTCAGCACATGCGAAGGATGCCAGAACATCGCGCGACACTTACGATGGACAACAAGTGTTGAAGTAAGTCTGGCCATCATATGTCGCTGCTGCAGCGACATACCCGGATGGACATACTCCTGGCGAATACCAGCTTTGCGGCCTTTCTATCGTTCGACGAGAAGAATCTCCCTCTTGTCTCTTGTTGACAGTGCTCGCTAAATTCCCAAATTGAATTTCTTGTACAATGAGTTGATTAGCACCTTGCCACCGCTCGACCTTTGCAATATCGCCGAAACCAATTGGAAAACACTCCGGACTGTATCCCCTTCTGGCAGCGCCGTATGCTACGACCGTATCGTTGCCTCGAGGTGAGACTGTATACGTTGGAGCGAAACAAGATGCTGGCGGAGTGAACGTAGTAGTAAGGTTGTAAGTCGCTGTGACTCTTGCACTATATGTATCGAAAGACTGCGTCGTGCTTGTCGCTGTCACTCCGCTGTTCGGCGCCCAGCTTATTGTAGGTGAAGCCATACTAAGAACGTGGCGTGGAGCGAATAGTCGATGTCTAAAGAACGCAGCGCAGAATCGCGTACGGAAGAGGTCCACGCAGAGAGAAGAACGGAGAATGCAAACAAGGCTTGCGGCGGCCTGGCTCGACTTTTCAGTGTGTTGGCAGATCGCTTGCCCCTCACGAGTTTGGACGCAAGGCTGAGATGTGGAACTTTATCATACATATTGACCCTGCGGCGGACTTGGCTCACCGATCAGTGGCTGGTAATACGGACAATGCAGGACCGAGTGGCAATAGCCGCATATCTCTTCGTGGCAGAATCGACGCAACAGCAAATCTACGTGATGCAGTAGGGGCAATGCTGGCGGGCTGTTATCCCACGTCTTGGCATTTACTCATGGGATGTCAGAGCGATCAGTGAGAGTCTCTGCCACTCGTCACAAGTCCCACTATGGAGGCTCAGCTTCTTGCCGACCTAGTCGCCACCTGGACCCAAGAGTATCGATCAACAGCCTAAAGCATCCAACCTCAATCGTCAAACCTTTGCAGAGGCTCGCTTATTGCCGCGAAAGATGTTCTCCCAATGGCTCGCGAGCATAAAGATACCCGCAGTACACAATGCCGTAATGATCAGCACAATCACAGCTACCCATACAGACACTGGCGAGCCATTGATCTCCTTCAAATTCATGCCGAACACGCCGGTGACGAAGGAGAGTGGAACATATAAGAATGCCAGCTGCGTCAAGCGCTGATTGCGTTTGCCCTGCTGTACAGCAAGTTCTGCTTCCGCCACGCCGGTCGAACTTATCAGCAACTTAAACGAATCAATCAGGAAATTCTCGAAAAATTCTGCCTTTTCTGAGATTTCTTGAAGAGCGTCTTCAGGGAGAGGAAGATAGCCAAGATGTTGATATGACAGAACCTCAGTCCGAACTGCAGATGGCCGCCATTTTCAAAAAAACCCTTTGCACTCTAGTCTTAAGTGGAGTCCATCATGGGCCATACTTCGATCTAAGAGGATTAGGCTTCACACGGGGCAAACCGTCCATGTCGTTACGACCGTAGTCGCCCACATCAACTAACGTGAAATCCTTGGAGCGATCCATCTCCTTCCATTGCCAATCGATTCAAGAAGCCTGATAGCATGCTCGGGAATCTTGGTTTCTTTCGAGTGTGCAGGTCTTGAGTGGTTCAACATCATGTCAAGCTGCTGCTTACTCATCTGTCGCTCGTTTCTGTAGCGAAGGATATCATCCCATCGAAGACACTGTCTGTCGATCGTGAAGTATGGAAATGGTAGTCTTTGATGCTCGGACCGCACCAATGGTGAGAGATTCGAGGGATGCAGTGTACATGAGCTCTTGACGAAGCATGTCAAGACAATGGAAGAAATGTTACCCGTCTGAGAAGAGCTGCGTCAGCATATACACTACTCGAAGCATGGCGGTGACATATTCTACGAATCGGTGGCGAATTTTACTCACATAGGGGATTAATGGGTCTTGCGAATCTGGATCATCTATTAGCAACGATATGTACATCTCGAAATGGTCTTCCAAGCTTCTTACTCATAGTAGTCCATGAAAGCGCCTCTACGAATCATGTGGAGGCAGTGGATCAAATGGAAGACGTTGATTTCCGCCATGTACGTCTGACCAGTTGGATCGCCTACCCATTGAGCACCCACGTCGGGGTCTAAGCCAGTTTTGATCCAGTCTTCTTTGCAGACGAAAATCCGGTTTGCTTCGCCGCCGATCAGATCTTTCCGGGCCTGGTCTGTCTCTGGCGTCGGATCTTGGCGGAAAATATCGTTCTCGTCCCACCAGAGCTCACCGTCAACTCGGACGTGTTCAATGACAAGTTCAATATCGTTGTATACAGGGGCTTAGATGTTGTAGAACCCAGTCAGATGCTCGGTCTTTGTCGACGTACTTTCGTTGGTCATCATTTGACTTACAGTAGCAGCTAATCGAGGCATTCCGCTCTCTGGCTGGGAAGCATTCCAAGGAGACGCTGTGTCTTCCGACAATTGAAAGATAACCAGGATGTGAGGGCTAAGCTTGACATCCGTACCAGGCTCAAACGCAACGATGGCAATGGGATGGTATAAAGAGTTCTTACGTAGTCGGGCGCCTTTCGAATGAGTGGAAACATAGTCTTCTCGACTGTGCTCGACAGCCGCCATTCAACGGACATCCAATTCTCAGGAGTCATGCCTTTTGGGGCTTGCCTATGTCGATCGTTTATAGCAGACACAACTTGAGAGATGGGAGAGTTACTATGGATGTGCAGTCGTATCTCCTTTCGATACTGACGGGTAGTGTATGGCTCCAAACGGCTGGAAGTGCAACAAGACACTAATTTCCCTTGACAGCACCAGTACATACTCAAGATATCTTGAATGCGCAGATGCAGCAATGCTCAAGTCAAAGTCTGCTTTGGATTGAGAATCCCTGATTTTAGAGTGGCTGGAAGTGTTCGCAGCTCGGCGAATTCGTTCCTTGCTCGAAACACCGTGCTCAACAACGGTGAAGCCGAAACAGGCTAGACATAGACACAAGTCCGACACCACGAATGTTTTGCGACGATTGCAACGAATCACAAACTACGAGAAACATCGTAGTGAACAGTGCCTCGGCGGAAGCATACTATTCAAGCACAATACCATAATGCGAGAAACACCTAATGTGCCGAAGCAACATTCACTACGCTGAAACACTGCATGTATAGAACAATGGCATTGTCTGAAGCGAATCAGCAATTCACAGGCGCATCAAATAACTCTCTCAAGCATACAAGATTCGATCTCCATCTAAGATCTCGAGTGCACATCTCTTCTCACAAAACTTGTAACGCTATTTTCACCATCACCGCCACAATTCAATCAAAACAAAATGCCCAAATCCAAGCACAATCTCCAAAGCCTGCTCGCGCGTCTCAGACAATCGCGCAAAGCTCGACGCGAGTACAAAACACAAAAGCTTGTTCAGCGGGATGAGGAACGGCAAAGCTCAGGGTTACTACGAATTGCGTTGAAGAGACATACTTCGATGAATAGCTTTACTGCTGCGGATCCTGGGAGATTCTATCGTAGGAGGGATACTGGTGATGTGCACGTTTGCGAGAGGGAGCTTGAGGGCGGTGGATATGCGCTGGGGAGACGAAGAGCATGATTGGTGAAGGTCGATGGCAACGATGCGTGGAATTGATCTGGGAAGACGAGCGTGTAGTTGGACAATGGATAATAAGAGTTCTTTCCTGGCTTGCAATGGGATAAAGATGCGATCGTCGAATGTTGTGAGTGGGTACAGGCTGCTTGATTTGAGACAAAGCCAGCGCTGTCTCTGTGGCTCGCGCAGTCGACCTCGGTGGCTGCATAGCCTCTCGAGACATCTTAGATCAACATGGAAGTCTGCTGGCGGCCCCATGGAATCGACCGGCAGAGGGAATGTTACGACACAGAGTATGATCGGCGTGGTGCTGGAGTTTCATTCCGTTGTGTATGCTTTTACATGTTGTACAAAGTATTATGTGGTTTTGCGCCTGCGCTTTGAGCTAGGAAGTAGCCTAGAAAAAGTTGTGAACATGAATGAAACGACGTTTGCGCTTGTTTTGATGCACTGGCTGTCCAAACATCATGCGCGAAGGCTGTACCGTGCTTTTGGGGAACATTGCCGCTGGTCCCGTGGGTGCTGCGCGTCTTGGGATGTAGCAGCATGGAACCTTGGTCGCACTTGCTCTACTCCAACCAGACATACGGGCACGTGCAGTGTTGCAGGAAGTCGGTGTCATGATGTGCGACCACGGGTGCAGTCACTGTGTGATGGATCTGTTGTCATCCGAAAATCGTTATCGCCATGATCCAACCCAAAGTGATAGATGCATGCCATGCATGAACCCCGGTGCACCATTCCATGCTGTTCCAACAGCCGTATATTGGATAAGTAAAAGGTTTAATGCTTCAGCTCAACCAGTAAAGGGAGTCTTTGGCGCGTCGAGTCCTACGATGGACGGGAAGAACGTGTACACCACCAAGAAAGCGCCGATAACTGTCGCTGCAAGAACCAATCCCTTGGCGCGTGCAGGATTATTTTGACGCATTTGCGCAAAAGCGAGCTGGGAATCGCGAAGGCCATTCTTTACTCCGTCTGGGCCGAGCTTGTACCAGACAAGGCCACCAAGAGCGATAGAGTAGCCGAAGAATTGCAGAGGAGCGACCGGATCCCGGAAGATGACCATTGATGCGACAACCAAAAGGATGTCCTTGAGAACACCAGCGAGTGTGAGGACGACGGCGGAAGTTTTGCCAATCTGCTGTTGTTAGCGCGAGAGTGGAGTGAACGTGCCGATGTTTAGCTTACCAAGAAGACGACTGAGACGTTCAGTCCGAAGGCGACTGCAGCGTTGGCGATGAGAACAAAAATGCCCACGTTGTAGATATCGCTCATGCCCATCTTTGGGAGTTCGATGAAGAGGGTGAAGAGACCGTTGATCACAGCGCATGCTGGCGCGTAGTAGTAAAGCGAGACCAGAGGATCCATCTTGAATTCAGGTGCAGACAAAATGCGCTGCACCATGACAAGACGGATTGCTTCGAAGATGATGCCAGCCATTTGAACTAAAATACCAAGTCAGCAACCAAGCATAGAGATAATTTCCAGCTGCAGAACGTACTAATGAAGCCAACCATAACGAACTTGATCTCGCCATATGAGGCAATCACAACACCAACCATGATAGCAGAAACGTTGGCGAGCTTCTTCATATCTGGTGGAGAGATGCCAAAAGCCCATGTGGCGAGCAAAGTGGCGATGGCATTGGAAGCCTACGATAGTTAGCTTTGGCCAACCTTTCAAAGCAAGATGTCTGATTTACCTTCAGCATCTGAATGAAAGAGACACTCAAGTAAAGGTAGGCGAAGTTTCCGCAAATCAAGCTGAAGCTGAAGAACAGGCCGATAGGCAAGATGGCTCTCGTATAAGTCTCACGGGTCATGGGGACCTTGTGTCGTGAATCGAGGACAGTCGTGAACTTGGCGAGCAGTTGTGTGACTACTGTAGCAAACGCCATGTGCCATGTTGTCAAGAATAGAGGGAATTCTGGTGCATGTCAGTGAGATAGAGCTTTCAAGGAGCCAGCTCTCAGCTCTTTCATACCGAACTTGGCCGTGCTCAGGACCCATTTGTTGAAAAGAATAACACTTCCGGACAGTGCGATCCAGAGTCTGATGAAGCATTAGAAGCGTTTCTTGATGGTCTTGCTATGTCTTGGTACCCGCATACGCGATATAGAAGGCAGGGTGGAGGTCGTTCTTAGGAGCCTCCGGCTTGGCGAGCTGAGGCGCTTGAGCCTCGCCACCCTCGAGCTTGCGGTCGTCGTCGCCGGACATCCTGATGTCGTTCTTGGAGGACATTTCGCGATTCTGTGATCGTGTTGTCGGAGGAAGTATAGATGCTGGCAGCTCAGGTGAGGTTCAACGGAAAACATGAAAAAGGAGGCTCAAGGCTGTGAACCCTGGTGGAGCATGGGCCTCCTTGTCGGGGATCGGTCCGTGCGAGCGGGAATCAGAGCTGAAACAAGCTACGGACAGCAGGAGAGTGAAACTTGACGCGTACCTCTGCTCCATCAACATTCCCCTTCCCTGTACCACTGCGCGCTTCTTACTCGCCGACGCGCTTTGCATCACTTTTTCCTATGCAGCTCGGCGGCGATGCTCATATCTCTGCGGAAAATCGATGATTCCATTATGCAGGTGCTTTCAATCTATTTCGAGCGATTGACGGCACCTCCCACGCGCAATTTCACCCTCAACGCCACAGCCTATCGCGTCAGCCAGCTCTATCAGCCATCACCAAAATTGAGCGGGCCTCATAGTTGATGCCGAAGTGCTCCCTCCTGCTGCCAGAGACCTCGACGTAATTCAGTTCACAATCTTGCTCGCTGGATCGACAGACAAATTACAAGAAGCTGCATTACACTGCTACTACCGTAGCAGACTATACTGTACTCTATAGGTATCGTTCCGACCGATCTAGCATGCCTTTATCCACTTCGCGCAGTATTCCCAACGCCGAGAAATGCACACCCAAAACTCCTTTTAATGCTCTCCTGTTAGCTGTTGCAGCTCTCCAACAAACTCTTCCGTCACACCAATGGCCTCATCCAGGCCCATCATATCCTTCAAGCAGAAAATACCGATACTCAGCTTGCCATCTCTCACCGCGAGCTCGACATCTACAGCATGTTGATATGCTTCGTTAACCTCGAATCCCCACAGCTCTGGCGGCATTTCGAACGACCCCGGTTTCTCTGGCTCATGCACACGCGCCACTTCTTCACTCCACTCATCGTTGGCATCAATGATGGCATCCTCGCTCGGGAGCTGCTCATCTTGTTCAGGCATCTTCAAAAAGTTGACAAACGTGTCAATCTTCACCCCAGTCCAATGGTAAATCTCTGCCAAGCTCGCGGACGAGTTTGCAGCTGTGGTAATTTGGCGCAAATCTTGATCGATCTGCTTCGCGCTGTCGAGAATGCTGGACTTTTCGGGTGCTTTCACTCGCAGCGGCAGAAGATTCAATGTTGGCGCTGGAAGTTGGTCAAGCTCTGGTAGGTGCGTGCGATTGGCAATGTAAATGCCAATCACCACGTCAGTTGCGTCTTTCCCGCTTTCTACAGCGTGCTTGCTGTAGACCTTGGCATAAGCGGCGAAGAACAGAGCCTGTGTAGAGACGCCTGCGCTTCTTGCCTGACGTTCCAGATCGCCACAGAAAGCGAAAGCTGCAGGCTTGAAGATTTGCACCTTCTTCGTCGCACTTCCATCGGGCTTTCGGAATTGTGCATATTTGGTGCATTGCAGGTAGTTCGTCCAGAACTGCTGACTAGATTTCAATGATCCCGAGCTAAGGCCGAGTGCCAGGTAATCACTGAAGTCTACAGCGGGCTTCGATGCAGCGACTCCTTCCAGAAAAGAGCCTAGACGCTGCATCAAAAGTGGCAAAGACACTGCATCGTACAGCGCATGGTGAATTTGGAGCTGCAGGTCGAAGCCATCGTCAGTCTGCTTTGCAAGCAGGTGCGCGAAGGGCTGTCGTTGCGGTGCTGGCAGTGCGTCTACCAAGTGAACACTCTCTGGGACCGTCTTCCGCACCACCTGGACGATGGGTATGCCCGGCGCCTTTGCTTCGCAGAATTGTGTCCGGAGAATAGCAGTCTCGGCAACGACCTGCTTCCAAGCGTCGCGGAGGTCATCAACTGACTTCTGCGTCCTGACATGGTATTTGAACGTCGGGAAGAAGAGCTCGCCACCTGTCTTTCGCCAGACTGAGAGCATGTACAATTGTCCAGCCGTTGCCGGGAACATGCTCTCGATATCATCAGCAGTGACTCCAAGGCTTTGTTGGACAGCTGCTCTGTCAATGTTGTTCAACGCGCTGGCAATCACATCCTGTGCAGCCTCTGTGTGATTGGCAGCCGGTTCGTTGTGGCTGACGAGCTGTGCCATTGCCTTTGGTGTCTGAGCTCTGACGAGATCGCTCACAGACAACTTAATAGATTGCTTGCGTAGCAGCGAAGCTACCTTGATAGCTGAGATGGAATCGATGCCGATTGACTGGATTGTGGCATGCGACGGAACGTCTTCCACTGGCATCTTCGACACTTGAGCAAGCGCTGATCGGATGGCATCGATCACTGCGATGTCGTCTTCGGATTCCTCGTCAGAGTCGTCGATAATGTATTGCTCGCGAGTAGTCTGTCTGGACAGGGCTTCAGAGCGCAGCGTGAAGGCGGGCAGTCCGCAGATGCTGACATCGTCGCCAGAGAAGTCCACAGTGGGCCGGTCTTGGTCAGAGGCCAAGAAGCTCAATACTGTATCGAAGCGTTCCAGCAGCAACTGCGTTCCCTCGGCATCAAGGACCGCAGACTTGCAAGCAGCCCGGAGCACAAGTTTGTCGCCGACAGCCTCTGCTTCGACAGCGACAGGATACTCAACATTGGCATCGGCAATAGCAGATTCGTACAACGCATTCGTCGCGTCGTCGTTCATCTCACCTCTGTTTTGATACATGAACAAAGTATCGAACAGCCCCTGCTTGGGTCGGGATTTGCTTGATTGGAGCAGGTCGGCACAGGCAGCCTGGATGTGTCGCAAAGGCGTCCTCTGGTGCTGCCTCATCGCATTGATGTTGTCCTGCACATCGCGCAGCATTTGAGATGCAGATCCATGAAGTGTTACTCGCGCGGGGACAGTGTTCATGGTTGGGAAAAGTATTTGCTCTGCTTCCTCGCTGTCGCGACAAGCCAGCACGACGCCGTAAATGACATCGATGTCTTCCAAGTACGTGGCGAGCAAGAGCGCCCATGATGCCTGTGCGAGAGATTGCAGAGACACGCCCAAGCTCGAACATAGCTTGCGGGCTTCGATACTTGTAAGCGTGGCATTCCTTTCGGCCCGATGTGTTGTCGGAGTCTGGATGGCCGCGGTGCTGCTGAATCTGGACAATTTGGCACCCGCGAGGTTCTGTCGCCAGAACGCGAGGGACTCAGCGCTAGTGGCGCCCAGAGCTTGATCAATGGCTTCGTCGTAGCTTGGACGCTGTTCAAGGATTCCGTTATAAGCTGCGGTGATGTCGGCATGCAGCAAACCAATACTGTGTCCATCATATTGTGCGTGAGATAAGGAGATTACCAGGTACTGCTCGGACTCGATTGTGACAATCGCCAGACGGAGTGGTGACGCCTTTGAAAAAGACTGGCGAACGTCCGATTTGACAGCCTCAAAATAGTCATTGAGATCATCGAGGCTGCTTGCTTCGATCTGGTCAAAGTCCAGAGGAGAAGCCTTGAGAACGACTTGAGCGAATGTGGCATCGATATCGGGATCAGAAACATCGACAAATGCAGTCCGAAGAATGGGTGAAGCGTCATACACTTGCTGCCATGCTTTCTTCAACCGCTCGATGTCTGTATCTTGCGACAAGTGTAGAACATCCGAGTTGAAATACTCTTGAAAGTCTGAGCGGATCATCTCTGCAATGAGTGCTTCCTGACCTGGGGCGGCTGGGATGATGCGTTCGATCTCTTGTGCCGTCTGGGACTGAACCTGTTGCAAAACTGCTTGGAGCTGTCCTTCCAACGTGGAGAACTTGCTCGCAACATTGGATTTCTCGTTCGCGTTGACAGTGCTCTGAAGACTGTCCAGGATCCTTGGAATTGTCTGAGCACTGAGGATCTTGCTGACAGGTACTGGAATCCCAGCCTTTTTCATGCGTGCCGCAAGCTTGACTGCGTCGATACTGTCCAGGCCAAGGGTGAAAATTGTGACATGCTCTGTGACATCTTCAGGAGAACAGCCAGCAACCTCCGCGATGATCTCTCGGAGCTGAGTGGCCTCTGCAGTCCACTCAAAGTCGGAAGTTTCGTTGACTTGAGCAGAAACGTCCTGTTGTTGAGCGGGTGTGGCACTAGTATTGCTCCGTGAGATGGTGAACTTGTCTGCAATGCTCCCTTCGATATTGTCGGCCATGCACTGCAACGCTGCTTCGAATTTGTCAAGGAGCTCGGTCAATGCTTCGCTGCTGGCGACTCCAGCTTGCGTCGCCACAGTAACCTCAGCAGTTCCTGAAGAATAGTGGTCGATGTCAAAGGCGAGAGGATATTCGGCTGGTGTAGATGATGGCAGCAGATGCAAAATGTGATCCGCGTGGGCTTCCGTCCCATCTTCCGGACGTTGGTAAACGAAAAGTACATCGAAGATCGGATCGCTCGGATGGCGGCGACAGTGCTTGCGAACCTCGCGTAGAGAGGTGTGTTGATATGGTAGCACTGTAGTGTTCGATTGATGGCAGCGCTGCAGCAGCTTCGACCAACTCTCTGTAGGGTCGACATCGATGCCATAGGGCAATGTATTGAACATCGGTCCAATGATGGCGTCCGCATCTTCGAAGTCGATCGACCTGCCGGAGGCCACGACGCCGTAAGTCTGAGTTTGCGGCGCAAATTGATGTATCGCGACAGAGAATGCTGCCTGGAACACCGCTTGATGAGACACGCCCAAACCCTTTCTGATCTTCTCAATTGACGACGTCGATGCCAGATTTCTACTAGCCTTTGTCCCGTTGGTGGTCGAATCTTGTACGTTTTGCGCGAGTGGTGTGAAGTGAAAGCCTTTCATACGTTGTTCCCAGAAGTCCTTTGCATCGTTGCGTTTACACAATGGACCGTATGGCAGAGCTTCGACGAAGCTGGGTCCGAAGTCAACGCCCAGCTGGGAAGCATAGCTTTGCTCGAGTTTGCTCATCATCAAATCCCACGAGATTCCGTCATATAAAGCATGGTGTGCATGGAAAGCCAGTATAATCCCTGAAGGCGAGCGGACGAGGACTATTTCGAAAGGTCTGCTGACCTCGTGGTCTGCGAGCGCTTCCCATTTCGCTTTCGTTTCCGCCAAAGTTGACTGCAGCTGGCTTTCATCTTCCAGTTCTTGATCATGTATGGGAAGATCACCCTCGCGCAGAACAACTTGGGCAAAGCCCTCTTCTGTTCGAATGAAAGAGGTACGCAATATGGGGATCTCCGACTGCAGATATGAAAGGGCCTCATGCAATCGGTCTAGATCGACTTCGGACAGTCGATAGTGGAAAGCATTGAAATAAGGCTTCTGCGAGGCCTTTAGCGAGTCAGCAAGCAGACCCTCCTGCAACGGCGTGCAAGGTGCCACGGATTCGATGTTCGACACGTTGACGGACAGTGTCTGGGCGGCAAGGCTGCGGTGTCGCTGAGCAAAAGCAGAAATACCGAGCTGTGCTTGTCTCACTGCGTTCTTCTCCGATTGATTATTGCTGTCGTGGCTCGAGATTGCCGTGGCCAGACCACTGACTGTGGGGTTGCTCATTATGGTTGCAACGCTGGCGCTCTCGAAGCCGCTGCGCTTCAGCAGTGTAGCCAAGTTGATGGCAGAGACCGAGGATAGACCAAGGGAGAAGACATTTGATGACGCGCTGATGTCCTTGGTATCGATCGATAGCAGTCGGCTGAGAGCTTTTGCAATCTTGCGCTCACTCGACCGCAGAGGACGATCTGTTCCCTGGCTTCCTTTCAGCTTCTGCAGCTCTTGAGTCGAAAGCGATGAGAAAAGAGCTACGAGACTCTTAGCGTCGACTTTGTTGTTCACAGTCAGGGGAAGGCGAGAGAGCGGTATGATGTGCGTAGGCACCATGTATCCTGGCAACCGGTCGCGACAAGCTTGGTCTGCCGCAGCCACAACCTCGGTCGCTTGTCCGGATTGTGCAACATGCAGGTCTCTGCTTCGAGCTTCACTGTCAATGATGAAAGAGACGAGCATCTCTCGATCACCCTTCACCACAAGTGAGGCAACATCTGATATGCCAGCATGTGCGCCTTTGATGACAGCGTCAATCTCGTCAATCTCAAGTCTCTGTCCTCTCAGCTTGACTTGTGTGTCTTTGCGGCCAATGAACGAGAAGGAGTCATCTGCAAGGAGCCGGACGAGATCTCCCGTTCTGTACACGCGCTCGCCCAGACGCTCAAGGTATGGAAATGCCTTCGCGGTGAGATCTGGCCTGTTCAGGTACCCTTTGCCTACAAGCTTGCCTGAGACGCAAAGTTCGCCAACTGCACCGCGCAATACAGGCTGATCGGTCTCCGGAGCGAGAACGAATGCGCCGACATTGTCGAATGCAGGTCCAATGTTCGACGGCTTGGCTTCTGGACCGATGTGAACATTCATGGTGCAGCCGATGGTTGCCTCCGTCGGACCATAGCCATTGTAGATAGTGTGGTATGGACCCCAAGCATCGATGATCTCCTGTTTAAGTGCTTCACCGCCTGTGATGAAGACGTGATTGTGCAGACTTGGCACTTCTTCTGCTTTGAGGAGACGAGCAAGAGACGGCGTGAGATCGATGTGTGTGATATTGGCTGCGGTGATGAAACCTGGTAGATCTTCCAGGACCAGGTCGCGAGGAGCACCAACCATGGTGATGCCCACACTCCAACTCCAGAAATGTTCGAGAACGGAGACGTCGAACCAGTAACTGGCGAATTGTAACCATCTCGATGAAGAAGTCCAGTGGTCAGCAAACAGTCTTTGGAACGAAAGCATAGCCTGCACAGCATTTTCGTGTGTGATCTCGCAACCCTTTGGTGCGCCCGTGGTGCCACTAGTGTAGAGGCAATAGCTCGTCGAGCTTGGGTCGATGAGGCCAATTGTAGGTGCAGTGACAGGTAGGCTCGTCAAAGAGTCCTCTGTCAACTCCACGTTGCGGACTGCACCAGCCACCTCTGCGTCGGTCTTGCCGGCATCCACGAAAAGGAGTTGAGAAGCAGAGTCCTCTGCAATGAACTTGCGCCTTGCCAGAGGCAAGTCTGGATCCATCGCGAGGAAAGCACATCCTGCTTTCAAGATACCGATGAACGCAAATGTTGCCTCGGGAGATTTGCTCATGCAAACGCTGACTATGTTGCCTGGCTGGACAGAGTGCTTTCGGATCAGATTTGCCACTTGGTTGGCACGCTCGTCCAGCTCTCGATAAGTCCATGTCTTCCTGCTCTTAGGCTGATCCTCCAGGCTGTATATGAACTCAAGTGCGGTTTTATCTGGGTGCTCCACGGCGCCTCGCTCCAGGAATTGATGCAGCAACGTTACTTCGCTGGGAATGACGGCGTCCTTTGGCGCAACGATAGACATCAGATCAGCGCCTTCCAGATCATGCGGATCGTTGCCGATCATGGACTGCAGAAGCATGTCGAATTGTCTCAGTATCAGCGCGGCATGGTCTTGTGGCACCATCGCGACATCGTACGTCAAGCGCAGTTGTAATCCATCCTTGCCGTCGGCCTGCATCTCCATCGACACGGTATAGTCAATGCCCAAGCTGTCACTGACTGCAGTCCAGCTGAAGCGCTCGTCCTCGTCGGTGTTACTCCTCTGGTACACAAAGATGGTATCAAACAGCGCTTGGCCTGGACTTCCGGCAAATCGCTGGATGTCGGACAGAGGTGTAAATCGATGGCGCTGAGCTGACGAGTTGTAGGTGACCATGGCTTGAACTATGTCGAGGACTGCCTGTTTTGTGTCGCAGTGAACAGGCAATGTCGAGATACTTGGGAACGCAACACCCTTTGTCGCAGATGATGAGAGTCCAGAGAAGACTGTGCCAAAGGTCACAGCTGGTTCTCCGAGGTACGCTGCGAGCATTTGTGCCCAGACAGTCTGTCCAACGGCTTGTATTGTCACGCCATTTGCCCTGCAGAACGTCTCGAGGGCGGAGATGGTTATCTGGGAGCTGAACTCGGCCGATTGGGCTTCGCTTTGCTTGACCACTGTTGGTGTGATGTTTGGAAACTTGACGAGATGAGCGGCTTCGAGTGATTTGCTCCAGAACTGCTCACTGGCGTTCTTCCTTTGTGTCGCGCCGTTTAACTGCATCTTCAATACAGCGTCGATGCTGCGAGGTTGTCCAAGATTCTCTCCTCGCAAAACTTGCGCGAAGTCAGACAGGATGAGCTCGAGAGCGTCGGCATCGTAAAGCGCGTGATGCAGCGATACGACCATACGACGTGTTCCCCCAGTGTTCTGTACGACAGCTCGCCAAGCAGGAAGCTGCAAATCACTGAGGACGGCGGACCGCATGCTTTGAGACAGCTCCTCCGGTGAGCCCTCGCCGGCTTGAGACACGGTTTGCAAAGGAATCGACTCCGGATTGTATATTAGCATAGCGAACGGAGTGGAAGCATCCTCGGTTTCGAAGAATCCCATCCTCAGCACCTGATGCTTCTTTTGCACTGCTGCCCAGGCTGATTGAATCTGCTCAAAGTCGACGTCGTCTGGCACTTGGTAAATACTTTGACTGAAGTAGTAATTGCCTCCCGACTGCACAAATTGAGCAAGCATGCCACTTTGAGCTGATGTGCATGGGCGTATAGCTTCAATCGCATCCTCTTGAACTGAATAGTTCTCCAGCACTCGTTGCATGTGTTTAGTCGCGAATGCATCAAAGTCGACTGAGTTAGCCGCGACGTCTTCCTCGACGCCCTGGTCAGAGCCGATCAATTTCGCCAAGGCAGTTGGAGTTTGTAGCTGCATCACGTCGGCCGCGTCTATCTTCACGCCTCGCTTCCGAAGCTGTGAGGCGACTTGCACTGCGTTCAAACTGTCCAGTCCAATTTGATGCAGCGAAGTCTGCTTCGAGATTTGGTCTGGGCGGATTGCAGCAAGCTCTGCGTAGATTTCTCGGACCATGATCTCTTCCTCTGTCCACGGGTCTGCTTCACCGTTGGTCTCCGCATTTTCTGTAACAGGAATAGGTAGTGGTGCGAGCTTGCCCACAAGGTTCTCGATAGACTCTCCTCCTAGCTCAGTGATGCTGCCAGAGGTGTACCTCAGGCAGGCCTTCACAGCTGAGATAAAAGCCTCGGCAAATGTTGTGGCTGTCGATTGGTTGATCTTGTCGGGCATATAGTGCATCAGCAAGGCATGATCATTGCCATTGGGAACGACTTCGATAACGAGTGGGATGCCCATCCCCATATCGTCGTCCTCTTCAATATCCCACGAGTCGTCACCTACCGCAGGAGGCTGCAACAATAGAAGAGTATCGAACATATGCTTAGATGGATCCCGACTTAAGCCCTGGATGCGACGAAGTGCAGTCAATTGATAAGCGAGGCATTCCAGATTGTTCTTCTGAAGACTTTGCACAAGATCAAGATTAGTTCGCAAGCCGTCGAGTTGAACCCGGACAGGAATGGTGTTGAAGCATGGTGCGACGAGACGCTCCACGTCAGGCACCGAAACCGATCGCCCGCTGACGACGTTTCCGAAGCAAAGATCCGTGATATCTTGAGCGCAAGCGATCGTCTTCGCCAGAGCCGCCTGGAAAATGCTGAGACTAGTGCAAGAATGTCTTTCGCTGAATGCACCGACATCTGCAGGCGATACTCCCAGTAGCATATCGAAGACCTGCTCGCTCGCCGCAGCAGCTTCTTCCAAAGGTGGGAAAGGACGCGGCTGGAATGATCCGATGCGAGAAGACCAGAAATCCAGGGCATCCTGCTTGTTCTGACGAACGACTTCTGCGAGGAAAGGCTCAAAGGAGACAGAATTTGGCAATTTCTCCTCTTTGTACAAGCTGATCAACTCGGAGAAGAGATTGTTCACTGCGATGCCATCATAGACAGCATGATGCATCTGTAGGTAGATGTCATGGCCACTTTGCACGACTTGAACAGGTCGGTCAGGTGAAACTCCAGGCAACTTTGGCTCATGAGGCCTCACGTCCAGTGGCGAATCGCTGCGTTTATGGCCGTTGACATGTCCATTGGCATGTCCGTTGGTGTGGTTCGAGTTCCCATTTGATATTGGGTGGTCTTCGCTGGTCCACGTAGGCGGAGGCTCTTTGAGCACAACTTGGACGAATGGGTTCGAGGACAGTGTTGTCTCAACAAAAGATGTGCGAAGAATCGCATGCCTCTGCAGCATTGTGTTCCAACAACTTTTGAGCCTTGCCATGTCGCCCTCGAAATGAATTTTCATGGTGTTGCAGTATGCATCCACATTGTCACCACCTGTTGTCGACAGCATCGCCTCTTGGAGTGGAGTACAGGGAAAGACCGCGTCGACAGCTAGATCGCTCATTGGCAATGCAGACTTGATCTTTTCAGTGAGACTTTCGTCCAATACTACGGTTTTGTCAAGGTCGCTGTGTCCAGTCGTTTGTTCCTCTGTGCCAGAGATGGACCTTGAGAGCCGCGCTATGCTTGAATGGCGCAAGACAGCGCTGACATTCACGTTCCAGCCAAGAGTCTTCTGCAAAGCTCTCGCGAGTTGGATGGCATTGAGCGAATTCAGACCGAGTGCAAAGAAGGAAGCATTTCTTGATATGTTCTCGACTGGCATGCCTAGCGTTTGAGCGACCGCTTCGGCCATATGCTGCTCGACTGGCGTCGATGGACCGTCGTGAGCTCCAATTTCGTATGAACGCGAAACGCCATTTCTGGTGGCCTGGTCAAGGTTTGCGTATGTGGACTGTAGCAGTCTCTTGTCAAGTTTGCCTTGAGAGGTCATTGGCAGTTTTGAAACTGGCACGAGCACGCTCGGCGTCATGTAAGCCGGCAAAGCATCTTCTAGGAGATCATACAAAGACGACACAAGTTCGGTTCCTGGGCCATAGACGCAGAATTCCGGCTCAGTGCTGGCCGCCTTAGCGACCCAGAAGGTGGCCAACATCTGGTTTGAACTGCTATCGCCAATGACAATAGTGGCGCAGTCGGACACCTCCAGATGGTCGGAGACAACCGCATTGATCTCTCCAAGCTCAACGCGATTGCCTCTAATCTTGACCTGATCGTCCAGTCGGCCGGAGATCAGCAGAGTGCCGTCGGGGAGTATGCGGCCCATATCACCACTTCTGTAGAGACGACCATATTGCGGATGGTTCAGAATCTTGGTGGCGTTCAAGTCCTCTCTGCCAACATATCCTCGGAACACCTGCTCTCCACCGAATACGAACTCTCCATAGGCACCAGTGGGCAGAATTTGGAACTCGCCTTCGGGTGCAAGCACAAACGCTGATGTGTTTTCGAAAGCCGGGCCAATGTTGCCCAGGACATCGTTTGGTGACACATGCATGTGCACTGAGCAAATGTTGGTGGTCTCGGATGGTCCATATCCTTGATTAAGTCCACGGCCTGCCCACTTGCGGTGCACTTTCTCAGTGATACCTTCACCAGCTGTGACGAGGAAATTGACGCTGGGAACATTTTCTGGCTTCGCCAAAGCTGCCACAGTGGGAGTTAGTGACAGATGAGTGATCTCAAAGGCTCGGATACTTTGCTCAAAGTCCCTAAAGAGAACGTCTTTTGTCGCAGAGCACAAGCACATTCCTGTATAGAAGGTGAAGAAAATCTCGAAAACGGAAACATCGAATGCTTGCGAGCAAGACTGCAACAGGCGGTCGCCCGGCGAAACTTTGTATAGCTCCGCAAGGACAGCAATGTTACCCTTCAGGTTGTCCATGGTGACGGCAACGCCTTTGGGCTCGCCAGTGCTTCCGCTGGTGAAGACCATGTAAGCGATGCGGGAGCCGATCTGGCTGACATCTGGTGCATCGTTCGGTCGCGTCGCCAAGTTCATATCGGAGACGTCCAATATTGTGGCATCCGTCATCGAGCGGAAGCTGGGAGTGGTTTGAGCGTCGCAAACGCACAAATTTACGTTGGCTTGCTTGAGGATCGACTTGACGCGAGCTGCTGGAGTTTCTGGAACAAGTGGCAGATATCCAGCACCCGCTTTGAAACTCGCGAGCATGGCCACGTATAGATCGATACACTTCTCCATGCAAATACACACAAGGCCCTCAGGCTGCAGACCAGCTGCGATGAGTTCGTGGGCCATGCGATTTGCACGCTCGTCCAGTTCTTGATACGAGAAGAATACAGAGTCAATGGAGTGATCGTCGATTCTTGTTGCAAATCTGATTGCGCTCCTCGCGGGGTCAAGAGATGCTCTACGTGAGATCTCCTCTGTCAGCTCGAAAGTTGTGGCGAAGCACTTGGGTTCAGGGTTGAACATCGAGAGCAGCTCGTCGCTCAACCTGCCGTAGAGCTGTTCGACCAGGCCTTCTGCGTCGTTGAGCAGTTGCTTGGCGACACTTTCGATCTGCTTGATGAGCATGTCCACTTGTTCCTTGCTCAACAGACGCTGCTGATATGTCGCACGGATCCGCAAGGCAGTTGGCGTGGGGTCAATTTCGAGGACGAGATTGAATTCGAGCTGGTCTTCAGAGTCAAGCTCTACCACGTGTTCTCCCGTGCTTTGAGTGGCCAATGTGGTCTCCTGCCACACGAAGAGACTGTCGAACAGACCCACTCCAGGAGCCACGCCGGCTGCCTCGCGAATTGCAGTCGGCGTGGTGAGTAGGTGTTTTTGAATTTGACGATTGCGATCAGTGACTGTGCCTAGGAGATCTTTGCCAGTTCTCGCCGCCTTGGCATCAATCCGAAGAGGAAGGGTTGCAAGACAAGGGCCAAAGACACTGTCGATGTCGTCGATTGGCAGCGTGCGACCAGAGAAGACGGAGCCAAGGACCACATCAGACGCCCCAGAGTAGGCGCCCAAGATGAGACCCATGGCTGTCTGGAAAATTGCAGGCGCGCTGCATCCCAGTTCTTGCGATCGCTTTTTGACCTTGACACTCTGAAGTGAGGTAGTCTGCCAGGAGGTCCGCTGGAGGGCATTCTCAGCATGTGTTGCTCTGAGCAGAGGCAATGATGTCGGCGAAACGTTGCGAAGTTGGTCTTGCCAGAATTCAAGAGAAGCCTGTGACGAGGACGTCTCTTCGTGGAGGTAGTAGTCGGCCACAGCTTGAAATGACTGGGATTCAAGAGGACTGGAGCCAGCCAAAATCGCAGCCAGGTCGTTTTGAAGCAAGTCCATTGACCATTGATCGTACAGAGCGTGATGTATCTGGATCGTAAGCTCGAACTCATTCTGAGAAGGTCGTATGTGGAAGCTCATGGGTCTGAGCAAGTCGGAGTCGCTGGTTATCTCGAAAGGCGAAGGGGCCTCCTCTGACTCCACGATCTGATGCTCCGCCAGCGATCGCCAAACGACTGTAGCATAGCTCTGAGGAAGGCTGGGCGTCGCTACAAAGCCCGATCGCAGGAGCTGGTGTG
Source organism: Cercospora kikuchii (assembly GCF_019650295.1). Lineage (NCBI taxonomy): Eukaryota > Fungi > Ascomycota > Dothideomycetes > Mycosphaerellales > Mycosphaerellaceae > Cercospora > Cercospora kikuchii. Next base: position 563,911 of record NW_025408587.1, read on the forward strand.
ATTGGGCTAGTTGCATTAGGCTCTGACGAAGGAGCGATACGTCCGAGCAGCTGGGCAACGCGAATTTGACCCAGTTGCAGTATGCCTTTGGACTTTTCGCAGTCTCAGTAAGCATAGCAACCTGGAGTGGCGTACAAGGAAACGAGATCTCGACATCTTGCGCATCCGCGTCGATTGCAGCGCTGAGCGCATTGTCAAGACGTGCACGATAGCTATTCTGTGTTTCTTCTCGCCAATTCGCGGTATCTTTGGTAAGATCCTGCTCCTTCGAGATTGCCAGTATATCGGTGGGTGTCCGCGCCGCGAGGACGCGTCCAGCATCAAGCCTTGCGAGGCCTCGTCTTCGCAAAGCAGCAGCCAAACGAATCGAGGAGAGTGAGTCCAGCCCACAAGCCGCCAAGGAGGAAGTAGGGAAAACTTGCGATCCAAGAACATCGTTCAAGCAGTCCAGCACCTGTTGCATTTCTTCGCTTTGGAGTGAGTCGTCCTTCTCCACGGCTGCCGCCTGTCGTTGTTCATATTGTGCTCGCAGAACTTTGCGATCACATTTTCCAGATGCCAAGTAGGGGAATGATTCCATTAGCACAACATCACCAGGTACCATATACTCTGGGAGCCACTTGCGACAGACGCTGGTTACTGCGTCTCTGCTCAGCTGCTTCGATTCAGTCACGCAGAAAACGACCAATGTGTTTGCGACAACTTCCGCGACCACATCGGTGCAACCTGGCGTCCTTGCTGCTGCATGTTCAATTTCTCCCAGCTCGATACGCTATGAAGAGTCAGTGACGAGCCGATCTGGCCGCGAAGATATATAAAACGTACCTGCCCTCGAAGCTTCACTTGCCCGCTCGAAATTCGGCCGAGGCATTCGAACGTTCCGTTCGGAAGCATTCGTGCTCGGTCTCCTGTTCTGTACAATGTCCCATATTCGGGATGCTGCACAAACGCTTTTTGCGTTTGTTCGTCTCGATTCAGATACCCATCAGCAAGTTGATATCCACCAACAGCAAGTTCGCCCTCCTCTCCTATTGCCAAGATTTCTGGCGTACTTGTCAACGCGCCATCGATCGCTCTAATGACAAACGCAGAAACCGTGTCAAGAGGAATACCGATGCTGTTGCAAGTCATTTCCTTGCCAAAATTTGTCTGCAAAGTGCAATGTATTGTTGCCTCTGTGGGCCCGTACATGCCATGCAGAATAGCCTCCTCGGACTCGTCGCCACCAAAGCTCTCCACCACGGATGGCTTCAACATTTCGCCAATGGTCAGGAGTACTTTCAATCCAGGCACATTTTCACGAGTCCTCAGCAGATTGCTCGCAACCGATGGAGTCAGCTCGCAAGCATCGACGCGCAACTCGTTGATGACACCGGGCAGATCGTTCAACAGCCGTCTGCGATCACAACTCACCAGCGTCATCCCTCGAAGCCATGGAAAGAAGATTTCGAACACTGACACATCAAAGGTGGGACTTGCAAATTGCAGGAACCTTCGGAATTGAGGGATGTGCTTGTCGTGAGCCAAAAGGGCTTGAGTTGCTGCGGAATGTGATAGAACCACGCCCTTTGGCTGTCCAGTGCTGCCACTGGTGTACATGATGTAGGAGGCATCGGCGGGTTCGACTGAAGAGCTCAATTCTACCGACTGATCGATCGCACCTTCCTCATCCACAGCTAAAATCTCGACGCCTTCTAATGAGGGTAATTGGGGCTTGAAATTTGATGTCGTCAACAACACTGTTGCTTCGACATCTTTGAGAATAAATCGGAGGCGCTCCTCCGGAGAGTCCAGAACGATGGGGCAAAAGGCGCCCCCTGCCTTGAGAATGGCCAGCTGTGATATGTACAGATCGGGACATTGTGGGATCAGTAGAGGCACAACTGTCCTTGTGGGTTTTGTCGTAGAGCGTTGAATCGCTGATGTGATACGACGTGCCAGAGCATCAGCTCGGCTGTGAAAGTCCTCGTAGGTCAACGATGTGTGGGTGCCATTTTCGAATGTGTGCTCGATGGCCACTGCGCCGTCTTTCCCGGCAGTGCAGATGAGCTTGTGAAGAAGTTGAGGGCCGGGCAACTTCCTTGGCGAAGGGTTGCTGATGGACAGATTTGTTGCCATGCTGACGATGTGTTGTGGAGGGGCGGGGGCTATGCAGAGGGCAGTGGAAAGAACGAGTGCAGAAATGGAGTCGCCACTATTGAATGCAGCACCACCGCGTCCAACAGCGATGAAGTTGTTCGATCCGCCGGCCGGGGCTTGGCCACATGGTGCAGGCGATGGCGATGGGAGAGCCTGTCATGGGACGCGAGGAGGGTCTCACGCCAGCGTGTGCAGCGTCGGCGCGATGGACATTCTCAGCGTCGCTCGTCGTCTCGTCGTCCTGGGATGTGTGTCTGTGTCTGCTCTTTCCGCGAGAATATGCCTTAGCACCTGCCCTTCAACACGTCAACACTGCTAGCGCCGCCCGACATCCCTGCCCACGCGTGCACGGCCGTGGCTGCTGCCGAAAGTCAGTCGTGCTTGCGCGGGATGACGCTGGCGGCTGTCGTTTGTCACTTTTTCGCTTGCACACCCACACCTCGCCGCACTGTGCAGCAGCGCGCCGCGATCAGCGCTGCTCCTGCTCCACAAGCAACAATCGCCGACGCTGCCGTCCGTTGACGACTTCCGCCAGCCAGATCGCGATGTCGACGACGCGCGGTGGCCATGATTGCCGCTGCTGGCCCATTTACCCGACGCGCTCGCCCTACTGGTGCTACTACTCATCATCATCACTTATTACGGGACACACACCGGCACGCCCTGAATGCGCCGATACCGGCTTCACTGCACACGCCAGCCTCACCGTCTGTGGTCTGCCCAGTGCTTGCTAGTCCGTAGCAGCGCGGCACTCGTGCGGCCATGGGTCTGTACCCTGCCGGACGACAGCCTTGTGGCCACTCACCCCTGCTCCATCTGATAATCTGATAACTTAAAAGTTAGGTCAGAGGTCCCCTACGAGCCACTACGCTGCTTGGCGAGTAGGCGGTACTGCACCTGGAAGATCGTAGCGCCATGTAGCTCCTATGCCGCTGAAGGCGCCGAATCCGAATGCATTCAGCCTCCGCGAAGGCCCACTGCGTCATACGTACTTCGTTCGAGGCCGCGTCGAAAATTATGGATCAGTACCAGTACCACTACCGTAGTCGCGCACACCCGGAGCACATTTTCTCATCTCCCTCCGGCGTGCGTGCAGTGATGCCAGGGTCACCTTGACCGTCTTAGTGTCGCGCACGTTGCTGGACGCAGGCCCGACTGCCAACGAAAGTCACGCAACTAACGAGTGTTCACTACTGCTAGCCTGGAGGTGGCACCGGAACCGCACAGCCTGCGGCGGGCCTTTGCTCGGACCAGAGTCGTGTTACCCCGAAGCATGGCACATTCACAACGAGCAGGAGCGTGATCGAGTTGTGCTGGCACGTACTATCTCCCCCACCTGAGGGCGTCGACCTGCGACTCTCAGCCTTCCACAATCATCGTCCGTTAGCATGGGTCCTCCGCAAAGTGTTGGAGAGGGCGCGCCCCACGAGCCTTTGGATGTGCGTCGCTCTCGTACTGCATCGAACGCAAGTCAGAGCCGGGCGGCTTCTCAAGAGCGAAGGATCTCTGTCGGCACCTCAGAGCCTTTGCCGGAGACGCAGGCAGCGCCCTTTGAGAATGCACGATTTCCAGCAAATCAAAGTCCGACTGTGGGCTTCTCCAAAAAGATCTACGCCCAGTTGCTGGGTCTTAACCCATTTGAGAACTCATACTTGAGTCTTTACGACCCTCTGGAGGCGAAGAGTCACAAGGCCATTGCCATCGGAAGTGCCTTCTTCGCTATTGTCGCTGGTATACCACTCCCCATCATCGCTTACATTTTCGGCAAGATCATCAACCAGTTTCCACCGGCCGAAGATGCTCTCTACGATCGGTTGGTGCAGTTGATCGGAGTGGCTGTCGGCTATTTCGTGGTCACAACAATCTACACCATCGGCTTTGGATTGACTGCTGAAAATGTCAGTATCAAGTTGCGACAGCAGCTGCTGAAATGCCTGCTGCACCTGGACCAAGCCTATCTGGACACCCACGACATCGACGTCAATGGACTGCTTACCGAGAAGATGGATACCATCCAAGCGGGATGCTCAGAGAAAGTGGGCATCTTCATTCAAGCGATATCCTACTTCGTGGCTGCCTTTGTTGTTGGATTCATGTTGGATGCCAGACTGACAGGCATCCTCCTCGCCTCTGTTGTGCCCGCGGTCACTTTAAGCTTTGCTATCTTATCGCCTGCAGTTTCGAAATGCAGTAAGGCTACCAACGAGAAGAACGAGCGAGCTAGCGGGATCGTCGAGGTGCGTTGATACCACGTTGCACCTAAACTTTATGCATGCTGACATGATATAGAGCGCGCTTGGCGCCGTCCGAATCGTTCAAGCTTTTGACATGATCGAAGCCCTTTGCCAAAGACACATCGAATATGTTGGGGAGGCGACTCATGCAAACCTCAAAAAGGCCGTTCTTGCGGCATTGCAAGCAGCACTGGTTTATTTCATCGCTTTCTCCACGAACGCGTTGGCATTCTTCCTCGGCAGCCGGTCAGCAGATGGAGGAAATGCGGGAACTGTATATGCCGTCGTGCTTCTCATCCTGGATGCGTCCTTTGTGGTCGGCCAGTTTGCACCGTTTCTGGAAATCTTTGCACGTGCTGCGGCAGCCAAGGCAACAATTCAGAAGCTTCTCGACGAGAGCAATACCAGTGACAACACTGGCACGTATCGCAAGACAGATGTGAAGCCCAGCTTTGAAAATTGCGACATTGAATTTCGAGGAGTCGAATTTCAGTACCCCGCTAGACCAACTGTGAAGATTCTGAAGGGCTTGAACTTGCTCTTCAAAGCGGGCACGTTCACTTCTCTGGTGGGTACCAGCGGTGGCGGAAAATCTACGATAGTTGCTTTGCTGTTGCGCATCTACGACTACTCTGGACGCATTGACATTGCTGACAACGACCTCAAAGCGATTGACTCTGGACACTTGCGTTCCCAAGTCGCGGTCCTGGATCAAGATAACATCTTGTTCTCTGGAACTATCTTCGAGAACGTTTGTTACGGACTTCTGGGTCAAGATGTCACCGAAGAGGAGAAAGCGAAGCGTTGCGATCAAGCGCTTCGCGACGCAAATGTGGATTTTCTGAAGAAGCTACCTCAAGGCGTGCATACTCGCCTCGGAAACGAGATCCAGCTCTCTGGTGGTCAAAGACAGAGAGTCTGCTTAGCACGAGCCTTGATCAAACGACCTTCTGTCCTCATTCTGGATGAGCCGACTGCTGCACTCGATGCAAGGTCCGAGGTTGCGGTTGTGGAAGCTGTGAAGAATGTCGCCGCCACTGGAGTGACGGTCATTATGATCGCCCATCGCCTGTCAACGACACTCGATTCTGACACGGTTGCAGTCATCAGTGATGGCCAAGTCGTCGAACAAGGAGCGCCACGCGAGCTCGCTTCGCGGGAAGACTCTGTTTTCCGCGGCCTACTGGATGCTCAGAACACGAACTTCAGCGATGCCGAGGAATCTCCTGTAGAGGAAAGCACATTTGGTTTGCACAGAACCAGATCATCATATCTGGTCGGTTCCGCAGAATCAGAGATCACCGAAGAGACTGATTCGGATGATCCTAAAGCAAAGATGAGCCTTTGGAGCATTGCGAAGCGCATTGGCAAGCTCGCGAAGAAGGACAGCTTGCTGGCCATGGTCGGTATCATCGCCAGCATAGTCAGCGGCGGCATTCTCCTGGGACAAGCTGTTGTTTTTGGAAACTTGATCGAGCTGCTGAACACTGGCCCGAGCAGTCCCAACTACTATGATCGGGCAGACCTGTTCTGTCTGATCTTCTTCATACTGGCTTTGGTGGCTTTGACATCGTATTTGGCCAGTGGAAGCATATTCGGTGCAGTGTCATCCAGGATCACGGCTTCAATGCAGACTCGGCTCCTGAAGCACATCTTGCACCTCGACATGCAGTGGTTCTCCGAATCCGGCCATTCTGTGCAGCAACTCATGTCGAAATTTACCAAAGATCCTGGAGACCTTTCTGCTTTGGGTGGTGTGGCACTTGGGGCAATTTTCACCATATTCACCTCTGTCATTGGTGGCATCATTCTGTCGCACATTGTTGCTTGGAAAATTGCGCTGGTCCTCCTCGCTGCCGTGCCTGTGATGCTTATTGCAGGTTGGGCACGACTACGTTTGCTCACCGCTTCCGAGAATGAACATCGGGAGGCATACACAGATGCCACAGCACTCGCCGCGGAAGCCTGCCGCAACCGTCGTGCTGTGACTGCCTTATGCCTCGAGCAACATCTGATTGACCAATATCGTACTTCCCTCATGACACCCTTCAAGAAGCTGCGGAACTTCGTGTACTACGCCAACACATTGCTCGCATTCTGCTTCTCGGTTACTTACTTTGTCTATGCTTTGGCATACTGGTGGTAAGTATAGCCTCGCGCAACCTCCATTGACCTTGCTAACCATAAGCTTAGGGGAGCGCGCAACGTCAGGAACGGCACATACAGTACGACTGATTTCTTCATCGTACTCCCAGCTCTCCTGTTCTCGGCGCAGTCTGCTGGTCACTTCTTCAGTCTCAGTCCCGAAATTGCACGCGCGAAGACTGCATCTCGAAGTATATTCACGCTGCTAGACTGTCAACCAAGTATTATGCGAACAGAAGCTCAATATGCATCCCTGAAGTCTCCAACGACACCATCGCTTTCGGACAGCAGTCCCAGCAAGTCGATGGAGCTTGGACCGAACGAGAAATACGCACAGAAGCTCGAGTTCAAGAACGTGACCTTGATGTATCCCAACACATCCAAAGCCTCACTAAGCGGCATCAACTTCACCATAAGCCCGGGACAAACCGTGGCATTTGTTGGTCCCTCAGGAGCTGGCAAGTCTTCTGCAATGGCTCTGATTGAGCGCTTCTACGATGTCACAGAAGGTGCACTGCTGTTCGACGGCCAAGACGTGCGAGACATGGACGTTCGCACATTACGCAGTTGCATGGGATTGGTATCTCAAGAACCCGACCTTTTCACAGGATCGATCGCGTACAACGTCAAGTTGGGAGCGCCTCCCGGCGTCACCATCACAGATCGGGATGTGGAAGCCGTATGCAAGAAGTGCGGCCTCCACGACTTCATCACTAGTCTGCCAGATGGCTATAACACAGAATGTGGATCGAGTAGCTCTTCTCGGCTGAGCGGAGGCCAGAAACAACGACTGGCAATTGCTCGAGCACTCGTGCGCAACCCAGAGGTTCTCCTACTGGACGAGCCTACATCGGCGCTCGATGCTCACAGCGAAGCACATGTACAAGAATCCCTGAACGAGGCCGCCAAAGGACGCACAACAATCATCGTCGCACATCGATTGGCATCGATTCAGCACGCCGACCAGATATTCGTCTTCGACCAGGGGAAGCTCGTAGCTCAGGGTACGCATGCGGAGCTCGTGCGCCAAGGTGGACTGTATGCTACGATGGCCAAGACACAGGCTCTCGTTTGATGTGCAGCTTTAGTCTGCAGATTTTAGCATGGCGTTGGGGTCGCTTTGGTGTTGCACTATCCTTTCGGTTGTAGGCATGGGGTCTGGCGTTTGGCACCAACGAAAAAAGTTTTCATCTGATCCGACACGTTGCCCACTTGGCGAACAATCTAGAAAACAGTAGCGCACGATGGAGGTTCTCCCGGTTCATCAACCTAGAGAACAGTAGCGTGTAATGAAAGTTCTTCCGGTTCTTCAACAACGCGAGATGCCCGTGGTGCGTGGATGCATTGCCACGACAAGGCATCGATCGCTACTTTGTCCGAAACATCGTACACGTGAGACATCCAGTTGCATTACGCGGTACATAGCTCTGGGTCGTACGATGCAGGGCAACAGCCACATGAGCGCCCGACCTCGGCACTTGGATGGCATCCACAATATTGTGCACCTGCGAGACATTTAGTCGGAATCTTCGATAGCCTTGCTAAGGGCGCTTTGACGGCTATTTCCGGTAGAACATACGATTCACCTGGAGTTATGGACTCGGAACTTCACCGAGCAGACTGACTACATTTTGGCTGGATATCCGACAAAGCTATCGTTTTCTACAGCAATTGCGTTTGCGATAGCAGGTTTTCACCATCGTTCATAATTCGTGATCATTGTCACTACGGACCAAGACCTGCCAGGAAGCGGAGCAAATTTCCCCTCACGGTCTAGATCTTCCAGAACCCATGTCAAGAAATCCTGTTAGCGCAGAACGGCTTCGGATCAGATAAGTCTAACGCAACCACAGCCCACCCAGTCCAGCCTTCTCGCTTCGCTTAGGGCTGCAAGGTGTTGACAAAAGTACTGATCATCATTTTTCACCAAATTTTGGTGGGTCCAATGTCGAATCTCGTCGACAGGGCACAAGAGCGATATGCAAATTATCGCTGAAGCAACCTTTATCTACTGTGCAAGTTATAGGACTACAAACTTCGTGTCACGCTGGTAGGGGCGGAGGAAGGTATTGTGTTCTTTGAGAGGAAATTGCCATATTGGGCTTAGCCCCGCTTTACTACTTTTGTCAACCTCTCTGCGCTCGCTCAATACGCGAACCACGCCCCGTTCTCTTGTATGATCCCTGCATGCATCATCATCTCTGAAGATCCTCGTCCTGCATGCGCGTTCTGCCTGCGACAAACGACGCTAAGCAAGCGCCGCAACGTCACGAACGGCCAGGCTTGATTGGAGCTCATGCAACTGGAAAAGAAAAAAATTTAAGCTGGTGCGTAGACGGCGTGAAGTCACTACTGTACGGCTGGCGTGCGCTGACGGAATGGGCTTGCAGGCAGGGTGGCAGAAAATGGCCTTTCCCTTGTCCCTTCTTTTTACGCCATCGGATCATCCTCCACCCTCCTGCTGGCTTTCCTCGGACGCGCTCGGCGACACAGGACAGCACAGATGATCAGATTAGATTGTATTGTGGGAACAGGATCATCTTGATCCGGAGAATCTCCGCCCGCCGCGTGGGCAAAAGTATGTCACTCGAGTTACGCCATAGACTTTTTTTGTTTGGTTCGAAACAAACGAACGAACCGACGGGGCTGGGCTGCTGCGTGTGTCTGCCCACGTCGCTCGATCTCAGCTCACGGATCTGCTGAGCATTACCACTGCGGCCCTCGCATCCCTTCGTCGGCTCTTTCTTGTACCTGCCGGTTTCGGGCGTGCTAGTAAACCGAAAGGTCCTGGCAACTTACCTTGGCCCCATACTGAAGCAAGCCCCGAGCTGCGTGCTTTGGAATAGGCGTGGGAGGAGAAAGTCAATCTATTACTAGAGGAAAGCGAGAGCACTCTTTCCCTTGACAAGTTGAAAGTACCTTTTTTTGTGGCACATCGTACCCATCTTTTATCCTTCCTTGTCTTGTGTCGGTCATCAACCACCAGCAGCAGCACACTTGTTTGTCTGGTCCACTCAAACAATCGAAGACAACTTTTCACCATGGCACCACATTCACTGCTGGACGACATGTCGTCTTCTCCACACTCGGAAAACTCAACGGCCATCACCTCGCCTGACGACATGTTCAGCATGGTCAACGGCATCAAGCGATCGAATCTGCATCGATATGGTGACGATGAGGTGCAAGATCTCGTGTGCTGCGGATTCGGCCCCGCATCTCTCGCCATTGCTGTGGCTCTTCACGATAGTCTGGAGCTGAACGACACCAGGCTATCGACCCGTGCTCCTCGTGTACGCTTCTTGGAAAAACAGCACAAGTTCGCATGGCACGCTGGCATGCTGTTGCCTGGTGCGAAAATGCAAATCACCTTCCTCAAGGATATGGCAACCCTCCGAAACCCACGAAGCGAATTCACCTTTTTGAACTACCTGCACAGCAACGACCGATTAGTGACCTTCACCAATCTGAACACATTCCTGCCACAGCGGATAGAATATGAAGACTACATGCGTTGGTGTGCAGAGCACTTCAACAACGTCGTGGATTACAGCCAGAACGTGGACACTGTCACTGCCGGCCCACGGAATCCAAGGACGGGCGCGGTAGAGTACTTCAACGTGCAATCGACAAACACTCAGACTGGCGAACGACAATCGCTCAAGGCCAGGCATGTCGTCATTGCCGCGGGAGGCCGACCAAACATCCCGCGATCGCTTCCACAGAACCACCCCAGAGTGATTCACTCTTCGCAATATTCCACACATATCAACAAGATCTTCCCAGAGGGCTCAAGACCAAGGAGGATTGCTGTTATTGGAGGCGGACAGAGTGCTGCTGAGTGCTGGCATGATGTGCCCACACGTTTCCCAGGAACGCAATCCGTTCTGCTGATCCGAGGCGCGGCCCTGAAGCCAAGTGATGATTCGCCTTTGTGAGTATTGCCATGAAGACTTTTGTTGGCAGGTACTAACCAGGCATAGTGTCAATGAAGTCTTCAACCCTGACCGAGTGGACCACGTCTTCTCTCAGGACCCCCACATTCGCGCAAATGCCCTGGCCATGGATAAAGCCACCAACTACGGTGTCGTCCGAATCGAACTCCTCGAGCACATCTACAATGAGATGTACACTTACCGCCTGAAGGGAATCGCGGAAGAGGACTGGCCACAGAGAATCCAGAACCACCGGGAAGTGACTGGCCTGCGGGATATCACGGTCGACGGCAAGCCGGCCATCGAGCTGCAGATCCAGAACAACTCGGGGCTGTACGAACACCACAGAAGTGTTGGCGCTGAGACACTAGAGGTCGACCTTGTCGTGGTTGCCAGCGGCTACAAGCGGGACTCGCACAAGGAGATGCTCAGAGAAGTTCGTGGTCTCATGCGAGGCGGTGACGCCGAGGACAACGACTGGTCTGTCAAGCGTGATTACGCTGTTGAGTTCGAAGAGGGAACCGTCGACCCAGGCGCTGGCGTCTGGCTGCAGGGATGCAATGAGAAGACACATGGTCTCTCTGATACTCTCCTCTCCATTCTTGCTGTGCGTGGTGGAGAGATGGTTGAGAACATCTTCGGCTACTCGCCTGTCGCGAATGAGAAGCACATGGAGACTTCATTGAAGCTGAGATGATTTGACGATGATATTTTGGGATGTTGTTCAACTTAGACTTGCGGGTCTCTTCTCCTTAGCATGATTCCCCCGAAGCTTGGGTGATGGTCAGTATAAAATGGGTTCTTTGTAGCGATAATGCCAGTTGATCATACACGAACACCGACTTCTCTTCTCACATTTCACTTTGCTGCTCCGGTCCAATGTGGCGTGCTCATACACTTTGGGTCATTGTGCAGCAGGCGTGCGATGAGTGCTCTTCCGCGGCGTGTTGCATGCTTCCTCGCTTCTGCTGATCAGGACGATCGATACCTTGCTCGATCAGTCCTGTCGCGTGGTGTGACACGTTGACGAAACCTAGTTGTCAATAACGTGGCGTGCGTGGGAGACATTCGCAGTTCGAGGAGTGTCGTTCAAACTCCAGCCGCGGTGTAGTCAGCTCGCAGAATGTGGTCCCGTTGATCTCCTAGATCCGACGATATGATAAGATTGCTGATCGTGATCCCAGTCGAACATGTGTTGCTTGTCTTGCTTGGGAACTGCGAATGTCCGGGTAGTGCTTGCATGGCGATGTCGGCGGCAATGTGCTCGTGTTGTGTTCCTGGTTGATTTCTTCAGAGTGCGGCTTTCTGTGAAACATTCTCCAGCCAGTGAGTCGGTTGGAGATATCCCTCGCTGCACGTGGCGTCCGCAATATGTTATCCGCTTGCTATGTTCACCCACGTTATGTAGCCACTCTGCGCATCAATCTTGCCGTTTAGCAAGAGACGTGGCGTGTGATAGATAGTTGCCACGTAGTGTTATCGGTTAGGCAGAAAGAAGGAGAGGAGGACACGCCAAGACAAAACCACCTACCGTGACTGCTAATTGCATCTCCGCTACCACGCTCCGCTCCGCTGCCTCGTTGCTCGTCAAAGCTCTCCGACGGTCTGAACGGCAGCTTTCTTGCGGCTTCTTGTCTCCGAAACATCACCCTCGACGGCACATTCACTTCTGCCAATGCACGCACACAGGCCGACAACTTACCGTCCACTCACGCATCCGGCACGGCGTCTTGAAATGTGAAGACGTCGTTGGAGCGACTCTTCGCGGAGCACAGTATGACAGCCTCCACGGCGTAGCTTTGGCTGATGGTCGATTTTGTGCTCCCGGTTTTTCCTGTGCGCTGGTCCTCGCTTCCACTTCTGTCCGCAGGACAAGAGACACTCTTCTCCGCCTCTGCAACCTCGAATCAGGCAGCCTCGTTCCCGCTGCCTCGCGATCGGGGGAAAACGCTACGCAGCCCACCAGGTTCCTTGCACAATGAGCAGGAGGTGCATTAGAGGTGGATCCCGCAAAAGGCAGAAGGGTGCCGTGGGGGTTTGGTTGGTGTCAGCACTTTTGCGCGAGACGTGAGAGGCTGCAAAAGCTGTGAACAACCACATGCACCACGCGGCGCATGCATCCAACTGCACCGCATCCAGGCGGGTGTTGCGCTCGTGGCTGGCGAAGCATCGCCTCGTGGCGTGGCCAAGTCCAGTGAGAGAATGGCGGAGCGCTTGGTCAGACAATGACCTCGGCAGCTCATAGGCTGAGAGGCCATACAGACACTGCAACCCACCGTCGCTTGTTGCGCTTGCCCGCTAGCGCAATGCTGCCCACATCACGAGGAGCAGAGAACGACAGCTCACCACATCCACATCCTCCTCCACCTCGTCGCACGCTCTGCTCCAGGCCGCGCGAAATGGTGTTTGTGCCCTCCCGACTGTGCTGAGACGCTGCGACTTCTCCGGGTATCCTGCTGAAGCAAGAGTATCAGAAACACGAATTGCCAGCCACTTGGCATCCAGTCAGCCGGCGAATCGCAGATCGCAAGCACAAATTTGAGCTACCGTGACAGCTGCACCGAAGACATGGCAGCAGCAACCGCCACCCTCGACACTGGGGAGTTGCTCGAGCTCATCTTGCTCAATTTGGACACGAAAACCCTCCTACTCTCTCAGCGCGTCGATAGGAGATGGCACTACATCATCCGGCACAGCAAAATGCTGCAAAAGAAACTCTTCCTGCTGCCGACGAATTCTTTTGATGAAATCCTGGAACTGGGACTGCTGGATGCCTCCAAGTCGGAGAGATACAACATTCTGGACGCGACCTCGCAACGTAGCAAGCAGTTCTTAGAACAAGTCGTCATTCTCAATGACCTCCTATTCGACACAACGAGAGAATGGAAGCTGAGGAGTGTAGCATTCGCTGATCCGGCCACAAGGAGCGGGACCTTTATCCCATCGTGGCAGAGAATGTTGCTCACGCAGCCTCCGCCCAGCACCGGCCGAGGAGATGTCATGTTCTGGTTCGAAGACTCGCACGACAATGACGAGCTGTGTGAGGGCGTCAACACCCTCGGAGATATGATGCAAAAGATCTATGTCAAGGAAGCCAGCTTACCAGGCTTCGACGTCGACTGGCAATCTGCCGCCGTGCGGCCTGTCAAGCACGCTGTCGACGGCACGTATTATATGAAGCTCATGGTACAACGCCAGAAGGATGCCGTGAAGCTTCCGGTGAAGAAGGTCCCTTCGTTGACTGATGTCCGGAAGGCTGCGGAGCTCGCGACTCGCTTCGAGAATCGCTTCCAGGATGATTTTTTCGTCGATGATGAATTCGACAACGTACAGACGACAGCAGCGACGCATGACGATGCGAGCTGGCCCGCCGACGAGGGTGCAGAGTTCGCAAACCTTTGACGACAGGTTTGAAGCCCAGCTTTTATTCTTCAGAGAAAACCTCTGATCCTCAGCTCGCCCCTTGTTCCCGCCGAGACGCAATGCCTTGAGAGTGAGCCTGCAGTGGTGACAGTTCCGCATCTTTAGGTGGCATCAGATGTGATGCGTATTGATGTCAACCTTGGCGCGGTCCGCAGCCTGGTGCAAGTTTATCTCTCGCTCGATGTCGCTGTAGCCAAGTGACGAGCAGCTGGTCACATCGAAGCTCATGCCACATTTCCCTGGTCTGCACGTCGAGACGCGATCAAGCCTGCAATGCGCATCGTGGACGTCACTGGCGACGGCATGAGGCCAAAGGGCAACGGAGCACCAATGGATCTCATGTGGCCAGCTTCGACTGTATGGGCTTGATCGAAGACAGCACTTCCTCACACCTTCCAGCATCGACAGCCTACCAACAGACGCGCCCGAGCATTGACACGAGCGCTTCAGCGGGGCAATCAACAGGCATGTCCGCCGAAACTCAAAGTCGGCAGCACGGTGGCACTCCTAATGACCCCTGCCACGCCTCGATGCTGAACAACATTCTCCTCGCGCGGAGTGCCAGCAAACATTGGGATAGATCTATTGCATTGTCACCTGCCCTTCGATGCACAAGGGTTTACCTGCCCAGTGCCAGGAACAGCGAATCTCGAGTGCACAGCCAGAGCTCAAGGAAAGTCCCCACGGAGCAGACTGTGCTTGTGCACACACAGGGATCAACACGGCTTGTGTCTGGTCTGGTAGCAACTCAAGTCTGCTCGAGACACATGCAGAGGGGAGGGAAACTGAGAAGCTAGTGGAAGAGAGCCGCAAGCCCCAAACACAACAGCCGTATCTAGCACACAAACAGCCACTAGGTAGAGCCACCAGACAAAGCAACAGATTTGACTTCCTGAAACCACGAAATCAATGACATGTCTGGAATAGAGCACATTTTCCATTATCCTGTCTAATATGTGTAAAAGCCTTTTCCAGTCTTCTTACCCAGCCAACCCGCATCAACCATCTGCCTTAGCCTGACAGAGGGTCGATACTTGCTATCCCCGAGCTGCGTATGCAAAACCTCCATGATTGCCAAACACGTATCCAAACCGATGAAGTCCGCCAATTGCAGTGGGCCCATGGGGACGTTGGTCCCGTTCTTCATAATGCTGTCAATGCTCTCCTCGTCTCCGACACCGGTCTCGAGGCAAATAATAGCTTCATTGATGTACGGCATCAAGATGCGATTGGCGAGGAAGCCGGGAGAATCGGCAGAGATGGAAGGGATTTTGCCCATGCGTTTGCAGAACTCAATGGCGGTGGCGAGCGTGGAGGGGGAGGTCTGCAGGCCCGAGATGATTTCGACGCCTTTCTGCACTGGGACAGGATTCATAAAGTGCGTGGACACGACGCGGGAAGAGGCGCTGAGGTCCGTGGGATCCTATCAGAGGAGAGGTATTTAGTATGACGGTGCATGTACTGCGGTTCGCATTCTGCACGTTCATCTGATAATGTAGGGTGACGTGTACGTACTGTGGTGGTGGCAGCGGCGATCCGAGTAATCGAAATGGAAGACGTGTTAGTGGCCAGGATGGCATGCGCGGGACATGTGGCGGCAAGTTGAGCAAAGATCTTGGTTTTGAGGTCGACGATTTCAGGCACGGCCTCGATGACCATGTCGACGTTGCTCAGATCGTCCATGCTGGTGCTGCCAGTAAGACGTCCTCGTATAGCATCGGCATCCTCCTGGGACAGCTTCTGCTTGGAGACATCTTTGCTGAGCAGCTTGTCCGCAAACGAGAGCCCCTTGTCGAGGGATTTCTGGGAGTTGTCGACGAGAGTGACGGGAACGCCTGCAGCACGGGCAGCCACCAGAGCGATTCCCAGGCCCTACAATCACGGCTGATCATCAGTCAGCTGCATTACAGTCGGTGTGATAGGTGCGACTGCAGGCATACCATCTGACCAGCACCTGCATGGCATTAGTCTATGATCCTCTCTCAGCGCTCACGACATGGGAGACTTGCCTATCACTCCGAGCCGGTTTATTGTAGCGGCTTCAGCTAACGCCGCGGGAGTGTGCGAGAAGGAGCGCCGGTGGAGGCATGTTGGCGAGACGAGCCTGGCCGAGGCGTGGGGAGCAAGACGTCTCGTCAGCATCATCATGGGCGCGAACGGAAAGGCGAGAGGAGAGTGATGAAAGCGTGGGAGAGTAAAGTGCAAAACAATGTGATGTAGCTTCTCGGCTTAGCAGAGCTCGATTGCCGAGGGGGCCAGGGATCGAAGTGTCAGCTACAATGCGAGTGTGCAGTGCAGTGTGCAGCACCATGCAATTGTGCGGACACGCACGCGAGCTGTCAGATGCAACGTTGCATGTGATGGAGATGCAGCCCCAGCAGATGCAGGCAAATATCCGTACGGTGAGTGAGTGCAAAGCATCGCAGAGCATTGTTTGTGCTTGAGGCAGGATCACTGGCGCCAAGTCCGGCCCCGGCCCCACCTGCTACACGCGCGAGCCAGACGCGTCTCCGGCAGGACGCGTTCGCGCTGGCTTCTCGTAGAGAGATGAACGGCATGTCAATGTAGCACGCCGACATGGACCCATTCGAAAAGAGCACGACGGTCGACGTCGAGGTGCGCGCCTATGTCACCTCGCTCGTCAACGCTGTTGGTGGCCGCTCCACTTACGACGACAGCTATAGCGTGGGAGACGACGCTGTCGCCGTGCTCAAGGACTTGCAACGATGGCTGCGATTATACGACGAGAAGACCAACCGACACGATGTGAAGCGCATGCTGGCCGAGGCGAACTTGGTCAAGGGAGACCTGTTGGAGATACTGGCCCTGTGGCCCGAAGATGCGCAAGAGAACAAGCACAAGGCCAAATTGGCGCTGGCATGTCTAGAACTACTGGTGCCATTGACATGGCCGCTTCAGTTGGACGAGGAGAAAGCGACAGTTAATCATCATCGGCACATTCCATATCTGCAGCTCGCGCAGGTGGGCTACAAGAGGGCTGTGCTACAATTCGAGGATGCAAAGGTCTTGAGGACTGTGGTGCGGACTGCCTTGCCAGCCATGGCTACGACGAGGAGGGAGAGGAGCAAGAGAGACGAAGGCATCATCAAGCTAATGATGTACTTGTTCCGGAATATGGCTATGATCACACAACCACAACACCTCCCCTCGCAAGGAGACGAGAACGACATCAGCCGCTCCGCCACGATCGAGGCTTTCCAGGAGCAAGACGTATTCAATGTGCTGCTGACAGTCGGCTCGGGAACGGGAGATGAGTTTCAAGAGCAAGACGTGATTCTGTTGGAGGTTCTTTTCCATCTCCTGAAGGGCGTTGACGCGAGGAAATTGTTCATGAAAAAGGAGCAGGTAAACACTGAAGAGACGACAGAGCTGAAGAATCTGTTGCAAAAAGAGAAGGCAATGTTGGACAGCTACAAGAGACATGCTCCAACCAGGCACAACCGATTTGGAACCATGATCTGGGTGAAGCGTGAGGATGAGAAGCTGTCAACAGTGTCTGGACAGACGAGTATGACGAACGAGACCGCTACGCTACGACACATGGATGCGAGCAAGAAATGGGACAAGCCGCTATACCGTGGCAAGCTCGCGCAAGAGTTTGATGAGACTTCGGAGTTTGGCATGCGAGTGGATCTGTCAGACAACTCCCGCAAGCATTTGAGGGCGTTTGTTGAGGACTTCTTGGACTCATCATTCAACCCGCTCTTCTCTTCACTGAGGAAAGCCATCGAGCGCGAAGCAGACCGGGTGCAGAGCATGCACAACAAACAGTACTTCTACCTAATATCCTGGTTCCTCAATGCGGAAGCAGCCCGTCGGGATCACTCGCGCAGAGAAGGCTCCTGGAACGCAGATCGAGCGACACAGATCGGGCCAGAGGACAACACGTTCGCCTATATTGCGGCAGTGCTCGATCAGGAGACCTTTGTGTTGCTCAACAGGCAGATGCAGGAGGCGTTCGATAACAAGAGCTGGCAGGACCTGCATGCCACACTCCTTTGTTTCACGCAGATTTTGCTCACTGTGCAGAATATGGCGGAAAGCAAGGACGAAGAAGATCAGGAGATCGCTGAGAATATTCAGAACCGCATTTTCTATGAAGAGTCAACGCATGATCGAATCGTGCAAATCCTTCGTGGTTACACTCATCAAGGATTCGCCTACCTTGATGCTGTGACGGAATGTGTGCATGTCTTCGTCCGGATGCTCGAGCGGTACAGCAAGCAGAATGTCGAAATGCAGATCCGATCGAAGCGAAGAGCGAGAAAGAAGAAACAGCAACAGCCGAATGGTGAAGCCGGCGACGACGCTGAAGAAGCGGCAGAAGATGCTCGCGAAGTGGCCCGAACAGTGTCGGAAAGGAAATTCGACTTTGCGAAATACTCGGTCAAGTTCTTGTCGCAGCCGTGCGTCAACACCTTCATCTCCTTCACGCAATACTACCGTGACCTCACGCCGGTACAGTTGAAGCGAGCTCATCGATACTTCTACCGCTTGGCTTTCAAGCATGAGCTGGCCGTGCTGCTGTTTCGGGTTGATATCCTTGCCCTTTTCCACAAGTTGATCAAAGGGCCAGAAGGACTTGATCCGGCTATGGAAGGTTACAGAGATTGGGAGCAGCTCGTGCAACAGGTCTTCCGTCGATGTATTAAGTGGGTAGAGAGGGAGACTACTGGGCAAGGGTGGCGGGAGGCCTGCATCGTGGAGATGCTTTTCAGCAAAATTCCAAACACACTGTTCTACCTGCAGAACGGCTACGAGCAGGTGGTTGAGAAACGACCACCGCGACCCCCAGCTGAGCTTGAGATCAAGCCGTCGGTATCTGCGGAGCAGCGGATCGCTATCGCCACATCTCTTCTGATTGAACAGGCTAAGGCTGAAGATCTTGACTGGGTGAAGAAGCAGCTGCAAAATGCGGCAGATGAGCGTCAGTCTTGGGAAGACGATCAAGCAGCGCGCATGGGCCTCGTCAGTCTGGAAGATCGAGCGGAAGCTGCAGCTGATGCGCCAGAGCCAGAGGCAGCGCCCACAATCTTCGCGACGCCCGACAACGAGGAGCGAAAAGCTGCCCTCTTCAAAGACAAGCACCTCCGACTTCTACTGACGACCCTCGGGTTCCAACGACTAGGTCTCGCCGACGACGCGGAAGCGGCCTGGATCATCCCCTCCGAACTCTCAGCCTCGCAGCTGAACGATGCACTGAATCAAATCAAAAAGGCCGAGTTTGATCCTCCGACCTTCGAGGATGATAAAACTGCTGCAGATCTTGTTCGGTCGAAGGCAGCCGGGAGAAGAGGTGCCACCTTCAATGATAACGATTCTGACACCGATGCTAGCGGCAGTGGAGGTGACATTGACGAAGCAATGTTCCCGCCTAATCTAAAAGAGAAACGGAAGCGCAAAGACGGTGACGAGAAGCCTACGAAGAGAAGAAAGAGGAATGCAGTGGAAAGAACTGAAGAAGAGCTTGACGATATGAGAAGAGCGCGAGATCAGAAGGAACGAGAGAAGAACGCAAAGATCAAATCAAAACTCTTCATCACGGAATCTGACGACGAGAGTGATGCCGAAGCCGATGCGGAGTTCTTCAGACTAGAAGAGCAGAGAAGACAGAAGACTGCTGGCGTCATCCGCAATGCACTCTTGAAACAGATGGACGATGCTAGAGACGAAGCGGAGAGACAGGTCGATGACATGCAAAAGGGAAAGAAATCAAAGCAGTCGGCTAAGACGGTGGCGAAGAAGGCGGCGAAGAAGGCGAAAAAGACTTCGAAATTCGTTGACAGCGGCGATGAAGACCAAATTATGATCGATGCTGGGGACCAGAGCAGCGACGACGCAGCAGAGGCACTAGTGCCACGACGACGGTCCAGGAAATCCTCACCTCTTGGTGTCGAGTCGAGCGATGACGACGATGAATCGGCTCTGGCCCCAAGGAGCAGAAAGAAGCGCCCCAAGCAGTCATCGCCAATCGAGCTCTCTGACGACAACGACTCTTCTCCTCTCCCATCGGACATGGAAGATGAGATGGACAGGTCTGATCGTCCGCCGCAGAAGCAGAAAGATCTGCCCTTGAAGGAAGTCTCGGCGAACAAGTCGTCTGCGAGGATTGTAGATAGTGACGATGACGAGGAGGAGCAGAATCCTGTCGTGTTGGCGAAACCTGCTGTATCGAGACGGAATGTTCGGGCGGGATTCATTATTGATGATAGTGATGATGAGTAGGAAATATGTATGAATGATCAGCACTGTTTGATAGATTACTGCACGGATGACCGTACCCGGCTCCATCAGTTGCTCTTTGCATGAAGTAGGATAATGAATCTGTGGTGATAGGACATACGATAGCTGCCACTTCCTTCAGCACAGCATTCTTCTCATGGATTGCAGGTGCTTTTCTCTTTCCTCGCCCTATCCTCGCAAAGAGCTGCGCGGCATATTGTTCAATCTCAAACCCCCAAATTTTCTCGCGACAATGGGACACTGTCGTACTGGACGACTTTCTCTGGATCCATGCAGACAATCTCCAGCTCCGACGGCTTAGACGGACAGAGCACGTTGGTCTGTCATAGCCCAGGCCGTTTGCTGACGCTATTGTCTTGCCCACCGCAACCCCAGTATTTGCCTTGTCTTGACTAGTCATAGTCATCTTGGGGTGGAATGAGGTGAAAGAAGTGAATCTTATCTTCGTTCTCATTATCCCATAACATGGCCAAGACTTCAGTGTGGCCTCTGAGCAGGCTTTCCCCGATTTCGGGACCGACAATTGCAAAGAAGCAAAGGACTGAGACTGGTACTATATGTTAGCCATGATGGATTCGAGACAGAAAATATGCGATGCTGGTGAATACCAAATGACAGGATGAACATCGTCGCTAGCGTCGCTACTATGACCGTGAAGATCGTTGCCGCGAATCCCATCTTCGAGATACCGTGTATGCCTTGTGGTTGAGCTGGTCGACGTCAGGCGGTCTGGCGGGCAGTGCTGAAAGGGCAAAGGGGTTTCGCGTCCGGTGTCCTGTAGAAATATCTCCACTGACGACCGGTTTTACGCTTGGGCTATCGCTATCTTCAGGCGCCCTCTCCGCAATCACTTCAGCTGGCAGATGCTCCTTCTCTCGCGTGGAGCACCTGCTCGTGCTCTTCAGCCGTGAGTCGTTGCCTCAGGGACCTGCATCAGGCACGATCGATGCCGCCGCAGCCGCCCGAGCTTGACACTACAACGCGCTAGTTTGCTTTCCGGTGAATTCCTCCACTGACTTCACGCACACCGCAGACTCTTCTTTGGTTGCTCTTTCCCATCCAGATTAATCGTAGCTGCCAGTCCTATCCGCCATGTTGTCGCGTCGAACCGGCTCTCACCGGATCCGAGGCGAGCCTGCCTTTCAATCAACTTCGCAAGCCGACCACGGTATCGGTCTGCCGCCCATGGACCGCCAGCTCCGGTGGCCAGTGTCGAGCCGGGTAATGCGTAGACCGCAGGACAGCATGAGCTTGTGCCGTCTTCTAATCGCTTGTTTTCCTGAAGCTTGTGGGCTTGGAAATCTGAGTTTTCCGTCCCTCGGTCCAAGACGCCTGGCTTCCTAATATAAATCAGCTTAGGCGTCTTGAAGCCCACCTGCTCTACTCTCTCCATTACCTATCGCAATCTGGCCATTCCATTATCTCTCAAAGGGGTGTCCGTCAGCCAGCGGCATAACATCTCCGATAGCACTCTCGTGCAGCGCACTCGCTCCAGGCTGCGCAGTGAGCGGTGCAATCAGCTATCATGGTCAACTTCCACGCTGTCTCTGCCGCCCTGGCAGTCGCGGCCTCCATCCCATATGTGAGTGGGTTGCCAGCGCCCGCGTTCACACACCCAGTCTTCAGACATGGACCACACGTCTCGAATAATTCCATACACCTGCCTTGTCCAACATCAAAATCTCACACAGCAAATGAGTTCAAGACCGCACCCTGGGCGATTGGGTCGAAAGAACACCGTCAAGCGCTGCTTGACGGCCTTCTGATTTGGCATCGCAACGTTTGCGCCAAAAAGGATCCGAGCAGTCAACTCTCGCCACTCAGCCAGGACTCCGGGTGCGCAGACTTGTACAAGGATCTGGAGCCGCTGCTAGCCAGCGAACGCGACGATGGGTCATTCTACTTCCCACAAGGCTGGCCCAGTAAAACTACAGCCCCGAATTGTGGGTCTATCCATGCCATCAACACCGAGGGAATCAAGATGAAACGAAATTGGCATAAGCAAACCCTGAGGCTCATCAAGCAGAGATTGAAGCACGCTGCAGGACAATTCCATCCTTTTTCCCGTAAGGAATCTCGAATGCATCCTCCTGAAAGGCTGATCACCGGCGGCACGAGGGTAGGAAACGCGAATGTGGCTTCGTCGTCGTCTGAACCTAAGGCGCCGTACAACATTGCAACGCACGAGCGTGCTGGTGAGATATCCAGAGCTGTTCTGAACGATTGTCTCGAGAATCAGTGGCCACATCATGTCTGTGTTGCAATGGCCGACAGCTTGCGGAACGGCACTGGTCCTCTGTTGGCCGCCGGCAATGCCTACAACAAGATGCAAGCATCAGGAGGCGGAATCAATTTCATAGCGAAGCTCATACAAATTATTTTCGGCTGGCTGGTCAATCCTGACACATGGAAAAAGCACCATCACGCAAGCAGCAAGGCCAGCATCTCAGCGGCACTTGCAACTTGGGTCGGCCATACTGCCGATGCTCCTCCAGCTCCAGCCTCTCCGAGCGGCAACGACACCTCGACATCGAACAGCACAAGGCCGGAGCCAAAACAGCCAAAGGAGATCAACTATGCCTCCAAGATCGCGAACATTCTCGATGAGTACGCCGAAGGCATGCCAGGGCGAGAATATGGAACGTGGCCTGTTTATTTCACCCCGCTCTTCGACCAATTGAAAATTGACGGCTACGCAAATGGCACTGCTCGAGGAAACCTGACCGCCGAAGGCATGAAGGCTCGGGAGAAGAAGTATACTCCGCTGGCCAGGACGCTGCTCGCACAGACGATTTTCTACCCGTCCACCGAGTGGCTTGGTGGCGTCAACATCTTGTTGCGTGCCATGGAGATCGACGGCCTCGTGCGTGACTTGCGAGGAAAAGCATCTCACCCTAGCTTCAACAAGAGCATGATTCCTCTCACCGGGGCCCGGCCCAGCTATATCAGCGAGTCGACAGCAATCGTGCTCGAAGCGCAAAAGCACGACTATCGTCTCCAGGAAACTCTAGGAAGCTTCGAGCCTCTTTTGAGGGAGCTCAAGAAAGACGGGTATATGCGTCCTGACTCCGATCTCGAAGTGGTAGAGAGAACAGCGATAACCTCGCTGGAACACAAGCTCCCAACACCACAGCAAGAGAAGTACGACAAGTTGATCCTGCAGAGCCATTGGCAAATGTCGAAGGTCAGACCGGTCGGGAAGCACCATCTTCTGACGCCGTATGTGCTTTACCATCACATGGTTCGTGATGAGGTTGCTTCGAGACAGGTGCTGAACGAATTGGAGCTCCATTCAATTCTCCTTTGAAATGTTCCTTTCACTCGCTGAGTGAAGTGGCCCACGTGATCAAAGATGGACAGAGTCGATGGGATGCTCGGAGGCCTTGTTCTCTCAATGCATGCTGTAGGAACCGTGATGTCTCGAAATTTAGGAACGGCGTTCTTCGCCGAGCGTGAGAGAGTGAACGACGCGTTCAGCTTGGGTGACGAGGACCACTAGGATGGACGCATCGGCATTGGCTATGCGGTCGTGGGTTCGCAATAATGCCGGAAGATCTTATCTTTAGTTTGTCTGCTCCTTGTTGATAATATCATGCCATATGCCCTGAGCACTTTCACATCCTGACCTTCTCAATTTGCAGTTGGCAGCTGAGATTCCAGATCGATGCAATACGCCCGGACTGGCCAGCTGGCGTTGACGTCGACGTCAATATCAGTCTCGTTGTTCAATGCAGGAGTCCTCAATAAGAAGGATGTCGGAGCTGGAGGGCGTTGTGCCATGACATGGCAGGCAGGCTTGTTAGAGTGTTCCTCGAGCTCTGTTGTTCGATAACGCATGCTTAGCGCCTCACTCATCATCCACAAAACTGCTCGCCAGTCTGCCGAAGATGGGGACTTCGACGCGATCCAGTGTTTCGGCGTATCTCCAGGCTCCGTAGGCCAGGTATCCTATTAGCACAATGTCAAATACGAAAAGCAGCCAGCTAATGACCGCCGTCCACGAGAAGATGATGTGTACGAGGAAGAGGGCTGAGAAACTGTAGTTTAAAGAATGTGAGTCAGCTCGGTCCCATGACTCCACGCAGTATGAGAACGTTGCAACATACACTAACGCGCTCTGCCACGCGTGAAAGCGTACGTAATCGCTCTTGTGCTCAAAGAGTAGCAGCACCACACCACCGGCTGGCGGAAGCAACAGATAGGCGAGCGTGGATTCCAATGCAATGTTCAAGCCTAACGAGGTCTCGTATATGGACGTGAGACCTCCCCTTCCACCTAACGCGGTATTACCGCCTCCCTCGAGCGCTCGCGAACCAATGTAGTCGTTGTAGTATGGATTGCGACTGGCGCGTGATATTTCTTGCGATTCATCTTCATTCTCTGAGTCCGAGAGGTCTTGATATTGCGAGGGCGAAGGGAGTTTCTGTGCGCGAGCTGCTGCCCAGGGGTCTTCGCGGTCCGCGACCGAGGCGATTGTCGTGCGCGGTTGGCGCGATTGGGGTCCTGGACTGGATGGTGGACTGCGGACAGGCGGAGGCGATTTGGCGCGTTCGGATTCGGGCGGCGACGACTGGTAGGGCGCGAAGTTCATGGCTATCCTGCCTGTGTGAGTGGAAGGTGGCGGTGTATTAACAGCAAGGCAGTAGGCAGACGAATGCCCGGCCTGCATGTTTGGGGACATGAGCTCGAGCTTGTGCACGAGCGCGCGGCCGATACTCGGATAAATTTCGGCAATTTATGTGCAGCGACAATGTTTCCATCTCCAGAATGATTAAGGTTGAGGAAGATCTGTCGTAGGAAGAAATAGGAAGTTCTTGTGGGAATTGCATCCTTGAATCTATGGACTATAGGGAGAGTGCTATGAAGGAGAGACCCAACAAATCGCAATATCATCAAGCTCGTTTCTTCGTGATCATCACACCTCATCGTGTTCTTCTTGTGATTGATTAGATTAGGCTCGTGTGAGAAGTACCATCTTATCTGCTGTTCATATCAGTCAGCGAAAGAGCTTCCATGGAGTAGTTGTGAGCACTTACGGGGAGCACACTAGTCACTGTCATACTTGTTCTGGCCACTAGGCGTGTAACCGGTTCCGGATCCTTGTCCAGTTCCAGGGTGTTGCTGTTCGAGTCCTGAGTTAGAGGAATCTTTCTGGTATCCTGAATTAGAGGAACCCTTCTGCCATCCCAAGCTAGAGGTTCCCTTTTGGTTACCAGTCTCCGAGGTGTCCTGCTGGGATAGAGACTCCGAGGTATCTTGCTGGGAAAGAGACTGTGAAAAGCCCTGCTGGGACCCAGACTCCAAGGAATCTTGCTGGGACTCAGAGTCAGAGGACTGCTCCTGAAGTTCAGAGTTCGAGGAATCGTTCTCATGGCCGCTTAAGCTTCCACCATATCCAGAGCCACTGCCACTGCCACTGCCCCCTCCACCATGGTGAGCTCCACCAGACGTCGCTTTTTTTGGGGACACGCCAGAGTCTGGACCATGAGTGGAGCCACCGCCGCCACCATTGTAGCCTCCGCCAGACTGTGCGAGTTTCTCGGAGCCGACAGTGTTCTGGACAGCTCCGCCGTGCCCCCCTCCAGTGGTAGCTCCCCCGCCGTTCAAGCTGCCAACGTCACCTTCACCTTGGTCCTTGCTATCGCTGAGGCTGGTATTGTCGCTCTCATTGTCACTCTCATCCTCTTCCTCCTGCTTGTTGTAGTTGGAATTTTGTTGGTTGGCAATTTGGTTGACGTTCTGGTTGACGTTCTGGTTGACATTTTGGTTGACATTTTGATTGGTATGTTGACTGGTATCAAGACTCTGAGTTTCTCCTTCATCGTAAGAGCCTATAATGGGACATCATTGGTCAGCGAGTCGTACAGCAGGGAAGCGGGCAGTCGTGCGAAGAGATACGGAACGATGAGTTATTTGGTACAGGCGGATTGGTGCGGCGTCGCCCTGGTGAAAGAGCTCACTCACTCTGATGTCCATGTTGAGGTCCAGCATCGCTCTTCGCCACCGAGCCTGGCTGTTGTGCCACTGGGAGGGCAACAGCTGTGGCAACGAGGCCAGAGGTGAGGAGCATACGCAAGAGCTGCATGTTTTCGTCTGAGTATTATTGCGGTAGGGTGATGCTGCTTTTGTTCCTTAGTGATGGAAGATGTTAACGAGCGCTGGTCGTACTCAGACGGCGGGCAAAGCGACCTCTTTTATGTCCTCGCTGACGAATACATGGCACTGTGTGACTGTGAACTTTCCGAGCAACTTCATAGACCCTACGAATCGAAGCGCTGTCCGATTCGCTTCGAGCTGAGTTCCGGGTCATATTTGGCAACATGGTCGTGGGTCAGCCATGTGCGCATGTTGTTGGGAGCGCAATTGTCGACCTCATGACCGCATTGCATTCCAATCGCGTGCAAAGCATCTCTGTCTGCCGTCAGCCCCGCTGCAACAAGGTAACGTGTTCGGCTGGCCTGTCAGCCATATTGCCGGCATGGCTTGCAGAGCGATGCCCTGATCATGGTTGACAAGTATTTTCTCCTAGCTTGGGATTGCGCGTCTAGCCACCATCAAATACGTCTGTTGCGCTGGCCCAGCGCCGTCTTTTGAATGTTGCGCGCTCAATTGCACTGCGGACTGGAGTGCATTGGCACGATTGTTCCTCGTTGATGGCGATGAGTAGGGTTACGATGAGGATGTGTTGGTCGACGAACAAGGTGCCTGACGAGCAAGTTCAAGGTTGACTTCCCTGCGAGCCATGTTCCTCACTGTGTAGGACTCATTCGTCCTCAGACGCAGTGACCTGTCATACGGACACGAAGTCTGAGAATAGCATGCTGGACGAAGAAGGGCAGAGAAAGGTTGAGCTTCGTGAGGTCCGAAAATCGAACATTCTAATCGTCAGTGCGTCCAGAAAAACAGTGGTGGCAGGTGCGAGCCTGTATTCATGCTGGTCTCTCGTTCCGGGGAAACCTTAGCGACATGCCCGATTCTTCCAGGAGGTGGTGCGGCACGTTTTCAGGGCTGTAAAGTTTCTGACTGGTCAACATTTGTATGCAAGACGTGTCGTTTTCGTTTTCGAGCTTGAAAGAGCTTCGACTGCAGCAGAGAGTATGGCGTGACCGATCGTGGCCATTTGCAATCGACGTTCAGGCAGTGCTATTTGTAGGCGGCAATGTGTCAAACTGCCGTTGGGCATTGCGCTAAACACTCATCATTGGAAATTTCCCAGAGTTTATGTTCTTCACACAGGTCGGTTCTCATAGCGCTTGATGTACGACATGTGGAGGGAGGGGTTCGGCCGGCAGCTCGAGAATAGCACTCGAGAAGGTGAAGAGAAGGGGAGAGTCGCTCCACGAAAGGCCTGCGAAACCGCTGGGACGCCAAGCTTTACAATACTTTGCACGGCTCTGTGGCTTATGTGTTGCAGCTACTTACTCACTTCACCTCCTGTCAGTGACCCGCTCAATCAGTTCGAACGCCCTCACATCTGCGTCGATGGTCTGCCATCGATGAAGCCGCCAGACCTGAATGATACAGACCCGCTAAGTGCTCCGATTGCCGAAAGAATACATTGTGCGCAGACAGATCATAGGCCGTCGCGAAACGTAAATGTGCTTCGCACACATAGGCTGCTGTGTGCTATCTGTCGTACTGCCCATGTTTGAGCGGTGTAAGCAGGATCTCTTTGCCCTCGCTCTGTTGACCCACTTCTTTTTAGACGTTCGAGGAGGACCTACTATTTGGGCAGCGGTAGGTCGACGGTAACGCGACAATCCGGCCTTTCTAATGCTCTATCACGCCACCATGATTAATTCACATTCTGCTTCACCAGAATGTCCAGTATAGCGATCTGTACCTTTCCACCACGGGACGGCTGGCTTTGCACTCTATCATTCCAGCGGCGAGATGATGTCATCATAAAAAGCAATGCGACAATATCTTGCGATCTCAATCGTTGCATCGTGGCTTTCAGCGACCCGTTGCTGTGTCATCCCGCAACATTGTAATCGACTTCTTCAGACTGTTTGTTAGGACGGGGAGATTTTCAAACGCGAGAGTTGAGATACGTCGTCGTGGCTTCCAGATGTACAGAGAGCTAGATGCTACACGTAAAGAGATTCGGCTTCTGAAGCTAGAGCCGGGTGCACAGAAAGAAGAACTACATGGATCGTTCGAATATACCTGCCTTCCTACCCCACATCGACATTATGAGACAGTCTCTTATGCCTGGGGAGATGCCTCGACCCAGAGTCGGATGGTTTTGTCCGGCCGTAGTCTGGACATCCCCACAGGTGCAGAGGCTGTACTGCAGAACTTGCGCTATTCGAATAAGCCCAGGCTATTGTGGATCGACTCTGTCTGCATTAACCAAAAGATACAGCGGGAGCGGGAGGCGCAAGTGGCACTTATGCACGAAATTTATGGTAGGGGCATGCAGAATTTGATTTGGCTCGGGCCTGCGAACGAGAGTACGCCGGCGGCTATGCGCTCGATTGAATTGCTCGCTCGGGAATTCAAAGACGCTACCAACGATCTCGACGATATCAATTCCTTTGTCAGTGGTCAGCTGGCAACGACAGCCTTCAAGTCAACAATCGATTCACTGGCTACGCTTGAATTGTACGAAAGTCCATGGTTCAAGCGATTGTGGGTCGTACAGGAAGCATGTCTCTCTCCGCATAGCATTTGCCTCAAAGGCTCCTTCGAGATAAGCTTAATCCACGTTCTTAGGGCTGCGTGCGTTCTGAATCGAGGAGGCCATTTCTTGTCAAACGAATGGCGCCGAACACCACATTTGCGTGCATTGACTATGGCGGGCCTTGTCGATGGCGTTTTCACGCCTTTCGTCCCACGCTCTCCCGGCGCGCTGCAAAGTCTTATCACCGAGATGAGTTGGTTCGACTGTACAGATCCAAGAGATAGGGTCTATGGTGTGATCGGCTTGTATCGAAAACTCTCGACGAGAGTGGAACTGCCGCAAACCTTGGAACCGGACTACAAATCGAATACGGAAAGCGTCTGGCAGAATGCGACAAGACAAGCAATTATTGACAAGAATTCTCTGGATATCTTACGCTACGTATCGCCCTTTCGCGACAATACAAAATTGGCAAGTTGGGTACCAGAGCTTTCTGCCAAGAGAAGTGGCTGGCTACCGTTCCCGAATTTCCTCGTTGCGGACAACAACGAGCCTATGAAACTTAATGACAACACAAGCTCGCAAAGTGTACTTACAGTCAATGGCTTTTGTGTTGACGAAGTACAGTGTGTGAAGCCTGCACTCTGGCAGACACCTGGGTCACATCGCAACGCTGTCGAGATCCTCGCTCGCCTGAGCGAGATTGAAGAGCTTATTGCAGAGGATCCCCAACGGATCGACTCAATAGCCTGCACAATGCAGATGGGCGCAGACTCTTTCAACGGTATTTTGAGCCGCGATCGTACTACTGTTGTATACATGCACATGAAGGAGTACTTAACTACTCACGACACTCTTCCAGACGTTAGCTCGCCCAAGAATGAGAACGAGCAAGATATCATCAACCTGTTGACAAACATTCACATGCGAGGTCGGCAAAGGTCTATGTTTCGGACCAAAACAGGCTACCTAGGCTTAGGAGTGACGAACATGCGCCCAGGAGACATGGTCGTGATCCTCTTTGGAAGCAACAGTCCTGCTATTCTTCGACCGATCTTGGGCATGGAGTCTTATTACTCGTTCATAGGCCTTGCCTTCGTCGATGGCATAATGGGAGGCAGCCTGGTCGAGGAGCACCAGGTATCGAACAGACCTGACACAGCTTTCCACCTGAAATGATGGCTCACGGCGACGCCTGGGTAGATGTTGAGCTGATACCAGATTATGTGGGCCATGGATCGTGGTTGACATTGACCAGAGGCTTGCGAGGTCATGGCTCCATGGAACGGCTACTGTCAATACCTTAGGCCAGGTCTTGGCATCATATTGGTATTCCAGCGAAATCAATTTGTACAGCTATGATTTACGATCGTTTTGTCGACAGTCAGGCATTCCAATAGAAGAGAGCGACCTGCATAAGCTTTTCAACTACTGTTTCTCAGTACATTAGGAACAATGAAAAGCCCATCACAAGAGCTTTGATCTGCAGTGCAACGTGACGTGAGTAGTATCTCATCATTGGCAGACTGCTGGCCATACACCACACTTCAGGATCTAATAGCATGCGCTGTCAGGCGTCGTTACTCACAGAAACCCGTCAGCGTAAGTCAAGCGATACGTGGGCCTGTGAACTGAAATCTCAGCCATCACAAACGGCTGTCGGCAACAGTGACTTCGCTGGGCAGCGGCACAGCTGCATCAAGTGTTGATCAGCCACCATTACTCTTGTCTGAAGGTCGTGTCGTTCTCACAAACGGTGATTTGTACCCTGCCTTCTAGCGATTCCACAAAATCGCGTCGCCATCTGCCATGTCGAACTTCATTCTCAAGACCCACCCTAAGCGGCCGCAAGAGCTGCTGCTTGCTCTTGACACATATGGGGCCGGAAAGGAGGTCTCTAATTCCGTGACTGATCCGCAACCCATCGCCGGGTCACGCGTGGCACAGGATTGTTGGCAGTTGCCCGGCTTGATTATTATCGATGATCCTACAGCGCTGAAAATGCTCGGGGAGAAGATGTCTCACGACGGTGTTGATGGCAGCATCACACTGAGCACAGACCAGGACGAGAGCATTCTTCGATTCGCATCCATGGCGATACTGGAAGTCGGAATCTTGGCACCTATCACACTGGAAGATGAGCTGACTCTCGAGGAACTCAATGGTGGAATTGATGGTCCAGTCCTTTCTTCACTGACAAAATCTTGGCGTGAAGCTTTTCGCTCTCTGCCCGAGAAGCATGCGATTCAATGCGTACGATTCAATATGCGCTGCCAGCAAACTCACGAGCCTAGATACATTGTCCGCTTACTTCAGGAAGTCAGTACAGGCATGTATATGAAAGCAAAAAGGGCAATGGGTCGAAAGTTGGTCTTCGAAGCCACCGGCTGCAAAAACGATGCGAAAAAGCGTTGGCTGGAGGCAAGCTTACCCGGAGCGAAGGACAAGCAGAGTATTTGACTGAGGAGTGTACACTTTGGAAGACGAATGCATTCCCTTCCTTTTGCTAATCGCGCATGGCGAAGTCCCTTTACTCATGCCTGGTGCCACAGACATCACTTCACATGTGTTTGAGCAACCAAAGGCAGCCTGCTGTGCGGGGCATGCAGTCGCAAACAACCTGGCGACTTCAGACTCGCGTGCTGAATATGCCGGTTTGTGACCAAGCTGAAAGTTGCGGTGAAGCACATTGGCTCCAGCGCTGCACCTCTGACAGTCGTGCAAGAATCGAGCCTGGGCAAACGTGAAGTGGGTCGCTCTTGTTTAAGATGCAGTGGAGCAGTTGCGCCATTTACTGAAAGGCGGCCATGAGGTGGTGAACGCGCCCATTTGGTCGTAGATCCTTTCGAAGCTGGGAGTGGTAGCAAAGGCTGACTTCGAGAGCTGCCAATCAAGAGGCAGCAGAGATAATTGCTGCGCAACGACACCTTCTCAGCCGAACCTCTCCCTCGCCAGACTTCTCAACATATCCATCGTCTTCTCCTCTTTCGCCCTGACGCCCTGCATCCTCTCCTCCCGCTCCGCCATTCTTGCCCGTAGTGCTTCTTCTTTCCGCACTTCCCTTTCAGACTTCACCTTTTCTCTCCTCTTCAACTCTTTTTTAAACTCATCTTCACCACCTCCCATCATTTCCTGATCATTGACTTCGACATCACCGCCATCCTTTGCTTCACGGAATGCATGCAAGGTAGAGGTTTTGTCGGCCTTTTTCTCAAGTTGTCGCTCGCGACTGCCCGGGTCGGCGCGGGGAGCGAGTTCTTCCAGGCGGTCTTTTTGGAGGTTGCGGTCGACTTTACGGGAGTATTGGAGGTCGGTGCGGGAGTTCTGGTGGGCTTCTGAGATGAGCTCTTCTCGGTGCTGGAGGTCTTGGAGAGAGGGTATGCTTGCTCCTAGCGTACGACATTCTCTGTCAGGGAGAGCGGGGCCGAACCCGTCCTCATCGCTATCTTCCTGGGCATCTTCTACGCCGCTGACTCCAACTTGTAGTGGTCGCGGATGTATGGGAGCGTCCATCTGTGTCACCAGCTCTGCTCTGTCTCGCTCATTTACAGTTGGTCGATTTTTCCACCTGTCCTCTGCTCTCCATCTCGCCTCGGGATCGTACCAGCCTTCTGCCAATTCTCCTCTATTCCACTTTCCCAGAAAGCTCTTCCATCTGCCTCGCACTTCGGTCTCGCTCAACTCGTTGATGTCGATCTGCTTTTGGACGTCCAGGTAGCGAGCGAAGAGTCCTTCATATTGCTTGAAGTCATGCTTGTGGAGAAGCTCGGCTTTGAAGGGCAGCTTGACCGACTCGCTGCGACTTGTGGTACTGCGATGGTGGTCGCGGTGGTGTTTGCGGTGCGGTGAACGCGAGCGAGGCCGCTTCACTTCGTCCGATCGGGCATAATAACGATCAGGCGAGCGTGACCGCTTTCTGTGATGGTCAATGTTCCTAGAAGTCATGGCAGTATTGTAGCACGAAGTGGAAGTCACGACGGAAAGCGGCCGCTGCCTAGCTTACTCGGCTCGCATGTCATGTGAAAGGTGGATTGCACACGCACGCTGCACTGCACTGTGCTACTTGATGCCTCCACTACCGCGGAGATTCCAGTCTGGTGCGGCACGCGTAAGTCAGTCTTGCATTTCGACGATGGGACGTGTGCGGCAGTTGCACTGTCAAGACGTCCGGCTCACAGCCCGGACCACAGCAACGAAGCAACGGGAAATCGAGCGATTTGCGTGGACAGTGCATTGCAAGACATCATTGCGGTGACAGATGCCGCCATGTTTGTTGGCTGTGCATGCTTCGAATCCAATCACGTCGGCTTGACAACACGTCGATGCATGTGCTGAGCGTGGCCACTGCGTTCTGTCCGCCCGCACAGCTCGAACAAGGAACAGGCTCAATGGCTGCTGCAACGGCTCGGGAAAGCGGAGAGGTGAGCATCAGCAGGCGAGGACGAACGAGCTTCACAATGAACGAATGCGCGGCACACGGCAGCATGGCAGAGGGCAGACGGTGATGCAGTTGAGGGTGACGATGTTGGCAGCTTGGCGGAGCGGTGAGTGGGTCGTTCCCCCGCGAGGTTCGTGCCAGACCAAGTCTCGGATGAGTCGCTGCAGACGGCGCCCAGACAACGTGGTTTCTTGTGGCGTGGCGGGACGTTTGCTGTGCCCATCAATGTCGAGGATGAGGAATCGCATGGGATAGGGAGGACAGGACCAGGACATGCATGCTTCGCCGAGAGCTGGACTGGACTGCACTGAACGTGCAGAGCGAAAACTGAGGCATATACCGCATTGGACGCAAAACCACGCGCTCGCAGCGGTTGCGGCATTTTGACAATCGTGGGCGTGTGATTGGGTATTGTCGGCACAAGAGTTGGTGGCTCGCATGGACTAGTGTCGATCGAGACTATCACCAGGTACACCAGTCGTCAAAAAGGCTCTGATCTTGCGCCCTCGCCTTTTGCATCACTTGACCACGCAAAACACTGGGTCCCAACCCATTGCTGCCGCTGCCACCTGACGTGCCATTGCGTGCTGCCTCTACTGTCCTCCCAACAACCACCACCCTCCCCCCCTCCGCCTCCGCACCTCATTCTCTCCCTCTGCTCGTCTTATCTTTTGCTTGATCTCTGTATGCGATCAAATGTAAGCCAATCACCAGACTGCAGGCCGCTCTCGCGCGGTGCCCTGCATGGCCGCATTGGACGCTTTCTTCAGCAGCAGCACGGCCACGAGCTCCCCGAGGACACACGACACCGGCACGACGGCGGGCGGCGAGCATGGCCAGTCCACGCCGGGCTGTGAAGAAAGGCAGCCCAGCGTACGGCACATGTCTCACCACCCGCTTCCAGCCTGAAGCTCGAATTCCGCGCTCGGAGCTCCCGCGCCTGCGCTGCGCTGCTGACGTTGGCCTTTGTCTCCGCCGCCCTCACGCTCTGCGTCCACTCGGCTCCTCCTGGCGTTGCCGTATGCGCATGCGGGAACGCAGAGCCCGACTCACTAACACTTGTTTCTAGTGATTCGCCCTCCCACCCTCGTTCACGAACGACACCATGTCTACGCCCTCTATTCCTCCCCGTCCGCAGCGCAATGCTCAGCAAAACGGCCAGACGGCAGTCCGCAGCGACCAGCCGCTCGTGCCTCCGAGGCCCCTCCGCAAGGCGGACCCTTCGCCCACTCGCTCGCCATTGAACTTCCCGCCCTCTGCCATGGCCAATCGCCCGCCTCCGAAAAGAACGAGTCAAGAGCTGCCTCGCAGGCCCCCGAGCGTGTCTCTGCCAACTCTCGGCCACGAGGGAGATGAATACTCCAGCCTGGATCAGCTTCCCGCCGAAGCCAAAGCAGACAATGCAGAGCAGACGAGAAACATTGCGGCAGACTTGCCCATGCACCAGCCCAAGGCATCTGTGCCACAGTCGACAGCCACGAAAAATATTTCCAAAGTCACGGATACCGACTCCACCACAGCTGCGGGGCTCGGCATTGGCCGCTCAAAACCCGCAGACGATGTGCATAAGATGCCTCCTGGGGACTCTTCGCCCGCCTCGCCCTCCCGCATCACTCGTGTGACCAGTAATACGAGGCGGGCTCCCTCTACCGAGCCTCCCAACATCCTGCGTACCAAGGCAAGCTTCAACCGCTCCTCTCAGAGCTTGGGTTTGGAACGCCAGACGTCTCGTCCTGGTAGTGTATATGGCGACGACACCGAGCACGGCATCCCAGAAATTGGCCAGCAAATTCCGTTGAACAGATTTGCTGGCGACGCTCAAGCGCCTACTCCCGGCTCTGGTCAAAGTGCACACGCGCCTGGAATCGGCTTCTTCAACGACGGCTCGGCCAAGCAGCACAAGAAGAAGCATTCGAGACAGGAATTCTTGACTCACGATAGCTATGGTCTCGAGCACGACGAGGATCATGCAGATCAGTTCGAGAGAGAATGGATGAGGAAACATCCTCAAGAGGCGGCTAGAGAGCAGATTTACCGCCATCTGCCAAAGCCTGAAAGCGCCTTGAGTAGCGAGCAATTGAATAGAATTGTGCACAGCAACGACTCTGGTGAGCCTCGCATACTCCTCAGCTTTGAGCCAGCTAACCCCACATCCAGGCGCCGCGCCCATGCCCAGCACCCCAGGCGAGGAAGATGCCATCCAAGAGTACCTAGCTCGCATGTCTCCCCAGGTCTCCCACGACCAGCGCACCTCCAGCAACGATGCTACCCTCGCTTCGCCCGTGCGGAAGACCTTTTCGAGGAGTTTGCATCCCGATGATGCCGCCGAGGACGATCACCAGGCTGCGAGAAAGCTGCACCGATACGACTCCGAAGACGAGCATACACAGCGTGATGGCACCCCGATTCTTGCCGCTGACGAACTGATGAAGCGTCCGGGCAGTGCTTTCATGCCTGCTGCTGTGGTTCCTGAACCGCGCGCCGATGATGACTATTACTATGAAAGTGGTGGTGAGCACAACAGCCGTCGCAGTAGTATGCACGTGCCCAGTCGTCCATCAAGTCGGCCCGGTAGTGTTCACGGCGCTCAGAATCTGCATGGCTACGGGGGCGGATCTCTGCATCGTTTTATCTCGCACGAAGAGGTGCACCACTCCGGCAGTGGCACTCCTCTCGAAGAGATCGAAGAGTATGAGCCGCTGTTCCCAGAAGATGACGGGAAAGCGGAGAAGCCCAAAGCAATCAAGAAGCGACCTGATCTCGCGGCCATGCATCATTTCCCCAGTCAAGACGTGTGGGAAGACACGCCGGATTCGTTGCAGTATCTCGCAGAAGTGTCCACTCCTGAGCTGGAGCGACAGCAAGAGGCTATCGACGCGGACCGAGCAGCCGGTGCCGTATTCGAGACACCAGAGCAAGAGCAGGCGCGTCAACGTGCAGGGCCGGACATGACGAGTAAGGAGAAGACCTTCATCTCTCCACACTTCAAGCCTGGCGTCATCGAAGAGGTCAAGGCCGCACATCGACCCGGTGCACATCGTTTCCCCAGCTCCGATGTGTGGGAAGACACGCCGAGCAGTATGTTGGGCGAGACCACAGTCAATCTTCCTGATATGGATGACGTGAGAAGTCCACCTGAGGAGCGGGCTACCACCTCCGCGCTCCCGTGGAGCCAGGATGACATGGATGCCCGTGCCACTACTGCTGGTGGAATGGGCAAGCCATCGATACCTTCCCGACCACAGCGACCTTCGAAATTGTCGGCCGAAAAGAAGCCGGGTGACGAGCAAACGAGTCCCACGAAAACGAAGCCGCCGGGTGTCCCAGCAAAGCCCAGTATTCCGGCTCGACCGACGCGATCTGCCCGCGAGGGTGACAGCGACGAGATTGTTACCTCGCCACCTCAAGCAAAGGCGAAACCCGCGGTTCCAGCACGACCCGGGTCCAAGATTTCAGCTCTTCAAGGCAACTTCTTGAGCGATTTGAACAACCGCCTGAAGCTTGGCCCGCAAGCCATCCCCAAGAAGGAAGAAGTACCAGCCGCCAGCGAAGAAGCCGTCGAACGAGAACCTCTTGCGGACGCACGCAAGTCCCGCGCCAAAGGTCCCGCACGCCGCAAGCCCGCCTCTTCGTCAGATCGCAAGCCTTCGCATACGTTCGCCATGTCTCCACTGATCACCTGTTGGACGATTGACGAAACGGATGAATTGCAAGTGCAGAATGAATCCGAAAAGGAGAACGCTGATCCTGAAGCTGAGACGGAGAAACTATTGGAGGCAAATGAGAAGACGAATACGGATTCTGCTGCTCCTCCTGCGAGGGACGTCGCGGCAGAAATCAGCAAATCCCGTCATCCTTCGGAAACCGCACAATCGCATGCGGAATCGGCCGAGGCTTTGAAAGCTGCGATTGCTGAGGCGGGTGCTGGGCCCAAGGTAAATGCCATTGAAGAGGAGGCTGCCGTAGCTGAGACTCCAGCGGAAGAGAAGAGTACTGTATTGGAGACGACGGGAACTGTCAAAGCAGGCGACATTCCTGGTGGGTTCCCGGGTGAAGACGCTGAGGGAGAAGTGGTTGTGAAAGAGAGTAAAGACGTGGCATGAAAACTCAGAGTCATGGTGCAGGAGTTGGAAATAAATAAAAAGTTGGTCAGTTAATGAGATGTCGACGTATTAGCATTGTGTTGTGTTGATGTCCGGTGCAATGTCTCAGGCTAGTACCGATCTAAGCTGTGTGCATCCACGTGGAAGCAGGACTGACCAGAGCACGTGGAGCAGGATTGCCATCACTCACTGATGAGGACGGAGAAAGTGACATTCATCTTTTCAGTCTGATGCCGAGTTCAATTGCAATTCGTTGGACAAGTCGGCGTACCTGTTCAGACAAATGTGTTGTCTCCTGCTTGAGACTACCCTGTCTCTCGCGCTTTGCTTTCTTCTCCCGTGCATCAGCGACGTTCACGATGTTGGCCAAGATTGTTAAATAGTGTCAGCGCCTGGTGCAGGGCAGGCTTTCATGATTCTGCACTGTCGATGCTAGAGCACGTTTATATATGTACAGAATTAGAGCAGAGATGTCCGCGTGTCTATCGCCAATGGCTCCCACGCTTTGCAATGCAAGTGTTTTTCTTTTGTGTTCATACGGTATGACCCTCTTCATCAGCCGTCTTTCCTGATGCCATTGCATTCCCGCTGCCCTTAATATGGGCTTGCCGCAGCCTGGCAGGCCTTGAGCTGATCCAAGTACCATCCACAGATGGTCAAATTTCCCTGATTCTCGTCCATGCACCTCTTGAACCCCTGCACTTCGTTTCCGCAAACCGTAGGACCTTGTTGCTGTTGCTGGGCGGAATACTGATATGCTTGCTGTGCTTCCTGCGCCTGCTGAGGAGATGCAGCTTCTTGCACTGGAGTGCTGCTTCCGCCACCAAAGAAACCGCCAATGGCATGACCGATGGAGGAGCCGACTGCTACACCGCTGCACACTGAACGTTAGCATCCATCTTGCGTATAGTACATTGCAGAAGCATGGGCGAACTGGAGACTTACGCTGCTGTGCTCGCCATTTGACCAAAGAGACCCGGTCCCTGCGATGCGGCGGGCGCTGGTGGAGGTGCCTGCTGCTGGTGAGGTGGTGCGGCTGCTGTGCTAGCGGGTCGTGTTTGCTGTGGTGATGGAGGTGCCGGCCGCGCTGGAGCAGCGACTGGACGGCGGGGGGCCGATGGGGCTGGACCACGAGATTGACGAGGCATGTTGTGTGATGTTCTGAGGTACGTCGATGATGACCGCGCGGCTGGTTCTTGTTGCGTCGGAGCTGAGGTTGCTGATGGCAAAAGATGAACCAGCACTAACAGGCAGTATAGAAGTCGCTCGAAGTCCCAATCACGTGATACGGCCGATTCCCGAAACCGTGTTGCCATCGTACTACGGACTCATCGATTGTGAAAGGAATGCACAGAGGATGAGCAGGATGCAAGCACGAACATGGCACGTATGTGGATAGATAGCGAAAATCGGACATCAACCAGATTCAGAACGATTTCACTATCTACAGCCAGCCGGCAGTTGGGCGTTTCACAACTGACGGCTCACAGCTTGAGCCGGCCGAGGTGACGGCCTGAGAGAGCTGTGATGACCTTCAGACACTGTCGTCTGGTCCATTGTTGCAGAATGTGAAGGGTATCATGCTTCTGCTATCCATTTCTCCCCCTCACATCCGGTGAACCATTCAAAAGTCTTCACATACACGCACAACATATGAACCGGGGAAACGCCTCATGAACACCGGTGCATGAATTGCAGCTGGTACAGATCTCGCGAACTGCACGGTCTATTCTCAATCGCTAACTTTCGTTCTGCCTGCTGATTTCGACGGTCGATTTTCGAAAGGGACGAAACATGGTGGAAGTCGAATTTGGTGACCTAGCAGGTGGTCATTGCGAAAAGGAGCGTGTTGCGAAGTCTGATAACGCTCACTTGCTGACTTGCTCGGCGGCGGCGGCAAGCCAATCGGGGGTGGAAGTCGTGCCTCACAAAATGGTGCACTTGGGCTTCTTGGTGGGCTTTTGTTGCCTAGGGCTGATAACGGCTCTATTACCAAGTGTTAGGAGTGAGTCGCAGCATGAGGGTGCGCCGCAAAGGGGCGACTTTTGTGGTTACTAACTTGATTGCTTCATCGAAAACGCTCTTGAGATTTCTCTGCGTAAGAGCGGAGCACTCGAGATACTTCACAGCTTTGATGTCCTTGGCGACTTGCACTGCCTGCTCGTACTGAATCGGTGCCATCTTCCTTTGTCGCAATTGCTCGCGCACTTCGGGGTCGTCTCGCAAGTCAAGCTTGGTGCCTACGAGGATAATGGGGGTACCAGGTGAGTGATGCTCGATTTCAGGATACCACTAAATTGCCTGTCAGCCATGTCCGGTGCACGGGGAAAGGTCGTGTCTCACCTTGGCCTTGACGTTGTCGAACGAGGAAGGGCTAACGATCGAAAAGCAGATGAGGAATACGTCGGTCTGAGGGTATGAGAGAGGACGCAGTCTGTCGTAATCTTCTTGTCCAGCAGTATCCCAGAGCCCCAGACTTATGGGCTTGTTGTCGACCATTACGCTCGCAGAGTAATTATCGAAGCTGTTATATGGTTAGTCCAGCCAGCCCGTAACCTGTCCGACAGCCGCGACCTACACTGTGGGGATATATTCGCCAGGGAAGGCATTCGTGGTGTAGGATATCAGCAGACATGTCTGTCGGATACATCAGTCGCGGTGTCTCGCCCATCCTCGGAGAGCTCCATACCTTGCCGACTGCTCCGTCCCCCGTCACGACGCACTACTCGAGCTATCAGCGAATATCCACAGCGCCGTAGCGCGCGCATGCTGCCACGCACCTTCAGTGACTGCGTTGCTTGAGCTGCCATTGTTCCCCCTTCTGATTCAGCAGTTGCCGCTGACTCTTGCTCCTATCGTAGATTTTCGCTGCGTCGCACGACAGTAGCTCTGACTGCGCACACGTCGGTCCGCGGATCGTCGAATATCGAGTGCGTTGCCGTTTCGTGTGTTGCAACACCAAAAGATGGGCTCTGGTGCTGTTTGTGGCTGGGACTCGGTGTGTTTTCCCTGCTCGTTCGGTTCAGGCAGAGTCGCCACGTGCAGACCCGATCAAGATGTTCGATCCGACAGCGCCCAGCTTCGTCGATTGCACGGGCCGGAAGGGTTACCAGGCTGCGATATGGTGATGGTTGTTGGGTTCTGGATGAGCAGTGAATAGCGCGCGGGCGTGGTTCGTCCGAGCGCGATTGGCGATTGGAAGAGGAGATGTTGAGCGCGGCGCGGGGCGATTCCGAGTGGATCTTCGGGGGTGTCGTGTCGTGGTGTCGTGTCGGACTTGCACACAGCGACAACACACACGGACAACTCGTGATGCAGCGGCGGTGATGGGGCACTCGTGGTCAATGTCACGGAGGCGGAGCGAGGAGTAGCAGCAGCAGCGGCGGTGCGGTGAAAGTAATGTGGCAGCTTTGCAGGCTAATGCATCGCCCAACAGCCAAGCTCCACTCTCGACGAACCCATGCACACGCCCGTCGACCTCACTTTGTGGAGGAGCTCAGCGCTTAAACAACCACACGCCCTCACGCTGCATGTCCTCTCTGGGCCAACCAACGCTGCATGTCAACGTTATTCGTCCAGTGCTGCAGCTGCATCGCGGCATGCGACCACTTGGCCTGCTGCAGCGTGAACCTGAACTGCCGCGACCACCGGTTGTGCCTCACTCGTTGCCGAACAAGACGCCGACGTGGGGTCCGCCGCACGCCAACAGCCATCGTCGTGATCCACCGACCAAGTGCTATAGACAGGGGTGGCATCAAGTTACAGATACAGTACTATACATTGCGAGATTCATCTGAAGACCATGTCCCAACCGCCGGGTTGCTGGGTGGCCCGTATCTTGTGAGAGCCGGCCTGTCAGACCGTCCACGTCAACTTGTGCGTCGACGACAGCAGTAACCCAGTCATGCCTCTGGGCACGCAACGGATCTTGAATTCGAGAGTGGAGATGTTGTTGGCTGAGCGTCCAAGCCCTCTTCACGACTTCTCGACTTCCTTCTTCAACATCTCAATCTTCTTCCGCAGCTCCACCTGGTCTGCATTACCCTTTGCCTCCTGCTTCTTCTTGTCCAACTCAGCCAGCTCAGCCATCTTCTCCACGATCGTAGTGCGCAAGTCTCCGACACCGTCTTTCCTGCTCAACACCTCCGCCATCCATTGCTCGATCTCTTTGTCCGCCTCTGTATCCCCAGCATACACATCATAACCGACACCTTCCCGAACCCAGTCCCGCAGATCCTCCACGTCTCCGATGTTGTTCAACTTCATGAATATTCCCGTTCCAGCCATGAAGACGCTGAACACAGACAGTGTCGCGAGACCAAGTGCTTCGGCGGCATCGAGACCTCCTTCGGCTTTTGGCGGAGTGTTGGACGGCGAAAACGTGGGCATTTCGATTTTGCTGCCTCCTTTCGTTGTCGTCTGCTTGATCATTTGAGGGTAGGCGGCGAGATACTTCCTCCTCAGCGCCCGGCGTGTCACAACCGCTGATAGGAGAGTGAAGGCGAGGCCGCCGTACAGGAGCGCATTCTGCCGGCGAGCTCGTGTGGATGCATCGGCTCGTTCTGTGTACTTGGGTCCTAATGAGGACGAGTGTGATGCTGCATTTAGAGGATCAGGTGTTGCCGCTGCTACCGCATCAGCCTGTTGCGGGCGTGACTGGCGAATGTCACCGGGCGCGAAGTATTTGTCCCACCACGACATCCATGCGGCCTCTTTCGATGGATGCTGAAAGTTTAGGTCTGCGCCGCAGGTGACCGGCGAACAAAGTCGGAAACAATCGGCTTTCCGAAGCACGTCGGACCCTGCGTCGGCGTCGGCGAGCCATGACCAAGAACAATCACCTCAACCGCCACTGGACTTCTCTTCTGCTCATCAACACCACCCCTCGCCCACAACAATGGCTGCTCTGCGCCCCGCATCTCGCCGTCTGCTCTCACAGTCTCTACTCGTCCCACAAAAGCGGTCCTTTGCGACTGCAGTCGCCGATCAGCCTCCGCCGACCACGACACCGCGCCCCGCGACATCTTTCACGGACCGATTGAATAATGGCCCGTCCTTTGGCGACTTCGTCAGCACGCCGAAAGAGACGGTGCTCACATCAGAAGAGCTTTACGAGCTCCGCGAAGTAGAAATTGGCCCTGCCGGACGCAAACGCAAACATACTCGACTGCCCGAATGGCTGAAAACGCCCGTGCCATCGAATAACAACTACAAGAAGATCAAGTCGGATCTGAGGGGTTTGGGCTTACACACGGTGTGCGAGGAGGCACGATGTCCGAACATCAGCGACTGCTGGGGCGGGTCGAACAAATCTGCTGCAACTGCAACTATTATGTTGATGGGCGATACGTGCACGAGAGGATGCAGATTCTGCTCCGTGAAGACAAGTAACAAGCCTCCCCCACTGGATCCTCACGAGCCAGAGAACACCGCTGAGGCGCTGAAGAGGTGGGGTCTGGGTTACGTGGTGCTGACATCTGTGGATCGGGATGACCTGGCGGACGGAGGTGCGAGGCATTTTGCTGAGACGATCATGAAGATCAAGCAAAAAGCGCCACACATGCTTGTTGAAGCGTTGACAGGTGACTATGCCGGTGACTTGGAGATGGTCAAGCTGGTCGCTCAAAGTGGACTGGACGTGTATGCGCATAACATGGAAACAACAGAGGAGCTGACGCCGATTGTTCGGGATCGGAGAGCCAAGTTTAGACAATCGCTCGCTGTGCTTGAAGCCGCAAAGGCGGCGAAGCCCACTCTCATTACGAAGACGAGTATCATGTTGGGACTCGGCGAGACTGAGGAGCAGCTTTGGAATACGTTGAAAGAGCTGAGGAAGGTGAATGTGGACGTTGTAACCTTTGGACAGTACATGCGGCCTACGAAGAGACACATGAAGGTCCATGAGTACATTACACCGGACGCTTTTGAGCTTTGGCGACAGAGGGCCTTGGACT
This sequence comes from Cercospora kikuchii, assembly GCF_019650295.1. Lineage (NCBI taxonomy): Eukaryota > Fungi > Ascomycota > Dothideomycetes > Mycosphaerellales > Mycosphaerellaceae > Cercospora > Cercospora kikuchii. The sequence continues at coordinate 607,172 of NW_025408587.1, forward strand.
TGGGTTTCTTGTACTGCGCTTCTGGGCCACTGGTGCGGAGCTCCTACAAGGCAGGCGAGGCGTTCATTGAGAACGTGCTGAAGAAGAGGGCGAAGCATGATACGCTGCTGAGTGCAGAGAGTGTCGGGAGATTTGCGGACATGAAGGTGGCGGAGTGATGAGGTGTGTAGGGGGCATTTGGAAGGAGTTTGGGCGGCATCAGGTGTGCATTGCGAGGTATTTGGGTGGTAACCAACCTACTTATTCACAAGTGGCTACAGAGCGCTGCATTGACAGTAACGAGAATAGGCGGCAAGCATTACATGTATAGGACTGCATGTCTCGGTCAGCAATGGAGCGGACTATTTTTCGAAAGTTGAGACAGCTGGGTTCTGATCTCATGCTCGTGCTCTCAGCTAGCATGCTTCACCTTGCGCGAAGATGTACCACGACGGCCTGCCGGAAGCGCCACTACCATTAAATCGGGGACCATAATGCTCGGCAGTTTCGAGTCGCTCCTGCTGCGCCGGACAACATGTGTGACATTGCAGTTTGGCAAAGGAGGCTGATTCTACGTTCAGCAACGAAGGTCAAGGCAATACAACTCAGCAACGAAGGCCTCGTCGTTGCATATTTCTTTAGTGCCGCGAAACGAGGGCCTCGTCCTGGTCACTCTATCTATGAGCGTTATGGACGAGGCTTCATCTGCACTTTTGTGTCTCCACTTATATGCATTAGCGTGGGTCAGTGGGTCAGTGGGTCCATTGTCACAGGCATGGAAGGTCAAAAGCTCGACTGTACTTTGAACACTTCCACTCTCCTACCAACAACAACAACACCAATTACGTTGCCCGACATACCATCCATCCGTGCGATCTCAAACCCAACTCCTGAGAGGCAACGCGCCCGAAGACCAATTCGCTGTCGAGTTAGAGCTTGTAATGTCACGCATCTAGGTCTGACCACAACGCGACATGCTGACATATTTCCAGGCTCTGGCGCCGGCGCCCACAATTCATAGTTCAACGAACAAAAGAGCTTTCAAGCCTCCAATGACGCGAAACAGAGACCAGGCCCTCGGCCTGGACATGCTCGATTACAATGAACAAGCACTCATCGACCAAGTATGTGCCGAGTGGGGCGTGAACGGCGTCGTGGCCCTCTGGGATCGTTTCGATGGCGAGCCACAACCATTCATGGGGACATTGGTCCATGACAAGGGGCTTGCCAGTGTATTGGCAGAAGGTGCCGTTTACAGCCTAGGTGATGGCTATTTCCAGCCTATGGACCAGGAAGCGCTCATCCAAGCTGCGAAGGAAACGATCAGTCAGAACCTTGCCCGTGTTTCCGAATCACCAACCCAGACGATATGGTTGATTCGTGCAAGTACTGCCTGCAAAGGCAAGGTCACGTTCGGTACCAAGCCTAGTCTTTATGAGAGAAGCATCAACGGCGAGGCTACGTTCGGAACTAGGCCTAGTCTTTATGAGAGAAGCGTCAACGGCAAGGCTACGTTCGGAATCAAGCCTAGTCTTCATGAGCAGGACCTGGAGGAGAAGCGTGGTCGACTGGAAGAGAAAATCCGCAAGGACGAGAAGAGGCTTCGCAAGGTAGAGAAGAAGCTTCGCAAGGAGGAGAGAGCGGGTCGTGGGGACGGTGCTACGTTGGCACAGGTCAACAGCAACGAGGACGAGTATCTCTCGCGCTCACAAAAGCAGTCACGCCACCAGGCCTCGTTTTCTGACCAGGCCTCGTCTTCCGACCAGGACGAGGCTGCCTGGCGCAACAAGGTCAAGTCTTCGCCTACTATGGCTCAGCCAACCGACACCGAGGACGAGGACGAGGCTGAGGCATCTTCACACAGCAAGGCCATTGTGCGCAAGAAGAGCCGTGAGACCAAGGTGAAGGTGCCGGCAGGGGAGGATAAGGACGCAGACGAGGACGAATTCGATGACAAGGGCGTGGTCTCTGCGCACAAGAAGAAGTCGCATCGTAAGGGCCACCGCACGCTTGAGCAGATACCTTCAGTCACCGACCAGGACATCGAGGACCTCCTCGACTTCAAGGTGGCTGATTGAGCTGAGGCACGAGGGCATGTTGTTACGAGGCGCAGGATACGATAGAGGAGTAGTGACACGAGACATTAAAGGCGTGGGACAAGGGCTTGCAGTCAGATTATGTAGAAGTCTCGTGCGGGTACTAGTCGTTTAGTTTGGAGTTCCTGTTGTGCTTACTGCTCGAAGGTCACAAGGCTATAGGCAAAGACGAGGCCTCGTCCAAATTCAATGCCCTAGAGGCTCGGTCTATATACCGTATAGATCGACCTAGTTGCTAATAGTATAACAAAGGAAGGCTATATATTACCGATATTGTCTCCTACTACCTCTATTAGCCGTTCCTAGTTCCTTACGACTAAGATAAAGCATTACGGGCTCGCTAAAGCTATATAGAGCTCGATAGGTAGTTGAATTTAGTAACCCTTCTTAGATAATATCTTAAAAAGCCTATATAGCTAGCTCGATATACGACGTCGCCTAGGTTTTATATATAAAACCTTCTACGGTCCCGCGCTATACTGTTACGGTTTGATTGGACGACACAGCCAAGAACTGATCAGGCAGAGTGGCTGCGATCAGTTTGAGGATCACGTGAGTGATCACTGAGCAGCAGAGCGATCAGCGATCACTGATCACGGTGGTCACAGTGATCAAGGTGAGCATGCAGGAGACTAAGTGCTATATAGACGACGCTCTTTAGCGTAGGATAGGAGCTTCGTGCTCAACTCAATACAACTCTCTTGGGGTTATGTTACAAACCTTTCAGGACCTTCTCTGATATACCACGAGGACATTGCGAGGATCGACACTTCCTAGGCCACCCCCATATCAGATTAGGGTTAGGCTGCCAGCGGACCGGCAGGACGTAACAACTTTGAGCACCAAAAGCCGAAGGGAAGCGCTATCGATCAATGTCAAGAAAGACTCAGGACGTCGCCGACACGAGAAGTCCATCACGACAACAGCTATCGACTGGAATCACGGAACGAATGAGCAACATGTCGATTAACGGAAGCGGGAAACAATCGACTCCCACTATGAGCACAGCGGGCTCATACGAGTCAACCCACGCACCTAAGATATCCACGCCGGAGACGTTCGACGGGACTAAGGAGAAGTTGGAGAGCTTCCAGCTGCAGGTTCAGCTGTACCTCCACTTCAACGCGCACCAGTTTCATAGCGAGGCCGACAAGGTCTTGTATGCCGCATCCTTCCTACGAGGAAGAGCCGCCAGAGGATTCCGAGCATACCTGAAGGACTGGCTGGTCTGCCAGAATTCAGATGATGAACCAGAAACGGAAACCAGAAGAATCTTCCACAGCTACGATAAGTTCGAAGAAAAACTTAATGATCTATACGGGATACCCAACGAGGAGGCACACGCCGATCGCCATATCCGACAACTCCGACAAACCACTTCTGTCGCCGCCTATGCGTCAGAATTCCAAGGATATCAGGCCGATCTCGAGTGGAACGACGCTGCCTATCGTTCGCAGTTTTACCTGGGACTGAAGGACTCAGTCAAGGCCGAGTTATCCCGAAACTCCAGCATGACCACGCTTGGTGCAATGATCAAAGCAGCGAAGGAAATCGACGAGAGACTCCAGGAGCTGAAATACGACCGATTCGTACAGCCTGGATACCAGAGACCCGCACGAGGCGGAAGAGGGAGCTTCAAGGCCAGAAGCCAGGACCCTGATTACGGAGATCCGATGGAGTTGGATGCTACCGAACGTACGCGAGGAAGGAAGCTGAAGAGCAAAGGCTTCACCTGCTACGAGTGTGGCGAGGAAGGCCACTACGCGCGGAACTGCAGAAAGAAAAACAAGGTCAGCCGTGAGATGAACACCATGGCTCGGACAACAGCATACCGGGAATGCGAGGAGGACTCCTCGAAATCTGACTAGTTCGGAGGGACAACCCCGAAGAGGCTCATTGAACCGCGGTCTCTTGGTTCAGTAGCCTAGAGAGAAAAGAGATCAGCACGACACGGAAAACCGCGAAACGAACGAGGGGAAAAACTTACTCGGAAAAAGACAAATCGTCAAAGGGAACAAAGCCTTGGAGACCAGGAGACATGAGGTTCCACCACAGGGGAGGCATTTCAAGGCTAGCCTCGGGGGCGGAAGCAGACGAAGAAGATGCCTCAACGCCGGATTCGAATTCCAGGAGGGCGGCCTGCTCAGCGGCCTCTGCCTCCTCGAGACCATCCAGCTCTTGACCGATCGCATCGTCGGTGCGACGTTCGAGAAGGCGAAGGCGTTTGCGGAGCTGCACCTTCTTCATCTTGAGCTTTATCTCCTCCTCTTCAATCTGCTCGATGTCGCGACGGAGCTTATCGCGAGTGTCCCGAAGACTCTCCCACTGGGGGGCGGAAATCTTCACGTCACACTTGCAACCTTTGCGAATGCACTCGGAGCATTTCCCAGAACGGGGACCCACGATACAGCGAGGTGCGGGTTCGCCAGCAGAGGAACGAGCGGTCTGACAGCGAGTGCAGGGAGCCATCTCAACACCGTTCGCAGCAACTTCTTTTGCGAGGGCAACACGACGAAGACGACTTGCGGAAGTATAGGGTGACGGGGAAGACATTCTTGAGAAACGAGGGAAACAAGAGGAAGGACGAGGTTAAGCTTCGGGACGAAGCTGACTAAGGAGGGGATGGTGTTACGGTTTGATTGGACGACACAGCCAAGAACTGATCAGGCAGAGTGGCTGCGATCAGTTTGAGGATCACGTGAGTGATCACTGAGCAGCAGAGCGATCAGCGATCACTGATCACGGTGGTCACAGTGATCAAGGTGAGCATGCAGGAGACTAGGTGCTATATAGACGACGCTCTTTACCGTAGGATAGGAGCTTCGTGCTCAACTCAATACAACTCTCTTGGGGTTATGTTACAAACCTTTCAGGACCTTCTCTGATATACCACGAGGACATTGCGAGGATCGACACTCCCTAGGCCACCCCCATATCAGATTAGGGTTAGGCTGCCAGCGGACCGGCAGGACGTAACACGTAGCTAATATACTACTATATCTATATATAGCTATTTATATATAACTTAGAATTATTTAATAGCTATATTTGTCGAGTTATGTGGTCGGCAGGTCGGATCGTAAGGCGTATAGCGCAGTAGAAGTAGAGGCGATAGGTAGGAACCAACCGAGTTGATTGTGTTAGTTAGTTACAGGTTGCATCTCACTCCTGAGATGGGGCATCAGCTTAGTCATGTGACCTAACGTCACATGACCTATGTCACCTAATATGCTGTCCCAAAGTGTCTCTCAGAATGTCCAACTGGACTGCACTTTCCAACACTCCCACTCAGGCCAGATGGTCTTCTGCCTGCTTTCTTGCATTCAAATCCATCCCCAAGTTATGATGAGTCATTGGGTGCTGTGGTCACATGGTTGGAGCTGTGTACCCAATCTATCTTGGTTCAATTCCATGGCCTGGTATCGTGGTATAGGCGAGCCCAGAAGGTTATCCTCTCTGGGGGTTTCCCCTTACCATTTTGCTTTTCTTCCAGTCCTTTCTTCTGAGCCATATATGGATCACCAGACTCTGATTACTCATCAAGTGTGGCAAGCCACTTCTCCCATGGTGCAACTCCTGGGCTTGGTATTCCGGTCCATGTGGTTGAACACTCAACCTACATGGATTGGACTTTTGCTTCTCCAAGGTCCAGAGTTCAATCCACAGTTGGGGCATGAATCTTTTGCCTTTTATCAAGCAAGTTGGAGTTGTCTTACAAACTCCTGGAACTGTGGCCCATTCTTTGGTTTGGTTAGGCCATCAGCAACCATCTCTTTTGTTGGAACATATTCCACTGCAACCTTCCTTTGCCACCAGAGATGTCTGACATGGTTGTATGCAACATCAATATGTTTAGATCTCTCATGGGTGTGTGCATCTTTGACAAGGGTCAAAGCTGCCTGGTTGTCTCCCATAATTTGTACTGGCCTCAACTCTTTAACTGTGTCAGGATGGGCCTTTACAGTGGGTTGGAATGGGCATTCTCCCACTAACCCTGCACAGTCCATCTCTCTCAAGAGTGCTGCCAAGAATTGAGACTGCTTTGCACATGCATTCATAGCCATGTACTCAGCTTCCATTGTTGATGTTGCAACAGACTTTTGCTTCTTGCTCATCCAAGAAACTGGGGCTCCACAAAGGAAGAAGATGCTTCCAAGGATTGAGACTCTGTCTGCTTTGTCCATTGCATAGTCAGAGTCAGAATACCCAATCAGCTTTCCTCCATTTCTCCTGAACATCAATCCCAGGTCTTGGGATGATCTTAGGTACCTTGCCAGTTTCTTCAGAGCATGCATATGCCTCTTGGCTGGGTCTGAACTGTATGAGCTCAGTCTGCCAAGGGAGAAAGCAATGTCTGGTCTTGTCATAACCATGGGCCACATCCAGGTACCAGTTTGACTTTGGTACTCTGATCTGCTCCCTCTCTCATCATACAAGTCTGTTGGTTTCAGACTTTCATAACTGTCCATTGGTGAGAGAGTTGGGTTGGCCATTTCTCTGATCATTCCCAGCTTTGCAAGGTTCTCTTGGATGAAGTGTTCTTGATCAAGCTTTAATGTTCCAGCTTGTCTGTCTCTTGTCAACCTCATCCCAAGGATTTTCTCTGGTTCTCCAAGATCCTTGATCTTGAAGACCTTGCCAAGCTGTTCCTTAAACCAAAGCACATCCTTCAGCTTTGGTGCTGCAATTGGGATATCATCCACATGGGTCAGGATGAGAATGTTTCTCTCCTGGTGGATGAGGAGGCATGGGTCCACCTCTGATTGTGTGAACCCAATCTGTTTCAACTTTGAGACACAGAGTTTGTTCCAGTCTCTTGCTGCTTGCTTCAGTCCATACAGGCTTCTCAGGATTTGCAGGACCATGTTAGGTGGAATCTTAACTCCTGGAGGTGGAATCATGAAGATTTCTTCCTGAAGAGTACTCTCAGTGAATGCATTGTTCACATCCACTTGGTGAAGTTCCAAGTCCTTCTCACAAACCACAGCCATGAACACTCTCAGAGTGTCATGCCTGACTGTTGGTGCAAAGGTCTCTTGGAAGTCAACTCCAAACTTCTGAGAGAATCCTCTTGCAACCAGCCTTGCCTTGAATTTCTCAATGGCTCCACTGATTGATCTCTTCACATCAAACACCCACTTGGATGTAACAAGGTTTGCTCCTTTCGGGGGAACAACCTCTGTCCAGGTGTTGTTGCTTCCCAATGCAGTCAGTTCCTTTTGGACTGCATCTTCCCACATGTGTCCCCATTTGGGGTCCTGAATTGCCTCTTTGTAGGACTTTGGAATAGGCACCTCTTGTCTCAGTCCTGAGACTTGAGGAGCAATTGCTGCATAAGCAGATTCTTGAACCTCTGACAGGGCTTCCCAAATCCACTCCCAATCTTGGCCTTGGACTTGGCTGAGGAATGCTCTGTGGTGCTTGGCACTTGGCTCTTCCTCCTGTCCATGTTCTCTCTGTCTCTTCTGCAGAACTTGTCTTGTGACCATGCTGTGTGCCTTTGGCTCTGGGCCTGGTCCTTCATCTGAGACAGATCTCCTTCTCTTTTGGCCATGGGTCTGGTCTTGGTTCCCCTCCTGATCCCTGTGTCCTTGTGGGTCCTGCTGTGCAACAGTTGATCCTTTTGCTTTGGAATGCAGTCTCCCACTAGTGCCAGGACTGGCTTGTCCATTGATTTCCTGGCTGGACTCAGGTGGTTCAGTGGTTCCACTTTTCTCCTGCTGGGGAAGTGGTTCCCCAGAGTTTTCTTCTTCTGGATCCTCCATCCTCTGGTACTCCTCCTTGTCCTTTGGTGGAGGTGGCAACTGCACAAAGAGTGTTTGGCTGGGACCTGCAGCTTTCTTGGCACTTGGTGCCTGAGGCTGAATCAACTCACCAGTTGATTCAGGATCTGGTCTTGGCACTGCAGGTGCAGCAGCTGCAGGTGGTGCACCTGCTGTTGGCTTCTTTGGAGGTCTGCCCACTGGGTTCCTGACAGGTGCACTGCTTGACTGATTGAGCTTGGGAACATTCAGCTCCATCTCTCCTCCTTTCTCATGCTCAAACCAAGTTGCAGTGCTGTGAGCTTTGATAGCTCTCATGTCAGGCTCCCAAAAGAGCCACATTTTGGCAGTATCTGGAACATACCCAATGAACACAGCATCTTTGCCTCTGTTCATCAGTTTGTCTGATCTCATCCCAGCTGGCTGGGACCTTGGATCCATGTAGACTACTGCTTTGCAACCCCAAACTCTGAAGTGTGACACAGAGGGTTGAATGCCTGAAAAGGCCTCCTCTGGTGACACTTTGAATCCATCAATTTCTGGGCCATTTGGAAGAGAATTTCTGACAACCATGCAGGCTGCCAAGGCTTCTGGCCAGAATTCAATGGGCATGTGGGCATCTTCTAACATTGCTCTCACATGATCTTCAGAGGTTTGGATTGACCTCTCAACTACTCCATTTTGGATGGAGTTGTATGCCTCAGTAGTGTGGAAGGAAATGCCATGTTCCTTCTCCCACTGCTTTAGCACAGCAAGAAGCTCTCTTGCTCCATCACTCTTTACAATCTGGAGGGGATTTCCCGATTGCAGCTCAGCTTTCACCTTCCAATCTCTTAGGATACTTGGTGCATCTTCTCTGGATTTCATTGGGAAAGCCCATTTCTTCCTTGAGAAGTTGTCAACAATCTCAAGCCACCATTTGTATCCTAGTCTTGAGACAGGCAAAGGGCCACAGACATCAACAGAAACAAGAGATAGCCTCTGGGGTTTTCTCTCAGTTTCTTTTCCTCTGTGCTTTTTCATCTTTGCCAAGGAACATACTCTGCATGGTTGATGTTCCTTTGGAATGGGAATCTGAGCCCTCAAGTCAGACACCTTGTGCAGGTTTCTGAGAAGACCCTCTCCAAAATGTGCAAGTCTCCTATGCCAAAGCTCCCACTGATCTTGGGATTTCTCCTGGGCTTCAAAGGCATAGGCTTCATTCTCTTGATTCTGATTAATACACGACATTGCAAGCTCCTGCAATGTGTTATCAATCTCCTCAATGAATGGTACTCCTCCTATCAATTTTGTCTGGACAACTGGTTTCCCAGACAATGAAACAAGAGTGAAACTTGGTGGTTGAACACCATACTGCTGGCTGAACTGGCTCCAAGAAACAAGATTTACTCCCAACCCAGGCACAAAGAGAACATTCTTGAGTACAATCAGTTTTCCTTTTGGACCACCCACCACTGCATTTCCCACATGTGTAGCTATCAGATAACCACCCCCAACCTTAATCCACTTTTTCCTCTGAAGAGGTTTCAGTTCTCTGAAAAGTGATTCTTGGTCAGTCATGTGGGAAGAAGCACAGGAGTCAAGAAGCCATTCAGATGGTTTTGACTTGCCTTTTGCTTCCGCTGTGAGGTGTGCAACTTCATCAACATCATCATCCTCTGATGGGGATTGAGATGCATCAGTTGTTGCAGAAGGTTCTGCATCTTCTTGGGCAGCATATGCCTTCTTGGAAAACTTCCTTGATCTTTGGCTTTTCTCAAGGGATTGTACTTTCAGGTTGAGTTTCTTCACCATTTCTTTCAGTGCATCCTTGTCTGGTGATGATCTCCTCCTGAAGTTGCTCTCTCTGGGTGGTGATCTTCTCTTCTCCACCCTGCTTGTTTGTCTTGGGTTGACAAATCTCTTGGCTTTGTCAAGGTGTGGACACTTGGCAACACCTCCAAAATGCTCCTCTCCACAGAGGTGGCATTTCAGTCTTGTGTGCTGTATGCCTCTGCCCTTGGCAAACATTGCCGTTTCTTGGGACTGGCTCCTATGCTGCATTGACTCCTCTGCCTCAAGGAGTTGGAGGATTTCCTCAGGTTCCAAGTCCCTTTGGGCTTGGATGGCTTGCCTTGTGCTCTTATATTCTGCTGGAAGTGCAAAGAGCAGGTGCTTGATTCTTGTCTCAGGTGTCTTGTAGTGAGACTCCCTCTGATCAATCTCTGCAATTCTTCTTCCAAGGTTGCCAAGGTGAACCCATGATTTCCTGATTGTATCTCCTGGTTCCATCTTGAATGTCACAAACTCTTGGACAATAGCCATTGCATGTGCTTGCTGGACTTTGCTGTATTTCTTGTGCAGCCTTGTCCAAATGTCATATGCTCTGGTTTCATCCATAACCTCATCTTGGTCATCTTGCCCAAGGCTCTCAATCAAGATGTGCACTGCCCTTGCATTGTCTTTCTTCCAGTTTGCACTGAACTCTGAGAATGCAGTGCCTTTTCCCTTGCTTGATGATGCCTCAGACAACTCAGAGGATGATAGTGTCCCCTTGAGGTCTGAGATTGTCCAGAAGATTCCCTTTCCTCCAAGTATGTTTTCCTGCAGCTTGAACCATAGTCTCCAGTTTTCTCTTGTCAAGATTGGTGTTCTCCTCTTGTCAGACTCATTTGTTGAATCCATTTCTGCAAAATCAAACAAACAAATCCAAACTCCAGAAACACAAGCTCTTTTAATCTGATGGGCAGTTTCTGGATTTCTGCCTTCCCTGTGTGCTGAGACTCTTCTCTCTCAGCTGAGGCTTCCAAGGACTCTTCTCTCTTGGGGGAGTTGGCTAGGTTCTTAGGTGGAGAACCTCCAAAAGATCCACCTTCTCAGAAGGGCACTACTGGCCAGTTCTGAGGTATTGGCAGTACTTAGTGCTTGGGCCCAGTCTTATCCACTTGGGTGCTGCAATCCAAGGCTTATCCTTTCCTCTTTACACTCCTTTGATGTGCTTCTCTTTCAAAGCAGAGTGTGCCTCACTAGGCTTTTCTCTGTCTTACCTGCCCTTTGGGAACTTCTGGTTTGCAACCAGGATCTTCCAAAGCTTCTAGGCAGTGCAGATGGGATCTGCCTCCAGTCTCCCTTATGCTCTTTTCCTACTTCTCTGTCTTGTCGATACTGCAGGTCCTACAAGAGGTAACAGGTGTTACTTTGAGGATGAGAAGGCTAACTCTTTCTACCTAGGGCCTCTCTGCAAACCCGGGCTCATAACCTGTCGAGTTATGTGGTCGGCAGGTCGGATCGTAAGGCGTATAGCGCAGTAGAAGTAGAGGCGATAGGTAGGAACCAACCGAGTTGATTGTGTTAGTTAGTTACAGGTTGCATCTCACTCCTGAGATAGGGCATCAGCTTAGTCATGTGACCTAACGTCACATGACCTATGTCACCTGATATGCTGTCCCAAAGTGTCTCTCAGAATGTCCAACTGGACTGCACTTTCCAACAAGAATGAAGCCTATGCCTTTGAAGCCCAGGAGAAATCCCAAGATCAGTGGGAGCTTTGGCATAGGAGACTTGCACATTTTGGAGAGGGTCTTCTCAGAAACCTGCACAAGGTGTCTGACTTGAGGGCTCAGATTCCCATTCCAAAGGAACATCAACCATGCAGAGTATGTTCCTTGGCAAAGATGAAAAAGCACAGAGGAAAAGAAACTGAGAGAAAACCCCAGAGGCTATCTCTTGTTTCTGTTGATGTCTGTGGCCCTTTGCCTGTCTCAAGACTAGGATACAAATGGTGGCTTGAGATTGTTGACAACTTCTCAAGGAAGAAATGGGCTTTCCCAATGAAATCCAGAGAAGATGCACCAAGTATCCTAAGAGATTGGAAGGTGAAAGCTGAGCTGCAATCGGGAAATCCCCTCCAGATTGTAAAGAGTGATGGAGCAAGAGAGCTTCTTGCTGTGCTAAAGCAGTGGGAGAAGGAACATAGCATTTCCTTCCACACTACTGAGGCATACAACTCCATCCAAAATGGAGTAGTTGAGAGGTCAATCCAAACCTCTGAAGATCATGTGAGAGCAATGTTAGAAGATGCCCACATGCCCATTGAATTCTGGCCAGAAGCCTTGGCAGCCTGCATGGTTGTCAGAAATTCTCTTCCAAATGGCCCAGAAATTGATGGATTCAAAGTGTCACCAGAGGAGGCCTTTTCAGGCATTCAACCCTCTGTGTCACACTTCAGAGTTTGGGGTTGCAAAGCAGTAGTCTACATGGATCCAAGGTCCCAGCCAGCTGGGATGAGATCAGACAAACTGATGAACAGAGGCAAAGATGCTGTGTTCATTGGGTATGTTCCAGATACTGCCAAAATGTGGCTCTTTTGGGAGCCTGACATGAGAGCTATCAAAGCTCACAGCACTGCAACTTGGTTTGAGCATGAGAAAGGAGGAGAGATGGAGCTGAATGTTCCCAAGCTCAATCAGTCAAGCAGTGCACCTGTCAGGAACCCAGTGGGCAGACCTCCAAAGAAGCCAACAGCAGTTGCACCACCTGCAGCTGCTGCACCTGCAGTGCCAAGACCAGATCCTGAATCAACTGGTGAGTTGATTCAGCCTCAGGCACCAAGTGCCAAGAAAGCTGCAGGTCCCAGCCAAACACTCTTTGTACAGTTGCCACCTCCACCAAAGGACAAGGAGGAGTACCAGAGGATGGAGGATCCAGAAGAAGAAAACTCTGGGGAACCACTTCCCCAGCAGGAGAAAAGTGGAACCACTGAACCACCTGAGTCCAGCCAGGAAGTCAATGGACAAGCCAACCCTGGCACTAGTGGGAGACTGCATTCCAAAGCAAAAGGATCAACTGTTGCACAGCAGGACCCACAAGGACACAGGGATCAGGAGGGGAACCAAGACCAGACCCATGGCCAAAAGAGAAGGAGATCTGTCTCAGATGAAGGACCAGGCCCAGAGCCAAAGGCACACAGCATGGTCACAAGACAAGTTCTGCAGAAGAGACAGAGAGAACATGGACAGGAGGAAGAGCCAAGTGCCAAGCACCACAGAGCATTCCTCAGCCAAGTCCAAGGCCAAGATTGGGGGTGGATTTGGGAAGCCCTGTCAGAGGTTCAAGAATCTGCTTATGCAGCAATTGCTCCTCAAGTCTCTGGACAGAGACAAGAGGTGCCTATTCCAAAGTCCTACAAAGAGGCAATTCAGGACCCCAAATGGGGACACATGTGGGAAGATGCAGTCCAAAAGGAACTGACTGCATTAGGAAGCAACAACACCTGGACAGAGGTTGTTCCCCCAAAAGGAGCAAACCTTGTTACATCCAAGTGGGTGTTTGATGTGAAGAGATCAATCAGTGGAGCCATTGAGAAATTCAAGGCAAGGCTGGTTGCAAGAGGATTCTCTCAGAAGTTTGGAGTTGACTTCCAAGAGACCTTTGCACCAACAGTCAGGCATGACACTCTAAGAGTGTTCATGGCTGTGGTTTGTGAGAAGGACTTGGAACTTCACCAAGTGGATGTGAACAATGCATTCACTGAGAGTACTCTTCAGGAAGAAATCTTCATGATTCCACCTCCAGGGGTTGAGATTCCACCCAACATGGTCCTGCAAATCCTGAGAAGCCTGTATGGACTGAAGCAAGCAGCAAGAGACTGGAACAAACTCTGTGTCTCAAAGTTGAAACAGATTGGGTTCACACAATCAGAGGTGGACCCATGCCTCCTCATCCACCAGGAGAGAAACATTCTCATCCTGACCCATGTGGATGATATTCCAATTGCAGCACCAAAGCTGAAGGATGTGCTTTGGTTTAAGGAACAGCTTGGCAAGGTCTTCAAGATCAAGGATCTTGGAGAACCAGAGAAAATCCTTGGGATGAGGTTGACAAGGGACAGACAAGCTGGAACATTAAAGCTTGATCAGGAACACTTCATCCAAGAGAACCTTGCAAAGCTGGGAATGATCAGAGAAATGGCCAACCCAACTCTCTCACCAATGGACAGTTATGAAAGTCTGAAACCAACAGACTTGTATGATGAGAGAGGGAGCAGATCAGAGTACCAAAGTCAAACTGGTACCTGGATGTGGCCCATGGTTATGACAAGACCAGACATTGCTTTCTCCCTTGGCAGACTGAGCTCATACAGTTCAGACCCAGCCAAGAGGCATATGCATGCTCTGAAGAAACTGGCAAGGTACCTAAGATCATCCCAAGACCTGGGATTGATGTTCAGGAGAAATGGAGGAAAGCTGATTGGGTATTCTGACTCTGACTATGCAATGGACAAAGCAGACAGAGTCTCAATCCTTGGAAGCATCTTCTTCCTTTGTGGAGCCCCAGTTTCTTGGATGAGCAAGAAGCAAAAGTCTGTTGCAACATCAACAATGGAAGCTGAGTACATGGCTATGAATGCATGTGCAAAGCAGTCTCAATTCTTGGCAGCACTCTTGAGAGAGATGGACTGTGCAGGGTTAGTGGGAGAATGCCCATTCCAACCCACTGTAAAGGCCCATCCTGACACAGTTAAAGAGTTGAGGCCAGTACAAATTATGGGAGACAACCAGGCAGCTTTGACCCTTGTCAAAGATGCACACACCCATGAGAGATCTAAACATATTGATGTTGCATACAACCATGTCAGACATCTCTGGTGGCAAAGGAAGGTTGCAGTGGAATATGTTCCAACAAAAGAGATGGTTGCTGATGGCCTAACCAAACCAAAGAATGGGCCACAGTTCCAGGAGTTTGTAAGACAACTCCAACTTGCTTGATAAAAGGCAAAAGATTCATGCCCCAACTGTGGATTGAACTCTGGACCTTGGAGAAGCAAAAGTCCAATCCATGTAGGTTGAGTGTTCAACCACATGGACCGGAATACCAAGCCCAGGAGTTGCACCATGGGAGAAGTGGCTTGCCACACTTGATGAGTAATCAGAGTCTGGTGATCCATATATGGCTCAGAAGAAAGGACTGGAAGAAAAGCAAAATGGTAAGGGAAAACCCCCAGAGAGGATAACCTTCTGGGCTCGCCCATACCACGATACCAGGCCATGGAATTGAACCAAGATGGATTGGGTACACAGCTCCAACCATGTGACCACAGCACCTGATGACTCATCATAACTTGGGGATGGACTTGAGTGCAAGAAAGCAGGCAGAAGACCATCTGGCCTGAGTGGGAGTGTTGGAAAGTGCAGTCCAGTTGGACATTCTGAGAGACACTTTGGGACAGCATATCAGGTGACATAGGTCATGTGACGTTAGGTCACATGACTAAGCTGATGCCCTATCTCAGGAGTGAGATGCAACCTGTAACTAACTAACACAATCAACTCGGTTGGTTCCTACCTATCGCCTCTACTTCTACTGCGCTATACGCCTTACGATCCGACCTGCCGACCACATAACTCGACAATTCTCTTGATTCTGATTAATACACGACATTGCAAGCTCCTGCAATGTGTTATCAATCTCCTCAATGAATGGTACTCCTCCTATTAATTTTGTCTGGACAACTGGTTTCCCAGACAATGAAACAAGAGTGAAACTTGGTGGTTGAACACCATACTGCTGGCTGAACTGATTCCAAGAAACAAGATTTACTCCCAATCCAGGCACTAAGAGAACATTCTTGAGGACAATCTGTTTTCCTTTTCTTCCACCCATTACTGCATCTCCCACATGTGTAGCTATTAGATAGCCACCTCCAACCTTGATCCACTTTTTCCTCTGAAGAGGTTTCAGTTCCCTGAAAAGTGATTCTTGGTTAGTCATGTGTGATGAGGCACAAGAGTCAAGCAGCCATTTGGATGGCATGTACTTGCCTTTTGCCTCAACAGTTGAGTGTGCAACTTCATCAACATCATCATCCTCTGATGGGGATTGAGATGCTTCAGATGCTGCAGAAGGCTCTGTATCTTCTTGGGCAGCATATGCCTTCTTGGAAAACTTCCTTGAGCTTTGTCTCTTCTCAAGGGATTGGACTTTCAGGTTGAGTTTCTTCACCATTTCTTTCAGTGCATCCTTGTCTGGTGATGATCTCCTCCTGAAGTTGCTCTCTCTGGGTGGTGATCTTCTCTTCTCCACCCTGCTTGTTTGTCTTAGGTTGACAAATCTCTTGGCTTTGTCAAGGTGTGGACACTTGGCAACACCTCCAAAATGCTCCTCTCCACAGAGGTGGCATTTCAGTCTTGTGTGCTGTATGCCTCTGCCCTTGGCAAACATTGCCGTTTCTTGGGACTGGCTCCCATGCTGCATCGACTCCTCTGCCTCAAGGAGTTGGAGGATTTCCTCAGGTTCCAAGTCCCTTTGGGCTTGGATGGCTTGCCTTGTGCTCTTATATTCTGCTGGAAGTGCAAAGAGCAGGTGCTTGATTCTTGTCTCAGGTGTCTTGTAGTGAGACTCCCTCTGATCAATCTCTGCAATTCTTCTTCCAAGGTTGCCAAGGTGAACCCATGATTTCCTGATTGTATCTCCTGGTTCCATCTTGAATGTCACAAACTCTTGGACAATAGCCATTGCATGTGCTTGCTGGACTTTGCTGTATTTCTTGTGTAGCCTTGTCCAAATGTCATATGCTCTGGTTTCATCCATAACCTCATCTTGGTCATCTTGCCCAAGGCTCTCAATCAAGATGTGCACTGCCCTTGCATTGTCTTTCTTCCAGTTTGCACTGAACTCTGAGAATGCAGTGCCTTTTCCCTTGCTTGATGATGCCTCAGACAACTCAGAGGATGATGGTGTCCCCTTGAGGTCTGAGATTGTCCAGAAGATTCCCTTTCCTCCAAGTATGTTTTCCTGCAGCTTGAACCATAGTCTCCAGTTTTCTCTTGTCAAGATTGGTGTTCTCCTCTTGTCAGACTCATTTGTTGAATCCATTTCTGCAAAATCAAACAAACAAATCCAAACTCCAGAAACACAAGCTCTTTCAATCTGATAGGCAGTTTCTGGATTTCTGCCTTTCCTGTGTGCTGAGACTCTTCTCTCTCAGCTGAGGCTTCCAAGGACTCTTCTCTCTTGGGGGAGTTGGCTAGGTTCTTAGGTGGAGAACCTCCAAAAGATCCACCTTCTCAGAAGGGCACTGCTGGCCAGTTCTGAGGTATTGGCAGTACTTGGTGCTTGGGCCCAGTCTTATCCACTTGGGTGCTGCAATCCAAGGCTTATCCTTTCCTCTTTACACTCCTTTGATGTGCTTCTCTTTCAAAGCAGAGTGTGCCTCACTAGGCTTTTCTCTGTCTTACCTGCCCTTTGGGAACTTCTGGTTTGCAACCAGGATCTTCCAAAGCTTCTAGGCAGTGCAGATGGGATCTGCCTCCAGTCTCCCTTATGCTCTTTTCCTACTTCTCTGTCTTGTCGATACTGCAGGTCCTACAAGAGGTAACAGGTGTTACTTTGAGGATGAGAAGGCTAACTCTTTCTACCTAGGGCCTCTCTGCAAACCCGGGCTCATAACCTGTCGAGTTATGTGGTCGGCAGGTCGGATCGTAAGGCGTATAGCGCAGTAGAAGTAGAGGCGATAGGTAGGAACCAACCGAGTTGATTGTGTTAGTTAGTTACAGGTTGCATCTCACTCCTGAGATGGGGCATCAGCTTAGTCATGTGACCTAACGTCACATGACCTATGTCACCTAATATGCTGTCCCAAAGTGTCTCTCAGAATGTCCAACTGGACTGCACTTTCCAACAATATTAAGTATAAGGTAAATGTTAAATATAATATATTTTTTGGAAAAACATGAACGCGCCCCAGCAGGCGACGACGACGACGGCGGGAGGCCTCGAGGCCTCCCAACACGCGACAACACCCCCCGACCGACACCGCGACGTCGCGAGCAGAGGAGGGAGCCCGGGAGAAGGAGGTTGCGTCTCCAACTCCCAGGCGACCCAAACCCGCCCGCAACCACCTCCCTCTGGCCCGCAAGGCCAGAAAACCACTGCTAACACCGATACTCTGAAACTGACCATCCAAAAGAACCTAAAGACACTCACCGAACAGATCCAGAGCCACCTCGACTCCCAGTCGACCCTTTCCCCCTCCCCGACCCTTCTCCTCCTCCAGCAGGCCCAACAGGCCCTCCTCCACCACGCCCTCCGCCAGGAAGAGTCCCAGACTCTTCAAGCGATCCAGAAAACCCTCCAGAGCCGCCCAACACCCACCACTGCCACCCCAAAAACATGGGCCCAAACAGCCCAAATTGGACACACAATGCCAAGGCCCCAGCCTCAGGCATCTATGACCATCTCAGTGAAGATGGGAAACCAAGAAGAAAGGGAGACAGCAAAGAAGATGAGCCACGAAGAGCTCAGAAGGAAACTCGGAGTGCAGCAATTTAAGGCTGTGCAAAAACTCCCAAGTGGAGACCTCAAAGTCATCCTCCACAGAGAAGGAGAGAAAAGCAGGCTGGAAAAGGACCAATCATGGCTCAAGGCTGCATACCCAGGAGCCCAGGTGGAAGTGCCAAGCACTCAGGTGATTGTACACAGCATCAGGACCTCCTGGAAACCAGAGGATGCGAATAGCTGGGTCCAGCTGGACCAGGACAACCTTACCTGGTTCCCAGAAGGACTCAAGATCAGTAAAGCCTTCTGGCTTAAGAACCAGAGGGCAAGGGAAGAAACCAACTTCTCCTCAGTAGTAATGGCAGTGCAGGACA
Organism: Cercospora kikuchii; assembly: GCF_019650295.1. Classification (NCBI taxonomy): domain Eukaryota; kingdom Fungi; phylum Ascomycota; class Dothideomycetes; order Mycosphaerellales; family Mycosphaerellaceae; genus Cercospora; species Cercospora kikuchii. The sequence goes on from NW_025408587.1 coordinate 625,637, forward strand.
GGCAGACTGCAAGAGAAATGTGCAAGAGGGGCATTACTATTGGTTCAATGTGGTGTGTGGTGGAACCATACCACCCACAGCAGAGGATAGTGCAATGCCTAAAGTGCAACAGCTTTGGACACATTACTACCCATTGCAGGGCCACAGAGGATACATGTGGGAAGTGTGCAGGGAAGCATAGGACAGACCAGTGCAAGGAAAAGAAGGTCAAATGCTGCAACTGCAGAGGAGACCACAAGGCATACTCCCTCCAATGCAGCTACAAAGCAGCTGCAAAGGCCAAAGCAAGAGCATTCTCAGAGTGGTTCAAAAAACAATGGGAGGCAGCCTCAGACCCAACACAAGACAAGGCCGTAGAACCCTCAATCCTCAAGAGGAAAGCCTCACCAGCTGAGCCCCTACAGAGGGATGTCAGGTACAAGGGCAGGCCCCTGGGCACCACGGCAACAGCAATGGCAGGCAGGAAGCAGGCAAGCAAGCTCCACTTTCCCCCTACACAGGAGAAAGAGGACACCCAAGGGGAAACAAGCACCCCCCAAGAAGACATGGACATTGACCCAATTGAGCTCCTCTCCCAGGTGTCCCATGAATAACCAAACCCTGACAATCTACCAACACAATGTCAACAGGTCAAACACTACCCAGACTCTGCTCCTTAACAGCCAAGCAGCAGAAGAGGCAACAGTAATAGCACTGCAGGAACCATGGCTAAACACTATAAATGGCAAGACCAAGACGAAGAAAGGATACTTTGCAGTCCTCCCACCCCAACAGAATCCAAGGGTTGCACTACTGGTATCAGACAAGATCAGGACGGACAGCTGGACACCACTCTTCCACAACACAGGTGACTTGGTAACCATTCAAATCCAAACACCCGCAGGAACTGTCTCTATCCACAATTGCTACAACCCCTCAGGGCCAACAAGCCACAGGCAAGAAGGGACTATCCCTGCACTCCAAGAAGCCCTCTCAAAAGCCCCAAAAGACACAACTACTAGCCATGTAGTAGTAGGAGACTTCAACCTCCACCACCCAAAATGGGGGGGAAACACAACCCAGACCCAGCACTATATGGCAGACAAACTCATTGCAACAGCTGCAGAGGCCCACCTGCAGCTGGCCCTAGAACCAGGGACAATTACATGGGAAAGACATATGGCCAGCTGCCAAACACTGGACCTGGTCTTTGTCAGCCTCTCCCTCCAGAACCTGATCCAGGAATGCAAAGCCCTCCCAGAGGAAACACACAGCTCTGACCACATCCCTCTCAGGACAACCCTCTGCATCAACCTCCAAGGGCCAACAGGAAGAGGCCAGAGAAAGCAGTGGAGAGCCGCCAACTGGGCCAGAGTCAAGGACCTTATAGCCCAGGACATTGACCAACTCAGTCAACTCCCACTTGACACAAGAGAACACCTGGACACCCTAGCCTGCAGAATACAATCCTCCATCCAGAGAACTATAGAGGAGACAGTTCCAACAGCCAGACCATCAGGCTATGCAAAGATGGCGTGGACCCAGGAGTGCAAGGATGCTACAAAGCTAGCAAGGAGAAGGAGAAGAGAATGGAGGAACAGCAAGACAGAATGGAGCCACAAACAATACCTTGAGGCATCACATGCCAGGAGCAAGGTTGTGAGGAGAGAGCAAAACCTAGCGTGGAGAAGACTAATGAAAGAGGTTACAGAGGACCCTAAGAAGATCTGGAAAATGGCCAAATGGGCAAGAGAGGGAGCAAACCAAGGGCACCAACTGCCACACTTCCCAAGCCTAGCTAACACAGAGCATAATGGAGACACCAACGAGGGCAAGGCTGCAATCCTAGCAAAACACTTCTTCCCAAACCCAAGGGAGGCAGACCTAAGTGACATTCAACACACACAACTGCCACCCCAATTCCAGATGGAGGTGGAGGTCAACCTAAAGGAGGTAGAAGGAGTCCTCAGAAAACTGCCTAGCAACAAGGCCCCAGGACCTGACCAAATACCAAACCTCCTGCTCAAAGAATGCAGGGAACAACTTGCCCCAATCCTAGCTAAACTCTTCACTGCATGCCTGAGGATGGCATACCACCCTAAAGCCTTTAAGCACTCTACCACAGTGGTGCTCAGGAAACCACAGAAACCAGACTACACAAAGCCAGGAGCATACAGACCAATTGCCCTGCTCAACACAATTGCAAAGGTCCTAGAAGCTATAGTTGCCAAGAGGATGTCCAAAGAGACTGAAGACAGAAAGCTCCTCCCAGAAGAACAGATGGGTGCTAGGCCTGGCAGGTCTACCACCTCAGCATTGGACCTTATTACTGAACAAGTAAGAACCATTTGGAAGACTAGGCCTGGAGCAGTTGCATCAATGCTCTGCCTTGACATCTCAGGTGCATTTGACAAGGTCTCCCACCAGAGGCTGCTCCACAACATCAGAATAAAAGGCTTCCCAGGACATATTGTTGGCTTCATCCAATCATTCCTCCAAGACAGGACCACCTGCCTGAGGCTAGGAGGGTTCATGGACCAGCCAAGGCCCCAGAACACAGGAATCCCCCAAGGCTCCACCTTATCCCCAATCCTCTTCCTCTTCTTTGCCTCTACCCTGCTCCCAACACTGCATGAAGGGAACACCTCAGCAATGGGGTTTGTGGATGACTCCAACATCCTCACATACAGTATGTCCACAGAGGAAAACTGCAGGCAACTGGAGAAAGCCCACCAGAAATGTGAAGAATGGGCAAGGAGACATGGGGCAGAGTTTGCACCACAGAAGTACCAGCTCATCCACTTCACCAGGAGCAGGAAACACAACCTCAAGGCTACAGTCCAAATCCAGGGATTTAATGGGGAACCACTGCCTTCACTCAGGCTCCTTGGGGTATGGGTGGACACCAAGCTCAAATGGGGCCCACACATCAAACAGGCAGCAACAAAGGGAGCCCACCAGATGCAATCACTCCAGAGGCTGTGCAAGTCTACATGGGGAGCATCATTCCAAAGAGCAAGACACCTGTATACAGCAGTGGTAAGGCCAGCAATCACCTTTGGCTGCCAAGTCTGGTCCAGCCCAGAGGGCACACAAGGCTACTGCAGGAACCTCACCAAGCCTATTGAGAAGGTCCAGAGGGAGGCCTTGAGGAACATTACTGGAGCATACAAGTCAGTTGCAACAGCTGTCCTAGAGAGAGAAGCAAACATTGCTCCTCTCCACTTGTACACCCAAGACCTAGCCAGACAAGCATCCAAAAAGCAAGAAACACAACCTGCATACCAATACATCAAAGACAGGTGCAGGGAGATCCAGAGGCAAGCACAAGCAGGAAGGAGAACAAGGAACCCTGCAACACCAACCCAAACCAGACAGGAGGAAATCCTCCAGCTGGTCCAAGGCCAAGAGACAACAATGCAGACACACCCAGGCTGCAAGGCATGGTGGGCAAAACACCAGTGGGACAGGAAGTGGGAGAAGGACAAGGAAGAAAGAAGGGCTAGGGCAGGAGGAGAACAGCCACCTGCATGGAGAACCACCACCTCCTCTGCCATAGGACCAAGCCTGCACAAAGGACTTACCAGACCAGAGAGCACAATGGTCACACTCCTGAGGACAGAGCACATTGGGATGAGGCAATACCTCACCAAAAGGAGAGTCCCAGGATTCACACCAGACTGCGAATGTGGGCAGGGGCATGAGACACCAAAACATGTATGCATATTCTGCCCCAGGTGGAGGGAGAGAAGACACCTTTTGTTCCAAGAAGGAGGATCTACAAACTGGAAGGACCTAGCAAACACAAAAAGAGGACTGCATGCTACGGCCAAATGGCTAATCCAAGAAGGTATCCTAGAGCAGTTCTCACTTGCCAGAACAGAGGTATAGGAGGGAAGGGGAAGAGAGAAGGGAAAGGATAGGACCTGGTGAGAGGAGGACTCGCTAGAAACCTAGTATTGTCCGAAGGAAAACAGGAACGAAGGAAGCGGCTACGCAGACTGCAAAGTAAAAGAGAACGCGAGGGTTTTTCGAAGGCTTTTCCCTCGACCGAACTATATAGAGCGTGCTGCTTACTCTAGTTAAAAGAGGTAGACCGGCGTATAAGAATTATCTATCTATCTATTAAGTATAAATTATTTAGGGGATTTTTAAACGACTTGTTAACCTTTCCGGTATAAATCTAGCTTAATATAGAGTAGTTATAGGCTATCTCCTACTATCTCTAAAGTATATATTGACGCTCGAACTACGCTATATATAATAAAGAGAAAGAGCAGAGAATATATAGCCCGAGCTTCCTCTACTCTAGCCTAAGCTTCGTCTACCGGACGTCTAAGCTTCTATAGCGTCCGAGCTTCCTCTAACGTCTTTTATAGACTCTAAACTTCTAATCTAGAATAGAGATTCGAATTCCTCTATTTATAACTAGGCTTTAGTACTAGAAAGAGGTCTCTAGGAGATTTTAGTAGTCTATACTCTTTACCTAGGTAAGGAATCTTACTCGAGCTATAAAGGTCTAGATTTTAGTATCTAAATCCGGGATTCTACTTCGTAAAATAAGATTCTAGCTCCTAGATCGAGGTTCTTAAGCTAGATTTAAGATTCCTAGACTAGAATCTAGCTTTTAGAAGTAGTAGTAGCTATAAGAATCTATAATAATCGTCGAGAATCTCGTTCTACTTAGAGGAATCTAGGTTCTAGCTCTTAAAACGAGATTAGAGCTCTGAAAATAGAGTTCTAAGACTAGGATCTAGATTCTAGAAGTAGTAGAAGCTCTAACATTAAGCTTTTAGCTCTAAAATCGAGATTCTAGTACTTAAATTAAGATTCCTACACTAGAATCTAGATTCTATAAAAATTAGAAGCTACTAGAACCGTTTTACTCTATAGACTAGGAATCTAGTTCTAGCTTTAAGAATCTTAATTCTAGCTTTTCTAGCTTTTAAAATAAGACTCTAGCTCTTTAAACGAGATTCTAAGACAAGAATCTAAATTCTAGGACTAGACTCTGTATTCTTAGAGAGGTATAAGCTATTAGAATCTATAATATAGGTCGAGAGTCTAGCTTAAGGAGTTTCGATTCTAGCTTAAGAGCAATTCTGTCTTCTAAATCTAGATTCTAGCTCTTAAAACGAGATTCTAAGACAAGAATCTAGACTCTAATAGAAGTATACGCTACTAGACTCTATAACTTCTACTAGGAATCTTATTATAGCTTTAGGAATCTCGTTCTTAGAGCTAGAATCTTAATTTTTACTCTAAAACTAGATTCTAGCCTCGTAATTGAGATTCTTGTTACGAAGTCGCGTATCGTCGCATGTTATCGGGGGGCACTAAGGGACCCTCTCTCGTATTGTCGGGCAAAAGAGGATACAAAACTATCTACACTATCGAATGGTACTATATAGGGGCTAGTATACAGGGTCTGGGGTCCCGGGTATATAGGAACCAATATACATGACTCACAGCAGGGCCCAGTGGAGTGTCAGTTCACAACACTCCCCTTGACAGTGCACTGGGGCTGTTCAATCCATCTCCTCATCCCAATCATCATCCTGATCATGTGCAACTAGGGCCAAGGCCTTTGAATCTGAGATCTTGTTCTCAGAGACCACCTTTATCATTCCTTGGGCCATTTCCAAGTATGGGCAGATTGAAACATAGTGCCCAGCTTGATTGCAGAGCTTGCATCTCAGTCCTTGTCTGTCAGACATCTTGCTGTCTGATCTTCTTCCTCTGTGAGATGATGATCCTCTTGATGATGCAGCTCGGGCTGCAAAGGCCACAGGTGTGCTGCCTGCAGGCATGCTCACCTCTTTCTCCTGAAGGATTGAGAGTATGCTTTCAGGTGACAGTGAGGGTTGACCATCTATTGCATCTCTGATGGTAGACCATTGTTCTGGAAGCCCAGACAAGAGTACCTGTGCTCTTGCCTTTGGGTTTATGGCAGCAGCCATTTCAGGTTGGGCAACTTTGATCCTTTTGCCAAGTGCCTGAAGGTGTGTCCATGCTCCATCAATGCTCATGTCCTCTGCCTTTTGGAAACTGAAGTACTGCTTCAGAAGTTTCCTTCCTGTAGCTTGGTTGTCTGCATACTTCTTCTTCAGCTCTTGCCAAACCTCCTTTGCAGTTTGGAGTTCTGAGACCAGCTCTTCATCATCCTCCCCTATGCACAAAGATATCCACCAGATTGCTTTGTACTGTGACTTTGGGGTGATGGGTGTGTGTGTCTCATGGGAGATTGTGTGATACAGGTCTTCTCCCCTCAAGAAGATTTCCATCCTTCTGAACCATCCTTCTGCATTGTCCTTGCATAGGATTGGGCATGGTCTTTTCTGAAGTCCGGAGGATTTGTCTTGAGTATCCATTGTAGTCTTGTAGAATTAGTATTGGGTCAGATGGAAAGTTGTCCTTCTGTCCCAAGGAGAATCAAAGCGGGGAAAAGTCAAATGATTGCAGGGTTCTTCCTATACATGGGTCACCCTCTGTCCCTCCTCAGATTAGAGCCTCCTGTTGGAATGATCCGGCCATCAAGCAGCCGTGCTTTCCTGCTGGCATATGGGAATCAAGGGAGCATACCACTTTGGCACCCTCCAGCTCAGGACTTCCTGTAGCTATCCCATAAGACAAAGGTAGGTTCATGACTCCTCTTGATCCTGGATTCACCATTGGCCTCCAGAGGTAGTGAGAGGTTCAGGCAGTCTCTGAAGTGTTATGAGCCATCAGCAGTCCATGTCAGAACTGCCTTGCAACTGCTTCCTCCCTGAACATAACATATCTGGTATAAACCAAGCCTTTGGTTACTGCAAGATCTTCCTTTGAGAGTTGGCAAGTTCTCCCAGCACCAGAGATAAGGTACTAATCCAGACAGCTTGGGGTGCAGTCTCTGAAGTGTTATTCTGCCAACAGCAGGTTTGGTGTACTGCAGGTTGCTGTTACACTTTCTGCAGCCCTCTGTTGCAACATCCTCTCCCCTTGTTGTCTGTCTTGGTGTCCTCACTCTAACTATCATTCCTCAATGCTCTTCTCTCTTCTGCATTTGGTCTCAGCTGCAGGTGGGCTGGCTGCAATTCTGCATGCAGCTGCACCGCTGTTTTCAGTCCCTCAGCTAGGGTCCATGGGGTCCTACACCCAGTTGCAATCTGGGACTCATGTTTAACCATGGAAAGGGTTTTGCTCCTTCTTTATACAGGGGCACATTGTCCTTTGTCCCTGAGCACAGAGGGCACAGTCCTTCCTCTGTGTGCCTGTCTTCACCCGCAGGCTCCTGGCGCAGTCTCTGCTGCTACTGTCCCTGTTTATACAGCCACAGCTCGGGCTGTTTCCTTGCTCTTCTAGCTCGGTGTCTCGCTGTTGCCAATAGCGTTCCTGTTGTCCTGCCTTCGGCTTCCGTACTCTGTCGGTGAACCGCGCCTCGCCTTCTATCGGAGCTTGGAATACAATAGCGCTAACCCGGGCTCATAACCTGTTACGAAGTCGCGTATCGTCGCATGTTATCGGGGGGCACTAAGGGACCCTCTCTCGTATTGTCGGGCAAAAGAGGATACAAAACTATCTACACTATCGAATGGTACTATATAGGGGCTAGTATACAGGGTCTGGGGTCCCGGGTATATAGGAACCAATATACATGACTCACAGCAGGGCCCAGTGGAGTGTCAGTTCACAACAATTCTAGCTAATAACCCTAGATTCTAGTAGTAGTAGGAGCTCCTAGAATCTCGAGTCTAGTTAAGAAACTACGAATAAAGCTTAGGAATCTCGATTCTAGCTCGAAAATTAATATTCTAGCTCTAAAAACGAGATTCCTAGCTTAAATTATAGCTTCTAGAGATAGTAGAAAGGATTAGAATATATAGATAGATAATTCTTATACGCCGGTCTACCTCTTTTAACTAGAGTAAGCAGCACGCTCTATATAGTTCGGTCGAGGGAAAAGCCTTCGAAAAACCCTCGCGTTCTCTTTTACTTTGCAGTCTGCGTAGCCGCTTCCTTCGTTCCTGTTTTCCTTCGGACAATACTAGGTTTCTAGCGAGTCCTCCTCTCACCAGGTCCTATCCTTTCCCTTCTCTCTTCCCCTTCCCTCCTATACCTCTGTTCTGGCAAGTGAGAACTGCTCTAGGATACCTTCTTGGATTAGCCATTTGGCCGTAGCATGCAGTCCTCTTTTTGTGTTTGCTAGGTCCTTCCAGTTTGTAGATCCTCCTTCTTGGAACAAAAGGTGTCTTCTCTCCCTCCACCTGGGGCAGAATATGCATACATGTTTTGGTGTCTCATGCCCCTGCCCACATTCGCAGTCTGGTGTGAATCCTGGGACTCTCCTTTTGGTGAGGTATTGCCTCATCCCAATGTGCTCTGTCCTCAGGAGTGTGACCATTGTGCTCTCTGGTCTGGTAAGTCCTTTGTGCAGGCTTGGTCCTATGGCAGAGGAGGTGGTGGTTCTCCATGCAGGTGGCTGTTCTCCTCCTGCCCTAGCCCTTCTTTCTTCCTTGTCCTTCTCCCACTTCCTGTCCCACTGGTGTTTTGCCCACCATGCCTTGCAGCCTGGGTGTGTCTGCATTGTTGTCTCTTGGCCTTGGACCAGCTGGAGGATTTCCTCCTGTCTGGTTTGGGTTGGTGTTGCAGGGTTCCTTGTTCTCCTTCCTGCTTGTGCTTGCCTCTGGATCTCCCTGCACCTGTCTTTGATGTATTGGTATGCAGGTTGTGTTTCTTGCTTTTTGGATGCTTGTCTGGCTAGGTCTTGGGTGTACAAGTGGAGAGGAGCAATGTTTGCTTCTCTCTCTAGGACAGCTGTTGCAACTGACTTGTATGCTCCAGTAATGTTCCTCAAGGCCTCCCTCTGGACCTTCTCAATAGGCTTGGTGAGGTTCCTGCAGTAGCCTTGTGTGCCCTCTGGGCTGGACCAGACTTGGCAGCCAAAGGTGATTGCTGGCCTTACCACTGCTGTATACAGGTGTCTTGCTCTTTGGAATGATGCTCCCCATGTAGACTTGCACAGCCTCTGGAGTGATTGCATCTGGTGGGCTCCCTTTGTTGCTGCCTGTTTGATGTGTGGGCCCCATTTGAGCTTGGTGTCCACCCATACCCCAAGGAGCCTGAGTGAAGGCAGTGGTTCCCCATTAAATCCCTGGATTTGGACTGTAGCCTTGAGGTTGTGTTTCCTGCTCCTGGTGAAGTGGATGAGCTGGTACTTCTGTGGTGCAAACTCTGCCCCATGTCTCCTTGCCCATTCTTCACATTTCTGGTGGGCTTTCTCCAGTTGCCTGCAGTTTTCCTCTGTGGACATACTGTATGTGAGGATGTTGGAGTCATCCACAAACCCCATTGCTGAGGTGTTCCCTTCATGCAGTGTTGGGAGCAGGGTAGAGGCAAAGAAGAGGAAGAGGATTGGGGATAAGGTGGAGCCTTGGGGGATTCCTGTGTTCTGGGGCCTTGGCTGGTCCATGAACCCTCCTAGCCTCAGGCAGGTGGTCCTGTCTTGGAGGAATGATTGGATGAAGCCAACAATATGTCCTGGGAAGCCTTTTATTCTGATGTTGTGGAGCAGCCTCTGGTGGGAGACCTTGTCAAATGCACCTGAGATGTCAAGGCAGAGCATTGATGCAACTGCTCCAGGCCTAGTCTTCCAAATGGTTCTTACTTGTTCAGTAATAAGGTCCAATGCTGAGGTGGTAGACCTGCCAGGCCTAGCACCCATCTGTTCTTCTGGGAGGAGCTTTCTGTCTTCAGTCTCTTTGGACATCCTCTTGGCAACTATAGCTTCTAGGACCTTTGCAATTGTGTTGAGCAGGGCAATTGGTCTGTATGCTCCTGGCTTTGTGTAGTCTGGTTTCTGTGGTTTCCTGAGCACCACTGTGGTAGAGTGCTTAAAGGCTTTAGGGTGGTATGCCATCCTCAGGCATGCAGTGAAGAGTTTAGCTAGGATTGGGGCAAGTTGTTCCCTGCATTCTTTGAGCAGGAGGTTTGGTATTTGGTCAGGTCCTGGGGCCTTGTTGCTAGGCAGTTTTCTGAGGACTCCTTCTACCTCCTTTAGGTTGACCTCCACCTCCATCTGGAATTGGGGTGGCAGTTGTGTGTGTTGAATGTCACTTAGGTCTGCCTCCCTTGGGTTTGGGAAGAAGTGTTTTGCTAGGATTGCAGCCTTGCCCTCGTTGGTGTCTCCATTATGCTCTGTGTTAGCTAGGCTTGGGAAGTGTGGCAGTTGGTGCCCTTGGTTTGCTCCCTCTCTTGCCCATTTGGCCATTTTCCAGATCTTCTTAGGGTCCTCTGTAACCTCTTTCATTAGTCTTCTCCACGCTAGGTTTTGCTCTCTCCTCACAACCTTGCTCCTGGCATGTGATGCCTCAAGGTATTGTTTGTGGCTCCATTCTGTCTTGCTGTTCCTCCATTCTCTTCTCCTTCTCCTTGCTAGCTTTGTAGCATCCTTGCACTCCTGGGTCCACGCCATCTTTGCATAGCCTGATGGTCTGGCTGTTGGAACTGTCTCCTCTATAGTTCTCTGGATGGAGGATTGTATTCTGCAGGCTAGGGTGTCCAGGTGTTCTCTTGTGTCAAGTGGGAGTTGACTGAGTTGGTCAATGTCCTGGGCTATAAGGTCCTTGACTCTGGCCCAGTTGGCGGCTCTCCACTGCTTTCTCTGGCCTCTTCCTGTTGGCCCTTGGAGGTTGATGCAGAGGGTTGTCCTGAGAGGGATGTGGTCAGAGCTGTGTGTTTCCTCTGGGAGGGCTTTGCATTCCTGGATCAGGTTCTGGAGGGAGAGGCTGACAAAGACCAGGTCCAGTGTTTGGCAGCTGGCCATATGTCTTTCCCATGTAATTGTCCCTGGTTCTAGGGCCAGCTGCAGGTGGGCCTCTGCAGCTGTTGCAATGAGTTTGTCTGCCATATAGTGCTGGGTCTGGGTTGTGTTTCCCCCCCATTTTGGGTGGTGGAGGTTGAAGTCTCCTACTACTACATGGCTAGTAGTTGTGTCTTTTGGGGCTTTTGAGAGGGCTTCTTGGAGTGCAGGGATAGTCCCTTCTTGCCTGTGGCTTGTTGGCCCTGAGGGGTTGTAGCAATTGTGGATAGAGATAGTTCCTGCGGGTGTTTGGATTTGAATGGTTACCAAGTCACCTGTGTTGTGGAAGAGTGGTGTCCAGCTGTCCGTCCTGATCTTGTCTGATACCAGTAGTGCAACCCTTGGATTCTGTTGGGGTGGGAGGACTGCAAAGTATCCTTTCTTCGTCTTGGTCTTGCCATTTATAGTGTTTAGCCATGGTTCCTGCAGTGCTATTACTGTTGCCTCTTCTGCTGCTTGGCTGTTAAGGAGCAGAGTCTGGGTAGTGTTTGACCTGTTGACATTGTGTTGGTAGATTGTCAGGGTTTGGTTATTCATGGGACACCTGGGAGAGGAGCTCAATTGGGTCAATGTCCATGTCTTCTTGGGGGGTGCTTGTTTCCCCTTGGGTGTCCTCTTTCTCCTGTGTAGGGGGAAAGTGGAGCTTGCTTGCCTGCTTCCTGCCTGCCATTGCTGTTGCCGTGGTGCCCAGGGGCCTGCCCTTGTACCTGACATCCCTCTGTAGGGGCTCAGCTGGTGAGGCTTTCCTCTTGAGGATTGAGGGTTCTACGGCCTTGTCTTGTGTTGGGTCTGAGGCTGCCTCCCATTGTTTTTTGAACCACTCTGAGAATGCTCTTGCTTTGGTCTTTGCAGCAGCTTTGTAGCTGCATTGGAGGGAGTATGCCTTGTGGTCTCCTCTGCAGTTGCAGCATTTGACCTTCTTTTCCTTGCACTGGTCTGTCCTATGCTTCCCTGCACACTTCCCACATGTATCCTCTGTGGCCCTGCAATGGGTAGTAATGTGTCCAAAGCTGTTGCACTTTAGGCATTGCACTATCCTCTGCTGTGGGTGGTATGGTTCCACCACACACCACATTGAACCAATAGTAATGCCCCTCTTGCACATTTCTCTTGCAGTCTGCCTGTCCTGCACTGCCATTACTACTGAGGAGAAGTTGGTTTCTTCCCTTGCCCTCTGGTTCTTAAGCCAGAAGGCTTTACTGATCTTGAGTCCTTCTGGGAACCAGGTAAGGTTGTCCTGGTCCAGCTGGACCCAGCTATTCGCATCCTCTGGTTTCCAGGAGGTCCTGATGCTGTGTACAATCACCTGAGTGCTTGGCACTTCCACCTGGGCTCCTGGGTATGCAGCCTTGAGCCATGATTGGTCCTTTTCCAGCCTGCTTTTCTCTCCTTCTCTGTGGAGGATGACTTTGAGGTCTCCACTTGGGAGTTTTTGCACAGCCTTAAATTGCTGCACTCCGAGTTTCCTTCTGAGCTCTTCGTGGCTCATCTTCTTTGCTGTCTCCCTTTCTTCTTGGTTTCCCATCTTCACTGAGATGGTCATAGATGCCTGAGGCTGGGGCCTTGGCATTGTGTGTCCAATTTGGGCTGTTTGGGCCCATGTTTTTGGGGTGGCAGTGGTGGGTGTTGGGCGGCTCTGGAGGGTTTTCTGGATCGCTTGAAGAGTCTGGGACTCTTCCTGGCGGAGGGCGTGGTGGAGGAGGGCCTGTTGGGCCTGCTGGAGGAGGAGAAGGGTCGGGGAGGGGGAAAGGGTCGACTGGGAGTCGAGGTGGCTCTGGATCTGTTCGGTGAGTGTCTTTAGGTTCTTTTGGATGGTCAGTTTCAGAGTATCGGTGTTAGCAGTGGTTTTCTGGCCTTGCGGGCCAGAGGGAGGTGGTTGCGGGCGGGTTTGGGTCGCCTGGGAGTTGGAGACGCAACCTCCTTCTCCCGGGCTCCCTCCTCTGCTCGCGACGTCGCGGTGTCGGTCGGGGGGTGTTGTCGCGTGTTGGGAGGCCTCGAGGCCTCCCGCCGTCGTCGTCGTCGCCTGCTGGGGCGCGTTCATGTTTTTCGTATCATATAAAGAAAATATATAAAAGTATAGAGAAGAGGAGCAGAGATAGGCGGCCCGAGCTTCCTCTATTAAGATATAAGCTTTATCTATAAAGTATCTAAGCCTGCGAAGACCGATTGCACGCCTCCACGCGGCCGCAGGCGGAAACAGGCGGTCGAGCTCGCAACTCGACCGTGCTGGCAAAGTGCACGGCATGGTGGAGCGGAGTGGTGGAGTGCGAAATCCGGTGCGGTTTCGCCAAGACTACTCCGAACAGAGGACTACCACCGAAATGGTTTTGAAAACCATCCGACGACGACCTACCTGCGTTAGAAACAGGTCCGCTTAATCGTGAGCGTGCGAAAGAGCCGCGGAACTCCTAGGCGTCGATAGGACACCTCTGGTGTATGGGAGGAATCCTCAGCTGAGGGTATTTGGAGCCAAAAGGACAACAAGTCACCCAATATGCAGTCTCTGGATCCGAACCACCTACCTCTGGAAGGCTTTGAGGGGACTCGGAGAGCGTACGCGTTGTTAAGGCCGGAAGCAGATGCGTTATGCACTTGGAAGAGCCGAGGTGAAAGAGCTAGAAGGGAGGCGTTAGTTGGCGGGCAATGGAGCTCGGAGTAACGCTACGAAGCCCGTAGGGGCCTGTCGATTGCTCAGGTGCGAGTAGGAGGGTTTTGCCCGGGGCACAGCCTTACAAAGAAGGACACCTAGTCCAGCAGTCACCTAGAAGAGCTCGGAAACTTAGGAAGGCCCACATAGAGAAGCAGGCAAAGGAGACACAGAGAGGCGAGCCGAAGGGAAGACTCGAGGCAAGAAGGAGGGGGTGCAAGGCGTGAGGAGGCGAGGAGGAGGCGATACATTGGTTAGTGGGTGGAAACGCAAGAGCACTGCTGCCTGGCTAGGAGTAGACGCTCGAGCAAGCCTGCGAGACATGGCCGGCCATAGCCAAAGAGATGCGGTATGGTAACGCGAAGGGAGTCATTCTCCTGGGGCGTGGTGGGCAATGGCAGCGACTGAGACACTGTCTGCTCAGCCCGAGAGGACGGACGCGCATGTCGGTCTTGGAAGAGAGGCGACCGGTCTTCAGTTCGCTGAAGTCCGAAAGAGCATAACCAAGGCTTAAGGAGCAAACAGTATATGGAGCGTAGGGTAGGGGCTTTGGCCTGGGGCCTCTCCCTCGAAGCGATAAAGGCGCAGAGGTGTCCCTAAGCGGGAAAGCGTGGGCAGACTTTGTCTACCTGCCTTACATAAGTTTGTAGGAACGAGTGTAATTATATGCTGCCACATTGTCCTAGGAGACTTCAACCTCCACCACCCAAGATGGGGGGGAAACACAACCCAGGCCCAGCATATTATGGCAGACAAACTTATTGAAACGGTTGCAGAGGCCCATCTACAGCTGGCCCTTGAACCAGGAACAATCACATGGGAAAGACACATGGCCAGCTGCCAAACACTAGACCTGGTCTTTGTTAGCCTCTCCCTCCAGAACCTAATCCAGGAATGCAAAGCCCTCCCAGAGGAAACACACAGCTCTGACCACATCCCTATAAGGACAACCCTCTGTATCAATCTCTATGGGCTACCAAAGCAGGGACAAAGGAAACAATGGAAAGCTGCTAACTGGACCCAGATCCAGAGTCTCATTTCCCAGGAAACCAACCAACTCAATCAATTCCCAGTCAACACAAGGGAACACCTGGACACCTTAGCCAAGGGAATACAATCCTCTATCCAGAGGGTAGTAGAAGAGACAGTCCCAACAGCCAGACCATCAAGCTATGCCCAGATGGCCTGGACACAGGAGTGCAGAGATGCCACAAAGCTGGCAAGGAGAATGAGAAGAGAATGGAGGGAAAGCAAGACAGAATGGAGCCACGAACAATACCTCAAGGCCTCCCATGCAAGAAGCAAGGTTGTGAGGAGGGAACAGAACCTGGCCTGGAGAAGGCTTATAAGAGAAGTAACAGAGGACCCTAAGAAGATCTGGAAGATGGCCAAATGGGCGAGGGAGGGGCCAAATCAAGGGCACCAGTTGCCACATTTCCCAGACCTTGCTGACCCAGAGCACAATGGAGACACCAACGAAGGGAAAGCAGCAATCCTGGCTAAACACTTCTTCCCAAACCCAAGAGATGCAGACCTGAGTGACATCCAACACACCCAGCTGCCACCCCAGTTCCACATGGAAACTGAGGTAAACTCAGAGGAGGTGAAAGGGATCCTCAAGAAACTGCCTAGCAACAAAGCCCCAGGGCCTGACCAGATACCAAACCTCCTGCTCAAGGAATGCAGAGACCAACTTGCCCCAATTCTGGCCAAGCTCTTCACTGCATGCCTGAGGATAGCATACCACCCTAAGCCATTCAAGCACTCCACTACAGTGGTGCTCAGGAAGCCACAGAAGCCAGACTACACGAAGCCAGGAGCATACAGACCAATTGCCCTACTCAACACAATAGCAAAGGTCCTGGAGGCGGTAGTTGCAAGGAGGATATCCAAGGAAACTGAAGAAAGAAAGCTCCTCCCAGAAGAACAGATGGGTGCAAGGCCAGGCCGGTCTACAACCTCAGCACTGGACCTCATCACAGAACAAGTTAGGACTATCTGGAAAGCCAAGCCAGGAGCGGTTGCATCAATGCTCTGCCTAGACATTTCTGGTGCATTTGACAAAGTCTCCCACCAGAGGCTGCTCCACAACATCAGAATGAAGGGTTTCCCAGACCACATAGTTAGCTTTGTCCAATCCTTCCTTCAAGACAGGACCACCTGCCTCAGGTTGGGAGAGTTTATGGACCAACCAAGGCCTCAGAACACAGGGATTCCCCAAGGCTCCACCCTGTCCCCAATTCTCTTCCTCTTCTTTGCATCAACCCTGCTCCCAACACTACACGAAGGGAACACCTCAGCAATGGGTTTTGTGGATGACTCCAACATCCTGACATACAGCATGTCAACAGAGGAGAACTGCAGGCAACTGGAGAAAGCCCACCAAAAGTGTGAGCAATGGGCAAAAAAACATGGTGCAGAATTTGCACCACAGAAATACCAACTCATCCACTTCACCAGGAGCAGGAAGCACAACCTCAAGGCCACAGTCCAGATCCAAGGATTTGATGGGGAACCACTGCCCTCACTCAGGCTCCTTGGGGTATGGGTAGACACCAAACTCAAGTGGGGCCCACACATCAAGAAAGCAGCAGAGAAGGGGGCCAACCAGATGCAATCACTCCAGAGAATGTGCAAATCCACATGGGGAGCATCCTTCCAGAGAGCAAGGCACCTGTACACAGCAGTTGTCAGACCAGCCATTACATTTGGCTGCCAAGTCTGGTCCAACCCAGAAGGCACACAAGGCTACTGCAGAAACCTCACCAAACCCACTGAGAAGATCCAGAGAGAGGCAATGAAGAACATCACAGGAGCATACAGGTCAGTTGCAACAGCAGTCCTGGAAAAGGAAGCAAACATTGCTCCCCTTCACCTGTACACCCAGGACCTGGCCAGACAGGCAGCCAAGAAACAGGACAACCAGCCTGCATACCAATACATCAAAAACAGGTGCAGGGAGATCAGAAGACAGGCACAAGCAGGGAGGAGAACAAGGCACCCTGCTGCACCAACCCAAACCAGACAGGAGGAAATCCTCCAACTAGTACAGGGCCAAGAGACCACAATGCAGACACACCTGGGTCACAAGGCATGGTGGGCAAAACACCAGTGGAACAGGAAGTGGGAGAGAGAAAAGGAAGGGAGGAGAACCAGAGCAGGAGGAGAACAGCCACCTGCATGGACAACCACCACCTCCTCCACTGTAGGACTAGCTCTGCATAAAGGGCTCACCAGACCAGAGAGCACAATGGTCACACTCCTCAGAACAGGGCACATTGGGATGAGGCAATACCTCGCGAAGAGGAGAGTCCCAGGTTACACACCAGACTGTGACTGCGGGCAGGGACATGAAACACCAAAGCATGTATGCATGTTCTGCCCAAGATGGGCTGAGAGGAGACACCTCCTGTTCCAAGCAGGGGGATCTACAAACTGGAAGGATTTGGCAAACACAAAGAGGGGACTGCATGCAACAGCAAAGTGGCTTATCCAGGAAGGGGTCCTAGAACAGTTCTCGCTGGCAGGGAAAGAGGACTAGGAGGAAAGGAGGAGAGAAGAAGGGAGAGATAGGACCTGGTGAGAGGAGGACTCGCTAGACACCTAGTATTGTCCGAAGGAAAAACAGAGGCAAAGGAAGCGGCTACGCAGGCTGCAAAGTAAAGGGAAGGCGAGGGTTTTTCGAAGGCTTTTCCCTCGGTCGAAATCTATAGAGCGTGCTGCTTACTCTAGTAGTTAAGAGGTAGACCGGCGTATAAGAATTATCTATCTATCTATTTTCTTTATATTTATAATCTTTAAAAATGTTTCTAATCTATTTTTATATTTTAAATTAATATAGGCCGATAGAGTATAGCTTTATCTTAATGTCACGGGCGGAGGCTAGCAGGAAGGTAGGTATGGTTGACACAGGTACAGTTGCTACGGACAGGGCTCAGGTGCTCTGCGCTACCATATGGGTAGCCCGAATTGACAGGACGTAGCTCGAAGAGAGGAAGGGAGAGCTTTCTCTCTTCGAGCGTACAAGTGTGCAGGCGCTCCCGTGCTTCCCGCGCACGTGAGCCGGGGCCGGCGTTACTAACTTCCGCCGACTTCCAGGCAGTCTTATGTCTACGGGCCCAGCCCGTGACATTACTCCCTTCCTAGCAGTGACGCTCCGAGTCACGTTCTTTCAAAATAGGGCGAGTGCAGCGCACTCCCTTCCTAGGCAGCGTGCAGCTCCTCTTCCTCGGGTCTTACCCGAGGGCGGAACAAAACAGGACAGATACTCTGCAACAGCGGAGCAAACAGGTTAGCTCCTGCAAGCAGGAGCCTTCCACGGTATCGCCTTTGGTATGTACAGCCCGCTCGAGGAACCCAATCCACCATCGTTGCTGCGACTAGTACACAGGATCCAAAGACAACACCGGAGCTTTACTGTACACAGTTCTTCGTGGTCAGGACGGCCCTCTTACTGCACTAGAGTCACTGGGTGGTCAGGCCAGTCTCATATGCAGCCCCTCAATTTACAGGAACCCCCGGCGGGGACCCCTGTAGTCAGTTTGTCTGAATGGTCGCAGGCAGAGGATTTTGGATCCAATATGACTCTTCAGAATTCAGGTTGCTTCCGTGGTGCAGTGGTTATGATTGTCCAGCAGGAATCTGGGGCCTCGGGTTCAATCCTCGTTGGGGGCAGGAACCGAGTATCGGATTTCGAGCGGTTCAAGGTGTAGGCGCGTAGCAGGGGTCATGTGCAGGTGGGCGATAAAGTCGGGACATTTTTTCCGGCGACGACGGGCGAGATATGGCCATTCTCGGCGGGGAGGTCAATCTCCTCGGGGTTACGCGTTCGAGTCGGTTCGGGGCAGCGGCGTTGGGTGTACATTCGGGTCGCGACCGGTCGGAGGGGGTAGTTGGCGGAGCAGGCGGGCGTGCCAAGAAGTCATGTGACTTTTTTCGGGGTCTGGGTGCGCGGAAGATCTTCGACTCCAGTGGGCTCGTGTAACCTCTGGCGGTTATCGCTGCAGCCGTATGCTGGCGCAAGTCTGTAACGTCCAACGGATTTCAGGCATTATACTGCGGCAGGAATCGTGCTTAGTCAGCTCGTCCAGTTGGTCTGGGGCACAGGTATAGGCCGAGAGACACAACGTCTGTCTCTTCGGTTGCCATGCTTGACGCTCGAGGTTCGAACCCTCGACGGGCTATGCGTAACGTTGATAGCACCTGCGGTGTCTCAACGTCGTGCCGACTTTTGCTCTTTACATTGGCATTTGGCGGGGCGCTGGTTTGAGCGGGTACCGGCGGTGGAAGTTCCGGACGAGGTGTGGCACATCCTCGATAATCGTATCGGCAGGTTCTGTAGTCGGTACGTCGTAGCCTTTCCATTTTACTACGTAACGCAGTCGTTCTTTGCCACCGCGGCCGCGGCGGTCGACCTTCGAGTCGACGATCTCTTCGATTTCCCATTCCTCGACCCCGTCGACGATAACGGGCGGCGGCGGGGGCGTACGCTGATAGCCGTGCGGGTTGTTCGCGGCAGGAGTAAGCAGATCGTTGTTAAACACCGGGTGCAGCTTCATCGTCGCTGGCAGGTCTAGTCGGCAGGTATACGGTTTGACCTCAAGAATGCGGAACGGGCCTAGGTTCTTCCAGTCAAGTTTCTTCGTAGGGCGGAGGGTCTTGATATTCCTAGCGTCGAGCCAGACTTCTTCTCCAACAGAGAACTTGCGTGAGGCGCTACGGTGCCGATTTGCAGCCTCTTCATATCGGGACTGTGCGAGGCTGGTCTCGGCCTTTAGGAAGTCGGTAATAGCTTTCATATCTGCGACGAAAGATTCTGCTTCTCGACTCGTAGGGGCGTCGGGCGTATGCTGTAGGACTTCGGTTCCTAGGAGGGGTTGGAACCCGTAAGTAGCTAGGAACGGGGACAGGCCGGTAGTTTCGGAGAATACTGAGTTCGCTGAGAATTCCGCTAGCGGTAGCCATTCTACCCAGTCATCTTGTAGGTACGAAACGTACGCACGCAGGTGTTGTTCGAGGACTGCATTTAGCCTCTCGGTCTGGCCATCTGTCTGCGGGTGGTAGGCAGTCGACGGGGAGCAGGTAATCCTTAGTTTCCGCGTAAGGTGTTTCCAAAAGTCAGACATAAACTTGGCGTCCCGATCAGAGACAATGTTAATCGGTTTCCCGTGGAGTCGGAAGATATTCTTAACAAACAGGCGAGCAATCTCTTCGGCGCCGTCGGTCGTAAGGCATGGGATATAGTGGCGTAGCTTCGTAAGGCGGTCGACGACTACGAAGATAGCGTCGAACCCTTCGGACTTAGGTAGGTGCGTAATAAAGTCCATCGAGATCGAATCCCAGGCACGGTCGGGTGTCGGTAACGGTTGTAGGAGTCCTCGATTACGTTGTCGGCTAGGCTTAATCCTACTACAGACATGGCAGTTCTGGACCCAGCGGCGGATATACGCGCTCATACCTGGCCAGTAGTAATCCCTCGATACGATCTGGTACGTGCGGGCTCTTCCAGGGTGTCCGGCAGCTGGGGTTTCGTGGCAGAGGCGGAGAACTTGGTCGTAAAGCTCCTCGTTGTTCGGTACGTAGAGTCGGTTTCGGTAGAAGAGCAGGTCCTCTCGTAGCTCGCACTGCGCGAGCTGGATCGTCGGGTAACGGCTTTTCCCTTCTCGTATTGCGTCTATTATCTCGCAGAGGGTCTCGTCGGTTCGATATCCTTGCCTTATCGTTTCCTGGAGCTCTTCGGGGATCTGTACTGCGCTAACAGCGTCCCTCGGCGGGGACTGTTCCCTTGTTCGGATTGGGAAGGCGTATAGCTGCGGTTCCGGCGTAGGTAGCGTATAGATCGTAACCTGGTCGGAGAACGATACTCGTTTTTGTTTCCTAGGGGCAGGGAGGTTTTCTCGTTTTAGGATCGTTTGGCTCTGGTGCTGTAGGCGTTCATCCCCCTCTTTAGGCAGATCACCTGACCTCCTGGTCAGAGAGTCGGGTTTTTGGCCTTGTTTCCCTGGTCGGTAGGTAATCTGGAAGCGGAAACGGGACAGAAATTCGGACCAGCGCGCTTGACGGCGGTTAAGTTGCTTTGTCGTCGTAAAGTATTCCAGATTCTTGTGGTCGGACAAGACTTTAATCGGGTGTTCGGCTCCCTCGAGCTCAGGGCGCCACTCTTCGAAACAGCGGATAATAGCAAGCAGCTCTTTATCGTAGATCTCGTAGTTACATTCGGCAGGGCTATGCTTCTTTGAGAAAAAGGCGATAGGTCGTAGTATTCCTTCGTTATCGTATTGGGAGAGGATCCCGGCGGACACGTAGTCGGAGGCGTCGGTTTCGACGATAACTTCCTTAGTCCAATCGAACGGGGCGAGTATCGGGCCTTCTACGAAGGCTTGCTTTAGGTCGTCGAAGGCTTTCTGGCAAGCGGGAGTCCAGGCGAACGGAGTGTCTTTACGCGTAAGAGCTGTGAGCGGCTGGCAGATTTTCGAGAAGTTCCGTATAAAGCGGCGGTAGAAATTCGCAAACCCTAGGTAGGACTGGACGTCGGTAACATTCTTCGGTTCGGGCCAGTTCTGGATTGTCTGGATCTTTTCGGGGTCCATCCGGATGCCGTTTTGGCCAACGATCATCCCTAGGAACTTAGTCTCGTGTTGGAAAAACTCGCACTTCGATAGCTTTGCGTAAAGACCCGCATCGTGCAGCTTTTGCAGGACAGCCCGGACGTGTTTTTCGTGTTCTTCTCGGGTCCGGCTGTAAATCAGGATATCGTCAAGGTAAGCAGAGCAGAACTGGTCGAGGAATTCGCGCAGAGTGTCGTTAATAAACCGCTGAAAGGTTCCCGGCGCGCCGGTGAGTCCGAAAGGCATAACGAGGCTTTCAAATAGTCCGAAACGGGTCCGGAAGGCAGTAAGATATTCTTGCCCTTCTTTCATACGGACATTATTAAACGCAGAGATAATGTCGATCTTTGTGAAGTACTTCATGCCGCTAAGATTATTTAGAGTCTCGGTCGTTAGCGGGAGCGGGTATCGGTCCTTAACCGTAAGCTCATTTATCGCGCGGTAGTCTACACAGAGTCGTAGGCCACCCCCGGGCTTTTTAACGAACAGGACAGGTGAGGCGACTGGGGAGGAGCTTGGTCGAATAAAGCCCTTTTTGAGGTTCTCGTCGAGCCACTCCTTTAAGGCTTGTAGTTCATCTCGAGACATCCCGTAGAGGGGGCCGAATGGCGGTTCAGCGCCCTCTTTTAGCTTAATATCGTGGTCGTACGGGCGGTGTGGAGGAAGCTGGTCGGCTAGCTTCGGAGAAAACACAGAGCTAAAGTCGCGGAGGCACTCGGGCAGCTGTCCTTCGATATCGGCTTTCTCTTCGGAGGTAAATATCGACTGCAGGTCCTCGATCGTCGTATAGCAGAGGCGGTAGCCTTTCCTCTGGTACTTCGGTGCAGCATAGAGGCTTGCGGTTCGAAAGGAGATATTACAGACGTCGACGAGTTTATTCTTCCTCCGGGTAGCTAAACGGGGGACCTTCCGGGTATAGACCTTAACCTTAGCGGGGACTAGTGAGACGTTACAGTGTGACTGGCAGTACGGGCTGTCAAATAATAGAGTAGCGTTAGCGGCGCTAAGATTCACGCTATGGCCTTCCATCCAAGGATAGCCAAGAATCATCGGGCAGCCGCCTAGCTTCGTAAGGCGAAAGACAACATTTTTTTCGGTATGTTCGCCGATTCGCAGGGCGCAGACTGTGCCGTACTTAAGAGCGAACTCGCGTTCTCCCTCCTGGTCGTCGACAGGCAACATATAGACCTCTTTCTCGAGAGTCTGGATAGGTAGGCCTACCTCAGTAGCCCACTGCAGGTCGATAAGGCCATAAGCCTCGCAGCCGGTATCTAGTAGGGCGTAGTCGGAGATTTCGGAGCCGTTAACGGTGGTAGTAAACTGAACCTTTGGGGAAACGGAGCGGTCAAACTTATGTGGCACCCTAAGCGCTGTAGCAGAAATACGGAAAACCTCTCTCTTTAGAGGGTTAGGAGCAGTAGGCGGGGATCCAGAAGACAATTCAGAGGGTAAACAATGCTTCTTACTCCGAACAACGTCGGGTAGAACGCAGGGTCGGTAGCTAGTTGCGGGGGCAGGTAAGGCCTCGCGCACACTTAACGCCGGGTAGCGACTGTTACCAAGCGTACGCCTTTTTCCGACGTGTTCGGAGACGGACTACGGGCAAGAGGTAACTGCGGGGGAGATCGTCCTCGAGAGGAGAGGGGTGAAGCGGTGCGGGTGGTCTCGTTAGCCCGCCGCTTCTCTGCGCGTCGTTGCTCGTCGCTAAACTGTTTCCAGGAAGGGCGGGTGTCCGGTTCGGTGCAGTGTTTCACCTGGTGGCCTGGCTTGTGGCAGCGGAAGCAGTTTCCGGTTTCTTTGTCTGTCCTCTGGTTCCTCTTAAACCGGTCGAGGTCCATAGGATCGGGCGACCTCTCTTTAATAGCAGCGGCGTAGGTTTTCTCGTTACGGGCAGCAGGCGGAGTAGTCGGTCGTAAGGTGCGGGGGTTCGGGATAGCAGGGGTTTGGTTATAGTACCGGCGACGGTTCTCGAGGTCTTGCAAGTGTGCGGCGAGCTTGAGGTACTCTCGCGTCGGTGGAGGACTATGGACGAGCATCTGTTTAATCTCGTTCGAAACGGCTTGTTCGAGGAGCGTCGAGAGAGATTCCTCGGTCATCTCAGCCTCTAGTCCTAGGCGTTGAAACTCGGCGAAGAAGGCAGCAAAGTCCTTATTAGTTTGGCGGAAGCGGAACAGGTCGGCGCGGGCATTATTAACACGGTTCGGGTCTCCATAGGCGTTGTCGAGAATCTGAAGAACGTTCTGGTAGTCTGGAAGTTGACAGATCCCGTCCTTAATATACGGTAGGATCTGAGAGTAAGGGATCCCAGAGAGGCGGCTTGTTACGTAGGATATACGAGACTGGGGCGTTGCGAAGCGGTCGCAGTTTACGAACATCTTTTCGTGTATCTGAGAGACAAAGCGGCGGAGGTCCTTGCGGTCGCCGGTAAACTTCTCTGGGTCGGGTAGCTTCTCAGATCGTTGGCTAGACTCGGTAGGTGCGGCAGGAGTAGGCGGAGTCGTTCGCGGAGTAGGATCTGCGCTCTTCTTAGCGCGCGTGTCGGCAGGTAGGGACGGCGGGGTTTGTACGATAGGTTGGGCGAGGTGGAGGGCTCTCTCGACCTCTATCTTTGCTAAGAGCAGTTCCTCGCGGAATTTCGTTTCCTTCTCTTCATACGAGCTCTTCTGGAAGTCGATAACGGCACGTAGTTGAGAGATTTCAGTACGGGCGGACTGGAGGGCTTCTTGGGTCTCGGAAGCGCGGATTTGTTCGCGGACAAGCTCGTTCGCGAGCTTATCCTGGCCGTTATCGTGTTCGTCGATATAGCGGTAGGCGGACTGGAAATAGGCGTACCAGAGGGACGGGTGGGTAGCGGCATGCTCAGAGAACTGAGACTCGGTTTCCGGGAGGAACGGAGGTAGAGGGCGGTCGACAGCCATACCTAAAGGTAGGAGCTACGTAGTGTCACGGGCGGAGGCTAGCAGGAAGGTAGGTATGGTTGACACAGGTACAGTTGCTACGGACAGGGCTCAGGTGCTCTGCGCTACCATATGGGTAGCCCGAATTGACAGGACGTAGCTCGAAGAGAGGAAGGGAGAGCTTTCTCTCTTCGAGCGTACAAGTGTGCAGGCGCTCCCGTGCTTCCCGCGCACGTGAGCCGGGGCCGGCGTTACTAACTTCCGCCGACTTCCAGGCAGTCTTATGTCTACGGGCCCAGCCCGTGACACTTAAGGTCCTCTATTCTACGTTTAAGGCAATAGCCTATAGCTTAGTTAAGAGTAGCCTTTATTCGTAATAGGCTTAGTTTAATATTCGTATTAATTTAGAGCTCGGTATATAAATATATTCGTACTAGATTAAGAGATAAAGGTTAGGCCCTAGACTTAAAGTACTAAACTGCGTCGTCTAGTTATAAAGATAGTACGGGTGTCGATAGCTCTATCGAAGAGCGAAAGTCTAAGACTAGGACCCGGCTTCGCTATATAGCCGACGAGAGTAAGGACGAGGACGAGGACGAGGATAAGGACTAGAGCCCGGCCGAGGAGAGTAACAAGACTAGGGCTTCCTTACGTAAAAAGACGAAGAATTAGAATAATTCCGATAAAGACGAGGCGCAGGTCTTAAAGCACGCGACTAAGGTAGCCCTACTAAAGACTAAGACTAAGACTAAGCCTTTGCCGGAAGAGGTAAAAGCTAAGGCCCCGAAGCCTAAGAAGAGCAAGAAGTCTACTACTACTACTAATAAGGGTTAATCCGACATAGACGAAGAAGACGTCTACTAGCGTCTAAAGAAGCTCGAGCAAGCAAAGACTACGACTAAGCCTAAGTCTGCCTCGAAAGAGGCTAAGGCGAGGCCCTAGAGACTAAGAAGACGAAGAAGGAGCAGACTAAGACTAATTCTTTATCTGAGTCCTCTGCCCCCCGTCCTCGTCTAAGTCCGAAGACGAAGACGAAGAACCGTACGAGAAGAAGAAGAAGAAGAAGAAGAAGAAGAAGCGAAAGTCGACGTTGTTATCGAAGACCGCGACTAGGACGAAGGAAGGAGCCTCGTCTAAGTTCAAGCACCTTGCCAAGCGTCTAGTCTCCGAGTCGGACGAAGAGGTTAAGACCCCCCCAGTTAAGCAGATTAAGGTAAAGAAGGAGGCCTCGTCCAAGTCGGCTGCTAAGCGTTCCGCCTCTGTAATAGACGAGGAGAGTGACCATCCTCCAGCTAAGAAGCAAAAGGCCAAGTCCAAGGAACTCGCAGAGTCGATTAACAGTCCCGAACCCTTCACTCGCCGCCGTATTCAGGGCGTAGAGGATTAGGACTCTCGCACCAAATCGACCAAGACCAAGCCCTCGTCCAAAGTCAAGCAGGAGGTCGTGGTGTTGAGCTCCAATAACCTGTCCTCCGAACCTGAGGACGAAGTAGTTATCGCCGAGACGCCTCCAAGAGTTCGCGGAGAGCAGAGAAACAGGGGTAGTCGTACCGTCCACGGCGTGGGTCACGGCAGCGGAAGAACACCAGTGAACACTCCACCACCAAGCTCTGCTGTCAAGAACAAGGGCACGCTCAGCAGCAAGAGTAAGGGTGGTCGCTGAGTACCGTTGCATTGAACAGGTCATCTTCTGGCCAACGTATTTCACCAGGCCCTGGTAAATGGCCCAAGTCCGGCTTCTCGCTGAGACGTGCCATAACCAGGCCTCATCTGTTGGAAAGGTACTGCTGCTGCTTTGCAATAGCACAGGACCAACAACATACCACGACGACTGAGGCCAGACATCAGGCAGTAGTCATAGCATGAGCTTCAGATATGAGATTAAATGAGAGCATGATTCGCTCTGGATGAGTACACGAGGCCTCAAGCTATGTGCTTTACCGAGAGCGACCATTATGCTCAAGACTTCTTCTCTTGTATCATCCTCATTCGAGTGTACGTCCGCTGCACAGTAACTAACACAGTTGATGTCTCCCAAGGCGATTGATATTCATCTGCCGAGAGACAGCATTGGAGATTTCGTGTCGTAGCACAGCCAGAATCCCTGTTACCTTGCAGAAGTAGCCTCAATCAACCGCATCTTCTCATTAGTCTCGAGTGGCTGTACATGAGCCAGCCAGATGCCCTCGACCCAGCGCTGAGTTTCAATCTCCTTCCGTGTTTGACGATGCGCGGCCGACTTGATACTTTTGGCTATACCTGTAGCCGGATACGCCAGGGTCCCAAACATGCCCGCTCCAGTCTTCGTAACCAATCCAGTAAGCCCTTTACCAAGTCCTGTAGCCAACCCAGCGGCGCCATTCTTCTTGACATCTCTGTATGGCTGCGCGACCAATCCCGAAAGACCATCTGCAAAGCCCCAAGCAAATGTCTTCCCAGCAACAGCGAAGCCACTCCCGATCCCTGTTACTTGACCGTGGTCTCGAACCTTGTCTCCGTAGTGTCCAGGTATAGACTTCATGCCTTCTGTGATTGCAAGAGGGATATCTGAGGTCATGCCTTTGAGTGCCTTTGGGCCGAACATTCCTATGCTTCTGACACTAGCTAGTCCCGTGTTCTGCTTGCCAGGTCGCCGGCGGGAAGTGGTAGATTGATGAGACTTGCCCGTCATGTCGCTGTGCGTGCTGGCGGCGCCGGACTTAGCAGAATCGAGGCTCTGTTGTTGTTCTTGGACAAACTGTTCCAATACTACTGCCCTGGCTTTCTGTCGCTGTTGTTTCTGATGTTGCCCAATCGGTCTTGTAACAATACCTGTAATGCAATCTCCAAGGTCTATCGCTGTTCCTAATGTGGCAGATACACCACCACTGACCGGGTCCCATCGGGTGGTCTGGATACTGATGGGCTTTGTCTTGTAGCTACAAACACTTAGCTGGCTGCGCAAGAAAATCCATATTGGCATGGTCTCACCATTTCATGCGTTTTCGAGCATCGGATTGGACTTCAGCCAGCGATGCCGCCGCAGCTTTGCTGAGCTTCAGCCGCCGATTCGACTTCTTGTAGCTCCAGACTGCAGGCTGATCGGGCAACATGTCGCATTGGATGTCTTCAACAACCAAATGTCTGTGGAACGACTGCACAGCAGCATGAACACCATTTTCGTGGACCATGCGGTCCGCAATAGCTGTCGCAGCTGCCTTTGCTTCTACTGTGAGGCAAAATTGGATGCCCTCTGCCAGCAGAGCAGCTGTGAGCTTTTTAGGAGGTAGCGGTTCCGGGCCTGCACCTGCGGACGCTACCATGTGGCCCCAGAATGGTTGGCTGCAACGTCGTCAGCATGATGAAAGGGCTGAGACATCCATCCCACATACTCGCCAAAGAATGGGACAATCAATGTCGGAATGCCGTTCTTAAGCCCGCAGGCCGTGGTTCCTGCTCCGCCGTGATGCACGACGGCCGCCATTCGTGGGAAAAGCCATTCATGAGGACAGTCTCCAATGTAGAAGATGTCCTCGCCAGCGTCGCCGCCAAGTTCAGACCAACCTTTTGAAATGATCGCTCTTGCTCCGCTGACTCTCACGGCCTCAGTAATGACGGACAGAATTTTCTGTGGATCATCGAGCACGATGCTGCCAAAGCCGATGTAGACTGGAGGAGGCCCTGACTTGAGGAACTCGTCGAGATCGGGAGCTGGTGTATATGAAGGAGTGCTGCGGAAGAAGAACCCACAGACATCTGGAGAAGGTGCACACCGTTAGCACGACATAGCAAGAAAGACGTTGAAGAGAGAGCCACCAATATTCTCAGCCCAATCGACAGGCTTAGCAACAAGAGCAGGAGACCAGCAATACGTGGTTGGTATTTTCAGTTTGTCCACCAGTAGCGGACCATCTATCATGTCAACTGGATCCAGATCAATGTCTTTGCGGAAGTCGTTGATGACGTCGCCCAATCTATTGCCAAGGCCATGTTAGCTGTTGAGCAGGCTCAAACGTCGCAATCACCTTACCCTTGCCATGTCATCCACTCAACGATATGATAGGACAGGAAGTTAGCAACGTGAGGATCGTCGCCGACGTTCTTCAGATTCGCCAAGGGATGGGGAAATGCAGCGGTAGCTGTCCACGGCATAGTAAACATCATGTGGAGAGGAATGCCCATGGCCTCGGCACAATGAACATGGGCGAAGCTGGGTGGATTCGCAATGATAGCGTCGGCCACAAAAGGCGTGTCGAAAATGGGATCCGGCAAGACGCAGGAATCCCAGAATCCTTCCAGCATATCAGCTACCATTGTCCTCTTTCGCGAGATTTCTCCATCCATAATCGTCTTCATAGAGGGCATCAGGCTGGGGTTCTTGACCATGTATGCCATCAGTGCAGCAGGATCACCACCAACTGGATAGAACTCCAGGCCAGCCTTGCGAACGAAATTCGCAAACACATCGTGCGTGGCTACACGGACACGGTGCCCGTATTTCTGAAGCTCGCACCCCAGTGCCAAAAACGGCTGCACGTCACCACGACTGCCCACAACGTGGATGACAATGTTCATCTTGATAACCCATGTCGGCAAAGCCTTCTCTGATTCTGCTGTAGGAGGAGGTGTGGTCTCGATCGTCGAATAGTCTGGTGGTGCCGGTAGAAAGTGCGACAATCTCTGAAGGGTACGAGAGCTGAAGTCGATGTCGATGCGCGCATCATCTGGTGCATTTGATAAGTACTGACAGGGTGCCAAGTTTCAAGACAGTCGATCTTGAGGAGAACTTCGCGAACCTTCCAGAGAATAAACCGGAGGGCTGTCGCAATCTGAGCTCAAGCTTGGTGGGTAGGATGGTAGCTCATGGAAAGATGGCCCGGACGAGATGGTGGAGGATCTGCGCCTGCCATCCTTGATAGAGGTCATAGATGCTGAGAGGAGGTGCGAGTGAGGTCAATTGGTGCATAAACAATGAATATGGCAGCTGCTAGAAAAAGGTTTAGTGTTGTAAAGAAGCAAAGGACAGAATGAATAAATATAATGGTCATGGACTGAACGCTGTCTCTTCTATGATTGCCGCAGTGATCACGAATTTATTCGCGGCTCAAAGACTCAGCCTCGGTGATGGGGCAATGGGTAACGTACGTGCCCATTGGACCAAACTCTACCATCATAAGTAGTCGGCAAAACCATCGGCGTGTTTGTCGCTGGCAAGGACAGCGTCATGCCTTCTGAGTTCGTGGTCGAGACTGTGAGTAGGCTAGCTGCTTTTGTGCTAGCCCCATCCCTAGACCTTGCTAGCGAACACTCTTGTCCGTGTTGTGAGCGTATTCCGTATCTCGTACTTCGTTCCTCCCTCAACATCGCCTCACAAGTCCTGACTACATATAGATACCCTGCACAACGACCCGCCCACTGTCACGGCCGCACTCTCACCTTTGAATACCCATGTGTTGAGCTGCGCCTTCTCGGGCTGTACGCCGTACGCGTAATTTCGCCCAACTTCGCAGAACAGATCATGAAGCTTGCAGACGGTACGATGAACCAGGAGACAGTCTGCACGACAAAACAACGGCCATTCCGGGCGGCTCGCCAAACAGGAATCTCAGTACCGAAGCAATTCCGAAGGCCCGCCACAATTGCCTCGAGAACCATCAGTCCTGTTCTCCATTCTTGAGATCCATGGAGGCGCATTGCCAAGGATACAACGCAGCGAGTGTTCCTAACAGAACCAACGCTCTTGTCATGAGCTCAGTCAGTCGCCTTTTGGCCGCGAACAGCTGGCGCCGAGATACCGAAAATTGGGAATGCATTGGTAGGAAAGGGACAGGAGATCATGCTCATGGACAAACATCGCCCGTCGTTGCCGACATCCATGGTCATGATCAGGGCTTGAGTGCCTTCGCCATCTCCAATCGGAAACCTGGAGCTGCCAGCGCACCTGGAGCACAAGGGACGATGAATGCAGGCAGTAGGTACAACCGCGGCTCATGTCGAGTTCGGCGCCGCGGGTTGCGCGAAAGTTTGCACTCGCAGAAATGTAGGAGGCAAGCGATTCCTCTGAATTTTGATGTCAACGAGGCTGGAGTCGCATAGGTCTGCCCACAGAAACACCGCCGTCAATTTGGCAGACGAATGAGCATTAGTGCTACTAATCATCCTATGGAACGTTTTTAGGGACACCAGGCCTCCCATGCTTTGCCGCAAACCCAAAGACTGCAGCTGCGTTCCGTCCTTTGTATGAGAGTCGAGTCACCCTCTTCTTCTCTGCTGGTCCTTTTACAACAAGTTTCAGGCCCGGATGATACTGCTTCTCAAGTCGCTCTCCGGACAGCAGCTCGCGATAGTCAAGTGCCAAGTTACCTGTGCCTTCTTCTCTCAGTAGAGCCAGAGTGAACGATTCCAGCGCCAGAAGTCGACGTGCCAAGGTCGTTAAAAGAGACAGCCAGGTGAGATCCGCCACAGTTGTAACTTGGACGAGGTGCAATTCGGTTAAGCTGTTCGCCGAAGCTGCCAGAAGACTGTAAATCGAGTGCGCAGGAAGCTTGGTGTGCGAGAGGCGTAAGGTCTCGAATTTCGGCAGTACTCTGTCCGCGGATATTGCCTTATACTCAGGAAATCCTTCGATTGAGATGTTCAAGTCCTGGAGACTCGCAGCATGATAGAGAATCTGCTCGAGCTAGTGCGTGCAGCTCTCCTGATCTAAACGCAGGTCTGCGGATCGCAACATTGGAAACCCGGTGCTCTGTCCTTGTTTGTCGGGCGCGAATTCGATTCGCAACTCTGATACGCGAGGCGATCCAAGAGCGATTGACTGACCACTTTGTGCAAAGCGTGGCAGGTGTAGTGGAGAGCTTTAAGAGAACGGAACTATCGACATCATAGCCAGATTACCACCTTCCACAATTTCTCGAGCGAGAGTGAGAGCAGTTGGATGACTCGTCGCCTGTTGGCTTCATCAAATCTCGTATGATATCCATCTCTGAGCAAAATTTGAGATTCGCAGCTTCGATGCGATAGTCCCGAATCAGGATCGTATGCGGCCGTATCAGCTTCTGCCGTAACACATTCTGGACGGCTGTGACATCGAGCTGACTTGAGTCGATATTACCAGATCCATAACGAGACCAGATATGATAGGCCGTATCCATTGATGGCAGCTCGAAGAGGCGTATGGATCAACCAACTCGCTATCGTCCGTGACGCTGATGACTTTCACATATGCTGCGAGTTCCGGATCTGCTGCGAGGCGATTCAGGCGCTGCAAGTCTGATCTCATGAGGGAAGTTCTCCGAAATGGCTCCAGGCATTGCCGTGGAAGCTAGACATGCTTTGCGTAATCCCACTTGGTCCGACGGTCGTAAACACTTGCGGCTGATTGGTATAAGTCTTCAAGAACGTTTAGATCAGCAAGGGCTTCCAAAGATGCTTACAGGCGCTCACACAACTCCTCGACATGCATCGCTGGACTTATACTGGCCATCACGTTTCCATCTCAATACAAGCAGTCCTCGGCTTTGCACTGGGCTGCGATACTAAGAGAAGCCTAGTATCCTGAATACTGCCCTACAACGCGCGTGTGTCGGTTCTCGAGGACGGACGATGATGCCGTCTATTAATGCAGGATATTGTCGCCGAGCACTTCGCCTTGCACTCTGCGTAGGCGCCAACTTTTGCAGTGCGATACTCCGAGTTGGGTGCTCACAGTACATTCTCGGCGAATCACACTGAAGTTCGACCAAGCGTATACGTATTAGCGTGGGGCGTTGTGTCGCGAACAAGACCGAAGCAGAAACGTAGAGATGAGTACACA
Source organism: Cercospora kikuchii (assembly GCF_019650295.1). Classification (NCBI taxonomy): domain Eukaryota; kingdom Fungi; phylum Ascomycota; class Dothideomycetes; order Mycosphaerellales; family Mycosphaerellaceae; genus Cercospora; species Cercospora kikuchii. Next base: position 657,396 of record NW_025408587.1, read on the forward strand.
GACATCACCTTGCCTCATGGCTGGTGCTGACCAGAACAAGTACGAACACGCGACAATGGTTACCCCGCTCCGCCAATTCGAGCGGGTGGATTAGTTTCAGCACATCAAACTCCCACACTCCCAATCGAACGCTGCCGAAAGTCACGTCGACACTCACAGCACGGGACCAACGGAGCGCGCTGAGAAGGAAGCAGGTGGCCTCGGAACTAGAATCAAATTGTCTAGACTAGACCCCATATTCCATGCTAATTACAAATGAATTGTCCGCTTCGCGGCTGTACACCCTACATGTCCTCACTCTTCACCACGCTGCCCATGCTGTTCACACTCCTGAACCCGTAGCTCGCCCTGATCGTTCGCCTGCCCTCCTTATGGTGATGCTCATGCTGCCTGCTCGCATAAAACTCCTCCATCTCTTCCAAATCTCTACACTTCGCCTCATATCTCGTCACCGCCTCATCGCGCTCGTGATCCGCCTCAGTGCGAGCCTTGATCGCGCGTTCCTTCTCACTGCGTGCCTCCCGGAGCATAGTACGCAGCTGTGTAAGCTGGTACTCGTAATCGGAATGACCGCCTTGGCTTTCCTCGTAGGTCTCGCAGATTGACTCGTATCTTGTCTCGCACTCGTGCAGCTTCTTCTTGGTGCAGTCGTGATCCTCATGGGCGACGCTGAGTTCCGCCTTGAGCGAGACCATGACTGCTTGGAGGGAAGTGATTTCCGCTTCCAGATTGGTGCATCGACCTTGATGACTTTCGCATTCCGACTGCAGGCGCTCAATGCGTTCACTGAGAGTGTGAATCTCTTCACTCTTCTCCTTGATCGTCGTTTCGTGGCGGCGGATTGATTCTTTGAATACCAGAATCTCGCGGTGGCTGTTCTCCGCCTCCTTGCACTTGCCGTGATAATCCCGCTCGAGATGCTCCTTGATCTTGGTGATGCGTTTGAGCTCTTCGGTCTTTTTGGTGATCGTTTCCTTGAGTTCACTCTGCTTCGACTCAATGACGCGAAGCTCTTCCCGAATAGAAGTGATCTCGCGTTCAGCGTGCTCCCACTTCAGCTTCCACTTTCCACAACGTTCTTCGGCATCTTCCCAGCGGCAGTGCTCCTCGTCATAGTTGCAGACCAAGACCTTGCACCTCTCCTCAAGCTCCTTCTTCTCGCTCTTTAGCTTGATGACCTTCTCCCGCACTTCGCGCACTTCTCTCTCTGATCTCTCAATAGTCTCCTTGTCTTCCTTCTCCTTCTTCTCATAGTACTCAATCGTCTCCTTGAGCTTGCGCTTGGTTTCGTCATGCTTGTGGTGGCACTTGCGAAGATGTTCCTCCAGCTCGCCCTTCTCATGAAGCCATTCATGCTTCTCCTTCTTGAGAACGGCATAGCTCTGTTTGACACTGGTGTAGTCCACCTTCATCGACTCATACTTGGTGCTCGTTTCGGTGCTCTTCGCCTCGAGCTCATAATATGTCTCCTTGAGATCACGTAGCTCGCACTCATGCTTCTTCGCATCATCCTCGGCGTGCTTGCACCGCTCCTCGGTCAGCACCAGAAGCGCAGAAGTCTCTTGCAGGGTTGTCTCTGTCTTCTCCTTCTCCTCCTTGAGGTATTTGAACACATCCTTCTGCTCAGCGATCTCGCGACGTGCTTCGCCCAGCTCGCAATCACGATCAGACAGCTTCTGCTTGAATTCTGAAACACTAGCAAGGGCGGCAGTGATTTCAATCTTGAGTTTCGCAATTTCAGTCTTGCTCTGCTCGTGTTCATGGTTGTGACTGTGCCACTCGCGCTCCTTGCGTTCGATGATTTCCGTATATTCGTCGATGCGCTCACACATGCGATCCATCTCCAGATAGCAGGAGTCGCGCTCCGAGATGATTTTGCTCCAGACTTCTCGCAGAGATATACTCCGCCTGGAAATACCAGTCATGAGTTCCATCAATGCAGAGAATTCGGTCTCAGCTTGAAAGCTGAGCTCTTTGGACACCTCAGAACGATGATGTCCATGACGGTGGCTTGTTCGACGACGGGTCACTCGAGTGCTGTCGAAAGAGCTTCGCACAGAGCACGCCGGGCTCGCATCTCTAGGACGGTCGATGGACACATCTCCTGGAGGGCATCTGATTATATGTGGCTTCTCCACAACTGCGAAGGCCGATTCGTCTGGCGTTGGCAAGTCCGCCTGGATCTCAGCAACGTCGATCGCCACGCCATCGAGCTTCTCACCAAGGCTGACTGGCTGTGAAAAATGATGGGTAGCCATGTCGACAATCCTTGATGTTCAACACCGTGTAAAGAGTACTAATGGAGCTGGTCGATCAACGCAGCGAACCAGAACGCTGGAGAAGTGGTGTGCAATTGAATCATTCCGGTCGTCCAAGAGACTCGATTTATATGATCCCAAAACCACGCGGTGCTTTGAACTCGCGTCCTCCGAGAACATCTAGAAGCGCTCAGCTCAGCCATGGCTCTCGGTGTGAGCGATGGCTTGCATGCTACCCTCGTGCAGCCACGTGGATATGCAGCCACATCGCGTGCTACCTGTTTATGGATGAAGCTGCAAGCCAGTGGCTGATCTTCTAACTCGATATAGCTCAGTTGGCAATGCACGTGATTTGAAAGTCCGGGCTGTCCAATATGCAAATGCAGTTAGACTGTATCTGCTTTGGCCGAGACCATTGCACGTGCCCATGGAGCTGCATCTATTGTCTCAATTCGACCACGCGCGTCGAAGGCAGGAGATCTAGAATCTGTAGCTATCGTCGCCTCTCAATAGTGGAAGCCACCACCAGGGATGTGGACTACTCCTGATTGCTTGCTCGTGAACATCGGCGGGGGAGCCCTGCCGGAACTTGATTTGGCTTCATCGTGTCGATTGCACTCTGGCCTGGGGAACCACGAAGAGCAGTCTCAGCAGTGAAGACTGGTTGGCGAAATTGAGGTCGTCTCTGTCACATACCTCCATATCGGGCCATTGCCAAGCTCAGCGCTGGAACGCGGAGAGTTCTCTCTTCGTGAACAGACAGCGGACATTTCGAGCCTGTTGGCGATAGCGACACTTATTTGTCCATTCGTACTTGGCAAGAGGCCAGAGTCATCCGAGAGCCAGCTGTAGCAGTGTCAAACCTCGCTGGACACGCAAGCTGCCGACTGGAGATCAAGTCGATCCAGCTACTGACTGCTGCCCTCTGAGCTGCCCACCAGACCGAGTTTCACATCGTAAGACTCTGCATCTAGACACCCGTCCTCACTGGCCGCTGCAGCAGTACCAGGGCGCCTATATCAGGCCCATCTGCTCACTTCATTCTCCATCGGCTTTCACGTCGGAAGCAGCCTTTTTCTTGGCTTCATTTCGACGCTCCCGCTCTGCGAGTACCTTTTGCTCTAGCTCCTTGACAAATTGCATCGTGGTCGGATCGTACATGGCCTTGATAGCGGCCCAATTACCTGCCTCAACCTTGTTCTTGCCCTCAGCTTTGGCGAGTAAACTTTTCTCAATTGCGAAGAAAGCCGACTCCACATACAGCGCGATGAAGTGAACATTTTGCCCAAGCTTGTCACCCTTGAGCTCCACGGTTGGTTTATCAGTGTCATAGTGCAGACGGACGAGGTTCGCGCCGCAGAGACGTTTCTGGAGCGTGGCCTTCGCATTCACATCATACGTTGAAATGAGATCCGCCGCGCTTTGCGACTCCTTGTGGTGAGCCAACGGATCCTGCTCGATCGCCTTGAGTAACCTTGGCGCCCACAGTGTCACACACCATTGTTCCGCAGTATCGTAGCCTCTAGCGTCGAAATCGCTCAGCACAATGGCGGCCACGTAGGCTTCGAAGACATCTCCCAAGATTTTGTTGAATCCCTTGTTACCGCGTCCTTGGCTATCGCGCATCATGTTCTCGACCTCACCACCGACTTCGACCAATTCATGAAAGCGGTAGGCTCGCGAGTACTCGGCGAGCGTCTCGTTCTTGACCAGCAACTCGCGAAGCTGCGACATACGCCCAGCGGGAAGTTGTGGATAGCGGCCGTAAATGAGTCGTGAAGCGAAGAGCTCCAGGTAGGCGTCTCCCAGGAATTCGAGGCGCTCGTAGGTGACATCCCCAGCGGCCACTTCGCGGCTTATGTTATAATGCGACTTGTGGCGGAAGGATGCTTGACGGTACTCGTCCTTGACGGGAGGCAGCTGCGGCAGGTCCGTCCCTACACTCACGCTCACTTCGGCGGGAGCACGCATGTAGTGCGGAGACGAGGCAGACGAAGGCAGCTTCTGCACTGCTTTGGCGTGTGATATCGAGGCATTGGGCAGGAAATCGTGGTGCTGCGCTTTCTCGGTTCTGCCGCTCTGGTGAGATCGTGCCTCCCGTGGGCGGTCGTGTCGGTCGCGTCGGTCGTGGTTGCGGTAGTGGCCAGAATCGGACTTGTGTCGCTTCGGCGAGCCGCCACCATCACCGTGATGGGACCGCTTGTGGTTCATGGTGCCTCCACGCCCTCCTCTGCGCTGTGCCAATGACAACGAGGAGATGAGCGGTGGTGATGGCGGTATTTCAGAAAGGAAGGCCCGCGGTTCGCGACTTTCTTCTGGGAGCTTAGAGCGGCCTTGGCACTCGGACCTCCGATGACTTCACCACTCCTACGCCTACTCTTGCCATTGCAGGCCATCCATCGCGCACCCAGCCGCCATGTCGGTCCCTCGCTCACGTCTTCTCGACTTGATGAAGGCGCAATGCCGCATTTTCAACACCACCTTCAATCCCACCGCACAACGACTCGGCAACAAAATCCTCCGCCAACGATTAAAGGGCCCTGGGCTGGCAGCATATTACCCCCGACGAGTGGCGACGTTTGTGGACCTGAAGAGGCTGTACCCAGGATATGAACTGTACGATGACTTTGAAGAGGATCGGTTAGAGCATCTACAGATCGCGAAGTCAAGAGGAAAGGGCGCGCCAAAGAAGAAGAAGGCAAAGACGGGTGAGTGATAGCCGTGGTGCATGAACCAGATGGGCGCTGACATGATAGCAGAAGCAAAGAAGGGCCAGAAGAAGAAGCGGTAGTGGACATGATGTTCAATTACTATATGACGCGCTGTTCAGAAGTGCCCAGCTGCGATGGAGATGTGAAGCACGCTCTGGAACCTGAGCAGTCGCATTTGCGCAAGGCCTGCAGATGGCTTACAAATGGCCGGCACACTTTTCTTGCCAGCGCAACGAGCGTGGCTTGTTGAAACGGAATCCCGACAATTCCCTGGGACGAATCGCATGGGTTCAGCGTTGTTTGCTGCCTCTCCGAAACATGGCGTCATGGCTGGCGCAAAGAGCTCGCGCTTGCTTCACTTGCAGCAGTCTACCAGACAGCGTGGCGCACGCATTGATGGCGGGCTCGATATCAAAGGGTCGGGCTGCGCCTTCCGAAGCCGGAAACAAGATCAAGAGGCCTCGCCACAAACTCAAGACGCTCTCAGATTAGAACAGCTCATCTTGCATACAGCTTCTATGGAGAAACGACTTCCACTCACGCGTCCTCCATCCGCAACACTGACACACATTGCGAGGCAGGTGGAAAGCGCCATTTGCTTGTGCGCACGTAAAAGCCGAGTGAAGTATGGGACCCAAGGGGGCTGCTGACGTTTGATAGCACCTCACATGCACATTGCTGCCTGTTGCCTGTTGCATCTTGCGCCACTTGCATGTGAACAGGTCGCACATGTTTCTCATCATGCTTCACTTGCAACATGCCGGGTGCGTCTTCAAATAGACAACCTTCACCACTCCGGCCACTATCTTTTGGCCCTCAACATCAACCTTCATTCCTTGGCCCTTGCCCCATTTCCTTAACCACCTGACTTCCGATTAGTTGCAATACAGCGCCGGTAACAACACTTAGAGGTCGGCAAGATGCGCCGCTCGCGATCGCCTGCCGGCACCAACTCAGCCCCACCGCCAACCAAGAGACGCAAAACAGCGAAACATGATGAGGCCGACCCTCTACCTACTTGTCCGATGACGCGCAAGCAGAAGCAAACCGCCCAAACACTTGCTTGTGCATTCGCGCAGGATCTTGCTCAGCATCGTGGTGTCAGCAAAGAGTTCGAGAACGCTTACCAGGCCTGGATCGAAGCTGCAAAACAGCCTCAATTCGTCAAGCCGGTAATTGGACTCTATGGTGGCACTGGACAGGGAAAGAGTGAGTTTGTCAATGCATTCTCTGGACAGTCCGACGCATCCAAATCGGCCGGCTCGGGAAATGCTCTGACGTCTGTTGCGATGCTCTTCGTTTCTCATCTACATGGTCAGCAGAAGAAACACGACGCCATCGATCACATTGTGAAGCAAGATCGCCTTCAAGCGACGGTAGCCCAATGGGTTCGCGACTATGTACGGTTTCACTTCGACATCGACCCTGTACTGTCGGACGAAGAGTTAGCCGAGAGGCAAAAGCTTGCGGACGTTGCCAAAACCAGATTCCGGACACTGTTCAACAACAAATCTGGTTTCGCGACAGACGCTGAGCTCTTCGAATTCTTCAAGAACCGCAGGCATAACGACGCAGCCATCGTCGAGCAGCTCTTGGCTTGGTGTGATGAACTGCTCACCGGGTTTGATATGGTAGACGGCCATCGAAAACGTAGATTCGAGGAGGACGAGTCATCACGTCTGAACGAGGTGCTCGAGCGATATATCTATGATCAGGATGGATTTACCACTCCCTTGCTGTGGCCACTGGTCGACCTGGTCGAGAAGGCATGTCCGGACTCGCCGCATCTTCGCTACATCCACATACTCGATCTTCCAGGCATGTCAGATACAGACGAGAGCCGCGGCAATATCGCCCACCATCACTTCCTCCGTTGTCAGGCCTTATGGGTCGTAGGCAATATCAGTCGCGCCACTTCAGACAAAAGGCTCCACGACATACTGGCAACATATGGGCCGCGCTTCGGAAAGAACATCGCAGCGCTCTTGACATTTTCCGATGCAAACGCCGATGCGAACACTGCTAAGGAACTGGAAAAGCAAGGAGCAGACATGAAAGAGTATTGGATTCAGACCGAGCGAGTTCGCACCGTCATTGAAGATATTGCGAACATGAATGCGCAGTTGGACCATTCCCACCATATTGAAGATCGAAGTAGACTCGCGATGACTCTGCTTCGCTTCCAATCGGAAGTCCTTCCCCAGAGCAAGACAGCCCAGCTTGATGCCTTCGTGAAGGGACGAAACAGCTACATTGCTGCCAAATTGCGAGGAATCACACGACAATATCTTCCGCCGGGGGTGGAGCTCGCAGTCTTCTGCATTTCGAATACTCATTTCATTGCACGACCTCCGAAGTCTGACATGGGCAACACTGTCATGAGCCTGGATAGCACCAATATTCCCGCTCTACGACTACATGCTTTGAGCCTGGCCGAAGACGCGAAATTCAACAGCTATTATGCCAGCATCAACAACACGATCAGCCTCTTTGAGAGTCTCACGCTCTGGATGGCCGCGAATTCCAAGCGGCCAAAGCACTTTGAAGAGACCCTAAATGCCCCCACGCAGCAGTTAGAATCTCTTTCCTGCAGCTTTTCAGACGATATGCGGAACGCACTCAATACAGAATTGATGTGTCACGTTGCTGAAGGTCGTACCATCTTCCGCGAGAAGGCTTTGGAGGCATTGCGTGAAATCTCGGAGAGATACCACCACCTTACCTTCCGAGCTTTCATTTTCCGCGATGGTAGTCATCGTACTGCCGCGCAAGAGAGCGCAGTATGGAACGAATTGTTCTCAGACGCGCAGAGTGAGGTGATTTGCGAGCATTGGGCATCGCTGACGGAGGCTGTCAAGAAGCTGTTCCAAACATATGTCGATGACATGGTGAAATGCCTTCAAACCATGTTTGAAAAGCTCACAGGTAAGCAATTTTGACCCATGCCAGTATCGAGGTTAAGCATGACTGACTATCGAGCAGAGGATGCTACCGACCAGAAGCTGGTGACAATGCTCGAAGGCTTGTTGCACTCGTACATGAATAGCATTCGCGCGGCTTATGCACAGCTCACAATCGGCAATGACGGCGTCGATACGCGCCTCAAAATTATCAAGGAGAAAGCGACCAAAGATGTAAACACATCGTACTTCGGTCTTGCTCTGCGCCATACATACAATGCTTGCAAAATGGAGCGTGGCTCTGGCAGCCCGGAGCGCATGAGGCAGTCGCTGTCCCAGTCTCTCGACAGAACCGATGCCAACAATGGCCTACCATGCCCCTTCGAAGCGGTGCTTACTGGCCTTGATGAAGATCTGACAACGACTGTCACCGAACTGGGCGTCAAGCTTCGTGACGACCTGGACACGACTCTTACCCATCTGAAGCACGACCTTCAACGCGCCTATGTGAATACTACTGCTGCCAGAGGCACTCACGAACTGGAGGCCCACAAGCAACTCAAAGCGTCGTTGGCCAACAAGCAACATGAATATGATCTCTTGAAAGCCGGGCTCAGCGAGCTCAAGCAGAAATACAACATCCAGGATGACGAGCTGAAGCAACCTACACCCAAGAGTCTTATGCAATACATCAGGGGCTTCTTGGGTTGAAGGCTTTCAACCGACATGAGGCATTACGATCTTCCACAGAGATGATAAAGCTCATTCTCTCTGAAACATATCAGTACACGACCTGCATTTTGGATACGGCGCTCGCAGTGACCAATTAGCGGGTCAACGATCTCAGAACGGCACAGAAACGACATCTGGCATAGGCGCCGGAGCAAATCCTGTGCTCGGCAGAGTTTGCACTCTAGGCGCCACGAGGGAGCATCTTCGAAGGTCACAGAGCTTATCGCACATTTCATCCAGGACATCATACATATATTTAAAAGGTGGGAAAGTGTGACTTGGATATACCTCTTAATTCGTGAGTTGCAGTGGGGGAAACGCTTCACCGGCGGAGAATGGAGAAGAGCAGGTATCAAGAGGACGCAGCCGCCAGTATTGGCACCTTCCAACGCAAAATAGATATGACACTTTACGCAACATCGCTCTACGTTCAATGACATCAGGTTCCAGTGTTGTCATTCCTTCTGCCTCGCTCCCACCATTCTCTCTAGTACCGTATCCGTAAAAGCCCAAACATTACTTGAAAAATCAGTACACCACAAGCTACCCGTATACCACGTCGAACGATGTCCCTGTAGCGCATAAAGGTTTTGTATAAAGCCAGCTTTGATTTCGTCTGCGGGTAATCGCCATTTGATGCTGCCATGAGACCTGAAGGCAACGAACTCGACGCCGCCTGCACCACCGTCTTCTACTCCGTCTTTGCCGCCGCCACCTTGTGCATTCGTCAAGGCTGCGTTATCGAATGTCCCAGCAGTCGCAAGCTTCTGTACTTGAGATGTAATATACGCTTTTGCTTCGGCTTCGGTGAGGGGAAGTTCTGATGTTGTTTCTAACAATGTACGAAAAAGCCGGGAGCCCTCCGGCCCTGTAGACTCGATCTTCAGATCGTAATTGATGTCTTGATACATGTCGAGGTAATTGTCGGGCACGACTTTCGAAGAGACATACTGCACCGAATAGTTTCGTGGGATGGCAGAAATTTTCGCAAGGCCAATATGGATTGGACGCGGAGAGCTGGAAACGAAGACGGCAGATTCTTGGTCATCGAGGTCCAGAGAATCAAGATTCTCAACGCTGGGCGGAGGAGTCACAAGGAGCTGTTTTGCTTTGATGAGCTTTTTGCAGCCATTTTCGCTTTGCACGACCAAAAGCACTCGGTTGTTCTCGTCTCGTTCTGCTGTGGTGACAGTGCTTCTCAGTAGTGTGTCGTCTTTGATTCGTGCGTACCCCTTTTCGTAGATTTCGGAGTTTGAGCCTGACTTGGGCGCAAAGAGTGTATTTTGCAGCAGATTTTGGGCTGCGGGATGGCCAAAACCAAAGCCCCTATTCTCGGATCAGTCAATTATTCATGCACAGGTAGGACTCACGTACATTATGTAGAGCGTCGGAATATCACGAACGCCTCCCACCCCTACTCCAGCGGCGATCTGCGCCAAAGGGAATGCATTCGCAATGCCATACTTTTCGCAAAACTCTCCGTAGGGTAGCAGTAAGTCTGCTGGAATGTCATTGCCCGAGGGAAAGTTCCAGTAGCCAGGCAGCAGTATGTTGTCGTACTTTGCAGACTCGTTGCCATAGACTGCCATCGACGTCAGGATATCCGGGAAACTGGGGATGAGATAATCGGTCAAATTTGTCGCAGTCTCTGAGTCCACGTACACCGTTGTGCTAGATCCCGGTGGTGCTGCGATAGTATCGACGCCCAAACGCTCAAAGTAGCTCTTCGCAGGCCCGTAGTCCCAAAATGCCAAAACTCCATAGTCCACGGGCTTCCGCGTTTTGGGGTCGGTGTAAGTATCGGTGTGCCCACCTATGCGATCGTCTTTCTCAATGACAGCGATGCTAAGGTTATAATCTTCTAGTAAGCGTATGGCGGCGTATGTACCCGAGGCACCAGCTCCAAGAATCGCAATGTCCCGGACGATGATGTCTTTCGCCAGAAAGTCCTGTTCATCGATGCTGGCGCGGGCGAACCTTGCGAGCGCGACTGCAGCTGCAAGAGCGCGGCGCATAGTGATTGGCCTTCTTGCAGAGGATTTCGATAGCGTGACGATCAATGAGGGCAGTGGTGCGATTCTGGATCCTCTCTCGAGGTCAACGAGGAACCAGCCCTTCTTGAGCTTGGGCCAGCAATGTCAGCATCGAGATGAATTTCAAGCCCTATGCCCTCCGCGTGGGTGACCAGGAACAGTCAGACGCAGTGCTGGTGTTGCCGCGGCCTGCTAGTGACGAAGACTGGATTCCACATTGCGTTCTGCGTGCAAGCATCCTTGCAGCCGTTCTTAACCAGGTCGCGTTCCGCCATGTACAATGCGACAGCCAAGTGCGCCTCTGATCCCCGTCATCCGCAATACTTGGATCCCTTTACGCCCGTGAACATCTCAATCGTAATGTCCCCGGATGCGGCGGGCGTGCGTCTCGGTACTTGCCCCGATCATCATGACATGGACAACTCTGACTGGATGCAAATCACGGTGCACCCGGTGTGCTACGTCCGAGGTTGTTCGTATGCTCGCCTCGTGGTGAAGTCACGCCTCGAGATGCATGGAGAAAGGGGACAGCGATCCGACTTCCGGGCCCTGGCAACTTTCCTCACAAAGGATATCAGGTGCGCGTCAGCCGAATGAGGGGACATACGGAGCACGTACTCCTCGAGAAGCGCAAGTTAAATTTGTCGAAGCTGAGATCCCCGCCGCGAACCTCGCCGATGTCAAGGAGTCCTGGACTGAGCCGGTCTGGAACTGATGTGTAATCGGCTGCTTTGCCTCGCCGAGGCAGTTGCAGCAGAGCATGCATGGCCGATAAGAACAGGAAGAGGGTTGCAGGCGCGGATGGAGCAATGGCATCTGAAGTCCAGACAACAGGAACAGCGCGAAAACGGTGAGCAGTTTGCTGACTGTGCCACCGCCATGCTGCATGTCTCTCAGGGCTTGGGGACGGGGGCTCATCAATTTGCTGGCCACATTTGATGAGACTTTGACCAGCCTCGCTTGGCAGGGTCTGGATGCGATGCCATGTGTTCACTCACGACGTGGGAGCGCTGCCACTGCAACGTCGACTTCCGTTCCACTTCTTTCTCCTTCTAGCCACCTGTTCCCCGCGCATTGTTGTAATAACCATTTCCAAGTGACATCAAAGCAGCCGGCAATCATGGCGGAAGAGGTCTTCACACTGCTCCCGCTCTCCATCGACCCGGTGACCAAGGCAATTTCATCGTCTGACCAAAGCCTCGCCGGCGAAATCGCCGAACTGAACCGCCTCGCCAAAGCATTTACCCAGCTCGAAACCCCCAACCAAGTCACACCCCCGCCTGCGCCCGTCAATCCCAAGCGCAGCGTACAGATCACTAAGCTCAAAGACTCTGGCAATGCCTCCTACAAGAAGGGCAGCTATGGCGACGCGCTGAAAATGTACGACCTCGCTATCAAGATGGCTACGGAACGACCGCCTTGGGAAGCCTCTGGCTTGGTTAGAGAAGAGCTGTCGACATTATATGGCAATCGTTCGCAAGCGTTGTACGCGCAACAAGACTGGGCTGCGGCCGCTGTCGACGCGGAGATCGCAGTAGAGATGAAGCGGATAGGCAATGTCAAGGCATGGTGGAGGAGAGGCATGTGCTTGAAGGAGATGGGTCGCGTAAGTGAGGCGTATGAGTGGGTGAAGACGGGTCTGGAGTTCGAGAGAGCTGGGCCAGATAAAGCCAGCTTGGGCGAGCTGGAGGCATTGCTCCGGGAGGTCGAGGCAGCAGCAAATAAGAAGTAATGCTGCTGCGGACTCAACAACACTACACACAATTGCGGTCTGGCGTGCGGGACGCTCAATTTAGCATCCAGGCGGACCTGGTTTGGGCTGGCCGTTCAGCAGGCGACACGCGCGCCACGCGCATCGATTGCTTTGATCAGCGCCCAGCATAGGGAGGATCTGTTTCAAACGACTACAGCAAGTGGCAGTTCCCTATCCGGGGCATGGACGATCTAAGATCATGCCGCTACGCAGATTGCTGCAAAGCAAACCACGACTTGACAACAGAACGATGAGTGCATCTACTTGGAACATGCATCGGCACATGTCCGCACACAAGTAGCTGGGCAAGCTTCGGTTGCAGCGTTGAGATGTTCGAGGTGGAATGCGGTACTCTCGGAGCGCGAATGATAATTGTAATATCTCACGGACGCCTGTCCTCCATAGAGGTGAATGGTCAGCAGTATGGGTTATGAGTGACAATGACAGCGCTTCTCAGTCGTTGCTCTCTGTCTGCGAATTTGTCTCCCTCGTTGTGACCATAGATCGTACAATCATCAATTCTCGTCCGATATGTGTCGACGCCTCACGACTTTTGGGTACACAAATTGTGAGCGAGAAAGTCAATCAACCTCAGGCACTCAAACTTCTCAGCTTGCGACTTCCTGAAATCCCTTTTGCCGCTGCCATAGCTATCCTCCACATACCATGTCTCCGCCGCAAGTCCTCCAACAACAAGACATCATCTTCTCTCCTGCCTCCCAGGTCCTCAAGCAAGCGCTCTCCGAACTGAAGCGGTCGAATCTTACTATTCACAATCGCCTACAATCCATTTATCAAGACTCCAAATTTGTGGTCTCCGTCTCTGAAGCTTACAATGATGCCCCACTCATAGCGAACGAGCGCTGCGGGAGCTGGTATATTCCGCCAGACCAGAAACGAGGGAGCGTGTACTTCAAAAGTACAGACGGGCACTTTGGACAGTGGGCATTCAGTCTGAGAAGACTGAATTTCACACTCTTTGATTATTTGCAAAGTTCTGCGGATGACGCCCAGCGTGCTCACGGCTACAATGCCGGCGACAATCGAGGTAGTGAGGCGACCAAGGCAAGAGGAGGTTGTGTGGTCATAATTGATTCCACACGAAGAGGCAAAAGTATGTCGGATGCCATGAGTAAGACTGTGCCGATCTGGGCTTGTGTCTGGAATCGTGTACTTTTCCCCGACCACAGAATTGGAGAAGACCTGGGGTTGCACACGCCGAGTGACGTTGTGAGCGAGAGTGAACATGCACAGATTGAGAGCCGCGTGCAAGGCTGGGTGGAAGACGTGAGGCGCCTAGCTCTTGACCTGGAAGGGTTGAGGACCAAACTGAACGGAAAACCAATAAGACTTTCCTGGCAAAGACCTGGAGACGAGATGCCAACTCAAGAAGATCTGAGCAGAGCAAGGGGAGCGAATTTGATTGTACTTTGCACGGCGTCAAATCAAACGAGCAACGAGACCTCTGCGACGTCCGATTACGTCCAAGGAGCAGCGGATGATCCGGAGAGCTGGTCCTTGGGACTGAACGCTGCAATGTTCTGGAGATGCAGGGAACAGTTGATCGCGGCCTCGGAAGATGAGTTGCCGCAGCTTATTGGCGAGATCGTGGCCGACGCTCGGAAGGACATCGACGTAGCAGCCCCTAGGCCCATCAGGCCGACTTGCAACCTCTATGTCGGGAAAAATACAGCTGCTGAAGTAACGGGACCAGGCGACTTCGATGTCGTGATCTCATGCACAACTAAGCCAGATGAATCCATGGCCAAGGCAATGAAAGACCGGTACATCGTGCTCAGCTTACCTGAAGGCAAGAATGGCAGCCGAATGCTTCGCACGGAGCTGCTCAAGCTGGAGATACTCTTGCCGACGCTGGACAGCAAAACCAAAGTATTAGCCACATGTCAAACCGGCAAAGATCTCTCTGTAGGGGTGGCCCTCGCACTTCTGTGCAAGTGCTTCAACGACAGCGGGCTCGTCAAACAAACTTTGGACAGATCTTCAGTGAACAAGAACTTAATTAAGCAAAGGTTGAGCTGGATTATGATCTCAACTCCAGATGCGAGTCCCAGTCGGGCTACGTTGCAAAGTGTCAACGCCTGGTTGATGGGATGAAGGCAGCTCGTCACCTTATGCCATTCTACTCGTCTGGTCGGTAGCAGTCTCCATAGGATGAAAAAGAGCGGATACAAAGACGTTCTCCGAGTTTGGTACTCCTTCAGCAATCATGCAACCCATTCCAACCGAGCCATCCTTCATCACTGCGTCTGTCCCGGGCGACTCCATCATTCAAGACTCCTTCCCGCCTGGGCATCGACACCATCTCTCAACCTTGATCTTGTGTTCAGCGCGGACTCCGAGGTTTTCACGGCAATGCTTGGGCATGATGACGGTATGCTTGCCGTTCTTTCCGCAATGGATGATTCGGACCTGTTTGCCGTCGCAGATTCGGCACTGCAATTGTGTTGCGGAGCACATGTTGCTGAAGTTGTGCTCGGGTCTGGTATGCCTGTCTTTAGTCAACTTGCTCCGCAACGTGAGTGATTGAACTTATGCCTGGTCTCACCTACCCAAATGATTCTGCAAAGCGGCTGATGGACTGAGGAAATACAGATGAGAATCTCACTGTTATATCTATTCGCAAAGCAAACAGACCAAATGGCGCACGTACGACAAACTCAATTCCTGCTTGCTGATAGGCATGGTGGTCTTTCAGCTATTGTTTGTATTGGCTACGCACGCCGATTTCTCATGGAAGTTCTGGAACCCTCCTAGGTTGGTTCTGTAGCTCGCTCGCCTCCGCATAGCCAGCGACTTCGTGTCTGTCGACTCCCGCCTGCAACTCCTGTCCCACTGGTCTCCGCGGAAGTGTGTGCGAAGAAGCTGGCGATACGGGAGCGATATCTTCCGCTGGAGGTTTGAGCTCGTTGTTGCCGTTGAACCCCCCTTGGCCTTCACCGGAGCCTCCTGCTGTCGCCACGGCTGCTCGCTCTTTTCTTCGGTTGCGGAGCACGATCCAGGTGATCAGTGCTGCGATCAGACCAAGCACCGCAACACCGCCTACTACCCCGCCAGCTATCGCGCCTGTGTTCGTCGAGGAACCACTCGAGCCTCCGTTGTCATCACTGCCAGCTGCGACCGAGGTTTCGGATGGGGAGCTACTGCCAGTCTGCTCAGAGTCGCCAGTGTTGACGTTGGTATTTGTTGCTGAGATTGGAGGATTGGTCGCTTGAGACCCGGTGGTAAGATCTTCTATCTCGGCTCCGAATCCAGTGTACGTGCTATACACGTACGCGAATTGACCTTGGGCTGTGGTACAGCCGACTTCCGAAAACGTCTGGCCTGGTGTAGGCCAGTAGTTTGTATAGCAGTAAGGGGAAGCCAAATCACTAAATGTCAAAAGTCAGTCGCTTTGCGGTCATCTAGGTCGTCGACAATTGAAACAGCGGAAGAAAGAACACGGACCACTTCGTTGTCCGCTCATCCGCACTACATGAGCTGTCGCAGGACCTTGACTTGTCCGCCTGCGCAACGCAAGCCGTAGGAAGCTGGCAATTCGCAGCATCACCAAGACGACAGCAGCCACCTGCAACGCTTAGGCTACTCTCAGCGTAGCAGGTATAGCCCTGTGCGCATCCCCGAGGTTCCACTGCGCACTAATCAGGACTTGCCAAAAGAGCACTGAGGTTAGATGAGACTTACACACTGCTGCGTTCACATATCCGCAGGTATCCGCCAGAGAAGTAGTGGCGAGCTGTCTACGCAAGGCTTGATGAGCATCATCGTGCCCGTGGACTGCCGGCGCTGGCGTGATCAGTGGACGGTGAGGAGCGACTCCACCCTGGACAAGTGCGTATGCATTGAAAAAAAGCCCATGCAGTAGCAAGTGATCTATGCGAAGCTGTCGTGTAACAAACATGTTTGTCAAGGATGTCGACTGTGACGAGCGAAGAGGAAGAGGTCTACAGACTGCGTGAACAGCTGAAGTCGAGTCGCGCCTCTCGTCCTGCCAACACTGCCCACGAGGTCGGACAGGGCTTCAACGATGCATGAGGCTATACACGCTTGGCTGCATGTCGGTTGTGTTCACTTAGCCCAATCTGGAAGTTACCAGTCCTCATGTGGATGCCAAGATATGTGGGCATCGGGTGAGGCGTTCACGTTTGCGAGGCCGCCCTCCCCCGATGGCGGAGGTTTCTTACTATGCAACATGGCCACGACACTTGATGGACAGTAACACAGAAACCAAGGCCTTGTCGAGATGAGCACCTTTCGACGCAGGAGTTACACTCGTGTTGGGTCGAGTTTGTCGCTACCAACTTGTATCAGGGATGCGTCCAAACACTACGGCCGATCAAACCGAATATCATGAGCTACAATTTCTGAACTACGTCCTGTCGTACATGTCCTCCAGCATTCCATACAGGTCACACAATCGAAACGCCCGACAAGATGTCCCCTTTCCGGTGGATAGTGCCACCCGTCAAGAAACATTTTTGCCAACAAAGTGCCTTCCTTTCTCCAATCTTGCGCCCTCTCCGCTCCACATTGACACAACTGACAGGCTGATCCTAGCTCTCTTGCTCTTGCTGTAGCTGACGAACAAGTCCAGCAAAAATTTCATCCCTGGGCGCAGCGGCAATGGCTCTCTCCAGATCGGCATATCCGCTGGCAATTGCGGGATACTGCAACAGCGAAGCACGATCATCCTTCGCTATCCCACTGAGATACGCCTCCCTGATCGCTGGGGCAAGAGCAGCTCTCTTTTTCACGACTGGGCCGTGTTCAAGTATTCTCCCTTCCAATCTATCGAACGCCATTAAGAAAGGCCTCATAGCTTTAATCAGTGCTCGCTGGACTTCCTGAGCATCTGGATGATGTAGTAGCCCCAGCCGATCTTCAGACAGAACTCGGCCACTGAGAACCAAGGTTTTCCTCACGCGGTGTAGTTCGTCTACTGCAGGATGGACCATCGCGTGCTCCCGGATGTAGCTTTCTTCTGCTAGGCGGTCTCGTGTCATCGGGCTCGGTGGCTTTGGTAAATTGTATCGTGGGCATAGGCGACCAGCGGACCAGTGGCCATCGCCGTGGAAGACCTCTTCGCCGCAGGTGTAGCAGAATGAAGTACCGCCGCACGCAGGCAGCTGGCACCGCATGTGATTGCAGCCTTCAGCCAGCTCGACTTTCAGGCCGCACTTCGGGCAGAGCTGGTAATCCGCGCCTCGGATCAAATCGACAAGCGGATCGAGCTGGATTGCACATTGGTGCTCAAATTCGTAAGGGCCCTTGCTCGTAGCACAAAAGATACAAGTCTCGGTCTTGCAATTGAGACAGAACGCCACATTGAAGATTTGCCGTTTGTCCCCAAGAAACTTTCCACAAGGAGGTCCTTCCAACTTTCCGGCGCAGTAAATGCGATATCTGGGCAGCACAGCGTATTCCATTATGCGCTCTCTAAACTCCGAAATGAACTCTGCAGAGAACTGATGCTGCACAACCTTGAAGCTGATCGGTCGGCCCTGCCAAACGACGGGCGCAAGTTCGTTGGCAAGGTATTGTTCAAAAAGAGGACGGATGCCGGCGTTGAAGCATTGCTGACAGAATTCGAGTCCATGGATGACTGCTGCGCTGGGACGATGCATCGTGTCTCCACAACCGATGCAATCGTACTGAAGCTCGACCTCCGACATAGGGGCACCCAAGTCGTATCCTTGATCGTGCTGCGACACTTTTGCGAGTGTTTTCTCAGTGAAGTGAAGGTTTGCTGGGTAAGGTTCTGTTGTTGATAGGCCCGAGTGGAAAGGATGATGCTTTTATCGAAGAGACGAGCCTGATCTGATGAACAAGGCTATTCACCATTCAGTGTTTTACCAGAGTCGTCTCACCTGTTCTACATCAGGTCTGGACATTCACCGTCCGATCTGAGACTAGTGGCACCAGTTCAGTGCTGCAGTATGTCGTGCAGTTATAATATTAGTCGTCAAATACTGGCAAAGCGGTAGACTTCGATCGTAACGGGAAGATTCAACGTTGCGCAGTTAGCTCATACCGGGGTGGAAAGGAAAGTTGCAAGCCCACAGACACGATGCGTACACTTTCTTATAAATCAGCTTGACGCCTTGTCTGCAAAGCTTGATCTTGGCACGTGCCTGTCAAACTTCAATCAGCAATCATTGTGTACATCCGTAGTTCTTCCTGTGTCTACAGCTTCGCCTCTTTCTCGCCACCTGGCGGCAGAATCTCAATATCTCTGAACGGTACGCCCAAGAACTGGTAAATATAATGGAACCTAAGAGCCAAAAGTCAGCATCCCGATACCCAAACCTCAAAACCCCAACTTGCAATAACAAAAGAACTCACCGATCACTTCCAAAAAACGGCTCCTCCACACCCTTCGCATTCTTAACAATAAACCACGGCGCACCATAAGCCCCCTTCTCCACCAACCTCCCCGTCTCATCCACCAACATCTTCTTCCACTTCTCCTCTCTCGCGGCCTTCACAGCCCTCTCCGCTTCCTCCTTCTTCAAATGTCTCCCAAGACACTTCACCAAAACCTCCGGCTTACTTATATCCTCATGTTCCCTCCACAACATATTCCACAACTCCCCAAAAGCCTTCTCAAACTTCTCTCGATCTTCGACATTACCTTCCACATCCAATAATTCTTCTCGGACGAAGAGTAAAGCCCTCATGGGCAAAAGACTCATAATGGGAAAGAATGGTGGCGCGGAGAACTTGTCTGGCTCGGGGACTTTGAAATATTGCTTTGCGCGTGCTCCGTCGAATGTGCCCATGGTGGCTTTAGCGGGGAGTGTCCACGGTGGTTTATTGCCGGATCCGACGTTGATGCCTCCAAGGAAGATGGGGTGCATGGAAATTGTGATGTGGTGCTTGGCTAGTTGAGGTCGGATCCGACGAATGTGCATATGCGTGAAATAAGAATATGGCGAATCTGTAAATTTGTTAATACTGTGAGAAACCATGTTTGTATTTAGGTGTTTCGCGGTGCTCGTTTGAAGCATTGCTGGCAGAGGGAATGGACATGCGAGGACGCCGTCAACCGAGGAGACGTACTACAGTCCAGGTAGACATCGATTCTACCGCCTTTACCCATCTTGATGTGTGTCTTGCCCTGTTTTGGACAATGTATCAATTCATGCGAAGACTTGAGATTGAGACAGTACCTTACAAGCGGAAGTCGAGAGGTGATGTCGATTATATGCCAACCCTCGGCCGGCTTGGAGGCCCGTGCGTAAGCTTCTTAACCGACTGGTCGGGCTTCCTGATCACTCATCAAACAAGTTGTGCATTGCCGGAGAACGACAGGCTTTCGCAGAACTTCACGAGATGCGGTACAAGTCTATTTCTACATTTGTCTATACGTACGTACTGTTCACGCCACTTTGACCTTTTCGGCCTTACCTCTCCACACTCTCGCAGCTTGAGCGAACATTTCTCTCGCATGCACTTTGCTCTCCAATCGTGCACATAGTAGAAACGCACCACTCAGTTTGCGGTGAAGACTGTACGTTTCTTCTGGCGGAGGCGCCAGCCTTTCTCTCAGCATGAGCCCGATGTTTTGTCGTACTCGGTCTGTAACCGTCTGTCCTTTGAAGTCGTAAACTTCTGGTGCATTGGCTACGAAAGGCTCTGCAAGAGTCAAAATCGAATCAACGTGAGCTTTCAACATGGCCGAACTCTCATGTCCTGTGAGATATCCTAGCTCGATAGACAAGTCCTTGCATGCCTCGCGATCTCCCTTCGATGCTGCGATGAGCAATTCGCAGTATGGCACGACGAAATTATCTGGAAATTCTCGACTTGCACCGAAATCTAGTAACTCGAGCTTCTTTGTCGATCGGTTGTACAGGAAGTTCGTCCAATTGGGGTCGGTCTGCATGAACTTGAACTCCATAAGCTCGCGCAAGCATAAACGCAGAATATTGGAGCCAATCCAGTCTCGCTCTTCTTGCGTCAGGTTCGGCACTTTTGTCAGGCCAGTGCCACCCATGAATTCAGCTGTAAGGACATCCGGGCCGGAAGCTTCTGTGTAGATCTTTGGCACACTGAAAGTGTCCAACTCATCTGTGAGCAATTGCTCACGAAACTTGATACAGGCATTGGCTTCCCTCTCGTAGTCACATTCCCAGCCCAGCTCCGTCCGCGCGTTTGCAATGGTGCGATCCAGGAAGAGTCCTTTAGGCAGCAACTTGGACGCAGTCAACAGCAAAGAGAGGTTGTTCAGATCAGAGTCGATGCTATTTCGCACACCAGGATACTGCACCTTGACTGCTACGTTCACCCCGCCTTTGTCAGTTTTCAGTGTTGCTTTGTGAACTTGTCCGATCGAGGCAGCTGCAAAAGGCTTTTCTTCGAAGCTTGCGAATTTCTCTCTCCAATCAGAGCCTAAGTTCCTGCTGAGAACCTTGTCTCGTTGTGACGAGGGCATGTAGTCAGCACTGTCCTGCACACGTTGTAGTACGGCGTTGATGGTCGGTGGCAAGATTTTGCTGTCCTGAAAACTCATCATCTGGCCTAATTTCAGAGCCGCACCTCGCATGCGACTGAGCTTCGCGACCAGTCGATTCATGTTGCCTTCGCTCAACATGAGACTGCCTGTGCTTCCACCACCCACCAACCTGCTGAAGCTCTCGCCAACTGCACCGAATGCCATACTTGTGGCAAGGCCGCCGTACTGCCAAATACGTCCAAATCGCGTTGCGGGCACTCGGGACTCGCGCATCTCGAAAGCTTTGGGCTGTTGCTGCTCTGCCTCGTTTGTTACAGCACCAGCAGCTTGTGGATCCGCAGCACTCGCTATCTCCGCGGCGAGCTGCTGCGTCTCATGGTCGTGCGTAACGTTCTGACTGACTTGCTGCGGCTGGGCATCTTCAGCGAGTCGTGACGTATCATGCGCGGTCTCGACACTTTGTTGCTCCTTTGCCTTCTTTTCCTCGTCTCGCCGCCTTGCAGCCTCGATCATCTCTGGCAAAGGCTTTGGAGGTAGCTTTTGCCTCTTCGCATATGGGTTCGTGCCAGCGCCTCCAGAGGCACTCAGCATTTTTCCTATCCGCGGGCTGTGAAAGACCTGGTCAATGCCTTCCGGCAGCGACTCTGTCTCAGCATCTTTCGATTGAGCTGGTGATGGATACACCTCCGAGTTGATCTCCTTTTGCTGAAGTCCCTGGCTCGATTCTGGAACCTCCTCCGCGTGCCGTGGAAGCTTTGTTCGAGGCAGAGAGGACAGCTCAGGAGTGACAGATTCTGACCTTTCGTTGAAGGTGTCCTGTCCAAGTTCCGACCTCGCTCCAGGTTGTGTTTCTGCTGCCTGCGCTGGTATCTGTGCCTCAGCCTGCCGCTGCTGTTCACGTTTTCGCAGACTAGCAAGTGTGCCATCATCCCACGCTCTTCCCTCCTCAGCTGGCTGTGCTTCAAAATCAGCATTCGCCGCCGCTGTCTTCAGATCCTTTCGAATATTCTCCGCCTCCGTCCTAACCGCCTGAGCCTGCTGTTTGGCATAGTCCACGCCATCCTCTGTCTGTTTCTGCCAGCTCGGCCGATCGTCGTTGAATCTTTTTGCCAATTCTATCGCGGCACCGACAGTGACCGTCACGCGACTTGTCTGGTTCTGGACAGCCCTTGCCACTCCGGAGGTCTTGGTAAACAAGTCATATTGCTCTTTTCGTATCCGAAAGTGATTCTTTGCTATCGAGCCGCCAGCGGACAAGAGTTTGGAGGCATCAATGAGCCGCTTGCCCGACATTTCACGGGCATTCGAACTGATGTCGCAAGGGATTATCGAGTGGATCGTCGCAGCATCTTTTGTTCAAGCGCCTGTACAGTCGTGCAGGGTGCATATGTGAGGTGTGAAACCAATGGGAAGGTCGTCATCGAAGCTCCAGAGTGCGCTTACCTGATGGAGATGACTCCGCGTCAATAATTGAACGGGCTCTCACTGTTTATCACCCAATGTGTCTCACTTTCCCTCGCGTTTTTCGACGCGCGACTTCACCACCGTGCCATGCTGCATCCATCAACACGAAGACTAATTCTATAGCGTTCAATGACAAGCTACGCAACGTCTCGAGGACATGAAAATTTTCAGCTTGGATCGCCAGATGCGTCATTGGCCTTGATTGACGCTCCGAATGGAGAATGCTACCAGGTTAGGAACTGTCCGGTGTCAAGCACCGGATGGGCTGATACCATTCATCAGCCACCCACACTCGTAGACAATCTTTTGCTAGAATCTCTACCCACAGTCGTCCTACGAGTGCAACGAGTTTGCTCGATCGAGAGGCTGCGCTGCACAAAAGCTCTCTTCCTCATCCGACTATTCGGAGAAACCGACCTCAAGCTTGGAGCGACGTCCGACTTCTGCTGCAAGGGTAAAAAGTCTCTTTGACCCCATACTCGGACCTTACTATCTCAAGTTGAAGGTCGCCTTTTCTAAGAGCAAGTGTGAGCCGACAAAGGGCGACTCGGTGGTCCGTAAGTCGCAGCATGAGAAGCGACTTAGATCCAGCGAATTCCAGAGCCGCTCCAGCTTGACTTCCACGCTATTCATGTCGTATCCGAGTGATAGCTCGATGTCTTCAAGAATAAATGTTTCCAGCGAATGCGCCGTGTTGGAGAGTATTGTGCGCAGCTGCCAATTGTCGAAGGCCCGTTCGCATTTACTGCCGAGAACTTTCAGCGTTCTCAAATTGTGGCGATCAGTCAATTTCCAGCCGATATGCCACCAGAACTGCCCAGATGGCACTTGCAGCGTGAGCTCCTGAACGCTATAAGCAGCTCGAATGAGCGAGCACAAAGCAGGTCCGACGTATTCCAAATAGTTCCCACGCCCTGGGTGCCGAACTTGAATTGCACGAAGCTTGCTCCAGACATCCCGAGAAACACGAGGGAATTCGGCGGCTGCGGCGCAGTCCAATTTCTTGTAACATTCCCAAGCCGGCGAGTCCCACACGTGTGGTATATGTTTCTCAATTGAGCAGTGCAGCTCTTCAACGACATGGCCAGAGGTGGTCAATGCAATCGCCACAGTGTGCAAGGCTGGAATGAAGAACTCCTCGGTTGTGTTCAGTGCAATGCGCTTCGCCGAACCACATCTGGCAAAGTTGGAAAAGATGTCCCCGAGCAGTACGTCGTTTGCTTCTGGTGCTCTGACCTCTACGACATGATGTACCTCCATGTACTCAGGAAAGCCAATGTCTACGAACTCAATGTCTGTCGCATGCAGGGGCCATGAAAGCTCTGGCTTGTAGCCTGACCCAGCATCGAACGCGATTGTCTTCACATGTTTGACAAAGTGCGGCGTTGTACTGATATTGCGCACGTTCTCCAGGGACCGCGTGGTGAAGCGGCAAGAGAGGTTGGAGAAGTTCTTTGCCGCAAAGACGTCAAAGGTGTCTTTTCCCAGAGATCGGCTGACGCGGCGGAGGGAGCGGAGATCCTCCTTCTCAAGGATCTTCGCAATCTCGATGTGTATCTCTGCAGCGAGACGTCCCAAATACTGAAGCTTGCTGGTGGGAGCAGCGGTAGCCGAGTCGTGTTCGCCCTCCATTGGCGCGGTGACCAGATTGGCAGCCATGTAGTGTTGCTTGCTCTGTCAAGAGTTAGTAGACCTGAAGTCAGAGGTGCAAGAGGCACAAACCCTCACTGAGGTGCAGTTTCCGCTGGCGGCGATGACGCGAAGAGAGTGGTGATAAGCTGCGGCGAGAAAGTTCTGTCGAGTTGGGTGGGAGCTGCGCCTCACTGACGTGCTTTTCACAGCGATCAGAAGTCGAGTGAGAAGTGAAGTGAAGCTCACGATCAGTCTGCAGCTGCTCACCTAACAGTTCGCAAACAAGCATGAATGTCGCATGATTTTTGCCAAACGCCCCACAGGCCAACGTAGTTCCAATGAGTGCCAGTATTTACGCGGTGCTGGGACTCCAAGTGGGTGCTATAGCCAGACTTGCACGCAAATGTCCTTGGACTGTGCCCAATGTCTCTGCAATATCAAGAGCTTTTCCATTCGCGTTCTATGATTCTATTGCTTCGTCAAGAGTCTTCTACGCCTGTCATAGCCTGCAGCGTCGTATGTTTCGCGGCATCCGGGTCTATGGTAGTAGCAGCAACAAGTCGTTCTATTCGTAATCATCGTTGCTCAGCTTGCGGTAATTCACCACTTAAGCCAGAGTCTTCTCCTTCAACTCGATTCCATACTTCTCCTTCAGCTCGACACGAATTGGCTCAACCAGTTCCGGAGTGACAGGAGCAAGGACACCCTTCTGCTGAATCTTACCGT
Organism: Cercospora kikuchii; assembly: GCF_019650295.1. NCBI lineage: Eukaryota > Fungi > Ascomycota > Dothideomycetes > Mycosphaerellales > Mycosphaerellaceae > Cercospora > Cercospora kikuchii. The sequence goes on from NW_025408587.1 coordinate 682,078, forward strand.
TCAACACCAAGAGCACCGCGACGGCGCAAGGGACACCGACCAACTTGGCCATGGCAGAGTAACCACCGCTGCCCTCAGGCTCACCGTACTCGGCCAAGGTGGAAGTCCTCATCTCTTTTCTGCCATCCTGCCAGGTGATCTCAAACTTGTGCTGCAACATGACGAAATCACGCTCGCCTTGCTCGTACTGTTGCTTCTTCTCCAATGTGGCGCAAAGAACGTCAAGAGGAGTTCCACGTGGCTCGATCTTGTCGTCGCTGAAAAGACCGTACCAGCGCAGTCCGGCGAGGATGCGGTCCTTGGCTTCGTTGGAAGAGAACTGAGTCTTGGAGGAAACGGCCCACTCGAGGTCCTTGACATCGTGGCTGGAGGAGCCAACAATCTTGGCAAAAGCCTCCTTCCAGGCAATGGGTTGCTTGAGGTAGTCTTGTGGCTCTTCGCTGAGAAGGCCGAGATCGCGGAAGGTTTGCACGATGGAGGGGTTGCCCTGAGATGTGTTAGCCGGACAGCTGTAAGTTGGTATGTGCCGAACGTACCTGGTATCGCAGTGTTCCGCGAATGAGGGTCTCGGCCTCAGGAATGTCGTAGCGCTGTCTGTAAGGAGTGCTATCACGGTTGGGGTATGCCTCGAAAGCGTAGCCCGGGTAGATAAAGTATGGCTTGGCAGATCGCATCAGGTCCTTGCCCTCAATCTCGGCCTTCTTGTTGTCTTGGTAGAAGGTGGCAGTGTTACGGGCAGCGAGGAGCACGCCACGTGGCGACCAGGAGAACTTGTAACCAAGTGGGTTGTCGGAGTTCTCTGGTGCTGGAAGACCACCGCAGTAGGACCAGAAGCCGGTGATCTTGCCACCTGCCTTGTGCACCTCATCAATGGTCTTGACGGCGTACAAGTGATCAATACCTGGGTCCAGACCGATCTCGTTGAAGACGGTGATGCCGGCATCCTTGGCCTGCTGGTCGAGCTCCTGCATGGCTGGCGAGACATAGGAAGTAGTGACCACATGCTTCTTGGCTGCAATGGCGGCCTTGATGACGAGAGCGTGGAAGGTGTATGGGATCAGCGAGATAACCAGATCATTCTTGGCGATCTCCGCCTCCAGGGCCTTGCTGTCGTTGACATCGAGAGAGATGGCACTGGCGTGCTTCAGGTCGCCGGCGACTAGCTTCTTTGCGCTGTCCAGAGTGCGGCAGGCGACAGTGACTTGCACGCCGGCCTTGTCCAGCTCAACGAGAGTAGGGCGGACAACGAAGCCGGCTCCGAGGAGCAATACTTTGCTGTTCGTGTCGTTAGTCGGAGGCAATTCTAAGTGGGAGTATGACTAGCGCAATGCCCGTGGAGTGTGGTCCATTCACCGCCGGCGCTGGATGAGGGGTGAACTTACTGTGGCATGGTTGCGGGTGTGTCGACTGTGGGCGTTGTCGACGTGATGGCGATGTGTTTTGTATGTGATGGTGCCGTTCCCAAGCGGTGGACTTTCTCGGCGTCACTTGCTGTTTCTCCAATGCTCACAATTTTCCCTGGCTGCACCTTCCGTCATCGGACGAGCGTGCTACAGGAATAAGGTTAACAGCGCCACAGAGCGGGGAGACGCGAGCCACAGTCGATCTGCCGCCGTCGACAAATGTCGTGCGCGCGCGCCAGGCCAAACGCGTTCGGGAGATGTTGATGACCAGCCGAGGGATCTTGCGATTTGCAATGAAGCCACTACTTTGCCATCTGTCCTCTTGACACCGTCCTTGCATATCTTCTGCTGTACTCCTGTGTTTTGCTCTTGGTCATTTGAATACAGCAGACATGGGCGACTTCACGCCGCAGCAGCGCAAAAAGGTGCTCCGCGTGCTGGTGATCTCGTTGATCTTGGACCTGGTAAGGCTGCATGTCGGCAGATGCACCAGATGGCAGAGATAGGCGAGACTGACTGACGCGTCCAGATCTCCTTCACCTTCATCCTACCGCTGTTTCCCAAACTGCTCGAGTTCTACCGCAATGTCGAAACGCAATCCGATTCCACGCTCCTGGCCAAGGTGCTGTACGGGCTGAACGCGTACAAGAACTCCTTCGCCAAACCCATCAACGACCGCTACGACATTGTGCTGCTCGGCGGCGCCCTGGGCTCGCTCTTCTCCCTCTGCCAGGCCATCGTGTCGCCCGTCATTGGCATCCTCTCCGATCGCTATGGCCGCCGTACTGCACTACTGTGCTCCATGTGCGGCAACATCGCCTCCGTGGCCCTGTGGTGCGCGGCCACCGACTTCCGCACCTTCCTCGCCAGTCGCATCGTGGGCGGGCTGAGTGAAGGCAACGTGCAGCTCGCGCTGGCCATTGCCACCGATATCTCCACCGACCAGGACCGTGGCAAGACCATGGCCCTCGTGGGCGCGTGCTTCTCCATCGCCTTCACCTTTGGCCCAGCCCTGGGAGCGTGGCTATCCACGATCAGCACCGTCGCCGCCAATCCCTTCGCAACCGCCGCCGGCGTGTCGCTCGCCCTCATCGTCACCGAGACCGTCTACCTCTACTTCGCCCTCCCCGAAACCCACCACGCTCACCAGTCTGCCGAGGAAGACGCTCGCAGGAAAAAGGAGAAGGCGACATCGAACAACGACCCGCTCGAAACCCACACGCGCACGAACTCGCACGTCCTGCTCAACATGACCCACTTCACCTTCATCCTCTTCTTTTCCGGCATGGAGTTCTCCCTGCCCTTCATGACCTACGATCTATTCTCCTACGGCAGCAAGCAATCTGGCAAGATGCTGGGATACATTGGACTCGTGGCTTCTCTCCTCCAGGGAGGCGTGACCCGGCGTATGCATCCTCTGCGAGTGGTGCAGCTCGGTGTCATATCCGCCGCTGTCGCCTTCTTCCTGCTGTCCAAGACGCAGACGGAGAAACAACTATACGTTGCCGCGACACTGCTTGCAGTCACCAGTTCTACAGTGGTCACAGGATTGAACAGTCTGAGCTCTTTCGAGGCGAGCAAGGATCAAAGAGGAGAAAAGCTCGGCAATCATCGCAGTTTCGGACAAGTGGGAAGAGCTTTGGGGCCATTGATCTTCTGCTCGCTATACTGGTGGGCAGGTCGAGACACAGCGTACCTCATTGGAGGGTCCGGCATGGTCGCAGTGTGCGGACTGGTCTTTGGCGGTTTGAAGGCGCCAGCGGGCTTGGAGGTGAAGAACCCAAAGAAAGAGTCGGCGAATGGCACAGCTGTGAAAGCTAATGGGAGTACGAAGAAGGCTTGATCGTAATCATTTTGATAGTCCTGATCTAGTGTATATATTCTTGCAGAACCAGTCGTCCTGTACAGTACAATTCATACTTCGTCATCATGCTTCGCAGTCGTATACCTCGTCAATCATGCCCGTTGCCCTCTGCGTCAAACGCAGCGAAACCGAGTAGAATTGCTTCTCCCCAGGTGAGAGTGATCAAAATGCAAGCCCCGTGTCCCACCAGCCGCTCCCCGTGCGCCAGCTGACCAGATCTTTCCACAAAATCCATTCTTGCCGATCATCTGCCTGGCCCCAACCCAAGAGTCGCAAAGGACTGATAATCAACGGCTCGTACAACCAGACACCACCTTTGGCGAAATCGTCCACCAAAAGCGGAGCAGTGAAGTACATCCAAACGATCACAAACGAAAGATTTCCGAACTGGCGTAATGGTCGAGGGAGATGCGATGTAAAATGCTGTTGGACTTTCTGAGCGAAGAACGTCTGAACCGTCATCCCGAGAGCTTGTGAGAGAAAGAAAGCGAAAGGCCCTCGAATAGGCCGCGTATCGCCGAGCTGGGTAGTACTGCCACTGGCGTGAAGGAGACCTGAGAGAGCAAAGGCGAGCCAGAGACCTATCAGCCTTCCTTTCTGAGATCTAGGCTCGACTTGCAGAAATGAAAGGAGACGGGTGGCAGGAGCCTGGAATGCATAGCGAAAAGTCTGGTGCCAGTAGCTCGACCAGAAACCTGCGAGGCCTTTGTTGAGGACCAAACTAATGGAGCCAAAGTACGTTGGTGGATTGAGGAAGGGAGCTCCTCGGAGTCCGATGCGTTTAGATGAGAGGATGTAGACGAAGAAGAGTGGGCCGAGGAGGAAGATCGTATTGAGAGCGACGCTGATTCCTACAAAGGAAAGCAGGAGGCGGGCAGAGCGGAGCAGGACGGGTGAATTGATACCGAACAGCCACGGTGGATGCGTAGTCGTATTTGTGTAACCCCAGAAATAGGGATCGTGATGCATGAGCGTTTTTACGATGTCGAGAGTTGCAGCGCCGAGGAAGAGACGGGGGACGAAAAAGCGTAACAGGGTCTGTCGAGAAGAGAAGCGAATGAGACCGGTGTAGCTCGTTGTTGGTGGAGATACCTCGTCGTCCTTACTGGCTTTCTGAACATCGCCATTCGCATCCTCGTGACCCTCGAGTTCAAGCTCGATATGTTTTGGTAATTTCGGTATCCCACTCGTCTCGAATCCCCATCCAACCCCGCGAAAAGAACAAAACACATCCGCAGCCCAGTCCAGTCTCTCAAGAAATGGTTGCTCAGGATACGCTTGCCAGAAAATAGGTCCAGTTCGATTCGCAGGTCCTTGCGTAGCTTTCTTTTCCGATAGTTCCAGTATCGCCACCCTCCTCTCCTTCTCTCCCTTGCCATTGACACTCCCATTGGCGCTTCTACCAACGCCGCCGTCCTCCCTCACCTTCTTCAACGACCCCTCATCAGCCCTCTCCAATCTCCTAAAATCCGTCTGACAATCATTCCACGCCATTACCGCCGCAGTCCACATCGTTCCCCAAGACGAGATAAGTCCAACTCCATAAGCCGCTGGAGCACTCCTGGCTCTCACATTGAGGATATTCCATATCGAAAACGCCACTAGAAGTCCAAATAGCGGAAGCCGGACTTTTTGCAGTAAAGGTCGTCGTCTGTGGTCGATGAGAAGATAGATGAGGATTATGGCGAAGCCGAGTGTGGCTTGAGGGTATAGGAAAGGCTGGAATGCGCCAGAAGATATGAGGTCGTTGTAAACAGTGTTGTAGTGCGCTTTGACTTGACGAGGTGTTTCGAGGCCTGGAGGTAGCATCTTGTTGCCTCCCAGATATTGTTCTTTGCGATGTTTGGAATGTTTTATCTTAGGTCGATGTCCATGGCTTGAGAACGAGTGACGATGTTTCGTTGCTACCTCTTCGAGAAACGTTAGTTGTTTGAAATCGTTCGATCTATGTCTTTGTTGTGAACTCACCTTGGAAGAAGAGAAAGGAAGAAAGTAATGTGATGTTGATTCGACGACGTCAGCTGGGCGGCGAAGGTGGCGTCGAAGTGTGGCGCCTCTAAATGTGGCTTGTGCTTCCAGTTCGGCTGCAGCTCAAGTTTGCATCTTGAGCACGATCACCACCCGGCTGATTTCTCTGTACATTCTCCGCCGTCGACTGGCACGAACTCAGATCCAGTAGCAGCTCGCGGCTTCGCGAGCGACATTCGCAAAGATGGTAAACATCACGGACAAGATCAAGGAGTGAGGAAGCTATTACCGTTGAAGACTGGACTGAGTGGCTGATGGTGATTCAGGATTGAGGAGGAGATGGCGAGGACGCAGAGTACGAGATGCCCGACTCGAACATGATCGTTCCGGACTGACAATTTCAAGAGAATAAGGCTACCAGTACGTCTCTGATTTCGTGACCGGTTGACCGTTTCACGAGGACTCTTTGCTGAGCATTACCAGACTACCACTTAGGTCTTCTGAAGGGGTAAGCCTCGCCGATAGCAATATTTGCTGCTGGCATGTCGTAGGGGCCTTCACTGAAAGCGTCACAGAAAACTCGCTCGTCTACGAGCACAACTCCTCGAACCAGGCAAAACCGCAGGTGCAGAAGGAACAGGATTCGATGTCAGCAAATCTGGTGATGCTCGAATAGCACTCGTCGGCTTTCCCTCAGTCGGAAAGTCCACTTTCCTGTCCAAGATCACGAAAACGAAATCCGAGGTCGCTTCGTATGCCTTCACAACTCTCACGGCCATTCCCGGTGTCCTGGAATACGGCGGCGCTGAAATTCAGATTCTCGATCTCCCCGGTATCATTGAAGGCGCCTCAGAAGGAAAGGGACGAGGTCGTCAGGTAATTTCAGCAGCCAAGACAAGTGACATGATCGTCATGGTTCTCGATGCTACGAAACGAATAGAGCAACGTGCTTTGCTAGAGGCAGAATTGGAGGCTGTTGGCATCCGGCTGAATCAGGATCCTCCGAACATTTACCTCAAGCCGAAGAAAGCGGGAGGCGTCAAAATAACCTTCCAAACGCCGCCGAAAAATCTGGACGAAAAGATGCTGTATAACATCCTCAAAGACTATCGTATTCTGAATGCCGAGGTGTTGATTCGAGACGAGAATGGTGCGCAAAGTTCGAAGATTGTTGTTTTCACAGCACACTAACATGAACATCGCAGCCACCGTGGACCAATTCATCGACGTAATCATGAAAGACCACCGCACCTACATCAAATGCCTATACGTGTACAACAAAATCGATAGCGTCAACCTCGAATTCCTCGACAAACTCGCCCGCGAACCCAACACGGCCGTCATGTCCTGCGAGCTCGATCTCGGCGTGCAAGACGTCGTCGATCGCTGCTGGAACGAGTTGAACCTGATTCGCGTGTACACAAAGAAGCGGGGCGTAGAACCTGACTTCAACGAGGCGTTAATCGTACGGCATGGAAGCACGATCGAAGACGTTTGTGACTCGTTGCATCGCTCCATGAAGGAGAGCTTCAAGTATGCACTGGTGTGGGGTGCGAGTGCGAAGCATGTTCCGCAGAGGTGTGGTTTATCGCATGTGGTCAGCGATGAGGATGTTGTAAGTATCGTGGGCACGAAGAGTGGGCTGAATGCCGAGACGAAGTAGGATGGCACGAGGGGTGTGCGTAGCATCGATGGAGACGCGTTGCTGTGGAACAGGCTGAAAGCCAGCAACGAGAGTGCAGTTATGAAGATGGATTATCACCAGATGCACGCTCTTGGTCTTCACTGGGATGAAAAGATGCAGTTCTCAACGCTCAAAGCATATACCTTTGGTTTTCCACCGATGATCAGACTTGTTCCAGAAAGAAGATTTTGGTTGACTTCGTACCCGTATTGAAGCTGACCAGCACCGAGCCCTCATTCTCTGCGAAGGCGTACATTCTGGCAATGACTTTGGCGTACAAGGGTCATCGCCAGACGGAAGCACTTTCTCGGGCCAGGCACGACAGTGCAGTGACGCCCGTGGCCAAGCTGACGAGCAGAGAAGTATTCATGTCTGCAGAGAAGACACTTAGACTGTCTCTCAGAGGTCTGTTTGCCTCACGCGAAACTCAGCGGCACAGCAGGGCTCGTTTTATGAGATGGTGGGCATCGAGAGTCTTGTCTGCTCAACTACGAATAGAGCCCGGCGATAGTCTTGACATGAACTGAAGACGGTCGGCCGGACACAATCGATGTCTCGAAGAGTTCGACCTGAGAGGCAGAGATTTCACTTCCAACAAAGAGAAACCCACGCTTCGTAGCTGTTGCTACGACGGAGCGATCGCCAGAAAGCAACATATTCTCCGCAACAATGAAGTCCTCTCTGCTCACCAGCTTGGCCAAGGACGAAGTTGCGCCGCATAGATGTGTCTGGAAGAGCTTTCCGAGATCGCGAGATCGCTGTCTGCCTCTACGGCCAGGTTTTGATATCGTGGTCAAATCCCAGCCAGGAGCTCACATCGATGGTGTCAACTCGTTCCGACGCCTGAATCGTGGTGATATACCAATGGAAGGAGTGTCAGTGTTGTGTAGGAGCATGCTACCACAGGTAGTAACGGTCCTGTTCATCGTGTCTGCGAAACTTTTCAAATATACCCTCCCGGCTGCAAGCGACCAGTATCAACAGTGTGAATTGCATGATTGATTCTTTATGCTATGCCGTTGACCAATGGATGGTAACGACAGTGATGACTGCTTCTGAAGATCCTGGTAGTGCCGAGATCTGGTTGTGGTTGTGGAGCTTCGTTGTCCAAGCTTGGCAGGCTGCCCCTCAAGCCACCAATCGTTGCTCCGCAGCAAATTTCAAGCTCTTTGCGATGAGAAATCCCTCAGCACAGGTTGCCTTCTGCCGACTGTTGCGGTCGCGATTGTAGAAGCTGCTCGGTTACTGAAAGAGTTTTGGCCGACTGTTGCGCGTTGCAGTGAGAGATCATCGGACAATTCTGTGGAGATGTGAAGCCCTGCTCCGCTTTCCGCAGTGCATTTGTGGCAGGATTCTGAATAAAGCCTAGCGCGCCCCATTTGAATCATGCCTGCAACACCCACACCCTCGACCTCATCGCATCGCTTTACTTCTACGACTTCCTGTTGTTCGCTAACAACTGCCGATGCCTTGTCTGTCAACCACCTCGAGCGACAGATGCCTGCACTCGCGCCGATTGGACTGCGCATACGAGCTTCGGACGCAATCGTCCTGCAAGCTTTAGCATGTATTGACGGATAGGTGCAGTGCATTACCAGATAGTCTGGAAACAGCAGATACGAGCTCGTGCGACCCCGAGAATCGCCTGTCCGCATCAATTTCCGGCGCGTAATGTATCCTTCGTCCAGTCGTAGCTCTGTATGCGGGACTTTGGAGGAACAATAAGGTCCACTCGTTCGTAAAGGCTAACGCGGCGCTATAGCTCGACAGTATGATCTCTGTCCTGAGCTGGAGAAGCAATCAAGGCATCCAGACTATTCGAAGCCCTGATATGAGCGAGAGATTGCCGCCATAGCCATTGTGCCGAAGTCCACGCCGGAAAGCTGAGCAGACCTCCAATATGCATGCCGGTCATCGAACCAACACCACGAGAGTTACACAGCATGTTGCACAGGTTCAGAAACCTCCACAGATCGGCTACTTCTCTTACTCGTCACTCAGCCTTCACAACGTACCACCAAGACCAAGAAGGCGAAGATCGCCAAACCCCCAGCAAAGTCCAAGAGAGCCAGGAAGGAGAAGGCATTCCGCTTCCTGGACCTCTCCGCCGAGCTTCACAATCAGATTTACGAGCTCACACAGACAACAGTCACCCTGGCATCACCATTATAGGAAGATAGCGTTGAGACCGCATGACAGGGAAACAGCAAGAGTAGCCTGGAGACCCGACTAGGCTTACGAAAGAGCTAGTGAAAATGAATGGATCCCTATGGGCGGAACGAAGGATAGCAGCACGGGCGCAGCAATGCAGTAGTTTCATTCAGAAACGCGAAGCCGGAAAGAAACGGCGAACTGCAGTAAGCTCAGCAGCCAAGTACAGAGAAGGCAGTTGAGAAGGGAAGGGTGATAGAAACTGCAACCGACGATAATGCAACAATGTGTCGGACAGCTCTTCGACCGGTATTCACTGATCTAACCCAGCCAGCAAGTTACACACGTTTGTCTTGGTCAATTGCGGCTGGCAAGTCTCGCATGCTTCCATTGACTGCAATGACCCGCGGCAGTCACGCATAATTATGCTGGCCTCATTCACCTGCCCTGCTCTACCTGCTTTCATTGGCTACACTCATATGGCAAACCACAAGTCTTTGCCGTGGTTACATTCATCTTGTGAGTTTCGCACGCGAGACACGCTTGTCTGCGTGTCTGCGTTACATTTTCCAATCGCACTTTCATCTGCTTCAATTGACGAATCCACCTAGTGGTATCCACATGCTCTCAGGGGCAGATCTGCGTGGCGACTGCTACGCGTTTGTCTTCGACTGCATCCAGATTCCAAGCTATACATGCACGAGTCCGTACTATCCACTTGGCAAATGGACCTGCTTGTCATGGTTGCATTGCCACCGGCTGAGATTTTCGTAGCCTTTGCATTCGCCATGATAGCAGTTCCCAATGCCTTGGCTATCACCTTATAAGTCGCCCTTCTTTCCTCCTCTCCATCTCTGTTTCAATCACAATCCCAAGTCAATTCCACTTTCGTGAGCTGAGGAGCCTCTCACTTCTCAAAGATCATCAAGTCGTTTTCACCTACACGAACTTGACAGCCTCTCTTTCCTCAGGCATCATCAAGTTATTTCCACCCTCGTGAGCCCGAATCCCGCCTTCCACTGTGCGGCCTTCCCTCGCCATGGTCCAGACTCCAGCCGTCCGGGCTCGATACCCTATCCGCTATCCCGCAGTGGTCTCTGCGTCAAGGCCGGTCAGGCCGCCCGCGCCAGCTCTAGCCCAAAACTGGATCAATGCCGATCCCAGAGACGAGGTGATGTGCATTTCTCCATTTCGCATGGACTCCAATGGCAGGCAGTATGTTGAGGTGACCTATCCTAAAAACTTCAACAGTCAACCAGGACGTCGTGGATTCATTGCAAGCGATCAACTCCAGATTGGTGACATCAATGGCCCAATTATTGGCGATCCGCTCACGGTTATGCTCGGTCCTCCATCTCTCAGACTGAGCAGCAATACGACAATCAATAGCAACACAAACTCTGGTCTTCTGTATGACACTGTTCTGGGCTTCTTTACAGCCTGGCATGCAAATTTGGAGAGTATGCCTAAGGTGCCAAGCTACTTGGAAAGCAATTGGATCAACACAGCGCAGCGCCGTCAAGATTTAGCCCAAAAGTTTTGCGACAGCGTCCGTCGCGCCAGCTCTGGACTTCTTGATCTGCTAAACACTGGCAAATTCAGCCTACAGAATATCGCAAGCCAAGCTCCGCTTGTTTCCTCCGGAGGTCCACCTTCTCAGAGATCTGGAATATACACGAACATCGCAAGGGACTTTACGCCAGCCAAAGATCCCGAGCAATACATCGGCTCGACTTTACGAACATTCTCTATACGCTATGCCGAGCATGTTGTGGAGAAGAGGGCTGCTTCTCCAAAAGGCGTCCACTATCGATCAGCGGTACGCGCGAGAAATTACACATCACACGCATTGTGCATCATTGAGAAAACTACCGGAGACGACTCTGAGGTCTTTCATATCTTCGAGCAGGTGTGTGTTGATTTGTTCCAGACCGCGAGCCCAGCCGTCCTCAGTTTGACTACAGTCGACAACACTATTGACGACAGTGACAACGACCAGGTCGGTGACAATGGTGACGTAGTGACGCGAGTAGCCAAGTATGCTATGGACAAGGACCTCGCGAACGTTTTTAAGGTTTTGGCTGACGGTGTCATCGCAATTACGGGCTGGCCAGGTGGTTGTCGTCGTACCGCTGCGGCATCGGCGATCAAGTCATACGGCTGCACTGTCGGTCTGAACTGGAGGATGCCCCTTACTGAGATCTTGAATTGCAAGACTATCTGGACGAGAATTGAGAAACCAGGCGTGTTCGCAGAAGTTCGACGCACCGACTGCAATGTCTCACAACAAGGACCCGACATACGGTTTATGGTCCTCAACTTCTACAGACAAGACAGAAGCCGGCTTCTTACCAACTTCTATCTTCCAAAGGGCGTGGGTCCTCCGGTCGGCACTAACATCCATGTGATAATTGAGATACGGCTGGACGGACAGCCTCATGAAATCTCGCATGGACTCCAGGCTACTACTGGGCCGATGAGCGACTTTGACGAAGCTTGCGGGGTTGGTTTACGGATTGAATGGAAGGATCCACAAAGCCAGTGGATGCAGGAATATGTCCAGATGAGGCAGCAATACAACCGACACGACACAGGCAAGCCCCCTGGCAGGACGCAGGGCTATCTAAGGTCTACTGGATTCCGGGCAATGCTTCTCCAAGAGCATCGGGGGCTGCATCATCTGTTTCCGTGGATCAGCGACTACGGCATTGCAAAGGTCAAGAAAATCACGATCGAACACCTCACTCAGACTATCAAGTCTGAGCTTCTCGCAACGACTGGAAACGCTCGACCTACGCCGCTCTATTACCAAGACGAAAGAGCACAAGCACAGACTATGCAAGCTTTGGGTGCGCAGCAAACTGCACTTTCTTCTCAACCGAACTACCCACCAGTCGGTGCAAACTTCAGAAATAGCACACGAAAGGTCAAGTGTGACTGGTGCCACTACTCTCAGGTTATTGCTGGCCGCGCAGAGAAGGACTGTGTCAAGGTAGATGGGAAGAGTATCTGTGGAAATTGCACCAAACAGGGAAGACCTTGCCACTACACCAACGCCACAACCATGAATGCAAGCCGGGCGCTCCAGAGAGCATCCTTCACGACAGCAGAATCGACGAGAGGACCACAACGATGTGTGCCCAGACTGCTCATTCAATACTGAGCCACTCGCTACCGAATTGGCCCTCGAACCATCACCCTCACTGAAGCAGACCTTTCCTCATGGAGCTGGCTCCCAAGTATGTCTGTGCTGCAGAGACTGGTTGTTGGAGACGCGACGCTTCCTCTTCCCGACTGCAAATTACGACTCATCATTGCTATCCGGACCTGCACTCACACTTTCGGCACTACTTGTCCTCAGCAACACACATGACGATTTCCTCTTTTATCTCCCATCGCATTTCCCCGGACATCAAGCTTGACAAGCAACACACAACGGGGCAGAACAAGAAAGATGGACAACGATACGGCACGCTTGATAGACTGGGAAGGGTTTCTGTTCTTTCCGGGCATGCCGACAAGAATTCGAGTGCAACGACCCATCATGAATACAAAGTAGGAAGACGTGGATTTCGGATGTTCTCTTTCATTGGTCACGTACTGTAGATCATGTTACCTCCACACAATGTCAAATTTTTCTCCATGCGACCTCAATCTCCTTCCATGTTGGCGCTGCGCCTTCTCCGTTCTCACCTGCCTGTGCTCCTGACTTCCTTCCAGCCAATCGTGTATGCTCCCATCCTTCGTTGCTCCTTCGCGACGGTATTTCCTTGTGTCCATTCGCCTCGCCTTGCGCCTTTTTGCTTCCCTTCCTCTTGCCCGTCCTCCTCCACTGCACTCCGTTACCAATCCACGATCTTTCGATGTTGTTCTGTCCTCCTCTTTGCGTCCGATGATCTCATCAGTCGCTGTTGATGGGCGCGTCGGTTGCCATGACGATGTGCTCGATCGCGCGCTGCAGCGGCTGAACCCGTTCAGCCCCGCTTGGAAAGGAGCCAGATCTCTCGGCTTTTCCAACTTCTGCTTCACGAAGTAACAATCACAACAAGATGGGTTGAGATGCTCCAGTGCCTGGTGTACTGTCGGTGCCAGGCGTTTGAATCTGTGTCGAATGGAGAAGGTGGCGTAAGAATTGGCCTCTTCTGATTCGGTGATCTGCGTCTCGAGGTGAAGCTGGGCGTGATGATTTCGCCTCAGCTCTGCTGCCAGACAGGAGTCGAGACGCAGTCAAATGGCTGCTGTCGCTGATGTTTGGAAAGCCATGTAGGTCGCTTGGTAAGGTTGAAATTTCTTGGTGTTTGGTGTTTTCGACCATTGTTGATGCTTTTGAGCTGTTGCTGATGATTTTTCAGATCTGGTCATTCGCCACTGTCAGTACGGCACCACACAAGAACTGAGCATACTTTCCATACTTTTCGCTTGCTTGAAGACAGCTGAAAGGGCATCCTCCGGTGTCCGGCAGCGGAGCTGATGGACGCCCCCGGGCTTGAGAAACCCGTTGACCGGGTCGAAGGCTAGTCCGAAGACAGTGGCCATTCTCCGACGACCCTTCCCGATACCACTTCCTGATCAGGCCCTGCTAGGACAGGCTTCGCCGCAGATTTTGTTGTTACTGGCCTAAGTGCGATCTTCCTCTTCCCTCCGCAAAGAACGACGGACGGCCTTCTCGTATATGGCCGTAGTGGCCAAACGGGCCTCAGCGGCGGCGGCGGCGGCGCGGGCAGGGCGGCGCGAAGTGTTGGTGCTGCACGAGAGTATTAGCAATACCCTTGTCCTGTCCAATCCAAACCGATGAGTATACGTACGAGAGGGCCGCCAGAGGCGGTCTCTGTGCCTGCGGAGCAGGTGGTGCCTTGGTCTTCTTGACCAAGGGCTTGTCATCGTCATCGTCGTCGTCGTCGCTACTCTCAATGATGCGCCTTCGGCGCCGCGGAGCGACCGGCTCGTCGTTCTCCTCATCTTCCTCCTCCTCTTCTTCTTCCTCCTCCTCCTCTTCTCCCTCCTCCTCTTCTTCTCCCTCCTCCACCAACCACTCCTCTCCTTCCACCCCCTCCATCTCCTCTCCCTCCTCCTCCTCTCCTTCCTCCTCCACCCCACCCCATCCACTCTCCACCGCCCCATCCTAGATTCAAGGTTAGCTGACAGCAGAGTCAATGAAAAATGGATCTCTTAGATAGCTCACGTCTTCCACCTCCTCCCCCTCACCCTGCACCACCCACGCATCATCCCAAGGGATTGATGGGAGTGGGAGGGGAGGGAGCAACTCCTGGTCAGCCGGCCAGGCCGGCAGCAAGTGATGGTGCTCCGCACCAGTTGCAGTGGCGCATTGCGCCGTGAGTGCTGCGGCGTAACTATATCACAGTCAGCTTACAATGTCATAGAACAGGTCCAGGTGCATCAAAGCATAGTATACTGACGACATGGTGTGTGGTGGGAGCGTGCAGCGAAAAGAGAGGTGAGGTGAGGTTCGCGCTCTCAACTTCAGGTCTCCCGCACCCAGTCCTCGCTCCTGCCCAACATCGCTCTTTCCTCGCGGCAGGGAAGGCACCTCGCGCCGAGCATGTCCCCACTTTAAGCTTAACACGGCCAGCATTTTCTCACATATCGAACACACTGCTCGCAACGATATCGCGAAGTCGCGGACGACAGCAGAGCGGGAGAAAACGACACCCTGCATCTGAACATGAGCGACAGGACTTCACCCAGATGATGTTTGCACGCCCAACCACTGACATCGCTTCAGCATCGGCTCGCTTGCACGCCTGCAGCACAACCCCAACGATCACTTTCTTTCTCATGACTGAGCCGGGCTTCGCCACCATGAGCAGAGGCCTTGCGGCAAGCCGGCGGTCGCAGTGGTTCACGGCGACAAGCGGAACTGCAGACACCCATCTTAGTCTCTGCAGAGACGCATGCTCTGGCGCAATGTCTCCTACAGTGCAGCAAGGCATCGCTCGCACCATCTTCACGTGCCGTTCCCTGGTTGTCGTCTTGAAGTCAGCGCTCATCGTGGGCGAGGGACTTGCATGTCGCAATGAAGGATCGCCGGCGAGTGCTGCCACAGCATCAACATCGACAGATGGAAAGACTGCAAGATTGTCTGCAGATGTAGTAGGCACCAATGATCTTGAGCGTCTCCGCATGGGTCCATGCTGTCTTCTTCCCCGAAACAGTCGTCCTTGACGTAGGAGACCTGACCGCGCTTTCGCTTGCTCGACCGAAGTGCAAGCTGCACACTGTCTTCTTCCTCGAAATACTCGTCCTCGACGTTGGAGACCTGATCGCGCTTTCGCTTGCTCGACCGAAGCGCAGGTTCCACGCCCTCTTCTTCCTCAAAACAGTCGTCCTCGACGTAAGAGGCCTGATCCCGCTTTCGCTTGCTCGATCGAAGTGCAGGGCCATCTGCCGCAATCGACACGGACAACATATCAACAAGTGTGGGAGAGTGGCCGCTTGAGTTGCTGGGCCCAATGGTCTATGCAGACTCCCTGGAGCTTGAGACCAGCAAGAAGTCACCGGCCTTCACGTACCCTTACACTGTGGCCATCACTTGCAGTACTGCCGATAACATTGCACCAAACTCAGAAATGTTTCTGTAGAACATGCAGTGAGAGATCGCCCAATTAAGCTCCACAGCCTAGTCTTGGCACCCCAGGATCTTCAGAAGCAGGGATTCTGGTCATCCCCACAGATATGATCGCGGCCTGGCAGGACAAGCACAGAAGAATAGACCGTGCGACGAACACGGCCGCTACCATGCTGGCAAGCGGCAGGATAGATCTGGAGAAGACGAGCAGGCACGCCGAGCAGAACCGCTCATGTTCCCTGACGAAGTCGTACGAGACTGACATTTTCTGGCCTGAATCCCAACCACCCATTCAACAAGGTTTCCTTCATCTTTGCGGACTTTGAGCCGATCTTCAAGTTGAAATTCAAGACTGTCTGCGGGATGCAATCGGATCTTACAGCGTGCTTCCAGACCACTGATGCGACGCGATTCCATCCTTGACAAAAGCTAACGAGCAGAGACGCCTCCAATTGTGGAGGTATTATGGATTTCACTGATCGCTTCTCTGAAGTAGCAGCTACACAGCTTGTCTTCTCGGGCATGGATGTGAAATCCTAGCTTCCTGGCTTGACCGGGAACATAATCATAACATAGCATATAGTTCGAACCGCAAGTCTCTTCCGGTGCCGATCTTGTGGCATGTGTCAAAGCTGTTGCCAGGCGTGTAATTGTCTTCAAATGATAGGGTCCTATACACGTGAATTCCACTTGGCAATATCGTCGTTGTGGTCGGCACTGAGATTGTATCCAAGAGCACACTGGCGAGGAATGAAAGGTGGCATGTTGTTCTTTTACCATCGACAGCTCGGCGATCTCTGGAAGATGCAGAAGTGCGAAGTCCTTGGAGCAAAACCGCGGGATAGTGCAGTGAACCGAATTCATATCACATTCAGACTTGCGATTTGATTGCTCTATTGCTTGGATGATGCTCCCACGAGCCTGATGTACATCGAGCTGGCAGACGACAGAATCTCGAATCGCAGTGCAGAACACTGCAGAACCTAGTGCACAAGAATCGCAGCTCTGTGTGTCTGCAATTTCTAGCGCAAGATGCTTATTCCCTTCCATATTATGTTCGACTAATAGAGGACAAATTACACTCGTAAATGGGATGATGTAGGTCGAACGATAGCTTAAACTGTTCGCAAAGAATGCGACGTAGCTCGTGATAAGTACACATTTAGTGTATCTGCAACTTTGACGTCTGAATAGCCTTTGAGGGCTATTTCGCAACTCTGCAGCAAAATAGGCACTTCGTATCCATGCAATAGAACGATGAGAGTTTCACGTATACCTGGAAAGCCAAGTGGTGCAGCGCGTTGCTCGTCTCGTCCAGACTTTTCATCCACGATATATGTCGACTTTTTCTGTGCCTTATACAGTAAATTTAAAAAAGCTAGAATCCAGGTTTCACGAGAGGGAAACGATTGACCAATCTCGGATGATCGAATGCACGGTCGAGCTGCAGGAAGGCCAGGAGTTTGACGCACCACCGTCGGCCTCACGGCTGTACATCTCGACACATTGCAGACTCATATTCACCTTTCAAGATCTAGCTAAAGACAACTCTTAAGCTGAATCGTTACTGCTGTGGCGTTCCGAATTCGCATGGCGAGCCGTCGATGGGAAGCTTGGCAAGATCGGCCTGGCTTGGGGATGAAAATTTTCAACAAGTTTTATATACAATTGACAACCTCCGCTGCCATCCAATTATGGGTTAACTCTTAGCACAGCTAAGATGGTGTGGTCTTTAAGTCTTCCCGGTTCCAATTTGTCCATGCATAAAGCTAATACCCTCACAGAGTGGTATGACGACGTGTTGTGGTTAGTCCTCAGATCCGCGTTAGCCCGTGTTCGATTCACGGCACCGTCAAGATCGTGAACACAACGACTTTGAACGTTCGATTCGTTCCAAACCTTTCTTTTTTGTCGTTACTTGCGAATATCTGGTGTACACTACTTTTGACCCTGTCCTTAGCAGCGTGTTGGGCGATCTACTCTCTGCTGTGAGTATTGCCGTGCATGCCGGCATTATTTTTATGGTCTTTATGTCTTCCCGCTTCCTCGTTGTCTTAGAACTCTGCTAATAACTTTACAGAGTGGTATGACGACGTGTTGTGGTCAAAACTGCAGAACCGCGTTAGCCCGTGTTCGATTCACGGTATCGCCAATCTCGTGATCATAACGAATCAGAACGTTCAATCCGTTCATCGCCAGTCTTTTTGGCCTTTTGCTGGAGCTTCAGAGATGCAAGATTGGAGTACACCCTGCCCTGCGGCAGTGCTGAGCCTCAGAGATGCAAGATTGGGGTACACGCTGCCCTGCGGTCGTGGCAGCGAGCAGTGCGTTCCATCCACGGTCCTCGGGGTACAGCAGGTTAACAGCTTTTCGCAGACTGTTTAGCAACCTGTATTCCAGCTTCCTGAACTGTCGTAGTCGCCTGGCTGCAGTGGGACTTTGTCTTTTTGAAAATCGTTCGACGAACATGCATGTGCTCGACAGGGCACGACCGGCGAGACTGCAGGAGCTTCTTGAGACGGCAACGAGTTCGCGGTATATTGATCTGGTCTTGTAATTGATCTTGCATCGGAGAAGAACTAGAGTTCTTGTGGAAAAGACCTGGTGATGACAATCGTCGGCTTCTTTTCTTGGGTTGATGCATGGAGGTCAAGTCCAGAAGTTTCTTGTATCGCACCATGCGTTTAACGGAGTATGTATCGATGCGCCGCGACGAACACTCGAGAGTGATGTGTGTGATAACAATGTTGTGTAGAGCTCCAATGCGAGTGACCATGGACCAGGTGAAGTCGAGCTGGCGCGCTCCTTCCTTGCTTAACTTCAACGGCACCACAACTTTTATGCACTTCATGCATTGCGTTTACTATATCCTGCACTCTGCACTACCGCGAACAAGAAATGAGCCTACGAAACTTATATCCTCCACCTAATAAGCCTGACCCGCAGCGATCAACAATGGCGAGAACACAGCACAAGGCGCGTCCGTCTCGATCAATGGTCTCGTCTCCTCACCGCTCGGATTGCCTTCGCCGCCCAGCACTCCCAACTCTCTACCAAAGCTGCTGCCCAATCTGGGCCACGGGGCGCCATTGCTGGGGTTCTTCGCGAAGCCCGCCCACACACCTTGCATGTACTTGCTCAGCGCAATCTGAGTGGGAGTCGCGCCGGCAGCAAAATACGTGCCCCACACTGACGGAATCTCACTGCTGTGCCAGGCTCCGGCGTTCGGGAAGATGCTGAGATTTGGAAAGACACCCTCGTACCAGTACCGCCAAATTGGGCGACCGGACACTTTGATCGCATCGGCGAGCGTCTTGGTGGAACAGGTGAACAAGAGATCAGTGGCGACCCGGTCGATGAGTTTGAACCCAGCATTGGCCAGAGTTGGGTATAGAGATTGAATGGTGCTCTCGGAAATACCTTGGAAGCCGTAGTTCGCGAGAGTGGAGTTCAGAGTGGCGGGTGTCGTCGAACCAGTATTGAGACCAAAGAGATCGAGGAAGACGGAAGCTTCATTCTTGTTGGTACCGATCAAGACCGGCACGTTTGCGAACTTGCCGGAAAGGATGTTGGGCAGCGCTTGCTTTCCTACGCTTGTGCCGTCACCAGTAACATCGGGAAAGCTCAGGCTATTCTGTGTAATGTACGCCTGGATGTCGGTGGCGGGTACTTTGCGCAGGCAGTCGATGACAGAAGGCGCGGTGCTGCAGCCGAAATTGGAAGCGACCTGATTGTAGCTAACAAGGCCGACGCCAGCAGCGGCCTGGTTCTGCGATTGCATGATTGCTGCTCGGAAGGGCAGGGGGCTGGGAGGGTTTGCAAGAAGTTGCTTCACATCGTAGCCTCCTGCGCTCTCACCGAATATTGTGACGCGAGCAGGATCACCTCCGAATTGCTGGATGTTTTGCTGCACCCATTGCAGGGCCAAGCGCTGGTCCAAGAAGGCACTGTTCTGCTGGCCAAAGGGAATTTGAGGTGAGTTGGAAAAGCCAAACACTGTTTGTAACATTTAGCACAATCCCTTGAAATGCGCAGGGAGCACTCACTGTTGGTCCGATAATTGATAGCAACAACTACAACATCCTCATTGGCCGCAAGCGAGCTTCCATTGTAAAATGCTAACGACGCTGTGCCAAATTGGTTGTTGCCACCGTACAGCCAAAACATCACAGCCTTGGTTCTGGTCGGGCTAGCCCCTCTGGGAGCAAACACATTCAAGTACAAGCAGTCTTCACTCTCGGCCGGTGGAGGCAGAGTTGGGTTATTGAAGTATTGCTTTGTCTTTTCGTTTGCTGCAGCGACTGGTTAGCAAAGGAAAGTCTTTGTCGATCAGCTTGGTCATACCGAATTGTTGCAGACATGCTGGAGGGAGTTTCTGTGCCCGCAGTGGCGACCTCCATGGAGTCGCTGGCTCAGGAGGAGCAAATCGTCGAGCACCAGTCGGAGGCTGTGCATAAGGAATGCCCAAAAAGGCCTTGACTGGAGGCGCACTTGGCTGGTTCGATACGCCAGTGACAGTGCCGATTACCCTGCCATTGTTGATAGTTACTGTCGGGTTTGCAGCTTGCCTCTGCTCAAGCGGAGTGGCATGGACCGCGGCGAAGATGCCCAGCAGAGAGAAGTGAGAGAATCGCATCGTTGCTAGACCTCTCCGCCGATAAAATTGATGGAGTTTCCTTCTAGAATTGCGAAACGTTACACATTATATGTCAAGTCGAGATGGCCCCGAAAGGTCCCAAAGCGGTGCATGTGGAATACGCAGTGAACGCTGATCCTCGGTTCCATTACGAGCAGCCTGTGCTTGGAACTTAAGCATTCCGCCAGCCGCGGAGCCGAGTTGCAGATCATGCACTTTTAGAATTTACTGTACCATGGCCGTTGGAATTGTGTTTTAACTGGTATTGTATGCGAGGATGTTGAATCTCGTCCATTTGTGCTGACATGTCCAGCCTGGCGCGCACAGTGCGATTCGTACTTCATCGCGTCCACGCCCTGGCGCATGTGCGTCCGTGGCGAAAAGCAGATCGCCGAGGATGAACAGGCTACTGTAGGCTGTGCGCCACCTCCACATGCTCTATGGACAGCTGCGGAGGACGCCGTCTGGGGCCCCAGATGGGGAGAAATGTGCTGGTCTAGTGCGTGCTGCGTATAGAGCGACAGCAGTGACCAGTCTAGTTGCTCGAGAGCCGGATCTCGTCTATCGTCGGGCCGTATGAGCTGACCACGAGCTATGCGAGGCGGAATAGATCAAACATGGTAATATTACACACGCACGGCGACTCCCGCGACACGGCAGTAAAGGTGCAGACGCCAGAGCATGCGCGAGCCCTCGTTTTTGGCGTCTTGAATGCCATGTGCTGGGGTCGGTAGAGGTCGTCGCCATGATGAGCTGTGCAGGTATGTGAGAGAAAAGAAGCAAGAGACGTTGAGAAACGCGTTCTCCACACGCGTCTGTGCTCACGACGAAGCCACCACGACCACCCTTGCTCTTCCATCTATCAAACATCACCACCCTATCCCACCCATCAACACACCCGCGCCGCCGCATCTGCCGCTCAGCATGAGGCAGAGGATCACGTATCTGCTGCCACGCGGCACCGGCGTCGACCCGGCGGACATCAGCGCCGGCAAGGACGACCTCACTTTCCGGCAGGCCACGACCGCTGCAGTTGAGCGTCGTATAACGCTTGGCTTGTCCGAGCTGCCCCTTCCGGTAAGCGGCATGACAAGTTATCGAGAACACGAAGTTGAGATTGGCATTGTCAGGTGCAAGATTTCCTCAAGGACTTTCACGAACTGCACATCCGGGTAGTGTCAACACGCAACTATCCGGCACTCTCGCCCGCAGTATCAGCGTTACCACCCGGTCTCCATACCTTCTTCACGCCACCAAGCAGGCCAGGAACATCCGGAAACAAGCTCTGCTCTGAGCTTGGTCACCTGCTGGGACTGGATGAGCGACAGCTGATCTGTAGTTCTGAACTCGGCACCTATCCCAGACCACCTGTTTTGTCCGAACGATTCGCGAGCTCTTCTACATACCAGTTCTATCATGGAGTGGATGATTTGAATACGATCTCGCAGCACGTAGCAGACCAGCTTTGTCCGGGACTTCCAGCAGCGTCCACCAGTGGTCAGCTGTGCAAAGTCATTGCAGATACTTCCGGTGCTGCATACGTGGACTATGATTTTGATGTCATCAATCATGCCGTGACCATCAGCATCCTTTCGCCACCTTCGTCTGAAGTAGATGAGAATGGAGGCCCGGGCAGAGCACATAAGATTCAACCTGAAGATCGAGTCGAAGTGGGCATTCTGTCACCGGAGCAGGCAGATGAGCCAGAAGAGCTCAAATTGGGCGGCTATCTGACTGTGGTAGGTGAAGATGATAAGCCCAAGCCAACCCTGTTCTCTTTTCCCTCCCGACATCACTCTCTTCCTTCGGAGGATCGCACAACGTATACCGCGCGATTCCAGGAGCCGACAGGACTGCATCCTAAACTCGATATTGTCTTCCCGGCCAAAGATCTCACGTCGCCGAGTCCTAGCAAAGCATGTTCGCTACACGCCTACATGACAACTCCTTCGACTCTGTTCCTTGACAGGTATCAGTTCGAGGACGATCTGTTTCTGGCCTCCCAGAACCTCATGGCTCTGCGTACCCTAAGCGGCGAGGAGGACCTAGAAGCGCCGAACTGGGTGGTAAAGCAATGGGGATCTGTTGCACTATTCGAACTGGCCTCTCCCAAAGGCACTGAACCGCCCAAAGGCAACTGGACAGTCACAATACCCATGCATCTACGATACCTGAATGCTACTGCCTCTGAGACTGGCCACACAAACATAGCAGTTCCATGGCCTGTCGTTTTCTGGGCATGCGAAGCTGAAGAGGGCCTGAAGATGAGCACAAATCCATTCGATCGCATCAACTTGGGCTATGACGGGCTCTTTGGTCCAAAGACAATGTTCTACCACGTGCCGGCCAGTCCTGAGAGTGGACATCTTGTCGAGCAGTTACGCGTACCAGTACTGGATCCTGCCCAAGCTACCTGGGTGCCTCTTGGGACACTTCTCGCCGTAGTGATAGGGTTTGCTTGGATATCGTGGAAGCTGTTTGCTGGCCAGGGCGCGCTAGGCGTTGGCAGAGACAGGAACGCCACTGCCAAAGATGCATCAAAACAAGCGATCCCGGGAAAGAAGACTCGGTAATGTAATAACAGGCTGGACGACCGTTTCCGTGTAACACAGAACGGGCGGATTGTATCTCGTGTGTGGGGCACATCATCTCGGCGATCTGCGCGCTATTTAGCGAGCTGAAGAATCTTCCTTGAAATATAGGGCTGCGGAGGACAACGATTTACGATGCTGCACATCGTTTCGTCCTTCAACACTGATTGGTGGCATGTCAACTATGTACTCGCCCTTTGGAGCGGTCGTTGAACCCACTTCATGCAGCAAAGATACCCCGCGATCACTCAAAAGGCGAATAGATGCCATTCAAACTCTCGAGAGAATGACATTTGCGGTCGCGACCGCCGTCAACACGAGAGATTGGGATCCGAAATCCTCAGCATGGAGCTCTGTGGCGTCCGACACCATACTCACTACGATGTCGGGACAAGAGTTCGATGTTCGTGGCCTCTTGCGCCACTTGGAGCAAGTCACGTCTGCGACACCTTCCTATCATATCGAGTTCGTCGACTTATACACCACTATGAATAGCACGCTCGATCGCGGAGAGGTGTTTGCGCGGGCGGAAAAGTTTGGGGATCCGCCTGGCGTTGTCAAGAAGGGCCTCTTCCAAATTGAGTACAGGTTGATGGCAGGCGAGTGGAAGTGGGTGAAGCAGACCAGCTTCGCTGCTGGAGAAATGGTTGCGTGGGAATAGTCTGGAGGAAGAAGAGCTGACGTCTGTACGACAGCTGTATGGTAATGCGGAGGACATTGGACGAACACTAAGAGATCCAGAACTGCCTCCTACGATGACGCCCGCCGGCAGACTTTCCTCACGCAGCCTCGTCTCGAGCACTTCCCCAAGCTTTCTTCTCCGCAGAGTAAAGGATCGACTCTACAATGACATCCCCTCTGGCATTGGAATTCTGCCCCTCGTCCGAGATCGCAGAGCATGATGGCATGGCGTAGGCATTTATTCGTGTTCAGCGTAGGAGAGCACCCTGGACCAAATTTCCTCACTTTTTTGCATTTGCATCGGTTATTGCGTATTACTACCCATACAGCCTAGATTTTCAGCAACATGCCTCCTACCACGAACGGGCAAGCACCTGCAGTAAAGAATGTTGGATACATCGGCCTCGGGAATGCAGGCTTCAGCATGGCGTCGAATCTGCCCAAAGCCGGCTACCATGTAGTCGTGCACGATGTGAACGAAGCACAAGTCCAGAAGGCTATCTCGGAATGGCCAAATACCACCGCTGCGAATGGGAAGGCCGAAGCGTTTGCGGATTGCGAGGTTATCGTCACGATGCTGCCGCAAGGCAAGATCGTGAGAGAAGTGCTTCTCGGCAAAGACAACTTTGCTCGATGCTTGAAGCCGGGTAAGCGGATGGAGATGAGACACCAAAGTGAACACAGAAACCAATTGACACCTTCAGGCACAATCATCATCGATACCTCCTCATCCTCTCCCTTCGACACCATCGCCCTCGGCAAAGAACTCGCGGAACACCAACTCGAACTCGTCGACTCGCCCATCACGCAAACCTACATGCACGCCACCGACGGAGGCGAGTCCACCCTCATAGTCGGCGCCGACTCGCCCGCCGTCTTCGCCAAAGCCGAGCCCATCATCCGCACCATGGCGCGCTACGTCTTTCACATGGGAAAACTCGGCAACGGCCACGCGATGAAAACATTGAACAACTACATCATGGCATCATCGATCTGCGCCTTAAGCGATAGTCTCGTCACAGGACAGAAATACGGCTTAGACCCCAAACAAATGATCGATGTCTTGAACGTAGGAACAGGCGTCTGCTTCCCCACATTGGATACGTTCCGAAGAGATGGCTTGACAGGAAGATATAATTCTGGTTTCGGGCTGGCGTTGTTGGTCAAAGATTTGGGGATCACAGAGGAGTTTATGCAGCATAATGGGTTTGAAACAGAATTGCCGGGTTTGACGAAGAGATATTTGGGGGATGCGCTGAAAGAGGTGGAGCAGAATGCGGATCATACGAAGGCTTTGGTGGGGTGGGAGAAGAGGAGCGGGGTGACGTTGCAGAGACCGACGGAGGTGGAGGATATTCCGAAGGAGAATTTTGAGCATCGGTTGAAGGGATTGAATCGGTCGAGGGATATTTAGAGGGATTCGAACAAGAGAGCTCTTTATACAGTGCAGTAAAAGCAAGAAGATATGTTCTTGGACTTACTCTCTCCTGTGAACATTGCTCGATGCTGTGCTGCCATGCAATGTGCGTTTTGACAAACCTTGACTACTTGATAAAGCTTTCCAAGCCCATTTGCTTTCGATGGGGATCGAGACGACTGGCATGCGCTCAATCGAACAACAACTTCAGCCCCATCACGAACGCACTCACAACCATCGAGATTCCGATCTCAGCCCTCACAATAAGTCTCGCACTGCGGGCAGCCACATGCGACAGTCCAGAGCTCACCCAGCTGGCGTCAGGAATGGCGTACCAAATAGCCACGACGGCGAGATGGTATGCCACTGCACACAGCGACACCGTGACCACCTTCTTCCACTCGAGCGGCTTTGGTGACTGCTCCTGGGCGTGAAAGAATTTCCGCAACTTGACCTTGACGAGTGCGACAGCGTAGAGTACCAGCCAAGCGAGAGCAGCTGTCCCGCCGAAGACGGCGAAGACGGTCATCCAGATGTCGAAGAGAAGGGCATCGAAGGATTGCTCTGATGGGCGGAGAAGGGAGAAGTGCTCCTCGGGGATGGCTTGATCGTCGCCAGTCAGGTTGTAGACGGCATCTTCGGAGCCAAGGGTGAGGCGAGGCGCATTGCCTATTCTTTGTGAGTTGTCTGGTGTGCTGCTTAAGGGGGTGATACCTACGTCTCACCATCTTGGGCACCTCCTTTTGAATCGCGTTGAACAACGAGTCTCAAACCAATGCTGGGCTGTCGAGTCTCGGGAAGTTTCAAGGCACACTCGTGTGTGCTGCCTATGTAAAAGCAAGGATGTTGCTGTGGCATGTGAAGCCATCGACCGTTTGCACTTTGAGCCACTGGCTGCATTCTTCATGCAATTCTGACGTCGCTTACCAGCTCATCTGGTTGGGCATTGCGTAACTGTACAAGGCGGCTGTTGAGGCAATGCATTCACCAGCGCTGTATGGTCGCGCGCAGTATTGACGTTGGGATAGCTCATAATGAGGAACCCAAGAACGCATGGTGGGAGAGTTCCGCTGAATTTGTGGTGTATGAACAGCTTCATAGCCTTGAGATATGCCTCACAACAATGTTCACGCCGATCTTCCTTGTGTCTCTTCGCATTACATTCTCTAGGGTGTGTCCATGAACCATTTCTCCACCCACCTGTTTTCTCTTCCACGTCCAGTATCACTGCTCTTTCTGTTTGGGCGTATCTCCTCTTGGTCTTTTGACTCGATCAATTCTCGCAGCTGCCCGGCTGTCAGTACCACATGCTACTGCTCCGAACTGTGCTTGGTGAAAGATGTGCGCGCCGTGCTGGGCCATGTCATTCCAAGACAAAGGCAGAACCGCATTTACCGTCACATGCGAGACGACTGGGGACGGAGTGGGAGCCGTGCCAATCATCGTTTCCACGCCTGCAGGGACCTGATGACCTCGGCCCTCAGGTGTGCAGACGTCGATGCGGCCGACAATTAGCACGGCAGAAGAGCGTGCTCACTGATAGCACCACCGACCTAGGCTCTCTGACTTGATTAGAGCGTGTCGTAGGACTACATTTCCTTGCCATTTGTCTGTCTTCATACTCCTCTTCGATCTAACGGTATAGACTCCAGACTACCACAAACATGCCTTTCAACACTGCTCTCACGCGCAAGCTGGGCATCCGAGGTGCGATATGGGCGAGACTACTCGAGATGAGGCAGCACTGACAGGACGCAGTACCCGTTGTCCAAGGTGGCATGCAATGGGTTGGATACGCTGAACTCGCATCGGCCGTGTCCAACGCCGGTGGCCTCGGTATCCTCACTGCCCTCACACAGCCCACGCCCGACGACCTGCGCAAAGAGATCCGGAAATGCAAAACCATGACCGACAAGCCGTTCGGTGTGAACCTGACCCTCCTCCCCTCGATCAACCCGCCCGACTACCCCGCCTACGCGCAGGCCATCATCGATGAGGGTATCCGCATCGTCGAGACGGCTGGCAACTCGCCCGGTCCCATCATCAAGCAGCTCAAGGAAGCCGACCCGCCGTGTGTGATCCTGCACAAGTGCACGACCATCCGCCATGCCATGAGCGCCGTCAAGCTCGGCGTCGACTTCCTGTCCATCGACGGCTTCGAGTGCGCCGGCCACGTCGGCGAGCACGACATCACGAACCTGATCCTCCTCAATCGTGCCCGCCAAGTTATGCCCGTTCCATTCATCGCCTCTGGAGGCTTCGCCGATGGTCAGGGTCTGGCCGCGGCGCTTAATCTCGGCGCGGTGGGCATCAACATGGGTACGCGATTCATGTGCACGCTGGAGGCGCCCATTCACCACAACATCAAGGAGAGCATCGTCAAGGCGCAAGAGACAGACACACAGCTAGTGCTGAGGAAATGGAAGAACACATCGCGTTTGTTCAAGAACAAGGTCAGCACAGAAGCATACCAGATTGAGAACGATCCCAATACGAAGGAGTTCGCCTCCGTCGGCCCTCTGGTCAGCGGGCAGCGCGGCAGGAAGGTCTTCCAGAACGGAGACCCTGATTTTGGCGTAAGTTGTCACTCTTGGTCCAATACGGAAGGAGCAGCAAGCTGACATTTCGTGATAGGTATGGACCGCTGGTCAAGTTATCGGCGTGATCCACGATATTCCCTCTTGTGAGGTTTTGGTGTCAAGGATAGAGAAGGAGGCGATTGAGAGCTTGCAACAGGCATCAAGTCTCATTGTTGACAAACAGCCACCCGCAGATATCCGCGGCAAGCCCGCGAGTGAGATCCAGGCTAAGCTATAGATGTGCATATAGGTTTGACATATTGAAGCCATTTTACCGCGTTAGCAGCATTCAGCTACCGACTATCGATCGGCAGCAGCGGAGCTCACGGGTGTAGAATTCCCGGCAAGTTACCAAAACATCGACTAGTTCTCGGCAGGCTCGGATACACATTTTCTGTGAAACCGTGGTTCGGCATCCCGAGGACACCCCTCGTCCCCTCTGATTGTCTACAATACCCAACAATGTCGGCCGATGGCTACGCGTCGTCCACGACAGACTTTGTTCGCCAACTCTGCAGCTGGTGCGATACCACTGTCTACGTCGCCACACGCTCCCAGGATGTATATGGCAAGATCGACCCCACGAGCCCGGACCCAGACGGACAGCAGTGTCGACTTCGACATCCAGACCCATTCAGCTCAGTTGTGCAACTTCGAAGGATCGCTACCTTCGAAAAATCGACACTCTGGATTGATACGCTAGTCGAAATGCCGCTCTCTGGTCAACCAGGACCCTTCATACTCACGCAGACGCAAAATCCACGTGAGCACCATGCGATACGTAGTCCAAAGTTCAACTTGAGATGCCCAATAGAAAATACTGGAACTGACCTCCCGTCGAACTCCTAAGTTTGAGCAGAATCCAAGCCTCTGAAGTGGGCACTCCAGCACATCCGCAAACGGAGGAAACAGAGAGTGCACAAAACGCAGGCCTCGCTCTCAACTCCTGTTCTTTTGTCTTTCTTCCAAATGAGACACACGACCATTCGACTTCATACGATTAGTATATAGCGGTCATGCGTCCCTCCACCCTCTCATCCATCGCGGCCTTGGCTGCTCACGCCATGGCTGCACCGCAGCTCGTCCTCCCTTCGGGCCATCTCAGCAGCATACTGACCGCTGCTACTCCAGCCGTGGTCGACCCAAAGGCCAAGGTCAGCACTGCGGACCTCTGGGGGCCTGCTCCAACCCCTGAGGTGCTCAGCACTTCCACCACCTTCGGACCCGCTCCAACCGCTAAGGGGCTCAACACTTCCTCCATCGTTGCAGGCCCGACTGAGCAGGATGTGTTCCCATCAGTCAAGACCCTGGCTCCCACTCTTCCCGTCGTCCTCGGCCAAAAGTTTGCGCGTAGCACGAAGACACTCTCCACAAACACAAACACGCCAGTCATCGCCGGCGGAAAACCCAGGTCCACCCACGTTCCAGAGGCTCCGAATATGGCAAACGTACCTGGTACCTCACCTCGTGCTTTCCATTGCAAACTCGAAGGTTGCTTCTACGATGACGATGGCTCCAGGGTTGACATGAGGGCTCGCGATGTGAAAGAAGTTATGGCTGTGAGTAATTGATCCTCCCTTTCTCTCCACCCTTGCTGTCCTGCACGGCACTCTATTCGATCGAATCTTGGCTGACACGATTGCTCTTAGACCCGCACTCGCACGGTCACCGCCGGTGGAGCAAACGCTGCTCTTTCCTCATTCCTTTCAGCCTTGAATGAGGCGCTCCCTACGAAGTTCCCGCACATGCTCCCACAGTGAGGGTTGCTCGTGAACGCAGTCGATTATGTATAGATGGACATGGCGTTAGTGTATTGGTGTTTCCGCTTCCAAGGGACATCAAAAGTCGGGCTCGATAGAAAAGGACGTAGTGGTAACCAAAAAAATCTGTTGGATATACTTGGTTTCATTTTGCTCATTTTCCGTGTTCTTTTGACCTTGGCAGCAATGAGCGACGCCTGCTGTGCAGTACTCTTCTCGGTCGGGAGGGTCAAACATCACTACTGCCCTGTGAGTGAGGTCAAAGTAGTAGCGGCAAAACCTCGGCCAGAAGACCCACACAAAAGCTCATATTGTCACAAGATTCTTCTTCTCTTACTTCTGAACAGGGTCGATTAGTGTAATGGTCATCACGTCGGATTCTGATGCTTCAGTTCCTTCCGGAGATACCAGTTCGATTCTGGTATTGACCTTCTCAACTTTTGTCAGATCACTTTTTGTTGTAGTGGTTGACCATTTTCCATCTTTTACTCGACGGCTTTTGGCCCCTTACTGTATCCATTTTGCCGTTGTCCTCAAGCTGATTTTGCGAATACACTTTTGTTCTCGATCACGAAGTCCTTGAATGTCCGAGGTGGTCGGCCGGTCACCTTCTCTACCACGTCGGTCGTCTCCCAATGATGACCTTTTGCAACCTTCTCATCGATTTCGCCCAGCATTGCGGCAAAGTCCTCGGGCACGCCGCCAACTTTGACTAAAGTCTGGGCTAGTTCATGGCCAGTGAGGCTCACATGTTCGATCTTTCTTCCGAGGACTTCGCTGAACATGGCAGCGATCTTATCGAATCAGTACGTTTTCGTTTTGCTAAATTTGGAAGCAGCACTTACATCGTCATATGTGAGACTCTCTGGTCCGGTGATGTATAGATCGTCATTATGTGGCTTCTCATCGACCAGTGCTCTATAAGCCGTGGCGGCGATATCTCTTGCACTGATGTACGGTTTCTTGCCTTTCCCAGCAGCACTGTATATTTTGCTTTGCTCCATTATAGTCTGCCAATGATATCCGCCATAGCCTCGCTCGACGAAGTTCTCCATGAAGAAATGTGGGCGAAGAACAGCCCATTCGAGCTTTCCCTTATCGCCGAGTTTGTGTAGTTCCGCATGAGCTTGTCCGAATAGTGGACCGCCTTCTTCGATCTCGGCTGAGGAGAGGAGTACGAAGCGGCGAACGCCTTGGGAAACTGCCAGACGGACAAAGGAAATAACGAGGTCGCCGCAATTGTCGCTTTCGAGACCCACAAGGTACACGGCGGATATGGGTGAGTTCTTGGCCTGCTCGTGCTCGAATGGATTGTTGTATGTGGTGTTGTCTGTCCAGTCGAATCGTACACTTGGATGATTTGTTGCTTTATGTGGCGAACGTGTGGCGATGAGAACTGGATACTTTGGCGTCAACATGGAAGTCAACTCGCTTGCAGTCTTGCCATTAGAGCCAGTGATGAGGATGGTCATTGTGATGTGTGGAACTTCTTGACTTGTGGCGTTTGGTGCTAAAATCTAGTGTATCAATGACAGGAGGTGCCGGATGAAGTCCTCTGCTGCTTCTTATGTACTTCAACATCCTTCAGTCGACTTGCACGAGGTCCTCAACGAACTCGCCTATGGAGCACGACAGAGGTGAAGTATGTCATCGGGGTCTTGGCCTTCGATCTTGAGAAGATCACTACCACGAACAGGAGCCATCTGTCAGCATTCTCAGTCTTTTCGAGCTCGCATTGCAAACCACTTTCATCCTTCTCTGGCGATTACCAAGCAACGCAGGATTAGTTGTGCCTCTACGTACCGAAGATAGGCCCTCGACATGCCAGATGGAAGGAAGCGTCTTGGACGTTGCTGACCATGGCGGCCAAGAATGCCCAGGTGGCAGTCGTTACACAGCATCTTGACTCATGAAGGCGAAGAAGGGTCTCTCGCGTCAACTGTTGCAGCGCATGTCGTCTGCACTCACATGCGAACATACCACTGTCCGTCGGCAGAGACGGAGCGTCATCTGCGCGAGCATGGCAAGGACGAGTGCAACAACACGACCAAGAATTCCAAGACACAAGGGCAGCGGAAGCGGTTGAACTTCCACCCGAAAACCGAGCAAACTTCCTTTTACTTTTTGCCAGGGCCAGGATCCAGAGGCATCATGCAGACGTCGAATCCCTTCCATTCTATGCTTGCCCGCAAACGCTCTCAATGGCAGTGAACGAAGATAAGCCGTATCGCAATGCCGTCGCGTGGGAAGTGGAAGACACCGATCACGACTCCTCCTCAGCAATATGCCCACGACAGCTCGGCGCGCTCGCGTCGTCGAAGGATCATGCTGGCATTGCAAAAGCCGCCGCGTGAAGTGCGACCTGGCTAAGCCGGCGTGTGGGAGGTGCCAGCGAGACGAGCGAGAATGTTCGTATGGCGGCATGCCGTTTAAATGGGTGGGCGGAATGGCTCTACGTGGGCGTCACGCACCGCCGTCTGCGTCGCGACCTGATGATCTTGGCTCTGCAAAGCTGCAGACTGTGGGCCCTGACGAGGACGACCGTCATTCTACTTCTGGAGCTTCCACAGCTTCTGACAGGTCCTCCAAATCCCCAGTCATCCAGCGCCGCCGATCTGACCTCTCCACCACTGCCGTGTTGCCTGCGGCTCTGGCCTCACCAGTGGACCGGGCCTCGCTCGTGCCTTACTTCACTAACGTAGTGCTGCCTCGCTACTGCATGGGAGACTTCGTCCTTTCACTGGATCACAATATCCTGCTCCAGAATGATGCCCTCCACGAAGCCATGCTGGCGATGGCGCGAGCACATTTCGACATGCAGTCGAAGCACGGATCCGTGACGACGAGGAACCGCACGCGCCAGAGTGCCATCGCAACCTTCCGCAAACAGCTAGCGTCAAGCTCATGTGAAGATGCTGCTGCCAAAGACCTCTTCTCGACAAATGTCCTTTTCTGCTTACTGGATGGGATGATCGAGCCTACAGAAGAGACGAGTGCATCGACACTGCACTTGAAAGGCGGCTTTGCTATTCTGGACCGCTGGGAGAACATTGTTCCAGAGATGATTGCGGAGGGTGGCATCAGATCACATTTGCTTTCTGTATTTGCTACTCTGGACCTTGTGCATGCTATCCTCAGTGGCCGCAGACCACATTTCGACCCAAGCATTTACCGAAAATTCGCCAATACGGAAGCCTGGTGGGGACGACTCACTCCGAACAATGCCATCATCCGGGCTGCTGAGAACCTGAGCAGGGTTGCAGCACTTGCCAGTATAGTCCACGACAGTATCAAGACGTATGGCTTGGACGTTGTGCGCAAACGATTTTCCTACTTCGAAATGATGCTGAGTGCGCCGCTTCGTGCTCACTTTGCACGACGAGAAGATGCTCGGGATGGCGACACCGCAGAGATGGATGAGTGGACTGCTTTTGTCACCCTTTGGGATATCTCGGCACGCATATTCTACGAACGGGCGATCAGGTTGAAACCAGTCGATGATCCGGCCGTGCAGCAGTACACGAAGAAGGCCGCGGTGATGCTCAGCCAAAACTTGTTCTCGGGCATGCTGCAACATTGCATCGTGTTGCCGCTAGTCATCATCGGAATACATTGTCTGCTACCAGCTGAACAAGAGATGATCTGTCGTGCCTTGTCCCCAACAATCTCGTACCTGGCATTTGGTTGTCTACCTTTAATGGAGCAGTTTTTGAAGACGACGTGGAAGAAGCGGAATTTGGAAGCCACCTGGTGGGAAGCGTTTGCAGATATTGCTGAGAAGACTTTCCTGTTTTGATAGTGTCACGACTTACCAGCTCCGGCCTAGGAGGTGGCACAGCGAGAATGTTTGCACACATTGCTGCGTACAGCGGCAGATGCTATGTATATATGTAAGTTATGCGAAGTCGCTGAAGGTTCTCTCTCGCTGTCCGCTGGTGCCGCTGCCTATGCGAACCTACACGCCCCAACTGCGAAAGCTTTCACCAATTCGACCACACTCGGAAGACCTACTATCTTGACAATTTTCGCTCAAAATACATATTGTATTGGACAAGCCTGGCACAAATCTCCTCCGGCACAATGCGACCTGTCACGTCTCCGGCGTGTATGCTGGTCTCTGTACCGCTTTATCCCTCTCCTACAATTTGAGCATGTTACTGCATGCCGTCTCGTCCCTGGTGCATCAATAACATGTTCTGGGAGGCGTGTGCATGGTTGTTCCCGTAGCAGCACCCATTCCAGCTGTTCCTAGCCTGTAGTTGGAAGATACTGTCGCTTTCGGTACGAAAGATTGACTTTGCAAGAGACTGTGTTTCATGATCGTTGGTCAAAGCTGCCTCCTTCCCAGGCCGTCTGGCCGTCTGTGCAGTACCTTCCACTTGATCGCAGGCAGGCATCCCGACCTCACCTCGTCACGGCCACCACTTCACGAACACCAATCCGCCAAATACCGCACTGCCGAACGACAAACACGCTTCGCCGATGCCGATACGTATCTGATCATCCTGTTTCCTGCCAAGCGACTCAACCTGCTCGACTTGCCGACTGTCCAACTGGCTTCGAAACTCACGCGCGGAGGGTGCCGCACGCAGGTCAGAGTTGGACTGGCTACAATGGTGAAGTGCAGTGGACACGTGAGCATGCGAGATCTGCGGCATGCAGGCCTCCCGCTGAGCGAGCGGACGTGATAGGTGAGAAGCGTTAGCGAGAAGACATGGCTAAGACCGCAGGTGTACACGCTACCACCGACTGCGTGCAGAACGAGCAGCGGTCTCAGCAGACGATCTTAGCAGATGGAAAGCATCAGACACGCAGCACCAAGTGTTCCTCGGCTGCGATCGCCCATCTCTCCAGCTTCTTCTCCAGTCTCCGCAATATCTTCACATCCACCTCCGCGTGCTATTAGGTAACACGCCCCATACTGCCCACAAACAATGCGCCCCTTAGAAATCACAACGCCCTCCTACACAATCACTTCTCCTGCACATGACAATGGCTTGACGTTGCACTCGGCTGTCGGCGGGCAAATGCGACGCCAGAAGACCAAGGCCGAGCAGCAATGCCACTAGAAGGCCTTCCACGCATATGCGAAGTCCAAATTCCCGCAGACACCGCGACGACACGATCCTTCGACTGAACGGCGCGGACTTCCAACCAAAAGTGTACGCCCGAACCGGCAGGAGATAAGCTGTACAAGTCAAGACAAAGGCGAGAAGCCGCAACATTGGTTCGCCGCGCCCATGGGAGGAGGACCTGAGAGTTTGCCCAGCCAGCGCCGATACTTGGCAACTTGAACTCTATCACTTGGCCACGAGCCAGACCCTGGCGAGCTCGTGGTTAGCTGCACTAGAGCAAACCGCATGCGTGTGGTTCGCGCGCGGAGAGCTCGACAAAGCGCGGTATAAGTATCGCCATCGCGTCCTGTCGCAGCGCGCCTTTCTTCCCCCATCGCTGTCGCGTGCGCCGCGCCTTTGTCCAATTCAGCGTTCTTGCCCGTAATGAATACTACCGCCATGCCGGACCCACTCCGAATGGAGGTCGAAAAGGGCCATGCGCCTGAGATCAAGACCTCCGGCTCAAGCCAGGACGGCGAGGTCTTCGCCGACTACAGAGAGCCTCGCCTGATGACTCGTTTGGGTCTGACTGCTGAGTCTTTCAAGCGCCGAAATGCTGCAGACAAGCACAATCAGCTTAACAAGACCATGAAGGCTCGCCACCTGAACATGATTGCCATTGGTGGCTCCATTGGTGCTGGTCTCTTCGTCGGATCTGGTAGCGCCCTGAATCGTGGTGGTCCAGCGTCCCTCCTCATCTGCTTCGGTCTCATCGGTATTGTACGTACAGCATGTTGCGTTTGCGGTGTAGCAGGATTCTAACGAGACTGCAATAGATGATCTTCAACGTGGTCCACGCTCTTGGAGAACTCGCCTATATCTACCCTATCTCTGGTGGTTTCTACACTTTCTCGGTCCGCTTCATCGATCCTTCCTGGGGATTTGCCATGGGCTGGAACTACGTTCTCCAATGGGCCATCGTTTTACCGCTAGAATTGGTCGTTGCTGGTCTCACTGTGGCTTTCTTCGGTCTTGAAGTCAACAACGCCATCTGGATCACTGTCTTCTGGGCATTCATAATCATCATTTCGGTTTTCGGTGTCCTGGGATATGCTGAAGAGGAATTCTGGGTCTCATTGCTGAAGCTCACAACCGTTGTCGTCTTCATGATCATGGGTGTCATCTTCGCCTGCGGAGGTGGCCCAAGCAATGGCATGTACAGCGAGTACTGGGGCGCCAGGCTATGGTACAACCCAGGTGCCTTCAACAACGGGTTCAGAGGGTTCTGCAGTGTCTTCGTCACTGCTGCTTTCTCCTTCTCTGGTACCGAACTTGTTGGTCTGGCTGCAGCTGAGTCCGAGAACCCACAAAAGGCTCTGCCTAGCGCCATCAAGCAAGTCTTCTGGCGTATTACCCTCTTCTACATTCTGGGCTTGTTCTTCGTCGGTCTCTTGGTTCCATACGACGACCCACGTCTCCTCGGCGCTGGTGGACTGATCGATGTTTCCGCCTCGCCTTTCGTCCTGGTCGCTATCAACGCAGGTATTCCAGCGTTCGGAACTTTCGTCAACGTGGTCATCATGTTGTCAGTCCTGTCGATCGGTCTCTCCGGTGTCTACGGTGGTTCCCGTACCCTCACTGCCCTCGCAGAGCAGGGCTACGCGCCTAAGTTCTTTGCCTACGTTGATCGCGCCGGTCGTCCGCTCCCAGCTACCATCTGCATCATCGCTTTCGGTGGTATCGCCTACATCTCTCTTGCAAGCAGCGGTGTTACCGTCTTCAACTGGCTCTTGTCCTTGTCTGGTCTTGCCGCTCTGTTCACATGGGGAAGCATCTGTCTTGCGCACATCCGATTCCGAGCAGCCTGGAAGTACCACGGCCACACTCTCGATGAGCTGCCGTTCCAGGCTGCTTTCGGAGTCGCTGGATCATGGGTCGGCGTGATCCTCGTTGTCATCGTCTTGGCCGCTACCGTAAGTCTCCAGTGTTGACGTTTCATATATTCCCAGCTGACAAGTCTCTAGCTCTACGTCGCCATCGCCGCATCCATCGCTGACGCTAGCGTCGAGCCTTTCTTCCTCAACTACCTCGCCGTATTCGTCGTCCTTGTCTTTTACATTGGTGGCTACCTATGGAAGCGCAAGAGCTGGTTGAGCCTCGCAGAGATCGATGTCGACTCTGGCCGTCGTGAGATCAACTATGAGGCATTCCAGGCTCTCAAGGAGAAGCGTGCTGCATGGCCAGCATGGAGAAGAATCCTCGACAAGTTCGTCTAGAAGTGGTCATGTAATAGTGGAGAGGTAGTGTTTGATAATGAGCTGGATGATGTTCTGCTTGATACCCATACATGAATCCAGTCAGAAGTTCCAAAACGATTGTCTCACGAACATGGCTATTCGATTTGACTGCGGTTCGAACCTGCCAATCTATCACTGTCGGTGGCTTATTGACGCCCTACGCCCTACGCTTGACATGGAAATGTTTCAAGTTGTTCAACTTCGCCAATCCCAGCACCTATAGAACATAATTACTGTAGCACTTCTCTTGCTCCACGCAATCTTTGTGATCGTCAGCCTCATAGTCAGCGCTGAAGATAACAATCCCTGCGCATTCCAGTGCCAACCGCTTGGGTTGTGGTGCTGCTTCGGATTGATCTCGCCAAGTCCACTGGGCACTTGGCAATTCTTGACGACCTTGTCTCCTCCCATTTCCGGTTTGGCATGCTCGGGATCTCGTGATACGGCACTCGCCTTGTTCGCTTTGTCAGGCAATGATACGACACGCTGAGCGGCTGACAGACATATCACTTTGCAGGATCTCAATCAGATCTGCAGATTGCCCCAGAAGTACGGGGCCACAGTACAGGTGGCGTTTCGTACCAGACCTGGTGACCTGCACACACCGTGAACGTCCTGACAGGACATTCGTCGAGGATATCTGTGTAGTTCGATACGGCCAAGAATACGGAGTGGCGCATCGATTGGCACGCAATCTTTTACAAGCTCAAATGAAAGAAGTCTTTCTTGGTTACGCCAAATGATTACTCCCGCGGTTGGCTCGAGCTTGTCAATGGTCTGGATTCTGGAAGCTGTTTCACCCACTAGTGGCAAGCTCGTCAGAGAGCACTGACTCCATGTGGCTGAGACGGTCGCCGAGGCAAGGCTCTTTTGACTTCAGCAGAAGATATTGCACGCGACGACCTGCTGTATGCAGATGACAGGCGTCGGTGCTCAATTTTGTGGCTGACAGTGGCGACATTGCTCGAAGCCATCGCCGCGGACGCGAGTAGAGTCTGTGGGAGCGAGCAGAATAATTCCAAAGCAGTCGTGCAATTGTATGCGACATTGAGTGCTACTGTTTTATTTGCAGCCGTTGACTGGCACCACTTTCAACTGTCCTGGGCGTTGCTACGCGGCTATAGTCATGGAATGGCATGCAGAAAACAACCAAGAGCATGGGAAGGCTTCACTGAGACCACGTTCTATCTCTCCCGTGTAAAATTATCAGCGCCTTGCCAGAGTTTGGAAACAACGCGTTGCTCGTTTATACGCGTATACCTCGAGACGAATTCCTGCATGTTTGCTCGAGCAGAGCAGCGCACTGTGTTGAACGTTTGTGCTTCGGCTGAGCGCGGTAGTGTTCTGTGCATGTGACTACGCGCCTACACGTGTTCCAATGTCCGATCGGCTCTGCTTACGCATACTTGGCTGCTTGTTCGTTTTCAGAGGCTTGAGAAAAGAGTGACAAGCCGGTGTGGCGGAGAGCTTTCGATGGCATGGCAAAGCCACTCCTTCGGAGCGCTCACCAGAAGAAGCAGGAACTAAGACGCTGGGCAAGCCGCATTTGAAGCCACAAGTTCACTTCACTGATTCCTTCGAACAAATTTGCAAACATACGAGATGGCACCAACGACCTGACCTCGTCTCTTTCGTCAAATGTTTGTGCATGTTACAGCATTTGTGTTCAAGGAGTGGCCTTCGCACACAGTTGACATGTGGGTTTGCGGGGAGTGCGGGGCTGAGACCGTTATCGGAGCCCTCAAGCAGTCTTCGAACCATACTGGCTTTTCAAATGGCATAGTAGACATCGATTCTGCGAACACAATTATGGACGCGTCGAACGGAGCGTCAGTGTTGCCAGTCACAAAGATTCTGGCTGCCTTTGTCGCGTCTGCTTCAGTGGAGCAGCTGGACGATAAGCTCCGGGCGAAAATCAAAGAAGTCTTGACAGACTACATTGGTGTCGCGATAGGTGGCTATGCCAGCGCGGACTCGTCAACTCCGATATTCAATGCCGTTGCCGGTTTGCAAGGCACTGCAGCAAATGGAAGCTGCACTGTTATCGGCAGGACCGAGAAGATGCTTCCGCAATATGCAGCGTTGCTGAACTCAGCCTTTGCACATTCGCTGGACTTTGACGACACTTATGCTGAAGGCGTAAGTAAAGTGCGATGTTGGAGTCTGGCGTGATGCTCATCTGGAGGAATCGACAGTCGTTGCACGCAGGCGTTACCACAATCTCAGCAGTAATGACACAAGCTGAAGTTCTCGGAGAATCGACGTCGATTGAGGAGGGCATGTTGGCGATCGCAGTGGGCTACGAAGTGACTTGTCGTTTGGGTCGTGAGCTTGGGACGGAGTCCTATCATCGCGGGTGAGACTTTGAGCTGTATGGAGAGCCCACGGGCACTGACGAGTCATAGATTTCACAACACAGGAACCGCTGGCATTTTCGGGGCAGTGGCAGCCATTGCGGTCCTGAAACGTCTCTCATCAGATCTGGTCGAGTCTGCTTTTGGTCTTGCTGCCAGTAAAGCTGCGGGGTCCATGCAGTACTTGGATAACGGATCGTGGAATAAGCGTCTTCATCCCGGGTTTGCTGCACACGATGCCTTCATCTGCGTTGCTCTGGCAGAAGCAGGCGTTGTTGGCGCAAGCCGAAGCATCGAAGGGAAGTACGGGTTTCTGCAAGCTTACAGTCCTAAGTCCGATCAAGATCTGCAACGCCTGACTGCAGGGCTCGGAAAGATCTGGGTGTGGTTACAATCCAGTCTGAAGCCGTATCCTGCCTGTCGTATGACACATACCTTCATCGAGATGGCCGGCAAGTTGCATAGCACACACACCTGCAAGCTCCCGGATATTACCGCCATACAATTACAGATGCCACCAACGAACATTCTGTTGATTGGAGATCCAACACCGAACAAGATACATCCGAGCAACAACATTGATGCGCAATTTTCGGTCTTCTTTCAAGTCGCACACGCGCTGTTGCATGGTTCTGCCACGGGCATGAAAGCCTACGACAATATCGGTGATCCTGAAGTCAACGCGCTCTGCAGTAGAACTACTGTAACCGGTGACCACAGTATGACTGGGTTCTCTGGTAGGATACGAGTGCAATGGAGCCACGGTGGTGTCGAGGACATGGAACAACAGTATCCACTCGGAGAAGAACAGCATCCGTTTCGTAAGGCAAATGTGGATGAGAAGTTCATTTCTTTGGTGCGGCCAGTCTTCGGGGAGGCGCGGGCAGATGCCATCCTGAGCATAGTGGAGCATCTGCAGGAACGAACCATCCAAGAGCTTCTGCTGCTGTTACATTGAGCTCTGGTGTTGGGAATCAATCTGAGCCCTGCTGACCTGCGCGCGCTTGCTCTCTGTCCAATTGAGCCCGGTGCTCGCGGAACGACTGCAGGACGATGTCCATAGAATATTCCTCACTGATCTTATGCAGCGTGATTTCTTTGACGCCTTTGCGTCGCTCAATCGTCCATGTCCCTTCGTTGTTGATGTTTGACTTGAGGAAATCAAGGAAGGCAGCTGCGAAGTTGATGCATGTGTTGCCGTCCCAAGTCTGGAACCCCTGTCGCTTCACGAAATTCGGAATCTCAAGCGTCTTCCACTCTTCGAGGCGCTCCAGATGTCCATTCGCACTTCGAAAGCCGATAATGATCTTTGGAACGCCAAGAAGAAAAGACTGTGCCCAGAAACGGCACATCTTGCGTTCAAACTTGGTTGCAGCTTTCTGGTCGCCACGGTTGAAACTCTCGCTTGTTTTCAGCTCAACATAGGGAATTGGATCAGCTGTGTCGTCGGGCTTGCTGCCTTCCACAGCATCCACTTCACCTCCAATGATGATACTGTGATTGCCGATGCCTGTTCGTACCACGGAGCAGTATTGGGCATGATTGTTGACGATCTCATCTTCACGATTTTCGACCTCATCACGAGAGCATTCGGCAAGTGGTCGCGGCAACGTGGCGAGTGTCTCAAACTTGTATCCTGGCGTCCAGTATTAGTGCATTCGTCACAATCGCTGCGTCACGTACCCCAAAACGCCATTTGATCCGGATCAAAACGTCCTTGTCGCTGTCTTTGTTGATTGCCCTCGACTCGCTGCTGGGCTGCTTTTGCTGACTGATTCTCCTCGATGTACACGGTTCCCTGGTGGCGCAACCTTATCAACGAATGGTTCAGACCTTTGGTGTCGAGGACTTACCTGAAAATATGTCGCGTTCATCTCGAATTCACCGAAGCCGTCGAAAGGCGCAGCCAATATCTGGTGGAGATTGTTAACTTCGAGAACTCACATATAATCCAGCCAATGCGTCGGAAAGAGCTGGCCTACTTTGGTCATCATGCCTCGCCATGTGAGGAAGTCTGCGTCTAATTTCGTATTGTTTTGCTGCTCATGGAGCCGAATCGTGTCGAGTAGTGGGTTGAGATGTAGATCCGTGGCGTCATTGTACTTCTGGAACGTATCAAAGCCTTTCGAAAGATCTATGCGACGCTGTTCAGGCACGTATGGGACGTCGAAAAATGGAGGGTAGTAGTAGCGCAAGCTTCTGCCATCTAAAGGAAAGCAAACATGTTGATCATCGAAAGAGAACTCGGTCACTTCGCGGGGACGTTTGATGGCTGCTGCTTTACCCTGGAATGGCCGCAAGTCGTGAAAGCGGAAGGAGAGCATACTGGATGGTGTTGTTCATGGTCGATGTTGTGTTGATGTCGCCTACCACACCTGCAGTGAACAGAAGGTGAAGCGAAACAGCGGCCCGACCCG
Source organism: Cercospora kikuchii (assembly GCF_019650295.1). Lineage (NCBI taxonomy): Eukaryota > Fungi > Ascomycota > Dothideomycetes > Mycosphaerellales > Mycosphaerellaceae > Cercospora > Cercospora kikuchii. The sequence goes on from NW_025408587.1 coordinate 723,520, forward strand.
AAGGCATGCCGTGTTTGAACCACTTTGATGCCTTGCTGCCTCCGAACATGTTCAATCTGACGCAGCACCATTGCGGCAAAGACCGAGGCAGCATCGACGCGCTTCCGCACATCGAGGCAAACTGCTGGAATCCAAATAATTCGCGGCACCATCTCCTCTTCAAGCGCACTCTCACAATCGAGCAGACCCAGACCCTGAAGAATGTCACTTCTGGGCGACCGCGGCAAATAGTGTTCACAACTTCAAGGGCTCTGGACCGCCAGACCAGACATACAAAAGCCACTATCAGTGCGCGGTCCGATGTTTGGTCGATTGCATAGTATGTCATCGAGCTAAATCATCCTCTAGTCCCCGAGGGCTGCAACATAGGTATCTTGATGCAGCCACTTCACACCGGCAACATCCATGGCAGATTCGTGCGCGGCAAAACACCAAATCATCGAGGCTACCAGTCGTAGTACACTGCATTTGCCGGGACTTCGACAGCCTCCTCATCATATCTTCTGCTTGCTGATGGAGGCCAAAGTGAACAGCCACAGACTTCATAGACTTCATAGACCCGACGATACGTCAAGCGATCCTGCAGCACCAAGCACTACGATGAAGCATGCGATTCACACGCGGTGGGCACAGATCGCCATTCTGTTTCTCCGCAACAAGACTGCGTAGACGTTGCGTTAACCACCGTGAGGCGCCTGAAGATCTGCGGAGTGCGCGCGCCACTTGCGCAAGTTTAGACGCTTTCTCCGTTCTGGGACGTTACCGCAGCCTCGATGCTTCATGTGCGGCGTAGTTGGCTTGAGCCCCTCTTGCTTTGTAGCCAAGTCGCGCTCTGGCGGACGCCTCTTTGAGCCGATCACCTGCAGATCTTCACCCTCCAGCCAATGAAAGCCCACTGGGAAATGCTGACCCTCTATTAGTATCAAGTGCGGACGCACATCAATACACTTACCATGGCAAAGGCTGCGAATGCGAGCGGCAAACGCAGAAAAGAACCGAACGGTATACAAGCAGTATGATGATGTCTATTTGCCGCAAGGCGACTATATGTATGAGCTCGCATGTCGCGACTGTCGATCTTTTTTCACCACAGTTCAAGCATTGCAATACTGCTGATCTTTCAAGATGAAGTCCACACTCCAACTGTTGACGGCTGTGCTGCCGCTGGCTTCGGCCTACCCCGCCGTCATGGAGGCACTGGCCCTTGAGAAGCGACAGAACGATTTCCCTGAAGTGCCTGCGCCACTGTTCACCACCGACCGTGATAACTGCGGGTCGCATGGCAAGTGTACAGTCTTCGATGCTCAAGACCAACTTGTTCCGGTTTCCCAGGCCAGCGGTCATGAGGTATGGATGACATCTGACAGAGTTCAATAACACAGCTAATGAGATTTCAGTTCCGTGCCCCAGGTCGCAATGATCTCCGTGGACAATGTCCTGGCTGTCAGTAGCGCCTTCCATCTCTGCTGACGTAGCAAGAACTGACGAGTTACAACAGTAAACGCAGCTGCGAACCATGCCTACCTTCCAGTCGGTTTATACAGTTCAGCTGATTAAGGCGTGAAGTTACTAATGCTTTTCACCAGAGAAACGGCCTAGCCACAATTCAACAAACCGTCGATGGTTTGAACGCAGCATACAGCATGTCGCCTGAGCTTGGCGCCGTTCTGGCAGCCATTGCTATCGCCATCTCTGGTGACCCAATTACAGGGCGATGGTCGATTGGCGGCGGTTTCAATGGCGCGCTCGGCCTTCTTGGACGCCCTACTGGTATCGCTGGTACACACAACCGCTACGAGGGAGATGCCTCGATCGTCAGAGGTGATGCCTACATGCACGGCGGAAATGTCGGATTTTTCGAGATGCACCGCTGGAACCGACTCTACGGTCTCGCCGCTTCAGACGGCGGTCTCACACACGACAAGGTGGCCTCCCAGGCTTACTATACCGCTGAATATTCGATCAGGAACAACCCGTAAGTCCGAAGGTGGATCGGCCGAAATGGAAAAAACCTTGACTGACGATGCAATTCTAGATACTACTTCTCCGCACCCTTCTCCGGCCTGGTTGCTCCAGATGCCCACAAGTATGTTGAACGCTTGTCACAAATGCTACCTATGCTGACCACATTGTAGCTTCGTGGTCCACTTCATGTCCAACCGCTCGCAAGAAAACATGGGCGGTGTTCTCAACGGCGAGGTCCTCAAGTCCTTCTTCTCTGTCACTGGCCAGCCCGGCTCCTTCGTTCACACCCCTGGCAATGAGCGCATTCCAGAGAGTGAGTTTTCCTATCACTTTCACAACTCGAGCGAATTTCAATTAACTCTCATCTAGACTGGTACAAGCGACCAAGTTCTCAACCAATGAACACTGTTGATACCAACGTCGACACTGTCATCAACAACGGCATGTACCCAGGCATCATCAGGTTCGGTGGAAACACTGGTACCGTGAACAGCTTTGTCGGTGTCGATACCGGCGACCTCACTTCCGGCGCATTCAACGGAGCCTCGCTCTTGGAAGGGTAAGAGCGAAGCACAACACGCATACGCACAAAACCGTAACTAACTATTGATCCAGTAACAACCTCTCCTGCTTCTTCTTGCAAGCCTCGCAAGCTGGTTTGGCCGATGCCATCGATCCTCTCCTCCAGCCAATCGGCCAGATCCAAAACTTCTTGAACGCACAGCTCGGACCTCAGATCTCTGCCCTCGGCTGCCCACCGCTTGCCAGCTTCGACAACTCGCTGTTCGGCAACTTCCCAGGTGCCCAGCGCAGGTCTTAGAGCGTCGGCTATGTCGATCGAAACGGCAGATTAATTGTACATATGGGAATCCACTGCGGATTAGCGTAACAAGCTCAAAATAGCCTTTGTACGGTACAATACTATTCAGAATGGTATTGGAATTGTCTATACAAAACTTTTCTTTCTGTCAGACACTTAATTCAATTTCCAATTCCACTCAAACCATGCTCAACTGGGGTTTTCCTCCGCCATTCGTCCAAGGCAGTCCTCAAACTGAGAATGCGCCTCGTTTGTCTCCAGCTTTTCTACAGTCTCTGAGCAGGCTTGCTGGGCTAGAGGTGAGATTTTGTCGCATAGGCCTGTCTGAAACATAACTACCTCTCGTCCACGCCTTTGGCTCGTGTTCGTGTTCGCTCGGTTGTATACCATTGAAGCACAATATAGGCTATATCGTACAGGTGGAAATCTGCCGAGAGTATTCCTGCGGGGATGGTATCCACAGCATGCAACGCGAAACGTCAAGAGATACAACACACGACATCGGGTGGACATTATGGCACAAATATATACAATTGCTTTACGTTCCTCAGCACATGGGCAGAGCTCCGTTCACGACGATGCACGGATTTACGAACGCAGCGCTGCTGCTTAGCAGCTTATGGACAATTTCCACGGAAGCACTCAACTCGACATTCTACAACCCAATATTACCAGGCTGGAACTCGGATCCAACCTGCACACAAGTAAACGGTACATTCTTCTGCGCCACAAGCACCTTCGATGCCTTCCCAGGTCTACCCATCTACGCAAGCAATGATTTGATCAACTGGAAGCTAGTGAGCCATGCATGGAACCGAGAGGAGCAATTACCAGGTATCGGAGAAAGAACGCTCGCCCAGCAAGCTGGGATGTATGCTCCTACGCTAAGATACCACGACGGAGAGTTTTACATCATCTGCACTTACCTGTACAATCGCGTCAATGGGAGTGTTGGAACATTGTTTAAGACATCTGATCCTTTCGACAATGCTGCCTGGTCTCAGCCAGTGCTATTCGACGCTCCTTCGATTGATCCAGATCTCTTTTGGGACGACGACGGCAAGCTGTACATGGCATATGCTGGCATTGGTTTGGCAGAACTCAATGCTCAGACCGGGGAGCTCACAGAGGGAGTCAGTATCTGGAATGGCACCGGAGGCGTGTTTCCAGAGGGTCCTCATATCTACAAGAAGAATGATTGGTACTATCTCTTAATCGCCGAAGGTGGTACAGAGCTGAACCACATGGTGACAATCGCGCGATCGCGGAACATCACTGGGCCTTACGAGGGTTATGAGAACAATCCAATTCTGTCCAATGCCAACACGACCGAGTATTTTCAGACAGTCGGACATGCAGATCTATTTCAAGACCAGAGTGGAAAATGGTGGGGTTCAGGACTTGCCACGAGATCCGGGCCGGAATGGGAGATATACCCTATGGGACGCGAGGTGAGATCCGCAATGTGGGCATGCTTAGCTGAATGTGGCTGACTGTAACAGACTGTCTTGTATGCTGCTTCATGGGATGGTGACTGGCCGGTCCTAGATCCGGTCCGAGGCGTGATGCATGGCTGGCCTCTTCCTTCACCATCTCAAGCACTACCGGCAATTGGTCCGTATACCTGGGAGCCAGAGACTCTGAACTTCGCTCCCGGTAGTTCTCTTCCAGCGGGTTTCTATACTTGGAGATATCCGCCATCCGATTCGACGTTCCAGATCTCACCTGCTGGACACGAGAACACCTTGAGGATCCTCCCATCGCGTGCCAACTTGACAGGCTCGTCCGAATCACCCGAACTCTCTGGACTGCAGGGAATTGCCTTTGTGTCAAGAAAGCAAGAGCACAGCCTCTTCACATTCGCAGTTGATCTGAATTTCAATCCACAAAGACCTGGCCAAGAAGCCGGCATCACGGCTTTCCTGACGCAACAGCAACATCTTGACCTTAGCGTGAGACACAGTAACAGTTCTAGCAGGCATGAAAATAGGCAGATCGTCTTGCGGACATATGCCGACTCTGCCAACTTGACGTCGAGCCTCAACACAATACCATTGCCTAGCTCCTGGTCAAAGTCCAACGCCATCAGGTTGCAGATCCATACGGCCAACGACAGCAGCTACGTATTTTCAGCGTGGCCGGTAGACAATGCCAACGAGCGACTGATTGTAGGCTCCGTCTCAGCAAGAATTCTTTCCGGCGGCACAGGTCCATTCACAGGCACCCTGCTAGGCGCTTTTGCGACCTGCAATGGCGGGAATGGTAGAAACAATACGTGTGCGGACGCCGGTGGCGAGGCGTACTTCAGTAACTGGAGTTATACCGGTGCTGCGCAGAAAATTGCCGCTTCTGAGTTTGTGCCATCTGCGGCGTTGCATGGAGTAATCTAGCGCTGGTGCCGGAGCCGTCTATCTCGTGCTGGAGAGGAATATAGTGCTAGGTCTTCATACCTATGGGAGAAGTGAACTCTCTGCTTCGATACCGTGGCAGTAGATCCGCTCCGAATCTCGGCTGTGGAATTGGTGGTATAGCAGTAGTAGTTGGTAGAGAAAGGTAAATGTGGCCGCACGCCCTCAAAAGCCTTCGATATACTCGTGCCAGCCTGTCATTTCGCCGTTTATTGAAGTGAGGTGCTCAATCAATGGGTCCCTACAGTATCGCTCAACTCAGCTGCTCGTCTGCCCGGGCAGGTCTCCGCACATCATGGTCGCGAGTCTCGAAGTCTAAGGTCCTAGGTGCGACATCTCCGCTCGATGCTCGACTCAGATTCAGAGAACCAAGTATTTGGCTGCTAGCCCGATAGCTCTATACGACTCCAAGATGCGGAGATATCACACATTGCCCGCTTATCGCGCCAACGAGCCTTGAGCAACGACATCATGTGCTCTACTCTACTGTACGTGACAGCAACCAAATCGGCGGCGAGAGAAACCTCGGTGCCAGGTCGTCCGCGCACCGATGTTCTTACACGGGGACGATCATTGATGCAAGCGATTTAAAGATGGCCGCGGTTGCACTTAGGACAGGGTGTGCTGACGAACAAGGTCGATTTAGGGAACCAGCTTCTGTTCTTCCATGTGTTTCCATCTTAGCCCCAGCGATGAACCACATCTTGCATCACCCTGCTGTCTTCAACTTCGAGCGCTGTTGACGAGGCAATGATTATGTTCGTACCGCCTGAGGAGCCGATCAGCATAAGCCTGCCTCGATGAAAGAGCCACATTCCCTGCCCCGGCTTGTGCTTTGAAGTTTCCCCGCCCAATTCCAAGTTGCTACAAGGTTGTAGCACTTGGAGACCTGCCCATCATGCATACAAGCATGTCAAGCTTCTCGAACCATCGACCAAACCTCGCAGATCAGCTGCGATCACGTCCATCGTCTGAGATTGATACTGTTCCCGCTCGCTCCATCGAATGGTATGTGGCATGTGTAGAGCGGTCGCACAGCTTCTCCCTGCACGAGATCCATGGTATAGCCAATCAGAACCGGTTTCTGCCTGTCAACCCTGCAGCTCCGATGTCAATGGGTATCTGACTTTTTGGGTCGAGCCGCCGCAGCATCTCGAAGCTGCTCAAAATCTTGCGCATCATGTGCTTCGGCATGAATTGACTCCTCACTGCTTGGTCATGAATTGACCGCCAAATGCACTGTGCTGAGTACTTAGCGCAGCAATTTGAGCAATGCCAATGCGCTGTGCCATCATGGGTTTTGATGTTTTATTGGAGAACGGAGCTTCTGACTTTTACGTGGTGCGGTGCTGCGATGCACGTTCGAACATCGTTGGCATCATAGGGAGAAGCTGTTGGTGTGGGTCATCCTGGGCGGTATATTGCCCTGGCGATGGATCGCCAACAGTGAAATCACGTCCAGCTTTCCTTTCAGCTCGTCGCAAGTGCCTACTTTCTCATCTGAGCGTCAGTGTCGCTCCTTCGCTCGATTGCCTTGCGCAAACCCCAAGAGCAGCAACAAGATCTCGAAATGGCCGAATTCGTCAAGCGTGACAGTGCGATTGATGTGAACGGTGACACTCTCAACGGAGTGTCCGTTGACATCGCCATCACAGCCGATGGATCCTGGTTCTACTTTGCCATCTGCGCGATAATGGGGGCAGTTGGAATGTCCGTCCTCGCAGCATCAGTGACGAAACCACGCACCCATCGTGTCTTCTTCTACATCACTGCGGCAGTCAATTTGACAGTATGTTGCAACAACGCGAGGACCTGAGGTCCAGCACTCGAAGCTAACCGATGAATCTCCAGGCTTGCATTGCGTACTTCGCCATGGGTAGTAACCTGGGCTGGGCACCAATCGATGTGCAGTTCCAGAGAGATCGTGCCAATGTCGCCGGCGTGAATCGAGAAATCTTTTACGCACGATACATCGACTGGTAAGATCAGTCAAGTGCATTCACATGCGCGATGCTGATGACTTGACTCCTGTAGGTTTGTGACCACGCCGCTGCTCTTGTCGGACCTCATGCTCACCGCCGGCCTTCCATGGACCACAATCCTCTGGACAATCTTCTTGGACGAGGTCATGGTCATCACTGGCCTTGTCGGAGCTCTGGTCTCCACCCGATACAAATGGGGATTCTATGCTGCCGGGTGTGCGGCCATGTTCGGAGTGTTTTACAACCTCGTCATCCATGGCCAGAAATCTGCAAGATCGCTCGGCACAGATGTGTATCGGACTTACATGATGTGTGGTGTTCTGACACTTTTCGTCTGGCTACTCTACCCGATCGCTTGGGGCGTTGGCGAAGGCGGAAATGTCATTCCGCCCGATTCAGAGGCCATCTTCTACGGAGTCCTGGATTTCGTCGCCAAGCCAGTCTTCTCGATCGCTCTGATTTACGGACACTGGAACATCGATCCTGCTCGAATGGGTCTTGTGTTGCGAGATTATGACGAGGCTCCGAATTACTTTGGTACCTACAGTCCAAGTCATGGCGGCCATGGCGAGAAGGGCACCAATGGTCATGCTGCCGATGGTGAGAATGCACCAGTTATCAACACACCTGCCAATGGTGCTTGAGGAACAAACTGGCGACGACGACTGGAGGGAGTCTTGGCCTTGAATGTCGACATGAGGAGGTGTTGGAGTTCGGTCTGCAATGAAGTGATACCCTTCGTAGTAATGATTGTACCAAGCCGTGGAAGCGATGATACCCCGATCGCTCTTTCGGTACTGGCGAACCTGCAAGTGTATTCGTAATGGCAGGAGCGATCGCTAGGAGTAGGTACTGCGGACAATGGAGTTCATGTGGATTTCAACATGTGCTGACGTTTCGTGTCGCCGGAGGTGCCTGATATTCGGACGTACTGCCGTGTGAGTAACCACGTCGCCAGCCTCCGTTCCGTTCTCTTCATGATTCCAGTAGGTGGAGATCTCCAGCGGCATCTGTCGGGAAGCTCGCTGTAAGTCCTTAAGTATGGGCTCTCTGCAACGGCCATTCTTGAGAGCCAAAGGCGGCCGGCCGTTGTAGGCACCGAATGCAAGTTGGCGGAACGACTGAGGTCGCGTCCAGGAGGGGTGAGACTAGTTGGCCTGTGGCGTCGCATTGTGGCGCCAAGACGGCAGTCAGCGGCCCTCCCTGCTGCAATCGTCCTAAACGCGTTTCGCCGCGGAGGAGAAGACGCGATGTCGTGCAGCGTCCACAGTGGCTACTGGCATCTTTCATTGGTGATGTCGACGTTGCGGCAGCAGGAAAGCAGGACGACACGTGAAAACCAAGGCGCAAACCACGCGTCGCCGGACTTCAACCTCTCGTTCATGCCCGTCGATCCCTGCCGAGGTGTGGGGACGGGATCTCGACTAAGGCAAACTCTATTTCCGCCGGTGTGGACCACGCTCCATCCAATTTGCATCTCACGCATCCTCCCTACGACGCGAGCAGGACGCCATTCTCTTCCATCAGCAGCATCATCACCAGCATGAGCAGGCACATCCAAGAATCTTAGCACCAGATCGGACGCAGACTTCTCGCCCACGCGGCTGCCCGGAGCCCATCACAAAATGTCCGGTGAACATTCTCAAGGCCTCTTGACGGGCGAATTCCAGGAGAAGTCCTCCGCCACCGGCCGATTCTCCGCCATCCGCAACATCTCATGGTCCGCACTCCTGCACTCCATCGGCCATGCACTGAAGCCCGAGATCTTCGAGCGTAGAGCCCTCTCAGCCGCGCAAAAACGACCTGGAACGACAGCATGGCTGGATGGTCTTCGCGGTGTCGCCGCTCTTTCCGTCTGCACGATGCATTTGTGCGTCTATACGCACACAAATCTTGAGCTCTGCTATGGAGCAGGAATTTGGTGGCAGAAATGGAACACGTCTATTGCGGCCTGGCCTATCTTCCGTCTACCCTTCACTGGCGGCCACTTTGCCGTCATTCTCTTCTTCACCATCTCTGGATACGTGGTACCACGACGTCTCATCTCTCTTCTTCACGAGGGCAAACAAGCCGAATTTGTGGAAGCCATCAACGCAGCCGTTGTTCGTCGCCCCGGCCGATTATTCCTTCCCGTGGCATTTTCGACCCTCTTTTTGGCGTTTTTCTGGCATATCACAGGAATTGTGACGGCTTTCCCCCAACGACAGAGTAACATTTTCACAGAAGTGTGGGCCTGGTTTTTGGATCAGATGAAGTTTTGGTATTACTATCGCACAGGGTTCTTGTTTACCTATTATAATGCACACACCTGGACCATTCCGGTCGAGCTTCGCGGCAGCATGAATATTTTCTTGTGGTTGTTCGCAGTGCATCAAGTCCGGACAAAGTGGAGAATCTTGATGACAGTCGGAATTCTGGCACATTTCATCTACGCGTCTGGTGCGTGGTATGCAGCTTTCTTTGCGGGCATGTTGACGAGCGAGCTGGACATGATTTACACAAACGGAATCCCGGTCAGCTTGCCATGGGACCCGATTGTGAACTTCTTCCGGAAGAGGGAGATGATCAAGCAGGGTGTATTGCATGTGATGCTCTTCGTTGGACTGTGGCTCGCCAGCCAGCCGAGCTCGGACATGCATTCGCGAGACGAGGTGATGGACTGTGGAGCGTGGAACTACTTGAACAAGCTGATTCCGGATCCGTACAATGATGGCAACAACACGACATATCGATGGTTCTGGCTGTTTTGGGCGGCGTGGATTATCTTGGTCACAGTGGGCCAGATTGGCTGGGTGAAGTGGCTGTTCGAGACTGGTCCAGCTCAGTGTAAGTTCACCAGGCGTGCCAGTACAAGGCAAACAGAAAAGCTAATTGGTCGCAGACCTCGGCCGCCACTCGTTTGCGCTTTACCTCGTCCACGGCCCTATCATCGGTCTGTACTCCGACCGCCTCTTTTACCTCACAGGCGTCAAGATCCCCTCCAGCGATGATGACATCAAGCGCTTCGGACATCTGACCAACAAGTGGAAAGATTCCAGCTGGTGGATTCTGCCAGAAGGAGGACCGTATGCTCTGGAGCCCAGCTTCATTTTCTGTGTGCTCATGTCACTGCCTGTCATGTTGTACGTGGCTGAATGCGGAACACGCATGTTTGACATTCCCGGTGTGAAGATTTCAAGATGGATGTGGACCAAGATGAAGTCCTTATGAAGCGTGGACAGTGTATATTGTGCATTTTGAGCGGGTCGGCGTGTAGCAGTACCGGTGTTGGTAAATACGGGTTGGGCTGTCTGATGTAGAAGTATGTATAGCGTGGAATTTGGCAATGATCAACTTGCAGTGTCCGACGTGCTTACCATTGGGTTCATCATAGCTATTTTAATGGGCGGGAAGTTGCCGCAGCCAAGCTTCTGACCCCGGAAGCCAGCATGTGCTCGTGGGTACAGGTGTTGATCACAGTCATTGAAGACTCACCAGCCCGTCGTCCTCCTTTGTTCACTCACTTCTCCCGTACATGCATCAGCGCACTGTGCTGATCGCGACTGTCTGTCTCTTCACTCTGCGCCTGTCGCTCTCGCATGCCACCACGTCTTCCATAAGAAGCAGCCTCGACCCCCGCCGACTGTTTGCGAGAGCGCCTATCCTCTTTCCCCCACTCATTTCACACCACTCGCGGACAATGGCAACGCAACCGGAATGGCGGGCGCCGCAGCGTACAACTGAACAAGGAAACTTGCCTAGCCTCGTGGTGTACAACTCTCTCACACGAAAGAAGGATGCCTTCGTGCCCATCTCTGGCAAGAAAGTGGGCTGGTATGCTTGCGGACCGACCGTGTACGACGATGCGCACTTGGGCCACGCAAGGAATTATGTCTCGAACGATATCATCAGGCGCATCATGTCGGACTACTTCAAGTTTGACGTGAACTTCGTCATGAACATCACCGACGTCGACGATAAGATCATTCTGGAGGGCAGGAAGAGGTATTTGTTGGAGCAATTTCTGGAGAATCACGAGACAGTGGATGAGGAGGTACGAAAGGTCACAGAGGAGGCCTATGAGGCGTATCTGGCGAAGCAATTGCCCTTGCTCAAGGATAGCAAGCCGAGCAGCTTCCTGCAGGACGAGAAGAAGGCGTACGGGCATGTTTTAAGTGGGAAGGCACTGGAGGGAGATGGGCCACCTGGTGATCGAGAGGCAAAGGTCAAGATGCATTTGGACACAACGCGAGCAGCCGCGGAAGTGCTAGCTCTTCCCTCAGACAAGGCGCCGGGGCTGGAGTCGTGGGCGGAGAAGGCGTCGGGAGTACTGAAGCCGTTCCTGGACAAGAAGTACGCACACACCATCGACGGGCGAAAACAGCACGACATCTTCACCAAACTTACGAAACTGTATGAAAAGCGATTTTTCGAGGACATGCAGAGGCTGAACGTGCGGGCACCCGACAAGCTGGTGCGAGTGACAGAATATGGGCAGAAGATTGTGGATTTTGTCAAGCAAATACAGGACAACGGCTACGCATACGACCACGAGGGGTCGGTGTATTACGACACGACAGCTTGGGAGAAGTCAGGAGGTGTGTACGCTCGTCTACAGCCGTGGAATCGCAACGACCAGGAGTTGCAGGCAGATGGCGAAGGATCGCTTTCTGCGAATGCAACGAGCTTCAAGAAGGCCAACTCTGATTTCGCTTTATGGAAAGGCTCCAAGCCAGGCGAGCCGGTCTGGGACTCACCTTGGGGCGCAGGTCGCCCCGGCTGGCACATTGAGTGCTCGGCAATGGCGTCAGATGTGCTGGGAAAGCAGATGGACATTCATTCTGGAGGCATCGATTTGGCATTCCCGCATCATGATAACGAACTGGCCCAATCAGAAGCATATCACCATAAATGTGGTGCCGAGAGTGAGCAGTGGGTCAACTACTTCTTGCATATGGGGCACTTGCACATTTCCGGCAGCAAGATGAGCAAGAGTCTCAAGAACTTCACAACAATTAAGACCGCTTTAGATCGAGGCGATTATACTCCTCGTCAAATGCGCATCATCTTCCTGCGAGGCGCATGGAAAGATCAGCTCGAAATTGATGACGATATGCGCAAGGCTGGGAGGTCATGGGAGGAGCGAATTGACAATTTCTTCATCAAAGTGCGCGATATACAGTCGCATCCTTCGAAAACGCTCAGCAACGGCACGAATGGCACATCGACGCCCGCATCGGATCTTGATGGCAAGCTGGAAGAGGCAAAGAGCGAATTACATAAGGCACTGCTCGATTCTTTCGACACGCCTGCAGCAATGCGCATCATCTCCGATCTCGTAGGATCATACAACTCAGCTAGCTATGTCCCCGACGAAACATCACTGGCGATCGGCAAATGGGTGACCGATATACTGGTCATGTTCGGCCTCGACTCTAACTATCGCAAAGGAGAAATCGGATGGTCGGGAGTCGACATTCCCGAGAAGGCGAAGGCGTTCATTTACCCACTGTCTGAGCTTCGTGATGAGGTTCGCAAGCAGGCCATCGAAGGCCACGTCGACATCATCTCCCTGGGCCGACTGGACGAGAAGGACAACTACTACAATGATGACCAAAAGTATGCCCGTGCGTACGCTGAGTTCCAACGCAAGCTCCACGAGTTGTACACCAAAAACGCGGAGCCCAAAGCATACCTCGAAGCCTGCGACGAGCTCCGAAATACCACACTCTGGAATTTAGGCATTTACCTCGAAGACCGTGAGAACAAGCACGCGCTTGTACGGCCTGTCTCTGCATCATTACGCGACGAGCGTGAAGACAAAGAGCGACGAGCGGCAGAGAAGGCTGCAGCTAAAGCTAAGGCGCAGGCAGACAAAGCGAAAGCGGACGCTGGGAAAGCAGAGAAGGCGAAGATCGATCCTTTGACCATGTTCCAGCAGGGAGAGTATGCCGGGAAATACAAGGCGTATGATGAGAGGGGGATCCCAACGTATGATGCGGAAGGCAAGGAGATTGCAAAGGCGCAGACGAAGAAGCTGACCAAGTTGTGGGAGGCGCAGAAGAAGCTGTTCGAGAAATCACAAGCATAAGTCGAACAAGTGTAAGACCTATACGAGGCGAACGAGCATTACGCGTAGCCCTGTGCGCGATCAGCATGCCTCCGATATATCATTTTTCTCACGCCGCTCACTGCCCTGCCTATCATGCGCACACTATTTAACCCAAGGAGTATCAATCACAGCTAACCTCTACAATAGCTGCACCGTTCGATAGAGAGCTCTGGCCCGCGACGAGGATGCCCATGAGCGTCTCGCAGAAGCTCAATAGGCCACGTACTCTGGTCTTAACGATACTCGGCGTGTACTGGTCCACATGGGGCCACTTTGAGTGTGATAGTGGAGCATTCGTCCCTCGCTGTGTGGTAACTTCACCCGGAGCACATCGGCACGGACCGTGAATGGAAATGTACGTGACACCGACAGCTGAGAGCTTTTAAATCCCATAGATTCAACAAAGTCCATCCAATTCATTCCCGTCTCTGTGGTCACGACGCAAGATCCAGCACAGCACACTGTTCTGTCCGCGCTGAAAACGGAGGACAATCGCCTGTCCGGTCCACACTCGACTATTTCGAACATGAGTGCAACCCTCGATGCCTCTGCCCGCCCGATCACCCCGGAGCCATACCTCGTCTTTCCTGCTGAAATCCAAATCGAGATAGCAAAATGCTGCGACGACACGACACTCTTGAACTTGCGCCAAGTCTCCCGAGCCCTATCGCAAAACACCTTTGAGATCTTCGGGAAGCGATTATTCGCCGTCATCAGCTGTGACGGGGTTCATTCTGTAAAGAGACTCCACACTATCTCCACGAATCTTGAATTTGGACGATACGTGGAGACAGTGCAACTACGATCAAAATGCTTCGAGAACTTACAAGACTTTTACAAGAACCATTACAAGCCCATGGATGCCGTCCACCACATGCTCCAGGCCGCCCTTGACAACCTCTCGCGACTTGGCGCGGACGTGCAGATCGAGCATCTTCTTGGCTGTAATACACATGGCCACGACGGCAAATACATCAATAACCACCTCTTGTTTGGGTCACATTGCAAGCCAACGTCTCTGCGTCTTGGCCTTTGCTGGCTCTCAACCAGGCTGACATCCTTTCCGTACGCTCGTTTTGGCATCCGTCGCTTGCGTAGTAGATGGTCTGATGTCACACGCCTGCACATCGATTTCACGCAATGGCAATACATCAGCTTGTGGAAACGAGGACTTTATGATCTTCTCACCTCCGCAGAGGGGATTCAGGAACTTGAACTCCGCGGCGCTCTAAATTACCACTTGCGGGATCTCGAAGCCGCCATTTGGTTCGTGCGACGGTCAAGAGAAGGGGCGATTAGTCTACGTATATTGAAGTTGCTGGAGTGCCGACCAGAGGGTCTGGAATTGCTTGACTTCCTCGCAATTCAGAGACATTCATTGAAGGAGCTTCATTTGGATAATGTTAGCATTGCCAAAGGGTGGCAAGAATGGAGAGCTGTGCTCAGATGGATTGCTAGAGCCATGAGGCTGGAATCTTTCAGGTCACAAGCTCTGAGTCGTAAGACTTACGTCTTTGGGTGGCTACCCTTTCTGACGAAATCTGGCGAGGACCATTTCAGGGCCATAGGTACCAGGGGAGACGTTGAAAGCGGTTTGCTGGACTATGCGGATTCCGCCCGCGAACCGATTCAGCACTCCGAATTGCTATGTTAAGTTGAAGACTTTGGCCTATTCAGTCAGCAAGACTATACGGCACCAGGGACAGATTTTCCAAAGCTGTCGATGGAAAGTTATAATCGCTCTATTGAGCCATGGCGGCACACGTTCGTCCCCGAATTAGAATAAGGAGCAGAGTTATCCTGATTTATTAGAGAAAGGTGTGTCTGCGGCCATGTTTCAGGACACTGTGAGAGACGCATTTTTGGCTGTAGTGAGCCTTGTAGGCTGTGCAGGATTCGTTCTGGCAGAGAAAGGCGTGCTTTCTGACGATTGTTGCAGACATTAGCTCAGACCGTTGAGCACAGTCACGTATGTCGACTTTCAAGGTCCAAGCGGTATTAAGCAAGGACATCTGGCGCCCGACAAAGAAGACCTTTTCTCCGAAGTCCTTTCGATAGCAAACCTGATGGGCGAAAAAACATGTCGGTTCACGGCTTCTGGGTGGTACTGGAAGAGCTGTTGGCCGCGCTTCCTGACTCTGGCGCACTTCTATCCAGATCTTTCTACTGCATTCTAAGCGAAGGCAATACAGGCTTCAACATTCACATGCGCCACCGTTCACTCCGCCCGCGCCGAAAAGAATCCGAAAGCTTCGCTCTTATTCTCTAGTGCTTTCACCGAATTTGAACTTCCTTCCCTCTACTTGCACACAACAAAGTAACAAAGTCAACGAAATGGCTGAAGGCAGCGCGACACCCGCCGACTTCGAAGAGATCACCAACAACATCAACCAGCTCGCTTGTGGTGACGACGAAGGACTCTCTGCCACCAAAAAATCTGCTGCGGTCCCTGGTGGAAAGACCAAGAGGGCCCTTGGTAGCCTCGCAGCTGAGTTACATATCGCTATTGCAGAAGTATGCGGCAATAGGGCTTTGCTAAAGCTACGTCGAGTCTGTCGGACCCTCGCAGAGGACACAAGCGACGTATTCTCTAAGCGCTTTTTCGGTGCGGTGTCTCACCGTCTGACCGTAGAATCTATGGAAAAGCTGTGCGCCATCACCAAGGTCCCGCGGATTGCTCGTCACGTTGAGATCCTGAGCCTTGACATCAGCGACAGGAACTTGGATCCGGGCAGGAAGCGGCCGACGCGAAAGCAGCGGTCCAAGGTGGCAGCCACTCGAACGAGAATCTCGAGTGGACTGACTGAAGCTCTGCAAAGACTCGACGCACTTGGCGCAGGCTCGACATTGGTGGTGCACTCGCTCGAAACTGCTATCGACTTCCGTTGCGTGGGGACCGCACTACTCCAATGCAACTATGCGCCCCGCAAACTTCGAATCGATCTCGAGGATGCGGTAGAAGCTCCATGGCCCCATTCACAGACTCTGTCCTCCATGTCCCTCGCGGGCCTCAGTCGGACGTGGAGCAAATTGGAAGACTTGAACCTGGATGTCACCTTCCCCTTCCGAGTAACTTCGGCTAATCCAGTCATGGACTTTACTCGTGTGCTCCGCGATGCCCCCAACATGAAGCGTCTTTCCGTAACGGCTGACAGCTGTCCTGGCGTAGCGAGCTTCTACAAGAATCTTAGGGCCAGTCACCTTCGCTGTTTAGAAATGGATTACGAGGATCTGCCAACCTTAGATCTTCTGCAGATCCTTGGGCATTATCAAGCTTCTCTCAAGAAACTATCATTGGCGCGCATCACTCTAGATCATCCGGATGGCTGGTGCACTGTTTTGCAAAAGATTAGGGACGACATGCAGCTGGAGGAGTTGAGTGTGGATGATGTCGACTTCCATTTCGGGCTCGATTTCGCTGGTCAAATTTTTGGGGCTAAGCGAGTACGCTACTTCTCGCTCGATCTCCAGTCATCTGAGATGCGAGATAGACTGAACGAATTGATGGTGGTCGCCTCAGACGCAGACGCAGATTCAGAGCTATGGGAAGGCTAGGCAGATGGACATCCGATTTCTCTCGCCGCGTTGCTCGCCTTCGATCAGATTCTGAACACTGAGCTCCTAGAAATCGCTCGCCTCTTCGATGACCCAGACGATGAGATATACGATTGAAGGACCTTGAGAACCGACTTTCGAAACACATGGAATTTGGCGTCGAGCAACTTCGTCTTGCAAAACATCGCCAAATGCTCTATGAGAGGGGCCTAACGCTATAAGAGCAGCCAGAAGACGTGCGCGATGCACGTTTCCAAGCGAGTATATTGTGATTGGGGATTACGAACGGAAAGTAAAGGCAGGAGTGCGGCAAGAATGCATTAGCGGACATCAATGTGCGGCATGAATGGAAGTGATTGGGCTACTGGCCAGTTTGGAAACAGAAGGTCTCGAGGCAGTTGTCCACTTGTATAGGATCAAAAGCTTTAACGGCAATGCTGCCATACTGTGTGAACAGTAGCCCTTCAGAGATTCTTTCCCGCGCATGCTTGATAACCAGGCAACAAGTCAGCAGTCGTCTTGATTCGTTTTCATTCGTCTTACTGAGCGGGTAGTGGAAGTCGGCTTCTTGCATCCCTCATTGTCTAAGGCCGCAAGGACTCCTGCAGCAACAAACTGGAGATGTGGCTATGAGCAGAGACCTCAGATCCCATAACGAAGCACGCTGTTACATTGTAGCCTTCCCTACTCACTCGTTGTATCATAATCTGCTTTCTATGCTCTCCAGAAGCACTATTCAGTGTGCAGCGGCATACCGCAAAATCTTCTACCTCTCGATCTTCATTTTGATTGCTGGCGCCTCCGGGGCTGGTCGTGCGCCGCAATCACTACGGATACCCGCATTGCAATCCCCGAAACATCAAAGACCACCCAACCACTCGACAGACGCTATGAGTCGAATTCTATGCCACAAACACCTGTTTGAAAGGAGGCAGATTCCAAAGACGTTTGATTTTTCATCCGTTTTACTGCGTGAAACATTGCGCATTCCTCGCGAACCCCTTTGATCTGATCGTCTACGCCGTCAATTCTTTTCTCCCTTACACGATTCAACAATGCTATAAATGTCAACACGGCAACAGGAACTTCCGCCAATATCAATGCAGCCGAAGACGCAATGACTCCTGTCAACTTTACTCTGGGCGTCTATTCCCATAGGCATATCTCAACCGCTATACCAGACTACTTTCGTCCTAACAACGACTTGGGAACGCTCGCTACGGAACTGCACCTCAAGATCGCGGAATACCTCAAGGATAGCGATATCCAAAACGCCCGCAGAGTCTACCCATCTCTGTTCCATTATACCAGCAACACATTTGCCGCTTGTTTCTTTCGCAGCTGACGCCACCGCTATGTGCCTTCTGTAACGAAGACATTGTTGAAGATCAGCGCCACTCCAGTCTTTGCACGTCGCAATAAATGCGTCGTAATCGAAACTCGGCGACTTGACGCTCTTAATCTCTGTTTCCAGAAACACTCGCAAGGTGGTTGTAGGAGACAATAAGTCCTGTCGTGTCAGGGGAGTCGCCGAGCGCGCTGCCTTCAGCGACCTTGTGTTTCTGACTGTGCAAAGCTGTGGACGGACTCGCGGTTTTTTTCTGGCAGTCGATGATAAGCTTAGAAGCTGCGCGCAATCGCGCAATGGAAAAGCTTAAGCGTTCGGGTACCTCCCGCTGCAGGTCGAGTGAATCAGCGGGGCATATGAAGGCTGGGCCAGGTCAGGCCGACACAACTTCTCTTGTCCTTCACCTCCAACATAGGAACAGACACCAGCGGCGACTTGGGCGCAGTGGCAGTCACTATGTCTTCCGCAGACTTGTCCGCTGCATCAGCAGAGGGCCAGAATTACTTCCAATACCTGGCCACGGAGCTGCACATCCAGATCGCCGGGTACCTCGAGGACATGGACCTGAAGAACACTCGCGCAGTCTGCTCGGCCCTCGCACGAAACACCGTGGACATATTCGTCGCTCGTTTCGTCACTCGACGAGTCAGGCGCCACCGCTATGTGCCTGCTTCATTGGAGACCTTGTTAGAGCTGAGCTCTCTTCCAGTCTTTGCTTGTCGCCTCGAAGCTATCGAGATCGAAACTCGGCGACTCGACTCTATCCTACCTCTTCTTCCAGCAACGGCCTTCTCAGACATGCAGCAGCAACTCTGCTCCATCTTCAAGAACCTCTCGAAGTATGGCGGCGCGTGCAAGCGAGTCAGCGTGACGCCAGGCCCACGTTCCGCGCATCATAATCTGGCCTTGAATTCATTGTGCAAAGCGCTGATCGAGAGCAAGTATCCTCTTCAAAGCCTCAGCTTCACTTTCTGGGGCTTCAAGTGCCCCATGTACTATACCCATGAACCGGGCAAAAGCCTCGATGAGTATCCTTTCAAGTTTCCCGCAGCTCAGCGCTACGGGCTGCGACGACTCTTGTCCTCGCTGCGATCCGTAGAGATCAGCGTGCGCCATTGCGAGGAACCCCCCAAAGGATTCCATCAGGATGAGGATAAGCTATCCTGCCACTGGCTCGCAGACGCGTTGGCCTTATGCGAGACCATGCCAGAACTCATCATCAGTGGAAATGGTGAAGAATGGGCGGACCAGTTTCGATTCCAGTTGCGAAAGTTGCCCCTGCATACCTTGACAATCAAGAACATGTCGAACGAAGGAAGCTTCTTCGTGGGATCGTTCATCTCGGATATGAGAGGATCTTTGAGGCATCTGAGGCTGAATCGAGTCGCAATAGGTGGGTACGAAACACCTTGGGAAAAACTGCTTCCTCAGATGGGAGAGTATCTTACACTCGACTCCATCAAACTCGAGGAACTCGTCAATGTTCACAAGATTCAAAAGAACATCACAAGCAAGCCATACAGCTACGAGTGTTCTGCTGAATCCGAGCAGATTCGTGCCCATCTGCTTCAGATCGGAGACGAAGAGCATGACTGGGTACCACGAGAAGATCAGGACTGAACAGACGGTGCGGACGACAGAAGCTGGCTGATTTGAACGGCAATGATGGAAGAGGGCCTTGATACCGGTTCGAATGGAAAGCCGGCAGCAGATGTGATTGGATACCTGGGTGGCAGGATCGCGTAATTGGCATTTGATGACTTGCGCACTGGGAAGCTATTCTCGCAGCTTCGGGATACAATTGGTGTGCGCCTGGGAAGTTTGTGGGACTTGGTCCTCAGCTCGACGCCTGCTGCTGTCGCGAGGCCAGCGCCGCATCCTGGGCTTTTGTATTGTGGTTGGATGAGATCAGGCAAATCTTGTTTTTCGGTTCCTTGAGTCAAGAAGCTCATTTGGAGCTACAATACCTGAATGTAGCAGTGTCGCAAAAATCCATTTCTCACGCTCCACGTCCACCCATGACCACCACCAGCGATGGCTCCATACCATGGGCGTTCTCTCGTGTTTCATCCTTGCGTATTTCTCGTTCCCTCAAAGTCTTCCCACCTCTCCTTCAACCCCTCCCCCTCTCTCCCCAGCAAGTCACTTCCCCTCAAACTTCTCACCCTGAATCGTAGCAACCACTTTCCTCCTCATCTTAGCCTCTCTAAACTCCAAATACCAAATTCCCTGCCACGTTCCCAACGCCAATTTGCCCTCGCTAATCGGCACACTGATGCTCGCTCCTACCAATGCACTCTTCACATGCGCGGGCATATCGTCTGGTCCCTCACACGAGTGTCTGTATAGTGTTCCCTTCTTATCCTCGGGTACGATTCGATCCAGAGCGTCTGACATATCGGCTCGGACATCCTCATCCCAGTTCTCATTGAGTGAAAGCGCGCATGATGTGTGTTGGATGAAGAGATGTACCAGTCCGACGCGGTAGTTCTTGATTTCGGGAACTGAGGAGAGAATGTCGTTCGTGATGAGGTAGGAGCCGCGGGACTTGGAGGGGAGCGTGAAGGTCTTTTGTGTCCACGACATCGTTGGGGTTGTGGAGGAGCTTGTACTCGGTGTGCAAGATGCTGGAGGGCAGCAGGCGCAGGTGGGGAGCTTTGGCGTCGGTATTGAGGAGAAGTCGGGAATGAGCCAGGAAAGCGGGTAGGTGAGTGGGATGAGGAGGACGTGGAAGATGTTGGGGAAGAAGGCGAGGATGAAAATGGACAGGAACAGGCAGGTGTTGCGCAGATTTGTGTCGAAGGGCATTGGGAGTGATGTTCTTCAGAGCTGACGTCACGGCGGGACAGTGAGGTCGTCGTTTTTGTGTCTCGGACGATGTTATGGAGCGCCGTAGTCTGAACGTGTCTTTCGAAGAAAGGGAGCAGAGAGCAGAGAACCAAGCTCTTTTCATTCATAAACACTCATCATACTTTGCCGTAGCAGCATCTCGTGTGCCGCATGCTTAGTCCATGTGATTCGCAGCATCGCTCAAGCTGCTGCTCTCAATCGTGCAGCTCCAAGTACCTTTCCCAAACGTGGCCACATCGTGCCGCTCTCCAATCGCTTCTGCAACGTGCCCAAGACTTGATGATAAGCTTCAGGCAACCAAATATCGCGCGCAAGAACCTCCTCTCCTCAATCCTCCTTCTCCTCAGTACGGATGAAGTAGAACGACTTCGGGTAGCGTGGGTCCTCCTTCCAGTACCCGGTCAGCTCCTTGGCCTCGCGGAACATGCTACCACAGTATTAGCTTTTTCCTCACTTCGAGAGCAGACCCAGTAGTTAGAGGCGCATACCGCAAGGTGTTGGTCTTGTCGAGCTCGACGACCCAGCACATCTGACTGTCGTCCATCTTCGGCACGAACTCGCGCGGCTCGTAGACCTTCTCGGACTTGGCCATCTTCATGTTGTCCTCGTCGACTTGGGCTTTGGTGCGACCGATCCAGGCGTTCGCCGTCGGACCAGGCTCTGCTGCCTTGGGCGCTTCGCCGACTGGGATGTAGTAGTGGCCGCCTGGTGCGCCTGGCATTGGAGAGCCGACCGGAGCTGGCATTGGGTACGGCTGGTAGTAGCCCTGTGGAGCGTTGTAGATTGGCACCGGGTGCGAATAGTACTGCTGTGCGCCTGGGTGAGCCATCTGTGGAGTTGGGTAGCCGTAGTAGATGGGCTGTGGGTAAGAGACGACGGGTGGTTGAGGGGACTTGGAGTCAGCGCGAGCTGGCGAGCGAGATTTCTCCTTGGGCATGAGGTACGAGTGAGAGTGGTAGCCGTTATTGCCATCGAAGCCTGGAGCGGGCTTGGCCGGCTGGGTGTAGTACTTCTTGTCGGACGGCCAGTGCTCGTACTCGCTGTCGCCGGTGGCAGACATGGTGGATGCGCTTCGTTGATGACGGTGGATGAAGACGGCTTGAGGTGGACGAGGAAGTTCGCGGTTGACTTGATGTCGAGTGAAGAGGTGGATGGGTGGGTGCATGAAGGTGGAGGGGTTTGTGTTGTGCTGAAGTGGCGAAAAAGAATGGCACTTACTGCTCTCGCGTGGGACGTGCGCAATTCGCGTTCAATTGTCAATTTTTGGGTGCGTCT
The DNA here is from genome assembly GCF_019650295.1 of Cercospora kikuchii. Lineage (NCBI taxonomy): Eukaryota > Fungi > Ascomycota > Dothideomycetes > Mycosphaerellales > Mycosphaerellaceae > Cercospora > Cercospora kikuchii. The sequence goes on from NW_025408587.1 coordinate 745,814, forward strand.
TCTGCGACGGGGGGGCGGCGACGTTTCCAACCAGACTGTTTCTGTGCACGGCCAGCACATTTTTGTTCTCGAGCTGGAAGGCAAAGAGAGCACCGGTTTGTTTACGGAGGAGGAAGCAGTGAGGTAAGCGCGAAGTGATACCCCAGGCTCGAGTCCTTGCTTCAGCCGAGTGAGGGCGCGAAGCCGCAGCTGTATTCAGTTTTACCTCTTCCACAGGCCAAACGCAAGCCGCGGAGTTCAGCTACAGTCGATGGGACAATAAACTTCTTGTTCAGCACAGAATGAGCTCCTCGACCAGAATAGGGGTCAAATCATACAACAGCTAATTCCCTTCATGACACGCGCCGGAATCCACCACTTGTACCTTCGATACTCACAACTAGTACGCAAGAGAAAGCTAACACGATCTATAATGACGCTGTCTCCATCGTCTCTCCTGAGCGGACGGCTCAATGTATGTTTTTCGATAACATCTTCTCTGCTCTACAGAATCGCTTCAGTCGACACAGCGCATCACGACTGTGTGCTCCCTCCGTCCTTTATCCTCAGAGCTTATGTCAAGAGGCGGGAGTATTTGCTTGCACCTTTGCGGAGACTGTTAAGAAGAAATATATTGACAGCTAGTGAAGAGGGAAGCGCAGCGGATATCGGTCAAAGTTGTTCATTGGGACAGCACGCCATTATCTCATGTCTGGGACGCCGCTCTGCGAGTCTACCTGGTACTTTTCAACAACGAATGGTGTCTCGTGTGCGGAGCAGCGGCAGAATTTCTTGAGACGTCGATAGCTGAGTTGCTTCATTGATCATATGCTACAACATGCATCACCCTAGCATGCCCGAGTACTATATGTCGCTCTCAGGCGACAGAGCAGAAAGCCTTGGAGCTACGATCTGGGCCAGGAATCGTCCACGCCATTCTGCGAGCTCCACGATGGCTGCATAGCCATGCGTCTGCTAGCGAGACTGCAAGTACTTGCAAGCGCAGAATCCTCGGTGCAGTATGCTCTATGCTCTCACTATCCTGGGTTTCCTTGAATTCACTGGTATTCATCATCACTTTCATCAGAAGTTTCCTCCTCACTGTTGGAGTCCGAGCCCTCCTCATTGTCACTCCAGCCAGCTTGTTCCTCGCTTGGATGAAATTCGAGGCTCAAGCCTTCGTCGCGTGTATTGCTGTCGGTCCCATAGCTTTCGAGCTCAAAACCTCTGGTAGCCAATTCTTTCAGCTGCAACGAGACTTCTTCTCTAGTGCCACCACAAACGAACCACTCGGGGTTATGCACACAGTGCCAGTACCGGTGCGTGCCATCGGCGGACAAACGAGATATATGCCAGCCAGCGCAAGATGTCAGCGCCAACTCCGCTCCCAGATACTCAAGAACTTCAGACCAAGCATTCTCCGCTTCGCTGAGGAGAATGGTATCATCTAGTTCCAATGCCTCGAGCGTGTTGCGGTAGGCGGAGATGAAGTGTACTAGACCCGTCGCCGTCGTATCTACGTTCGAGAGCCACAGCTTCCGAAGAGGCGGCCCCGGAAGTAGATCCCGTACAATGTGAAGTGACGGAGTTCCGAAAGTATCAGGGCCTGCCACTGTGAGAGACTCGAGACACGTCGGCATCGCCAAAAGTCGGTAGAGAGGTGCGTTGTGCTGATACACCATCTGCTTATCGTTATGCAGCAGTCCAATTTCTAGAGTGATCAGCTTGGACCATATCGAACACAGGCAATCCAGTTCTTGTGCCGACATTGACTGAAGAAACATCGTCCCGGCCGTTGCGACACACATTGCCCAGATATTCAGCGAGGTGATGTGATGGCGGGACGCTGCTAGTGCGTGGCTCACCACTTCGAAACCACCCCCATCGTCCTTATGGCTGATGCAAATGCTCTGAGCTGCATTGGCCTTCGACAAAGAACGAAAGCACCGCCTGAGTGTGTGAAGTACCTCTGTATCCACACGGAGTGTGTCGCCAGACAGCGTGGTGAGATCGCGTTGCATGTAGAACGAGAAGCGTTTGACATATCTGCAAAATTCAGGTTTGAAGCTGATAGCCTGGAGCCGAGCAAGTGACTTCGTGGAGGCAGAGCTTATGTCGCACTCGACATACGAAAAGAAGCGTTTCACGAAAACATCTGTGGTGTCCTTTGAGAGACTGCGGCACACCAGACGCAGAGCGCACAAGTCTTTATCCCCACAGCGCTCAGCGATGCCAATGTGGATCCCAGCAGCGAGGCGGCCGAGTAGCTTGGAGGGTGGAAGTGCCATATCAGTCTTTCTCTGCTTGTAGACCATGCGCGTCTGACTGCCGTCGTCCTCCTTGGTGCCTTGCATCGTTCCGAATGCATTGTTTGCGCCATTCGTCGCGGCGACAATCTTCTCAGTGTGGTCGTCGATGGCACTGACCTCAGTCGCAAGGCGCTTTCTTGGGTTGTTGTTCGACATGTTGCTGATGCGCGTCACCCGCCTTGATGTTTGGTTGGCGTGCAAGATGAAGTCTTAGACGCGCGAGAAGGGACTCTGTGTGTTGCGAGCCGCTGTTGGCAAGAATGGATTGCCGCTAGTGCATTAGTGCCGCTTAGCTGCAGCCAGCATCAGTTGGCAGGCGCGCATCAGTACACTTCCCGCTCTGCTTTACATGGTCGGTACCCATTTATTGCGAGCTGTAGCTCGTGGAGATCAGGCTGGGCAGTGTCATGTTCGTCTGAAACTCTTTGCTCTGCTGTATATTTGACGAAACGTCACTGCACAGCGGTTCGCTTTCGTGACGAGCAGGTAGAGCTTCTGCTCCTACCGCCTCGTGCTACTTTATTACTCCCGGTCTCAAGCATGCTGCGCGCTGAACATGTCCATTGTGACGAGCCAAGGACTGCTTTCACGCATAGATCTTCGGTCACAGCTCACAAAGCGCCGTAGACAGGGTCATGAATCAGTGTCCACAGTCCGGAGTTTGTTTTCCTCTTCCCTTGGAAATGCATCTGGTGGGAATCACTTCTGCTGTACAAATAAGTGCTGTCGCCACCGCGGTAGAGGTACGAAGCATCAAAAGAAGCCAACTCGTGGCTCGTCGCAACGTATCTGAGCACCTCAGACCAGCATTCATTCTCCGGTAGTGTTAGACGCTGAAGCCGAATGTGCTCGAGTTCTTCGCCGGCTGCTGCAAGCAAGGCGATGTATTGTTGAGCCGTGGCGAAGAAACCAATGACCTCCAAAGACTGGATCGAGCTGCAGCTGAGCGAGCTTGTGAACAATGGTAAGGGGCTGGTTGATGGATCGTCCACGCCCTCAAAGCTAGATGCAGAGCGGATGCTTAACCTCCGTAAATTGACTGCGCTGCTGATTGCAAGGAAGGCCCGCTCAAGTCCCTCAGTCGGTTGACCACTTTCCAGATGATCAAGCCCGAGCTGTAAAGCTGTCAAGTATGCGGGCCAAGTCAGATTGGGAATGGCGTGTGTCCCAGCAAGCACATAACGGTCGTCTCTGTTCCAAGTACGACGGCTTGAGAATCCAAGCGAGCACCACTCAACTGGCCAATGCAATATTACTGTGTTGTACCAAAGTTGCGGGTCCAAAAAGCGACTCCACCGTGACGGCACCATTTTAATGCTGTCAATGACATGGGGCGCTAACCTTCGGAGTGCGCTGTTCATGCCAGAGTGATTCTCACGCCAAATGCTGTCATTTGAGATGGTTATCTGTGGCGTGTGTGGAAGCTGGGAGAGGGCCTCACAAATGGCGTCCATCAGCTCCGGTCTCCATAGTAGAATCTGATCTGCCCGGTCCCATTTTTGCAGGACTGCAAGTCGATCTTGATACTGTTGAGGTGTCACAAACGGGTCGAACGTGTCTATAACTGGAGACATTGTGGAAACTTGAGCATCGGGCGCTTCGGGCTCCATAGCAAGCAGGTTGATGCGCTGCATACGACTGGACAGTCTCTCGTCCCGGCAGATGGTGAGCAAGACTTCTAGGCTCTGTTCGGTGACAAGGTGATTGCGTTCGGTAAAGTGCGCCTGTGATCGACGAGACATCAGCATGTTGACCAGATCGAGAATGAGCGGGGCTAAGCAGCGCTCACGTTGAGGAACCCGTCGTCAGCTGCAGCCGCGAAGGCGGGTGAGATGGAGCGAAAGGCAATGATGTCTTGCCTGTCAAGATATTCCGCAATAGTCGTCAGCAATTCCGGTGGCATATCGCCCATGCCAGTAGCGGCGTGTGTCGCCATGATTGCGCCGTGGAAGAGTCGTGGTAACGGACGATGCGCAAAAGAGCGGGGAGCAAAACAAAAGCGCGACTTGACAGACGAACGTGTCAAAGCGCAGCGACTAGCGTGTCGCCAGCGCACCCCGCCAACTCAATGCCATAGCGCAGACAAAAGGGTTCTGCTGTAAACACAATCAGTAGGCGTGGTAGGCTTGTCGAAGTTGCCATCACAGCGCGAGCTACTTCACGTCACTTGAGTAATTGGTCGCAGGTGAGCGAGACATGGACATCTCAAGCTATCATTTACAGTACCTCAGTCCTGAGACTGTGCTCTCTATCTTTGGCCGTATGGCTCCCCAGTCACAGTTTGGTAAGGCGTGGTAGCACCTGTCCTTGCGCTTCCAGCATTGAGATCTCCCGCTGGAATCTGTGCAGCATCATTGATCGGCTCGAGCGGGTATGAAGTGTGAGGCAAGCTCTGAAGGTGCTTGCGGTGATGCTCATGTGCCTGCATGAACAATCAGTAAGGCCCGAATGCCGGCTTCAGGTCGTGCTTACAAATGGCAGACCACAATATGTGCACATGCAGATTTGTGGCTTGTCCACATTGATGAAGATTCTTGGATGTCCCAATGGTCCACCTCCTCCGTCGCAGGATACAACACGCTCCTTGGTCCATCTCACAGGCTGCTTGTGAATGAGGTCAATGGCAGCGAGTGGCCGAGGCTGGAGACGATCTGTCAGCTGATCTGTTTGGGCAGTGCCTCATTCCACTGATGTGTGCAGCAAACTGCTGCCAGATTTATTCTCACCTGATCCTCCATGATAGTCTGCTCAAATCGTGGCCCAACCATGGCCTCCGCCCGCGGCTTCTGGCTCCGACTCCAGATTCCTGCCCTGTTTGGCGCCTGCATCACGCGCTTCTTCTCTCCTTCCTCCACTTGCTCAACCAGAGCTTCGTCCTGCGCTCCATGGGCAACTGTCGGAAGAGCGTTGGTGCTCGAGACGGGCGAGTGTCGCTGGGGTTGCTGCGGGCTGTTCGTGGGGATAGTGTTGTCGGTGGCGAAGGAGCTGTAGGAGCGAGCGACGAGCATACGCCGACTCGCGGCTGGCACCAGCCTCTGTGCGCTTCGTTGGAGCATGGTGGGCTGTGGGGAAGAGCTGGTCAGGAAGGAGATGGTGCTCGACGTTCGTGAGGTCGAAGTGTCTCCCAGGCATTGGCCAATGAGAGAAGCGTAGAATCAGCGTCCGTGCATGGTCGTCACTTCTATCTCGCGAAGTCAGCAAACAACAACGCTGCACATACTGCGACGGGAATTGAACGCGAAGGTCGATGCGATGACATGAGACAGGCCTCCCTGACCACTAAGTGCCGTCGTACTGTGCTGTCTAAGCAGACTACATCACGCAGAGATCGCTGCCGTTTGTGGCCACCGCACCCTGATTCCTTCCGCGTCAGTCTCCCGCCGCGTGCCACCGCCGGCATCAAGGCCAAGTATATCACCATTCTTCCACACTTTGTTCTGTCTCAAAACTTCAACCCACTGTGATCTGTACTCACAACAGCTCCATTACCATGTCTACTGCATCTTGCGAAGATACCTGGATGGCCTCCAGCTCCGATGTCATGCGCAACGCCATGCAGAGTCGGCGTCTGGCACCACAGGTCCCTCACCTCATTCCGATCTTGGACGCACTGCCCGAAGGTGCTGTTGTATGCGAAGTGGGCTGCGGTCCTGGTGGCATTACTCTCGACATCGCTCAACGCTATCCTCGTCTGACCGTGCTTGGCATGGACATTGATGCCAAGTCTATCAAGGTCGGTAGATGTGCAACGAACTTCTCCATTTATATCGAAAGCTGAACATTTTACCCAGCTGGCCCAGGACGCGGCAAACCAAGCGGGCGTTCAGAACCTACATTACTCTGTAGGCGATGCACTCAAGCTGTCCGAACTTGCTGCTCAACCCAACTTCGAAGCTATCAAAGGAGGCTGCCATCTCGTCTACAGTCATGCGGTAAGCTCCTTTCCTCATCCATGCTCTCCGTCACAATGTGCTAATGCTTCACGCCTCAGGCAATCATGCACACTCCCGACGCTCTCACTTCAATCAAGCAAATGAAACGAGCCACAATACCAGGAGGAACCATCTCTCTGACAGAAGGTGACTCTGGCCTCTTCTTCGCATACCCCGAGGTTCCCGGCATGCAAAAGCTCCTCGAAGTCTTTCCTCGTATTGGCGCAGCAAAAGGCGCAGATACTTTACTTGGTAGAAAGCTCATATCGCATGGCCTTGCTGCTGGATATGCGCGAGATGACATTACACGCCACAAGTTGTCAGAATCGACTGTTTCTTCGCCCATGGAGCGAGCGGGGCTTGCTAAAGGATTCGATCAAATATTTGCAGATGTCGGGAGCAAGCCAGAGATGATGGAGGCGGCGAATGTGACTTCGGAAGATATTGCATTCATTCGCAATGGGTTGAAGGAGTGGTCGAAATGCGAGGACGGTATATGTTCCTTCATCGCCATGACCGTCGTCTGTGTTGACAAGGGAGGGAAGACGGGTAATTAAAGTTGGAAGAGATGAAGGTCGCGGACGCACAAGCCCGCCTTGTGATGCTGCAGACGCTGAAGGGCGCTGTTCAGCAACAACAACTTCGTTGAGATAAGCATGTCACTCGAAGAATGAGAACGCCGAGCTTTACGAACCAACATGCAGTGGACAATACATTCATGACCCTACGCCGCAGCACCAGCGCCCTCAAGCAACTTCTGAAGCTTCGTATCATCCAAAATCTCCCCCTCCACTAACCTTCCAGTCTCCTTAACCTCACCACCTACATTCTCATATCTAACCAACGTAGGAACATTGTGCACATTCCAGACCGTGCGGAAGACATTACTCTGCACTCTCCACCTACACAAAAAGTCACTCCAATCAGCACACCGTATCACTAGTCAATTCGTTTTTCTAGAAAAGATGGAAACTTACTCCGGCCTCTGCCCAACCTCAACAAAAGCCACAGTGGGCTTCTTCGATCCCGTGAAAGTTGCTTCGAGAGTTGGTAGACTGGCCACGACATCGGGACACCAGGGCTTCTGCGTATTTGGGTCTTTTGATGCGAGGTAGGCGATGAAGAAAGCTGGCGGAAAGGCCGGGATTGTGAGAGAGGAGGCCGAAGCTGGGAGGGTGAAAGATTCTGCAGTTAAGATGGGCATTTTGTCTTCGATCTTTGTTTGGTCTCGGGATTAGTTGGCGACGTATAGTTTTCCGGTAGAGTATTTTTGTATTGAACAACGGCAGGTTTGTGCAGTAGGCTTATCAAATAGTGGAATATCTAAAGGCGTGATCAAGGTGAGTAATGAGTGAATTGCAGCGGAATATCATTCTTCCGAGACATTTTGCTATCTTTGGTTCTGTGATAGGAACTCCTCTTGCACAGCAGAAGAACTCTTGTTCTTTCACTTGTCCATTCTCCAGACTTAAGAAGATACGTGTCCCAAGTTTGAAAGCAAACTCGTCTGCCCTGGGATTCCTGTGCCAGCAGCGTAGAAGCTTTGCCAACACCACCAATCTTGAATAGGTAGCCAAGCCGTCATACCAAGGTTTAAGGTGACCGTATTGAGTGCCTGCAGTTGCCGGCTGCCGTTATGGTATCCCAGCGGAGATCCTCCACTGTTATATTTATGTACGATTGATGAAAGTGGAAGCTGCAATGCTCGTATTTGGGTTAGGATTAAGGACCTCCTCGATGCTTCGTCTATTCGTGGCTATACGAAGCAAACCGAGGACACATGAGTTTCGCAGGCGATCAGACTTTAGGTGTATACTCCGCGATATGCTCTGCATATGCCGCGGCACTTTGCGAAAAAAACATACTGTGATGAGTGAACACTCATGAAGTGAAGTCCTTCGCCACCTGAGTTAAAGCAATGTTCAGCCTGTAGGGCAGCATGCCGAGACAATGTCAAAACCAACCACGTCAACAAATGGTATAGCGCCGGGGAGACGGCAATTCAAACTGTGAAGAAGTCCGGACGTCGACGTGCGTCGCTAGACCATGCAGGCGCTCTCGGCAGCCGAGCTCCCGCTCGCACCGTTCTGAGCGTCGTCCACCTTGGTAAGTGCTTTCGAGTCTTGCTCCTCCGCCCCTACCTCCTCCTCCTCCATGATTTCCATCACGATGTTCGATTTGCTCGGTAAAGGATGTTAGATTGTTTCTCGGAATGTTATCGTAGCCTGACTAATCAGAAAATCGGCCGTTTCAATACAACACAAATGTAAATGCTCCATCTAGACTTTTAAATCACAGTCTCATCAACACTTCTGAAAAGACACTGACTCTGGGAATGGTACATGCCACTGACCGCATTGAAGACAAAGCGATTCATTGTCTTGACTCATTTCGGGCTATGCTGATGAGTCTCATCATACCATTCTTTGTCTTTGCCACGTGAAACCACGCTGCAGTCGTGAATCTCGCCTTAAATAGTTCGCTCGCTGTACAAATGGCTCGACATATTGCTACGTCTGCACTGGTAGCATTGAAATTGAGCATACGACAGGATGCCCCGCAGTCTAGCATCACCCACAGAAGTACATAGCGGAGGAAGAGACTCAGCGGTGTCTTTATCAAGTCCTAGCGCTCGGCCTTCTTCAAGGCGACGCTTCCTCGACCGTGTGTTGGGGAAGAAGACTCGTCCAAGTGATATTCTTCCGGCATCCGAAGCACCCGGTGCTGCGAACGATCAAACGAGTAAGAAGAACGACAGAGATCTGCAATTGGAACGATCCCTCAGTTATGAAGACTATCTAATTCACACGAGGCCAAGAGACGTTTGGCTGCCATTGGATCCTTCGGTGTCACCATCTGATCCTGCGTTCAAGGCTGCTGTGAAAGCATCACAATCGTAGGCTGGGATGGTACATTGCACGAGGCGGGAAGACAGCGAAATGGCATGTGTCAATGCTTATTGCTCGACACTTAATCTATGATAACCTCATGTATTATTTATCATATCACATAAGCCGTATCCGGAATTGGAATGAGAATCAACAGAACATGCCCGGTTTGGTGCATTTTACCAATCCATCCCTCCACCACTTCCCCTCTCCCCACCAGCCAAAATCGCTCTCGCTTTGCCCTCAGCACCAAGTCCATTGACTAAATGACTCGCTTGTATTCCTCTCCTTCCCTTCTGGATCTTCGCCAACCTCTCATCCAACTTCGCAAATTCCGACTTCGCTTCCGTCTCCTCCTTCTTGACCTTCCACTTCTCCGTACCCAACACACTATCTAGCTCTTCCACGCTCGGCAACTTCACATACACCATCCCATCATCTCTAGCCTCAACCGGGAACGTCGCAATATTGACAGCCTCATCATTACTACACTTCCCAGCATCCTCGCCTTTCATGCTGTAATTCCGCTTATGCAGCGGACACGAGATCCAAAGCTTGTTAGTCTTATAATCCTCTCCAATCAAGCCATCGCTCAACACGAAAGCGCGCTTATGAGGACACATTTGCTGTGTACAGTAGTACTTCCCCTTGACTTTGAAGATTGCCAATTGAGTATCGCCACGCTTGACTGAAAGACTGGATCCTGTTTCGGTGTCGACAAACTGCTCACATTGTGCGAGAGGTTGCCAGGTGAGTTCACTTTCCCATTGCTTTCCGCGGAAGTCTTCTTTTGCGGATTCTGAGGCCCATTTGGCGGGTCTTGTTTGCTCTCTTTCGGGAACAATGTCTGTGCCGTCGACGTATTCGTCTGTGTTTCCAAATTGTTTGAAGACGGCCATTTTCTTCGGGTCTTTGAGGGTTTCCGTCCACTCGCAGAAGAAGGAGCCGACGATCTCTTGCATTTGCTTTTCGAGTTCGGCACAGATGCCAAGCTTGTCTTGAAGGACTACTTCTTGTAGGTATTTGATGCCGCCGGGCAGGTTCTCAAGCCATCGCGCTGTGCGTTGGAGCTTGTCACCTGTGCGGATGTAGAACATGAGGTAGCGATCCAGTATCGGCACGACATCATCCGGCGGTACGTCCTTTGCGAGCAGCTCGCTATGCCGGGGCTTCGCACCTCCGTTGCCTCCAACGAAGATATTGAATCCCTTCTCTGTTGCGATGAGGCCAAAGTCCTTGTTCTGGGCTTCAGCACATTCTCGCACGCAACCAGATACGCCACCTTTGAACTTATGTGGGCCACGAATACTCTTGTATCGTTCCTCGAGTCTGACAGCCATGCCTACAGAGTCGCCGACTCCGAAACGGCACCATGTTGTGCCGACACATGACTTGACTGTTCGCAAGCTCTTTGCGTATGCGTGACCAGATTCCAGACCGCCATCGATCAGCTCTTGCCAGATGAGAGGCAAGTCATTCTTCTTTGCGCCAAACATGTCGATACGCTGACCTCCAGTGATCTTGCAATAGAGACCAAACTTCTTCGCCACCGTGCCGATAACGATCAACTTCTCGGCTGTGATCTCACCTCCTGATACTCGAGGAACGACAGAGAATGTGCCGTTGCGCTGGATGTTCGCCAAGAAGCGGTCGTTGGTATCCTGAAGTCCTCTTCGATCCTCATCAAGAAGATGTCTGTTGTACAGCGAGGCTTGGATGGAGCCAATGGCTGGCTTGCAGGTTTCGCACCCGGCAGACTCGGGTTCTCGTCCAGCATGCTTCATCACATCGGCAAAGGTCTCGAGTTTCTTCACGTATATGATGTTGAAGAGATCTGCGCGTGAGTATTCGAAGTGGGGACATAGGTGGTTCTTGACTTCTTGACCCAATGAGGCCATGGTCTTGTTGAAGATGGTCTGTACGAGTGGCATGCACCCACCGCAGCCAGTGCCTGCTTTCGTGCCTACATTCAATGTCAGTCTGGCATGTCATATTTGCGATTGTGCGCGACTTACATGACTTGACATCCCCAATAGATTTGCATGTACCATCTTTGACACTTTTCGTCACATCGCCTTTGGTAACGTTGTGGCAGGAGCAAATTTGTGTGTCGTCGTCCAAATCGTCTCCGTCATCATCGCCAGATTGCGTGCCAACGATGAAAGCCGATGGTGACACCTCCAGAGGCTTCTGATTCTTGACCATCGGAACGAGCTTCACATAGTCTTTGGTGTCTCCGATCATCATGCCTCCAAGTAGATACTTGCCATCCATCGTGAAGAGGTACTTCTTGTAGACCTGCTGAAATGGGTCCTTGTAGGTGAGCGCCTTTACTGGAGGTGGCGGAGGCCCATCAGTCAATGCTTTCGCAGAGTCTACTCTGTCTTTGTTATCCAGACCTTCCTTGCGCGCACCACGAGCTTTTGGTAGACTCTTTGGGCCATCGCGATCGGCAAAGAAGTCTCCAAAGCTGGCCACCTCGACACCAAGCAACTTCAGTTTCGTGCTCAAGTCTGGGGTCTTGAACTTCCGGGGGGTATGCGCTTTGGCTTGTGTCAGGTTAAAGGCTAGGATGTCTGCCATCTCGACACCCGGTGCAATTAAGCCGAAGGTTTGGTTCTGCCAGCTTGCGCACTCTCCAATAGCGTACACATCTTGTGCTGATGTGGAAAGATCGTCGCCAACAATGATACCAGCGCCTCTGTCAGCGCACTTGATACCTGCCCCACGTGCCAATTCGTCTCTCGCTTTGATGCCGATAGCGAAACATACTGTTGAGCATTCAATTTCCTCACCATCCTCGAAGACCACGCCGGTGACATTGTTTTCCTCGTCTGTTGTGATCTTGCCTACTCTCTTGCTGAGCAGCACGTCAAGACCAAGCTGGCGCACTTGTTCGACTACCATGCTACCAGCATCCCCGTCGAGTTGTCGACTCAATACCCATCGGTTACGTTCGATCAACTTGACCTTGCTGTACTCCTCCAGATCCATCATCGCCTTGGCCGCCTCGAGACCAAGTAGACCGCCGCCGACCACTGCACCAACTGTACCCTTCCGGGTTGCGGAAAACTTGATGAGATTTTCCAAATCTTCCAGCGTTCGATAGACGAAGACACCGTTGGCATCGTGCCCGGGTGTGTGTCTCGGCAGAAGTGCATATGAGCCGGTGGCCAGAACCAGGATATCATAGGGTACTGTGTCTCCCTTTGCGGTCTGTACAGTTTTTGCGGTGGTGTCTATTGAAGACACAAGAGTGTTGAGGTGATATGATAGTGAGCCCTCGGGCATCGATGCATACCATGAGGCCGGATTTAGGTAGAGATTTTCGGCTTCTCTGTGTTGGAAGAAACTGGTCAAGCCGACTCTGTTGTAGGCCAGATGCGGCTCTTCGCCGATGACTGTGATGTCGTACTCTCGTCTCTTCACATCCAGTTTGAGCAGCTTCTCAATGAAGGCAACCCCGACCATGCCTAGTCCGACCACGACTATCCTCTTCTTGGCTGTGCCATTGGGTATCTCCCCCTCAGCGTCCATCTCCGCCACCTTCTTGGGGAGGACATTTGCCTCTGCATCGTTCCACTCGCTGTTACTCATCGTGCGAGCAGCTTTGGAGCAGCACAATGTGAAGAATTACAACCGTACAGAAGAGAAAGGCAAAACTTACAACGGGACGAAAGCCATCAGCTCGACCAGACACGGGCATACCTCATCTATCAGGCCACGGCGTCAGCGCCGCATCTCGTCTTCAGAGGCAAACCAACGAGTGCCATGTTTACCCAATGCCATGCGCTCCGGAGAAGCACGACAGGAGCGAGCCGTGACTGTCGACCATACAGATTGCTGCAGATGACCATTGCCACAGCGATATCAGTCGCATTGCTTTGTTCGCTTCTCCGAGGGACGTGGGCGAGGGAAGAGATAAGGTCGCGTTGATAAACCCACCCTGCTGTTGTCTTGGCAGTCTGCCGTTGTTTCCCGATTTCATCTCACGCCTTCCGTAAATCTTTCTCACGTGCCTTCCATCATGTGAGCGGAGGATTCGGCCAGGAAAGTTCGATCGCTGTCTTCCGAAAAGCAACCTCATCCCAACTTGCACTCGAAACTTTCCGCCGTTGGAGGGCAGGATGGCCGGGTCATTCCAAATGCAGCGTCAAACACTACGGCGTGAATGACATTGCATCTCCGGCATACCACAACGGACCCCAACATTATGCCTCACTGCCGGGGTGGTAGTGCGAGCGTAAGATCCACCACCTGCTGTCCCATTTCGGAAAGGTGATAGATAAGGGTGTGCTGATTGGGAGACACCCCAAGCCTGATCCCGCAACGACATGATGCTATTCCGCGGCAACCTCATGTCGCAGCTGCTAATCGAGATACTGCAGGCCATGCTTTCGCAGTGCTTCTCCTCGCGATGCGGCACACTCAAGGCTGATTGCGCTGGCGGTCGAGGAGATCGAGAGCTGCGTCTAGACGTAGGTCTGGTAGGATTGTCTGTCCTACAGTGACGAAGGTCAATTGGTGTCCCTTCGACCGCTGCTATACTTCTCACCTATCTTTTTGTTTCCCTGTTGGCACTACTTTGTGGTTCTGCATCAACCATGGCAACTACCCCTTTCACTTCAGAAGACCAGAAAATGCGACGCACGCCTGTTGACTTACCTCCTACGCCGCCGGACTCCCAGTCGGAGCACAGCGGCAGTGACAAGGCTGACAACGAGTCAATACATGGAGATACAGAGGCTGCTTTTCCGCTCCCACCACCCACCGTAGAGCCGACTGAAGTGCTCGAGATTGACAAGAAGACTCCCGATGGCTGGCTACCCAGAGACCCGCGGCTAATAAGACTGACGGGTGTGCATCCTTTCAATGTCGAGGCGCCGCTGTCAGCCTTGTACAACGAAGGCTTTCTCACTAGTCCCGAACTTTTCTATGTCCGCAATCACGGTCACGTCCCACAAGTCAAGGATGAGGACATCCCAGACTGGACATTCACTATTGAAGGAATGGTTGATAACCCCATCACCTTGACGCTTGCAGACCTAATAGAGCAATACGAACAACAGACATACCCGATCACACTCGTTTGTGCTGGCAACAGGAGGAAGGAGCAGAATGTGGTGCGGAAAACGAAAGGTTTCTCCTGGGGTGCTGCAGGTGTGTCAACGGCGCTCTGGACTGGCGTTGCGCTTGGCGATGTCTTGCGTAAAGCCAAACCTAAGCGAGGCGCAAGATATGTCTGCATGGAGGGAGCAGACAAGCTACCGAATGGTTACTACGGCACATCGGTCAAGCTGAACTGGGCCATGGACTCGGAGAAGGGCATGATGCTGGCGCACAAGATGAATGGCGAAATGCTACGACCGGATCACGGCAAGCCATTGCGAGTAGTGATCCCTGGACAGATTGGTGGTCGCAGCGTCAAGTGGTTGAAGAGGCTCATCATTACTTCGGAGCCGTCTGATAACTGGTATCACATATACGATAACAGAGTGTTGCCAACGATGGTGTCGCCCGAAGAGGCCGCAAAGGGTCCCAAATGGTGGACAGACGAGCGATATGCCATCTACGACCTCAGCACCAACTCAGCCATCGCATATCCTGCTCATGATGAGCAGGTCAAGCTTGTCAGCTCATCCGAAACATATCGTGTCAAAGGGTATGCGTATGGTGGCGGCGGCCGACGAGTGACCAGAGTCGAAATCTCGCTGGATAAAGGAAAGACATGGCGACTAGCGAACATCGACTACGCCGAAGATCGCTACCGAGATGCTGCTCCTCGCCAGCTATACGGCGGTACTCTCGACCTCGACTGGCGAGAGGCAAGCTTTTGCTGGTGCTTCTGGGACCTGGATATTCTTGTTTCTGAACTGGCCGATGCCAAAGATGTACTGGTCCGGGCCATGGACGAGAGCATGAATCTCCAGCCCCGAGACATGTATTGGAGTGTACTCGGCATGATGAACAATCCGTGGTACCGCATCGCAATTGCGAAAGAGGGCGATTCTTTGCGATTCGAGCACCCCACTCAACCAGCTCTCATGCCCGGAGGGTGGATGGAACGCGTCAAGAATTCTGGTGGCGATCTCACAAATGGGTACTGGGGCGAGGGGATCGATGGCGAAGAAAACACACAACCTGTACTGGCAGTTTCAGAAGAAATAAAACTCACAAATGATAACGTGAAGAACGCGATAACGATTGACGAATTACGGAAACACGACACAGAAGAAGCACCATGGTTTGTGGTCAACGGCGAAGTCTTTGATGGCACAGCATTCTTGAAGGAGCATCCGGGAGGAGCTCAGAGTATCATTTCGGCTGCTGCACTTGACAGTACGGACGAGTTCATGGCTATACGTAAGTATGTCCCGCTGTTTCATAGCAGAACGCAGTCACTGACGTTGCTACAGACAGCGAAACAGCAAAAGCAACGATGCCTTCATACCACATCGGCACTCTAGACGAAGAAGCACGTGCTGCGCTGTCAGGCGAGACAATAGAATCAGACACCACTTCAACATCTCCCACTTTCCTCGAACCTCGAGCATGGAAAAAGGCCGTCCTCACAGCTCGAAAGACTGCATCCTGGGATACCAGAATTCTTACATTCAAGCTCGATCACGAGGAACAAACGCTAGGTCTACCGACAGGGCAACACCTAATGATCCGACTACGCGACCCCGTCACCCGCGAGGCAATCATCAGAAGTTACACACCCATCTCCCAAACAACACAAAAAGGCTACATGGACGTCCTTGTCAAAGTCTACTTCAAAAGTGAAGGCCAAGAGGGCGGGAAAATGTCCATGGCTCTCGAACAAATTCCCATTGGCCACTTTGTCGAATTCAAAGGACCGATTGGCAAATTCGAGTACCTTGGGAAAGGTCTCGCGGCCGTCAATGATGTCAAGCGAGGTGTGAAGACGTTCTACATGATTTGTGGCGGGTCGGGTATTACACCGATCTACCAGGTCCTGCGAGCGGTGATGCAAGACAAGGAAGATCCGACACGGTGCGTGGTACTTGATGGGAATAGGCTGGTAGAAGATATTCTGTGCAAGGAGGATTTGGATCAGTTTGCCAAGGAGAACTCGGAGCGATGTACGATTCTCCATACTTTGACAAAAGCTCCGGATGATTGGCAAGGCTTGCGAGGGCGCATTGCTGCACCATTGCTGCGAGAGCATGTGAGTAGGCAGAAGCATGGAGAGAGAGAGGCAATGGTTCTAATATGTGGGCCGGGTGCACTCGAGAAGAGTTGTCATGAGGCTTTGCTCGAGCTTGGGTGGCATGATGATGAGCTGTTGTTCTTTTAGACTAATTCAAGCATTGGCTTTTGCGAGGCAGGTCAGACCCAAATCCAGCTATGACTTTTCGAACTATCATATGAGGCTTGGACTCCTTCGAAGATAACACTGCCCGCGTAACGTCGGGTGGCAATCATGTCCCAATCCTGCACTCATGACCGCAGAAGATCACGCAAGGACCAATGTCATTTAACCCGCCATGCTAGCGAGGAGAAATGGTCAAACTCGCATTCGATCAGAGAATATGAGCAGCGGTGATTGAAGCTCAGCGTCTTTCCCAACCCAATGCTTCGGAAACATTCCTTCCATCGACCTTGATCGTTCGCATGTATTTTCTCATCATCTTGTGTTGAACCTTCTTCTCTGCTAGGAACTTGCTTGCTGGAAGCCGTCCAGGTCCTGTTCACGGAAGCGCCGATCCTTGTATGCCGAATCTTGAAGCTCTGCAGGAATGTCATCACTCAAGCCCTCTCGCTTGCCAGCGAAAGAGCTAGTATCGTCCTGCTCCCGACCAATCGTGATGAATTGCTGGGTAAACACCCTGTTCATCCACCACGAGTCAGAGAAGACGATGTCTGCCACTTTCATGTCTTTCAGTACGCAATTGCCGAATTGGGTGCCTTCTTCGAAGTGACAGTTGATGAACGTAACGCAATCGATGATGCAGTCGTCGAATCTCAATGGCTGGTCATCGCCGAAGCTGCAGTTAATGAAGGTGAGTGCAAAACAGAAGCCATTGCTGGAAGTGGTGTTGGTGACCGATACCGGGCATGGTCCGAATGGCGGGCACGGGACGAAGCTGAAGTCGATGGCCGATGCGCTTTGCAATCATGTCAGCTTGTGATGAATGCAAGGGAGACGGTTCTGCACTGACCGGTCAGGTACTGGCGAGGATGGAGTCTCGCTCGGCGTCAATATTCCTGGGCTGGAGTAAGTCAATCAACATGGCACCTTTTCCTGATTGCCGTAGAGGAACTCACTCGCTTGTTTCCTCCTCATCAATGTCAATCACGCCATCTTCAGTTTTGATGTCACGATCAGAACTCAAGTCGACCTCAATTGACTGGAAGTGCTGCTGCTGGTGATTGTCAGCTGGCCATGCCTCGCAAATGTCCACTGCAGCGAGCTCACCACTGATCAGTCTTCTGCTTGTCTGCAATCCCACTCTCGCGCTGAGGCTCAAGGTGAGCGTTGGCGATAGCTTTGGCGAGATCGTCGACTGCTGCCATCGCGACGGCGAAGAAGCTTTGATGGCGGTGGTGATGTATGGGCGGGCGACACTGGTGACAGAGTGTGTGTTCGAAGATGGCGCTGTGTCGAGGATTGGACATTTGTGTTTGCTGCAGCACAAGCTCGGTTCCAGTGTGCAAACGGGCGGCAGCTGGGCGCAACGGCTTGTCTATCACTTTGCGCGCTACAACGTCGAAGTGAAGACTCTGTTGAAGTGGCCTAATCGTGTTCTCAACACCACAACGATGTGATCAAGGACCAATGCCTGCCATGTTCGGATCCGGAAGCTCCCCAGAGTCGCCCACCAACCTCACAACCTCCTCACCACACTCTACGCCTCGATCGTCCTCCTTGTGCAGATATATCCGGAACCATCGGTTGGCCTCAAGTTCAGCCCCTCCCGGCTGTATCTCGCCTGTCTCGAACCGAGCACCACAACGATAGCCGCCCCACCTCCAGAGCCTGTATACCAGGCTGCGATAGAAGAGCTTCCAGACCGCTTCATTGAACTTCATCTCGTTCCTGACTTCCACGCACTTCACTTTCCTCAAGCTCTTCAGAGTCTCGCTCAGAATGTACGCCAGCGTATGTGATTGCGACAAGTCTGCTATTTCTGCCAGAGCACGCGCGTGTACATCGGGTCTCGTTGGTAGAATCGTCAACGTGTCGAGGTCGAGACTGGGATGGCCGAACGGGAGCCCGGCCCATGCCTCATTCATCGGCCGCAGATGGCTAATGCGAGCGGTCAACGTGAGATGCTTGATCGCGCCAATCTTTCTCGCAGACAATGGTCGCGAGCGCAGGTCGAAGAGATCGGGCCAGGAGGCATCGCCGGAGACGCTAAACGGCGTCATGGACAGTGCTAAGAGATGGGCTTCATCGTGGATCTGCTTG
This sequence comes from Cercospora kikuchii, assembly GCF_019650295.1. Classification (NCBI taxonomy): domain Eukaryota; kingdom Fungi; phylum Ascomycota; class Dothideomycetes; order Mycosphaerellales; family Mycosphaerellaceae; genus Cercospora; species Cercospora kikuchii. Next base: position 764,358 of record NW_025408587.1, read on the forward strand.
CAGACGCGTAGGATATCGAGCTGATTGCCATTGCGCTTCGTCCGAGGACACGCACTCTCGGCAGCGAGCTTCAGCGCGACTGCGAGCTCATCTGGCTTTTGAGGGTGCTCTACTGCATAATCTGAACGCTCGTTCTCGAAGACGAGCAGGTAGATGGCATTTCGAAGCTCGCACGGGATCGTGAGCAGAGAGGCCTGTCGGTGTGCCATGATTGATTGATCAGTGACTGCTGGGAACGAGAGAAGGGAGGAACAGAGTCAGCGGCGCATTGCGGTGTGATAAAGAACAGGTGAGGTCGTGTGAACTGCGGATGATATCTGGGTTATCAGGAGCATATCTTCCGGGTGGCAGAGCTTCACGACCCAGCAAAGCAAAGATGTCTCGGCTTCCTACTGGCCAATGCTATCATGCTGCGGCCATGCTTAGCGTCCTTTGTCCTGTGTCGCGTGTACAAGTCGATCAAGTTGCTTATTGCGCGACGTGACGTGACTTCGCGAGCTGCTTCTGGCGCGGGGACGCCCGGACGAGTGAAGCCGAGTCCACTTTCCAGTCCTTCTTGATGATTGTGCCTCTCCTTCTCCATCATCTCCTCCCTCCAAGACATACTCTGAGCACCACCCAAGCTGCCTACGTAGCAATGCTTGTGTTGTCCATTGCGTGAAGAACAGGGCCGCGCATTGACACTGATCCACAAAGGCGTAATGTCCCTTCACACGAGTCACTGGCACTGGCACGCGTCTATCAGCGGCTCGGGAGACTTCAACACGGCACTCTTCCTGGCTGTCACAATAACCTAATCAAGGGCTATTTCTTCGTTTTCTACAATGCAACAAGTACAGCTGCGCTTGTATTGTTGAAGTGGCAACACGCAGCGCGTTCCCTTGCCACACTTCGACATCCCGGTGCGACGACAATGATCTGTTCTCGCAAGACCAGCAATGTACATTCGAGGCTCGACCGAGCCAACGCCGAGAAGTGCTCCCGACAGTAGCAAAAGAATGTGTGCTCCGCCCGTGGAATGCCTGGGCTGCCGCTTTGTCTGCCCTCCAGTGGCCTTTGTCCTGGCACATGAGACCAGCCGCATGCCAAGTCCAAACATGTTTTCATTGTCGGACACCTTGTTGTGGCAATGGCGCCTCCGTTCGAATCCTTCCTGATCATCTCCCAGCACACCTTGAGAGACAGCTATGTCTACTGACATTGGGAACCTTCTAGGCCGACTAGGGAACCAGGATGCAGCTGGGTGTCCTGCCCCCTTCATAGGAGAGGCGCTGCACCCGTTTCGTGGAGGCTGTAAGCGATTCTTGGGCAGCTTGCCGCTGTTGCAGAAGCACTGACAGAGAGCAGTCTACGGAGGGCGCAACTGCGCTGAGAATCCATTAGCTCCACCTGGAAATGCATCACGATGTTGCATTCCTTGTCCTGTTTTCGATTACACCTACCAGGACGACTTCAAGAGTCTGACCGATGGCGCTGCATGGTAGGTCTTTGCAATGTTTGAAAAATGGCCCCTGCTAATGGCGTTGTAGGGTGAATGTTGCAGGCTTCATCCTCTGTAGCTTTCTACTCCTTTCGAACGCAGTTCTGCCAGCAGCAATCACGAGACGATCCTACCTGAATATCGTCATCCTCATCGGCATCCTTATCCTCGAGCTCGGATTTATCGTTCCTCTTGCACGACAACCAGAACAGTGCTTCGACCCAGTCACCCCAAATGGACAGGGCAGCGACTTGACATGTGCCTTCTCTGGAGCTTTCCTTGCCTTCGGTCTGCTGTTCTACGTGGTCTGGATCTTGATCAGAAGCCTGTTCATGCATGTACAGGTTTGCTGGAACCGCACACCGGACAAGATATCCTATATCGCGGCAAACGTGGCCGCATTTTCTATCACGATCAGCTTGACTACCGCGACTCTCGCTCATACCGGTGTGTCATACCGTTTTGGTGGCTATTGTCACATAAATGTACGTTCGCTCGCAACGTACTGGGGTTGGCTCTTCGGGTTTGGAGGCACAGCTTGCGTGCTCCAAATCGCAACCATGATCTATTGCATAAAGGTCTACATGAGCTCGGCATGGAACAAGCGCAACGACCCATCGACGAAATCTGCGTCGATCGTCAGCTCTTCTCGGACACAAAGCGCGCGAGCAAAGGCTCGTCGCGTTCGACAGGTACTCTTACTGCAGTGGCGATCGATAACTCTGGCTTTCCTGGCGGTCTTTACCACTGCTTTCGTCTGCGTCGTATTCATGATCTACGACAACGAGCTCACCATTGAGGCATTTGACAACGTCGACAAGCTGATACCTTGGCTTCTTTGCTTGATCGAAACACAAGAAAAGGAACAGTGCCTACAGCTCACAAGTCCTTTCATCATTTCGGAGAATCTTGCGGTTGCCACCTTGTTCATATTGAGCTTCGTTGGTATTGAGGCATTCTTCTTGCTGTGCAGATGGGAGATCTTTGGGGCATGGTGGTCACTTATTCGACGACCTCAATGGAAGCGCAACAACAGCTCTGTCTCTAACTTTATGATACATCAAGCGCAACAACAAGAGCAGAAAACGCCGGTGGAGGAGAAAACGCCGCGAGAGGATGCGACTGCTGTTGATGATACAAACGCCGCTCGGGGTGGTCGTGATAATACTGCTGCAGGAGTGTGATGTAGCTAGCTCCAACTTTCAATTCATGTCCTTTCTTCGTCCCCACCTAAACTCATGCGCAGCGTTGTGAGAAGAGAGTGAAAGGATCGACATTCGACAATAGATCCAGTGCCACCGGCCCGAGACGCCTCCACTTCTCGGCATTTGTTCCACACCCTCTTGGGTTGTCACCAAACTACATTTCCAGCACTCTGACATTCGGTACTTGTTACGCCGCGGCACTCGTGGCATCCACGGCCGGGTGCCATCGATAGGGCGCGCATATCGATCGACATTTCCATGCAGCTCGTGAGTCAGACGCGTCCATTGAACAGTCATCCAACCACTTCCGCCTTGTAAGGCAAACATCTTGTACATCACATTTCCAGGAACATTGCACAACACATCCTGACCCTTCGCCATGGAGCCTCAAATCGTGCTTCGTTGGGCGACCCGCGCAGACATACCCGATATCGTCAAAGTCCTCCACGCCAACTTACTCAACTTCGAACTCCACGACCACTTCATCCCAGAACGTCGACGATATCAGGATGAATTTTACAGTTTCCTACTCCGACGCATCAAGCTCTTTTTCATCAAACCTGAAACTCGCTATATGGTTGCCGAGACAAGCACGGCTGCTACAGATGGTACACAGCACACCTCCATCGTCGGATTCTCGACTTGGGAAGCTCAAGGAACTGAAAATCCGCTTGGACGACAATGGCGACAGCAACGTTCAGGATGGGCAGACGCGTTGGAGTCTAGTCTCGTGAACCTGGACTTGAATTACTATCGTTACTTCTTGAATCGTATTGTCGATTATCAAGCTTTGGCGAAGATTACGGAGAGACTTCACGCTCCGTACGAGAATGATGATCAGTTGCGAAATTGCTTGCATCTTCAGTTCTTAATGGTAGATCCTGCGAGGCATCGAGGAGGCGGAGTTGGCAAGAAGCTGTTGCGGTGGGGATTGGATGCTGCTGATCAATTTGGCCTGCCGGTTGTGGTGGAAAGCAGCCTGATGGGGTATGAGTTCTATTTGAAGTATGGATTTCGTTTGTTTGCGAAGGCTCACATTGATATTGTGCCTGAGAAGGCGTATGATATGCCGATTGTGGTATACCAGCCTGGACAGCAGGCTTCCAAGGATGGGCAAGCAGAGGAGCCTTCTAGGTGAACCACACGGCGTTCAACTTCGAGAGGTGCACTAGTGCTGCCAACATCAATTAATGTCAGAAAGTCGCCAATGGGTGCGGGATTGACTTTCGTCGACAGAGCAGCCGGGCCAATGGATTTGGCAGCTACCCCACTCCAATACAGCTGCTTGGAGAATGATGTCTAATAAGGAAGGGAAGCACGACCGGGGATACAGGACCAGTCGCAGATATTCTGAAAGGCTTCATATATCATCCCTGTCATCTTCAAGATGTACCCACCTTCCATGGCCAGACCGGCCGCAAGCAAGAGTGAGAACATCGACTACACAAAACGCTTTAGTGAGCTTTACTTTGGCTACGCATCCAATCTCGCACCTTCTTCCATCAAAGGTCGCTGTCCAGACTCGTTGTTCTGCGGACTGGCACGTCTAGAAGACTATAAATGGCAAATCAATGACACAGGTTTTGGAAATATCATTCCATCGAAAGGTGATCATGTGTACGGCGCTCTGGTTTTCCTCTCGCCACGAGATGAAGCCGGACTGGATGAGAGTGAAGGTGTGCCGTGGCTGTACCAGAAGCATTCGCTCGAGGTGGAGAGAATCAACGCGGATGGTAGTGCTTCGGGACAGAAGGTACAAGTCATGACCTATGTTGATGTGGAGAGGACGGAAGAAGGGGTCATTGATCGAGGCTATGTGGTTTGGATCGTCAAAGCCATTCGTGAGGCGTCGGCCATTGGTATGCCGATGGAGTATGTCGAGAAGTATCTCAGGCCATGGTTACCAGAGTCGACGGAGGTGGAGGAGAATCAGGAGATTGTCATGGTGCGAGTAATGCGCTCGAAGGATGCGGTGGCTGCGAAGCCGGGGAGCACAGCGCTTGGTGATGCTTGATTGACACGAGGCTTGGAGTATATGGGTTCTCGCGTGTGAGTTCTAGCGGTCATGGATCTCTGCAGCAGTAAAGGTTCACCTGAATAGCGGATTGTGTAGCAGGAGGCTTGAGCTCGAAAGCTGTCACTCTCGAAGGAATTGTCCAAAGCCCTTGGAGGATCGCGGCTTCCACATGTGTTCTCCACTGTGCTCCTTCGCAGCTGCTTCCGAAGCGCGTATGCACAACGTAAAGTGTCAGCTGCGAGCGGCGCGCGTAGAGCATCGCATGCAGTTATGAAGCATATCAGCAGCGGGCCGCGAACCGTGGGGGCTGATGTCCAGGATTTCATGTCTGTCGTACGTACCACTCTCCATCGCCATTCGCATTCATTGCCAAATTCTAAGCTACGTTCGGAGCGATTCAGCGGCATCGAGTCATGACCTTCCTAGCATGCAGCTAACAAGCAACCTTTGATGAGATGGCTGTGATTGCCTCTCGATGTTCTTTGAAAACAGAGTGGATCGCTGACAGCGTGTCGCATTACTAAGCCCAAGCAGGATCAACCCACACCCACTTCGCTCAAACAGGTCACACAATAGCCGAGCTGAACCGTATTGGATCCATTGCTTCCAATGCCAAGAGAGTCATCTCCTCTTTAAAAGCGCTTTGCTGCTGATATCACCTCACACTTCTACTTTTGAATGGGTGAAATAGCATTCACATAAGCGAATTGAAAATGGCCAACTACGAAGAGCACGAAGTCAGCTACGCCGATGGCCAGAAGAAGATCTTCTACCTGGCCGCCGGCCCCAAGGACGGTCCACTATTGATCTTTGTTCATGGTAAGCACTGAGGAGTATTAGTGATCGAACGCTGTCTGACACCTGCTAGGTTGGCCAGCAATCGCAAAGACATGGAAGTCTCAGCTCGATACCTTCTCTGCACTGGGCTTTAGAGTTGTAGCCCCGGATATGCCTGGTGAGAGGCATCACAGTATTACTAATCTGCATATTCGTCACTGACGCTGTAACAGGCTATGGCCGGTCGACAGCAAGGAAGCAGAAGGAAGACTACGCCCTGCAACAACTCAACCTGGGCATGGTCGCCCTGCTCGAAGATACCGGCCGAGATGCTGCAATTTGGATCGGGCACGATTGGGGGTGCGGTGCTGTCTGGAGTTTTGCAGAGCACTACCCTGAGAAGACTATCGCAGCAGCCGGTCTCGCTGTCCCATCCCACGTCATCGAGAAAGGTCTCGAAGAAGAACTGAAATTGGTCAATCGCGACTTCTACCCTGCGGACAAATTCCCCTACGGACAATGGTCATACCAGAAATTCTACGAGGAAAGCTTCGACAAGGCAACTGCATTCTTTGATGCAGATGCTGCAGCCATCATACGTGCCCTCTACGCAAAGGGCAGCCCCGCGAGTCTGGGCAAGCCGGCGATTACTGCGACTGTCACTGCTGATGGCGGCTGGTTCGGAGGTGCTGAGAAGCCAGATCCTCAGATGAAGCAGCTCCCGATTGAGCGTCTTTGTATCGATGAAGAGACTTACAAAGACCTCGTCGAAGCTATGGAGCGCACCTCATTCTATGGAGCCGATGCTTGGTACTCAAATCACCAGGTCAACCGCAAGTACTTCTTCGACGATGCAAAGAATGACGGATATCTGCTCATGCCAACTCTGTTCATTGGTGCACGTTACGATACTGTCTGTGATACGTTCACCTCACCACTTGCTGAGCCTCAGAGAAAGTATTGCAAGAATCTTACAGAAGCTTCGATTGAGGCTGGACACTGGGTCGCGCAGGAGAAGCCGCAGGAAGTGAATTCGATAATCACAAGGTGGATTTTGCAGTCCGTACCAGACCAATGGCCTGGATTTTGGTCGCGTGGATACACTGTCAAGTCCAAGGTCTGATCTTGCGGCGAGGGACAGGAAGTAGGGTTCGTGTGATCGTTTCATACAGCTATTGAAATGATGAACATGTACCATAGGCGCTCAGCTGAAATGATGCAAGAATAAAAATGTCTACAATGGACTTCTCTGATTGAAATTCTCAAACACCAATCTTGATGGTCTTCGCCACACTGGGAACTCCATTGCCATTCAACGCAAACAGGAACCAGTTACCTGGAATGAGAACTCCAGAGTCATTCGGAAGTCGGAAAGTCCAGGTCGAAGAACTCCTCGATGCCGTAATGGGAATCCTGCGCTGATCCGTATTCACAGAATGAGTAGCAGATCCTAAGCGCACCAAGGAAAATGTGTAAGTGCCAGTATTACTCATCTGCACTCTGAAACTACCGCCCACGCGAACGGAAGTCGTAGAAACAGAATTGATCATGGGACGTGTAGCGGCAGAACCATCAGAGTTGAAAAGATAAGGTGGACTGAAGATTTGTCCATCTGGGTGATCGTTCTCTTTGCCGCAGTTTCCGCCTTGCCAGCAGAGACCTCCGCCACCGGACCAGACTCGGGCGTCGGCGAGGAGGATTGAAGCGGAGTGGTAGTTTCTTGGAGCGGCTTCGGGGGCCATGACGGTCCAGCGTTTTGTTGATGGGTTGAAGAGTTCGGCTTTCATGACTCCTGGGGCGTCTTTGAAGTTTGCGCCGAATTTCATTCCGCCTGTGACGAGGACTTTGCCGTCTGGGAGGACGACGCTGTTGTGGTAGACGCGAGGCCAGGACATGTCTGCTACGCGTTCGTTGGTTGCGGCTTGGAAGGCGTTGTTAATTGTGGTGATGTGTGCGGCGCGAGTGGATTCTGCGCCGTCGTAGTTTCTGCTGCCTCCGCAGGACAGGATCTTGCCGCTGTCGTACATTACGCTGGTGCCGCACATTTGGTGATCGGTGTTGGGGCGGGAGCCGGCTTGTTGGACTGAGCCACTGTTGGAGGTTCCGTACCTACTCAATGTTAGTTGTGTCTTGGTGATACTGTGTCTGTTCACTGAAAGGAAATTGTTACTCACCAATTCTGTCTAATGCTGGGTCCAGCTTGAAAGACACTGCCATTCTTCCAGCCATACAACCACGCATGGTTATCGCTGCGATACTGGCCTCCCGGATCGGCTGTGAGCATGGGCACGACGTCTGCATTATCGAGCCAGGTCCATGTGTTGGCCTTTGGATCATAGACTTCGCCATTCTTGCCGCCTTCTCCGCCAGACCAGGAGCCTCCGATAGTAAAGACACGACCGTCTGAGAGCGTAGTCGAGCTCTGGTATCCTCGAGCTTGATCCATGTTGGGTCCTCGTGTAAATGCGCCTGTTTCTGGGCTCCAGATACTGGTGACTTCGGCGTTTGAGCCCCCGGTGATCATGACACGTCCATCGGCAAGAGCACTGATTCCAGGACAGAACATATCATGCTGTGTGTTGGCAACCTCTCTCTGTGAAACGGCGCCTGTTTTGTAGTTGAAGTCGGCAAACTGAGTAAATCCGCCAGAACCCCCAAAAGTATCAAGGCCGTTGGAGGAGAAAAATAGCAGTCGAGACGATTCTGGGTATTCTGGTACTGCATAGGTCGCGACTGGGATCAATGGGAGTCGGATCAAGTCAGTCCAGCGACCTTGCGTTGCGGGATTGTAGTTCGTTACAACGTGAATAACATCGTATTGTCTATTCAAGTTCCAGACTTGCGTGGCCTCATCGACCGTGTCTTTAAGGTGGCAAAACTGATTGACCTTGTCGTAAACAGCTTTGGTACACCCGGAAGTGTTTCCGCAGCGTTGGGCGCACGCGGTTTGAGAAGTGACGCCGTTGATTCCCTGCGCGGTTGCGCCCCGGTAGTCCGTATCTGGACAGACTTGGTATCGTGTGCCACCTGAGGAAGTGTAGCTGCCGGTGGTGAATGGGCAATTGGCGATGACAGTTCCCTCTTTAAGATCGTTGTTGAGACGGATAACGTCGAAGCGTCCATCGGAGACCCAGTTCGCATTTGGGATGTTGTTCGCCTTGATATGACACACTCTGCCCTGGGAGTCCCAGACCGCGCGGGTGCATCTTCCATCAGCATTGCATCTCGCTGCGCAATCTTGAGCTGAGCCAATATTGTTGTGCATTGCTACACTGTTGCCCTGCACATCAGTGTCCGGGCATATTGCCCATTTAGCACCGGTGGAGCCTGTGTAGGATGTCTCTGCAGTGGGGCATCTGTCCAGGGCCAATGCCAGGCCCAGATTGAGGAGAACCGCGGAGAGCTTGAGAATGGTCGGCATAGCGCCTCTGTGCTTGTGGGTTCGATGACCCTACAACCCTAGTAAATGTGTTCGCGAGATGAAATAGAATGTTACGAGAGCCCAAATAGGAAAGAGAAATGAAAGAAGAGGATCATCAACGTCGTCGGCACATCCAAACCAGTTGCCAGGGCATGTGATGCTTATTATATATCTTCAGCGAACGAAGGCGCCTGTGTCTTCACTCCCGTAACGCCATGGCGCTCCTAATCTCATAGCAGCCGGCAGCCTCTCGGCTTTCGTATCGTGCCGACTGTACGAGTGCGCTGGCTAGTCAGGTCGACCTTCACCATCGGCCACGCTATCAGTGCCATCGCACGAGGAGGGCCCTTGGCGTCAGTACGGTCGACGTGGTCTGCAGACTAGGCGGCGGCAGACCGAATGCCGAACCAAGTGAAGAAACGCCCTTTGATCTTGATAGTGCGATCTTGTGCTATCACTGCCGCTTTAGGACGTGCCGCTGAACTTAACTCCGATGTGGAATCTCAAAGTTGCTTGGCTCCAAGCCATAGGAGCAAACTCTCCCATTTTAGGATGCTCGATTGGAGTGTCGGCCAGAAGCAACGATAAAATGACGGCTCGCCAACTTTGGTTTTTGCAGACCGGTCTTTGCCCCGCTGTGCGTGCTGAGAACACACCACGTGTGAGCGTTGGCCACGCGAGATCCAAGATGGAAGATGGATGAGGTCGGGGCGAGGTGAAAGGGAAGAAGGATATGGTGAGAAGGGGTGCGGCCTCACGTGGAATCTCTTGGCAAATGAAGGTCTCGGCCGTGTCTCGCGCCGCTGCCTTTCTGACTCTGTAGCAGCCGGTACCAACTCAAGCCACACGCCTCCGGCCAATTTTGTTCCTGCGCAGTGCCATCGATGAATACGAGAGTAACGGCAGACTCAACATGCAAAGCTCTGCAAGACTGCATCACTGAGATCGCGCTTGGGGAGAGAAGCCAATAGCAGAGTGAGAGAAGGATGCATGGCGGCTGCAATGCGCACAGCTAAAGTTGTTATTTACGGCATCATGCCCCGCGGAACGACAGTCGCCCACAGAGAACACCGCCTCGTCGCTTGTTCACGCCTTTGAACAGATAATCGCGATGGAAACGGCCCGATCTGAAGGACTATCCGCACGCAATCAAATCCAGGCCACCAGACTCAGATGCTCCAGGATGAGAGGCGACCGCAGAGGTAGACCGTGGGAACATCCAGAATATTTTGAGTTACGGCGAAAACGGCGGAAAGCTCGAGTGCCTCGAAGCACGCTCGATGGGCGTGAAGTAGTCGAGGTCGCAAAGAGCATGAAGAGGAGCAGCAATGGTGAGCATATCCTCGCAGTGCCGATCAGATCAGCTGTTCAGAAAGTTTTCGTGAAGCTGAACGGAGGGAGCATTCGCAGTGGTATCTTGCCGACTGGCTAGTACTTGGTAACGATCGTCCATATGCTGGTGTTGTGCTCTTTTACCTCCCTCTGCTCTCAGTAAGGCGTGAGCCAGCGTCACGTTGCAAACGGCGCATAAGGTGAGTGCAGTCGTGAGTTCTCCATGAAGTCGCCTGATGCCCAGCAACGATGTTGCAGAAACTATGATAGAAATTGCTCTGCGTCACCTCGCGCTTTAGATACGAACCATTCCAAAAGCGGGAATGAAGGTGAGATTCCAAGATGCAGACAAGGCGGGCGCCAAGCCTGGACGCAATTCGAGGAAGGCATCATCATGTCACAACAGGCAGTCGCTTTTTGTAGCGCTAATCTCGTGTGTTGCTTGGGAGGAGCGATCAGCAGACAGCAGGCTTCGTAACAGAATCAAACCATACCCCGCCAAGGCCGACACATCTCTTGAGTCTTGAGTCTGTCTTCGTTTTGTGTATTTGCATTAGCAACCCAGGATGCGATTGTCGCAACATCAGACTTATCGCCCTGTCTCTCGCCCGCTCTTACGTCAGGCTCTCGAGCGTCTAAAATGATGGACTACCTGGTGTTTGGACTGCCGACATTTGCTGACGTGCAAGAACGCAGAAAGGGTGAAGGGTTCACAAACAACACTCGCGATTCTTCGATTTCTGCCCATTGATCGATTTATCCCAATGCGCTTAGACGAATGCTGGTTGCACTTCAGGTCTCGATCACGAACTTTGCTGGCTTCTTACGCCCAACGAGGTCATCAAATGTGCTTCTCATCAAGCCGGGACAACCAAGGCCCCATCTCGCACTCGGGCAACCCGAGCAGAGCAGGCCATATTCCGCCGGTCAAAACCGCCGCAGGGAAAAGCTCTTCTACGCCGTGGATGATCGCGCAATATGACAGACCTAGCAGAGCATACGGTGAGACGTCTCCTTGTCGTGACCTCATCGCAAGAGAATGCAGCTGCTGCCTCGCGCGGCGTCAAGGCCTAGCCTCTGCTCACAGATTGCTGGACTGAGTCAACGAGCGATGTGCTGTCCAGGATCTGCTCACTGCCTAATTCCACGATCAGGATAGGGATGCAGGTCGGTGGCGCGAAGACGCTTCCGCCACACTTTGTGACTGTGATCTGTTTGTCGGTTTACATCGGATGTCGAGCACCATTCTTGGTTCAGTTCGGGAGCGGGAGAAGGATTTCACACTGAATAGAAGTCCTATGTAGCGACGGGAGGTCTGTGTCAGCTGGCATGAGGCGCGGCCAATATTTGGCTCATCCAGAGACTCCAGATGTCCCAGTTGGGTTCTGGTCACAGTAGGATGTCCTCGCTAGATGGCGGATGGCTTGGCCAGACCTTCGTGGCGTGGAGAGGTATCGCCGGGATGTACACGGTGGCTTGAAACAACTCACGGCGACTGCCAAGAGCATCGCGACCAGTCACACCGTCTGTCTTACGCAGACGCAGGCACTCGAGACATGGCATGAAGTCAGACTGAGGGCCAGGAGAAGCTTCGTCACGGTCGCCAGCCCAAGACGAGATTGCGTAGCAGCACGCACAGTGCGACGCGTCACGCCACTGCAGTCGGGCGCCCGCAGGCCTGCGGACGCGGATCGGTGTCTTCGTGAGACCGACCGCGACCGGGCATTCCAGCCGCTCGACTGATCAGCTGTTGCAGCAGCTGCGGTGCGACGCCCTCGGGCCACTGCAGCAGCACGAATGGCGTTCAGCGCAAGCAGCAGCGACGTCTTCCGGCGAGCACAGCGACGCAGGCACCTGGGAAGCGACGCGCCCAGACATGCGATGGCGCGCTCGTGGCGGCCACGACACGGTGTCCATAGGCCGAGATCGATCCCAAGTCCCTACAGAGGCGCAGCTCACTCGAAACATGGGTAGGCCTGGGTACCGTGGAATCTCGTTCAGGGTGTGCAGGACTCTTCGTGGCGTGTACCCTATAGCTCTCGCTTCGGTGCCGATCTTTCTGTTAAATGCCCTATGTCTATGTCTCTCGCCGCCAACGTTCAATCGACATAGCAACCCACTCACCAGTCAACCATCTCCAAACCATATCACATACCTTGGCCGTTCACACCAACATACACATCAATACGCCAGTCAAACCTCACAACATTGCGTCACTCTACTTCTCTTCTGTGTTTCGAGCTCTATATACTGTAGAGCATTATCAACCAAGACTCCATCGATCTCTTACCATGGCGGAGGTCCTATCGCCATCGATGTGGCCAGTGCAAGCAAGAACAACGACACGCAAGCAAAAGCAAAATTCCCTACTTTCAACACCAGTCCCATCCTGCGCATCAACAGAGTGGAAGTTCGAATACTACAAAATCACGTGGATGCTACGCGAACTCATCGCTCTCGAGCCACTGAACGGACCCCAAAAATGGAAACAAGATCTGCTCATTGAAGCCTTACGACTCTTGTACTCGATCGAGAACTCTACAGATCTGCCAGTCGTGAAGCGCGAAGACCACGTCAAGTGGACAGACGTCATGGTGCGAAGGATAATAGCAGAATCACTCTGGGAAGAAGACAGTACTGTTTCATTCTACGATTGTTGCGAGCATCTACGAACCGGACGAAGCAAAGCCGGCGCAGCGAGACTCTTTCAGCAGGCCAGAACAAGCTGGACAGCCATCACACAAACAGATATTGGAACCGAATTCAGCTTGGCTGCATGAGTGCGTTTGAGGGAGGAAGGCGTTGTGTTATCAAAAATTCCCCAGGAGGACAGGCAAAAATTTGGCGGCGGCTGCTTTACTATTCCCACAGTGGTGCATGATTCGCGAACATGTCACATACTTCGATTCTCATTAGCGCGTGCAGGTCCACGAACCAGTCGATCACGGAAAAATATTGAATACTTTGCATCACTTCTTGCTTCACATTGTATCAGGTTGATCATGTGTGGTTGTGCATGTGCTTCCTCAATCGCATGCCAACGTGATGCGAACCACGCAGTCCCCCACACTGTCAAGCACTTCGATGCACCGCATATCAGGACATGAACGAAGGCGCCAATCAAGGCGTCTGGGTTCGATGGCTGCATTGCACCTGGCAGTCGCCACGTCTCTTCTTTTTGGAAAGTCTGCTGGTCCCCTGCAGACTGCATTGCGTTGCAGCAAGCCAGCTCATGAGCGACCCACTCATCAGAGGACGACAGCCAATGTGCAGTACAATGCCAATGTTCGCGTACAGCGAACATGACGCAGCTGTTTGATATCCAGCTCCATCGCACGATGAAGCAGTTGGGAGATGCTCAGCCTTTTTTTCTGAAATCATCGATGTCTTTTCGATATGCACTAAAGACAAGGGCAGGTTTGATTTACCTTAGCTTCAGTCCAACGCTAGAAGATCTGCTCCACTACACGAGGTGCTGCATGCCATCGTGGCACCCGAACTTCAACTAAACCCTCCAAGGGTCCTTTCATCGAGCTTGTCGATGTGTCGATGCAGCGCCTGTGCTTCAAAGTTCGGAGAAAAGTTACAATGACGAAGGCGTGCCACAGCCACGCTTCGCAGACCCAGGATACTGGTACTCCAAATTTCCAACCCCAACACAACCCAACCCAACTCCCATCAAGTTTCATCAATCATCATCAAAATCTCAAATCAAAGCTTTCAAGAATTCCCTCTCTCCACCGCCTGCTTCTCACACCAACTCTTCAAATCACTCGTCCACAACTCAAACTTCTCTTGCAACGTACCTTGAAACAACCACTTAACAGTATACGCCAAAACACCTCCCATAATCTCCCACGTACGGACTTCACATTCCTCATTCTCTTTGCCCGCGATCGGGATAATTTCGTGAAAGCGCTCGCTTCTGAGACCTTTCGTCATCCAACCGCCGTGCGTTGCCCACGAGACGCGATAAACTTTATTGATATCGGCTTCGAAGCTGGGGTCTTGAAGCATTTCAGAATCCAAATAATCAGATGGCTGTGAGGGTGTCGAAATATCCGTGACGATGAGATTGGTTTCTGTGAATTTGGAGGGTTTGTTGGCGTCCATGATTACGTTGAAAATGAAAGCGGTGTTTTTGTGGAGGTGGGTGAGGTCGTTGGCTTCTTCGCCGTTGACTGTGTCTTGCTTTACGATTCGGCCGCTTGGAATCCAGGTGTTCCATGCTTTGTAGTTCTCAATGTGCAGCACTGTTTCGAGGACTTGTGATGCGGGCGCGGCGATTTCCCTGGACGAGTATACTTGGAATACTGCCTCTTTGCGAGGTACGACTTTGGTCGTCAGACCTGATGCCGGCGGCCAGGAGTCGGACGACATCGCTTGGACTTGTCTGGAGAAGTGCTGCACTCCGTACCGTTGGTCCGTAGTCGATTATGGGTGCGTTCGCGAGTGCAAGCACGTTGATGTGGTGCAATAGCGTGAATCGAGGCAAGCGGTGTAATTATGAAGATATCACTTTGCATAAATCTTGGCATGCAAGCCGTATCGAATCATCCCCCATATCTTCACTCTCGAGCAGAACAGCCTCGCTGAGTCGTCATCCTTCCATGGAAGGGCTTCAGACTACTACATCGGAATGCAACACAGTCAATTTAGTAAAAGCAATGCACAGTGATCGTTGCCGTGTGACTAGGTAACTACATGTCAAAATCGGCCGTTTCGCGTTCGTCTGTTACCTTCTGCTGCCGTACTCGAATGTTCGTATCAGTCTGTTGCTACACAATGCCGAAACCTCAATCAAATCCAAAGAGCGGAGATGCAGTTATGATAGTCCGAATGCCACAGCGCCTTCCCAACTGTAGACGATGTCCAAAATGAACGCCCGCCGAGATGTGATCAAGCCCTCGTTTTGGCCGTTATGTGTACGAGCGCATAGCGTCTAGATATCCGGCACCACCCTTGAGGTCGCGGTCGAAAGTCTCCGCCACGTCTAATACTCGCTTGATATGGCCCATGGTCAATTTCTGCCCCTCGTTAATAGCCAATGCTTGCGCTGTGCGAGCCATGTTCTTGATCTGTCGACCATTGAGACGATGTCTGGACAGAGCCACGAAGTCCTCTTCGCTGAATTTGTCGACTCCAACGACGTCCTTGGTGTCGTTCTGCTCATTGAGTTCGCCTTGCTTGCGGACACGCTCAATGAAATTCTTCCAAATCTCCTTGCGGGCCTTTGGCGTCAGCTCATCATATCGCAAAGCGACATGAATACGGGACTGGAAAGCATCGTCGAAAGTCTCCACTCTGTTGGTCGTGAGGAAGAGAATGCCTTGGAAGTATTCAAGCAAGCGCAAGAAGATCGAGACCAGCGCGTTGCGGTGTATGTCGTGCACCTCTCGTTTCTCCAAGAATACATCTGCCTCATCAAGCAGTAGCAGAGCGCCCCAAGAGTGGGCAATATCCAAAATCTTCTGCAGCTCCTGCTCAAGTCGGGCGGGATCAGTGCCAAGTTCTCCGGCTGAGACAATGTACAGTGGGGACCGCAATGCCTCGCTCACAGATTCAGCTGTCAATGTCTTTCCAGTTCCTGGTGGGCCATGCAAGACGAATACCAGACCTTTGCCCTTGCCTTGAATCACGTCGTCAATGGCCTGGGCAGGGTGGAACTTGTGGCTCTCAACCAACGCACGGACAGTGCTCTTCTTGTCGTTGGGCAGAACCAGGGAGTCGTAGGCATCATCGTTCCAAACAATGTCTTCAACACCGGAGAGTGAAAATTCGAGCCACAGCTTCTCCGAGAAGGCGAACCCAAGCACTACGGGTGACGTCAACAGCAGTTGCTCTTCAGTGTAAGTGCGCTTGTCCAAGGTCTCGATCTGCTGAGATCGAATAGGCTCGCCATCTTCGTCAACTTCAACAGCGACATAATGAGGTTCGCCCTGGGCATCTTCCACCCACTTGTACTTGAATTTGGATTTGTGGTTGTTACCGCCGCCGAACTCATCATCCTCCAGCTTGTCATCCGCGCCGGGTGCATCGTCGTCGCCTGGGTCGCTGCAACACGAGCAGTCGTCATCCTCGGAGTCGCTGAAAAGGTCGTCCGATTCTTTGGGCTTAATGATGGAGATCGGGTAGTTTGCGTTCACGCGGCGGAAGGTGGCCGGGTCCACAATAATTCTGCCTGAGATGTTGATCTTGAGTATCGCCTTCTTCTTCTTCATGAATGCGAGACCTTTGTGGGACCGGTATTGCATTCCCTCCATGTTGACAAACTTCTCACCGCGGGCGATGATCTGCTTTCTGATACCCTCGGGATCGCGGTGGTATTTGAGCGGATATGCAGCCAGGCTGGTGATTTTGCGTGGCCCCTTGAAAGATTCGATGTCGACCTCAAAGTCACCAAATCCGAAGCTCTTGCCATCGTATTCCATGTACTTTCCTTCGATGCAATACCATTCCCCCTTGGCAATTGTGGCGTATTTCATTGCCCAGTCGGCCTTAAAACAGCGAGGGTGCTCCCACGCGCCGTAGCAAGAGGTGATGGCGATGTCATTGGGCGTGAACAGCGCCCAGAGGAGGTCGAATGTGATATTGCCGGCAGCCAGTAATGGATACAGCGTCTTCTTGGTTTCGGCGTAATCATCGTCGATAAATTGGACGAGTGTTCTACACACAGCCTTCTGCTGTTCCAGCTTCTTGACCACCTTCTTCTTGCGCTCAGTCTTGATCTTGTTCTTTAGCGTCTTTCTGTAGTACGTTCGCAGGTCTTCGAGGTACAAGAAGAGCAGGTTCGGGTCGATCGTGGGCTCCTCGGCTTCGAGACTCACACTCTTGCAATCTTTCATGACAACCGCCAGAACAGCCCGGAGGGCTTTCGACTTGATGTCGATGACGGTGCTCTGGTACTTGTTCTCCCAATCAAATCGTCTTCGCACCAGGAAAGCATACTCTGTAAACTCGCCCTCCTCTTCTTCCGCGCTCTCCTTCAGCTTGTAGTTGTGTATGGTGCTGTCCCAAAGCTGATCAACACGTTTGTAGTCCAAGCCATCTGCTTTCTTGCTCTTACGCTTCGTACTTGACGTTGATTTGATACTCGCACGTCGCTTCTTAAGCGCGCTCTTCTTCGGGTTGGTCTTCATTTCGTCAATCTTCGCACTGAGCTCTTGCAGCTGAAGCTGTAGGGCGGCCATATCGTCCTCGCCATCGCTTCCGGCCTCTTCGGTCTCGGTGTCCGCGGCCTTCTTTGCTTTCTTGGTCTTCTTTCGCCGGCGGGCAGACTCGTCCTCGGAGGAGGAAGAGCTCTCCTGCAGAAGTCAGTGTCAAACCGTTGGCTACCACGTACTGCCACACATACCTCGCTCTCAGACTCTTCGCTATCACTCTCCGACTCCTGCTTCTTAGTCTTACTCTTCCGCCGCCTCTTGCTCGCCTTCTTCGCTTTCGATTTCGCCGACTTCTTCTTCCGCTGCTCCTCTTCTGATGAGCTGTCGGAGCTGTCGTCCGAGGCCGATTCGTCGTCGGAGTCGCTGTCAGAGCTAGAATCGTCGCGAGAGGACTTCTTCTGGGAAGACTTCTTTCTCTTCGCCTTGGATCGTTTCTTGTGCTTCGGCCTAACGCACTTGGCCTTCTTCTTCGCAGCAGCAGCCTTCACCGGATCGTCGGCGACCTGCTTGGCGGCGGGCTCATCGGTTTCCTGGCGCTCTGAGGCGGCGGCGGCGTCATCTTTTGAGACGTCGTCCATGTTGCCGCCACTGACAGCAGTTCGCAGGGCGGTGATCGGCGGTGCAGTGGTTCGCTGGGGCGAGTCAGAAGGCGTTGAGGCGGGCGTGTCCAGCGGGGATTCGCGTACAGAAGGAGTGGAGGTGGGCGGATGAAATGACGTGTCAGTAGCTAGCTGATTGCTCATGAATGCAAGTGAACTGTCTCGAACATGCGAGGCGGGTAGCAATAGTTTGTGGAGCGGTGAAGACGGGAGGGAGAGCGGGGGGGAAGAGGAGCTTCTTCTGCTGGGCGCTGTGTGCGGCGCTGGGACGAGGACGTGGTGGTGGCAGAGTGGGCAGAGGAAGCGGTCGGTGTGCCATCAGCACCTGCCGGCATTGTCTTATAAGTACCGTGAGTGTGGCGCCAGGCAGGCAGGCAGCGGGCTCACTGGGCGACCATCCAGCGCTCAGTCGAGGACAGCAACGCGCGGGTCCAGCTGCGGCGGTGATGGTATCGAGATCACTCGGCCAAAGTGAGGCTGTTGACGCGAGAGACCGCCTTCCACGCGCCCTCAGAGCTGGGATACGGCCGGGGGTAGGCGGCTGGCAGGCAGTAGCGCGCTGCTCTCCATGTCTCGCGGACCCATGTCTGTGGATCACAGACGCCACCCGCATGCAGGTCGCGCTCCCGCCGTGCAGCCGATCGCGAGTGCGTTCGTTCTCTTTCGACCGTTGTCGTGTTGCAGCAGTCGCTGCGCGCATCGTTGCCGCACTCGCCGTCAGCCTCAGCTAGGCTTGTCCGAGGTGCTGCGGTGCCCGCATGAAGCTACGCCAACGTGAGCGGACAGGCCGATCGAACGTGGCATGCAGCGAGCCAGTGGCCGTGGAGCAGTCGTTCATGAGGCTCAGCATGGTCCCCATTTCCGGGCCACAAGGCCGCCGCCGGGGGCCTGGGAACAAGTGTGTCACTGTCCGATGCATCCTCAGCCGTTGGCCCTAGAACGAGTGACTCTACTGGAGATGGGGGTTCCTGCCTGCGAAGGATCACTGGTCTGGACGAGCTAGGAGCACTGCTCTAGCGCGATGCAGACACCGGTGACGGGCCATGGCGCCAGGCAGCGCAGCGCAGTCGATGGGAGAACGTCGTGTCTCGCTCGGCCGCTTGAAGGTTGGCGGTCGACATGGCAGGCAGACTGCAGAGCAATATAGAGGAATGATGGCAGCGAAAAGTGCAAAATTGGGGCAGGCTGGGATAGGCATAGCTCCGGTAGTTGCTCGAGTGACATGGCGAGAGGCCGAAAAGTCGTGGGCGCTGGGCTGGGCAGTGGAGCGGGCGTGGAAATAAGAAAGACGACGACGCGTTCCGACGTTCTGCCAGCTGACGCAGAGCGGGGATGGCCAAGTGCATATCATGTCTGCGAACGCAGCTGGGTCCGAGGGGAACAGCAGAGGGATGACTGCTGCTTTTGTGCAGCGCAAAGGCACGGCAGCCACGACTTTGTGCTGAGGCAGATGGCCAGCGAAAGCATCGTCCTTATCGCGGAGCCCGGATCGACGCCGATCCAGAGTTTGGCAGAGGGCAGTGGTGGGACAGCATCATCGTCGTGCAGTAGAGACTGGAGCCACCATCACCTGCCTGTCGCGCTGAACGGCCTCGATGCACTCCCCCGGCCGGCGAGCTGCCTGACCACTGCCACTCCTGCGCCGGCCGATGCTGCGGTGCGCCGACGATTAGGCCATCATGGACGGCTCGCAGTACTCCAAGCCCAGGGATGTCGCGGCCGGTCCTTCGAAGCACGCCCGGCCCGCCCATCACGACGCGCTGGCGGCGAAGCGCAGTCGACCGTGCGATGCGTGCCGTCGCAGGAAGTCCAAGTGCGTGACCGAGGACGGCAGCTCCATCTGCGTCCTCTGCAGATTCCACGGCCAGGCCTGCACCTACATTGAAGCACCCCAGCCGCGCAAGCGCAACATCCAGGCTCAGGCGCAGGCTTTGAGCGCCACCGCCAGCACCGTCTCCACCGCCTCGCAGGTGCCATTGAAGCGAAAGCGGACCTTGCATCTGAAGCCCGGCACCGGCGTCGAGGAGTACGACACGCTGCCGGGCAGCCTGTTGACGTGCACCTTGGGCTTGCAGAACCGCCATCACAGCGAATACGTCGGCCTCAATGCCGTGCCAGACGTGTACAGTAGCCATGCAGTCGACTCCACGGCAACCACGAGCGATGGGAAGCAGAAGCAAGACTACATCCGCTTCGTCCACCCGTCTCACGCCTTCCGTATCATTCCGGATGAACAAACGGAAGGCTACGAGCAAGAACGGACTGTCGTCGACGAGATCGAAGCCCTCGCCAACGGTCATGGCAAGAAGCTTGTCGAACTCTTCTTCCGCGTCGTTCATCCGAGCTTCCCTATCATCCACAAGGACGTCTATCTGGAAAAGTATGCACGATCATATCGCGAATTTTCGCCACCCTTACTTGCGGCAGTATACCTGCTCGCTTCCAGCTACTGGGCCTACGATGAGCAACTGGCAAGGTGTCGCATGATCGATACAGCAGCGTTGCAAGCTCTGGCTTTCAGCTCTCTCCAAAACACCATGCGAAGGCCAAAGCTCTCTACGATACAAGCTGGCCTGTTGCTATCGCAGTGGCAAAAAGCGTGTAAGTGAATTCCTTTCCATGCTTTTAAGTTCGCATCTTCTAGTCAACTACAACGCACTCCTGTCTCGGCGATGTACATGTGAGGAGCGAGAGCGCTAGCGACTGCAGTAGGAACGCGAGCTGACGTCGTGGCTTGTAGTCATGGGAGCATCAAACGACAACCGTGATCGATTGACAGTACAGCTTGTGAACATTGCGCACGGACTCGGCCTGCACCTCGATTGCTCGCACTGGGAGCTACCGGATTGGGAGATAGGTCTGAGGAGACGCATCGGGTGGGCATTATTCATCCAGGATAAGTGGACTTCCCTACTTGAGAGCCGGCCTTCTCTGATCAGCATGGACGACTGGGAGGTCGAAGACTTGTCTGAGATGGACTTTCCTGAAAACGTCGAAGATGACCAAGAAGGGAGTGGCGAGGTCGAACGAGGCCGTCTCGTCTTCACGTACATGGCGCACCTCTCTGTCGTTCTGGGAGAGATCCTGAGAAGCATCTTCTCGGCACGTGCGAGGCGAATGCTTGGAGGCGCTGCAGATCCTCTGGCCGTACTGCTTGAATGGATGAAGCCGCTGCAAATAAGTCTAAAGGACTGGTTCGTTACACTTCCCGAAACGCTCAAAATGGACACTGCGGCATCCATGAAACTTTCGTCGGTGGGCTACTTACGATTAGCCTATCTCACAGTTGAGGTCTGCCTTCACAAAAAGCTTCTTCGAACGTTGAACGAGACAGCCCGCCCGGACCCTACCATAGCACAAGTCTGTCGAGCTGCCGCAACGGAAAGGTTCAGTAATGGCACAGACTTCGTACAAAGACTGCAAGCGCAGCATTTGCACTCGTTCTGGTACTTCCCATCAGCGAAATGTTGCGCGTTGATACACGCCTTGGGTCAGACACTATCGTTCACAAGTTTCAGCGATGACGAGAGGGGATTGTACGAGCGGAAGCTAAAGGAGTACAAATGGAATCTCAAAGTCAACTCCGAAGCTGGAGCGAGCTTCATGAAGCAGGCCCTGGCACTAATCAACCAGTCGGTCCGCGTGGTCAGTCAAGCAGGTGATGGAAGCTCGGCTACAACAAGTCCCACTCCCGCGCTCTACGTTCCTGGCCATGATTCTCGTACGCCGGAACAGCCCCCACCTAAACACCAATGGATTCCCCACCACCCGCAACCGGTTCCGAACGGTGGCATGGTGTACGACAGCTATCACGATTACAGCATACACCATGATGCATTCTCTGACCCTAATACCGTATTCGCCCCTTTCCCGACTGAGATGGAAGGCGCGTGGATTCATGATTTGAGATGAGGAGCTGCGAGTGCAAGTTGTGCATATGAAAGACTCGGCACATATCCAAGGCTGCCGTGCAATGAACAGAGGTCTTGACTGGATGGAAACAGCGGCAAGCCAAATAGGATACAGTATGCTGGATGATGTAGTCCGCGTCACTGCGATTGCCGGATTCAAAGCTCTATCGCCGGGCTTGCGCTCGAACGGCGCGCTTGCTCAATGACCCGATGGCAACTGAGCTCTACCAAACAGCTGGATGGCGACAGTAATTCTGGAAATTAGAGCACGATTGATCTATCGCTAAGAGCACAGTGCCCCGAATGATTGAGTCTCGCATCGATCCACGATGCTCTGAGCGTAACACTAGGCGGAACGAGTACTCGCACAGATGCCAACTCGATCTACTCCTGGAGCAGGAGTAGTCGCGCATTTTTACGTAGCCTTTGGCTCCTGCGAGCCGAGCGATTGGTCACAGACCAAAGTCATTGCTGGTATTTGGAAATGCAGCTGCGGAAACCTGATTCTTCAACCGCTTTACCACCGTCACCAACTGAGCCATACCCATTACGGGTAGTATACAACGACGCTGGGGGCCTCCCTCTGGTTTCTGCAATTGTCCGCGGACGAAGGGATCTGCACTTAGCACGTGGATATGCTTGTTGCCGATTGAGTTCAGATCCACGTGTGATACACCCAATCAGCTTCACACAATGGGAGCCTAGTGTTTGACCAAGATCTAGCCCAGTCCAGACTCTTGCCCAGTCAAGCTGGTCTTCCGCCAGCACAGCGAGCAGCTGGCACGGAAGCTTAGGACAACCTCGACACCACTCCCTTTCGCGCAGATTGTGGGTAGCTTGACCCGACAAACGCACGCTACCGTCTGTCAGTGTCGCCGCTAGCATCGTGTCCCGCAAAATGGCACGCGTTCGCTATAGCCATTCAACTTTGAAGGATTCTGGCCTCACGTAGAACAAATTATTCCCGCAATAGATCCCCAGGACCCCAGATTACCCCAGACTTGTGGTGCGGATCGCGGAGATGTTCAGCGAGCTCGCGGGCCAGAATACACGTGCAGCGGGACCGAGTATCACCAACGAGGGACGGTCTGTTCAGGAGGCTCTTGCCAGGAGTCTCAGCAAGTGTCATAAGATATAAGGTCGTCGGAGACGTGCTGGTTCAGGTAGAGCAAGCAAGGCTTCGATCCAACAATACCAATCAACATCTCATCGATCCCAGTCCGTTCTCATCACCACAGTCTTGCATTGTCACCGCATCTTTTCATCATGGCACACAACCCGTCCCCCGATTCAACATCTTCGCTCAATTACGACGACGTCCATCATGCCAAACATCATCAACAACACATTGAGAACCTGGAGAAGCTGAAGCCAACGCCTTCGCAGTTCGAGAAGGTGAGCATAATGGTGAATTGACACTTTTCATCAATCGGAAGGCTGACCAAGAGACGTAGCTCTATCTTTCGCCGGAGACTCCTGTTGCTGGCAACCTGCGCTGGACATTCGGAAACCCGACACCCATTGCCCTTGGTGGCTTCCTTCTCGCCAACACGCCAGCAGCTATCGATCTCATCGGATGGGGAGGAGCTGGCGGTGGTAATGGCAATGCTTCAGCAGGCACTGGTGCCTACTTCTTCCTGGGAGCAGTGCTACTTTACGCTGGCGGTATTGGTGAATGGATCTTGGTAAGATCGGCGTATACTCAATTGTTGCGGACGCGGAAGGCTGACGAATTGGCCAGGGCAACACATTCCCGGCAGTCGTGTTCTTCACTTTCGGAGGCTTCTGGGGAGCATTTGGTGAGTTTCCTCGAATTTGCTATGTGGAACATACTAACAATGGCAGGTGCAACACTTACTCCTTTCTTCAATGTCATCAATGGATATAACGACGACTCGCCTGCATTCTATCGCAGCTTCGCCATGTTCTTGATGTGGATGGCAGTCCTCTGTCTTCTCTACGCCATTGCCGCCATCCGAACAAACATCTGCCTCGTCGCAATCCTCCTTTGCTTCGTGGTCACTTTCCCGTGCCTGACAGCATCGTACGTCTCTTTCAACCGATCGCTCTTGACGGACTTCGCTGACAATTGACAGGTACTTCTACGCTGCAGATGGCCTCGTGGCTCTCAGCAACACCACCCGAATCGCCGGTGGTTACTTCTCCTTCATCGCGAGCATCATCGCTTGGTACCTCTGGTTCTCCATGGTCTTGGAGTCTGTCGATTTCCCGATCGCTCTTCCCGTCGGAGACTTGACCAAGTATGTGAAAGGCAGGAGCGAGAAACTCAAGAGTGCAGCAGAGATGGCGTGAGGGGAAGGTATGATCTGTATACATGTACATTATGATTGACGAGAATACGAGCACATCTGCAGTGGCACCGCAAGCATGACTTCGTTGAGGACACGTATGTCGGTGCACATGCACGTATATTGACGTGGCCAACTTTGATCAGCGACCCTAGGGGACGTGGGCCAAGAAGACGCCCCCTCTCGAGGCCTTGCATTTTGCAACGTATGCTACTTTTCAAAGACGTGCTCATGTCGTGGAGATCGCTGTTACTGGCCTAGATTCGGACGTTCCGCCCACTGGAAGAGGCAATTCCTACTTGGCGCATGTTCGATGTGAGTTTCCTAGCAATCCTGGTGGCTTGTCGAAGCTCAAAGCGAGCTTTCCGACCCGACTCTCGCGATGGAGGCGGCTTTGGATCCGGCGGAGGTGCAGCACTCGCCTTCTCGCAACAAGAAATCACGAAAAGAATAAGTACAACAGCTTCTGCGTTCACACTGACACATTCTACAAACACTCCATCCATTTGTTTACGGAAACACTTCGTCGGTTGCCTTGACGTCACACTGCTGGAACTTTGCAAGACCTCCACCGAACTGCAACTTGAACACTCTTCCATCTTCGCCCGCAAGCTTTGCTGCGCGATAACAACATGGCAGAAACACAGAAACGACTACGCGTTGGTGTCATTGGTGCTGGCGAAGTTGCCCAAGTCATCCACCTTCCCGTTCTAGGTCTTCTCAGCCATCTTTATACCACAACCGCCGTTTGTGATATCTCGAAAAAGGTAAAACAAATTTCGCAGATCATCGCAGGCAATATCAGTGCTAATTCCTTAAACAGACCGCCGAACACTGTGCTGCCAAATTCCATATACCTCTGGCAACAAGCGACCCTAACGACATCTTTAAGAGCTCAGACATCGACGTCGTGTTCATACTCACTAGCGACGAATTTCACGAACCATATACAATCGCAGCCCTCGAAGCCGGCAAACATGTCATGATCGAGAAGCCCTTCACCCTCTCCGTGCAAAGCGCCGATCGTGTCATCGCCGCCCAAGCCAAATCCAACGGCCTCGTCGTCTTCATCGGCTACATGAGACGCTACGCCAAATCCTTCACTCAGACCTTCAAACGCGAAGTCGAATCAATCCCAAGAATCCACTACGCCCGAGTCCGCGACTTCCCAGGCCCGAATCCGCTCTTCGTCTCTCAAAGTGGTGCCTTCGCCGTTAGGCACGTAGACGACATTCCCTCTTCTGCTGCAGAAGATCGAGATAACCGTCTCAATGCTCTCTACAAAGAAGTCTTCCCCGGCGACCAACCCATCACAGAACAGGGCATCAAACTCTGTCGATTCCTCGGAACGCTCGGCTCACATGATCTTTCCCTCATGCGTGAAGTTCTAGGCTCCCCATCAGAAGTCTTAGCCGTTACAGCCAACGATCCAGTTTACACGGCCATGTTCACATTCCACAACACCAAATCCCCAGGCAAAGAGCCCTTTACCGTGACCTACGAATCCGGCTGGGATGAAGTACCAGATTTCGATGCACATCTTGCGGTATATGGAGAGAAGAAGAGAGTCTGGATTCAGTACGATTCTCCATTTGTCAAGGGATTGGCGATCAAGGTCGTTGTGCAAGAAAAGAATTCCGAAGGAGAGATTGAGACGAGAGAGATGTTGGGCTCGTATGAGGATGCTTATACGGTGGAGTTGCAGGAATTGTACGAGTGTATTGTGAATGGGAAGAAGGTCAAGACGTCAGCGGAGGATGCGAGGGAGGATTTGAGATTGTATGATGAAATGTATAAGAAGTGGGCTGCTGGCCAGGCTGCCGCGTAGGATGGAAGTACGTCGTAATGTTGAGACGCGCTTGATCAAGACTGGAGGAGCTGAAACTGGGACGAAGAGCAGAAACTATGTCTGCAGTCAATCAGTTGATCAACTGCACAAAAAGTACATATGATAAATTTTGTCCGGTTATGTCCCTATCTTAAATCGCTCTGTGGCGCTAATTTCAACACAAGAATCTCGCTCTCTCTCATCCTTTCTAATGTATCCTTGGAAATGCGTGCAAAAGGCAATCAACGCTTTTGTGAAAGGTTGTGATTAGTAGATAGCACACATTAGATCCGTTGTATGACGTGGGTATCATCAGATGTTTGGCCATCCCAATGGCCGTTGGCGCTAACATGAAATGCTGGACGCTGCAGTAGAAGTCGAACAATATAAGGAAATCCATGCCTGAAAGGCAATTTGGTGCACAGTGGTTTCGTCGCTGCTTCCGTGGTCGTCTCGACGAATTGTTTCGGAAAAGGGTAAAAGTGAAGTCCAGAGAATGTTGGCCTGGTGGGCGAAAGTTATCACTTTACAGTGATCACAACAAGGGCAACCTGTTACATGTCAGCGGTCGCTTGAAACATCTCACAACAATAGGGCTTACCACAGCCCCGATCACGAGCAATCCAATGACGCTCATGATTCGATTCAGCATCCTCCACCATTTGGCTTTGCGATATGTCCGCTCGTCTCTCCATCTTTGCTCCGCATCGCCCGCTTCATGACGCATCATGGCCTGCTCTATATCTTCCTCGCTCCCAGGCAAAGCAGCACGATGTTTCTCCAATTCGGTCTCGCTCGGTGGCTGTTTCGGCAGAGGCAGCACAGCTGCCAACATCCAGAACAACGGCATGACAAAGCCTAGCGTGAACAACAATACCTGCCGATTGCATCGAGAGCGAATGAGCGTGTCAAGGCTCTCAGTAAAGCTAGGAGCTTGCCAGAAAGACAGACGGGTTTGAGACGTTCGTTTGCTGGGCGCCAGGTGCGGTTGCTGGCTGATCAGTGAGCCTCCAAATTCCGAGAGGCGATCCTTCGTCATCGGTCTTGGGAATTCCATCTGATCCCACTGGCCTTGTTTGCTGTACTTTCGGAGAGGTTTGTGGCGGGGTATGCGCTGAGGCGGCGAGCTGTCGGGGTCTTGCAACAATCCCCATCGCGGCTGACCAGATGGAAGGACCTCGAAATCGGCGCCGTGTTCAGGCTGTGCGGGATCTGCTAGAATGGGCATCGAGTCTGGTCGGTCGTCATTCGAAGGTCGAGATCGGTTTGTCTTGTTGCTCTTGTTACTCTTTTGGCTTCTGTGGCTCTTTCGAAGTTTGGATTTACGCGAAGCTTCATTAGGCCTCGTGCGAGGGCGGAAGATCGCAGGCAGGAAGTGGCTACTTGTCGGACTCACGTCGCCTTCTGTACTGTATGTCTGCCCTAGACGACTTGTTATACTGTGGTCCGTCCATGTGCTGTCGCCTCTTCGATGCTGTTGTGGTGCCGTTCGCGCTCGGTCTGAATTTGACAGGCTGCTCAGCGAGATCTTACTGGACAACTGCGCGTTACCACTGTAGAAGTTCCTTGCCCATACGGGGAAGATCCCGCCGCCCTGGCTGCTGATGTCGCTACCAACATAGCTGACTTCGCTTTGTCCGCGAGAATGGCCTGGAGTCGTGTTGCTTCGTCCCCGCAGAGAATAGCCAGATCTCTTCTGATGAAGCGAAGGCCGAGTCATCTCGGATAGCGTGTCGAATTGCTCGTCGCTGTCACGACTCTGGGGAACTGGGGGCATGGGAGGAAGCGGGCCATCGTACTTCCTCGTTCCCGCAGAATTACTCGGCCCTGCATTCTCCACGACTGTTGCGCTGTGTTGTGTCCGGAATAGTGGCTGCGGCACAGCGGACTCTTCTCGATAGATACCCAGTGTCATATCTCCCACATCCGTGCCTGTTCCATGCGTGGCCGGCGATGGCAAACTCGATGCGATCGAATCCACTGGAGCACTGCGACGCCGCGACCCATCGAAGGTCATGGAAAGCGGCGTCTGCTGGCCGGACGCTATTGTCAACACCCCGCTGCCAGCAGACCAGTAGCTGAAATGGTGACTACCCGCCCTGCCATCGCTCTCGCTCGCGATGGTGCTCAGGTGGTTGCTGAATGGGCGTCTCGGGTAGGGTAGCGTATCGATATCCTCCTCTGCGTCCATTGTGTCATTTGAACCACACTGTGCTGTCCGTGTCCGATCCTCGCTCGCTTGCGAAGCTGCCTGCGAGGCCAGAGATATCGACGCAGGCTTGTGTCGCACTCGTCGCCTAGGTATGTACAGTGGCGGAGGGGTGCCGCCGTTGTCGAAAGATGCCCACGAGCTGTGGCTCGCCAAACGCGCACCAGGAGGCTGAACGCTGTATAGCTCGAGCCGCGAATTGATCGAATCGATCGAGCTCGCTGGATGCAGTAGG
The DNA here is from genome assembly GCF_019650295.1 of Cercospora kikuchii. Taxonomy (NCBI): domain Eukaryota; kingdom Fungi; phylum Ascomycota; class Dothideomycetes; order Mycosphaerellales; family Mycosphaerellaceae; genus Cercospora; species Cercospora kikuchii. The sequence goes on from NW_025408587.1 coordinate 792,844, forward strand.
CGTGGCCGCGAGACCGAGTGGCGGACCACGCTGCCCACACTGGGGCTGTACGCGACGAAATTGGGCGATGACGAGTGCGACCGAGGAGCCTCAGAGATCGAAGCCGGCTCCGAATCATACACTCGCACAACGGGAGATGAAGTTACGTCTTGAAGGTTAGGATTGCTTGGTAAAGTATGTATCGACCCTGTCGAATATGCTCTTCTCCAAGTCCGTGGTAACGATGTGGGCGAGTCCGAGTCGCTAGGAGATTCGGAGGGCGGTGCAGAGGGTCGTGAGGCTGCAACAGAGGCGTCCTGTAACGTCTCCGACCCTGGTCCCGGCTCGACCGGCGAGGATGTAGACGTCTCAGACTGCGGGACAGCGCGAATGGTCGTGCTCAAGTCTGGAGATGCTTCCTGCAGCGTCTGCAGCGACAACCTGCCCGAGGCATCGGCGTGCGCGCGAGCTTGATTCTCGTGCTCGTGCGGCGTGGGAGTTCCACGAAGAGTGGTGACCTGGCTGGAGCGATGACTTCGCGAGCTTTTGCTCCCCAAGGCAATTTCGCTACTGCTCTGCAATGTGGAACATTGCGAGAACCATCCTGAGGATGTGCTTCGGCGGTGGCCATCTGAGCTGGCAAGCGTGAGCTGCGACGATTCGGAATACAGGGTTGTCGACGGTGCTCGATCCTGTTCTTGATCTGTTCCCGACACCTCATTTGCTGAGGTGTGTGCTTCTGAAACATGCGAGACCCGGCCTGAATCCGGAAATCCTTGTTCTGAGTCGCTAGCTCGCGTCAAGCGAGGTATGGCGCCTGTCTCTTCCGCCGCCGCCGCCCGCTGTGAATGCGTTGCAGGATCTTCTTGGCCGTCATCGTCACCGCTGTATTGTGCATCTCCGTCGGCGGAGTCTGGCGAGGTGTAGAGTGCTGGTTCTGAGGTCGAGACCGAAGGCTGCACCAAGCGAACCGTCGGCTTGTCGGGAACGGAAGTGGAGCTCGGGTTCTGGCTTTGGCGCCTCAGCTTGAGCTCGTTTGCGCTGTTCGCCGCTCTCTTGTCGCCGTGCGCGTCGCGGAGGTTGGTGAGATCGCGTTGGGAAGCAAACAACCCTCCGCCCCTCGCGTCTCTGGACTTCCGCTTGGCCAATCGCTCGTAGAGTTCTTTGCGTTCCCTCACCCGGCCGCCGGACGACATGGGCGTGATTATGGAATTATTACTGTGTTAGAGAGCGAGAGTGGGTAGGGATCGTGGGCGTTGGCATAATCAAAAGAGTGACAGGCGCGAGAGCAGATATGCTCTGCGCAACCGAAAGACGCCTCGCTCAAGCTCGCTCGCGATCCAGCGTGAAGTGTGCGCAGTGGGCGGTTGTTGAAGTATGTACAGCTTCAGGAGTCGCCGAAGCGGTCTGGTCGTCCGTTGCCAGCCAATGCAATTGTCCGTGTATGCAGGCTGCACGAAGAACGGGTCCCACCAACGGCGTGGTTTATCCTGGTCGCGCAGGCGCTCGTGGAGTGGCCGGGGTCGTGAAGACAGAGAGAGTGCGGCAGTGGAACCAACATGGAACAGGAAGAACAGCGAAGAGAGAGATTCGGGCGAGATACACTCACAAAGTCAAGCCCGCTGACCACGATACCGCCGTTAACAGTCTTGCGGCTTTCGCAATCGATAGGCAGGGATGCCACGAACCATGATGGAAATTGAAGCTGGCCATTTTGACGCGATCACGCGGAAATGACACGCCAGCTAGCAGCATCGTCTATGCCGCCGCCCATCGACCAATCAGCCACGCGCCGTGCCGACTTCACTGTCGCGCTGCGCTGCGCGTCCAGAAGCTCCCGGTGGAGAGTCCGCGCGCTGAGTCGTGCCGTGAACACTCCCAGCGTGTGTCGAAACCTCGAATTGTGAAGCTGAAGATGGAAGTCGCCCAAAGGGGATCCCCGGGCGACACCGTGGTTGTTCTCAGCAATGCAGTAAGACCCCAGCACTCCAGAATGCTCGAGTGATACAAGTGCGAGCCGCTCCCGAGTGTGGTTCGCGGTCTGCCGTTCTCTCATGTCATGCATACGTCGGCAGACACACGGTGGCAGTCAGTACCACGGCTCCCGAAACGTTTCTCCAGCTTGCATGAGCCATGTGTGATTGCGACAGTCCCGCCGTCCGTGGTTCGCGACGGCCGATCATGCTCTCGAAGCAGCTCTTCAGGAGCTCGCGTCGCGGTTCCTCGCGCTGTGCGCTTATGCAAGCTCTTAACCTTAAGTGACGACTGTCAATTTCCTGCATCCCTATCCTGCACTTCTAGTGCACTGCCAGCTCATACTTGCAGCGGTGGGCGCTGCTGCAGTAGTGGGCGCAGCAGCAGCAGTAGCAGTATCGGCTGACGCAGCGGTTGCCGAGACTGGACGAAAGACGTTGCGATTAGAGATGAAAGCCGGTGGAGGCCACCATCACACTGCGCAAAACCAGGGACCTCTGAACAGCAAGACCAGCAAACCACCACCCGCAAGATGCCTCCTCCACCGACGAAAGTGGGCAAGGCCTTGCAAGGCGGCTACCATCTGCTCGGGCGCATGAAAGACTACTATTTCGGGCCACACGGCAAGTCGATACACCCCTGCTTGCAGAACAATATCAAGTTTCTGCATTTGACTTTCCATGCCTTGGCACCACCCACTCTTCACTCGATCATCAACTAACATGCCCTGGTTTACAGAAGCGCCGCCTGCGATCTCCGAGCGAACAGCCCTGCTCTGTGGCTTGCTCTTTACTGCAATCTTCATCGCGCCATTCTACCTCAGCCCGACACTTCGCGCCACACCACTAGCCTCACGAGATGCCCCTGCTGTCATCAAAGCACGAATTCGGGCAGTTGGCCTGACTTGTATCGCCTCAACCGTTATTGCCGTCTACATTCTGGTGTCTCGGGGCCATGCAACACCACGAGACGTCCTCCGCCTGCTTGGTGTCTGGCCGGTAGATTTTCTCGATTGCGCCAGGACACTAGCGTTGCTGTCGGTTCTCTTCATAGGGCCCTTGTACGAAACCATCCTCGTCGATGCTGGATGGAGACTATGGAACCTCGCGACCTTCAAAGAGAAGTTCTTCACCGATTTGCGAGGCCTTAGGAACAATGTCGTGGCGCCATGGGCTGAAGAATGGGTGTTCAGATCGCTGGTCATATCACTGTACCTTCTGGCTAAAGTGTCGCCGCAACGAATTATATTCACGACACCTCTCATCTTCGGAGCGGCTCATGTTCATCACCTGATCGAGTTCGTCCGAAATGGCAATGCACCATTGGGACAAGTCATCCTGATAGGACTTGTGCGCAGTCTCTTCCAACTGACATATACAACGATCTTCGGCTTCTTTGTTGCGTTCGTGTACCTGCGCACCGGCAACGTCTTCGCAGCAGTCACGGCGCATACCTTCTGCAATTTTATGGGATTCCCAAGAATGATGGGTAGAGTGGGACAAGTGGAATACGAGGGGTACGAAGTGACACCCGATGTTGCGCAGGGAAAGCGGGATGATGGTGCGAATGAGGTGAAGTTGTCGAGCATTTACCAGCCGCAGAATGTGCGCAACATTGGGATACAGTGGACAATAGTCTACTACATGCTACTCGTCGCGGGCTCGTATGGCTTCTATAAGCTGCTGTGGCAGTTGACGGAAAGTGCAAACGCTCTAGCCTCGATATAACAAGCGAATTCATCTGTTACCCCTCGGCCATGCCGTTTGGGGGAGGAGCTGTGTTTCAATCTTTCCCACTGTCAACATGTGACCACTTGACTGGGTAGTAGAACCTTGAAGCTCGTTCGTAGACTATACGTCGTCCTCGTTGCCACTGCCGTCTCGCCTGTGGAGTTCTCAGTCAGCATGCTCACTGCGACTGCCAGATGAAGGTCGTTCTTGCTAGGGACTGATATGAAACTTACGGTATGTACTGAACGCCGGCGTTCTCTGCAGCCGCGACGTACTCTTCTGGCAGCTGTCGCAAGTGTCAGTACGACCCCTAGCCGACACGCATCCGGACCTTGCAAGCTTGCAACTCTTCGATTTCATGTGAATGGTCGACGGCAATATGCCCCACGAGCTGCATCGCAAGTTCAAACGACTTACCACTCCGTTCACTTTCGTCGCATATACGCCTGGCACATATCCCGAAATGCGCAGCCACCTGCTAACCCAGCCCGTGTTGGTGTCATTCACTGTCACCAGGCCCTCTACCGAAAGCAGTCAGTGACAGGTATCGTAATGTCTGAGACAAAGTTCTTCGCGAATTGAAGATGCCTTGTAGCGACCAATCTTACCCATGACCTCGCTTGTGCAGTCGCCAATCGTGTCGCTGCTGTTCTTCATCTCCAGGAAATCTTCGCAGTTGGGACAGCCGGATCTGCTCCACTTGGAGTAGGTCTGCACGAACGCGCAGACCAGGCAAGCGCGTAGCCCGCGAGGGACGCCAGACATTTCGAATTCAGCCGGCCGTATAGAATTCTGGTTCCTTGTAAAGTTCGGGTTTTATAGTCGCCTGATGGTATAGATCCTGTTTCGATTGAAAGCCTGGTGTCGTCGTTGGCGGTGTTGATGTATTGATGTTGAGTGTGAATGGAAAGGTTCCAGCATGCCTGCACAAATGCAACCCGCATATGGCATTGCAGGGGTCGGTGCTGACTCCGCCCCGAGCGCCTTGGCGGTGGAATCTTCTATCCATGTGTCTAGCCCATCTCGTCATGATAACCATCCAGCAACACTCCTCGGCATTCTGCGATCCGCACAGTCAGTCTCTACAGCGACCCGCGAACATCAGCATTGGAATAGCTGCGCTCCACAGAACACAGTCGAAGGAAGACAGACGGTCATGGCGGGGGATGAAGAGCTGGACGCCGTTGCGCTGAAGAACAAGGGCAATGAAGCATTCAAGGCGCATGACTGGCCGGCCGCTGTCGACTACTACACCAAGGCTATCGAAAAGGATGGCACGCAGGTCGCCTTCTACACAAATCGTGCACAAGCCAACCTGAAGCTCGAGGCGTACGGCTACGCGATTGCCGATGCAACGAAAGCGATAGAGCTCGACCCAGAGTCCGTTAAAGCATACTATCGGAGAGCTGTAGCGAATACCGCCATACTGAAACACCAAGATGCCATCCATGACTGGAAGATTGTTGTGCGCAAGAACCCGGGGGATAAGCTCGCAAGAGCGCAGTTTGATGCATGCAACAAAATGGTCAAGCGGGATGCGTTCCTCAAGGCCATCGAAGTCGCAGACGCCCCGTCCGCCGCCGAGGGGTTGGACCTGGAGAACATGGCTGTGGAGGAAGCATACGATGGCGTGCGCCTGAAGGACGAAATGACACAAGAGTTCATCGAGGACATGATACAGCGCTTCAAGGATGGCAAGAAGATTCACAAGAAGTATGTCTACCAAATCATCATCGCAGTCAAGGACATTGTGTACAACGAGCCTACCATGGTAGAGACACATGTGGACTCAGATGTCAAGTTGACAGTCTGCGGAGACACACACGGTCAGTACTTCGATCTTCTCGAAATTTTCAGGCTCAACGGCTTCCCTTCGGACAAACACCACTATCTTTTCAACGGAGACTTCGTCGACCGAGGATCTTGGTCGTCAGAGATCGCACTTCTGTTGTACAGCTACAAGTGGCTGTATCCCAAGTCGTTCTTCTTGAACCGCGGCAACCACGAAACGGACGACATGAACCGAATGTACGGATTCGAAGGCGAGTGCAGACACAAGTATAACGAACGTGTGTTCAAGCTCTTCTCCGAATCTTTCTCTGCTCTGCCGCTCGCCACGTTGATCGGAGACAAGTATCTGGTTCTTCACGGCGGCCTCTTCTCGGACGATCAGATCACGCTCGATGACATCCGTAAACTGAACAGACACAACCAACGTCAACCTGGCCAAGAAGGTCTGATGATGGAGATGCTGTGGACAGATCCGCAGACTTCGCCAGGCCGTGGACCATCCAAGCGCGGTGTTGGACTGCAATTTGGTCCGGATATCACAAAGCGCTTCTGTGAGAAGAACGGCCTGGAGGCTATCATCCGCAGTCACGAAGTCCGCATGGAGGGTTACGAGGTCGAACACGACGGGAGATGCATCACTGTCTTCTCGGCGCCAAAGTACTGTGATTCCACAGAGAACAAGGGCGCATACATCAACATCGGAAGCGACTATAAGTTGGACTTCCACAAATTCGACGCGGTGCCACATCCCGATATCAAGCCGATGGCCTACGCCGGAAATCAGATGCAGTCCATGATGGGTATGTAGGAGGCGATATATCTGCACTGTAAGATCATGACGAGTTCACTTCATTGGACAAGGATCAACATTTGGATTGTCCTGCCCGTTGCGATACTGGGCATTGATTGTATGCATGGCGATGGAATGTATGTAACCTCATGGCGAGGCATTGGACGTGCAGCTACGAAGCAATTCTGACGAAGTCACGACATACGCTGCTGCTGCCGCTTTCACGCAATTGACGGCTTGTCTGTGTGTCACTGGAGCTTGAGAGTATACAGCCTCTTTGAAAAGTCCCAAGTGGCACAAATGCAAGTCCAAATTATTGGCTAGTGAGCACATTCTGTTCTTACAAAACACGATTGATAATGATGGTATCGTGCAGTGCAACCGGGATGGACTGGTCCTTGCAGTCAGTCCCCGGCTGTCAGTCTCTCGTTGTTGAACAGTATGGCCCTCTTTCGAATTGCTGCCTGAACATTTTATGGAAATATGGTTGACCTTGAACCTATTGACCCACATGTGCCGCGCACCACATATCTTCCATATCGAACACCAGCTTCGGAAAACATCAAAACTACATTCAAGATGAGAACGCCAGGAAGGAGACCAAGAAGACCTATCGATGGCGCACCAGAGACATATCAAAAGTCACTTCACCTCGAGAACTTCAGATCACTCGAGCCAAGCTCCGCTACTCAAACTGGACGACTATCCCAAGACAACGACTTATCCTCAGAATCTCTCGCACTCAAGATCCAATCGCTCCCTCAAGAGCTCCAAGATCTAATCATCAACCTCACATTCTCCATTCCCCAACATCAGATCATCCTCATCACATACTCCTACACTCCACCCTCGATCCTCAACGTCAGCAAAGCAATCCGTGGAGAGCTATGGCCCAAGTATTTTGGCAAGAACCAATTCTTGCTACAAGCACCGGGGAACTTTTGGCACATTTACGAGAAATGGAGTAGTTGTAAAAGTTTCTTCCCTGAGGGCTATGAAGAAGCGGAGGGTATGGTGTCACGGCAGAGGGAGACAAGAATCAGCGACCTGGTAGCGGATGAAGGGAACAAACCGTTTAGTGAAGAAGATGAACGACCCGGTGCGATCCTACGAAGATATTGCTCGGGAATCACGCCTTGGACTATAGTGTATCACAGGATATGATTCTACTTCAGCCCTTGAGTATCTGGAAGCTGTGGTAGCAATTGCTAGTCACGGAGAGTAAGATATGGAATAGGAAGGGGACGTGGAGGAGAGGCGGCCAGACCGGCAATATCAGGACCATTGCGGCGTGGACGACATGAAACTTGGAGGCCATGTCAGCAATGTTCATTCTCATCTCTATCTTGGGTATCATAAACGCTCCTCATCATGAGTCCATTCACGAGCGTTGCTCATATCAAAGCAACCGCAAATGACGTTAGTGCTGCCACCACTACTGTCCTCATCAAGGATAGTTGCGCATTCGTTCCGTCACCCAAATAGTAGACTGCGCCCAGATAGCTGCAAGTCAAGTCACCAGTTCGTTTCCCATATCCTCTTTCCAGCCCTCGGCCAGGATAGGGACAAGCGAATTGCATGGATGCAGGGCAGCTTTGCATCAGGCTGTAGCACAGGTCCTCGCAGGGCAGCACCTCTTTGTACGGCCCAGGTTTGATGGTTTCATCGATTGCGGGATTTCGCGACTGATTGGTGGCGAAGCTCGAAATGAGGGTCTGATCAAAAGCGATGGTGCCATCAACTGTAGGGGCGTCTTCCATATTAATATAATTCTCGTTCAGCTTCGTGTCGCTGAGCATCGAATTGTTGTTGTAGAAAGGTTGTCCAACATTACGTATTTGCAAGTGATCCGCCATGTTCGAGAAGTCCTCGCATCGAGGTATGGAAACAGCGCACAGCCACTCTTTGTATGCTGCTGCACAGTCATCGCAGCCTTTGGCCAGTGAGTATTTGGACTCAGAAGTCGTGTTGCACGGAATTTGCGCCAAGGTGTAGTTGAAAGGCGCATACCACTTCAAGGTATAATTTTCGTAAAATTCCTGTAGGGCTTCGAACGTCCCGACATCGGGATTATTTGGGTTTGCAGGAACGGCGTACGCCACTTCGTCGCAGAACGTCAAGTTGAAGAGCAGTTGACAATTGCCATCTGTCTTCGTCCTGAACGGGACAGCTTTCCAGACCTTGCCGCCACCACCTACAACGCCGTCGCCAGATGCCGTTGAATTGCCGTCAAGGGCAAGGTACGCATTGTAGTCACTCGAACCATTGAGATTGTCGACATAGAACTGTTCCTTTGGCTTGCGTCCCAGACCGCGCGTGATCATACCCATGGATATGTTCGTCTCATTGCCTGACAAATCGTTCTGATCAGCCTTCAGCTGTTTGTTGGCGCGTATGAAGTTTTGCAGGCCACAATATGAGTTCTCCATCCCGACCAAGCCGGTAAGATTCTTATTGCTGACGAACAGACTGAACGGCGCTGCCAGATCTAGCCACTCTTGATAGACAGGGTCATCGGGCGCAGCTTGCGTCAGGTTGTCCGTGACCAAGAGTGCGGAGTTGATGTCCGTATCGACCTGGTATAAGAATGGATCGTTGAACTCAGCAGCATGGAAGTAGTCGTCAATGGAGACTGCCAGCTCGAGGTTCCAGAAGCCAGTAAACCCTTCTGGCAAACTTGGAGCATGCACGGCCATGTACCAGTCGCCGCTGGCATTGGGCACGGATGCGTTCACAAATCCACCTCTGAAAGGATGAACGGTCTGCGTATTGTTGCGCCCACCCGGTCCAGGAGCCTGGTTCTCAGAGGTGGTGGACACATAGAGTGTAAGCTGACCTGGGGACAGAGAGGCGACCTCTGTATTATTCGTTGGTTGCGAGCACACGTTTGCAGAGATGTAGATAGTCCGGTCCGTATTGCTGTTTTGTCGCTTGCGCAGCTCCGCGTGCTGTAAATCGACATCCCGCTTTCCAGTCAAGTCGTTTGGGAGCCCAGGTCCTTTCTCAGTGCGATTTGCCGTCAGAAAGCGGTTGGGGTACAAAAAGATAGTCGTGTTGCTGGGGTATATATTGTAAGGCGTGCCAATGTTGTTGCCGCTGATCTGCGCTGCCTCTGCGCTCTGTCTCTTGGCTAGTGTCGACGCATCCTTCTTGCCAGTCGCTCGCTCTTCACCCTCGTCGATGCCGTCCTCATTTCCCAAATATCGTATCCGATGCCAGTTGTGGTCTTCGCCGCCCCTCAGCTGCCCGGTCCCATCATATGCCAACTCAGCTGCATATGCGAAGTGTGGATTCGACAGTGACCAATAAACCAGCACAATGAGCGCAAGTGCGCCCAAGGAGGCAACGAGACGGGTCTGGAGGGGCGAGAGTTTGGGGCATTGGCATAGCATCCTGGGGTGGACCGGCGGTCGTGGGAATGGTGGTACCGGCGCAGGGCGGTGGCCCCACGCTTAGGAAGTGAGCGCCAGCTCGGCGGATAGACAGTGATGTGCGGGATCACTGCGTCGGGAGGCCAATGCTGCCACAGTTGAGCGTTGGAACGAAAGTCGTCGCGAAGGGGAATGCCCGCGCGTCAGCGACCTGAAGGACGTGTTGAATCAGGGTCTTGCCTGCTGGATCACCTCGCCAAGCACTTCGGCACTCCTGCTCCCTAACTTAGCGACCTCACCTTCAGCAACACATTCACAAAATCTCAAGATGTGCGTGCGTGCATGAGTAGCCGTGAGCGACGGCACATCTTTCGACCTTGTGTGTCTCATCCCTCTCAGCTCATTACTCCGAATCACCATTTCGTTGGCAAGCACCAGAACATGGCCAGATCGTGCATGCTGAGGCTAACTTAGTGGCCGGCCGCGGCCGCGTGCAATTGATGGTGTGGACGAGATCTGTGAATGCTCATGACCGCTTCATAAATCTTTCAACGCAGAATAGACGACGCGGATCCGACTGCGAAGACGCTGGCCGGTTTCCCTGAATGCTTCTACACTTTGCATTGAGGCACAATCGTGCCTGCACCGCAACCACCAGGTTCGGCATGCCAGATAGCCAGTCATATATGAGAGAACGTCTCAGGTGTCATTCGGAGTCCTGTGTTCATAACGTGGGCAAACATCCTTCCTTGCTACGTATACCCGCGGTAGCTTGGTACTGTGCTCTCACTTCTTGCCTCACGCTGGCAAGCCTGCTGCTGCTGCAGCATACCATAATGCTACCTGTCATGGCAACACATTGCCAGCTCATGTGACCAGTGACACCTGCCACCGAGCAAACACCTGCTCTCGCCTGCCTTTAAACCAGCAGAACTGAGTCACCGCCCCAACCACTGACAGCCACAACAGTGGATCTCAACACAACGCACACCCAGCCCCAACAGGATTTTATTCACACTTCACTCCATCATGTGCTATTATCGCTACCGGAACTTCCCATGCGGATGCCGGGAGAAGTTCCTCACATGGCGCTGCAGTTACGCAGACCAACCACAAGTCGGCAAGGGCCACGCTTGGACACACCGCAAAGATCCAAAGAAGAAAGATGTTGAGTGTGATTACCCTTGCCCGAACAGTTGTCATAATTGGAAGAATGACGCGTGGACGAAGCCGGATTGGAAGACCAGCATCGTGATCCGATCGGAGGGATGGCACAAGCTGTTCTGGCGTTGACTGCTGTCAAAGCCTCGCGGCTTTGGAAACTTTCAGCAGCCTTGTGATTTTTCAGCAAACGGGTTTCTTGCAGGTATTATGTTTCTTTCGCGATGGATCGGGTTGGCTGGCCAGCCCATTCAACGATCTACTCACTTATTCACCCAGTATGGGGCAATTCCATCATGTGCGAGCGTTTATACAGCCACGATAATGAGCCGGGACTCGAGCCACAACCGATATCCCAGGAGCCTAGCATTTTCTTTAATTCTTACCAACAGCACTGCGACAAACCCCTGGGACATATACATACCTTCCGTCGCGGACGCACCAAGATCAATTGAAGGGCCTGCTGCAGCAAAATGTGTTTCTATCGATACCGTCGATGGGACTGCGGTTAGTATACAAGTATGCTGTGTCGAGTTCTCGCGGTCGCTGATCCAATTCAGGATGCAAAAAGAAGTATCTCACATTTCGTTGCAGCTACGCCGATCGGCCTCAAGTCGGCAAAGGTCACGAAACGGTGTGGCAGAAGGATACCAGAGGCAAAGACATCCGCGAGAAGGGCGAGTGCCCGAACGGCTGTGTTGGTATCAAGCGGTCGCCAGCTGAGATGCATTGGCGTGAGAGGCTTTCGAGGTTCTCCACGGGCTGGAGGGATTTCTTCTACCGATGAGAGTGCGGAGATTGTGTTTGTTCTTGGCAGTCCTAGAAAGAGAGCTCTGGCAATCATGAATCTTGGTAAGTGGTTGTCGAATCGTACAACTACCGTTGGAGCGCGAAGCTGATTGCAAAATTAGATGGCCTTCTTTCTATCCACGCCACTCAGTGTACCTGTAAGGTGCTGTACCTCGATACTTGCGGCGGGCACTGCAAATTCCCGTCCGGTATTTCAGAAACCCAATTCGAGGCGCTTCAGCTCCAGGCTTCCTCTTCTAGAGGCCTTTGCAATATGTTGCTGCTTGCCATTCCGTAGCCTTGAGAAATTTCATCATTGGTGATTCTTTCACACCATGCCAATGCATGAGTTGAAGACATCTCCAAATCAACACTCCATGTTGCTGCCTCCTTTCTACTGACCGATGCTGCTCTTCCCGTCCAAGTTCTCAAGCCGTGTCTCCGCTCTGCTCCTTCTTCGCGCCTCCAAAGACTATCTGAGTCCTCCTCTTCAGAGCGTCTAATGTCTGCTGCGTCGTCCTCCCCTTCTCCTTCTCTTCACGATTGATGCGAACAGCAGCGGCCGTAATGCCCACGCTCACGGCAAAGATGGGGTCAATCGCTCTGTGCAACAATCAGCACTAGGCCCCCACAGATATCAATAGCTTCCGTGGATTTACATACTTGGAGATGAGGTACGTAGTCGACATGATTTCATTCACCCGCGAGACGCGTCGCAGACACGGAGCGGAAAGCGCGAGCAGCTTCGTGCATGTGAAGTGGTGGCAGCTCGGGCCGACTGTTCGGCGCCTAGATTAGATTAACTGGCGACGAGGATCATGACGCACTTGGGAGCGCAGGCTGCGTGCTTCCCCGCCTATCAGAGGATGGTCAGGTGCTTTGCGGCGGTGAGCGAACAAGGCGCGTGGGATATGCGATGACTGATGATGGCAGATGTGAGCCACTCTACCGTGTGCAAGTCAGATGTCACATGCTGATGCTGATATCGCAACCCTTGCTGTCACCTGATGCGCACAGCAGCATCGATCACGTCATGCTATGTGCCGAGGGAGCATCGCTAAGCAGAAGCGGCTATGGTATCGCAGGGCTACGGACTGTTATTCTCAGCTATGCTATGTTGAAGCAAAGCTCAGTGACATCTGTCAAGACCAGAAGCGTCCGTAGGTTACGCCGCAGCTTCCAGAGATCTGTAGTCATGCCTGCCAACCTGCTGAGGCGTATGCTCTGCCGCTTCTTATCCATATCGTGTTGTGTTCATTGATGTCCTAGCAGAATCGCCTCCCGATAACGCCCTCTCCCAAAGAGAATCTTCCAGTCATGGGCATAGGGGACGTGGCTGAGTATTGTCGTAAACGTAATAGCTTCGTGGCGAGTGTGTCGTGATTGTAGGTGATGAGGCGGCGACTGCTTATGCGAGCTCACCGAACGTGTTCTCGCCCGAGTACCTGCTCGTGTGTTAGCAAAAGCGTCGTATAGTGTCTGAGTATAGATAAATACACATACGTGATGTAGAGGAAGCCATCCTCGTCCTTGTGTTCCTCGTAGATGGAGCTCATGAGCGCGGCGGTTGGTGGCAGCACCTCGTCTACGAAGATGAAGATGGCCTTCTCTGGGCTGAGCTTGATGCGCTTGCGGATCACGTACACGAACTGGCCGACAGTGAGATCCGCTGGTACGAGATACTTCTTCTTGTCGATGGTAGCGATGTCCGACTTCTCGACCTTCTCGCAGATGACCTGTCCGTGTTCGTTAGCGATGTTGCTCGCAAGTCGCGCATTTTGATGTCGCTATTGCGCGTGTCGTCGTCTTTGCACTCCGAGGTGGCACTCACTGGGATTCTGTCGGCGTACTTCTGGCGGATGCGCTCAGCTTCGGCCTTGCGCTTCTCGAAGGGATGCTCGTCCTTGAACTTGGAGCGCATGGCGGCGGTTGTTGCTGGAATCTGCGGTGTTGTTGTGGTGGATGTCTCGAAGTAGGACGGACGTGGAGAGCGTGGTGCGAGGTTCGTGGTGGTGAGTGTTCGGTAGAGGAAGACCAGGCAACGGCGGTGTCAAGTCGAGCTCAAGTTGCGCCCCGCTGGCTGACGGACGCTTCCGCTGATCATGTGAACGTGAACCGCAGAGTCACAGTCACGACGCTGATTCATTCCGTCACACGCAGGCAAGCAGGAGTTCATGCCGGAATCAGTCAGAGGCTGACGTGACGAAGCGACACAAAGAATGCTGAGCGCGAAGCACAAAGAAATTAAACCGTGTTTTGATCGTACAAACTACATAGGTATCATCATAATGCCCCTCCTTTGCGTGACAAACCGGATGATAGACGCCCGCTCAAAAGCAAACTACAGCAATGAAATGTAACATCCCTCACAGAGTGGCTGTTGGGAAGTAGTACTGGTCCCAAAGGAACTCGTAGTCTTCGATGAAGTTCCCGACCATGTCCAAAATCGGCTTGCCTTTCAGCTTGTTCGCCGTTCCTTGAATGAACGTCCGGGTAATGTTCTCATAGAAGGCGCCACGCATGGCCCACCATGCCAGTGACCAGCCTCGCTTCTTCATCTCCTCTCGCTCCAGTTGCGTCAGACCACGCGCCACACCACCGGGTCGCCTATTGTCGAGGTCGCGTTTTGCGAGTGATCGTGCGCCGTACTCGATGCTCAATCCCAGCAGCCATGGCCTCCAATCCGCACTCGATCGTCCATCATCTCGTTGGCTCCAGTATGCCATCGCCGTGGCGTATATGACGGGGCGCAAGATGAACAAGACTTCGGCTATCTCGCCAAACCCTGATGTTCGATGGACGAGCTGTTTGGGTGGCTTGATGTCGTCGGCCGTGAGTACCTTGGAAAGCAAGTAAGATGAGATGTCGCTAGAATCCGGCAGTGGTGGCAGGGTCAGCGAGGTCCGCGGCATCGTCCATTGTTCGCTGCCTGGCTCCGAGGGCTCTGAAGGTGGAGTCGCAAGCTCCTCTTCTTCATGCGCTGGCTTCTCCTCGACGACTTCTCTTTCGGGCAGAGGTGGATTGAGTAGCGGTCTTGAATTTGTCAAGCGCATCATGATCAACCTGCACACTGCCTTGATAGCCTCCAAGAACACCACGAGTCTCCATCTCGCCTTTTCACCCTTCCTCTTCGCCATCATCTCCAGCAGCAATTCCGTATATTGTACCACTGTCAAAGTAGTCGCCGTCCTTCGGTATGTTGGGCTCTTTTGGCAGTAGAATCTGGTATAGCGATTGTGTGGACTCTGATGTCGCGGTTGTGTTCGCAGGGAATGCGCCAGCGCACGCGAAAGCAGATTATCGTGGTATAGCGAGAGTAGTTGAACGCCCGAGTTAAGGCCCTCTGTTCCAACGTCCGACATACGCATGCCTCCAGGAGCGAGATATGTCAACGAACGCAGCGCGCCTTCGACCTGTCCAACTGCGCCCGCGTTCTTGGTGATGAAGTCGCCGTACATGTTGATCCATTTCGTCGGTAGGCTGACGATCACTTTGGTCTGCTCAGCTGCGTGCTTGAGGCTCTCCATGGCGCCGCTCATGCTCGCAGGATCATGCTCCGGACGTGGGCGAGCAATATGTCGAATGGACAGGAAGAGGAGTTCACAGCGTCAGACCAACGCAGCGCCAGCACGTGCCGAGGCTAGTATTTGCGACGGCACGTGAAGCGCGTTGCACTTCGGCGCTGGAAACGGCAGACCGACGCCACATGGCCATGGCCATCAACAGACTTGATTCTGACTCGAATCAAATATCGAGCGTTGTGTGCGTGCATCCGACCTTGCCGTGCCGGGTCAACTTTCTCTCGACATAGCAACCACATCGCATCGCACTTGCTACATAGGCACTCGGGAGGAAACAACATGCAAAGATGATCCCTTCTCGGGGAATTTTGCTCCACACCTGTCGCGCGCCAAAACGCGTTGCACACCATGTACCGTGCTGATATGCTTTCCGGCGAGTCGTGTGCCGGATAGAACGACGAGTAACGGCGATGCGAACAGGGTTGATGTGGTTGGAATACAGCAGAAAGGTTTCGCAACAGCCGTCACTGACACGATGGCGTTCTCCATCTCGCAGTCTTAACCCGATCGCATTGCCTTGTTCTGCCTTTCCTCTTGTTTCGTTCGGTGCTCTCACCAACTACCTCCACTATGGCTCTCGCATTGGACAAGGTTTCTGTGGTGCGCCAATACTTATACAGCAAGCAGCACCTGCCCTCAGTACGGATAGCTGTGCTTGGATGTGAAGGGGTTGGAAAGCGGAGTCTATTGCAACGAGTGAGTCGCTTTTGTGATCGTTTTCGTTGCTAGAACTGAGAGTATTGCAGTTCTGCTATGGTAGTCTGATTGAGCAGACCCGGACGTCCATGATGGAGCTTGAATGGCACAAGCACGTTGCTGTCCAAGGAAGAGATGTTCACATCCAATTCGATCTCATGAACGACGGTTCACTCCAACAGGCACAATCCAACCTCCTGGAGTATATTCAAAACAACGAAGCTTTCATGCTAGTTTACGACGTCACGGACCAGGAATCATTCGACGTCCTTCGTCAGATCTGCCAGCTATATTCTGAAATTCCTCACCAGCGACCATGGCATGCGGTGCCGTTCTTCATTGTGGCCGCGAAGATCGATCGGTGGCGGGGCGGCTGGGCGGTACCATATCGGGTGGGCGACGAATTCGCCAATAGTGTGGGCGCCACTTTCCTCCCCATGTCTGCGCTCAATGGCGAGGGCACGGGAGACGCTGTGATGGTCGACATTGTGAGCAGGGTGTTGTTGAGCCGCTTTCAGAACGATGGAGACCCAGAGCCACGATCGTTTCCGAAGATTCAGATACCTGCTACGTCCAAGGAATTGCCGTCTCCTCCACAGTAAGTCATACTGCGTGCCTGCCCATAGAGTCAGACACTCACCAAGTCGTGAAGATCTCCGCTCCAGGCTCCCACACTACGACCATCGATTTGGCAGCGCACAGGCATCCTCCGTCTCTTGCATCGGTCGGGCAGGTTACTCGACTGGCTGAAACCAAGACAAAATGTACACCACTGGGAAGCGACAACTCGACATCCAGAACGCCATCCAGAGAAGATGTGAGTCAGGAAATTGTGTCAACATGTGCGCATTCTAACATCAATAGGGACTCCCTTCACTGGCATCCCCCACAGTCGTCCTCTTCATCGCTGTCCAGCAGACACTCGAGAGCAAGGTCGACACCAAGAGTGAGCCTTAGCAGACATCGGAACATGGTTAACGCCGTGGAGCGATCCGATCCACCACCACTTCCTCCAAGCAGATTCGGCGACGGCGCGCGTATCAATCGCCCAGCACGACAGTCGAGGACGATGAGCTTGGAAAGAGCTCTCAGCCCGGAATTCTTCCAAGAAGTCCGCAGTCAGACCCCAGTAATGTGAACCTAATGTCTTTGGTCAGCACCACAGCTTTAATTAATGATAATAATTTCTTCTTTTCCGGAGAGGTGGAAGGCGTCTGAAATGGTTGGCTCAATTTGTGGGAGACACGCGTTCAGGTATAATGCAAGCGAATTCTTTTGCTGCCGTGCCACGTAGCAGTTATCTCATCATAACTTGTGTCGTTTCTCACCACTCGCGATCTTTCTGAACTCTTCCTGTGGCACGCCCTTCATGAAGACCTCCAGGCCACTGAAGACTTCCTTGACTCCCATAGCATCATACAGGTCGCGCTCTGGGCCTCTCATCAATGCCTTAATCCTCAGCAGAGAATCAGGCACCAGGTGAGGTCCAAGCCTGTTGTTCACTTCTTCAAGCACCAGGCCCAAGAACTTTTCCCACTCTTCGGGCTTTGTATCGAACGTCTTGTTCACGAAACCGCATTGCACTAACTCTTCACAGGTGATTCGCTTCGACATCAAAAGGGCCTCTGGTCCCCGTGCTGGTCCAAGACGTGAAGACATTGCTCGGCTCGCAAGCCCCTCTGCTACCAGGCCCAATGAAGTGAATGGGCACAGCAGATATGCGTGAGGTGCGGCATACACAAAGTCTGCGTGTCCCACAAGTGCGGCTGCGATGCCCACCACGGGTCCATTAAGCGCTACCACGAGGATCTTACGGTGGGAGTAGAAAGCCTGGGTGATGTTCATGTTGAAAGCTGCGAAGCTCTGAAGCCACTGCTTGTACTGCTCGTCGGCCGGTCCCTTGTTCTGGCCAGCGACTGTGACATCTGCGCCACTATATTGGGTAAGTCATGCGTCTGGGGGCATTCGAAATAATACCTACGCGCTGAAAAATCGGCCGGTGCCAGCAAGGACGGTCACAAAGGTATCCTTCCGCGAATCCACATGTCGGAGCACTTGAGAAAGGTTGAAGAAAAGATCCTGGCTCAATGCTCCAAGTTTCTTGGGTTGGTTGATTCTGATGACTGCTACTGTGCCCTTGATCTCGAGCTGGACCTCGTCAACAGGCTTTGGTGCTTTATCCATGGTGACAAGTTTGTAGTGCTTGCGTTTACGAGGCTAGGAGAATGTATGACAAGAGAAGTAGTAAGGAAGTGTTCGCAACTTGCCTATATCCGACCACTTCGCTGATCGCGAATAGTAATCCTTGTGGCAGCTCCGATGCACTGGACATGCTGGAACAGAGTCAAAGTGAGCTGAAGCCGAGGCAAGCTCCGCTCGCGACTGCCAAGAGATGCGCGCTTGCGTTTCCACGATCCTTGCGAACTTCTCATCCCACCTGCCTCTCAACCAACACACGCTACAATGGCTGCATCCACAAAGAACATCCTGATCTTCGGGGCCACGGGCTTGATTGGGACTCACATCACCAACGCCATCCTTGACGGCAAGGACAAGTTCGGCAGGATTGCCGTCTTCACCTCGCAGAACACCGTCTCCTCCAAACCAGATGAGATTGACAACCTGAAGAAGAGGGGCGCCGAAATCATCGTTGGAGATCTCACATCAGATCCTGATGTAAACCAAGCCTACAATGGCTTCGACACGATCGTTTCAGCTGTTGGCCGGCCGGTCATAGATAAGCAGTTGAAGCTGATCGAGCTTGCCGAAAAGCATCCGAATGTCAAGCGTTTCTTCCCCAGCGAGTACGGCACAGATATCGAGTACGATGAGACTTCTGCAAATGAGAAGCCGCATCAATTGAAGCTCAAAGTGCGTGCATTGCTCAAGACTGTCAAGAATATAGAGTACACGTACGTGGTCACTGGGCCTTATGCAGATGCCGACAGCTTGCTATATCTCTGTGCAAAAAAGCCAGAGAACGAAGCGCAGGGCACGTTTGACGTTCAGCGAAAGAGGGCAGTCCTGCTTGGCGACGGTGATGGCAAGATCTCACTGACCACCATGCGTGATGTTGGTAAGCTTGTGGTGGCAGCTCTGTTGCATCCAGAAGCTGCAAAGAATCGCGCTCTCCGGGTCAACTCGTTCACAACGACACCGCATGAGCTACTCAGAGAGTTCGAGAAACAAACTGGTCAGAAATGGGATATTGGCTACACAAGCTTGGCTGAGCTCAAGCAACTCGAAAGCGAGACGCCGTCAGTCACCTTGCGGCGGATTTGGACCAGCGGGAAGACATTGTACGAAAAGCGCGACAATGGCTTGATTGAGATGGAGCAAGGTCTGGACGACTTGGAAAGTACTGTCCGGCAGGCGATTGCAGTTCAGCAGAAGAGAATTGCAGAGGGCAGCTTGTACCAGTAGTCCTTGCATCTCTGTTCAACGAATGCAGCCGTTGCTCTGCAAAGGGACACCTCTCGTATGCACGTCTAAGGTGTCTTTGCCTCGCAGGAACATGCGAAGGTTGCATCGCTCCTTTCGGCAATGGGGCCGTGTTCTGCAGAGAATAGAGAGGTAGGCGCTTGGCTGTTCGATCCGCGATGTTTCACGTTGAGCTTCTCAGCCGAGACCTTTAGAACTAAGCACGCAGGAGACCGTTCGTCAGATGCCCGACTGTGGCAACTTGGTGCCATGATCAGACTTGAGCACCCAGCAGACGCCATACGCCATGATAGTGCGATCATGCGATACGAACAGGACTACCCGTACTTTCGAAGTTAGCAAGCCATTGGTGCCAAAGGAAAAGTATCTGGCCTCTAGAGTGCAAACGCACGTTCTGCAAGGCATTATATTAGCCGCGGGGTGGACCTTCTCGAGCGGTGGTGTGATGTCGTACAACAGATTCTGAAGCGAAGGATTCCTCTTCGACAAACCGGCATGGAGCGGATCGGTAGATGCGACAGTCGTTTCAGCCCGTCGAAAAGTGGAGACTCGTATAGCCACTGTGGAAAATAGAGAAGTTTCACGGGACAGAGACAAACCCAGGGGCAGTGGTAAATGACAAACCCATCGCTGAAGGATGGGAGGGGAGAAGAGAGTCTGATGCGAAATTTTCTCCTCCTATCAACAACACTTGTACGTACAATGCGAAAACGAATGTAACGAACAACCGAACTCAACAATCCAAACTACCTCTCCTTTCCATCTATCCACCGTTTGCGACAGTCGCCATCTACTGGCAGAAGTCACGTGAGTGAGTGCGCTGAGGAAGGGCAGAGCTAGTGGTGTTGCTTGGGGCGCTGCCGCTGCCGGTTCCCTCAGTGCTGTTACCAGCGCCAGAGCCGCTGCCGGTGTTGCCGCCGGTGCTACCACCAGTGCTGCCACCAGTGCTACCAGAGCCGCTGCTGCCGTATGGTGCTGGGCCTGGGATCTCGTAGCTGTCGAGGGTCTGGTAGATGTTGATGGTAATGCCTGGGTCGGCAGCCTTGTAGAGGGCAGTAGCAGCAACACCTGCTGGCTTAGCGGAACCGGAACCAGTGACCTCGATGTTGATGCCTGTTTCGATAGTGTCAGAAGTGTTTGATCACGACAATTGAAATGTACGCTTGAGCTTACACTGTGGGTAGTTCTGGGCGCCGTTCTCTTGACCAGCAGAGTGGAGAGCAATGATCTCGTGACGGAGGACGTAGTTGCCTGGGGCGATATCGCTTGGGATGGTCACTTCACCAGTGAAGTTGTTGGCTATCGGGCCTTTGTTAGCATACTGATTCGTTGCGGATAGCTGGGCTAAACGTACCAAGGAGAGTGTCAGACTCCCATTTTCCTGGTGGAGTAGAGCCATCGATGAGACCGCCAGATCCAATCTTGAAGAACTCAAGGTCGCCAGCGGTAGCAGCGGTGAACTCGCCAGACACAGGGGCGAGGTAGTTGATGACTGGGCCGTGGTGGCTGTCTGGCCAGGTGTTCCACTGGAGCTCAATGGTGTCACCAGCGGTGACCGGAACGCTGTTGGTGCCAGGGGTGGCGCCCTTGTGGCAGGCAATGTCGGAAGAGCTGTAGGAAGCTGGCTCGACGAAGCCGTTGTCCTGGTTGTTGGCGTACCAACCAGCAGTGTTTGGCTTCGTCTGCTGGTAGAACCATTCTGGAGTGGTACCGGCATACCACTTTCCGCCAGAGACGATACCAGAAACGTGACCGTGGGCGCTGACCAGAGCTGGAGCGGCGGCGACCGCGATAGCGGCGAGCTGTGCGAAAGCAGGCATTTTGATGCGAAGATGCGGGAGTTGTTTGGTTTGGTTGATGTGTCGATTTGTTCAAAGATTGAATGGGAGCTCCGATCAACGGGCTGTGAATGCTAATGAAGGACTGGAAGTGAAGGTGGGTTGTGTTGTGATGAGTTGAAGAGAAGGGCAGAAGTAAAGGTATTATATACAATCATCGAGAGTCCCTACGGCGTTGCCCAGACGGATGTTCGTGTCCACCTTGGATTCACTTTGATAGTGACAATATGCGAAGGCGCCAGTGTGCTGCAGACGGGCGGATATCTTCCATCGACTCGGTTGTGGGTCATGCAGGCGAGTCTGAGAAGCCCGCCGCTTATGGCGTTGTAGTGACCGAAAGGGGCAATGAGTGGTGCTGTGCCTCTCAGGTACCCAAACGGCCTTTCGGCACGTGGTATTTCTCAAACACCTCGATGTCCACAAGCTTAGACCACCATGTCTAGACATATCAGGCAAGATCCAGTACGGGAGCGGTAAGTGAAGCAGGTGGGGCCCAGCTCGTAAAGACCATAAATTGCATAGCAGACACTATGGATCGACGACTAGATGTTCAATCGCTTCGATGATTGAGGCACAGCAAGTTGCGTCAAGACTGGGCTGAGCAGGATTTACTGTGTGCCTCGCAAGGCCAAGTCGTTATTCGCCAGCCAGCAGAATTGCTTCGTCCGGACTCCGGCAGACTGTGCAAGGCGGAGAGACGTTTCCTGTAGAATAGACGCCGTGAAGTCGAGTGTCTCAGATATGCGGAGCATGGGCCGCTTTTCCAAGTTGCGATGTAGTGGTGTCCACTGCGTGTAAGCCATGTGGCGCACGCAAATCAAATTGCTTCATGGGCGCTTCGGCAAGGCGCAAAAGGGCGGAGGCTCTCTGCACGTGCCATAGTTTCAGGTTACTCAAACCTGTGGTCATCCTGATCGGTAGCGAATGTCACGGCTGCTGTTGTGACGCTGTGGAAAGTCGAAGTGTGCCAAGCGCTGCAAGTAGATTAAGCTCGCCTGTCGCTTAAGGAAGGCTAGAAGATCTGAGACATGACAGGGCTTGGCGATGTAGCGCCCCGTGCAAACCTCAAGGAAGCTGGCGTTATAGCCCGTGGGCGGTGGGACTGGCACATGGACTGGCCGTGTAACACAGTGGGTGGTCGAGTGTTGGATAATTTTTGTGAAAAGCTCCCACTGCACCAGAATGACAGCCTCTGCTGCGGCCCAGATGGAAAAGCAATATCGGTCGGTATCCAGACGCATTCTTCGAGATTGTCCTTCTTGGCTTGTGGACGGTCCGTAGGACCGCGAGTGTGGGTCTTGACATATAGCCGCTCGACAAACGGAAAGGATCCTGACCGCCCAGGACGGTCACGCAACCAGATGTACCATTTGCGGAGGAAGGCCTCAAATCTAATATGCGTTTCGCTTCTTGCTCAAACGCGCGCAATCATGCGCTCTGTGCGAGGGCCCAGCCGAGCCTATCCGTGGGACCGACAATGAGCGGCAACGTAGCGGAGTGCATCATCAAGTCAAACTTGTGCGGGCCGTATCCCGATCTGTAAAAATGCAATATACAGTCCGCGCCGCAACACCTCGCTAAGTGCATCAATCGTGCAGGGCGCCGCCCTTCCACACCGAGACCCCTTTCATATCGCATCCAGTGGCCGGTTGAAACCTCCGACTCTGTTCATGTACTGCCTGTACTCCGATTTCTTCACCTTGTACACCGCGTAATTGCGGTCGTTGCCAGGTACCTTGGTATTCTTCGTCGACTTGAAATCGCCAAAGCCCATGACACGACGCATCTCAGCCTCGGAATCCTCGTCTTCTGCTCCGTTCTCCATTTTGACGTCCTTCTGCTCCTCTTTTTTTACGCCATGGGAGTTCCCCCGAGGTCGTGTGCCGCTCAGCCTGCTATCCGCTGGTTCACGCTTGATCCGATCATCTGGTGCGCCACGAGGTCCACGGGGCTGGGGAACATTCGTGTCGCGACTGCGCTGATAGTCGCGATCGCGATCTGATCGCGCCGGCGGTCCATTTCTTGGCGGAGGGCCTCGTGGCGGTGAGCGGTCTCTTCGGCGGTCATCGCGACGATCTCGACGTGGTGGTGAACGCGAACGATCATGCTCTGAATGCAAGTTAGCAGATAAATTTGCATTGTGGAAGATGCGTGGCCCACCATAGCGCGGGGTGTGGTTGCGATTGTCGTCTCGCGGGGCGCGACGCTCGTCGCGTCGTCCGTGCCGGTCTGACATGGTGAGGCGTGGTTGATGGGAAGATGTCGCGGTTGTAGAAGATTATGTCAATCCAACATGACTCGCGACGTTCACTTTTGCCCCACTATTCACGCTAGCTCATGCTTCTTGGCAAGTCGGCCGTCTGCATGATTATTCCCTCGCAGACGATCAAAGATGCTGTCAGAGACCGTGGGTGATGACATTGGGCTTAAGCATGTATTGGCATTACAAAGACTAATTATCTTCCGCTCATGCATCGATCATGAGGCCATGAAACTTTTATATTTCATCCTCTTCTTCATCAAAGTCGTCCTCTTCACCCATGTCATATAAAATTCTTCCTCCATCGCCGCCTCCATTCTGGGCGTCGTAGTAGGGCAACACAACTCCATCGCGATCTCGCCTCTGCTTCTCTGTGAGTCCCAGCTCGAATGTGGTGTCGGCAGCCTCTTCTTGTGCCGTGACGGCCTTTTCCTCTGGAGTTCGATACTCAGGGTGATCCTCGAGCAGTATTGCAATCTCTCTGCTTCTAGTATGGGTAGCGCCTGCTCTGTCAAGAGGTAAGAAATACCACTCTCGAACCCCTCTGCCACTTTTCCTTCTATGCTCCATTTCGAGCACTAGACCACTGTCACCATTGGCACCAAGGCTTTGCAAAACGCCTTCGATGCCTTGTTCCAAACCAAAGATTGGTTCAGCATGGCTTCGTGATCTTGCTGCTTTCTGAGCCAGGACGTGATGCAAGGAATGTGCTGTAAAGATGGTCGTTGCTAGATACCGTAAAAGCACCGAGACGGAAGGCGTGTATGCGTCTTGATACGGAGCCTTTGAGACTGGGAGTGGAATGTCCGTGTGATAGAGTGCCAGTAGAGAACTTGTGGGTCCAATGAACGAGGAGAGCAAGGCGGGAACGTTGGACGCTTGCAAGGCGCTGAGTTGGTTCAAACTGTCGAACACTAACAGCTTTTCTACGTCACCTTTGTTAACATTCAAATGGTAGACATCAGGGAAGGTCACTAACTCTGCGCCGGCTCGTTCTTGAGATGTGTAACAACTTCTTTCTGCCAAGCTTGCACGCTCTGGCTCCAGGCTTTGACGAAAGCATCTGCAAGACGTGGTCTGCGTAGCGTTTCGAAGGAGACGAAGATGACTTGGACTTTGGAGAGCTGTGATTGTTTAGTTCAGACAAAAGGGACATCTGTGCCGCAACACTTACAGCAGCTCGTCTCATGTACTCGGCAAGTATTGGTTTGCCCGATTGCTCGAGGCTGTCAAGGACCAATGTAAACGGCGAAGCGCCATCTCGTCCGTTCAAAAGTCGGGAAATCAACAGCAGGTTATGCGTCCTTCGGTGCTGTAGAGAAGAGGGAGGCATGTTGTGACGTTGTGACTGCACTTTTTAAATGCAGAAGTTGATTCTTGGAAGCGGAGCTGAATTGTCAATCAAATTTGATGATCTCAAATGAATCAGAAAGCGCGCTGCTCAACACAAGCGACCATACGATACAACATCTCAATGTCGCTGGTAACATGAAGGCTGCCGCGTGGCACCCAAAAGCGAATGATTACAACAAGTGGTAGTCTGCCTGCTAATCTGGTAAAAGAGTGTGCCATAACATCAACTAAGCGATCGTCCTCAGTTGCTTCAGGCTTTGCCAAAATTAATGAATCGTGCTGAGTCCCGTTTCCATTGTGAGCATAAGGCTACAAATAGCGTATAGGCCTGTATGAGGACGCTGGTATGTAGCATTGTTGCATCAGTCAAAAGAGCGCGAGCACAGCATAAGAGCCATATGCTTTTGTGTGCGCCTCGTCCGCTCATGGGGATTCATCACCGTCAACTGCCCTCCACGCTCTCGGTTCAGCAGTGTAGCCTTTCTGGTACCTCTTCGCCCTTTCAACCTATTGAATCTTCGAGACTTTGGCACTGGTGTTAGCTGCAACTTTTGCGGCATCTCGAGCTTCTTCCTCCGTCACCCGCTCAATTTTCTTCTCCTCAAAGCCCTCGCGCTTGCACCAATCGTCCTCACGTATCTTGTCCTGCCATTCTGCCCACACGCCACTGGCACGCTCCTGCCCGGCTTGTATAGCCTCTTCGCGCCATTTCTTCGTCTCCTTGCCGTCGTTGAGATCATCTTGATATGATCTAATCTCTTCTTCGATGTACGATCTCAAATCTGTCTTGAGAGGGTTGATGTTGATATCGTGAGCTTCTCCGCCTGACTTCGGGGGAAGTAGGTCGTAGAGCTCTCTACGGGTCTCGACTGGCAGCGTCTCCCAGGCAGAATCTTTGCGCAGCACAGTCTGTGCTGGAGTCAGTCAATTGTGCAAGTGCGCCGAAGATGAGGTCGAGCATACGGGAAGGTCAGCTGCCTTGCCAACCTTCGAGTTTGGCTGGGTCAGCCAGCGTCTCTGCGGTGGTGACATGTTGTTAATGGTTTCGTGAACTGAGCGTGCGGGCTGTTCGGTTATCCTGAGCTGTTCGTTGTGAGATGTGGTTATGTTCAAGCAATGCCTCGATGTTTGATGTTTGTGGATCGCTCAAGGGCTCGGTCAAGCGCATGGGAGGCGTAGCAAGCAAGAAGAGATGGCCATGCTTCCTACCGTTCTCTGCCCATCGCAGCTGCGAGTTGTTGTCGTGCCGTCTTGCGCTTTCCCGCGGGCAGTCGCAGCCTGGCTCGCCCTGCTGACCGCGGAATAATGCTCAGTCCGACTTTCAGACGGGTTGCTAGTAGACTGAGGGCAATTGCGATGGTGAATACCCCGTATTCAGCTGTTCGTGGCCAGTGTTGTGTGTGTGTGTGTTGTTTGGGGCCGGGCGCTGGGACACCTTTCATCCCTCCATCGGCTCCACAGCACACGTCGTCGATACGCTTGATCGTAGGCCCCATGCCACCGTATCAACGACACCTGTTCAACCTTGCTGCTATAACATCCACATGCGCCCTACGAGCTCGTCAGCACGCCCGTAGAACCCTCGTGTCGCTCTGCAATGATCTACACCACGCAGATCGTGAGGCTCGACGGTCAGTCGCACAATTGCGGTCCGCAATTCTTCGTAGCATACACCACTGACTCCCGCGGCGATCGCAGGCCTCACGCTCGTGGCCTCTGTGGACGACTCCCAGATCCAGGAAGTCACAGAGCTCAAGCAGAACATCCGACAGGTCATCAAAAAGCTCACGCCCTCCTCCGAACCTCGCGCGTCCATCGAGAGCTCGAAGTACACCATTCAGTACGCCCACGACCCGCACCGATTCGCCCTCGCATACCACTGATCACGCCGACAGCTACGTCCTGAACGATGCGGTGGCATACCTTGCCATCACCGAGCGCTCTTACCCAAAGAAGCTCGCCCTGACATACCTTGAGGACATCCGCGCAGAGTTCCAGACCTCGTACAAGCGCGACGAGATCCACGATCCGCAACTACGGCCGTACCAGTACTCCGAATTCGACCGCTTCATTGAACGCTCGAAGAAGACCTACCAGGACTCGCGCGCGACGGACAACCTCAGCAGGCTGAACGATGAGCTGAAAGATGTCACGCAGGTCATGACCAAGAACATTGAGGATTTGCTATACCGAGGAGACTCTCTGGAGAAAATGGGTGAGTCTATATGCCACGAGGATGTGACACAGCACTTTCTGACAGCTTGTGTCAATAGGCGATATGTCGTCCCGGCTCCGAGACGACTCTCTCAAGTATAAGCGGGCCGCTGTCCGGATCAATTGGGAATTGCTGCTCAAACAATACGGCCCCTTCGCTGGGCTAGGACTTCTCATTTTGCTTCTTCTCATTTGGCGCTTTTGGTAAAGTATACTCCCAGCTTGAGATTGTTTTCTTGATCGGAATTTAGGCATAGCGTGGCGTTCAGGATAAGAGCAGCCCGGCATAGACACCTGGAAAATTTGCATGATACCCGAGAGCGTACAGGATAGCTCTTCGAACAGCACAAGAGGCATTTGAAGCCCGTCTTGCCTCACCCGCTTGCTGCGACAATCTTCCATATGTGGTTTGTTGTCCTTGTCTTTTATGTTTTCTTGTCTCCTAAATTCAAATGAAGATAGCTCAAAGCAACCTATCAAGACGGGAATACGGACTGAGAGAACGAAAGAAGAAAAGAAGAGATGAGACAACCTCACTACGAGAAGCATGCCTGCCAAAGAGGACTTCGCTGGACTTACCTGTGGACAACGCAGCACTCATGGCTGTGAGCGCGTTCATCCGGATGTCGAAGCCCGCACACTCAAGCTGGTGATGCGTATAGTAGAGATCTCTCCACAAGCCAGCATGAAGCGGAGAGAATGGAGCTGGCCTTTGGGCGTTCTTCCACGGATTTGGAGCCTGCAATGTAGGCACCACTTGCATGATCCAAGCGGCCCAGGAAATACAAGATGCTGCGCGCCGACGCTGGCTCCTCGAACCCATCGTCTGCACTGGGAGGTCAACTAGAGTACCAGTAGCAATCAGCTATGGTAGAGGAGCCATACGCCACATGGCTGCTACTTCGTTCAGCGAAGGTATGTTGCAGCTCTGCGGTGCTTCTTGCTCGTGCTGGCACGAAGTATGAGACATCTGGTCTACTCCGATCTGTGAACTCTGGTATCTGGTTTCCTGACGACCTGCTAGTGAGCCACCTCTTGCATTGGCGCCAGTTCCAATACCCGGTCAAACAGTTCTATCTGCCATATTCCGCTCAGACCATCGATGAGGCTCTTAGACTGATTGGCACCTGGTGCGCATCGAAGTGTCGCTTGTCGCAGAGCGGAGGTGGCGCGGCAAGCAGGTCAGCCTTGCTCAGCCATGGGATGAAGTGTCCACTCATGTCCTGCTCCCTCTGTCTGCCTCGTGTCTCGCAACGCGGTCGCTGCCCCAAGCCGCGTAGCCACCGCTAGAGGAGCCGAGAGTAAGGTTGCGGTCGATGTGGTCCTGCTCCGCCGTGGCTTTCTCCGTCTGCTCGCTGGATTCGGCGTATGCTCGCTCGTCCCTCCCTGTTGGTATGGTGCTGGTTCGACTGGACAAAGAAACAGCTCGTGTTGCTGAGTGAGGACTGGGCCGTGTGATGGTGTCGCAGTCGTCGCATGGCGGATGTCCGCACCGGGCGCATCGGTTGGAGCCCGTATTGCAAGTTCCGCAAGAACAGCAAACATGCATTGTGGTTGCGCTCGTTCACAGCGTTGTCTCGAAGGCTCTGATGCTTTCTCCGGCGAGAAGCTTGTCGTCAAGAGGTCTTCGTGAGCATTGGATGGTGTGGTGTTTGGTTGTTCATCGACCTCGTCCCGCCAAGCCTCCGCCAGCCCGCGCAGCTCGCTGGTCCACCAGCCCTCCTCGGCCACAATATCTTCACCACAACATGGAAACACACAATATGGGTATGCGGAGGTTTGCATTGAAGTGCTGAACAAGCTCATGTGTATATCTTGTTGTGGTGTCGCGGTTGTGGCGAGTTGCTGCCAGGGGAGGGAAACTGGCTGATGAAAGGATATATTTGCTAAGATTTTCTGCTTACTGTGCTCTACCACTAGATCGCCATATGACATGGTACCTTGAACTTTCGGCTTCAAGGATGGTCTGGTGGTAGAGTAGCAAGAGGGGGGATTTCGCCGCCGCTAACGTGACGTCCATGTACAGCATAACATTCGCCCAGTGCGGGACTAACTCGGTCACAGAACATTCATCCACAAGTCATCGGTTCGAAACGGTGGCTTGTGTCCGAGAGCTTAGCTCTACGGTGCTCGTTTCTTTTTTCCCCTCCTGTCCCATCTTTTCTGTGCGTCCACCACACAAGAGACGGGCAAATGCGAAGGATCGTTACTTTTTGTCTACTCGCTTGGCACTAATGGCAAGTACAGAGGCATGGTGTTGGCAGAGGTGATCAGCCAATCCAGGGCACAGCTGAACAGCAATACTTTTGCCTCGACATCGATTGCAATCTCCACAACACGGATGGAACACTTCACGTTAGAAGAAAAGCATCGCCGAGCTGAGAGCATCTTCAGCATGTGCGCATCGGCACTTTGTACCTTGCGTTGATGTCGTGGTGGAATTTTGCATGTTTTTGCGACTTCCATTCAGCTTGGCTGGACGTGGATTCGCGGCCACCAAGTGCTTAAATGCCGAACAATTTTGCCTCGAAGGCAACACCACACGCAACAACGCCTGTGAGATAGCTTTCACCCGCTGGGAAAGTCTGGAAGGCCCATAAGATGCACCTCCTATCTAGCTGTGCATGGCTGCGCGGGGTTGTGGGCTTGTGGAGAGCATTCGAACACTGGACGTTCGCTGTTCGAGCAGCTCAGCGGACGACATGAGCGAGCGAGCAGCGACGAGCCTCTCGGTCTCCGCAGCTTTCACCTCTGATGCCATAACGACTCCGACAGTCGCAGACAACAACACCGTGTGAGCTCTATGCATGAGCTGGCTCTCTTCATCAAACACACCGCACGAGCTCCGTTCCAGTACACGCAGAGCAGCGCGTGATTGCTAAACTGCACGATGTCATGGCGGTGCCAGGGCCAGATTGCGCTCGAGCGTGTTCACCGCCCTCTTCACAGCACTCCGCACAGCACTCAGCTCATTGAAAAGCAAGTTACCAACCCGAACATGGCGGTAGGGCCCGTGGGTCCCCAGCTCTGCTCGAGCGCGGAGCGCACAGGGAGGTACAGGTCCAATGGGCATATCAGACAACCACTGCGAAGGCGCTAACGCTCATGGCTCAAGGCAGCCAACTCTCAGCTCATCCTCGCGCTCAGCGGTCCATCTTTTCACTCCGCGCTTACGTTGAACTCAGAGCGCCACACATTCAGTTACCTCTAAAGCCGACACTGGCTTGATCGCGCACTGTCTTCCACCTCTCTTCGTCTTGAGAGAAACTCCATACACGATCCGACCTTCCCTACCCTGGCGCTCTGTCTCGGCCATCAGGACCGGATCACACGACGCTCGACGAAGCACGACGGGGGCGGAGGCGGAAAACCCACACGCGAGTCGCACATTACCAGCTGTTGGCTCTGAATGCTGCTGTCTCCCATCAGCGCGAGGTGACTATGCCATTCTGTAGATGAACCTTTCTTATTTGAAGACGAGAGATACACACAGGAAAACGCGCCGTGGCAGTGGCCATCTCGTGCAAGTTAGACCTGACAACGGAGCCAGCGCTGCATGGGTGAAGAGCTTCAGGATGCGAAAAAGGGAGTCACACCGCAAAACGTAGCTTACGAAGTTGAATTCGGGGGTATAGTAAAATCTATGGAGAAACGACTCTATAGAGAACAACAAGCACATCACAGGAGCGCCGTGAGAACGCTTTCGCGTTTCGTCAGCATTTCCTCCCATTCAGCCTCTGGGTCACTCAGCGCGGTGATCGCGCCTCCAGCACCAACATGCCAATCGTCACCTTCATCGTCCCATTTGAAGGCGGTACGTATCACGACCGAGAAGTCACCACCACCACCGACATCAAAAAAGCCAAGAACACCGCTGTACAGGCCTCGGGGTTTGCCGCCTTCGATTTCGGAGAGTAGTTCGCAAGATCGCTTCTTCGGAGCACCAGTCATAGAGCCAGGTGGCAAAGAAGCAGCAAGAGCTGAGACCCCAGAACCTCCTTCGACAGTGCCCTCGATCACAGATACGAGTTGGAACACAGTTTGATATTCTTCCACCGACATGAGCTTCGGAACATCCACCTTAGCAATACCTTTCACGCCTGCCAGGTCGTGCCGAATCAGATCGACAATCATGAGATTCTCAGCGCGCTCTTTCGGAGAAGCGAGAAGCTCTTCGGCTTTTGCGCGAGTTACACCTGGAGCCTTCTTGACTGTTCCTTTGATTGGCCGGAACTGGCATTTGCCGCTGCGAGACCACGATAGGAACCGCTCCGGACTACTGCCAACAATGGATATCCCAGGTCCTTCGCTCTGTTGCAGACGCATGAAGGTGCTGAAAGGAGCTGGGTTGCGGTCACGGAGCTGTCGATACATGGTCCACGGCTCGGCAGAAGTGCGAAGTGTGGTTTGATCGGTCAAGCACAGCTCGTAGGATTCGCCAGCTCTGAGGTTTGCTTGGCAGTCCAATACCTTTTGGCAGTATTCTTGTTCTTCAGGTCCATCTGTTAAATGTGCTACCAGCTTCTCTTCTTGTAACTGGCTGTTTATGGTAGGTATCTCGGTGAGTTGCACAATGAGAGACTGAGTAGCTCGCAGCCATTTGTCATCGGAGGTACGAACTGTCTGCAGGTAGGCCACATGGTCGACGTGGTCCAAAACGATGCTTCGCTCTGCCATTACGAACCAGAGATCGGGATGTGTGCGGTTAGCACCAAGTGGCGTTACGTCTATGCTCTGCAGGCCCGCCTCATATGAAATGGATCCGATCAGTCCGCCCCAGAACGGAGAGTTAGACGGGCCGCTCGTTGCCTTGTTTGACAGCATGATGTCTTCGATATGTGCAAACGCATCTTTGACGCCTTGAAGGGGTATTCGTTCCGTGCTTCCGTTACTAGCCACTTCCATGTAGCGATCAAGAGTGGAGAATCGGTACTGCTTGGAAGATGCTGAAGGAAGGCCAATGATACTGAAGCGTCCTGTCTCCGCATTCACTGGTCTGCCGTTGCGAGTGCCCGATTCAAGCAACAATGGTTGTTCGCAAAAATCCTGTTCCTGCAGCATCTCCACTATCGAGGCCACATCTGGGAGCTGTTCGAAGTCCATTTGAGTCCACTGCACCGCTGCGGAAGACTGCAAAGGCTTCCCTGCGTCACAAACTTTGGTTGAACGTTCTGCGACAAGTTGTTGCACTGGCCTTACTGCGCGGTTCTGACTCCGCCATTCGCAAGCCTTGTCCCACCAATTCTTCACCAATTTATGGCCTTCGCTGTTGGTGCAGATGGACTCGGGATGATACTGAACGCCCCAGAATGGCTTACGCTCATGTCGTACACCCATTAGAGTAGGTCCATTTGGAAGACTCATTGAGGTCCAAGAGAGTGGGACGAGTTCTGGGCATTTCTCCGACTTCTCCCACTGGCTCGATGATCCCCAATCGTCGACAGAACTCTGCTGTCCAAGCGTGACGTGCAGAGAGTGATACTGAGTGGCAACAACCCGACCGGTGTCAGCATATATGTCTTGGTGGCTGTGGTCTACCATAGTCATGATGCCATGTCTAGGCTCCTTGAGTCGCTCAATCTTGGCGCCAGATGCTAGGCAGAGGCTTTGGAAACCAAGGCATATTCCCAAGACAGGGAGCAGGTGCTCCTCAGGTAGACTCCATAGCTTCCCAATCAAGCCAACGTCTATGGCGTTGGCAGGATGACCGGGACCAGGACCTGCGACTACTGCGTCGAAGGCATCTAGATGATCGAAGAACGCTTCGTCGTTGAGGACAAAGCGAGCATCGTCGATCTTGATGCTTTCAACAGTGACCGGTAATTCGGCTTGAAGTAGTGCGACTATCGAGTTGGAAAATGAATCGTATGCGTCAATGAAGAGGATCCGGTGTCGTAGCATGTATACCAAGTGTGTGGGGTGACTCTGCTCGGAGGCCAATGCGATTGTTGGAGAATGTGGCGTTGGACGTGCCGCAGCGAAGAAGAATCCACTACCGCCCACACCGCGACCTCTTCAGAAGCATATTAAAAGAGTGTGCTCATTCACAGCGATCGTGAGGCAGAAGCGTGGTGGTTCGCGATAGAGTGACATCGGAGAAAGAAAATTGCCCGGAGCGGTCCCCATGGCTGGCTGGCCGGAAGCCGAAAGCGACCGAGAAGTCAATCGAGAAAGAAAGACTGCGGGCTGGTTGGCTGCTTTGCCGACCGCTGCAGCAACCACATCCTTTCCTTCCGCCACCGCTCCGCTCCGCCCTCTCACACCACCACCACCACCACCGCGGGCGATGACAGCATGTCGTGCATGTGCGCACGATCACGACGTCCGCTGTAATCTCGCGGTCGCACAAGCAACGACCAAGATCTGCACAGCGTAGGCTAATCTTACTTTTAGTCGAGCGCTAATCCCGGTGAGCAGGCTGTCATGTGCAGGGCATGTGCAGCACACCACCAATAAAGTATTCCTGTACCATCACGCGGTGTGAAGCCGGCTGACGGGGATGATAAGAGAAGGGGGGAGCAGACACCCAAGTCAACCTGCGTCGCGTGCCTGCTAACTTAGCGACGTACCAGGCAAGGCAAGCTATTCCGTCAGTGCTGCTGCTTTCCTTGCTCTTCTCTTCCTTCTTCCTCTCATCACTCTTGCATATCGTCGCCAGAAAATTGTTGAGCACGCAAAGACCCAAGAAGAACACTCCAGAACCCCGCTCAAGCACCTCCAAAATGGC
This sequence comes from Cercospora kikuchii, assembly GCF_019650295.1. Lineage (NCBI taxonomy): Eukaryota > Fungi > Ascomycota > Dothideomycetes > Mycosphaerellales > Mycosphaerellaceae > Cercospora > Cercospora kikuchii. The sequence goes on from NW_025408587.1 coordinate 826,539, forward strand.
AGACACCAAGCCCGCAGAGACCACTCCAGCTGTCGCAGGTAGGTGCCGCGTTCCCCTGATATGTCTCCTCACAGTGACCAGGAGCAAAATGTGCTGACGACAAAAATAGCTCCAGTCGACAACACGACCGCGCTGCCCACCATCGAGAACGAGGCGCCAAAGGCCGACGCAGCTACCACTGACGGTAAGAAGAAACCCACAAGATGGCACTCAGCGCATCCTCTAACGAATCCCCACAGGCACCGCCCCAGAAGCCGCAGCTCCAGCCGATCAATCCACTGCAGCACCAGCAGCCGCCGCAGAGCCAGCCAAGGCAGAGCAACCAGCCGGCGAGACCACCCAGACATCCAAAGCCGACAAGAGGAAGAGCCGAGTCGGCGATTTGGCCAAGAAGCTCCAGTTCTGGAAGAAGGACAAGAAGGAGGATGCTGCCAACTAGGCGCAAGAAAACTTGTCCAACAGAAAGAAGAACAAGCAAACCTTGTGGGCATGAAGTTTTTATTTGCGCGGCGCTGTTTCCTCAAGAGATATCCTATGATACCCTTCCATGTTTGATATTATGGCATGGCTAATTAAGCAGACGAGACTGAGCATCAGGTCTGGAATCTAAAGTTGATTTTTGTTGTTGTTTCACCGGTATCTTGCCACTTTCCATTTCATTGTGCTCTACCTATCTGTCGTACCCATCGTACTCATACTTGAAAAGGGGTCGATTGCCTTGGCCTGACCATTGCCGTAGTTTTGGCGCAAGACTCATTTCTCGGCCAATTATTGCTTATCGGCACTTCTGACTAGCTTCGAGCGAGTGATCCACAATCGTCACCGAGTCACTTCACCTCTTACTCCTCATCTAGTTCAGCTAGCTGCTTCTCAATAGCCTTCTGTTGCAACGCAAACTCGGCCTCGGCATCGATTCTGGCCAGAGCAGCTTTCTGCCTGATGAAGCTCGTTTCCAGTTCAAGCTGCAACTTGGCCCTTTTGCGTTGTTTCGAGCTTGCAACAAAGATCTGCGCCTGAGCAGCAGCCGTACCTTCGGTTCCGTGTGCGCAAACACCATGGCTAATGACTGATGGCGTTGGCCTCGGAGTGACAGGGCCATTCTGTGTCACAGCGCGGGCTTCGATGAACCTGCAATCGTCGTCGCTATCACGAGGCTCAGCCTTGATTCTGGTGCCTCTGTCTTGCAGTCCAATACTAGTAGTCTTTGTGGGAGTGGCTGAAGCTTCACGCTCATCTCTGCGGCGGGATGGTCCACAAGCCTGTTCCGGTGGTGGAGACTCTGAGTGCACTACTCGAGGGTGCTTTCTGTGACCCAACGTACGACGAGTCCGAGTTCGCTTCGGAGAGGGAGAGTCTGAACAATCGCTTAAAGCATAGTTCAGATTACGTTTAGAGCGCCTGGGACGATCTTTTTGGGTGGGATAGCCTTCGGACGACACAGGAGGGCCTTGAGCTCTGTGGTACTCTGCTAGGGGTTCTGCGTTGTCAGTAAGTGCGACAGAGGTGTCGAGCTCGTGAAGAGAGCCGTCTGAGCCATCATCTGCGCCGAGCACCATGGTGTTTGCGTTCACGATGTCCGGTTTGCCCTCGATAGCTTGGACGTTCTTGTATTCCGCAAACAGAACAGGACAATTCTCGCTGTTCAGGTGCTGAAACCATGTCTCGTCAATGGCAAAAGGCTGTGTCTCGACTATGTTTCTGAAATCGTCTTGTCAGCTTCTGTCGATCATAAATCCCTTTCGTAGACTTACTCTGGCGGTATGGCAGGCACCAACGGGTTCCGCACATCATAGTCCGTTCCCACGCGGTCAAGCGTGAGCTTTCCGCGTATGATATTGATTACGACAGAGCCTTTATTAGCAACGCCGTAGTCACGGGTCCACTCATCGCCTGCGCACGGCTCTTCCTTGTCTGCACCCTTAGCAAGCTTTCGAAAATTAAGTGATCAATACTTACTCATCGGCACTGGCAAAGTGTAAGCGTTATTGGTGCAATCGAGCTCAGGTAACGGCTTTGTATGGTTCCACCGAATCCACTTGTCGAATGTGACATGGCAGCCCCCATGCTTCCTCGACAATGGTATCGCATAGCATTGCGAGGTCGTTATGCTGTCTGCTCCAGCTGAATTGCAGACAATTTCCACTTTCAGCGCGTTCGCCGTATACTGTCGGAACTCTGGGTCAAACTCCAGGCAGACCTTGAATGCCTTCCCAGAGGCGCCGGATATCAGTCGACTGGTTGTCACCCCGCCTGGGAATTGGAAGTGATGATTCGTGTGCTCTTCCATAATTCCGTCGTCCGCCACGGACCTAAGCTCTACCCGAACGCCTTGCTCGCTCCACATGATGGCAGAATTCTTCAAGTTGTGGTGTTTCTGTAGCGTTGGCGGTGCTATCAGTGGAACGGCGCGCAGGATGTGTGGGTGTTCAGGTGAAGTGAAACCAATGAGCCTCACAATTCTTTCCCTGTCCACTTAGATCCGATTTACGATGAGCCGCGCTCACTTCGACTGCTCAGATGTCCCTTGAGAGTAACAGTGCGGGGGATGTTGAAAGGTGTACACATTTGAGTCGTATATTCGTAAAGCGCTCGCACGCTGTTTGCACCAGATGCCATCGGTTCATGCAATCGTCTCTCGTAAAACATAACCTGCACAACAGATCTTTCAGTACCTCGCTCACATAGGCCCAACTTGCAACCAAGGTTGAAGCATGCCGAGCTCATCTTCTGCCAGTGGCCTCACACTGGGTCTTCTCTGTTGGTCCCAGCCTCCGTCTTCCATCACTGCGATGTTTGGCATTCCAAGATTGCCGCACATGCTCAGTGTTCGGAGCATGCTGACGCTTTGCCTCATGCTCCATTGCGGACTCGTCCTGCCGTCGACGTTCGTGCTGAAGATGCTTGGTAGCTGGGCATTTGAGTTGTTTCCGGGCGCGAATATCTGTCGCTGCTCGTCTGGCGGCGGCAGTGTAACGCTCTGCATCTCAAACCCAGCTAAACCCTCCACTTTCGCCATCAGAGGCTTCAGGTAGCGTGACTCTTTGCCGCGCATGGAAGATAGACGGTTCAACAGCACATGGAGATAGTGCTTCCCTTCGAGAAACGTTGCCGATGTATCACCGGCAGTACAGCGCAAGACGTCTGCAAGGCATCCGGCGATGTCGGATATCTTCTGCTCCTATTCAGGTGTCAATGAGCCGCTAGCGTAAATTAGTGCTCGAAACAACTCACCATGCCAATGCCGTGAGAGTCCAAGGCAAGTGCACTTGCTCCGGAAGTGATCTCTACGACTTTACGTGCCAGCTCGACTGGATAGTCCAACCTCATACCTGCTTCACCCTACAAGGAGAGATATGGAGTTAGCTGACGTGCAAAACGAAGCAGTGCTTTAGAGATGGGCAAGATCTTACCTGACCCCAAATCAGACCGTTGCTCACTCCCATTTGCCAAGCTAAGACGTGTAACCATTCGCGTGTGATACTAATGTCAAGTTGTTGCGTTTCGCTGAGCGCACCGACCAGATTCGCGTTCACACTTTCGTCAAGCTGCTTCTGCGTTCGCACGAGCCAAGCTTCATCGCACAGACTGGCTCTCCGAGTGCCACGCCACGCGCTCACGAAACTGTCATCGACAGCACTAAATAGATTTGCCAGATTAACGAAGCCGTTCAAGAGTTGCGGATCCTCGCTTTCAAATACAGCTGGTAGAGAGACGGATGCGCTGAGTCGAGTTCGCTTTCTTCGCTGGACTGCATATGCTCTCTCGGTGATGAACAGTAGCCAGTACAAACGTCGTCGCCATTGCGCATCTATCGGATCAAGCTTGTCGTATTCCTCTTCATCGTCCATACACATGTTTTCCGAGAAGGTAATGCTTTCTTGCAAAAAGTACCAAGCCTGATTGTGCTTTTCATGGTTTCCATAGAAGCAGAACAGGAAGAAGCTGGTCATCACATTCAAAGTTGTAGCTTGCTCGGGATAGTCGAAATTCTTTCGCTCGCGGAGACACTCCTCAGCAAAGATGGCGTCGTTTCTCTTGACCGGATGTATTGATGGTGGCTGTGGGATCGAGGTGTCCAGCTGAATCACGGTGGTTGCGCACAAGGCACACAAGAATGCATACATTTCAGAGCTCATATTGTGATTGGAATAAACGCCTGAATCCAGGAAAACTGATCGATCCAGGATAGGCATTATCGCGAACATGTGCTCGAAGAAGAGCTGAACGAACGGTAGGAACGTCTCTGGGGGTATTGCACGGTGGCTGTGATGCTCGGAAGCACTGGGAGAGTAGACGCGCGAGTGCCCATCACTCCCGGCAGCCGATGCGGTCTGATGTGTATTGCCTGTCCAGCTACGCTGTGGTGGTGTGGGCGGCAGTGGTCGTTGCGTCTGTGGCTCCGGTTTGACCGCATGCACATGTGGCTGTGGCATTGAAGTCGGCATGGGCTGGTAATACGTCGGCTGATCTGGAGCTACGCTCGTGGGCTGCGCATAGATGGCATCTCGACTGTGTTGTCCTTGATATGGTGTCGCACCTGGCGGCACGCTACCATTCGTCCCCCAGCCCCAATTACTGCCAAAAGCCTGGCGAGGAGAGGGAGGACTGGCCGAGCTGTGTGTGTTCGACGATGCGTCATCGTCTATACGCCTCAGTGCATGTAGCACTCGCGCACTCCTTAGGCCCTTGGGTCCCTTCTTCTTAGGTATGGCTAGGTAAGCACAGCGGATGCTGGCTTTCTTGCACGGTGTGCATGGGTCCTGTCCGTCGCATCGCACCTTGCGCTTGCGGCAGCAGTCGCATGCCCTCTTCAGCGGTTGCTTTGGTGCGCTGCCACCACTGCTACCATTCTTCTCCGGCGGTGACGCCGTGGGCGCAACTTGCGCCGGTTGTGTCTCTGAAGCCATTTCTACCAATCACGCGGCGCGCCGCTCGCCCACAAAGCCGACGCGGTCCTTCTCACTCGTAGCTCTTGTATGCCATGCCAGCGTGTGCCTCGAACAGTCGCGGATGTGCAGCCACGCAATGATGGCTCTCGAAGGTATCGTGGATCGTGTTTCGGTCAAGTCGGCGTCTGCGGAAGCGAAGGTTCTCAGTGACGACTCGCAAGAAAGGCGATGGTGTAAAGCGTCTACACTTAGGGCGGCGCTAATGCTGGTTGTGGGGTACTTCCGCCCACGCTTCTCCTTCTCCACGCGGCGACTTTGTTACTCCATCAAACACCGAGAGCACATGCGCGGCTTTGCCAACGACCAACAAACGCACATCGCCACCGCAGGCAGTGTGGCGAAGCTGCGTTGGCCATGGCAGTATCTGCGCATCGGCTGCAGTGGTCAGCGCTTGCTTCCGGTCTGGGTCGCGTGCATCGGAGGATTGCATGCTCGGCATACCATTCATACGCAAGCATCCGAGCTCTGAACCAGGTACATGCTCGCATGCAGTTTGTGCAAAATGCCGGTCACGGCCAGCACAGAACGCCCATTCGCTGGCGACGATGTGCTTCTCCGAATGCGCCTCAGCCTGGCGTGGGAATGTCGCCGTTCCTATCAATGTCAGCGGCGCATGAGCACTCGACGAAGTCCTCCAGCTCTTCGCTGACAGTCTTGAGTTTCTCTTTCACAGCTGTGACGCCTTCGACGCCCACAATATGCCGGGCGGGCGGATTGTCGTGGCCGCCGATGGCCGCGACTGCGTGCACAGTTTCGGCCACGAGTCGCTCCTTCATGCCTCTGCTGAGTGGGGCGTAGAGGCTCTTGACCTCGCTCGAATACAGCTGATCACCAGTAGTTGGCTCAGCGGAGCCTTCGATCTTGTCCAGTAGGGAGGAGAGGATGTTTCGCGACAGCGGTGCTGGGTTGTTCTCATCGGTATAGCAAACCATCGGAGGTGCTGAGGTAATGCGGTGGGTGAGAACGTTGACCTCCATGTTTGGCTGCACGATGGTCATGCGAATGTTAAATGGAGCAATCTCATACGCCAGACTGTCGCAGTAGCCTTCGATAGCCCACTGGCTCGCGCAGTACATGCTCAGACCAGGAGTACCTAGATGTCCTGTAACAGCTGTCATCAGCACAATATGGCCGTTCTTCTTCTCTCGGAAGACAGGCAGCGTCGCTTTGATGATGTTTACGGGCCCAAAGAAGTTCATCTCGAACTGATCCTTGACCAAGCTCAGAGTCCTAGGGCTCTGCGAAAGCTCCTCTACCGTGCCCACCACGATTTCAGAATGGCAGCAGAATAGGATGTCGACTCGTCCGAAGCAGCGCACAGCTTCTGCTACTGCAGACTGGCACTGACCCATGATCTTGACATCCAGCGCTACAACACGCAGTCTGCTCTTCCACAGCTCTCGTTCGCGCTGCTCTTTCTCCAGTCTCTCCTTTCCCTTTTCCTTCCTCGACGTCTTTCCCTGCTCATCGGGCTCATCGTCGTCATCCTGGCCATCTCTGGCAGCAGGAGGAGCGCTCAGCTCTTCCAAGAAGTCCTTGAAGTCTCTACTCCTCTCTTCTTCTCTTTCAAACTCTGTGGGCTGAACGCCTGCCGTGACATAATCACCGTGTGCCAGCAAGTGTCTGCAGAGGGAGATGCCAATGGGGCTGTTGGCGCATGTCAAGAACCATACGCGCGGAGCATTATGCGTGGGAAACTTGGGCGTTCGAGGTAGCTTGATCTCACTGGGAGCAGACATGGCGTCGCTTCCTCCGGCGGCGTGGAGCTCGGGAGCAAATCAGACGACCATGCTACTGTTGCCCTTGTTCACGAGAGAGCGATGCTACGATGAGGAGTCTCTGTGATGCATCCGATATTGAGACCGTGAGAGCGAATCAAAAGGCCGCCGCGACATGCAAGGGTCGCTGTCGCAGAAGCGATTGAGTTTCGCTTAGCAGAAAGCTTGGACGACCTCGACGCGGCTAAAGCAGGCACGCCAGCTCGCGCGTTCGTCTTCTTCTGACTTTCATATGACAGCCACTGTTTGCTTGAGCTTGATTGCATGTCGGCAAATCCACATCGCTCCTGGTGAAAGCACTGCTGTGAAGGGAAGCACTAGTGAGTCACCGTGGTGCTGGTGGGAATCAATTGGCGCGTCAGCAGGCCGCATACCGTAGGACTGGCTGAGCTCGCTCTTCGACAACCGTGCCACTTGCTCTACGCCTCGCGGCCACTGATTTGCCCAACATGGCGACCACATCTACCACACAACTGGATGAACAGGTCTACACCTTCCCACCACTCATTGAGTGGTGGGTCAACACCATGGGCCAGAAGGCTATGGACGAGAACATGATCCATCGTTACATGAGCGAGTCGCCTTTCTTCGAGTGGAGCAGCAAGAACGGGCTGCTCTTTGAGCAAGGCAAGTTTCACAGTCCGACTCACGACATGTGCAATAACCGCAAGGCGCTGGAGGACAACTTGCGGGGAAGAGTGGGTCTCGAGTACATGATTGTCCAAGAACCACAGCCTGTAGCAGACAAGGAACTCGCTGCGCAGGGAATCACAACGGGCATCTATGTGATTCGCAAGCAAGATCGCCAGCGAGCTCCATCTGGAGCGCGAGTACGACCTCCTGGTGTGATCCTCGAAGGCAATTGGGAGTTGACCGTACTCGGTACATATTATACCATGGGTCAGAACGTATATCAAGCGCCAAACATGTTTGATGTAGTGGAAAACCGACTTCTCTCTGCTGCAAGCAGCCTCAACAAGTTCATTGATGCTACATCAATACTGCCCAGGTACGCACCTGCGTCCGGCTACACTTATCTGCCACCAAGCCAACCGTCGAAGCGAAACGGTACAGGCTCCATAGCTGGATCGCCGGCTGGGTCGCGAGAAGGCAGCGTTGTACCGGGCCTAGACTCGCAATCATTCCGTTCAGGATCTCTGCTTCCGGAATCAAACGTGTCAACCTCCAAGGCAACTTCAGACCATGATCAAACTCGGCTCTTGGCAAGCTCGTTAGCGATGTCCATCAAGTATGCTCACGACTACACTGATGAGAATCCGCTCGTGGGTGAGCCTGGTAACTTCAAATTTGCCATGACAGAAGCTGCCGTGAAGAAGCGCAGGGCTGAGGAAGAAGCCGCTGCAGCAGAAGCCCGTGCAAAGAAAGAATTGGCGTCAAACAGTCGCGGTGTCTCTCCGAGACAAGACAGTGCGTCTCCCAAGGCAGACAAGGCTGTTGCACCGGCTGCCTTTTCCACTGAGACCAAGCTGAAGGCCGAAGAAAAGCGCAAGAACAGCGCGTCCGGAGGGAAAAGGAAGAAAGACCGAAAGAAGGGCATGAGCAGCGCGGGTCCTTCGCCCACAACTCCCGGACCCAGTACTGCACCGACGCCGAAAGCCAGTTGAAATGATAGAGATATCGGTCATCTTGACTGCTCTTGGACACCGTCTTGATATCAGGCCTACCCAGATCGTGTATCCCGGCATCATCATACAAGCGTTCAAGGTTACCACACGCATGAGAACCACAACCTGAACGGCAACTGAGCGCTGCGAACGCTAGGTTCCGTATGACCTCTTGCGTTGTTGGCTGAAGAAACTCGCCGAAACTTTTGGCGAGGGTCCGACGACATCGTCTCCCGTCAGCAAGCGAGCAGAGTGTTGGATATCTATGCCGCCGCTCTTATTCACCTCTGTCGCAGGATACCCGTGAAGGTGATACTAGGCAAGTGGGGAAAGGCCTTGCGATCTCAGTCGCTGGCAATGAAAGGAAGCAGACTGAGCTTACACAACAGCCAGCTGAGATAGGATTGATTAGGGTTTCGTCATGTTAGCTCTTGGCGCATTATGAGGATCGTAGCAATAGGAGCCGTAAGCCTGGTGCAACAGCTGAACCTCAGCTCCATTACAAAGCAATAGCCCAGAATTATCCCTTCTCCGAGTAGATAGGGAAGACCAGCTGTTGGCGTATTCAAGCCGCCAAATTCTCACCAACAACGAGTAGGTCCTGCCAATAAATTATGGGATTGTCAGCACTGTTCGAGTCTTTCCGGAATAGTCCTGTGGCGATATTTGTATCCCTCTTCGTTGTATTACTCGCATCCTATGCGATATACCAGCGGCAATTCCATCCTCTCGCAAAGTACCCGGGTCCACTGATTTGCTCGCTGACGGACTTCTACAAATCGTGGGCAACATGGAACGATTGCATTCCAGAGGAGATGATTCGTTTGCACGAGAAGTACGGAGACGTGGTCCGCATCGCGCCAAACGATCTACACTTCAATCAGCTGGAGGCAGTCAATGACATCTACAAAAGAGGCTGGCAGAAGGGAGAATTCTACAGAGGCTTTGATCAAAGAAATCCGGGGCTCTTCGCCGAGCCCGATGAAGGAATTCATGCCAGACGTAAACGAAGATTCGGCGCTAACTTCTCGGAGAAGTCGATCAGGGAGTATGAGTCCATCATTGACTCTCGCTATGCCGTTCTCCGAAAGCAGCTGGACCGCTTTGCAAAGTCGCGGGAAGTCTTCGACCTGCGGAGATACATTACATATGCCATCGTTGACATTCTAGGATGCCTTGCATTCTCTCAGTCGTTGGGCAATCAGCATGCAGAAGACCCAAAAAAGATCCCTCGCGTCTCGGAGTTCCTGTGGGCAAACTGCGTCGCAGGCTCGGCTCCCTGGCTCGCACCCTTCTTAGAATGGATAAGGGATCATGTACCGCCGTCCGCAGAGATGGCGGAACTGCTGGAGGGGCGCAACACGATCATAAGAATGGCAAGCGAAAACGTCCAGAGGAGATCAGCAATGCCAACAGAGGAGCCAGACATTCTTGGCAGAATTATCGCGGCAACAGAAGAAGGATCTGGCAAGAAGTTGTCGCACAACCAAATCATGGCAGAATGCATCGATCTCATCGTGGGTGGGACACATACCACGGGCAACACATTGCATTTGCTGTTCGCCAACCTCGCCCGGCATCCCGAGTCCTTCCAGCAATGTGTTGACGAGATAGATCGGCACCTACCAGCGCTTAGCGAAGGAGAGCCTAGTTGCAAGATCATGGGACTCGAGGAAAAGCTCGAATTCGTCAACATCTGCATTCTAGAGAACTTTCGCAAGGATCCTGTGGGAACATTCAACATGCCTCGCGTTGTTCCTATTGGGGGTGCAACGATCGCGGGACACTTCGTTCCAGCTGGTACGCAGGTGAGCATGAATATCCATGCTTTCCATCATAACGAAGCAGTCTGGGGTAAAGATCATGGCGATTTCGATCCAGCAAGATGGTATGATGAGAAGAGAGCCAAGGGATTGGAAAGTCTTGTGATACCATTTTCTGTCGGGAAGAGAGCCTGTGTGGGTCAGAATCTGGCGAGTGCGAATATCTTGAAGATGTTCACGACATTGTTGAGGTGTTACGAGTTCGAATTTGTGAACAGTGATGAGCCTATGGTGGTAGTTAGTCATGGTGATTCGGATTTGAGAACTCCGGTTTTGGTGAAAGTCAAGATGAGAGGAGCAGGGTACACAGGACCTGTGCCGGAGGAGTGAGCTTGTTATTTGTGATGCCACAGTAACAGTCTTTGCTCATCAGCCAGGCTTCTGTCCCAATTGCATCGCAGGAACGTTCTTGAAATGTGCTCGAGCTCCTACGCGAGATCGTATCAATGTGTTGAATCCAGTATTTGTGCCTTTCCCATATTTTCCTCAATGCAATTCTGATTCGATGGCTTGGCAGAAAGTAATGTTCAGAATGTGGTGATGGAGCACGTGGACTCGGTGGAGAGTACAGAGAAACAGGGGTCCCTGCTCAAGCTTCGGCGCATGGGCAGTTTCCGAGTCGGACAAAATTATCTGAGCTCTTGCGTGCTGCTCGACTTTCTTCACAATTCTCGCACGGCCGATACTGAAGCATCAGTCAGTCAGGTTATCGAGACCACACATTCGCTATGTCGCCGTCACTTCCATCGCCCAAGGCCGGCGCTGGCCAGGTTGAGAAGGAATCCGGCGTCGCGCGAGTCCTCGGCGCTGGTACGATGCCGACATGCACTCGACTCTTCGAGTAATATGCACTGACACGCCATTGCAGGTTCTGCTGGTATCGCCGAGCTCGCTGTCTTCCACCCTGTCGACACGATAGCCAAGCGATTGATGTCCAACCAGGGCAAAATCTCAGGAGCCGGTCAGCTCAACGAAGTCATTTTCCGCAAGCACGCCGGCGAACCTTTCGTGCGACGATTCTTCACCCTCTTCCCCGGTCTCGGATACGCGGCAGCGTATAAAATCTTGCAGAGAGTGTACAAGTATGGAGGACAACCATTTGTGCGCGATTACTTGTCGAAGAACCATGGCGCGGCGTTCGAGAACACATTTGGCAAGGGTAATGGAAAGGCTATCATGCACGCGACTGCTGGATCGATCATTGGAATTGGAGAGATTGTCCTGCTCCCATTGGATGTATTGAAGATCAAGAGACAGACAAATCCGGAGGCTTTCCGTGGACGAGGCGTGTTGAGAATTGTCGCTGACGAGGGTTTCGCGCTTTACCGGGGATGGGGATGGACAGCTGCCCGAAACGCGCCTGGCTCTTTTGCGCTCTTCGGTGGTTCAGCGGCCGCGAAACAGTATCTGTACAAGCTCGAGGACTACAACAAGGCCACATGGTTGCAGAACTTCGTCGCCTCGGTCGCCGGTTCGAGCGCGTCGCTCATCGTCTCTGCGCCATTGGACGTTGTCAAGACAAGAATCCAGAACCAGAACTTCGAAGTCAAGAAGTCCGGCTTAAAGATTGTCTCTGACATGGCTCGACATGAAGGACCGTCGTCCTTCTTTAAGGGCCTGGTGCCCAAGCTGCTCATGACTGGACCTAAACTCACCTTCTCTTTCTGGCTGGCACAGACACTCATCCCGCTCATCAACAACAAATTGTGAGACCTGCAGCAGGCATGGCGTTTTGGCGCAATGGATCACCACGTTGCCTACGATAGAGCATGAATGGGGCATTTGTTGATGAGTAGAAGGGTACGTCTGACATGCAGCACAGACGAGTTTGTATGAGCGTTTTGTAATTTCACTTGTTTGCATTCTTACGAAGTTGTACATAGATCTACAACGCAAGATGCTAATTGAATAGCTCACGAATCATCTCAACTCAGTGCCGAAGCAGCCGAGCAATGCGAGCAATCACTTCTGTCATAGTTGGTGCAGCGTCGAAGCGTCAACAAGTCAGACAACGTACGAAGCTTGGCAGCAGCCAGTTCTGCACCCGTCTGCAGAGATGTCGAAAAAGACTTCTGCGGAGCGCACCGCGATGCCTTGGTTGTGGTGATGATCTCAGAGGCACATGAATGTGCCTCGTCACGGGAGCCGATCCCCAAATCATCCAAAAGAAAACAGAAAGGCTGGACCACCGGAGCGATGCGCAAAGTACCCCTCAATTCTGGCTGCGAGATCAACAAGATCTAAAGTATGTCCTTATCGCAAGAATTTGAAGAGGCCGAAAGTATGCCCTTCAGTCAATACAGCGATGGACGGCCAGACAAACGGAGTTGGAGATGCGAGCAAAGGCGTTCAGCCATCGATGGTCAAAGAGCTCTTTGGGATACCTCATGAACGCGGAGGTCTCACCTGGCTCGACGAGTGTCCGGAATACCTGAGCAAGACAGCAAGCAAAACTCCCGACCACGCTTTGGTAAGCCTCTGCGACATGCTCATGTCAGACACGAGAAGGGCACGAATGCTGAACACAATACTGGAATCACTTTCACACAGAGAGTTTTTGGGCAATACTAACCTTACGCTTTGCGCTAGGTGACAAGATATCAGGGCAGGAGATCCGAAGGCGTCAGAGCGACATTGGAGCTTTTCCTGGCCGCGATCAATGTGCAAAGTCCATCATTGAGGCAGCTGGTGCGTGGCCTGCTTGGAAACTATCCGGGCGAGAATATTGATGCACAAGATCTTGAGTTCAAGAGTCCGTTTCATCCATTTTTCCATCATTGGGCATCTCTGGTGTCAGCCAACGACAAAGCCCATCAAAGTCACAGCGAACAGGCAGAGCAAATTAACGCTCTGATAGAGGTACTCGGCGATGAGTTCAAGGACTCTATAGCGGATGCTCAAAGTCTTGCGAATAATGGAAACACGACTTTCAGCCTGCTATGGACTCTTTTTCCTCCCGGATGTCCTGTGTTTTCCGAAATTAATGGCAAGACGCATTGCTTTCTGGTCGACAGCTACAAATACTTGATGGCTGAGCACCCACCAACTCTCGCTGTTCACCTTCTCAGTCTGGACTATGACGGGTCACGATATGGCTGGCAGAAATCTGCAAGATTCATACCTGCCTTTTCTGGGAGCACGAAAATTCTCGCATTGCCTGTCATACCGTTTCATTTTTATGAAAATGCGGGACCTGTCCTGGAGACGCTGTACGAGCGCGGCAGTGTAGCCGTGGACTTGACAAGACAGGCGCCAGCCTACAGATCCTACGATGGATCAGTGCGACTCAACAAGAGCGGTGACTACGATTTCGAGGACGTTGAAGTTTTCGTGAACGAACGCTTAATGATCGAGCCTAAAGTGCACTCGCAGCAGGCCAGTCAGTATAGTCCGACAGTCTACACCTCTCCGCATAAACTCGAGTTCTTGCTGCAACGAGATCCGCATACGAAAATAGCCCGAGAAGCGGACAACAACAAGGAAGAGACGGGGCTTCTTTCAATAATGCATATCTTGAATATGCACATCGTGCTCAGCCTGGGTCAGAACAAATTAAAGCCTTCGCAATCGGGAGAAACTGATGATAATTCATTACTCAAGAGCCATCGATGGACCGAGGCTCTTTTTGGTCTGCGACCAGAAGTTTTCTGCCGATCTGTCGTTCGCGGATACTTGCTTGGTTCAAAATGCTGGGCTGAATTCGAAGTCGACAACATTTCGCCCATCCGATGGAATGACAATGCATTTGAATCTCTCGTCGTGCCGCCAGCCCGGAAACGCTTACTAGAAGCACTAGTCCGACAACAGAAACTTCACAAGCAAGACTTCGACGATGTGGTGCAAGGTAAAGGTCAAGGGCTTATCATGCTTCTCAGTGGGCCTCCTGGAACTGGCAAAACTCTCACAGCAGAATCCGTGGCAGACCATTTGAGAATTCCGCTTTATGCAGTCAGCGCGAACGAGCTTGGCGATAGTGCGAAGGATATAGAACATCAATTTCCATCTGTGCTCCGGTTAGCTGCCTCCTGGGATGCAGTCTTGCTCCTGGACGAAGCGGATGCATTTCTCGAGAAGCGAGCTCCGCAAGACACTCCCGGTGCTCGAGAACGTAACAAGCGAGTAGCAGGTGAGCACCCTTCAACGTCATAGAAACCAATGCACGATAACATCCATACTGACAACATCACAGCCTTCCTCCGCATCCTCGAATACTACCGCGGAATCCTCATACTCACAACCAACCGCGCAGTAAATTTCGACGATGCATTCTACTCCCGAATTCACCTAAGTCTGCCCTTCAAACCCCTTGATCATCAATTTCGAGAGGACATCTGGAAGAACTTCCTTCGTGGTTCCGAAGTCTCTGAGTCCGAGATCTCAGAATTCGCGAAAGAAGAGATCAACGGAAGGCAGATCAAGAACGTCGTGAAAATGTCGCGGTTGCTGGCGCAAGATAATGGTGGTATGCCACTGCAAGCGAGTCATGTGAGAGATGTATTGAGTATCACGAGGGAGGATGTGGAAGGGCAATAGTTGCGTAGACACGGTTGAAACCGGGCGTTCGTAGAAGACCAAAGCGGGGCGTCTCCAGTCTCTCCTAGATCCAGTCTCTTGCAGGACAGTGGTATCTATGGCCAGGCTCTTCAGTTGCATGAAATTTCTCACCTTTTCAGAGAAAGCAGGGCGGTCTGCCCATTGATCTGAAGTTGAGAGGAACAGTTCTCGTGCTGCAAACATTTCTCCTGGGTATCACCTTACATGCATTACATTATATACGCGAGCAGTTGGATCTCAGCCATTAGCTACAAGTCATAGCAATCGTACACGGCTCGAAGGCCGTATGAACAGAATGATCTTGAACACGTGCCCGCTCACAATCAATTCGTCTTCCCTTTTTGAAACGCATCTCGCAGGTTCGGTGGCAGGTTTGCCATGAGTTGTTGGGCATCCTGTCTCATCTCCTCAGCCTGTCCCAATTGTCCGCTCAGCTCAAGCGTATCGGCGTACATTCGAGTTCCCACAGCTCTCCAAAGCTTATTATTATTCTTGCCGGCGAGTCCCCGCGCTGATTTACCAGAGCTAACGGCTTGCTGTCCGACAATGTTCTTGAACCACGCATCGGTCATAATGTTCATGACACACATCAGAAGTTGATCGTTCCCAACAGCCTGAGCAGCTTTGACGCTGCGTTGCAGGATAGACTTGGTATCGATGATCAGTCCGCCCGCTCGCTGCGAGGCCACAGCCTTGAGCATACAAAAGAGTGACTCCATTGCTCTGCTGCCGTGCTCACCGCCATCGCTATTCCTAGTGACGATGCAGTAAGGTTCGGTCCAGTCTAACAGCAGGCCAGCCTCTTCACTCTTGCCCTGGGAATGAAGAATTTCGACGCTATTCAATGCCGAGAGGACTTTGATTGGGTTCATTGGAGCCATATCGCTTTTTGTGCTGCCGAGTAGGGCTACCTGCAGCACAGGTGAGCGGTACAGTCGCAACGCCTCTTCAAGGTCCCCTGAGCCGTGCTTGACGACAGCATCCAGATATGTGGCCAAGGTTGTGAAAGCCGCATCGGGTGCGCCTTCGAGCTGTGGAAAGTCCTTCTCACGATAAGCCTGCAGTGCATTGATGGCGTGAGGCCAGTCCGAGATGCCACAAAAAGCGAATGCGATATAGAGCCTCGCTGTGGCCCGTAGTGAGACTTGCATCTGCCATCTCGACGTCGCAGCACTCAAGGAGAGCGGCATATCCTTCGGCACTGTCCTACTCATAGTAACGACGTGGCTCAAATATTTGGCTGCCTCTGGTCCTGTACTGCCGTCAAGTTTTGACAAGCCACTGATCAAATAGCCGACAGCGTATGCCTGCTGTTTGGTGAGCCATGAGAATGCGAGACAAACATCACCGTTGGGGCCCTGCTGAAAAACTCCGCCTGAGTCGGCCTCCAACTCAGCATATTTGCTGTGACCAAGACTGATGTGAAGCGCACAACCATCTCTATTGGTCCATGCTTCATCGTGCGTGCCTTGATCGAGCTCCAGTTGCATCGCTTGCACTTTTGAGTCGGCCACCTTGCGATTGAATCGAATGAGGGAACATCCGACGTCGAGGTAGTTCAAAAGAGCTCTGACTTGCGGCATTGCTTGCATTTCAGGTGTCAACTGATGCATTCGCGCGGAGGCCATCGCCCGGTTCGCAAGATCGATGCTATCAGACGTGCGAGCCCTTAGGTGTACCAGCGCTTCGATTGTATGAGCAACGATCTGCACAGAGACATGATAGTGTCTGGTCGCCACGGCCGACAGTGCACTCAAGTAACGCACCAGTGAGACTGTTTCGTGATGGTTGTCTGGAATCTGAAGTCCAAAAGACACACGCAAGAAATGGAATGCGTAGACCCAATGCAGGAGCTGCAATTTCTCAACTTCGGCTGTTGTCCTCTCCACGGTCTTCATGGCCGTCTTGAACTTGCGGCTCTTGAACCAAATTCTCGCCATCAAGTGATGCATGGCATATTTGAGGTCCGTCAATCGTGCACGCTCGCACAGAGAGATCCCTTTACTGAGACACTCCTCTGCGTCAGTCAAGTTCTCTGTCTCTTCATAGAGAAGACTAGCGTATCTCAGCCGAATGCGGGCCTCTTTGCGTGGGTCGGTGATGCGGTAGTTTTTCAGCACCGAGTCAAGACAGCCCAGACCTGTAGACAGTAAATTTTGATACTGATCCAATAACTCGTCAGATGCCTCCTTTCCGGACAGAGGGCCAGTTATGCTGTACGCAGCACTGATGTAGTCGTCAGAGAGAGCAAGCAGAGCGGCTTGGTAATCGACGCTTGTCAGCGGCGTGGGTGCTGGGGGCAGTTGAGAGGATGCCAGCTCCGTCAGTGGCGAGGAAGCGGGTACCGGCCTGGATTGGTGCATTTGGCGAGGTGACTTGGAGTCCAGCTCGTGCTTGACAGATACGGCACGCGGCTCAGAATGATTGTCAACTGGCAGAGCAGTGCCATCATTGGACCTTCTGCGCTTTGGCGAACGGGCTTCGGGGTGCTCAAGCTTGATAGACGGGCGTTGAGGCTGGGCCTTGATCGTAGAATTTGGTCGCTGCAGCATAGAGGGATCAACCGTGGTGGTTGATGCAGTAGACTGGACCTGACCGGATGATGATGGTGGCCTGAAATTGTTCTGCGGAATCGATGGTCGCTTGGCTTGTGTGGGTGTCTTGACTTGATGTGAGCTGTGAGCCATGCTAGGGGTCGCCTGCTGAAGATTGTTGTGCTGTACAAAATGTTCGACAGTAGGCTGGCCCGGCCGATCATTCATGACTCGATTCTGCACAACAGAAGATGGACGCTGCTGCGAGTCTTGGCATTGCTTGTGGTTTTGCGAGGGCATAGCTTGCGAAGGCATCCGCGCTTGACTGTATCGTTGACTCGGCATTGGCCTATTCATTTGTCCCTGGGCCATCTGCGAGGACGGTTGTCCAGGATGAGAGACTTGTTGATGAGATGGCTGCGGCGGCGGCTGCTGCTGCTGCTGTTGCTGGGCTTGCTGTGCCATTGCATAGGGACTGCTGCTTGCTGGTGCCCTGCTGGATGGCCCTGATGTCTCATACGGTGACGGCGAGGAGGGATAGTGGGCCCATTGAGGTGATGCCGCTGGCTGCCTGTGAGATGCTTGCAGCCGGGGCGTCTGCTGATTCTGAGACGACTGAGACAGCGGTCTCTGCGCTTGCTTGGCCTGTTGCTGTGCGTAGAAAGTCTGTTGCTGCTGTTGTCTCGGCTGAGGTGGCGGCTGAAAGTGATGCAGAGGGTCCGGTGAGTATTGCACGTTTTGCTGTATGAGAGCAGGCTGAGATGGTGGCGACAAGTACTGTTGTTGGCGTCCAGGCTGGTTCGGCGTTTGGTAGAATGATGTCTGGCCTTGGCTCGGGTCGAAGGCCTGAGGCGTGGCGTACGGAGTGTGCCAGTTTTGTTGGTAGGCGTGCTGCTGAGGCGGTCGCTGCTGCTGCGGTTGCTGCTGTTGCTGCTGGTGTTGGAATCCATATCGTGCTTGCCCATATTGTCCTGAGTGATTGCTATAATTATATTCCGGCACGTAGCCGTCTTGGTACGGCATCTTGCACCATCCGCCGCCTCACATGCTATACTGTGAGCATCGTCTATTCTTCTTGTCCATTCTCTCCGCCAACGTCTCGGTCGAAGTCAGAGTGGAGTGGAGGTCGCGCTTGTGCCCACGCGATCGCGTCTGACAGGGGTCGGACTTGTCTCCGCCCGCCCGCAACCTTATTGAGCTCAAATCCAAATTTCCTTCGTCCTCGCAAGAGCTGCACCGTCTATCGCGACACCTCACCATGGCGCCCAAACAGAATCGAGTGACGAAGCCTAGCAATGGCCCGAAGCGTTCCGCATCGAAGACCTCGTCGAGTGGGCCTTCCAAGTCGAAGAAATCGTCCAAACCGCTTCCTGCAGTGAAGACGGTCAAGACGAAGCAAGGCACTGCGAAGTCCAAACTCCCGCCTCACAAGCGATACAAAGAGTCCGAGCTCAAAGTGCCTCAACTGAACGGAATTGTACCCGCTGGTGTGTCGAAGCCGCCGAATCAAAAGAAGGGCAAAAAGTTCGTGGACGACAAGGAAAGCATGAACACAATTCTCGCCATGGTCATGGCCGAGAAGGAAGGCAATCTGGAGAGCAAGATGATGAAGGCGCGGCAATTGGAAGAAGTCAGAGAAGCAAGGAGGATCGAGGCCGAGAAGAGGGTGGCTGGCAAGAAGAGCGAGATGGAAGAGAGAAAGGCGAACATCAAGACTGAAGGCAAGAAAAGCAAAAGGCGGCGCAGCGCAGGAGATGTGGACGGTGATGCGCCGACAAAGAGCAGCAAACCTGGCGACGATGGGGCCAAGAAGGTCAAGTTACGGAAACGGGTCAGCTTTGGTTGAGCCTTTGCTCGATCTATGCTTCAACTGTACAAGTCTATGGTCTCTGTGGCGTCCTGTAGCGCCATTGGGATCTGTCGGTTCTTGCGCCCTATCATTGCTCCTGCTCAGGACGATGTGATTTTCTCCTCATCGGATCGAAGACGAATGGCGTCTCATGTCCTCCGTGTGGCCCCTTTTTCCCAAATACTGGCACCTCGATCTTATCGAATTCGACGTTCCTCATGGCCTCCAGGAATCCGACAGCAGGCTTCATATGCCATCGGCCACCTCCAAGCTCGAACCAAGCCAGGTGACCGCCAGAACTGGTGGCGCACATAACAGCGTATGGATTCTGACGGATCTCGGCGTATGGCACAGCTTGGTCACAAGCGATCGGGTCGTCCACCGCGTGTATGCATAGCAACGGAATGCGCACCGATAGCACACTATCAGAGCTGCTGGCGTCTCGGTAGTATGCGCCCTCTGTCGGGTAGCCCCACTGTCATCAGGTCAGCACGTTTGGGGTTCTGCGGACTCGCCATGACAGTGAAAGGGGAGACACGGAACGTCAGGCTTCGAAAGCTTGCAGGTTCACTTACGGTAGCGCATTGCACGACGCGGTCGAAATCGTGCAGATATTTGCACTTATGGATGTCTTCAGTCCTGATCGACGTGTTCTTGGTAACCTGGTCCTTGTGGGCTTCGAATAGACGTAGCATGTTGCTGCCCATTGTTTTTGAGTAAACGTTCAGGCCGATATACGTGCTCTTGAGGAAAGCGTTGCTCACTTCGAGCTTCCAGGGGTTGGAGACCACCACAGCAGCATTAAGAAGGCATTTATCTCCTTCCTCGCCAAGATACTATTGCACAAGAAATTGTTCAGCACAAGCACTCCTTTCAACCATGATTCTGTCAAGGCTACCTACGTTTGTAAGGATGTTTGCGCCAAGCGAGTAGCCGATGCCATAAAGCGGCCTGTTTGGCCAAGTTTTCCGTGCCCATTTGACGGTCTGGCGAACGTCCCAGGTCGCGCGAGCGTTGTACAAAATGCTTGTGGTGATCTTCGAACCAGCACATCCGCGGCTGTTCACAACTAATGCTTCCCAGTTGCCGCCTGAAATGCCGCCAGCCTTCTCACCTTCTGGCGTAGCCTTGACGAGTGGTTCGAGGACATGGCGCAGATACGTCTCGTAAGACCCACCACTCAGACCGTGCAGGGTGATCAGCAATGGCTTGGTGTCATCGCTAGGCAGACTCTCGAACTCCTTGTCCGTGAAGTACGTCGTCCTAGGTGGCAGCGAGTTGTGTCCTATACCGACCGGGTCTTCCCTCAAACCCGCGTCCTCGGGCCCTCCATCTTTGGCTTGTCCGGAAGTGGCGGGAGCAGAGGTCACAAAGTCGACAGAGAAATGGCCCTTGAAACCTGCATCCTCTTGCTCGAACACTCGTCGCTTGTAGTGAATCGCTGGGCCATCGTATTTCATTGCAGTCCATGCTGTTTGCAGATGTCCGTTGAAAAGAAATGGGTTGAGATTGCATGGTGGGATCACGTCTTTGCAGATTTCAGAGAGAGCACGCACTGGGCCGTTCTTGGTCGGTAGCTTGATTGATTCCTCTGCGTGCGTGTATGTTGCGGTGCAGGCACCGGGAAACCAGGAGAAGGCCATACTGTGATCGATGCTAGCAAGAAGATGCAATGTACACGAATAGTGGCAGATGTTTAGAAGTATACGTGAAAAGTTGCTGTGAATGATGCCTGTGCTCTTTGGCTTACGGACGTATGGCCGGCGGACATATAGCCATAGAGAGACAGAAATCGCATGTGAAAGTTGCCAAGTGTAACGAGAAGATGACGAAGTGAAAGATTCGGTCTACGGTGAACTTCGGCGCAACGCTGCCGGAGTCTCAATCTTGGTTAGCCTCCAGTTCTCATCGCTGGCGTATGGTGCTTGATCGCGCCAGAAATGTTCTGTGAGTTGAGCTGCGCTGGTTCCGCACAGTCAATGGTCTCGTGCCATCAAAGGCCGTGTTGGATGACACAGATAAGGCCATGCGACATTGCGAGTCCTGCAGGGATCGTTGTCAAGTGAAAGATTCGGGCAGTGACTTGACTTGGCGAGGCGAGTGCGCACGAGCCCGTCCGCGGCTGCCGTCTCGTCTCGTCATGTCCGCGCAGCTGCAGCTCTACCGCAAGCTGCCTCGACAACTCGCCAGGACTGCCAACTCATATACCGACGCCATACTGGCAGACTCCCAGCAACTATCGGCATCTAAGCTGCACACGATACCCTCATCACCACTTCCCGGCTGACCTGAGACTGGCCCAGCCCCGTCTCTGCCACCCACGCAGACTCTCACAGAAGCGCAACCAAGGCACGCCCGAACGTGTCCACCAAAAGCTCAGCTGGCATTGCAACGTTCTGTTGGGACCCCGTGAGATAGGCTACAAAGCTCGACTACAGACCAAGATCAACACCCTACGCCACCGTCGCCGCGCGCACTCGAGAGACTTCAGAAGGCAGTGCAGAGAGGCTCGCGCCAGACGTACCAACGAGAAGAAGCGGAAGCCGAAGCGCAAGATTTCCAAGCTTGCGTCGAGCCTTTGAAAATAGCAAAGACACTGGGAATACGACGGAAGCTGAAGGGCTAGGAGCTTCTTCTCAAGATCTGGGCGGGCAAGCAAAAAGAGCTACTGCGCCTACGAACCAACCGAAGTTCGGCTCGACTGAAGTCGTACGGACAACGTGCAAAGGGCAAATCTGCAAAAATCCATTCAAAACTGCTCAAATCACTCTGAGCTTGACATCCTCACATCACCATGGAGGACCGCCTTTTCCGTTATCGCTTCCCGCGCCCACAGTGGCTGAACAGCGCCAATACGAGAACGGCTGGTGTTTATACCTCAGGGGCGTTGGTATGGGAGAGCGATGCCGTTGTTGAATACACATATACTAACCAGCATACAGTTCGCCATTGCGCTTTTCGTACTCATTGACGCATCCGTCTACAGCAACGGCAATCAGAATGGATCAGATCTGCACCTCAATTTCGTGGACTGGATCCCAGGCATTTTCTCCTTCCTCGGCATGGTCGTCATCAATAGTATTGATAAGACACGCCTCTCTGGTGATACATTCGCTTACTCTGGCGATGGCGTAGCATGGAAGGCTAGAGTAGTTCTGTTCATGGGTTTCGCCGCCATGGCCGGAGGTCTGGCAGGTGGGGTAACCATCATGGTCATCAAGTATGTCACTCAGGACGCCAAGGGCATGCAGCTGTGGTTTGGCGTCTCCAACCTGGTTGCGAATGCGCTGGTTATGCTGAGGTAAGTCTGTTCCGCTCTGTACTCGCCTTCATCTAGATGCTGATATCGCCATTCAGTTCTGCGGTGCTCTGGGTCAGTCAGAATATGGAAGACGACTACACATACAACCTGGCCCTATAGCCTCAACGGCTCTTTGCTCCCCGAAATTAGTATCTGGTGGTCGTACCTATATCCAATTCATCTACCTTGAACGTTCAAAAGCTACTCACGTGCATGCTTTACAGTTCCAAGTGAAGTGAGGTGAGCTTTGTGGCCTTTTGAGCTGACTGTCGCCAGGTCACGAGGTGCTACGAAGTATCTACGCTTCACTTACGCCCTCATTCCAGCTATGCTTGCCGCCGTCTTGGACTGCCTGCTTGCCTTGTATAAAGGTCATGCGGCCACCCTCCACTTTCTTTCAGACTTGCAAACTTTGCGCCGGTTCTCTCAACTTCGCATCCGCAACCACAACTAACATCTCGAACACCGCGACATCTCATCAAGATGCATCATACTAACGCACTTCGTCAAGCGGATGCTGATCTAGCAGCTCTCGTTCGTCGTGTCCAGGAACAAGCTGCCACACTTACAGATCAGGCCCAGCAGGACATTGACCAACTTCAAACCGAGAATACTGACCTCAAACGTGAGGTCAAATTGCTGAAGGAGCTGACAACGGACTCCAAGCCATTCATCAAACAAGAGCCATCAGAAGCACCACCCACCGCCGCCCAGCTTATCAAGGAGAAAGATGCCGATATCAAAATGCTGGTTACTGCGCTAGAAGAAGAAAAGGCGCTGGTGTGCAGCCTCCGTGTTCAGGTCGACTGCCAGAAGGGAGCTACAGAGGGCGTTAAGCAGCAGGCATTCAACGCTCGTGCGAAGCTTGGGAGCATCGAGAAGAAACTAGCCGCATCCCAGAAGAAGAACGCCAAGCTGGAGCGCGAGATAAAGAAGCTGCAGAAGAACCAGGTATCAAACCCCGGAAGGCAAGTACAACTTCGTTTCTTTAGGCTGGTCGACTAACCGCTCAGTAGTAAGAACACGGCAGCTCCATCTGGCCTATGTCGAGGTGTCTCAGCCGTCAAGAAGTCTTCTACCCACGCAGGCCTTATCAGCCTGAAGAGAGTCGCACCGGACGAGGACGATGAAGACGATGTCCCGATTGCGCAGTTGAGAAATTCGAAGCAGAAGATGGATCTCGACGATGTTCCATTGAGGTTGCGAAGCATGGCTATCAAGATGGAAGTGGCCTTCGGGGGTTCTGGCACGAAGTCAACGCCCATTAAGCTCGATTGATTGAAGGCACGACAACACGAATTATGAGGGGGGCTTCACAGCTCGGGCATGGTTTGAAGGTGGACGATAGCATCGCAACTCAGCATTGAGCTTGGATTTGGGGTATGCACGTGAGTACCGTACGTATTAGAGCAAAGAGGTGGCACGGATATATCAATCGCAGGCTCCGTGGCCCAGCTCGAATATTGTACAATAGCATGGGCATCTTGCCAGTACGGGTTAGAATGCGAGAATCCTTGGCCCCTCGTTCTCGCTCTCGTCTTGCACTGTCATCCGGCTTCACGGATAATTTGAGAATTATGTATGTTGGCATGTTGCACACCCTGCACACCTTGCCCTGGATTGGTCCCGTGTCGTGGGCCTGCGAAGTGACCAATGAAGAGAACTGAAAGCGCCTCGGCTGGATTTTTAGCACGCGATCACAAGCAAGACTTCAAGACGCGACAAGGGCATGTTATCTTTGCTGCGAGCGTTATATCAGCGTCCTTCTTTCTTCAATTCATGCTTCTAGATATTTTCGGCGGTGTTCTGGTGATTGGTGGTTGATCTTGCACTTTACCACTCCGGGTTTCATCACATTCACGACAGGAGCATGTCGGCGGCGACACGATTGCCTGCGGTAGCAGGCGCCTTAACTGCCGCCGGCGGAGCCATTGCCTTCTTCTCGCATCCGGCCGTTCAGGCCTTCTTCACTGAACATTTTGGAGCAAGTGCAGGTAGCAAAATGCTCAAAGTCCTTGCCGGCGCATTCGCATTGGCCAATCTCAAGAACCTCCCTGGTTTCTGGCATATTCGGGTGCTTCGTGGCATCATCTACCAGATCTACTTCCAGAAGCGAGCGATTCCGCCCAAACACATATTCGCCCCATTGATCACAGAGTCGCGGAATACGATATGGGACTGCGATTACAACATCCACAAGAGCAACAGCACCTATTTCGCCGACCTTGACGTAGGACGAGCACACGCCGTTGGTGCCATTATCAGGACAGGGCTGGCTCGCCTCAATGCAGGCGATCAAGAGGGGCTCCCGAGGTCCAACGTGGAAGCAAAAGGAAAATATGTCGTGGCTTTGGGTGCCGTGTCGTGCTTCTTCCAGCGACAAATCGAGCCTCTCCAAGCCTTTGAGGTTTACACCCGAGTACTGAGCTGGGATCGCAAATGGTTGTATACTGTTTCGCACATTGTACAAAAGGGCAAGATCAAGCCGGACAGCTATGTGTTGCAGCCCTGGAAGAACAGCAAGATCAGGAAGCAGAAGCAAGAGCAGAATGGAGAAGAGGATTTGACAAAATACATTTTTGCGACAAGTTTGGCGAGATATGTGTTCAAGAAGGGAAGGCTGACGATTAATCCGGAAATTGTATTGGAGAGATCTCGATTATTACCACCGAGACCCGCTGGAGTTGGTTTCCCACCGAGAGCAGAGGCCGGTGATACACTGGATCCTACAGCTACACCTTTCACACCTGCAACCCCGGCGACCAATATGGGAGAAAGCGCAGTGATTGTAGGAGAGGAGCTCGACAGCAAGCTGGAAGGTTTCAGAAGTAAAGAGGGCGACGACGACTGGACTTGGGACGACATGGAAAAGGAACGACTCAGAGGCTTAGAGCTTGCCAGTCATTTTGATGCTTTGAACGCTTGCCATGGAGAGCTTCGGGGAGGCGATGTGCTTGGAAAGTATGGCGATTACTGGTGAGCGGGTTTCTGAACACAGCCAGCGATACAAGTAGACGAGATACCCGGCAGCGGAATGCCATGTACCAATAAATATTGAAGAGACCATAGTGCCGCAAAGGCTGTCTGAAGCTGAAAATATCCGATTGACTGCTCTTCTCCGCATCGGCTTGCAGAACACATCGAATTGTTCGTCGAACCACGTTTAGTTACATCACTCTCCTAAAACGTTGTGACATCGTTCTCAGAACATTTGACAAGGTACATGCGCTAGCGTGACTCTACTATGATTGGTCAGTCGAACTCACAGCCAAATCACTATTGCCTTCGTCCAACGTTCAACCTCCGACTTACACGCCAATATCGTATTGTGCACAATTAAATTGCCAGAACATGGAGCGCGTCATCAGCAGAGCAGATTTACTCGCCGAAGAGCCCTCGCCTCCATCCTCACCCGATCTTCCAGCGATCAAAAGTCTCCAAGAATTTGATTTCGTACACCACGAAACTCTACCCGATGCAGATGATCAAGAACAAGAAGATGACGCCGAAGACGGTCTTGAATTCCAACTATTTGCTCCAGCCGCTGGGAAAGGCGAGAAGGCCTCCGGCATAGCAAAAATCCGCCTCGACTCTCCCGATCTCGCAAATGCAGAACCAGGACTACTGAATCCCAATCGTGATCTGAGATACTATTTCACATCCGCGCCCGGCCCAGAGGAGCAGCAGAACTTTGAAGCTGCAGCGATGTCTGGTCAAGATATTCTCAATCAGTCTCGAAGGTCGTGGCCCGGCATGGCCTATCCTTGGAAAGTCCTGCATGTGCCCAAAACCAAAAAGCAACAGAAAATTCTGGCGCCATCGGATTCTCTTTTTACGAAGTTGACAGGAAGTCAATCTGTGCAAAAGCGCACTCGACCTGGCAAGAAAGCTCGTATAGCTGTGCGCACGAAGCTCGTCGCAGCCAAGACGAAGCAGGAGGAGAAGCAGAAAGCCGCGGAACTCAAGGAGGCAGAGGAGCGGGAGAAGCGCACTCGTCGCAATCGTGAGAAGAAAGTCAAGAAAAAGAATCGCGAGAAGGCAAAAAAGGCGGAGGCAAATGGTACGACTGGTGAAGCTGAGGAGAAAGCCGAAGAAAGCGACCAACACGATGCAGACTGAAGCTATGAATGCTCTGGCCCTTCAGAACCTATTGCTGAAATGGTTCCTCGAGCCTCTTGAACTCCTTTCAGGACCTCCGAACGCCGGTTCTCGCGAAAGCTGATGGCCTGTAGCTGTCAATCGGCCCATTGATGACGCCTGACTCCCTCTTCAACAATGTTCTGCTCTTGATAACGATCGCTCGAAGCGGGCCATCCTTGGTTATTGCTGACACAGTGAATGCCTTTTTCCGCGTTGGCTGTTTTCAGAAGCAACGCAGCAGGATGAGGATGCTGTGGTTGACGCGATGTTGGCAGATGCTGTCTGCGAACCAGTCCGGGCGGTGGCTTGGGCCAGTGGGTCATCAGTGGCCGCTTTCGATGCACCTCCTCTCGGCATATGGGACATATCTCGCCCCCAAATTCGATCAGCCATTTCGAAATGCAATCCTGGGGAAGCAGGGTCAGCCCTCGAAGCACCGTGTACTGTGAGGTGTCTTACTCTGCAGAAAGTGTGCTGTGCGCGACAGTGTAATTGAACAGGTGCCACGATTGGACCAAGACAAATGGAACACTCTGTCTCGTCATGGTTCAGGACAGTGGGCGAGGGTTTTTCGATGAAAGTCCTGCG
Organism: Cercospora kikuchii; assembly: GCF_019650295.1. Lineage (NCBI taxonomy): Eukaryota > Fungi > Ascomycota > Dothideomycetes > Mycosphaerellales > Mycosphaerellaceae > Cercospora > Cercospora kikuchii. Next base: position 853,680 of record NW_025408587.1, read on the forward strand.
GAATTTGGCATGATCGAATTGGCAGTCTCGTGGAATGTCCCTACGAGGTGATGTCGCGAGGTGGAAAGCCATTGTACGTGAGTGAAGGCTAAGTAAACAGCGCAGAGCTTGACGATGGGCGTGTATGGATACTGGGTCAGCTGAATGGATGTGTTTGACCAGTGCTGAGTTGCTGGAAGCCAGAGGGCCTGCTTGTCAACACGCAAGCTTATGTTATAACTACCAAGTACGCCTGGCAACCGTCGCTACTCCTCCAGATCGATTCCCACATATGCGTGCAAGAGCAACCATGAGTAGCTTGGACCCATTGCGACTGACGAAGTATGTCATTGATGGTGAGAAAGTGCTTCCATCTTCAATTTTGGTGCAATTATCACGGCCTTTGCGAAGCAGTAATGCTGCGCTCTCTCGGATCATGCGTCGATAGTGGGCTTGTGAAGATACAATTCGTTTGTATGTCCTCATTCATGGCAATAACGTGCACGTGCCTTGTCGGCGGGTGATAGTCGGGTCTCCAGAGCTGGAGGAGGCATGTGGAGCAAAAGTTGCGTCGGATGGAGCAATGGATGCGCATCGTCGGTTCTCGTCGTTTGCGCTCTTCACTCCGACTGATCTTCACGTTTGCATGCCGTGCTGGGACATCTTCTCGACGACACCCGCAAAGCTTCCAATGCGCACCCTCACCGCGCGCGCTGACGGTTCCGATGGAGGATGAACGCGCCTTTGATGCGGCATTGACGGACGGCGCGCCGACTTCCCACGTAGCACCATCAGCACACGGGCCTTCTGATGCAGCCGGTCACGAGGCTGCGAACAACCAGCACGCCAGTCCCGCCAGTGCCAGCGCCAGCGCCAGCCGCCGCCGTGGCAGCAGCAACCACCACCACCACCGCCCCCAGTCCACAAGTGATGCGCCCGCGCCGCCTCCCGCCGGCCATGCAGCAGCCCACCTGCCCTTCGTAGCCCCCGCCGACCTGCTCCGTCCCCATTTCCGACCCATCAGCAGCCAAGCCTCCCGCACTCGAGCTGGCACTGCGAACAGCGCTCCGGAGCCCCCACCCATGCATCCTCAAGACCGCGAGCAGATCGAGGGCTTGCGCGCTGTGCGAGCCTTTCTCAAAGTCCGCACGAGCTACGATGTGCTGCCGCTCAGCTATCGTCTCATCATCTTCGACACCAGTCTGCTGGTGAAGAAGAGCCTCAACATCCTCACACAATGCGGTAGGTGACAGCAGTGATCGATTGGACGGTCTTTGACTGACAGCCATGCAGCCATCGTTTCTGCGCCGTTATGGGACTCCAAGACATCGGCCTTTGCCGGCATGCTGACGGTGTCCGATTACATCAACGTTGTGCAATACTATTGGCAGCACCAGGAAGAATTGTCTCGTATCGACAAGTTCAAGCTCAGCAGTCTCCGCGATATTGAACGAGCCATCGGTGTGGACCCCATTGAGACTGTCTCGATCCATCCACTAGAGCCTCTCTACGAAGCCTGCCGCCGAATGCTCGCCTCGCGCGCTCGCCGAATACCTCTGATCGACATCGATGACGAGACACAGCGAGAGATGGTGGTCAGCGTGGTCACCCAATACCGCATCCTCAAATTCATTTCTGTGAACGTGAAGGAGACGCAGATGTTGAGAAAGCCATTGCGGGATCTAAAAGTGGGGACGAGAGAGAATCTGGCGACTGCCACAATGGACACTCCCGTGATGGACTGCATCCAGATGCTGGTCAAGAGGAATATCTCCACTATTCCCATCCTGGATAAGGATGGCACTGTGCTGAACGTCTTCGAATCTGTAGACGTCATCGCGCTCATCAAAGGCGGAGACTATGAGAACCTCAACTTGACCGCCGGACAGGCGTTGGATAAGAGGTCGGACGATTTCCCAGGCATCTACACATGCACGCTGAACGATCGCATGGATACGATATATGACACGGTTCGCAAGTCGAGAGTCCACAGATTGGTCATCATCGACGAAAACACGAAATTAAAAGGCCTTTTGTCTCTGAGTGATATTCTGGATTATACACTCAACAGTCCTCTTGGTGATGGCGACGACTAGGAGACGTTCCCACCACCGGCGGGCACGACAGGAGCTCCAGGAAGCAAGTCTCCCAGATGGCTGCAGGCGAGTTCGGAAGATGAGAGGTCTGCGGAGGAGATAGCGCAGGAAGTTGTGAAGACGAGCATCCCGCACAACAAGCTGTTGGAGAAGGTCAGAAACAGACATGATTCATTGCAGCAAACAGCGACGACAATAACGACGAAGGTGGAGGAGGCCACGGCTAGCAGCAGCGGCTTTGGCACAACAGCCACAGATGCGAGATGATGAGACGATGGATGTAACGCCATGATATACCCCGCATGCCGCATTTTTGGGAGATGACCTGGTTGTTGTCGTTGTTGATCCATGTTTTGCATGCGTCGCGAGTGGCTGGGCCTGCGAGGTTATAGATACTGGCCGGGACTGCGGCTAGCTTACCATAGAGGGTGCAAAGAGCATGATAGAGCGACACGAAAGCATATGAGGAGCCGAGTCTCTGTCTTCCGTCCGGTTCAACACGTCGACAATGAGCACACACAAACCTGCCAACATGTGAAATCATCAGGAACGTTGACAAGGGAAGGGTTCGTGCGTGAACATGAGCTTGGAGACTGCGTGGTCATGACTATTTCACCGACCAGGTTCTTTTTTGCTGACAATTTTGCTCCTCTCACGCCTTCCATGCCTTCTTCACCCACGCCTCGATATCGCCGAGTAGTTCTTTCGGTTTCTCTAGAGCCTGCACGAAAGATGATATGTCAGAATTGATGCTACCAGGAACCTGTGCGCAAGACATGGTTAGAAACTTACAGCAAAATGCCCTCCTCCCTCATGTACATTCGAAAATACGAGGTTCGCGCTCGTGGCAACCCAGCTGACCGGCATTGGGGCGAGTTCTTTCGGGAAGAAAGAGTAACCAGAAGGCTTCTCAACGTATGGAACTCCGCGTCCTCTACCACTGACGGAGGAAATACGTGGCCTTTCATCTCCACCATTCAGGCCTCGATATGGGTAGATACATCTTGGGAATGTGTCCGTGAACCAATACAATGAGACGCCGTCGAGAATCGTATCGAGGGAAGGATCCTCGTCTGTCCATTCGAGGAATTTCTCGCCGATCCAGGCGAGGTGGGCGAGTGGGGAGGCCGCGAGGGCGTGGCCGATGGTAGCGGTCCGGGTGCCGTGTTCTAGGGCGTAGGCGAAACCTGTTTCACGGAAACGAGCTGCTCGAGGGAGGGCTTTGGCTTCGATGTCGGACATGTGCAGCTCGTCGGCGTTCTTTGGACGAGGGACGGGAGACATGTTCAAGTGCATTCCTTTGCATGGGGAACAGTTTGCAGCTTGGTAGCGAGAGATCATCTGAAACAAGTCAGTGAAAGGTACCTGAATGCGTCGGAAGAGGCGTCCATGATTTGAAAATGCCTCTCAGCAAGTCACACTTACCGAGCCAAGGTCGCCACCTTGGGCAAGGTAGCCTTGTGGAAAGAGAGCGGAGGCTAGGTTGTTGAGCGCTTCGGCAGCATTTTCGAGGCCGTAGTCCACGTCAGTTGGAGGCCCGGAGGAGTAGGCGTAGCCTGGAATGCTGGGGACTATGACGTGGTAAGGGAGGTCTTTAGGAGAGTAGGTTTTGCGGAGGATATCGAGGATTTGGAAGAATTCGAGGAAACTTCCTGGCCAGCCATGGTAGAGCGCTAGAGGGACAGCGTCTTCTTTCTCGCTGAAGAGGGCGACGAAGTGGATTGTATGAGAGTAGCCTAAGTCATCCTTGGCTTCGGCTGTGAAGTTGGGGAAGCTGTTGATGTAGTCTTCGGTCTTTCGCCAGTCGTACTTGTTAAGCCAGTAGTCTTTGGCATTGATCAGCCAGTCTCGTGGAACACCGTAGCGACGTGGTCCAGCTACGGAAGGGTCGGAATTCTCGTAGTTGGCATTGGCGACTGGTGAGAGCTTGAGAAGGGTCTTGAAGTCGTCGATCTTTTGCTGGTCGACGTGAGCCTTGAACGGCTTGATATCAGCCTTAGAGCCCGCTGGTGCTTTGCTAAAGTCCGCCATTGTGGTTTGAGATGGAAGCTGTTTGGAGAAAGAGAGAAGACGTCGTAGTGGTTGCATGATTCAGCTCGGTGCTATTGGCATATATAAGCTGACATGTGTGGAGCTGATGATGCGAAGCTCCTTAGGTGGATGCAGTTATGCAGTTCAGATATCGTGCTACAAGACCCGCCATTACCATAGGTCAAGTCATGCTGCACTGGTCAAAGCTAGTCATTTGCCGCGGCTATGAGTGATGATGTTGATCACAAAGCAATAATGCACAGCTGCTGCTGTGTCCAAGCGAAGAGTGGGCAGGCTGTGAAGGACGCAGTCCCCACGTGCGTTTCGAAAGCAAAATCCGGGCCCTTCGCTGCTGACTGTTGTCGAAGGCGCAAGTTGTGATGCATGTTCGCAGTCGGAGGAAGCGGCCGCATGCAAGTATGGTCATTCTTGGCATGGTGTTGCTGCCAGCTTTATGCCGACTTTATGCAGCATTTGTGGAATAACATCACGTTGTACTCAAACACTAGTCTCCCCAATCGCTGCCCTTGAAGCTATGCCCTCTGGCTATCATGCTCGGAGCGATCAACCGTGTTGTCCAAGCCTAATGCAGAATCCACAGAAGTCTTGCAAGAGGCCCATGAGGCCATTCTCTAAAACAAACCGCCAATGGAAGTCCCATCTCTTTGGAAATTACTCCGCGGCCAGCTATTGCGCTGGAGAATCAGGCCCACAAACTGGCGTAGGAAATGGGCTGCGACTTGAGCGAGTCGCTTCATCCAAACAATGCATTAATATGAGCAAGTGGATCCATAACGGTGGGTCATATCCTGGCAATAACGACATGCTTTTGATTGTCCTGGTTGCTGATCTACCAGCCGGTAAAATACGAAGCTCGCTGATAATCAAGTGTTCCTGGGCCGCTATAGACGACTTCTCGTTCTGGTTCATCTTCCTCCGACTCGCTCTCATATTCAACAATCTCTCTACCTATGTACCCATCTCCGTCTTCGTCCCCTCGGGCGCATTGCTCGATTCGCAGCGGAAGACGAGCACACAACTTGCCATCTAAGAACCGCTCGAGGTCCCAGTTGGGGCATCCGTTGTCATAAGATAACATCTCGCAACCTGGGTCAAGGTTAATATGCAAGTGTCGAATTCTTCACATTTGGCATGCGGTATCTTATGTTCTTGTTGCGGACTGCGAAGCAGGACTTACCATCGATCTTGGAGGACTTGAGCCAGACGTATGCCCATATAGCTCGGCGCTCGAGATGATACTGGCCATCTTGTCCGACACGGACTTCAAGCTCAACTGGAAATCGATGGCGATGAGCAAAGCGGCCATAATAGGCTCTTAGAACGCCCCGAGCTTCTTTGCCCAGGCCAAACACAAGCATGCCCTGCACAAAATCTTCTGGTCGTGGCGATCGAACGAGAATCGGTTGTTCAGTGTCCGAGTCGATATGCGCGTGCACACCAGGTAATATGCCTGGAGTCATTCTCGGAATCACGTCCTCTGCCGATCCCTGCGACGGCTTGCTGTCAGTAGAACTGCAATGGCAACACTACGAGATATCGTCGATACCTTTCCGAGAAGCTGCGCGAGTGACCCTGGCAGTGCGAGAGTATCGTGCACGAACGTCGGTTTGTAGGTAGAAGCATCGTATTTAGCTCCTGGTGCCAGTCTTGATGCGGGCATTCGATTGAGCAGTGCTCGTTGATGGCCAAAGGTAGTTACTGGAGCGCCAGTGACGGAGATTCTGAAGTGTGATAGTTCCAATACGGACGACTCTGTGTAGGTCTTCTTCGCCGCAACCTGTGCATCTTCATCGGAATAGCCGTCCGGAAGAAAGGTGTGCTCGCCTGATTCGAGCGCGCTGGTAAGCTGCTCATGAGCCGCCAGAGACGTTGCTTCGCTCGCCATGCCGAAGCAACGGTCGTGACTCCTCGCGAGGGACGATTGCAAGAGAAGCATTCAGTGGCGATGCCCACAGAGAGACTGCTCGAAAGCACGGTCCTTCAACTCGCACCTACCTGTATTCACTTGCAATATCATGTTCACCTTCAGTCCAGTGACGATCCCTGTTTACAGCACAATGTGGCGTGGCTTCCTTCACCTTCTACTGTCTGATCTTGCCGAGATCTCACTCGATGCACGACGCTTGGCGAATGGCCAGCAATAGTTCGCTCGCATGTGCGTTCTGGAGTTCGTTGCACGACGTGCACTTGCTGATCTCGACCGTGTCCTGACCAGTACTCGTGAAAACCTTGCCAAGGGACAATTGCGGATACCTATGTGATGTATACGTCGACGACGTGGGACAAGCGCGTACATGCGACTTGATGCAATCGCCGACTTGGACGCGAAGTCAGACCGGAGAAGCTCATGTGGCGGCGGCCTGGCGCGTCAGGACTGAGTCGTAGAATAGGCGCCTCCGGCCTCACGTGCAAGCGCGCGCGCAAGTGAATGTCGACGAGTGAATGGGCGCCAGGCAGCCAGTGAACGCGCGGTAGGTTTGCCGCTTTCTACGGCCTTCTGCGGTGGTTATCAAGAAAAGCCAGGTGTGCATCATCGCGCGTGCACAGACTAAATCCAGAGCCGAGCCGACAACCTTCAAGCTCACCATCAGCTCTTAACTCTCTTGCACCACGCACTACCACTCTCTACACCCACCACCCTCTCCATCACACCTGCCCGCCTCCATCACAGGCGCTCCTTCCACATCACCGGCGCCTTTCCTGCCGTCTCGCTCGCCTGTCGCCTCGCCGGCCGACAGCATTCCAAACTCGCCCGTCGGACTTCGGTGACTGACATAGCAACAACAAGCGAGGCACCGCTCATCACACAAAGCCGCAATCATGTCTGCAGAGCCAGACCACTCCGCCAGCAAGGGCAAGGTCAAGCTCGACAATGACCCATCGGGCGCCGAGAAGCGCGATGAGAACGAGGTCGCCACAGCAATCCTCAAGAAGAAGAAGAAGCCCAACAGCTTGATCGTCACAGACGCCACCACTGATGACAACTCGATTCTCGCCCTTTCCAACAACACCATGGAGACGCTACAGCTGTTCCGTGGTGACACAGTGCTCGTCAAGGGCAAGAAGCGAAAGGACACCGTCCTCATCGTGTTGGCCGATGACGACCTCGATGACGGGTCAGTGCGCATGAACCGCGTCGTGAGACACAACCTCCGCGTCAAGCTCGGCGACGTTGTCACAGTCAACCCATGCCCCGATATCAAGTACGCCAAGCGCATCGCTGTCTTGCCTATGGCCGACACCATCGAGGGCCTCACAGGCTCTCTCTTCGATGTGTTCCTCGCACCATACTTCCGTGAGGCCTATCGACCGCTTCGACAAGGCGATCTCTTCACAGCTCGCGCAGCTATGCGCACAGTGGAGTTCAAGGTCGTCGAGATCGACCCACCCGAGTACGGTATTGTGGCACAAGACACAGTCATCCACTGTGAAGGCGAGCCGATCCAGCGAGAAGACGAGGAGGGTAACCTCAATGAGGTTGGGTACGATGATATTGGTGGCTGCCGCAAGCAGATGGCACAGGTGCGAGAGCTGGTCGAGCTGCCTCTTCGGCATCCACAACTCTTCAAGTCCATCGGTATCAAGCCTCCGCGTGGTATCCTGATGTACGGACCTCCGGGAACTGGTAAGACTCTGATGGCGCGAGCCGTCGCTAACGAGACCGGTGCATTCTTCTTCCTGATCAACGGACCTGAAATCATGTCGAAGATGGCTGGTGAGTCCGAGTCGAATCTGCGAAAAGCTTTCGAGGAGGCCGAGAAGAACAGCCCGGCCATCATTTTCATCGACGAAATCGACTCGATCGCACCCAAGCGTGAGAAGACCAACGGCGAAGTCGAGCGCCGTGTCGTTTCTCAGCTGCTCACGCTCATGGACGGCATGAAGGCCCGCTCAAATGTGGTCGTCATGGCCGCCACCAACCGCCCTAACTCGATCGATCCTGCCCTTCGCCGCTTCGGCCGCTTCGATCGCGAGGTCGACATCGGCATTCCTGACCCAACTGGTCGTCTCGAGATTCTGCGAATCCACACCAAGAACATGAAGCTCGCTGATGAGGTCGACCTCGAAACGATCGCCGCCGAGACGCACGGTTACGTTGGTTCCGATATCGCCTCGCTCTGCTCAGAAGCAGCCATGCAGCAGATTCGTGAGAAGATGGACTTGATCGATCTCGATGAGGACACAATCGATGCTGAGGTTCTCGACAGCCTTGGTGTCACACAAGAGAACTTCCGCTTCGCCCTGGGCGTCAGCAACCCAAGCGCTCTTCGCGAGGTCGCTGTTGTCGAGGTGCCAAACGTGCGGTGGGAGGACATTGGTGGTCTGGAGGACGTCAAGCGCGAGCTCGTCGAGAGCGTGCAATACCCAGTCGACCACCCAGAGAAGTTTCTCAAGTTCGGTCTCAGCCCGTCTCGCGGTGTGCTGTTCTATGGTCCACCAGGTACTGGTAAGACGCTTCTCGCTAAGGCGGTTGCCAACGAGTGCGCGGCCAACTTCATCTCTGTCAAAGGCCCAGAGCTGCTCTCCATGTGGTTCGGAGAGTCTGAGTCCAACATTCGAGATATCTTCGACAAGGCTCGCGCTGCCGCACCATGTGTGGTCTTCCTCGACGAGCTGGATTCCATTGCCAAGTCTCGCGGCGGCTCTCAAGGTGACGCTGGCGGTGCTAGCGATCGTGTCGTCAACCAGCTTCTCACTGAGATGGACGGTATGACCAGCAAGAAGAACGTGTTCGTTATCGGTGCCACCAACCGACCCGAGCAACTCGACAACGCTCTGTGCCGTCCTGGCCGTCTCGATACTCTTGTGTACGTGCCACTTCCTGACCAGCCAGGTCGTGAGAGCATTCTCAAGGCTCAGCTACGCAAGACCCCAGTCGCCAAGGATGTCGATCTCTCGTACATTGCCTCGAAGACACATGGCTTCTCCGGTGCCGATCTCGGCTTCATCACCCAGCGTGCTGTCAAGCTGGCCATCAAGGAGAGCATTTCACTGGCTATTGAGAAGCAGAAGGAGCGTGATGCCGCAGAGGGCGATGACACCAAGATGGACGAGGATGTCGATGAGGAGGACCCAGTGCCAGAGCTCACGAAGCGTCACTTCGAGGAGGCCATGAGCATGGCTCGTCGCTCAGTCACAGACACTGAGATTAGGCGGTACGAGGCCTTCGCCCAGAGCATGAAGAACAGCGCTGGCGGCAGTGCTTTCTTCCGTTTCCCTGAAGGTGGTGCCGAGGGTGCCGCGGCCGAGGCTCAGCAGAATGGTATGTTGTCCCATCATTCATAACTACAGGTTCCTGATACTAATATTGTCACAGGTGCTGGCGAAGAGGATCTCTACGATTAAGTACGACAAGTTGAGGTATACAGGCATGGGGGACGGAAACTGGTTGGCCGCGGCGGATTCTAGTTTTGCGTCGATGTATGCTTATGATACAGATGATGCGGGTGGCTCGGCCAGTCGTTGCATGAACGAGGCGTTGCGCCTCACCAGGAGCTGGCCGTTATGATAGAGTGTCTCAATAGTTCGCGCCCTCCGCTGGCGAAATGAAGCATTTGCACGATACTCATGTTTCATGATCCTGACAATCAGTAATGAGATGTAGAAAGTGTCTGTCTCTCTAGCTATAGTCCTCGAAGCTTTATGTGTGTAAAGTGAAAGCAATGACCCAGCCCAGACGACAACACATGTAAGTGGAATCTTGCTGAAAAGCTTCACCTCCAACGCCACGCTTCTTGCTTACACCCCTCGCATCCAGCCATCTGTTCGTTCGTCACCCCAAGCGACCGGCTTGCTCATGTATCTGCCCACATCACTCACTATCCGCATTCCTGGTGATGAGATACTCGAGGATGACGTCCTTGTGCTTCTCAGCAATCTCGGAAGTAGATTTACTTCTGCCATGATGAAACTCCTGCACCGTCTGCAATGAAGCGAGAGAACGTCTCAAGTCCACAGATCCCTAACCACGTGGCTGGAGAGTCTCCCCTAGAGTAGCAGAAGTCCGGATGGGTAAAGCGCCGCTTTCTCTGCCTGAGGTCTCTGGTGTAGCAATGCCGGCAGGAGTCCCGAGCCCGCCGTTCAGTGGGCTGACGGCGCCGGAAGGTGGAACGGGAATTTGAATGTCCTGCGGACTGCTGGGGATCATGCTGGGAGGGAGGCCGTCGATATGAATGCGTTTGGCGCTATTGTTGTAGGATGCAGGAATGACTTCGATGATTTCGTCGCGGGGGAACTCGAGCGTGGGGATGTCGTGGGCTGAGCAGGCCATGAGGTAGCCATAGAGGACGCGGAGCACGGATTCGTGGGCAATGATGAGAAGATCGTTTTGCTCGCGCTCCAGCTCGAGAATGATAGGCTCGAGACGGACTGCGAGGTCGTGATATGACTACTGGAGTGTCAGCATGAGTCTTTGTGGAGACTGAAATGAACATACCTCTGCTCGTGGGTAGCGGTGATGGTAGGGATCTTGCTCGTGCTTGTCCACTTCTTCTGGGAAAAGCTCACGGATTCTCCGCTCACTTAGCTTCTCGCACACGCCGGGGTTCAGCTGGCTCATCTGACTCCTCTGTCGGACTCGGTAACCAAGCTTTTCGAAGAAAGTCGCGGTCTCGACTGTCCTCTTACGCGTTGATGTCCACACCTGTAGTGGCTTCGACGCTGTTGACTCAGGTGCGCCATTCTTGATGAGCATCTCCCTCTCCGTTTCTCTGTGCGCGACTATGGCATCCGTCATCCTCTTTGCATAATCCCAACCCTCAGCACTGAGGCTTGCGTCACCTTTGAATGTCTCCTCCTCTCGCGTTGTGCCGGCCCGTACAAAGTACATCTGTCGGCTCTTGATATGCAAATTGAGGAGGTAGAAGACGATACGCTGTGAGAGGTAGCCAAAGGCACAGCTATTCACGATTACCCGCTCTCCAGCGTTGATCATCTTCACGTAATGGAGATCGCGTTCTTCGACGCCCTCGTAATCCGGTATTCGTGCGTTGATTCTGCGCAGGTAGTCTTGGACAGCGTCCTCCGGCTTCCAACCAACATAGTCAGGCGAGCTGATCTTCACTGCACGGACATTCTCCTCGATAATACGCGGATCGGAACACGTGCACTCGATGAACATGGTTTGCACGCCATGTTTCTCGAACTCCTTGGCAAGAGCGCGACGTCCTGTGGCCAGAGGGTTAACCGCATCGTAAATGGCTATCTGGCCATTCTCGTGGTTGAGGAAGTTAAAGATGTCCTCTCTGCATCTCTTGAGAATCTTGTTGCGCAGGAGAACAGATGACGTGCTTGCATTGATGTGAAAGTAATCTTCGGGCACTTCTCCTTTGGCTCCGACGAAGGCTCTTCGATAGTCGCCGAGGTGGAAAATGTGCGTCTTGACACCGAGCCATCGCAGGTACCGGGCAAGGGCAACACTGATATGTGTCTTGCCTCTGGCCGGCAGACCTACCGTGGCAATTACGATTCGGCCAGAATGGAAAAGTCGTCCGGATTCGGTGGAGTACAGTTGAGCTGGGGCCATCGAAGCCTTTTCAGGCAAGTCATGAATGGCGTCGACATATGTGCTCGATCGACGCCTGAAATTGGGCGCCGAGCCTGCCACGTCGGCGGTGCTGGCCATGTTGTCTTAGCAGTGATCAGGGCAGGATGACACGACTGATGAAGTGGCAGTGTTTCGCGGCATTGGGTGTATGACGGACTTACAGTAGAGTGTCCATGTTGGACGAAGGAGCGTTGGCGAAGGCAGTTGGCGGCAGTTGCAACTGCACGTCGGCTTCCCTTTCACTTGTCCCGCGCTCGTGCTCGTATACAACCGTGGAACTTCCCAAATGGGCTCGCGAGCAACAAGGGTCGTCTCAACTGCGCGTTTCCTGGTGTCTATGCCAAAGGTGTAGGGCCTGGTAAATTTCTACGTCGTTGCGAGCTGTACCCCGTCTTTCTATGGTGGCGGCGGCACGCCGGAGCCCTTATCGAGATAGTCCTCAAAAGCAAGTTTGGGTGAATGTTGACTTGGGGGCGAGCCGGTGCTAAGAGAGTTTGTGACCGACCGGGCCCAGACACGTGGTGCGGTGAGCATGCAGCACAACTGTGCGCGGACTCGGTTGGCGGTGCAGATGTGTGTATGGCTCGGGGCCGTGTGCTGTGCTGTTGTGTCAGAGCGGGCGTGATAAGTCGAAGTCCGAATGCCCACCACGGCGCGCGATACGCGAAATCGGGACATTAAACGCCCGTGGTCATCGCTCGATCACCTGCCCGCTTGTCTCTGCGCCCTCCAACTTCCGCGTGCGCTGTCGACATGCTGTCCTGCATCCTCCTTGACAGATCACGATCGCAACAGTCATGCCGGGTCTGGCCAGGAAGCTGCTCATCTTCGCTGCAGTTGACGGCCTGATCATCCAGTCCGCTGGTCAGCGCGGCAGCGGGGCCACGCGCATAGAATATGGAACGAACAACATCACGGCAGCGAGCGAGAAGGACCGTGGACCAGAAGGAGGCGGCTCCCTGGAAGCGCACGGGCTCGTTGGTGCGACCAGACGTATTTCAACACCGCGTCCATGCCTCTGCTGATGTGCGGTAGGTGTGCTCAATCTTGTTTCTTCTTCCTATCTCATAGCCATTACGAGACGTTCAGAGGTTGCCAACATTCGAGAGAGGCCGGTATTTCGAATCACTGACGTTACACTCATCCCGCTGGCATCAAGAGGAGAGGCTTCGAACGCGATCTCACACGCGGAGAAGCTACTGCACCAGAACTCTCCAGGAGCAGAGCAGGATACTGACGAGAGTGACGTGGGGGAAGATGTCGAGACAGGCAGTGTTGGGACAGACTCTGGCGAAAATGCCCCGGCACGAAACCCAGAGGACGATTCCACGGCTTTGGAGGCTCCGAAGCCAGGCACGATCAAGCAGAGCACCACGTTTGTGAAGGATGTAGTCCAGCAGAAGGGCACCTTCGGGCGCTTCGCTACAAGTTGGTTTAGCAAAAAGGGGACCCAGACTGACTCACAGCGAAAGAGTGATGCAGAGCCGGATCAAAAGTTGAATATGGAGCAGAAGAAGCAAGAGATGGAAGCATTGCCAGACACGGACAAGAATCAGACAGAAGAAGCCGGCGAAGCACAAGAGGAGCCAAAAGGTAGGTCGAGTACGGAGAAACGAAGGCAGAGCGCTATCGACTACCTGGCACCCAGAATTGTGAAGAGCGCAAGGCTCTATTTCAGCACGAGTGGTTTCTATTTCTCCTACGATCACGATCTGTCCCATTCGCTTGGCAGAAACGCGACATCATCGTCTGCAGTGCCACTGTGGAAGCGCTTCGATAGCCTCTTTTTCTGGAACCGGCACTTGTGCAGTCCGCTTGCGGATGCGGGACAAGACAGCCTGGTCCTTCCCCTGATCCAAGGCTTCGTCGGTCAGCGAGCATTCTCCATTGCTCAAGCTGACGATCGTGCCATTGTAGCTGAGCCGGACGATACTGAGCTGACAGACTTCAACGAGAGAGAAGCATCCAAGAACGCGCAGCAGCACAACTTCCACGTCACTTTGATCAGCCGCAGATCGGTCAAGCGAGCTGGACTCCGATATCTACGACGTGGCGTAGATGATCAAGGAAATGTTGCGAATAGTGTCGAGACTGAGCAGATCTTGTCCACGCAAGTCGATGACGCCAAGCAGAAGATTTTCTCTCTGCTGCAGTATCGTGGGTCGATGCCGCTGTTCTTCTCGCAAAGCCCATACAGTTTCAAGCCCACGCCAATCATGTTTGGCAGCGAAGCTACCAACCAGGCGGCCTTCCAGAAACACTTCAAATCCCTCGCGGCGCGCTATGGCGATATCCAAGCAGCATCTCTTATCGACAAACACGGGACTGAGCTCAACATCGGAACGGCCTATGAACAGGCTGCAAAGAAGCTCAACGAGAGTAATGGTATTGATGGCAAACCTCTTGGCTTCCAGTGGTTTGACTTCCACGGAGAGTGCAAAGGCATGAGGTTTGACAAGGTCAATCTCCTGATCGACAGCCTGAAGTCATTCCTCGAGTCATCTGCCTTCACAGTCGAGCAAGATGGCGAGCTGAAGCAGAAACAATCTGGCATCCTACGAACCAATTGTATGGACTGTCTGGACCGAACCAACGTAACACAATCCGCGGTCGGAGGCTGGGCGTTGCAACAGCAGTTGCAGGAGCTGGGGTTGGACATTGATCTGCAGAGCGACCCGAAGACGCAGTGGTTCAATGTCCTCTGGGCCGACAATGGCGATGCTATCTCCAAACAGTACGCAGGTACCGCCGCTCTGAAAGGCGACTTCACACGCACGCGAAAGCGCAATTGGGCAGGTGCAATTACCGACTTCAGCTTGACGCTGAACCGATATTACAACAACATCTTTGGGGACTACTTCTTGCAGACCAACATCGACTACTTCCTCGGTGCTCCACCGGCCATCTTCGACGAGTTCGAAACAAATATGACCTCTCAAGACTATGCACTCGATATGGGAGTCGTTCGTCAGAACGCAATCGACACTTGCGTCAAATTGGTACTGGAGGATCCGAACGAGGATCTCATATCAGCTTGGACGCTGAGCTGTCCTCGGATGTCGAACACTCTTAGGAGCCTGCCCTTCGAAGACTGTGTGATCCTTTTGACCGCAAAAGCGTTCTACTTATGCCGTTTCGATTGGGACACGGACAAGCTCGGTTCCTTTGAGCGTGTGGACCTTCTCGATGTGCAAAAGATCTGGCGCGGTGCTTACATCACTTCGGCTTTGGGCACTAGTCATTTAGATGAGACGAAGAATTATGGTTTTGCGCTGGAATACACGAACCAAGGACCTTCTACTGTACGAACTAATACACGCAGTATGGAGGTGGCGCCTGTATCTGATGAGGAGGAGGCGGCATCGCAAGCCAAAGCTGGCAGTGCGGGCGAGGAAATCGAAAGTAGTGATATGCAACCGGACAGCAATCGAAGAAATCACGCTTCGCCTGGCAAGGGAGAAAGTCGCACACTGGCGTTTAAGGCCTTACCGCCGAAACCATCGAAGTCCTCTGCTGAGAATGATCTTCCCAATCTGGGAGAAGTGGATGCAACGAAACGAATTACGAACGAGCTAGAGAAAGCTGTGAATAAAGCCAGACAGCAGGATTATGGCGCCAGTTCTGATGAGACCAAAGATGCAATGAAGGTACAAGACCACGATATTATCTCGGTGGCTGAGGCAAGGAAGAGCACGGGGTATGTGGAAAGTTTGGGGTATTCTTTGAAGAAGTTGGTCTGGTCTTAATCATGCGATGACTTGTGTCGGACGTTGATGTCTGGAGGCCTTCTTAGCCTTCTTCGAATCTGCGAGCCCGAACGCTACACATGCGACGGTGTCAGCGTCCTGGTAGCTGTCCATTAATCAAAGCCTCAAATTCCCCCATGATCCAGCAACGACGCTATCCTCTCTCCCACTATCGACCATCTCAACATCCTTCTCTACCTTGATACTCTCCTTTCCATCCTCGTCATCGACCACATGACTACACTCAGTTTTCTCTTCTCCTTCTTCCTCCTTGATCTCGCCCTCCTCACTAAAGTCATAATCCTCATCGTAAACATCATACCGCCCCATCTCTCCCGGCTCCGGCGTCCGACTCCTCGCTCTCCTCTCCGCTGACTCCGCGTCATCCGTATCATCCAGCATTTCGTCCTCATCATCTCCTCGAACCTTCACAAAATCGTCCTCCACATACGGAACCAATGCATGGCTGACGTTCTGTTTGCGAGGTGTAGGCCGATAATAGAAACGTCTTCGCAGTTTTTGCTGGATGAGTTTCTGCGCGTTGTCAAGATGGAGTTCGAGACGGCGAGTTTCGTTTTTGACCCAGGCGATTTCCTCGCGGGCTTCTTCGAGGTAGCGCATTGTGGTGGCGCGTTCGAGGGCTCGAATTCCGTGTTCGCGGATTTCTTCCTGAGAGATGAGGTTAGTTGGAAGTGTCCTTTGTCAGATGTGAGGGGGAGAGTAGAGCGATTGATTACAAAGAGTTCGATGCTGAAGGTTCGATCTGATAAGAAAGCGTCTGGATCGAATTCCATTCCGTACTGCTCTTCCGTGGCGCTGTTGACGACACATTCGAGCTGCGGATCGAGTTGGATTTTGATCTCCATGACGGCGCACATGAGGGCTGAGTGCAGGTCTGTAAGCTTTGGCGGTGGATTGGAGAAGAAGTCTTGCGTGTAGTTGAAACCGGCGAGCCAGATGCGGACAGCATCGAGTCCCTTTTCCGCGAAGATGTCGGTTGGTTCGAGGTATGAGCGCGACATGGCTGAGCGCTTCTTCTTTGCCCTCGTTGTGGGTTCTTGGAGATCGGAGAAGACGTTGCCCATGGGTGAAAATTATAACTCGGGTGGTGGTGTTGAAGAGGTGAGGTGGCGCGAGGATGAAGTGAAGACGCGTGAGCAAGCGAGTGACACTCGAGCGTTCACGGAGCAGCTATCCAATCACTGCTACAACGGCAACTCGACGACCCACGGCGCGTTCTTTGGCTGATAGTCCTCGTTCATGATCGCTGCGTTGACCATGAGCGTCGACTCGCCTTTCCTTACTTGTGCCTGCTGTACCGCCCTGTTCGTTCCTGCCTGGCTGATCTTGACGTCTCTTCCAGCAGCGTCATTCCAATGCGACCAAGTGTGCACCTTCCTACCGTAGCCATCATGAATGTGCCCAAAGCAATGCATGAGCGGCCTCACCCTCTTCACCTCCTCGAGCAGAGTCTCACATCCCAACTTCTTGTTGCCCTGCTCCGCAACAGAGTCCAGTGATCCGTGAGGCGGCCCATGCGTCATGACAATATCAACATCGTCAGGAATCTTCCACCTCGCCCCGCCTCTCTTGTACCCAAAAGCCCAATTGCAGAACTCTGGCTGAGAAGGAGAAGCAAAGATCTTGAAAGTTCTGCCATCGTTCAACGTGAAGCCGTACGTTCCTTCGGTGAGATACGTCACATTTGCAGCCTTCGCGAGCGGTCCGGTCATAACATCGACGGCCCCTTGATGTTCAGATTCTTCGCGATCTTTTGGCTTGTTTGTGCGCCAGTATTCTTCATCGAGGTCGAGATCATGATTCCCGGCAATGACCAGTTTCAGCTCGGCGTCGAAGTGTCCAAGCATTTCGAGAGCTTTCGCGTAGTTTTTCGCGCCGCCGACGGAAGTGAGATCGCCGCAATGAAGTACGACATCGACTTCTGGTAGGGGTTTCTTGAGCGGACAGAGATCTGCTTCTTCTCTGTCGAAATTGTGCGTATCCGATAAGATGAGGAATTTGATCACTCGTGTTTTCGACATTATCGATTGTGTTCGTCTGCTGACGGCATTGAGGATGGATGTTCTATGTGATGCTTATCAGTGCCGGACGGCAGTCTGTCCTTGGACCATTTTGCTGTGAGTCGAAGCTACCACATGTACGCGCTCGAGTGGCAGGCCTGACCCACGGACAGCCGTGAACCACGTCCACTGTGCATTCTCGCTGTCGAGTACAAATACGATGGCATCTGTAATACAGCAACTCCACTCACTGCCTGCGCGTATGAGAGAGGGACTCTTCTCGCTCTAGGCAGACCTCCCTGTAGTGATGGACTGCCTGAAATGTGAGGCAGCAGCACTTTTTCGGGATATCGATCACACGACACATTTCCTCGTTTGTACAATGGTATCAAAGTTGACAGATCGCGATGTCGAGCACTCTCTCAACGATGAGTCTCGTGACATGTAAGGCTGGCAGGTATATGCAGGACCAAGGTGACCGACAGAGGGCTGAACGTCTTGAGCAGATGGCCAGACACAGCAGCACGCTTGTGTGCCGTTCGTCGCTAAACGGCTGATCATTAATCTGGTACCCGAGCGCCTCCCAAGAGAGCCAGAGGATAAATTGTTGGTTACACGAACTCTTACATCCAAGCTCGTGGGAGGTAAGCATTACAAGCTTTCGGCATACCGTCATCAAAGTTCAATAAGCGCGCCATATACATGGCTTGCCAGTCGAGAAAGAACCACCCTGGAGGGACAGGCCCAGGGAACAGACTTTGCAGTGGCCTGTGAATCTTATCGTTCCTGAAGGGGCCCTGAACCTGACATCCGCGTCTCAATTGACTTTGCAGCGAGGGTAGCTATGGGTTTGGTAACAGGGATTTCCACGGGGAGAATTTTTTTTGTGAGGTGCCAGTCAGACAAATCTTGACAACTGCCCGGGAGAAGTGATCGCGATCGTCGTGGTGTTCGGCATCAAGCCCGCATACAGTCAAGGTCAGGCCTTTCATGTAAGGCGGTCGGGATGCATCTACAGCACTCTCCCTTTCTCGCTGCAATTGTGGCCCTACTGCCCAGCTGGAGACGTGTTGAAGGTGCACGACTCGTCCGAGCAAAAAGATTAGGCATATGGACGTGTACATGCAGAGAGAAAGTCTGCATAAACTTCGGCCATCGAGGAAGCGAATATGATATTTATGTATCCTTGAATCGGGAAGAGTAGGGCTCGATGAAGTGGTTCTAGACCGCACACAAAGAAGAGTCTCATTTGTGGACTCGAATCGAGCACTGTTGGCATTCGCCAGTGATGGTGATGAGAGACTGGGGAATCTAGACTCCATGGCCCAGGAGCGACCTCGCGTGTTAGACGCATGAGGAGTCCATGCCCGTTCGACGCGAGCCGGTCGTATTCAGCGTCGGATATGCGTTTCGTCCGCTCGGTATGGGACGTCACTTTTGGCAATTATCTGCCAATTCTTGAGTACCGTTTTGCGCATATGCCTTGCTGGCAGCCTCCTTCGCAGCCAATACATCTTCGCAAGGATAGTCATCTGGACATAGATCCTCCACTTGATGACCAGCGCGTTGCGAGAGCACATCGAGCCCGTTACGACGTTGCTGCTCGCGTCGCAGGGGATCTGGCAGTGCCTTCACGTCCTTCTTACTAGCGCCTCTCTTCTCCTTGCCCACAAGTGACCTGGCAGTGGGGCAGAGCCAGATCTTGGGCCAGACAGCGTCATCAAGATCTTCGCATTTTTCGAGCTCGTTCTCTACCTGTTTGACAACGACCCTGTTGCTAGTTATTGTCGTTTTCCCGCTGGTCCAACCGTACCCAAACACTGACGAGTTGATCTTGGTCATGGAGTCCAGTATTTGCACGGCTATGGGGTGCATTTCCTTTTGGTAGTCGTCATCATTCCTGTTCACAATTCGAATTGGCAACTGCCAGTCAGAAGGTACTGGATAGGCCGACCATTGTTGCATGTCTTCGATAAGCTGGCTGTGGGTCTTTGAAGTATCGTCGCCCATCATAATCGCAGTACGAGCCTTCTCTGATGGCGTGCCAATCGTGCCCACGATCTCGCGCATCCTTTTAGCGGCTTCGGTCGTGCAGACAAGTTCCCGTTTCGCGAGTGCTGGGTACAGGAGCGAAGGAAGTAGATTCTCGTTATCCTCGATCTCGACCTGCCGCTGCAGCGATTTGTGGAACCATGGCTCTTTCGAAACGCTGGCGTGCGAGAACTCGGAAACAAGCGCAAGTAGAATGGTTCAGTCGATGTTGAGAGTATTCGTGAACGAATTTATGGGATCCGGTGCCATGGTCTGAAGCGCTTCTTGTATCTCCGGGACATGGCCAACACCTTCGCCGCAGAAAAGTGTAACGCCCGCTGCTCTGCATCGATCAATCACAGCGTCGACCTCTTTCGTTTCGCCAAGCTTTATTCGAGGAAGTACGAGATTGACCTTAGGCTTTTGTGTCCGGACTCTGTACGACTCTGAAGCTTGACAAAGCTCCTTTGCATTCTTGACGAGCGGTATATCGGCATCATCGTCATCCATACGCGGGGGCAAATCGTCGTCCCCTTCATCCTCGGAGCCCCCGGAGTCCCAGCCTTGCTTAGCTAGGTCCATCAGAATACGATGATTGGTGACGAGCGACACTTTCGTCCAAGTAAGTCCCTGGTCTGCAATCAAATCAACAGTGACTGCGGCGTTTCGAGAACCCTTTTCGCTGGGACGCTTGATGCCGAGATTGATATGGTGCATGGCTGAGGACAGTGATTTCGATGGACTATTGTAGTAGACTCGCTTCTGAAGAGCGCCGACGTGACTCGACTTTTTGGCCGTTTTCCAGACCGTCTCAAGAAAAGGCAGGTTCGACGACTTGGCCACATGAGTCGTCGAATCGGTCTCGGGTTTACTATGCAGCTTCTCTAGCATGCTCAATTCTGATTGTATTGTTCCCCGAAAGTGCGCGAGCTCAATGTGCTGTTCTTGCCTGATGATGCGGAGATGCTGTCGAAACTGCTCAAGCTCGGCGAGCAATGCTTTTGCTCGACTGATGAGGTTGGCGAGTAGCAGATGAGCCTCGCCGCCATGACCCTCATCGTTATCCTCGCCACCTTCATGGGTCTCAGTCATGATCGAAACTTTGGAAAGACCTCAGGCTTTCGTTTTGTGAACTTCAGCAGTCGAATAAGCTGTCCCTTCCAGTTCGATGGATCTGCGCGAATGCTACTGAGGCCCAGCTTCACTACTCATGCACATGTGCTGAGCGTAGTCGTTCCTGATAATTTACGCACGAGTCATTGAAGTGAATTTGACGTAGAAAGTGGAGCCGACTCGTTCTTGGCAGCACAAGCGCGAGCATTCTCCGCTCTTGCTCATGACCTAGTGGACAAGTTGACACCACCGACGGTTTTCTCGCGATCAGAAGATGGTTCTCCTCAGCTCGAGTGAAGAATGGCAGCAGCAGACCTCGCTGTTGCTGAAGGCACGGCCGACCACGGTGCGTAGGTGCGCCCACATCGAAATCGGCATCCGCACGCTTCTAATGCGATCCAGGCCCGGATCACGACAAAATACAACATACCGAACCTCGAATCGCCTAAATATCAGCAGAAGCTGAAGAAGAGGAAAAGAGATGCGGACAGTGAGGAGAAGGAAAGCGGCAATGCAGCACCTCTTGTCCCACGCGCGACTTTGACACTCAAGACCTACGACCCGGAGTCCGGCGTGACTCTGAAATTCAAGACAGACAGAGCTGCAGAAGTAGCGCGTCTGATCAATGGCCTGGGCCGCGTTGGGCGACACATGGCAGCACTTCCGGAGAAAGAAGGTGGTACGTGGTTGGTATGACCCGGAGTACACAATCCTGTGCTAATATCCTCCCAGCTCAAGATGCAGTCATGGAGGATGCTCCAGGACCAGAACAGGCCTCTGAGGACATGAAGTCTTCTGTGCCGGCGCCAAGCGAAACGAAAACACAGCCGCAACAAGCGGGAGGCGGTGGAAAGAAGAAAAAGAAGAACAAGAAGTGATTCTGCAGCATACCGCTCGCTCCGGGATGGTGTTTTGCTGCTTCATTTGCCAGTATCAGCTGATTTGGACAGCGCGATGGACTGCGAAGGCGGCGTGGAAAAACGGCACCTGCAATCCACCCAACCTCACTCCGCAATGTCGCCGAGCATGGCCCCAGACCAGCATTCTGTGGAGTATATGGGGATATGGGGGCTGCTCAACAGCATGAATGGCTCCCGCAGCCGGCCACGGCATCCCCCAACGACCTCGTCCACCCGTCCAAAATCCATAGGATATTCCCAGCTCGCACCATTGCTGCTCTCCGGGACGCCGGGCAACTCTCGCGAACATGGTCTGCGCCTTCATCGGCTTGGAATCCTCTCCACTTAGCGAAGAGTGCAATTTGTACACGACTCAAAATACGATGAATGAACAACACAACTGTGGGTTTCTAAGACATCAAAGCGGTAAGCCGAAGCCCAGAGATTGTGGCGGAGATAACGTGGGCTCAGGCATGCGACCCACTCGAATTGTTAAGCAGTGCCACGCTGCTTTCTAGGACCCGATATGGCGGATTTTCACGCGAATGCTTCCGATATCCATTCTCCACAATCTTCCTTCCACGCTGTGTTAAGCGACAAATTGGCGGAAAACGCCCGCTCTGACTTGAGCGTGCATTGCTATCCATGCCAAAGTTTTGCGACTGTTTGACAGATCTCAGTGCTGCACAACTTCCGAACAACAGATCCGATTAGCTATTCTGAGCCAACACTCGTGCATGCATAAGCCGTGCGACACCAACCTGAATGCAGCGAATGCGAAAGAGTTGCGGAGCCGGCAGCGGCCTCAAAACTTGTCTGCAGGTTGTCGAACTATACCTGGCCTTACGAGCGTCAACCGACAGGCCCTTCCGCCCTCACGAGCCTGGCCCGACCCCAGGATCGGAGCTTAAGCTCTGAGCTCTGTGATGGTGGGGCGCCACGCCGCATAATTTCTGAGCAAATCGAGGGCCATGAAAAGCATCGGGACCTCACGCCAATGTCCAACCGCGCTGGAGCATTGCAATTAATTGTCACACTGCAGCAGATGACGCTGCTTCGTCTTGAGCTCGCCCGCCATCATGCCCAGAGGCGTTGTCGCTGCAGAAGAAATGCTGCGAGCTGCTGCTCTCCATGATTACGTGCATACAGTCTGGCTTGAGCCGTGACATCGTCGATGATGACCGCCAGCGACCGCCGTGCTGCTGATATTTGATATTGACTCTACTGCAGACGTTGATCCTCCAAGCCTACTGCTTGTGCGGCTCCCGTGTATAGCGCGGCTCCCTCACACTACTGCACGGCTATGGCTCACGACAGTCACGTGTGGTCACTGACCTGGCCTCTGTTGCCTTTCCACGAGTGGTAACAAGTCCGATCTCTGCCTGGCTAGATTTTGCTGTTCGATCACCAAAGCCTGGTCGTCATCGCTTGGAAAGATCCTCGCCAATAGCCGTTGCAGCATACCACACCTTCACAAGTAGCGCAGGATGAATTATCTCCGAGGGCAGCAGTGATGGAGAGTTCGCTGCGTGGCCGCGCTGGAGGTCATGAACCCTGGACTGCAAGTCAGAGACACATTTCTTCGCCGTCAGTCGTCGGAGTTCATCGCGGCGAGTTGCTGCAATGAGTACAGACGGTGGAGCAGTACGCAACTGCAGCGAGCCGAGTCTGGAGACAGGCGCAGTAACAGCATGAATCCTGCGCATAGTTCGCGTACTGAGCTGCCATCGCCAGTAGTAGATGTGATTCGAGATGAGCGCTTGTGGTGAGGTTGAGACCATGCCTGCCAGGCCTGCGTGCTGGCAGACCTGCCCTGTCTGCATCTGTCCCCAGGTCCTTGACGTACAACGCCTGTGTCACACTGTCACGACGGACTCCATGAAATCTCCAGACCCGCGTGCATCAAGTGTCCAAGCGAGGCCACTGCAGGCCTGCGCTGCATCGGATAATCTGACGACAGCACGCGTTGCTCCAGAACGAGGCGCACGAGCTAAGTGCTTTCCTGCAGGACAATCCTTGGCCCTTCTCCAGACACTTCCACCACTTTGAGGCAAGCGCGGCTGCGGCGAGGTCAGAGTCATGGACGCCGAGCCGCTTGTATGCGTGCTCCGATGGACCCGTGCGAACTGAGATGATCCAGGCCAGTACCCCGTAGCCTTCACTCGGGCTGTGGACAGGCGTGAGAGCCTGCAGAGCTGGAGTTGTGTTGCAACTGGCAAGTTCTGAGAGCGAGGCACTAGAGTAGATTGCAAACGGCCAATCAATGTTGGCGCAGCTTGCCGTCGGAAATTCACGCATTTGCCGCGTGACATTTGGTGTTTCCGGGCGAGCAGCCGACTTCTGCGCCTTCGGATGCGATGACAGCATTGGCAGCGGAATGCTGATGGGCTCTGTGGCTCTCATCAGATGTGTGGACCAGCGTGGCAGCGGTTGGCGGTAGAGTACCACAAATGTCGGA
Organism: Cercospora kikuchii; assembly: GCF_019650295.1. NCBI lineage: Eukaryota > Fungi > Ascomycota > Dothideomycetes > Mycosphaerellales > Mycosphaerellaceae > Cercospora > Cercospora kikuchii. The sequence goes on from NW_025408587.1 coordinate 877,621, forward strand.
CGGCGCACATTGACACACTGACTCGTGGGTCTCACGGGCATACCCACCTCACGTTGCTGCTGGTCCACCAGCTGTGGCCAGTGTCTCAACGGGCATTGCTACACATCCTCCGCCGCGGCGAGTCGCTGTCCGCGAGGCCGTTCGCTGGGCAGCACATGCGAAGGGCATGCTGCCGTCGAAGGGTCCGCGCTAGACAGCGCTGCTAGTGCGAGCGGCCGCAAGCATGCTGTGTGAACCTGCAGCGCACAAAAACAAGGGCTCGGATGGCGGGTTGCGTCGACGATCGAGTGCGCTGCAAGGAGATGGGCCTCGCCAAGGGTTCATGCAGACGTTTGCACAGGTGACCTCTGATCCTAAGCCACTTCCACGCCCGCTATACCCGGGCCCCATAAGATCCGTCGTCGACGGGAAGGCAAAGCAAATGAGCGAGCCTCTGCGGCGCGACGCCCACATGGCGAGTGCGATAGTCATCGTCGTCGCCCCATCGATGGCGACGGCGAAGCGAGCGCGCCGGCTGGCTATGCGAGTGATGCGAAGGAAGCACGCGGCGCTGGCTATGGAACGTTGCGGCTAGTTAGCGGACAAGTGATCTTTGGCGCTGCGCGCTTTGGCGAAAGTGTGCGAAATGACCTAGCGCGCGGCGAGCAGCAAGTCTCGCTGCTCGTGATGACGGGCGCGCGAGAGAGAGGCGCGGCTCCGTTGGCCAACCTGCCTGCGCGAAGCAGGTCGCGGGCGGGACGAGGACGTGGTGCGTGCTAGCTAGCATTGGAAAAGGCAAAGCGGCAGCGGCCAGCAGCTGGCAGGGTCCGCTGGGCTCGGAGTTTGCGCGCACTGCGTTCCACCCTCATCTGTTTTGCTTTGCAGGCTGCTGCTGCTGCAGGCTGCATGGAATCCACCGTCGTGTGTACGGCGTGCGATCCTCAGGCGGGCACGCGCAGACTGCTGCATTGACACCGCTGCCGGCGCATCGCTGCTCAATGACACGGCGAGTGGGCAGGTGATGTACATGGCAGCTCCGAAGGCCCCAACCTTGTGCGCAGCAGCAGCAGCAGCAGCGTCCTGCCTGGATCACGTCTGCCGGCAGCAGCAGAGCTCAGACACCAGTGAGAAGTATAGCTGAAACTAGCTAGCCGACTGCTCTTAGCAGACGGCAGCATCGGAGCACCTGCTGGCGTGTGTGGTCTTGGATCGCAGGACGGACGGCAACCTACTCCAGCTTTTCTCCAGATTTTATGATTCGGTGCACGCCAGCATCCGCCGCTGAGCTCCCTCATCATAGCCTGCCCGTCCGCCCAGTCGAGCGTGTGCACTGTCTTTGACCTGCCCGCCGACCCAGACACTCGCCGCGAGCAGCCAACGCATCTGGACCTGGCATCCAAGGTCCAGCCTCGCATCGCGGACGAGCCAAACGTAAAACGAACGTCCACTTCGGGCAGCTGTGGCCCGCCGGTGAATAGAGTTAGACGCTTGCTTTTACTGGCTTCGTGTAGGTCTACCTAGAAGGGAGTAGCAGAACTCTAATGCTAGCCTGGCTCTCGGATGCCAGCTGACGAACGCAGTTCCATCTCGCCTCTTTGCTCTTCGACCTCGTCGGGCATGCGACTCGAGTGAGAGCTTCTGCGACGACCCATCCCCCAGGCCCGCCCGTACACTCGACCACCGCCGACTGTCCTGGAGTTGCCGGCGAGAGAGGACCGCACCTGCGCATTGTTGGGGCACCCACACGTCTCCACACTCCGCCTCAGCCACCCCGGTGAACTTCGACCGGGGCCTCAGCGGTTCGAGGGCAATAGATCTGCTCGCTGAGCTTTTGCAACCAGATTCTACGCGAGACACTCGCTGTCATTCCCTGCGACACCGCCTGGACCCGTGGGGCACAACCTTTCAACGTCCTACACGAGCATAACGTCGCTCGTTCAGCGGCCGTCCCACTGTTTGCGAGATCGGCTTCCTGCTTGGCACCATTTCCGGCATACCAGGCTGCTGACCACCATCGTTCTTTCCACGACAGCTGCCTGAGGAAAGATCGCATCACTGGAGGAAGCTGCAGGTTGGACCTTTGAATTACTTACTGTCAGAAGATTGGAGCATGCACGCAGAGGATGCCGCGAAACAAGAGCCGGAGAGTGACTCGCCGGGATTGAGCGCGAGCGCCGCGAGTCCTGCTCTGACGAACGGTACGTCGGCACTTTGTCGCATACCTCGCTCGCTGCATTGCATGGAGCGCAGTGAACAGCAAGCTGACCATCAATGCCACAGTCTCGAAAACGAGCAATGGCACCGCCACCACGACCCCCACGACCACAACCAATGCCAATGGCACTGTAAAGCCCGCATTCCCACCGCCCAAGACGGATAAGCCACGGCCGCACGTGTGCCAAACATGCACTCGGTCGTTCGCCCGCTTGGAACATCTCAAGCGACATGAACGATCTCACACGAAAGAAAAGCCGTTCGAGTGTCCGGAGTGTACACGATGTTTCGCACGTCGAGATCTGCTGCTTCGCCATCAGCAAAAGCTCCACATGACCAACACTACTACGCGACCACGCACTGGCCGACGCGAGAGTGTGGCGGGCGGGAATGGCAATGGCAGAGTGCGCAAGAATTCGGTCGCGAATATCAACGTGAATGGCATTAATGGCGCCGCTTCGAATCAGATTCGTCCACGAGCGAACACGATCAGCCACATCGATCTCTCTTCCCTGGGCCTGATGGATGGCCACGCTCAGATGGACCGCATGAATGCACTGGGCTTGGGTATGAATGGCGCCGGCATGATGGGTATGCATCCAGGCCTCGGACACTTCGACTATCGTGGCATGTCTACTGCGATGGGCCAGCACGGAAACCTGCATGGTCTTCCCAAGCTAGACACGGCTCACGCCAATCATATGGATATGACGAACTCGCTCCGAACGGCACCTCCTCAGGCGAGCTTTGGCGGGTTCGACATCGATCAACTTTTCACTCCACATACGACGATAAATCCAGCCGCCCTGCATTTTGGCTCGGCTGGGCAGATCTCATCAACTAATATTCCTTTTGGCCTTGAGGCTGGCACAAATCAGCAAGTCCCCATAGATGATGACTTTGGCTGGATGAGGAACTGGGGTATGAACATGGCTGGCAATGATCACGAGAATGCCATCGAAGAGTCCTCACCATCGCGCATGAGCAGTGGCGACAGTCCTGGGGATTTTTCGGAGAGCATGACAAACAGTCAAGCTGCCATCCCGATACAGAACAACTTTCAATGGCATCCGCAAGACCTTTCTCTCCAGCAGACTCTCTCGCATTCATCCACTGGCCCATTCCAGCTTGATGGACTTTGTAATGGCCTGCCTTCATTGGACCAACAGAATGGAACATTGTCACCATCAAGCCTACATGATCCCACGCCCACTGGCGATACCTACTTTCACCAGGCGATGATGCAACACAATAATGGCGCATTGCAGAGACACCCGTCTCAGGCGGACATCATGCAGAATCAGGGCGCCAATTTCTTTGGTGCTCCGGTCTCGAACATTGACTCTGACAGCCCTGGCATGTCTTCGCCATCCATGACGAGCAGCACAAGTGCGAGACAGAGTTCTATGACATCGATGTCAACCGATTCGATAACCGAGTCTACCAGGCAAGCGCTTCTGAACAGCTTGTCGCAACCCTCCCTTTTGGTTGGTCACAATCAACGCAAGTACTCACAGCCTACAGTGAGCTCTCCCCTATCTGGCGGAGCAGGCGCGCGAAACGCAACTCCCGAAGGTGTCACGCTACCCAGCCGCGCGGACTTGCAACGGTACATCGAAGCGTTTATGCAATATGCCCATCCACATCTGCCAATCACCCACATTGCAACTGTGACATTCAATCCTGTGGACCTTGTCGCGCCTCAAAAGGGATCACCGGCAGCATCGTCTTCCCCGTTCGTCACCGCCAACGGTCCACAATGTCTTATCCTTGGTATGGCCGCTATCGGTGCTCTCTACGAGTACGACCATCCGGCATCGAAGAACTTGTTTGAGGCTGCCAAGAAGATGATTTCCCTGTATCTGGAAGACAGGCGAAAGGCCGACATGGCATCTGCGATCAACCGGGAAGCTTCGCATAGCACAACGCCGCTGTGGCTTGTGCAAGCCATGCTCCTCAACGTCATCTACGGCCATCACTGTGGAGATCGTCTGGCCGCAGAGATCTCTAGCAACCACATTGCCGCACTCGTGAGCCTGGCACGAAGTGCCGATCTGCAGACGCTTGACGAGCCACGTTCCGCCAACGTCGACACCGCGATGGGCAACGGCGATAACAGCGACTTGCACGCCACTTGGATTAAATGGAAGACTGCAGAAGAACAGAAGCGCTGCTTCTTTGGAATTTTCATCTTGTCGAGCTTGCTGACCACTGCGTACAACCAAACGCCGTCCATCATGAATTCCGAGATTCTGCTTGATCTGCCATGCGAGGAAGAGCTTTACGAAGCTCCTTCTGCTGAAGAGTGGCACGCACGTGGAGGCCTGGCGAGAGTCGAGGAGAACTCGCTTTCTTTTGCCGATGCTCTAAGCTCTCTGCTCACAGCAAATCAAAGGAGTTCAACTTTCGACAATGGCAATTTCGGAGCCTCTGGTAGCAATTTACCTGCTTCCGAAATCAAGCCTAGCACGTTCGGATGCTTAGTATTGATCAATGCGCTGCACAACTACATCTGGGAGACCCGGAGTAGACATCGAGGACGCGAATGGACAATGCAAGAAACGGAGTCGATGATCGCAAATATCGAGCCTGCTCTCAACGCCTGGATGGCCGCATGGAAAGCCAACGAACGGCATACGCTAGAACGACCGAATCCTTTCGGACTTGGCCCCCTTGCTGCTGACAGCATCCCTCTACTCGATTTAGCGTATGTGCGATTGTACGTGAACCTTGGCCGGACAGCAGAGGCTTTCTGGGCGAGAGACTTCAACAAGATGGCAGAAGAGCTCATTGCCTTCAACGCGTTCGAAGAGAGCTCATCAAATGATGTAAAGACTCCGGACACACGCAAGTCGCCAGATACCAGGACCCTAGCTCAGCGCAGAATGTCTTCCGCTATTCCAAACGATCAAGCGGCATCGACAAGGCGGGAGCGCCATTTGCGTAAAGCTGCAGCTTATGCAGCTGATGCATTGACCGTGGCGTGCAGATTCAACCTCACCTACTCTGACGCGCACGCTCATGAGCTTCCAATTCAAGCAGCAATTTGCTTCTTGGACTGCGCTCAGGTTCTGGCAGAGTGGGTCACCACCGTTCAAGAACGCACCGGCAAGTATCTTGGAGTTCTCGGAAGAGATGCAGTGGATTACACAGATGTTCCAGCTGTCATGCTCCTCGCGCCGGAGGACATGGAGATGCTCCACAAGTTGGAACAAATCTATACGAGCATGAAAGAAAAACATGCTCACCAAGAGATGAACCTGATGGCGATGAACCCCAACAATTTCAGCACAAACATGCATCACAATGTCAACTTGGACAGGTGTGGATATGGAAGTAAGATTATGCGAGTGACAGCCATGATGCTGGAGAAGGCTGTCATTTGGCCGAGTAAGTACTGAATCGTCCCGACTAGCTCATCAATGACTAACACTTCGAAGTTACACATGTAATGGCTGCAGCGCTCGAGGTTCAAGCCGGTCATATGGATCGCCGGTCTCTTCAGTGTACTGGCGAGCTGTCTGAGACGACTACATGAATCGAACTGCTTTCATCTTGACCCCGCACCCAGAAGGACACTCTAGTCCCAAAGGACATCAACGCCCATCGCCGAGTCGAAGCATACCTAACACCTCCTTAAGTCGACCTTTCGCACACGTTGTACAGGAATCCTGCTGCAGATGAACAACTTATCTAACAAATGGATCATGCATGGGATCAGCAGAGATATTACCAAAACAAGATAAAAGCTCATTGATGCATTTGAAGGACCGGCGCGGAAAAATTGCATCACTGTCGTTACATGGGCATCGCGTTGGCAGTGCGCTTCAGCTCAGGATCGAGGGAATGTTACCAAAGGGTCCGAACTACGGCGCGGACGCAAAAATATATTGACGCTGTGATGACCATGTGTTCTCTGATGGTGAATGGGGACTTTAGTAGTAACTTATGGTTGTTGGGAAGGGAGGGACATTGGGCGTGGGCAAAAGTGCGCATGTAATACTTTGTCCATAAGAACTACTATGGCAGGCTGTCTTTTCAAGCCAACAATGGTGTGCATGAATCAGACTCCAGAGTCAGCCGTATAACTGAGTACATTAAAGTGCTCATTTCCAAGCCAAACTCGTCGCACGACATAATCGCTACTATCACGCGAGTCAGCAGCAGATGATGCCACCCTTTTGGTACCTTGCAGTTCGACCGCCTTCCCTGTTTGCACATGCAAACCATCCACACACCACGCGACACACCATCCAGATCCATCACGCCAACCGATCGGTACTACCAGATCTCTGGACTGCCAGGCACACACGCCACATGTACGTGGGTTGGGTGTGTGTGAAGTACCTGTGCTGCCGGTATACTAGCGAACAAGAAGCCGAGTGACCCCTCACGATATAACACCACCTCACAAACAGACCGGAAACACCGCGGTTATACTGCGACCAGATCTGTGCGATCGCTCCGGAGATCCGAAAACCAGCAAACAGTGCTTGACGAACTGGTATAATACCAGAAGCAGCGTGAAGAGCGAGTAGTGGGAGGTCCAGACACAGAGAAGCGGTCGTGGCCCTGCGGAGCAAGTGAGGAGGCGTGAGGAGTAGACGTGCTCGGAACCAGCTTGACACCACTTCCAAGACTTTACTCATCATACCCACGGCCCTTTTGCACCCACCCGGCTTGATTCCGATACCTCGCTCCATTACTAGTGAGAGGGGAAAGCGAACAAGAAAGAGGGGATCTGAAACTGAAACTCACCATGTGCCGCTTTCTTATCTACTCCGGACAGTCGCCCATTCTCCTTTCTCACCTGATTACCAGTCCCACGCATTCGATTCTTACACAGTCATACGACTCCCGGCTGAGACTTGATACTACCCGGCCGCATAATGGGGATGGGTTCGGAGTGGGATACTATACTGCTGGGAGTGGGAGGGTGAATGGGAGGAACAGAAGGCGAGGGTCGGGTAGTAAAGAGAAGGATGAACAGGATGATGATATCGTTGACTTGGGACCGGAGCCTTGTATCTTCACATCCACGATCCCGGCCTGGAACTGCAGGAATTTGGAGAGGCTCGCGAGCAAGACTGTCTCTCCTCTCATCTTTGCCCATGTACGAGCGAGCACCGAAGGCGCGCTGTCCGACTCCAACTGCCATCCATTTGCGAGAGGAGCCTTGATGTGGATGCACAATGGCGGTATAGGAGGATGGAAGCTTGGTGTCAAGAGGAAGCTCGTTAGTGATGTGGAAGACAAGTGGTTCAATGTCGTGCAGGGTTCGACGGACTCCGAATGGGCCTTCGCGCTCTTCTTGGACAGCTTGGAGAAATATGGAGGCGTGGATCCGGACGATGAAGCAAAGCAAAGAGACGGGTTTGGACACACAGTACTGAGGAAGGCCATGTTGAAGACGATCGAGAGGATCAACTCGTACATTTCGTCCTTGGCACCAGAGGTCAGAGAGGGCGAAGATGTACGAAGTCTGTTGAACTTCGCCATCACAGACGGCAAGAGCGTGGTGTGCACACGATACGTATCGAGCCAAACAGACGAAGCAGCAAGCTTGTTTTTCAGCAGTGGAACGGACTGGAAGCCTCAGCCTGGGAAAGATGGCATCGTAGGAGCGAAGCCGAAGGTCGGAAAGGGCGAATACAAGATGGAGAGAAGAGACAAGGGCGCCGACATCGTGCTGGTCGCGAGCGAGCCACTGACCTTTGAACGAGACAACTGGGTTACAGTGCCGACGAACAGCGTCTTGACGATCCACAATCAGAATGTTCTCATTCATCCTATCTTGGATGAGTACTACAATCCCACGTCGAGCTTCAAGAGGAGCGAGCAATTCGCGGCGGCCAAGGGACAGACGACTGGAGATGGCATCGCTGAGAAGAACAGTACGAAGGCTGCCATAGCGAGGGACAATTCGGTGGATCATTTGGCCAATGGCGTCGGAGCTGTCGCTGTGGGTGCTGCGTGATGTTGCTGGCGCTCCCACACTTGAGGCAAGCCAGACTGCAGACAGAGACGCCTGATCGGTTCTAAGCATCTCGTCTTGTCCGCCAAGGGACTTGCGAAGCCGTCGACATTGTGTCCGGACACATCGTTTCCTTCTCATGACCTTGCTCCGGCCAAGGCGCCCTTCATAATTCGACCCTGTATGCTGGCCTTTGTCGGCCCTTGAAAAGGGATCGGTCAGCACTCCGAGAACCCCAGCACACGGATTATGTGGGGTTTTGCATGGGGCATTGCGCAGCTTGAGACAGCCGCGTACTTGGTGTCGGTCACACAGCCTCGTCAGCACACTGTATGCCCGGACAGTGAACAGTGATCAGCGGTCAAGGCACTAGAAAGAGCAAGACTTCCCCATGGTACCAAGCAGCTATTGCAGGACAATCGGCGCTTGTTTAGCCACTTTTTGTGTGTATGTGTATTCCACAGCAGGATTGTGCGACTTCTTAGTAGCGTAGATAGATGTATCATTAGCTGTATCCATACTGTACTACTCCACGTGCTCGCAGCAGCTACAGCTATAGCTACAGCTCCATGACAGATGCAATCGCCACTCACACCGCTAATAACTGAGCACAATTTCTTGGGTCGCCGAGCTTGATAGCGTGGTCCATGACTCTCTCCCTTCAGGGATCATCATCAATGGTCAACCATCGTCAAGCGTGCAGCGGCGTCTGTCTCAAACTTTCCAGTCCTTTGGAGCCGCACTGTCTGTTCATGACCCGCTCAAGCGCTTATGTGATACCAAGGTACTTCTCAGCGCGACATGCATTACTGCGCTGCACACCAAGAGTCATGTCTCACAGGCGTCGGAAACGCACGACCGGTCCACACGCAAATTCGGTACCTCAGGATTCCGTGCTCGGCAGTGAGGTACACCACGCTTTCGGCATGTGTGGGCACATACTGTTGGTAACTTTTCACTGGGTACTTTTTTGACCATCGTGACATCGTAGTCTGGCACATTGCCCTCGTGCATCGTCATTAGTTCGTATATTGTGGTCTACTCGTCTTTGGCGTAGAAGATCTCGTGGTAGCGGTGTGTGGCATCGACTACGGCATCTATGGCGTTGAAATCTGGTGTATCACAGGTCAGCTCTCCAGCGCTTTGGCAATGAAATATTGATGCGAAGAACACGAACCAATACTGCCTTCTGGACCGAGATCTGTAGAGGCGAGCACGCGGACACTCAGATCTTGTTGGACTTTGCCGATGAACTCGAAGGCGTGGTTGTTTTGGAGGTGGCAGTCCTGTGATTTCCTTGTCAGTGGTGGACTGGGGTTTCTTCATGGGAGGAGAATGGTCTACCTTGTTCAAGTGCAGGTCGATCTTGCCGCCTGCTTCAATGGTGGCCATTTCGCCGCGAATTTGGCGGACTTTGCCTAGGATGCGGACTGTGCGGTGCGAGAACTGCTCGAGGTAGGGAGCGGTGATGCGGGGAGTTGCTTCGGACATGTTGAGGCTTTGGTCGTGATGTGATGCGATGCAATTCGATGATGAGTTGAGTTCAATCGGCGTGGCAAGGCAGTGAGGTTTGGGAAGACGCGTTCTGGACGCGTAAAGTGTTTTCGGACGGGAAGTGGGGGGTAGTTCTGAGCACTACGCCCATTCTTTTCCTGCTACTCCACCCAACAATCCAACACAACAACGTTATCCAAACCAGAACACTGCAAAGCCGACAGTCCATCATACCATACTCCCGACGCTTAAGTCAAACCTTCAACACCCCCGTCCTTGCGCAAAACCACTCCAGAGCGTCCTTTCCATCAACACCCACATTTGCCGTCGCACCTAACGGCCTTCACCACTTTCCTCGTACACCTCTCAAACGTCCAACCCTTCCTCTTTCCCTTCCTATCCCACCCCTCAATATCCACCCACCCGCCATCAAATCGCATATAGCTCACACGATTTCCATCACTCTGCAGCACGTCTCGAATGCACTCCATGTCGTGGCGCAACTTGTCAATCTCAGATTTGGAGAGTGAGCTGGAGGAGTGCCATCGCTTTGTTGTCTTGGACCAGGTCGAGCCAGACCAGGTGTAGCCTCTGGACTTGTCGAACTTGGCGGTGATCACTGTTCTGGATGATGTGGGACGATGCAGGAAGCAGCCGATTTTGGCGGAGATCTCACACATGAGTGGCATGGCTTTGTGATGGATGCTTGGTTCTGCTTCTGAGTGATTGTTGCACTGTGCTATGGAGCGATACTCAAAGCTTGTGGGACATGCAAGGACTTTTGTGCCATCCCGTCGTTTGCTGGATGAGCGTGATTGAACGAGAAGTGTCTCGTGAACGTGTCTTGCGTAAAGTGTTTGGTCAGGTTGACAGCATTCACAGGTGAGACTGCACAAAGAAAACTACATTGTATGATGCATGCCAGTGCTGCAGGTCTCAGTACTGGACTTGGGATAATGTTGGAAATCTTCAGCAACAGTGGAGCTACAGATCATATCATAGGGCATTGCATTGCGACAGCAAGGACACGTAGTTTGCAGTATCTTACTGCGTCCAATGTATGGTAAGCCCCTACTCTGACAAAACAGTTCCACTGGCTTATTCTCCTCTCATCACCACCTTGCCGCCTTTCTTCTGCTTCAGACCCCAATAGCGCTCCTTCCCATCAGTTGAAGTCTTCGCTCTCATATTATTCCCCACGGCCTTCATTGCCGACACTCCGTGCCCTTTACCTTCGAGATTCGTCTTTGCAGTCTTCATGAGATCTTGCATAGCTTGGGTCTGCTTTGCAGTGCCCAAAGAATTGTGTTTGGTATTCCATTTCTCGCAGGAACTGGACCAGTCATCACCAGAGGAGGATTTGAAGGAAGCTTTGATTGTTGGTTTGGGTTTTGGTGAGCCGTAGCGGACCTCGACGATATACTTCGAAGGCATTGTGGGTTGCGGCTCGTTGCGTGGTCGTTGCGTGGTTGATTTGTGAGAAGTCGTGCAGTGAACAGAATGAGGTTCTTGTGCAACCAGCAACCAGCGAAGGCTGACTTATATGTCTTCTGTGTCTCATTGAACCATACAGCATTCGTCTCGCGGCATGGATGTTGTGAACAGACTCTTGCGTCCTGGCGATATGCAAGACAGGTTGTGGCAGCGACCAGATGGTCCATGCGAGCTGTCATATTGTGGTATGCGGTTGCCAATGCCTTTGCATCGGACTTACCCAATAGCACACGAACAGCGGCGATTGGGGCAAGAGCCCTGCGTCAAAGATGCGTTGATGCGACCGAATTGAAGTTGCATCGGAAGTCATAGAGACCATTAGATCGGTGTGGTATCATTATGCTTCACCGGTCTTCCAGAATGCATCTTCTAGTAATGACGTTCTTGGCTGCTGAAGTGGCCATGTGGTGTTTCGCTCCTCCCAACGTTTGCCGCGACTTGTGTCAGAGCATACATATAGACGCCAGTCTGACGGATGCAGCAGGTTAAGATTATGGTTTCGGCGTAGCACAAGGGCATCTGCCCACGACAAAATCCTCGAACGACGACGAACAGCTGGGATGGTCATGGCCCGGACCACCTTCAGCATTTGCCCTATCACGAAGCAATCAAAAGTCCAGCATCATCCCCACGCCCACCTTCTCGAGATCCTCCAATTCCAACCACCCAACATCACTTTCCTCCGCCTCTCCCCGCTCCGCAGCTTCCTTCTTCTCCGCCACACACCTTGCAATCGTCTCTCGCACAAACACGTCCAGATACGTCTGCACGATCTGCAAAGCTTGCATGTCAATCTTCGTGTCCTGGTGCGTGAATCCAGAGTGTAAGAGGCGGAGAAGCAAAGGTTGTGGAATACTGGGTATACCATCGGAAGACGAGAGGGCAGGGGGAACATCGTCGTTGCTCGAGGTAGTCGCTCTTACCGTCGTTGTCAAAGGCTGAGGCTGATCGTCATCGTTGGTGGAGTCGATGGATATAGCTGAAGCTTTGCGCTTGGCTGTAGTCTTGTTCAGATTTGTAATAGTGGTGGAAAGAGAAGGTAGGCTCTCGTCGTCTTCGGAATCATCAGCGGCGCCGCCTTTGGCCGAATCGTTCAATTTTTCGTCATTATCGTCTTCGCTATCAGGCAGTGCTGTGGTCTTTGGTCTTGCCTTGGAAGCTGGGTTAGGTCTTGATGTAGGCGGTCCTGCTTTCTTCGCCGTTGGCCTCGGTTTGGGAACGGCACTTTCAGAATCTGTGGTCGATGTGCGGCCTATCTTTGTGGGCCGCAAAGGTTTGAAGGCAGGAGTCTTCGCCTTTGATGAGGGATAAACGACTTGCTCCTTGGGTTCTTTTCTTGGTGGCATGGTGTCGTATGTGGACACAGAGAGGAGAAGCGTGGAGTCGCGTAAAGTGGAAACGCGTCCACCCCGCGTTGGCGTCGCGAGGACGCGTGACTGCGTGGCTCATACGTTCGTTCACTCACGGCTTCCTGATCACAACCTCTTGGCTGTACAGCACAGGATTCTCAATGGTTTCAACATTACGAAATAACAGGAAACTACAAGCTCTTCTCTAGGTGTAATGCTCAGAATGCTCGACAGAAGCAGCTACGTGGCACGCTCACCACTTCAAATTTCAAAAGCCCTTCCAGAAGTGGGCAGATGGACCACGACCGTCCTATTGATTGACATCGCACATGATTCAGCATGCTACTTTCGCTGCCCATCCTTCGGTAACGCTGAAGACCCATCAGTCGGCCCATTCAACGCAAGCTGCACCAACTGCCGGAAGTTTGGTGTTCCGAAACCAGTGACAGCGTCCCAACCTTGCTGCGCTGGGAATCCAGTAGTATTACAGCCAGAACTGCTGCCGCTCACAATATCAGTGAGGCCTTGGTAGCCGACCGAGTAGAGCCATGGATTCAGAAACCCGAGCGTCGGCTTTCCAGCCGCAATTAAAGCGTCGTTAACCAAAGCAATGACTCCAGCGAAGGTGGGTGCAGAAGCAGAGGTGCCACCGATAGTGCTGAGCTCCCCATTGAATACAACAGCATCGTGGTCTCCATGCGCGGCAACATCTGGATAGCCTCTTCCGTTTGGATTGTAAGCACCACCGTACTGCGACCCCAGGCTCTGGATGTAAGCCTGAGTAGTGCTTTTCTGGTAATCTGGCGCGTCAAAATAGTAGCTGAAGCCACCGCCTGAAGCGAAGCGACTCACGGCTACTTCTGGGTTGAAGCCCGACGTGGCACCGACTCCAGTGACCCATGGACAGCTTGCTGGAAAGACGGCCACGAATTTGTCGCCACTGCCATCGTTGGCTATACATTGGCCATCTTTGCCGACTCCATCGTCTCCCGTACTGACGATCAGTGATACACCTCGAGCCGAGAGCTGTGCGAACCCGCTGCAGACACGCTCGGCATATGATCTGGGAACTGTCATCTCTTCATCTCCGTATGAAGTACTGATGACTTGTGGGACTTGATCAAGGGCAAGCATGTAATCCAGCCACTCAAGATATGGCTCGTTGGTATTGTCCGGAGTGGCAGCGCTCGGCTGGAATGGCGGGCTGCCACCAGTGTGATATGCAGTTAGCGGAATTGGATATGCGATACTTGCAATATTGCCCGCATCGAGATTCGCCTCTTGATTAGTTGACTCCGCAATCTTCTGTGGGCTAATGTTCTGATCGACGTCGCCGTTGGCAATGGAGACGATGTTGATTTCGTTTCCTATGTTCGCGGCGTCCGGTCGGAACGTCGACATAAATTGTGAGACATCGCTTCGGATCACAGTCTGGTTCAAATAATTCGTTGTCGCGACCGTTTGCTGATTGGGTGCTTGGGGGATGTAGTCGATGGTTCCATAGAGCGTTCGGCGACACTGTGGTGTGACATACTCTGTTTCAAGTCAGCTCAAATACGTCTATCAACCACAGATCAACATACGGTTTTGACAAACTTGGGAGACATCAATAGTACCGCCAACGTTGCCGCCTTGAGGAGGCTGGAATCCGCCTTGACTGGGCTGTCCGTTCTGCTGAGGCTGCGATTGTCCGAACTGCGGTACTTGTGCTCCTTGCACCGGCGGCGGCTGGCCATTGATGTTTGACTCATAAGACTGCCCGTACTGCCCATCAGCTGTACCTGCGAAGGCCTGTGGGTAAATCTGCTGCCCTTCAGATTTCCACCAAGCGGCATCGTGCCAAGCATTGTTGTCAGAAACCAAATGCTGTTTCGGATGGAAGAACGAATTCGTAGGTTGAACAATCTCAACAGAGTCAAGAAGGAATTCGGGAAGTGACCACTCAGGTGCACGGTTGATCTCCGTGCCATCCTCGTGTTTGAAGGTTGAATAGGTAGTGTTCAGGAGGGTCTCCGCCTTGCCAATGGGGATCGCGCAGTGGATCATCGTCTTGGACTTGTTTGGAACATAATTTGTAATGCCGTGTTCTTCCAACCACGACTTTACTAGATCCAGAGACTCTTTCGGCGGCGCCACGATTTCGTCAATTTCTTCTTGACTCAGGTGCTTGCCATATCGCTCGTGCGTGGGGTCCGATATTTGCATCAAGTGCTGCTCGATCGCGCCAGGATTCTGTTGGACAAGCCCGATCTTCAAATTGAGAGTGTCACGCTTGGAAGCAGGCCCAAGTTTTCTCCATGATCTCGGCACCACGTGTCGTTCCTTTAGCATGTATGTTGTAGAACGTTTCTGCGATGGCAATGCTCCGGCGATACCGATGAAGCCAAGAGTGGCGGTAAATTGAGAGAGCAACATTCTGCTGTATGTCAGTGAGAACATCCAGTCGTGGTGACTTGTCCATTTGTAACATTCTCCTCGTACCTAGATACGCGGCCGCGTGTGGTAGGGGCGATCAGTGGTCTGGCAGATCTCGGCCAAAGCAAATTCCCACTGAGTGCTGCTCCGCCGCTTGTTCAAAAGGAATTAAATGACAAGTTGGACAGAGCAATCCAACGATGATCGATAAGCCGAAGATGTGCTAACAGTCCATGATCTTTTTGCTGTTCGAATTATGATATGAATGGATGAGCCCGAAATGGCAAAAGAGTGTACCGAATGATGTTGCAGAAGTGTAATCCAGACAGAGAAGATAAGGTATGGAATGGGAAGTCGGTGATGGTCTGGCAGGAGAGTGGTCGTTCCTGTCGTTTCATTTGGACACGCTCAGAGCCTCGGCAGGCATGTCCCACGTTGGAATCTATAATGAACATGTTTGACTTCACAACTTCCATGGATGAAGAAAGTATACTGGATCAATGCGTATTTGGACTTCTCCTCAAACCACACGCAACGCCTTTAGTGGCGGTGAAGTGAGACAGACTGGCGTAGCTGTGACATGTTCATTATGCTTCCGAAAGTACGATATCGTGTTGAGCGTTGTGCTTCCGCGACGAGTCAGTCAAAGTGCCAGCAGATGAGGATGACTGATGTCCGAGGCCACCCTTGACTAAACCTGGTCTTGGCTGAGCCAGAATAGTTTTGTGCCTAAGTTAATGGCGAGTTGGCTTTTGACAGCCATGCCGTCCGGCTTCTCCGCGCCACGCGCGCGCTCTGAGAACAGTCGAGGCACGAGTAAATGCAGCGATCATGGGATTGTCCCAAATTACACAACCTTGGCTTCATCAGTGCTTCTCATGTTCAGTCGGAATCTGCTTTATGCCAAGACATCTACCACTGCGAGGTGAGGTGAGACAATGTGGTCTGTCTACACAAGAGTGCTTGGTTTGAGTCCCGGTCATTAATTTTTGGATCTAACAGCATACAGTATGTGCATCTCATCTCACTTTTTCTTCTTGTCCTTTCCACTCTTCGCATTGGTCGCTGGAGAGTCGCCAAGGATTGCATCGAAGGTTTTCGATGCGTCAACCGAGTGCACTGGCGTCCGTGGTCTTTCGGACACTGCAGGACTCGGATAACTGCCATCGGGCGTGACTCCAGCCGGCAGCGGAAGTGCCTCTAAGCCGAGGCCAAGAGTTGATAGCCTCTTGCTGCCGCGACTGCTCGTCTGGCTATTCGGACGAAGCAGATCATTTCCAGATGGTGGTGCTGGTAGGCCCTGAGCATCATGCTGCGCCGTACTGTTCGTCTGTTCGTGCAATGCGGCGCTCAGAATTGGGTTCGCTGCGCACCATCGCTCCGCCATGACCCAACAGTGACTTCTCTTGTATATGCCCTCCACGCCATGGTCGATCAGGTCTGAAGGAAGGGAAACCACACCTCCGCCGGCGCCACCCACTGAGAACCACGTTCTGCTGCCAACGCGCCCACCTGCTGCATTCGGATCCGCCCACGGCACGCCAGATCGAGGCGGTTCGCACAAGAAATACTCCACACCTTTCGTCCATTTCAAACTTGGCGCATCGCATGCTAACATTGGCAAAGCTTGTAACACTGTGTACATGAAGATCCACTGTCCAATGCGAAGATCTTCGAGCTCAGAAGCCGTGCAGCCGTGCGCCGCTCTCTTCTCCATTTCACGGAATGCGTCCACGAACGGCGTGACAAGCGCATCGTCGTTCCAGCTCGCTCGGAGAATTTGGTGGATCTCATCATCCTTGAGCTTCTTCAGTAACGCTTTGGCATCTTTCTTGGAATCGGCGCCGAAATCCTTTCTCGAACTTCGCAGCGTCGGGAGCTTTGGAAGATCAAAAGGAATCGGTGGCTTCACTGGTGGCGTCGAGCGATCGTATTCTGACAGCACTGCTCTCAGTCCACGGATCACAGCTTCGTCACGTGTGTCATCCATGTTGACACCATCAATGGTCCTCGAAGTTAGGCTGTTGCGGTCTACAAGCAAGTCGTACATGGAAGACAAGTCATGATAGACATCTCGAAGCACCAGGCGATTGAGACCAGATGTCTCGAGAGTATTCTTCTTGCTGCTTGCCTTTGGAGGCCAGTCGCCATAACGCTGCTTCAGGAGACCAAGCATGAACTTTCGCATACCCAAAAAGTGCTCTTTCCAAGCGTCGAAACGTACACCTTCTTTCCGTTCGATGGACGTCTTTGAAGCCATGATGCCGGAGAACAGGAAAGGAAAGTCGAAATCGGTCATAATGAGGCGAATAGCTGCCAGACGCTTGTCGAGATCCATCGCAGCACGGGTCAGTCGATTTTGTGTGATAGGACTGATCATGTTGAATTTCGGACTTTTGAGGGCCAGCAGGTCCTGATGCTTTCCAGCGGCGTGGGTAAAAGCCTCGTTGTACAGGGACACGTTCTTCATGCGCTCACCGAGGACGAGCCCTTCGATAGTCTTTTCGCGACTCGATCGGCAGTCTCCCAGTCCTAGTTCCTCAACGTACGCATCGAAGCTCGAGTTCGCTACCTCTCCGTATGTCGATCCATCCACATTCGTAAATTGGTAGGACTTCAAGATACCTGCGATGGTCATGAAAATCCCAAAGAACGAGCTTCGCCTCTCGGTCGCAACCAATGATTGTCCTGAAAGGAAGGCAAAGAAGTTGCGATAGTCGATCAGAGTCTGCACGTCTTCTGTGCTTGCCTTTCCTGCACCGGGCTGGGTTGTGTCATCCGTACTCAGCTTGATAGGTAAATACAGATGGCTTTCCTGAGGCTCGGAGAAATTGGAGTAACCACCTCGAGAGTCGCGTGAAGACGTCGAGCTCGAACCATGCACCATGCCGCCTACTGGCTTTCGCGTGACGCCCGTGGGAGATGTCAGTGAGTCGGCGGGCGGCGCATGTGGAGCATGCTCTTCCAGCTGCATGGCCCTTCTATCGCCATTTACCACACTTTGACTACTATAAATGTCTCCAAATGCGAGCTTGGTGAGCATTGGCGAAGAAGCGAAAATTTGTGAATCCACTTTCAACGACGCTCCTTTGCCCGAGGTGCGCGGATAGAAATATACGAAGCAATTGCCCTCGTCATTATTCCAGAGCTCGGGAAGAGGCTGCGCGTTTATCAAGGACTCGACATCGTACGGAATCTTTTGAGGATGGCCCGAGATCCAAGCTATTGGACCCTTCGATGCCTCATTTTTGTCATCCTTCTTGTTCCACCAGTGCTTGCTCTTTTTCTTGTCGTCTATCGGCGACTGCCCAGGCAGTTGTATGATTGGTGTGGCAGGCCTGCTCGGGTTCAGACCTCCAGGTGTGCCCGGTCTCGAATTGGCCGAGTTCGACCTCGAATGTGAGCCTGCATTCAAGGGCGGCGGTGGCATGAGATCGCGATCTGTGCCCATGGCCGCAAAGTCATCCTGCAGACTCTGCAAGCTGGGAAGCGTAGGAGGGGCGGCATTGTCGGCTGTCAAAAATGCCCCAGAGGGCTTTCGAGAGTGTTCATTTTGTGGCACCTGCTTCGACAGCTTGCTGGGCGATTTCGATCGGTTCGCATTGGGAGGAGATGTTCGTCGCGGCGATGTACTCGAGCTCGGTGCCGTATTCTTCTTGTCCTCAGACTGGAAGGAGTTGGTGAAGATGGCGGAAAGTCTTCGCGCCATGGTGAGGAGGGTGATGGGATATACTTGAGATTTCTAGGTTGTGCATAGGTAGTCGATTTCGAGAAATATTGTATCAAGTCCAAACAACAAAAACAGGCAAACAAGTAAGAGAGGTGAATGGATCAGGTGGACTGCATGAAAGTGGGCAGAACCCGAGAACACGCACATGTGAGGCAGGTGTCATGCTAAAGTGCCTTAGCTACTTACGCAATAGGCCAACACGCAGGGGCGGAGTCGCGAGGCAGATCCTGGTCACAGCCAGCCCTGGCGGTTGCTATGCTAAGACCTGCGCGGATCAGGATCAAGGCACCCGGTGGGCGGGCGAAAATGAGGAGCCACCGAGGATCACGTCGTGGGCTATTGGCAATGGAAACGCCGTGTCTGTGTGGCTGAGAGCGCGAGCTGCGCTGGGGCTGCAGACGCTGCGAGCACACGAGAAAGTGGGCGGCGGAGGATGACGTCGTAAATAGAAATGCGCCGCGCAAAACGATCACTTGCCACGCACTTCGCCGGCTCCAACGTGAGACTACCGGTCCTGTGCGGTGCGTCTCGCCGAACCGTTTCACATCCTCCTGGAGTCGACCGCCAAGTCTACAGCTCCTTCCGTTGCTCGCAAGGCTGAGGAGTCAGCTAGGCCGACCGGAGCAGCAAGCACGTTCGGCAGCATACAGGTAGGACGAGAAGGACTTCCTCCGAGCACGTCAATGCCCAGAAACGATCTTCTCCGCCTCGTTCGGAATCTATTCTGGTCAAACTCAACAGCCGCCGCCGCTATTGAGCCCCGAGCGAACTCTGCGCTGAACATGTCGTCTGCGAAAGAAGCCATCAATTTGTTGAGAGTGAGAGGAGCACCGGTCATCTCATCAACTTCAGCCTCTGACTCTGACAGGGCTGGCCTTCGACCGACTTGCTGCCTGCCAAGCTAATACAGGAAGCTGCTCATCATGCCCTGTCTGACCAGTCCGTTGTGATTCCTGGGCTGCTCTATGGGCCTGATGAGGGCTACAAGCCATGCCGTGAAGCCATAGCGAAATGGCTCACGGACTTCTATGAGCCTGTCCGACCCATCGACTTCGAGCGCATCACTATCACTGGCGGCGCATCGCAGAACATGAGCGTAACGCTTGGTGTGTATACAGATCCTGAGTATACACGCAATGTCTGGATCGTCACGCCTGGGTACATGCTCATCTTCCGCATGTTCGAAGACGCAGGCTTCGGCGAAAAGTTGAGAGCAGTTCCGGAGGATGAAGAGGGCATAGACATCGAATATCTGCGGCGGGAAATCCGCAAGAGTGAGGATCATGCACGAAACGCAGGAAATACAGCACCTCGTTACAAGCCCGATCGGAAGAGAGCCAAGGTTTTCCGACATTTGATCTATACCGTGCCGTCGTTCTCCAATCCTTCGTCGCGGACAATGACTCTGCGCAGGAGGCGTGAACTCGTGAAACTCGCACGAGAGTTCGATGCTTTGATCGTATGTGACGACGTCTACGACTTCCTTCAGTGGCCCGTTGTTGAAACACAAACTACTCTGAAGAAAGCCCACCTTCCTCGGATCGTGGACATTGATCGCGAGCTGGACGGTGGCACTGAACGCGAGGGTGCTGATGGCTTTGGTAACGTTATGAGCAACGGGACATGGTCCAAACTTGCGGGTCCTGGTCTACGATCAGGTTGGGCAGAGGCGACACCGAAGTTCGCATATGGTCTCAGTCAAGCGTAAGTGCAACATCTCTCCTTGTCTCGTGCGAAGGTACAGTATCCTAGCTGCGCAGCACATTTGTCTTTGTTTTCATGTTCACTATGGATGAAACGAGCACGTCTCGACACGCTAGTCACCTGTCTCTTTCTGCAGCCTTGACACATGGCTGATATCTTGTAGCGGTTGCCAGCGATCTGGTGGCTCTCCTTCGCACCTAACATCAACATACCTCACACGCCTCCTACAGACTGGCCAAATCCAGAACCACATCAAGACAGTGTTATGCCCAGCCTACGGGACCCGCTACAGGACTTTGATCACTGCTGTACGCCAACACTTACAGCCTCTCGGTTTCACGATTCCACAGCCAGATCGCGAGGTCGCTGGCGGATATTTCCTTTGGCTCGGACTACCGAAGGGAGTACGTGGCACGGAATTGGCGACAAGGTTGCAGGCAGAGGAAAATCTGATCGTGGCACCTGGCAAGATATTCGAGGTTCCTGGTGACGAGGAGGCGGTGGCTTGCGATAGCAGCATAAGACTTTGCTTTGCTTGGGAAGCGGAAGAGAAAATTCGCAGCGGCGTGGAAAGAATTGCTGCCACGACCAAAGTTCTGTTAGCCGCAAAAGAAGATGGGGCAGATGGATTCGTGGTGGTTGAGAAGGACACTGCAGACATGCTTCAGACTTTTCGATGATGTGAATGCGTCGCGTGGGGAGACAGAGCATCGAGATCGTGGTGTCGCTACTCATTCTTGCTGGGTGCCACGACTTCCAGATGGCGTTTGTAGACAGACCATGCGCGTGTATCAGCACAATGGCTGGCACCACCATAGCACAGCGATCTCGTGAATGATTCACCATTGATCTTGACAAAGATTGGGAAGCGGCGTGCAGCCAGCCAGTAACAGATTGCCGGAGGCTGTCGTAGACCACCGAAACGACGCTCCCAGCGGCGAAGGTTCTTTTGTTCTACTGGGTTCCGACAGCCATGCTGGGAGACGCCGTTGTTTGGCATGACGTGCCGTTGTTGGACCCAGAGTTCATCGAGGCGGTTGGCGGGTAGCCGAAGGGCAGGGAACCACGCTCCAGCAGTTGCTCCACGCATCGTCGGGCAACAAGGGCGTCCAGAATGGTCTTTGACGCGATTTCGGAATTGCACGTGCGAGACGACGACACAGCCTGCCGGCTGCATGGTGAAATGAGCAGTCAGTACTAATGCAGCTGTTGCGAGCGTGGCCAGGACCGACCAGTCGCATCCCGCCAGACGGCCAACTGCATTTTCAGTATCATGTCCCCAACAACCCAGACCTGGTGCTGATCTGCTATGAATCATTGGCAGCTGCAAATGGCCAATAGTGAATGCAGTCTTCTGATTCACGACACTTCGCACGTGTCACCGGAAGGTGGAGAGACTTGTTCGTAGGTACCTACGCGTTGTGTCTGCTGTGCACCGTCTGTCCGATGTGCTACAGCAATATATGGCAGGTCATGCGCGAGTTGGAAGTCTTGCGGTGGTTGCATCCCAATAAGTGTTCTGGTCGTGTTGTACCTTCTGCGATCGCGTGTGTGGCAAACGCGAAAGGAAATCTAGACTTGCCAAACGTTTGTTCCTCGTACCTGTTTCATGTTGGTAGATGCTGGGACTCTTCAACGGTCGTTTCTGGCGCGTGGTTGTACGGTGCCACCGCGTTTACGACCCGTCGGGGAGGCAAGGAAAACCATGTTTGTGACCGAGAGATCTGCGTTGATGCCGCACGCGCAGCTCCTCGGTAGAGAGCGACGGCATGAGTGCCCAAAGTGATGAAGCTTCTGCTTGCCAGATAGAAGGCATATGATGTGCACCAGTGACGATGAACAAAAGGTCAGAGGACGGGAGAGAAATAGGCCCTGTTTGGGGCCTTTGGCAGACGGGCCTATCAGATGGCCAGGTGCCAAGGTCGCGTGCAGGGCTGATGCACGCTAACCCGTAGAACTCTGGTCAAGTCGACGTCCGACGTCGTCTGTCGAACATTCTGCTGTCGGAGGTACAGTGTGCGCGTGAAGCCCCTTGACGACTGCAGTCCAAACACCGTGTTCTGTGGTGGATGCGAGATGTCTGGGCGGCTGCCGTTTGGCGCGGTCCGGGTCTCACAGCGCCGTTTGAACATGGCTAGGCTGGCTGCATTCCATCGCTGGCAGTGATGGTGGGTGTTCACATGGCTGAGAAGAATGCTGGAGCTGTCCCACCTCGTTCGTCACAAGATGGGTGATGGCGGCGAAGATGGAATCTATAAGACTCGCGTGGGCGCGCGGGCAGAGGCAGAGGCAAACGGCAAGGACATTCCAACTCGCGACGTGCATGCGCAGGAGAAGAACTTGAAACGACTGCCCGATACAGGCGCGCTGCCCACTGGCGAAAGAGGGATCATTGGTGTGAAACTCACGGAGTTGCCAGACTAGCGTGTAAGTCATCGCCTACAGCATCGAATGTCTATTGAGCTGCACCTGTTCAAAAGACTCGAGGCCCGCTCTGCCTCGCCCCCTTCACGCGCTCCTGCCCTCAACAATAGCGAAGTTGCTTTCTTCATTGTCCGCTGTTCATTGTCCCAGACACTCATTCACATTGTGCGCGGCGCGTCACTGTCTTTGTTCCATTCTGCGCGCTTTCCTGATATATCTTTCAGTCTACCACTCTCCGAGTCGACCCAAGAACTTTCTCGCACACACGAAAACCAACCCACTCTTTACAACACCCACAACCACCGATCCGTGCCGGCCACTGATCTTCCACCACAACACAACCTCTCTCGAAAACAACGATGTTTTCACCACGCAGCCTCGCGCTGTTCGCGACCGCACTGTCCGGACTGCTTTCGTTTTCCCCTACCGCTCAAGTCGCCGCAGCGCCTGCAGCACAAGCTGACAGCGCAGCGACTGCTGCCAGCAGCTACTGGCTCGCCACCATTTCGCGTGAAGGCGGAACCGTCTGGGGCAACAACGACACCGACTACAAGATCTTCCGCAATGTCAAGGATTTCGGAGCCAAGGGTGACGGCATTACTGACGATACTGAAGCCATCAACACCGCAATCTCCAGCGGCAAGCGCTGTGGTCAGGACTGTGAATCCTCAACCATCCTGCCAGCAATAGTTTACCTGCCCCCCGGTGTTTACAAAGTCAGCAAGCCGATCATCATGTACTACTACACTCAATTGATTGGCGACGCCGTCGAGAAGCCCACTATCCAATCCACACCCGAATTCGCAGGTATGGCAGTCCTCGATAGCGACCCGTACGACGACACTGGCAAGAACTGGTACATCAATCAGAACAACTTCTTCCGACAGGTTCGCAATTTGAAACTTGACCTCACCCAAACCAAAGCAGGAACTGGAATTCACTGGCAGGTCGCCCAAGCCACATCCCTCCAGAACATCGACTTCATCATGACCGAGGGTGCCGACAGTGAGCAGCAAGGCATTTTCATGGACAATGGCTCTGGTGGCTGGTTCAGCGACCTCACTTTCACTGGTGGCAAATTTGGCGCCTTCCTCGGCAGTCAGCAGTTCACATCGCGCAACCTTGTTTTCAAGAATTGTCGCACGGCGATATTCATGAACTGGAACTGGGGATGGACACTATCAAACGTTTCTATTTCTGGCAGCACTGTTGGTATCGACATGTCTGCAAATCCACAGAACTTGAGCACCGGCTCTGTGTTGTTGAGCGACAGCATCATACAAGACACAGAATACGGTGTCAATTCGTCGTTCTCGCTAACCAACAATGTTCCATTCAACGGAAACACTCTAGTGCTGGACAATGTTGACATGTCTGGAGTCAAACAGGCTGCTGTATGGTCGAGCAAAGACCAGAAGTCAATCCTTGCACCTGGCAAGATTTCATCTTGGGTTCAGGGCACAAGCCATGTCAATTCTGCCACTGGAAATCGCACCCAGAGCGCTACATCAACCCTGAAGAAGTCGTCTCTACTAGTTGACTCTGACGGCAAGATTTATGGTCGCAGCAAGCCACAATACGAGAATGTCCCCGCATCTAACTTCAAGTCGGCCAAAGCCGCGGGTTGCAAGGGTGACGGTGAGACCGACGACACCCAGTGCATCAGAGACTTGTTCGAATCTGTTGCGAGCGACCCCAACGCCATTGCGTACTTCGACCACGGCGCATACCTTATCAAAGACACGATCACAGTTCCAAATTCGATCAAGATTACTGGAGAGATCTGGCCGCTCCTTGTCGCAGATGGAGAATCCTTCAACGATGCTGAAAACCCCAAGCCTGTCTTCCAAGTTGGCGCCCGCAACGGTGATGGCAAGGGCGAAGTCGAAATCACCGAGCTCATGTTCGAAACCAAGGGCGCTGCTCCGGGAGCTATCATGATCGAGTGGAACTTGAACTCCGACCCGCTGAAGTCAGGCATGTGGGACAGCCATGTCCGCATTGGCGGTTCCTATGGTACTCAGCTGTCCGCAGCCGAATGTCCAGGCTGGCCAACAACCGAGCCGACCGACAAGTGTCAGGGTGTTTTCCTCATGTTCCACGCTCGACCAGAGTCAGGCGGCCTCTACCTCGAAAACACCTGGTTTTGGGTTGCTGATCACGACTTGGAGGTGAAGAACCAGACTCAAATCTCCATTTACAGCGCTCGTGGAACATTGATCCAATCGCAAGGACCAGCGTGGCTCTGGGGCAGTGCTTCCGAACATTCTGTCATGTACAACTACCAGATCGATGGCGCAAAGGCTGTGTTTGGAGGCTTCATGCAGACTGAAACTCCCTACTTTCAGCCAAATCCGGTGGCAACGGAACCGTTTTCTGTCAACACAGAGTACCACGACCCGGATTTCTCTAACTGCAATGGAACCGGAAACCCTGACGTCCCATGCGCAGATGCGTGGGGTCTCGTTGTGAAGGACACTGAGAGCTTGCTGGTATATGCTGTCGGCATGTACAGCTTTTTCAACGCCTACTCGCAAGCTTGCGTGCCGCTCCACAGCTGTCAGCAAAACATGATCTCCATTCGCAACTCGACTGTTGACATGTACACCGTCACCACGAAGGCTGCCGTGCAGATGATTCTGGACGATAGCATTGAAGGCGCAGTGCTCGGAGCCGATCATCGCAATGTGTTCGGCGATACTATTGCATACTACCACTCGGGCTCTTCTTAGGAGGGCGGGCCTGATCCAGATGGTGCGAGCGGTGTTTCCTCCAGCGGACGGCAAAGCAGCAGTGTGACCATTTCTCGCGGTAGCAGCACTGTGAGCAGTGCCGCCTCTCTTGTCAGCAGTGCTGCCAGCCCCACCGTCAATTCTGCGGGAGTGATCCCTGACTTGGTCACAATCATCGTCACTACGACCGAAAGCGCCACAGTCACGGTCACCTCTTCTCCCGCCACAACTTGCTAGTCATGTTGGTGGTCTTTTCACTTTCGACGTACACTTTGAAATAGAGAGTCTCTGATTAACTTCTCTTGCAGAAGCGCAGAGTGTGACAGCAACGACAGACATGATTATACCCAGAGCCAAAGATTGGCTGCGGCTGACCAGAGTCAGCCCGGGCAAGGGAGTCAAGGCGTTTTGTTTTGTTTGGCGGTTCCCGCCCGTTTTAAGGATGATTCACGAGATGCTACTCGCCGTAGCTAGATGAAATGTGACACTGAAAAGTTCCTCAAATCTCTTCACATCTTCCAGTTTTCTTTCCAATCGTTGCAGATACTCGAACCTCAAGTTGCCCAGTTCCTGCTAATACTCCTCGTGATATGATGAGTCGTTTGGTTTTCAACTCACCAGTGCACGTTGACTTCCGGCGGCTTTGCCTGCTGACTAAGATCGAATTCGCTACGTCAGAACGAAATACGGGAGCTTCAGGTTGCCTTCGGCACGACGTTTCTCACCAACTTTACCATGTTGACTGCTTCACACGAAGCATCATACATCTGTGCGAGATGCCTGGCGCGCCAGAGTAAGCATGCGCGCCGCCAGTATGCCACAAGCGCATCGCTCCCACCAGCTCCACCTCCATCCGGTACAGCTAAACTTACTACTCGCCGCCTGATATCTCTCCACGGCGCCGAAACACCCAAGTTCCTCCAAGGCATCATCACGAACAATGTCCGACCAGAATCAACGTCGGGATTTTATGCGGCTTTCCTAACGGCGCAAGGCAAAGTGCTGCATGATACCTTTGTCTATCCTACCATTGGGAGCGAATGGCACAAGCAGCAGGGTGGAGCAGAAGATGATGCGGGATATTTGTTGGAAGTGGATGCGAATCAGGCAGATGTCTTGATGAAGCATTTGAAAAGACACAAGCTGCGGAGTAAGTTCAAGCTCAGATTGCTGGACGAAGGCGAGCTGGATGTGTGGAGTTTGTGGAAAGAGGAGGACAGATGGACGGCGCATGGTACGGCTTCGGCGCAACAAACAGCTGGGATCGTTGGAATGTCAGATCCAAGAGCGCCGGGCATGGGACAGAGACTGATCCTGCCCGAAAAGAAGAAGGATGAGGCGCTACAAGATTTGGAGGAGACAACGCTGGATGCGTACATGATTCGAAGGTATCTCAGAGGCGTGCCTGAAGGACAAATGGAGATGCCGAGAGATGAAGTCCTTCCTATGAACTGTAATCTTGACATAATGAATGGCATCGACTTCAAGAAGGGCTGCTATGTTGGCCAGGAATTGACTATTCGGACACATCATACCGGAGTTGTGAGAAGGAGAATACTGCCGATCACATTGTATGAAACTGGCGCTGGAGTTTCGGAGAAGCCTGAATATAATCCAGCCGCGACCATCAACGCGAGCGATTTCATCGGCGCGGACATCAAGAAAGAAGACAAGCGGAAACGAAGCACGGGAAAGATTATCGCTGGAATAGGCAATGTTGGCCTGGGCATGTGCAGGCTGGAGCAAATGACAGATCTCAAAATTACAGCTGAGCCAACTCCGTTCTCGCCGGAGGAAACGTTTGTGGCGCAAGCAGGAGACGGGGCCGAAGTGGGTGTCAAGGCATTCGTCCCGGATTGGGTGCGAGGAAGCATACGAGAGCCGAAGCAACAGAAGCGCGTGGAGTGAAAGCAATACTTCGCGACTCTGCGGCAGCGAATGAGGAATGTGAGATGTGTATACGATCTCAAGCGGCTTCGGCAGAGCGTTTTCAGTATAGCTCTACGTACTTTGCATTTGGAAAGAGTCTCTTCAACTGGAAGCCTTCAATAGTATTATGATGGCATGAATTTGTATGGCAGGTAGCCCACAGGCATATTGTAACAACGTTGTACTATCACACGAATGCCTTTGGCTTCTCTGTACTTAGCACGAGACCTATGCAAGTATGCAAGTGATATATGGTATTCATTAGAGGGGCAACATAATTGATTAGATCTTATCGGTTTAGGGTCCAGGCCGTTTCTAGCTTAGCTCTTTCCATTACTTGTAATTTAACGCATCACTTAAGCGAAAAAGATCGTGCGGCATACTCTAAGGACGATCCATCCAACCTGTTGAAGCATACTCAGCGACGACTGAAGACGAGCGAGAAGAGGAGGATGGCGGAACCTCCGGGAGACGGAGAGTATATCACCGTGCGCCCAAAACGAGTAGCATCGCACGGCACCATCAACTACCGGAGCCTGCATCGAGGCACGCACACCCTGAATGCGACAAAGTCTGGGGCAGCGGGAGAAAAGAGCTTGGACGTAGTAGAAGAGGGCAGGGATAGTATACAACAAACGACGGCGGCGGCTGGTGACAATACACCACAGAGACAAATGCTAGCACAGATGAAGCAAGCGGAAGAGCGAGCAAAACAAGCGGAAGAGCGAGCAAAACAGGCAGAAGAACGAGCCAAGCAGGCGGAAGGGCGAACCAAGGAGGCAGAAAAGCGAGCGGAACAGGCAGGAAAACGAGCAGCACAGGCGGAAGAGAAATTGAAACAGCTGGAGGAAATAGTCGCGAAGGTACCAACAATCGAACAAATTACAACTATAATACAAGAGCAAGTAGCAGTGAGCATTCAGCAGCAAGTAGCAGCGAGCATTCAGGAACAACTGGCTAACGTAGCCGTACCTACTAATGGAAGTCGCTCGTATGCGGAAGTAGCCCGCACACCCCCAGACAGTCAACCTAGCAACATCCGCAGTCTCACGATGAGCACAACTCCATCAGCTTTTACAAACTCCCTCTACTGCACGATCGACATCTCGAGAGCCGACGAGGCCGAGAAAGCGAGGACCCACCCCGGCGCGGTCAGGGAGTGTATAGAGAGAGAGATGCGAGGAGTCGAAGGACAAGAACGGTGGCGCTGTGTGGCAGTTACCAAGGACCCACGCAACGCCGACCGAATCCGCGTAGCTTGCAGAAGTGAGGGCGAGTTGGCACAGGTTAAAGAGGCGATGTTGAAGACCGCAGCCGCGACACCGGGAAGCCGCGTGCTACGGGACCAGCTCCACCCAATCAAGGTCGACAATGCTAACCGCACGGCCGTGATCACCGAGACGGGGGACCTCCGACCGGGAGTGATTGAGATGCTAGAAAAGGAGAACGAGACCAAAATCGCCAAGATTGTATGGATCAGCCGAAAAGAAAGTATGAAGGCATATGGGTCGATGATAGTCTACCTAACCCGAGGCAACGACGCAGCACGCCTGTTACAAGAACAGTACTTCCACGTAGCAGGAGAATCGGCATACACCCGGGTTTGTGAACCGCGCCGACGACCAATGCAGTGCTATAGGTGCCAGGAGATAGGCCACATCGCACATACGTGCAACAAACCACAGAGGTGTGCTAAGTGCGCGCAAGAAGGTCACCGCCACACCGAATGCGACTCCGAGGGTTTGGTTCCAAAGTGCATCCCATGTGGTGGACCCCACGAATCGTACAGCAAGAACTGTCGAATACTGTATCCTCCTCCTGTCGCTAATGCCTAGCCCCTTGAAGGTCCTTTCACTAAATGTCGGCAAGCGGCGAGTGGTGCAACATAGCGTAATGAATGATACAGACCTCGAGGACTTCGGAGTCATCGCATTATCGGAACCTTGCTCGTTTGTGAGAGAGGGCAAGGTGTTGACCGCGCCGCTAGGCCATCCACACTGGACCAAGATGATACCTACGGAAACGCGCGAAGGCAGACGGGTAATTGGAAGTATGCTCTGGATCCGGAAGGGGATAGAGAGTGAGCCAGTCCCGGTGCCCTCTCCCGATATTACCGCAGCGCTGCTGCATCTACCCGATCGGTCGGTGTTCATCGCATCGGTCTACGTGGTGCCAGCCAACCCGCAAGCACTCGCGGAGACGATACAGCTCCTGCGGCAAAGCGTGGACACTGCAAGGAGACGGGTAACGAGGGAAAGAATGGATATACTTCTAACTGGCGACTTCAACCAACATGACCAGCTATGGGGTGGGGACGACATCTCACCTGCCCGACAAGGAGAGGCAGACGGACTCGTGGACTTTATGAACGACTCTGCGCTACGCAGTCTCCTACCGAGGGGTACCAAGACGTGGCAGAATGGCAAGCACGAAAGCACCATCGATCTGGTGCTCGCCTCCGAGGAACTGGCCGCCGCGCTCGTCCGGTGTAGGATTTATGGGACAGAGCACGGATCGGACCACCACGCGATCGAGACCACCATTAATGTCGACATGCCAGAGCATATAGTCCAGCCACGACTGCTACTCAAGAATGCACCCTGGAAGGAGATTTGTGCGAAGATTACTAGTACACTCCAGCCATTGGCCGTAAACATATACGGGCATGTACTAGTGGATGTACAGACGCAGGCCGACCAACTCATGAGTGCGGTACTTGCAGCAGTCCACGCACTTACTCCTGTCGCGAAACCGTCGCCGTATGCTAAAAGGTGGTGGACACACGACCTTACTAAGCTTCGTCAGATCTATACCCGTTGGAGGAACAGGGCAAGGAGCTATCGCAGGGCGGGCACCTATAGCGAACAACTCGAGAAACAGACACGGATCGCTTCTAAGGAATACCATGATGCCGTCCGTCAGCAGCAGAGGAGGCATTGGGAAGAATTCTTGGACGACACTAACAACATCTGGCAGGCGGCGAAGTATATGAAGGCCGATACCAGCCTAGGCTCCTCCCAGATCCCGCCCCTTACGAGGAGGGATGGGTCGATTACAAGTGGTAAGGGAGAGCAGGCGACCGAGTTGCTATCAACATTCTTTCCACCCCTTCCGCCCGTGATCGAGGACGAAGGGCAGCGAAAGCAGAGGAGGCCAGTCCATATGCCTCCGCTCACTATGGACGAAGTTGAACGGAGCGTGTTCGCAGCGCAGTCGTGGAAAGCAGCAGGAGAGGATGGGCTGCCGGCGGTAGTGTGGAAACGGGTATGGCCGGCCGTAAAGGAGAGGGTTCTAACACTCTTTCGAACGTCGCTAAGGGAGGGTATACTGCCGGCCCAATGGAAGACAGCCAAAATCATTCCACTAAAGAAACCTAACAAGAGCGACTATACAGCTGCGAAGGCATGGCGACCTATTTCGTTGCTCGCTACGCTTGGCAAAGCGCTTGAAGCAGTAGTAGCTGAAAGGATATCACATGCGGTCGAAACCGCAGGCCTCCTACCAACAAACCACTTCGGAGCTCGGAAGAGACGATCGGCAGTACAGGCGATCCTCCTGTTGCAGGAACACATCTACAAGGCATGGCGTAACAGGAGGGTGCTCAGCCTGATCAGCTTCGACGTGAAAGGTGCATATAATGGAGTGTGTAAGGAAAGACTACTGCAGCGACTCCAAGCAAGGGGCATCCCCGCAACGCTAGTCAAATGGATCGATTCCTTCTGCTCGGACCGGTCGGCTACAATCGTAGTTAATGGCCAGGCATCGGAGCGACAAGCGCTACAGCAAGCAGGATTGCCGCAGGGGTCGCCACTATCACCAGTCCTGTTCCTCTTTTTTAATGCGGACCTCGTCCAGCGCAAGATCGATAGCAATGGCGGTGCTATAGCATTTGTCGACGACTACACAGCGTGGGTCACAGGCCCCTCTGCAGAGGCAAACCAAGGCAGGATCCAGGCGGTTGTCGACCAAGCGATAGAGTGGGAACAAAGAAGCGGTGCCACCTTTGAAGGCGACAAGACAGCCTTTATCCACTTTACGCGAATACCGTGCCGAAGTAGCGTCCGACCAGTTCTGGTCAAGGGACAAGAGGTGGAGCCGGTGACCAGCACAAAGATCCTAGGAGTGGTCGTGGACTCGGAACTTCGATTCCAACAGCATATCGCACGAGCGGCCACTGCAGGTCTTACTGCTGCAATGGCACTGAAACGACTGCGAGGGCTGTCACCATCTACCGCCCGCAGGCTGTTCGAAACAATGGTGGCGCCAGTAGTCGACTACGCATCGCCGGTGTGGATGTACAAGTGTAAAGGGCGACTTGCGGCTGCAGTAAATCGAGTACAAAGAATCGGAGCACAGGCAGTCACGGGCTGCTTCCGCACAGTAGCAAGAGAAGTGGCCGAAGCAGAGGCAAGCATGCGCACAGTCCAGCAACGACACGCAGCCAAAGCCGCGAGCACATGGGTCGATATCCTCTCGCTGCCTACGACCAATCCGCTGTCGAAACTCAGGGTTATACCGACCCGGAGGTTCCGCTCCCCGCTGCAACAGATGTCAACTACCTACAAGGTATCGACAAGAGGTATGGAGAGCATCGCGCCATACACAGTAGCACCGTGGCACCGGCGACTAGCAGCAGATGCGAAGGAAACGACAGAGGAAGCGGTGAACGCTGCCAAACAGAGCGCAGGTATCTGTGTCGCAACAAGCTCCTCGGCGAGGAACAACATTGTCGGCGCAGGAGTCGCAATACAAGACACCGAACGGGGAGAGCCCCCATCCACCGTCGTCTCGACTACAGTATCAGCAAGGACGGAGCACAACCCGTACACGGCGGCCTTGATAGCGTTGGCAGAAGGCCTTGCACAAATACCCCTATCTACCGTCTCGCGGAATATATATCTCTTCTCAGACAACCGAGCAGCACTACAGGCAGTATGCCGGCCTAGACAGCAGTCAGGACAGGAAACCATACAACAAATCTATAAGAGCGCGTGGGCCCTGCAGGGCCGCAATACTGTCCGGTTGGCGTGGTGTCCCACTCCAGAGTTTGAGCTTGGCCAAAAAGCAAAAGAGGCGGCGAAAGCTGCAACGGAGCCAGGTCAAATACCACAGTCGACCCGGCCAGCAGCTAGATCGACTGCTATTAGCCACTTGAAAGCAGAAACGAGGAAAAGACGGCAGCCGATCGAAGGCGTAGGAAAGCATATACGACGAATCGACACCGCGATACCTGGTCCACATACACGGATGGTATACGATCGCCTCGGAAGCAAACAAGCGAGCGTGTTGGCACAGCTCCGGACCGGAATGTCACGACTGAATGGTTACCTTCACCGGATAGGAGCTGCAGAATCAGACCTGTGCGCATGCACGCAAGCAACTGAAACCGTCGAGCATTTCTTATTCCGGTGCCGTCTGTGGGATGATCTCCGACTACAGATGCTACAACATACAGACACTACGAGGGGCAACCTCTCCTTTTTTCTCGGAGGAAAGGCAGCATCAGACAACGAGAAGTGGAAACCGGCAATAGACGCAGTCCTGGCGACGATCCAGTTCGCTATGGCTACAGGCCGTCTCGAGAGCTCATCGTACCAACCTTCCCCTAGCCAGGTGACGGCCAACCGAGACACATAGAGGACACAACGCCACCAACCTTACACCTACTACTACTAACCGTTTCCCCCAACGCACCCTCGTACTATTAACAAGACACGCTTCACTCGCTGAAGATGGGACAGTGAACACTTGGAGGAGCGACTTCAAGAGAGCTTGTGCACACTAACCTAGTACGAGTTTCCGGCAACATAGGACAGAAGGAGCAGGAGAACTGAGATAGGACAAACCGAATGGGCTATTTGGAGTTCAGGAAAATTTCCGGAAGCAATGTGATGACGTAATATCCGTAGTGTGCCCTTTAGGTGCTTAGCGCCGGGCGGAATAAACTCCATCCATCCATCCATGCATCACTTAAGCCACTCACTTCTACTACGCACCCAACGGCGACAAGTTGCAAACGCTTCTAGTTACGCACCTGTCTCTCGACTACTCAGTCAGACCAAGCTAGTGGCCTCATTTGTCTAACATAAGCCCGGAGCCTTGTATGCAAGCACTGAAGGTGTGTCGGACGGTCTGTGCTCCTGCTTCGCGTCGGTGTCGCGACTGCAGGCAGCGCACACTTTAGCTTCTCCGATCCCACGAAGCAGCCAGAATAAACCACAACATATTGACAAGTACTGATTTAGTCGCAGCGGTTCATCGTATTCGCTGCAGCAGGCGCTGCCTGGCCTCGGCATGAGTAGCTGACCTTCGTCTTCCTTTCTCTCCCTTCGACATGGAGGACGACCCGCAAGATGTGTTCATGTCAGATGGCGAAGTAATCCGCTCCACTGAGACGCATGGGTCATTACTTGCGCAAAGTGGCGGTGATTGCACTGGCAAGCAAGCCATTGGAAGTTTCCACGCCGATGAGCCATTACTGCGACCTCCACATGCCGACACTTTGCTGAAGGGCAAGGGAATACGCCGTGGATCTAATGCCTTCGACCATCAGCTCTTCGCTCGGAAGGATGGCCCTAAGCCGGCCAAGTTCGAACAGCTGCCATACGGCACGTTGCAGACTGGTCTGGTCTACGATGTACGGATGAGGTTTCACGTTGAGGCGGAGCCATCTGAGGATGACCTGCATCCTGAAGACCCGCGACGAATACATGCAATCTTCGAAGCCTTCGTTAATGCCGGACTTGCATGGCGAGATGGCGATTCAGGTCCTGCGAACGATTATTACATGGGCCGGATCGACGCGCGTATGGTTACGCGCGACGAAGTATGTCTCGTGCACACTAGAAACCACTGGAATTGGGTTCAATCGCTCAGTGTTATGAGCTCGGCAGACTTGAAGGACGAGCTTCAGCATCCACCGCATACGAACGACTCCATATACCTATCCAACAGCACACCATACTGCGCTGCACTCAGTGCTGGAGGTGCGATCGAGGCCTGCCGTGCTATCATACTTGGCAAGGTGAAGAACGTCTTTGCTGTCATCAGACCACCTGGGCATCACGCTGAGCGTGAAGATGCCAAGGGGTTCTGCTTCTATGACAATGTCAGTATTGCTACCAAGGCCTGTCAAAAGGAATTTGGAGATCAGTGTCGCAAGGTTCTCATCTTGGACTGGGACGTACATCACGGTAACGGAATCCAGCAAGCCAACTACGACGACCCAAATGTTCTCTATATCTCCCTACATGTGCACAAGAGAGGTAATTTCTATCCTGAGCACAGCTATCGAGATAATCGTGTAGCCTACGGTGACCACCTTCACTGCGGAGAAGGGGCTGGTCTGGGAAAGAATGTAAACATTCCATGGTCAAGGCAAGGCATGGGTGATGCAGACTACCTATACGCTTTTCAGCAGGTTGTTATGCCAATTGCTACCGAATTCAATCCCGACCTCGTTATTATCGCAGCCGGTTTCGATGCTGCGGAGGGCGATATGCTGGGTGGTTGCAAAGTCACACCAGCCGGATATGCGCATATGACACATATGCTCATGTCGTTAGCGGACGGCAAGATTGCTGTCTGTCTCGAAGGAGGCTACAATCTGGAATCTATCGCGAGATCTGCAACAGCCGTCGCACGTACTCTTATGGGAGAGCCGCCTGACAGACTCGAGAACACCGTAGCCACGATCTCCGGTATTGACGATGTCAAACTGGTAGCGCGGCAGCAGAGCAAGTTCTGGACGTGCCTCTACCCGAAGGACATCTCACATCGACTCAAAGGCCCACTGCGTGGCGAGCGCATGCACAACGTGGTCCGTGGATGGCAAGCGAAGACAATGTGGGACGAGTACGAAATGACGCCGCTGTTTGTGCACCGCGAGCAATTGGCGAAAGAGTTCGAGGACCAAGTCCTTGCCACGTAAGTTCGCTATACTGCGCCGATGCTAAGTTCATAGCAACTAACGGAGAAGCGATAGGCCGAACTACAGCACAGCACAGGCTTTGTTCCTTGTTCTGCACGACCCGCCCGAAGTTCTAGCTTCTCCAGACCCGAGAACGGGCAAGATCGAGCTTCACAATACATGGCTGGTGAGCAAGCCCGAAAACCTGAGCTGCAGTAGCAGACAGACAGCTGACGTGATCAAAGGCTGATATTGTAAAGACCTACGTCGACACCGCGTTCAAAGAAGGCCTCGCTGTGATTGATGTCAACTTGCCCAAATACGTAACTGACTACGACGAAGATTCGCAAGAGCATCAGCCCAACGAAAGCATTGACTACCGCATCAAGGAAGCGTCACAGTTGCTCAAATACCTATGGGACAACTATGTCGAGCTCAGCGAATGCACTCACGCATACCTTATGGGCACGAACACCGGCCATGGCGCGATTATCAATCTCCTCAAGAACAATCAAGAGATGGTCTTGACGAAGTACAACGATCGCGAAGAAGGAAACAAGCTGTTGAAGGTCATCTCCTTCGTCGAAGACGTCCCGCTTATGTCGTGTAAGTCTCTTGTCGGCGGAGACGAGGAACTGGCCCATTGGTATCACCGAAACTCCCTGGTTCTTGTCGGTAGCGAGCATGCGTATTTTGCTAGCGACTTTGCCCGCAAGCCTAAGCGGAGATTTGGCCAGGTCGTCAAGAGTGATTCCAATACGATCACCGAAATGTTGCTGCAACACAAGGATGCGGTGTTTGAGATTCTTCTTGAAGATGCCGAGGAGTGGAGAAGTGCTCAGCATGGGAATGGTACAGATGAGATGGACTCTGGGCCTTCACCGCTTGCGAGCCCGAGGAAGTTGCCTTCGGTGGCATTGTCTCCGACCAGTACTGCGGCGATGCCAGTTTTCGCGCGGCCGGTGATGGAAAACGGAAACGCAAGTCCGCGCCGACTGCCGCAATAGTATGCGGTCGTTCGTAGCATTGAAAGTGACGAATCAGATGGAATGGGCCGACGAGGCTTTTCATGGGAATGGCGAGAAGAGCGCGGATGAGATGAGATGCGAGTCACGGGCACGACGAGGAAGTATGGCTAAATGTCGACGACACGGTACGACATGCGATCGCCGCTGCCGCTAGTTGCTGTACTGTATACCCTTCAGAGGCTTGACGAAACAGCATTCACGCAACCAGAAAGCAATTGGTCGCAGCTGGTCCTGGTCATCATGCGCCAGAACGCCGTCGCTAATTTGAAAACTGATTTGCGAAATTCAAACTGATCATAATTCATTACTGCGTATAAAATTGTACATTGGATCTGCCAAAGATGATTTGTTTTACCTTTTACTACTTGATACCTGCTTCCTCCTCTTCGACCCTCATATCAATCCTCCAAACATTACTCGATATCGACCTTCTTGATCTCGACATACCCAGCATCAAGCTTGGGTACTTCAACTCTCAAAATGCCGTCCTCCAGCCTGGCCGTAATGCCATCGACATCAACCTGAGCAGGGTTCGCTCTGCTGCCCAGTCTCACTTTGCGTTCGAAGGCTCCGACCTTTCTCTCATCGAGAGCAAGAGTCTTCAGCAATTCCTCATCGCCAGGTCGATATACGACGCCGGCAATGCTGAGCTCGGATTTCTCAGTATCCCAGTTGACGCCGACGTCTTCTTTCTTCGCACCAGGAAGAGAGATGTGGACGACGAAGGCCTCGGTCGTGTCGAAAACGTCGACTTCTGGGGTGAAGTCTTCGGATTTGGTGTCTTTGGTGGCGTTGTTCTCGTTCTGAGCGCCGAATAGCTGCTCCTGGAATAGTTCTGCAATTTGACCGAAGGGACCGAAACCATCGTATGGATGGAAGTGACCTCTTCGACCGAAGCCCCATGGACCACCGCGACCACGGCCGCAGCGTCCGCCACGCGCTCCGGGGCCGCGGTGTTCGTGTCCGTGTTGCGGTCGGCCTTCGGTTTCGGAATCAGAGAATGGTGGTGGTGGACCTCGTGGTTCAGATCGGCCGGCCTCGCCTTCTTCGTTCTCAGCCTGTGGAGGTGGTGGTGGTGGGGGTCCGTGGTGATGGTGTGGAGGCGGGCCGTGTCGTCCACGGTGAGGAAGCTGTCCCCATGGGAAGCCCGCCCAGCCTTGAGCCCATGGATTGGGTTGTTCGTGCTCGTTGTCGGAAGAGTCCGCAGGGCGGTTGATCCCTTGCTGCTCAAGTCCGGCGACAAAGTCCCAGAAGGGACCGGTCTGGTTGTAGTAGCGTACTGAAGGCATGTTGATTGTGATGATGATGAAGAGAAGGTTGAAGAGAAGCAAATATCATAGTCTTATAGGAGACATCCACACATCAGGACCACCTACCCGAGAGGCGAGCTCACAGGCAGCCGGATAGCAACGCAGAGCATTCGTCAGCCACATAGATGTGAGTAATATTGGATCTGGAAGCGGAGAGAAAGGAGGAGAACGCCATAGTACGTGGGAGAACCATGTGGTTCAGCAGGTAAACAGCTGCCGCGTGTGCTTGATAGTAGCTTGTGACGTTGCTGATAGGCTGTGGTTGGTGTACGTAGACTTGCCTGCCTACCGGATGCAGCAGTGTGTAGCCACAGTGGCGAAAGTAGGAACGGATTTCGTGATCTTCTGTCTTGCTTCTCGGCCGAGCTCTTTGTCCGAGCGATTGGATGAATATTCAATCCTTGAAGTTCTTGGTGACTCACGATATATGGACGTGGATGTCGTTGTGAGCGCTGAAGCATAATCATCTCGTGCGAAGTGGAAGACGAAACCCGAGAAGTGACAGAGAGATGACCCTCAATCGTCGGCGTGGGACAGCCTGCTGAAGCCGAGAAAATCTGTCGTCTCATTGGCCACTTTTTTTCGATGCAGAAGCTCCGATTAGCCGCACGTGCAAGGATGTCGGCTCGACCAGTCTCGAGGATCTGAAGACAAACTCCCGCCAATAATTTCCCAACTCCATACACTGGCATAAGCAAGAAGACTCGTAGTCCCGTCAAATCTCCATACGACTCACCACATCATCCACCTCGAACGAGCAGTCGAAATGGGCAACGGAGCCAAGGCACAGCAAAAGCGTGAGCGCAACGCCAAAGACACCAGCAACAAGGGTTCGCAGTTGAAGAGCGTACGTACCATTTCCAGAACCACGACCGTGATGGTCTTGCTGATCTAGAATGTCTGTATAGAACGCTGCTGCCAAGACGATCAAGTGCAAAGTGGTAAGTGCTCGGGTCTCGAGAGACATCATATTTCCTACGTCCGCCAGCCGCAGCCCGCACCTTTTTCTGCCAGACTGAGGATAGACGTCCTCATTTGGTACATCCGATGACCATCTCCTTACACCTCTTACAGTGCTTCGCCGACTTCCAGAGCACCACGAAGCAACCCGCCCTCGCTGAACACGCCAGCAACAAGCACAACAAGAAGTACGAGGACTGCTTCGCAGCATGAGCGCAGTAGCACGAGGGAAAGATGAATTTGATAATAAAGGAGTAACATGGCGCTGAGGCATATACCCAAACGTGGGAGACACGGATAAAGCATGAATTAAAGGTAGCGTTCACGCGGGTTTGCAAGAGAGCGCTGTGCACTTCCAAGACCCCGCCGCACGTCGGTAGGGAGTGGAGATGTGCCATCTCGCGGGCACAAATATGCTCTCACTCCGCCTACTACTACGCGAGGCACCGGATTCTATGCAGGTGGACGGTTGGGGCTCCTTTCGAAGAGTGCACACTGCCCGCGCTACCACGCACTGAAATCGCCAAATCCGCCGCCCTTCTTCGCCTTCTTGGTCGGAGGTGCCATCTCGGTCTCGTCCCACTCTCCGACAACTTCATCCTCCTCTGCCGGTGCCGCTGCTTGCTTGAGGTATTTGCCCACACCAACGGCATTTCCACCATCTTCTACTTTACCATCCGCTCGTATGCGCTTGCCAGTCCAGGTGGTCTGCTCATCTGCCGCTCCACCTTCTTGTCTGAGTCTTTCCTTGCGTGCCTCGGCTGCTTCCTTTTCGTCTCGTTCTTTCAAGAAGTCCTCGAATGGGTCAATGAGGACGGCCAGGTCCTGGATGGTGCAGTCTTCGAGGGGTCGTTTGCCGTCGTCCACTTCGATGCTCTCCAGGCGATCCAGTACTTCTAGACCCTCGACCACTCTCCCAAATATCGTGTGCTTCAGGTTGAGGTGTGGTGCTTGTCGGTACAAGATGAAGAATTGGCTCGTATTCGTATCTTTTCCCTTGTTGGCCATTGAGAGCACTCCCCGCCCGTCATGCTTGAGTGGTCCTTCCAGCTCATCCGTGAAAGTCTTGCCCCAGCAGCTTTGCCCTCCTCGCCCTGTGCCAGACGGATCACCGCCTTGTATCATGAAGCGTTGGATGTTCCTATGGAATTTCACCCCATTGTAATACCCGCGTTTCGATAGTTGAATAAAGTTCCATACTGCTTTCGGTGCGTGTTCTGGGTAAAGTTCAATGTTCATAGCACCGTGATTCGTGGTCATTCGTACGTAGCCTTTCTGCTTGACGCGTTTCGGCTTGAGCATGTACTCTTCGTCGGACATGATCGCTCGCGAGGTATCGGTGGAAGGTGTCAAGCCAGTACTGGTGAAGGCAGCCGCCGCAGCACCGGTAGTATAACGAGCTGCGTTATGAGGTACTGGCTTCGCCGTCCGCGAGGACTTTGCAACTTCTGCATGTGCCTTTCGTGCATTTGCAAGCGCTTGCGACTCTGCTGAACCAGTTGCTGCCTTTTCTCGTTCAGCCCTGGCCTTCGCAACTGCCTCTTTCGCCTTGAGTATCTTCGCCGCGCTTCCCAAATTCTGACCATTCACGCCAGCACTCCTCTCAGCTTCTTGCTCAGCGGTGAGCGTGCTCTGTCCTTCTTTCAAGTATTTGAAGTCGCTGAGATTTCGTGACTCCAGGTTCTGTGGATCTTGCAAGGTGATAATGTCGGCTCTCGTGAATTCCCCGTCGCTGACCAGATCTCGCCAATTTTTCGCTTTGATGTTGAGTCTCTGTACTGTGTCATAGCTGAACACATTGCCTGTGCTCTTGATTGCGATTAGGTGGGTGTTATCGGTTATGACCTTGAACGTAACAGGATCGACATATTCGCCCTCCTCATTCTTCGCAAAGTTCAACTTGATCAGATCCGAGCTCTTCAACGGCTGTCCATTCACCGGGTTCGTTCCATGCTTTTTGATCCAGGGTAAGATGTTCGTCAGGTCGAAGATCGTGCCATCTGCGGTGCATACAGGATGTTCGAAGGGCTGTAATGATACCGCGCAGAAGTTGAAGGGCAGTCGCTTGAAGCTGGCGCCTGCTCCAGAGTTTGCAGACCTTCGTGCGTTTGCGCCAGCGCTCGCGCCAAAGGCGTCTTCACTCGACCATTCGGAGTGGGTGATCTGTGAACAGGTTAGTGAGGCTTTGAAGTTGGTGTTGCGCATTGAAACATACGTACAGCTTATCAGTCCCTTATATCTGTCAGTATCATTACTATGAGTATGAAGGTCAAGACGGCTTACCTTTG
Organism: Cercospora kikuchii; assembly: GCF_019650295.1. Classification (NCBI taxonomy): domain Eukaryota; kingdom Fungi; phylum Ascomycota; class Dothideomycetes; order Mycosphaerellales; family Mycosphaerellaceae; genus Cercospora; species Cercospora kikuchii. The sequence goes on from NW_025408587.1 coordinate 918,554, forward strand.
CCCATTTTGATTCGTGCGACAAGGTAGATGCGCGTGGTGAAGCTATCGCAAAGAGAAATGTTGAAAGTGACGACTGGGTCGGAACTTTGAACGCGAACGCCGATGCTACATATCTCCTCTTCTTTCCCGCGTTTCTCCTCCTCTGCTCTGTCTCCGCGATCACTCTTTTACGACTGAAACCAATCGTCGTCAGCCAGCGAGGCTGTCAACCTGGAGAGTACATATCGAAAGAAGCAAATCAATGTCTCGCTCCGGACGGCAATTGCAAGGATCATGCGACGCGATATTGGATTGTTCAACAACGCGCACCAACCGAGACCTGATTTGAGCGTTGATTGTCACACAGAAGCCAAACCGGCCCTTCGAGCCTCAATTTTCGTAGATTACACATTACATTCGATACCGACTCCTTCAGCACCTCCCCACCGCTACCCGATTAAGTACGGAAGCGGTTCTGAACCTCTCCTCAGACTGTCTGACCCAGCGTCTTGATGTACAGGAGCTTGGTAAAGCATGATGAAAACATGAAGTAAGCATCGATGTAGGATGGGCCGTCAAGAGGGATCCCAATTGGTTCTTATGGCAGCATCGCCATGAGCCGATGGAAATACCAATGCCGTTGGCGTTCTGTGCGTCTCTACAGGCGAACAGGACCTCGTAGCGACAATGACCAGACGATGAATGCGCGGCCTTCGAAGGGACCCCAATCGATGAAAATCGTACGACAGCCCACAGACAGCAAAGAATCTGGGTATGACAGCTCTGGACTGTCGAGCCGGAAGCTGCGAATGATCGGATTTGTGGTTCCGCCCATAAACCTGAGCCAGGATGTATTGTTGTGCAGACCATGGCGTGAGAGTGTCGGAGTTCCACGCCGAGACGATAAATAGAACGTCTGTGACTTCAGAATCGACTAGGGCCTTTCACAACCAAGAAGTTGATCGAAGTTCAGGTCCAGAAAGTCAGAGACGGCTTTGCTGCCTCAGCTTCTTCGCCCATGATTTCGAGCCCGGCTATTCGAAAAGATATCGCGTTCTGGTTGTCCTGGACGCTTCAAAGCTCACATCGTCTAGCAAGCAACGTCAGTGAAACTCCGTAATTGTAAAGTCTCGCACACGCACCTGTTGCAGCAGATGTGAATGCATCTGATGGCCAGCAGCCTTTCCTTCCGAAGCCATCTTCTCGCGGTGCTGTTCAGCATCATACAATGTGTTCATGACGACCGACCACACAATGACGGCGATCGACGCGGCAATCGTGAGCATGTCTCCGTTCTCCATTTTTTCTTCCGAGCGGATGGCGTACAGTAAGAATAGAAGGAAGTGAACGCAAGAATTCTCAGGATGCAGAAATGTAAGACAGAGACGAGATTGCAAGCATAAAAACCACGTTCGTACGATTACAAGAGTCCTGTAATATGAGTTTCGTGATTCGTCGGTTGGCGTTCAGAATCGCATGATCCTCGAGTTTAGGTTTGCTGGGGTCGCTCTGGAGGGCGGCAAAAGTGGGCCGATGGAATCGAACCACGATGATGCACATGTGAATGCCAAGAAATGCGTTTCGGCCTGATTGCATTGGCTGAATCCTAACACAACTTCCCGCACACATCGCAGGCATTCACGTTGGTTGCGGCATTGAGTGTCAGGCATCGTGCCAGCTAGATGTGCACACGATACTGTACATTGTCATGTTGGCAGTCGCTGCCCGCTCTATTCGCGACGAGTCTGACTCTGGCTCAGAAGCCGACGGGGTCTCCGTGGACTGTATATTCATCATCATCACTGCGGAAAGAGAACATCAGCAGATGACAACCACAGCCTGAAACACTTGTGCAACGCATACATGGACTCACCACAAGAACACACCTCGTGCCCTCATGACATTCAATAATCGGCGCAAAACTGGCTCTCTCGAATCCGTCGGGCTGACCGCCTGCGAAGCCCACAGGAAAATAGCTTCCAAGTCCTCAATCATACCACTATACTCGCCCTCCATGGAATGTTTCCAATGCCTGTCAACGTTCAACGTAAATCTTCCGAGATCAAACTCTCCTAGCCAGCGACCCGAGTGCAAGATGAAACCATGTATCACCACAATTCTCATGTTCTGATGTAGCGCTTGATATGAAAGAGTCCTGTTGAGGAACAATTCGACTTCACAGTCGCCATCTTCGTTGAATCCTTGTAGATGAAATCTGCAGCGGCGATAGAACAGTGGGAGAAGCTCACTTCGGATTTGACGGTTCGCTAGACTTAGCAAAGGTTGCCAGTATCTTCGGGATTTATAAACGAAGTGGTATTGCTCGAGTTTGACCAGTGTAGGTACTGTTTGAAGGTAGCGTTCCCAGATCAAAAGACGTAGCTCTTTTGGGAGATCCAGGAGGTGGCATTTGCCTGTTGGTTCGCTGACAATGCTTGATGGAATCGAATCGCGGCCATCGGGTATTACAGACAAAGACGTCGAGGAAGAGTTGGCCTGGCGAGCAGGTGGATATAAGGAGGCATTCAGGCTAGCCATGTATGCTTCTGCGCTCGCCATGCTCAATCTATAACCACACCAAGCACTTCGACAAGCTGTCGCAAAGTCTCGATCCGCAGCTCTCCAGAGTCGTGAAGTTCTTCAGAGAAGCTCTGCTGCCGTGCTCGCTCGATTATGTCCTTCACTTCTTTGATATACAAAGGCGGAATCGAATTGAACCACAACTCTGGGCCAAGAATGCTGAAGTGCTGGAAGTCGAAATCAATGGTGCCTCTGTAGTCCAGGATGCCGAAACGATGCTTGACTGTGACCTTCCACAAATTCTTCGTAATGCTGGTATTTGACGCAACTGACTCAATCCAGTTGACGACCTCTGATCTGGCTCGCCGGTAGTGTAACGCAAGTAGAAACCGGTTCTGGCGGTAAAAGATCGGTAAGGACTCCTCTCTCAACTGTCGGCTTGTAAGGCTTATCGCGGGCTGTAGAGCTGGGGTTTTCTGTGTAATGTCGCTGCTGAAGACGGCTGGAGGTGCAGAAGAGGATATAAACGACGGCGCGTAGTAACCGCCAATTGCCAGAGTATTGGTATCTGCGAGAAGGTGTTCGAGAATCACTAGCCTAAGCTCGGTCGGAAGATTGAGGAAATGTGATGTTTCCATGCGCAGATATCATATGCCACAGACGAATCGAGCGTATATGTAATGAGAGCGGCAAAGTCACAAGTGCGCGTCGTGTCCAATGTGGCGGTCGACCTCACCATGATGTGCTGTGCCTTATGGCCTCGCACTAAGCCTCGTTCGGAGAGCGACATTCTTGGCGCATCTGGTAGAGGTAGAGGTAGAGCTGAGACATGGACGCACGTTGAAGTCGAGACTTTAAACCAGCATTCGCAAGCTGGCGTTGTCGAAGTGCTGGTGTCACGAAATGCTCTTGGTATCGACATCTTGCGACGATGCAACTGATGATATCCGAAGCACGAGATTTACGTCAAGATTTGAGCTTGGTCAATAAAAGCTATTGTACAAGAGCCGAATTATTTCAAAGCGCTGACTGAAGTCGGAGTACCCATGCAGTCGAAGGTTTGCCATGCTATGGTGGCGTAGTGTCGACCGCTCCACGATTCGTGTCATGACATTGACGATTTGGCTTACAGCTTCGACACTAGCTGTGGTATTGTTCCCATTGGCAGCCCGTGCAGTCGCCGTAATGCTGTCGAGTTGGTCCAAGAGTATGAAAGAGTTGTTGGTCAGTGGATGCAGCAACCAAGAGCTGTTCAAAATCTCCAGGCCTTTGCGATCGAACAAGACTGCAGTGGACCTGTGCGGATCCTCGAAATATTGAATTGAGATGTGTTTAACTCGTTCGGCAACGACTGGATTCTGGCGAAACATGTTGACCCAATGCTGAACTTGCACTCGTCCTTCTCGATATCTTAGAAGTAACACGACTATTCTGCTTTGGTAGAAAAGAGGTAGCGCTTCTCGTCTGATGCTGCTCGAGACTTGCAGCAGTGTTGGATGATAAGGATCGGGTCGACAATTCCATGGTCTGCCTGGCGGACCACCGATGATAATCGGCCCGGCCTTGAATGAGCATCCATCGACGAATTTATCAAGAAAATCCCTCATCGCTTTGCTTGACGGGAGCTCGAGGTCAAAGACGTCTTCGTAAATCTGTAGACGCAGCTCTTTTGGCAGCTGTAGAAGCCGAGACATTGCGAGGCTCGCAGCCTAATGAAATTTCACGTCACATATTTTAGGGGAATCTGCAGATCCCTCAGTATTTCTCTTGTCGTCTGGACTTCTTGTACTGTCGTGCAGGGGTGAAAGGGCGCGATGTCCATTATTCAGCGGACAGCGGTAGAACTCGGTCAAAGTCGATGTTGTCAGGCAGAAACTTTCCGCGCCAGGCACCCGCGCCAAGAGCCGCAGCCCGCACTGGTTTTGAAATCTGGCAAGCGCCTCACTTCGAATGCTCTCGTGAACACGGCAAGACATCCACGCCCAGCGCCAACCGCCCAAGATGTCTCTCGTAACCGGCGAGAAGTCGAACTTCCAGTTCATCTTGCGTCTCCTCAACACCAACGTGCGTACCCACCATTCCGCGGACCTGCGACGAAATCCTGGTCACGAGCCTTGGAGGAAGAAATGGACATGAGGGCGATCGCGATGGAAACTAACGGACAATGTGCAGGTCGATGGCAAGGAGAAGGTCATGTACGCCATGACCAAGATCAAGGGTGTCGGTCGCCGATACAGCAACTTGGTCTGCAAGAAGGCCGATGTCGACCTCAACAAGCGGTACGATTCCCACGACACCACAATGGCGCACGACGCACCGAATATCCTTTCCGATCATCGAGCAATCCGCATCATGGCCACATACTAACATTTTGTCTGCAGCGCCGGCGAGCTTACCTCCGAAGAACTCGAGCGCATTGTCACGATCCTCCAGAACCCAACCCAGTACAAGATCCCAACCTGGTTCCTCAACAGGCAGCGCGACATTGTCGACGGCAAGGACTTCCAGGTGCTCGCCAACGGTGTCGACAGCAAGCTCCGTGATGATTTGGAGAGACTGAAGAAGATCCGCGCCCACAGGGGTCTGCGTCACTACTGGGGTCTCCGTGTCCGTGGACAGCACTCCAAGACCACCGGTCGCCGCGGCAGAACCGTCGGTGTCAGCAAGAAGAAGGGTTAAAGGTGTGCGCTGCTGGGAGTTTCTTTGCGGCGATGGTGGGAAAAGGCGTCTTCAACCGGCTGGCTGCTGGTGGCACATTGTCATGTCATGCATTGGTTCATGCTATAGCGTGCTGTAAAAAGACAGATGCGCATGTAGCTACGCCAGAAATCCGATCGTCAAAGTTCAGCGAGGCTTGCTTTCTGATTTACGACCTGAAATGGGATACCCGAATGATACTTGCATGCCCGCCATGATGAGCAGGCATTGAGCATGCGCTGTCCAAACACTTCCATCCTGTTGAAATTTCTCGTTGGTAGTGGCCCACGGAAGCTCAGCTAATGCACTCTCAGTTTTGTTTGGCACTGTCAACCTAGCAAACACAGTCAGAACGCACTCACTTGAGTTCGTACTTGAACGTCAACATTGCGGGCGGCTCAATTTGACCTGCGTGCAGCACCAGATCCAAGCACTTTGGAAGCTATCTCAGGCCCATCGCCCACTTCACACTCGCCCACAGTAACACCAGACCAGAACCCGCTGAAAATCATATGGCTCGTGAATATGGCTGGCGCGCCAAGAAGTACCAAGAAGGGAGACTTGTGATCAAGAACGGCCAAATCGTGCAAGGCGCAAGTGCGTAACTGAATGGAAATGGTAAAGAATGAGCTAAACTGACCACTCTCAGACCCCGGCAACGATTCAGCGACCACAGACCTAGAAGACAACATCGTCACCACCGCCACAAGAGTCTTCGGGATCTTCGAGCTTCTCGAGAACATCGCTGAGTTCATGGACGGAAGGGAGATAGTCATCCTTCGACGTGTCAATCAGACCTTCAATTTCTGCTTGAGACAAGCAAAATTCGATCAGGAAGTGACTGTCCGACAAATCGCCTACGTTCCCACCGGCAAAGGACCACGCAGTATCCGCACTCTTCCTCAGACGCCAAAAGTGTTCAAATTTCTCCACGTCAAGAAACTTGGTCACGAGAACCCTAGAAGAATCTCGTGGTCTATCGACGCTCAACTCGACGGAAAATACTTCAAAGGCGCATCTCTACCAGCAGCAGCCGCCTGTGATTTATTAAAGAAACTCTATGTCTACACAGAAGGCGGTGCAACTGTGTGGGTACGTGCTTCCTCGTTGGCGAAAGGAACTCGGGATTCCGGAGCGTACAGTGTTCCGGCCAATTTGACTGTCAGTCTGCTTTGGTTGGTGGAGATGTCGCACGAACTAATCGGTGTATTCTTTGACCGTGTGAAGGGAAATTGCTCGTTTATTTTGCGCGTGGATGTGGAAGAAGAGCAGCTCGACTCCGTGCCATCGACGCCATCGAGTGAGAGATTTTTTGATGCGCAGGAATGGCCTGAAGGGGCTGCGCCAGAGGACCCAGATGACACAGGGAACGATGCAGTTCCGCCCATGGCATAACGTTTTGATGGCTATGAATGTTCGTCAGCAGCGAGCTAGATTGTGAAATGGCAAAGTTTGTCCCGGAGCGAGCTATGAAGTATAGTAAATCAACCGACGGACATGACAAGCATATGATCAATACGTGCCGAGGAGGAAAAGCTGCCCAGCAGAAAGCATTTGAAGCAAGTATTGCTCAGTTGTCAAGCTTGCTTTGATAGTTCTTGGAACCACGATGATCACTCTAATCATGAATTTCGTCGGAAATGCTCGTGCTATGCTGTTGCGGTAGGAGACTCCGCTGAATGATCTCCTTTCTTTTCAGTCCCGTCAGCTGTCTCACTCGAATCCGGCACAGTCGGTATCGGAGAAGCACCTGCCTCACTGCCGTCCTTAGCTGCAGTGCTCGATGCTTCAGCTGCATCTTCCGCCCTCTTCTTCTCGTCCTCTTCCCGCTTCTGACGCTCTTCCTCCTCCCTCCTCCTTGCAGCAATCTCTTCTTCGTTCCTCCTCCTCTCCTCAGCTTCTAGAGCTCGCACATAAGCTTCTCCAACGCCAGGCCACAAGCTGGCGACGAGAAGCGCTACAGCTCGTTCTGCAGGTCGGATTTGTTCTCGAATCCAAGCTAACCTGTTATTGCGTTGCTGTCGGTCTTCTTCGAGTATCCGCTGTGCAACTTGTGCGGGCGTCGGCATCTGACCTGGCCTCAATGCTCCTGCACCTTCTTGACCTTGCTGCTGACCAGCCGCAGCGGCGGGCTGTGCACGTGGATTTTGATTCACGATGCCATCCCACCAGCGTCGCAGAACACCTCCTTCGGCTAGTGGGCCTTGTCTTAGTAGCCAAAAGCCGATCGCGATAGCAACAAGTGCCAGAGGTCGTTGCCAGCCCAGATTTGCTCCCAAGATGAAGTACGCGAATATCAGGACACGCATCAAAAGCCACATGTGATTGATCAGTCCAGCACCGAGTACTCCCAGGCCGTCCTGCTGCGCGACTGGAGCCTGAGCGGGTGCGACTTGTGGTGCTGCAGCCGCGGCAGCAGCAACAGCTTGGTCTTGATTGCCAGGGGGAGCTTGGTGGAGTGCGTTTGCGGTAGTTGCCTGTGTCGTCGGGGTTGGTTGCAAGCCATAATTCGGAGTCGTGTAAGCTCCGAACTCAGGGGACAACAACAAGGCGTGGGGCCCCGAGGGTGACGAGAGCAGATAGCAGCGGACATCGGATGGCGAACTTGTAATTGACGAAGGCTGTTGTGCGGATGATGATCGAGGCATGTCCATCGGTGCATGAGCTGGCTGTGAGCTGGCACGGGGCATTGGGACACCCTGTGCGGTGTTTGCCGCTCTCGTTGCAGTCGCGTTGAAGCCACCAAGGTTAAAGGGATCGATGTAGTTATTGACGTCTTGTATGCGTTGCTGGATACTATCGATCCGATCTCGCTGTTCGTCGGTCGCTACATCAAGTGCACGGAGCTCGACCAGCATGCGACGCATCTCAGCTACGTTGCCACGAGCTCGGTCCAAGGCCGAAGGCACATTCCTGAGCGGTTGCTGCTGATGAGCATGAGGCATAGGAGGAAGGCCTAGTCCGTTCGGAAGAATGGCTTGTGGTCCAAGCTGAATGTGTTGCTGAATGTGAAATCGTTCTCCATTAGGTCCTCTGCCCTCAAGAATCATTCCCTGGCCTCTCGGTCGGGGTGGAGGCTGAGAAGCACTTCGCTGCTGAGCATCGGCTTGAGCGTCAGGACCCAAGGTAGGTGCAGGATGCGACTCTGCGGCACTATCTGTGGTAGACTGTGCCTGGGCTGCAGCTGGGTTGGGTGCATGCTGAGCATTGGGATGCGGTCCTGGTGGTAGCCCGGTCAGTGGACCTGGAGGTGGAGGCGCATGTACATGCGGGATTCCAGGTGCCATTGCAACTCCGCCTGCAAATGGCATTGGCTGCATGCCAAAGCGGCCAAAAACTTCGGGGCCCGGACCAGTGCCGAATTGACCAAGGTGATGCATATGGTGAGGGAGATGCTGCTGCTGCTGCTGGGCCAACATGGCCGCATGCTGCTGTTGGTGATGCTGGAGCACATTCTGATGATGCAGGTGATTGTGGTGAGCCTGAATGTCGCGTGGAAGATGCACGGGTCCTGGCTGCTGGGCATTATCATTTGGAGGAGCGGTGGGCAGTCCTGGTTGTGCTGGGCTCGCTCTGCCCTGTGTGCTCAAGCCTCGTCTCTGGGGCAATGGCGCTGTTGCCGTCCCGTCGCCCTTGACCAGGAGATGCACCACATATTCTGTTTGTGTAGGGTCTCTTCGAATATTCAGCGCCTCAGCCAGTGTTTGCTCGTTGTCGACTAGTGCTCTTCCTCCGTAGAGCAGTCGTTGTCGCTCGGGAGCTGGATTGGACGGAACAACGCGCTGGATGCGCTCGCGAACCTCGCCAATGCGCGCAATCACTGGCACTTCAGTTCCCAGCATAAACTCATCGAGGCCGCCCTCAATGTGTCCCGGCGGCACTTTGATGCGCAGAGTGATGGTCGTGGGCGGGTCTGCGGGAGGCGCCATTGCGGATGATGGGTGTGGGCTTGTATATCGCTATCGATGTCGGTTCATGATGGATGTGGGAGTGTCAAGACGTCGGGCGCGCCTGCAACACGTCGCTGGTTGGAAGTGTGTTCTGTGCAACGGCGACTTTCTGTGAGCTTCCAGCTGTTCTGTTCACTCGCGTGGCTTCATGCACGGCGCGAAGCTTAGTCGACGTCCCTGCCGCACGCTGTCGTCATTCCTCTGCCCTTCACCCTTCTTGCCGACAACCACACTCCTCTCAAGCTCTGTGGAAGAGAAGCGTGTCACCATCACTCCTCCTACCATGTAAGGTGATACATTGCACACCTCCGACCATGCGACCACTCCCCACGGCAGGCACTTCGCAAGTCCTGCTCCGGACCTTCGCGCCACGATCACGCCAGCACCACCGAGTCCGATCATTCTCGCGCACGTACAAGCACCGCCAACAGCATCGTAAGTCCTCCTTCAGCTCGCGACTACGCGATGCTTGGAACTCGACGCCCGTGGTGTGGAAGCCGATCCCCATTGGCCTCGGCGTCGTCTTCCTTGGTGCTTTTCAACTGTACAGAATCAATGAGCGCGAGCGAAGGAGGATAGAAGAGTCGACAGAGGATGACCCAGGAGACGTAGGCAAGCCCAAGCGTCGCGAACGGATACGCCCCTCGGGACCATGGACGGTACAGATCATGAGCACCATTCCGCTCAAAGCGCTGAGTCGGTGGTGGGGGTGGATGAACAGTATTGATATCCCGTACTATCTGCGTGTGCCCGGCTTCAAGCTATATGGCTGGATATTTGGTGTCAACTTCGACGAGATAAGCGAGCCAGACCTCCACAAATACAGAAATCTATCAGAGTTCTTCTACCGGACACTGAAGCCTGGGGTGCGGCCATTAGACCCACATCCCAATGCACTGCTGTCGCCCGCAGATGGCAAAGTGGTGCAGTTTGGTATTATCGAGCATGGCGAGGTGGAGCAAGTCAAGGGTGTCACATACAGCGTAGATGCTCTATTGGGACAACAGCCGGCTAGTGGAGCACATGCCAGTAGCAATGTCGCGGGCTCAAAAGATGCCCCTTCAACCTCGCCCAGTCGTGGGAAACAGGGCGAGGAAGAGGTCATCCGAGAAGACGAAGAGTTTGCGCGAGTCAACGGCATATCATACACGCTCCCCAACTTGCTTTCTGGCGCTGCTGCAGGGAAACAGGGCCGCAGCTGGTGGAAGAAACCACGCGTCAAGGATGCAGCCAACGCAGATCCCCAAGCCAGAGAAGGAGGAACAAGAGATGTTCCTCCGCCTGTGAGTCTCTCGGATCAATCAACCAAGTCATCGACTTCTTCAGAGCGGGAAGTTGCCAAGGAACTCGCGACTGGACCCGCTGCTCTTCGGCCATGGTACTATCCAGATAGACCGGAAACGCCAACGGCATTGTATTACTGCGTTGTGTATCTCGCGCCTGGCGACTATCATCGCTTCCACTCGCCGGTCTCCTGGGTTGTGGAAAGCAGACGCCATTTTGCCGGAGAGCTCTACAGTGTTAGCCCATACCTGGTCAGATCTTTGCCAGGTCTATTCACTTTGAACGAACGCGTTGTGCTGCTGGGCCGATGGAAGTATGGCTTCTTCAGCTACACGCCTGTAGGCGCGACCAATGTTGGCTCTATTGTTATCAATTTCGACAAAGAATTGCGGACGAACAGCTTGCTCACTGACACTCTTGCCGATAAGGCTGCTGAAGAGGCACAGGAGCGAGGCGAGCCATACTCAGGGTATGCGGAAGCTACGTACGAAAGTGCTAGTCCCGTACTAGGAGGACATGCTCTGAGGAGAGGTGAAGAGATGGGCGGCTTCCAGCTTGGAAGTACTATCGTTATGGTTTTCGAGGCGCCTAAGGGGAGAAGACCGACACTGGATGAGGGGTTTATGGGCACTGAAGTAAACAGAAAAGGCGGCTGGCAGTGGGGTATCGAGAAGGGCATGAAGGTCAAGATGGGACAGCGACTCGGCTGGGTCGACGAAGAGAAATAGTAAAATCGTTCAAGTATCGGAACACAACTCAATCCATTAGGCACCGCAACGAGTTCCGCGGTTCAACATCTGTTTTCTCTGCATGATCTTGTGCACTTGACGCCCGCCTTCACGCCGGTCCCAGCGAGATTTACAGTCTTTTGCTCCATTAAATGCCTCCGGTGTTCACGACGAGCCACAAGGACATACATGCATCCACTGTATTTTGGGCCGTAGCTCGATTCCTGCATTCGTATGGCATCAGCGAAATTCTCATTTCTATGCCAATAGCCATCAGATTAGACGGTAAATGCGTTCCAAACCGCTACCGTTCAGGTCTCGCTGATCATTTCCAAGAGAAGCAAAGCACAGGCTTCAGAGTCAAAGACTCCAGGATCTGTTGTTCGAGAGCATGCCGATCAGAAGGTTCCGCTACAATAGATTCGTTGGTCGACTCGCAACGAGCTTGTTGACTAGCACATAGAAGAGAATCAACAAATACAGTCTTGCCTCGGGTCATCATTCTTCACAAATCGCCTATTCCTCGCGCTCCATCCGCATGCAAACATCACCACGAAAAGCAGTAAAGATGAAGTTCGTCTTTGTCGGCCTTTGCACCTTGCAGTCTCTCGCATTCGAAAGAAACTCTGCTCGACAATTCAGCTCGTACGATGCATGTGGTCGGAGCGAAGTTGGCAATGCAATGCCTGCCTGCTGTCAACCGGACTTGATCGGCCCAGAGACCCCAGGCTGCAATTCGCGTAAGTCAACATGGCATTGTGTTAAATTACCTATTGAGCTCGAGCTGAAAGACTACGCAGTGACGGACTCGAGACCTCTTAACCGGGAGCAATTTGTAGCCTTTTGCGGATCGGGCAGGGAGCCTGCATGCTGCAATATGAGTGGAAGTGTAAGTTGCGTTCATGATGGCAATGGAGAGGAGAAGCCTCTTACTAATGACCTCAATGTAGCTAGGGTCTGGAGGTTGGTCTTGCGAGGCTGCTATCGCGGAGCTTGAAGAACGACCGGAAGACTAGTGGTAAGCGCTGGATATCACGATCTTCTAGTTCATGCTCCGTCTCATATCGAAGCAGAAAAACAATGTTACTTCTGACTTTGAGGCAAAAGTGCAATAGCTACCCAGAAGCTGCGATTTAGTCTACGATGATGACACAAGAAGCTATCGATCGCCTCCAGAAAACCACTAGCTCGAGTACTTTCCAAAGCATAGAACGCTCGACATTGCCGCTGTTTCCGTCTAGAACCATTCTGCGCTGGACCTGTTGAAGTACAGCAAGTCTCCAGATCCTTGACTCTGTATGTACCATGGCCTCCAAGCTGTAGAGCTACGTGCCGTTGGTGTCTTATGCCAGAGGTTTAGTCATATCCCACTCAACCCTCGAACGCTGCATGATGAAGACCGCTCTGTCTATGGGTCGAACGGCAGAAGGTCGTGTGAGCTCTGTAGTCGACCAAGCCCCTTTCAGCGCACCGCAGGCGTTGAGAGAGCGGTCTCCGCATGAGATGCACATCGTCTTCGAGGTTCGAGGGGGCGTGTCTGGGTGAGAAACTCATGCGTACTTCTTGTACAACGCCTGGTATCTCTCCTTCGCCCGCTCAATGATCTCCCGGTTGGTCCTCTGCCGACCAGTCTCACCCTTGCGCTCTGCCAAACGTAAACCTTCTTCAGCACCGTACGTGACCAGAGTGGGAGTGCCGTACGCAGGATCCTGCAGCAATAGGACTCTCTTTCCTCGAAGACCAGTTACATCCTGAGAAATGTACCAGCGCGTCTCTTTCTTTCGACCGAAGGAGAAATTGGGGTAGCTGTTGAAGGCCTTGATGGCGGGCTTGCCCAAAAGCATGTGATGGCTCGAGTTGCCGTAGTCGATGTAGGCGGTGACCTTGGCATGAACGCCGGCCATGTAAAGTTTGAACTCAACTTTCTGAAAATGTGTGTTCAGAGATCCGTCTGCTTGCTCGAAGGATATTGGCTCGCAGTTGATAATGGTGAGGCCAGCCTGTCTGACGGCAGTTGCACTGATGAAGGAGGAAGAAGCGCCGGTGTCTAGCAGCATTTGTGTGACCTTAACACAGCCTGCGGGGCGTACGATCATGCCAGTGGTCTCGAAAACGTCGACCACAAGACTGTTTGTGCGGTTGCTGGATCGCTTTGCCCGCTGGACTTGAAGTGAACGTGCGCTAAGCTGGCCGCCTTGAGCTGGTGATACGTAGGCAAGAACTGGGGCACGCTGCGCGATGTGTTCCCTCTGGTTGTTGAGGTAGCTGTGCAGCGAGTCAGAGGCTATTTGCTTGCCATGTGGGTGCGAGCCGTTATAGTCGCCATACCGATAGGTGGGCTCAGTCTTGACACTGAGCTGGTGCAGCGAAGTAGAAACCGGTGGTTGGTGGTATTCGGGCCAGCGATAGTAGCCGCCATTGTCTTCCACTGGCTCCGCCTTGATGTACGACATCTTGCTGCTTTCGCTCGTGCCGACCGTGCAAGTGTTGTGTAGCCTGTAACAAGTACTGTCGCGGCGTTAGCTGGTGCGCGAGGCTGTCATTCGGCGCCACTTACCTGTCTCAATTTTGCGAGTCGGTGTTATATGTGCGATGGTGAGTGGAGAAAAGCTGTGATTGAGTAAGGGGGCGACGCCACGCTATGTTTGAGCTTTGCATGCAAACAAAGTGGTTGCCTGGCCTACGTGAAGAGATCTCGCCTTCACTTCTCACGCTCAAGTAACTGAGGACAAACTTGAGCGCCGCCGTGAGAAAAGTTCAATGTATGAGTGGCCGGCGAGCCATTTAGTTGTGCGGGCGACGGGTTTAAGCAGGTCAAGGGGTGAAGTGGAAGCGGTAGAAGCAGGCGCCTGTTGTCAGGTCCAATTTCGATGATATTGATGATTCTGAAGCCCGCATGCCTGACACATGTTAAGACGTTACGTTTACATGCAGAGCTGCCCAAAGTGACCAAGGGAGCGTGTGCACGGCACGACTGTGGGCAGCTTCGTGGCCATAGATGTCGAGGAGCTTTGCAAGTGAAGTGGAGCAAAGTTAAAGGCAAAATGGCCGAATTGTGGAAATAGTGACATGAGAATCGAAATGTTCTTGTATTGATCGTAACATTTCACCAGGTCTGCGCGTTGGACTTGTATCCTTTTGTGGCGAACGACCTCCCAGTCTCACTCAAGGAAACTTGCCAGCTTGCTGTTTCATCTGCCGGTGGGCATTGTTGACGTAAGAAAGTCGCCCAGGAGAATGACGACTCATTTGCTCTGCAGGACTCTCACCGCTGGCCTCTATCTGGCGAGCCAGCCGAGACCATTTTCGGAAGTGTTTCATCTCCAGAGGCTTGCTTCAAGTAAAATGTCTTGGGAACGGTTCAATCACGCATGATGATAGCATGCTCCAAACGGCCTGCGATGCTGCATTGGGACATTGTTTTCGCTGAGAGAATAAGCCTCAGCGCTTCAGTGACTCAGATCATCCTGATATGACGCCCACTCTGGAGAGAACTCTTTGTCTACTGCCCGATTCAAGTCCTGCGAATTCGGTCCTCGACGCATTCGCCAAAGCCTGAAATACTCCTTCCATTCCTCTATAGCGATCCATTGGAGCAGATCCTCGATATGCTCGAGTGCTTCAGAGTTCAGCAACACTGCTCCCAGCTCATCCGCGACCATGATTGCATAGACTTCTCTTGAGGTCCCAATCTTCGTCCAGGCTACTGTAGGAAACGCATGCCTCCCCAATCTTGCGAATGCTGCCATACCAACCAATTCCAGCATGTAATTGACCTCATTTTTCGGAAACCATATCGCATCTGACATAGTGTCAGATGAATCTGGAATCAATTCCTCAAGTTCACCAGAGTGGGGACTAGTGATCGAAAAGATCGAAGGATTTGAGCGATGGTCGTGCATCGCACCGAGAGCGTTCAAGATCCCTGTGCTGAGGAGGATAGAGCAGTCATTGACATCATTCTTGTTGACGTGAAGTACGGCGTCGACAGTGACTGCGCTCGCCTGCGTGGTGAAGGTCAATGGTACATCGACGGCGTGTGTAGTGAACCCGACCGAGCCATCAGCCAGGATGAAATTCTTGTAGTCTTGACATGGCACGAGACCCATCTTTTCCACCACGCTTGGATTGATGTTTCCATGCCGTCCACTGCTCTCGTATCCAGAGTCGATGCAACACTTCGTGACCTTGGCCAGTCCATCGTTGAGGAACACACTGACTGTCGTGTAGTAGGATGGGTAGTGACCTCTTGCGTCACGCCTCCCGCGACATGGACGCTTGTGAGAAACGAAGTCGAAGGTTTCTTCCTCGCGACAGTGCTTGAGAGCAGTAGGACTGCTCTCAAACATGCGCCACATATTCCCTGGAAGCTGGAGTCGTGCAGGATGGTGTAGTACCTTTCTTCAATACTTGTGCGCGTTGTAGGGTGGTGTATTGTGGATGCAGCGGAGCAGCAGATGGATTGCGTTGCGCTGCAAAAGCTTGTGAAAGTAGAAGTGAAGTGAGGTCTGAAGCTTGGTATTCGTTTGCATGTGAAAGTCGCAGCCGCAGCCCACTTTCCGCCCCCCAGGCAGCCACCGCAGAGGCTTTAAAAAAATGTTTGCTGCTTCAAGAAGAGCTTTCACAACAACTCCAACCTGACCACAACTCGTTCAGCTGTTCCAAAACATCACCAGCAGCAACCATGACTGGCCGTTTCTATCCAGGCTTGACCCGCGGCACGCACAGCGGCCGCGGACGCGGGAACTTCAGTGGCAATGCTACGTCGTAAGCGAATCATGATGCATCATCGAATCTCCACTGACAGACAACGCAGCGCGAACGCAGTTCAGACCCCTTCGCTCATCAAGTGCCGCTCCTGCTCACAGCTCAAGGGCTGGCAGGCATTTTCAAATAGGCAACGCAACAAAGTCCTGGCTGCGCTGGCCAAAGACCCTGGTTTCGATCCCCAGGTCACCGCCATCGCCGACTGTTCCGAGGAGAACCGCACGAAATTCGAAGACAAGTGCAACAACTGCAAGAAGACCAAGGGCAAAGATTCGTTCAACAAGACGCAGTGGACGAACACCAGCAATGAAGATGGGGGCGAGTGCCTGCGCTGCCAACTCGGGGACCAGTACCAGCCCGGTGAACACGAAAGCGACATCGAGAATGATCGGGAGCGAAGCGAATCGGATGAAGACGACGAGTAGCCTTTCCGACGGCGAATGGGTTTCTCGACCAGAGCAGTAGCGGCCATGGTAGGATCACTTCGCCTTCTCAATGGATCGAACTCCGCTAATCAACTCATAGCCAATGCCTCGCTTGCGAGAGGTCGACTCCAAACCGGCAGAGGCTCCCTCTTAATTCATCATAGACCAAGAGTGGTAAGCTGCTCTATACTTTCAGACGCAGAAACTCCGCTGACCCTAGTCCGAGACACATCCTCTACAGCAGAAGACGCCTTGGGTCAGGAAACGGTACAGAGCGGACAGAGTTGGTCACGCATCGTGGGGCATCCCACATCACTGCTCACCAAGCTTGCATCGGCATTCTGAGCACCATAGAGAAGGCCGCCAGGCTTCATTACACATATCCAATCGTATAAGCTGGCAATGTGCCAGAACGATCTCACAAGCTTCTCTTTCATACACTCATCATCGAAGCCCGCTCCATGCCCAATCCATGTCTCATGTTCGTAGGGCTAGCCGTCTTCAGGACTGGCGAGACAGGCAGGGGCTGCTTGCCTGCAGGTAGGGGTAAAGGATCATCGAGCTCTACCTCTGAAGTGAAATCCGTGTCTGTGTCCGAGGCGACCGACTGTGCTGATGAATTGACAAGTGAGGGTGTAGCAGTTGGAGGCTGTGCATTAATCATGTCGTCCCAATCGGTCGCCTCATCGGGAGGTAAGGGCACAGCTGCAGCGTCGGTAAGGTCTTGACTCGGTATCGCAGGTACTCCATCGTCGATGCGCTCATAAAAGAGCATGAATGCGCCGCCCTGATCAAGCGCCTCCTCCTCTGTCACGGGATTAACGTCTTCGTCACTTAGTCGCCACCATTGCTCCTTTTCGTCGTTTTGCTGATATGGCTCGGCATCAGGTTCATCATCAGTCAATGGCGGGACACCAGGATGTTTTCGGTAACAAATATAGTGACCATTCTCATGCCGCCCATAATGCTGTACAACGGCGCTCAGTTTGAATGTGGCCGGCGAGCTTTCAGATTCGAGGAGCCACGGTCGTAAGTCTAAGAACCGGGGATATTGTACTTGCGCATAGTTCTTGCGTTGCATTCCTGTTCTTTCGTCGAAGACACTTCGGTTTATATGTATGACCAATGCCTGTGGCGCACGGCCAATGATGGCCTCTCGTCTTTTGATTGTACTTGCATAGGACTTGGAACTAATCTGACAATCTTGCTTGAGCGTCTTGTCCGAAAAGTCGTCCTCGTCAAGTGCTTTCTCGATCGCCTGCAACCGTTGAGCGATTTGACCTCGAAGCTCAGGTGGCAGCTCAATGATATTTTTCTCTGTACGCGCCGTCGAATCTTGGGCCTGGTCCACCTCGGCAGATTTGGGCAGCATCTTTTGTAGTTTCTCCGCGGCTTGTATGAGCGTGCAACTCCGACACTCCACGCCCTCGATATCTTCGCTCCTCGTGTAGTCTGTCAGACAATCTTCGAGGTCATAATGGAACGAGTTGCCCAAGGGTACCGTAAGGCAATTGAAAGGGATCATGGAATACCCTTCTGAGAACCCACATCTTGTGCACGACACTCGCTGGGCTGTCAGTCCTTCCAGTGGATTTCGCATGGCCACCGCTTGTGCTGCAGCCTCCGCGCTTTCCTGCTCCTTCCCCTTTTGGTCCCTCTCAAGGATCGCTTCTAGACCCGCAGGCTTCTCTTGCCTTTGCGCAAATGCTTTCTTCGCCTCTTTGTCCAGCTCGTCCATGACCTTTGAGAAATACTCCTGTGCGTCTTGCTGCTGCCAGCTACTCATATTTTTCAGCTTCGGGGGTGTCCAGATATGCTTTCCGTTATTTTCAGGATCTCGCAATTTCGCAATCATCTCCTGTAATGCGGTATTTGTGCTCGCGCTGGCGTCACTGTCCTCCGGCTCAGCTCTCCTTAGCCACTCTCTCAAACCCCCCTCTAGACTCGCCAGCGCTTGAAGTACGCTGTTCTGATAGCAACTGTTATCCCAGTTCCCCAAGCCAGACGGCGCATTCGAGCGCGCGGGTCGCATTCCGGCAGCCATGCTCAGCCTTCTCGACACGCCTCCCAGTCCTATCGCGTCTCCAGCAGGCAGTTTTTGCAGGATTGCATTACTTCCGATGCCTAACATTTTTCGCAGTGCTTCGCTTTTAGCAGCATGAGTTTGCGAAATCATGTCATTCGCTACCAGCTCTTGTCGGCGTGCGGTATCCAATAGCAGTCGTGCGGGTATGACATAGACAAGTGCGTTCCAGAGGAGCTCATGCGGCCTCAAGATGGCAAGGTCAAAATGCTGTATGGCGTAGTTGAGGCCAACTAATGCAATAATGGACCAGACGAAGTACGATGCAGCCGTGGGACGTGGGACGTCGTCGTAGTGTGGTTCACGGCGGTGGTAGCGGTAGCGGTCGTCCATAGCGTACGCTTCCGATGTGAGGCATCTGAGATGTCCAGCAAACGAGTAATTCTCGTGTGTGTTCGACTTGAAGATGTTGAGCTCGTGAACAAGTGTCTCGCGAATAGAAGGAACGACGTTGGTCAATCACATGCAGGTCTTGGCGTCTAATCGATAGCAGCTGCGGATTTCTTTGACCACCACGTCCAAGCTCCCACGCCCAGCACATTTTGCACTGTGCGAGGCCTTAGCGATGGCGAAAGTGCCAAAGGTCAAGAAGAAGGGTATGTGGCGAGGTGTCATGTTTGTCTGGTTGCTATGATCTAACTCTCACAAGGCGTTTCTGTCCATTCTCGCGCCGCTCGCCGTGGTGCTGAGCCTCCACGCAAAGATCTCGAGGCGATCAAGCCGCCTAAGGAAGAGAAAGACTATAAACCATGGCTACATAACGCGCAAAATGCTGGGATCCAGAAGAAGCAGAAAAAGAAGCAATTGACTACGGCGCAGAGGAAGCGGCAGGAGAAGGCATTGGAGAAGGCAGATGCAATTAGTGGCAAGCATGAGAAAAAGGTGGCTGACAGCAAAAGGAGAAGTGCGAGGACGCAAACTCGCGCGAAACAATGGGAGGAGCTGAACGAGCAAGCGGAGGCGGTGAAGCAAGCTCAAGAGGAGACGAAAAAGGCAGCGAAGCCGACAAAGGCTGGAGCGGCTGCGCAAGCAGTTGGAGACGAGGCCATGCCAGATACCCAAGTGCCGGTCGTGACAGAACAGACCACAGTGCCTGAGGGAGCACCTGGTTGGGCGTCGATGCATGCGCAAACAGAGGATTTTGACGAGATTACGTGAAGAGATGCTTCTTGGTATGAAGCATATCACCTGAGAATCAAGCCTGCACACGTCTCTCTGCTCAGCCACAGCTGGGACTATGGCGCTACAGTAAAGCTGTGCTGCGCAACAGAGCTGCGCCAGTCACACAGTGCCTGCAAGGTCCCGCCGCAGTCGAGCTCGTACAGTGCGGTGTGCACGCGGCAGCATATGGCTGTCGTGCCACGAGGAAGGAGGAAGGAGTAGTCTGCACAACACGAGTACGTGTGGGCATTGGCAGGAGCGTGGGAGGCATATGCAGCAGTGTAGCATAGAATGCGGTGTTGCGCAAGAATCGACATCAGACTCCATAACACGGCCGCAAATTTTCGACGTTTGTAAAGATTCTGCGTTCGGGTTTGATGCGGTGCGAGTACGAGAACAGAGCGGAATGGAAGTTGCACACCGAACCGAGATCAAAAAGTCGGGAGGCTCGGAGGTCGGTCAGTCGGCGAGACTTGCGATGCTAGTCCCAACGCCAGAGGTCGTTCAGAATTGCGATTGCGATCTGGAATCGAAGGTGCACAAAAGCGGTTGCCGCGCTGCATAACTGTCACAGTCTGGCTCCGCCCTACCGGACGGTTGCTACGGCCGTCTGATAGCACAGGAGGAAGCACACGCCAGAATCGAGCCCCTGGGAGGTGAAGTTCAGCTGTGCGCAGCGATCCGTTGGCTGGGGCGCTTGTGGTCCCCTAATCAATATGGGAAATTACAGTGACGGCAAGCACACCGATCCGGCTCCCGTTGGGCAATGGTCGATTAGTTCAGCTAGAGAAGAATGGGGCGTCGCGAGCAGTCGCAAAAGGCCCGCCATCGCTCTCCTTGAATATTATCACATTCACTGCTGCATTTCTCTTACACTTGTGCGGTCATTGTCATCTCGCAGCGCGGCATCGCCGATACAGCCCACACACGACACTCTAGCTTCGCGACACTCGACCACGCGATTTGGGTTCGGCATTGGAAAGCTTGGTGCCAGGCAGCTCTAGTGCGTCATTGACCGGCGTCGACAGCAGGGCATCTGAGCTGGTTGTTGTTGTTGTTGGAGCAGGGCGAGATCAGAAGCGTGAAGACGGGCGCGGCAGACGACGGCAGCTGAGGCGCAGGCATTGCTGCAGACGGATTCGGACGAGTGCCAGGCTGCGGATCGCACGGAATGACGGCGTAGGACAGACATCGAGGTGAGTGCATATAATCTGACTGCCCCGATCGCCGCCCCCGAATGTGCGGCAGCATACACCACGACAACCTGGACACTGCGAGGCAGCAGAGAGAGCGCGCTGGCCAACACATTGCGATCGCCATCTTCGATACGCAGCGGCGAGACTTCGCCGACCACGCTTGGCACGCAGCGCGTCAGGAACAGCCTTGCGCGGTTCTGCGTGAAACAGTCTTTGACATCACCGCAACGCACACGACAACCCAGGAGACATTGGCACCGTCCTGCTTTCTTGCCGTCGGTCAGCAGTGACGTTCCTTCACTCTGCTGCGCGACTACCACATTCCCTCCGACGACTGCACGTTCCCTTGGACTAGAACTACCCACGCGACTCCTGCTGTTGGCACTTGGCCCTCACACCCTTCGCTCCTTGCCACTCCATCTCCCGCGCCGCTAGTATACCACCACGAGTCCTGCGAACAACCTACACACGCGCCACATCCACCTCTCGCCCACCAGGACTCCGCTCGCCGCCATTGCTGGACTGCGGCGTGTCCGCCACCACATTCTACAGCACGAGCGTGCGCCCATAGAATTCACCAACTAATCATAATTCCCCCAAACAGACGCAATGCCTGCCATACGCGCCATCAAGCCTTTTGCTTCCTCGCCCACCCTCACCGAGACGGTCCTTTCTGAGAAGGAACCCATCCGTCTGGAAACCCGCGACACGACCACCACGAACCCACCCACGAAGACCGGCGGCATCCGCTTCGTACGGCCCAAATTCTCTCTTCCTTTTACCACATCGCCCAAAAACGCGAGAACACAGACTGCGTCTGAGCCAGCAGTACCGCAGGATCAGCTCAAGCCACCGCACGTGGTGCAGTTCAGGCCACCGAGCCCGCAAATACCCACACTCAGTCTGCCAACCATCAACTTGACAACGGCAACGGGGGAGAAGAGCAAGATGGAGGATCTGCCAAAGCCTCTCACACTGTTCCAGCCACCGACGCCTGCAGAAGCACGACGCATTGCGCGACAGCACGCAGCATTCGGTCCGCTAGGGTCAAAACAGCACTTGTACTCTTCGAGATTCGTCGGAACCGAGTTTCCGGAGCCCATTGAGGATGAGCCGCCGTACTACTTCCTGATCACCACATACATTTCATACCTGATTTTGATCATCTTTGGACACGTACGGGACTTTTTTGGCAAGCGCTTCAAGCCAGACCAATACAAACAGCTGAGGGAGCACGACGGATACGCTCCGCTCAACAGCGACTTTGACAACTTCTACATCCGACGACTGCAGCTCCGAATCAACGATTGCTTCCGGAGGCCAGTGACTGGAGTCCCCGGCCGATTCATCACACTCCTCGACCGTACGAGCGATGACCACAACTTGTCATTCAAGCTCACGGGCACCACAACCCAGACACTGAACATGTCATCCTACAACTACCTCGGATTCGCACAGTCGGAAGGAGAGTGCGCCGACGAGGCGGAGCGCATCTTGAAGAAGTACGGCATTTCCTACTGCTCGCCGCGAGGAGATGTCGGCACTTCTGATCTGCACGTTGATGTCGAGAGGCAGGTTGCTGAATTCGTGGGCAAGGAGGCGGCCACAATCTACTCCATGGGCTTCGTGACCAATGCTACAATCTTCCCGGCTCTTGTTGGCAAAGGCTGTCTCCTCATCTCCGATCAGCTCAACCACTCATCCATCCGATTCGGTGCCAGACTCAGCGGTGCCGTCATTGATATGTTCAAGCACAACGACATGGCCGATCTCGAGCGTCTCCTTCGTGAGCGGATTTCCCAAGGACAGCCACGCACTCACCGACCCTGGAGAAAAATCTTGGTTGCAGTCGAAGGTCTGTACAGTATGGAGGGCACCATGTGCAACCTCCCTGGTCTCGTGGCACTGAAGAAGCAGTACAAGTTCAACCTCTACGTCGACGAGGCACACTCGATTGGAGCGCTCGGTCCTCGTGGCCGTGGCGTCTGTGATTACTTCGGCATTGACACCGCGGAGATCGACATCTTGATGGGCACATTCACCAAGTCTTTCGGCGCGAATGGAGGCTACATTTGCAGTGACAAAGCGATTATTGACAAGATCCGAGTGACGAATGCCGGTACCATCTACGGAGAATGTCCAACTCCCGCAGTCCTGGCCCAGATCAGCTCCAGTTTGAGGATCATTGCTGGCCAGCTTGCACCTGGTCAGGGAGAGGAGCGCTTGCAACGATTGGCATTCAACTCCCGATACCTTCGCCTCGGATTGAAGCGTCTGGGATTCATTGTCTACGGCCACGACGACTCGCCTATCATTCCGCTCCTGCTCTATCATCCAGCCAAGATCCCAGCCTTCTCGCACGAGATGCTGAAGCGAAAGATTGCTATCGTCGTCGTTGGATACCCTGCTACACCTCTCATCTCATCACGGGCACGCTTCTGTGTATCTGCTGCGCACACCAAGGACGATCTCGATCGGTTGTTGATGGCATGCGACCAGGCTGGCGATGTTCTGCAGCTCAAGTTTAGCTCTGGTGTTGCCGGTGGCCAAGAACCTATCCCAGATGGCTTGACCAACAAGGAGGAGATGGAGGTCCGCTCATGTCTGGAAGCCGGAGGGCAACCTGCAGTCGTTGCACCACGATGGAAAGTCCAGGATGTCATCGCACGTGGCGTTGCCGACGTTAAGCAGCCACTGCGCTGAGGAGTGAAAAAACATTTGGAGGACAGGAATAGAAGAATCGATTCGTTTCACCTATCATGAATTTGGGTATTCGATCAAGGCGTTTCATGGTGCGAAGGGGCGTCGTCCGAGAAGTATAGAGAGGGCCTGCAACAACCTCCCAAAGCAATATCGGGAAGTGCGGCCACGCCAAACCATACAACACCGCTCAGGTGGCATGCAACGATACAAACGGACAGAGATACCATTGAAGACCAGCGGCTGGCCGACCGCTTGGTCAGGAGGAGGCATGTGCCCTGCCACGTTCAAGCAGAGGCAGAAGGAGGCAAGACAGAGGTGGAGAGTCGGCTGCCTAATTCATAATGTGTACATATTCCCATTCTGGCGCAGAGCATTAGCATTGATGAGAGGCGGAGTAGATGAACGACGCGGGAGAACGGGTGGGGAGGAAGAAATGAAATGAAATCATCTCAAAACTCCACCTCCATGTTTCACGTTTCATTCCGTGATGAGTGATGGTTTCGGAATTGTGCACACTGATCGCTGATGAGTAGTTCGCAAGGTAAGATGAGGACTTCAATTTATTAGAGGCTACGGGTGAAGCCTATATGAATTCTAACATGAAATCATCGATCACGGCTTTAAGATTGAAACAAACTGCTAATGTACACAATTCCCATCAGTGTGAGCTCCTGAGTGAGACAGCCGAGACGATGCTTTGTAGTCAGTTCAGCCATGAGCTCCAGAGAGGAGGTCCCGTCAGGTCAAGTCGTCTGAAGCGCAGGAACGAGCGGAAATGCCTCTGGTTCGTGTTTGTGAGCATGGCATGGCTCACTAAGCGGACACTGTTGAGGTCGTGCAGGTCAAGATGAACGTTGATGCATGTGTTAGCCTCGTCAGGCGAGTGGTCGAGCCGTGGTTCAGACATTGTTGGCATGAGCAGCTCGAAACAACTTCGTCTTCTTTTACCCTTCCACGATGAGCGATGAACGGTGGTAACTTGTGTAGTAATCTGCATCGCCAAGGAACAAAGCGTCAGGTCAGGCGAGGCTGAAAGTCGGCTGCTGACCGGAGCGACGTGATCAACCCAAGCCGTGTTGCTCGGTCTATTCTCAAACACAGCACTGCCAACCACCGCCGCCATTCCTGCACGCTCCTACACATCGTCTCGACAATGCTCCTTGTCCGAAGACGCCCTGATGCCGGCGCACGATCCGCCATCCTCGAGGACAAGCTCAATAGGTAGCGCTGCCTCCGAGCAGAAGCAGCACATCAACAACAATGCCGCTCTGCGCGGCGCGACACTGGCATTCGGTCGCCAACCGCCGCAACCTCGAGCGAAGCCGAAGACAACAGTAGGAGCTGGTGCGGGAAGTCATGGCGCAATGGCTGCAGCGGCGAGTGTCAGGGGGAGAGATGCTGAGCAGAGTCCAAGTCGCGCGTTCACGCGAGCTCCACTGTCACTACCGGGATCATCGGATGAGAGCGTCAATGCTGGCATGCCGACTGGGCCGATGGTTGTTTCGCAGCTGTCGAACACGAGCAGGAATGGGCAACAAGACCGGCGTACGGTGCAGGCATCAGCGCCTTCACAATCTCAGCAGGCTGCTGTGCTGGCAGCAGCTCGTGCGAAGCCAGCCGCACCCACAAAGGATGTGCGACAAGCGGCGCGTAATGCTGAGAGACCCGTCGTAAATCTGAAGCCTAGGCAGTATAGTGAGGGACACCAAGAAACTGCTTCGGAGTTGACAGACCGACCAACTGATTCGACACCAATCGCGCCTACAACCTCTCTCGTGCACCTGTTCGAGGAACGGTCGAGAGCTGCTGCATCTCCGGCAGAGAGATCCGAGCCTGCTGTGATCAAGCCAAGCCAGGACCTACCGCTGAGGAGCCCCAAGCCTGTCCGATCGGGTGGTATTACCTCCATGATACAGTTGGAGCTGGAACAGCGGGACCAGAAGGAGAATTCAGAAACTATGCCAAGCCGAGACACTTCTCCAGCTAGCCAGCACAATGGGCAAGCACGCCCTTCGCCTGGTGATCGATTGAAGTCGCATACCGACACCAAGCGAAGACCGCAACCTTCGCCCTCGCCATCACGCCCCAGTGCAACACAGTCGATCCCAATCAGGCAGCTTCCGTCCCCGCGACCAATGAGTGCACAGTCAACAGGAATATCTGTCTCTTCAATGCGCTCGCATTTGTCCATACCTGCTCAGTTCAATGCTGCCAATCCTCGCAAGTCGACTCCACTGCGGACTGGAGACGAATTAGCAAATGCCCTTGTTGCCTCAAGTCTAGCATCATCTCGGGCCCCCAGTCCCACACGTTTAGAACCGCCTCCAGTGCCGACACGAAGAAGAAAAGGCCACGGTTCCAAGTTTTCCTTCTCTAGAACTCCGAGCCCAACGAAGAATGGCATGTTACAGACGCTTCGCAAACAAGACAGCTCATCCTCTACAGACTCTGAAGATGACAGTCACCCTTATAGAAAACACCATAAACGCCGACTAGTCCGCAAGCATCCGCACAAACACCACGAAGGCGACCGGAAACGCTGGCGCGAGATCGTCACTGAACGAGAACGGAAACGATATGAAGGTGTATGGGCCGCAAACCGAGGTCTTTATTGCTCTCTCACTCCAGAAGAGCAAAATCTTTTCCGAACGCAACCTTCAAATCCTCGGACATCGGAGGTCAAAACTGCAATCAATGATTCCGTATCCAACATTGTTGCGCGAGATATTTGGAAACGATCACGTTTGCCAGAAAATATTCTGGAGCTGGTCTGGAGTCTTGTCGATACTGATCAGGTCGGAAGGCTATGTAAAGAGGAGTTTGTGGTGGGCATGTGGTTGATTGATCAGAGATTAAAAGGGAGGAAACTCCCCAGTAAAGTATCAGATTCTGTTTGGGCGTCGGTGAGGAGTATTGGGCTCAAAGTGAGGAAATGAGAAGATTCAGCGCCATGTTGTATAGTAGAGGCGGCACAGTCTGATTCGACATTTCGCGCTGCAGAAGGAAGCATTAGACAATGATACTCAGGTATATATTGTACAGACATGCATTCAAGGAGCTGTGAGTTTCCTCAAATCATCAACCTCATCTTTAACAAATCTCTCTCGACAATTTCGTCTTTTCTCTTCTCCAACTCTTCTACGTCCCACGTCACGTCCAAGTACCGCCCATTCAACCACTCCTTTCTCTCTCCGCCCACCAACCAGACCAACCACGCCCCTGCGAGATCTACATTCTCGGTGGACCACTCTTTCGCACTCTCTGGAAAGCCTTCGGGGACGACTTCAGGCCAGACAGCACCAGGATGGATCGCAGCAGAGAAGACTCCTTGGTCGGAGTAGGCCTCTGCTACTCGTTGGGAGAGACGGTTTGTGGCGAGGGCGGTAAGGGAGAAGCCTGCGGTAATTTGTGTTAGCAACGCAACCAGATCAAGAGGAGAAAATCAATACTGACCGAGCGGCCCCGAAACATGCGATCCGATGCTAGAGACGTTGATTATACTCTTCGCTGGACGAGAATTCTTGAGTATAAGAGGCAAGAGATGTTTCGTCATGTAGAATCTTCCCAAGAGATTCACTTGATTTGGCCCCTCAATCTGAGAAGTGTCGATTTCACCGAGTTTGGCGAACATGCTGGCATTGGTGCCTATTGTACGATCGTTAGTTCTGATTGATCGAACAATTCTAGCCCGTCTGCTCAACCAGACTCGTGCATAACCGCGGATGCCTCTGAATGCAACTACCTCTGAAGGCAACCACACGTCGCTAAGCCGATCAGCAAAGCTTCCCATAGGTCGAGAGCCAATCTGGTTAGGCGCTTGTGCTCAGAGGTCGTTGCATTCAGAGGTATCCACGATCGGATTCTACAAAGAAAAATACCAACTTACCAATGATACCCGCATTATTCACCAACAAGTCCAAAGACCCGCCCTCGAACTCCTTCTCTACAGCCTCGCGAATTCTGATCGCAGACTGTTCTTCGCCGTTATCAGCCTCGACGCAGACAACTTTCAACTCGTCGTTACCGTTGCCTTTCGACAACTCCGAACAGGCCTGTTTCGTTGCTTCGAGATCTTTCGCTTTACGAGCAGTCAACAAAAGACCAGTAGCTCCCGCTGAAGCAAAAGCTTTGGCGATGCCGGCTCCGATTCCTCGACTGGCGCCTGTGATGACAGCGACGAAGGGCTTTGGAAGCTTGTGACCAGCGGGAAGGGCGAGGTTGGAGGGAATATGCCCCGCGTGGTGGGGGCCTCGGGGTACGAAAGTGCTGCCAGACCAGGGAGGGAAGGAAAGGATGTAGTCAGCCATGATATCAAAGTGTTGTCGGGTGTGAAGTGGTTTTGTATCGTTTTGTCCCAGTGTTGAGCTCACAGTCAGTCGGTGGTAGCTGAGGAAGATGTAGAGCTCAAGAATCTGTGATCGATCAGTGCTATTATATACCTGGATCCTGTCTGAGCATCTGAGCAAGAAAGAGGAGTAGTGTAACATTACTTCAGCTATCTGCATACTGCATTCAGCATTAGTTGCCATGATCGGCATAGACTACTTCGCAATTCGTAACTTCAGTTTGAGTTCTTCAGCTCTCGAAGGATTCACGGACTGCGACGCTAGACTCCTTCCGGTATGCAGATTGCTGCATGTACCTTAAGTCCAGCAGTATGCCCGTAGCTCCGTATCTCGTAATAATCATCATGCTCGTCCTGTCAAAGTCGGGCGGAAATAGGTATTCGCGCTCTAGGTAGTGGCTTTCTCCGTTCATTTGATCACATCTCGTCGTCACCTTGCGGGTTCTCCCAATCGAGGTTCCATTCCGGCCTACCATACCGCCACTCGTGGAATTTAATGTTTCCTGGCATCTCCGTGCCATCGCTCAGTCGTAGGCGCGGAAAGTGGTCGTCTGCCCAGATGTAGTGGTAGCCCTCTCGAGGAGATGCTCCGTAATCGGATCTCTGTGGCAACTGGTGACGGGCTGCAAAGCTTTGTGTGGCCGTTGGTGCATGCCGGAGATGGGGTGCGTTGGGGTCGTACGTATTGGAAGACACGTTGTACGGCGCAAGACCTAGGAAATAACGGCCCCAGTCCGCTGCTACTATAAGACTCTGGTCAGCTTGAGCTAGGAAATATCTCCGCGCTAATGTGTATGCAACGAGGCCGCACATAATAGCGCTGAAGCTGCAATCAAAGGGAGACGGGAGAGAACGAGATACTGGACTTACCATCTGTCCACGTTGAAGAAGACTCACCGTTATCATCCTGCCCAGTGCTGGCCTGCGCTCCATTCGCAGTCTCGCTGGGATCTGCCTCGTTCATCTCTTCGGCGGCAGTCAGATGATCAGGAACTTCAACCGCTTTTTGCAGTTTCTCGACCATGGACTCGTTGACTAGCACGAGAGCACCGCTGTGCCATCCTGCCGCGGTGACATTGAGCACGAAGTAGGCTCCCAGGCCATCGTCATCCTCGTCTCTGATGCCAAATTTGGTCTCCCAATCACGCGCTTCCTGCTCAATCCACTCGCTGACTTCTCCTTGGGCGGCGACATGTGGAGAGCCAATGGCCATTCGGACACGTTCTGCGGCTTCCTGCTGATCGACGCCTCCGCTGGTCAAGAACTGCGCCCACTTACGCTTCTCCTCTTCGAACCAAATCCTACGGCCTTCGGTATAAGCGTGCGGCACGAGTCTGCCATCGCCTCCTAGAGCTTGGTTGCGAATACCACGGAGTCGACTTTCTGGCACTCCGTATCCACCTATGCCGAGAGCACCGCACAACTGGGGCTCCGAACCATAGGAAGTGATGTAGCCAGGAGCGTGCAGTGCATGGAAATGGTAATCACCAAATGCTAGAGAGATGACTTGCTGATTTTGAAGCGCGGGAATGCGCTTGAATTCGTGCCGTACGCCGGGCGCGCTTTGAAGTAAGGGCATGACATTGTCCTGCGTAGAGGTGAGGACAGCTCCGGATTTGGTGAAAACGGCGAAATTGCGAAACGACCCTTGAACATCGCTGACCACATCGTCTGCTCCATCTTTCAGTTTGGGCAAAGGTAGCTCGATTGGGTTGGACACAGTTTGCGATTGCGGGCTCCATCGGATCAGAGCAGCGTATGCTTTCCCGGCTGTAGTGTTGAACACAATGGTATCCTCGAGGACGATGAAGTTCAGGACATCTCCAATGCTATTCTCTTCGTCTTCAACATGTGTGGACGCCGTGTTTGGTACAGCGCATGTTTCGAGAACGAGAACAGCATCTGCGACAGCATCTTGATCGGGCTCGAGCTCCAAGGGCTCCCACAAGACGATGCCCGTGCCGGTGACCAAGGCAGCGCTTTTGTTCCAGCCTGCCACGACTTTTCTTACAGCACCTTTCTCTGTCTTTTTTACGTACTCCTTCGTTTCATGGTGTACGAATTTGACGTGTAAGCCAGGGTGAGCAGCGTTCTGCCAACTCCAAATTTTGCCTGAATCGCTCAGTGCCAGAACATGAGCTCTCCCGGAAGAAAAACCCTTGACAGCAGTGGTAGGCTCATATCGGTCATCTTGCGGCTGCGGATAACCTGGGGGAAAACCCAATGGTGTAGGTGTGTCGCGTGCCATCTGTTGATGAGGCGGTCTCTGGCTGAAAGCGAGTCCATCCAGCACTCCAACAGTATAAAGTGCACCCTTTGCAGTCAACAACGTCGTCGACCACCCGCCACACTGCATGTCCGCAATAACTCCCAGATTCTCCAGGCCTTGCATCTCGCCCGGATAACCAGCCTTACGGGCCTGCCTCCTACCATGTCGTATCAACGCATGTCCAGCTGTCCCACGAAACCCAGTTGGCGGCTGCGCAACGGCATGGCCAAGACATCCTTTCTCGTTGTTCCCCCAAGTGTAAGCCTTGCTCTGGGTACGCAATCGCTTGTACAGTTTGTGCCAGCGCTGGCCATCGTTCTCGACAACGGGTTGGTTTGGTACACGGAAGTCGCATCGGACCAGGGCGGACCAGTAGGTGCTGTCATGAGTGAAGTCGGGTGTGTGAAGTGCGGTGCATGTCGAGGTCAGACTGAGGAAGCTTGGTGCATCGAGGTAAGGGAAGATGAGCACGAGCAGGTCAACGGGCAGGTCGAGGAGCGTTGTCCTAGGCGCTGTCTTGTCGGACATGGTTCATGCTTGTCCGAGTGGGTATGTGTGTTTGCTGAGAGTGATGGAGATGCAGTCGAGTGCCGGAGCAGTGCAAGCAAGAGGCAGCCTTGCAAGTTAACAGCTGAAAGCTGAAGCTGAAGGCCACGAGGGAAGTGGCGCATTCAATGTTGTTTGCGTTCAACAACATGCCCGATGACGCACGCGCATTCACTTCCAACTTTTGTCATATGCAACTTACACAGCTGTCTACTAGCTCATGGCGCTGCGCGCGAAGCAGTAGGGTCTATTGCATGGCTGACGATAGGCAAAAGTCACAAGAGATTGAACACAGCTCATGAAAAAGATAATTTCATTGCCTCATTAACACTCAGTTGTACAGTATTAAATTATTACCTGCCGCTTCGGCTTTCAACTCCGAGCACGCCTGTGCCTTTGCCTTGTAGTGATTCAGATACTCGGTCTGCGAAACCTTTCAGACTCGATCCGGTGGATCGTTTGCGCGGGCTTTGTCGCAACTTCTGCTGCGCTTTAACTTCTTCAACGCTCTCTTCTGCCAGTACACTGATTCCTCCGCCAGCCGGATCGTCCAAAACCTGCTGTCGAGATCCGATAGCTTGATACGTGGCCTTACCCGCAGGAATCCGCGGCTCTGCAGCTACTTGGGCCGCGCGGGCTGTCGATGATGCTGTTGATGCATCATTGGCGTAAGGAGCCGCCGACTCACTCTTGCTCGCAGCCTTGTCAGCGTCGACTTTCTTTTGAGCAGCAATCTTCGCACGTTCGTATCGCGCGCTCACATCTCCACCGGTCCACTTTGTGCCGAGCAAGGTGTCCCAGAAGGTGAAGAAGGGCTGGGAGAAGTTCGTCTTGATACCCCAGCTCTGGTGGTGGACATCATGATAGCCAGCGTTGTTGCTGGTGATGTGCTGCAAGGGGTCCCATGGGAACGAATATCCGCAGTGGTCGTCCACGGTCTTGATGGTCGACATAGTAAAGAACCACATGCTTTGCCTGACAGTCATGCCCGAGAGGAGGTATGCAATACCGGTGCCCACCGTATCCAACAAGAACCCCTCAAATGGGTGGTTATATAGCGCACCGTAGGCGTATGGCACGTAGAGACGATGATGCCTGCTGTGGAAAGTGACGTATAGCCATTTGTTCAAGTGCATCGCTCGGTGGAGGAAGTATTGCCAGGTATCCACGACCATGATAGCGAATAGGAACTGCAGTGCTGGAATCCCATAGTGGTAGATGCCCTTGGCCGCAACGAGCTCCCATTCTGCGAAGGATGGCGTGGCAATTGGTTCGCCCATGACCTCAACAGTCTTCACAAGGCCAGGGTATACGCCTCCAGCGAGCACACCTGCCAGCGCACTATGTGAAGCTCCAATGTTGCTCGCGATTGATTGAGCGTCCAATCCAATTGTGGCCAGCACGGAGGGGATGGCGCGTTGTGCCAAACGCAGATGTTGCGCCCACCATGCAATATCGTACTCTTCCTTTCCAAAGGTGGGCTCCGGATCGAATATCGTCAAACATAGCCCCACTACCGTCTGTATGACTTGCTGTATGATGACGTCCCTGAACACATCCCATCTGCTGACATGATTCCGTTTCAACACCTCAGCTGGAGTGTGTAGCCGATATTGTGGGAAGAGGTCGAGCTCATCGATGCAGTGGAAGAACAATGAGACGCCCCAGTATGCCACTATGGGCAGTACGAGAGTGAGGTAGGCATCGGGCAGCCCTGAGATGAGTGGTTGCTGCGGCTTCAATTCGTAGGCGGGTAGCGGCGGGAGGTCGTAGAATGTCGCGTTCGCCATGCTGGCGGAAACAAAAGTCGCTGCGGCGATATGGCGCCGGTGGGCGCTTCAGTATCGTTCGACGCGCAGTTCAGCCGCAATGATGTGCGTCTGTGCTACGCGATGCGATCAGGAGGCGTCTCTGCTCGCAAGTCGATTGCGCAATGTCGCGAGATGCGGAGCAGGCAATGGGCGCGTATTACTGTTGGTGAGGACTGTCGGATTCGTAGAAAGCGGGATCAAAAGGAGTGTATGGGGGTCAGGACAAGATCGTATGGATGCTGAAGCAAGAAAGATGAGCGCGAGACAGGTCAGACCAGAATGAACAAGGACGCCACTGCCTCGTGCTCCCGAATAAAGGCTCCTTCCGGCTGCACTAGCAGGGATTCGCCACGGAAACCGTGCCGATCGCTTCTTGCCTGTAATCGTCATAACGCATCTCGAAACACGATCTCAAACTGCACAACAGGACGAACAGGATTGACCACAGGTGCGAAACATCGATCGGTCATCTATCACAACAAGCTTCGACTTGAGAACAATCACCATGGCTACAGCGTGTGCGACCTGTGCATCGCGCTTCGACAGCCCCCTGGATCCGGTGTCGGAGAAGCCACTCTTGCCAGGACGAGAGCTAGACTGCTGCGGCAGGGCGATATGTTCACGATGTCTGAACCAAAACAAACGCTACGAAACGTACTGTCCCTACTGCCAGATCACAACGGAGCCTTCACTGTTGCCGCAAGGGCTCAAAGACCCTCCTGCGTATTCAGATGATCGATTGCCACCTCGGCGAACAGCCCCGGATGATGAGCCTCCAGCATATTCAGAGCATCAACCTGTGCAGCTTCCATCGGAGAAACAGAACCATGAATTTGCTGAAGATGTACTGCATTTCTTGACGCCGAATGATACGATGTCCTCGTTGTCACTTGCGTATGGCGTGCCGATTGATGCCTTGCGGAAGACGAACAACGTGTTCGCAGATCATCTCATACAAGGCCGGAAAACAGTCTTGATCCCCGGCGAATACTACAAAGGTGGAGTGTCATTATCACCGCAGCCTGTCGAGAGCGAGGAAGAGGAATTGAAGAAGAACAAGATCCGAAGGTGGCAAGTTGCGTGCAAAGTTGCAGAGTGAGTTTACTGCCGTCAAACTTATACTACACGGCTGATGCTAACCAGTATATCCTCTTCTCTTAGGTACGATGTCGCGCAGTTATATCTGAGGAACGCCGAATGGGATCTGCAAGCAGCAATTGATGCCTATCGGGACGATGAGCAGTGGGAGAAAGATCATCCACTAGAAGCCAAGCAGCAGAAGAAGGGCAAGTCTGCTAGCAATGTTGGTATGAGGAGATTTCTTGGGTCGAATGCTAGATGAGATAGCTCTGTACAACACCCGCTCACGAGCATGTTTTCTGTGGCAAATTACCGCTGACGGCTTGAATGTCGCGATTATCGGATAGTCATCGTAGGGCGGACCACCAGGTGTGGGAAGTCCGCACGGAGGCTCCGCTTGAGCTGGGTAGCTCATCAATATCCTGGCGCTTCCGATAGGAGCAGTATCGTGCCATTCTACTGTCGTGCACGCGGATTCCTCGGACTGCAATGCTGACAGCCCTGCCAAGATCTCCGCTTAGTAAAGCACAGCTAGGGCTGATCGGCTGTTCCCGAAAGCAACAAGAACCCGTATACGAATCCACACTTCAGTTCAGACCACAATCTTACAGGGCTGTCAAAATGTTGTCAAGACGCATGGTATGTCTCAAGAACGCGAGCTATGTGATGTGGCGATGGCTGATTCTGTAAGCTCTCCCGTGAAGAGGAGGCCGAAATTGGCGAAGAGAAGGAAGTGAGAAAGGAAGATCAAGACAAGATCAACCGATTCAGCAGACTTCACTCTCGCGAAAAGGGCCTCGAAGAAGAGTTGAAGGTGAAGCAGGTGCGTGCAAAAAGCGTTTCAACTCGTGAACAGCTAATTGACAATTTGACAGAAGGACAAAGAAGATTTGGAAGAAATATCTGGTGAGCTTGAGCTTGCAGATGAAGATGAGAAAGTTCCGTGCGTGCAGCATCAGAGGTCATTCTAAACCAGCCAAAATTGCTGATGTCAAACAGGTACAAAATAGGTGATTCGTTCTTCAACCTTCCAGTCTCCGAAGTGCAGGAATTGCTATCAACGGCCGTGGAGCGCATTGACGGCGAAGTGGGCGCGGTCGAGGAGAAAATCAGCGAGTACCGCGAAGAGATGCAAACGTTGAAGACCGAACTTTATGGCCGTTTTGGCAAGAGTATTAACCTCGAAGTTTGAAGACACCGTTGGAAAGTCGCTCAAGCGTGGGAACCGCCAAACATGTTCTTCGCCGGTGTTCGCACCCATACTCATCAACCTGGACGAGGTCGAGATCGTGGCTATGCTCGAGCGCTCAATGTCGCACAATACGCTCGACTTCACCTGTCTTTTCGAGGTCACCAATCTTTCTCGGTGGCACGTTGTCTCCCAAGCGGCGAGCATCCCACGTTGATGCGGGCACACGGCAGGATAGCCGAGGGACCCAAGACTCTGATCTAGTGCCGGGTAGCCGTCTACCTCACATAGCATCACACACGCACGAGAGGTGCAGCAAGACCTCGACAGCAGCAGCAAGGTGCGGCTCGCTGACCATTCAGCGCAGCGAAAGTAGCATGCAGCGCCGAAGAGCTTGTTGACCAAACACGAATCCCTAGTTTCAACATCTTCTTCTCCTTCTCATGCTGATCGTTTGATGTTTTGGAGTCCTTTATCGCACTGCATATCGAATGCACCTCATGCTCCGCCGACTCTGTGACGTACTCTCGCCACTTGGAGCAGTGCATCCTCGCATGATAGAACAGTCAAGATGAGTGCCGAGAAGGCCCATCATGGCGAGCATGCGAAACCAGAGACTCGCCACGGGATGGAAAACCGCACAGGAATCATAACAGGAGACAACACAGACGCCGGCGCCCAGAATTTTCCAGCAAAAGCAACATCAACCAACAACCGGGAATCCGAATCGCATACAGAATCATCTAAAGAAGAGCTCCTATCTCGTAAAACCTCTCACAACAGTCTTCCAACATCACGGCCGACCTCCGCAGAACAACGAAGAGGAAATGGACAGCACCACGCCAATTACAACCTCTATGATGACCCTTACAGTGGCAAACAAATCATCGCTTTCTCCAAAGACGACCCCGACAGTCCCTACAATTGGTCCCGCGGCAAGAAAACTCACGTTCTACTAACCTGCATGGCCCTCGTCCTCAACTCCACAATTGGAAGCGCTTTACCTTCCGGCGCATCACAACAAATTGGCGAATATTTCAATATTACAAGTCAGTCGTTGCTCGTTCTACCTGTTTCGATATATTTGATTGGATATGTTTTGGGGCCTTTGGTAAGCATATGTACTATCAATCCTCTGTAAGGTTGGGAGTGACCTTGAACGACTGACATATTGT
The DNA here is from genome assembly GCF_019650295.1 of Cercospora kikuchii. NCBI lineage: Eukaryota > Fungi > Ascomycota > Dothideomycetes > Mycosphaerellales > Mycosphaerellaceae > Cercospora > Cercospora kikuchii. The sequence goes on from NW_025408587.1 coordinate 954,462, forward strand.
GAATACAGTGCTTCGCCCCATTATCTGAATCCTACGGAAGAAGATGGATCGTGATCGCGACGTTTGTGGTTTTTACCATGTTTCACTTGGGTTGTGCATTGGCTCCGAGTTTTGAAAGTCTGATCGTGATGCGATTGCTCGTTGGCATTGGAGCTTCGACGCCTGTGAGTGTTATTGGAGGGATCTATGCAGGTGAGTATAGGTTAGTATAGGTTGCATCGCTGCTTTGTTCCAAATACAGCAGGACGGTCTGACCTTTCAAGATCCCGGAGATTAGCGACTGACAAGTTCTGATACTAGACATCTACAGCACGCCCAAAGCACGCGGCCGAGCAGTAACGAGTTTCATGGCAGCGACGACTTGGGGTCCACTTGCAGGACCCATCATATCCGGGTTTGTAGCTCCTGTCTCATGGCGATGGGCATTTTGGAGCGGATTCATCATCGCTGGAGCAACGTGGCCGGCTGTCATCTTTCTTCCGGAGACATATGGACCTGTTCTGTTGAAGCGAAAAGCGGAGATAGCGAGGAGAGAGACTGGTAATGAGAAGATCGTTGCACCCATTGAATTGGAAGATCAGAGCTGGGCAGAGTTTGTAACGGTTGTTCTGACAAGGCCAGTAAGGATGTTTCTGTTTGAGTGGATCGTGCTGTTCTCGTGTCTGTACCTCTCGGTGGCCTATGCGATCTTCTACAGTAAGTCGATGCCCTTCTCTAGATCCACAGAATTTGCAAGCTAATCGCAACACCCAGTGTTCTTCCAAGCCTACCCAATTATCTTTGGCGGAATTTACGGTTTCAACGCCGGAGAGACAGGTCTCACCTTCATCCCTATCGGAATAGGTGCAATGCTGGCCGGTTTCGTCTACATCTGGTGGGAGCATTACCTGGAACGAGCAAGAGCAAAGTCCCCTCCACCAGCATGGAGTCAACAAGAGGAGTATGTTCGATTACCGATTGCATTGCTCGGCGCGCCGTTATTTGCGATCAGCCTTTTTTGGTTAGGATGGACTGCTCGACCGGGGATACACTGGATTGTCCCAACGTTGTCTGCGCTTCCTTTCGGCGTGGGGTTTCTCCTCATATTTATGGCAATTGTGAACTACGTCGTGGACGCCTATCAGCCAGGTCGCCAGGCAGGATTCGCAGCAAGCGCTATGGGCGCTTTGTCGTGCTCTCGTGCGATCTTTGGAGTCGTGTTGCCGTTTGCAGCACGGCCCATGTACGAGACTTTGGGCGTTGCGTGGGCCTGCAGTTTGCTGGGATTTCTCAGTATGGTCATGGGGGCTGTGCCGTTCGTGTTCTTGAAATATGGCGCGAAGATACGTGAGAACAGTAAATTGTGTCAGGAGTTGAAGAGCAAAACTGCGGAGTACGAAGACAAGGAACGGCGATTGGAAGAACGGCAGTCGCAGTTGAGTTCGCACGTGCATGGAGGTCCTGAGAAGCAGGTTTGATGGGTTGGCGGACCACGTGGGAGTTGCAAGTGTGGCGCTTAGTGGGACAATCGGGAGTGCATATCATGGAAATGGCGTTGAGCATATCGCATAGCATGACGACAGCCATAGAACAGACAGCCTGTTGTGTCAGCAGTACAGTGACAGCGAACAGATGTATACCACATAGGTAAAAGCATGGCAATACGGCCAGCTGTGGACGAAATCGAGTAGTCGGCATTAGGGTCGTGTGGCACCAGGAGAGGCGGCAGACAGGAGACGACATTCTTAGTACAACTCTTGGTCGATTGCTGCCACTTCTGCGTTCCAGGAGCGGCATGTCTGACAATTCCCCGGAACAGCGGCAGATACTGAGTCGGGCGGATGCGGTGCCCGAGAAGAGCGAAGGCAGACGCCGTTTGATATGTCGCCACTGTGATGTGGATGTAGAAAAGTAGACCCATCATCTCGCAACAAGCAGGACCTTGCGGTGGTGTGCCTTGCAGAGCGAGATGCAGCACGCAAGCACCAGTCGATAGGCCGATGTGAAGCTCGGGTCGGGCCTCAGCTTATGCAACTTGGTCCCGGCTTATCGGATCACGACTTGCAAGGAGCTTAAAAGTGATCGACGACGAGACACGTACTGGTACGACAGCAGCGATGAACGGGCGAGGGCGATGAAGATGTGCAGCGGTATATCGACGAAGAGGTTGCCCAGGTGGATTTCGCAATGTGCGCGGGAGGATTCATTGGTGTGAAGGGCAGAGGGAGCAAAGCAGGGCAATGGCGGAGCAGACACCGCACTTGCGAGCCCTACAGATGCAAATGCAGGATGCGGCGGGTGATTGGACGGCGGGGCTGACTCGTGTCGCGATAGCGTCGATCCAGCTCGGACTCCAGCGACAGACTTTCAGCAGCGCACCGCCGTGGGAGCAAGCTGAGCCAGACGGCACTCAGCTCTCGCTTGCGCTGCTGGCTGGCTGTGGCGGCGTGGTGCTGCGAGCCGAGCACAAAGTCTCCGAGGGGTGAGAGAGGACGAGTGGATGCAGGAGAGGTGCCAGAGACGGGCGAGGTGGCACAGCCGTCATTGGGCCAGGCATTCCCGTGCGTTGGTGGACTTGCATGCACCTCGATGGCAGATGCCATCTCCACGCCAACGTGCGAGGAATGCCCTGAGGGTGAACAGTGGGCTGCAACATTTCCCACACCTGGCTCTCGGCAACCGCAACCGTGCATGGTGCCAATGATGCTCCACCTGCACACCACCGTTGGCGAGCCGTTCCCTGCAATAAGGTGACTTTCCCAAGACGGTAGCCTGGACTGTGCTCCCATTCACTGTCTCGTCAGTCTCGTCTCTGCCATCGTCGTCGTTGCTGTGGCCGCTGGGAGAGCCGTGGTGCAGAGTCTGAGCAGAAAGGGCCGTGTGCTATACCACCCACGCCATATACCCACTTCGTCGACGACTAGCCAACGCTGTCTCGAACCCACTCGTCGGCCCGCCGAGCTCACCGGTCACCCACCCTTCGACGAAGTCTGTGAAGGAGAGCAGGATGTCCTACTGAGGACTGGGAAGAAGAGGCAAGAACCCACCCAGAGGCAGCAGGGCATACTTCCACGCCGAAACAAAGCAAGAGGCAGCAGTGGGACGATGGAGTTCGAACAGGCATACACGGGGTACGTATGGTTGCCATGCAGAACCACCACACAAACATCCCCACTGGGAATTGGTATATTGATGCTGCACACAGTGCCGTCGACTGGAACTTCCCCAGTCCGGGAGCCACGCCCACCAGCGCTGCATACACGCCCAATGTCTTCCACACGCCCAAGACGGCCTCGTTCCCCTCGCATTTCCACGATGCCTTTGCAACGCCGCAGATGGCCAGCTACACACCCTGCCAAGCCGACTTCCCAGACATGCACGCAGCACAGCGCCCGCACACTGCTGCACCGAACGTGCAAGACACCCGCAGCCATGACGCCCACATGCACATGAACGCCCATCAACACGACCAAGCCATGCCTCCACCGGGTGCTGCCATGTATCAGAACTTCATCATGAGCCCCATGTACGACAATACCTCACGGCCGCAAACCGCCGCACCTGTGAACCAGTCTTTGACGTATGATGCCGTCCAAATGCAAACACCGCCGCCAACTCGAGGGTCTTCAGTGAAGAAGCCTCAAATGCAGGAGGTCGCCTTTGGTACGCCGTCGACCATAGCATCAAGGAGATTTGCCAGTCCGAACGTCGCTTTCCTGCAAAGACCAATGCAGAATCCGCAGCTGCACATGTCGCCAAACATGTACCAGTTTGGGAACTTTGGTCCTGCTACCGCTCCAGCTATGCCACAAGCCCAGCTGCTATGGGATCAACATGGTACTCCTGTCGCCATGCAACAGCAACAACCCATGTTGGACGATCCTTTCGCACCAAACTCATCATCCTCAATGCAATGGTCCCAGACCCAGCCGCAGCAGAATCTTGCATCACCCACGGCTTTCAACACTCCTGCCATGAACAGTTTCTCGCTCCAACCTGCTACTCAGCGACCTGCGTCAGCTGTTCAGCTCAATTACACTTCAGATCCTGTTGCAACGACCACGAGTGTTGACCCGTCATTAGTATACAGCTCGTCCATTCGGCCACCTCAGGACTTCTCACAGGAGGCACCGAAAACTCAGCAGAGACTGCAGCCAAGTGCTCTAGAGTCGAATCCGAAACCAAAAGGAGGACGGAAAGCGGAATCGAAGAAGCCGGAGCACAAGCGTACCGATACTACAACGACAGTTGGTTCCAGCTTGACTGGTAGCTCATCTTCCCTCACAACGTCGCGGCCTGTACTTTCAAGAAGCAATACAACGGGCACTACCAGGCCGCAGTCTGTGCAGTCTTTCTCGAGTGCTGAAACGCTGAGTCGACGAAACAGTGTCCTACAAGAGCCACGAACAGCGTCACCGCTGAAGCGTGTTGGAAGAACCAATCTGGGTTCCATATCGGAAAACAGAAAGGCGAGACCACCGAGCGTCATCTTGACTGTTGACGAGTTCGGCCGTGCGCGAGCTGTGAGGACTGATGTGCCCCGTGAGAACAGCCCAACAAAGGCTATGCGGGAGAGGTATCCGGGGCTCTACGATAGCGACTCGAGTGAAGATGAGGAGTCAGAGGGCGAAAAGGATATACCGAGCCGAAGTACTTCGTTCACTTTCACAAAAGGAGAGGACCGAAACCCGAAGATAGCGAAACTCGATCCGCCTATCGAAGGCCTCGATGGTCTCAGCATACCTCGGACATCATCAGCTGCTTCGATGAAGGTCGCGCCGTCTCGAGCATCTATCGCTGCTGCAGCGCAGCTCCGACGTGGAAACAGCCTACGCAAACGCAATCCCAGCCGGACCAGCTCCCGACGAGCGAACAACTCCGTTGCAATCTCAATTGACACAGCACCCATGGATGTCTCATCAGACCGAAGACAATCGTTTATCGGTTCAGAAGACTTCGACCGGGGCCTCACGTTGACATCTCGCACCTCTTTTGAGCTCGACGCACACAACAGAAGATGGTCCATGATGTCCTCATCAGAGCATCAGCCTAGCATATCACCTACACATCCTGCACACTTCTCGCAACCCCAGTCTTCTCCGGCAAAGCGAGTCCGTTGTCTTTGCGGAGACAATCGAGAAAAAGGACTGATGGTCCAGTGCACAAGCTGTACTCAATACCAACATGCAAATTGCGTCGGTGGCTCGCAAGGTGCCGCTTCTCGCACGTGCTTTCTCTGTACCAAGCCTACTTCACGGCTTCAGGTGAGCAACCGCAGAAGATGAGCTGCGTTTCTGATGCATCCGCATTTGTCACTTTATTCAATACACATCTAGCGTTCGAGCACGTAATGGGCCATGCCTTCAGACTATACGCCCGATATTTTGGAAGGGTACTTGGAATTTGGAAGCAAGCCACAGGTTGGCATTGTTTCGGCGTTGAAAGAAAGAATTACATTGTACGACCACACTGCGAGACCAGTTCCAGACTGGTGAGACAAAGCGGCTTTTTGTTCGCATAATGCATTGTACTCAGATACACATCGAAACTATATTCAGCAAGTTCGATTTCGGTTGATGCTCAATTCACTTGCGATACTACTGTCTCAGCACTTCACGCGCTTCGCAAGTCTCACTTTGCAGGAACGAACAAGATAAAACTACTTCAACAGCTCTACATCTGTTACGAATATTGACTAAATCACCAGAAAAAGCCTCTGCCCTACAACACCAACACCATGCACAACGATCGAAGCTCCTCCCACCGCCGTGGCCCTCACGGCCGCCACCACGACCAGAATTTTCCACCCCAACGCTACTGCGACCTCTCTCACCACGATATGCTCCTCCTCGCACCCCTCTTCCGCCCCATGCCTCTTCCCCTCGATTCTTCCTACGCAGCTCATGCTTCTGCCCTCCAAGCTCGAATCCTCGGACTCCCAGCTCATCTCCTCCGATCTAAACCCGAAACTCCATCTTCTTCTTTCGCAAGCAGATTCTCCTCCTCTTCCTCTAACGACCATAGCACTTTCTGTGAACTGCATAAAAATTTATCTCCCAGACCGATTGAGAGTTTGGTCAGATGTTTGAAATGTGCAGTTCACTTGGATGAATTGAAGAAATATGATTTTGAGAATCTGCAAATGCAGATTTTGGGGGATATGGTTGTTACTTGGGGGAGTAATGGTAGGATTGAAGGGTTTGGTGGGGGAATGTCGCTGGATGTCAAGTATGGGCCTGTTTCGGCCGAGTTTGTTGAAGATGATGATGATGAGCAGGAGGTGGGTGGGTTGAGGAGGATGTTGAGTTTGAAGGGGAGGAAGAATGGGAAGAAGGAGAGGAAGGTTTGTTGCGCGGCTTGTAGGCTTTCGAATGTTGCGGGGGATTTGTATGGGTTGCAGATTCTTGGTGCGTTTGTTGCGGGTGATGTGGGGAGGAGGAATTGGAAGGCTTCGAAGAGGTTGAGGTGGATGGAGATATGGTATGCGAGTTGGAAGGGGGAGAATGCAGAGATGAGAGAGGTTGTGAAGCCGATGTGGGAGATGGCTGTTGAGTTTGCAAGGTATCGATATGATGCTTCGGGGCGCGATAGTGACTCTCATCGAGGCGAGGATGGGAGGGACTGGATTGAGGAATTCCAGGGGGAGGTTGTTCAGAACAAGAGAAGAGGTCGTCAGGAGGGCAGGGCGGAGATGGGCTTTCAGCACCAAGTTCCTTCGCCGGATCATTTTGTCGATCGTCCTCTTCCGGACCCTTTCGTTGACGGACCTCTCGAGAACGAACGCGAGAATGGCGCTGAGACTTGGCGTATTCCTTCGCCGCCGATTTCTCCTCTGCACCCTCCTGCGCACCCAAGACGACGAGCGCCAGATGCGATGAGCACTGCTTCTTCCTTCTACTCACAACACTCGGCGATGAACGACTGGGACGACTTCAGGCAATCTCAAGAGCCCTTGAGACCCATGGCGACCCCGGGCAGGCCTCACGAGCATTACCCAACGCCGTCCTCGGTCTACTCTGGTGGACCCCAGTCTTCCGGCCATGTGATGAGCAGGGGTAGAAGAGACCCGGCAAGTACGATCAGCCAGATCATTGACTTGTACGATCGCTAATATGTGCAGCAGTATTGGTACTATGAGCTGATGCAGCCGCTCGTCGCACCAGAATGGGTTTGATGTCACCGAAAAGTCGTTGTCGGATTTCCCGTCCATCGCGAAAGTAGAAATCTGGCCAGTCCGTTCCGGGAAAGGTAACGATATTGCCATCCAACAACCTCATTCGACAGCCTCAAGCAAAGTCTTCCTCAAAATCTCTCCAAACTCCTCCCAATCGATCTCTTTCTCTCCAGTCTCCGCGGCATTCTCGTAAGCTTTCGCCATATCCTCTTTCCTTACTCTCACAACCCATCCTGTACTAGTCACCATTGTAGTAGCAGTCCCGTCTTTACTCTTCCCGGTGATACCCGCCGCATTCAAAATCTTCTCCAAAGAGACTTCATCAAAATCTCCTCCAACCTGTCTCCCCACATCGAACAAATTACACATCTTCCTTTCGTCCAAAGCTTCTTTTACGAACTCAATAGCTCGCTCTCTCAGCGCAATCTGCTCCTCTCGTTCTCGGCGTTCCTGCTCCCTTCGCTTCTCCCTTTCTTTCGCTTTCTTCTCTTCTAGCTTCGCTTCTGTGGCTTTCCGTCTCACGACTTCTGCAGCTTGAGCGGCTTCTCGTTCAGCGGCGCCTTCTGCGTCTTTGGCGCGTTGGGCATCGCCTTGGGAACGTTGGAATTCGTGGTAGGCTCGTCTTTGGTCCTTTTTAGCAAGAGATTTGGCTTTTTTGGCGCCGATGTTGCGTTGGGCTGCAGGCATGCGCGCTGCGGGATTTGCTGGGCCGGGTTCGTTTCGGTCTTCTTCTGCTGCCACCCCCGCATCTGGTTGGATGGGAGGAGGAACGTGGCCATTCTCCCGCTCCGCCTGGTGAGTTTCGTGGACTCCATCGTTGCCATTGGGCTCATTCGCGTCATTTTGTTGATGATTGGGTGCTTGATCAATCTGCTCATCATGAACATGGTCATCGGGCCTGCGGTTTCGTCTTTGAAGGTTTTCTTGGATTTGTGGAGCGAAGTATAGGAGGACTGCTAGGACACCAAGGTGGATCACATCTTGATAGACTGGAGTGCCAGGTGTGGCGAATGGCAGTAGCCTATTGAGGAGTCGGAGGACGGAGGACATGGCTTATAGCCTGTGCGAACCGCACAGGCTTGCATGCGAAATCGGTGACCCCGTCGAGTCGTTCTGTGGCAAAGTCAATGTCGGACAAGCGAGATCATTAGGCGAGATAGTCCCAGATGCGTCAGTAATTCGGTTCCATGGGGCATTGGGCACGACACGAAACTTGCTTTGATGTTAGTATGTTCTCTTTGTGGCAAAGTGTTAGAGCAGAGAGTGAGGTCTGGCAAAAAGCCTCAGGCAGAAACTGCGTCCGGCCCGTTTTGCTTGGCGCCTCCTCTTCTTTGAAAGTCCAACTTCGAGATGGTGTGCAACTTGACAAAACTCACGTAAAAGGGACGGAATGGCGTGCACGAAGCCAGGGCAGCATGTCAGCTGTGCTCAGATGAGACCTGTGCGAACAACATGCCGAGGCACTCGACGCTTCTCGTATCTACCAACCCGCCCGGTGTGAGACTCAGTGGCGGACTCTCCGGGCGTTCTACATTTCTCCGTTCCAGCGTCACTGCAGGCCTTTGGGCCTGAGTGACAGCGTCTCTCACAGACGGAGCTCCGGCTTCAGAGTCGGCACAAGTCTTTGCCCTTGGCGCTGTCTAATCTCATCAAACCACTGTTTGTCAGCTGCAGTGCAAACAGAGCCGGAGACGATACCGAACACGCACAAGAGACTAGAGCAGGTCAAGTCCCGAAATACCAAGTCGAACATGCAGCAAAAGATCACAAGCTCTGCTTCACAAGACATTAGGCAGCTAGGCGACCTACTCGTTGCCACCGTTGCGCGTGGCTCTACAAGGAAATTCGCGGCAGTATGCACCAATCACGCACGTTGCCGCGTCCCGCCCGCCGAATGGTCTCTACAACCCATGCACACCGGACCTATACGCTGTCGTCACCGCTTCAGTCTGGCTCGTAGTCGCTCCGACACGAAAACACCGAAGGTGAAATATGAAGAAACCGAGGGCTTGGAGCCTAATAGATGGTAGGTTCCTTCTCCAACAACAACAACTTCATTTTCCTTCTACCCTCCAGGAAGAGGTTTTACTGTCTTTACTGCGGGAATGTCGTCTGCCAAGTGCGATGAGATTCTGGGTCGAAATGCTGGACATACGATTGTGAAGGGACCACTTTCGCCATTTCGCCGGTCGGCAACCTTGTTGTTTTCTAAATCTCCTACCACACCTCCTCCAGCCTACGACCAAGTCGTGAAGAGAGGAGATACATTCGCAGCGTCGCAGGCTCGACCGCTGCAATCCAAGTACTCACACAAATTCAAACCAAGTCTCGATGCTCCTCCTGAAAGTTGGGAACCGCGATCCCTCAAAAGCCACAAGAGCGAAAACTTCCTCAACTCCTACGCTTCTTCGCCTCGTTATCGAAGGGACAGCGCGGACTTGAACTCACACATCTCGGACAATGCTGCCCAACGCCTACCATACGTTCCCGAGAAAGACGTTCCGCCTCCGCTGATAATTGAGAAAAAGAGCTTGTCGCTGCAAAAGTCGGAAAAACCAAACCCATACGTCGTGGAGCTCGAGGCACCAATGTGCAGCCCCAAGACACAAAGTTTCGTGCCAATCAGGATACCAACCAAGATTCACCCTGCATTCAGGACTTCCGAAGATGATGCAAGCACATCAAGCGCACCAAGCACACCAGAGAACGATCATCCACTTTTCAGGATTCCAGATTACCAGAAGCCACAAGTTGCAAAGCCACAGATTGCAGAGCTAGAGGCTCCGATCGACTTTGCACGAGACAAACGTATTCACATTCCATCACGTTACTCCGTCGACTCGTCACCATCCCTGTACTCACCTCCTCTGAGTGCCCCACACGACATACGAAACTATCCATTCCGCCTCTCCATCGACTCTGCGCCCTCTGTCTATTCCGTACCATCCACATACTCTCCGACAACACCTCAATGGATCCCGGATGATGAGAAAATTGTTATCAGCGAGCCGGAGCTCCAGGACAGACAAGTTCAGACGAGGGAAGTTACAGTACCCGAGCAGATCCCTTCACCAACACAACGCATGGGATTGCTTCAGCCACCACGAAAGCGAAAGGTCTATGAGGTGCGCTTCGTGGGAGAATTCGCGACCAATCAAATGGAAATTCTGAAGAACGGAAGAGTCGTCAAATTCGTGCAGATCAAGTGCAGCTTCTTCGGCACGCCATTGGTCTTGGTTCATGCTGGCAATACGCACAATGCACCGATTGTCGCGGTAAGTCTATGCGCTACAGACCGAGCAAGGCTTGGCTTGGATAACCACCCGATATTTGGTACAACTGCTGACATGTGTTTCTTGTAACAGGCTTGCAAGTTCAAGCAAATTCGCTCTGGATTTTATGTTCGCGCCGGACCCATGGACTCTACGCCTTACCAAAAGTGGCCACAGGTGAAATGGAACAGCTGGAATGAGAAGGATTACCTGTTTGACTTTCAGCATCGTCGACTGTGCTGGCGCAGGTATGTGACCACGGCTCACTCGTCAAGCTCATCTCTTGTAGGACTATCCCACTGACTTGGAACAGTGCTGCCGACGGCATCCTCGACTGCACAAATGCTGGGGACCACCATCTCATCGATCTTGATACTGGAGTAGTGCTGGCCGCCTATCATAAAGATCGAACATGGTTCGCTTTCAAGCCCTTTGCGAAGATTGAATTCTATGCCGGAGTGGAAGAAGAGTTAGAAGTGTTGAGCTTGGCTATCGTCATGGGTATTGAGGAGAGGAGGAAGCGTGCGATTGAGGCGAACGCTGCTGGTAATCGCGGAAGCTGAGCTGATGAGGTGTAATAGGCTACGGATCAGGATATCTGTGGACCTGTGTGTGTACGTTAAAAGTCGAAGCTCTCTATACCAGATTGTTATTGTCATGTGAGTTGTCGTGGTCGGCTTGATGTCTCAATATACTTCACCTGCTGGACTGTGCTTCTGGATTCCATCTACGTGCTGCGTGGTGGCCTACTGCTGGGGCTCTACAAGGTTCAAGCATCGTACTGCGACAAACTCCTTCTCTAATCTAGGGAAGCTATCAGACAAGATGGCTCATGCATGACGCCTTCCTGCTCCGGGGTTCTCCAGCATCAGAACAATCTACCCAGGGCGAAACCACGTCCGCCTACTCTCTCCAGTCCGCAAACCGAAGACAGCTTTTTCTTACTGCAATCACTTCCCTTCTGGCTCTTCTAAGACCTTAGCATCTGCCCTGTTCGATCGCGCGGAAACGAAAGTGCCACAGAAGGATCGTCGGTTCGAGAGGACAGGACCTTTGGATCGCTTTTCGATCACATCCCCGTGATTATCTACTGGAACCTAGAAGTCGACGGCAATGATTAGCTGTCAGGCTCTCAGAGCAGCAGTCTCGATGCAAGTCGAATGAAAAGACGATTGATCAGCGAGTCTAGTAGCACATTGTCCGCATGAAAGCTTCAGAACGGCGAGTGAATTGCGATAGGCTTCATCATAGAATCAGAAGAATGGTTATGAAAGCGCAAGCTCAACGCACCTTGATCGTGCCGAGAAACGGCAGTGAGGAGTCTCGTGGTGCAGGTGAGAGGAGAGGAGAAGAGTTATAGTTTTGCGGTGACCAAAAGAGGAAGTTGGTGGAACTTGGCACCGACGTGGGGTCGGACGATTCAGTCAATCGCTTGATGCGTCGCAGCAGGCGATTGCATGGAATTGGGAATGATGTACTGTTAGGAGTTATGAGTAGTCTATGGTGAAGGTCCTTAGTTCCTACAGTCTACCGCTCAATCAAGCACAACATGAGACAGCCTCTCCGATTGTCTCAAAATGAGCGACCAAGTGACATCAGCCTCTTCAACGTCTTCATTTTGATGCACTCGCCATCTTCACGAGAACATCTTTGTCGCAAAACTCCACCACTTTAGTGACCTTGGACCCGTCGTCGTTGAAACATAGATACCAGGCTTGCTCGGCAGAATACCACTCTGTACCATCGACGGGATGAATTTCGGCGATAGATGTAAAGGCGGCCAGTCTGGCTTCTGTGTCGATGACCAAGTTGGAAAGGACGTTGTTCTTGAACTTCAGCACCTTGATGTCATTGGCTACGGCTCCTTGATAAGTCTTGTTGTCGAAGAAGAAATCAGCTGGTAGCTGAAAGGTTTGGTTTACAGATGCAGGGAGCATATGTCGAGTGCAATCTTCTGTGACGTCGAGGTTGATGATTGAGGCATCGTTTTTTGTTGAAGTTTCTTCGAATCTAAAGAGGAACGATCGAGCTGTTTGTTCGATGCGTTGCCTCAGGTCTGTGGTGGACAGCGTGGAAGTCATGCTGAACGTCGACTTTGGAAGTTGTTTTGGTCGAACAATTGGTACAGTGAAGTAGCTTATGATACTCAACCTTTGGTCTCTATGTCTGACAGGATTTCTGGGACTGATATATTGTATGCCATCACCACACATCGCCGCCTTGAGGCACAGATCGTTGCCATAACGTGATGTTGTAAGAGCAGTTGGTCCATCGTTCGTTCCATACCACGGACTTTGGAGTTATTGCTGAAGGGTCCAGGCCTTATGCATGAGCGCTAACATGTGCTGATGGCTGATGCCTCGTCCGTGTCCCATTGGCGTGAATAGCGTGCTGACGTTTTATCCGGTTCCGGACTAGTCTTCTCAGTGTGGCTTGGATCCCTGGTCCAAGTGCATTTGCTCCCTAACGTTACTAGATACCTCCCGCCCTGACGACCTTTCAAACTCGACTTTTTCCGGGACTAGTTACTGTACCTGCAGCATGACACATTTACCAAATCCTCATCATCAAGCAGCCACGCGCCCACGCGCACATCTGCACGCTTCTCGTGTAGGCAGGCCAAGAGATCGCGATGGCGTCTTCGAATTCTGGCCGCGATGAGAAAGCAGTCGGGACGCAAGAATCTCAAGCCCAGACTAGAAAGCGAAGGCAGCTGCAGAACAGGCTAAGCCAGAGGGCCCATCGTAAGTTCCCCGTCCAACTCCATGTGCTCAATCGACTCACAAGTGATCCAGGGCAGCGGAAGAAGACCCAGGCTGCAAAGACCGATCTCCCAATGCGACCTTTTCAGGTCGATCGGTGGCGTCTCGATGAAGTCGCTTATTTGGCCTCTCAAGAAGCCCCGGCAGCACCGCAAGACACGGATGTCACACATGCGGATAATCCCGCGCGACTGGAAAGCGACAGTGCGACTTCGCAGCCTCGCGAGCCTGATCAGCAGTCTGCACACTCACTTACCTGTCCCGCTGACGGCCCACCAGTGACCCCGCCGGCCGTTGTGTTCCCCCTCTCCACCGATCACCTGATCCATCTCGTTCAGTACAATGTCTTCCGCGCTTTCGTCTCGAATAAGCGCACTCTTAACACTTTCCTCACCGGCTGGAAAGATCCCCCGCCTTCCCCAGTCACCTGCCCCCTGAGTGGTCCCTACGTGGACGATACCATGGTCTATCCTTTGAACCCCAACACCCCACCGGCCCTCGTTCCGACTAAACTGCAACAACTCCAACCTCATCATCTCTGGCTTAATCTACTTCCTTTTCCGCAAATGCGAGATAACTTAATCACGCACGAAGGACTTTTCGATCATTGGGACATGTTGGGAGACCTGATTGGTGAGCTTCTGGTTATACCACGGCTTCTCGAGCGGAAAGCTAGATCGCGATCCTCCCATGTAACTAATCCTACGACCGGCGGAAGTGTGCCCTCCGCCTCAGTGGGAGATTCGGACGAGGTAACTTCAGGACGTACTGGGCTCGTTGTTTGGGGAGAACCGCATGAGAGTATGGATTGGGAAGCGACACCGGCCTTCCTCACAAAGTGGGCATGGGCTGTGAAAGGCTGTGGTGAACTGCTTGCAAGCAGCAACCGCTGGAGGGTCGAAAGAGGCGAGGAACCGATACGCTTTGTGGATGTTTCTGACGAATATATTGTAGAGGACAACTGGAATCTAGGCTGAGGCAATTTCAGTGCTACCGATTTGTAACGATAGACTTTCAATGCCTTCAACCGTGACTGGTGCTTGCTTGAGAGTAACTCATACACCGAAAAACACTAGAGGCGTCCGCTCGTGGTAGGCAGACCGCCATAAAAATGCACGGGAAACGGAATCTCTTTTCGACCGGTATTCCATATTGCTTAGTATATCACGCACGAGCTAAGCCAGAAGCAGACAAAACGTCACCAAGCTGTTGCAACGAGAAGTGAGTGCAATGTCCGAGATTGCTAGGCTCGCGAGTGTTCGGCCATCTGGAGAGAATATATGAGCGATCCTGCCGCACACTGTGTCGGATTGAACCAGCAACATCCTCAAAATCGACGAGCAACTACAGAGAACTCAGTGAAGATGGCCCAGATCAAGTTACCGACAGCCAGATTGGGCAAGAATGGACCACAAGTCACCCGCTTGGGCTATGGCGCAATGGGCCTGGTATGCGAAGCTTAGACTATGGGAAGGTTGACCAGGACTAACAACGTTCGCAGAGTGCCATGTACGGAGCTCTCAAGCCAGATGCGGAACGTTTCAGAGTTCTTGATACAGTGTATCAAGAGGGAGACCTGTTCTGGGACACAGCAGATATCTATGGAGACAGTGAAGAATTGATAGGTCAGTCTACAGCGTTCCTAGATAGGACGAATACTGACAAATCCACAGGCAAATGGTTCAAGCAGAATCCTGGGAAGCGTGAGGAAGTCTTTCTCGCTACGAAATTCGCCCTATCGGTCGATGCGGCCGGAAATTTCAATACTCGCTCCGATCCAGAGTATGTCCGTGAAGCATGCGAGAAGTCGTTGAAGCGCCTCAACGTGGATTACATTGATCTTTACTATTGCCATCGCCTCGATCAAAAGACTCCGATCGAGAAAACTGTAGAAGCGTTGAAGCAACTCAAGCAAGAGGGAAAGATTAAGTGTATCGGGCTCTCTGAATGCAGTTCCGACTCCCTTCGACGGGCTTGCAAGGTCGAGCATATCGATGCAATTCAAATTGAGTACGTGTGTCAAATAGAACTCAATGCAGGACTAACGGTATGCAGATATTCACCATTCAGTCTCGATATTGAGTCTGAACAAATCGGCTTGCTGAAGACTGCTCGCGAGCTCGGCGTCGCAATTGTCGCGTACTCACCTCTTGGCCGTGGCATGCTAACAGGGCAAATTCGCAACCCAGATGATCTGGCTATGGATGACATGCGCAAGTATGCTCCGCGGTCCTCTCCTGAGAACTTCCCTCACAATCTCAAGCTCGTTGATCGGCTTTCCGAGATTGCGAAGACGAAAGGCTGCACAGCAAGCCAGCTTACTCTGGCATGGATTCTGGCGTAAGGAGACGACTTTTTCCCTATCCCAGGCACGACTTCCGTTCAAAGAATTGGAGAGAACGTGAGAGCTCTGGAAGTCGATCTGAACGAGGAAGAGGAGAGGGAAATCAGGAAAGCATGTCAGGAGGCTGAGCCAGCTGGAGGAAGATATCCTGAGGAATATGCAAGCACTCTGTATGCCGATATTCCACCACTTTAGGGTATCCATGATTGATTTAAAGAGCCGCGGGCTATTCATTGTAATGGATACAGGGGAGAGATAGAAGATAGATGAAAGAGATCAATTGAAGGTGCATGTTGGACGAAACCGCTATTTCTGGCAAAGAATTTATTGCTTCGATTATGCCGATGTGATTGAATTTCAAGGGTGTGTGCTGCAGATGAACATGGTCAGTGCCCGTATAGTACAAGTCGATGCCGATTTGAGTGCTGGAAATGTGCGTAGCCATGTCAATTTGACGATTTTATCGTCGGCAGATCGTCGACTCGTGACATTGTGGATGCGGCACCGTCCTAGTCCAGCTTCTTCCTCTCCAAGTTACGTCCGAACCACTCAGGCTTCCAGCCAAGTGTAAATATCCTCCATGCAATAAATGGCGCGAATTGCCAAGCCGTGGACAACAATGCACTTTTTGACATTCCTCCTTCCATCGTGTACGCTTGCCATACCAATAGTGGAACGTACAAGACCTCGAATGCAAGTATTGCGCGATAGAGTGGCTGGCGAGATTCGATTGCGAGCTTGGTATTGGGAAAGTGAAGGCCCACTACAGCTCCGACGAATGCGATAGTGGCGCCATACTGCTGAGCGGCTTGTATTGCTGCTGTTGTGACTTGAGAAGCAGCTGCACCCATCGTTTGGGCCAGGAAATGCCGGGGAAAGCAGATGTAGTAGGCGCCCATGCCGACCGTGAGAGCAGATTCGACTGCAAGTGCAATACGGATGACACTGCCAGCAGCAGCTGGGTCGACGCCTTGATGTGAAGTTGTGGTGGAAGGCATGCTTCTGCTGATTATGGATCGGTCTGGAATGGAGTTTCAGCTAGAATTTCTTGCAGTGTCAGAAGAGGAGTTGTGACGGAAGTCAGAGTTTAGTTTTGCCATCTTGCCTTTATGTATTGAATCGTGTTAGATTCCGTTGTCACGGGCGTGAATAAAGGTAGTGAGCTTGTTGCTGACTATACGCATCCCTGCCATAACGTTATGACTAACCAGAAAAGGTCAAGCGCGCTTGCCATGTGCCAGGCCCGAATTTAGACGTCAGCTGTCCGATTCCTCGTCATCACTCTCGTCATACACGAGTTCCTTTCATTTTGGCTTGCCGATTGGGCACAGCGTATCTCGTTATGGCGTCTAAGGAGTTGTCTCTGCCACCTGGGCCGGAACGTCAGCGAGTTCTGAATGTCCTCGCTCAGCGGAGATACCGTAAAGAACCCCGGTCACGATACTTGCCAACTGGTACTCACTCTGCATAGGGCAGCGGAAGCGAGAACGGCTGCAGTCGCTGGAGAAAAGACTGCGAATTAGCGACACGGATGCGGCACGCGAGCAGCAGCAACTTCGGACTCCAGAAGTGCCTCCGCTTCCTGGTTCATGCATGGCTAGCGAGCCAAGCAACCGCTTTTACGATCGCCATCAAGGAGCCGATAATGCGGCATCGTATGCTCAGTGCATAGATCAAGCACAATATGAGATATTGTGGACGGCATTTGAAGAACCCGCTGAGGTTCAGATCGGAGTCGATGCCTTTTCGTACCGTGGTATGCCAGAAGAGGCTCGACGCTGCAATCCAGCTGAGAGGTTATTTGCTGATTCGTGAGGCAGATGATGCTGTGCAAAGTTTGACGTCAATTCCCGATGCTCAGTTGTCAGCAGAACTCCAACACCTCGAATCTTCACAGTTCACGTTCCCATCTGATCATGTCATTGACATCCCAACGCTCAAGACGATGGAAGCCTCACTTCGCATCGCAAGCATGCTTGGAATCATGGATGAAGTCTTAGACCTCACTGCCAATCGTGTGTTTGACTTGTCCAAGATACCAGTCACCTCTGGAGAAATACCTGAAAACCTGCGCCCTACGCAAGCACAGCTCCTCATACCGCATTGCCCAGTGCTTGACGTCTTACCTTTTCCATCCCTGAGGACCAAACTCGTGTGTCTCTTCAGTCAGCCTGATCAGCTAAGGCCACCAATCGCGAGGGGCTCCATGGCCATTATGCGACTGATACATGATCTTGACGATGAGTCGGAAGGCATTCGCATTGCTGTGGATGGCAACGGGCTTGGCTACGATGCCCGGAGCTGGGAGGTCGGACAGACTATATTCAAGGACTGGTGGTGGGCACTGGATTCCGAAATCGTCTCAAACTCAAACCGATTGAGGGAACTCCGAGGCGCACCTAGACTGCAATTGCCAGTCTCATGACCTGAAAAAGCTCTAGAAGTCGTCAGCACTCAATCACACTTGCAGCTTCTCCATCCCCGAGTGCGCTGATGGGAAGTCGTGCCTAGAAAGCAACAGCTCAGTTACTGCTGCTATTGGCGAGCCTTCATTGCTTTCCAGGCATCGCGGTTGTTGCATGGTGGCTTCCCGAGAACAGTACATCAGCGAAGCTCGAACGAATTTCTTGGACCTGTCATGGATGACGGTGGATGATATTGCAGGATGTGTCTTCGACATCGATCGAGGCCACCACGAATTCCTGGCCAGATCTCTCTTATGAAGCTTTGGCCTGCAACCAGGGATCCTCTAATAGCTGTTTAGCTGTGCTCCTCTCTTCTGGAAGCCACTTGATCATCCTCTTTACGAAGCTGATGAACATTCTCTTTTCTTCCCCTTGCATGTAGGTAATCGAGTCCTCGAAACTGGACTTCTTGGGTATCAAGTCTTGGTGCTTAAAATGGCCTAATCGAATTGGTCAGTACTCTGCAAAGAGGCAATGTGGACTCCACATGCCGTTGGAGTCGTAAAACCTCTCTGTCCTCTGGCCGAAAGGAAAACCATCAGGTTTCGGACCCAGAAGTGCCGTTATGTGCGCGATATGCGATCTATCATCATACTCATGGGAGTCTTTCTTAGCCACTTGGAAGAGCCATTCACCCTCGAGCAGATCCCACAGCTTGAACGACGACCGGTCAGCGCACACGACCAACAGGAATGGTCATTTCAAGCTATCATACCATGACTCCAAGGTTCCAGATATCGGCGGGGTAGGAGTAGCCCGCATCAAGAATACTTTCGGGGGCGCGATAAATATCTGCTTGTATGCAGCCTGACTGTGCTTCTGTACCGAGAACGGCGCGATCGAAGTCAGTGATGCGAATCACACCTGTCGGTTTTCTTAGAGGTCCGAAGTCATTTCGGGACAGATAGATCACACGACCATCGTTCAAATGTTTTTGCGCAAGGGGCGCGTTGTACTCGTCCTGGGCTACTTCTTGGGGCATCGCCGGGTCTTCGAAGCGTATCATGATGTTGTCTGTCTTGAGATCTGCGTTGCTGTCAGCTGCAGTTTGACTCGCTGCTGAGGCTTTCCCTTTACCTGTATGAATAACGTGGCATTCCGAGTGAAGATAATCGAGACCCTCCAATACCATCTGCAGAAGAATCTTGAGAATATCAGGAGGTATGACATTACCAACGAAGCGTCTTCGGTACAACCACAAGGGTTCACGTAGGGCTTCAAACACAGTGCATGTATGTTCGGCCTTTGGTTCATGCACGGTGAAGGAATCGATCAATTTTCTGACAAAGTTCCAGCCGTGGTGCTTGGGATTGGCCCCAGAAATTCGCTGGAGAATGGCGAGTTCATCCTTCACGCCATCGTCGCGAGTCGTTGACCGACTGGAAGCTATCTTGACTGTGACGAATTTGTCTGCTGTCCAGCGGTACCTGACGCGCAGTCAGCGGCGGTGCCCTGGCTGATTGCTGGACAGATCAACCTAGATAGATCTCTTGCAAGCCAGACAGTCGAGCCTGAGCCATGTCCTAGTTTGGCAACAATCTGGTATTGATTGTTCAGAACGTCATAAAGCCGCGTGGGATGGAAGCGATCAGGGTGGTAGTAGGGGCTTTGCTCCTCTTCGATTGGCTGGGTTGCGTCGAGAATCGGCGCCTTCGCTGTCGATGGAGGCCAGGGCGTGTGATAAAGCATTGCGAGTGGTCTGGTTCTGAAGCGAGGAGCGCATCTTTGAAGAGCCATGAGGAGCGTTTATCAAGGAAGAAAGCAGTCTCACGAACATGTGAGCGCGTGGAGGTGGAGGGACGTGTCTGGCAAGCAAGGATCGGGTGGAACATCCGAGACCCGCCGCTAGTCTGAATTTGTGCACACCCTGGACTGCCTCTGTTGACTTCTCACAAAACATGCCATTCTGCTTACAGCTGAGGAGCCCCAAAAGAATCGCCGCACCGCTGCACTGCGTACAGCACATGTTTCAAGCTTGCTGACCCAGTAGAGCTAATTCGTGGCCGCTGTCTGTCGCCCGCCGGACCGGCCATACCCCTGGCAACAACAGACCAGAAATGCGCTCAAGTGGCTCACGAGGATGGCATCAATGCGGGCGCCTAAGATCAGTCTACAACTGGTCATGTCTCTCTTTGCGAGGCTTCCGTCGATCGCTTACTTGTCAAGCAGTGGCGTATAAGTCGGAGAAGTGCTTACGAATATGGCCAGCACCCGTCACGAATTGCGGGAATGATGCTACCTCCCAGCATCTAAGAGCAAGCTGCCACAGTAGGCGCCGAAACGAACGCCGAGACGACTGAGCGGGCGTCTACAAAGTAGCATTGCGGCGTCTAGCTTGTCTGAGGCTGGAAACATGACCGAGACTTGCGATTATTTGAGGACCGGATTGCCTGCACCACGATCATCCGTACCCCATTCGCATCCTTCAGTTCATTTCGCAGATTCTACCGCAAGGAGCTCACGCAAGTGCTCCATCGATCCTCCCAGACACTACCAACCCGATCGACCAACCTCCAGTGCTGCAGTAGCATAGTCAAGCCGCCCGGACTCAAACATGTCTCGCAGTTTTTCAAGCGCTGCTCGCGCCCTTTATCGTTTTGTTCGGGGCAAAGCCTCGCGCGATGAGACGTACGAAGCACAACTAAAGAGTGCCCTTTCCAAGAATTCGAAATTGAAGGACTCGGACGAGATCAGATTCCAGTAAGGGCAGGTAATCTTCATATCGGAAAGACATCAGCTCACAGCTGTCAGTGGTGGTGAACATGTTTCAAAAAGCGGACCCAAAACTTCGCGTGTCTGGCGAGATCTTCAAAAACAATAAGAGACAGACGTCGGTGCATGCATACAAAGATGGACGAGTGGAGTACTCACAGGCCGAGTTCAACAAGGCTCAGGAGAAATGAGTTCAATAAATGCGGGTCACGATTCGTCAACAGTTTCTGAATATTTCTCGTAGCCTAATCGTGCTTCGCCTTGACATATGGGTCTAGAAATCGGATTGTGACATTCAGGGCGGATCAGAAACAGTATGCTCTTGATTTCCGCGGCTTATGGTGACAATCGCGTCGGTGAAAATCTTGAAATTTGAGATATTTTCCAGCGACCATACTCGTGAGATTGCGTTTAGTCACGAATCAGAACGATGGATGAATGTGCCGCTTACCTGAAGCCAGCCTATAGGAAGTTGCAAACAGGAATGAAGGCACAACAAAGCTAACGTAGCTAAGCTTTGAAGCGATTACCATGAATGGCATGCCCTCGTACATTTGTTTATTACAAAACCGTTACTTATAAGTTGTTTATTTCCAATGTTTTATAGAAACATATTTAATATAAATGGTATAGCTACAAGTACTTGTTAAACGTTGTTGCGATCTAAAGAGACGGCCATTGTAGTCGGGCAGCCTAGACAAGGCAGACAAAGACTCAACGAATGTAAGTCGGTAGCCTCTCGCAGCCGCACTGGGTCATCGTTGAACGTATCCTGCCTGAAAGAAGTCTCGGCAGTAAGTAGACAGAGCCGCATCTCGTCTTCAACCCTGCTTCAACAAACTTGCTTCCCCTCGTTTAGCAACAGCTTGTTTGACCTCGCGGGTAAACCCAATATCGCCCTCCATGGTCCCATCGAAGACCTTCTTCGGACCGAAGGTATTCAAAAACCAAACAAGATTAGCCTTTGCCCCTTTCCAGATCCATTCGCCTTTCCCAAGGGCAGGATTAGAGACAATTTCGCTGACGACTCCCTTGGCGAACTGATCTATCTTCATGCCAGAGGCTGTACTGTCTTGATTTCTCTTCTTCACTCCTGCCTCGACTTCAACGTACCAGCTCTCAGGACCGAAATTGACTGAATCGGCGCTGAAGATGTTTGTGGATACTACACCCATGTACAAAGTGATCACTTTGATGCCGAGGGGTGCCAGTTCAAGTCGTAGTGTGCTTGAATATGCTGCTATCGCGGCTTTGCTTGCAGCGTAGGCGGATGCGAACATGTATGGAAGAACTGCGACGATTGATGCGGTGTTGACGATGGTTGGAGGAAGAGAAGATCCAGCTTTCGCTGCCAGAAGAAGGGGTGTGAAGGTCGAGATCATTTCCATGACGCCGAAGACGTTGGACTCAAACATTTGTCTGACTCGGCCAGGATCTTGCTCAACAGCGGGTGCTTCGTACACTGGGCGAAAGTCAGCGCCTCGTTGTTAGATTTGGTGGTTACAGTGGTATGCTTACACGAGCCTGCATTGTTGAACAGAATATCCAGTTTGCCTCCGGTCCGCGTGGCGATTTCCTTTTTTAGTGCCGCTATGCTCTCAGACTTGCTGACGTCCAGGGTGAGCGTTTCGATGCCATGTTCTTGGAGTCCTTCTAGTGACGAGAGAGAGCGGGCAGTAGCAAACACTCGCAGCCCTCGTGATGCGAATTCAAGTGCAAGAGCTTGGCCAGCGCTGCCTTTTGAGCATCTACACATCGTCAGTCTTGCAGCGTTGATGCGACATATAAAATCGGTCCCGAATTACCCCGTGACCAGTACCGAGCGTTTATTGGAAGACATTGCTAATAATTGTCGAAGTGCTGTGGTAGACCAATGTGGCTTGAACAAGAACGGCAGGAGGGCTGGAGGTTTCCAGCGGCAGTTATAGACAAATGGGTGAACCGGGTATGTCTGCACCTGTCATGCTACTCAGAGCCGTGTCAGCGGCCCTTATCATTATTGCTCAGCCTTGCATCTTGTAGAACGATCTGTTGTATGAGTGGCCAGCGAATGAGCCTCGGCGATACTAATCAGCTTTTTAATCAGCTTTTTAATCAGCTTTCAACCAAAATCACGTCAATCATTGCCTTACCGGCTAGGCCGCTCTATAGCAAAGGACATATCAACCTTTTCAGATTCTTGTTGAAACAGGCGGATCCGTCCCATGGCTTTCCACTTCCGCTTTGTCATCGGTCGTGCTGTTGAACCCAATCGTTGCAGATCAATTAAAGTTGCCGGATCAACTGTTGCGCCGTCGGGACTGTATGGATGGCGCGCTTGGCGTTTCCGAGGCCAATGGTCCCCTCCAGATCACTAATCTCGAACGTCGAGCATAGAAAAGCGCCCTCTACGGCCGTGTCACTCCTAGTACAGTACACTCCATCCTTACAGGATCTGCACGCTAAACAAGTCTCTCACAATGAAGGCCCTCGTCACGGACAATGGATTACTCACAAGGTCAGCCAACCTGCTCACCAAAAGGTCGATGGGCAATGGCCTCAAAGAGGTGGAACTTCCCAGGCCAGTGATCAACAAAAATGAAATTCTGGTGAAAGTTCATGCGACTGCGCTCAATCCCATTGACACGAAATTCGTGGATGTGCTTGCCCCAGCTGGAAACGTGGCCGGATGTGACTTCTGCGGAACAATCGAGGAAGTCGGAGAAGATGCGCGCAGCTCATGGAATGTTGGTGATCGTGTGGCGGGATTTGTGCAAGGTAGTATCGACGAAGAGCGTGGCGCATTCGCCGAATATATCAAGGTCGAACGGGATCTGGTGTGGAAATTGCCCGAGGAAGTGAAAGATGAGGAAGGTGCGAGCTTTGGTTTGGCCGTGGCAACGGGAATGCAAGCGTTGCACCTGCATCTTGACGTTCCCTGGCCCGACGAAAGTGCCAAGTCTCCTGGCTCGCCAATCTTTATCTACGCAGGATCGAGCAGTGTTGGTCTCTTTGCCATCCAATTGGCAAAAAAGGCAGGCTGCACTGTTGTGACTACAGCATCGCCGCATTCTTTCGAGCTGGTCAAGAAATACGGAGCAGATCATGTATTCGATTACCACACGCCAACTGCGGCCCAAGATATCGCGAAAGCACATCCGGACATTACACGGGCGGTGGATTGCTTCTCAGAGGGCGAATCGACCGAATTCTGCGCCCAAGTGATCCAGAAGAATGGCGGCAAAGTGGTGACCTTGCTGGACAGCAAGACCCGCGTTCCTGGTGTCGAGACAACATTCATCATGTCTTTCCAGCTACTCGGCAAAGCCTTTGCTTGGCTGCCTCCCATCGGACCGAAGTTTCCTGCTGCCACCAGAGAGCGTGATGCGCTGGTGAAATTCTACGCAAGCCTACCGGAGCTTGCCAAGACGCTCAAAACACCTCCAGTCAGGTTGGTAGAGGGTGGCTTCCGCGGAATACAAGAGGGCCTCGACATGATCCGCGCAAAGAAAGTATCAGGCGCGAAGCTTGTGGTGAAGCTTTGAGACTTAGCAAAGTCAGCCTAATCGCAGTGCGCGTGTTCGCCAGTTTCGAGACAACCTCGTTTCGGGATGGATGGTTGTCCTGTGAGCAGGGCAGCTGTGTGGCGCTGTGCTGGGCGCGGTTGATCCTGAGCCATCAAATGCAGCTGCACCTCTGCGGGTGATCAGGATCGTGATCATCATACGGCATTGTGCTGGTCGTTCGACAACCCTAATGAGCACGCATCAGCTGTCCTCAGCACCACTCGGGGTGACTGAGTCCAGGAAGACAGCTCGTATCTCAGCTGAGCCAAGAGCTCCTGTGCTGATAGTAGCACAATGTTGGTGGTATTCGGCGAGCCGTTGTTGGGTTGATAATTTTCAGCTGCCAGCTGCATGATTTTTGGTAATGATGTACCACATGGTGGTAATAATGAACTTCGTAGACGATTTTGTTTGGTGTTGGCACTAACGTGCGTTCTATTTGTACAGTTGTATAAGTCGTACTTTCGGATGGCTCAGGATTCATTCCAGGACTGGGCGCTCGCAGCATGTCAGGCGTCCATTCAGTGTCCAAAGTGAGAGCAAACGGATCACTATTGGTTGAAGGATGTGGGACCGAAAAGCATCCTGCTTAATCAAAGTTCAGCATCTTGGATTCGTCCATGGGTGCCCTGGCATCAAGCGACGACGGTATTGTCGCATCGGTGGCAACGCCTAGCTGCGAAGACCAGTCTGGATCTGACCACATGGGATGTTGAAGCCATTCATCCACAGCGGCCCACGATTCCGGTGGGAACATAGACTCGTATGCCTCAGAGACTTGCTGATAATTGATCTCGCCAGGAGTCGCTGACGTGGTGGCGGGCTTTGCGGGTGTCGAAGCATAACCTAACGATTGTGCTGAGCACGGAGACGAGTCTAGTGTGTGTATGAACGCTGTTGGCGAGAACGCTGCTGGAGAGTGACCACCTCGACGCCTGTTCTGAAGTGCTCGCCAGCGATTCCGACACGTCAGCGGCGGACGACCTGGCAATTCCTCTGATACGGCAGTCTATCTGCGACCAATCTTAGCCACTTCTATCACAAGATGCGTGTCTTCTTCTGGAGTCCAAGGTTGCAGACGATCTTTTGCAGAGGAACCAAGGATCTCTACCTATCGCTCCGAGCACTGATCGTCCCTCCGGCCAGGTATTCGATGAGGGATCAGATACCAAAGCGGCCCCAGCGGTGCGTACGCCTCGAACAGGGTTTGATCTTCTGCTGGCGTCCAACGGCCTTCGCGCAGAGTCGGATCCAGTGAGTGGAATCAGCCTTTACGGCAGTCTTTGCTGGGTCTTCTGGGCAGATGCCGTGCAAGCTCTGAGCATTGATTGTCCGCTCCACGAGCGCGTTTACTGCCATACATCGCTACGAGCCGTGCGAGCAAGGCATCTTCGTCGGCACGCCATGGCCGTCTTCTGACTGCTGCCGCCATGATGAGTGCGCTGGCGCAAGGGTCGCGAGCGTTTTCGAGCGCATAATGCTGTGGTGTGTGTGTCCGATTGGGGAGGATGGCGCAGTGGAGCGGTCCCCGTAGAATTGGCTCTACGAAGCGCCCACGTAGCCATCTGGGCTCCCGTGTCGCGGGCCGCCCGGCTAGCGTGACTGTCGTCCATTGGCTGCTCCACTATCGCAGCAGAACCGTGGCACGACAACTCACTGCAACTGCGCTCTGCCACGTGCGGTGCTTCGCTCGGGGGTTTTGCTCTACAGTCTTCGCAGGACGAGGTTGAGAGCGTGCGATAGAGGTGTTCAGGTTTTCATGTACATGGAAAATCCAGCCAACAACGATCTTGACTCGAACCATTACGCCTCCCCGCTTGACTTCATGGTGGTCGTGGACCTGGTGAAGATGGTCGTGAAGAAAACTGTGCGCATTCCGGTCGGTTCTGACGAGACTGTCACCGCGGGCGAGCACGTCATACAGCGCAAGACAGCTCCAGGGGAGCCAAAGTATCTTCATCGGCTGCAGAAGACTCCGCCGCAGACGACAATGAAGCCATATCAAGTGGTGCAGCCAGAGGGAGCTAGCTTGAAAGTGACTGGAAATATGATTAAGTGGGAGAAGTAGCGCTCCTGACGCTCCACGATCTCTGGTTCAACAACAAGAGCGCCTTCATCCGACTCTCGCTCGCAGAGATGTTCGTACCCTACGGTGACTCGCGTAGCCCAATTTACCGAAAGGGTGCTTTTGATCTTGGCAACGTCGGCGCTGGCGTGACTGCAAACAATCTTCAACTTGGTTGTCATTGTCTTGGCACAATCAAGTACTTCTCCGGCCATGTCGTCACTGTGGACGGCTGAGGTGGATAATGGCATACAATGGAAGCACACCAATCAGCGAACAGGCAACGCAGCTGTTGTGAGGAAACGACAGCTAGTCCTGCAGATAATCCTCACCGTGGCCAACTCTAAGTACATCTTCGCGTGGATCCTGGATAAATCTGGCGAGATCACTTTCGAGACGCGAGCCACTGGCATCTTGTCGACACAACCTGCAGAACAAGATGTCAAAGTACCATGGGGAACACTTGTCGCCAATGGTGTAATGGCTCCACACCACCAACATTTGTTCAATATTCCAACCGACCCAGCAGTCGGAGGTTACGAAAACACCTTCGCATGCACTAATGCCGTGCCAATGCCATGGGATGAGAAGCTCAATCCACTAGGCCCTGGCTACGTGACGAAGGAAACTCAAATCGTTCGAGCAAGTGCAGTACCAGACGATTTGTACATAGGTCGAGTTATCAAGACCCTGAATGAGAACAAGACGAAGCCCGTGTCACTTACGCCAATTGCGTACAAACTGGTCCCGATCGGATCACAGATGCTACTGGCACAGTCTGGCTGATGGCACTGGAAACGATCAGAGTTCTGCGAGTCACCAATTTGGGTGACAGAATAGACAGACCGACAGCTATCTCCAGCTAGGGACTACACGAACCAGTTTCTGGGCGGCACCGGTATCAAATCCTGGATCAAGGTCCTGCTCCCGTCAAGAATAAGGATATTGTCATCTGGCATACATTCAGCTTTACGCATAATCTTCGAGGTATGACAACAAGTCGCCTATGGTAACACGAAGTCAACCAACTAATGCTGATGTTTTACAGTCGACGGCTTCCGATCATGCCCGCGGAGATTGCTCAAATTCATCTCAAGCCTACAACTCCTGCCTCTTTAACCCGACCAACGATGTTCCGCCATCAACAAAGTCATTCAAGAAGAGTACGGCGTATGAGTAGACTTTACCCGTGCGGACCAATGGTTGTTGCTCGGAAAATGGCACGGCGGCGAACAATGGGGTGAACGGTGTGCACGGAACCAATGGCATCAAGGTCACTGAGACATGACTGTCAGTAGAGGGTCCTAGTATGTATTGTCACGCATGGCAAGGTTGTATAGCCGGAATGCAAGTGGAATCTTGACACAACACAGGCTGAAAGGTCACTTCTATCTTCGATCTGATCGACATGCATATCGAATGACAGGCTTCGTTTAGTGGACTGCTTCGGCTGCGGATGATGGAAACAACGATACGGCAGTGAAAGTTTCTTCTATCTGCTATCCATCTGGTTGGTGCCTTCCATCGAAAGCAGTCGACACTTCACGGCTTGTGGAGGGCTCCAATTTGACGCTATTCGTGCAAATAAATAAGAATCTTTTGTATGCTCGGATGCACACCGCTTTTCATCGAAGTCTCACCTCGCTTTGAGCACAAGAACTGCAAAGATCAAGTGACCTCCACAGCCTCAACGTCGGTGAGCACTTAGTGAACACTGAACGCACACTATTGTATCCGGTGCGACAAATAACTGATCGCCCAGGACGTCTGTTCACTAATTAGAGGCAAGCTGGGAGATTCTCAGACATAGTACCTCGACAGGCATCCCACTATCATCCGATCGCCGAATGCCAATATCCAGCATACGCGACTATACGATCAATGTGAACGCCTATTAGCTGCAAGACACTGGACATTGGCAGATATTATAAGGAAGCACGCAAATGTGCAGCATTCCACACTAGCACTGACCATATGAGTGCTTATCGACGTATTTAGCATGCAGGTCTCAGAGGGGTCCCTATATCCAGACCGTGATACTCGCGACAAAAGTCGATAGCACAGTGAACATTTCTTTTACGATCTTGCAGCATAGCAATCCTCTCCTTCGCTGAAATTCACTGCGGCAAAACTGATGTGGCAAGGCGGCACATCAACGCAAAGATCGACTTCGACTTACAATCAATTTTAGAAGTTCTTGTTGCTAGTGTACAAGCAAAGATGAAGAGTTCGAGCATCGGCTCGCTACATCTCACGACTCTTCTCTCGTTCTTCATCGCATTGGGAGCTCAAGCTGCGTGTCCAGCCTTGTACACCTGCTGCACGACCAACGAGAACCCGGAGGTATGCAAACAGCATCTCACTCACAAGTGCTCTCCTAACAACTAGTCTAGCTGGGTGCGGGAGGAGTACCATACTTTGGCTACCGACACACACATCCACTCTTGCAAGATGCGTGCCAATGTGTCACTGGAGCTAGAGGCCGTGTTGGACCTTGTCTCAACCCTTGATTTACGGATGCTCACAAGCTGGCAAGCAGCCAGAGGAATGAGTATGCTGTCGTTACTTCGAAGTACCGCCATCTATAATGCGCTCACTTTCAACGCCACGGGTAGATATAAGACTCTGGGTACATACCATTCTGTCGAACCATAGCTTTCGGAAGCTCGCGCGGGGCAATTCCATCTCTTACAAACAGCTTTGTCAGCGATCGTGGGCTCATATGTCTACCATTGACCTCGTGACATCGCACTTTGGCCATACTGAGTATATTGTAACATATCTCATTGACAGTGTTCTGCACAACTTCTCAATCATGTCTGCGTTGCGTACCATTGCAATTGTCGGCGCAAGCGGACACCTCGGGAAGGAAGTCGCGGGGGCCCTCTTGTCATCCACTTTTCGCCAGAGCTATGGAAACGTTCTCCTTCTGACACGGGACCGAGGCGACTCGCAACCTGCAGCTACTCCGGATGGCGCTGAAACACGGCGCTTCTCCAACGATACATTGGTGGATGCGCTCCAAGGAGTGGACGTGTTGATTAGCACAGTCGGTCCAACAGGACACAGTTTCAAGGACTCGCTGGTAGATGCAATTGCACAGTCCAATGTCAAACTCTACATTCCCTCGGAGTTTGGGGTCGATCACACTATCCATGACTTCTCGCAGCCTGAATGGGATCATAAGAAGCACCACGACGCTTTGGTGAAAGCTCGCCTTCAGAAGACGAAAGTGTGTCGGATTTACGATGGGCTATTCCTTGAAGATAGTCTTGGGCCTTGGTTTGGCATGGACGTCAAGTGCGGTGTCTTCCACAGCGTTGGCCCTGCAGACTCACCAATTTCTTTCGCTACCAAGGCGGATGTCGGCAAGGTCGTGGCTCAGCTTGCTAGAATGCCATACGATGAGATACCTCCGCACCTGCGCATTAGCGGTGATGCGTTGAGCATGAGGCAGATTGCGAAGGTTCTTGAGGATGCTGGATCTTCTTCGATTGCCGTAAAGGAGATAGAGCTCAATGACTACAAGCGTCGAGCGATTGCGGAGAATGTGCCAGATCCAATGAAGTACCTGCGATTCTTGATGGGAGAGGGGAAGATTAACCACACAGCGTCTGGTTTGGGAAACGATAATGAGCTCGTCAATCCTGGACAGTCTCTGTGGAAGTGGAAGACCGTTTCCGAGTATGCGAAGGAGGTGAAGGGCAGACCTTGGACTGATTACAATTGGCCTGCTGAAGAGAATGATTAGTTCGTCGTTCACTCTTGGTACGGTGGTTTTGGCAGGAGGTGCATGTGGTTGTGTCTCGGAAGCATTGCGCCTCTTCCCAAGCCCAAAGAGCAGAGAGCGGGTGCTTCGCGGTTGCTTTGACGCATAGATAGTGCGCCGCAGACACTTCCAAAGGGTACGCTGCAGGCCGCATTTCGTATGGCGGGTTGATAAGGCCGCGTCCTTTCGAAGCGATCGTGCTTTTCAATGCTTGCTTGGGGTATCGGTAGACACTATGGAGATATTGAGCCGAATGTGCATGTATTGTTACGAAGTCGCGTATCGTCGCATGTTATCGGGGGGCACTAAGGGACCCTCTCTCGTATTGTCGGGCAAAAGAGGATACAAAACTATCTACACTATCGAATGGTACTATATAGGGGCTAGTATACAGGGTCTGGGGTCCCGGGTATATAGGAACCAATATACATGACTCACAGCAGGGCCCAGTGGAGTGTCAGTTCACAACACTCCCCTTGACAGTGCACTGGGGCTGTTCAATCCATCTCCTCATCCCAATCATCATCCTGATCATGTGCAACTAGGGCCAAGGCCTTTGAATCTGAGATCTTGTTCTCAGAGACCACCTTTATCATTCCTTGGGCCATTTCCAAGTATGGGCAGATTGAAACATAGTGCCCAGCTTGATTGCATAGCTTGCATCTCAGTCCTTGTCTGTCAGACATCTTGCTGTCTGATCTTCTTCCTCTGTGAGATGATGATCCTCTTGATGATGCAGCTCGGGCTGCAAAGGCCACAGGTGTGCTGCCTGCAGGCATGCTCACCTCTTTCTCCTGAAGGATTGAGAGTATGCTTTCAGGTGACAGTGAGGGTTGACCATCTATTGCATCTCTGATGGTAGACCATTGTTCTGGAAGCCCAGACAAGAGTACCTGTGCTCTTGCCTTTGGGTTTATGGCAGCAGCCATTTCAGGTTGGGCAACTTTGATCCTTTTGCCAAGTGCCTGAAGGTGTGTCCATGCTCCATCAATGCTCATGTCCTCTGCCTTTTGGAAACTGAAGTACTGCTTCAGAAGTTTCCTTCCTGTAGCTTGGTTGTCTGCATACTTCTTCTTCAGCTCTTGCCAAACCTCCTTTGCAGTTTGGAGTTCTGAGACCAGCTCTTCATCATCCTCCCCTATGCACAAAGATATCCACCAGATTGCTTTGTACTGTGACTTTGGGGTGATGGGTGTGTGTGTCTCATGGGAGATTGTGTGATACAGGTCTTCTCCCCTCAAGAAGATTTCCATCCTTCTGAACCATCCTTCTGCATTGTCCTTGCATAGGATTGGGCATGGTCTTTTCTGAAGTCCGGAGGATTTGTCTTGAGTATCCATTGTAGTCTTGTAGAATTAGTATTGGGTCAGATGGAAAGTTGTCCTTCTGTCCCAAGGAGAATCAAAGCGGGGAAAAGTCAAATGATTGCAGGGTTCTTCCTATACATGGGTCACCCTCTGTCCCTCCTCAGATTAGAGCCTCCTGTTGGAATGATCCGGCCATCAAGCAGCCGTGCTTTCCTGCTGGCATATGGGAATCAAGGGAGCATACCACTTTGGCACCCTCCAGCTCAGGACTTCCTGTAGCTATCCCATAAGACAAAGGTAGGTTCATGACTCCTCTTGATCCTGGATTCACCATTGGCCTCCAGAGGTAGTGAGAGGTTCAGGCAGTCTCTGAAGTGTTATGAGCCATCAGCAGTCCATGTCAGAACTGCCTTGCAACTGCTTCCTCCCTGAACATAACATATCTGGTATAAACCAAGCCTTTGGTTACTGCAAGATCTTCCTTTGAGAGTTGGCAAGTTCTCCCAGCACCAGAGATAAGGTACTAATCCAGACAGCTTGGGGTGCAGTCTCTGAAGTGTTATTCTGCCAACAGCAGGTTTGGTGTACTGCAGGTTGCTGTTACACTTTCTGCAGCCCTCTGTTGCAACATCCTCTCCCCTTGTTGTCTGTCTTGGTGTCCTCACTCTAACTATCATTCCTCAATGCTCTTCTCTCTTCTGCATTTGGTCTCAGCTGCAGGTGGGCTGGCTGCAATTCTGCATGCAGCTGCACCGCTGTTTTCAGTCCCTCAGCTAGGGTCCATGGGGTCCTACACCCAGTTGCAATCTGGGACTCATGTTTAACCATGGAAAGGGTTTTGCTCCTTCTTTATACAGGGGCACATTGTCCTTTGTCCCTGAGCACAGAGGGCACAGTCCTTCCTCTGTGTGCCTGTCTTCACCCGCAGGCTCCTGGCGCAGTCTCTGCTGCTACTGTCCCTGTTTATACAGCCACAGCTCGGGCTGTTTCCTTGCTCTTCTAGCTCGGTGTCTCGCTGTTGCCAATAGCGTTCCTGTTGTCCTGCCTTCGGCTTCCGTACTCTGTCGGTGAACCGCGCCTCGCCTTCTATCGGAGCTTGGAATACAATAGCGCTAACCCGGGCTCATAACCTGTTACGAAGTCGCGTATCGTCGCATGTTATCGGGGGGCACTAAGGGACCCTCTCTCGTATTGTCGGGCAAAAGAGGATACAAAACTATCTACACTATCGAATGGTACTATATAGGGGCTAGTATACAGGGTCTGGGGTCCCGGGTATATAGGAACCAATATACATGACTCACAGCAGGGCCCAGTGGAGTGTCAGTTCACAACATGTATCACGATTTAATGCAATATGCGATCAACTCTGTGCCAGCCGTACTTATTGATCTGTCGTCATCGCTCACGAAGAGCGGTCCATTGACTGAGAATCAAGCTTTCGCTGTGTTCCTCACGAGTAATTTCGGATCATCTGCTGCCCAAACCGAGTATGCCAGGACTGGGGAGACACGTCGTAACGATTGCAATAGATAGAGAGGTATCTAGGAAGCGGGTTGGGTCTGGGAGCTATGACAGATAACCGGCATACTTGTCGGGGCAAACAAGATCAGGAAAGTGTGGAATTTCTGATCGTTCGATGCGACAGGCGGGAAGGGAAGGTGACTCGGACGGCATGTCTACGTAGCTGTCTCAAATCGAAGAATCGCAACGCTGCCAGAAATACTGTCAGTGCCGTTTTCTGTGGAGAGGAGCAGTTGAGATTGATGATGGTAGCAAGGTGCGAAATTTTCAGCCCGCCATCTGCAATGGAGTCGAAGACATATTCCATTTCGCAGTAGCTGTTCCAGATTTTCATGGTTTCTCGCAATGGGCAATGAATGCCCTGAGTCTGCGTTGGGAAATGCAATATCGAGTGGTGACAAAAGTTGGAGATTTTGAATGGCAACGACGGATGGTTTTTCGCGGAAAATCCGTCATTGCCTACGCAGGCAGACGGACCTCTCTCCGGTATCCATTGCAGCGTTTTGATTGGGTCAAATTTGCTTGGCGTGTTTCAAAATTTTGTGCTTCATATTTTTGTTGCAGCCGCCCACCACCATTGAAGCATCGTTGGTTTAGTGGTAAAATCCGTCGTTGCCAGACCGTGAGCTGCGGGCGCTAGGATCCTAGTGCCTTGGCTCACGAGCCGTAAAACTCGACGGGCCCCGTGTTGTAAGTGAATGAGTGCGCTCAGTTCTTGCCTGTCGGGCGACTAACAGGTGTTCCAGCGATTCACGGACGATGCATGGACGCTCACATTTTTGCTTGTATGCAACCCGCATTGCACAACCTGCCACGCACTGCCGGCTCATTTTTGGAGAGACAGAGGCTCAGTTACCGTTTTGGGGTTCTGCAGCCGGACGCTATGCTCTGTCCAGAACCTGTTAGCCGGATTTCGGCGTTATTTTGGACCCCAGGAACCCGATATCAATGACTTGCCAAGTCGCATCCGCTCTTGAGAGATCATGCATGTGTTGCACAACTCTACTAGCGGGAGGAGCGACATCATACCGAGCGCCTGGTCGACTCCCTTGGCCAGCGCAGCCTGATCGTGGCGAAGAGCGCCCCAGCTCCTTTTATATCACGGTTTCCCTTCGACGAAATTCTTCACGAGACCACCGGCACTTCAACCATGGCTGACCACGTAGATGAGCTCGAGGAGATCCGACGCCTCCAGGCGGGACAATTCGAAAGCGGTATAGTCATACCTCTGAACGAACACTGTTCTCGTGCGTACCTGAGCACACTCGCGGTCGTGCGCAGGGCATGGGAAGCCTTTCATATGGAATTCCGTCAACCTGGCCAGAGGGATGCGTGGTCAGAGGTTCCCAACTCTGGACAAGTGATGGCCTTCCTCCAATGGTGCTTGCTACGCAGACAAGGGAAGATTAGCGGCAAGCTCACAACGACGACACTCAAGAAATATCTGGTGCAGTTGAACAAGTTGTTCTGCGACAAATTAGATCGGGGGATCTCGCCATCGCACTTTTTGAAACTAACCAAATTTATCGGCGAAGGACTGGTCAGGAAGGGTGCTTCCCAAGAAGCTGTGGCGCGACCCGTGGCCACCCCTGCTGTCGTAACAGACATCCTCTACTTCCTGTGGGCGCTCGACGAACATGAGTTCGATCATCCGCGTATCCGACTCCAGATCTCCTTCTCGATTATGATCCTGCTTTATTTCGGCATTCGCCCGGGAGAGTTCATCGAGTCGTCTGCCCATGCCGGCAATAACGAGGGCCTACTGTACAAAGATTTGGATATCATGATCATGTCCAGCGACGGCCGACGTCGCATTGGTATTGAGGTTGTGCTGAGGAATCGCAAGGGTGCCCGGGGTAAACGGGTGAAAGAGTAAGTCTAACGCTCCCACTACGGTCGAGCTGCCACGCTGACCCAAGGTTTAGCATCAGCATGTTGCTACTAGAAGACCATGAGAAGCCGGAACTTTGCCCGGTCGCTCAGTTCCTCGCGATGGCTCTTGCGGACGACGCTCTGCAAGATGTCAAATGCGCTGCCGACATGAGGAGCATCGCCGCGCCGCCGCCGGGAGTTTTCAAACGACTCCGGATCACAGACGACATGAAGCAAACGCCGATCCTGCGCCGCCTGACAGGACGTGGTCAAGGACTGTCGCCGGACAAGATTTTTACGTGCAAGGAGCTCGGTCCAATGATGGAAGCACTCGGGTACCGAGCTGCCCACCGTGAACGCTTTATGCCATACGCGATTCGCAGAGGGCATGGAGCATTGCTGGACAGTAAGTTGCGTCGCGAGCGGAACGGATTCACGGCGGCTAATCTTTTCAGGATCTGTGTCAGGCGCTGTGCGCCAGAAGCGAATGGGCCACCAACATGAAAGCCAATTCCAGCATTACATTAACAGATTCTCGGCAGTTGACGGGCAGTCTATGGTATTGGACCGGCCTATGGAGCAAGAAATCGTCGACCGCCTTGCATCTATGGCGACGACCGTCGATGTCAACGCCCCCAAGCCGCATCGTGCTTGCCTCACTGATGTAGGACGTCAGGACAAGCGAGCAGGTCTGCGCGCCCATCGTGCCATGAGGCAGGAATATTTCGACTCATCCGAAGCATTCGCGTCGGCCACAGTAACCAAGACTCCCGAGGACGATAAATCTGCTCAAATGGTCAAGGAGATCGCACGCGGGCGTCCTCCTCCAAGCAAGATGTTCCAGATGTATCTGCGGTGGGACTCCCCGCGCAGCGAGATCATTCAGATGTTTTACAACCGGGAGCCAGATCAGAAAGCGCAACTCGAGGACATCCTAGAGCCACTTGCGTCCATTGCTTGTCCTGATCGTACGACCTGGAGATACCCACGCACTACGGTCACAACAGATGGATTGTGCCACTGCGGCACGCGTCAGAAGCGGTACGATATCCGTAGTCTGAAGCAGGGGACAAATTACTAACGAAAGACACAGCCCTCGAGACACATTTGCCTTCAACAACCATCTACTCTGTTGTTATCTTCCTGCGCGCCGCAAGGGGTCGCGCTTCAAGTTGACAGGCAAAATTGAAGAGCTGTACGCAGTCTGTCCTTGGCCCGCCTGTAGAAGCACTTTTCCGAAGATGACCCTCGAGTCAATCGCCGATCATGTCGAGAGACATCTTGAGGGGTACGGGACTCATTGTCCGTGGTCGACATGTTTCAAGACGTTTCTTACATTGTCCGAGTTTAAAGTTCATATGCTCCGCGACCATTACCTCCCTCTCCCCGACACATTACCACGACTCCGCTACTGCTACGATTGCCGAGAGTATTATCCTTCAATGCTGGAGTGGGATGAGCACTGCCAGACACATCTAGAAGGGGCCGGTATGTTCTGTGGCCAAGTTCTGAGGAGGAATGTGGCGATCATGGCATGTCGTTGCCCGTTCTGCTTGGGTGCGGCCTCTTCGCCACCAAGTCGCAGGGCGTCACCCCACCTACTTGGATCGAAGTTCTACGACCATCTCGTGGACCACCTGCGTGATATCACGAGCTGGCCATTTGAATGTCCGCACCCTCTCTGTCAACATGAGGTCTCTTCTGTCGATGCGTTCTGGGATCATCTTCACGCAGACCACGGTATCGAGCGCCCTGCCGTGGGCAGTAGTGCACTTCGTGCATCGCAAGCACTGGCTACGATCATCGATGGCGACTGCGCGACAGCTGACGAGGCCGCATCTTCGAGCCTAGAATGTGGCACGGGCGAATGCCATAGCGGTGCTGGCGCAAGAAATGTTGAAGATGCCAAGGACCAGTGCGACTCATATGGGATGCCAGATCTCGCGAATGCTGCAAAGACGAACATTAAAGAAGCTTGCTCAAACGACGGCAAGGTTACTGATCTCATGGATGTAGCAGGCGAAGTGGTAGAAGAGTCGACTGCAGACGAGGCTGCGAACGACTGGCTAGAGTTCATTGATCTCACACGACTATGACTCGGCAAAGGCAGGTGTTAGGGTGCAGCTCCGAGGAGACGATGTGCGCCGAGCGGGTAGACATCATCGATCTTGCGTTGGAGGGCGATGTCGTGCGGTCTGCTGTTGTACATATTACTGGTAATGCATTGCGCGCGTCGCATATCTTCGACAACGAACCCATTTGGCAGCTTTATTACATCTGTAGAGACTATGAGCAACCGGGCAGACGTCGTAGCTTCACTATGCTCAGAGATAGTATGCACCGTTTCAGCTTTGACTAGGGATACGACATGTTACATTGGGCACAGGGCCAGACTCTTCTGCTGTGCTCACGCGGCATATGGTGATTGGAACGTTGATTGAGAACTAGGGTTTGGGCAATTTTGCTTCGGGCTGTTCCCGTTCTTAGTGGAGGTGCCTTGATCGACTACTTCGTGGAGAGGACCCATCGTGCGCGCGGGAAGCCACAAGTGTCCCGCATGAATACAGATGTCAAGAGTTATTGCAAGGCCTATAAACGTGAAAGAGACCTGCGAGGCCGATCCGGAATACCGAAAGCCCGTCCTGCACGAAGCGATATGGCAATGTGTACCATACGTAAGGGATGTTATCAGTGATTCGGCTTAGCTTCCGCGAAATCAAGCTCAGGTCTGCGAGAATTGGTTCTGCGAAGCCGGCATGTCGTTTCGGCTGCCGTGCGAATGTGAGCGTAAGGGAGGTTAGGAAACCAATTACGTGATTTACGCTGTTGGGCTCTTGGGATGCTGGAACAGTCTGCGGGCCAAGAGAACCTTCGCTGGGTGGACGGAATCCGGCTGGGAGGAAAGAGAGAATTCTGCTCTTCCAGATACCTAGTACAATTTATATTTCAATCGAAGATGGTCTACCAGCAGTACACCACATCTATGCATTGAACTTGATTTTGTTTACCTTGGACTCTGTTTGCACCAGCCTGTTGAGAATACAGAATGATACTTCTAGGCTTTAGCGTAGCCCGCTTGCTCGGCATAGAAGCGCAGTCAAGTCCCTCACGTAGGCGCAACGAGTCTCAATCATATCTCGGACAGGTCCAGGCGCTACACAGTACTACAAAGATATTTAGCTGCCAAGACAAAGCAGAAGCCTTAGTACAAGCAATCCGTGACGAGCGGTACAAGGTCGCGAATCTGATCCTAGACATTGGTGACGTAGCAATTAGTTACGTGTGTGTGAGCTCGTTCTGGAATGCTCGTAGCACCTGCGAGAATCAGATCGCAGCTTATGAAAACAAAAAACGACACGCTTCCCGCGATTACGATTCCACACACCACAGTTAGTGCATCGAGCTTCTAACACGTATCGAAAAAGAGGAGGAGCTGCAGGTCTTGGGCGAAGCGCTGGGGCGGAGAAACTGTCCGAGATGTGGCTTTGCGGTTGTGCATTAGATATGTCTTTCGGGATACAGATTTGAAGCCGAATTTATATGTATGTTAAACCATCGTGCAGGTGCTATACGTTGAAAATCACATAAGCGAACAGCTACCGCTGTAAGGCAGCGTGTTTATAATATTTAAAGTATAGTAGCTATAGAGTAAAATTACTTCCTATAGTACTCGAATCTCTTATCTAATTTTACCTATCTCAAAGTTTCGTAGGAATACGCTGTAATCCTTCCTTTACGTAGCGAGCTCTATACTTATTATAATATACTTAATTTAGTCCTATATACTTTATATATATTATTATCAAAAAAACATGAACACGCCCCAGCAGGCGACGACGACGACGGCGGGAGGCCTCGAGGCCTCCCAACACGCGACAACACCCCCCAACCGACACCGCGACGTCGCGAGCGGAGGAGGGAGCCTGGGAGAAGGAGGTTGCGTCTCCAACTCCCAGACGGC
This sequence comes from Cercospora kikuchii, assembly GCF_019650295.1. Taxonomy (NCBI): domain Eukaryota; kingdom Fungi; phylum Ascomycota; class Dothideomycetes; order Mycosphaerellales; family Mycosphaerellaceae; genus Cercospora; species Cercospora kikuchii. Next base: position 993,213 of record NW_025408587.1, read on the forward strand.
CCAATCCCGCCCGCAACCACCCCTCTCTGGCCTCCCAAGCCAGAGAACAACTGCTAACACCAATACCCTGAAACTGACCATCCAAAAGAACCTAAAGACACTCACCGAACAGATCCAGAGCCACCTCGACTCCCAGTCGACCCTTTCTCCCTCCCCAACTCTCCTCCTCCTCCAACAGGCCCAACAGGCCCTCCTCCACCACGCCCTCCGCCAGGAAGAATCCTCGGCCATTCAGGCCATCCAGAAAACCCTCCAGAGCCGCCCAACACCCACTGCCACCACCCCCAAAACATGGGCCCAAACAGCCCAATTTGGACACACAATGCCAAGGCCCCAGCCTCAGGCATCCATGACCATCTCTGTGAAGATGGGAAACCAAGAAGAAAGAGAAGCAGCAAGGAAGATGAGCCATGACGAGCTCAGAAGGAAACTTGGAGTCCAGCAATTTAAGGCTGTGCAAAAACTCCCAAGTGGAGACCTCAAAGTCATCCTCCACAGAGAAGGAGAGAAAAGCCGGTTGGAAAAGGACCAATCATGGCTTAGGGCTGCATACCCAGGAGCCCAGGTAGAATCACCTGTCACACAGGTAATTGTACACAGCATCAGGACTTCCTGGAAGCCTGAGGATGCGAACAGCTGGGTACAACTGGACCAGGACAATCTGACCTGGTTCCCAGATGGGCTCAAGATCAAGAAAGCCTTCTGGCTCAAGAACCAGAGGGCAAGGGAAGAGACCAACTTCTCATCAGTCGTGATGGCAGTGCAGGACAAGCAGACTGCAAGAGAGATGTGCAAGAGGGGCATAACTATTGGATCAATGTGGTGTGTAGTAGAACCATACCACCCACAGCAGAGGATAGTACAATGCCTCAAGTGCAACAGTTTTGGGCACATTACCACCCACTGTAGGGCTACAGAAGATATATGTGGAAAATGTGCAGGGAAGCACAGGACAGACAGCTGCAAGGAGAAGAAAGTCAAATGTTGCAACTGCAGGGGAGACCACAAGGCATACTCCCTCCAATGCAGCTACAAAGCTGCTGCAAAGACCAAAGCAAGAGCATTCTCAGAGTGGTTCAAAAAGCAATGGGAGGCAGCCTCAGGCCCAACACAAGGAGGCAATGCTACAGAACCCACAGCCCTCAAGAGGAAAGCCCCACCAGCTGAGCCTCCACAGAGGGATGTTAGGTACAAAGGCAGGCCCCTAGGCACCACAGCAACAGCAATGGCAGGCAGGAGGCAAGCAAGCAAGCTCCACTTCCCTCCTACACAGGAGAAAGAGGACACCCAAGGGGAAACAAGCACCCCCCAGGAAGACATGGACATCGACCCAATTGAGCTCCTCTCCCAAGTATCCCATGAGTAACCAAACTATGACAATCTACCAACACAATGTCAACAGGTCAAGCACCACCCAAACCCTACTGCTAGACAGCCAAGCAGCAAGAGAAGCTACAGTTATTGCACTACAAGAGCCATGGCTCAACATAACAAATGGCAAGACTAAGGCCAAGAAGGGATACCACACAGTCCTCCCACCCCAGCAAAACCCAAGGGTTGCAATGCTGGTGTCGGACAAGATCGGAACTTCTAACTGGAAGCCACTATTCCATAATACAGGAGACCTGGTTACCATCCAACTCCAGACACCTACAGGACCCATCTCTATCCACAACTGCTACAATCCATCAGGACCAACAAGCCACAGGCAAGATGGGACTTTACCTGCACTCCAAGAGGCACTTACGCAACCCCAAGAAGACATATCTGCAAACCACATTGTCCTAGGAGACTTCAACCTCCACCACCCAAGATGGGGGGGAAACACAACCCAGACCCAGCATACTATGGCAGACAAACTTATTGAAACGGTTGCAGAGGCCCATCTACAGCTGGCCCTTGAACCAGGAACAATCACATGGGAAAGACACATGGCTAGCTGCCAAACACTGGACCTGGTCTTTGTTAGCCTCTCCCTCCAGAACCTGATCCAGGAATGCAAAGCCCTCCCAGAGGAAACACACAGCTCTGACCACATCCCTATAAGGACAACCCTCTGTATCAATCTCTATGGGCTACCAAAGCAGGGACAAAGGAAACAATGGAAAGCTGCTAACTGGACCCAGATCCAGAGTCTCATTTCCCAGGAAACCAACCAACTCAATCAATTCCCAGTCAACACAAGGGAACACCTGGACACCTTAGCCAAGGGAATACAATCCTCTATCCAGAGGGTAGTAGAAGAGACAGTCCCAACAGCCAGACCATCAAGCTATGCCCAGATGGCCTGGACACAGGAGTGCAGAGATGCCACAAAGCTGGCAAGGAGAATGAGAAGAGAATGGAGGGAAAGCAAGACAGAATGGAGCCACGAACAATACCTCAAGGCCTCCCATGCAAGAAGCAAGGTTGTGAGGAGAGAACAGAACCTAGCCTGGAGAAGGCTAGTAAGAGAAGTAACAGAGGACCCTAAGAAGATCTGGAAGATGGCCAAATGGGCGAGGGAGGGGGCAAATCAAGGGCACCAGTTGCCACATTTCCCAGACCTTGCTGACCCAGAGCACAATGGAGACACCAACGAAGGAAAAGCTGCAATCCTGGCTAAACACTTCTTCCCAAACCCAAGAGATGCAGACCTAAGTGATATCCAACACACCCAGCTGCCGCCCCAGTTCCAGATGGAAACTGAGGTGAACTCAGAGGAGGTGAAAGGGATCCTTAAGAAACTGCCTAACAACAAAGCCCCAGGGCCTGACCAGATACCAAACCTCCTGCTTAAGGAATGCAGAGACCAACTTGCCCCAATCCTGGCCAAGCTCTTCACTGCATGCTTGAGGATAGCATACCACCCCAAGCCATTCAAGCACTCCACTACAGTGGTGCTCAGGAAGCCACAGAAGCCAGACTACACGAAGCCAGGAGCATACAGACCAATTGCTCTACTTAACACAATAGCAAAGGTCCTGGAGGCGGTAGTTGCAAGGAGGATATCCAAGGAAACTGAAGAAAGAAAGCTCCTCCCAGAAGAACAGATGGGTGCAAGGCCAGGCCGGTCTACAACCTCAGCACTGGACCTTATTACAGAACAAGTTAGGACTATCTGGAAAGCCAAGCCAGGAGCGGTTGCATCAATGCTCTGCCTAGACATTTCTGGTGCATTTGACAAAGTCTCCCACCAGAGGCTGCTCCACAACATCAGAATGAAAGGTTTCCCAGACCACATAGTTAGCTTTGTCCAATCCTTCCTTCAAGACAGGACCACCTGCCTCAGGTTGGGAGAGTTTATGGACCAACCAAGGCCTCAGAACACAGGGATTCCCCAAGGCTCCACCCTGTCCCCAATTCTCTTCCTCTTCTTTGCATCAACCCTGCTCCCAACACTACACGAAGGGAACACCTCAGCAATGGGTTTTGTGGATGACTCCAACATCCTGACATACAGCATGTCAACAGAGGAGAACTGCAGGCAACTGGAGAAAGCCCACCAAAAGTGTGAGCAATGGGCAAAAAAACATGGTGCAGAATTTGCACCACAGAAATACCAACTCATCCACTTCACCAGGAGCAGGAAGCACAACCTCAAGGCCACAGTCCAGATCCAAGGATTTGATGGGGAACCACTGCCCTCACTCAGGCTCCTTGGGGTATGGGTAGACACCAAACTCAAGTGGGGCCCACACATCAAGAAAGCAGCAGAGAAGGGGGCCAACCAGATGCAATCACTCCAGAGAATGTGCAAATCCACATGGGGAGCATCCTTCCAGAGAGCAAGGCACCTGTACACAGCAGTTGTCAGACCAGCCATTACATTTGGCTGCCAAGTCTGGTCCAACCCAGAAGGCACACAAGGCTACTGCAGAAACCTCACCAAACCCATTGAGAAGATCCAGAGAGAGGCAATGAAGAACATCACAGGAGCATACAGGTCAGTTGCAACAGCAGTCCTGGAAAAGGAAGCAAACATTGCTCCCCTTCACCTGTACACCCAGGACCTGGCCAGACAGGCAGCCAAGAAACAGGACAACCAGCCTGCATACCAATACATCAAAAACAGGTGCAGGGAGATCAGAAGACAGGCACAAGCAGGGAGGAGAACAAGGCACCCTGCTGCACCAACCCAAACCAGGCAGGAGGAAATCCTCCAACTGGTACAGGGCCAAGAGACCACAATGCAGACACACCTGGGTCACAAGGCATGGTGGGCAAAACACCAGTGGAACAGGAAGTGGGAGAGAGAAAAGGAAGGGAGGAGAACCAGAGCAGGAGGAGAACAGCCACCTGCATGGGCAACCACCACCTCCTCCACTGTAGGACTAGCTCTGCACAAAGGGCTCACCAGACCAGAGAGCACAATGGTCACACTCCTCAGAACAGGGCACATTGGGATGAGGCAATACCTCGCGAAGAGGAGAGTCCCAGGTTACACACCAGACTGTGACTGCGGGCAGGGACATGAAACACCGAAGCATGTATGCATGTTCTGCCCGAGATGGGCAGAGAGGAGACACCTCCTATTCCAAGCAGGGGGATCTACAAACTGGAAGGACTTAGCAAACACAAAGAGGGGACTGCATGCAACAGCAAAGTGGCTTATCCAGGAAGGGGTCCTAGAACAGTTCTCGCTAGCAGGGAAAGAGGACTAGGAGGAGAGGAGGAGAGAAGAAGGGAAAGATAGGACCTGGTGAGAGGAGGACTCGCTAGATACCTAGTATTGTCCGAAGGAAAAACAGAGGCAAAGGAAGCGGCTACGCAGGCTGCAGAGTAAAAGGAAGGCGAGGGTTTTTCGAAGGCTTTTCCCTCGGTCGAAATCTAAAGAGCGTGTCACGGGCTGGGCCCGTAGACATAAGACTGCCTGGAAGTCGGCGGAAGTTAGTAACGCCGGCCCCGGCTCACGTGCGCGGGAAGCACGGGAGCGCCTGCACACTTGTACGCTCGAAGAGAGAAAGCTCTCCCTTCCGCTCTTCGAGCTACGTCCTGTCAATTCGGGCTACCTATATGGTAGCGCAGAGCACCTGAGCCCTGTCCGTAGCAACTGTACCTGTGTCAACCATACCTACCTTCCTGCTAGCCTCCGCCCGTGACACTACGTAGCTCCTACCTTTAGGTATGGCTGTCGACCGCCCTCTACCTCCGTTCCTCCCGGAAACCGAGTCTCAGTTCTCTGAGCATGCCGCTACCCACCCGTCCCTCTGGTACGCCTATTTCCAGTCCGCCTACCGCTATATCGACGAACACGATAACGGCCAGGATAAGCTCGCGAACGAGCTTGTCCGCGAACAAATCCGCGCTTCCGAGACCCAAGAAGCCCTCCAGTCCGCCCGTACTGAAATCTCTCAACTACGTGCCGTTATCGACTTCCAGAAGAGCTCGTATGAAGAGAAGGAAACGAAATTCCGCGAGGAACTGCTCTTAGCAAAGATAGAGGTCGAGAGAGCCCTCCACCTCGCCCAACCTATCGTACAAACCCCGCCGTCCCTACCTGCCGACACGCGCGCTAAGAAGAGCGCAGATCCTACTCCGCGAACGACTCCGCCTACTCCTGCCGCACCTACCGAGTCTAGCCAACGATCTGAGAAGCTACCCGACCCAGAGAAGTTTACCGGCGACCGCAAGGACCTCCGCCGCTTTGTCTCTCAGATACACGAAAAGATGTTCGTAAACTGCGACCGCTTCGCAACGCCCCAGTCTCGTATATCCTACGTAACAAGCCGCCTCTCTGGGATTCCTTACTCTCAGATCCTACCGTATATTAAGGACGGGATCTGTCAACTTCCAGACTACCAGAACGTTCTTCAGATTCTCGACAACGCCTATGGAGACCCGAACCGTGTTAATAATGCCCGCGCCGACCTGTTCCGCTTCCGCCAAACTAATAAGGACTTTGCTGCCTTCTTCGCCGAGTTTCAACGCCTAGGACTAGAGGCTGAGATGACCGAGGAATCTCTCTCGACGCTCCTCGAACAAGCCGTTTCGAACGAGATTAAACAGATGCTCGTCCATAGTCCTCCACCGACGCGAGAGTACCTCAAGCTCGCCGCACACTTGCAAGGCCTCGAGAACCGTCGCCGGTACTACAACCAAACCCCTGCTATCCCGAACCCCCGCACCTTACGACCGACTACTCCGCCTGCTGCCCGTAACGAGAAAACCTACGCCGCTGCTATTAAAGAGAGGTCGCCCGATCCTATGGACCTCGACCGGTTTAAGAGGAACCAGAGGACAGACAAAGAAACCGGAAACTGCTTCCGCTGCCACAAGCCAGGCCACCAGGTGAAACACTGCACCGAACCGGACACCCGCCCTTCCTGGAAACGGTTTAGCGACGAGCAACGACGCGCAGAGAAGCGGCGGGCTAACGAGACCACCCGCACCGCTTCACCCCTCTCCTCTCGAGGACGATCTCCCCCGCAGTTACCTCTTGCCCGTAGTCCGTCTCCGAACACGTCGGAAAAAGGCGTACGCTTGGTAACAGTCGCTACCCGGCGTTAAGTGTGCGCGAGGCCTTACCTGCCCCCGCAACTAGCTACCGACCCTGCGTTCTACCCGACGTTGTTCGGAGTAAGAAGCATTGTTTACCCTCTGAATTGTCTTCTGGATCCCCGCCTACTGCTCCTAACCCTCTAAAGAGAGAGGTTTTCCGTATTTCTGCTACAGCGCTTAGGGTGCCACATAAGTTTGACCGCTCCGTTTCCCCAAAGGTTCAGTTTACTACCACCGTTAACGGCTCCGAAATCTCCGACTACGCCCTACTAGATACCGGCTGCGAGGCTTATGGCCTTATCGACCTGCAGTGGGCTACTGAGGTAGGCCTACCTATCCAGACTCTCGAGAAAGAGGTCTATATGTTGCCTGTCGACGACCAGGAGGGAGAACGCGAGTTCGCTCTTAAGTACGGCACAGTCTGCGCCCTGCGAATCGGCGAACATACCGAAAAAAATGTTGTCTTTCGCCTTACGAAGCTAGGCGGCTGCCCGATGATTCTTGGCTATCCTTGGATGGAAGGCCATAGCGTGAATCTTAGCCCCGCTAACGCTACTCTATTATTTGACAGCCCGTACTGCCAGTCACACTGTAACGTCTCACTAGTCCCCGCTAAGGTTAAGGTCTATACCCGGAAGGTCCCCCGTTTAGCTACCCGGAGGAAGAATAAACTCGTCGACGTCTGTAATATCTCCTTTCGAACCGCAAGCCTCTATGCTGCACCGAAGTACCAGAGGAAAGGCTACCGCCTCTGCTATACGACGATCGAGGACCTGCAGTCGATATTTACCTCCGAAGAGAAAGCCGATATCGAAGGACAGCTGCCCGAGTGCCTCCGCGACTTTAGCTCTGTGTTTTCTCCGAAGCTAGCCGACCAGCTTCCTCCACACCGCCCGTACGACCACGATATTAAGCTAAAAGAGGGCGCTGAACCGCCATTCGGCCCCCTCTACGGGATGTCTCGAGATGAACTACAAGCCTTAAAGGAGTGGCTCGACGAGAACCTCAAAAAGGGCTTTATTCGACCAAGCTCCTCCCCAGTCGCCTCACCTGTCCTGTTCGTTAAAAAGCCCGGGGGTGGCCTACGACTCTGTGTAGACTACCGCGCGATAAATGAGCTTACGGTTAAGGACCGATACCCGCTCCCGCTAACGACCGAGACTCTAAATAATCTTAGCGGCATGAAGTACTTCACAAAGATCGACATTATCTCTGCGTTTAATAATGTCCGTATGAAAGAAGGGCAAGAATATCTTACTGCCTTCCGGACCCGTTTCGGACTATTTGAAAGCCTCGTTATGCCTTTCGGACTCACCGGCGCGCCGGGAACCTTTCAGCGGTTTATTAACGACACTCTGCGCGAATTCCTCGACCAGTTCTGCTCTGCTTACCTTGACGATATCCTGATTTACAGCCGGACCCGAGAAGAACACGAAAAACACGTCCGGGCTGTCCTGCAAAAGCTGCACGATGCGGGTCTTTACGCAAAGCTATCGAAGTGCGAGTTTTTCCAACACGAGACTAAGTTCCTAGGGATGATCGTTGGCCAAAACGGCATCCGGATGGACCCCGAAAAGATCCAGACAATCCAGAACTGGCCCGAACCGAAGAATGTTACCGACGTCCAGTCCTACCTAGGGTTTGCGAATTTCTACCGCCGCTTTATACGGAACTTCTCGAAAATCTGCCAGCCGCTCACAGCTCTTACGCGTAAAGACACTCCGTTCGCCTGGACTCCCGCTTGCCAGAAAGCCTTCGACGACCTAAAGCAAGCCTTCGTAGAAGGCCCGATACTCGCCCCGTTCGATTGGACTAAGGAAGTTATCGTCGAAACCGACGCCTCCGACTACGTGTCCGCCGGGATCCTCTCCCAATACGATAACGAAGGAATACTACGACCTATCGCCTTTTTCTCAAAGAAGCATAGCCCTGCCGAATGTAACTACGAGATCTACGATAAAGAGCTGCTTGCTATTATCCGCTGTTTCGAAGAGTGGCGCCCTGAGCTCGAGGGAGCCGAACACCCGATTAAAGTCTTGTCCGACCACAAGAATCTGGAATACTTTACGACGACAAAGCAACTTAACCGCCGTCAAGCGCGCTGGTCCGAATTCCTGTCCCGTTTCCGCTTCCAGATTACCTACCGACCAGGGAAACAAGGCCAAAAACCCGACTCTCTGACCAGGAGGTCAGGTGATCTGCCTAAAGAGGGGGATGAACGCCTACAGCACCAGAGCCAAACGATCCTAAAACGAGAAAACCTCCCTGCCCCTAGGAAACAAAAACGAGTATCGTTCTCCGACCAGGTTACGATCTATACGCTACCTACGCCGGAACCGCAGCTATACGCCTTCCCAATCCGAACAAGGGAACAGTCCCCGCCGAGGGACGCTGTTAGCGCAGTACAGATCCCCGAAGAGCTCCAGGAAACGATAAGGCAAGGATATCGAACCGACGAGACCCTCTGCGAGATAATAGACGCAATACGAGAAGGGAAAAGCCGTTACCCGACGATCCAGCTCGCGCAGTGCGAGCTACGAGAGGACCTGCTCTTCTACCGAAACCGACTCTACGTACCGAACAACGAGGAGCTTTACGACCAAGTTCTCCGCCTCTGCCACGAAACCCCAGCTGCCGGACACCCTGGAAGAGCCCGCACGTACCAGATCGTATCGAGGGATTACTACTGGCCAGGTATGAGCGCGTATATCCGCCGCTGGGTCCAGAACTGCCATGTCTGTAGTAGGATTAAGCCTAGCCGACAACGTAATCGAGGACTCCTACAACCGTTACCGACACCCGACCGTGCCTGGGATTCGATCTCGATGGACTTTATTACACACCTGCCTAAGTCCGAAGGGTTCGACGCTATCTTCGTAGTCGTCGATCGCCTTACGAAGCTACGCCACTATGTCCCATGCCTTACGACCGACGGCGCCGAAGAGATTGCTCGCCTGTTTGTTAAGAATATCTTCCGACTCCACGGGAAACCGATTAACATTGTCTCTGATCGGGACGCCAAGTTTATGTCTGACTTTTGGAAACACCTTACGCGGAAACTAAGGATTACCTGCTCCCCATCGACCGCCTACCACCCGCAGACAGATGGCCAGACCGAGAGGCTAAATGCAGTCCTCGAACAACACCTGCGTGCGTACGTTTCGTACCTACAAGACGACTGGGTAGAATGGCTACCGCTAGCGGAATTCTCAGCGAACTCAGTATTCTCCGAAACTACCGGCTTGTCTCCGTTCCTAGCTACCTACGGTTTCCAACCCCTCCTAGGAACCGAAGTCCTACAGCATACGACCGACGCCCCTGCGAGTCGAGAAGCAGAATCTTTCGTCGCAGATATGAAGGCGATTACCGACTTCCTAAAGGCCGAGACCAGCCTCGCACAGTCCCGATATGAAGAGGCTGCAAATCGGCACCGTAGCGCCTCACGCAAGTTCTCTGTTGGAGAAGAAGTCTGGCTCGACGCTAGGAATATCAAGACCCTCCGCCCTACGAAGAAACTTGACTGGAAGAACCTAGGCCCGTTCCGCATTCTTGAGGTCAAACCGTATACCTGCCGACTAGACCTGCCAGCGACGATGAAGCTGCACCCGGTGTTTAACAACGATCTGCTTACTCCTGCCGCGAACAACCCGCACGGCTATCAGCGTACGCCCCCGCCGCCGCCCGTTATCGTCGACGGGGTCGAGGAATGGGAAATCGAAGAGATCGTCGACTCGAAGGTCGACCGCCGCGGCCGCGGTGGCAAAGAACGACTGCGTTACGTAGTAAAATGGAAAGGCTACGACGTACCGACTACAGAACCTGCCGATACGATTATCGAGGATGTGCCACACCTCGTCCGGAACTTCCACCGCCGGTACCCGCTCAAACCAGCGCCCCGCCAAATGCCAATGTAAAGAGCAAAAGTCGGCACGACGTTGAGACACCGCAGGTGCTATCAACGTTACGCATAGCCCGTCGAGGGTTCGAACCTCGAGCGTCAAGCATGGCAACCGAAGAGACAGACGTTGTGTCTCTCGGCCTATACCTGTGCCCCAGACCAACTGGACGAGCTGACTAAGCACGATTCCTGCCGCAGTATAATGCCTGAAATCCGTTGGACGTTACAGACTTGCGCCAGCATACGGCTGCAGCGATAACCGCCAGAGGTTACACGAGCCCACTGGAGTCGAAGATCTTCCGCGCACCCAGACCCCGAAAAAAGTCACATGACTTCTTGGCACGCCCGCCTGCTCCGCCAACTACCCCCTCCGACCGGTCGCGACCCGAATGTACACCCAACGCCGCTGCCCCGAACCGACTCGAACGCGTAACCCCGAGGAGATTGACCTCCCCGCCGAGAATGGCCATATCTCGCCCGTCGTCGCCGGAAAAAATGTCCCGACTTTATCGCCCACCTGCACATGACCCCTGCTACGCGCCTACACCTTGAACCGCTCGAAATCCGATACTCGGTTCCTGCCCCTACCGAGGATCGAACCCGAGACCCCAGATTCCTGCTGGACAATCATAACCACTACACCACGGAAGCAACCTGAATTCTGAAGAGTCATATTGGATCCAAAATCCTCTGCCTGCGACCAATCAGACAAACTGACTACAGGGGTCCCCTCCGGGGGTTCCTGTAAATTGAGGGGCTGCATATGAGACTGGCCTGACCATCCAGTGACTCTAGTGCAGTAAGAGGGCCGTCCTGACCACGAAGAACTGTGTACAGTAAAGCTCCGGTGTTGTCTTTGGATCCTGTGTACTAGTCGCAGCAACGATGGTGGATTGGGTTCCTCGAGCGGGCTGTACATACCAAAGGCGATACCGTGGAAGGCTCCTGCTTGCAGGAGCTAACCTGTTTGCTCCGCTGTTGCAGAGTATCTGTCCTGTTTTGTTCCGCCCTCGGGTAAGACCCGAGGAAGAGGAGCTGCACGCTGCCTAGGAAGGGAGTGCGCTGCACTCGCCCTATTTTGAAAGAACGTGACTCGGAGCGTCACTGCTAGGAAGGGAGTAATGTCACGGGCTGGGCCCGTAGACATAAGACTGCCTGGAAGTCGGCGGAAGTTAGTAACGCCGGCCCCGGCTCACGTGCGCGGGAAGCACGGGAGCGCCTGCACACTTGTACGCTCGAAGAGAGAAAGCTCTCCCTTCCTCTCTTCGAGCTACGTCCTGTCAAAGAGGGCTACCCATATGGTAGCGCAGAGCACCTGAGCCCTGTCCGTAGCAACTGTACCTGTGTCAACCATACCTATCTCCCTGCTAGCCTCCGCCCGTGACAATTACGCTATATATTATAAAATATCTTATTTATTATTTTGTATCTAAATCGTATCTAGGTAAGATATATCTAGCGACTAGGATCGAGACCCAGACTACCGTCGTGATCGGGATTACAGAAAGGAAGATTAACGGCTAAGTCTCGGAAAGTTTGTCTTGATGCCTGGGTGAGGTGTGTATACACGACTATATATACATCCCTAATCATGCTAACGTTCTCGGTCCTCGGTCTCGCTCCCTTTCTACCACTTCTCTAACATTGGCCGAATATCGATCTCGTTAGTAAAGCATCTCTTACTCTGCGTGTGCAAACTCCAATAGCTTTCAGCGATACTATCAGGAGCAATCGTCGCCTCCGCAGACATATCCTTCGTCCATTTCTTAGTGAATTCCGTGTCGATAACACCATCCACAATCACATGCGCAGTATGCACTCCTTTTGGACCATACTCCCTCGCAATAGACATGGACAGAGCTCGCATTGCGAACTTGGCGCTCGCAAAGGCACCCATCTGAGCATTGGCCTTAATAGAAGCCGTAGCCCCTGTAAAAATCAAAGTTGGTGGGTATTTGGCGAACTTATCCTCGGCGTGCTTGACGAGCCCGGGAAGGACATTCTGGGCGAAAAGAAATGCTCCTTTTCTATATGCACATGTTATGTCAGACTTGCAATCGGACTTCCGAGAGACGAAGAAGAGTGTGAAGTTACCCGGCGACTCCATGAGCCTTTTCAAAGTCCTCAAGCTTGATCTCCAAAATCGGCGCCCTCAAGGGTCGTGAACTAGCATTGAATACTGCGGCGGCGACTGGAGCGCCTTTGAACTCCTGCTCAATCTTGCTAAACGCGTTCTTTATGCTCTCTAGATCCGAGACGTTTGCAATGATGCCAACGGCACGTCCGCCGCTCTGATTGATCTCCTTGGCGATGCCTTCGAAGTTTTGCGAGTTCCGTGCGAGCAGGACGACAGGGTATGAGGCTGAAAACCTACGAGCCACCTCTGCTCCAGTGCCGCTAAATACGTCGGTCAGTTCTGGCGTGTGTTACTCATGTTCGGTGAGTGCAACGTACGGTCCGACTCCAGCGACGATCGCGATTGGTGTAGACATGGTTGATGCTAGAGAGGTGCCAAGTCCTTTTTGTGAGATCGGGGGAATACTCAAAGTGCGAAGAGAAATGATGAAGTAGAGGAATTCCTATTTATGAACACCCTAAGGCGTGCGATGGCGAAAATGCGCATGACGATGTGTTGGCTAAGATGGAAGCTCGATAGCTCGTATTTTGGAATCGATGATCAGCGATTCGATCGCTGGGATGACGACAATCTCGATGGGTAGCTTAGCTTCAAGACCGCGACACTAGCGATCACTAATCTGAGCATTGTCGGCATATATAACCGGAGATCTCGGTATGCTATACCTTGACATCTACATCACTTACAACAGAACGCCATGCCTACAAGAACAGAGACCACCTACCAAACGACGCGAATCACTCGCACCTACGACAAATCCTTCGACAAAGTCGTAGAACGCCTACACTCCAGCATAAAGAAGCCCGGCGGCACTGGCTTAGGCATTCTCGACCAGTTATCATCTAAAGAAGCCTTTGAAAAGGTTACAAATGCAGCTCTTGGACCCCATGAATTTATGCAATTTCAACAGTTCAATCATGGCGATTGGATGTCTCTATACGGCGTGAACGGAGGCAGAAAAGTCGCTCGGATCATCTTTGGAAATCCTCAGATCGCTATTACAATGATCAAGCATGATATTAGCGCTGCTCTGTTCGTCCCAGTTGAGGTACTAATCGTCGAGAGGGAGGACAGGAAGACTGATGTAGTACAGAGTAAGTCTGTCTGCTAGTATGTTATAAGGGACACAAGCTGATCGCTAGACAGTAAAGCCAAGCACGCTAATTGCAGGCGCGGAGGGCTCGAAGAGAGAGTTAAAGGCGGCGGCTGAGATCCTAGACGATAAGTTAGAGAAGTTGTGGGATTATGTTGCAGAATGACTTCGATAAAAAGAAGCCCGACTCTCCGGTCGAAATCGCTGGAGGGCTAGGGTAGGCGAACGGGAGGCGAATAAAAGGGCCTATTTTTCTCGCTTTATGCCTATTCTTCGGCGCTCTTCAATTGCCCGCAAACCTCTCCGGTCTTCTAGTTCCATGTTTCCATCCCCAACATGCTAATTCTGTAGCTAGCCGTGAACCTGGATAACAAAGAGAAGACTGGTTGTAGCGAGCGTGCTTACTTGTCAGACAACAGAGGCGTCATCGCTCGAATATCCTGTATCGCGTAGAGCTGAAACAAATTACCTCCCCTCCTCGCCAGCAAGTAAACCAAAACCATTCACTCGACCATTGAGGGCCGAGTCAGTCTCGTTGTTATTAATGAACAAAGTTCTTAGCCCGAGGAGGTCCGCGAAGGAGGTCTTGTTTGCTAGTGGCTAGGACAATGTTCTATGGACTGCAGGTAGAGGAGGACGGGCTGACGCGGAGACTGCTCTGCCTTCTGGGTATCCGAGAGTCTTGTTTGAAGCAGCCTTGGCCGCTGTGAAGCGTGGAATGCTGGACGGTAGAAGGCCGGCTTTCTTCTTGGAGACGTAAGTGGTGGGCCCGGGGAATCGTACGCATGCTAATGAGGTGCCGTAGGTCGACTTTGGAGGCTTGATAGCAAGTGCTGAGGCGGCATGTTGCGCCTTACTGTCCCTGACGCAATTCCCAAGCTCCTTCAAGTGTGCGTTGTTCTGGGCCTTGTCATTTCACCTCCACTTTGAGGTTTTGCGCCTGTTCGCTTTTTCTGATCTTCTCCTCATTGTCGCTCAGTTCGCTATCCTCGTCGTTGTCTTCTTTCGCGCCTAACTGCGCGTCTGTCTTCTTGTTAGAGTGCTAGCCTGTAGCACGGAGAAGTTCGATTGCGCTGCCAAGACTTCGTTGTCGTGATTGGGTAGAGGTTCTCCTCAAGGTAGCACGTACTCAACTTCTCGCTCCTCTGGCTCCTAGAGGGGGCAAATGCAATACTGGAACATAGGTAGCTTCGTGTACACTGGTTTTCAGTCCAAGCATACAGATCATATCACTATGCCTTGTTTATGTATTCCTAAAGGCTACTAAGAGGCATGGCAACCAAGCACTATACCCTGAGTACGCTATAGCAGACATTATCAGGGGCGGTGGCTTAGCCCTAGCGTGACGAGCGGTCGCAGATTGAATCTACGAGCGAGCGGCGGCTTCTTATTCGGGTTGTTATAGCCAAGGACACCTCTCGGGCGATATAATCAAATCCATTATGGAATTCGATCCGGTGTGTTATATTCTGAGGACGAATTCGCAAGGTTTTAAACTACCTTATATAGGTTGGGCTCGAACAGCTATAGAGGAATTTCATCGAGGAGACGCTGTTGCCGGCCTTCGCAAATGGTCAAAGTTTGGAAGTCTGCTCTAGAGTATGCAGAGCTTAACACGAAGCAAGACAGTTGGTACAAATGCTCTCGAGGGTGTTCTGGCGCTAGATCTACATAGTCTCACTGGTGGACGTTATCGTTCATGATGTGATTACAATACATTCTCGCTCTATGATTACTATACATTTTCGTTATGTGATTACTATACATTTGCCGCCTTTGCCGTGGTTATGGGTCGACAATGAAAGCGGAACCTTTCCACCCACGGCAAGGCCTTACGGTACCCCTCACCTTCATAGGTTACTCACCTTCATAGGTTATATACCCCTCACCTTCACATCCAGCAATTCAACAATTTCGAACGTCATCAAATTTCAAACATCGAACAAGCAATCAATTGTCCTCCTAAAACTAGACAAACCGCACTATCATACTGCTATGCCGTTGTTCGAGATCCAACACGTCGTTCCTTTGACAGACGCTCAAAAAGACGACCTCGCGGAAGCAATCACACAGATCCATGCAATCAAGTTTACCACGCCCCGCGTTGCCGTCAACGTGAAGTACACAGACGTTTCAAAAGTCTTGATGTACATTGCCGGCAAGCGACGCCAGGGCAACCATATAATCGGCAACGTGCGAGTTGGGCCTTCGCGTCCTCAAAAGGACTTCGACGACGAGTGCCTCGAGATTCTAGCCGCTTGGAACAAAACCGTGGCTACGCCTGAAGAGAAGACGAATGCTCCCCATCTAGACCTCAGGCTAAGGTCTTGCTTCCTTCTTGGGGGTATGGTGACGGGTTATGAGGCTGGGTTTATAATTCCCCCCGCTGGTGGGGATGTCAAGTGGCTGCATGATCACTTCGCGTCGTTCGAGGCGCAGGCTAATGCTGGGGATGAGGATATGGCGGATCTGGTCAATGAGATAAAGGAGAGGGGCATGATGAATAATAAAACAGTCTTCTGAATAGCAGACGGTCCTGCTGGGTGCCGCAATTGATATGGATTGAACTCATTACCACTCCGGTTTTTTACTCTCAAAGGCCACCCGGACTAGTTCATTCTGAACGCTCGGTCCAGCCTGTATCATGAAGCGGCCCTGCAGTATATTAGCTAGTAGCATATCTCATCCATACCAATACAGGTCCAGATCGCTCATTCATACAGACTGGGGACATCGGCACACGATTCAACCCGCAAAGCCCTTTCGACGGCCCAACATAAGTGTGTCAATTCGCACCTCGATTTTCAAACTTCTCCACAACCTACCTCGCACGTATGATACGAGTTGATGATGTGTTACATCTACCTACATCTAAACTCCCGCCTTGGGTGATGTGGATGTGTGACCTGCCGCAAATATCTCGTGCGACTCCCACCCACCTTCTCAACAGCATGTGTAACTTCGAGTAAAGTCATTATACTTACCGGCTTGAGGAGAACGCCGGCAGTTTGCCCACACCCAGGGCCTCGGCTTCAGCTGGAGACTTAAGCAATTGTAATGTGTTGAAATAATCATCAGCGTCAGTATGTAGTTCCATTAATCTCAAAGCACTCACTAGAAGAACGTGCATCGAGAAGCATGTTCATCTGGTTTCACAGATCCGACTACCCCACAAAGTGTTGTCGAGTCTGACTACATCCTGTTCAGAGAGACTTGATCGGAAAGTTAGATTGACACATCGTGTTGCACAGCACAGGTCAATCTCGTAGGTACTGGATGACTCTGGGCAGAAGTAGACACCGATAGTTGTTGGAGCAAGATCGTTTACCGAGTCTCGTGAAGCAAGGTCCGACTTCGTGAGCGGCTTCAACACTGCCACGTTAGACAGCTTTCGGTATTTGCAAGCGCTTCGACTCGTGGTCGTTGAGGTGTTCGGTTCTGCATCCGGTCGGCTGTAACCATAGCATTTTCTGATCGCTGCTCCCAGGGGAGAGAACTGTCGATTTCGACAAATGATTCTGCTTGAGCTATCGATTACAGGGTAAGCCCGCCATCTAAGATGATATTCTGTCCGGTCATAGATCGATTCAGTGCCGGTGTCTTCACTTGCTCCGCACAATCCTATTACAAAATTAGCTACCTTGGAGAGAGAGACAGCGCAATCCAAGTATTCACCTCAACAGTAGGTAGTCGCTTCAGCGGAGTGGCTTCTCGTACGCCCTCTCGCTTCTCCTCGGGGAACTTCATACCCCATTCTGTAAGGAGCAATCCAGGTGAGACACAGTTGACCCGCACTTTGGGAGAGCAAATTGCTGCCAGCGCTTTGGTCAAATGAATGGCTGCAGCCTTGGTTACAGAATAGGGCAGTGAGCTCCCGGCCGGCTTGACACCTGCTATGCTAGTGGTGGTGATGAAAGCACCCTCACTCTTCTCCAACTCGGCCTTGGCGGCGTGCAGTGACCAAAGGTGGCTTTTGACGTTGTAGACTGTGGATGTTAGTCATCGTATATGTGGTGTTGTACTGACGGTGGCCTACCAAAACATTTGTCCCAGTCCTGATCGTTCAGTCAGCTATATCAATTGGAAGTTGGAGCACATTGTTGATCCAAGGACGATTGCCTACCTCATCAACCATGCCCTCCTCAAGATTCAGAAAATTGGTAATTTTCGTCCAACCCGCATTGGAAACCACAAGATCTATACGACCAAACGTAGTCACCGTATCCTGCACGAGTTTCTGAACCGATGGACGATCACCAACGTCAGCACGAAACGGTTGATAGCGCGGCACACCTGAAGCCGATGTATTGCTCGAAATCGTTGTCGTCAACTCTTGAATCAAGTTTTCAGCTCTGTCTCCGTTGTTGGCGTAATTGATGGCCTATTCAACAGAAACTCAATTGTCACTTCCAAGTTGCGCGGCTAGATAGAGACGTACCAGACGGAAGCCTGATTGTGCCAGGTTGCGACAAATGGCAGCACCTAAACCTGCAGTTCCGGCGGTGACCGAGGAAAGTGCGAAAGTCGACCAGCTGGCGACCTCGTGGCCAGGAGAAGTGTGTTCTAGATTTCCTTTTTAGCACCCTGTGATGGCAAAGCTATACGTCCAATCTTACTGTCCATGGTTTCGCCGTCAAACTGTGGGTGTGGATATCAGGATTAGCAGTAGCCAGTGTACAGAGCATGAGAAAGAGAACGTGATGGACGAGAGCAATTCAAGTGTTTCCTCCCACTACCGTATGCACAGCCAGCCACTTTACACTAGTGTCTCCACTTTCCATATTCTCATCAGCACGTCTACCGTGCGGCAGCTGTGCCAAGGTAATATTCGACTTGCCAGGCTGCAAAGCCGATTCGAAAGCTCGATCATTGGGTAACGACACGAGCAGAGAGCACGCTCAGATTAGTTTGTGGCTGGCTGAGCATGAAGCTACTTAGCTATAGTATGCACGTAGCTGTATTTGATGTGGGGCAGCAAGATGGCGCGTGACTTGAGCGAGTTCTGCTATACGCTTATCACGGCGGACTCTAGAAAGGCAAGAAACCGCTAGGAGGAAACAAGACGTAGTACGAGGTCTGTGAGAACAGCGCGAAAGCAACGCGACTGATGTACCTGCGATTGCGCGCCAAGCCGGGCACATCCGAGCCAATCAGCCTCCAGATTGATTCAATACAGATTTTGTTCTAGCCAGCAACACTTCGCTCTGCAGCATTACCGGCCTCAAAAGCATGGGACGTAAATCGGAATAGCGTATGCTCAACCAGCGGGTAGCGGATCCTCATCTGTCTCGCTGTACCAAGTGCGAGGTACCGGCGTATTAGCTACTGCGTCATGGACACACGGCCGGCGACGCTTCTCAAACAGATCATCACTTTTGCCCTTGAATCTTCTGCCTCCACAACTTCATCCAATTGCAGGCCTCGTGCTGAAGGTACTCGCCGTTGCATCTGAACGTCGAACGCAACAGGAAGGTCAAGATGGAAATTCAACGGCCGATCCAGTCGGTCAAATTCTTGCGCGAACACTGTCCACGACTTTGTTTCATGCGAAGTTGATAATTCAACGCTCTTTGCACAGCATGCCTCTGAAACAGCTTTCCGACTGAGTCCTTTCCAAACCCCGTGGCCCTGGCCGGCTGCCATCGCATGCCACGAAGAGCGGTGGCATGCTATCAACGACCACACTGAGCCGGCAGTGTATTCCATCTTCAGTTTTCTTGGAGTACCGATAATTCGCGAGCTTTAGCGAGTCGGCATACGTGGAAGCGAAGGTGGCTTGAGGAGGAAAAGGGGGAAGTTGTTCAGTAGGCGATTGGCCTGATTGTCCCTCAAGACCACTGTCGGGTGTCCGTGATTTTGTAATCGACAGACTGGCCGTGGAGGAGGTGTCGGTCCTGGAAGCAACGGCAAGTCCAGTGAGGAAGTTGACGTTAATACAACAGAATATACCACCGGAACCTTGATCGTTCGTCAGCATATCTACCTGTGTGCTTTGGAGACTCATCACCTCCTGACACCGACATGGGCCATGGCTGCTGCTGAGACATAACTCCATTTGCTTCATAAGGTCTTTCTCTGCCCCACGCGCATCAAGGCGGAAGTGCCTCAGATTATGCATATTTGCTCGCCAAATTTGACCTCAGTATCGCCAGAATCAACATGCCGACCGAAGTCTCAACCTTCCGGCAGATCGTCGAACAGACTCTTCAGGATGTCCTTGACGACTTCGGCATCAAACTCCCAAGCCAGGATCAGCATTTTGGTGTCGATTTTCCCCACCCTATTCCACCTCCTGAAGAGACAAACTCGGAGAAGCTCAATTTATCTCTCGTTGGCGCAATCCCCGCTTGCGCCAATGCCATTGTCGCAGCTGCTATCTTCCAGGGGCGCGGCGGGGGAGCCCAACGAGTGGAAATTGACCTCAGGAGAGGCCATAATTACATCGACCCAGACATCGGGATGACACCGTCCCTCAACGGCCAGGAGATTCCGCTGGACGTTGTGTTCGGGAATTCTTTCTTGAAGAACATCTACGAGACCAAAGACCACAAGTATGCTGTGCTTAGTGCCGTGTACGTAGACCTTGTCTATCAGTGGACCGCCTTTTTGGGCTGCTCCGTTGCGCAGAGCGACGTCGCAGAAGCCGTCAAATCCTGGAATGCTGCTCGTAAGCCTTGAATAATCATGCTACCTTCCAGGGGAAGTAAAACTTCTTTTCTAACCTCACCAGATTTGGTAGAAGCGGCTGCCGCGGCTGGATTGCCCATGGCTATCTGTCAAACCGAAGAGACCTGGAAACTCCATGCACAGGGAGTAGAACTTGGCAAGAAGCCGTGGGCACCAGTTGAGAAGGTGCCTTCTGTCCTTGCAGAGAATGCGTCCATCCCGCTTGCACTTCCACCGCACACGGCTCGACCCCTCTCGGGGCTCCGAGTCCTGTGCCTCACGCACGCAATCGCAGGCCCTTCCGCAGGTCGCACGCTGGCTGAACACGGAGCCTCGGTTCTGCAAATCATGTTCGCGCATGGATTCGAACATCTGTTTGTGTATTCTTACGCAAGCCTCGGGTTATCAACAGCTCGCCTCAATCTACACAAGGAAGCCCATCGTGCAAGACTACAAGCGCTGGTAAAAGATGCCCATGTCTGGATCGACAGCTACAGACCTGATGCTACCGCAAAGTTCGGCTTCAGCAACTCAGATCTGCACCATATCAATGCTAGCCTGATCATATGCCGAGTAACATGCTACGGAACCAGTGGATCGTGGAAAGCCAAGCCTGGGTTCGACATGCAAGGTTCTTCGTCCAGCAGAATGATGGCCCTCATAGGACAGGGTGTGGGCGACGGCCGGCCTCAGTGGCCACCAGGTATGGTAATCAACGACTACACGACCGGCTATGCAGCTGCCTCGGCGATCCAGAGCATCATCCTCAAGCGAGTGCAAGGCGAAGTCGGAGCCCAACATGGCTGGCTCGTAACCCCGAGCTTGACTGGTACTGCCATGGCAATCTTGAAGTACTTCAAGACATCTCGCTTCAGCCCACCAGCCGATCAAGAGGGCTCTCATGCTTTGCCGCCCGAAACGCCCGAAGGAACGACGAATCTCGGATATTTGGAAACTTTGGCTCCGCTACCGAAGCTTAGTGTTACTCCCATCTCTTATGAGCTCGAACTGTTGGGTCCCATGGGTTCAGCGCTGTCTCGATTCCCTGGGTATGATACCGAGTACGATTCGGAAGCTGCAATACCCATGAAGAAGGAAGATGTCGCAGAACAAGTTGGAGCTCCAAAGGTCCGGCGTTTAGAAGAGCTGAGAAGGTTGGGAAAGGCCTACAAAGAAAGCAAGAAGTGGACCTAATGCGAAATATGGGGAATTTTCACCGTGACGCAATGCAAGACTTTCCGTCTTCTGTCATTATCTCTTCCTCGTAGTATTGAACGAGAGAATCTCCGCGGCGTAAGCGGAGTGAGTGGTCATAGTAGTTGTAGACTCGAGAGCAGCCTGTGGTGTGCAGATCGTCCCGCCTTGGCTACTGCTTATAGCACACTCCATAATTGAGACGCTCAGCCAACACTACCTCTCGTAGCTTATTGACTGCAAACCACTTCTTCAATTGGTTACCCATGGTCTACAGGCATCCGAAATTGACGACACTGCACTTTGGGCTGTCAATGTACCGACAAATAAGGCCGAAAAGGTTGAACATCCAGTACCCATTGAAAGAAAAGTTTTTTTGCGATGAACATAGCAAGAAGGGAGAGATGATAGACTGTCTAGTACCGCCCATCACAGCGTCACTGCAATGTTGCATTTCTTTGCACCGTTCAGTTGGCCGCAGGCGAGTTGTGTCCGGCGGTGCTAACCTCTCCAGGTAGAAGTCCTGTAGAATTGCTGCCAACGCTGCCGTGTCCGAACGGTTCGCGGACGCGGCCAAGGTCGTAAGGCTTTGCCAAAACGCCAAGGACGGCAACGTACCATCTCGATCTTTTGGCAACTCGCCTCCCGTTGACAAATACATGGCCGTGTATCTCTACCTGCACGTCTGCCGTCACTGGTTCGGTGTCCAGCTTGAGCTTCAAAATGCTGCGAATGGCTTTGTTGGCGTCCTCAGTATTGTTTACGATGACATGAATAATTGGTTCTTGCTCCGCCACTGTTCGGACCATCCAGCCCGCGATAGCGCGGCCAAAAACACCCGCGCTGAGTACAAGCGTGAGAGCCATAACCGCCATGGGTAATGACACTAATGTAACGGAAGCGAATAAAGCCGTACCAGTAATAAAAACTGCAATACTGACAGACTTGCTGATGAGACGCCAGAAAGATCCAGAAGACTTAGCATTTCCAGTGACAGAGACCATAACGAGTACAGAGTTCCGAGGTATAGTGTGCTCCATTGAATCGTGGAACGTCACTTTGGCCGCAGGCATAGTGTGCAGTTGTGTCAAGGCCAATCCAACATTCTCATGTTCAGTTACAGTCCTTTTGAGTGCAAGCTCAAGATCTTCCGAGCCGCGGCGCTGCTGGAGATTGTTCGTGAATATTGACTCTCCCCCGCTAAGTGAGATGTTGTACGGAACCCTGGACACGTAAAGCTTGTGCTGTTCGATAAAGGGGAGCTGTACAAAGTTCTCCGTTATCGCGGTGACGGTGACTAGGTGCTCGCGATCAGCTGACAGAACCTTCATACTGGATAGATGTGGTTGCTCACCCATGAAATACCATAGATGCATCCACCAACGGCTCGTACACCACCAAGGAATGATGCCACATTGCTCCAGAACAGTCACCGCTGCTTGCGAGCCTATGAACAGCAGTATCATCCCCAGAAGGCCCAAAGACAGAAATCCGTTGCTGGGTCGCATACGCTTCGCACAAGCAATACGCGTGCTGACCTTCTCCTCAAGCTGATCCAGTTTTTGTTGGATCGAGATGTCAGAGTCGCCGGTAATCATGCGGAAGCTGACGATACTTCCGATTGCGATGTTACGCTTCTTCATAGCGTGCTCGTAATCTTCGATCCGTACTGGCATAATAGCACCGCCGAATGAGAGTGCCATTGCAAGTATTCCTCCGAACGGAAGAATCGTAAGGAGCGTCCAGACCTCGTTCGTGGGTGCGCCGAGAAGCGCGCCAATAGTGGGAAGTAGCGCAAGTACGCCTGCTGAGCCGCTGTACTCTGCTCTACGTAGCTCGTTCAAGTTACTCAGAGCAGCCAGCAAAGTTTGATAGCAAATAGGGCTCCGCCCTTCGGCTCGTATACAGATACCACGATCCATCCAATGCGTCATTTTGAAGCGAGCCTGGGAGTTTCCGACAAATGTGTCGGCGTCGGTGACACATTGCAACGCTTGAGTCTCGTTCTGTGAAGAATCCTGAGCGTAGACGACTACGAGAATGGTCCAGAAGACGAACAAGCCGAGTGGGCGGAAGATTTGAGGCAACGCCTTGGCAACCTGGGTGAGTGGCATGGCGATCGATAGGTCGCCGACAAGTTGGAGCAGGAATCGAGCGGGAGTGGGCAGTGGATGGAAGTCTTTCAAAAGGCTCCTCTCAGCCTTGCGGCATACCCTGCATGGAGACTATGAGGCCGTCCGACAAGACTTGTGGAGATGAGGTGAAGGCATACGCACGTCCAGCTTGTCCTTCCCATGCGTGTTCGCGGGAGCTTTGCAACACGCCATCGTCCTGGGAGTGAAACGTAGGCGCGATGCAACAGCGCTCCAGGCCTTCGACTACAATCACAGCCCGTATACTCGGCTTTGTTCGATCAGCTAGTCGGTACTGCTTCTATGCGGTGGTGTTACAGCGTAGACTGGGAGAATTGCTGAAAAATGTCATGTATTCTGTTCTAGATGAGCAGAGTGATGCGGACTCTGCCTCAGAGCTAAGGCGTGTCGTTGAACAACCAACTTCGGCCCGTAGTTCTAGCGAGGTCACGTTATCCGTGACCGCGTTGTGTCAGTAGAAACTCTTACCTCAAATCGTGTTTCATGCCTGCAAACACTTATGGGCGCGTCTCACACGGCTTGTCAAGAGCAGGCAAAGAATTCGAAAGGCCACACAAGCATGGCAATGTGAACAAGGCTGAACGCGCACAAGGCTGAGTGCCTCAGGCATCCATCACGCCAAATTTGAGTTCCAGCCAAGCACATTCGAAATTTCCCATGTTATTTTCTGCTTCGCACTGCATGACCTTTTGTTCAGCTCTGCAATGATCGATGTCTGCAACCTCAGCGTACTGCGGCAATATTGACGCACATTGTCACTAGCTTCACAACTGACGTCACACTGGCACCACAGCCGCATAGTGGCGTTCCGAATAATCACTTTTCAAGCGGCGTACATTCTTTCTGAGGAGTCCGACTTCGAGTCCTTCGATATCAGAGAAAAGTGATAAGAGAAGGTCAGCCGTACGCGCACGACTGGCTGGCTTGACACGGGTTGTTGCTTATGTCACTTTACTATCAGAACTGAGGCTTCGAACCTCTCTTGGCCGAGTGCTGTAACGGCAGATCTGCCGATAATTCCAGTATCCGTTCGATGGTCTCACTCGAGAATGGAAGGTAGTGGCTCTGGGCGGCTCCCTTCGCATGCCACAATGAGCCGTGGCGTGCATTATGCGATAGTGGCGGTCTTGCTATCTCTAGCTAAGTATCCAAGATGCCCTTCTTTGGCTCCCATTCTTCGGCACCAGAGGCACAACTGTCTTCTATCATTCCCGTTGAATACGGGAGGGCGTGATATATGGAAGGGTTCGCTACGGTTCATAGTGTTAAAGTCTTCCGCGCGAAGAAATAGAATGCTGGATGTCTCTCCCAATGTGCACCAGCGCTCTCATCTCTGCCCTCGTAGAGCTCTCCACAACTCTCTAGCCACCACAGTAGATCGCCTCCGCGTGTGGTTCAATATAGCTGGACCTACTGCCCCTATGCACTGGACGCTGAGAACCTTGGCAAGCGCTCTGCTATCTTCCTGCTCAGTTCGTGAATGGCGACAGTGCTAGTCAGCTCAAATATGCTAATGTCACTGTGAAGTTGTGAAGATATCCAGTTGCGTAACTCCACGGCGATCAGGCTATCGACACCATACGAGCTGATGGGCAAAGCCGTGTCGATGTCCGTCTCCAATAGCGAAATGATGCTCGCGATTTTGCCCACAAGCAGTTTCTGCACTACAACACTTGCCTCGTCGAGAGTGTCGCATGACGCCAGCAAAGCGCAGCTGTCTTCCAGTCCAGCTCCAGTGTCGGTTTCTTGCTTTTGCAGACGATCTGTGCCAAAGCGCTTCAAGAAAGCGAAAGGCGCCAGCATCCGGAGGAAAGGCAAATCGGCATGCGGAGACTCTTTCTGCATCTCTTGCAGTCGGCCGCCGCTTCCAGTACCGCTAAGGATTTGTTCACTCGTCGGCTCGTCACTGTCAGACATTCCCGCCATGGCGCAGCCGAGCATGTGGAAGAACTGCTCCTTGGGCATCGGGGGCTATCTTCCTGTTAGCCTAGCAGTGAGTTCTTTCCGCAAGTGAGCTTACCATCCGAGACGCTCCCACCGCAATACTCTTGTTTTCTGCCACGAAACCTATTCCTTCGATGGCTCCGAGATTGAGGCTCACTGCCGGCAGACCTTTTGATCGACGGTAATATGCAAGCTGGTCTTGATATGTGTTTCCTGCCGCATAGTTCGCCTGCAATATCGCACCTATGATGCCGGCCAGCGACGATAGCATTACAAAAAAGTCAAGATCCTTGGGAAGGAGCTCGTGCAGGTTCCAGCTACCTGTAGAAAATCAATTAGTCTGCGTTGACAGTGGAAAAAGTTCCATGCATACCTTGTATTTTAGGCCTCGTAGCCTTGACCCATTGCTCAAACGCCATTTTGTGAAACACGGTATCCTGGAGCACCATGGCGCCCTGGATCACGCCACGAATGGGTGGCATTGTCGAGGCGATATCTTCCAGTACCGCAGTAAGCTCATCTTTTTCAGCAACATCGCACGCATATGTCTTCGCGCTAACCCCGGCGGCGACCAAGCGGTTGATGAGGTCACTAGCTTCTTTCCCAGCTTTGCCTGAGCGGGAAATGAAGGCAAGATGACGTGCTCCATGTTGAACCATATATTCTGCTTGTGCTCGGCCCAGCCCTCCAAGACCACCGACCAGCAGATATGTTGCTTCTGAATCCAGAGTCCAAGTGAAGGGTGTCTGCAGCTTGACAGGTGCTACTGACTCAGTCGTGAAACGCAGTACAAGTTTTCCTAGATGGGTCCCTCGCTGCATATCCCGAAACGCTCTCTCCGCATTGGCGAAGTCATAAACGGTAATTGGCCGAATGAGGCCAATCGTATCCTGCTTCAACAAAGAGAATACTCGATCCATGAGTCTGCGGATATCTTCCGGTTGATCCATCATGGGTTCGAGGTTCACTGCTGCAAAGGTAGCATTTCGAAGGAAAGGACTCATGTCGAGTTTGCTGTTGCCCAGGATGTCTCTTTTGCCGACTTCGATAAAGCGTCCGTATGACGATAGACAAAACCAGGACCGTCGCAAAGCCTCTCCTGCAAGCGAGTTCACCACGATGTCGACACCCTTTCCGTTCGTGGTACGCATGATTCCCTTCTCAAAAGTCAAGTCGCGTGAACTGAAGACTTGTTCGGCAGCCACACCCATTGCCACAACCGCTTCCTTCTTCGTATGGGTGCTCACCGTGCAGAATATGTTCGCACCGAGTGACTTGGCCACCTGGATTAGAGCTTGGCCTAGACCTGTAGAACAAAATCAGCCGTTGACCTTCTAAAGATGAGGAGACTCGACGCACCCCCAGCCGCTGCGTGGATGAGGACACTCTCCCCCCTCTGCAAATGTGCCACTTCCACAAGGCATCGATACGCCGTACAATATGCAACAGGGATCGAGGCGAGTTCTTCGTCTGTCAAATGCGCCGGAGCACGGTGGACAGACGATGCGCTCACTCGAACTTCGGTCTGCATCGACCCTTGGCTCATCCACACGACTCGATCGCCAGTGGCCACATGTTCAACCTTGGCTCCTGTGCGACACACGATCCCGACAGCCTCATGACCAAAAGCGGCCCGGTGAATCTCACCTATGGCGATTAAGACGTCGCTTGGAAGACTTAGCTGCCCGCTCATTACGTATTACCAAGCAATGAATGACTTACAGGAAGTTCAGCCCACACGCGGTGACCTTGATCTCGACTTGTTCGTCCCCCAAAGTCTTTGGTACTTCCAAATCCACGAAGTGAAGAGTCTCCAGAAGTCCTGGTTTTCCGAGTACCAAGCGCAAAGGTTTTCTGACGTTGGAAAGTTTCTTAGGCACGGCTTTCACCTCCCTGCCAGTGGCCCTGGCCAAGCTTGATATCAGATTAGTGTCTGGAAGATAGCGCGGGATACAGAGAGTACCCTGACGCTGTGAAGTTTCTATTTCTTCAACACCATTGCCCTTTGTCCAACAGCTTGCAAGCCGGGACAAGATCATTTGGCTCAGAGCGGCGGCACTTTGAGCTGATGGGTCTTCGATGTGCACCTCCATGAACCTCCGTGTGGCGTCCTCCATCTTCAGGCACCTCATGAGCCCGGAGATGATGCGGAAGCTGGGGTGATTATGTCCATCGGCATCTTCTGACTTGGCCAGCCAGAGCAGCTCCTTGGCATGTGCAAATATTGTCTGCAGCTTCAGAAATTGAGTGGCATCCATGTTGTCCAGAAGAGGCGTCTCCATTTCTAGGAGCGAGATGCAAGTTTTCTCCTCGAGGTAAGCAGGGCTGACATGGTCCAAAGCTTTGGTGATCGCGGTCACGCCAGATTTTGCAATGCATTGCTCCAGATTCGAGGCGAGATGCTTGATGCTGTTCGAATTCTCTGTAGGAGTAATGATCAAGATGTCCTTCGAGATTGTATCTGTTTCCAAATTCGTCTTTTGACTCACGATCATGGACATTCGATGCATATTCTCTTGATCGCCATCATGCACCATGGCCCTGGCCCTGGTGAACCCCGTCTCTTCGAGCTGCTCGGCCCATTCTTTCGGTAGCAACAAGGGCCCATTGTGTCGGCCATCCTCGGCAAGCCACCACCCAGGGAGGATCCCAAACACGAAGGTGCCGAGATCGTGTGCGCCCGTGATCTCACCCAGTACTAGATGGCCTCCGGGCTTCAACATGCGGTGGCAATGGCGAAGCGATTGCCGAATATCCTTAGTTGCATGGATCACGTTAACAGCCACCACGACATCGTACGATTCGCTCTCGAATCCTTGCCCCACGGGATCATTTTCGATATCAAGCACCTTGTAGTCGATATAAGACTGCCAGTCGCTCAGCACTCGTCTGGCGCTGTCGAACCATCCTGCAGAGAAATCAGTAAACGTCCACTTGGCTAATCGAGGGGAAACATCGTCCGCCTGGCTCAGGGTCTGCAGTATTGGCAATGTTGTCGATGCTGTGCCGGCGCCAACCTCGAGGACGTGCAAGTCCGGCTTCTTGTGGGCGATCAGATCAAACAGTCGCTGAAAAGCTGTTTCAATGCGAGTCATTCCATATGCCTCCCTGTAAAATCTGGTGAAGTGTTTGCTAGCCGTCATGGCTTCGATGGGGGTAGTCTTTTGCCGTAAAACGTCGTCTAAGGAATTAAGCACATGGTGCATAAGGGGTCCGTCGGAGGGATACTTGGCGGAAAACTCTTGAACGAGTTCTGAGATGTTGCTCAATTGATCTGAAGCACTCCCGGCGTTATGTGTTGTGTTGATCCCAGCATCGAGATGGTCAAGCGTCTGAGGATAGCGGGTGCGCATCCACTGCAAGTATTTTTGCAAATGCATGGGAAGACCGTTCGTGGGAAAACCTGAAAACTTTGTGGCGGCGATCTCGCACATCTTTCCGAGAATGTGACCAGCATCCCTCAGAAATGGCTCCATGTCGACGGCCGACTGTCCATGGTTGAGTGCCAACAAGAACTGTTTGAGCTCACACGGGCCCAGCAGTTCAAAATCTGGCTTCCACATGATACGGGAATAGCTATCAGCAATCTTCGCACCAAGTCCGTCAGATGACGTGATGGGCAACTCGATGCCACGACACTGAAGGCCCTTGAGGATAACGTAGGGCAGGTTGTTGAACGCACCGTCACCGGCCATGAGATCACATGTCAAGCTGTTCTGGCCATCGAACGAGCTCGTGCATGTTCCATGGACACGAGTATCGATACCCTGCGGAAAGCCGCTCGAAAAGTCCAAGGAATCGATGCTAAGGGGAACCCAGGTCTGCTTCGGAATCGCAGATGCATTTCTGACGGCGACAAAAATCGGCTGCATGAGTGCATCGAGCATCGCCGGATGGATCAGATAAGAGCTCTGAACCCCCTTGGGCATAGCGGAAGGGAAGTCGAGGCCCTTGACCTCAAAACAAGCCGTAGACATATTGTGATGCACTTCGTTGACTCCTTGAAAGGTCGGGCCTGTTCTACGTTAGACGAGCATTCGTTGCATTTGTAGGTTCTGTCCTTACCATAGCAAACGTCAATACTGTCACAGTACTCGTAATGAGTCTTACCAGATACTGTTTCTGTGCAGCCAGCGTGGTTTTGCCGATACAGCCTTCGATATGCCATGACTTCTTCCCCAGCCTCTGTGCCGCCGTCAACTTCGGTGATCACATCTTTGCGAGTAACCCGTATACTGCCACAGCCATGTTCCACAAAGATGTCATTCGTGACGGAATACAAGGAGAAGTCGTACCAGGGTTCGCGCAGCGTCTTTGCTTGCGCTTTCCTCTTTGTGAAATGCAAGGACGTCTCGACTCCATTGTCCCCCTTCGGAATGACGAGGGATTCCAACATGGTGATGTCCCGCAGTTCATAGCTCGATACGGTTGCAACCGTGCCCCATTCCTCCTCGAGCTGGCGCATGGCTTCGATCGCTGAACAAATCACGCCGGTGAAGGGAAACAAAATCTGACCCTGGATCTGGTGATCGCTCAGCCACGGCAACTCTGGCACGCGTAAACGATTAACCCATACGGGTTCCTGGGGATTAAAAGCTTCCGATCGTGATCCAAATAGGTCGTGTCGTGCGAACGTGGGAAAGCGGCGGTTTCGCGACATTCGCGTCTCATGCCAATAAGCCGTTGAATGGTTCCACTGATAAGAGGGCAAATCGGTGAGAACCGCTTCGTCAGGAGCTGAATTCGGTCTTTCGTTGAGCTGGAGAGGTCAGCATTGCAAGGGCTGCGTAGACGTGTAACGAACGTCGAACATACCTTCTTCAAGTCAATGGAGACACCACGTGCCCAAAGAGAAGCCGCGGCGCCCATGGCTGTAGTGTTTGCGTCCACTTGACGGGATAGTGCACTGCAGTAGAACGTATCATCACATTCATCACGGG
This sequence comes from Cercospora kikuchii, assembly GCF_019650295.1. NCBI lineage: Eukaryota > Fungi > Ascomycota > Dothideomycetes > Mycosphaerellales > Mycosphaerellaceae > Cercospora > Cercospora kikuchii. The sequence continues at coordinate 1,023,718 of NW_025408587.1, forward strand.
TGCGGCGGAACTCGTTGAAGGGGGCGGCCAACCCGCCGTGTGGACCAATCTCTACCATGATGTCGGGTACAGATTCTACGCTGCTGTCCATAAGAATGTTTAGCGCAGACACCAGGTCGACGGTCGAGCACAGATTTGCGACCCAATAGTCTGCGTTGAGCTGCGAGTGTGGAATCCGACGACCGTACACCGTTGAGTAGAAGGGGACAGCGGCATGGTCGTTGCTGTCGGTGTTCGGTGTAATGCATGCAATGCGGCCGTGATACTCGTCACGAAAGGGGAACAGCTGTGGACTGTGATACGCAATTTCCACGCGCAGCATTCGGCAAAAGATGCTTTCGCTCTGCAATAAGGCCCTCAGTGTGTCCAAGCAACCCTTATGCCCGGCAACCGTCACGCTCTCAGGACTGTTAATACAAGCCAACGTAATTTTGTCGTCCAGGTATCGTTGTATGTGACCACTGGACAATCCCACGGCCATCATCGAGCGACCCGGACTTTGCTCTTGAGCCGCCTGAGAGATGATGCCCCGGTGAAGCGCAACTGTGAGGCAGTCACGTCGACCCAAAGCACCAGCTGCATACGCTGCGGCAATCTCGCCGGATGAATGTCCGACGACCGCAACGGGTGATAATCCCCAGTACAGGAACAAGTCGACCAGAGCCATTTGCAGCACGGCACACAGAGGTTGCGAAAACTCGGCCGCATGTATCCGTGACCCCAACTTCGGTGCTAAGAGCTCGACCTCTGCATCCCATTTAGCCCCTAGCTCTCGTAGACATGTTGCCGATGCACGGATGGACTGTGCGAAGATGGGATGGAGCATTAGCTCACGACCCATTCCCGGCCACTGTGCTCCTTGTCCTGTGAACAGGAGCGCGACTCGGGCTTTCAATGCTTTCGTAGGGACAATGCGGCTCTCAGCCCAGCCAGTCAACAGCTCGTTAATGTTCCGAGCCAAGACAGCATGTCGCCATCGGAAGATGGATCGTCGTTGGTTGAGTGTATACATCAGATCAGGCAAGAAAGACTCGCGGTGATTGGACGTACCGAGCCTTTCAACGTAGTCATGATGAGCCTTGCACTGGCGCGCTACACCGCCTTGCACCGGCGAAGACAGCACAAAAACGTACGGTAACCCTTTAGACTCCAGATGCGGTGTCTCCACGATGCCACGCGAGTCCGTTGCAGCTTCGAGTACGATGTGAACGTTCGTTCCGCCAAAACCGAAACTATTCACGGAACAACGCCTCACTGCACTGGAGCTGGGCCATGGTAAGGGAGTTGTTGGGATGGCAACTCGGCCCTGTGCGATCTCAGGTGCCAGAGTTGGGTTGGGCGTTTCGAAGTTGCGATTCGGAGGAATCACACCTACCTCCATGGCCAGGATACATTTGACAATACCAGCGACTCCCGCCGCGGCTTCCAAATGACCGATTTGTGTCTTTACTGAGCCACAATAGAGTGTCGAGGGCCGCTGTCCCGCCAGAGCGCCCAAGACAGCTTGCATCTCAGCCGGATCGCCAGCTTTAGTGCCTGTTCCATGCATCTCCACGTATTGCGTATCATTCGGGTCCAATGCAGCAAGTGCGTACGTGCTACTAATCAAACGCTGTTGAGCATGAGAACTTGGGAGGGCAATACCCGCTGTCTGGCTCCTTTGTTAGAACACCGGGAGAGAATTTGATCTAAGACGACCTACCCTGCCATCTGAGTTCATGCCAGTGGCTTTGATCACAGCTCGAATGGGATCACCGTCTCGAATAGCATCGTCCAGGTGCTTGAGCACCAAGACAGAGACACCCTCGCCTCGTGCATAGCCGTTCGCACGCGCGTCAAAAGCGAAGCAGTGGCTTTCGGGACTGAGAAACCCCAGAGCACTGAATGCACTTAGATCGTCCGGATCAAAAGCCAGGTTCGAAGCCCCAACCAGTGCACAACGAGTCGTGCTGGAACTGGACTTGATGCCTTCGCATGCAAGATGCAAAGCTGCGGCAGAGCTGGAGCAAGCTGTATCGAGTGTGACCGAAGGGCCTCGAATGTTGCTGAAAGCATTTGGCATCAACACCATGACTGAATACTCGAACAAGAGAAGAGACGTACAGAAACCAGCTGATGCGATTGGCCAGCATTGAGGACGCACACCCGACAATGGTGTATCGAGGAGTATCAAGAGGGTCTCGACCGATGACGCCCTTGTAGTTCGACGCAACTGTCCCCATGTAGCAGCCCATATTTGTGTCAGCGATGGATTCTATAGATATACCCGCGTTCTCGAGGCTCTCATATGCGAGCTCGAGCAGCAAACGCTGCTGAGGGTCAACTGCTCGCGCTTCGGCCGCTGAAAGGCCAAAAAACGGAGCATCCCACTTGGCAATGTCGTCCTTGAGGAAGTAGCCCCCGTTGCAGATCTGTACGAGCATGTCAGACATGTCCAGCACTGTATCAGTCGCAACGTACTATGCTGCCTCTGCGACCTTGAAATGGGTGATGAAATGCGTCCGCATTGTATCGAGAGCCGGGAACTTTGGTCCATGCATCGCCACCTTCCATAAGCATGTCCAAATAGCCGCTGGGAGTGGTCGCCTTGCCTGGAAACCGACAGGCTACGCCAATGATTGCAACGTTCGCTCCAGACATGACTGTCGTTAAACAATGTTGAGACAGGAACACTGTATACGAGCAGAGCTCTAAATTGCGGTGCACATACTATTAGTTCTACGACGTGAGCCAAGCTCTCGACACTCTGTCTCCTATGCTTATAGCATAAGTTATGACTAGTCCGCAAAGAGATGTCGCAGCCCGGGAGCTCGACTAGTAATGCGTTAGCAGAATTCAATCCTGCGACGGCCTGATTTGGCCTAGATGATCGACACGTTGCATGCTGCAACCTAGCGCTACCACCAGACCAGAAAATAACTCTTCCGGTTGAACGACTCCTGCGAGTGTCGGCAACTTTGGCTCGCATCGTCGTCCAAAGGTCTTCCCCACTTCCTGAAAGAAATTTCCATCTCAATGTCGTTTCCTGCTTTTTGATCGCTGTTCTTCCCCGCTGAGGCATTTTGCTTTCCGACTCGATACCTTTCTCGTTTCATCCAATTCCAGACAGACCCTTAGTTAGCGCAAATGGGATCCCTGACATTCACACCGCTTCACAAGACCTTTGGCGCCGAGTGCAGCGGCGTCGACTTCCAACAGCCGCTATGTGAGCGGACAGTGACGGCGATCCGCGATGGCATGGCAAAGTACGGTGTCCTGGTATTCCGTCGCACTGGACTCGATGATGACGGGCACGAGCGATTCGCGCTGCGTTTTGGTGATCCAGACCTGTCGGCCGTGGCGGTAACGAGACGTGCGGGTCGACTGGCAAACAGCAAGATCCTGGTGGACGTCAGCAATGTCGGGCCCAACGGCCGAGTAATGCCAGTAGAGAGCACCATGGCAAAAGTGTCGCGAGGCAACAATCTGTTCCACGTCGACTGCTCGTACAATCCCCGCCGAGCCGGCTATTCCATTTTACGCGCTGACCAACTACCACCGCCCGGCCATGGTGGAAGCACGCAATTCGCAGATACACGCACGGCGTATGACGAGTTGCACGATGAGTTCAAAGACCACATAAAGGATTTTGTCGTTTGTCACTCGATCATGCATAGCCGCAGGGTCGGTGCGCCTGACATCGCTCTGTTCCGCTGGCTGAGAATCCGGGATTTCCCACACCGCTACCACCGGCTCGTTCAACAGCATGAGCCTAGTGGACGGATGAATCTCTATATTGCGAGCCATGTCCATCACATAGAAGGCATGAGCGAAGAGAACAGCCGGCCAATCATCCAAGAGTTGCTGCGACATGCTTCACGAGAGGAGCATGTTCTCACGGTGGAGTGGGAATCGAAAGGAGATCTCGTGATATGGGCAAGCCCTTCTAGCCGCGTGTTTCAACGTGATCGTGCTAACCGTCGTACAACAGGACAACACCTGCGTCATGCATCGTGCTGGCGGTGGCTCCTTTGAGGGAAGATACGTTCGTGATCTGAGAAGAGCGACCGTGTATGATAGCTCTGCAGATGCGTATGGTCTGCCTCGACCTCAGGCGTGGGGCATCAAATGGACTTTTTGGTTCTTTATGCTCTTGCATTCGGCGGACAAGTTTTGGCGCAGTCTAGCGACGTGGGGTACATCTAACAGGACGTGAACACTGCATTCCAATAGCGCATGACGTATGTGGGTACGCTCAGAGTCGAAATGCCGTGGGGTGCATATGAGAGAACGAGCGTCGGGCAGCAACAGTGGGAGACTGTAGTGCTCTTGTGCGTCACGGCTGTTTCTTCTTCGATCTCCGGTACAACGTCTCCAACATGCGGATCCTTTGCCTTCATGGAACTGCCATGAACGGTAGCATGTGTCGAGACCAGGCGTCCAATCTTACAAGTATCTTGCCATCCCATTATGTGTATGATTGGATGGACGGACGGCACCATGTCGACCCGCCAAGAATGATGACCGAGGTCTCTTCCGGGCCTTACTTGTCATATCTCGACAGTATGACTCCTAGTGCGGTCGCGGAGGCTCTACGGAGGCTAGACACGTTCATAGAAGAGCATGGCCCCTATGATGGCATCCTAGGATTCTCCGAGGCAAGTTGCACGATCCGTGTCTTGCAGCCTGGACAATATTGCAGTCTGACGTTGATCAGGGAGCATCATTGGCTGCATCGCTGTTACTCAAAGAGCAGATGGGACCGCATAAAGACACTCCGTCCTTTCGGTTTGCCATTTTCATCGCAGGCCTCCTTCCCTTGAGCTGGACAACCATGGTTGGTCACGCCATCGACGCGCTCCATGATCGACTGCCTCCAATCAAATCGCCGGACACAAACACAATGATATCTTATGATCGTTTGCAACTGGTCGGACTACGATCGCATTCGAGAGACCGGGGTTGGCCACCGGACAACGCGATCTCGACTGCAGGCAGCACAAGTAGCGGGGTTGAAGCACGTTGTATTCATCCGGATGTCTTCTCTGAAAGGCTGGATATGCCGACATTACATATCTGGGGCCGGCAAGACGAGCTTCGCGCATACTCTGACCTGTTGTCGCAAATTTGCGAAGAGGATTCAGCCGAGATCTACCAACATCAGGGCAGCCATGATATGCCTCGAAAGTGGGACGATGTCGAACTGATCGCTGCGCTTGTCCAAAGCACGGTGACGCGCAGCGAATACGCGAGATAACAGCCCCCGACAGAAACGGCGAGCCCATGACCAAGAACTCGATCGAGCGTTTGGCACTGCAGAAGGCTAGCATTTAGGTTCGCGCTAGTTTTATAGCTATGCTACTACTGCAACATGCGTTGGGACAGCACAATATGCAAATGACAAGCGCGATGCACACGCGGGGCAGCTTGAGCTCAATTTGAACATCTCTAGCCATTGTAATAACTCTGTTGACAGCGCTCTCATATTCTACTAGCAAGTTGGAGGTTCTTCACCTCCAGGGAAAGCCAAGCTGCGCTATGTCACTTCCTACGACACCGCAACCCGCTTCAGGGTCGGAGCCCACGGATACCCAACATACATGGCGGTTCTGGATCGTGTTTCCAGTGCTGTGGCTGACAGCCCTGATGGTGTCTCTGGAAGCGACTGTAGTCTCCACCGCATTGCCCGTGATCAATGCAGAGCTGGGAACTGGCGACGACTTCATTTGGGTGCTCAATGTCTTCTTTCTGACAAAGTGAGTCGTGTGTTCAAACTTGGCAGAAGTCTTGATCTCGTCTGTTGCTCACCGACATCTCTGTGCCCCAGTGCCGCCTTCCAGCCCTTTCTTGGACAGCTTGCTAATGCCGTCGGTCGACGATACGTCATGATGGCTTCCATAATCTTGTTTCTCTTGGGCAGTGCGGTTGCAGGATCCTCTGCCTCCAGTAAACAGCTCATAGCTGGCCGGGCGATACAAGGAGCAGGTAGCGGCGGAGTAACCATGCTGGTAAGATAACATAGATGCCTGTTAGTCTTGTTCATTTCTAAAGGACAGTCACAGCTTGATCTGATTGTCTCGGATCTTGTGCCCGTTCGGTCACGCCCAGGTTATATCGCGGCCACATTTGTCGCCGTGAACATTGGGACTGCACTCGGACCTTTCCTCGGCGGAGTCATCGTGGAGAGAATTTCCTGGCGTTGGATTTTTTACATCAATCTTCCGGTCGCAGGCATCGCGCTTGTCGCGGTCACATTTTGTCTTGACATAGGCTTCAATCGCGAACTGATGCGTGAGCGCATCTTGTCCATCGATTACGTGGGGAACTGTATGTTGATTGCGTCTACGACTTCGGTCCTTTTCGCCATCTCTTATGGCGACATACGGTATTCTTGGAGTAGCTGGCACGCTATTCTACCCCTAGTGATCGGACTCTCTGGGTTCGGGCTATTTTCAGTGTATGAAGCGTTCGTGCCAAGACTACCGATTGCGCCTCGTCGATTCTTCAGCCGGCGCACCTCCGCTGCAGGGTACCTCATCACCTTTTTCTGGAGCATCCTATCGTTCTGGAGGATCTATTTTCTCTCGGTCTATTTCCAGGCTGTACAGTTGTCCAGTCCAAGCCGGGCCGGAGTCCAGGTTCTTCCTTCGGTCATCATGCTGATCCCGGCCGTAGTGGTTGGCGCTTGGGTTACGAAGAAGACAGGCAAATATCGCACCGTCCACTTTGTCTCGTTGGCCGGACTACTCCTCGGGCATGGACTGTACATCCTCTTGTCACCGTCCTCGACGGCAGTGGAATGGATTCTTTTTCAGCTCGTCATAGGATTGTTTGGCAACATGTTGATTCCCGCCATACTGCCCGCCATTCAGGCTGGGCTGGAAGAGACAGATGCTGCGGCTGCGACTGCATTCTGGGGCTTCGTTCGAAGTTTTGGAATCATATGGGGAATCACTATTCCGGCTGCTGTCCTCAACGCCCGCTTCGACTCACTCGCGTATCACATCTCCGATCCCACCCTACGTGCCAGTCTCACTGGTGGGAAGGCTTATGAGAAAGCCAGTGCGTCTTTCATCAAGGCAATCCCAGGCTCAGCCCGGGATGAGTTGGTAGGTGTCTATGCCGGTGCCTTGACAAGAGTTTGGGAGGTTGCGATGATATTCCCGAGTCTAGCACTTATATTTGTCTTCCTAGAACGCAAGATCGACATGCGGACGACTATCAATAGTGAGTTTGGCCTGAAAGAGGTGGAAAAAGGGTAGTACAAATTGGCTTACTTAGGCGGGTGGCCTGTACACCAAGGATAAGGGATGTATAAACGTACGATGTAGCCGCTCAAGTCAATTGAACACCGCAGAACGACTTCTATGCAAGGCGTGTCTATCTGTCACTTTCTGCTTCGCGCTTCCTGGCCTTTCCTCAGCTCTGCAATGATCGAGGGCTGCAACATATGCCTACTGAGGCAAAGCATTGCCGATCATTGTCACCAGCTTCCCTGCTCACGTGCTACTGGCTTAGAAGCGCGCGCGCGGACTGCGAGACTCGTAGTGGCGATGTGAAGTATCACTTTTTAAGTGGCGTAAGTTGTGAGGAATCTCTGACGTCGAGTCTATCGAGATCAGAACCGAGACTTCGACTGAATCCAGGCGGAGTGCTGCAACGGCAGATCTGCTGATGCCCGCCGAGATGGCCAGTACCCGGTCGATGGTCTCAGAGACTATTACGTTCTTGTCTACCGCTCGCATGCAAAGTTTGTGGAATGAGGTGGCGTGCTGACATCGAGATTGTGACAGTGCGGAAGAGGTGCCAATGTAGTTGCTCCTCGTACGGGCCACCCCCTACAGCATGACAGTCCACGAATTAGCTCCCTGGCAAGTCAGGCGCAGCCATCTGTCAACGTGTGTCGGACCCCTAGGGTGGAGAAGCAGCTCTTGTCTTCTTTGCGCCACGCGAGAATGAAGCGCAACTCAGACCACGAATGACAGCTCTCGGCTGACACATGTTGATCACAAGGCATGCCTCGCACGACATGCATCGAATTTCTGGATATAGCTGCGGCTGTCGTAGACCTGGAAGGTCAAAGAAGCCTGCCGACAGGAGATCCCGAAAGAGAAAATTCCTGTAGGAGCGATGGCGTAGAAAGGTCAACCGAGGTCTGGGCCATGACCTGCAGTTTCCAATTCTTGCAAAGGCCAAGCCAGTGCGTCTTGCCAGTAACTGCCCAGGTGTCCTGCAATGGCGTGAATCACGGAACTGCCGGCATCGCAAAAAGCCCAGAAGTTCCAACAACGGTGAAACAATATGCCATAGTAAGCGAGGATTACCAACGCCTCCGGTCGGTACTTGCGCAGTACGTCAACGAAGTCAGCTTCAATCTTGACAGAAAATGCCGAGACAGCCTGTAAGTAGTCGTCCTCGTCCAAGTTGTTGCATATGTCAAAGGCGGACTGTAGAAGATCGATTGCTTTGCGACATGCCTCTTTGCTGACTTCTCCAAGGTCAGATTCATCCATCAGACCTTGCAAGGAAGCGCATTCGGCCCCTGGAGAAGCGATATTGTCACGGGCATCGAGAACAGGCTTCACGAAGGGCTCGATGTCGGGATCCCGAAGATGTTCTTCTGTTGGGGTATGCACGGCTGTCATGCCGCGATTGAGATTGAAGCAGTCGACCAAAGGATCGATGAAGGAATGAAAGTCGGAGCGGTGGTGGGCGAGAGTGTCGGCAAGAACGTGTCTACCTAGAATACCAGCAAAGAGGTAGCGAGGGAGAGTTGACGATGGCTCACGATTGTGTGTCCTGTCTCTGGCTTGGGCAAAAGAGGCCAAAGCCCTTGTTTGAAGTTCGGTGGCTATGTATCCGAGACACGATGTCGATGCGGGATAGCAATGCGCCAGGTGGAAGGCTGTGAAAGCCAGTACCTCGTCCATGAGATAGGGTGCGTCGGCAGCGCGTTGGACGGCGATGGCAACGACACGCCGACCTGGAGCAGAGAAGCCAGGCACCGCATCGGCGTGGTGGAGCAAGACCAGATGTTCTGATGTGTAGACTGATTGGGCCATACCATCCAACGGCATGCCGAGGCCGGGAAGGTGATCGCCGTGCGAAAATGGGGAGGCCGAAGACGGATCTAAGTGAGCATCGTCGTTCCCATCACCATCGACCTGGCCGCGAGTTCGAAATCGCGCTACAGAGCCGGACAGGCTTGGGGGTGACAGGTCCCCCTGACGTGTCGAGTGCCTCCGCTGGCCACCACCGCCGCCGCCAACTCCCTTCGACGACGGATACGCGCAGCTGCGCTCTGCCTTCTCGCAATTCACACAAGCTGGTCGTCGCTCATCGCAGCGCATATGGCGGCGCTTGCACTCTGTGCAGCCATTTCGAGATTTCTTGTGAGAGCGACGCGTGTTTCTGGTCGGCGTGCTTGGATGTCTGCAGCCACGTGAAATATTTAACCTTGTTGATCTGGCCATTCCGGTCTTGTGGCCACGTACTTTCTTCCTTCTTATTCGGCCATGGTGATTGATGGCACAATTGTCGATGCTGTAGGCAACGACAGGACCATGCAGGAGCTGAGGATGCTCAGCCTCAGAACCGAACTTCGCCCGCGGCGTTTTCTCGGAAACCTTAAGTTAAACTTGACGATGCTTGAGAATCCTCATCAGCAGCTGGTATTGCTCCTAACCCAACAAGGCACTTGAAACTATTGTATGATCAAAACTATTGTATGATCACGTTCAAAGGACACTTCAGACCGGATCACTGACACAGGACGCGTTGTCAACTGGAGGATGTGCACAACTTCGCGCATCCTGCAGAACGCAGCAAATGGAGGCCAGCTATGCAACGATACTCATTGGACCTGTACCGTGGCGGACTATGTGTCAATAACATCTGACGTTACACATGGCATCTGTCGACGCTGATATAGATTGAATACAAAGCTACAGGATCTTCTCCGCCTTTCATAATCTTCACCATCTTCAAGAACAGCTACACCATTCTGGACTGTCTGAATGAGCTTTCCTTCAGGAGTCAGGATGATAGGAGCCCAATTATCGTTAATCGTACCTCCAGCTCCGGCTCTTTTCTTCCACGCCACTTTGCCAGTCCTCCGGTCAATAGCTACAAAGTACCAGACGTACTCGCCCTTCGCAGCCAGCTCAAGATTATGGGTGTAAGTGTGAAGCAGGGCAGTCTTGGTGGAAAGTACGGGCATTGTTTTCCATGTCTCATCGACGGTCCAAGCAACCGGGCAGGAACGATCAGTCGAATTTATGTTGACGCCAGTCAAACCTTTCGCCATGCCGGTCATATTATTCTATGCTCCATTGAGCGTGAAGTTCGCATCACTGGCTCGGGCTATGGCGGGCGCGTTGTACTCATGCTACTGAAAGTGAGGACCTTGGCATGTGAATGAAGTGATGTGTTTCATGTTCATTCTCAGTGGTCATCGCCGCCTCTTCTTCTTGCTTCTAACTCCCTTCCACCACCACCATCGCTACCACCACCTACCACCGCCGCCCGGTCTCCACAGTCTGAACGCTGCTGACATCCGCAAAGCGCCAAATTGCGATTTCGCCATTCAGCCCCTCGCGCTTCGAAAATCGATCGGCATTGCTCCAGAGCACAGAAGAGCAGAATCGCGAGCGAGCGATCCGACAGCCTCTACCGCTAACGACTCTGCGACCGCCTCTGCAACCGCGCAAGAGCGATTTTACAAGCATTACTCACGACCTCCGTTCGCATTGACAATCGCACAAGAGCGAAAACGCACACGGACGATCTCCAACGCGATTCATTACTATAAAACGCGATCCGCGACATCAATTGCGGAGCCCGTGATGACCGAGCAGCTCGTTAAGCAAATCGCTGATCGCGACTTCACGTTGATCAGCCCCACCATCAAGGTTTTTGCGCACACGGCCGGTAACGATGTGCCCCTGATGCTTGTGGGACAGATGATGAAGGAATGGGTGCCGGATGATGCGATGAACAATTGGGGAGTTTACGGATGGCCCAGCGGCGGCCAAGGCAAGAAGTTCCAATGCCAATGGTTGTGGCAAACGGCCGATGGCGTGTTTCTCGGTGCGGAAGCAGAGACTAGCAAGATCGAATTCGTTGCTGATCATTTCAAACCGCTGACATTCACTACGCCCGCTGCTCAGGCAGCGTTTGGCAACAAGGCTGGTGAGACGGCGCGTCGCGAGTGGATGACGGCCGCTTGGGAGCATGTGACTGGACGCGCTCCGCCACCTCAAGGCGTCAGTTCCATAAAAGAGACGAAGCGTGTTCTCGAAGCCCCGCACAAGACAACAATCAATGCGGCCAAAGCGCGAGGTCGCGGCAAGAACAAGCGCAAGGAAGTTCCAACGACGCCTCCGCGGGACAGCAGTTCCAACCTGGGCACACCGACACATGTGAAGGAGAAGAAGCGTAAGACCGCGGTCAGCGACTCTGCCACTTCCAGAGGGGAAGTTAACGCGCGGTACGAGTTGTGGAAGAAATACCGCGAGGGAACAGTTGAGAACATCGAAAGCGTCGACACGCAAAAGCAGGTTCGGCTTGCCGTCTACACGCTTGCGCCAGGTCGCGGATATCCAGAACTCGACATGATCTACGCAGCGTATCAACAGCGCATCAACGGCGAAGCGAAGACCACGGACTCCACTCAGATCTGGCGCGATTGGGAGGAGAAGAAGAACAACACTGGACGCAATGTCGAAATTGCCTATCGGCCCTTCAGACGTCTGCCGCCTACCACGCCTATCGTGACGTTGGAGGTCGCTAAAGCAGAGATGACTCGCTGGGCTGAAGCAGGCTATCCGAAAGGCGACCGCGACACTGCGCTTTGGCGCGAAAGCAGCAAGCTGTTCCGCGCAGACTGGCTGAAACGCAATATGTGATGGTGGGGATCTCGAGAGCGACGGTTTGGGAGATTGTGACATTTGGAGACTCGTGCTTTGCGATAATGGGGCATCTAAGCAGAAACGCGATCACGAGATTGCATTACAAGATCCAGCATTTACGAGTACGAGAGAAGAGCAATGAGCTGGAATGCTATAGAGCGTAGCATAGCATGAGCTGTGTGTCTACCAAGTGTAACATAGCAACAGCTACGACCAATTGATACTTCACGATATCTGCAATTGAGTGGTATCCAATTCTCTCGAGCCTCAAGAAGCCTCGAGCTCAGGCTGCCTCACATCTTCGCATCTCTTCTTGCTCTCATGAATGTCGGCACCCTCTGCGGTAGGACCTCCATCATCTGTTCCAGCCATTGTCTCGTAGTCGCTGGATCTATCACACTGTCGATCTCGCCGACAGTAGCTTGGTTCAGAGCTCTACCTTCGGCGTACGCGGCATCAACCATTTCTTGCTCTTTCTTCTTCCTCTCTTCATCGTCCTTGATAGCTTCTAGTTCTTTCCTGTACGCAAGCTTCACAGCCCCTTCAAGCCCCATGCCTCCAAAAACGGCATTCGGCCACGCCACGCACATACTGTTCCTCAGAGTTCCGCCTCCGAGCATAGCCTGTGCACCCAATCCAAAACCATTTCGAAGGACGATTCCCAGAACACGTCCACCAAGAAGCCCGAATTCTTGACTGTTGCCGAACCAGTCCCCGAAGCAGCGATATGTACTTCCTGCGCCTTGAGCTTCTGTGGAGCGCTCGAAATCAGGACCAACCATGAATCCTGGAGTGTCACAAAGACTGATGACATGCATGCCACCGAGACGGATGAGAAGGCGGAAAAAGCGGTTCACCTTCGTTCCTGATTCCACGTCGATTGCTCCGCCGAGAGGTGAAGAAGAGTTTGAGGCTATTACACCTACTGCTCGACCTTTGATGCGGCCCAGCCCCGTGAGCACCGAGAGGCCCCACTGCGGACAGAACTCGATGAAGCTATCGTCATCCAGCAGGAGTTGAATCACAGCGCGAATGTCGTACGCACGGCGATGGGCCGAGAATGGCGGTACTACTGTACGCAAGCGGAGGTGATCGGATGTGTAAGGGCTCTCCGACGGAGGGAGATGCGGCTGTGTGAACATCGCGATGATCTTGCGCACAAGGGGTGCAGCTTCGACTTCAGAGTCGACAAGTACATCGATGCCGCCCGAACGCATATGCACATCGATCGGTCCGATCTCTTCGTGCTCGAATAAGCCGAGACCGCCGCCTTCGATCATAGCTTGACCTCCCATGCCTATCGTTGTCTTTTTGCGCTGTGGAGCATCGGCTGAGCCACCTTTCGTAGCTATGATGATGTCGCAAGTACCCAGCAGAGCAGCATTACCAGCGAAGCAGTACCCATTCACAACTGCGACAGACGGTATGCCCCTTGCTTTGATCTCGCCCAGCAGAGCAAATGATGGCGTTTTGAGACCTGTGGTACTAAGGACGTCAGTGTCACCAGGCCTTCCACCTCCTCCTTCAGCATACAGGACCAGAGGAGCGGGATGAGCAATCACTGAGGCGAAAATTCGATCTAACTTCTCATGGTGGAAATGTCCTTGGGTGCCGGCAAGTACTAGGTAGTCACCAAGGACCATAGCGACTGGATGCGACTGCAAGGTACCCCATCCTACGATGATGCCATCTCCACTGGTTCGTGTGATGAGATGGGACTTCGGATACCTTTTCTTCTGTGCCGCAACCACAAGATCTCCAAACTCCACGAATGAGTTTTCGTCTATGAGCAAATCGAGATTCTCACGACCAGTGAGATACCCGTTTGCGTGGCGCTTCTCGACATCTTTTTTGCGGCCAGCGTACCGCCCTGCAGCTTTGCGTTCGTTGAGCTCTTTCAACTCCGGTCGCAATACCTCTGCATCCTCAGTCTGGGCAGTATCATTCGCACTAGCAGATGAATCGCCTTCATCCGGCATGATGAAAATAAGAGCTTCGCCAGAATTGATTTGCTGTCCTTGCGTAACTGGTATCTTGGTCACGACGCCGTTATAAGCGCTTTGCACAGAGTGCTCCATTTTCATTGCCGCGAGCACGACCAGTTCTTGACCAACACTGACCTTGTCGCCTTCGCTCACTTTGAGGGAGAAGACGACCCCGGTGAGATGGGCCAGAAGCTCCTCTGAGCCTTCAGGACGCTCGACTTTAGGTGCAGTCTTCGTTGCAGAGGTGACAGTCTTGGAGATCTTATCGGCTTTCGCTCGCAGCACTTCCACATTCTTCTGCGTGGAGCTATAGAGCTCCTCGACGTTCTCCTGGATGGTCATAATATGATGTTTGCCATCACGAACAACCTGCATATCTAGCAATGCCATGAGAAACGCCTGGTTGATCCCGCACCCAATGATAGTGGTCTGAGCAATTGCCCAACGAGCAAGCTGTAATGTTGAAGCGTATGATGAAGATGTCACGACGAGCTTCGCTAGGAGGCTGTCGAACAGAGGGCTCACACCATACTCGCGACCCCCTTCGATAGCTGTCTCGACTCGCACTCCGGCCCCCGTGGGGAAAATGGCCTGCTGAATGATACCCGCCTCGGGTCGCGCAGTGCCATCTTTGCCGAAGCTTTCGGAATTTACGCGCAGCTGTATGGAAGTCAATCGAGGTGGCAAAGGCTCCTGTAATACGCCTAGATCTGCCAAATTGTGTCCCAAGGCAACCTGGAGTTGCAGATCCACCAAGTCGACGCCGTTGATCTGCTCAGTAATAGTATGCTCCACTTGTATCCTTGGATTAGCCTCCATGAAGAAGAAATCATCGTTAGCTGTATCAACCAGAAATTCGATTGTGGCGAGACTTCGCAGCTTCACTGCCTGCCCTACTTTTACCGCAGCTGCGATGATCGCTCGCCGCAGTTCTGGTGGAACGGACTGAGAAGGCGCGATCTCTATTACTTTTTGATTCCGTCGCTGCAGCGAGCACTCTCGTTCCCAGAAGTGAGTGACCTTTCCGGTGCCATCGCCAAGTAGCTGGACCTCAATATGCCTGGCGCCTTTCAGATACCGCTCGGCAAACAAACTTCCATCGCCGAACGAAGCAGATGCTTCTCGCTGACACGCGTCGTAAGCCGAGCGAATGGCTCGCTCGTCCCTGTTATCATCGATGATGCGGATTCCACGCCCTCCGCCACCAGCTGCAGCCTTCAATATGACACTCCTGCTCGATCCTAGGCTTTTTGAGAACGTCAGTACATCATCAATAGAGGAGCCTCGATCCGACGCAGTTTTGGTGCCATCCAGAATAGGTACGCCGGCTTCTGCAGCCAGAGACCTTGCGCTCAGCTTGTTTCCAAGTCGTGCCAATTGCTCGCTCGTTGGCCCGATGAAGACAATCCGCTCACGTTCGCATAGTCGCACAAAAGCAGCATCTTCAGACAAGAATCCGTAGCCAGGTGCGATTCCCCAACAACCTTGCTGCTTGGCAATGTTGACGATGCTGTCTGCGTCGAGATATGCAAGCGGTCCTTCTGCGGAAAGGGCGACGGATTTTGTTGCGAGGCGTGCGTGCGTTGAGTGTTTCTCCGATGGTGTATACAAAGCCACTGTCTGGATGTCCGGGTAAAGTGAATATGTTCTGATGAGACGGCAAGCTATTTCAGAGCGATTGGCGATCAGGATATTGATGGGCTGATTCGAGGACATGATCCAGATGGCCACGTGAGACTTGTTCCCTGGATGGCAGTGGCCTTCGATATCAATCGTGAGCACGAGACCTATCTCGCGTCTACATTGTCTGCAATGTCGATGTCGTTACTGTAATCTGCCTCGGTAACGACGAGTCGCTGTTGTTTCCCCAGTCTCGGTGCGCGGCTTATGTTTTGTCCGCGCCGAGGTTTGTGGCCCGTGAAATTCCTTGAAATTTTGATGCAAGTTCCAATGGATGAACCACGACTAAATCTCACCACGCAAAGAACGCTTTGCGCTCCGCCTTTGCCTTGTCGTACACCTCCCGAACCTGTTCCTTGACCTCTTCACTCGCTTGCTGAGCAGCATACTTTCCCTCTGCTCTTCTGCTATCCCGAACCCGAGCACCTGCACCAGCATGAGCACTCGCCCAGATAGTCTTTGCAATTCCCTGTCCAGGATATGCCCCGAGTCCTAAACTTCCACCCAGGGTTTTGCTCGCGAGACTGCCACTCCCCTTCGCAACTCCCTTCACCCCACCCAGCCACCCTTCCTCTTTCGCGCTGCGAACCGGCATCATGGCCAGATCACGAACGCCGTCTCTCATGCCAAGCGTCACGGATTTCGCCGCGACAAGGCTGCCAGACTTCCAGTCTCTCACTTCACCGTAAGAGGCGGGAGTATCGCCCCAGATACGCGGTATATTCCGGAAACCCTCTGTTATTGCGAGTGCTATCTCCACGAAAGCTCCGCGATAGAAAGTCGGTATGATCTTGCCGAGCGACTTACCTGAAGCCAGAGCCATGGAGCCCGCGATCGCCACTTGATCGGAAGACTTCTTTCGTGCTGTCGTCGTTTGAACGCTCGATGTCGAGCTGGCCAGACTAGCTGATTCTGCTTTGCCTCCGTTGCCGCCGTTTCCTCCTCCACTGGGATCAGCACTTCGACTGCGACCTCGACGGTATTCTGCTGCGGGCTCGAGGACGACGCCAGCAGCGTCACCGATCATATCCATTCCGACGCCGATCGTGGACGATAACAAGCCCGTCGTAGGATCCCAGCGCCGGTTCTCGATGATGATGCAGCTTGTGCGATACCTACGAGCAGGGAGCATCAATACCGCATCGATGCAATCGCTGAGAGATTGGCACACTTACTCCTTCAATACCTTGGATTCCATGCATTTACTTTCCACCAGAACCTCTGCGGCAAGGCGAGATATTTTCTTAGGCCTGCCGTTGACCTTGAAGCGCCAAGTCGCAGGCTGATCGGGGAGAAAGTCGCACCGCATCTCGTCCGATTGCAAATTGTTGAGAAAGGACATTATGGCTGCGCTGACGCCGTCCTCTTGTCGCATTTGCTCGGCGATTGTGGCAACTGCAGACCGCGTAGCCGGTTCATGACAGAAGCGCAGCGCTGCGGCCAGATTCTTTGCATCCAGGCTCCTGTGAGGTATGGGCTTGGGTCCTGCGCCAGCAGTAGCAACCATGTCACCCCAGAAAGGCTGATCGCCGAAGAATGGTACGATGACTGTCGGTCTCGCGTTTCGTAGTCCGCATGCTAGTCGATCGTGTCAGCAACTGGGCTACATCTCGAGCACTTGAGGGCGCACATACCAGTAGTGCCTGCTCCTCCATGATGCACGACTGCTGAGACATGCTGGAACAACCATTCATGAGGACAATTTTCGAGCCAGAAGACATCTTTACCGGCGGGCCCATCGAGACGGCTCCAGCCGCGAGATATAATAGCACGGTACCCGCATTCCTCAACAGCCTCCAGGATCAGAAACGACATCGCAGCCGCGTTGTCCAGGACAATCGAGCCAAAACCAATATACACAGGAGGTGGTCCGGCCTCGATAAAGGCTCGAAGGCCATCGGACGGAATGTAGTCCGGGGCATCGCGGAAAAAGAACCCGGAGACATCGATATGTGCTGGCCAGTCATCAGGTTTCGCCATCAATGCTGGGCTCCAGCAATACGTGAATGGGATCGACAGATTCGATGCTAAAGATGGTCCTTCAGTCAACGGTACACGCTCCAGGCCAATTGATCTCCTCCAGGCGTTGATTACGTCTCCAAGTCCTTGCCAGGTCATCATCTCAACCACTGCATAAGAAAGGTAGTTGGCAAGTCTGGGATTCTTGGCGCCGTTAAAGATGTTCGCAAGAGGGTGTGGGAAGGCTGCCGTTGCTGTCCAAGGCATGGTGAACATCAAATGCAAAGGTATTCCTAATGCCTCTGAGCAGTGAACATGCGCAAAGCTGGGCGGATTGGCGATGATCGCGTCCGCAACAAACGGTTCGCCCGACAGGGGGTCTGGAGAGATGCAACTGTCCCAACATCCCTCCAGCATCTCAAGTATTGTTTTGCGCTTGTCAGAAACGTCGCCTCTCCGGATCGATTGAAAGCTGGGCAGAAGACCAGGGTTCTTCAACATGTAAGCCATCAAATCTTCTGGATCTCCGCCGATGGGATAGAACTGTAGCCCAGCTCCGAGCACGAAGTCCTCGAACTTGGCATGTGTAGCGAGCCTGACCCTGTGGCCATGTTTCTGTAGGCCATTGCCTAGGGCCACGAACGGCTGAACATCACCTCTACTTCCGACCACCTGAATTACAATGTTGAGTCGTACAGGGAACTGGTCTGGCGAGCCGTATCGTCGGTATGCCGGCGGAGGAGCGACTCCACTTTCGGACTGAGGTAATCGGATCACCTTTGACAGTGTCCTGTTGAAGTGCGACTGGAGGTCAATGTCGACGCGGCCATCCTCTGAACGGCTGTCAGTGACATTTCAATCTATGCGACGACATCGACGCGAACGGCTCAGGATACCTGTAATTGTAGGACTGCTGCAGTCCTCAGCTTCGCTGCCAACAGGCGTCCGAACAGATTTCGGTCGAGGCGAATTATGTCTGCTGATGTCGCTCATTATGCTGGACCACTCTCGCACTGACAGATGGTTGTGGAAAGAAAAAATTCATAGGAATTGACAATGCTACGTGAACGAAGGATGTTCCTTGTCAAGGTTAGTGCTGTCATGATGGGCCGAGACCACCCAGATAATATCACATTGGACGCTGTGGCTGATGCTAGATCCAACAAGAACGACTGCTTTAGCTGTGCAGCGCTAGTGACTTCATCGTCACTGGTGCATCTTGCGACAACATCTTAGCCACCACTGAGATGGCATGCTGATCTTGGAAGGCGCAAGAGTAGTCACTGTTCCTGACGCCTAGTTCCAGAAGGATTGTGTTAGACTGGCGCTAGCTGCAGAGTGCAATGTCGATCGCGGTGCTGGACCCTTAGAGGCTTGCCAGCACGGTTACCGTATTCACGAATACGCGTATTCGAGAACTCGCTTGACATCGCAGTGCTGTCCCGTACCCGACAGTCGCCAAATCTGTCACTTCAATTCAAGGCCGGGGCCGTATACTCCAGCATTTCCCACTCGTAGCCAATGAAATGGTCAAGCTATACCACTTTCTTGGAGCGACTAAAGTCGTCCCTGCTTCGGAGAATCGAAAGAGGCGCTCTCAATCGCCACGAAAGGTATGTGCTGCCAATGAACTCCGTGTTTGCTATTCTCTGCGTGCTTGTACGTCTCATCCCTACAGGTAGACGCGAGCAGTGGCTGTCTGACAAAGCTCCAACAAACACGCGTAATGACGATCGCTGCTTCACGGGACAGTCTACGGGGATGCCCGCCGAGATCTATAAGCGTGATATCTGATCCTTCAATGGCAGTGCAATCAAGCATCAGGATCATATGTGCATGCATCGACATCATGGCATCTTTGCTGGCGGAGCTCAAGTGGGTATATAAGGCCTTTGCGATGGCGACCAAGTCGAACCAAACGTCTGTAACAGTACAGAACTTTGAGAAAAATCCTGCAACTTGCTTTCGACTTGGAAATCATGCCAGCTTTCATTCGAAGCTGGATGGCACCCAGCCGCACCGCCGTCATACTCTTGAAAGTGTTCTGGCTCAGCAGCGTGCAGGGACTGAGCACCGAGAGCTACTCTATCGATCTCAACGACACCCAGATCACGACCGGCTTCCCACCAGTAAGCGGACTCCGCACTACAGTATAAACACAAGCTGATGTTGTTTTAGTGTGACGCTCTTATCTCCGCAAACCTCTCACACGCTGTACACCTTCCGTCTTCACCTCTCTACGATCCTCTGCTGGACTCCTACTGGTCGCTCAACGCAAGAAAAGCTCCATGGTGTTTCGTTACTCCAAGCACCGCATCTGAGGTCGCTCAAACTGTCAGAGCCCTTCAGTCAATTGATGGCGCCGGAGACTGGCACATCGCGATTCGCAGCGGCGGCCATGGAGGTGATAACACGAATAACATCGCTGAGGGAGTTACCATCGACTTGTCTCAACTCAACGCTACAACATATGATGCAGCGACGAATGTGGCATCCGTTGGGACGGGAGCGCGGTGGCTGAGCGTATACTCTGAGTTGGCCAAATCTGATGTCGGCGTCACAGGTGGACGAGAGGGCGAAGTGGGCGTTGGTGGCTTCACACTTGGTGGCGGGATTTCATTCTACACTGGCCGAACGGGCTTCGCCTGCGACAGTGTCGTCAACTTCGAAGTTGTGTTGGCAAGCGGCGAAACCGTCAACGCCAACGCTTCATCGCACTCGGATCTATGGCGAGCGCTCAAAGGAGGCGGCAGCAATTTCGGCATAGTTACCAGGATCGATCTCATGGCTTTTCCAGCTCAGAATATGTCGATGGAGGTGAGGTCAATTGGTATCGAGCACGCGGAGACTGTTTTCGACGCTGCTGCCGCGTTCGCTGATTTCAATCGGTCATTCCAAGACAATGCGATGCTCGCGTCCGTTGCGTACAGCCCGGTGTCTGGAAATATCACTGCATCGGTGATTGAGGTCAATGCCAGGGATGATGCCAATGCGACAGCGTTCGACGCATTCAACAGCATTCCGACGTTGGCACCAAGCAAGAAGGAGTCAGTAAACCTTGTCGACTCAGCAAATCGCTCATCGACCGCCTCAGCCCCAAGTCTAAGGTAAGTGGTGCAGGCAGTTTGCAAATAATCATTAGTTAGTTTACTAACCTTGTTATCAACAGGAATGCAGTTTCCTCTTTGACAATCGCCAACGACCCAGCCGTCTTGCGCTATTGCATAGAAGAACATGCCAGCCTAGTCGCTGATATGAACTCCACCCTGGGCCCGCAAAGATTCGCAACAATCACAGAGGTTCAGTCGATCCCAGCATATTTCGCAGACATCAGCGAAGCCAAGGGTGGAAATATGCTCGGCCTTGAGCGAGGTTCCCGCAACAAGACGCTTCTGGTATTTGGCGTCACTCTCGTTGGCCCAAGCAGTGATGAAGAATATCGCCGCGTCTATCAACGAGTGGCGGCTATGGGGAGCAGAATCGAGGCCTTTGCGAAATCTGTTGGCGCTAGCGAGCAGTTTGTCTATATGAACTACGCTCACTCCAATCAGGATCCACTCGGGAGTTATGGTGCGGCTAATGTCAAGCACATGAAGCAGGTCGCCAGGAAGTACGATCGCAAGGGCTTTTTCCAGCGAAGGGTACCAGGAGGGTTCAAGATCAGCAGAGTGGCTTGAACTTCAGTGTCTTGCTGACCGATCAGAGGAGTTATCCGGCTGGATCAGTGTTGTTGGTGAAGACGGTGTTACTCTGACTGATCACGAACCGGGTACAATCCTGATGTGGTGCTCTCCCTGGCTTCAAGTTGGAAAGTGGATAAAGTGCACGATCCATGCAAAACTCGACTGCACGCAAATTTGGCACTAATAAAGATCATCTAGATTGAAAAGCATTCGCGATTCAAGATTCATATAGAGTGGTTCAAGAAAATGTATCAAGGATGACTCAGCCGCGTAGCGCTACCTATTTGCGCCTATCCTGCTGCCTGTTTCATTGGTGCCTGCACCATTGGCACTCAGCTCAACTTCGCCCATAGAATTCCTTCTAGCCAGACGTTCTAAGGAGTTTCGACGCGCAAAGCGTTCTGTGATGGTTGCACATCGAGAAGGCACATGGGGAGAGCATGATGACATTGAACAATCAACTTGGCTGCATCAGATTCTGCTCTCTTCATTTGTGCCTGGGCTTTCAACTCTAGCCCTACTTGCCCTTAACTCCATCGAAGAAGTAGAGACCAGGATGCAGAGAGTGAACGATTGGCTCAACCCTGCTACACCTCCAGTCCGTATCGACGGCGGGCCTTGGACAGGAGCTCCTGAAGATGAAGGCCATCTCCCTTTCTCTGACCCATACGACGAGCCTCTCCCAGCAGTCAGAACCGAATTCACGGGAGGTGCGACGATTGTATATGGCTGGCCTTCAACTGGTGGCGTTTGGGTACATGAGAATTGCTACGCAGTCGAGCTTGACTTCCTGGGCGTTTCGCGTTTCGCGATCACCCCAACGCAGCGATATTCGAAGGCTGTGGTACGGCTGGACAAATGGCGTTCCCGAGGGAGGCGTGTGGGCACTCCGTACAGTGGGTGCTGAAGATGCCGTTCTTGGGGTTTCCAGAATTCGAAATGCGCTTACAATGCAGGAAAGGTGTAAAGCGATAGAGATGTTGGGAGGCACGTACTTCGAGCAGTGGGAGGACATCAAATGGGAGGACCCAGCACCACACTCCGAGCCATAACTAGTGTGTGTTTCTCACACGCTGGTCGTCTCAGGAACTGCACTCGCAGCGGCTCCTCTGTCCATGCCATTTGTGGTGACTCTGTGCCCATGGCTCCACTGGATCAGACATAGCAAGGCGCTGCTCCGGCGGGCACCTCGATCGCGGCGAGACGTTCTCTTGAAAATGTCTCGTGGACAACATGTTATCCACGGACGCTAAAGCTCGTTCATTAGTAGAATCCGTCTTTGCTACTCGTGACCCGTTCAATTGTGTCAAGCATGGGCTTGAGAGATGGCACGTGGATGGATTGTAAAGAGCCATGGCAGAAGATGGTCGTGTTGAATACGATCCATGTGGAGCTGATCATCGGACCTCGTCTTGGCTGGTGGAGTGACAAAGCAACACCGATGCATTGATCTACCAACTTCATCAGACTGAACGCACGAAACGTGATACCAAACAATCAACACTCCAATCAGAACCACCATGGCGTCCGATCCCACCATCCCAATGCCTCCTCGCGATCTCGAGGAGATCGCATCTCTCGACAACGCGCTCGTCTTCCCCACCTTCACGGCGCAAACCGCCTGGGTGCTGGGCTCACTCCTCCGAACCCGCCTGCTCGACTTCGCCAAACCCACAGTGATAGATATCAGCCTGGCACACGGCAACCACTGCCTTTTCCATGCCGTGACGCATTCCGGCACAGTGCCTGACAACGATTCCTGGGTCGCGCGCAAAAGAAACACTGTCCTGCGGTTTGGGAGTTCGACCTGGTTCATGCACAACAAGTTTCAGGGCGACGAGCCAGCTTTTGCGGCCAAGTTTGGGCTGGGTCCTCAAGCGGGAGAATACGCGATCCATGGAGGTGGTTTCCCAGTGCGAGTGCAGGGCGTTGAGGGGATCGTGGCCGTGATTGTGGTGAGTGGCTTGGCCCAGGCCCAAGATCACGGGATTATCGTGCAGACCGTGAGCGACTATCTGCTGGAGCTGGGAGTCGACGTTGCGGAGAAGAAGAAGGAGGACTGAGTCGTCATATACCACGTTTGGAGGCCAAGCAGTCCGCTTCAGCATGCTACAGCGAAGAATGCATTGAGATGCTGTACCCCAGCTGAGCGCGTACAGCCTTACAAGAAGGGCCCATGCGGAGGCTGCGTCTCGCACTCACATGGCGCATACAGTAGCGCTCGAATATCTAGAGGCAGATAAGATGTCGCGACATGCTAATTGGAGTAAGAGCAAAGCAGCGTGAGCTGCTCGCATTCTCTCGCGGCTGGAATACAGGCTCGAACATCACAGTCCCTCCATCTCCTCTACAGCAAACCTACCTCAGGACGGCGAAGTTGAGTGAAGCCCGTCGATATACAGTGGTATGCAGACAGGACTCGTGTTCGAATCGTTATGACGGCTGGGACCTAACATCTTTGGGTGTTCGCAAATGCACCGAGTCGTCGCATCTGCCAAAATCCTGAATAGATCACTGGCCTCCCGGACAGCACGACCCCGGCACTCGATAAGGCATCTCTTTGCGCGCTTTCGAGACGGCAATGGGATACTCGTTGCAAAAATACAAGACGGGATCTTGCTGACTCTCTCAGGCATTCGCTATTATGGCAGGATGTTCGCCTCATCTCTGCTGTTCGCAGAATTATTAGAGCTTTGTCGATCCCACGTCTTTGATGATTAGGCGCATCGGACCTCTGGGAAGTCCGTGAGTCCACCGAGGAAAGCTCATCCGACGTGGAATTAAGAGCTTCAGCTCAGCAATGGCCCTTGCCAACACGAACGACTGATGTTGCTGCGAAGCTGCGCGCTTCAAAGGGATTGTGACGACCCCAATCGGCAAACTTGGTCTTAGACCGCTGGGATGCAAGTTTCCTGACACCACCTAGCAGACTCCTAGTTGTCACTGGGAACATTGGACTGTCGTTCCAGACCGGGCTTACAAACAGTCCGGCGGCTCAATAAATCGGCATAAGGTTGAAGCTTATATCAACATACAAGCCAAGGGGCGCCTGAAGTAGAGATAGCACGTGCTGTTGTGCGTGCAATGATAAAGCACGAAACCGTGGAAACTGTTGAAGACGCTGAAGTGATGAGAACTCAGAGGTGTGATTCTCAGAAACTATGAACTGACAGAGACTATATCTCTGGAAGTGTGTTTGCTAGTCAAACACAGAACAAAGGAACCTGAGTGTGCAGAGTCCTAGACAATCGACAGAAACCTGGAAGTTCTATTCCGGAACAGGCGACGCGCACTGCCGCATGCCCTGTTGATCCTCCGTCAAGCTTTAACTCTACGACATCTCAAAGAGTCCATCAGACTACGCGACATCAGACAGAGCTGCAGCCTTCAGTGTTCTCACGACAACATCGCCGGGACAGCTGTTCGTCGTCTTGACGTTCGCTCTTCTCTCGTTGCTGCTGCGCCCTCAACCAATCAGGAAGACTTTAGCCGCACCGGAGACTGAACTGATCTGCAGTACCACGCTACATGATGAGTGATCTGGGAATGCTCTTGTGTGCAGCCCGGAGAGCCGCGCATGTCAGTGGACCATGTTTCTAGTCTCAATGGGGTTCTCACACCGTCTATCACGGCCAATACCATGCTATCAAGACATGTTCCTAGAACCCCGTTCAAACTCAAACTTCGGATCAAGCGGGGTCGGCAAAAGCTGGCACTTGTGCAATGTTGGTATATAAATGTTGTTGCTGTCGTTCGTCTAGCTACCTGTCAAGTATTGGTCTCTTAGATTCGCACTTTCACACGATGTCGACTTCAAAAGCGGCCGACAGTGCTGTGGCTTTGTCCAAAGCCATCGCGGAAAACACAGCATTGATCGAAACATATCGCAAAGAGAATGGCCTGCCTCCTTTGGACCTCGAGACAGATACTACAAATGCCGCCTATCCACCGCAAATTGAGCAAGTCCGCCAACGTATCGTCCGAGATACTCAACAGCTACAAGAATTGGTATCTGGGCCAGGCGATCTTTGGCAGGTGGCCGGCATGCCGGAATCGATCCATCTGGGACTTATTCGCGTAGTCAACGAGTTCCGGATCCCCGACATTGTTCCTCTCGACTCAACAGTCTCGTATGAAACTCTGTCAGAGAAAACATCGATCCGCGTGGGAGTTCTGCGGCAGATCTTGCGAGCTGCCATTGTTTTTGGAATGTTCAAGGAACCTCAGCCAGGACACATCGCACATTCTGCTATCACTAAGCGTTGGGCTGGGTCGGAGGGATTACAAGCCTGGATAAAACTGCTTGAGGCTGTCACTCTCGGCGCCACCAATCTTTCCGCCGCACTACGTAACAATCCAGAAATGGACAGCCCTGCAACAGCGCCGTATCTGCTCGCTTTAGGCACCGGCGATTCGAGTTACTATGAATATCTTAATAAGAACCCGGAGAAAGCGAAGTTGTTCTCCAAAGTGATGAGTAACTTCCAGGCCGGCGACGGATACGATTCGAGACACGTTGTCAATAACTTTGACTGGGGGGCGCTGAAGGCAGGTCATCTCGTCGATCTTGGTGGATCTATGGGCGAGATTGCATTTGCTCTCAAGGAGAAATTTCCAGATCTTCAGATCACGGTCCAAGACCTGCCGAGCACTATTCAAGCTGCCCGTGAACAACCCGATCTCAAAGGTGTGAACTTTATGGAGCATGATTTCTTTGATCCTCAACCTATCCATGGAGCCGATGTCTATGTGAGTAAAGTCATGAGTGGAAACCCTGCCCAAGCCACAGTAACTATCGCTTACACCTATTACTCTTCAAGATGTTCCGTTGGATCCTGCATAATTGGCCCGATGCGTTTGCGGTACGGATCCTGCGGGCATTGATTCCGGGGTTGAAGCCCGGGGCGAAAGTCTTGATCGTTGACGAAATAGTGAGTAAAGTGATTGGTGGCAGCCCTACCCAAGCCACCACACGTGCGACAGAGACTGTAGCTTACATCTGTTACTTTTAGATGCCTGCGATCGGTACTGCACCCCCTCAGGTTGAAAAGAACCAGAGAATCTTGGATATCACCATGCTGGATACTTTCAATGCGAAGGTGAGAGAGCTGGAGGACTGGAAGGAGCTGTTTGCTGCAGCGGATTCACGATTCGCTATCGTTAGAGTCAAAGAACCTCAAGACTCGCGTCTGGGCTTTATCGAAGTGCAGTGGCAAGGTTGAGTAGGGAATAAACCGGATACATACTTCCAATGTGGTCTCGCCCGAATGATTTACGATACCTGCATGTCCCAAGGTAATGGCGAACAGCGTATGGCCCAGATCTCGTGCTAGAACACGATCTCGTGCTAGAACACGATCTCGTGATTGCGGTGAGGGGTTAGAATACATCTGAGAATTCCCGTTCTCATTTCAACAAATAGGAACCTCGCTTGTGCTGAATTATTTCACAGCCGCGCCTGTGTCTCGACATCCTGCTGAGTCACAACTCTGGCAAACGTTGCTTCAACGTCATGCTCATGGATCCAAGAAGGATCCGCGCGGCCTTTCATTCTCACCCTCAGCTCGTCGTCCGTCTCTGGTCTCCCGAGCCTCTCGACCGTTTTCTGGTTGTTTGCGTGTACGGTCGCCAACACCCGATCTGTGTGCGGCTTCCTGGTCTGCTCGTATATCCTCAGTGCCGCCGCAATTTCAAGTTTCGAGGGCTTTCGTGCACTGGAGTGAAAGAGATGCAATATCGCCCTGGAAAAGGCCCAAGCATCGTCTAATGCGAGAGATCCGCCAGCGGCAAAAGCTCCGCCATGTGCGTGAGCAGCGTCGCCAGCATACGTGACGTTGCCATTTCCATGGACCCAACTATCAAGAGCCGAGGCGAACGTATTCGGGTACATTCTGACGTTCGGTGTGGCTTCGATCATCTGTCTTACAGTCGGGTGCCAATCTCGGTAGAACTCCTTGAGGACCTCCAAACCGCCTTCAGAATTCCACGTTGAGTCTTTGTACGCAGCATCCGGTGCGTTGGGATCACTATAGCTTCCTCCGACGATTGTGAAGAGATCTTTTCCCAGCTTGGAGGCGAAGAATGTTCGGTCTGGTCCCCACCAATGATAGGATTCTTCAACAACTCCTGGAATATGCTGGACCAGCTTCGCATTGAAGACTGATCGGAAAGCGACCCATCCAGTCCATTTAGGTTGCGAAGATGGAACGAAAGAACGTCGAACTGCGGAACGGATACCGTCTGCGCCTAAGACGATGTCCACTGTTTTGGTAGTACCATCCGCAAAGGAGACTTCAACTTCACCAGTGTCTTCAAGTTGTTCGATGGCAACAAACGTCTTGCCAAGATGAAGTCGCTCAGAATGAACATGGGCTGCCAAGGCCTGTTGCAGATGTGCTCTGTAGAAGCGGCTCGTACGATGCCTGTACTCTACGGGGCCGTGATGATTGTCCACAGATACCACTTCGTTCGTCTTCCAGTGTCTGGTACAATCAGTCGCTGACTGGGCGTTCTCAAGTTCTCGTGCCGTACCGATAAATCATTGGATGCCCAGATTTGTTTCGAAAGGCAAGTTCATCCGACAGCGCTTCGTGAACGCCGAGTCTTTCCAGAGCCTTCATTCCATTCGGACCCAGCGCGATACTGGCACCCACTTCTTGGAGCAATGGTGCTCGTTCGTAAACTTGAACATCGATGCCTTCATGGCCTTGGAGTGCTATAGCTGTTGCGAGCCCAGCTATGCCAGCGCCAATGATGGCGATTTTCAGTTTTTCTGCCTCAGACATTGGAAGTTCGAAAGTTTGTGGTTGAATGCTAAAAAGATCACTCAGCAGCCGTCGTTGAGCTTATCTTTGCTGAAGCTTAGAGCTTACCCGAGCTCGAATTGCTTGATCGGCGGGAGAAAGTCGGGAAACAGCGCGCATAGTGTCTGGAGTGGTGACAGAGCAAGCCTTGAGCACGCAATATGGTCGTTGGCGTTCTTTGCTCACTCAAGATTCGCTGGGCACTGCGACTGCCATGTCAGCCAAGTTTAGAACGGGTCTTGATTTTTTCAACGTCGCGTGGTCCCACGCGACAACCTGCAGGTTTGGGCATGGCTCTACTGGATGACTACTGCCCGATTCGTTTGGTGTGTTCCACTCTCCACTGATAAATTGTTGCTGTGAGCCGATTCGACGGCATAGTGCAGCTCGACAGATGGCCATTGAGGATCCATATGAGGTGATCATGGCCGGAACCGCAGACGGTATATATTTCCAACTTGACATTTTCCATGAAGATGTCGCCCGCCCATTTTGCCGATATCTGAGGATTCGCCGCTGGAGCGAGGCGTCTCCGAACCATTCGCTCAACCATGGCTAAAGACAAGACCACGACCAATGCAAAGCCGGTATCAAGCTCTGGGGATGCTGCACCACCAAAGTTGCCAGCACGGTACGCCGACGAAAGCTACAAGCTCTTTTCGAAAGTCCAAGTGGACGAGCCAACAGAAGCCGAAGCGAAGAACATCCGCAACAAATGCGTGCGATGGGTGCTTCCATTCCTTTGTGTGGGCTATCACTTGATGTATGTCGACAAGCAAACTTTGGGCAATTCTTCGATCCTCGGAATCATGGAGGACGCGAATCTCAACAGCAATCAATATAATCTACTTAGCAGCGTGTTCTATATCGGCTACCTCCTCGCTGAGTTACCTCAGAACTGGGCGTTGCAAAGATTCCCAGTCGCTCGGTGAGTGTTGCCCCTGGACGTGATATTCTTCAAGGTGCAGAGATCTGACGGTGCACCAAGGTGGCTCTCAATCAATCTTATCGTCTGGGGCGGCATTCTGCTTTTGCACATTCCATGTCAGAACTTTGCATCGCTGTTCGTGGTTCGCTTCTTTCTTGGAGTGACAGAGGCGTGCATTGTGCCTGCTTTCCTGCTTATATTGAACATGTAAGTGATAGGCGGAAGCCCTACCAAAGCCGACACACGTGAGACAGTAACTATCGCTTACACCTAATCCTCTAGGTGGTTCACATACGACGAACAGTCATGGCTAATGCCTTGTGTAAGTAAAGTGGAGCCTTCCCAAGCCACCACATTTGACTATCCCTGACACCTATCACTATCAGATGTGGGCGATAGGCAACAGTAGTCCGATCACCAGTGGTCTGTTGTCGTATGGAGTGCTCTGGATCGACACTGGCGGCTTCAACCCGTGGAAGTAAGTAAAGTCATAGGTGGAAGCCCTACTCAAGCCACCGCATGTGAGACAGTGACTGTCGCTTACATTTATTACTCTCAGATGGTTCATGGTCATCACAGGTAGTCTCACCCTTCTCTTTGGTGCGGCCGTGTGGCTGTGGTTACCTGATAATCCTCTTGGAGCACGCTTCTTGACGATGGAAGAAAAGGCCCAAGCCGTTCTCCGCATCAAGAGCAACCATTCTGGCATCGAACAGAAGCACTTCAAGAGACATCAATTTGTGGAGGCCATGACAGATCCGAAGACTTGGCTGTTCTTCTTGCACGCTTGGTCGCAGGAGGTGAGTTGGAAGCCCTACCCAAGCTACCAAATATGAGACAGTGACTGTTGCTTACACCTATCACTGCTAGATGGCGAATGGCTTGACCAATCAGTATTCACTAATTATCAAATCATTCGGCTTCTCCACTCTGCAGACCACCCTCCTCGGATGTGTAAACGGCTTGACCGCATTCGTGTCGCTGGCGACGGCAGCCATCATATTGGCGAGGACTACAAATTTCCGAGCATGGTTGTCGATCGCGGCCTACATTCCTCCGATAATCTCCTGCATCCTGCTGCTGTCCTTGCCATGGAGCAATCGATGGGGTCTTCTCACGGCGATCTGGATCAGGGCCACTGGTGGAATTCCATACAGTGTGGTCATGATCTGGGCTGCGAATTGCTCTGCGGGCCATACCAAGAAGACGACAGTGATCGCTTTGTACCATGTTGGATATGGCCTTGGCAACATTTTGAGCCCGCAGCTGTTCCAACCTCAGTACAAGCCAAGATACATTGTGACTTGGGCCGTCATCCTGGGCGTTGCGTGCGTTTTCCCAATATTCCTTGTTGTGTATCTGCGGTGGTACCTGAAGCGGGAGAATGCACGAAGAGACGCGTTGCAGGCTCAAGGATTGATCAGTGAAGTCGGAATCGTTGAGCATTCTGATGGTGATGCCTCAGAAGAGGTTGTCGATGCACGACAGTTGGACTTGACAGATAGAGAGAATCTGGCGTTTCGATATGTACTTTAGCGTAGTGCTTCAGTATTGGATGCTCCAGACGTTTCTGTGCCAAGTCCAGTGAAAATGTCATTTCTCCTTTCACGACATGCGCTACTACACGATAGTATAAACCACTCATTCATTTCTCCAGGTAGAACGCCAGATTTCCTCCTTGAGCCTCCAACTCAGTGATACCATTGCCCATGAATCCGAACCGATTCTGCTTATTCCAATAACCAATATCGAAGTCCTCCGTCCGGAAGGCCTGCAGCATTTGCCGATAATGTAGGATGCTTCCGGCGTACATCTGTAATAGGCGTAAGCGGTAGTCAATGTCTCACACGTGGTGGCTTGGGGAGGGCCTCCACCTATCATATTACTTACGGCAGTGACGCGTCCTTCAGTCTTGTGATTTTTATACCAGCTTCTGCACTCACTTGACCAGACAGTCTTCTTAAGGAACTCCTGCGAATAGTCGTTGAATTCGCGAAGGACATCCGGTTTGATTGTGACCGACTTGATCCCCTCTCGGGCAATCTTGTCGCACCATCGAAGCATATAATCTACAGCGAAATCATAGCAAGCCATGATACTGCCGTGCCCGAGAGGGCTGTTGGGTCCAGTGTACTGTTTGCAAGCAAAATTAGTAAGCAGGATGTCTGCCATAGTCCTTGCGAGGGAAGTACTCACCGAGAAATAATTTGGCATCTGCGGGGCAATGATTCCCATGTATCCCTCCGACTCCTCCTTCCACAATTCCTGCAAACTCACGCCATTGACACCTTTCATCTCCCATGCCGGCCTGAACGCTACATTGAAACCTGTAGCACAGATTACAAGATCAAACTCCTCCTCTTCAGGCTCCGTATCGGCGGCCGGCTGCGATAAAATTCCCTTCTCCGTAAACTTCACAATCGGATTGAAGTTGCTCTTCACGTTCGCACTTGTCAACGCCTCCAGGTATCCATCTCCCGGCGTAATTCTCCTGCAACCCACAGGCCACTGCGGAATCAATTTATCGGTCAATTCTCCATCTCCACCCAATCTCTGCTTCATGATATCGCGGAACGCACCCCGCACCGCCTCCTGCGTGGGTGAACCCTTCATGAAAACGAAAAAGTACTGGTTGAACATATTCTCCAATTTCTGGCGCAACGCTTTGAGTTCCTCTGGATTCTCGCGAAAGCGTTGTTTTTCTTCCTCACTGTATTGGAAATTCTTCCCTTCGGGCGTCGCGTCCGCGAGCATGTTGGGAATGATCCAAGTAGGTGTTCGAATATATGTTGTGACATGCTTTGCGGTCTGCTGGATTTGAGGAAGAATCTGAATCCCGGATGAACCATTTCCGATGAGAGCAACTCTCTTGTCTTCCCAATCGACGTTCTCCCAGTGAGCACTGTGGACCATTTCGCCACGGAAGTCTTCTCGGTTCGCAATGTTAGGCCACTCCCAACGATTAAGGAAACCGGCTCCGTTGATGAGGACATCAGCTTCGTCGGTGATAGTATCACCGTTCTGTTCGAATTTCAGGAGCCATTTGCCTTTCTCGTCCGACCAGTTGGCTGCGACGAGTTTGGTGTTGACTTGGATGTACTCTCGCAGTTTATAGTCATCGACAGTCTTGTTTATATACTTGAGAATTTCTGGGCCACCGACGTAGAATGAAGACCAATCTGGATTTGGCGCGAAGGGGAAGCAGTACTAGGCCTATCTCTCAGCAAGATCTACGCGATCGTTTTGTGGGTATGTGGAGAACGTACGATATGGGCCGGAACATCGCAAGCGACTCCAGGATACGTATTTTCAAACCACGTGCCCCCGATCTCACTACTCTTCTCACAGAGGACCAAATCAATGTAGCTATTGTCGCCAACATACTTGTGCTTATGAGCCAACATGATATTGGCAAACCCAGCTCCAATCGCCACAACGCGAAGTTTGCGGCGAGTGAAGATGGGCTGCTCGACTACGGGTATCGCTGTAGAAGAAGCCATGATGTCTGAGATAACGACGAAGTGAGGTTGCAGTTAGATTTCGAACTATCAAGAGCCAACACGACGAGATATATACTGACGCGTGACACGTAGCTCATATAACTACGGTTAATGCACCTTCTCCACAGGAGGAGCTCCTGCCCACTATTCGGGTAGCACACTCTGTCTGGCGGAAGCAGGCGAGATCATTTCCTTGGCATGAGGAGGCCCTGCGATATCGAAAGTTTAACAGCGCGGACCAGCTCCGTTCAGGTACGAACTTCGATCTACCCCGCAAGCATTGCCATACAAGAACTATGCTTTGCCCGGCAATTCCCAAACAGTCGTGTGCTGTTTGTAGCGACGGGAATAAGTTGGAGCGAGCCTGCGAATCGAAGCATGTTGAGATGCTAAGGATTCTGGTGTAACGTGGTGAGCAGCGTTACCACTTCAACTCAATCTCACCTCAGCTGTTGTGCAACAACGCAGCGAAGCATATGCGAGAAGTGCGCGTGTATGGCTTTTCCCATGACAACAAATGCTGTGTCATTGCCGTGATTTCGAATTTTCCGACTTCACCCACGATAGAGGTCAATGAACTTTCGCTGCAGTCTGGGTGACTGGACTTCGACCATAGGCTGCACTGTCGTGTCCGCAGCATGCGGAAAAGTGGCCGATTCGATTATCTCGGGATTTCCAGATCCAGCTGATGGCGAAGTATGAGCTTCCATAGCGTTGGTCGGCAGCTGTGGCAAGCTGTCACTCATCGGCGAGTCACTCTCTGTTTGATCCACCTGCTCTTCATCTTCCACTTGCTCTTCCACCGCATCAAGGTAATGGCTCACATCTCGACTCTTTCTCATGTCCTCGGCCACCTCTCGTGCATCCACAAACTCCTCTGCTCCATCGTGGTGTGAGGTTCTCTGCCTGCCATAGCGGAAGGCGCGCGCACTGCTCTCTTGTGACTGCCAGTCTTCCTCGAACTGCTGGGGAGCAGGGCGTCTGATGGACGAGCCGGCATGTGAGAGAGTCGCTTCGAGGATAGCAAACTCGGCATGTGTGATTTGTCGGGCGCTTCCAGGTCGTCTTGTATACATCTGACGCTCCTTGAAGCCGTTTTCGGCCGGGTGCGACCGAAGAGAGCCGTGCGGTACAACTGCTTGAAGTTCAAACGCGAAAGATATTGGCTGATGTACCGCAGTCGGGAGTAGCAAGAATGCGACGGCAAGCTGTGACGAGTAGCGAAAGTCTTGATCGTATGACTGAACGGGCGCATTGGTTTCGTGATCCGGTGCGTGTCTCGAATGTTTATGATCCACGTGCGAGTATGTCGTGTCTACATTCGTGTATTGGCTGGCGGAAATTTGAGGGTTGGCGACCGGCGGGCTCGACGGGATATCGGTCGTGGTATTACGCGATCTCTCTTGAATGGCTCTCGCACGAACAGGCTTTCGAGCCAAGTACTTACCGGCCATGGCTTCTGATGTCGGATACATACGCGCCACGTTTCTTTCGGATCGAGAAATATTCAAGTGCTGCGCGCTGCCCAAAGTGTGCGAGGCACGGTGTCGAGGCGGCGTGGGAGCGCGGTCGTAGCTCGTGGGCGATGACAGTGGATCTTTCTGCTCCGGCACATGTGAGCGCAAGCTTTGTTCGGCGACTCGACTGCGTTGATAGTTGGCAGATGAAGCATGACGCTTCTCGCGAGCCATGACCTTGATTTGCAAATTCGGAAATATTGTTTGTTTGGGATGGATGCGGCGAGTCGGGTGTGGACCGCGGTTGTTTATTCTCCAAGTTTGCTCGAGCGCATCGTCGCAGTGATGGCCAAGCTTCACTTCCAGGCGTTTGACGCGCGCTAGCGCTGACGCAGCTGTCGCTAGCATTTTGCAGCCACAAGATATCAAGTCCGCAACCTCAGTAGCCCAACGGCCATATCACTGCATGCTTTCAGCAGCTTGGCTTACGCGCCTTGTTGTCAAATGTGGCGTAGTTGGAGGTCCAAGGCGTTGCCTCCTTGAAGCAGCAAATCAGGATGCAGGAGCCCCATCACCGCGAACGCTCATTGCTGAGACAATGGTCCATCTTCTAGCGCCCAGTCTCGGCCGTGCGCATGAGTCCAGCCCATGCACTGGGAGAACAACCACTTTTCGACTTCACAGAGGGTTTTCCGAAATCTACAATGGGTTCGCCAGAGTGCCATGCGCATCTCTCAAGTCTTGCTGGCATTTTCCTGATCCGTTACCGTCTCCTCAACACTCTGCTGTTCTTTCATCGCAGCAATCTTGTCGTCAAGGATTGAGATCTCCACTTCTACTTTGAGCATCTTTTCTTCGAGCATTTTTGCGTACTCCTCATTGGACAGCACTTTGAATGGAGTCCAGCTTTTCTCACTCATTCTTTGCCAAAAACCGGATCTCTGCGTCTCGCCTCGCTGTGGAGCCTTGAACCACGAATTGTACGTGTATTGGCCAGTGGCTCCAAAGATGGCCCACATGATGGCACCAGGGATGATGTTCCTCCTGCCTCGAAAGAGAGCACCCATGGAACCGCCCGACAGGCCTCCGGCGAGGGCCGTTGCTGCTATGAGCTCTCCCGGGGTCGCTTTGTGCTCGTCCGTAGTCCATGCTCGGATGATGGTCAAGCGTGTGTGGGTCAAGACTGTTCCTAGACCAAAGGTCTGTAGAGAAGTCGCTCCTGCTGATAGAAATGGTGGCAAATTACGAACAATACCAACCGCGCCGCCGAACAAAAATCCAGCTCCGCCTGATGAAGATTAGCTTTAGTATATGCTCAGAAATAACATCCCGCCGACACAATAATTCGTATTTAATGGAGCTGCTGTGAGCTAGTCCACTACAGCATTGAGTGGCCACAAGCACAATCACACAGATCTGCCGTACCTCTTGCAAGAAGACAAATGTTTGTAGAGGTTACACGTGATGCTAGATGGATGCGGATAGGAGATACATGTGCGAGACAAACGTACCCGATGCAACGCCCACTTTGAGCGCTGTGGCCAGGTCCTCAGAAAATGGATCCTTCGCAGGCGATGAACGCCCGCGCTGCTGTTCGCCCATTTAGATGGAACTGGCAAAGGATGTGTGATGGGATATCCCGTGAAGGGTGTCGGCAGCACAAACGAAGAGAAGTCGGATTTAACGACGTTCGGAGAGATCCCTGCCGCGCTAGTCCCGATTGGTGAGGCACGCTCGATAATTCGCACTTCGACACCACGCTGCACAACTTTCCGCTCAACCACCAGCGCCCTCTCAGCGCTGCCGCACCACCACCTTCCACCGCACTCCGAGTGATCTGTCCGTCGCTCGACCACCCCGGCGCTACTCCAGCAGAGCGCCGTCCGCACCACCGCAATCATGGGTACGCACGCACTCGCCCGCATCAACGACGTGGCCGAGAAGGGTCCCGCCCAACACACGCGATCTGGCCGCTGACATATGGAACCACAGCTCCCAAAAAGAAGCAAGAGAAGATGGCCTTGGGCGACTTCTTGACCAACCAATGTAGGCATCCTTTTCTCTCTTCATGCGCATGACGCGGCGAGCGCGATTTTTTTGGCGGCGAGGCGGCGGAGCGGGGCAAGGGAACATGAACATTCATACTGACACGCAGGTCAGCGCTCGGATCATGGGCCGACGAGATGGAGTCGGCGCCTCTGCCCTCCATGCCCGCATCCTCCGGCTACGGCACTCGCGATCGAGGCGATCGAGGCGACCGCGCCCCACCAGGAGAAGGACGCGCATTCACGACATCGTCATGGGAGCGCTCAGCGAGCGGAATTGGCGGAGGCGGAGGATTTGGCGGAGACCGCGGCGCTGGAGGTATGGGCCCGCGCGGGTCGATGGGTAGGTCTCAGCTATCTGCGAAGCCTGCGATGTGGGAGTTACTGACGCGTGCGCAGACGACCGCCCACGCTACGACCGCGACCCTATCCCATTCCCTACGAAGCCTCCGTACACAGCCCATCTCGGTAACCTGGACTACAATGTGACCTCTGTCGATCTCGAACAATTCCTGGCCGACTGCAATGTGACGGTAGTGAGACTCATGGAGGACAAGATTGACCGTAAGCCAAAGGGCTTCGGTTACGCAGAATTTGGTTCTCCAGAGGGCCTGCAGAAGGCACTCGATAGGTCCGAGACCAACTTTATGGGCCGAAACATCAAAATCAGCGTGGCTGATCCACGTACGTTACCCAGACCAACCTGCCTGGCTAAAATCCGACTAACATGGTGTAGCGAGAAATGATCGCGCCGACTCGAACAGAGACTTCTCAGACTGGAGCCGTAAAGGCCCACTTCCTGACCTTCCTTCACAGGGACGCCAGCCATCGCGCGGCTTCGAGCGTCGAGGACCACCGGGCGGCTTTGATAACATGTCTGACGCAGGCAGCGAGCGGGGACCAGGTCGCCGACCAGGTTTCTTTGAAGGCGATGGCAAGACACGTGACTTTTCGAACTGGGAGCGCAAAGGTCCTCTGTCCCCTGTGCCTGGCCAGGGCGCACCACTCCGTGATGGTGGTCGAGTACGTGAGGCAGGAGGCCCTCGTGGCGACAGGGGTGGCGCAAGCTGGGGTGAAGGTCAATCGGATGCCGGTTCAAGACCTCCCCGTAGAGAGTATGAGCGTCCTCAAGCACCCGAGCGTACGCCCACCGCTGCCGAATCGGACAACCAATGGCGATCAAAGATGAAGCCGGATGCACCAGCAACACCAGATGTCTCGACGCCAACTTCCCCAGCACAAGAAGCCCCCAAGGAGCGTCCACGACTAAACCTTGCGAAACGAACCGTGTCCACTTCAGAGGGTGGCGAAGCAGGTGGTAGCACTCCATCTGACGCCAAGGCCTCACCTTTTGGCGCTGCTCGTCCTATCGATACGGCTGCCCGCGAGAAGGAGGTCGAGGAGAAGCGACAGCTGGCAATCCGACAAAAGGAAGAAGCTGATGCTAAAGCACGAGAAGAGAAGGCTTCCAAAGATGCCGACCAGAGAGCAGCTCGTGCAGACCGCGCCGACCGTGGCCAGGCTGCAGAGAAGGCGGCCCCAGGTGGAGACGCCCGCGCCGAGCAACGCCGCCCATCTCGCCAACAGAACGGCGGAAACAGCTGGAGGGGCAAGCCACGAGACGGCCAGGACGGCAAACAGAGTGCCAAGGAAAACGGCGACGCAGCACAGAAGGAGCGGCCCAGCTTCAGCGTGCTGTCAGGCGAAGGTGAGGAGGGCGACCTGGACGCACCCGATGCCGACGCAAACGGCACTATCGTGGCAGACAAGGAGGTCAAGCCACAAGAGCCCGTCGTTGTCGCCGGCGAGGCTACTGAAACCACCGCAGAGGCCCTCGAGGACGATGGCTGGAGTACCGTTCCAGCCAAGGCCAAGAACAACCGCCGCGGAGGAGGTCGTGCCATTGCCTCTTAACGAATACGCTTCACGAGATTCACGAAAAACTTTTGTGTCTTTACTATCTGCATAGCGGAGTGGAGGCGAAAAAAGAATGCGAAACAACAAAAGAAACCGCAAAAGCGTCTGATTGTCTACTGGTCTGTTCAGTCTCCTGATCTGCACGTATCGTGCGTCTGACTCAGAAACGGATGTCGACTGCAGAGACAGGAGGTAGAGGAGCAGGAGAAGAGAGATCCGATTACACTTGATGGCGTTGTGTACTGTCGGGCTGGGCTGGGTATACCTTAGTGTTTGTTGCGTGCGCGCTTTGGCAAAAGGATGCATGGGTCTGTTCTTGGTCGCTAGGCGAAGCAAAACGAAGCAAAGGAAAAGCAATGCAAGGTCAGACAAGGCAAAGCAAAAGGCTGAGCTGCGATGCAAATGCACATCTACTGCTTGGATGCAATAGGCGAACGCGTGCTATCTGCTGCGTGTATAGCATATACTCTTCTCTACCTTCCTGCACATTCCAGATCGCTTACTTCATCTCCTTCGGTCCACGCAATCCACACCGTGAATCATGTTGTAGGCACTCTTCCGGATTTGCTCGGGGTACGGCATGCGAACAGACTGTAAATCGCAACTGCCGATGTGAGTGTGTTGTCCCTTTCCGTTCTCAACGATGCAAGGGTCGCTGATGTCTCTGAAACATTGTTCGTATTCCGCGTGGAGCCCAATATTAGCAACCACATGGCCGGCACGCCAACGATCCGCAACAAAGCTTCAACGCTAAAGAGCGCCACACATAGTCCAGCGATCCTAGACAATCTACTACAGCCACTCAGGCGTCAGTTTCAGATACATTGGGCTACCGAGATCTTGAGAGTGGTAAAGATGGGGACGGATGGTCTGTGTGTTGATACAGCAGATATCGTTCGTACTTATGCTGTACAATGGAGAAAGGGGATGACCCTCGCAAAAATCCAGGTCAGCCGGGCCGCCGATTCCTCATGGTCCTTTCAATCCTTTTTCGTGGTAGTCAGCCGTTTCCTTTCGTCCTCGTCTTCGTCGTCGCTATCATCATCGACAGCGAATATTGTCTCTCCATCTAGCGATTCCCGCGGTAATGTTGCAGGCTTTGTAGGAACGGGCGCTGGCAGAGGTGATTCGTCTCTCCTGTTGTTCTGCTGAAGTGAAGAAGCAGCTCTGCTGGGATTGCCGCTTCGAGGAGGAGCATCGTATGGCGGCGGATTGTTATTGTTCTTGCCGCCGTTGCCTACAGCTTCGAGATCATCGTCGAGATCCATGGAGTCTCGGATGGAAGCAATTTCAAAGCCATCGTCATCTTGTGCAATCTGAAGGAGAGACAATTGTCAGCAATGATGTAGAATGGGATGTGGAGCACACGGAAGGACATACCTCATCGGACATTGCGAATCTTCGGTTGTTCGCTGTCGGCCTCCAGACATATGCGATGAAGACAACATCGCAGAAGTACACCAGATTCAACCAGCCGTCCAAGATGAACCATCTCGATTGCCAGTGGTTTGGTACGAAGTCAGCATTGCCAGATCCTGCAAATGTCCAGCTGTTGACGAAGAAGAAGGCGAAGATGACGACGATGCTGGTGAGGATACACCACCACAGTTTGCGGTACATGCCGGCCTTGACGTGCTGTTTGCGCTCCACGAGATCCTTCATGGTATAGTTTAAGCTGTTAAGTGTCCAAATGTAGAAGGCTGTGAGTGTACCAGCTAGCGGCAGCACGACGAGAAGGACAAGAGGACCAGCATTTTCTGGAGTCACTGCCAAGGAGGCAATAGCATAGATGACGCCAAAGACGAAGTGCGTGATCGCGAGGGCACGCACATACCACATGGTCTTGCCCAACTCGTGCTTCACCACGCCGTAGCCCATGCAGACGATGAGCAGAAGGAAGAAGGAGAAGCTGTTCCTGACGGCGCTGAGGACGGATGTGACGATCAGTAGGGCTTTGGACCCAGCATTCATTCCGTGCCGGTTCTGGTAGTCGTAGAACAGCCAAGTCATGAACATCTCGATGACAAGGAAGACCAGAATCGCTGTTATGTAGTTCTGCACCGCCAAGATATCGCTTCTGTGCATCCAGTACAGGGCGCTCCAACCAAAGGCCAGAAGAGCATAGATGATCATGCTTGCAGCATAAAAAGGCAGTTTTGGCATCTGAGCTGCAGGGAGCTCACCGAAGGCATTGCGGAACTCGGCGATGCCAGTGTAGTCCGTGGCGCTGTATGCCGCGCTGCTCACACAGTAATAGCCCGTTTTCTTGACAGGGTAGTTGATCGCTCCGGGCTCCTTGAGGTGGATGGCTTCGGACCTTATCAGCGACGATGAGAGTGCAGTAGCATTGGCGGCCAGAATAAAGGATCCAATATCGGCTTCCTCGCAGAGTCCAGCATCGCGAGCCGCTTCATCGCACAGGAAGTCATCCTAATCACCATCAGCCCATTATGTCCCATTCCTGCCTTTATCTGTGCCCATACCACTGTCTTATCGTTCGGATCGGGCTTTCCGATCAAGGGCCGATCTGCCCATTCGAATATGACCAAACTGACAATCGGGTCCTGCCCTTCTGGAACCTCCGGATGCTCGAACTTGACGAGAATGTAGGGGTCGACGGGGCCGCCCCAGCTCTTGCGCGAGTACATGCCCGAGCAGACCTGCCTGCTGTCGTCTTTCTCATTCTGCAGCGCGCCGTCTCAGTATGGGAGTCCGCATGGGGGAGGGCGCATCATGTCGGATTCGTGCTTACGATGCTCATCTCTGCAGCTCGCACTGCCAGTAGCTGCCAGAGCAGCACTGGCAGCAGCCGCAGCCATGTTCGCATATCTCCACCCGGTGCGTCGCTGCCGAGATGTTCCTGTTGTCGATGCTCGTGGAAGAGGGAAGTAGCAGTAGATGCAATGTTCAGCTGTTCATCGTCTCCCACGCTAGCCTGGAGCGCATTCGCCGGACTGCAAGCTGGGGAGTTGACGTGTCGCGTCGGCATTTCTTGACGCCTGAGGCAGCAATAGAGCAATGACCAAGGATTTCAACTTCAGTTCACCACTCGTTCTCCTTCACCCACTCTCCCCACCACAACATCCCCGCCGCCAAGCCGCTCTTTGAGGCACTGCTGACGGCTGTGTCGACGGTCGAGACCACTGCCTATGGGGCTCGCTCGTGCGAATGCTAAAACTCATACTTCCTCTAGGCAACGGCAGCGTGCAGGAACTAACTCAATGTTCAGCCGCCGCAGCAAGGATTACATATCAAAGTCAATTCTCAACCAAAGGTACGCCGGACGAGAAGTGTCAGATATCTTCAGCAAGCTGGACCTGGGAAACATGGCACATCCCTAGGCCGTTAACGCCACGCCTTCCGTTGGCGATGCCGTCTGCTCCAAAATGCTGAAACAGCTCCACGGAATAAGACTGCACGATCTGGGTTCATGGCAGCACATCACTGGCTTCGGCACTTGGCCGCGACCCGTCCCAGCGACCGAGAGTGCCTCGATATGTGACGTGGCGAGCACGGAAGCCCGGGACGAATACAAGCACAACGTGCTCAACGAGGATGAGATTGATTTATCCACGGTCCGGGCCAGATCCGTGTAGATGGATTCTTGACTTTCGTTGCTGTTTCAGACGTCTTCGCTGCAGATAAGCAGTTCGCCTCCCCATAGGGCTGTGCTGCCAAGCCGGACGAATTCAGTAAATCGGAAACGCGGTCCGCCTATTCACACGTGGCAGCCACTTTGTGCACTATATGTCATGCTACACATTCATTGCATTCATCTGTCCATGTGTAGCATTGCAAGGGCAAGTGGAAATTGCGTGCATGCCGCGCGACCGAAGCATTGCAGTCAGCACACGTCAAAGTCTTGTCAGACCAAAAGCGTCATTCGTAAGCTCTCTCTGGAATTCACTCACTGATGCGACACAGGGCAACTTGTTTCATCGAGTGCTCGTCTAGCCGTAAGCAGAAAACGTGCTC
Source organism: Cercospora kikuchii (assembly GCF_019650295.1). NCBI lineage: Eukaryota > Fungi > Ascomycota > Dothideomycetes > Mycosphaerellales > Mycosphaerellaceae > Cercospora > Cercospora kikuchii. Next base: position 1,065,538 of record NW_025408587.1, read on the forward strand.
CCTGAGCGGTAATCTTCTAAGCCTCTCTAGCGGGTGGATCGACATCAAGGCCCCCTGCCAGTCGCCTCGAACAGTCCGAGGCGTAGTCTGGCGAGCTGAACCGTGCGCCGAATCTATACTTACAGCCAAAAACAAAGAAGGTTCTTGGTATACCCGGAGATCATGATCGATGTAAGCGGCGGCGTTGGCATCGTGGCGCCAATGCCGGCCGAACCAGCAAGAATACCTGCTCTCTGCTTACATCCATTGCAAGGCCTGGCGTGGGCAGCCATGATTCCTGGGCCATCGATACCGCTGGATAGGAGCAGACGAGAGAAGCCGTGGCAGGGTTGGTAGAAGATACGGGCGAAAAGCCTGGAAATAGCACGTCTCTGGTATGGTAGGCCATTTCCACCGCGAGCCGTCCTCACTCCTTTCTGTTTGATATATATGCAGTGCCATTGCACTCCTACTGACTCAAGTTCTACTCGCTCTACATTCTCATCATCAGCGCCAGGAAAGATGTTGCCACCACCATCATCGACGTACGAGAAGATGGAGGACGACGAGGAGTTCCGCAAGCCATCGCTGTACTCGATGGCCACGTCCGAGTTCAGTAATCAAAGCAGCTTGACAGATGTCTCTCTTCTTCAGAACAAGGCCACCATCAGTGAAGAAGACCTCAAGCTCCAGTATGCCGATCGCATTGCGAAGAAAGAGTTCCTCGAATCCTACATGGCAAAATATCCCATGCCAGAGTTGACTGGCCATCTTCCTTGGAAAAAGTTCCGTCATGGATGGTTCACAGCGTATCGACGACTCTTCACCTTTGTCTTCGTCGTCAATCTGGTTGCCATCCTCCTGCTGGCCGTTCTGCGACCACACACTACCTTCGACACCGCTTCGGTTGGCGTTGCAAGTAACATTCTTGCTAGCGTGCTTGTTCGTCATGACAACCTGGCCAACGGATGGATTAAATTGACGCACACTTTCGGGAAATGGCCGCTCTTCCTGCGCAGGAGAGCTGTGAGGATCGTAAGTTGTTTCTTTTCCACACTTGATCAGGACGATCAGTAATGCAAAACCGAATGCTGACACTGGGTCCACTTTAGTATAGCCATGGAGGCATTCACAGCGGCTGCGGCGCGAGCGCGACGATGTGGTTTATCTACTTCTCCGTCCTCGTAGTCATTCAACCTCTCGAGAACGGCCAGAACTTACTTCGAGTGGGACTCTTCATAACCACAGGCGTCATCCTCGCATGTCTACTCGCCATCGTTGGCATGTCACATCCAACATTTCGAATCAAATACCACAACGTCTGGGAGATGTCGCATCGATATATCGGCTGGTTCGTGACGGCAATGATCTGGGTCCTGGTTGTCATCACTTGCGCAGCGTCAAGTAAACCACTATCCACCGCACTGCTAGAATCACCACCGTTCTGGTGTACCTTGATCGTCACCATTCTCCTCATCTACCCTTGGGCTATCATGCGCAAACGCTCGTTTACAGCAACACAACTCTCCGATCATGCTCTCAAATGCGACTTCGATTACCGTCTGCCGTCAGTCGGCCATTCCATCCGCATTGCCTCTTCGCCAATGGGCGACTACCACACCTTCGCCACTATCCCGCGCGCCGACGGCAAACAAGGCTTCTCCGTCGTCATCTCCAACGCCGGCGACTGGACAAAGAAAATGATCGAGCCGGGTTCACGGCAGGACAAGCTGTGGACGCGCGGCCGAGTCTTCCTCGGCGTTATGGAAGTTCCAATGCTTTTCAAACCTCTTGTCATCGCCGCGACGGGCTCAGGCATCTCACCTTGCATGGCGTTTATGAATACGCACCCCAACTGGCCGATTCGCCTCGTTTGGAGTACGAGAAACCCGACCGTCACTTATGGCAAGGATGTCATGGATCTGGTCCTCAGAGCGGATCCGAATGCAATCATTATCGACACCAAGTTGACGGGCAGACCGAACATGAATGCTCTTGTATACGCAGCGGCGAAGGTAAGTAGCAAAGCTTGACGATCCTTTACTGACATTCAGGATTTCGTGCTAACGTATCATCGTCACAGGAGATTCAAGCGGAAGCTGTTCTACTCGTCTCTACACAACCGGTCACAAGATCACTCACATTCGAGATGGAAGCCCGCGGTGTCTACGTGATTTCTCCCATCTTCGACGCTTGAACGACGATTCGATGCAATTTTAGCGCTGGCGTGAGGGAGGTTTACTTTTTGGGAATGATATACAAATAGATCGGAGCGTATTAGCGACGGGTTGGGCGCTGGATGGACGAACACATGGATGACATTTCGAGAAATTTGGTAAATCTGAAAGGGTATACCAGTAATGCCATTACATATTTCAATTCTTCTTCCCTTCTTTCTGCATTCAACATCGTCTAGGTCCTTCTTCCTTCTGTGGGCGCTAAATACTGTTTAGGTGAGGTTGTCGAATGTCGACTGGGATATGAACAAGGGCTCGAGAAGCTCAGGCTTTTTTTCTTACGCTGCCGCGTGTGCCTGGAGTTTCGTACAACCACGCAACTTTGATTTCGCAAATTTGCACATTTCGTTGTACAGTACCAGGCCCACACGCACAGTACCGCGAATCCGGAACGCATACGAAGTGCAGCTTCGTGGAATCACAGATTCACTAATCATCCTCTTCACAGCCTCATCACGTCTTCCGTTCCAAGCAATGCCTAGTGAAAGACCGGGGTCAAGAACCTGGTAATACAACCTGGTATGCCGACTATTCCGAGAGGCGCGGTACGGCACGCTCGTAAAGATCCTTTCTTAGTTTTGTAGATCAACGCGATACGAATATACGATAGCCTCACTAAACAAGGGGTTGTGCACCTCACACGCCAAGATTCACAAGACAAGTTTGTTGAGATTTCCTCGTGGAGGCTGCACTTTGCCACAATAAGTCTTCGTTGATGATTCCGGCGTTCGAAAGGTATCTGCATTAATATTGAAGGACATCGAGTTGGCCACTGAATCCTCATGGGCATCAAGGTCTCTCCATGATGCACATCATCGACGCCTTCTCCGTCGAGAGATCAGCCCTGTCGCGCTGAGTACGATGGATGTCTCTCATCGTCTCCTATCCCACAGTCCAGAGCGCTGACAACAATTTCCAAAATCACGGAATCCACGGCGAACGGTGTGAAGACTGCCCTAAGACTTCCCTGCTTAGTGCGAGGGATCGCAAGCGCACAGGCTTCCCCTAGACTTCCAAGAAAGCTTGGGCCCCATTTCTGAACTGCCGACACGCATGCTAGTCAGGGAAAATGCTAGTTCGTGATTGTTATTCTCAGAATTATGCATTGCATTAGTGGGAGATCTTGGGCGTGTTCGATGTCTTGGATGCCTATCTGGTCGATGATCTGGGCTCGTGACGATTGTTGTCGTTCTTCTTTGCTTTCGAGCGATGAAAACGATTTTCCTTGTGACTCGGCGTGAAGGAAGGACATTGCAGATATGGGTTCGTGTTCATGAGCCCTCTCCTGGAGACGATGTCTCATCGGGCAGGAGTGCTTCCGGTCCAGGTCATATTCGAGTCCGCACATCGCCGAAGATACAACTGAAACATCGTGAACAACAACCCGCACAATCGCATTTACCAGCAGCCTGGCACGCCCTCGTGTCTGCTCGCACCGGCCTCGTGTGTGAACCTCCCAGCTCCCCGGAACGGCTCATCTCCAGCCTCATGACGAGGTTAGGAGTGCAGCGGATGTGATCACCGGGTGATCGGTCCCCATCGCACATGTTGGTGATTGGGAACGATGTTTCACCTTTTTCTGCAAATGCTGGAGGCTCAAGGGACTTGCAATCCTCGAGGTTGAAATCAGCTTATGAGCTCCACATACCTCATCCCAACACCGCAAAGGATGTCGCGCGGCAGTTCAACTCGGCTTGCAGCGCAATTATTTGGTATGGCGATGCAGTGGGTATCCTCTCTCTCATGTCGATCCCACGCACGGGTCGTCCAAGCTTCGACGTCGATGGGACAGAACTTTGCCCATGGAGGTTCCAGTGCGCGTGGCGACGGAATTGATCTTGACGATATCGTGCAGATCTTGAGAGGGGCCGCAGCGCCTTGAAGGCAGGATCCGATCGCACACGCTTTCAGAAGCTCCGCTGCGTCTGCCGGTCAGCCTTGTATCTCTGAGCGGGCTGCATTTTCTCCAGTCTCTCCAACAGACTCCGCCTGGGCATCTCTGGTCTCTCGCTCCAATCGACCACCGCAGGCAACATGCCATGAACATTTCATGCCAATCGCATGTGATGACCGAGCAGCGCTGGTGAGAAACATCGAGCGAAGAGCAAGATTGGTGGGAGATGCTCCACCCAAAGATCGAGGGCCCGACAATAGGACACAGCACCAAAACAGTGACTGGTGTCCGGGTGCCACACGCGGAGTTCATCTCCTTGGGCTGGTGTCAAATCAGATCTCATTCCTCATATACTTCTACACATTTATATGTTCCCTCCAACAAGTACCATCACACCGATGCCTAGCCCGCGAAGATGAGCAAGTATTCATTCATCACCGCAGGATGTTCACATGTACCGTATGTACTACATATACAGCTTCTCACCTGCGCCGTCCATTGCGGGCGCAATAACCAACTCAAATTACAGGTCAGCATGCAATCCCGAAGCCTGCTGTACAAACAGACTGCTGGTCGTATTATGTATTGGCCCATTTTGCTCCTCTCTTCGCTGTTCGAGAATAGCGCGATACTGTATCGAAGTCAACAATAGCTCACCAATGCCATTTGATCGGAGTAGGGACGTGCACTCACCTTGAAGCCAAAATTCAAACACAATGCAACAATCAACATAATGCACACGATTACCGGACCCGCGACCGCATCGAAATCCTTTCCACTCCTCTTCTTGATCAGATCATGCCTCCACATGTAGATCCCGTAGCCCCATGCTGCAGCGAAAACTGCGACCAAGGTGTAGACAATGCCCAACGCTTGGCCCACCTTGTTATTGGGACCGGCAGCATTGAAGAGTCCGAGGGACAGAGAAGCAAGGAGGATCGAGACGTGTTGCCATTTGATAAATGTGCGTTGGTTCGCGAGCCATACTTTTGCTTCGACTTTGACGGGTCCTTGATCTTTGATCCAGAAATCAGGTTTCGAGACGCCTGGAGGAAGTTGTTGGGCACGGCTACGTTTGGCTTGGGCGTACTTGCTTGTGCTAAAGGTGGGAAAGAGAGATTTGAGTCCGCTGGAGGCGCCATTCTGACTGGACGAGCCATTCTGGTTGTTCTGCACGTGTGTGCCGGTTTCGTCATCGTCGGGCTCCTCCACCACATCGTCCATTTGGGTAGGTGCTGCGACGGCACGGTTTGCGTCTGGGCTGCCAAGAGTGTTCTGGCCGCTCGGCGTGCGCTTCAGAGCTGTCGCAGCGGGAGAACCGACAGGACTAATGACGGCTTGCGACGGAGTGCGTTGATAAGAGGCGCTTCGGTGGGCAGGACTACTGCCGTACTTGGATTTCAGCAAAGAGCCTACTGCAATCTCATCGGCTTGATCCTTTTGTCGCTTAGCTTGTTCCTCTTCGAAGGCTTGCTGTGGATCACGTCGAATGTCCGTCTCCATTTGACTCAGCCAGAATGGGAATGTGTTGACATAGTCTTCAAACAGCGTGCTGACACCGTGAACGAACTTGCTGAAACGAGGTGCTTCCTTTACGAGATGGCTGCTTGTGATGTCTTCAATCCATTCAGCGCTCTTCTTACCATGCGTGTTACGCAGCTTGACTTCGAGAAGCGCGAAGGGGAAACGAGTGATCTCGCCTTTCCGGATAGAAGAGAAGGGATACTCGAGCTTCCTATCATCGATGTCGGTGCGATGCCATGTCTCCGGATCTCTGCATGGGCGGTCGGTGTCGATAGCGTCCTCGCGGATGAATGCCAGATCGGTGTCAAGACTGATGCGCACGCGATCATCACCGGGGATCTGGAATGCTGTACGAGTGTAGTTTGCACGCACTACTGGCTGGAGGTCGTGCTCTTTGATGAAGTCTTGCACTTCCTCGACAGCTGACTTGAAACTCTGCGCCTCGTTGCTGTCCGGGCCAGCACGGTCTTCCAGTTTCTTGATCTGCTTCTCCATGTGATACTCGCCGTTGATGAAGGGCTGCACGTATTTGTCCTTTGTCGAGAAACGAGCCTCGGAGCTGCGATCATCTTCGGTCACGGTCTTCTTCTCGATCCAAATTTGAGGTCGGTTATTTAGCTGTCCGTACCATCGCAGACGGAGGGAAGAGCCGGAGTTGTTGTCGACCTTGCTGGAGTACAGGTTGAATGCAGAGTTGTCAAAGTAGATGCTGGTGATGGAGGGGTCGGGCTGACTGCCCTCGGCGACCTTGGAGGTTTGCGGGTTGTAGACCAGCACCGGCAAGCGGCGGAGGATCATGGTCTTGACCTCCAGCAGGTTGTCGGGATGCACCCAGAACTTCTGGCTGATGTACTCCTCCTGGCCCTCTTGGTCCTCGCCGGCCTTGTTGGTCTGGTCAGCGCCTTCCAGCTTGTTGCGTACAAAGCTGTACATGGCACTCAGGCGGAACAGCAGCGGGCCATAGTCTTCCTTGTTGAAGGGCAAGGCAGCCAGGCGCACCTGCAGCAGTGGACGCACGCGGTATGAGCCACCTCGCTTCCGATCGTGCTTCTTAGCGGCTTTCAGGAAACCAGTGTAGTTGATCCGACTGTACTTTTCGAGCTCGTTGGTCTCTTTCGTGATGTGATCCAGCTCTTTCAGCACCTCCTGCAGCATGCTCTTCTGCTCCTCCTCACTCGGCACCGGCTTCTTGCCATTGCCATTAGCCTCGCCGTTGCCCTCCCCGGCAGAGGCCTCTCCCTGTTCTGCCGCAGCAATGGCATCGAGTTTGGACTCGCATTTGGCCGTCCGGTCCCGCAGCTTCTCGACGGTGTCTCGGTGGAACTTGTGCACTTTCTCCAGCTGCACATTCACCAGCTCGTCGACGAACTTGCTCTCGTCGTCGTCGGTCCACTTGTCGGGCTGCGACTCGGTGGTGGGTGAGTTGGGAGCACTCTCGTCATCGCGGAGCAGCTTCTTGAGCTTGGCGTAGTCGATGTACTGGTCCTTCCACTCGGGATAGCGAGCTATCTCCAGCGTCCTGCCGAAGCGCATGGTGGGTGGGCGAGGTCTAGTCGAGTGCTGGGGGAACAGTGCAGCGCATGTCAGTCGACCAGGAAGCTACAGGCAATGGCAGACAAGCTTTGCACCTGCTCGTCCACTCTTTGCATCTGGCCCAAACAGTGGAAGAAGGTTTTGGTTGCCCCACGCGAATGAAGCACTGCCGCCAATAACGACCATGCCATCCGCAACGTGCTCGTGCGATCAATTGAATCAAGTTTTAACGCCGAATTGATGGAGGAGTCGCCAATTTTACCGTCGTGCATCCTCGACCATGTTCCAGTAACATGCAACTCTCACGCTGTCCAGACAACATCGCTCAACACGCACTGTACCAAGTGGTGTTCGCTGAGCATTTGCGGGCACTCCAGCGAGATGGGTGATCATCTCCGTCCTATATGGCTGGCTGCCCTGATCTCTCAGGTACTCGACCGAGGATCGCATCATCAGTAAGCTGAGCGTCGAAGGGTTTCCTTTCCTCCCAGACGACCACGCCTTCACACTCTCTCCCTGCAACAACGCTCATTTCTTGTCGCGCATATAGACATAGACTGCTGATGCTTCACTTCCCGTGCCATACAACATAGACCATTACACGACCATGGCGGGCCTCGAGTCGGCCGACGCGACACCTCCGCTGCAGCTGATCCCCCATCTCCAGACGATTCTCCAAGATTTGACCGATGCGCCCTATCCAACCCTCGACTCTCCCGACAAGGTCAAGAGAGCTTCCGTGGCTCTCGTGATCCGCGTACAGCCTTCGTACAACCAATGGCCTGCGGTTGAGTCAGAAGCGAAGAAGGACCTCAACGCCTTTTTCGAGCAAGAGTGGACACAGCATGGAGAGCCTGAGGTGCTATTCATCAAGCGCGCTTCGCGTAAGGGTGATCGATGGACTTCGCATATTGCCCTGCCAGGAGGAAAGCGCGATCCAACAGATGCCGATGACCAAGCAGCGGCTGTTCGGGAAGCATGGGAAGAAGTCGGACTGGATCTGAACAAATACGCTATCTCGTGTGGTAATCTTCCTCAACGACTTGTCACCACACACTGGGGCAAGAAGCCATTGCTCGTCCTCTGTCCCTATGTCTTCCTTCTGACAACCCATGCCATTCCTCCTCTGAAGCTACAGCCAAGCGAGGTCGCCAGCACGCATTGGGTTTCTTTGAGGAGCCTCCTCAGTCCCGAACAACGCACTATTGCATTCGAAGATGTATCATCGCGTCTTGCGAACCAGGAAACGGGCGTGAAGAGGTGGATGTTAGCCACAATCCTGGGACGCATGATATTTGCTGCCATCAATTTGGAGCCCACCGAATCCCTTCACAGTGTGGAATCTCCCAGCTCGGATGTGACTCTGCAAGATAATCGTTATGCTCAGCTCACTACGAAGGACAAGTTGAGCCTCTTCGCAAATCGCATATGGCGAGCAGATATCTTTAACCAGTTCCCCGTGCCCAAAAGGGAAGGCCCGCTATTACTCTGGGGTCTGACACTGGGTGTCATACAGGACTTTCTCGATTTGATGCCACCGCATAATGCTCTTACTCTCTGGACCTATCCAACCTTCACGCCCGTCGACGTGCGACTGTGGGTCTGGCTGCTGACGTACCGATTCAAGAATCGCAAACGAGTTGAACTTCAATCGGGATCAGGATTTCGAGACATTCGGCCTTCGTTTGGCGGAGCTTCCGAGACTGGAGTGCAAAACGCAAACCGGTCCGCGCCTCCACCGAATTCATCTAGTGAAGCACCATTTGAGACAGGATTCCATGGTCTAGGAACCGGATCTGGTGTTGGCGAGGTTCGATCAAAGAAAGCCGCCGTCGCCACTATGCTTGAAGGGTGTGTCAACACTATCGTCAGGTATTCTCTGCCCGAGATTGCTGACCGCGCCAGGTATTACGATATCGTTCGGCGAGCCGTTGCTGTTGCTCTGGTTGGAAGGGCGACGATTGTAACTGTACTCCTGGTGCTGTTGTGGAAAAAGTGGAAGGCTAAGCGGTATTGAAGCCAATAACAGTGCTGTGATCAAAGACGCGCTTGCGGGGCACTACGGTGTCCTTAGATGATCTCACCTCAGCGTGAAGCCGAAGTTGTCTCTCCGATCATAGAGTGGAGCTCACATTGAGAGCTCGCCCGAGCCCGACGACGACAAATATCGAAGTCCATTATGCTTCGTGACCTTCAGCAGACATTTATTAGCAGGAGCTCTTTCTCGGCAACAAGGACCAATGCACGACAGACAGGAGGTACCTCCATCATCGGATCTTTCGAACAGGCAGGAGAGGCTGGCGAGCAAGCAAGGAACAAATGTGAATTCCTCGACTATGAGCAACGTAGCATATTTAACAGAACGCGACATGGCGGAGTACACTTCAAGAGGGTGAAGCAAGTGACGAAGATGTGCCAACGAACGAGCGTCGATGTGCACTTGTAGTAGATGGTGGAAGGCGGTGGCACTGGTGGCACAGCACACCATTTAATGCTCGTCCACGCATGGGAGAGTGCATGGCGAGCTTCCAGTAATTGTGAATACCGTAAGTGAAGCGATTTACAGATCTAGTCAAACCACTACCTGATTCGCATCAAAGCCACCCAAGTGCCAGTCTCCCGAGCATCCAAACCAGTCCACACTAGTCAACCCTGAAACCACGCGCCGCGTGCACCCGTTTGATCGCAGAAAATGTATCCTTTCTCAAACGGCCAACGGCTGCGAGGCTATCTCCCAGGCAGCGAAGATCATATGTACATGCCTTACATGTATCGCCCTGGCTCGCCGACTTCTGACCATCTCCAATATGGATATGAATGGACAGGTCGACCGTATTACGATCTTCCGGGAATGGAAGATCGTGGTCTAGGTTTGCAGAATCAGTTATGGCAGCAACAGGCTGAGCAGGGCCAGGATTGGCTCATTGGGCAAGGTAATAGATTCGCTTGGGATATGTTGGGTTCGAACTTGGGTTGGTGGAGTTGAGGAGGCTTTGACCAAGATACGGCGAAAAGGTGAAGTAAGTGGTAATTCCTCTAGCAACCGCTTGCGCAATTATTCCATTGTGTTATTTTCCCAGCTTCGATGCCTCAAGAGCCTTTTGCTGTGTCAACTTCTGAGCATGCCGCCGTGTTACTTCTTGTCGCAGCCAGTACTTGGTAAATTTCCAAGATGTATCGTTTGGCACGTGGGCGCCGTCATGCGGCTGTGGTGGCGTTGGAGAAGACCGAACACTCGCAGGTCTTGTATTGAGAGCCTCAATTCGCATGGAAGGGTGAGTGTAATGCTGTTCGTATTTGTGAATACTGCGACTTCTGCAACATATAACTCTGGTCGAACGCTCTCTCTGCTTCTTCCATCAGCGCCTCGGATCCAAGACTGCCGATTCCTGGGCATCAGCTCCAAATCCAGAGCACACTGACCAGAAATCCACTCACTGAGATCGCAGCCTCTTCAAGCACTTGACAAATGTATCCCTGGACGAGCCCATACGCGGGCGGTCCGCGCCTTCAAGGCTTCCTTGACGGTAGCGACGAACGCTTTTATTCGCCCTACCTGTATCGGCCGGGCTCGCCAACCTCGGACAGTCTCCAATACGGTATTGACTGGACTGGTGGGCAATTCTGGGACCCCGAGGGCATGCAGTCAAGGGGCATTGGTATGCAGAGTAATTTGTGGCAGCAGCAGGCGACGCAGGGTTCGGAGTGGCTTGAAGATCAACGCGATTGGTTTGTTTGGAGCATGTTGGAGTCGGGCAATGGATGGCTTGGTTGAGCTGGGTTGATTGATACTGACTGTAGTGATGCTGGCCTGAGATGTCCGTAGCTGAGAAATACGTAGCCACGGTCATTTGCATGTTGTGCTTGTGATCAAAGCCAGTACTCGGCATATGTTGAAGATGCTTCGCTTGGCACGTCGACTCCTTCGAAATCAAGATCAGTCTCAAAGTGCACGATTGCCTCGTCGACGCCAGCGTCCAGCCTCATTGCACAAGCGGCGTCGGCCAGCTGACGGAGGGTAATACCTCGCTGGCTGCGATAATATCGGTACTCGCCCATGCTACTGCTGCCAAAGACCTTTGAACAGCCTGACCAAGCTCTCATACTTCGAGTCTCTGGTCGACATGCATAGAAATTCTTCCAAGATGCTGCAGCGGTCCAGTCGAATTTGCCTGCGGCTCGCAAAACAAAACGACATACCACATAGCCGCCGAGTGGTCTCCTGCCAGCCCAGATATCGACTTCTTTCGGCAGGAGGGGATGCCGTGCGTAATCTACAGTCCTGAGCTGCCGCGAGAATGGTAGACAGAATCGAAGTGCGATCTGCTCAGATGTATCAACGACCTTTATGAAATTCTGCCCGACAGCTCGCAGGCGGACCAAGTCTTGGAGAGGCAGATCTACGATGATCATTTCGAGCAGCTCGTAGATGCCGGCGACTCTGGCTCCAGGTTCTTGCATGACGACGTGTCCGATCCGAATCAAGAGCGGTGATCAGCCTGCAGCGAATATGCGGTGCAGCTTCCTCTCGAGGGCTTCCTTGTCCACCACGAGCCAGGACCCGCAGTGCATGGTACTGGCCGAGAATATGCACATCAAGCACGGCCTTGTCTCTGGGGCGGAGATGTCGCGGCTCAGCGTGGAAACGCTGCTCAATATTCCAACGATGAAATCGTCAATGATGGAGTCGCGGAGGAACAGACGCTCCATGTCTTGGCATCCCACACGATGCGCCACTAGCGCGATGCAGGACGTCACGCGAAACCGCGTTCGACACGGAGCAACACGTCCCTGCCGACCAACCTGGCCATCGCTTCAGCCCACCAAACAGCACCTGCGCGAGGGCTTTGGGCCCTGCCTCGCACCGCGCCGAATACGCCCACAGTGGGCGAAGCGCCGACTATGGCCGCCGACTGCCAAATCTGTCAAGGGAAACAGCATGCCGGCGGAGGCTGAAGACTCGTTTTCGTCTTGTCTTGTACCAGGTCTACTCCACTAGGGTTCACTTGTCGAATACCTTAAGTTCAGCTACTCCCTCCGAGCCACCAGAATTTTCTTCTGTGAGCGCGGTAGCTTACAATTGACTGCGACAATGGCAGAGGCAATACAGTCTCGTGAAATATCTCAAGGCTGGAGCTTCAAGCAGACAAGCAAAGACAAATGGTACCCGGTCGCTAAAGTCCCGACGAACATACATCTCGACCTTCTGGACAACAAGCTGTGTGTTCTATGCAGAGCCTTTCCCGACTTCCGCTGATTGTGCGGCAGGATCGAGGATCCATTCCTTGGATTTAACGAGTTGAAGTGTCAATGGGTCAATGAGGAATCATGGACATACAAAGTCCAGCTACCAGCAGTTCCGCAAGCTCAACCGGGTGCTCGTCATGTATTGGCATTCGATGGCTTGGACACATATGCAATTGTCAAACTCAATGATCAAGTCATACTAGAAAGCAGCAATATGTGGATCATGCATCGTGTCGATGTTACAGAAAAGTTGCCCAAGGACCAGGAGAGTACTCTTGAAATTGAATTCAAGTCGGCGTATGTCGAGTCTCGGAAGATTAAAGACGCACATCCTGAGCACAAATGGGTCGGCTTCAATGGCGATATGGCTCGTTTGGCTGTGAGAAAAGCACAGTATCATTATGGTAAGCAATATGATCAGCGACACCTCGCCTACATGAGCAGAATAATTGCAGATGAAGACGCCGTGAGATCTGCACATTCTAACCATTTCTAGGCTGGGATTGGGGACCAGTACTGTCGCCTTGCGGACCATGGAGGTCTGTCCGCCTCGAAACTTATCATGCTCGGGTTGAAGATCTCAGGGTAGACTACGATCTCGAACTGGCAGACAGGAAAGTGAGCGGGCACATCACCGCCTTCATTGATGGCGCCTCTGGACAACACGTGGACTTCAGGATCGCTCTTGGGGATAAGCTAGTCTTCGAGGATACTGCAGCGATCGACTCCAAGCGGCAAGCTCAGCTGAGCTTCGTCGTGCAAGGTGCTGAATTGTGGTGGCCGCACGGATATGGCGCACAACCACTTTATACTGTCACTGCGACCATCAGGCAGGACAAGATTGCTGTCCACACTCTGAGCAAGCGGACCGGCTTTCGGCGCGCTGAGCTTATCCAAGAACCAGATGAGGTTGGCAAGACGTTCTTTTTCCGCGTCAATGGAGTCGATGTCTTTTGCGGCGGCTCTGACTGGATCCCAGCTGACAATTTCACTCCTCGAATCACAAGAGAGAAGTATCGCAAATGGTTGCAGATGATGGTCGACGGGTATCAGACAATGATCCGCATCTGGGGAGGTGGCATTTGGGAAGAAGACGCATTCTATGAGTTGGCCGATGAGCTCGGTGTTCTCATTTGGCACGATTTTATGTTCGGTTGCGGCAACTACCCGGCGTTCCCTGAGATTCTGGAGTCCATCGAAGCCGAATGCGTCTGCCAGACAAAACGACTGCGGCATCACCCATCGATAGTGATATACGCCGGCAACAACGAGGATTATCAGGTACAAGAACAGATGGGATTGACCTACAACTATGAGGATAAAGACCCTCAGAGCTGGTTGAAGACCGATTTCCCGGCACGCTACATCTACGAGAAGCTACTGCCTGACGTGGTAGCGGCCAACGCGCCTCATGTGCCTTACCATCCCGGATCGCCATGGGGTGACGGTAAGCCTACTACAGACCGCACCGTTGGAGACATGCACCAGTGGAACGTATGGCACGGCACGCAAGAGAAGTACCAGATCTTCGACACTCTCGGTGGTCGCTTCAACAGCGAATTCGGCATGGAAGCTTTCCCACACATCGACACCATCAAGTGGTACGTGACGGATCCGACACAGCTCTACCCTCAAAGTCAGATGCTTGACCACCACAACAAAGCCGATGGCCATGAGAGGCGAATCGCCACCTACCTCGTAGAGAACTTCCGAACGGAAACAGATCTGGAAAAGTATATTCACCTGACGCAGCTGAGTCAGGCAGAGGCGCTCATGTTCGGGTACCGCGGCTGGCGACAGCAGTGGGGTCAGAAGCGATTCTGCGGCGGGGCTCTGCTGTGGCAGCTGAACGACTGCTGGCCAGTCACATCGTGGTCCATTGTCGACTATTTTCTGAGGAAGAAGCCCGCTTACTACGCGGTGAGGAGAGTATTGGCGCCAATCGCAGTGGCTGTCAAGCGAGCGCATCATGATTGGAGTGTTGTGCATGCCCGACCAGCCAAGGCCTTGGACTACGAGTGCTGGGTATCCAGCTCACGGACTGAAGAGGTCAAGGCGACAGTCGAGTTGCGCTTCATTAGCATTGCTACTGGTAAGGAGATCAAAGAGGCCGTTGTGCGCGACGTCACTATCGTGGCAAACGGCACAACCGATATTGTCAAGGGCACAATTCACAACGACCAGGAAGAGCCACATGTTCTTGCTGCCCGGATCTCCGTGGATGGCACAGTCGTCAGCCGAGATGTTGATTGGCCACAGCCTCTCAAGTATCTTGACTTTTCCGACAGGGGCGTCGAAGTCAAGCCATCGGGAGACAAGATTACCATCAAGGCTGCAAGACCTACGAAAGGCCTAGTCTTCGAGGAACGGGAAGGCGTATTGGTGAACGACAGCGCTATCGATGTTGTTCCAGGGGATGACCAAGTCGTGAGTGTCACGGGCTTGAGAGCGAACGACGCTCCGTTAAAATGGACATATCTTGGTGCGGCGTAAGATTATAGATCCCAGATGCATGCACGCCCAGTGGTCCCGTTGTTGTTCATCAGCAGAAAGCGTGGCACGACAGGGATCTAGAGATGGTTGCCGCAGCTTCGGGAACCCGTTCGATGTAGCACAATCGTATGTAGTACGACAGTCACGTTCTTGGGAACTGGTAGTCTACCTTGAACGAGGCGCTGGC
Source organism: Cercospora kikuchii (assembly GCF_019650295.1). Taxonomy (NCBI): domain Eukaryota; kingdom Fungi; phylum Ascomycota; class Dothideomycetes; order Mycosphaerellales; family Mycosphaerellaceae; genus Cercospora; species Cercospora kikuchii. Next base: position 1,080,632 of record NW_025408587.1, read on the forward strand.
ACGTTCCGTGATATGTGATGGTGACATTAAGCGCAAAGCCTCGTGCCATAGCCGATCGCGCCGTCGAAGCGCTTCCGATCCTTGTCTCGCGCCGTCTGCTCGGTGCTGCATGACGCGGGGTGCACCTGTTCACACCACCAAATATAATCGACCGGGGTCTCGATCCAAACTGCATCCTTCAACGACACCAGGTTATGTGCTGTTCGCGCCGCTCGCGACCATGTGGACCTAACCGCCATGCCATACGATCTGAGCAACTCGAGTCACTCACAATTTTCCGCCACTTCACGAAGAATTCGAGAGATGGGCTGAGCATCTTTCAGGAGATTGGCTGTGCAAACGAATGAATCGGATCGGAGTAATTGGCGAGAATCTCAGGAGAGAAGACCGGGAAAATGAGCATCTGAGATCGCTCTGAACTAGAGAAGAACCTTACCATGTACAACACGTTCCAGATTACCACCGCTTCGAGCTCTGCAGAGCAAGGCGAAAGCGGCAAAAGCGGCCGTCCAAATGCGGCCTCCAGACGCATCTCCACAAGCAATGCGTGTGTTGAGTGCAGACGACGCAAGATCCGGTGCGATGGTCTCCAACCTTGTGCTCAGTGCCAGTGGTATCAGCATCCGGAGCAGTGCGTTTATGCAAAACCCGTACAGAGAGTCGTGCCATCAAGAAAGTATGTGATGAGACTGTCCTTATATTATGTCAGCTGACAAGAAATGTAGACTAGTGGAGAAACTGCAGTCGCAGGTCGAGCAGTATCATGCAGTCTTTGCAAGGCTCTTCCCGGGCAAAGACGTCGAAGACTTTGTATCTCTGCCCAGAGCTGAACTCATCGATATGGCCGTGACACTACCAGCAGCTAGTACATCGCCCAGTCAGGCTCCAGATCGCCTTCTTGCAAAATCAGAGTCTGTCAAGAAATCCGAGGGAGCTGACAGCCTCGACGCACTCGAACAAGCTCCGGAGCAGGACCCTAATACCGACGAAGCAAAACGACTACGAGACAAGATCCAGGGCATTTCTGATGACATCAACGGACTGTCGTTGTCTATTGACAGAGCCTCGTCTTATGTGGGAGTATCAAGCATCAACGCGGCAATGAAGGTCATCTTCAAGACTGCTCCTATGGCTCGGCCTTTCATCGCACAAGCACAAGCAGAAACTGCAGCACCGAGTCGTAGCTCCACGCCACCAACTTATGATCGCGACCCAGACCCGCAAGAGTTACCGCCGGCGGATGAAGGAAACAGACTAATTGACTCATATTTCGCTCATGTACATGTTCTCATGCCCATGATTGAGGAAGATTCCTTTCGGCACAGTTATCTGTATGGATCGCGGCGAGATTCATCCTGGCTGTGTCTGCTCAATATGGTTTTGGCACTCGGATCATTAGCTAGTACAACTTGTACAAACGAAGACCACATGGTGTACTACCAACGAGCACGGAAGCACATGGAAGTGGAGACGTTTGGCAGTGGTAGCTTGTTCACTTTACAAGCTTTCGCACTGCTTAGCGGTTACTACTTGCACTGGCTAAACAGACCGAACGAGGCCAATGGCATCATGGGTGCAACTCTCCGCATGGCGACAGCTCACGGACTGCATAGAGAGTATAGCGAAAGTCGGAGAAACGAAACTCTAGCGGGTGGCAACGTGGTTTTGAGCAATTCCGAAGTTCCAGTAGAGATACGGAGAAGAACATGGTGGAGCCTCTACGTTCTTGACTCGTGGGCTTCTATCACAACAGGAAGACCATCGCTTGGAAGAACTGGAGACGGCATCACTATCGAAAACCCGCGGATACCCGAGCAGATGAACAACGCTCAATACCTGAAGTCTTTAACGCTATTGCCGATTATCCACAACATCCCCTTTTGCAAGATCGCAACCAAAGTACAAGATATTCTGGCTGCTCAATCCAACATCGGTTTCGAAGCACTTTTTGCGCTGGACGCAGAGCTCGAGAAATGGCACGATGACCTACCACCCATGCTCCGAGATGTCGTGGAGCGGCCTCCTCTCCGCAAACGCCATAGCTCGACTGCTGGCGACCACAAGGTCTCGCCCAGGTCCGGATACACACAGTCCACAGGCAAGAGCACAATCGACTTCTCACAGCCTCCGGATCGTGATCGAACTGTATGTCCCGAGGTCTTGAAAACGCCACGAGCAATCATGCGTTGGCGTTACCAGAACCTCAAAATCCTGATGCATCGGCCGATCCTGCTGGCAACAGCACTCCGCAGAACTCCGTGGTCGAACATGTCAGCGGAAGAGAGACTGGCAGTGGGTCGATGTCGGATTGTCGCGAGTCAAACGATATCAGATATCGTCGCGACTTGTCAAGAGAATCTGATCGCTGGATGGAATGCAGTGTGGATGATGTACCAGGCAGTGATGATCCCACTGGTCTCGCTTTTCTCCGTCCTGGCTTTGCCGCCGAATGGATCGACAGCGGCCGAGAGCCCATTGCTGACTCCAGGAAGTCATGGAGGGACTACCGCCACTCCTGGAAGTGATGATGACCTGGAAAGCTGGAAAAGAGATGTTGAAAAGACCATTCCGTTCTTTGACAAAATGCAGCGGTGGTCTGTTGCTGCTAGTAAGAGTCGAGACGTTGTGCAGCGACTGTACGACGCGACAAAATATGTGGCAGAACACAACGCGCAATACCATCAACAACAACAGGATCTACTGCAGCGGAGAATGTCGCTTGTGCTGCCTGTCACGCAAACTGAAGCAGAGACAGCACAACGACCCGACGCGCAAACAGATGCCGGTTCTTCCCACGATGCCTTCGCCGCGGCACAAGGCGTGTTTCCTGCCCAGCCACAATATGGCCTCATGCAACCCGGGTGGACTCTCAGTCCCGGACTCACTGGTGAGGCGGCTGTGAACCAATTCTGGGACGAAATGATGTGGGATACATTCCCCACAGACATGCCGGATACTTCCAATTTTGTCGATGGAATGGGCCAGGATGACTGGTGGCCGCAGCAGCAGGACTGGACGCAGTGGCCCGGTGGTTCACAAATGTAGAATTGCAAGCCCCAGTCGAATACAGCAGCTGCATCTTTGTACAGATACTCGAATAAATCGTGTCAGGAATGTGAGATTCGATTTGTGCCGTTCATGCCATGATTGTTTCCCATCCATTCTGGATCATGACATCCAGCCAGTAGACGTCCTGCTGTCCAGCGTCTATTCTTCTCCACGTCTCTTGCACAATGTCGATGCATACGCGAATGGGTTTCGGAGGTAGCAATCTCAAACAGCTGGTTAGGCGATCGAGGACCATTTTCCGCATCATGGCCACTTCTGCAAAGTGCGAATCGATCCCTTCATCATCCTCGTTTATGCTTTCTGCTCCATCAACGTTGTTATCTGTATTCTTGGGCGTCTCGCATATAAGCTCCGACGAAAGAACCACGAGAAGGAAAGGCTGAAAGTCTCGTGTGCCGGACTCCAGAGGCATAGTCTCGAGTAGCCGTAGGGCTTCGAGAGCGAATTGTGTGAGCCATCTGCTCCTTCTGCTCGTCGCTTCTGGAGTCTGCTCTCCTGAGATGAGCATCGCAAGTGCAGTGCTATCCTCTTCCAGAAGCCTCTCAGAGAGGGTATCGGGGAAGACGCGGTAAAGTTGAAGTAAGCCAGCGTAGCGATACAGCTCGGCGAGAGTAGTGAGATGCCACACAGGAGTTTCGGCGTCGTCAGGCTGAACAATGCTGTCCACGTCTGGGTGCCGGCACGCCAAAAGTCGATTCTCTAACTCCCGTGCGTGTACCAGGTCTTGGTTCAGTTGATGCACATAAGTTTGTGTGACGAAATTTTGCTGTTGGTGCCGTACCCTGTGTCCCCGTACAAGTCGACCGATATCTGCCACGATTTGTATTGCATCGCGAGCGACTCCTGTCCATGGATGAGCGATGTGTTTTGCAGGCTGGAATGTGAGCAAAGGCCCGAGCGGCGTTGTGCATGGCCGGATAGCTTTGCTATCTGCGACAAAAGAAAGAAGCATTTCCCAGAAGACCATGGCCTCGCGAAAGAAATTGAAGCTATTGAGATTGACTTCATGCTGTACGAGTTCGCCGGTTGACGCCATACTGTCAATGCGATCCCTCATCATGGAGTAGAAATCGAGGCCGAGATCTTTGGCATCATGCCAATTACCTGTAGGTCCGAACATCATGAGCGCAAGCAGTGCTTTGCTGTCAAGTTGAGGTTGACTGAAGATTAGTTCCATGGCTTGCTGACGAAGCTTCTTGCCCAGCTTGTTGAATCGCGGGTGGACTTCATTCAAACATGCGGCTGCCATACTTTGTGCGGCTAGATTGATGACCAGAGAGTGGCTATGCATGCTGGAGACTACGGATCTGAACGGGTTGCGGTGGTCATCGTAAACGGCATACAGTTTCGAGACGTTCTTGAAGTAGTAGCTCAGTAGCTCGGATGATTGATGCGCCAATGAGGCTTGCGGTCGTGGTACGATCTCCCTTGTATGGGCCCGTAATGACTGGAGCATGTTGCTCGGTTTCGGGGTCTGTACTAATTGCTCGGTCGTGTTCGCATTATTGGTGTCTTCATTTGGCTTGATAAGCTCGGAAAAATCCAAGACGTTGAAGTGTTGATCGGTCATCGTGAAATTATCCCAAATAGGGCTAACAGGCACGGTGTCAGGAACATTGTTTGCCTGCGGTGAAGTCTCTTGCTGGGCGTCAGATTGAGACGTCATCTCCAGCCAGTTTAAGTCGACAGTAGGGCTGGCACTCTCGGTCTGCGGAACGGGGTTCGTCAAGGAGGCGGCACTGGTCGTATCATTTAACCACTTATATTTCTGCACATATCCGGGACACTGCACGCCCAGTCGACTGCAGCGGCCGCAATGTGGTTTGACTTCGTCACATTTGAGCTGCTTTACCATCAACACATTGAAATGACAACGAATTTGTTGCATAGGCTTACATGTTGGGCTTTGCATCGCGAGCAACCACCACGACTCTTCTTGGTCGAACGTCGTTTCGCAACTGCCTCAGGCATGGTTCTTGTGCAAGCACCGGAATTGGATATCGTTGATCACCGCCACCATTAACCCGGATCCTCGCTCGTACAGGGCGCTGTGATCCACAATTTGCTAAAGAGATCTTTCAGTATTGCTGTATGCATCTGAATATCACGGATGATAAGAAGCTTTCAATTTGGTGAAGTCAGCATGGCGGCACGCTATCAGAGAGTGGGAGGTCGAACACGAAAGGCCAGCCGAAAAGGGTAGTCAAATACGAGTATGCAGGTGAGCTGACCATGTCGGTAATAAACTGGGCTGACCACTCGGCTTGAATCCGCGATTAGTCAGCGCGCCAAGCCGTCTACTTGCAAACTTACCTATCTATTCGCAAACGTTTCTCTCTTCTCTCTCTCTACTACTTCTATTTCTACTATATATTACGAGACTAACTTAAGTGCACCCGAGGGTTGAACTATCACGATTAGAACTGGATCCTACGATTAGCGTAATACACGACCACGAGCGATGCAAATTTCGATTGCAGACCACTTTTACATTCAATTCGCTTTGACATATCCTTCTCCGCGGCAAGTCTATCGTTCGGCAACCTTATGTCACCTTCGACAACCCATTACATCTTCTCTACTCTTGCTCCATTTCTACTTATTAAGCTTCCGCTCGAAATTCTTCTCCTCCTCCTATTGATGTTCAGCCAAAGCCACACGAGTCAACTCCCTCCACTCCTCGGGAATGTCGGGATCTTGCATACGGCGGTAGAGTCGAGAGATTTCGACTTGGTTTGGACGGACGATAATGGATGTGGGGCGTGTCGAACAGCGCTCGAATGTGCCATACCAATCGTTAGTCCTTGGCGCAGCGGTTAGCGATAGCGCTGATGAAACCCTCTCGACTGAGCTGTAACAATCCAGGAGCGGAGGCTGACTCCCTTGTGGTGAGATCCCCGCGCCCGACGTTTGAGGGCACTCGCCAGTTGTCTGATGTTGCTGGCCGGTGCCAGGCTTGTCCTCAGTAGTGCATGCAGCTTTTGGTACGCAACTTGACGCTGCCGGCGTGCTGCAGATAGTGCAGTGATTGCCAGTAAGTCAATAGGACCGCAGCATTAGTAGTCTTTCGAAATAGAGAGAGGAAATTGTTCTGCCTGTCTTGGTCTCGTTCTTTCGAACTACTCACACCGCGCACCACGAGAAGGTGCAGGCAAGTCGCGCGGCGATACAGTCAGACTGTACCAGTAGTGCAAAGGGGAATGGTAACACAGTCAGACTGTACGAAGGGCAAGGGGATGGTAATACAGTCAGACTGTACGAAGGGCAAGGGGATGCTAACACAGTCAGACTGTACAGAGTGCAAGAGGATGATAAGACAGTCAGACTGTACAGAGTGCAGGGGAATTTGAAAGACAGTCAGACTGTACAGAGTGCAGGGGAATTTGAAAGACAGTCAGACTGTACAGTCAAGGGGTTGGAAAGACAGTTAGACGGCTCAGTCACGCGACTGAAATGTGTCCGAGTCCCAGCCATACTGCCTGTTAAGCCGCCGAGAAAAGATGCGCAGGATCTGGTGATCGATCATCCTGCTGTGTGGCATATGGAAGATCATCCTTGCGCGCTCGCCAGTGTACCTCGTCGTAGTAAACACACGAGCAGAACCCATTGCGTCACGCATGGCGAAGCCTGCAGCAGCCATGGCTTGTTGGAATTCGATCCATCTCATCTTTTTCGCTGGAGCTTTGCCAGGGGGAGGGAATATAGCCTCGAAAGAGATGTAAGCGTCCCTCGAGACAGTAATCTTGACCGGCGGAGGCGGAGGTGGAACGTTCTGTTGCTGGACGGCTGGAGCTGGCTGGGGAGGAGGCGGCGAAGTGTCACGAGCGGCGCGCTTCTGTTGCTTCTTGGACACCGCTGGCAAGGGAGAGTCCTCGTCGCGATCGCCCCAGTATTTCTGGTCCACATATTCAGCAAGCTCCTTCTCTTGCTTGTACTTTTACTCCTCTTTCACCAGATCGCTTGCTTGCTGGAACGGCTCCCGTTGCTCTTGTATTATCTGTTGCGTCTCGATACTGTCATAATCTGAGAGCAACAGTCGGGCTTGCTCTTCGAGCCCAGGTCTCGATCCCCAGGAAACCTGCACATTCTTCCATAGCTCTTTCCGCTTTAGCTCAATCTTGTCGAACCGTGCCAGATCGCCTTTCGTGCCCTCTGGTTGTTTTGCATTCGCAAACTCCCTCAAGGCTTGACCGGCTGACTTTGACGACTTTGACCATTTGCCTTTCGGCACGGACACGGCCAGGTCGAAGTCGTCCGCCGCTGGCCACCCGTTGTCGATTCGCACATATACTTTGTCGAGCAACGTTACTGCCTGCAGGATTTCATCATATAGCGCCAAGAGGGCCAGTTGGTGGAGCAAGATGTCTGTCATGCGCTCATCTGGCTCGGTTGCACTGTCCAGAGTTTGCTGAAGCAGGTCAAATCGCTGCTGCAGGGCCCCAGACCGAAGAGAGAATAGCGGCTCTCGCGCAAGCCGGTCAATAGTCCACAAAAGGGTATCCTTCGTGAACAGAGCACGTGACGAAAGCTTGCCTTTGATGATGTTGCCTTGTTCATCATATGCGTCCTGAAATCCTCGTGAGCTCCGTACTGTTACCGAAATTAGAGCCCTCTGATGGAGATAGCTTCCATAGCCGCCATAGCGAGCTCTCGTGCAGCTTCTGCCTTGCCCCGGGTAGTTGTTTCGGTTCCAAAGTGGCTGCAAAGCAGTAACAACTTGTCCAGTTTCTGGACAGCGACGCTCGATGATGGCAGGATTACCGTCGCAATGAACTGCCATTCATTGCCCATCTCGAGATTACTGACGAAATGCCTCAGATAATCTGGGTCTGACTGCAGAAAGAGAAGGTTGTCGAGCTCGGTCTGGCGCTGTGCCCGCATACGTTCCGCCACCTCTGTGATTTGGAAGGGCTGTGGTGAAGGGTACAACTGCCGATATGTGTTAGTACATGTAGTGCTCGAGATGCGGGGAGATCTGTGTGAACCCACGACTGCAATAGATGGCCCTTGGTTGATCACATTACCAGCCGCGTGCCTAAGACCGTTGCCGCCGCCCTTGCAGGACTTGTCGTGAAATCGCGACACTTCTTGCATAATTGCCTGCAATCCGTCGAGCAATTCGAGCTGAGCTTCCATGGCCACATAGGCTCTGCCAGAACCGATGTGCTCCAAGGAGTGCAGTTTCGCCGGGTCGAAGTGGAACTTGCCAAACTCTGGCCCTGGGATAGTCGATATTCCTTTTGATGGTATCCCAGCACCACGCAAGCTCAACAGCCGCTTATCCATGTGCCAGGAGCTGCACATTTGTTGCAAGTCGAACCGCAGCCAATCAACACAGAGCTCCTGTACATAACATCGCGAGATAATGAGGTGTGGCACGACCATTTGATGCCGTGTCAGAGTTGCCTGGTTCATATACGGCAGGCGAAGCGGCAGCTTCATCTTGTCATCGTCGCCGGATGTCTGGCCCTTTGTCATTTGGCGTGATTCTCGGTGATCTTCAATATCGCCCAAGAAGCTCCAGTCAGCAGGCATGAATGGCATTGCGGTCTTCAACCATTTCTTCTTCTGGGCACGGTCGGCTTGGAGCCAGTTATGGAGGAAGAGGTCTCCGCACTTCTCGATAGTCTTCTTGAACTCGTCTCTCTTTAAGGCGAGCTTCCAGGTGATGTCCTTAATAAAGATCCTCCGCACCCCGAGATTTGAGTCGCATTGCGACATCACATAGTAAAGTTCTCGCGCATCGAGCCCTCCACAGTTGAAGTGCCCATCGCATACTTCGCAGTTGATTGTCGTAGTCTGCTTCTCGTCGTCGATAACAATGCACTGAGCGCGCACGGCGCTTGAGCTGGTGGCCGCCATGTTGTCGTTGTGTGTGAGTAGAAGGTAAAGCGCGGAAGAAGAATTCCTGGCAATGTTTGTCTTCTCACGCGGCACGCACGCGAGCGCGCGCGCGCGCTTCAAAGTTTAGACCCTGCAGCACAACCGTTGAAGCGCAGACACCGTTGGCCTGGCTGAGTATGTTCCTCTGGGAAGATTTTGAGAATAATGCACTCGTTTTTCATTTGTAGAGCGATCGAGGTTGCCACTTTGAGCTACGGTACGCCCATGGATTGCAACAGGCTGCTTGGACGCGACCGTCACCTCTCACGTCGCTATTGTTGCGCATCTCGAAAGCCTGTTGTCCTGAAATAGATGTTGTCTGGTCGAAGCAGATAGCTGCTGCGGCAACATCTGCAGCGCCTATTGGCTTCGAGTGGGCCCATTGTGCAGGAAACTTGTTCTCGCTTTGTTAAAAGCGGAAAGGCTGCTTGCAAATACTGATTAGACACCGACGCTCGCGTTGTAGGCCTCGATAGAAGCGGAAGCGTTTCAGACCACTCTCGACAATGGCTTTTACTTCTGCTGCAGGCCGGGTTCGACGCTGACAAACGGAATCTCTTTGGCAGTCCCTCGGTACCCAGGCAAGGAGTCAATCGTTTTGTCGAGAAGTATTAGGACAAAAGATCTTGTTAGCTAGGAGCCTTTTCTGCCCACGTGAATCCATTAGCAGAGGTCCTAGGGAGAAATCAACGGTTTCATGCATTACCTTGGCTGCGTAGAAGGCCGCAAATAACCGCGCAACGATTCCTGTGCAGTATGTAGCTATCCCAAAGTAAAGGTATCCCGGGGGATCTCGATGCCATGTCAGGCTGAATCCCTACCCTGTAAGCACGTCTTTCTGCTCCTTGCAAGAGATTCAAGTGTTCAATCCCACGGCGTCCCGTATAGTATATCCGAAGACGCACGATATGCTCAAATCTTTCAATTGTTCATTTGCAATGAAGACGACATCGACAACCATAACAGGCTGTAGGCACATTTCTCTGCGCCGTTCTGGAACTGACTACGATACAGCATAGTCGATGGGGTCTTCCGTGCTCCAGGAGCAGCATCTCTTGTCCGTAGTGTAGTATCTTTCCTCCTCAGTGCAGCATTCCCTTGCCCATAGTGCAGCATGCACGCGCCACAGTGAATATGCCTTGTCTGCAGTGCTATATATCTCGATCTTCCCGTCCTTGTATCGGTACAGTCAAATGTTTTGCCGCGCGACATGCTTGTCGCCTCTTGTGGCGCACTGCACCGACCCCATCCAAGTGAAATCAAGACAGCCATTCCTGGTCCTAGTGGGAAGTCATGAAGTGATCATGAATGCTTCGTGCGACGTGCTGACTCTTGTTGCAGCAGGAGTTGTCTGCTGTCAGGAGGGCGTGCTGTGCGAGAGCATGCCAAGTCTGAGGCACTTTACACGACGGTTCGTTGAATGTGTGGCATGCGATGTAGTGGGTAATAACGGACGATGTCGAGCCATGCTGCGAATAAGGAGGCGCGAAGTGGTTCTGGACGGTAAGTCGAGGGTGGTGTTGATCCTACAGTGATTGGGTGGATGGTGTCTCAGCAGATGTTTCAAGACCGAATTTCGCACGAGGAAGTCGCAAGTTTCGCTGCTGGCTTGAGGCACACTTCTGGGAAAGTTGGCCAACAGAACAACAGCTGACACAAATACAGAACGACTTCGATGACATGTCAGAGCAAACACGGACGCTGCGCGCTCATATCATTGATTTTCAAGAACATCAAGAGACCGAGATGACAATGTTCGAATGGCCAGCAAGTTGGAGTGGCGCAAAGTCAGTCGACATATGGTTTAACACGCTACGCAACGCCAATATCTCATCGGTCACATGCTGGCCGGTGGAACCCTAGCTGAACCACGACTTTCGTATCTTCGGGCTATGCAGCAAGACGTTGGTACATAGATGCTGTGCTCCTGACAAGCCTGGGTACAGTACGAGTGAGGATGGCGGGCCGGCTATCAATAATGGATTTTTCAGTTCATTGTATGCTATTCGAAATTGGTTGCTATATGACTGAAGTCTTGCCTTTTGAATGGAATCGTGCCTCGTGTTGTCCTCAAGGTCTTTCGTCTTCCGACAGGACTTCGCTGCAGATTTCAGGACCAGATATTCATATTGCTATTATGTGATCTTCTGGACGTCCAAGAGACCGAGACCCAGGTTCTTGCTCGAATGTAACACCGCAGTGGATGACCGCAGTGCCAGCGTCTGAAAGCAAGTCGCAATGCTGCATCGTTAGACTTGCAAGACCTCGCAACGTAGCCTGTCGCAACAATCCCTGTTCTGACAGTGAAGCAGGACCCCGAGTGTCAAAGAATCGAGGCTGGACAGCTGGAAGGTGGAATCAGGATCTCGGATGTCTGCTTTCCAAGGCTCCACCAATGTCGTGCTCGTAGTCGATTCTGTAGCCCTTTGTGGGCTGGCTAACTGTAGTACATCAGCGGAGTTGTCTTGCACTTGTTTGTTGTAAGGAAGCGAGCCTAGAACTGCATCGTCATCAGCAAAAGAGGATGCATCGGATAGTGGACTCACCGACCACAGAGCGCGTTGCGAGATGATAAAGAGCCATGCGAATGAGGAGAGATCTTGGCTCTGTTTGTTCTCAAACAGGTTCGTAGCCAGCACCACGGACAGGTGTCTCTCATAGCTGGCCGGACAACAGTCAGACTGTTGTGTGCAGGGGGGCCAATAGTCAGACTATTGTGTGCAGGGTAGAAGTCAACAGTCAGACTGTTGTGTGTAGGGGAGCCAATAGTCAGACTATTGTGTGCAGGGTGGAAGTCAACAGTCAGACTGTTGTGTGGAAGAGGGGATCAACAGTCAGACTGTTGTGGGCAGGGAAGTGAAATATGTCAGCCAGGCTGAAGCAAGGGGGGAGATAGACAGTCAGACTGTCAGAAGGGATGTGGAATAATCAAGTCAGCAGGTGTTGGTCAGACCAACACAACAGGAAGCGGGGAGCAGTTGGGAAGCGGAGGACCATCTTACAACTCAGGCCACCCACCAAGGAGTTCAGCCTCAGACAAGCGAGTCATCCGCTGAAGAACAGCGGTGAGGGCTTGCTTCGGCCGAATGTTGTCGCCGTGGGATGGGAAGGTCTCCATGTCCCAGTATCTCGGACAAGCTTCGATCAAGAATTCTGGAGGGACTGCGGTCGCCATAGACAATGTTGTCTTGCCACTGGTAGACGTGGCGACGGACTCGTAGATGCAGAAGTTGCCGGATGCTTCAGACGGCAACCTGTCGTGGAAAAGCACCTCTGCTGCGACGCCTCCTCTCAGGGTCAGATATTTGTCCTCTGGCTTGGCGTCCTGCTTGTCCTTCTTGTCCTTCTTCGACGAATCCTCTCCTCCGACTTTGAGGCGAAAGGCCGATCGCCGAAAGTAGCCGAGGCATAGAGCGCGCGTGATTGTAGTATAATAGTTGGGATCGTTTGACCAAAGCGAATTGATCTTGATTCCCGCCTTCACCATTGTACGGGTCATGCGAACGCGCGCTTTGTCAGCCATTCGCATAACATTGAGGCGGAGCCAATTGCGGGAGCAGAACTGGGTGCCATCGTCCTCGCTAGGCCTCAATCTCCATTCCGTATAGACGTCTAGAAGCGTCATGAACGCGCCACGCTTGTTGATGAGTCTGCGCTTGGCGTTGTCATATTGCCCAGTGACATGATAATCGCCAGGCCTCGACAGGAATGGAGAGCGTCCCTCAGTGGCCTCGAGCATAGCCAAGATAGATAACATCTGACCGGAACAGCCGAGGTGATAGCTCTGGAGGAGGATCCTTGCGTGATGAGGCTCTACCGATAGCGTAACAGCTTGTTCCCCGAGCTTCGTAAGCTTGCCGTTGACGTCGATGAAGTCCAGGTGGTAGAGCTCCTCCAGAGCACGCATCATAGTCTCCATAGCTGGCGGCTCAAGCAAATTGAACGCCAAAGGGTTCTTGCCAAGCGCGTAGAGCGTCATCATAGAGCTGGCCGTATCAGAGACCGACATGCTAGCCGGGCTGCGTTGAGGTTGTTGCAGAAGCCAGGTAGCTTCGGTGCACATCCGGTAGACTTTGCCTGGCCGAGTGCGACCTGCTCGGCCAGCGCGCTGCTGAGCAGACTGCCGACTAACTGGGCCAACGAACAAGATATCTTTCATTGTGCGCGGATTGTAGACTTTGAAAGTCTGTTGTAAGCTGTCAACGACAAAAGTCACATCCGGGATCGTCAATGATGTTTCGGCAAGATTTGTCGCCGCGATGCAAAGCCGACCACGGCCATCTTTGCGGGTTGGCGCGAGGGCACGCACTGCGTTCTCTTGATCGGTGTGCGACAAATGGCCATGCAACTCGAGGAACTGGATCGATCTGTCCTCGTCGTAGCCTCTGAGCTTCAATGCAGCTGTCCTGATGACGTCGCGACACTGTCGTTCGCCGGCTACGAACACCAGAATAGTGCCGGTCTCTTCGTGGCAATGGATGTCCAATATAGTCTGCGCGATCATGTCCGTCACGTCATAATCCTTCTGGCCTAACCTGAGATCCGGCAGGTAGAATATTTCGGTGGGATATGTGACTCCGGGCACTGTCTGTACAATGGATTTGCCGGCGAAGAAATTCGCAAACAGTGCCGTAGTCAATGTTGCCGACATGATTACCAGACGGAAGTTTGGGCGCTTGCCACCCACAACCACATCTCGAAGTATAGCGAGCGCGATGTCAGTGTTGGCTGTGCGGTCGTGGGCTTCGTCGATAACCATTGCCGCATACTTGCTCACACCTTGATCTTGCTTGAGCAGGTTAATAAGCATGCCTAGGAGTGCAAGTTAGTCGGGTCCGTATATACAGAGCAAAGATCACGAACCGTCTGTCACGAACGTCATGCCGGTCTTGTTCGACTTTGTGTCGAGATTGCGCACCTTGATGCCGACTTCCGCACCCAAACCGACGTCAAGTTCTTTGGCGACGCGTTCGGCACACGCGATGGTGGGAAGTCGGCGGGGCTGACCCACAAGAATCTGCTGCTCGTTCTTCTGAAGGTGACCAACGCCACAAGCGAAATATAGCTAGAGAAAGGTGAGTCGCGCGTCTACCTGATAAGTCTTTGGGATGTTCGTACCCAGGCGGGCACTTGGGTAGTCTTGCCACTACCAGTAGCTCCTGTCAAGATGACAACCGTGTTGTCCTTGATATAATTAAGAAAGGTCTGGCAATGGTCGCCAGCTTGCATGGGCAAGGTCCTGCGATCTGCTAGCAGGACCTTGTGCTGTGCGGAGAATACTTGACCAGACAGAGGATTTGTAGTGGCATCCTCTGCCTCGCGCACCTTCGTTTGTGTCGCCTCGTGTGGTTTCCAGATGAGCGCCATTGTGTCGCTGTTGTCCTCGTCGCGTGTTGAAGTTGTTCAAGTAGCTTGGAGAAATTTTCAGAAGAACTTCCACAGCAGACGCGAAAAACGCGCTAGCGTTAGCGCGGTTGCCCTCTCGCCCGTTTGCCAAAATCTACCGCGACGCTGAGCTCAATATATCACTTTCCTACACCACAGCGACGACGAGAAAGATGGCGACCAACAGTACACACACCGCGAAGAAATGTGCGCACCCGCGCTTTAGGCGTGGCTGCCCTGCGTGCGAAACCGCCGACCTGGAGCGACAATTCGCGACGGCGAAGAATCTTTATGATCAAGCCTTTGCGAGAACCGATCGTCTTGACCAAGAGCTGCGCCCTCTCGTGAACAAGGCGTCGACCTCTAACGAAGAGAAGATGGATATTTTGGCGTTGCAGGAAGCCTATACACAGGCGGCAACGGAGAGAGACCAGCTCGAGACAAGGACTCGTAATATATTCGAAGCGGTGAAGGAAGCACGTACCAATGAAGTGTCCGCTACCAAGGGTGAGTCTCTCCTTCGGTATTACTTTGAGCGTCTGCTGTGGCTGACCATTTCGTAGATGCAGGTCCCGAGTGCTACGAGCAGCTCGCACAAGAATGGTATGAGGACTTCGAGCAGCGATATGTCGATATGGTCGGTGGTGGAATGACGAAGTGTCCGGAGAGACCCATATATCGACCACAGCGAGATGGCCTCCATGGCAACACGATTTCGATGGCACGAGAACTGGACAACATCCGCGCAAGTAAAGACCACCGTCTTGACAATCCGATTGGGCTTCAGCTTGCCATCAATATTCTGCGAGATACAGGCATATCGGTTGACGACATGCCGGGCAGGGCTGGAGAGCCAGCACTAATGTCTGTTGGCTCCGTCGTCGATTCGCTGGGCACGCCGCTTATCAAACAGTGCCACGACCAAGATCTGACTCCAGTAGCTGCTGCTCCGACACTGGATATGTCGAAAATGAAGCTCGAGGGCTCATGGGCAGATGATGCTGAGAACTCCGCTTCTGAAAGCCTGGACAGTCCTCCTCCTCGTGTGTTCCCTGCGCCCAAATACGAAACTGAGGAAGAGATGCGCCGCGAGCAAAACAGGGACTATGCTTCGAGCACCATGAGCAAAGAGGACGAAGATTTATTTTGCAAGCCCAATGCTTACGGCACTCATATGGCACACACTGTCGGTTTCTTCGCCGGTCACTCGGACCCTCTTTCATGGGGATACGCCAACCAGACGAAAGAGCAGCAAACGCCTGCTTGGTCTAAAGGTACCCGCGACTGGAAGGGTTTCACGGACTGGTTCCAGCAAGAGAAGCTGGACGCCCAAGCCAAGAACAAGAGGTTCTTGAGAGATGTGCTGATCAAGCACCGTGCCGACCGCCTGGACGTTACGGATAAGGTCACCAGAGGTGTCGCTGCCTGGAGGACTTCTGGCCAACCCCACAAGGTCGCGGATACCCACACGTCTAACCCACCAAGTGGCCCGAAGTCCAGCTACGCTGCCGATTTCGACAAACAGGACATCAGGCTTGCCATGTCTTGAGTTGCTTGATCGCTCTCTCCTTTCGCTTCATTCTTTTTCGCACAGGCCATGGCCAGTGTCACATCTCTTTCTTTCCCGCGACAGTCTGACTGTTGACTCTCCCTTGCACCCGACAGTCTGACTGTTGACTCTCCCTTGCACCCGACAGTCTGACTGTTGACTCTCCCTTGCACCCGACAGTCTGACTGTTGATTCTCCCTTGCACCCGACAGTCTGACTGTTGTTGAGGCTGGCGATCAGAGACACCTGTACGTGGTGCCAGCTACGAACCTGTGATACCCCGGCGGTCTCTCAAACGCCGATGGTAACGCAGAGCCGAGTTCTCTGGGAAGTTCTGGATGGAATGTCCGCCTTTCGTGATGTGCGAATTTCGTGGGAAACGCATCGCTGATGTGAGGAACTGATGGGAGGAGCTGCGTCCATGAGAAAGGCCAACGTTGCGCATTCTGGACGTTGTACTGTAGGCATGTAGCTATGGAACAGCTTGGCTCTCTCGAATTCGTGACCTTCGGTGCGTGGTATTTGGTTATGGACGTAGAACCATGTAGGACGAAAAAAATGGCATGTTGGTGGAAAAGAAGACGTGGCACATGATGAGTTTAGCCGCGCCACCTTGGCAGCGGTATCCTACCTCCGTAACAAACTGCAGCTTCTCACCAAGTATGGCAGTGAGCGATAAAATACTGAACATGTATCTAGCGGTTGACATTCAGGATCTGACCCCCTGTCCAGAAGTACCAGTTCCAAGAACGTGCACGAATCATCACCACTATCATGCACATCCTCACTGTGGTAGCTCTAGCCAATCGGACCGGGATGAAGCACCGGCGCTTGTCCCTGTCTGCCTACTAATTTGCACATCCTGCCACACCTCACCTCTACGACTCCGCCTATCCTCCGTCCTACCTTCTATTCGAGAACGCTCTACACATACATATTCATGCCTGTCTTGGTTTCGCTCCGAAGAGTTACTCACACCGCGCACCACGTGAAGGTGCAGGCATATCGCGCGGCGGCACAGTCAGACTGTACCAAAGGGCAGTGGAAAATATACAGTCAGACTGTACGGGCGATGAAGGGAAGAGTATACAGTCAGACTGTACGGGCGATGAAGGGAAGAGTATACAGTCAGACTGTACGGGACGAGAGGGCAGAGAGACACAGTCAGACTGTGCTGAGGGAGAGGGTAAAGAGATGACAAATGAAGGCGTGGTTCCAGAGATCACGGGAAGGACGGGCTCTAGAGGTCAGGGTTGTCGAGGTCCTCTTCGCCGTTGTCGAAGCCCCGGACTTGGTTGGCGTCTAGTTCTTCTTGGGTGACACCGTATGGACCAAGCGCGGGGTCGACGCTGGACTCTCGCGCACGAGGAAAGTCTGGTTCCGCACCTGTGTCGTCGGTCGTCGTTGCATCCTCTTTCGCAATTACCATAAAGCCGACGTGCGTGATAATGTTTCCTTCGACCACCGGGCGTATCAGATCCTCGATATTCGACGTACGGTCGAGCATCTCTTCCACGGCATCGGCGGCGATCTCTGCTGAGTATTGCTCTTGCACAGCGTCCAGCAAGACATTGCGAAGAATATTCTGGCGTTCCTCGGGATCCAGGGCTCCCAGACTAGCCATGTCGTGGCTACACTTGTCGATCAACAGCCTGTCGATGCGCAGGTGCAGCTCGTCCTTGTCAGACTCGACAGACTGCTCAACGTCCATCTCATCCTTTTCGAAGGCGGCCAGCTTTGCCTCGCTCTGCTGCAACATATTCCGCTCCTTCTCCTCTTCCATGGCGGCCTGCGTTTCGAGCTGGTGCACCTCGTCCTTGCGGCTCTGCAATATATTTTGCTCCTTCTCCTCTTCCATGGCGGCCTGCGTTTCGAGCTGGTGCACCTCGTCCTTGCGGCTCTGCAATATATTTTGCTCCTTCTCCTCTTCCATGGCAGCCTCCTTTTCGAGCTGGCGCACTTCGTCATCGCGGCTCTGCAATATCTGTCGCTCCTTCTCTTCTTCGTGGGCCCGCTTGTTTGCAGCCTTCGTGGGCGAAACTTCTCGGTGCTCGAGCGAAGCGGCCTGCACACCAGTCATAGGAGTTGCCTGCGCAAATTGTGCCTGCTCCGAGAATGGCACCGGCGTGTCGAATTGAGCTTTAGGTGCCGGTTGTGCAGGCAAAGGGGTAAAGCCCGTCCTACGCCTGTCTTGACGACGAGGCGAGGCGGCAAACGAAGGGCGCGCGGGGAGGCCAGACGAATTGAGCTTTTGCCGCTTGTTATGTTGCAGCTCCGTCATCTCTTGCTGGAGCTGGACCCCCTCTTTCATCTTCTGGAGCTCCTGCAGCTCGAGTCGATTCACTGCCATCTTGTTCTGAATCGTCTCTTCTCGGAATGAGAACTGAGGGTCAAACTCCCCGATACCATGCTGGTTTGCAAAGGACTGTCCAAAGCTTGGAGCGGCGGGCAGATATGGAGCTGCATAGCTCGGTGAGAAGCTGTCGGTCGCTGGCATGTCGACCGCTGGTCTTTGTGGCAGCGCAAACGAGTTCTTCTTCGCTAAATATTTGTCCCTAGTCGCGGTTGGCTTGGGACCAGGGTCGCGGAGGTACTTGCAAGGCTCTCGAAGCACATTGTCAGGCAATAACGGAGCATTGGGGCTCGGTGCATCGACCGGGTAACCATCTGGTCTCGGCCTCGCTACGCCCTTCGCCTTGGGCTGTACCAGATCTGGTCTCCCGAACTGGTTCACCACGCTCATGGCTTGTCGAAATAGAGTGGCCTCGTAACCTTCCGGAGCCAGGTTGCACGGCACCTTGCCGTTACCATAATAGACACAGTTGGCGCAATCCCCACCGTCGTCTGTCTTGTCACACTGCCGCCTCATGTCAGATGAAGACCAGGCTCCGGTTGGGTCCAACTTACATCGCCCCCCCATCTCTTCACGAAGCACGGCACGCAGCCTTTGGAGACCGCTTGTATCTCGGCCAGAGTCATCGTGCGCGGTTGTCCCGAGGCGTCGGTGTTCGCCATGTTGCTGTCTGGCGCCATTGTGTGTGTGTGCGTGTGCGTGGTCAGATTGGTGGTGTCGGTCGTTTCGGCCTGACATTTGTTAAAGTGACGCGAAATTGGTGCCTAAGGCTTGTTTGGTGGACGTGAAGCTCGATTTCACACAAGACAGCCGCACAAACATTCCGCACCACACACGCATCACGACAACGATCATGGCAGAAACTTCAGAATATCCCCTGGTATTCACCAAGAAACAGCTCACCGATATCTTAAAGTCATCGCCCTTGAACGGCCTCCAAATTGCAAGGTGGTGCTACGATGGAGCCGGTCTAGAGGACGTACTCCCCTTCGAATGCAGGAAGATATATCGCCTGGTTGGAGACGAGGCTCTCGAGGACTACGCAAGTGTCACTGCACTATCGCGCGGAACCAGTTGTGCTAACTCGATGGCACAGAAGAAGTACAAGACCATCGCGAAGTCTCTTGCGCAAGATGAAGAAGCCAGAGAATCTGCGAAAGCCGCAGCTGCGGCAAAGAAAATGGAGGACGACATATCTGCATCCAAGGCTTCTGCGGGGAAGGAGACTTCGGTCGAAGGCACTGCAACGGGTGCGCCTCAATCACAAGAGCCCGCGGTTGGACGACCTCCGGCACCAGAGACCACAGGCAAGGTGCCTGCAACGACAGCGCCCGTCGGACAAGAGGCAGGGGCCAATATATATACACCAAGAGCCACTGGGACGCAGGAGACCCCAGCCGAAGCGTCTACAACAGCAGCACCTGCGGCAGGCAAGAGTGATGAAAAAGTATCTTCACCGAAAGCAGGCGCGCCGGCGGCTCTGGACAAGAATAACCCGCGCAAAGGTGCGGCGCCAAAGCCTACCATGGCACAGAAAGCAGCTCAGGGC
Source organism: Cercospora kikuchii (assembly GCF_019650295.1). Classification (NCBI taxonomy): domain Eukaryota; kingdom Fungi; phylum Ascomycota; class Dothideomycetes; order Mycosphaerellales; family Mycosphaerellaceae; genus Cercospora; species Cercospora kikuchii. The sequence goes on from NW_025408587.1 coordinate 1,100,420, forward strand.
GTGAAAGCTTCTGGAACCCAAAAGTGGGTGAAAGAATACCAGCCAAAGATGTTTGAGCGGAAGAATCCCGCTACTGGCGACCATTATTTCCCTCCCGTGGACGGCAACAAGTTGCAGGGGCTGACTGCATACGCCCTCAAGCCTCATCTCAAATGGCCGACGTCCCGCGAGACTGACTTGTTTGGCCAGCCGCGTTTCGAGGACCACCTTCGCGAATATATCGCCACAGATAAGAAGGGTCGGCCTTTCTTGAACGAGAAGCACTTGTTCATGAGCTATCACCCGCGGATCGAGAAGAATTTTCATCAATGCAAGCGCTATTTTGAAGATCACGGCATCTGGATTAAATGTGATCGCTGCTGGAACGACAATAAGCCCTGCAGTCATTCATGGCCTTGCACGAACTGCGTTGCGGCCAATGAACCATGCACATTTTTATGGGCGACTCCGGGAAATACGCCAGATCCAGCATGCGTACATGGCAGGCGCTGTCACAGTATCCACACTCCTGCTATGAGATTCCTGGCCTTTCGTAAAGCGCTCTTTGGCGACAAATTCAAGCAGGATATCGTGGCCTCTTGCGGCCAAGTCAAACCTTGCCACGTATTATCAGAGGACACTTCGACGCATGCCGCGGCGACACGGCCGGTGCCTACATCTGGGTCACGAGGAACGGCGCAACGCATTGAGCCAATTCAGCTTCCAGAGCGACCTGTGGAGCGTGCGGTCTTTGAGTGATCAGGACATCACACACCGCATCTTCTTCCTTGCCTACGCTCATCATGGCACGGCCAGGCTTTGCGTTCTGCGATAATCTAACTATCGCCCTGTTCGCATTCCCCTCCACCGCTTCAGCTTGGCTGGCGTTATCAACCCCCGTCACACAACAGTCTGACTGTTGATTTCCTCCACTGCACACAACAGTCTGACTGTTGACTTTCCCTCTTGCACACAACAGTCTGACTGTTGACCTTCTCCCCCTGCACACAACAGTCTGACTGTTGTCCGGCCAGCTATGAGAGACACCTGTCCGTGGTGCTGGCTACGAACCTGCCCCTGGCAGAGCCAAGATCTCTCAAATCGCAATGCATATTTGTGGTTTTGTAGGTGGCAGATGAAGACATGAGAAGTATTCGATACTGCTGCGAGCCCTCTGTTGGTGGTGCAGTGCGCAGTTCTAATCGCACACTGTCGGCGAAGCCCCGTTTGTAGAGGTGCTAATGCAAAAAAGGAATGAATCTGGCCTCCTTGGTGCCAGCGGTTTTAACTTCACTTGCACCAATAAGTTAGCAAACGAATGGCAGACTGAATATACCAGGACACGTAAGCAGAATGTGTCATCTCACCAGCACCAATACGATTTCTGTTGAGATGTCACCAACGCAAAACAGCGATGTGTCAGCCTCGAACATCGCGGAGTAAGCCATCGAGCAGCTCCAGGTAGTCAGCTGTATCCAATCAGTGTCACACTATATGAGCCATGGACAAAAGGTCGTCGCAACAACGCGAGCAAACTCTCCAGACATTGAAATGACCCAGGAGTCGCACAAATCAAGGTCAGTCGTGTCCTCTCACTGCTGCCATCTGCCGCTGTGCAACAAAACTCGCAACCTGCTTTCCAAGCCGATTCAGAGCCTGGCATTGGTCATCTTGTTTACCCAGCAGAAAACTGCGCTAACGTTCCACATGTCTCCAGCGAGGACTTGACGACTGTTAGATGGAAATAGAACATGCCGCCAGAGCCGGACATCGCACGATCCAAGACGGAGATCATGCGGTTCTACACACCCCATGTCACAAAGACCGCACAAGAGGAGAACTCGAGGCTATTCGATGTGGTGACCTACACGAAACGACTCGTGCTGAAATACAAATGAGAATCGACGACTGTTACAGGTCTGCATGATGTAGTAGCCTCATCAACGGACTGCGCATCCAAGGAGCTCAGCGCCTTCAACATTGTTGGGTCGGCGATGATGTAGCTACCTCGCACATATCGTTGCCACACCTCCCGCCAGTTCCAGCACTTAGTCCGATGGGATTCATGATCGACTGCGCCGCGCGTTGCGCCTTGATTGTGGTGCAAACGCTGATTACTTCCCACATACCCCAACCACAACGACAGTGATGGACGCGCGATACCGCTGGCATGTATTACGCCATGACTTGTTCATGCAAGAGGCTTCAACATTCGTATCTTGGAAAAAAAAGGAAAGGTTACACAATGTCGAGGCATCTGAGTGAATGCGATCGAGCTTGGTTGAGTGCTTCGTTCTCGTCCGCAAACGCTACAAGACTGATATCACGTTCTGTGCGTTCAGAGACAAGCAGAGTCGTTTCTCATTCCTGGCGACAGTTCAATTTCTCGAAAAAGAGGCTCAGTAGTACGGCATGCAAATTTCGACATTCATGCACCAGAATCGTCGGGAGTCCGCTCCGAAGGCAACGAAATTGCTTCAGGATCCTTTGGAATAGTAGGATGCACCGACAGAACCGCGCCTGGATCCTCGTCAGGCCCTCAGACCTCATCAGAGCTATGCACAATTCCCTTAAGTCAATCGCTCAGAAGGTCACAAGTGTGATAAGTCTTCTGACCGATGAGCAAGCCCGGCCATCGCATAGGCAACATGCGGCTTTGTACGATACTGGAGTGACCTTGCTAGGACATCTTCCCACATGCCAACGTCAACCGTCAGAACACTGCACATTAATTGTGCACATGAAGACTTAGCATTCTGTAACGCTAAATTTCGCTGCCGTACCACAAGCCTCTTGCATTTGCACATTACTAAGCGACCGTAATACAAAGCAGCTTCCTAATCGCGGGTGCGATGTCGATGGATGTCGTCGAACAAAGATCTTCTGCTCTGGGCTAATAGAGTCGCCTAGAAAGGGCAACCCGATGTGAACAGCTACGTAGATCTCTGGATCAGTGCTTCAGCGGTGGCTTTGGGCTGCACAAATATCTCACTACATCGATTGTATCTCCACCACAGACTCAGAGGGCTGATCGGTAATGAGCATGATGCACTGTGAAAAAGTAGCCGGGAGGCTTATAGTAATGAGACGCGCTTCTACCATCGATCTAGAGCTGCATACTGACTTCCTGGCGGCATTGGCATGCTCAGGAAGTGGTTGAAGCGGGGAGAGAAGGACAAGTTGTTCCCCAATGCACCACGACCATGATGACGATGGCGTAGAGACCACACTAGGATATATCAATGGCAAACTTGGTACACACTCTCGCACTAAGACAGGGATGACAACAGGACTGGAACAGATCGTCAATGGCTTATGATGGCCTTGCTAAGCCGCTTCTTGTTCGTGCTTGAACGCTTCGCCATAATAACCGGTAGCAATGTATCACATCAACAGATCCCGTACAAGCTGCATTTTCATTCCAGATCGGTGCTCATGCCTTGTTGAATGGCCAACATGGAAGGCAACATGCGCAATCCAACTCTGCCAGGCATCATTAGCGATTTCAAGTGACGGTTGGGGCAGTCTGATAGGCTTCAGCAGGTGAAATTCTTGCTGCATTGCATACTTCCCTCAGCAGACCATCTGCGATCTTCGTTCTCTCTCAGTTGAGGCATGCCTGTCTTGGTTTCACTCCGCAGAGTTACTCACACCGCGCACCACGAGAAGGTGCAGGCAAATCGCGCGGCGATACAGTCAGACTGTACCAGTGTGCAGGAAAGGGTCAATATACAGTTAGACTGTACGAGTGAGCGAAGGGGAGAATATACAGTCAGACTGTACCAGTGTGCAGGAAAGGGCCAATATACAGTCAGACTGTACGAGGGGAAGACCACAGCCAGGCTGTGTAGAGCTAAGAAATACAGTCAGACTGTACCAGTGTGCAGGAAAGGGTCAATACACAGTCAGACTGTACGAGGGGAAGACCAGCTAGGCTGTGTCGAGTGTGGGCGTGTTGAGGACCACGACGCCGTTGCGGCCGCAGCCGTATATCGACAGCATTGTCGAGTTCCAGGATGAGAAGAAATCGCCAGTAACCCGATGGTATGCGAATGCTTCTTGCTTACATGCCAATTTTGATTCTTGCATCATAATAGCCCGAGTAATGTCATGGACTGAGGGGCGCTTAGTATCCCAAAGAAACCAGTTGACACCGCAGTTCCGCTCGAAGTAATAGTGCTCGAGAGCAGAGCCTTGTTTGCCAGGCATTGCGGTACAAGTCTCGTAGAAGTCGAGCATTGGAAAGCGTTGCGACAGGTAATGGTATGTCGACGGGTGGAGACAGTTGCCATCAAACCCTTTAATGATAGCGTTGACTGCAGCTCGAGCCCCCCGGGCAGTAGCTCGCTGATTAAGTTCATCCATAAGAGCCAATATGTTGCCGGTCACAGAGGGTGCACCAGGTCGCGCAGCGTCTTTCCAGAATGGTTGGTCCGACTTCATGCCGTCTAAGAAGGCGATAGTATAGACGTGATCAGAAGTCGCAAATGCCTGCTGGGCGCATTGTGCGGCAGATTCTATTGTGTCAGGAATTGGGGCTTCGGACCAGGCACCATCGAATGTCGGATGGTCGAAGCCGTCTTTCCACGCTTTCCACAGGTCGCGTCCAGATGCTTCGGTTCTGTCTTTCCGTGTCTTTGAGGCATCTGGGATCTTCTTTGTATAGCGACCAGAGATCCAGACTAGTTCAAAGTCAATAGTAGGGTCGTTGCCTTTGCAGGTAGTCCTCGTTGGAGCTGCTTTCAGCAGTTTGATCATGTCGGTCTCCAGGGAGAGGAAGCCAGGTGCGACGCTATAGCGGTTGCCGCCGACCTTGGCAAAAAAAGGACTCGTAGACAAGAATAGCTCGACGTTTTGTTCGAGTTCGATGGCGAGAACTGGAGGCAATACGTGCTGCGCAAAGGAAAACACTTGGCGTCTTGTTGGTATGCCGTATGCGAACAGAGCTGCGACTTTGACTCTGTGAGGAAGTTGATGGTATTGTTTCATCTTTGGTACTTCCTCTTGCGAGGCGCGGTGGGCGATATCTTTGGCTGATAATGGGCCTGGGATCATATACATTAGCAGTCTTCCCTAACAACTCTATAAGTTGTATAGGCGATGCTGTGTTCGCGCTAGAGTCGAAGACATAATAGAGGCTGGGAAGCATCCTGGTAAGCCGTCGTACATACCGTAACGAGAAATCATGTTCGAGATGATCTCCATGAAGGACAAGGGGATCTCGTATTCGTTGTACTTGAGTGCAAGTGCGTCAATGAGATTCTTCTCCCTTTCATTACCGGGACTTCTACCATTCTGGTGGAGGATCATGGCGTCCCAGCGAGCTGAAAATAGCTCGTTCGCTTGGGCACGGTCGACATTATATACTCTCTCAAGTGCATCGAGCGTTTCCTGTGTCCAATTTGTTCGGAGTGCAAGTCGGCTTTTTACGTGCTGTATGTCGAGATAAGTATCGATGGCACGCTTCGTTCGACACCATATGACATGCTTGACAGCCCGACGCCAACGATCTTTGGCAATATGTGATGCAGCCTGCACACGGATCGTCAGCATAGATATTCAACCCATGACTTTGGATTTAGTTCATGTGTTCGGGATGCCTTTGCAACTCGTTCGGCGAGCGCACCGGTCAATCGAAAGCGCCTGAGCAAGTAGATAAAGGCGAAAGAGGAAGTGCTTCCTGACGAACAGTATACCTACATTCTGAGTGTGCACTGCATTCTCTTCTTCGGCGGCCGTGTCATCTCCGCCGTCGTTGTCATATTCAACAGCATCCTCGGCCTCCTGCTGCTGCCGCTTGGCCTCCCGCTCGATATACTCGGCTCTGCGCTTCATCTTCGCCTCAACAAGTTTTGGATCTTTAGCGGCAGGTCGTGGGATCATGCCGGGACGAGCACCGGTTCGGGCACGCTCGCTCTTGCGCTGAGCCCAGGAAGGTTTGTTGGTCATTGTGGCGCAATTGCGTTGCTGCGGTTGTGTGTGTGCGTGGGCGTGTATGTGTATGAATGTGGGCACGATGTCTGTCATATTAGAGAGTTCGTACACATGAAGGAAGTTGCGGGCTCGCTACGCGTGTCTACATCGTTCTTGCCTCTCATACTGCTGCTCGCGTGCTCCCGACAGATGCCTCGAACCACCAAACAGAGACATTGCGCAACAACCAAGCAACCTCGACAGAGTCCTGAGATCCAGCGGCCGCCCGGTGGTTGCACATCACTGACCATGATGGGTGAGGACGCGATGCACGCCCTTCCACGAGCCGGAGCAGAGTCTTGAGAGAGTCCTATGATCCAGCGGCCGCCTGGTGGTTGCACATCACTGACCATGATGGGTGAGGACCGCGATAGACGCCCTTCCACGAGCCGGAGCAGAGTCTTGAGAGAGTCCTATGATCCAGCGGCCGCCCGGTGGTTGCACATCACTGACCATGATGGGTGAGGACCGCGATGCACGCCCTTCCACGAGCCGGAGCAGAGTCTTGAGAGAGTCCTATGATCCAGCGGCCGCCCGGTGGTTGCACATCACTGACCATGATGGGTGAGGACATAGAGATCGGTTTCGCCTGGACAGACCTGGCCCAAGAACAGCAGTGCTCGAAAAGGAAAGCTTTGCAGACTGGTGAAGACTTAACCCTCCATGTTGTACTGAAACAGCCCAGTAGTCTTGATAATCGACTAACTTAGAGATCTTTGCCGGGCCAGCGGCGCCGCACTGGGCCCAACGATCTTCGAATTCCCGTCCCAATGCCGTGTACATTATAATCGCCCACTCGCGACCGATCTTCCGTGGACGAAATTCCCTCAACAGACGAGTCGTGGCAGAGCGGCGAGCGAAAGTCACAACCGGACACCAGAATTGCCATTCGGCAAGCAGCACCACGTATCCTAGCCCACGATGCGCACCCTCAAGCGCTCGTCCGCCATCTTGCGCGTGATTCGACCCTGAGTCTCGGGTGACTATGATAGTAGTTCAGGACAAGAGGAGGATCTGGAGGAGTTGGATCCGGTGACTAGGAGGTAGCGCCGTCGCGGTTCAGCTCAGATGGGAGGAATATCGTCGCCAGACTGCTGATGCGGCAAATGCGCAAATAATGGAGACGCGCGAAGTGCTGCAGTCGGTTCGAACCCACTTCACGCTTGGATGTGTCGTGTACGCCGGCCTCGAGATGTAAACGACAACGTGTTGCACCTACGGATCGGGCTGCCGGCTGAGCTGAGTTTACTATAGCCGCCTTGTGGAGTCTACCATGAACTCCGCAGCACCGTTCGCAACAACGAATGACTGGCTTGTGGTGTCTTCCAGCAAACCGTTTCCACCGACCTTCGCGCGTGTCCAGAGTGTATCGAGAGCACGTCGCCTTTCTGAAATATCTGGCTCATTGTGACAACACCGCTGATGGCAGCACTTGACGAGCCGTCGTTCTGCACTGCGCATTAGCGTACGAGTGTCCTGCGAAGATGAGGAATCTGGTTTGGATATTTGAATCGACTGAATGCGTGGCGCCGGCGGACTCGAAGGCAGCGGCAGCGCTGGCAGAACAACACTTTCGGGCTAATCGCTATGCAGCGCGTCGCGACTACCGCACGTCGAGTCGACGAACTATTCCTGCCCAAACTTCCTTGCTCCTCATCATTCCGGCGACGACAAAGCGATTTCTGGGCGCGATTGTTCTGATCTGCACGAGACACCTTTACAGAGAAGAGACGGATCTTCAGCAACAGTATGGACCTTTGAATAGAAGAGCTGCATATGTACAAAAGGATACAGGGAGTTCTCCGACGATCCGGTGAGAACGTCAATGGCAACAGAGTGGACACGATTCGCGATTATCGATCCTTGAAAAGAGTCGTGTCTTCTTGGCTCCAGCAACTTAAATTGGACGCCCGGACTTCACTCTCAGATCATTTGTGCATGCATACTTTGGGGCGGCGATGCCCCGTTCCACGACGACACCGACCCACCGGTCAAGGCACTACCAGCCAGACCACCTCCTCGGCCCCCGCGAGCTTTTACCCCTATAGCGACACCAGCCAAACCCTTCGGCCTCCGCGAGCACTTCCACTCCACCTCGATAAGCGATAAGGTGACACCAGCCTTCCACATCAAAACAACACGCTCCGAGCGAGCACGACCTCCACCATTCAAAACTCAGAATATAACAGAGGAGTCAGCAAACTGTCAGAGGCGCTTCACAGACAACACAACTTCAGCGACAACTCCAGCCTTATCAGAACGACAACGCAAAGGTACCCTTCCGGCTCAGAATCAATCGACAAGTCACTCCACTGCAAGAGGCATTTGTAACACGACAAAGTAACTCCAGCGAAAACTCGACAACCTTCAAAGCCACCTCCGGCCAGGCATCCTTCCACAGACCTTCACAGCTCAAAACCAAGACGATAAGTCATTCAACTATCAGAGGCGCTGCATTGACAGCGCAGCTTCAGCGACAGACTCGACGCCGTTTCAGTACGACACCAATCAAGGTACCACCTTCTCGGCCATAGCGAGCCATTCCACTTCCGCAGCGACACCTTCCGAACCAGCACCTCCGCGGCGACACGAGCTATTCCACCTTCTACGACAGCACGGCAACCAGCGCCATTCCACCTCCACTACGAGCTGAGCCACTTGCAACAAACATTTAAGCGAAACACCTGGCCACGCACTATAACTAATGCCGGCTTGCTCTTGATATGTTTGATCACGACAAAAACATTCACGACAGTCGACACCTGGCTCCGAACGAAAAGGCTTACCCTATATCTGCGGCAGCAACTATTGCACGATGTTATTACGCACAGTAGTCCGACTGGCCGGTTTCCGGCAGATGTGCCATGGAGAGCAGCAATGCGAAGGTGGGCGCCTGATGCCAGACAGTAGCGAAGGGCCCTGCACGCTCCTCAGTCTTGCGACGCCCAAACAACGTCACACATCCGAGTCCCGGCTCAATTTTCGACATCCCGGTCACACTCGTCGCACTGCATCTGCATCACCCGAGAACTAACACGGCTTACACACCGTTTGATGGTCTATATCTGCATATAGATCTCGCACCCCACGAGTTAGGGAAATTACACACTCTGCGCGGATGTCACCGGCAATCTTCCACTGTCACGGCCGAAGCCACCTCTTCCCTTTTGGGCCGCTCAGGTACAACATTGGCAATTCCGTTCAGCAGCAATTTGCATTGTCACGACCCCTTCAGTGCCGCGGACATTGGCGGAGGAGTTGCATCTGAGATCGCATGCACCCATCGCCGAAATGAATGACCGGATGCTACTGTTTGAAAGCTTCAACACCAATGCAGCACAAAATGGTTTGCTTTGCACTCTCAACCCTATCAACCCTCTACCACGTCCAATTGTTCCAATACCCATCGCCTCCTTCAAGTCAACGCTATGGCATCTCGGCGCCGCGCAACAAGCCTCGAGGCCTTACGCTAGGCCGACCCACCACAAGAACATGTGCCACTCCTACCAGCTCCTACTCCGCGACACTTCGCACCTGAAGCCTACGACAACGCTGCACCCGTCGCCGAAATGAAGGACCGGCTCGCAGAGATGGCCGTATAATCCACGAGTAGGATGTCCTGCACCTCAATGGTCGAGCGAACAAGCGAGAGGACGCGATTAATGACATCAAGGAGGTTATGTAGGTGCTCGAAAAGCAACCCAACTCTTTTATCGAGCAGCAAGCTACGCTGTTGTTATCGGATTCGAAACACAGCTCGCCTGATTCCAATTCCTTCGTTGATAAGAAGCTGGACCCGACACAGACATCAGGTTACATCGTCTGTGAGACAAAGGACACAGTCGTTGACATCGGCATCCAATACATCAACTGGAGGACGATATCCATGTGTTCGAAGAGCGAATCAAATCCATGTCCCGACAGCAAGCTACGCCGTTGAGATCGGATTCGAGACACAACTCATCTGTTCCCGTTGACAAGGACTTGACCATATCCCGGGCTACAGGTTACATTATCTGCGAGACACAGGACGCAGTTGTCGACATCGTCATCCAACACATTAGGACTAAGCGTGGTGACAGCGCATATGGCTGGCCAGTCCGAACAGAGCACTACAAAATTCACGCTGTGCCCTATGCCCATTACGATCTGCTTGCAACATCTGGAAACAGGCGCCACAACCCGAACGAGTCGATAAAGCTTATACACAACTTGCAGAGCTCGAAGACAAACAGCGCAACCTCTCCTGTAAGATCAATAAGGTGCGATCGTCACGAGATGCAGAGGAGCTCATCCAAATTGCCCATTATCGAGCGTCGGCTCCTGATCGCGAAGCAGAAACAGGGCGAGGCCGATGCGGCATAAGTCGAGCGCCAGCTGCGCCCGAATCGACGACGTTCGCTTGGAAGTTACAGAGCTTGAACACAAGAAACGCAAGCTCCCCGCCCAGCTCCACAAGGTGCAGTCCTCGCGGAATGCAGCAGAACGCAACACCCAAGCTGCGCACGATGTCAGCCGCGGGAACAGGATTCGAAGACCATAAGATGCAGCTACAAGCAGCTCAGCTCAAATTGGACACTCTCAAGCCTCGCGTTAGAGCATTGAAGCTGATGCGCAACGCAATTCAACAGCTCAATAATAATCACCGAACTTGACACGAGCTTGCTGCGCTTGACGTCCCTTCAAGTCACTAGCATCGACGGCCCATCAACTTGCCGCCCATCACTCCACGATTAGGACTTCGGATGGCAACATAATCGAATCACCACATAAGAACACCAGAAGCCATCCACCAGCAGTGCTCATTGCCCCTGCGCTACGAAAAGCCATGCGTTGGCCGTCACGCTGCTGCCGAAGACTTCAGCCAGCTGCGTTTGACACCCCTCCAAACGATTGGCAGCGATACATCCCTTAGCAATGCATCGAGTCGCGTTTTCCCGACAAACTCTACGATGCTATCGGGAGGTTGTGAGGCAGATGGAACCGCGGCGACTAGACCCGTGCCAGAATCATCGAATCGTTCTTTCGCTTTCGTGGTTCCCTTCAACGACAACAACGGAAAGCGGCCTCGCGAGTTCTCTTTAGGAGCTACTTGCTATCGCAATTGAGGCTGACGGAGCTATTTCGGAAGGCCTTAGCAATATCAAGAGCTACACGCATGGACTCGCTACATTGCCCTCGATCACACAACAACCCACTGCACTATCAATTGCGCTATGCTTAGTGCGGACATGGCTCGCCGCCCCCACTGGTCGCTCGCTTGACACAGCATTCATCCACATTGCCCATCATGGACGGCCGGCTCTTGTCCACAGAGGAGCTGATCGCGGAAGAGCTGATCGAGGAGAAGCGGGTCGCGCAGGAGAAATGGAGTGGCAGTGATCTCGACAGCGCCATCGTGCACTTTGAGTGGCGCTGATGGTTCTTGCCAGGAGGAAGTTGCGGCGTTGGTGCAGTAGAACGGTTGTTGGTTGAGCAGTCATCGTTGCGCTCCGCGCAGTGGAAAGGTCGCCATGGTTCTTTCCTCACTTTTCTCCACGCGCTCTTCGCACCGACTAATCTTCAGATTCTGGAAAGCCGACCGATCTCTGTGTTCTGGAAAGTCTTATAGGCGCCAACTTCCTGTGTGGTGCCTTCGCAGCGCCAGCTCCTCTGCCGCAGCCACCGCTGCCATCGCCGCCTCCGCCGCCGCCGAGTTGGTGTATTGGTTGGAGTTGAAGTTGTTGAGGTCGTCCGAGCTACTGTCAAAGGTCAATCCAGTACGTCAGAAGGCGGACGAGTAGGAGCTTACTCGATACAGGCATTCCTTCGTGGACAGCTCAGGCGCTCTTGCGAGTGTTCTCGGATAAACACGCACAGTGCTCCGCAGAGCGGTGACAGACACCACTTCAGTGCGCGTCTTCAACCAGATCATGGGCTCGTTTGATCGTCCCTTCGAGGCACCATACTTGGGCAACGGAAATGAATTCAACCACCTTTCACCGATCAACGCTGTGCGAGATGACTCGTCCATGTTGCCCAACGAAGTCCCGCAGACGATTCCATGGACGCGCCCTGACGACCCCGACGATCCAGACTAGGAGATGTCACGGTTGGGTGCTGCAGCACGACGAACAAGGCCACTTTACTCCGCTACATGACCGCTGCACAGAGCCACCCAGGCTCGGCTGATAGTGGACCACATTCGAAAGCTGCAACCCGAGGTATGATCGTGTGCATGAGTGCCACAGCACGACAAACAAGGCCAGTGGTTCTATGTTCGCCTTGCTCCGTCACATAATCGCCGCACAGAGCCGCCCAGGCTCGGCCGATTATGGACAATGGATGATGATGGAAAACTGAAACCCGAGGTGAAATATGGCAGGTAGCGGTGGGCCGATTCCGAAACTGACGACAGGCCACGACAGAGCACGGCAGACCTGACTACGCAGCATCCACACCACCTCATCATGATGATCCCCACGCCGAATTTCAGCACCACATCACTGCAACAGCTGCCTGGAACAATAACAGTGGCCCGTAACGCTGAACTCTTTCGACGTCGCAGTAACCACTGTTTGCATCTTGACATCGCCGATCGAATTCGCCAGCATCTTTCGAATGCCATCAACTTCAGCAGATACACTGTTAGTCTAACCGGGATACTTTTGGCAGATCTCTTGAGCTTGATCCAGACGCAAGACCGCTTTACGCTTGAGCGTTGCAGTGCACTGAAGAGCAGCGAACTGTGACCCTCGGCCTGTCGAAGGGGATATTTCGAGCTCGTTCTGTTCTCAACAAGGGTGATTTGAAGGGTATCGATGCAGACTCAACAACACAGCGCTCGCTCTTCGCTCAGAAAACTTTGTTCTTCACTATCAGAGCTGCTCAGACTTACAAAGACTGGCAAGAGGTGGTCAAGCTTGCTAACGAGGCCGGAGCAGTCGAGGTCCTGCTACGAACAAAGGTCACGAAACGAAGCCCAAAGAGAGCGTTATCTTCTCTGGTGAGAACAATGCTGCGGACGACGATGCCGAGGACATGATTAAGGTACACGGCCGTGTTGTGTTCGATAAGACGGGGAATGGATTATTAATGTCGACATCGACCTCGACAACGATAAGCATGTGTTGAACTTGCCGCCTAGAGGAACTCTAGCGAAGAAGGGAACAGGCAAGAAGGTGAAGAAGTACAGACAGACCACTGTTCTTCCGCGGCAGCATAGTATACCAACACATCTTCATTATGCACGGCTACACCGCTGATTCCTGTCAGAACACGAGATTTGTCGACGCCGGTTTCGCATTTCTTTATCCATGTCGAGGCTGAGCATGTTAGGCTTGTCGCTTCAAGGAAGCCAGGCCAAGAAAGGAGGAGGAGGCAAGAAAGTGAAGAAGTGAAGGATGCTTCGTACCAGGCTCACTGCCTTAAGGAAGCCAGGCCAAGAAAGGGAGAGGAGGCAAGAAAGTGAAGAAGTGAATAACGGTTCGGACGACGCTCATCGCCACAAGGAAGTCAGGCCAAGAAAGGAGAGAAGGAGGAGGCAAGAGAGAAGGAGGAGGCAAGAAAGTGAAGAAGTGAATGCCGGGAGACCACTGCTGGTCTGTACAAGGGCTTGTTACAGCGCCATGTGTGGATGTAGCTGCTGCGTAGATCTCTGTCAGCTGCTAACCTCTCCTTCTGACAAGAACCGCAACGAGGGCAATTGAAGCTCCTCTTGAGTCGAGCGCTATTGTTGATGCACAGGACGAGTGTTTTCACGTACGATGCCTCTGAGCGAGACACCGTACGCGCCGCCGTAGATGCCGACTTGAGGCTCGTTACACGCCACGTCTTATCGTTACCTATGTCAGAAGATATCGATAGGTGCTTGGACATAATGTCTAATTTGAATGCTATCTATGCTAGCCGAGTTGAACACAAGCAGCCGCATCTGACTCTCGTAATGCTGCGTCATGATTGCAGCATTGTTCTCACCGAAGAAGATAACACTTGGGCGTCGTTGCATGGCCTTTTCTCGCGTTCCCTTTCAGGATCTCGGCTGCTCTAGCTTTGTTGGCAAGTTCGAACAATTCAAGCGGCTATCTCGGTAGAAATGTCGAGGCGAAGAGCAAGCACCGCGTTGCTAGGTCCGCACCGATGTCCTTTAGGTCAGCATAGACGCAGTTATCTGCGTCTAGCAGTTCGCCTTCCTTGCGCGAGTCCTGAATTCACGAATCACTAATAACGAGTTTTCCTGCCACTAGTAACCGCAGGACCTTGAGAGTCCTCGGCAAAGCCTTGTCCCTTACTACGCAGAAGTAGTTTGTCTGCTTGCTTGCCGTCTCGCCGACCCGCTCGACATTATGCTTGGTCATCCAGGTTTTGGCAGCTGGAGGCAAGTCGCTGGTTATCCACGTTTTGGCAGCTGGAGGTGGATCGCTAGCACTGAGCAAGATTTTTCGTGTTCTGCGCACTGTGGCAGACAGCACGATCGTCTGCCAAGCCGTGCCGACGCCAGCTGATGTGCCGGAGCTATTCCGTTCGTCATCATCGCAATCGCCGGTGCTGGTACTGCTGCAGCTGCAATCGTGGTTGTAAAGACAGCGAGGTAGGACATGCCACATTTTGTTACCAGTCCACATGGACTCAACGTCTCCTCATACTCATTCGCCTTCGTGAGTGCTCTTGAGCGCGCTCGAACATAGCCAGCAGATCCCAATCATCCCATCAACTGACCGATATCACTGGGCGGCCACCTGGTCTGCGCAAAGCTCAAGCACCGTTTGATGCCCTGCAGCATTTTTCTTGTGGTCTCGTCACTCAATATGTGCGCCTGGTTATTCTCTCCATGCAACTTTTCTCGTGCACTTCGCTCGTGAATGCCCACCATGGTGACACCAATGGGCCAGGCGGCTTTTCCGATACTCAGCCTGAGGTATGCATCGTTGGCGTCCACATAGCGCTTTTTTTGCGCCAAATCGACAATCTCCAGGATTGGCGGCAGGATCGCAGATTCGATGGCATCAGTCTCGAACTTTTTGAACAATGGTTTGAGATTATCCTTCGCAGCCAGATATGAATTATAGGCCTGCTTGCCGGTGGAGGATTCTTTGACCTCTTTCGTTCTCCGGGCCAGTGCATTCTGCCATTCGGAGAGCAGCATGTCGAAGTAAGATGCCAGTTGGCGTAGAAGAAACTTGTAGCCTTCCTTGTCTTTGGGGACGCTCTCTGGCACTTTCATCTCTGCCTCTGGGACCAATTCCAGAGTCGTCGGTATCGGTCCACTGCTGAGTTTGGGTGCCAGTGCCAGTGCTGTGAGCTTGCGGTACCGCCGCAGCCGCTGGATGTGTGTTTCGCCAAACAGTATCCGAGGCTCGTCCATGTCACGCAGTTTTGCCTGCAGCTCTGTTTCCGCAATGTCCTCTTCGCCCTCCTTCAGCGGAGTTGTCTCGCTGTCCTTTCTCTCAAGTTCTGGCAGACCCAGACGCTTCCTCCGCGCCCTCTCTTCGGCCTCTTCTTCCTCTTCACGTATCTTCCGACTCTCTTCTGCCAATCGTTGCCTCTTCTCTTCCCTTGCGCGAGTACGCTCGGCCTCCTCCTCGTCTCGTTTGCGTTTCTTCTCAAGCCGCTCCAGCCGCTCCTTTTCTAGCTGTGCTTGCTCTCTTGCATATTCTTCCTGTCGTTGCGCCTCGATCTCTGATCGCTTCAGATACTTTTTGCTGCCATCCTCTTTTGCCGGCGCGGACGACGCGATTTGCGACTTCATCAAACTTGCGAAATCCATCTGGACGCCGTCAGACTCTGTTTTCAGGATGTGAGAGGTCTGTCTGAACGCGCAAAGCTCGAAATATATGGATGCAGCGGAGTGGGGTCCGCTCCAGTGCACAAAGTTCACATGCTGCGTCAAACTTCGAGCTCACTTGAAGAGCTCCAGCTTGCATCGACAACCTCACCGAACCATCGCCAAATCCCTCCAATTCCTCCCCACCGTGACGAGATACCCGCACGCTGCATGATACAATATTAGCGACAGGACTAGACACCCGCAATGGCGCTTCAACCCGAGGCCGGCAGCAACATCGATCGCGCAACAACTGCGCCCTTCCTCCTCCGACTTTTCTGGCGTCAAGCGCGTCCACTCGATCCTTGGGAATTCAGTGTCGCCCCTCCAGCAGATACCACAAACATTCCCGATTACTCCTCTCTTCTGCCGACTACCATCAGGCAACAGAGCGTTCAAATCTACACTTGGCCAAACTGCACTCTGGGCGAACTTACCGCGCTTTTCACCTCTGTCCTACCGCAAGGCGTGATACCTTCTCCGGGGGTAGGGACGCGTCTCGTATTCAAGCTTATCTTCCCCGATACACGCGCTACCATTGTCGAAGGCAACAGAGGGAAATGGATTGATAAGCCACTGGGATCAGTAGTGATTGGTGGAGGGAATGCGGAGCTGCAGGATGACCAAGACGAGGCATTGGATCTGAAGGACATGTTGGAAGGAGACGCGCACAAGACATTGGCTGGAGCGAGGTTTGTCATTGGGGATTATGTGGCTTGCTCGATATATCCTCCCGGTCAAGATGGCAGAGTTCAGCCTATACCACGAGGGCCGCCTCGCGATGGTGGCTATGGTAATCGTGGTCCACCTCCAGGCCGAGAGAATGGATATGGAGGCGGCGGCTATGGTAGAGAAGGAGGCTATGGCAGAGGCGGCTACGGCCGGGGTGGTGGAGGATCGTATGGGCCTGGGCCTTATAGAGGAGGGCGCGGAGGAGGCGCCCCACCAGGCGATGGAGATTGGCGCAGAGGTGAGCGACCACCAGGAGGTGGTTACGACGGGCCTAGGAGTGGTGGTTACAGAGGTGGCTACGGCGGAGGGCGACCATATTAGCTGCTTCGACGCCGCTGCCAAGGGGTCAGAAAGAGTGCTTGTGGTTTTAGCGAAGGCGTTTGGAAGAGTAACAGCATGTTTACGTGTAAAAGAAAGAGTGGGCTGTTGAGATTAATCACCAGCTCGGTGTCCCAATGTTTCGGCATTCTCAACACGTCGAAACAGGTCTTGTCTGGCCTTCCATTTGCGCAGTCTACATCCGATTTCGGAGAGGCTACCATCTAGAGCCATTGCTGTGCCTGCGAACATGTGCCACACTCAGCTCCACGATGCGACACGAGTTGCAAATCGCCGTGATCCTATCTGGCGCGGGCGAAGCAATGCAGCCCACTAATGAGCAACTCCTCTCTTCTCGACTTATTTGGCCCTGTGGCTGGCGAACTCGGAGCAGTAGCTGCCGGCTGACAGCGGAGGTGCATAAGACAAAAGCCACTGACTGTTCGTCAGAGCTGCATGTGCGACCCATTCTGACCAGCTGCTTCGTTCATAGATCGCAGCCTGAACCGAGACTTTGTCGAATTCGCCCGTTGAGCTCACAAAACTTCTAACACCAGACCAACAGCCTCGTCAAACAGTGCCCGCTCAGTCAAAGTGCCCGCTGCGTTCTCGAAACCAAGTCCCAAGACAAGCAATCTGGACTCGCTCGGCCGCTTCATCAGAATTGCACTGGCGATAGTTGTGGCCAGTGTCTGTCCCACAATTTCGTCTTCACGCTTTGTGCCGCCGAGCACAGTTGTTGCGGTCAAGTGGCTCATGGGAAGCAAATCGTTCTCAGGGTCTCCGCTCGAAATGGGGTTGGGGTTCATTGGGTCCGCGGAAGCTGACGCAAGCGATACATGTGTCCAGTGTGAGAGCCTGCCAGCTTGTGATAATGTGATGACGATTTTGTCTGAGAATGCAATGGATGTGGCTGTCGTGAGGACATTGTTGATGAGCCCTGAGGTCGAGTGAGACGGAGCTGGAAATTGGGACGGATAGACATTCGCTTGCGGCATCGTACTCGTTTCGGCGCTCGCCATCTTGAGTCCGGTCAAGAAGTGTTTTGTACAAAGCTTCGTGTGATGTAGTCCTGGAGCGGAGTGCTAGAAGTGAGGGCTGTGATAAGCTTTCGGTTGGGCGCACCGAACTCCGACCCATGCTGCAGATCTGCAAGCTTGGGGAAGGCTCGTCTCAAAAAGTCTCGATGCAACATGATGCCGCAACATCTGCTTGCAAAATGCCCAAATTTGTGCCACGCGAACGCAAACACAGGAAAATCGCGAAACAGAAGGAGGCTGCTAAGAAGAATGGCGTCTCCCAGCATGAGCCGATGGAGCAAGCCAATGCGGCGGAAATCGTGCCTCTTACCCAGGTCGAGAAAGACGAACGACGAAGGCAATTGAAGGAGGAGTTGACGGCGCATGAACCTGAGACCAAAGTCTCCTCCAAGAAGAGAAAGAGATTAGACAAATACATTGAAACAAAGCTCAAGAAGGAGGAAAACCAGGAGTTGCTGAAGAAGTTGGCGGCGCAGAAAGTGGATACCAGCCTGTTACGGAGCTCAAAGCAGCTAAGCCGTGTGAACGAGACGAGAAAGGAACAGTTACAGCGAGCTCTGAAAGAGAAAGAAGCTGGGATATCTGGTAGTCACGACGAGATTTTGCTGCAGCGACGGCTTGAGGTGCAGCAATACCAGGATGACGAGGCAGACGGCCAAGGTGACGGTGAGGAGACCAAGACTGGTATTGAGCAAACCCGAGTCGAGACGACCGCGGAAGCCTTGGGAAAGGTTGCAATCGGGGCAGGACTCAAGCGGCCACTGGAGCTGGATGAAAGTGGTCGGCCAATGATTAAGAGACGGAAACGTCAGAAGAAATCGGCCATCATCAAGCCACGGCTCACCTTTGACCTCACACCTGAGCAAGAAAGTGAGGACGGCGAGGATTCGTCTGCCGAGGACGAAGAGGTTTGGAACGGCTTCGACTCAGATGCTAGTGACTCTGCTTCGCAGGAGTCAGATGTTTCTCATCAGGATGGCGGTTCGAACGATTCGAGTGATGAGGATGACAACAGCGATGAAGAAGATGAGAGCATGACTGACGCATCAGAGGAGTCAGACGAAGAAGACGAGGAAGACGAGGATCAGGACCTGGCCGATGACAAACCATCGCGAGTGTCAGCTTTCAAGGCCTGGGCGGATTCGCAACGAAACGAAGCTGTTGGCTTCATACCATCCGCAGTCCCCGAGAACCAGGAAGCAATCAAAACTAACTTCAGACCAAGGGCACTGTCACCAGATCCGATAGCAGTAAACATTGCTGCCGCCTCCCAGCCAACGGAAAATGCCTATCGGCCAGCAAGCGCAGTGGTCGTAGAACGTGACTCCGATATCCAGGAAGCGCGTCTGAAGCT
Organism: Cercospora kikuchii; assembly: GCF_019650295.1. Taxonomy (NCBI): domain Eukaryota; kingdom Fungi; phylum Ascomycota; class Dothideomycetes; order Mycosphaerellales; family Mycosphaerellaceae; genus Cercospora; species Cercospora kikuchii. The sequence goes on from NW_025408587.1 coordinate 1,119,618, forward strand.
TCCTGTCGTTCAGGAGGAACAGAAGATCATGGAAGCCATCCACAATAATGCAGTCACAATTGTATGTGGCGCCACCGGTTCTGGAAAGACAACTCAGCTCCCGCAGATGTTACTGGAGAACGGATATGCTACAAAAGGCATGCTTGGCATCACCCAGCCTCGCAGAGTCGCTGCGACATCTGTCGCGGATCGTGTTAGACATGAGCTCGGCAAGACCCATGGCAAGCAAGTAGCACATCAGGTCAGATTTGATAGCAGTGTGAGTCGTGACACGAAAATCAAATTCATGACCGATGGTATCTTGCTTCGCGAAATCTCACAGGATTTTTCGCTCTCGAAATACAGTGCAATCGTAATCGACGAAGCACATGAGCGCAGTGTCAACACGGATATCCTCATCGGCATGTTGTCGCGAATAGTGCCACTTAGGCAAGACTTGAGCCGCGAGGACCCGGATAGATATGTGCCGCTCAAACTCATCATCATGAGCGCGACACTACGAGTGACCGACTTTCTCATGAACGATCGATTATTTCGCAAGGTAAAGCCCCCGATCATGAAGGCCGAGGGACGACAATATCAGGTCACAGAACATTTCGCACGCAAGACTCAACGCGACTATGTTTCCGAAATGGTTCGCAAAGTGGCACGGGGCCACAAGAAGCTACCACCGGGCGACATGCTAGTGTTCCTCACAGGGCAGGATGATATTCAGACTGTTCAAAAGAGACTAAAAGAACAACTGACGCTAGAGAGTGCCGGTTTCCAGCTCTCTAAAGCCCACTATCCTGAGCCCAAGGCTGTCAATGACTACATGGAAGACGATGGCAAGGACGGCGCAGAAGAATCCGATTCCGAGCCGGAGATTACAGGCTTGGATGATGAAGATGACGATGCCGAATTTGCAGTAGAAGAGCAACAGACGTCCTCCGCAATGCCTCGGGGACAATTGAAGGCTCAGATCCTGCCACTCTATGCAGCACTACCAAAAGCGCAACAGGACAAAGTATTCGTCAAGACGCCTGAAGGTAGCAGAAAAATCATACTGGCTACTAACGTTGCAGAGACATCTCTCACAATAGACGGCATCAAATATGTCTTCGATTGCGGTCGCAGCAAGGACAAACAATACCACATCGGAACTGGTGTCCAGCAGTTCGTGGTTGACTGGATCTCGAAAGCCAGCGCTTCTCAGAGAATGGGTCGCGCTGGTCGTACTGGGCCCGGTCACTGCTACAGACTGTACAGTTCGGCGATATATGAGCGCTATTTCGAGCAACACACCCTGCCCGAAATTCTTCGGACGCCAATAGAGGGCACAGTGCTGCAGTTGAAGAATATGAAGGTTGATAACGTGGTTAACTTCCCTTTTCCCACACCTCCCCAAGCCGAACAGCTTGCGCAGGCCGAGCGACTGCTCAAGAACCTCGGCGCGATCAAATCGAATACGGGGCAGGTTACTGAAGCAGGAAAGGAGCTGATTAATTATCCTGTCAATCCAAGATTCGGCAAGATGCTGCTCCTGGGACGGCAGTACGATGTTCTTGCTTATGTTATCGCCTTGGTCGCAGGCCTAGCAGTAGGTGACCTCTTCATACCGGAGCCTCAACTTCTGCGAAGTGAGGAGGAAGACGAATTGAGCGATCCTGAGGACAGAAAAGTGCAAAAGCGAATGGACGCTGCCGCACAGTCTGCAGCAGAGAAACGTCGCCAGGCTTACGGTCGTGCGCGGGAAGCCCTTACGTACAAGGGCGACACCTCAGATGTGATGAAGGTGCTTACTGCCGTTGTTGCCCATGCGCACGCGGAAGCGGATGATGAGGCATCGTCGTTCTGCGAAAAGCACTTTCTACGAGAGAAGGGAATGAGCGAAGTACAGGCGCTCCGCCGGCAACTCCACCACTTGATGGAGCCTCATCTGCAGACCGCTATGGACCGCGCATACCGTCCGGATCTGACCCCGCCTTCTGACAAGGAGGTCAGCCGTATCAAGCAAATCGCGGCTGCTGGTTACATCGATCAGGTTGCAGTACGTTATGATCTTCTGCCCGGTGCGGTGTCCGTTGGGAGAAAGCCGCAGCGGGCGATCGAGGTTGCATATCGAACGCTACAACCAAGCAATAACGAGGTCGATCGGCAAGCAAGCATGCAGGAACAGGAGCGACAGAAGTGTGTCTTTGTTCACTCGAGCAGTCCTCTTGCTCGTCTGTCGACGACAGAAATGCCGCCGTATGTGGTCTATGCTTCTCTCAGCCGTGCAGCGGCGCGCACTGTCGGAGGCACTCAGCGAACACGCTTACATCCTCTTACGCCTGTTACTCAAGTTCAATTGGCCAGCCTGGCAGAAGGCACGCCTTTGCTCGACACCGGTAAACCGATTGGCAAAATTGAGGAAGTCGGTGTTGGGAAAAGGCAATGTTGGGTTTCGGTGGCTTTGCGAGATCCGGCAACTGCAGGCTCGACCGGATGGCCAATGAAAGCATGGAAAGTGCTGCAAGCCAGAGATGGCAAGGAATGGGTTACAGAAAAAATCCTGGATAGGGGCAGGTAGTTGCGCTACTCTCGCCATTACCAATACGAGTTCCTACGAAGTCAATGGCGTTCATGCCGCCATTTCATCATTATCCAAACCACACCGCCAATATCCCACATCAGTCGACCACATCGTCAATGCCACGTATTTGTATGCACGTATGGTTGGCACAAGGTTGCGTTTCGGAACGTGTCAAACAGCGGACCTTGCAGCCAACCCCGAAAGTTTGCGGAGCCTGGCGGCTTTGACAGGATGTAAGCAGGGAACATGAGTCGGCTCTGTCGATCAATTGGTTCCATCAAACAACACACTAAGGGAATGGCGCAGCAGCGTGAGACGGTCGAATTCAAAGACATTGTGACTTTGGGAATTCGAAGGGGAGTCCTTGTGATGAGGGTTGATGTGTTGGGGTTTCCGGGTCCGATGTGACGAGAGACTGGTTGGAAATTGGGGTTGAGGATACGAAGGGTGAGGGCTAGCGCGATGTGAATTGCGCATGAACTGGCAGAGTTCACGTGGGTTGCAGGAGAAGCAGAATGGCAACTACACGATTGCAATCTGATGCAGACCTATCGAGGCCCATCTACGAGCTCGGTTCTCACGCTTCGTGGAACAAAATACGCTCAAGGAGATTTCCACCAGGCAACGGGACACAATTGATGTTAGTACATCATGGCCCGCAGACGACTTCGACGCCCTTCGTCACTTACAGGAACGCCTCGTAAACAAATTACTGAACATTGAAAACGTCGAAATTCCATATGAACGACTTTTGTCATCAACGGGGTTGATTCTTAGCCCTACATTTGTGCTAAAGCAGGAACTCTCTCGCCGACGTCCATCAATTCGTCGATGACCGATTTCCATGTACATCGTGGACCAAGTTACTCACGATGGAATTCGACGAGCATCCTGAATTGGACCCCATTCCGTACGTTGGTTTGCCGAGTTCAGCAAAGTACAGCCTGGGAAGTGAATGCTGCAGTCTCTGCCATAGTAAGACATGTACCTACTACAGAGAGGTCTAGATCAGTGTAGCAAACTCTCGAGCTTCAAGTTCTGAGAGGGCTTTGTGCGCTGCAGCTTGGCGAGATTGACATTCTCTCATCCACCGTGCAGCGTTGACACGAACACTATATTGTCTCGAGGTTGCAGTTCGTACTTCTCCTCTCCTTCCAGCTCCCAATCGGAATCATTGATGAGTACTAAGACTCCAGGTCGTCTACCCGTTGTCAGTAGGTGACTACCATCCGGATAGATATTCTGTGCTGCTTTACACCGTATCATCGAGTACGAACATGTCTTTTCGTGGATCTTGCATCAAATTGTCGCATAGCCACTGGATCAGGAATGCAACCGTAGCTGGTCGACCCTCAGGATCTTTCGCGGGCAAAGAGATCTTGTGCTGGCGTTGATCCGAGAAGAGCAATTCAAGGCCTCCGCTAAGGACGACTTAGATATCGAAAAAGAAGTGGAGGAGAAGTGGTTTGATCATCACCTACGTAAACTCGACAGTGAGGGCTATTTTTTCGGCCATGGTGTGGTAAGTGTCGTGCCTGTGGTTCACTTTGAGTGTTTCGATGTGGAAGTCGCGTTGTTTGATTGCTGTCTTGGCACGGAAATTTTGACTCAACAGCACCCGACTTTGTAGTACTCATCCTCGACTTCGCAATTCCGACATGTTGACACTGCGACCTCAATGATCCGAAGCGCAGTCGAGTACATAGCCGCGGGTGGCAACAGACATCCATCTGCGGCCGACTGGGCGCCTTCACTTCTTGCCTATGGCGCTGGCAATAACATCGCCTTGTGGAACCCCGAAGACGAACAGTACAAAGGCGTGCATGCACTGCTTGCCGGGCACACAGACCTCGTCAACGCGATCAAGATAATTGACGGCCCTGATCAGCGCCTCATTGTAAGTGGCAGTGCAGATAAGACCATCCGGATCTGGTCAGCTACCACGAAATCAAATGGAGAATTTCAAGAGGTCCAGTGCCTGACCGAACACACTGCGTCCGTCAACGCCATCGCTACAGCTACAAAACTTGGCTTGATTGCGACAGGCGCAGCAGACGGCACAGTCAAGATATGGCATTTGCAAGGTGCAACAGTTAAGCTAACTCAGTCCATCTCACTGAAACCACGCTACTTTCCTTTGTGCCTCGCGCTCACAGCTCTCGAGAATGGCGGTGCAGTCCTCGCAGTTGCCGGGACTGCCAGTCACATCCAGTTATATTCACAGAAAGAGGAATCTCACGGCGAATTTGAGCTTCACGCCACTTTGACAGGCCATGAAGGCTGGATCAGATCTCTGGATTTCACATACGAATATTTGACCCCTGGAAGCGATCTTTTACTGGCTTCCGCCAGCCAGGACAAATATGCTCGTCTTTGGCGCTTCCGAAGAGGTAATAACACCGCGACCACCTCCGTCAGCGAGGCGAGCGAGCTTGTGACAGCGGCAGAGAAGACATCCTTGTCCAACAAAGCCCACACAGTCGGCAATGGAATCTCGCAGCACACTGTGACGTTCGAAGCTTTGCTCATTGGTCACGAGGACTGGATTTACACAGCTCGTTGGGCGTCGAGAGCGCACGATGGCGCAGTGCCCCCTTTGCTCACAGCGTCTGCAGACAATTCATTGTCGATATGGAACGTGGAGCCTGCCTCGGGACTCTGGGTATGTAGTAGTCGGCTGGGCGAGATCAGTTCTCAAAAAGGGTCAACAACGGCAACTGGCAGCACAGGTGGATTCTGGGTCGGACTTTGGCAATATGACTCCCATTCGGTGGTCAGTCTGGGCCGGACGGGAAGCTGGCGGAGATGGAACTATGACTCGGTCAGCGATATGTGGACGCAAGACGTGGGCATTGGCGGGCACGTGGAAGAAGTGCGCAGTCTCGCTTGGGCACGATCGGGACAATACTTGCTGTCAACGGGTTCCGACCAGACCACCCGCCTATATGCAACATGGAAGCGGCAAGGCGGCGAAGCACTGTCCTGGCATGAGTTCGCACGTCCGCAAATACATGGCTATGACCTCAATTGCATCGATGTCGTCACTGAAGATCGCTTCATTTCCGGAGCCGACGAAAAGCTGCTTCGAGTATTCGACAAGCCTCGAGCGATTGAGAATCTTCTTGCAAAATTGAGTGGCGCTGCGAGTTCTGGATCAGCTCATCTCCCGGATGCTGCTGACATACCAGTGCTTGGCCTGTCAAACAAAGCAGTGACGGCCACGAATGGCGACGAGCAAAATGATGAGGCTGAGGACGCAACACTCGATGCAGGCGAGCCAGAAGCTGCAGACACTGCTCACAGCAAATCCAACCTCGACCTCGAACGGCCTCCATTCGAGGATCATCTTGCGCGGCATACACTATGGCCCGAACACGAGAAGCTGTACGGCCATGGTCATGAGATATCCGCAGTCGCTACAAGCAACGATGGCTCCCTGGTTGCCACAACTTGCAAAGCGAGCTCGTTGGATCACGCTGTCATCCGACTCTACGAAACGAAGGAGTGGCGCGAGATCAAGCCTCCGCTTACTGCTCACAGCTTGACGGTCACGAGCCTGTCCTTCTCACCAGACGATCGCTATCTCTTGAGTGTGGGAAGGGACCGGCAGTGGTCCTTGTTTGAGAAGAGTGGCGGTGCATCGAGCGCATATGCGCTGCTCGTAAGTAATCCAAAGGGACACTCCCGCATGATCCTGGATTGCTGCTGGGCCCCTGCAGCTGCTGGACATGTGTTTGCGACGTCGGGCAGGGATAAGAGCGTGAAGATATGGAGGCTGCATGGCGGAACGGCGGAGTGCATTTCCACGCATGCAGCTGCAGCTCCTCTGACTGCCATCGCTTTTGACAACCAAGTCCACGAAGGCCATTTGGTGTTGGCAGCAGGTGATGAAACCGGCAACATCGGCCTCATCAACATCGATAGCGAAACTCTGAACATACTAGGGTCAGAGAACATGCCCACGCAAATTGTGCCCTCGAAAGCGGTCAGCTCTTTACGCTGGAGGCCTGCAGCACGCGAAGCGTCATCCAGCGGTTGCTCATACTTAGCTGCAGCAAGCGACGACTTCTCCATGCGTATTTATCGCATAGATTGATGTACAGTTAGCCTGTAAGCCGGTTTCGACGCTGCCGCAAAACCGACACCTGCTACACAGCACTTAAGCACATGTTGCACATGCCTGTAATCTGAGTATGGAAAAGCATACCCCCGCTGGCATGATCACAGCATCGAAAAGATCTTGGTTCGCGATACGAAGAGCCACTGAGCAATGCTGGCAACAGGGGAATCGCGTGCAGACTTGGGCAGCTGCAGTGACATATATATCCGGCTGGGTCTGGCTCCAACTTCCGCGGAATTGGCACTCCCAACCACAAATGTTCACTTGCAAATAAGGTTTTCGGAGACGGAGCGAGTTCCTAGCGCATCGCAATCATGTTCGTTTGTGGACTTCTGACCTGCAACAAGAGCCGCGGTGCAGGAGCACGGCGCCTCTGGACGAGGGCCACTCGGCTCAAAGCCCAATCAGTCCGTTTCCGCTTTTGCGGCGCTCCGGAAAGCCCTGAAAGGTTGTTCTCATTGGGTGCGCTTCCAGCATGCGTGCCCGTGGTGCTGATCAATTCCTGGCTATTTTGCTGTCGATTTTAAGGTCCTGACCAGTGACAAATCTCGTCCATTGGGATGCCAGGGGCCGACAGGATTGTGGCTCATGTGGCCAAGACCATGACATGTAGCGTCGAGGCGAGCTGATTGTCGCCGGCCGACAACGAGCGCCGACAGTGAAGACGAGACCGCAGCGCGCGGCCAGAATTGTTCATGAAGTTTCGAGGTACCGCTTGGTACCGCATTGTCCCCTTCTGCACATGTTCCGCGAAGCCGGAGTTAGGGTCATGTGAAATCCGAGGTTGTGATTGGATCTGCGCCACATCGACCCACTGTCTGTCCGTTCGGGAAGGAGGAAGTGCCATCAATGCCAAATGATGCAAAGTGACATCGACGGGCAGAAACCAAGGGAGGCTCATTCTCTGCTACTGCATTTCTGGAAAATCCATCGAGATTTGTGGAAGGCCCGGCAGAAACGATGGCCGTTGACAAACCAGGGTGGCGGGCCTGCAGAGGTGGAGTGTAGTGGAGAGAGAGAGGACGTTTTGTTTCCCTCGATCCTGCACAGTACTTTCTTGCTGGCTACACGGCTGCTCTTGACTTGCCACGCCTGCTCTTTCTTTCCTTCTTCCAGCCAGGATTTTAATGTATGCGACAGACTAAGCTGCTAAAGGGCCATGCCGGTCGGAGTCCACCCCGTGGCCCAAATATGACAACATGTCTTCCAAGAGTACCCATGAACGACCACGAAAGCTGCAGAGGATCTCTCGTACGTTCCTTCCCTCCATGCTCGGGGTCGACTTGCCCTCACCGGCCATCTCGACTTCACTTGGCCGGCATACCATATGCCTTGAACTTCACCCTTTACCAGGCTAACAAACAATGCAGAAGCTTGCGACTTATGCCACAGGCGCAGGTATGTATTCCTTTCTTTCGTGTCTCCCTCCCTTCCTTGCTCGCTGTTACCTGAAGAAATTGAAGAAAAAGTCGGCTCGGCCATCCTCAGACCTTCCGCTGACCACTTTTGATAGCATCCGCTGCAGGCCCTCTAATGAAGAGCCTCGAAAGTGTCAGAATTGTTACGACTTTGCCGTAGATTGCACCTACAACAGGCCATCACGGCGACGCCGTAACCCTTCAGCGGCGCATGCTGTGCCTGGGAACATTATCCCTGCGCAGCAACAACGAGCTACTCAGGTGAGCCTTGCATGCTGGACGACAAGTGTTCGCGCAGACTGATCATGCTCGACAGTCGGGGTCACCGGCCATAAAGCTTGAGAATGGCTACCAGCACAGTGTCCTGCCGCTACAATCCGCCGAATTCACAGGCGCGTACGAAGTTGTGCGAGAAGGGCGACGAGATGATCTGTTGAGCGTAGCATGGCACTGTTTTGCGGCATCCAACCAGCAGACCATTGACCGCTATCTGGAGATATACATGGAGGTTGTATATCCTTTATTCCCATTCTTCCATGGACCGACACTCTGGGATCGTGTTCGTAAACGGCAGCACCTTAAGGATCGTGGCTTTTTCGCATCTGTCATGGCAGCTTGTGCGCTGGCAGCCGCGCGAACGCGAGACGGAGCGCTGGGTGATAAGTACCAGATCGAAGAAAGCGTTGGCAACTCCTCAGAAGTATTCTTCTCAGCAGCGCAGGATAATATCTGCAAAGACTTGACACATGCTACTGGTTTGGGCTACCTGCGCGCATGTGCCTTGCTTGCTCTGACGGCCATCCAGTATGGCCAGGTCCAGACCATGCACCTGTACATGGGTCACTATATGACACTCGCAACGATCCAGCGATTTCACGATGAGGCACACTGGCCAGAAGAGATATCTATCCAGGAAAAGGAGGAGCGAAGACGCCTATTCTGGGCCATGTACAGCTTTGACGTCTACACATCCGTCGTCTTCAACACGACTCCGAGGTCCCAAGAAACTCACTCATACGTTGCTTACCCTTGCGAAACCACGGACGATGAGTTGGCATTAGGGGTCACGGTCAAACAGAACCCAGAGAACTGGTTACGCGGGTTCAACTTCACCACTGATCTGTACCGCGTTCTCGAGCATGCCATGAAGAGAGTGCGCATCAGCAAATCACGTCGGGATGATCGCATTTCTGTTGTCAGGTTGATGATGGCCAACACTATGCCGGACACACAGATCATGGAAAACGTCATTAACCTCTACTACAGCTTGCCAGATCGCTTCAAAAACTACACGGCTCCTGCGACAGGAGACCGCAGTCAAGACATATACGGCTTCCAGGCCGCCAACATACAAGCCACGCTACAGTTGGTGCGAATAACTTTACTGGAGTCACGGACGAGCAATATGCAAAATGTGGAGGAGAAATGCCGAGTGGCTGATACAGTACTCCAAACGTTCAGCGACATTCCTCAACACTACCTCAGAGCGATCTCCACACCTTTAGTCTACCATCTCGGAGGCATTGGTCACATTTTATCCTCTGTCATGCAAGGCGTTTTGAACGAGGATTCCTACCAGAGAGTCCGAACGCTTATGGTGCAGCTGGCCGATCTGCTGGAAGATCTTGAAACTGGGCTTCAGCCAGCTGCTGGATCAAGTCGAGGCCTCCGGAAACGAATCGACAAGATCGATCAATACATACAGACACAACGACAGATGCTTTCAGAGTTGCCGCGACAGCACATCAGTCCGTATCCTCATACAATGGACGGCGCACGCAGTGTATACGTGCCGAGCAATGCCCCGAATGGCACACACTCGATACTCCCACACGGCAATCATCATCAGATGACGAACAACATGGGAATGCGCACGCCGCATGATGATTTCCAACTGCCAGCTGAGATGACAACGGGAGGCTGGCCATGGCCGTTCGATCTGACGCAGGAGGGCGCCCAGCACGTGCCTTCGAATGGTGTCCCATCGAATGGGCACTCGACATGATGTTTTCTCAAGCTACTTTTGATACACCTTTTGTTTGCATAGCGGTACATGAGCATTGGATTCTGCATACGAGAGACGTTAATCGGGAGGCGGTGTGTAAATTTGGTCAACAAGCATGTACATGAGCAACGACAAACAGTGAAAAATCGAAAATTATTGATCGCGACGCGTGCAACGGCTTTTGCACTCTCCACATTCTGTCTAGTGCACTTGACATTATGGTACGCTCTACAGTAGTTAGCATACATTGTCTCTCGGAAGGACGTGGCCCGTGTCGAGGTGACGAAGCGCGGCAAGCTGCTCGTCATCACTCTCTCGAGCGACACCTCCTTTCGGCAGCACGCCAGAAGTACCTCCCACCGCCCGAGCAACAAGCTCTAGAGAGCTTATCAGTGCCGAACAAATGGCGCGGAACACTTTGTCGCACGCGACTCCCTCTCACACCACCTAGACGTTCCTCATTGTCTCCTTCCTCCCACATCTCTCCCTAGTAATCTACCACCGACCACAATGATCCTGATTGACCAGCAACCCCCAGCCCCTATCACACCCGTGGACCACCACAACGTCGCGAACCAGCAGTCCTCCCCGCTCCTCTCCCTCCCTTCCGAGCTCCGCAACGCCATTTACGAATTGCTTCTGATCCACGACATCCGCTATCCACTCCACCAACGCCGCCGTCCCCACGACCGCTTCTGCGCCAACATTCTCCGCACGTGCAAGCAAGTCCACGCCGAAGCCGCGCCGATTCTGTACGGCGAGAATACCTTCTTAGCGCATGCGAATCTGTTGACGACGTTACCTGCCTTTTTGCTGTTCAAATTGCCGAATAATAAAACTACGCTTCCCCCCGTGCTGTACCCGAGTGTGACGAAGCTGATCAAGAGGTTCTTCTTTCATGTGAGATTGGATATTGATTCGAGGTATACCAAAGAGCAGGCCACGGAGTGCTTTACGGGGCTGGAGTATTTGGAGATTGAAGTCTTTCAGCCCTCGTATGGGACTTGTGATTTTACGGTTCTGAAATTACTGGAAGGGGTTAGAGGAGTGGGCAAAGCAGTCGTGGGCGGTAGCGTAGGAGATGGAAATTATGCGCGGTGGCTAGAGCTGTCAATGATGAGTGACCTGGGAGCAGAACTGGACGAGTACTCCGAGGAGTATGTGGGTGGGGATAAGGTGAGTGCGGTAGCGTTGTACTGGGACCTCGATGGTTGAGATTCCTGTGATCGTAAGAGCATGATGCTGAGATGTATTATCTTTGTGTGTTGAAGGCTTGGGATGCGTGGACGAATGTGAGTCTTGTCCTGACTTTAGTCTCACTGAACGTGATGGCTCACTTTCTGTCTGCAGGGAAACAGATGAGCAGGAACTCGTGGAGCTGCACGCGATGAACCTGCAAGGACAATACCAGTTCACTTGGAGTTGAAAAGATGATGCGCTGCAGTTGCTGCTCGACATAGCGTGGATCAGTAAAACCAACAAATATTCACTTCCAAATTGTGGCAAGCCTTCCCAAAGCTACGAGCCGCCCAGTTGCGCGGGACGAAGCTGAGAATACTCTCTCGGTAAGCATCTGCTATCACACAACATTTTGTTGCATGTGCTGATGAGGTCTGACTAGTCATTGGATGAGTTTCTGGTCCAGGTGACGACAAGCAAGACACTATGCGCCATGTTGCAGTGAGCCCTTACATGAAAGACAGTGCCATGATACGTCTCGAAATTGCTGCATTGTCTCATCGTATCGCGGCTCTTTGACCCATGCGCCATATTCCCTTAGGAGTCTTTGTCTTGGATCTATTCTTGTGTCTGGAGGATAGCGTCAAAGCGGAAGCCAAGGAACTGTTATACGCGGACGCAGGCCCTCGCTCGCGCGTCTCCAAGACAATTCAGACATCGTTATGATCGTGGGAGATTGGAGTGAGATGGAGCGCGTCCTGGAGACGCGTCACCCTGAAATGAACATGGCGCGGGTCGCCAATGCTGTCGCACTGTTGAGCGACTGGGCTGGCAAGGCCAAGCTCGGGAAGAAGTCAGAAGCATCAGCAGCACGATCAATCTCCGAAGACTTCACGAGTAGGAGGAACACTTGGTCAAGATCCGGTATCGTTCAAGCAGACGATTCTGTTTCGCTGCTCGATGACGATAGCCTGCCATCGGGCCCGGTGAGAATGGAGTCCTTCAATACAGCTTGGAATCGCAGGAATGAGTCCCAAGAGAGGCGAAGTTATCGACGCCTTCGATGAAAAGCACGCCCGATTATGAGGCCACATCAGTATCGTGCCTTCGAACGATACCACGAACATGCAATTCGGGCCCGATTCGAGGCCGTCGAGAACATGAGCAGCTCAGTCCGGGCAAGGCTGAGGCAACCAGCCGTAGCTACATAGCTCCAGAGTACCATCACTATCTACTCCTCACCTCAAGTACCTTTCATCTCACCGGAACTGGGCGGCCTCTTTTCGATCCGCTTGACTCGTCCTCTTGGCCCGGCAGGGATGAGGAGGTCGTCAATGCGAACTTGCACAGCTTGCGCCCCGATCAACGTCATAGCTTGCACGTTCCGAATGCAGTGCATCCATGTGTAAGTGAGCAGTGAATGAGGTAGCAGGTCAGCTGCGATGGCACAAAATCATTCATAAGAATGCGCCCACGGCCACTTCTTTTCATCGTTTCGCGTTGTCTTTCTGTCGATGATGTCTCACTCTGTCCACCTTCTGCGCTCAACATTATTGCGGCTACGACATAGGAAGTAACGACTGTCAATCAAGAGAACGATTTGAAGACTGCTAGGCAGCAGCATAATCCGCGCGCACTCCAAGTCATCAAATCACTGTCATCTGCAGCGTGAGCCATCAAAATGGTCTTGGTGAGTTCTTCCGTTGGGTGATTATTTCAGACAACTCTGACCACTTTGCAGGGCGGTACCATCCTCGCCATCATCGCCATCTTCCTCCCGCCACTACCAGTCATCATTCGACGCGGCTGCAGCGGCCATGTACTGCTCAACATCCTCCTCTGTATCCTAGGATGGATTCCCGGAATCCTTCACGCGTGGTACATCATCCTCGAAACGCCTTCTCTCAGGAAACGCCATCGCCGGCGAAGCCAGTCAAGAGTCATTCGAGAAGAGGTGTATGTCCCACCGAGACACCACAGTCGGACCAGGTCGCGGAGTCGATCTGTGCCTCCGGTCGATGGATACAGACGGACGAGAAGCCGGAGTGTGGGGAGGATTGCTGCACCGCCACCGGCTGATGTGTATGCGCGGCAGCCATATTACAGGGAGGAAGTGTATTACGACAATCGCGGGGCGCCACCACCGAGATCGAAGTATTACTGATCATGGTGCTTGGGAGAAAGTCGGCGCGGGACAGAGCATGAACTTGGCTTGGTCCAGAACTATGAGCTTAACTTGACCAAGAGTCTCAAGTGAAGCAACGACATGAATGAATCTGTACGACTGCGATTTGGCGATGCTGAGAGCAGGTGCATGCCTCATGGGCACTGATGATGAAGTTTCAATGAATTTGTAATGTCGTCGACTGGTATCATGCCCAATGCTGCCCAACCCTGCACGTATTCTGTACACAAAAACGCTCGCAAATGCTAATACATGGTCCGAAGGTCCGTCATATACAGTTTCTCTAGAACGGCCGCTTGCCAGCCTTCTGTCTCGTTTCCACGAATTTTTTACTGTTGTACAGCTTCAACATCGCCTTCCACTCATCATCCCAGAACTTCTTCGCCCATTTCAAGTGGTCATTCTGTGCCCACAGCTTTTCGTGGATGATCTTTAACTTGCCAGTCTTTGGCCCTTCGTCGTCCTGCGGGAAGAAGCCGTTCCATGTGCGATCGACTTCGGAGGCTGGAAATGGTCCATCGCTTGAGAAGGCATAGCTCAAGAAGGCTTGCTCGGCCATGAAGTTGTCCCATTTGTCCGTGTGCAAGCTCTCGCGCAGGAGTCGGTTGCGCATCGCTTCGTTGGGGTTGAAGACTACGACTCCGACGTTGACTTCCTTGTATCCGCCTCCTACTGACGTTCCGGAGAAGACGTAGTCGCAGATCTCTTTCTGGTGGAGTTTGTCTTCTTTGGGTAATAGTTCGGGTTTACAGGCTTGCCTGTCTGCGATGTGGAAAATGCCGTCGATGTTTTGCACCGGGAAAGCGTCGAGATCGAGGAAAGCCAGAAGCTCAAAGTCCGTCTGGCCCCACATGTTGATCTTGGAAAAGAGATCTCTCCAGCGTGCGAAAGTGGCCTTGTCTGGGTGGTACTCAATCAAGTCCAGCTCCCGAACAATGGCGCCTGCGGCCTCTAGAATATGGCGATGCTCGTCTGGGGTGAACGGAGCGACGAAGACGACCAGCGGGTACTTCTCAGATTTTGACTTCGAGTCCCAGAGCAGACGGTAAGTCAACTGGAGAGCGGCCAGGAAGTAAGGATCGTGCAGCGTAGCATTCCTGGTGGAGTAGTATGTGCAGTAGCCATGTCGTCCTGGCCCTTGCCAGTTCACCGGCATATATCGTCGTAGGTCTCGTGCGTTGTACTTGGGCATTTGGAATTGGTCGAGATCGTATTGAAAGGCGTACTTGACCTCATTGAACTCGGTCTTGGAGTTCTTGCTCTCCTCGAGCGCCTTCTCCATGCCATTCTTCTCCTCTTTCTCCTCGCCTTCCTTCTTGTCGCCCTCCTTGTCACCTTCCTTCTTGTCGTCCTCTTTCTTATCCTCCGGCTTCACTCCCTCGTCGACCTTCTTGTCCGCATCACCCTTCTTGATGCTATCGTCCGGCACACCCAACGCAGCACTCGGCGGGTTCGCCGCGGAAGCATCCCCTGCGAGAGGGTCAACGCCGGCCTCTGGCAGTAGATCGCCAAATTTCTCTTTCAGGGCCGATATACCTAACGCTGGATTTGTCCATCTCGTCGTCGCGCCAGATATGGATGTGGAGGAGTAGAGGACGGCCAGGATGACGACCGCCCCCATGAAAAAGATGATATTCCGCACGATGGGCGCCATTCTGGGACTGGCCGTGCGCGGGCTCACTGTTCAACGAAGGACTGCGGCGGGCATGAACGAGTGAGGGTGCGGTAGTATTAGGGAGACGACACTGAACAAATGTTGGTCGAGGCAGAGTAGCGCCCCATCTCCCCCGAAGCGCGCCCACTTCTGGTCTACGCCATTCCACATGCCACGGTAGCGTCCAGCCGAGGGAGGCTTGTCATTGGGTCCGTCGCGCGGTGGCGCACATTTTAGCCTTTCTCTCCTGGCGATTTGCGGCTTGGCAGTGCTCCTGGTTGTCGCTCCGTTGGGAAAGGGACTCCTCGTCTTCTTCACACCAATCTTCGACGCAACAACAGAGGTAACGTCGCTGTCGTCCAACGATGCATGCCATCACACGGCAGACAGTGTGTGCCTCGGCTCGCGACGTGCTGCGGTGCGCGCGGCGCAAATCGCGTGGCACGGCGTGTTCAAGGGTTCTGCGCGAAGGATCAGGGCTTCTTCTTCAGCCCCAACCTGCATAGACAACTCAACTACCAACATGCGCTATAGAATATCGCCGAACTCAGCTCAAATAGACTGAACATCCCCGAGTAGGTACATATTTCCATTGCACATCCCTACAAAAGGTACCTGGGCACTATTCTCTTTCCGTCAAGCAAGTTCTAGCCATGCGCGCGAAGTCTGGGAACTCGTTCTTCGAGTACCCACTATCGCGACCTTTTCCCAGTCCGATCTTCACGTGGATTATCATTGTGGGAGGCTTGGTCTTGACCGTCCTCTTCTCCTTCGTTGCCGTCGCCAGCAATGCCTACCAGCTGGAGTCCGTGTACACCACCAACCCAAACGAAACAGAGAGCAATAGCTCAAAGAGATGGTTCCAGAGACAGCCATTTTCATGGTTAAACAGCATGGAGACAAAATGTCAACCGGCTTTGCTAACAGTCGGCACCCGATACTTGACGACAAATAGAGGCTTCGTCTACACGCTGGACAGCCTACGAAACGGGAACTACAGCGCCGCCAATTATGAGGTTCTATCTTCAACATCCTACAAGAACGTCACGCTCCGCGATTGCGAGGTTACCGAAATCTCCATCAATCTTGCCAGACGGGACAACAGTCGACAAGCCAAGAACTTCTGGAGTTGGGGAGCCACGAATGCACAAGCGGCCGTTTCTTGCTCGATTGAATCGGGAGAGGGGGTCGTCGACGCCAGTTTCGCCCTCGAACTTCCACCTGCGAGGGATGCGCGACGTATCACCGATGGCTTCTTGACGCAGAATACCACAGGCAACGTCAACATGTGGTATGGCATCCAGATAGCCATGTCGTGGTATGGGCAGATAGCAACAGGCATGGCATATTCGGTCCCCGGAACCTCGAACACCGAATCGTGGGGAGCAGGCGTTGTTACGCTTACCCGCAACCTGGAGGAGACCGACTACAAAAAGATGACTTTCTTTGATGCAGATGTTGGTATCTCAACCGACCAAGGAGGGCTTTCCTTCATGAATCCTGGAAGCGACAACACAAACAAAACGATGCAAGACTGGTTAGAGCAGTGGACGACCGGCGGCGGCAACTACCAGCTTCCCAACATCAGCACTTCTATTGACGCTTTCGGCAAGACGTTTTACTCTCTTCTCCTCTCAGACTTCGGCGCTGGAAATGACACGAATGCGTTGCTGATGGCCGAAGGAATTGACTATTTGCAGTCAATCGTTGACTCCGATCTGGACGCAGCTTCTGATGGCCAGAACAAAGGCACCGTCGCGCAGCGGTACGATCCAAATGACCAACTTGCTTCGGCAACCAGAGCGACTGGCACCACACTCTTCGCACAATACCTGTGCTCCGTACCAAAGTCTAAGGGTGGGTGGTCCATATTCTTCGGAGTCCTACTCGCGGACATTGTCTTTTTGAGTGCCTGCTGGAACCTCTTCGTTTGGATTTCTACCACATATGTCATACCGCGCTTGGACTCTCGAATGCGATACTGTGAGGGCTGCGTGAATGGGGGATCGGTGACAGGTCATGTTGTGCATAAGCCGCACGCAATTGGTGAAATGGAATCCCAAGAGCTATTGCCTGTGGCAACACCTGGCAGCCTTTCCACGAGGTCGGCGGCACCACTTATTAGAAATCATAGTGACCTTGTGTGTTGATGTCCAGTATCCCGAAGATTCAGCGACTACGCCACACACACTACCTCCTCTTCGAAGTCGGTAGCGGATCCCAAGTAGACAATCACAGCATCGGACGAGCAAACGAAGCCACGCAAGAAGAAGTCGAAGAAGAAGCAGAAGTCGACTATTGGGCGGGTTTATCGAGTGCCAGCGAGCTATCATGCTCCAGTACGTTTCACTCTACTTAGCCTCGCTTGTCATTCAATTGTGCTAATCAGGTCATGTGCAGCTTGCAGAATTCCGAGCATATGTCGATGAACAAGAACGAAAAGGACTCGTCGTCTCTGTTCCAGACATGGACAAATTCTGCGAGGGCCATGATCACCTGAAGGCCTGGATCGACAAGAATTACCGATACCGTACCGCCAATCGTATGTTCAAGACTTGCCTGCAACCTGAAGCATACGATGATATTCTCAACGAACGGGAAAGCATCGCTATCACCCGCCCGTTACGAGAGAGGATGTGCGACAAAATCAAGAAGGACCTGTTCGACTTCCTGAGTCCTCGTGACTTTCCCGAGCAGCGTTTCTCGGCCTACATGTTTCGGGTTGCTCTGGACATGCGACTCGAAGCCAGTGTTGAGGGAGGAGTAACGCTCGCAACTCCACATACTCAAGGTCCCAAACAGATCAGGAAGACTCGTGATGATACTAGAGTCGCAAGTCGAGTTCAGAACGGTGGCATTGGAGAGCCGACGCCATCTCTGCGTATCACACGAGAAAATGGATTCAAGAAGCGTGCAATTGCTGAAGCTTCGCTTGCAGTCAGCGGAGACCTGACTGTTGAGCAGCTCGCAGATTTTGCCATCGCTTCCACTGACTGTAATGTGCCTGCTGCTCAGCTTGACGGGGATGGTGACTTCCGCATCGACGAGACTCGCCCCCTCAAGAAGCAGAAGCGCAAGCGATCAGACATTGCGACCTCAACAGTGGTCATGCGTGGAACAGACGAGCAGACTGAAGCTGTAGTGAAACTCGGAGTCGAAGACCATGACACGATGCCGGCCGTCAGTCCCTACATGGACGGATATTGCCTTGAGGCTGAGTACGTCCGTGGCCTTGCACGTGTCCGACCTGCCGGCACAGATATCATGAGCTGGTCATATGCACTCATCGACGTTGCGAACAGTGCGGAGCATCAATTGCAGCTGCTCAATGAGGGCAACGTTTGGCGCTTCGACGAGCCGTACGGACGAGATGAGTCCCACGATCACTATCTATCGCTCCAATTCGCTCGGAAGATGCTGTCTGGAGAACTGGCCCAGATTCAGCCCAGCCAAGTTCTTGCAGAGTTCATAGCAGCTATGCAACCCGACCTCCAGCCTCAATCCTTGAGGTTTGTTGACAAGGTACGCGACAAGTATAGCGGCGATAGCGCTTTCACCACACCTGCAGTCCTCGACATCAGCAGCTCCTGGCTTGCGGGTGACGCGGATGTCCTCACTCATTGCACGTTTGGTCAACGAACTTTCGAAGCTTGACGACGTGACATTCCGCCCGCTTATCTCATGGCTCCGAAAGGGGATTTCTTGAGTCCTTTTTCTACTCTGACATCGTACTCGTGCGAAAGGGGGGCAGTGAGGTGGAATTCCGCCAATTCGGAAATACCCAGTTCCCATCGACCAGCTGGACAAAGCTCCTCACCCTGGACCTCGACGATCAGTTCGGCACAGACCTGGTTCAGTATGTTATGCCGACGAAGGATGTCGGCGGGACAAGCGCAGCATTGCCTGGCAAGATCAAGAAGACTCACGAAGAGGAGGCATTGACCGCCTTCTACGACTATCCTCGCGATGTGTTCACCCGACTCCACTCCCTACTCGTTCTTGCTCAGGGCCAGATCTGGCATGAGAGGTTACACAAAAACCACGAGAACATATAGTTCGTTTTCCTTGGTCTGACCGATATGTTCGAAAAGACAGCGAAGAGAGCACGTCATCGCTTTGCCTTTCGAGTCGATCCAAAGACAACGGAGATAAGAGCGCTCATCTTCTTCTGGTAGCCTTTGCAGTCGATTAAGCACTCGGGCACTCGGTCTCGCCTGGTTCTTTCGATTCAAGACGCGGGCCTGGATCTCGACCAGGCAACGCTAGGCAAGCTTTCGCCGGGCAGTAACATGGAAAACGTGATCAACACGGCACGCTTTGCCGGTGGGCTAAAGTCCTTCCTCGCTGCTTGTGACTCTGCATTTATGCCGCGTATTCAAGGCACTTTGTGTTATGAAGCGGGATAGTCGCATCATGAAGGTCGCGGCGAGGGAGCAACGATTGTCGTTCCTTGTGAGGTTCCATCTTGCTGTTCACAACTCGGTAGGGACCGGGGTCATTAGACGTGCACCAAGTTGAGAGAAGCGATGATGAAGTCTAAGGTTTCTGACTTACGAGTTAAGGCCCCTCCCAACGCAAGTCCGGACATTGGTTGCTACAACTCCCGACAGCGAAATAGTGTTTGGTATTTAAGACCGAGGTGTCGGACATAGCATAGCTGGGGCGGGGCAACATCAGCTTACATATTACAACGATAGAGCGTAGTAGTACATGCAATCAAACGCATTGTAATTCCAAGAGATTTGGTCCGTCCATCGTACACAATGGCTCCACCATTCCGGATGGACCAGATCGGCTCCCTGCTTAGACCGGCACAGCTTCTCGAAGCTCGCGCCAGCCTGTCTTCTCCTTCTCAAATGTACGACATTGTACAAGACGGAAATATCAGAGAGGCCGAAGCGAAAGCCATTAAGGAAGTCGTCCAGAAACAACTTGAACTTGGCGTAAGACCAATTTGCTCGGGAGAGTACACTCGCCATATTTACTATGGCGGCTTCTTCGAGAAGCTCGAGGGTATGACACCCAAACCGAAACTCCAAATTCCAGATGCTTTCCGGACAGACTTCCCAACCACAACCGGTCTCGCAAAAATGGGCGCCACAACTCGTGCCGCAATCGTCTGTACAGGTCCTATCCGCTGGAAAGAAAGCGCTTACTTGGAAGAATGGGAAATCCTCAAATCAGGTCTAAGTCCGGAACTCTGGAAAGAAGCCAAAATTACAATGCCTTCGCCGAATTATCAGCATATCCAGCTCAAGCCTGGTACAGCGTATACTGCAGCCTCAGGGTACAGGAACGATACAGAATATTTCCAAGCACTAGGCGAAGCGTACGCATCCGAGATCCAAGCCCTCTACAACGCAGGCTGCCGCTTCATAAGCGTCGATGATCCACACCTAACATATTTCTGCTCTTCACTTTTCCTCGGCGGCTGCGAGAAAGATGGCGTAGATACAGAAGCTTTGCTAGATTTATATCTCGAAGCACATAATCATTTCTTACGAAAACGGCCTGGAAAAGATTTACACATGGGAACACATCTCTGTCGAGGGAATATGAGTGGTTCTACGCATTGGGTGTCAGGATCGTATGATAAAATTGCGGAGAAGTTGTTTACGAAGACGGATTATGATACTTATTATATGGAATTTGATGATGTGGAGAGGACGGGTGGGTTTGAGTGTTTGAGGTATCTTCCGAAGGGGAAGAATGTGGTACTTGGACTTGTGTCGACGAAAAAGGCTGAGTTGGAGAGGACTGAGGATTTGAGGGCTAAGATTATGGAAGCTGCGGAGTGGGTTGCGAAGGGTCAAGGTGTTTCGAAGGAGGAAGCTTTGGATTCGTTGGCGATTAGTCCACAGTGTGGCTTTTCGAGCTCGTCACTTGCTGGTGGTAAGGATATGACGATGGATAGGATGTGGGAAAAGTTTTTGCTTGTGAGAGATACGGCAAGAAGCGTTTGGAAAGACGCGCCTTAATTCGAGTCTTCGACTGTATTCAATACTGTGTTAACGTTGTGCTGTCCCCGACTGGGGCGCTACATGCTTCTCAGTTGTATGCATTACCTTCGATACCCGACGGACTATCGACTACCCAGCTCCATTCCAAGTCGGAACTTCAGGCAGTGACTGTTGGTTGTTCCAGGGTTCAGCCCGACGGAATCGTTTCTCTCCAAGCCGGTGGACAGGCCACGCTGAATGTTCAGGCTGATCCCGACGTTCGGGTAGGTTTCTCCAGCTCCATGGAACGGCTCGTCACAGTAAAGCTCTATCGGATCGAAATCCCGATACCTGTCCATCCATGACAATCTGGCAAAGGTCTCGAACATGAACGACAGTCCTCATCCCGGGATACTGCTCTCACTCGTTGCGGCCACCGGCATAGTCCGATAGCGACAAGCCTTCGTGAATGCTCCGTTCAAGTCCCCGACCCTGCAGAGTGTTTCATGTCTCTGGTGCTGCACTCTCTGCATCCGCATGTTCGTAGCAATCAGACAAGCCTGGCACCATCCCGCCTCTCGCACCGAGCCAAACTCTTCAAAGAAGGCCTGAACGAGATCGATGACAACACAAAGCAGATGAGCGTACGCAAGCGAGTTGAGCATGCTGTAGTAGTACACACTGCGACAAATTTCAGTAGCGGATTGAAAGGCTTTCTGTTCAACCTCCTTAGCAGTGCGTTTGATGTAATCCGGGGCGCTCGGATACGCCGCCAGTAAGCGGAGGAGAGTGCAGTCAGAAACCAAAGCCATGAACCAAGACACCATGCACCTCATGGCATGGGCCGCGTCATGAAACGCATAGAAGGATGTGAAAGTACTGCTGGTGGTCATGAAAAGGTGCTCTTCAATCTCCATGTCGAAGTCGTCCGGGTCTGTCACGTAAACAATACCAGGCTTCCCGGCAAAATCAACTTCAGCCCATTCATGGTGTTTCTCTCGGAAGACGTCCAGATCTCGACACAGGTCCAAAGCAACGCGGACCTGCGGCGCCGCACGTCCAAGCTGACGGAGCAATCGGTCGGCGAGCTCTAACAGACCCGGCAGTGGAACTAGCAAAGGATACCATGACCGAGAGCCTCCGGGATCAAAACGACTCTCCATCGCCCTCCACTCATGCGAGCTCCAGAAGAATGTCTTTCGCCTCGCTACACAAACGAACAAGGATTGGAACCGCAACCACATGAGCAACTTCTGATCAAACGGCTCCGAAGGATCCAAGCAAGACGGTCCGCAAGCCTGGGCATATTGCGCAGCTCCGAAGAGATGCGTGGCATAGTTGTTGAAGCTCGATGATCCCGGTATACTGTCATTGTACACACTCATCAGCAGGCAGCTGGCAATGACTTCTCGCGAAGTGGCTCTTGACGCAGGTTTGCCACTCAGAGCCTTTCGCATGGAACTTAACACTTTTCCATAAGCATCTTGCGACGCATATACTAGTTGCCGATCTCTTTGATTCCTGCCATGATGGGCAAGACAGAGTGTGTCTATCGCTGCGCTCATCATAGGACTGGATAAATCGAGCTCCGGCAAGACAAGCAGCGGACTCATATGACGAGCAAGCCATACTTCAGGTTCCGGGTCCGAAGGAAAGTAGGACTGTAAGAACGTATACAGCAACTGATTGCGCTGAACAGACCGCTGATCGATGGTGTATATGATGGTCCTGTCGCTCTCTCCACTCGACGTCGAACTGCTCGACTCTCTCTGACTTCTCTGCCGAGCGGCGCATTGTGTACAGTATCCAGAAATCGGGTCCACCTGTATCAAATTAGCTTCGAGATGTCTGTGGTCTGATTAGCGATCTGCCAATACTTGCCTTCCTTCGCAGCCTGCAATCGTTACAGCACTTCACCTCGGGCTGAAGGTTGCCGTATCGTCTCGTGAGAGCGACGGAGTAGTTCGGTGTAGAGGCCATCGTAGCAACAGAGGATCGCCAACGGTGCTTAAGTTAAAGTAGGCTCAAGGCTGCCGATGCATGGAAACCCGTTGTCGGTCCGTGTCATTGGCCGTTGAGAGACATCTTTCGCGTTGTGATTTGTGCCCGCAAGAAGTAGTGACGCGCTCGTGGCTGCATGCGTCGGGCAGCCAGCCACAACGCATTCAGAAACGTTGACTTCTTGATCGAATGGGATGGAACGTGACACCAGCGAGAGAAGATGTGATGATGCGAGCTGAGATGAGGTCTCAGCCCCAGGTTTCTGGTTTGGTGGCGCCATTCATTTGGACGCAGTGGTTGTACTGGTTGGAGACGACAATAAAGTTTCGAAGCTCCCGCGGATACGCCTGGGCCTTGCTTTCTCTCCATGTGATGTGATCTAATATGCTCAATAAATGCCAATCTCTTCTAATAATGCTGCCTTCTCAAACAGATTTAGCTGTCGTCCATAAAGACTCTGTTGCAACATGTGGTATGACCATGTGCTCTCGGTATAATAGCTGAAATCACCGCCATCTCCAATGTGCGGAACGTCAAGCAGCTGCACCATCTCGAGCACAGTACAAAAGCCCTGAAATCGCACCTGTCGAATCCTTGTTTTCCCAGTACAGTGCAGAGGAGTTAACGGAATACGTGGGAATCCACCGTCGAGACTGCGACTCTTGCGATTCGTCCTCCCTTGGATGAACCCTCCTGATGTCCTGACAATCTTGTCTACCATGCCTCGTATTTCAGCTAAGCTGAACCCTAGTCTGCGGCCCCTTGCCTCTGCCAGCGCCATAAAATCGACCATATTTACTTCGATTCGACCGATGCCGCCAAGCAAGTGAGGCTCGTTGTTCCTGAGGTGGAGATATATGAATTGTCGCACTAAATTGGTCATGTCGTCAAGATCGTCTTCGTCCGTGTTGCCTGTGTGCGCCAGGCGTCGAGCTGCGAACGCGTGCGCATCGTCCTGTCGATCTTCCTCGGCTTGTTGAATGCCTCGGTGGTCCAGAAAAACTTTCAATGCGTCGAGGAAGGGGAGCTCTGATACGGCTCTGATCACTTCATCGCAGATACGATCAAAGTCTCCCAGCCTTGCTGATATACGGCGGCGGGCAAGTCTCTCGCGATTCTTCGGGTCATCCAAGAAAGCTTTGATATTGCGATTCGTCGCGCGGCAGTTGAGTAGTCCTTTGATTGGGGTATGTAGAAAGACCAGCAGCTTGAGTTCGTTGGGCAGGCCATCTAACGTCGGTGGATACGGTCGAGTATATGCCGCCATTGCTGTTGTAAATTGGCCACGCACGCCAGGCATTTGGCAGGCAGTCTAGGACCCTGTGCCTGATCTGAAGTGCCTTTGATCCCCAGTCGAGCTGAGTTGGTGCGACTGCTGCTGAAGCACTGAATGTATATCTCGCGGACGTCACCACTCCGGGTCCACCTTTGTGCGGACGCCGTCCTGTCCTGCTGAGCCGGTCTTGGGCCGTGTTGGATTCCTTCGGAACGGACTCCGTATCGCGTTTTCATCACCAGGACCAGGTTCTGGCGACTCTCAGCATTCTGCAACAACCTGTTCTGGCTACTGCCACGTCGTGACGGGGTGTGTTGGGGGTCTAATGTGTCTCATGGTGAGGAAGAAAGGAGCCGCTGCGGTCGTTGCAGGTGAGAGCACAAACCTTGGCGGATGCGATCTCTTCGCTTCCAGGCTGTCGGTATTCGCAATTTCAACCACTCAGTTGGTTCTCGATCCGCCATGACACACACAGTAGAGCGCCAGCGAGCGATGCTTCGAAAAGCCAATAATGCTTGATATACAGCATCAAAGCGCGATCGGCGTATTGTCGTTCAAAGTATCGTGCCACGTTGCAGCCCGACTGCCGTCGTCCAGACACCTTGCACAATGCATCTGCGCGAGGTGTCTCGCGTGGAAGACATTCCGCTCCAACTGCGCGTGCAGGGCACATGCATCCGTGGCAGCGTGCATATCTCTCCAAAGTCACAGTGACGCGTTTTGTGCGTGAGTGCAGTGTCTGTTCCCGTTCAGAGCGCTACGCTTGGCACGAATTCGCCAGCTTCGATAGAAGACTGGGAAGCCGCACGAACCAGCCAGTAAGCCACACGCCCTCTATCCAGGGAATCAATGATTCAGGCGTCATTCGAGCGTGTGTTCGGCCGGTTCTCGCCCCTTGGCCGGTATGCCGAACGGCATAATCTCATCGCTTGCTGTGCTTGTGGGCATAACATGCCACCTGCGATTTCCCAAATGAGACAGCAATTGCTCAGCGAGCGAAGGCTCCACTCTCGTGGTCTCGTGGGCTGAGCGTTGCAGGCTCCGTGTTCGCGAGGCACCACTCGCATTTGTCTACCCATGTTCGTTCCCCGCTCCTTCATCTTGGGTTGAGCATGAAGCGCACGCGGTCGATCCGTTGCTGTGCTTTCTCCAGCTTTTCAAGTCTCCGCTTGCGCTCCGTTTCGCGTTGCTCAAGCGCCTCCACTTTGTTGCGCAGCTTCTGGTTCTCTTGCTCGAGAGCGCCATCGGCTTTCTTATTCGTGTGCTCGAGTGCGTCAATTCTTTCCTGAAGCCGAGCCTTCTCTTTGCGCTCCGCAGCCACCATGTCGTTGGCCTGCTGGAATAAGCTGGCGCTCAATTCCTCTATTTCCGCGCTCATTTCCTTGACTTTGGTCTCGGCTGCAATGCGTGCAGTCTGCTCTCTGATCAGGGAGGCTTCGAGCTCGTGGTTGCGCTGCTCGTGAGTGGTATCACTGGCATTGGAGGAAGGGACGGATGCCTTGCGCATGAAGCTGCCGAAACGTGACAGACCAATTCTGTCCGTCGGTGCCGCTGCGGGCGCACTGTGAATTTGCTCATCGGACTTGCTCGAGGAAGAGGAGGTCGGACGCTGGTGTGATTGTTTCTGGTTCTGCTGTTGTTGTTGCTGCTGCCGCAGGGCCTCTCTCAAGACCCGCAGCTCATTTTCGTAGTCGATGAAGCGTAGTGCTGTACAGTGAATGAGTTAGCAAGTCCCATGAGCAGTCCCTCGAGAGCGTATGTGGTAGCACAATGAGCTCGCCCCAGTGCCGCCAGAGAGAGAGGGAACGTACATGCAGCGGTAGCCTTCTCCGCCAGCAGGGCATTCTCTTGAGACAGCTCCGTGATTCGCTTCTCGGCGGCGGCATAGTCATTGTGCTCTCCATCGCCATGGTCCAGACCCGAGTCATGAGCGCCGTGTCTTCGTGTCACAGATTGCACGCTCTTGGGCACAGCAGCACTGCTGGCATTGCTTGCCATGACCCGCAGAGTTCGCGTGACTGGGCGCTCGCCGCTAAAGCCGACATTGAGCTCCGATCCTCAGGCTTCCGGCGGTCGACTTCACTACCGAGAGCTCGTTGCCGTGTCGCCGTGCCCGAAGCGGGTGCGCAGGGCATCACAAATTGAGGTCTGCGAAGAGCGGGCAGCAATAGCGCAGCGTTGGGCGCGGCAGACGGCCCGCCCTGACATTCCTGCTGTCGTTTCGGACGCTAGAATCGAAGTCAAAATTGTGTCTTCCACGTGGCTCGGTGGTGGCGGTGGAATGAAAAGTCGGATCCGTGAGGGCACAGCGACGATGGCACATGAAAGCGACCGAGGCGCCGATGTCTTGCGATAAGGCAAGCTCAAATTTCTCTTCACACTTACTGTATTCTGCGTTACGTGGTGCCTGCAGACGATCCTTCTTCAGCGCTACAAGGGACCGTAGTCGCAACGGTCACCCCGGCCGACAGTAGACTGTAATGAGCCGGTTGAGGCTCTACCACTCAGCGCGGGTACACAATACAAGTCCTACTCCTATTTGAACTAACAATCATGCCATGCAGTACACAGCGGGTGATTCCTGCGATTGCTGTCGGCGCTCGCCATCATCGTCAAGGGTTTGTGCAGATGTCCGAGAAAGACACGATGAGGGCACGACCAGGGGCAATATATGCTTGTGCGGGCAGTGTGAGGTGAGCGTCATATCGAACAATGTCGATGTCATGACAAGCGTCCATCATACCGACGCTGTGGCTTGCTATGCATCAAGCGCTCTCTCTGTTGGACCATTACAGACTGAAGAGCATCGCCTTGATGCACGGCAAATGGCAGGCGAATGCGAGTACACGACTTCCGTCTCTGCAGCAGCAATGGCCCGCGGCAAGCTGTGCATAATGAGCTAGAGGGCTCGATGATGACCACAGGCCGGGCGCTGCTTTCTGCCGCTGCAGCCTCCGCTCAAGATGCCTCGATGTTCATTCGAGCCATGCACTTGAGGAACATCACGGGCCCGTGATTGGTCGCGACGCGTGTTAGTCGTGTGTTTGTACCGGCTGCACCGCCGGGTATGTTCAGCCGCATCCCATTTAAGCTTCAGCAAGATCTGGGGTCATGTGCAGACTCCTACGACGAGCAGAAGCGACAGCGACGGCGGGCGAGGCCTCGCTCGACGCTCCGAAAGTGCTCATGTCGAGGCGACGTGCAGCTGGCGAAGGTGCCTCCAGCAGGCGAAATGGTGCAACGCGAGCGTCGGCCACAGTGATGAAAGAAAAGTGGGCGGGCGGAGGGGCCGTGGGCCTGTGGCTTGTCCATCGCAGTCGAGCGTGGAGACATCGCCGATCGAGCGCCCGCACGCTGTGGTTGACGTATCGGCGCTGGCAGCGGGAGCAGCTCCGGCAGAGTTTCGTGCACTGCGCGTGGCGCGAGAGAATCTGCTCGGTGAGTGCGCACCCCAGGGCCCCTTGGACAGAGAGACAGATCGACAGACAGCCGGAAGCTGCACGGAAGCTGCGTGTGCCTACCTCTCGCTCAGGACCTACGCACCTCTGCTGTCGGACGCAGCTCCATGGTCCTTCGCCACACCCGCGCAAACACCAACTCGACCACCGAACACTCACGGACGCGCACCATTGAACACCCCGCCCGCAGTGCTCGCACGCTCTTCCACTGCACACACGACACGGCTCGGACTGCACAACAGGCTTTCAGGCCTCCTCCTACAGCAGTCACAGTCGCAGCAGCCCGAAACAAGAGCAGGCCGAAGCTCCATTTGCCACCGCGGCAATTTGCTTGCCTGTGCGCACCGTCCATTGTACTTACTCTCAGCGACCACCAGGATACTCGTCGCCCCAAATGCATCCCGGACACGACCAGCCCGGATATGGCGACGCTGCTTTTGAGCCGCAGGCCGACTTCGCCTTTGACGACACCGGCAACGACGAATACGAGAATATGCAGCGCAACATTGCCTCGTTGAACATGTTCAACACCACGCATGGCACCCAGCCGGATTTCGGACCCATCCATCACCCAGGGTGAGTATTCCCGCCCCGTGTGTCTGACGGCCAAGTAGACTGACCAGCCTCAGCGGTGATGCATCACACCACTTGCATCCAGAACCTTTAGACAACCCCATCTTCTTCGGTCAGAATGCAGGTATAACGCCAGCTTCGACCTCGTGGGCCAAAACCAAGTCACCGCGGACATTGCATGCGCAATCGATGCAATCGGAGATACTCGATGGCCGAGCTTCCAGCGTGGCGCAACAGTTTGGCCAGATCACCCCGCCAGACGACACGCCGCCCAAAGAATTCCCTACAGCATCGAATGGCGAGCCGCCGTTGAGCGCAAAGTCGGAGCGCGCACGCAATGCTGCGAATCAGCGTCATGCCAAAGCGAAGAGAGCGAAGAAGGAGGGCGCGAAAGGTACTAAGGCGCAGGGCGCGAATGAGGATGATGATGATGATGATGATGATGACGGCGAGGGCGAGGTCGACGGGAAGCGTGAAAAGTATCGAGAAAAGAACCGGTTGGCGGCGGCGAAATGTCGAGCGAAGAAGAAGACGCACACCGAGGACCTAGAAGAGTCAGCTAGACACATTACGGCGACCAACAACAGGTTAAGGGCCGAGGAGCGGGAGCTGCGCGACTTGTTCTCCAGCTTGCGACATCAAGCTCTCGCGCACGACCCCACCCAAGGCTGCACTTGTTCGGCCATACACATGTACAACCACAACAAAGCGCAAGAGGCTGCCAGGACGGCAGCTATGGGCTTAGCTGGCATCGGCATGGGCGTCCCAGGACCGGGCATTCCTTCGCCCTCGATAGGCAGCGACGGGTCGGGGTTGAATTCTCCTCGATTCGCATCGCAGCCGGCCTCGAGAGCGCAGTCGTTTTCGACAGGCTATGGTGGTCGTACCTCGTCACTGGGTGGACAGCTTGGCTTCTTGCCACCGCGGACCGCTTCCGACATGCGCAAGCAGTCGTATGTGGCGAATGGCATCGCATCTCCCACCGGGTCCGGTGATGATGCGAATGAATACCAGCGGGAGATTCGGGGCGACAGCATGGACCTGAGATGAGGCATCGAGGGATGGCGGAGTTTGAGAGCCAGCGATGTTTCTGAGACGGGTTCAGCATAAAAGTACCAGCAGGATGGGAGTGGCCATCGCATGAATTTATGAGTATACGATCAACGCCTGTATCAACCAGTTTTCTTTGATCCGCGGCGTTGGTTCCAGGCGTTACCAGGTGCGGGCGACGGGTGGATGGCAGCATGGTCCCATACTAGATCTTGCCACAGTTGAGGCTTGTAGGTTTGGAAAGTAGTCGAGTAACATCGCCGTATGGCCAGGACATAGTAGTAACAAAGAAGTCTCCAGTTTGAGGTGTCGAAAGCGAGTGAGCGTGTCTCGACCATGTGAACAATCGTGCATCATCATTACTCGGACACTTTGCCGCGATCCTTGTTGAGAGCGCGAGGCCATATCGCGTCGGAGGCGGGCATCGGCTTTCGGTGGGAGGGCGCAGCGAATCACACGGTTGGCGTGCACAGCTCACGCGTGCATGAGAGCTCTAATGCCGACGGGAATGCATCAAGTGCAAAGAGGTGCAATTGTGAGAGATTCGTTGCGTGTTCTTGTGTTGTTGATGGTCGTCGTCGCCGCGAGTGGTCTAGACCGCCACGCATAGCTTTGGTGGCTTGTTGCCAACACCATCCCAGGCACCTGTGTTCGCAACAGTCTGCACATCGATCCGATCACTCGGCTTGTGCCATGGGTTTGATATCTCGTGCATCGAGGTTGGCCGTAGTGTGAATCTAATCAGATGCGTTGGCGTCCGTGAGTCTTGTTCTGTTGATGGTCGGGGGTCGCCACCAGCTGTGAGGCGCATCCTATGCATTGAAGCAGATTGAAGATAGCCTGGATATAGCAGTATCTTCCAATATTCAGTCCTTTGAGTGATGCTGTGCAGCGTTGCCGTGTTGTGTTGTGTGGTGGGTCCAGGTAGCTTCGTGAGGCTTCCAAAGCCGCTGTGCTTCAGCAACTTTGCGCCCGATCACGCCGCAGCATTGCCCACAACGGGGCAATGCGATGAAAGGCCCAAGAGAGCGCCATTAAATGGTGATGAGAGAAGTGTCGGACCATTTGACGGTCGATTTGAGCGATCGAAGAGCCGATGAATAGCTCCAGGTGAGCAGAGCGCGAATCGTCTGGGTGAGAAGAAGGAAGAGAGTCGGCAGGCGAAGGGTGCAAGCTGACATATCCTGGCCGTGTGCCCAAGTAAGAGAAGGACCGCTCGGAGGTGACTGCCGACCCCGAAAGCTTTCCCTTCTCCCTCCTCTCATCCCAACCAATCCGCGATCCCTCCAGCCAGCCAATCCCCGATCACTAATCCATGCGCTACTGTAACGTTCATCATTATGCCGCAACAACGACGAAACTATGTGTTGTGTTGTGGTGTATTTTGCTTTCCGTTGCTTAGCTTTGCGCAAGGTGAGATTCGTGTCCATGGAATTCGAAGACTGGCTGCATCGACATTCGGAGGGAAGTCGCTGGCAGCGTGTACGTCACGATAACACAGTAATTTCAAGTCCTCATGGCGTCGATGGCTTGAGCGAATACTTGTACCGCTGTATAGCCGTGCTCTCTGCTCACACCTCCAAACACAGCACGCGTCCTGTATAGAATCCAACGTGGATCTGCAACATTGTCAAAGAGATCTCGACACGATCATGAGGCTCAAGTGGAGCGATTGTACAGATCATAACAGCAGCCTCGCGTGCAGCTTTCCACCACCACAGCACTTGCTGTCTGACATTGACAAAAATGATAGGCGGGCGTCCTATATCTACGAGGCACGCACGCGCGATGCTAATCATCACCTGTTCGCCTCCAGACGACATCCATGGGCGCGCCGCTTCCACCGCTGCAGCATGCTTGGGGGTTAGCACCTCGCTGCAGGTCAGAAAGTGCACTTGGCGCGATCCTAACGACAAGATATCCCCACTGCAAGCCGATAGCCCCCAGTCGTTTCGGAGTCCCATCCGACAGCATCAAAGCATTGTGTCTCGAAATATGAGATCTCTTCGTGGCGCCACGACCCGTGCCCTCGTTTCAAGACTCAAAGCCAGCCATACTGCGTCGCCGTCTGTCCTGGTCGCGCAGCATCGTCGAAACCATCTACTTCGTCCTCCTCATCATCATCTTCTTCTTCGTCATCATCACTGATGTCGTCGTAGATGTCGCCCCATTCTCCGCTAGCCTTGGGCTCGGAAGCAGTCGAGCTCTCGGCGACTTTTTGGTGGCTATCGCCGGCTACCATTCCAGTGCAAGACTTCTTGCTGTCGGCCTTCGCCTCTTCTTTTGGAATCGTAGAACTGCCATCATCGTCAGCTCTGCCGCGAGAGATAGCGAGCGAAACACCCACGAGCGATCCTGACATGTTGGCGCGCTTGAGGATTCCGCCGGCTTTGCATTGCGAGCCTGAGTCTGAGATTGAACGGAAGTCTTGTTGATTCGCTTGCTTGCATCATTACCAATGACTGGATGAGAAGTCGATGCGCCATGATTCTGATTCTGATTCTGCTTGTCTGCATTGGTGACCTGCTGATCACCAGCTTTGGCCGGTTTTGGGACTGGATCTTGCCATGGCTTTGGTTGTAGTCAAGATCAAGGACGGATCAAAAGAGGTGGCAGAGTCCAAGTTCATGCAGAAAGTGGCCAGACGTCTGCTCATGAGATCATGTTGGCCCAGCTCATAGCTGTCAACTAATTATGGTCACTTCTAGACCAAGTGATAGAGTCAGTGACTGTGCTCACTTCAAGCAACCGAAGTCATGTCCCTTCACTTCGCTCACCACCAGAAGTCGGCTTCGTCCGACATTCATTCTTCCTTCGACTTCGGCCGCCACCTGGTGATCTTCAAGCGGATGGGTCCCAATGGCTCCCCAAGTTCCAGCGGACCAGACGAACACCTCGCGACGTCGTCCTTTGCACCGTCTTCTGCCCGCTCCTGCTCGGCCCTCCGTTCCTCGACTGTTTACGGACTCTCAATCTTTGACAAGTGAACCGCCTGCAAAGCGGCCGCTTCATGATCAGCGTCCCACAGAGTCCACCCTCGGGGCTCATTTCGACCGGATCAGTCGCAGGCCTGGGTACATCCGCCGCTACCTCAGTATTCCATCTCCAGTGACGCCACTCAGCCTGTAGACTCTGCTGCTGTAAATGCACAGGTGCCAGCAGTGCAGACTCAGTCGAAGGCAAAAGAGCAGGTCAGGTCCACTGTAAGTTCTCAACGTCACTGACACTTCACGATTGACCTTTCGTACTGACGAAAAAGAAAGTTTGCTGGTTTCGTAAGCTTTATTTGAAGCTACGAAGACACGAGACACGTGGTGCGTCTGAACACTCTTCACGAATGGTTTGCAGAGCACAATCTGCAAGTCGATGGACCTCAGATGAGCTTTCGAAACATTGCCGCCGAGCGCATCCTTCGCTCACGATTGAGTGAGGTAGAATATGAGCGTCTGACCACAGACTCGGCGACTTCAGAACACCATTCTCCTGCACAAACACGTGTCCTGGAGTCCTTCCGGAATACGCATCGCGATTTCCTACAGACCGCAGATTTTCTCGATGAACCAGACCTTATAAAGAAAGCAGTCGACTCCCTTCAGCGTCATCAAGTCCGGAAGGTCGCACCTCCAGCTGCACCGGGTGGTGCGCTGCCGCTTGTCCCCTTCGTAGCACAGAAAGCTCAACGAAGCAACCGTGGCCTCATTCCCGGATCAAGCGAACGTCCAGCAGCCAGAAGCAGTGCCACTTTTGAAGATGCTTCTGCTGCACCAAGCACAGCTCACCTTCATCCTCGCACCAAAGTCTCACGCCCAGCTTCAGGGACCTCTGGGAGTGCTGCACGGAAGGGAATTTCCACCGGCTTTCAGCAAGATCCCTCGACTCCCTCAAGGCAACCCTCCCTCGGCTCGCTTGTAGGATCTTCGCACCAAAGCAACTTGCGATCTGCCGGACTACATCCCATGAGCCCTGACCCGAATCATGGCTCTCGTGGCAGTGCGGTCAGCCCTCCAGCCACCAATGACGACATGAACGATAATTCGTACCCCGGTGAAAACACGATAGATACCCTCGATGCAGATGCAGACGACTTCATCGTGAAGGTACCTCCGTGGTAGTAGTGCTCCGCGCATCTAGTCGACGTGGAGCACTCTCGGGTCTCGAGGGGAAGGTAGGTGTGAAGTTGGTGCAGCCTCTGCATTTTGGATGCTTCCAAGCTTGTGACAAGAGTGTTTTGATAGCCGTCATCTGGAGAAGGATCTAGCACAGGCCGATCAGCGGTGATGTGGAACTCATGAATTCGAGAATACCATGCTGCCTTATGCACTCTTCGAATTGTTGCACCATTGAGAGCCTGATGGAGGCGAGCGCACTTCTCTACTTCTCTCGTGCCTCTTGCGATCGCTCTTTGTTCGGCAAAAGCTCGGCACCTTCAGATGTCAGCTTCATATACGGTTTTGAATTTGCGTTGTCATCAATCCACCAATGATTGCACACCTTCGTGGTTGTAAGTGTCGCACATGTCTCAAACATCTTGAGAACTCGCACTGACCCGCCTAAAGGTATAGTGTAGCGGTTATCACATCGGATTCTGATTCACCAGAACTTTCCGGGAACCCGTAAGCCTTAACGTACCTCGTTACAAATTGTCACATTGTCCTAACATTGTAATAGCGGTTCGGTACGTTCATTCACTCTGTGTCAAAAGCCCGCAGTGCCTAATAGCAATGCAGATTCCGGGTACGACCTTGAGAAAACATTCTTTTTGCCAAGATTTGGAGTAATTTTTGCCCCACTAAAGCCAACTTCTCTGCTTGAGCGACAAACGGTTTTTTATTTATGCCATCATGTCATGCCGCAGATGACACTGCCTCTTGGTACTCATACTATCAACAAGCACGATCTCTCAATTTTTATCTGAGAGCTTGGCATTGCCCTATTGGAGACGTGCCCTTGCGTCATCAGCGCACATCATCAAGACAGAAAGACTTGCACATGAGCACTTCATCAATCAACGATGTGTCATCGACACATCCAACGCACGCGCTCCGGAGAGATGAAAGCCCGCAATCTTCGAATCGAGCCGCTGTAGCTCACCGCGTAGTCGGGATGGCCGCCACCGAGACACAAAGAGCTGCACGTAGCAGGATCATTACACGTCACAACGACGCGTAGACATAGAGCTCTCTATGAATCGTGATGGGTCGAGTATATACCACCTTTTGTCCTTTCCTGCACCGCTTCGAATATCCTCAATCACATTCATGCAACAGGCTAAGAGGTTGCAACCCATCATCTCACGCACATTTCAATCATCGAGATTCAGGCCAGTCAGGGTCCCAAATCCATCTTTCAAAACAAGACTTTCTCCCTTCATAAACACTACAAGAACAATGGCCTCCACCAGCGTCGGCGCAACCGGAGCCCCGGCCAACGCTCCAGGCGAGCAGCATGAAGTCCGCCAACAAACCACAACCGAAGACATGAAACCCAACCCCTCAGCGTCTCTTCCCCTCTCTCCAGCTCGCCAAGCTCTCATCGACGACATTATCGCCCTTTATTCTTGCCAGCCTACGATCAAGCGTGTGGAACGCTACACTCCAGACTGTGTATATGACGATCAATTCGTCTACGCCAACGATCGCTACAAGATGGCTGGCCAGTGGTTTGCTCTCCCCAAGCTCTTCAAGGATTCCAAGAATGAGGGCTACGAAATCATCAAGAACGAGGACAATCTGATTCAGTTTAAGAACGAACAGAGCTGGACCTTCAAGATTATCCCTAAAGTAGCGACTATTAATGCTCTTGTCAGCCTGAGTCTCGAGCCTGGGAGTGAAGATGCTGGTTTTGTGAGGGTCAAATACCACAAAGATCAAGCAAATTCAAAAGACTACAGCCATGAGGGCTTTGGCTTCAATTTCAAAAAGACACAAGCGGATTTGGTCGCTAAGAGTGTGTATGATGCGGTGTTTGAAGGGTGGGAAGAGTGCTAACATTTCTTCTTTTGCAGATATGAGCTCCGAAGAAGTTGCGTATTTCGAAAAAGACAAGGCCGCTGCGAAGGAAGAAGTACGAGTGCATGGAGACAAAGGAAAGCAGAACGAGAGTACTCCATTGAAGGATTTGTGATGCGGCATCACCAGTGATCTCATTTGAGTGAAAGTGTTGAACTTCATCACATCGTAAATTGCCCACATCGGCAGACACGTGAGAACAACCTCACAACGGGTGACTCGCAGGCCGCAAACTGCCGTCAGACTTCGACTTGAATCTGAATAATGCCTTTGATACGATAAGATATTTCGAAAGGATCAAGAGGTGCAGTGCATCACGAAATTGTTTCTCGGCCCAAAGTCTGCCTATCCGTTACTTCCTTGGCATTTCGTTGTTCTTCGCACAAAACTAGGTGCATGTCAAGGCATCTACACTACCAAAGCTTGGGCTGGCAGAAATAGAAAGGATAAGAAGAGTCTATGGTTGGTAATCCGGGCAGAAGTGCGCCACCTGTGATGAAGTGAGGTCAAAACAAGCGTCGCGCACCTGCCACATTTTCGACCTACTCCGCTGCAACTTCCCATCCTCTCCCAGAGGAAAAGCGCTGCCAGTGTGCTCTGATTGTCTACTATGTGCTGAGAACTGTCTCCGCCCTTTGACGCTCTCGAGGTTCCCGCTCAATCTCATTCGCCGGTCCATCGTCAGATTCGTGTATTTCGAAAACCAATAATCCAAACATGGTGCTTCACTTCCGATATCATTTCACTTGCAACCTCAAGAATTCATCTTGTACTTTATAGGCCTCACCACTGTATCGGAACATATTCAGTCGACGGCCAGATACCACTGCTACTCCAACTCACCGACTTCGCGCGACCACTGCTCCGTAATACAACGCTCCTGGAAACCCACTCCTTGCCACTTTCCAACATCATGACTCCACATACTGACCAACAGTTCTGTGACTGGTTCAATAAAGCTGCGCAGCTCTACGATGACGATAAGCTGGACATACGCATCAGGACATGTAGGAATATGCTAGCCGACGGCTCCTTTCCCCGCGACGGTCGCATGACAACGCTGGTCCTCTTGGCAACACAATCAGTCGACTGGGAAGAAGCGATACAGTGTTGCACTCAAGCTGAAGCGCCTGGAGTATTGTAGCGCGCTGGAATCCAGGTGGCGAAGACAAGACGGCCAACCTGGCGCTGGCTGAGCTACGAGAAGCTACTGATGACTTGAAAGAAGTGCTTGCGGGGGAGGAGCGGCAAGGGTCTGATGCGATGGTTAGTCGGTCCGAGTATTGGTGTGCAGCATGCCGGGAGAGTTGGACAGGATCATGCATCAGGCGACGCGGAGTCTGAGCTTTAGAGCGAAATATCGACAGCCTGAGAGCGAAAGTTGCTGTTCACGGGAAAGTTCCAGCGTGGCCGACGAGGGGCAGTTGGATATGTTCAATATGTATGTCTTCCACCACATACTGGACCTCACGCCTCGTGTTCATGTCGAGAAGCAGATCTCAGCTAGTCAATTTGGGAGGCACCGATTGTGGAGCGGGGGCGAGCAGGAATTAGGATCACTTGAATGTGAGAGTGTATAGAATTTTACTCCATCGCGTAGCTCATTCTAGGGTATCAGATCACCTTCTTCCACTTCGTGCTCGTCGTAACTGTTCGTCTTTCTATTTGCCCCACCTACTTGCTGACAACAGGCTGGCCAGTAGCATGGCTGTCAGGAGTCGAACCACTCACGACAGGAGCAGCAGCAGGTGCTGGCGGACGGCCCGCAGTCGTCGAATCGCTCACACCATGTGCACCCGTGGCGTTCGTCGCAGGCACCGGTGCAGCGGCATCAGTCGTTGCCGTGGGATGCGTGGTGGTAGTGGTCGAATTGCCGCTAATCGTGTTCTCGACCTCTTTGCCGGCCAACTTGGCATCATTGGAGAACCCTGTGGACTCGTGGGTCTTCTTGTTGCCAATAAGGTCGTCGGCAAAAGTGTTGATGTTCTTGCGGATGCCTTCGGCCAAGCTCTACATGGTTACGTGAATATATGCTCTTGCAGAATAAGGCAACCACGTACGTTGAGTCCTCTCAAGCCGCCTTTGACCTCCTCGGCAGCTTTCTCGCCTTGAGCTCCGTTCTTGTTGTTGGGAGTGGTGGTAGACATGATTGATTGGTGCAGGCTGAGTGATGAAAAGGGCGCTAGTTGGAGAGGTGGGAAATGTGGGAAGGAGTTGGAAGTGGCTTTTGACTTGATTCTGAAGCAAGCAGGAGAGAGTGCAGGAGGTGCAGAAGAGCTTGTTTGGAACAGTAAAATGGATCTCGCTGCGCTGCAACTACTCACGCGGATGCGCCGGATGATATGCAGAAGAGCAGGAGTGAAGTGGAGCGGAACATGGCAAGCGTGTTCGTCGTCATCGCAATTGCAATGGCTTTGTTTGTCGAAAGTGATGATGATGAAGAAGGGGAAAATTAAAGCCTCGCTCCATGACGTCGGCGTCAACAGACAGGAAATGTGATGTTTGCGTGACGGGATTTGAAGCTCTCCAGCCACACGACCAGGCGCCGACGATTGCAATGCGATAGCGACACGGCCGAATTCCCAGAATCAGCCTGCATTTCGCACCATCATCGCCCTCACCACCCTCCACTTCTCTTCTTCCCACCCCATCCTGTCCTTGCCGCACCATGCGATAGCAGTTTGATCGCCCACCGCACGCCGCGCCGCCCGAAACACAGCACCAGGCGCACACAGCTGGGATCGCGTCGTTCCCCACGCGTCGAGCTGTCTCGCTGTTGAAACGCACCGATATCCGCACCACCACCCACCGAGACACGCGACACTCCACCGCCGCCGCCATGTCGGGCCCGCAAGTCTACTTGCGATGGCCCTCCTTCACTCTCTCCGCCTTGCGCCCCGAACCGCTGCCTCATACGCTGCTGCCGCCCGTACGAGAACGCTCATTTCGCGCGCCGTTCGGCATTGACAAGGACCTCTTCAATTACGCCCTCAAGCCGCAGGTTCCCATTGCCTTTGCCTCCGCCTACATCGTCACTGTCTTCCTCCTGAACGCCTACAACCGGAAGCGCAAACACAAGCCCTGGGCCGTCGCGCGACAATGGTGGTTCCGCTACTTCGTCGTCCTGCACAATGCCATCCTGACCGTCTACTCGGTTGCGACCTTCTTGGCCATGTGCAGAGCATTTGCGCACACTTGGCCCGGCTTCAACAATGAGCACGGCATGGCAGGCATGGCGGATGCGCTGTGCAAGATCCACGGGCCTCGAGGACTGGGAGATGCGACGTCCTTCAACACAACACTGAACATCTGGGAGGCCAAGAACACTGTCATTCGTCTGGGCTACGATGGCAATCCAGACCCGACCGACTTTGGTCGTTTGTGGAACGAGGGCCTGGCATTCTGGGGCTGGTTCTTCTACATTAGCAAATTCTACGAGGTTGTCGACACTTTGATCATCCTGGCCAAGGGAAAGCGCAGCGCTACTTTACAGACATACCACCACGCAGGTGCCATGCTCTGCATGTGGGCTGGAATTCGCTACATGAGCCCGCCAATCTGGATGTTCGTCTTCGTCAACTCCTTCATCCACGGGTTGATGTACACCTACTTCACTCTCAGCGCTCTCGGATACCGAGTGCCACAGGCGATCAAGCGATCTCTGACATCCTTGCAAATTGCTCAGTTCCTTTGGGGCGCCTCATATGCCGCGGCGCATTTGTTCGTGCAGTATGATATCCCAATCGCAACTCCATACCAGGTCGTACACACCATTTCCTCTGTGGTATCGAGCGCTACATCGAAAGCCCAATCCGCAACTTCCGTCATCTCCGAGGCCGTGGCCACTCCTTCTGCCATTGCTTGGGCTGCACTGGGCAAGAAGATGCTCCTCCGAGCGCTCGGCGAGGAAGGGCTGGCAGAAAATGTCCACGATAAGCGCAACCAGCCACTAAATCCAATCATGGAGCAAAAGATTGAGGAGTTCAAGGAACACATCCCAGGCGTGCCAAAGTACGAGACGCGCTGGAGAACTGACTGGACTCGCGTCAACTGCATCGATACGTCTGGAGAGGCTTTCGCGATCATTCTGAACTTGTTCTACTTGGCTCCTCTGACTTTCCTCTTCGCACGTTTCTTCTACAAGGCCTACTTAAGGAGAGGCAAGCCACGAACTGCTTCTCAAGGCGCGAAGTAAGTATCAGACTTGACGATTGCTGACCTCGGGTTTCGTGATGTGTGAGTTGCTAACATCTCTCCCAGGCAAGTAGTCGAATCTGCCAAGGAAGGCGAGAAGAAGACCGAAGAGAAGGTCGAGGAGGCAGGCAAGAGACTCGAGGCCAAAATTGCCAAGCTGGATCGTAAAGATGTCCAAGAACAGCTGCGCCGAGACGTTCAGGCCTTCAGATCAGGTTCTTACAAGGCTGGCCGCAAACTCAGCAGTCAGATCCAGGACTTGGAAGAGCAGATCGATAACGCGGCGTCCAAAGCCAACCAATCCGGCAAGAAGGTGGCTGGCAACACACAGCAAGCCGGCAAGGATCTTGCTGAGGAGGCCAAGCAGACTGGTAAGAAGGCAGCAGGTAACGCTCAGCAAGCCGGCAAGAATATCGTGGAGGAGGCAAAGCAGCAAGGCAAGAAGCTACAGCCTGCCACTACGAACGGCACATCCTCACCAAGCAAAAAGAGCGGTGCCTCGACCCCTCGCGACGACAAATGGTTCAAGAGCGAGAACGATCTCGAGAATGAATCAGTGGACCAGGAGGATACCGCTGCCAACTCTCCACGCGTGAGCGAGAAGCAGGATGACTTTAGTCCCGAGAAAGTCCACGAGGAAGGTATCGACTACATCAAGCAGCGTGTACAAGACGGTACATCGCAAGCACCGGCTGACGGCGGTGTCAAGCAGGATCTCCTTCCCGCTGACGGCACTTCTAACGCAGAAAGTGAGAGCAAGCAGGATGCTGTACTCGAGGCTTCTCAGGACTCACGTCCGGGAGTCAAGGATGGTATGCCGGTCGATTGGGAGAGCGATCGCGAGCAAAAGTCGAACAAAGAAAATGAGGCACCAAAGACTGGTGATCAGTCTTACGCGTCTGTGGCAAGTCTGAACGACGAGGACACCGATGCTATGGGCAGAAGTGGCGCCATTATCGACATGGCTGCCAGCAAGGCCGAAGAAGCTGCGGACAAGGTCGACGACGCACTTCAAGCCCGACCGACTTCTTCGTCGTCCTCTTCTCGGAGCGACCGTTCAGGATCTCCAACAAAACTGCCCCAAAAGTCCGGTTCGAGAGCACAGTCGCGTTCGCAATCTCCTTCGAAGAAGCCATTTGCTCCTCCGGGAGGCAAGGGAAAGTGACTCCACAAACGCAACAGCAGTAGTGGAGATTATTTTGCTCTTGTTCGCACCCCGTCGAGGAACCGAGGATCGGCAGCGAGAGTAGCAAGTTTTGGTGGTGGCTGTGAGCTGGAGAGTCCGAGTGGCTCGCCCCTTGTTGCTCCACCTTCACCGATCAGAGCGTTTTACATGCAGAGGAGCGCGAGTAGTAGTACGAGTAGCTTGGGTCTGAGGACCAGTTCGTCGGAGATGTTGTGGTGATGACTGCAGCTCGAAATGTAGCAGACTAGATGCATAGAAAGGAGGGTGAGAGGGCAAAGTGTGTAGATGCCCGAATCGAATGTTTAATGTCGCTTACAGACAGAGTTCTTCATTCGACTACTTTCAAGCTACCCATTCCCATTGACACGCCTTTTTGCCAGATTGATGGGCCTTCAGTCATTCGTCAAATATAGAGAGCAACCATTCATCGTCGACTAACTGCTCCGCCGTCGCTCTCTTGGAAGGGTCCCGAAGGAAGATCTTGCGATGGAAACAGAGGAAAAGTTCTTTTTCTTTCTCCGAAGGGAAGTCCGTTGGAAGAAGGTATTTGAGAGGGATTGGTGAGGTCGGGAGAGTGGAAGCGAGAAGGAAGTTGCCTTGAGAAACTGTATTAGCGTTTTTCGAATATTGTCTATATGATAGCTGGATGAGATAGGTCTTGATCACAGCCAGTGAGGCGCGTACCTTTATCGTCAAAGTACTCTGCTGCTCGTCCACCACGTTGTATGAGGTCTAGAGGTGGAGGACCGAGGATGCGGATGTATTGTGAGAGTGCAAGGGGCAGGACGTATGTGTTGTCTTTGCGGTCGATGGGGTCGAAAAGGGGTTCGCCAGTAATGAAGTCGAGGGCCTGGGTGTTTGGAAAGGTCAGTGGGATGTACTAGTGCGCATGTGGAATGGTTATTACCATCATTCCGAGAGACCAGATGTCTATGCTCTGATCCCAAGGGATGCCGAGCAGGATTTCTGGTGCGCGGTAAAGGTCTGGCATGCACCACTCGGTGCTTCCGTTGGGGGCACAGAATCTGGCTTTGCCGAAGTCGGTGATTATCGGGTAGGAGGTCATGCCTCGAATGGTGCGAAGCGAAGGGTAGATTGTGGTGCCGTTGCTTGATGCTGGTGTAATGGGGTTCGCTGCAAGTTCGGATTCGATCTGTTGAAACAGGCTTTGGTCTTGAGCTTCGGTCAGGATGTTTGTAGGGGAGAGATCTTTGTCGATGCCGTGTCAGTGAACAGTCCTATGCACAGAGATGTCCGAGCTTACCGGCGTGTACCACGCCACAGCTATGGTGCAGCCGACTGAGAGGGAAAAGTAGTCTGTGTAGAAGAGGTTTGATCAAGGGCAAGAGAACTGGGCCCGATGCTGCGGCTTCCTGCAGCGCATGAAGACTAGCGCTTTCGGCTTTCGAGACGATGCATTGATGCTGACCGAGTCTGCCGGGGATACTGAAGATCTCAGATGCGCGACGGGTTAGTAGCATGCCTGGAGACCCTTGATCCTTTTCAGCTTGAGCGCATTTGTCGACGTGTTGCAAGATGCGAATTTCATTAGCCACTGGAGACTCAGATTCTGTCTCAAGTACGCAGACTTTCATCGAGATGTAGTTGTTGGACCTAGGCGCGGTCAGTCAGGTCTTTGAGGGCAGACAAAATCACATACTTTTTATCTTTGGCCAGCCAGACGGTCGAGTGGGCACCGTACCCAAGCTTTGCGATGATGTGATACTTGTCTCTGTAAACATCTCCGATGTTGACTTCGTGGTATTTCCGTTGCTCGTATTCAGGTAGAGTCTGTTCTTCCAGCATATTTGGGCTATGGGCCGGAGGTTTTGTTTTGGAAAAAGTTCGAAAGGAAGTATCGATAGTGACTCGAGGTAGGGACGTGCTCTTTCGCGCGTTGAGTGCCCTCGCATTGAGTGCCCTCGCACAGGCGCGTGCGGCCTCGCATGTTAGGCCACTCGCGTGCGGGGCCACTATCATGGTGGGAAAAGGCGTCGAGCACAGAGCACCGCCAATCAATAGCGTGATCAAATTGGCAGTGGCGGCTTCTCGATGTTTGCCGTTGTGCGTTGAAAATTTTGAGGTGATGGAAGGGGTCAAAAGGAAAAATGAAAGCGAATGTCGAAGCAAAACTTACGGCTGGTGACCCGTGTGTAGACGCTGACTTACCTGGACGCCGTATGCAGCGCTCTTCCAGTAAAGCGACTTCCCCTCGTGCTACCTTCTGGTCACGAAGCATGCGCTCGTACTCCTCTTCAGCTCGGCACTAATGACTTACTTGAAGGTAGCTAGACGAGATTTTATACCCAAGAATCGATCTACGGCACAAGGCTTCCCATGCCTGAGGCAAACTCTTCCATTAGCCATGGGTCCGTGAAAATCTCGTTCGTGGTCGCACGATCATCCGGATCCCAGGTCAAGACTCTTCGTACAAAGCGGAGGAACAGGTTTTTTCCCTCGCCAAGGGGAATGGTTGTGACGAATTCTTCAAGCGAAGTAGTAGGGATAGGTGGCTCAGACTTCCAGTTGCCTACAAAATATCAGTGATTTGCTAACCACGACGATAGCCCGTGAGTACCTTGGCTGTTGAAGTAGTCTGCCGTGACCGGGCTATCTCTCAGTATTCTGAGAGGCGGGAGACCAAGGTAGCCAATGTATTGGGCTAGTGCCAATGGGAGACATATTGGCAATGCACATGGTCACTCGGGTTGAACAAGTTCTTGCCTTCGAGAAGTTCTAGGGTCTGCAGCATCGAATCAGTCGAAAAAACCTTTTGGATGGCGTCGGCTGCCATACCATGACTGCGAGAGACCAAAGATGGATGGGGAAGTGAAAGGACATGTCGTTGGAAGGGCGAGAAAGCTACGGTGCACCATAGCCGCAAGTGGCACGAAACATGAGGTCAGCGCGCGGAGGATGCTCGGGGAATCTGGCGAGTTTTTGACGGATAGCTTCAAGGGCCACGCGCCTCGCATTCATTGCAGCACACGACTCCCATTCCACCCTCACGTCTCTTCCCATCCTCCATCTCATCTGCGCCATTGTCGTCGCCGGTGAGAGTCCATCGCCGCAGAAGATACATCCCACGATACAGCGACCATGGCGGCACCTCCTTTGGAAAAGCCTGCGCTGCCCGCAGAGGTCGAGGTCACACCCATAACCCATCTCGAGCCCATGCGCACCAATTCCTTCCTCGACAGCATCCTCGACACATACCGATCCTTCCAAGATCGAAGGGCGGCGCTGGGACTGAGCAATCCGGGCACTGTTGATGGCATTGCGCGAGAAGTGCAACGGGACGTCTTCCTCACCAACCAGACCTTTTCCGGCCTGCGCGCCGAATTGAACAAGAGCTTTTCCATCTACCCTCTGTTTCAAATAAGCCATGCCTTCTCAAGCGGCTCTCAGATGCTGTCTCCTTACACCTTTTTGGCTCTCTACGGCACAAACAACGTAGGTCGAGCACAGCATGTGGACTAGTCCCTCATCCATCAGCTAACACGAATGCTGCAGACACTCTGCCAAGCGCAGCTCGACTCGGACGCCTCATTCTCCGCGCGATTGAACCAACGCCTGACGAACCGCCTCATCTTCAAATCCTCCGTTCAGATTCAGCCCGCATCGGGGATGAGCCCAGGTGGTGCGCAAGTGTCACTAGAGCAGGATTACACTGGCAACGATTTCACTGCATCATTGAAGAGCATCAATCCC
This sequence comes from Cercospora kikuchii, assembly GCF_019650295.1. Taxonomy (NCBI): domain Eukaryota; kingdom Fungi; phylum Ascomycota; class Dothideomycetes; order Mycosphaerellales; family Mycosphaerellaceae; genus Cercospora; species Cercospora kikuchii. The sequence goes on from NW_025408587.1 coordinate 1,164,129, forward strand.
AGCATTCTTGAGGGCGAGCTGACCGGCATGTTCATTGGTTCATATTTGCAGAGCGTCACTCCACGATTGTCCCTGGGAATGGAGACAGTATGGTCAAAACCAGGAGGTGGAATGGGACCAGATGCAGCAGTCAGCTATGCGGGACGATACAAGGCAGATGACTGGATTGCGAGCGCGCAGCTTTTGACGCAAGGCGGAGTGCAATTGAGCTACTGGAAGAAGCTCATGGATAAAGTCGAGACCGGTGTCGATGTCAACTTGCAATTTGCAGGTCTCTCTGGTGGTGGTATGATGGGTGGAGCACGAAAAGAGGGCGTTGCGACTTTTGGAACCAAGTACGAATTCTCGCGATCCATTTTCCGCGCACAGATCGACAGCCAGGGCAAGCTGGGATGTCTGCTGGAGAAGGTTGTGGCACCACCCGTTAGGATCACGTTCGCTGGCGAGCTGGACCACGTTAAGGTATGACATCTCTCCACTGACAACACACTCAATTGCTAATATCTCTACCAGAACTCTGCAAAGCTCGGCCTCGCAGTTTCGATCGAAGCATCAGGCGAAGAACTCATGGAGCAACAGGACTCGGTTTCTCCCGCATCCCCACCATTCTAAGCGCATAGGCAAGCTCGACACTTGACGTTGGCTGGTCACTCTTCTCCTTGTACAATACTCGACACAAAAGAAATCTGTTGTTAGGATGTCCCGAACTGCATGTGGATGGCATGAACGACAAGAGCAGCCACGTGCGGCGAAAGCTACATATCGATCTAGAGGGATATGGGAGTCCGGATCATGATGCATAGCGGAGCGTGTCACGGGCGCAGGAACGACAGCAGAGGCGAGGCGGGACTCGGCTGTTGTTTTGTAGTAATTCGCGGGCTGCTCAGATAGCATTAGTAGCCCTTCTGTGTACATTTACTACCATCACATTGCTGTTTCTCCTTATCGTCCATGTGCAACCCAGCCATGACAGCTTCCTTGGCCGGCGTCATGCGTCGATCTCACATGCCCTCGACCTGACTTTCCACATTTCCACCCAGTCCAGTTTCTCAACTCATCATGTAACACCACCACCAAAAGCGCGCTCACTGCGCACTTTCAACATTATTCGTAATGCCTCCAAAGAATACGCTCCTTCTGATATTCGTCCACGGCTTCAAGGGCACCGACCACACCTTCCACCGCTTCCCGCAAGACCTCCGCGCTCTCCTCTCACACTCGTTGCCTGACATCAATGTTGTTGCGACTCAGTATCCGCAATACGAGACTCGAGGCGACCTGAAGGAATGCGTCGCAAAATTCAAAGAGTGGATGCAGAACAAGGTCATTGATTTGGAAGTCGCAAACCAGACTCCGAGTCCGACTGTCGACCCCAGCGTACATGTCATACTATGCGGGCACTCAATGGGCGGGATCGTGGCCGCCGAGGCAGCTTTGAGTGTTGCAAGAGAAGAGGTCGTTCCGCACTTTGCGGAGACTGGAAATGGCAATGCGACTGCCAATGCGACCACAAGTGTTCCAGGAGATGAGAGTGCGAGATCAACGCCTCCACGCACGTCGGCACTGATGTTCCCGCGCATCAGAGCTGTGTTGGCCTTCGACACCCCATACTTGGGCATCAGTCCTGGAGTTCTAGCCCATGGCGCGGAAGAGCAGATCGGACACGCAAGCAAGGCATATCAGGCGTACGATCAGGCCGCGAACTTTTTCGGCTGGGGCAACAAAGGCAGCGCAGCAGCGGCTCAACAACCCATTGCCAATGCGAGCAGTAGAGGCTTACCACCTGCGACAGGCAATGCCACAGCCGGAAACGGTGGAGGCTTCAAGTGGGGCAAGTTGGCCATGTATGCTGGTGCTGCGGCGGGCATTGCAGGCGTCGCTGGAGCGGCATACTTGAGCTGGAATCAGATCAATCAAGGATTGGCGTGGGCTGGTAGCCACTTGGAGTTCGTGGGCTGCCTCGCACGAGGTGCAGAGTTACAGAAGAGAGTGGAAAAACTTGTCACTTTGACCAGTACGCATGAAGTGGGATTTGCGAACTTCTATGGCGCATTGGGCGAAGAGGCCGCAAGGAAGACCAAGTACGCGGGACAGCTTGGTTTGGGCGAGGACAGAACATTTTGCGTCGTGCCGAAGATGAAAAGTCGCAACGCGAATAGTCCGGTAGGGTCGAAGAGAGCCGTTCCGGACGATGATGATGCTGCACAACAGCAGCCGGAAGCCAAAAGGAGAAAGCAACCCTCGACAGAGCCTGCCTCGGAGTCGGAGAGGCTGGAGGCGGAAAGCGAGCAAGTGCGACAATTTGCTGACGATCGGAGCAAGTCGAAAGGCTTGTGGGTCAAATGCGTGAATCCTATTGCCAGTGATGAGATCTCCTCGCATCAAAGTATGTTCGCGCCGGACAAGAACCCGGATTATCATAACATGTTGCCGAGGGCGCGAGACCAAATCTCCGAGTGGATTGATGAAGAATGGTATCAGCGGTCGGGAAAGGAGAGCAAGGGCAATGACCAAGGCGATGAGCATGCGGACGAGGAGAAAGATGCCGAAGAGGGTGCGACGGAGGGGACTGAAGCTGCTGGATGAGAGGTCCTGATGCCGGTTGTGAATAACAACCAGATGCGGCCGACTTTGGATCAAGGTCGATTATATTTACACTGGTCTATACACGCACCAACCGAGCGAGAGAAACAGATTCCTACGATAACATCGACAAGCCTACAACAACCCGCGGTGTTTTTCGGCATGTACCAGTCGAAGCTCGATCACCGTCCGCACGCTTCCGTGCCGCCTACCCTGTTCTGCTCCATGTCTTGTGCCGTCCCCAGCTCATCGAAGTATGAGGCATGCTATAAGTGGTCGCTGGAATGAGGGTCAATACTTGTTTGTCGATGGTCATCGTGATAGGAACCGGCGGTTTGGTGGTCGTTGTCTCCTCTTTGAGATACGTGTAGAGGGTTCCGTCGATGGTCGTGGACATTATTGGGCGCCGGGTCGTGGAGGATGGAAAGGTTGGTGGCGTTGTTGAAGGGGTAAAGGCCGGAGTCTGGCCAGAGGTCATTGTGATGAATATGACCGTCTCGGTAGGCACGGAGGATGATGATGAGGAGGTGGTGAAATTGGGGGTGGCGGATGGTGGGCTTGGAGGAGTCGGTGGGGGCGACGCCGAACTCAAAGGAGGCGATGGCTTGGCACCTATCGAAGGAGAGGGAGAGGAGGGCTGTGGTGGGGTTGTCGGTTTCGATGTCGAAGTCGTGGGTGGCCCTGGTCCGACCACAACCGGCAGCGAAATTACTGACGTGAACGACTCCGCCTGCGTTGTAGTGGTGCTGACGGCCGGTGCGTCTGGTTTCCCACAGCAATCGCCGCTGGTTGAAGGCAATGGTTTCGGCTCTGCGGCCCCGCTGGCAGAATTTCCAGTCGGACTTGGCTTGTCGCCATTACCCCCTGGAACCGTCACCGTCTTCTCGACCGTCTGCGTACTCACACTCGCCTCTTTGGGAGCTTCAGGACCACCGTAACAGTACCCTTCCGCCCGACACGCTGCTCCGCCATCAGCTCTCAGCAAGACGCCATCGTCCAGCTGACACGGCGCTCCTCCTGCATTATCGCACATCTTAAACCCTTTCGGCGACCAGCCCAACCACGCCTGAGCCAGCGTCCTCGTGACTTTACATTTGACCCACGCTTCGCCTCGCTCGGCCGGCTTCATCAGTTCATCAGTGCATTTTGCGATGACTGCCGTGGGTCTCATACGACCACGTGTGAATTTTTGGCTGAATTGCCAGGTTGCACCGCCGCATTCTGTTGATACTGCTTATGAGTGTGAACTCTGTTGCTTGATTCTGAGCCTATCTACTTCAGAGTGGTAATATACCCTCTGTTAGTGTTTGCTACATCAAACCTCTGTCTTTCATGCATGTGTGAGAAGAGTCTCGACAATACTCCCCCTAGCTCGAGCACTACATGCATAATCTCTCCCCCTTGCTCGTAGCAGAGTGCCAATGTCCTCCGTGCTTATATGTTTCGAACAGCTTCCTCTGTACCTATAGCACCTCCTTCTGATCGTAGTTGTGAGTCTGTTAGTCCTAGACTTTTCAACCGTCTAATGAAGGATCCTTAACCATACCTAGGCTGTCGAAATGTTTCTGGAACGCTATCCTATATAGTAGCTTCGTAAGCAGATCTGCCGGATTGTCCTTGCCTAATATCTATTCTGGCCTAATCTCTCCTCGAAGAACCGTTTCTCGGATAAAGTAATGGCGAATATTAATATATTTCGTTCGACTATAGAACTCAGGGTTCTTCGTAAGCTTTACTGCGGACGCGTTGTCGATATATAGTGGAATCGCGTTCTGTTAAATGTTAAAGTTCTGCATCGCAGTCGCAATTTCGTTTATAAATCCCCGCAACTATAGTCCTTTGTTACGGTCTGGTTCCGCAGGAACACCACGGACCAATCACACCCGGGATGACCCTGGTGGAGACAGCGCCTGGGACCAAGACACCCACCCACGTGACCTACTCTGTTTGGTGAGAACCACCAGAAACAGAGGAGGATGCCTCTGCAGAGGGTCTCTCTCTTGAGACAGAGGCAGGACAGAGCGATGCTCTGTCCTAAGGGAACATCTCCTTTGTATTTAGCAGCGATGAGTATCGCCTCTCTAGATAGTCATCGCGTACAACTCACTGTTCTATCTCACTGATTGGAATCAAGTGAACCTTCCTACTTCGTTGCCTCCCTCTAGACTACCCGACAAGCTCAAATCCCGATCGAGCTTAAGCTTCTGCTTAGTGAGATCTTAGGTCATCAGCTCCCGTTGATTAAAACCTAACATCCTTCTCGTGCTGCGTCTAATGCAGCTACGTACTCGTGTCACGGGCGGAGGCTAGCAGGAAGGTAGGTATGGTTGACACAGGTACAGTTGCTACGGACAGGGCTCAGGTGCTCTGCGCTACCATATAGGTAGCCCGAATTGACAGGACGTAGCTCGAAGAGCGGAAGGGAGAGCTTTCTCTCTTCGAGCGTACAAGTGTGCAGGCGCTCCCGTGCTTCCCGCGCACGTGAGCCGGGGCCGGCGTTACTAACTTCCGCCGACTTCCAGGCAGTCTTATGTCTACGGGCCCAGCCCGTGACATTACTCCCTTCCTAGCAGTGACGCTCCGGGTCACGTTCTTTCAAATAGGGCGAGTGCAGCGCACTCCCTTCCTAGGCAGCGCGCGGCTCCTCTTCCTCGGGTCCTACCCGAGGGCAAAACAAAACAGGACAGATACTCTGCAACAGCGGAGCAAACAGGTTAGCTCCTGCAAGCAGGAGCCTTCCACGGTATCGCCTTTGGTATGTACAGCCCGCTCGAGGAACCCAATCCACCATCGTTGCTGCGACTAGTACATAGAATCCAAAGACAATACCGGAGCTTTACTGTACACAGTTCTTCGTGGTCAGGACGGCCCTCTTACTGCACTAGAGTCACTGGGTGGTCAGGCCAGTCTCATATGCAGCCCCTCAATTCATAGGAACCCCCCGGAGGAGACCCCCGTGGTCAGTTTGTCTGATTGGTTGCAGGCAGAGGATTCTGGATCCAACATAACTCTTCAGAATTTGGGTTGCTTCCGTAGTGCAGTGGTTATGATTGTCCAGCAGGAATCTGGGGTCTCGGGTTCAATCCTCGGTGGGGGCAGGGGCCGAGTATCGGATTTCGAGCGGTTCAAGGTGTAGGCGCGTAGCAGGGGTCATGTGCAGGTGGGCGATAAAGTCGGGACATTTTTTCCGGCGACGACGGGCGAGATATGGCCATTCTCGGCGGGGAGGTCAATCTCCTCGGGGTTACGCGTTCGAGTCGGTTCGGGGCAGCGGCGTTGGGTGTACATTCGGGTCGCGACCGGTCGGAGGGGGTAGTTGGCGGAGCAGGCGGGCGTGCCAAGAAGTCATGTGACTTTTTCCGGGGTCTGGATGCGCGGAAGATCTTCGACTCCAGTGGGCTCGTGTAACCTCTGGCGGTTATCGCTGCAGCCGTATGCTAGCGCAAGTCTGTAACGTCCAACGGATTTCAGGCATTATACTGCGGCAGGAATCGTGCTTAGTCAGCTCGTCCAGTTGGTCTGGGGCACAGGTGTAGGCCGAGAGACACAACGTCTGTCTCTTCGGTTGCCATGCTTGACGCTCGAGGTTCGAACCCTCGACGGGCTATGCATAACGTTGATAGCACCTGCGGTGTCTCAACGTCGTGCCGACTTTTGCTCTTTACACTGGCATTTGGCGGGGCGCTGGTTTGAGCGGGTACCGGCGGTGGAAGTTCCGGACGAGGTGTGGCACATCCTCGATAATCGTATCGGCAGGTTCTGTAGTCGGTACGTCGTAGCCTTTCCATTTTACTACGTAACGCAGTCGTTCTTTGCCACCGCGGCCGCGGCGGTCGACCTTCGAGTCGACGATCTCTTCGATTTCCCATTCCTCGACCCCGTCGACGATAACGGGCGGCGGCGGGGGCGTACGCTGATAGCCGTGCGGGTTGTTCGCGGCAGGAGTAAGCAGATCGTTGTTAAACACCGGGTGCAGCTTCATCGTCGCTGGCAGGTCTAGTCGGCAGGTATACGGTTTGACCTCAAGAATGCGGAACGGGCCTAGGTTCTTCCAGTCAAGTTTCTTCGTAGGGCGGAGGGTCTTGATATTCCTAGCGTCGAGCCAGACTTCTTCTCCAACAGAGAACTTGCGTGAGGCGCTACGGTGCCGATTTGCAGCCTCTTCATATCGGGACTGTGCGAGGCTGGTCTCGGCCTTTAGGAAGTCGGTAATCGCCTTCATATCTGCGACGAAAGATTCTGCTTCTCGACTCGCAGGGGCGTCGGTCGTATGCTGTAGGACTTCGGTTCCTAGGAGGGGTTGGAAACCGTAGGTAGCTAGGAACGGAGACAAGCCGGTAGTTTCGGAGAATACTGAGTTCGCTGAGAATTCCGCTAGCGGTAGCCATTCTACCCAGTCGTCTTGTAGGTACGAAACGTACGCACGCAGGTGTTGTTCGAGGACTGCATTTAGCCTCTCGGTCTGGCCATCTGTCTGCGGGTGGTAGGCGGTCGATGGGGAGCAGGTAATCCTTAGTTTCCGCGTAAGGTGTTTCCAAAAGTCAGACATAAACTTGGCGTCCCGATCAGAGACAATGTTAATCGGTTTCCCGTGGAGTCGGAAGATATTCTTAACAAACAGGCGAGCAATCTCTTCGGCGCCGTCGGTCGTAAGGCATGGGACATAGTGGCGTAGCTTCGTAAGGCGATCGACGACTACGAAGATAGCGTCGAACCCTTCGGACTTAGGCAGGTGTGTAATAAAGTCCATCGAGATCGAATCCCAGGCACGGTCGGGTGTCGGTAACGGTTGTAGGAGTCCTCGATTACGTTGTCGGCTAGGCTTAATCCTACTACAGACATGGCAGTTCTGGACCCAGCGGCGGATATACGCGCTCATACCTGGCCAGTAGTAATCCCTCGATACGATCTGGTACGTGCGGGCTCTTCCAGGGTGTCCGGCAGCTGGGGTTTCGTGGCAGAGGCGGAGAACTTGGTCGTAAAGCTCTTCGTCGTTCGGTACGTAGAGTCGGCTTCGGTAGAAGAGCAGGTCCTCTCGTAGCTCGCACTGCGCGAGCTGGATCGTCGGGTAACGGCTTTTCCCTTCTCGTATTGCGTCTATTATCTCGCAGAGGGTCTCGTCGGTTCGATATCCTTGCCTTATCGTTTCCTGGAGCTCTTCGGGGATCTGTACTGCGCTAACAGCGTCCCTCGGCGGGGACTGTTCCCTTGTTCGGATTGGGAAGGCGTATAGCTGCGGTTCCGGCGTAGGTAGCGTATAGATCGTAACCTGGTCGGAGAACGATACTCGTTTTTGTTTCCTAGGGGCAGGGAGGTTTTCTCGTTTTAGGATCGTTTGGCTCTGGTGCTGTAGGCGTTCATCCCCCTCTTTAGGCAGATCACCTGACCTCCTGGTCAGAGAGTCGGGTTTTTGGCCTTGTTTCCCTGGTCGGTAGGTAATCTGGAAGCGGAAACGGGACAGGAATTCGGACCAGCGCGCTTGACGGCGGTTAAGTTGCTTTGTCGTCGTAAAGTATTCCAGATTCTTGTGGTCGGACAAGACTTTAATCGGGTGTTCGGCTCCCTCGAGCTCAGGGCGCCACTCTTCGAAACAGCGGATAATAGCAAGCAGCTCTTTATCGTAGATCTCGTAGTTACATTCGGCAGGGCTATGCTTCTTTGAGAAAAAGGCGATAGGTCGTAGTATTCCTTCGTTATCGTATTGGGAGAGGATCCCGGCGGACACGTAGTCGGAGGCGTCGGTTTCGACGATAACTTCCTTAGTCCAATCGAACGGGGCGAGTATCGGGCCTTCTACGAAGGCTTGCTTTAGGTCGTCGAAGGCTTTCTGGCAAGCGGGAGTCCAGGCGAACGGAGTGTCTTTACGCGTAAGAGCTGTGAGCGGCTGGCAGATTTTCGAGAAGTTCCGTATAAAGCGGCGGTAGAAATTCGCAAACCCTAGGTAGGACTGGACGTCGGTAACATTCTTCGGTTCGGGCCAGTTCTGGATTGTCTGGATCTTTTCGGGGTCCATCCGGATGCCGTTTTGGCCAACGATCATCCCTAGGAACTTAGTCTCGTGTTGGAAAAACTCGCACTTCGATAGCTTTGCGTAAAGACCCGCATCGTGCAGCTTTTGCAGGACAGCCCGGACGTGTTTTTCGTGTTCTTCTCGGGTCCGGCTGTAAATCAGGATATCGTCAAGGTAAGCAGAGCAGAACTGGTCGAGGAATTCGCGCAGAGTGTCGTTAATAAACCGCTGAAAGGTTCCCGGCGCGCCGGTGAGTCCGAAAGGCATAACGAGGCTTTCAAATAGTCCGAAACGGGTCCGGAAGGCAGTAAGATATTCTTGCCCTTCTTTCATACGGACATTATTAAACGCAGAGATAATGTCGATCTTTGTGAAGTACTTCATGCCGCTAAGATTATTTAGAGTCTCGGTCGTTAGCGGGAGCGGGTATCGGTCCTTAACCGTAAGCTCATTTATCGCGCGGTAGTCTACACAGAGTCGTAGGCCACCCCCGGGCTTTTTAACGAACAGGACAGGTGAGGCGACTGGGGAGGAGCTTGGTCGAATAAAGCCCTTTTTGAGGTTCTCGTCGAGCCACTCCTTTAAGGCTTGTAGTTCATCTCGAGACATCCCGTAGAGGGGGCCGAATGGCGGTTCAGCGCCCTCTTTTAGCCTAATATCGTGGTCGTACGGGCGGTGTGGAGGAAGCTGGTCGGCTAGCTTCGGAGAAAACACAGAGCTAAAGTCGCGGAGGCACTCGGGCAGCTGTCCTTCGATATCGGCTTTCTCTTCGGAGGTAAATATCGACTGCAGGTCCTCGATCGTCGTATAGCAGAGGCGGTAGCCTTTCCTCTGGTACTTCGGTGCAGCATAGAGGCTTGCGGTTCGAAAGGAGATATTACAGACGTCGACGAGTTTATTCTTCCTCCGGGTAGCTAAACGGGGGACCTTCCGGGTATAGACCTTAACCTTAGCGGGGACTAGTGAGACGTTACAGTGTGACTGGCAGTACGGGCTGTCAAATAATAGAGTAGCGTTAGCGGGGCTAAGATTCACGCTATGGCCTTCCATCCAAGGATAGCCAAGAATCATCGGGCAGCCGCCTAGCTTCGTAAGGCGAAAGACAACATTTTTTTCGGTATGTTCGCCGATTCGCAGGGCGCAGACTGTGCCGTACTTAAGAGCGAACTCGCGTTCTCCCTCCTGGTCGTCGACAGGCAACATATAGACCTCTTTCTCGAGAGTCTGGATAGGTAGGCCTACCTCAGTAGCCCACTGCAGGTCGATAAGGCCATAAGCCTCGCAGCCGGTATCTAGTAGGGCGTAGTCGGAGATTTCGGAGCCGTTAACGGTGGTAGTAAACTGAACCTTTGGGGAAACGGAGCGGTCAAACTTATGTGGCACCCTAAGCGCTGTAGCAGAAATACGGAAAACCTCTCTCTTTAGAGGGTTAGGAGCAGTAGGCGGGGATCCAGAAGACAATTCAGAGGGTAAACAATGCTTCTTACTCCGAACAACGTCGGGTAGAACGCAGGGTCGGTAGCTAGTTGCGGGGGCAGGTAAGGCCTCGCGCACACTTAACGCCGGGTAGCGACTGTTACCAAGCGTACGCCTTTTTCCGACGTGTTCGGAGACGGACTACGGGCAAGAGGTAACTGCGGGGGAGATCGTCCTCGAGAGGAGAGGGGTGAAGCGGTGCGGGTGGTCTCGTTAGCCCGCCGCTTCTCTGCGCGTCGTTGCTCGTCGCTAAACCGTTTCCAGGAAGGGCGGGTGTCCGGTTCGGTGCAGTGTTTCACCTGGTGGCCTGGCTTGTGGCAGCGGAAGCAGTTTCCGGTTTCTTTGTCTGTCCTCTGGTTCCTCTTAAACCGGTCGAGGTCCATAGGATCGGGCGACCTCTCTTTAATAGCAGCGGCGTAGGTTTTCTCGTTACGGGCAGCAGGCGGAGTAGTCGGTCGTAAGGTGCGGGGGTTCGGGATAGCAGGGGTTTGGTTGTAGTACCGGCGACGGTTCTCGAGGCCTTGCAAGTGTGCGGCGAGCTTGAGGTACTCTCGCGTCGGTGGAGGACTATGGACGAGCATCTGTTTAATCTCGTTCGAAACGGCTTGTTCGAGGAGCGTCGAGAGAGATTCCTCGGTCATCTCAGCCTCTAGTCCTAGGCGTTGAAACTCGGCGAAGAAGGCAGCAAAGTCCTTATTAGTTTGGCGGAAGCGGAACAGGTCGGCGCGGGCATTATTAACACGGTTCGGGTCTCCATAGGCGTTGTCGAGAATCTGAAGAACGTTCTGGTAGTCTGGAAGTTGACAGATCCCGTCCTTAATATACGGTAGGATCTGAGAGTAAGGAATCCCAGAGAGGCGGCTTGTTACGTAGGATATACGAGACTGGGGCGTTGCGAAGCGGTCGCAGTTTACGAACATCTTTTCGTGTATCTGAGAGACAAAGCGGCGGAGGTCCTTGCGGTCGCCGGTAAACTTCTCTGGGTCGGGTAGCTTCTCAGATCGTTGGCTAGACTCGGTAGGTGCGGCAGGAGTAGGCGGAGTCGTTCGCGGAGTAGGATCTGCGCTCTTCTTAGCGCGCGTGTCGGCAGGTAGGGACGGCGGGGTTTGTACGATAGGTTGGGCGAGGTGGAGGGCTCTCTCGACCTCTATCTTTGCTAAGAGCAGTTCCTCGCGGAATTTCGTTTCCTTCTCTTCATACGAGCTCTTCTGGAAGTCGATAACGGCACGTAGTTGAGAGATTTCAGTACGGGCGGACTGGAGGGCTTCTTGGGTCTCGGAAGCGCGGATTTGTTCGCGGACAAGCTCGTTCGCGAGCTTATCCTGGCCGTTATCGTGTTCGTCGATATAGCGGTAGGCGGACTGGAAATAGGCGTACCAGAGGGACGGGTGGGTAGCGGCATGCTCAGAGAACTGAGACTCGGTTTCCGGGAGGAACGGAGGTAGAGGGCGGTCGACAGCCATACCTAAAGGTAGGAGCTACGTAGTGTCACGGGCGGAGGCTAGCAGGAAGGTAGGTATGGTTGACACAGGTACAGTTGCTACGGACAGGGCTCAGGTGCTCTGCGCTACCATATAGGTAGCCCGAATTGACAGGACGTAGCTCGAAGAGCGGAAGGGAGAGCTTTCTCTCTTCGAGCGTACAAGTGTGCAGGCGCTCCCGTGCTTCCCGCGCACGTGAGCCGGGGCCGGCGTTACTAACTTCCGCCGACTTCCAGGCAGTCTTATGTCTACGGGCCCAGCCCGTGACAACTCGGCCTCGGTAGATAATGTCGCAACGACCTTCTATCGCTAGGACGCGAAAGATACCGGTCCTCCGGCCAACTAATATATAAAGCTAGTTCTTAATCGTCTTATGTCCTTATCCGCAGCCTAGTCGCTATTAATAAACGCTTTGAGTTGCGGCTTCTGCCTACGTCGAAAAAATAGCCCTATATTGTCACGGGCGGAGACAGGCAGGAAAGGTAGGTGATGTCACAACAGGTACGGAGTGCTACGGACAGGCTTTATAGACACTGCGCTACCCTATAGGTAGCCCTCTTTGACAGGACGTAGCTCGAAGAGAGGAAGGGAGAGCTTTCTCTCTTCGAGCGTACAAGTGTGCAGGCGCTCCCGTGCTTTCCGCGCACGTGAGCCGGGGCCGGCGTTACTAACTTCCGCCGACTTCCAGGCAGTCTTATGTCTACGGGCCCAGCCCGTGACATTACTCCCTTCCTAGCAGTGACGCTCCGAGTCACGTTCTTTCAAAATAGGGCGAGTGCAGCGCACTCCCTTCCTAGGCAGCGTGCAGCTCCTCTTCCTCGGGTCTTACCCGAGGGCAGAACAAAACAGGACAGATACTCTGCAACAGCGGAGCAAACAGGTTAGCTCCTGCAAGCAGGAGCCTTCCACGGTATCGCCTTTGGTATGTACAGCCCGCTCGAGGAACCCAATCCACCATCGTTGCTGCGACTAGTACATAGAATCCAAAGACAATACCGGAGCTTTACTGTACACAGTTCTTCGTGGTCAGGACGGCCCTCTTACTGCACTAGAGTCACTGGGTGGTCAGGCCAGTCTCATATGCAGCCCCTCAATTTACAGGAACCCCCCGGAGGGGACCCCCATAGTCAGTTTTGTCTGATTGGTCGCGAGCAGAAGATTCCAGATCCAACATAACTCTTCAGAATTCGGGTTGCTTCCGTGGTGCAGCGGTTATGATTGTCCAGCAGGAATCTGGGGCCTCGGGTTCAATCCTCGTTGGGGGCAGGAACCAAGTATCGGATTTCGAGCGGTTCAAGGTGTAGGCGCGTAGCAGGGGTCATGTGCAGGTGGGCGATGAAGTCGGGACATTTTTCCCGGCGACGACGGGTGAGATATGGCCATTCTCGGCGGGGAGGTCAATCTCCTCGGGGTCACGCGTTCGAGTCGGTTCGGGGCAGCGGCGTTGGGTGTACATTCGGGTCGCGACCGGTCGGAGGGGGTAGTTGGCGGAGCAGGCGGGCGTGCCAAGAAGTCATGTGACTTTTTCCGGGGTCTGGATGCGCGGAAGATCTTCGACTCCAGTGGGCTCGTGTAACCTCTGGCGGTTATCGCTGCAGCCGTATGCTAGCGCAAGTCTGTAACGTCCAACGGATTTCAGGCATTATACTGCGGCAGGAATCGTGCTTAGTCAGCTCGTCCAGTTGGTCTGGGGCACAGGTGTAGGCCGAGAGACACAACGTCTGTCTCTTCGGTTGCCATGCTTGACGCTCGAGGTTCGAACCCTCGACGGGCTATGCATAACGTTGATAGCACCTGCGGTGTCTCAACGTCGTGCCGACTTTTGCTCTTTACACTGGCATTTGGCGGGGCGCTGGTTTGAGCGGGTACCGGCGGTGGAAGTTCCGGACGAGGTGTGGCACATCCTCGATAATCGTATCGGCAGGTTCTGTAGTCGGTACGTCGTAGCCTTTCCATTTTACTACGTAACGCAGTCGTTCTTTGCCACCGCGGCCGCGGCGGTCGACCTTCGAGTCGACGATCTCTTCGATTTCCCATTCCTCGACCCCGTCGACGATAACGGGCGGCGGCGGGGGCGTACGCTGATAGCCGTGCGGGTTGTTCGCGGCAGGAGTAAGCAGATCGTTGTTAAACACCGGGTGCAGCTTCATCGTCGCTGGCAGGTCTAGTCGGCAGGTATACGGTTTGACCTCAAGAATGCGGAACGGGCCTAGGTTCTTCCAGTCAAGTTTCTTCGTAGGGCGGAGGGTCTTGATATTCCTAGCGTCGAGCCAGACTTCTTCTCCAACAGAGAACTTGCGTGAGGCGCTACGGTGCCGATTTGCAGCCTCTTCATATCGGGACTGTGCGAGGCTGGTCTCGGCCTTTAGGAAGTCGGTAATCGCCTTCATATCTGCGACGAAAGATTCTGCTTCTCGACTCGCAGGGGCGTCGGTCGTATGCTGTAGGACTTCGGTTCCTAGGAGGGGTTGGAAACCGTAGGTAGCTAGGAACGGAGACAAGCCGGTAGTTTCGGAGAATACTGAGTTCGCTGAGAATTCCGCTAGCGGTAGCCATTCTACCCAGTCGTCTTGTAGGTACGAAACGTACGCACGCAGGTGTTGTTCGAGGACTGCATTTAGCCTCTCGGTCTGGCCATCTGTCTGCGGGTGGTAGGCAGTCGATGGGGAGCAGGTAATCCTTAGTTTCCGCGTAAGGTGTTTCCAAAAGTCAGACATAAACTTGGCGTCCCGATCAGAGACAATGTTAATCGGTTTCCCGTGGAGTCGGAAGATATTCTTAACAAACAGGCGAGCAATCTCTTCGGCGCCGTCGGTCGTGAGGCATGGGATATAGTGGCGTAGCTTCGTAAGGCGATCGACGACTACGAAGATAGCGTCGAACCCTTCGGACTTAGGTAGGTGTGTAATAAAGTCCATCGAGATCGAATCCCAGGCACGGTCGGGTGTCGGTAACGGTTGTAGGAGTCCTCGATTACGTTGTCGGCTAGGCTTAATCCTACTACAGACATGGCAGTTCTGGACCCAGCGGCGGATATACGCGCTCATACCTGGCCAGTAGTAGTCCCTCGATACGATCTGGTACGTACGGGCTCTTCCAGGGTGTCCGGCAGCTGGGGTTTCGTGGCAGAGGCGGAGAACTTGGTCGTAAAGCTCTTCGTCGTTCGGTACGTAGAGTCGGCTTCGGTAGAAGAGCAGGTCCTCTCGTAGCTCGCACTGCGCGAGCTGGATCGTCGGGTAACGGCTTTTCCCTTCTCGTATTGCGTCTATTATCTCGCAGAGGGTCTCGTCGGTTCGGTATCCTTGCCTTATCGTTTCCTGGAGCTCTTCGGGGATCTGTACTGCACTAATAGCGTCTCTCGGCGGGGACTGTTCCCTTGTTCGGATTGGGAAGGCGTATAGCTGCGGTTCCGGCGTAGGCAGCGTATAGATCGTAACCTGGTCGGAGAACGATACTCGTTTTTGTTTCCTAGGGGCAGGGAGGTTTTCTCGTTTCAGAATCGTTTGGCTCTGGTGCTGTAGGCGTTCATCCCCCTCTTTAGGCAGATCATCTGACCTCCTGGTTAGAGAGTCGGGTTTTTGCCCTTGTTTCCCTGGTCGGTAGGTAATCTGGAAGCGGAAACGGGACAGAAATTCGGACCAGCGCGCTTGCCGGCGGTTAAGTTGCTTTGTCGTCGTAAAGTATTCCAGATTCTTGTGGTCGGACAAGACTTTGATCGGGTGTTCGGCTCCCTCGAGTTCAGGGCGCCACTCTTCGAAACAGCGGATAATAGCAAGCAGCTCTTTATCGTAGATCTCGTAGTTACATTCGGCAGGGCTATGCTTCTTTGAGAAAAAGGCGATAGGTCGTAGTATTCCTTCGTTATCGTATTGGGAGAGGATCCCGGCGGATACGTAGTCGGAGGCGTCGGTCTCGACGATAACTTCCTTAGTCCAATCGAACGGGGCGAGTATCGGGCCTTCTACGAAGGCTTGCTTTAGGTCGTCGAAGGCTTTCTGGCAAGCGGGAGTCCAGGCGAACGGTGTGTCCTTGCGCGTAAGAGCTGTAAGCGGCTGGCAGATTTTCGAGAAGTTACGTATAAAGCGACGGTAGAAGTTCGCAAACCCTAGGTAGGACTGGACGTCGGTAACATTCTTCGGTTCGGGCCAGTTCTGGATTGTCTGAATCTTTTCGGGGTCCATCCGGATGCCGTTTTGGCCAACGATCATCCCTAGGAATTTAGTCTCGTGTTGGAAAAACTCGCACTTCGATAGCTTTGCGTAAAGTCCTGCATCTTGCAGCTTCTGTAGGACAGCTCGGACGTGTTTCTCGTGTTCTTCCCGGGTCCGGCTATAAATCAGGATATCGTCTAGGTAGGCTGAGCAGAATTGGTCGAGGAATTCGCGCAGAGTGTCGTTAATAAACCGCTGAAAGGTTCCCGGCGCGCCGGTGAGTCCGAAAGGCATAACGAGGCTTTCAAATAGTCCGAAACGGGTCCGGAATGCAGTAAGGTACTCTTGCCCTTCCTTCATACGCACATTGTTAAATGCAGAGATAATGTCGATCTTCGTAAAGTACTTCATTCCGCTTAGGTTGTTCAGAGTCTCGGTCGTTAGCGGGAGCGGGTATCGGTCCTTAACAGTAAGCTCGTTTATCGCGCGGTAGTCTACGCAGAGCCGTAGGCCACCTCCGGGCTTCTTAACGAATAGGACAGGGGAGGCGACTGGGGAAGAGCTTGGTCGGATAAAGCCCTTCTGGAGGTTCTCGTCTAGCCATTCCTTTAAAGCTTGCAGTTCGTCTCGAGACATTCCGTATAAAGGGCCAAATGGCAGTTCGGCGCCCTCTTTTAGCTTAATGTCGTGGTCGTACGGGCGGTGCGGGGGAAGCTGGTCGGCTAGCTTCGGAGAAAATATAGAGCTGAAGTCACGGAGGCACTCGGGCAGCTGTCCTTCGATATCGGCCTTTTCTTCGGAGGTGAATATCGACTGTAGGTCCTCGATCGTCGTATAGCAGAGGCGGTATCCTCTCTGTTGCATAGGCGGGGCGGCGTACTTCGTAGCAGCTTGGAACGATATCTTGAATACGTCGACAGTCTGGCGTTTCCCTTCCTGGATCCGGGGAAGACGTTTCGTATACATCTGGACAGGTCGGGACTCGGCTGGAACAGAACAGTGCTTCTTACAGTATTCGCTCCTAAACTGGAGGGTAGAGCGGCTCGGGCGAATATCGGGATCGTGGACCTCAAGCCACGGGTATCCTAAGATAATAGGACTACCTCCTATCTCGGTAAGGCGGAAAACGACCTCCTCTTCTAGGTGGTCGTTAATTCGGAGCATACAGCAGGTGCCATAGCGGATAGCTACCCCTTCGGCGTTGCTATCGGCGTCAAACGGAAGCATAATAACCTCTTTCTCTAGAGGTTGAATACTAAGGCCTTGGGCCTTAGCCCATTGCAGGTCCATCATTGCGTAGGCTTCGCTACCAGTATCGACTAAAGCATAGTCGGAGACAATCCTCCCTTGCAGGGAGATTGAGAACGGGATTTTCGGTGACGTAGATCGGTCGTGTTTATACGGAACAGCAAGTAGTGGTTCGATCGAGGAACGGGAGACACGGATAATTTCAGGCAGAACAGGGCTGCGCGGACCTAACGCCGGGCTGCGACTGAAGCCAGGCGTACTCCGTTTTCCGACGGCGGAGGGGAGGGGGGAGAATTGGTGCGTTGCGGGCTCGGCGGGGATCGGCCTCTCGAGGGAGATATAGCGGCAGCTGTGCGGCGGCGTTCAGCGTCGCGCCTCTGAATAGCTAGGGGGCGACGGTCGGGTTCAGGGCAGCCGGCGACTTGGTGTCCGGGTTTGTGGCAGCGGTAGCAGTTCCCAAGCTCTTTGTCGGTCTTGCGACCTACGTCTAGGTCCATAGGGTCGCCTATGTTCTTAGCTCTCGCAATAGGGCTCTTTTCTTGACGGGTAGGCTGGGGAGTGCGAGGGCGGTTATCGGGCACAGCGGTACGAGTATTCGAGTTCGTCGGTAGGCGGGGGCGTTCGGTCTGGCGTTGGTGTTGGCGGTACCGGTTATCGAGCTTCTGTAGGTGTCGGGTATAGGCGCGGTACTCCTGCGTAGGGGCTTCATTATGTAGGAGCATATCTTGGAGTTCACGGGAGATAGCCTGAGTAAGCAGCGGAGCTAGGGCTTCTTCGGCCATTTCTCCTTCCTGGGCAAGTCGATCGAATTCGGCGATAAAGGTACTGAACTCCTGGTTGCGTTGTTTAAGGCGGTATAAGGCGTTCTGGGCATTCTGGATGCGGTCGGGGTCGCCATAGGCAGACTCGAGGAACTCGAGGAGTTGCGGGTAGTCGACGAACTGAGGCACGCCATATTTCGTCTTCGGTAGCAGGAGGTTATACGCGTCGCCTTGAAGGCGGCCGGCAACGTACGTAAGGCGGGAGGCAGCGGAGGGGAAGCGGTCCAGGTTGGCAGTCATTTTAGCGTAAATCTGCTGGACGAAACGGCGGAGGTCCTTCCTTTCGCCGTTGAACTGGGCCGGGTCGGGGAGTCGTTCGGAAAGAGATAGCTTGGAAGGTGTGGCAAGAGCAGGCGTAGTCTCTCTTGCTGCAACATCTTGAACAGCCTTAGCGGTAGCGGAAGCAGGTGGAGAGTCGGGCGTAGGTACGGTAGGCGTAGGGTTCTCGCGCGCAGCAGCGAACACCCTATCTCTCTCGGCCTCAGCGGCGAAGGCCTGGCGCCGAGCGGCCTCAATCTCTTGTCCCTGATACTGGATAATAGCGTTCTTATCCTCCAGCTCTTTCTGGTATCGGGAGGCTAGCGATTGCGCTCCCTGGGCGCTCTCGCGTGCATTTTGCAATTCCTCCTCGAGGCCTGAAATATAGGCATCGAGGTTGCGGAGGTAGAAGAGCCACTCGGTAGGGCTCTCTTGTACATACTGGGTTAGGTCGGCAGGCTGGTCTACCGCCTGAGGAGGCGACGGTCGCTGGGACATCGGAAGTGCGACAGCACCTAAGGGTAGGAGCTACGTAGTGTCACGGGCGGAGACAGGCAGGAAAGGTAGGTGATGTCACAACAGGTACGGAGTGCTACGGACAGGCTTTATAGACACTGCGCTACCCTATAGGTAGCCCTCTTTGACAGGACGTAGCTCGAAGAGAGGAAGGGAGAGCTTTCTCTCTTCGAGCGTACAAGTGTGCAGGCGCTCCCGTGCTTTCCGCGCACGTGAGCCGGGGCCGGCGTTACTAACTTCCGCCGACTTCCAGGCAGTCTTATGTCTACGGGCCCAGCCCGTGACATATATCTAGGTATCTAGCTAGGTAGGCGAAGATATAATTAACGGTATCTATATATACCTAGTTCGGATTAATAGAGAATAACGCTACGATAGATACGTAATACGCAATATCGGCTCTCGTTTTATATACGAGGTAGTTTAATAATCTAACTTTAGATAGGTACTCGGCTTTAAATACCGGTACTACTGTCACGGGCGGAGGCGGGCAGGAAGGTAGGTATGGTTATTGCAGGTACAGTTGCTACGGACAGGGCTCAGATGCTCTGCGCTACCATATAGGTAGCCCGAATTGACAGGACGTAGCTCGAAGAGAGCACCGGAGAGCCTTCTCTCTTCGAGCGTACAAGTGTGCAGGCGCTCCCGTGCTTCCCGCGCACGTAAGCCGGGACCGGTGTTACTATCTTCCGCCGGCGTCCAGGCAGTCTTATGTCTACGGGCCCAGCCCGTGACAAATCTACGAGGATCTCATTACCGTCTTTGTCGGTAGCCTTAGTTATTATAACGACAGCTGCCACGTAACTAGATAGATTAGAGCAAAGAGAGTATAGGACTATACTAACAAGCGGGAGGACGATCAACGAATCGTGCGGAAACGGGCTCAACCTGTTGATACTGCTTATAAGTGTAAACTCTGTTGCTTGATTCTGAGCCTATCTACTTCAGAGTGGTAATATACCCTCTGTTAGTGTTTGCTACATCAAACCTCTGTCTTTCATGCATGTGTGAGAAGAGTCTCGACAACACATTCCCAGCCATCGCCGTTCCAGTGGTCGTCGTTGCCTTTGCCAGACCAGCTGGCGTGCATCTCGTCGATACATGCTAAGAGTGCTGTCCCATTTGTCTTTTTCGGTACGCCGTGCGAGAGCTTCATTTTCAAGCTGGTGGCGGGTGAGACCGCGGCGAGAAAGATGAGGAGGACGCGCTTGAGATTCATGATTGCGGCGCTTGCTTGTTGTGGCACAAGATTGGTCTTAAAGAAGGGTTTTGAGATAGAGAGGGAGGTCAGTGAGTTATAGAAGTATTTGTGGAGAGGTACCAGGTGGCATTTTTTGCGAGTCGAAAATGTTATTGGGTGGTGCTGGATTGGTCTTCAACTTTTGACTTTCGTGAGGCCTCAGACTCACATGTCACCTGTAATTCATCATGGAAAGCAACTCTTTCAATGTACTGTGGTGCACAACTGCAACAAATCTCGACGTGTGCGAGTTGTGAATCATTGCGAGTTGTACGATTCTCATGTAACAGCCAGTGAGTGATGAATCCTGGGCAGGAATTCGATCGTCCTACCACAGTGCTCAGTATTTAGCTTCCCAGGCTGATTTTGCAGGCGGATATTACAGTAACAAATAGCATGATCGAGGCAGCAACGGAGATGTCGTCTGGAGTGACAAGGATGGCTCGGTTGTGCTGTATCCGTGTCTTGGCGGTTGTTCGACCTTCGATATGGAATGCACTTTCCTTCTACTTTCTTTCATGGCAAGTCGTGCCCATTAGCTCGTTACAGACTTCGCCACGTCCCACCTAGCAAGTAACAGGATGTTGCAAATGGTGGTCAAGAAGATGTCGAAGCATGTCACGCATTTCCTCAGCCGCACGAGCATGGCGCCACACCATCTCTGCAGCTGCGGATCAGCCGCAACGGGCGATGGATTCACGCCTCTTGATTCTCCTTCATGTTGTACACATCACACACGACTTTCTGACATACTGTAAGATCGGCCGCAAATCGACTTTGGCTCGTCAATCAGCTCGTGCGTTGTACATCTGGTCAGCAGCCTCGACATCCAGCCAGCTTCGGACGCGTCCGGGAAGCCGATGAGACAGCCCGACACGCCCTCAGACACAAAACTTCCAAGTAGCCATGCGCGAAGGCTATGATGATTACGACAATGATGCCGCGTGCGCCTCAGGCAATGCCGTCACGAAGCGCACCAAAGTGTCTGGCAACAAGAAACGACTTATCACTAGTACCTCGAATGCAGCAGTTGGCGCCACTCGCACACATACTGGCACTCGCGTGCATCATACCCATGAAGCCTTGCCCACGCGAACTGTGCTGAAGCCGTCGAACGCCAATGCCTTCCCGACGCGATATATTCCAACTTATCCCAAAGTCCATCGCGACCATCTCGACTTGGCGACTTTGCAGTATTACGATCTTCCCTGGGAGTATTCAAAGGCATGAAATGTGATATGAGTGGAAATGAAATCAATATCGCTGACTGCATGATACAGAATGATCCCAATTATTATGTCATTCTCCGCGAAATGGATGCACGGGAGACCGACATTTTGTTCGAACATACTAGCCGCCTACGCGCTACTCGCGAACGGCGAAGGTCCCCTGTGGTGCGAATTTATGAACGGGGCCGGCATACTTCGCGGTCCAGAAGTCCCAGACCTACCTACGTGCGGTCGAGACGATCCCGGACGAGGAGTGATACTAGATCTCGTTCTCCCAGGCGTCGTTCTTCTAGGCGGCGATCACGATCTCGCAAATCTTCTTCCGAAGGGGATGCTGAAGCCATTGATGTGGAAGCTGGGCGCGAAAGGTCCCGAAGGGAGTCTGGGGAGGGTTTCGATCGGATGCGTCGAGAGCAAGAACGTCTCGAGCGAGAGCGTCTCGAAAAGGAACTCCAGGCAGAGAGGGAACTTCTCAAAAGGGAGCAAGAAAAGACACTCCGTGAGAAAGAACTCTGGGAATATGCGCGCAAGTCTTATGTTACGCGAGAATCCGACGAGGAAGAGGATGAGAGCGTCGATGAATCATCATCGGATGTTTCAGGATCCGAGTTCGATTTCGATACCAGCTTCCTTCCCTCGATCAAGACAGACGATTCCATGGACCTTGACGCCCTTTCCGCAGGATCTGGCAATGGGAATTCAGATCACAGTCATCCTCGTGGCGAGGCACAGAGGCTCGGTCCAGTGCAAGAGAGGTACATGGTGTCAACAAAATGGCAAGGAAGCACTTTCGACGAAACCGAATTCGGAGTTGAAATTCAGGTCTTGTCCACTCCTCCCGCGAAGAAAGCTCAACCACCTATGCTTCACTGGATACATCTAGAGCGTGCAATGCCGTCCTTCGAAGAGTTCGAATCGGCTGTCCAAAAGCTACTAGTAGTACCCCAAAAGCAGAAGCGGCACGTGAATCAATTGCTCAGGAAACTGCAAAGGAACAACGAGCAGCAGCGCCAGCAAGGTCGAGAAATGAAGGCGTTTTGCGAAGCCGATGTTGATCTCGAAGAGCGCGGAGCGGAAACTCAACAGACGAGTTCAGTCTGTGCTTTAAGCATTCCGTTCTTCAGCTTAGAGAAGTCTCTTGTCGCGCAGATTGACTCTCTGTCGAGTGGCTCACCAGAACATCCTCCGCGACCGCTAGTACAGACTCATTCTCGAATGCTGAATGAAGCTCGTGAGCGTGCTCAGGCGGTCACTACACTTCCGTCCACTCCGCAAGGCCACTATTTGCATGTATCACATTTGTGGTGTCTACTCGTCAACGACGATACCCTAATCACTTGCAGCAGACCATCCTTGAGCCAGGTAGGAAAGGATCTCACATTCGTGAACGGCAGCAAAGAGAAGACTGCGCAGAACTGGATTGACCTGCGTGTTGGAGATTCACGAAGATGGCGACTTCCTGCCAGTACAGTGCACTCAGTGCCCAAGTTTCTCTCGCTGCTTAGTGAGAGTATATTGGATTTCATGTTCGAGAAATCCTTCGCCGCATTGAAATATCGTGGAAAGCCGGTTGATTACAGTGATTGGGATGGTCTCCTCGATGACAGCTTCAAGAGTGGCACAGAATTGCATGTGAAAAGAGCTTACCCGAGCTATCGTCGAACGAAGCAATTCGAGACACTCTTCAATTACAAGCATGCGATGGGCTTGTACAAGCTTCTGCAGGGCCATGGAAGCGAGGCCACTGGGAGTACAGTCTCAGAGGAGCACAACCGCTGGCTTACCAACTTGTGGCAACAGTTCCGGAACATGAAGATCTGCATGCTTAGTGCCCAAGGCTCTTCAGACGCACTGGTAGGCTTGGCTAAAGGCATGCACCAGTCGCTCTCTTCGGCGAAACACAAAGTAGCTCGCAGCAGCTACCTGAGTTGTGGGGAAGCAACACTAGAAGACATTCAAGGCTGGCTTAAGCAACAGGAGACCGCCGCTACCGAAGACAATTTGAAGCTCCTGACGAAAGCCGAACGTCTCGTCCGGCTGCACAAGATACTAATCGCAACCCTGTCCCAAGGTCTTTTCGGATTCTTCTGGCCTATGGAGTTCGACCATGTTGTTCTACGGAAGTTCTGGGGCGCACGTATGTCTCCCTCTCTTTGATTCATCATTGGCGCAACTGCATCGTCGAATCCATGTGCCCGGCAAGATTTGCAGGCGCTATGTATTCCTGGACCCCATGCTGACTTGAATGGATTGCTTCTAGTGAAAGAGCTGTTAGAAGACAAAACGTTCTATGGAAATGTGCGTCTCTCCTAGCCCATCGGTGAGACATTTGCTAACATTGCTCAGGGCATCAGCGACAGAAGGAAGGACATCGAAATGATGCAAGGATTTCTTCACGAACTTTGTGATCGTGTGTTTGAGTTTGTTCTTACCTTCGCGACTGCTTTTTCCGGCCGTGACAGCGACCTCTCGAAGCTTCCAGAGCAATTCTACCTGGCCTGGCTGCATATTCTTAGTGCATTCACAATCGCTGCAAAGGCCAAGCTCGGTAAAGGCTATTACGATAATTGGGAGGAACCGAACAACCGCTTCCGCAGCGCCAAAGAGGCGCTAGAAGAAGGTGAAAAGGCACTGGTCTTGCGTCTGCGAAGAGACAATATAGAGGATTTCGAAGTCTGCTCTTCCCGAGGAATAGTCTCACTCATGCTGGACTGTGTGACTCGAGATTTCATGAATGGCAAACCGGATGTGGCGCAGACGTATAGCGACTATTGCAGACAGCTCGTGAGTCTTGTCCTTGTTTGGGAATGCATACAACACTGACGCCTGCAAAGGAAGCAAAGATAGTTGCCGATCCACTGACGCGATCTCATCAAGAGACGCTGCGCGGACTGCAGCAAGAGATCGAAGCTGTCACCACAATCCTCAACCAGCAGCTTGATGTCTTGAATTCTTTTGAATCCAGCGTCAGAGATCTCGACTGCAACAGCCAGGTTCCTGATCTGCCTCTGCTTGGGACTTCGAGACAGGAACTGGTGTTACGTCAATGCAAAGCACACATCAGCAGCAGGTTGGACCTGTTCGAGGCTTTGCAGGGCCGCGCCGGCGAACTTGGAGAATGGCACTTGAGCGAAATTCACATCAACAAGGACCGACAAGAGGCTGCTATTTTGGTCTTCACCATCGTGACCATCATCTTCCTGCCACTCTCATTTGTAAGTTCCGTGTTTGGAATGAATACCGTGGACATTCGAGACATGGCGCAAGGACAGTGGGCATACTGGGCAGCTGCTGCGCCATTGACAATTATTGTCGTTGCTGTGAGCCTTTGGTTTGCAGATGCTTTCGACAATATCAGCTTCTGGTTCGCCCGTTCGGCGAAAAGAAATAATACTGGATATTACCAGTTGCCCGAACCTGCCACGTTGAGAACTGAAAGGGTTGAGCCGAAGACGTATCAGGATCCAAAAGTATTACTTTCTGCACCACGGAGGAGGACGACTTATCCTACCAAACACTCGTACGCCTAAGACTGGCGCTTTATGCGAATCGCTTGCTATCACAACCATCAATTGCCGCCCTGCTGCTTCTGCATTTTCTTCTCCTCCTTTCTGGCTAGCTGCTCCGCCTTATACTGTTCCTCATTCCGCCTTTGAGCTTCAAGACCAACTTCAGTCTCGGTATGCTCAGTGGTGAGCACATAACGCTTGACCAACAAGCTGAAGATGAGACCACCAGCTGCGAACACGGTGTACAATATCCACATGTTCC
This sequence comes from Cercospora kikuchii, assembly GCF_019650295.1. NCBI lineage: Eukaryota > Fungi > Ascomycota > Dothideomycetes > Mycosphaerellales > Mycosphaerellaceae > Cercospora > Cercospora kikuchii. Next base: position 1,188,913 of record NW_025408587.1, read on the forward strand.
TGAGCGCGACCGACAATGCCTGCCGCACGAGGTACTTGGGCGCATCAGCGAGCTGGTTGATGTACGGGATGCTAGCTTCGACGGAGTGGCTCGTGAAGGGTGCAGCGGCTTCCGCTCCGAGCTCAGTAACAAGGCTTGGGACTTGTTTCTTGAACTCGTTGGTGAAGAGTGCCTGGCCAACGACCAGGGAGATCGAGACGCCGAGACCGCGAATGAAGTTGTACGCAGCAGTGCCGGCAGCAACATCGTCTTGGCGAATGTTTGTCTGCAGTGCGACTAGAAGAGCTTGGTAGTTTGGTGCTGTTCCCAGACCTGCCACGATCTGGTAGAGGACGATCTTGGCCATGTTCGAGTCTACACCAAGATCGATGAAGAGACCAATACCGAGGGTCATCAGAACGAAACCACCGACCATGAAGCCCCAGTAGTTTCCAGTGCCAGCAATGTAGCCACCAGTCATCGCCGCTCCAAGTGAGGTCGCGACAACGTTGGGCAAGAGGAGAACACCAGACATCAGCGGGCTCCTGCCTTTGACGGACTGGAAGTAGAAGGGCAAGTAGAAGTACATGCCCATCGAAGCCAGCGCGTGGAAGAACTCGGCAACCAAAGAAGCCCAGTTCGATCGAGCCTTGAACATGCGGAGAGGCAAGATAGGTAGCTTTGCGAATTTCCACTCAATGGCGACAAAGGCGGCGAAGAGCACGATGCCGAAGACGATGAGGCAGATCACAGTGGCGCTGTCCCACGGGAAGGTGATACCGCCGTAGTGAAGACCGAAGAGGAAGAGCAGCGTGCCGCCGATCATGGAGAACGTTCCGAGCCAGTCGACCGCCTTGAGACCCTCCCAGAATGGCGTGCGAGGAGTCTGCACCTTGAGAAAGAAGACGATCACAGCTATCGCGATACCGTCAAGTGGTAGATTGATCCAGAAACACCTGGTGAACCATTGTCAGCTTTCATGCTCAAGAAATGATTGATTTGCCAACACACCATCTCCATGAAGCGCCCTGTGTCAAAGCACCGCCGACCACTGGTCCCAATGCGCTAGCAATAGCCCAGACTCCGGAGACGATACCAAGGTACATGCCACGAGTGCGGACGCTGAACAAGTCGGCAATGATAACATCTACCAATGTGACCAAACCGCCACCACCGGCACCTTGAATCGCTCTGCCAGCAATGAGCATGCCGATGCTGTTTGAAAGGGCTGCGATGAGAGATCCGACGAAGAATACGATATTGGCGACGATGAGCGATGGCTTGCGGCCGAAGATATCTGACCACTTGGCCCATAGACCTGTGCCAGCGGCATGCGCGAGAAGGTAGGCCGATCCGACCCAACTGTAACTCGTTGCCGCTTGGAAGTGTTCGGCGATGACGGGCAGGGCGGTGGCAACGATGCTGGTGTCTAGAGCCGCGAGGAAGCAAGCCAGCTAACGAATGTTAGTTGCACTCCCATAGCGATCGAGTGAACGTTCACGTACCGAAAGCGCGAACATGATGATGGAGATTTCTGCCTTCGATCGGCCATCGAGCTGGCCTTGCTCTTCATCTTCTGATGATGTTGATTGTGCATTTGATGGAGCTTGTTGTTCTTCATTGCTTGTTCGCCCGCTTCCACTCTCTGACTTCTCTACCGACACGACACCGTACTCCTCTTTCATAACAGTGGAAGCGTCACTTGGCTTGTGAGTGGCTTCCATCTCGGCGACGAACACGACGAGTCGGAAATTAGTATGGCAAATGTCTTGCTACAAGTTTGGTTGGAATGAATTTCTGGAGGATCACAATGTCCACACCTGCATGGGTGGCGATGCTATATACCAGGACTACTGCGTGTTGTTTGGGACATTCTATGGTTCACAGGGTGTGCGATATGGCTGATCTCGGCGAGCGAAGTTGCAGTAGTGCGGCGCGTGGGGCTATAGCAAGAGTGATCTGCACGCCATCGCGAAGCTTAACTCGTGCTGCAGAGCGGGAGGGCGCGCCACGGACAATTCCTATTCGCGCCCTGAAAAGTCGTGCCGCTTTGCGAATTGTGCGAAGCTCCGGTTTCATCAGAAAGTCAGGCGTTGGAGTGCCGCAGATATGTACGACACTTGACTCCGTGGGGAAAGCTTGCAGGAATCAGAGCTGGGCCGCTCACAGGCAACCAATCCATAGGAAGGGCAGCTTGGCAGGGAGGACTGTCAACGCCAACCGGTTTCAGGATGAGCTCCAAAGCTTGCCGGTGATAGCGACTCTCCGGAGGTACCTACAAAGACGACACCTTCCTTCCCTCCTCTCAGCTCTCGCTTACCGGTATCTGCCATCGCTTTCCCTTTCTGAGCACCAGCCACCCACACCACTCTGCAGCATACAGTATGCCGACGAAAATCACCAAGACCAAAGCGGCTGTGAAGCCCAAGGTGTCCAAGACCGCGGCTGAAGCTGCCATCAAAGCTGTCTCCGCCACTTCGCGCACCGGACTTCCCACGCCAGATCCTCCCAAACGCGACGAGAAAATCGAGGTGCATGGAGCATGTCACTGCGGGTAAGCAAGCCACCATTCTGCACGAATGCAGCCTCGTGCAGCCAGCCGTAGTACAGACCGCAGACCCTAACGACATCTCTCAGATCCATCAAATACCAAATGACAATACCTCGTCCCTCAGCAGACAGCCCCTTCCAAGTCAACCGCTGCAACTGCAGCTTCTGCCAAAAACTCGGCATGAGCAACTACTACCTCAACGACCCCGCAACAAATTGGAAACTCCTCGAGCCTAGCAATAAATCCGAACTCGCCAAGTACCCGCCCAACGCCAAGAACGGCAGCAAATACTTTTGTCGCGACTGCGGAACTCATGTTTATCAAGAAGCTCGATATCCTATGGGCGATCAGATGGTGGATTTGTTTACGGTGAATGCTATGACGATTGATCAGCCGCAGGAGGGATTGGATTTGAGTGAGACGAAGATCAAGTATGTGGATATGTTGCATGATAATTTTATGGCGGGGACGAGGGATGTGCCGTGGCCGGGTGGATTGCCTTGATGGGAAGGTGTGGTTTTTGTATGAGTATGGATGGTTTGCTTCTTTCGTTCTTCTATTGTAACATTACAGAAGTTTGGCGGCTGCCTGTAACAACAACGTGAAAAAAGGTACAACCATCAATGGCGATAAACATCAATGCAATCAATAACAATAACTACTGAATGGTAGCCAAAATTTCCGAAACTTGTCCCTCCAGAGTTGCCAGCAACTTTCGCGCAGACTTGACTCTCCTCTTCCCACCAAACCGTTCGATTTCTTCATCACTCTTCACCTGATCAAGCAGGAACCTCAACGTCTTCACGATCGGACCAAATATAGTCAAATAACCACTCCCAGCTTCTTCCTGTTCCCTCACAATGTGCGTCTCCCTCTCGTGCACGAGCATTTTCAACCAATTCTTCCAGTCTGTCGATCTCCTCAAGAAATGACCAGCCGTGGCCATTGTTTGCTGTCCCTCTGGAAGTCGGAAAACAACATGCACAGTCCCAGGTGGCATATAAACTGCATCGCCTTTGCGAAAGACTTTGAATAGCCAGTTACCTTCGGGTTTGCCGTTTTTGGAGGTATCTGTCCATCTTTTGTGCTGTTCGATGGTGGAAGGATGACTGAGCCACGCGAAGCCCATTTCGCCTTCGTGACAGGAGATGTATGTTCCTAAGCACCAGCGGTCCCAGTGTGGGCCTGTGATGGAACCAGGATCGGAAATCATCAGCGTGCCTTCGTGTTCTCGTGCGGCTGCTGTGACTTCAAAGAGTTCGTTGAACGTGATTTCGTGACCGTTTCCATCACAGCATTGGTCGGTTTTCGTCCGCTTGGGGCAATCAGCGGGGCAGATGAGCTCGTCATTGACTTGGAGAATGATGCGGTAGATGTCGCGGAGGAGATTGCAATTCAACGATTGGGCGAAGGTGGGTAGGCATTGCTGAGCCATGGGGTTGAGGATGTCACGCAGGTTCCAGGGATAGCCTTTGTCTTGCTCTCCATTTCCGTCTGGCGAGAGGAAGTGTTCTCGCATCTTTTGGATGTTGGGTGTCCTTTCTTTGCCTTGGGAATCATGGAAGGTGTAATCTTCTAGGGGATCGAGAAACCATGTGTTTAAAGCTTGCTCGATGGGACGACTCGAAGAATCGCAGACGTCTGGTGCTCCGCCTAGGATAAATACGGGGGCATGGATGGATTTCGTTCCTTTGAGAAGGATATGGGCGTCTTCTTTGCTCAGGATATAGGCGTCTAGTTGCTTGCTCTTCATTCTTCTAGGTTGTGCCGCTGTGTATTGGATTTTATCGGAAGCAGGCAAGGTCATGGTTTCGAGGAAGGGTAACAAATTGGCGATTTCCTTTGCCCGAAAATTCCTCCTGGAGAGTTTCAGTGCTTTGAACTGCTCGATGGCTGCGAGCCTGTACGATTCGTCGGGATTTTCGTCTTGCGAGGAACTATCGCTCGAGTCGTCGTCGTCGTCGTCGCCGCCGTCATCTTCTTCGTCATCGTCGCCGTCATCGTCACCGTTGTCGTCGGGAGGGTTCGGATCACCGCCTGGACCTTCGTCGCCAGGATCGTCATCGCCTGGATCATCATCACCTGGATTTCCATCGCGTGGATCTTCACCGCCTTGGTCTCCATCGCCTGGGTCTTCAGCAGATACGTAGACATAACCCTTAGGCAGCTTCGGCCTTCGGTCCGGCCTCGAAGCTGCCTTGGCTGGCTTTCTGGAAGAAGCAGCTTGTGCCGTAGAAGCGGAAGCTTTCGTCTTCGGGGCTGCCTTGGCTCTCTTCGAAGGAGGTGCAGCAGCTTCGCTCGCAGGAGCCTTGCGCTTTCTGTTGTTGCCGGTGGGCTGCGCAGGTTGACTGGTTGCTTTCTGCTTGCTTGCAAGCGCTGCTTTTGGCTGAGCACTCGTGGTCGTCTTCGCCCTGCGAGCCATGATGGGTGATGATGCCTTACAGTTCTCATCAGGAATGCCATCTCTATTTCATATACCTGCTTGTAGGCTATTCGAGCTCCAGCGACAATAGCCTCATTTCTTCTGACAGGGGTGGAGACAATGAGATGGGTCTATGGACAATGAGATATGCGTCCGGACAATGACGGTCGAGATTCGGTGGCGCATTGCAAGACTAAATTAGCAGCTTCTTTGTTTGCTTCCATTCTCCAAAATGTCTGGTGCTGAGTCTGGATCATCTTCAGTGCAGCCCATGACAATTACACGAATATGGAGAGGTTCTAGGTGAAGGTCCTACTGCGAAGGCCGAGAGCTGACGCGCAGGCAAACACAACTCGTGCACGGGCCATCACGGACAATTGGGCGTATTGTCATCGCTTTCTTATTGTCCTCGACATTCCCGCGTCGGCCAGGTTCGTTGCCTCGGTAGACCTGTAGACTTGTTGAGTAGCGCCCAAAGTAGCAGTGCTTTCTTGAAGCTGAATGTAACGTGAAATATGGTGAAGTAAATGTTTGACAAATATCAGCATGTGCCACCTACCATCCCAAAATTTCTTTTCGTACATCCAATGCCACTCTTGCACCGTCTTCAATGGCGCCGTCAATGAAGCCTCTCCACAAGAACGACCAATCGGCGTTCGCGAAGTGAACTTTTCCTTGCCTCTTTCGCAGACCATCAAGGATCGCACGATCTGCAATCATACCTGGTCTCAACCACTCCCAAGCACCTTGTGCGTATGGATCTCTCGACCAATTGTGAAATACAACACGCTTGACGTTCATCTCTGGGGCAAAACGCTGTAGAGCACGAACAGTATCGTTGATATCTTCCTCGCCTTGCAAGTGCACGCCCTCGTACGAGCTGCCAAATGCGACAAGATGAGTATTGCCCGCTGGTGTGGTGCCATCACCAAAAGTGTAAGTGAGCTTGTCGAATGGCCGTGCAATGGTGCTGGAAAGCGAGCGAAGCTCAGGATTGGCTGCTTCCGCGTGCACTTTGGAGACTTGATTGACATGGCCTTGCTTCGAGGCGCGTAGCTTGACTGCGTCCAGAGGCGGAGAGAACTCGACATCTTTCAGCACATTCAATGGAATAGTGCAGATGACCTGCTTGGCCTGGTACTCGTTCGTGCTTGTGCGCACGAGAATTGAGTCTTCTGAGTGCTGTACCGATGTAATAGGAGCGCTGAAGATGTAATCAAGATTTCCAGTGCCTTGAGCTTCATCGAAGAATTTTCGAGCAAAATTGGATTGACCAGATCGGAGTTTGTATGTCAAGCATTGCTCCATGAACAGTTGCATGTCGTAGTTGTTCAGGGCCCACCAGCGAAGCAGCTCGCCAAAACTTGCGTCTTCCAGTTTCGCGCCACAGGTAATAGCAAGGAAGCCTTCAATAACGGCGAGCTCTGCCTCTGAGAGAGAGACTTGCTGGAGCCGATCCGCAATCGACATGTTGTCATACTTGCTCAGCTGCGCATCGATGTTCGCTGCACCTGGCATGGGAATGGTCTTTCTCCCGAACGACCCATCGACGTCCACCAGCTTACGAAGCGCAGAGTTGCTCAATTCTGCCTCCTGAGCCCGGCTATACTTTGTTGTCTGACCACCGGTATGCAACATGAACGAGTTTACACCCTTGCTCAGATCGTGACTGTTCTCCAGATCTTCTTGCAGATTGTAACGTGATATTTCTCTGTAGACATGGGGCTGATTCCAGTGGACCCAGGTGCCTCCAAGTTCGAACGGGTAATCGCCCAGGTTTGAAGACCAAGTGCGGCCTCCGATTCTGTCGCGAGCTTCAATGAGGAGGACTTTGACGCCGGAAGTGGTCAAATCGCGGGCGGCTGTAAGACCAGCATATCCTGCGCCGATGACGATGACATCGTGAGACTGCTGAGTGATGGATTTCTGGGGCTGGATGGCCCCCAGGGTTGGGAGTCCAAGTTGGAGGCCAGCTTCTGGAGTATACTGGAAGCCTTCGGCGCTTGTATTCATCTTGAACAAGGAGTCTAGAACGTTGTGGGTAGCACAGCAGTATTTGGTAACGCGGATGATGGACTTGCTCGTGGGTGCTGGACGGACTTTCCTTGGAATACTGAATGCACCATGCTTGCAGCAGGCAGGGAATTCTTATACGTGTGACATTTCATCAAGTGACGCATCACTGCAAGATCTCACCTTTCCGCTGCCCGTGAGGTGGGACTACGCATCGCAGCTTTGACCGCGTGGAGTTCGAGTCCGACTGCCATGTTGGGCAAAGTTGATAGAGTCAGGTCGGGAGAAGCCTCACGACTTTGACAAGAATGACGCTCTATCGCTTGGCGTTCACATGCGGAACGAAAGCCGCCTCTTCCGCTGGTGTTCAATCCGCTCTTCACGATTCCTTCTCCACTGCAACAACTGCTTGCCACTGCATCAACCACGCATCGCGCGGTCCTCGAGCAGGAGTCGTCATCTCAGAGCGTGGCAAGCTGCTTCCCTTTCAAGGGAGCACGCCTTGAGCTACTGTCACATAAATTCAAGAGGTCGTCCATTTTCATCACCCAGACTCATCCTTGGCGACGGCGTGGCTAGGACAGCCCGATCACTCATTCGGAGACTGCTCAGGAAATGGAATCAACCAAGATACTTGTCAACCGATGCACCTGTGCAAGAGAAATAAAAGCTTGACAGCCACGCGCTCGTGATGTGAAGTCTTGCATTGGAGGTCTCTATCCATTTTCAAGAGCTGGTCTTCGTGTTTAGCCTGCATCCGATGGCTTCGCTATCGTCCACATAATCATTCACTTCACGCCGATCTTGGTCTTTCGCAGCATCTGCAGCATCGAGCTTCAAACTCAAGAGCCGCTCCGCAAGCTTGAAGCTTGTCGTCAACAAGTCGACGGGTTCCCGGGAGGAGTTGTTTGCTTGGTGGGTTGGAGTATCGGAGGTTCGAGGTTGCGAAGGAAGGTTTGTGTCGATCTCGGACTTCGCAGAGCGAACATTTCCCCGGATCACGTGCACACGCCAAGCTTCCAATTCCAACTCTAGCTCCAGCGCGTCGTCGTCGCGTCCACTGCGCTACGCGTCTTCAACAACCACAACATCGTCATGCTCTGGGCGTACCCGTTCTTGAGCTGCCAATGCGGCCAGCGAGTTCCTTCAGTGGGTTGCTGTCCCGTCGATTGGGTCTCTGGTCGTGAAGCCGCGCCAGCACCCAGAGATGCCTTCAGGCCTGGAAGTGGATGATTCAAGGGCGTGATCATCATCTTCACAGCGTAAGTGGTTGATGGAAGGGGGAAGGTAGGTGGCGGCCTTGTCAATGAGTATAATACTGCTTTCTCCGACAGAATAACACCAAGCCTCCGACCATTTCGGAGACAGATTTCCCCACGTGATCTCTTTCACTCAACACACTCCGACACCCAGCACCCATCGGACCTTGTCTCCGGCACGCCTTGGCCACGAATGTGGGCAAAACGCATCCCGCCGTGGTCAGTCCGGAGCTGACTAACCTCACGGACCGAGTCTCGGCCAAGTCCCTTCTGTCTCCTTCCATAGACGGACAATCATGGCCTCGGAAACGTGCTGCGGGCACGAAGGATGCCTATCATGGCATGCTACATACGACGGCCAAGACTCGGACCGCAACATGAGGACGCCTCGTGGCATCTCGTGCAGCATCAACTTGCCACAACGTTCTGCATGGTGATCGCTGCCCACGTTTCAATGACTGCTCGCTGAGACTGTTGCTGGTCACACACATCCCGTTCTTCCCCCAAGGAATGCACACACGCAATGGAGGCCTCGAGATCGATGTCGATATGGAAACGTCAGGAGATCATTCAAGACTGGACCGATTCAAACGAGCCTACTATGGAGGCGTCACGGGCTGGGGAGAGGTGCTCAACTCAAGTCACCCAGCGACACCTTACAGTCATGGACTTCAAGGGACCAACCAGCCCAGAAACTACCTCTACGTGCATATCCTCATCGCATCCTTGCTGGGGCTCATGGCACTCACACTGGCCTACAGATGGCTCCACACCTACCACGCATATTACCGAAGGAAACGTACCGTCAACGGCTCGCCGGAAGTGCAGTCACGTTTCATGCACAACTTCACAATCTTCTGGCCGTGGATCAAGCGTCACGTCGTCTTCGCACCACTTTTCAAGACACGGCATAAAGAAGCGATTCGTCTCTCGGAAACTTTCGCGATTGGGGGGCTACCAACAAGATATAACGCCGTCCTACTTGTCCTCTATTTGGGAAGCAATATCGCATATTGTGTCGCGGTAGACTGGCATCACATGCCGCCAGCCGCACTCGTCGCCGAGCTACGCGGCCGCTTCGGCGTGTTGGCAGCCTGGAACCTCATCCCAACCATCCTCTTCGCCTTACGCAACAATCCTCTGATTCCGCTGCTGCGAATTTCATACGACACTTTCAACTTGTTCCATCGATGGTGTGCCCGAATCATGACGCTCGAGGCCCTCCTGCATGCCATTATGTGGGCGATCAACGCTTTTCAGAGTGGCGGATTCAAGCAAGTGCAACTTTCGCTCGCCACAAGCACGAGTTTTGCATTTGGACTATTGGCCGTTTGCGCCTTCGCCACGATCTCGTTGACCGCATTCGCGCCTTTGAGGCATGCATTCTACGAGACATTCATCGCTTCGCACAGGATACTGGTCTTGGTGGGCTTGATCGGCACCTACATCCACCTGGACAAAGCACGTCTTGAAATTGTGATGTATATTGAGTTGTGCTTCCTGCTTTGGATTCTGGAATGGGTGTTGCGCTCCCTTCGAATCATCTACTTCAACTTCGGGGTCACGAAAGCAGTGACGAGAATCAGTGTCCAGGCTCTTCCAGCAGAAGCATGTCTGGTCACTTTTCATCTAAGTCGGTCCTGGCGCTGGAAGCCTGGGTGTCATGTGCATGTCTACATGCCTACCATGTCTCTGGCTTCGAGCCACCCTTTCTCTGTAGCATGGGTAAGAGACTGCAGTGAGGATGACGAACAAAAGATGCCTGCTTCGGAAGATAAGTCGCTGGAGGAGAAGAGTCCCGTTGAATCGAGCAAAAAGCGATCATGCATGAAGCTATCAAAGTCTCTGTGCCGAAACAAGGCTGCCGAAGTGCAGACTACCAAAGACTGTGAAAACACCGCGATGGCCACTGCAATAGCGTCGACTCCAGTCATGAAAGGCGTCAATGCCAGCTCCGTCAGCCTGGTTGTGAAAGCGCGAGAAGGCTTCACGAAACATCTGTATGACAAGGCCAGTGCACAACCCGACAAGCAATTCAACACCTGGGGTGCTATCGAAGGTCCCTATGGTGGCTATCACACTCTCAGCTCCTATGGAACAGTCGTCCTCTTTGCCGGCGGTGTAGGCATAACGCATTGCATTGATTGCGTCCATTATCTGGTACGGCAGTATCGAGCAGGCACAGCAAGCGCACAGAAGATACTGCTAGTGTGGTCCGTCCGCGACTTTGAGACAATACAGTGGATCAGCAAGTGGATCATCGAGATCTGGGATCTACTGGGCGAAGACGCTAAAGGTGTCTTGCGCATTCACATGTATGTCACACAAGCGGGCGGTGTTACGCAGTACGTTCCCAGCTATGGTGAGTACATGCAAGTGTCGTGGGGACGCTGTGTGCCCAAGGAAATTGTCAGCTCAGAGCTGGAGCAAAGGATTGGTGCTGTCGGCGTAACAGTGTGTGGACCTGGAATGTTTGCGGACTGTGTCAGAGCTGCGACCAGGTCGGTCATGCAGGAAGGATGTGTTGATTTCATCGAAGAAGCCTTTACCACGTAGCATAGCGAAAATAGACTTCCGTTCCTTCTTCTGCCCCTCTTCCACAGGGTGAATATTCGACAGCGTGACACAGCCCGACATGCCGACCAGAGGATTCACGAGCACCACTGCTGAGCAAATGGCGAGATTCCGGAGTGCGCTTGCAGCCCGAGCTCTTTGTCAAGCATGTCTACGCGACAGCCAGGACTGGAAAGCATCAGGAGCACGATATTAACTCTTATCGACTGATGTCAATCATCAGCTTGATTTGTACTATGGGTACGCCTGGCTCATGCAAACTATGTCGGCTAGCCTATTAGACTCCGAAGCTCCGCCCAGAATTGCTCCAATGCATTGTGGTCTCATTCTCATGGGTATCATATTCACGGCCGATTACCACCCTCTTAGAATCTCAATGGCTTCTCCGGACACATTCCTCAGCCCTGTGTCCAAGTCTAGCTGCAACTTGGACAGAGAATGTCCCAACAGCGATGCCGAACCCCCCGAAAGCATCCCCATCTGTCCTGTCAAACCGGCGGCAGAGCTCACTAGGCTCCCCGTGGAACTATGCCTGGAACCATCTGGCACACTGTTCTCGATGAACGTGGAGCAACGCAAATTCCAGCTGTGGATGAGTCTTCGCACTGCATGCAGCTCGCTCAGTACTGCTTGTGCAGCCTCGCAGTTGCTTTGCATTGCATCTTGGCCTGGTGCCATGTCACCTTTGGCTACGCGGGAGTACCATGTGAGGAGCTTGAGGATGGCGAGGGCGATCAGTGCGAGGAGCGACTCGTTCTCTTGGGTACATGAGCAGCCAAGAATTGTTTGCAGGGATTCGAGAATGTTCTTGTTCTCCTCCAGAACTCCTTCCGGTGTGGGGGCAGCGTATACGCTCTTGCCATCCGGTGCGTTTGTTGAGCTCAGGGCGCATGCATTCGACCCGCTGGGTGATAGGTGGATGATAAATCGGAGTGCTGTCGAAAGACAATCGCTATTGTCGCCGTTCTCGGAGCATGTGAGTGGCGGCGAAGGGGCAGTAAGAAGTGGCATATCGTCGAATTTGAAGTCATTTGGATCTGTCATATCGGTGCCGACAGACCAGTCGGAGAACAGATAAGAATCATCGCCAGATGAAGCAGTGCCTGCGGACGAGCTGTTGGAAGAGAGAGTTGAGATCTTTCGTGACCGAGCAGATTCAGAACCTGATTGAGAGCTTGGTGGTGGAGGTGGGATGGAATCAGAGCCCATCATCGGGGCGACAGGTGCTCCAGACGTGGGTGGCATTAGAGTCTCAGCATTCAACGACTTCAGGATGGCCTCCCAATCTGTGTTGTTTGCACCACCTGCTGTGAAAAGATCATCGCTGAACCAGTCATTGGTGTCGTAATTATCGATGGACCAGTCCATATTCTGGTTGAGTGCATCCAAGGAATCAGCGCCAGAAGTCGAAAATTGCTGCCGTTGTACAAGATCCGAACCGGGCATGGACTTTGGATCTTGCTCCTCCATCGAACCTGCTGGCACTCTTCCCATGCGTCTCGAGCGTCGATATTCGCATGGTAGATTGCGTTTGGCGCAGCGTGCACACGTGGGTCGAGCATGGTCACACTTGACCTTGCTAGCCGCACAACGCTGGCAAGCGTCTTTGAGCTTGGGCCGCGAAGATTGCTGCTGCGATGCGGAGGTACTCATATTGAGGCTGGGTGGGTCTTCAAGGATCGAGTAATACGATGGCGATCGAAGAAGAGCCTAGACGTGTACAAGCACGATGATGAGCTTCTTTTCGCGGCCATCGAAGCATTCTTGTGCTGTGTTGCATCAGTCCTTTCCGCTGATGCCGCTGGCCGCACGCCGACCGAGAGAGGCTGCAAGCTGACTTTGGACCGTTGGTATCGGAGCTCTAGTCACGCGCGATCGAACTCACTGCACGCGACACCCACCACGAAAATCACACGTGCGGAAGCGTGCGTAGGATCCACTTGCACGTGTAGGTGACAGTTTCTGTGGTGAGCGCCAAGGAATATCACAGGGTCGCTCGCCGAACGACATAAATCCTGTCACAGACGGAAAGGATCGACGCTAGCTCAGCCTGTCGATCAAGAATAGCGCCATGCAGCTCCGATCGGACTGCTATTGCGGCGTGCGAGTGCCACCGACGCTTGAGTGGGACGTGAAGGAAGAAGACTTGACCTGCCCGAGGTTTGCACATGACCTCGCCGAACAACGAAATTTTCAGCTGTCGAGGAGCAGACGATGTATGAGGTGTACAGACGCCACCTGATCTATGAACGCCTTCGATGTCATGCCCTAAACATCGATGATATGCAATGCGCTGCGAGTTCTACTCAAACGCTAGAATCACGATATCTGAAACAGAAGACACGCTGGACTGCAAGGTTCACCGTGCCTGCATGTGCATCTCGGCCATTGCCTGTTGATTTCTGATGTCGGACATCTCCCACATCTCCACGTACGGGTTCTTGAACGTGGCTTGAGGCGTATCTGAGCTGCTGGTGGCGGAAGCTTGTCTTTTCCGGTCTGCAATCGTGCCTCGATAGGGTGTATTTGTCGGAAGCAAGTATGTCACTGTGTTAACGACTGTGTGCAATTTCCCAGGCTCGGGCTCAAACAGCGCGAAAGCGTCCGCTGGCAGCGGCGAAGGTGTATGTGTCGGTACAGCATGCAATATCCGCGAAGACGCAGAGGTGACGAAATCCATGCCTCGGGCTGGCTTGGGACGATGCCATCCAAGCTCATACGGCAATGCTTCGTTTGCGAACCAGTACTCCCACCAATCCACACGCACCAGAGGTTCGCTTTCCGAATCTGGAAGACCGGGATCGCCCATGACTGCGAAGATGAAACCAGCTTCAAATTCTTGAATGGGGACCTGCTCCATAAACCAGCCAGGCGTTGTGCTCTGCAATGCAAGAGACTCTCGTTGTAAACGAATCTCGTTCATCTGTGCATATGTCATATGAGATGAGCCCTTCAGAACATCCAACGAAGTATCAAAGATGGTAGCATTGAAGTTCAAATTATCGTTGGACTCTTTGCTATACTTCATCATATAATCTTCGCGGGAGAATGAATGGTCGTGCTCGAATGCATGAGGAAGGGCCAGCAGGGTCAAGTTCGCCAGTCGAGTGCCACAATGCTTGCCGGTTGTGAACTCGCAGAGAATGAAGGCGTTGCTCAATGCCACATCCACTGCACTCTCCTCAATGCCGACATGTTTCAGCAAAGCATCGAGTAAATCTTGTCTTTCGATGTTCCGGCCATCATGGTTGATGTAATTGTGGTTTGCCAGAGAGTTCAGCATGGGACAAGGGCCTCGTGAGTCGTGGCGGCCTGGGGCTCGATACGGTCTAATGGCATGATCGTAGTATTGTGCGTGGAAGTACTCTCCAGTCTGTTGTGCAGGAGGTTGTTCCAACGCTGTCACAACATGGCTGCCAGATGAAGGTGTTGGTGCCCGAGCGACGAGACCGGAAGCCTTGGAGATAAGCGCGAGTATCAGAGTGTTCCGCAGCATCGTGTTCCAAGGACCGCACGAAGCCAGAACTGGATGGGCTGTGTTTTATGCTCTATCGCCAACACTTTGATGTTTGCGAAAGTCCGGAGGTGAGGAGCGAGGCCAGCTGTCTGGATGGGTCCGCGTGCGCATCCTTGATGATGATTTCATGATACAAAATCTCTCCGTGGAAGCTACGGAGCCATGACAGTCGGCCTGAGATTGTCGTTGGGTCGCGGCCACTCCGATCGCAAACACTTCATCACCGGCCACTCTGGCTTAGTAACGGCACTCACGTGCTTGGCCGAGAGTGCAGTCAGCGAGAAAGAGAGATGGGCAGTGCTAGCGACCATCGCCCGACACTTCGCCGTCGTTCGGACTGGATTGTATGTGTCCCGAAACTTCGGAGTTGATGCATGTGACTTTCCACATCAGGCAATTTTCGTCGCCAAGGCCAACTCGCCCGAAGTGTTTCCGCCATGTTGCACGGATCTTTGACAGTCGCAACCATGAGCCTGAGGCTACGCCGATGTCAGTATTACCGGCATCGTCTTGGCCGTCACAGAATCAGTGCTCGGACTCGTGAAGTGTCGGTGATGCCATCCACCACAGTACCGACCGACGGATGTTGACACTCCGCATGGGGTCGTCGGCACGGTGTGTGGTGGCCTTGTCCACTGAGAATCTCATGGCCGGGACAGTGGATGACCCTCACTTCAAGATTGCTTATATAACGCGCAATCGAGGACGTTGATCTGAGCTCTCATCAACGACAAACATCTTCACTTCCTTGCAACACAGTGCCTGCCCTGCCCAGCCGTCACGATGAAGCTCCTGCTAGCCTCTCTACTCTTCTCTGCGGCTTGTGCGCTGCCCACAAAGCGTCAATCCGATACTCCAAAAGCTCTATACTTCCTTGAAAATCATCCTGATGGTGGCTCAATCGTTTCATTAGAGCTGATGGGCGATGGTAAGCTTGGAGAGCCCAAGAAAACTTCAACTGGAGGATTTGGTCTGCAATCGAAGATCTATGGCACTGGTCTGGACTTCCCAGCAGACCCTTTACTGTCACAAGGGGCAGTCACTGTGAGAGACAATGTGAGTAAAATTCCACAAGATCGACAAATTGTGTTACATGACTGACTCTGTCAAGCTGCTTTTCACTGTGAATTCAGGAAGCAATACCATCTCACTTTTCACAATCGACCCAGAGCGACCTTGGGACATCACACTCGTCGGCACTGCAGACTCCCTTGGCGAGTTCCCTGTCTCGATCGACTACTCTCCTAAGCTCCGCAAGGCTTGCGTTCTTAACGGTGGCGCTGTTGGTGGCATCGCTTGCTATCACGTTGGCGAGTCCTACGAGTTGCACCAAGATGGGCCTTTCCGACCTTTCCCAGCCGGCTTGAGGAACAACACCACACCGATGCAAGGCCCTCCGAACTCTACTGCCCAGATCAGCTTCAACCCAAACCAGGATGCTGTCTTTGCCAGCATCAAAGGAGATCACACTGCATCGCCGCAACTACCAGGCAATATGCTCATTTGGCCAGTCGACGAGATGGGCATGATCCGATCGGAGTCGGACCCAATCATTGGCCAGGTCGATGGCATTCCAATGGACTACGCTTTCACTTGGATATCACCATCTCGCCTGTTCCTCATCGATCCTTCTTATGGTGGCTCGATCCTCTCTTTCGGCCCTGCCCCAGACTACCAAATCCGCGAAGACAACCACCTTTACGTGCCGGCGCAGAACTTCTCCTGCTGGTCCGCTTGGGAGCCTTCGAGCAAGACACTCTACATGGTCGATGCCATGAGCCCTTACATCTTCACACTCGACGAGGAGACTGGTGAATACAAGGATGAGATCTACGTCGACATTCCTGTTGATGGCCAGTATGCTTTCGGCAAGGATGAGCTTGGCATCTTGGATGTGGACATTGTTGATGGGTACATGTACGGCTGCTCTGGAACTGGTGGTATTCCAATTTTCGATCTCAAGACGAACCAACAGATCGAATACGTTGATCTCACAAGCATCCTCGACGGCAAGTTCATGCAAGGCATGACACATTGGCCAAAGATGGGTGATGATCTCGTGCTTAGGAGCGAGTAGGGTGGGTGCAGTGGTCGAGGAATTTTCATTTCATGATCGCATATGCCGAAGATTTGGCATTCACAAGGAATTTGACAATAGAGAGGTTCACTGAGCATTTTGCGAAGGCGTAGGGTTTACAATCTTAGAGGTAGCACTGCGATAGGCGTTGATCTGACACTTTAAGACATCACCTCCCACTTTCAACGACTTGTTTCCATGCTTTTTGAATACTGCCAGGAACGCGAGAGGATGTTTAACATACGAATGAAAAACACACTGAGCTTCTTGATCGTCACCGCTTGCTTGCTAAACGTTTCAAGCTCATAAGATAGACTAAGCTTGCGCAGGATGTTCGCTTTGCGAAGCCGATCCCAGCATGGCACAGCGCAAAGCCACTTCTCAAGCATAAAGTATGTAACATCGATATAATGGACTGCCAGACGCTCATCATTTCGAGGAACGACTCACCTGTCAAATTATCTGTGCTCTGTTTGCAAATCGCAGCAACCTCGTTTCAACCATAGCCATCAGCTTAGGCGAATACCAAATTCAAAATGTCGTTCGGAACTCTTTACACACGTCCAGTACGCACAGCAAAACAACAATTGTCTGCATACATTGGCGATACTGATATCTGCGACACAGTTCAATCCGCGCACGCCAGCCATCTTAGCAGTTGCAAAGTCGTACGGCTTGGACTTGGCCACCAAGACCGTCGTTTCTGCAGAAGACGCAAGTGACGAATATCTGGACCTAAACCCACTTGGCAAAGTCCCTACCTTGGTCGGAGCTAATGGATTTGTCGTCTCCGAATGCATTGCCGTCGCTCTCTATGGTGAGAATTCTGAATATTTTTGCTCGTGATTTTCGCTAACCGAAGTTTTGTTTAGTCACTTCACAGAAGGAGGACACCACATTACTCGGCAATAGCAGGGAAGACTCTGCTTCGATCGTCCGATGGATGTCATTCGCGAATATGGAGATTCTCCTTCACCTCGGAGGATGGTTCAACCCAATCATCGGACGAAGACCCTTCGTGCAGTCAGAGGTCGATGAGAGCATGAAGCAAACGAACAAACGAATGGACATCTTGGAAAAGCACCTTGAAGGACGCGTGTACCTGGTAGGGGATCGTCTCAGCTTAGCAGATCTGTTCGTGACTGGCGTCGTGGCTGGAGGCTTCATGTTCTTCTTTGACCAAGCCTGGCGGGAGAGTCATCCCAATGTGACGCGGTGGTTCCTCAACGTCTACGAGCAACCAATCTATGCTGAAGTAGCAGGCAAGGCGATATTGGCAGAGAAAGCAAGGCCAAATGCACCGCCTCGAACAAGACAGACTGATGATGCGCCTCGCCCAGCAGCTAGAGAGACGAACCGATCGGTTGATGTTTCAGCATAGACTTGGAGACTGCCATTTGATCGAAAGACTTTTAAACCACTTTGTCTTTTCTGTTAGGCTTGAAAGCAGCAGAATCGACGCTTTACTAATATGACGCTGAGCGGAAAAGTCATGCGCGAGATATACACGGCCGAGCAGCGTCAGTTTTACCAAGTTCTTGAGCTCACCTTCCGCCATACCAGCCTGTTGGCTGTGACACATCTTTCCAGACTCAAGCTAGCTATGTGAACATTGCTCCATTCATGCTAAGTGCAGCATGAAACTACGAAAATCTATGAATGCACCCCACCAACGCCAGTATGCCATAGAATGCTCGCAAATGTGATACCCAAGGCTTGCGTACCCGATCTCAAGGCCTTCGGACAGGATTCGAAGAGATAACAAGTGCCAAGGCAACAAGCACACAGGCCAAAAACAAGATGAACCCAATTGTATGACACCAGCCAAGTTGTCTTTTAGCTTTCGTCTGCCTCTTCTCCAGATCCTTGACATAGTCATCCATATTGACAGAACTTGCCTCAACATCGAAGTGAGCAGGCAAGCGAACTGTATAAGGATCAATTCGAAGCAGTCTTTGTCGAGATCCGTACCAGTCGAAAAGGTTGTCTAAAGAGGTGATGACTCGGGACATGAGACTTCTCTTACGAAGTTGTTCTTTCTCGATAGCATCTTTTTCAGAACCATCGTCGTAGGCATGGATGCTCCGTGGTGTGGCTGCTTGGAACGAAGGCCGAAGAGCTGCGGGTGTGATGACCATGTTTTGGTCTCGACTGTTTGCAATAGCGCAGAGAAGCTTAGTTACAACTTTCGCGCGGACGAGTGCTTTGGGGTCATCGACTTCCTTGGGTCTTTCATTGTCTTGGTGTGAGTCGTGTTGGCACCAACGACACGTCTCGTGCGAGTGGCTTGCCTTGGCCATATGAATCTGCTTCTCGACATCCACCTTCTCGGAGCCACTCTGACTCTCAGAATCAGTATCCGATTTCTCTTCCTTAGACACTTCTTCTTCATCCTCGCTGTCATCTGATAGAACAAAGGATGATTGTGAAGAGTCTTCCGATACCCTTGAGGACGAACGACCACTTTGGCAATCTGAGCAACTACGTGAGCATTGGCTATCTCTATCGTAGCTGAAGATCTCGCGGCGAATAGGTTCATCAGCAGCGGTGGCCAGACCCAGAATTCTGCGCGCTTTGGCACTCCTGCTAATAATCATGACATCGTCGGCACTGGATTGACTTCTGCTTCGAGCATGTGCTTGTGCTGAACATGTATCACAAGGCTTGCCATCGTCGCTTTTTGTTCTTCGTGGTAAGCGTTTCAAGCGTCGAGTTAGTAGAAGGCCAGCTTCTCTGCCCAGGTCAAGAACAGGATTGAATGTTCCCAGTCCTTCGAAAGACATGGTGTTGATTCCAGCAATGCACAATGTAAAGACAAAAAGTTCCAGCACGAACGCTTTCGAAGACGAGACCAGACTGTATGCTTCGTTGAATCAGGTAGACTCCGAACGGACCTCACTGTCGGACTGGTACACAGTCGCCCGTGATGATGGAACACTGCCTGTCAATCGGGTACATCAAAGCGAAGGCATTCCTGTATCCGATCACGACAGCGGGAGGATATATCGGACTGACCCCATCCGAGAGCCCTACTCGAGAGCATTGGCAGTCGGACTAGCCTTCTGTTGACGTTGTCCGCGACCACGCGAAAGACTAGACGTGTACTCGGACCACAGCTCCGTGCCACCGCTCAGGGATAAGACGTCGGATTCGGCTTCGTGACATTGATCATGCTGTCCTTGACGGGATTGTTTGCAGTGCTTCCGACCAACGTGACCACTCTCGGCTCGGTGTCCGAGATCACATTCTTCTTTCGCCGCTTACGCTGACACGAATTTTCTGCTTGATTGTAGTAAACTTGTAGCGATGTCGCCGAAGAATAGCTGCCCGGTTGTAATGCTAGCTTCTGATGTCTTCAAATGTATGCCAAGATCTGCATGTGCTTACTGGCGAGGTGTTGTTCTCTCTCGACTTGCCATCAGCTCTGCATAATGCTCGATATATGGCAGAATGAGCTCCATTCTATAATTGTATCGCTGTGACGAAATTGTCGTAAAAAGATAACTCGTATGCTGAACGCCCATATGCGAAGTATTGTATCACAAGGCGTACGTAGGTTCTCCATCGCCTCGAAGTCCCAGTGCAACTGCCACTACACAGTCCTCACCATAGCTCAAGCTCACTTGAACCGTCTCCAGACCGGACGAGCGTGCATGATGCAGAGCAGCGCCGTGGAGCTAAGAAAAGTGTCAGTCGATGAAGACAATGGTGCAAAAAGTGCATCGTTAGGACTTACCATAATCACAGGACCATCGTCCTTGCTCTCTCTCAAGACTTCAATGTCTTTCATAGCAGCGCCAGCACCACGGCTTCGTGCCCGTAAGCATTTAAAGACAGCCTCTTTGGCCGCCCATCTCCCAGCATATGCTCTGCATCTGTCGACGCTCTGCTTTGCATACCTCACTTCGCCCAAGGTGTAATTGCGCTCGATAAAGATCGGGTTTTCATGTGATTTGAAGTCGTTCAACTGCACCACATCGATACCCACAGTACTCGTCGCTTGCACATTTTGCTTTTCGATCCATTTCTTGCAAGATTTGGCAGCTTCGGCAATGCCAGGACTGTGCTGGCCACGTAGGATCTCTTGTGCGGTCCATGAAGATAACGCAGTTTGTGGACTGGACGTGTTACGCAAATCTGCAGGGTTGAAGCGATAGGAGCCAGGAACGTCGGTACTCTCGCAAATGCGGGCCAGAGGATCAAGGTACACGCGGCTGGCATCCTCCGCGATGAAAGGGGATTCGGCCTGGATCTTCACAATTGTATTATCCAAGACAGCCTCCACATATCTTCTGTTCGCCAGCCTTTGTCGCTTTGCAGTACGTGCGGAGTAGCTATCATGTTCCGCTTCAGTCAGAGAAGCCAGAAAGTACTTTGGTGCGATGCCCACAAGCTGTCCGCCTTTCTGCCCAAATCCAAAGGAGGTCACAAGGAAGGCCTTGACATCTTCAGCCAGATGTACAGATTCTGTGGGGAAGCACAGATGCTTGAACCGTCGCAACGCCGGGTCTATGTTGTCTGCATTACGATTGCCCGGGACTATGCCACTGTTGACAATTTGCAGGCAGCCATTGAGCATCCATGCAGCGGCAGGAGCTTTGGGGTGTCCTGTGACAGATTTTTGACAAACTGCCCACAGCGGCGACGCATCAGATCTGCCCAGGTGATTCATTTGCTGACATATGACATCTGGTTCGTTCAAATCATTCGCCTTTGTGCTTGTGCCGTGAAGGGATGCAATGTCGAGATCATTGACATCGAGACCCCAGCGCAACAGCGATGCGCGTAATGGTGAGATGCTGGCCGATGTTGATCTTCCGGTGTCGCTGAGAGGAGGCCCGATTTGCCATGTGTCTAACGGCGTGGTCGGCGCAGTAGAGGCATTGGTGGACATCGAACGAGGAGAGTCCTGAGGTAGTGATGAAGGAGGTGTAGGCGTCACAGAAGACGAACGGGAGTGAAGTGAGGACACATCTTGGGAAGACTTCGCGCCCGGGAACTTGCTTTGCCAGTCTACTGCAGCGAAGTTGACTTGGGATCCAGGGTTCGCCTCTCGGGCAAAAGAAAGCACACCTTGTCCAGGAGCTGGCACTGAACGGCCAATCTTGTCAGATGCCATGGCGGACCCGGCAAGTATGGCGTAGATTGGAAGGCCCATCTCCAGTGCAACGTCACCTCGACACACAATCTGAATGCCGCAGCCATGAGATTCCACGAACCCAGCACGACTTTCCGCAGTAGGTCGAGACATCTCAGAGGGAAGTCGTCCTGCAGCAAGCTCTTCTGCAACGTTTACTGTTGCCTTCATCTTTGAGAAGCCATAAGCCTCGTCTTCCTGAAGATCGTCGAAGCCCCCAACAATGCACATTTTGGTTTTTCCCGCGCCGATGGACTCCAGGGCTGCGTCGATCGACTCTAATCCAGTCGCACATGCACCCACGGGAGTCTTGATTGGGCCTGCCGAGCCAACGAGCAACATATTGACCCATGCTGCAGTTGTGTTGAGATAAGTGTCTTGGAGGACGTCACTGTCCATCGGTCGTTCGAGAAAAGCGTCCTTGTAGAGGTTCTTCGTCTTCAAAGCTCCGCCCATGCTCGACCCGATGAAGTTGCCCAACTCAGATAAGTGCATGTGCTTGAAGATCTCGAAAGGTTCGGGAATGCCAGCAGAATAAAACGCCTCCATCACGCCGCATAATGTTACAAGAGTCGCAGGGTCTAATTGGTGGGCCAGGTCATCGGGGATGCCGTATCGCTTGGGACTCCATCCAGTCGGCAACTGCCCTGCTACAGCGCCCCAGGAGAATGGTGTCGTTTTGGGTACGAAGATTGTTGCTCCTTTCTTGACTTGCACCCGGCTTGAATCTGATCCTTGGAGTCGATGGACAGAGACGTTCTCGCCATGGCGTAGCCGGAACGCATCTGCGATGTCGTTACTGACTTCGAATGCGGGCATGTCTTCTTCGATAGCGAGCTCCTCGAAGTATTCCTTTTTTGCTGGGTCATAACCGGCAGTCTCGGGCTCCACAAATCGTATTCCAGTATGCTCTGTGATGTACTTTGCATATCTTCGTTCAATTTCGCCTTCGTGGACGATCTCATTTGTCTTCGCATCGACCCAGCCGACATAATGACCCTCCTTTCTCTCGCCTTCGCAATGTGTGATAAGTCCCATTAGCCAAGCCATCTCAACTAGCCCAGATGGGCTCAGCTTGCCACAACATTCCATCTCCCAGCGAAGGCGCGCGCTGCCCCAAGGACCTAATTCAGCGAACCCAACGACAACAACTGTGTTTTCGGGGGAGTTGAGAGCCTGAAGGCGATGCAAGGGTGCGAGGTCGGTATCATAGCGTAATGAGCGAGGGAATCCAATCTGTAGAGTGGCCACAGACTGAGGTACAGCTTTGTTTGAGTCACGAACCTTTGGTGGCCCACCCTCCAGAACATCCTCTTCCTGTACTGCCCGTGCTATCTGTGCTTCAAGGTCGATGCTTTGTCGCGCCTTTGCCAACACTGATTGGCAATTTGGGAGCGATGCAAGCCCGCCTCCGTAATCGACGAGCACTGGCTGGTCTTCGCAAACATCGACCATTTCTTGTGTTAGGAGCATGGCAATGTTGAAGGCCATCTCCTGGCTCGAGAACGTGATGACGCCGTGTTTCTCAATCGCTTCGGCCACAATGTCATTTGCAGCCATGAGACCAGTTGATCTGGTCCAGCCGATCTCAACACCACAAACTGATAGCTCATTGGCCCAGGACTCGGACGTGACCCGGTTCAAGAGACTCTCTAAGCCAAGCTTGCTTTCGGAATATAACCCATCGCCGCCAAAGATGCCATGGTTTGGCGAGAGAGGCAGGAGGACTTGCGTCGGATGGCAGTCGATACCTCTGTCTCGTTTATTCTTGATAATGCGACCGAGTAGGCGAAAGACATTAACAAGCATCAGCCGATGTGCCAATTCATTCGCCGCAGTGACCTCGCCAGCTTCGATGCCAGCTTCCGCGGTTGCTGCGAAGGGGAGAATCGCGTCGAGATCGAGATGTAAACCAGAATCGCTGTAGACATAGTCTATCAGTCTCTCGCAATCTTTTGCACTTGCACCATTGAACTGTACGACCCGCAGCTCCGAACCCTTTGCGCCACATTCTCGATACATCGTTTTAAAGTATGACGCTGATTGTGAGACTGCGCGACTGGTGGTAACGATGACATGCGCCCCGCCTTGCAGAAGTATGCGGGCAACTTCAGCACCAATCGAATTGGGGCTGGCACCCGTGATCAAGACATTCTTGCCGCCGAATGGTATCCCATCGGTCAACGAGTCCGCAAAGAGTTCGAGCAACCTCTCAGTAACATCATCGTTGGCAAGCCATCGTCCGTGACTGAGCTGCTTTACAGCGATGCCAGGGCCCTTGACCGATGATTCACAAAGCGCAGGGTGTCTGAGAAAGTCCGCATAAGCTGTGGGTACCTGGAGTTCTGAACGTGCTACTGTCGTTGCAACAATATCGCCGCTCCCCGTCACAAGTGTACGCGGAGCTCGAGGTTGTAGGGCTGGAAGCGCGCGTGGTGCACGTTCCACACCAGATGAGAGCGCATCGAGAAGTCGGTCGACGAAGAGAATGAATTCCTGCTCTAGACCACCATGCGCCTTCCTTCGCATAATCGCATCCAGTGTGCATGCCTGCTTGGTCAGGTAGTGGTCGCTTCTGTTGCCCATCAGCCGGAGGTAAGTCGCTTGCCCCAAATCGTCAGAAGCCAGCTTGTTGGCAAAACAGTCCCCACGGAAGACGTCTAGCAGATCTCGTCGAGCACAATTCCACCAGCTGTTGTATCTTCGAGTTTGTCGAGCATCGAACGTTGGCGATATTCCAGTGAGGAAGTCATCAGAAAACTCGGCTGTTACTGCATCGAGCTTCTGCTGCAGCTCTGCTATCTGTTCTTGCGCCAACTCGTCCACCTTTGTGTTCGACAGGTCGATCTGTAGATACTGCGCCAGTGCTTCTAGTTGCTTTTGTGCAAGACGTGTCTGCGATTGGTTCACAGCGGCAAGCGTTGCAGCATCTGCAGTCGGCGTATTGGCAGCGTCATCTGATTTTTTGCTAGTCGATACTCGCAAGGAGAGGCCTTGAAACTCGGCATATCGAAGTGCAGCTTCGTCCCAGTACTGCTCTGCAGCTTGTGCGGAGGCCAGGCGGCTCTCAGGCTCCGCTAATAGAGCGTAGAGTAGAATGCCAGATTGTATAGATGCACCAAGGCCCCATTTGTTCAAGAGCTGCTTGCGAATGGCGTCAACGTTGAACCCGGCTGGCATCCTTGACGAAACCAGTTTCCCGATCAACATTGAGGACACTCTACCCAATTGTACAACAGTGCCATCATCAGCAGCACTTGCAAGATCCCGCAAAGCTACATCTTCTGGACGATCGGGAAGTACCCCGAACTCGGTGTACATGTCGCCCACAATCTCATTTTGCAATGTCGATTTGCCATTGCAAAGTTCCTTGATCGACAGGAGCGGGGAGATCTGATTGATTGGCTTCTTGAGTTTTCGTGCCACATGTATCCTGACAATGTCTTCCGGATTCAAGGGAGATTCAGCAATCACACCAGGTTCAGCTGGTCTTGCTTGGGTAGCTTGGGGCTCCGCAGGTGCTGAGGCAGTGCTGGAAGGCGGCGTTGGCTCTGCTGGTATCATGACAGTGGCAGCCTCGGCTTGTGATTCGTACTGATAGCATGCTTCTGCCAGATTTTGAGATGCGGAGTAGAGTTCCAGTGGTTGATCAATGGGCCTGTCCCCGTCTGAAGTGATGGACAGCAGGCTCTTCTTGGCCATGCCCAGAAGCGTGCTGGATGGACCCAATTCGATGAGTCGATCCACTCCGCCCTCTTGTGCCAACAGATTCTTTTGCGTTTCGATCCATTGCACGGGAAAGGCGAATTGATGAGCCAGCAGCTCGACAATGAGCTCGTGAGCAACTGCCCGCTCATCAGGACTGTTGCCCGTCATCTTGGCTGTTGAAGCTTAGTGATGACCATGCAGAGAACGATCGGCTGGTGTGTCAACAACGTGGCACTCACGAGTTGCATCGAGGACGCGAGCAAGCAGCGTGGCCGCACAGGCGCAGGACATTGAGTTCGCGGAGAGCGAGAGCTCGGAGTGGCTAATCAATGTGGGCGAGGCACATTGAAGGAATGATTGATGAGCAGGGCCTGCACGTGACGAGCCCCGAACATTTCCAAGTCGCGTCGGAGAAGATGTCGGTGCAGCTTCTCTGCCTTTTGGCATCTCGGGCGTGCTCGTGACCGCGTTTTCGGGCATGACTACGCAATACTGCGATCGTGGGGGAGATGATTCGGCTGCAGCGGCCGGCGCGGCTGCGGATCGCCCATGATGCCGTCTTCTCGGTGGCGGTCGGACGGACGTCCCAGCGCGGTGACGGTGACGGTGACGGTGACGGTGGTGCCGCCCGGAGCCCAAGATATGGCTAAGTCATGTCTTGACAGTCAATCCCATTGCGATCTGGTTTGCATTGAACAAATCACTCAATTGAAGGGGTGGAAGTTGTGCATGACAAGCAGGGGAGGGCAACAACAACACCAACCACAAGCTCAGCTCGTCGATGCCTGAGGCTCGAACATATGCCACGATGGTCCGCAAGAAGTTCACGTCGCCCTTCCTTGAGGCGGCACGCAAGAAACAAGTACGACTGTGTGCAGCATTTGGCGGCCAAGGTCCAGACAACGGCACCTGCTTGGAATCCATTCGGCGACTACGAGCTCATGGCGACGCCGCCGTGAGCACTCTTCTCAAGCTAGCCACCACCACCTTGGCCGACTTGGGTGATGAAGAACACCCATCACGATTCCACGACAGCCATGGCTTCTCCCTCGAAGCCTGGCTCGACGATGCGGATGTCGCGCCGGACAGCGACTACATCGCTCTCGCACCCGTGAGCTTTCCGCTCATCACTCTCATCAGCCTCATCGAATACACTTTGACGTGTCGAGCGCTGGGAGTGCATCCCGGGCAATTGAGAGAACTGTTGAAAAACGTGACTGGCCACTCGCAAGGCATGTTCGCTGCTGCGGCTGTTGCCGTTGCACGAGATTGGCCTTCATTCTTTGACGCCTGTGAAGCCATTCTCTGCCTCTCGTTCTGGGTCGGATTGGAATCGCACCATGCAGCACCGAAGTCGAAAATTCCCGCAGCGTCAGCGAGCGACTGCATTGCGCATGGCGAAGGTCAACCTAGCTACATGCTCAGCGTGACTGGCCTGCCAAGAACCCAGCTCGAGGCAGTCATACGGCGCGTCAACAGCAATAACACAGACGGCGGGGTCATTCATCTCGCATTGATCAATTCGAGCAAGCACAGATTCGCCATTGCCGGAAAGCCATCAGCTCTACGGACCATGTGCATGCATCTACGCCAAATCAAGGCCCCAGAAGGCTTAGACCAACGACGGCTGCCATTCCACAAACGCAAGCCTATAGTGCAGGTGCAATTCATGCCAATATCAGCTCCATTCCACACCCCGTTCTTAGAGCGCGTAGATGAGCTTGTATTGAAGCGTCTCGATGGTGTGATCGCTCTTGGCTCTGCAGAAATTCCTCTACTGAATCCAAGCAATGGCCACCACATCACCGACCTGGCATCCCCAGCTGAGCTGAGTCAACTGATCCGTTCTATCACAGTAGACAGAGTTGATTGGGCCACGACTTGCCTCGCGCTTCCTGTTTCGCACTTGCTGGCATTCGGGCCCGGTCGAAGTGCCAACCTGATCAATGAGACAACTGACGGCACCGGTCTCCAAGTCGTCCAAGTCACTGATCTGTTGCCAGCGCTGAAAGATAGCGACAGCAACGGCGATATCTTCGCGGGTTTGCGATGCTCTTCTTTGCAAAGCTGGCAGCAGAAATTTGCACCCGAAGTGGTCATCGACCAATACGGATGCAAGAATCTCGTCACGAGAATGTCCTTATTACTTGGTGCTCCTCCTATCATGGTAGCTGGCATGACACCAACCACAGTACATCCTGATTTCTGTGCGGCCATCATGGACGCGGGTTACCACGTTGAGCTCGCAGGAGGTGGGTACTCCAGCGAGTCGAAGTTCGAAGCCGCATTGCGCGAGCTTTCTGAAAGGGCGCCTGAGCGACGCGGAATTACTTGCAACGTGCTGTACATCAGCCCCAAGACCATTGCTTGGCAAATCTCAACCATTAGGCGACTTATCAGAGAAGGTGTGAGAGTCGACGGGATCACTATTGGCGCTGGGGTTCCTTCGCCAGAGGTTATCAAAGAATACATTGAGACTGTTGGTCTCAAGCACATCTCTTTTAAGCCGGGCACGGAGGAGGCAATCAGAGAAGTGGTCGAAATCGCGCGACAAAACCCCACTTTCAATTTTGGACTTCAATGGACTGGCGGGCGTGCAGGAGGACATCACTCACTCGAGGACTTTCATGACCCCATTCTGAAGACATACGGTCTTATTCGAAGCTGTCAGAACATCGTGCTTATCGCAGGCAGTGGTCTGGGAGAGGCGTCTGAGATAAATCCATATTTCACTGGCGAATGGGCTTCTGAGTTCGGTCGTCCGGCTATGCCCTTCGATGGTGTTCTTCTGGGCAGCCGAGTCATGGTCGCGCGTGAAGCGAGGACATCTGCTGCAGCTAAGAGACTCATTGTCGATGCTGAGGGCGTTGAGGATGCTCATTGGCATAAGACAGCCGACGCAAACACAGGCGGCATAATCACAATCACGTCAGAGATGGGTCAACCCATTCACGTGCTCGCTACTAGAGGTGTGATGCTGTGGAAAGAACTGGATGAGACTGTGTTTTCCATCAAGGACGCCAAAAAACGACTCAACTATCTGCAGAGCCATCGGGGGCGCATCATCTCTCGCTTGAACCAGGACTTTCAAAAGCCGTGGTTCGCCATTGATGCGACGGGACGTACGGTTGAGATCAATGATCTCACATACGCAGAGACCCTTGCACGATTTTGTAAGCTTACTTATGTGGAACATCAAAACAGGTGGATCGATCCCTCATACCACTCTCTGGCAAAGGAAGTTGTGCATATGGCCGCAGAGCGCTTTGGACAAGTTATTGACACCACGCACTGTGATCACCCTCGCGACCTCCTCCTGTCACTCGAAGCCGAACTGAACGAGAGTGCCAACGAGACATTGTACCCCATTGATGCCCGCAAGCTACTTGCACTCTTTCGCCGTCGTGGTCAAAAGCCAGTGCCTTTCGTTCCCAAGCTGGACCAAAACTTCGAGACATGGTTCAAGAAAGATTCACTCTGGCAAGCTGAAGACATTGATGCAGTCTTGGACCAAGACGTTCAGCGCGTTTGTATCATTCATGGTCCAGTAGCCGCGCGACATTCCAAGAAAGATAGCGAGAGCGTGAAAGACATCCTCGACGAAATTTATCGCCCGCTTGTAGAAGATCTTTCAAATGCAGAGCGACTAGCGCCGCTCGTGGACTCGCAGAGTGACGATGCAGTCCATATTGCGCTGCCACCGAAGGCTGTCAGTGAGGTTCCGGGTCTTAAGATCTCTACTAATGGGCAAAAGACAACCTACGAGCTGCTGAAAACCGGCAAACTACCAGAGCCCCCCGCAATGTTGCAGTTGCTGAGCGAATCCGTAGGTGTGGAGTGGTTCACGGCATGTCTGCTCGATGAAACTGTTGTGCGAGGCTCCGCCTCCTCGCCAAATCCAATTCGACAGGCTTTGCAATTACAAGCTGGAGACATCGTGGAGGTTGTTCGATCCGCACAATCAAAGGCCATCGCATCAGTGTCGTTCCTTTCTCCGTCGGGCGTACCAAAAAGACTGCACCGCGCTCTGACCGTAGAAGCCTTGGGCCAAGGCAGATTGGGCGTAAGCGTCTCACTTGATGCTGAGACCGCTATGCGCATACCATTTGAATATCGTGCTGGGGTGCCTGGAACGCGGCTCTCCTTGGTTTCAGACTGGTACTTGCGCACTGTACAGGACATGTACGCAGAGCTTTGGGGAGATGGCTCAGAAATGCAAACCACAGCTGGGATAGGTTCTGAGTTCTCGTGCAAAGCGGTCACAGTGCAGCATGAGGAAGTCCAGAAATATGTGCGGGTCATTCAACAGTCCTGCCCACCACAACTTCTCGATTGGCAGCCAGGCCATTCTTCCTCTGTTCCCCTGGACTACTGCATCGTGATTGCGTGGACTGCTCTTACCAAACCTTTGCTTCTAACCGAGCTGTCTTGTGACCTGCTGAAACTAGTCCACCAGTCAGTCAATTTCCGCTATGTGGACGGTGCCTCGCCTATCGAAGTCGGAGATGTCCTGCAAACAACAAGCCGCATCACTAAGCTGAGCTCGCGCTCCAACGGCACTCAAGTCGAGATCTCGGCAACTATACACCGCTCGAACGAAGCAATCGTTGATCTCACATGTGAGTTCTTCATTCAAGGAAAAGCCACGGAACATGCAAAGCAGTTCACTTCGATACGCGAGGCCGATATGGTGGTTGACATCCATTCTCCGGTCGTCGCTGCCTTGATCGCGAGCCGTAAATGGCTCGTTTGGGAGCATCCTGGCACAAGCTCAAGTCTGATCGGACGTAGGCTGATTTTCCAATTGATCACTCACACCACTTCGCCCTGCTCAAGTGCCACTTCCGGCTCACTACAAGCACATGGACTCGTCTCATTGTGCAACGGAGACAGCTCTCTCGAGCCTTTCGGAAGGGTGTACTTCGAATGCGAGGACAACAGCTTCAACCCGGTGAAAGACTTTCTACAGCGGTACGGAACATTGAAAGACGAGCGAAATAACCTCAATGATCCAGGCTGGGAGGGCGGCCCAAGCAGCCTTGTCATGCGTGCTCCACTGCGTAGCGCATCATACTCCGCAGTGTCCAGGGACGGCAATCCCATCCACACGTCTCCGTTCCTCGCTCGCTTTGCCGGGCTTCCAGGCACTATAGTACACGGCATGCATCTGTCAGCAATGGTGAGGAGAGCGACAGAGTGGCTCATCGGTGATCACGAGCAGTCACGCTTCCACAGCTGGACCGCAAATTTCGAAGCTATGGTATGCCCAGGAGATATGCTGCGTACCGAATTTCAGCACGTCGCTATGGAGAATGGTAAAATGGTCCTGGAGGTGAACGTTTACAACAACGTGACTAGTGAACGAGTGATGAAATCAACAGCTGTGGTCGAACAGGCTCGCACTGCCTATGTCTTCTGTGGACAGGGTAGCCAAGAGAAGGGAATGGGTATGAGCTTATACGAGAGCAGTCCAGCAGCACGAGCTCTGTTCAATCGTGGCGAGGCATACTTGAGGGAGCACTATGGTAAGAATGCTGCTTCATTCATACCTGTCCGAGAAATAAATGCTAACTTTAACAGGATTCTCCATCCTAAAGATCATTCGAGAAAATCCAACTGGACTCACGATCAGCTTCGGCGGCAAGCGCGGCCGTCTTATTCGACAGAATTACTTGACGATGGGTCAACGCGGCACTTCATCAACGCCCTACAGCTGTATCGTGCCGTCTTTGACTTCCCAATCATCCTCTTACACATTTCACTATCCGAAAGGTCTGCTCTACAGTACTCAATTCTCACAACCGGCGCTGGCACTCATGGAGATGGCACAATACGAACACCTGCGATCGCAGGGGATTCTGCAGCAGACATCCTTGTTTGCGGGTCACTCCTTGGGAGAGTACGCTGCGCTTGGAAGCTGCTCCACAGTTCTTCCGTTCGAGAGACTCATGACTCTGGTATTCTATCGCGGCCTGAAGATGCAGAATGCACTTCAAAGAGACATTGAAGGCAAGACAGACTACAGCATGGTAGCCGTGGATCCAAGCAGGATTAGCAAGGGTAAGTTGTCATTGTGCCATTGAGAGTCTGTTGCTTGCAAAGTCATTTTACTGATGAGCCCTGTGCTACAGGTTTCAGCGAAGCAACTTTCCGACATCTGGTCGAGGCAATTGCTACACAGAGTGGACTGCTACTTGAAGTTGTCAACTTCAACATTCAAGACAAGCAATATGTGTGTGCTGGTCACGTAAGTCTCCAGTCACCCCGCCGGTGTTGCTGATACATGTTTCTAATACTGAGAACAGTTCCGCACCCTCTCCATCCTCTCAAAAATCTGCGACGAACTCAGCATCATGCGCGATGCCGCCACATTCGTCACCGACTCGACAAAATGCTCTGCGCTCGTCCGAACACACATCGAAGCATCGTCCATTCTGACGAATTCTTCAGTGCTGGAGCGAGGTAAGGCTACCATTCCCTTGAGTGGAGTTGATTTGCCTTTCCATTCCACCATGCTACGTGGACATATTGGAGATTACCGCGAATACTTGGACCACGTGTTGAAGGTCAGTGACATCAAAGTCGAAGAGCTGGTTGGAAGGTGGATTCCAAATGTGATTGGCAAACCGTTTGGTGTGAGCAAGGACTATGTTCAAGAGGTTGCGAGGATCACGAATAGTGATCGGCTTGGGCATTTGGTTAGTGTGATGGTATAGGGTGTTTCTGCATCGATATGATCTCTCTGGTTTGACTGCGATTCTGTGCGGAGTCTACAATGGTCATGGACTCTAGTGCTGATGGAAGCAATGAACATTTTGCATAAGAACGTACCTAACCCCAAATTCTTACGAAATTCTTTCGAGAACTTGTCACTGACAGCAGCGTTGGAACAATTCAGCACTCCTACAAGTTCAATGCATACATATCTACGAATCAGAAAGCTACTGCTTTACGTTCACATGTCTTGCAATCATCCTTCGCAGGTTTGGCAGCCGCTTTCTCTTTGCTCAGTGCATCGACATCCCCGCCGATCGCTGCAAACCACCTAGGATCAATGTTCTCTTTGCAAAGATATGGACTCACGTCGGCCTTCTTTGGACCAAGACGATCCTCAATCGTCCAGCCCATGCCAAGATGAGCCCATGGGTTCGAATCAAAGTAATCGATCTGGAAGTCTTCGTAGCGAGGCTTCTCGATCACTTGTTGATAATGCAGCGAAGAGCCTGGCCAGATGGCATTGACGCGACCAGTTTCGTTGTTCTTGTACCCTGTCAAGGTGTCAGTCACTTTACGAATCTTGGCCGGCATTTCGGGATCGCGAAGGAAGCGACTGCACTTACAGCTTCGACAATCATCCTTCCACACAGTATGCTTGACCCATTCTTGCACATGCTCATTGAATTTATCCGTGACATCCTGTCTTGGCGTAAAGCTGCGAACATTTTCATTCTGCATCTTGCTTATCAATTGCAGAGCGTACTCTGAAACAGAATGCAACGGAGCCATGACCGAACCATTCTCGATCGGCCAAGATGGTCCAATAAATGTCACAAAGTTAGGCATGTTTGGAATTGCCAGGCCAAGATATGCTTCGGGGCAGACCTTCCACTGATCTCTGAGATCGATGCCATTCTTGCCAATGACTGGAAATCGCGGACGATAAGAGACGTCAAAACCGGTCGCGCAGACAATGGAATCGACTTTGCGTTCTAGGCCATCGCCGCCGATCACGCCGTCTTCAGTGCAGCGTACAACGGGCGTGAAGTGCACATCGACATTGTTTTGTTGCACGGCGTCCATGTATACATCACCAGGTGTGATTCTTCGACAGCCGAGTCCGTACGTTGGAATGAAGCCCTTGAGCAGGCGCTCGTCCTTGATGTGCTCGGCCATACGTTTCTTGAAGAACATGGAGCCCATTTTCTGGCCCATGGAGCCACTATAGAAGCCGCCCCACATGCCGTTGACTTGATCTTCGATTTCTTTTGCATGAGCAACGAGACTGTCGGGATCAAGGCGAAATGCGTCTTTCTCTTCGGATGAGTATGTCTTGGCCTGGCTTCCAGAATTTCCAGCTAGGACACCAAAATAGACCCCGGTTCTCACAAAGACGTCCAAGTGTTTGGTATGTGGCTGCATTCCTGGTACGGTTTGAATTGACGAGGCACCTGATCCGAGAATTGCTACTCGCTGGTCCTTCCAATCTTCTTCTGTCCAGTCCTTTGGCCATCTTGCGGTGTGGACGATCCTGCCCTTGAATGTGTCCTGCAGGCCTGGAATTTCTGGCCACTGTATCTTGTCAGCTGACGTTCTACCACCAACTGTGATGTTCTCTTACCTTGAAGTTGTTCAGAACACCTGCTCCGTACATCAACATATGACACCTATCCTCAAACTCCCGTGGCTCCATCCCAGGACGATGTTCGCGAAGCTTGACGAGCCACTCTCCGGTTTCCTCTTGCCAGAAGCATCCAACGACTTCGGTATGAAAGTTCATATACTTTCGCAGGTCGAATGCCTTGCAGACTTTGTCAAGGTAAGACCAGATCTCTGGAGCGAAAGAGAAATATCTCGGCCACTCTGGGTTCTGGATCGGAATGTCAGTCACAATGCTCCAAGATCGAGAAGAGCCGAACGTACGAGCGCGAACTGGTATGTATACGCATGACTTGGAATATCGCAACCTGCACGAGGATATCGATTCTCGAGCCAAGTACCTGAGACGAGACTGTCAGCATGTTCTTCATTCTCAACGTGATGGACGTGAACATACCTCCAATATTCTCGTTCTTCTCATAGATAACGTGCTCAACATTCTCGCATTGCTTTTGAATCTGATATGCCATCAAGATACCTGAGATACCCGCGCCGATCGTCAAGACACGAATCTTGCGGTTCGATGGATCTCTGTAGCATCGATCTTGTGGGACCTCGTATCCATTCGAGCCGAATTGCGAGTAGTCATATTGCTTGCTCTGCTGCTTGGTAGGCTCTGTGGGCAGCGATTCGTTCATGAAGGGAGCCATGATGCTGTAATGTGAATCAAAATCTGCTGTAGATAGTGCTGAGGTGTCTGCTCATGCAAGAGTTGTACGGTCGAGCCCACTGCACTCTGGCTTGGCACATGGGTCTATGTTTTGTTCATGTCGTTTTCCACAAATTTCCGGTGGCCTGGCTTTCGCTAGCCGAGTGGCTCCTTCATCTTCTCATCTGCAGGTCTTGCACCTTCTCCGCTTTGCGAATGATCCAGCACACTCGAATGAGCTTCAGGTTCCTGTGCTCGAAGACCACACGTGCGTGACATTATTCGTGTCGAGTTTCTTCAGTAGGTCACATTGAATGTAAAATTTGGCGATGTCAATGCCAAAGAAGCGAGTGAAAGCCCAAAATTCCTTAGTTGAGAAGGATATTCTACCAATAGCACAACGCATGAGAACGCCTGAACACCAACGTACCCAACAAAGAAATCCGCCAACGCCGTAGTATGCTCCTCAACGCCATGAATCCAATGCCAACGCCGCCTTTTCATGCAAAACTGAAATCCAGTACGATCTATCGCAATCTCTGGGTATAATTTTCTAACTCATGACACGCTCAATAAGCTGACTGACTCGGTGTACATGGTCCTTTTGCTGTGAGGAAGCAAAGTTAGCGAAATTCGATCCCTTCGACTGAACTTTGGAAGGACTTACCATCAATGTGAAATGATTTGCTCCATCTGCTCTCACGATCTCGAACTCGGCACCAGGTAAGACTGTTTCCCAGCCATCTGGTCCGAAGTCGATTCGTTTCTGTACCATGAAATGCATGCCCTTCATCTTCGGTGCCTCTTCTTCTTTCATGACTGTATCGGCAGCCCATATAATGCCGACCTTGGGCATTCGTGCTGTGGGCAGTGGAGCCACGACATAATCCAGCATGACATCAACAACGGCGACGAAGTGCGGAATCAAGTATGGTGGAGGCTCCGAAGAGCCGTCGCTTGTGCCGCCCGGTTGGTTGGCGAACATTCCAACAGTATTGCAATGCTGGTAGAATTCGACGGGCAATTTCTCCATGACTTGTGGGACAGGTGCATCGATGATGATCAGCGAGTGCACTTCATCGCCGCCTTTCGCCAAAGCCTCTGCTGTGACATAAGCGAAGGCACCTCCAGATGACCAGCCGCCAAGGTGGTAAGGTCCTTGAGGCTGACGTCGCTTGATTTCATTCACAAAAGACTGGATCATGGCCTGGTGGGTGCAGCGCATGTTCTCGGGATCGCGAGCGTACGGGCAGTTGAGTCCGACGATGGCAACATCTGCTTTCAGTCGTGGAATGGTTAGATACGACGATGCAGAGCCGCCGCCATCGGGAAGCATGAAGAGAGTCTTTTGTGCGACCTTGGGAAGGCCCTGTAGGATCACAGAATTGGTGGCTCGACAGTACGGTTCCAGTTTGAGAGCAGGAGCTTCAGGTTCCTCGGTGCCGCTAGCGTCATTTGAGGTGACGCTGATCACATCATCACCTCTCGACCCACTGACAGATCCGCAGGGCGAAGACGACGTCGAGGGAGTGTCGCACGACTCGCTGTCGCTTTCTGTTGCGCACAGATCAAAGCCTTCGGTCGGGCCGGTAGATGTTTGAGCTGCGATTTGGCCGCACGATCCACCGAAGAACTCCTTGAGCTTCTGTACAGTCGGGAGTTCCGTGAAGAGGGAGAAGTCGGAATCGAGGTCCACTTCAAGTTCTTCTCGCAGCCTGCTGCTGATGACCAGGGAGCTCAATGAGTCAATCCCGACTTCTGTGAAGACAGTGTCATCTGTCAAATCATCGAGGGCCATGCCAGACTCCTCTGCTACAATTCTGATTGCAGCAGCCACCAATTCGCTGTTGTTGGTCGATACGGGACTTGACACAGGCTTGGCATGAGCCGGGGGAGCGTTGACGACCTGGGCCGCTGCAACCTCGATTTTGACCACTTCCAATTCAGGAGCTGGACTTGGTATCTGGGAGGGCTCCTCTGGAGTAGCTAGCACAATACTGAGGGCCTCTGGCACCATACCTCCGATGAAGGTCCTCAGGGATCCCACCGTAGGACAAGTAGCGAACAGAGCGAAGTCGGGATCGAGGTCGAGATCCAGGTCCTCCCGTAAACGCCCTGCAATGACCATCGAGCTCAAGGAGTCGACACCAATGTCTGTAAACTCGCTGTCATCGGTCAACTCTTGCAATGCAATGCCGCTTTCCTCCGATATAATCTGGAGCGCAGCTTGCACAGTAGAGCTGAATCGTCCAGAGCTTGAGTTCGAGGGTGTCGTCTTTGCTGATGCGGGTTTCGTTTCTGCTTGCGGCTTAGATAAGCTTGCTGGTTTCTCCGGCTTTTGTGGGGCGATGGCAGCGATTTTCTGAGTAGTCGGCGCTGCCTTTTGTACTTTTGTTGGCGCGAAGGCAGCCGGTCTAGGCGCTGTGGACTGCGCTGTTGAGACCTTCTCGCCTCGCTGGCGAGCGGCCTTATCGGACTGCGCTTGCAGCACAGCGCGCAACGCCTTGCGAGGCACGGATCGAAGCTGTCAAGAAATTAGCACATACTACCACTATCAAGTACAAAGGTCACATACCGAGAGCCCAGAGAAGAATGCAACGATGGTTTCTCCATCAAGCACAACAAGATCGCCGTGAACCAGATCGCCAGTCTTGTCAGGCACCATCTTGGTGTAGACTTCATATGGCTTGGTCTTATCCAGAGGTACATAGACCTGGAAGCTCTTCCAGCCATGGTTCACGAATACGGTCTGGTCGATATCCGTGTCGTCCTTTGCGTTCATTGCGAACCCCGCAACCTGAGTGAAGGCATCAATGAACGCAGGGTGGCTGGAATAGACTCCTTGATCTTTGCAGCCAGCGAGATTCATGACACTGATGGCTTCATTATCAGCCTCGTTCAGGATCAAATTCTGGAGTAGCTTGTAGTCGGAGTGGAAGCTGGCCATACTGCTCATCAGCTTGTAGCCACTCTTGGTGTTGTAGCGAACAAGCTCTCCTCTCAACATTCTGCTTCGCAAAGATTCAATAGCTTTGCGATACTCTGGAATGAGCTTCTGTTGGGTCTTCAATTGTGCCGTTGTGGTGAAGCGAACAGTGCAGGTTGCATGCTCAGTATCCAGCTTGCCATCCGCGAAGTATGTTGCGAACTTCACTTTGGCGCTGCGAGTGGTTGCAGCGGCCTTGGGCGGCCATGTCATCGTCAAGGTGGTACGAAGCAATTGAGGAGCTTTGCCGTGAGGTATCAAAGCCTTGTCCACGACGAGATCGCAGACATCGATCAGGCCATCAATGGCACCTTGGTGACCTGCACGAATGCGATCCATGCAGTACTTCCCAGCCTGTGCAGCGATGTCCGCATAGAATGATGGAGTGGCCAATGGGATACCGTCCACGAGGTGGCCTTGCGCAATATTGTTGACATCTGGCCTTGACATATCGGTCTCAACGACGAAGGTAGCGCCCAACGGCTCCGTCTTCTCTTCGACAACACGGTGAAGGGTCGTGGTCAACGGTATCTCGGGGTAAGCCTCTTTTGTCGCATCAAGTTTCGATGGCTTCGATGGCGCCTTCACGACTCCACCAGGAACGACCACGTTGCCCTCGAACGAGTGCTTTCCAGGCTCATACTTCGATGTCTGCCACTGGCCGTGACCCTCAGCACAATTACAGTGGATCTTGTGGCGATGCAGACACCAGTCGCCTTCGTACTCGATGTAGTAGTCCTTCAAGTCCCAAGAATATGTTGGCAACTCTGACATGACACGCTTCGAGCCGTCAAATGGTGCATGGTAGGCGCTCCAGTTGAGATCCAAGCCACCATTGTACAGTGTCGAGAAGATCGATTGCATGTTCACCCAAACATCGCTCTTGGGTTTGAGGGTCGGAAGAGCCACCTGCTTCGAGCCCAGAGTCATCTTGATCATGCCAGAGAGTAGAGGTTTGGGTCCTACTTCGATGAATACAGTACGCTCATTCACAAGCGAGCCACCGGCCGCATCTTGAAGTGCGCCAACAGCATCGACTGGCTTGCGGCAGTGCCTTGAAAGATATGAAGGACCAAAAACTCCGCTTTCATTGACGGCTTTGCCAAGTAATGTAGAAAGCACAGGCATCATCGGTTTGTTGAAGGTGACAGTTTGAGCCAGCTTCTCGAACTCAGGAAGGATGGCCTCGACTTGTGCAGAATGAAAGGCAAAAGGTAGCTTCAGCACTGTTGACTTGATGTTCTGAGCCGACAGCAGTCGACGAGCATCATTCATTTCGGCCGAAGATCCGCTCAATACGGTATCCTCTGGCCCATTCCAGCAAGAAATCTCGTACTGAGTACCAGCCAAGACTTTTTCGAGTGTCTGCACAGATGCTTTTGTGGCGAGCATACAGTGACTATGTCGTTGGCACTTGTCCTGAAGAAGCTGTGCTCTCCTGCCAACGAGATATATCGTGTCCGCAGCAGAGAGCACTCCTGCCATGTGCAAAGCGGCGTATTCGCCAAGGCTGTGTCCAATGACAGAAGTCGGGCGAATGCCAAACGAAGCGAGCAAATTGCCGAGTGCAATCTGTAAGCATGCGATGGCAAGTTGCACCACTACTGGAATCAGATCGTCGATCTCGCCTTCAGCTTCTGTCGAAGTGTAGACGTGAAGAAACGATGGGAAGCCGTAGCTCTGTGCCAGCTGATCGAGTCTTTGCAGTTCGCTGCGGAATGTTGGGTAGGCTTCGTAGAGCTGCTTGCCCATTCCGATATATTGACTGCCTTGGCCAGTGTATGCGAACGCGATGCTGGGCTTTGCTTTGGGTCGGTGCATGCCATCACCGTTCTCAATGCACTTGGCGAGTTTCGTCTCGATCTCACCGATCGAGGCGCCAGTGACACTCACACGATGTAGGTGATGCCATCGACGAGCTGTCATTGTATACGAGAGCTCAGACAGCGATGCTTCTGGTTTACGTTGCAGGAATCCAAGGAGGGCTTCCAGATTTCCCTTAAGAGATTTTGCAACGTGAGCAGATACAGTCACGATGTGCTGTGACCGAGTGTCCTCTGTGTGTGGCTTTTCTGTGGAGCGTGTAGGTGCATCTTCAATCAATAGCGCGGTATTGCCACCAGCAGCTGAGAAGTTATTTATCAGGGCTCGACGAGGAACAGAGCTTCTTGGCCAAGGTTTTGGCTCAAATGCAATGTGGACCTTGCGGGCTGGCAGGTCGGGGTAGTTGTGGTTGATCTTGCTTCCGGGTTTAATGCCGCAATGTGGAGGGATCATATTGTTCTGCATCATCAACAAGACTTTGATCAAGCTGGTCACTCCGGACACACCCTCGCCATGTCCGACATTGGCCTTCGCTGAGCCGATATAAACGTCACGAGAACGGAGGGCTTCGTTCGGAGCGAAGCATGCAAGGACAGACTTCATTTCCTCGGCGTCTCCGACTTGGGTTCCGGTACCATGCATTTCGACGTAGCCAACCGTGTCCGGATCTACGTTGGCAGCGGCCAAGCATGCAGACATGTTATCGATCTGTGCACTAGCGAGAGGTCTTGTCATCGATTCGGACATGGCAGAGTGGTTGGTCTTTGTGTCTAGAATGACTCCAAGGATTGGATCCTTATCTGCCAAGGCGTCCTCGAGTCGCTTAATGAACACTGTTCCAACGCCTTCTGCACGACAGTATCCATCTGCAGCATCGTCGAATGGTTTGCAATTTCCTGTGCGAGACAAGAAGAATCCTTTGTCGAGTCCAGCATGTCCATCAGGCGTGAAGATCATGTTGGTGCCGCCAGCTACGGCAGTGTCGCAGTCGCCTCTCCAAAGTGAATTGCATGCAAGGTGAATCGCTGCAAGACTGGAAGAACAAGCAGTGTCGTTGGTAAAGGACGGCCCGGAGAATTCAAAGCAGAAGTTAATTCTTCCCGGAATAAAGCCTCGATTACCGCCAGTGATGAAGTATGTGTCGATGTTCTGAGCTGTGTTTGTTTCCATCCAGTCGTTGGATGTCACACCGTGAAATACGCCCACTCGATTTCGTTGAGTAGAAGAGGTTGTGTCCGGAACAATACCGCCGCGTTCCATTGCCTCATACGTAGACATCAAGGCCATACGTTGTGCAGGATCCATCTGTGGTGCCTCTTTTGGAGAAATGCTGAAGAATTTCGGGTCAAATTGACCTGCAAAATTGAGCCAGCAGCCCCATTTAGTCGCACCCTTGTTACGCGCCTTGCCTGTTGGGTCGACATGTGTTTCGATATTCCAACGACGACGAGGAACCTCCTTCACGACATCGAGACCTTGATACAACAGTTCCCAGAATGCTTCCGTGCTTTGTGCTTCAGGAAAGCGGCCAGACATGGAGACGATGGCGAGTTTGCCTTTTGCCGAGCCTGAGCGATGACTGAAAGCTTCGGCTGCCTTCGTGGAGCCATCGGCTGCCACTTCCACGTGGGCAGAGAGTGCATTGGCAAGAGCCTTTTGTGCCGTCGTGTTCATTGGCTTGATGACAACTTTGTCAAGCACCGCAGAACTGAGGAACTGCGGCAAGTCGCACTCAACTTTATCCCATCGAATGGGGGCAACGAGGCATTGTGTCAAAGCAAGTTCTAGCAGGGCATAGTAGTTACTGGCCCAGGCCAGCTTTCCTGTGACACTGGACAAAAATGGTATCGTGCTAGAGTGACCGGACCATGATACTGCAGGAGTGGTGGCCAGGATCATGCGAATGTGTTCTGCGTTGAACAAGGCTGAGTTGTGAGCAGGAACACAGATTGGCAGCGACATTGATTTTGCGTTTGCCAACGCGGGTGTGCGTAGCAGCTCTCGCAATATGAGCGGCGAACCGCTGATGGTGGTTGACTTCGTAGCGTATGATGCGATCCATGGTCGGCCACCGCTTGGCAGATCTTTGCCGGAGCAAAACTCGTCAATGGCCTCAGTGGCACGTGCAGGATCGATTTTTGGTAGTACTGTTGACCAAGATTGGGCAATCACCTCTGGATCCGATGACGACAATAGAAGGTCCCTCATGTGAGTGGCACACAGTCCCAGGCGGAAAGCCACCAGTACAGTCTGAACTGCCAGCGGAAGAAGCTGTGATAGAGATGTGCTTGAAGCTACTGCTGCAGCAGCTAACGAACCAGTGCAGACGCCTAAGACGTAGCTGTCATTGGCTTGTGGGTAGACCTCCTGCTCCACATCCCTGGTAAAGTCAGTCTCACAAGCTTATCCGACAAGTGCAGAGCGCAACTATACCGAATGAATGCGCCCAATTGGCTGGTGCACGCAAGCGCTGTCTGAAATGCTGGACCAAGCTTGCCTTCTGTGTACTTCTGCACCAACTCCGCCAGATTGGCGGTTCGAGAAGCCTTGTGCACTGCAACTGGCAGGCTCTCGATCGACTCAGCACGGATGACATAATGTGCTTGGTCCAGGAATGCTGTCAATATGGGACTCTCGTGGTACGAGAGCAGTTCTTTTAGCTTTGGCACAAAGTCATATGTCTGATCTCCAAAGAGATACAAACGTGTGGCCTGGGCCATGTTTCAAACGAGTGCGTTGCAGCCAAGCAACCAGGTCGGAAGAGGGTGAAGGTCGATGTTGGCAATGGAAATCCAGAGCGACGTGAGCCGGGTCAGTGGTGATTATCACTATTGAGAGCTCCGATGCAGTACTATATTCGGTAATCGATGCATGTGGCTGCAGCTAGTCAACGTGGAGCCACGTGACTCGGACCACCAGGTGAGGCTTGGCCCGGCAAGCGAATGTGCATCGGCTTATTCGCTGAGCAAGATGTAAATGCGAACGACACGGCTGCAAAGCAGTCTGAATCTGATAGTAGTCAGCTCTGTTGTTCATCGCTGAGGAAGCTGGTCGCCAACAATGAGTCCCTTCATCCAGTGGCTGCTGGACATGACCGCTGGAGCACCGCTGCCATTTGTTGCAGCAGTGGTGGTTCTAGGACTGTCAACGACGTTCTTGTTTCAGGTGAGTAATCTGTTCAAGACAGCTACAGCCTTTGGCTGACTCGCCCTTGACCATCCGCAATGCATACTTTTCGCCTCTGTCCAAAATCCCAGGGCCATGGTACGCACGATTGACGGGAGCGAGACTGGCGTGGTCAGTGTTCCGCAGCAATCGCATCCACTACGTCCATTCCCTGCATCAAAGATATGGACCAGTCGTACTTATAGGGCCTTCCGAGATCGATGTCTCTGACCCGTACGCCGCGAGAGATATCCATCGCATGGGATCCAAGTTCACAAAGGCTCCATTCTACGCACTTCTATCCCCTGGTCCGGTGGACAACATCTTCAACTTTCGCGATGCTAAGTTGCACATGCAACGCCGCAAACTTTACGCACGTGGCTTCACTCTAGGAGGCCTGCGCAAAGAGTGGGAGCCGACTGTGCGCAGGATCGTACAAATTGCTGTCGACAAGATCAAGCAAGACGCTCGTACGAATACAGCCGAAGTCATGGGCTGGTGGACTCTCATGGCCAACGAGATAGTCTGTCGCTTGACATTTGGAGGTGGCCACGACACCGTCGAAGTCGGTGTAAAGGATCCTTTCGTGCTTATGCTGGAGCGACGTATGGGCGACGCAGCGCATCTTCTCAAGCACTTCGCACCACCACTCTTCTACATTGGTCGTCTGCTCGCAAAGGTCATCCCACGTCTCCACGATGTCTTCTATTCGCAAGAGAAGATGTTTGCAGCTGGTGGCGATGTGGTGATCAACGCCCGGTCCAAGAAGGCGAATGGCGAAACTACGAACCTTTTCGTCAAAGCTCTCGCGGAAGCAGAGCAAAGCGAAGAGAAATTGGCCACTCTTTCCGATACCGACATCATCACCGATGCTGGGGCGCTCTTACTGGCAGGGAGCGACCCTGCCGCTATTTCTTTAACGTTCCTATTGTACTGCGTCCTGAGCCGTCCGAAACTGCAGAAGGAACTCGAGGAGGCATGTGGCGCCATCGAGGGAGAGGTGACGGACGAAGCATGTGAGCAGATTCCACTCCTCAACGCTGTCATTGATGAAAGTCTGCGATTGTACGGTGCCGCGCCAGGGTGCATGCCCAGAAGTGTGCCCTCTGAAGGTGCAGTGCTCGCCGGGCACTACATTCCACCGCAAGCCATTGTGAACACGCAGAACTGGACTCTGCACCGCGACCCCAGCATATGGCCGAATCCCGAAGAGTGAGTGGTGGGATGAGGTTTCCAGACCATGATGTTCGCTAACGCTCTGCAGATTCGATCATACACGCTGGCTATGGGGCCTTTCGCAAGCTCAAAGCCTTGCTTTCAGCCCGTTCGGCCATGGCTCTCGCCAGTGCCTCGGGCTGTACCTGGGCAGGATGGAGATGCGCTTGGCCACGGCCATGTTCTTCCGAGACTGTGCGGGAGCAAAGTTGGCGGCCTCGGCGACTGCTGAGAGCATGGAGGTCTACGACAGCTTCATCGCAGGTCTACCACGGGATCGCCGGTTGGAAATCACCATGAAGTGAATGCAGTGGAGGAGGCGTATGGGATGTGTCGGTCAGTGTGCAGGACGGCGAGCGCGTCGCAGAGATGTTTGGATGGAGGACAAGAGGCTTGGCAGTCACGTGAGGGTCGTCTGATTGGCTGTGGCAGTTATCAACAACGCGCCTTCTTCTCGTACTGTCTTCCATTCCTCTTCCTCTCCCATTGACCGTGTTTTACATACACTCAGTC
The DNA here is from genome assembly GCF_019650295.1 of Cercospora kikuchii. Lineage (NCBI taxonomy): Eukaryota > Fungi > Ascomycota > Dothideomycetes > Mycosphaerellales > Mycosphaerellaceae > Cercospora > Cercospora kikuchii. Next base: position 1,232,878 of record NW_025408587.1, read on the forward strand.
GCCTTGGTAGGCCACCAAATATCGTCCTCTGCGTTGGCTTCGAGCGATCATGTCATTTGACAAGCTCACCGATGATGTGCTTCCTTCATCCTTCGATGTGGATTCGCTTTGCGAGCGCTGACCGATGAGCTTTGCCATGCAGCACTTACTAAATGCAGATGTACAACGAATGAGTAGACCAAGGTAGGCTTACTGTTGATACCATTCCCTCAGACTTTGAAAATCAAATCGAAATGGCCCCTTATCTGCAAGAGTCTACAGAGCTTGTATTCCCTGACTACGAAGCTGGAATTTCGTGGTTTCCGGCTGCCAGCAAACAGGCTCGCCAGAAACCGGATGTGAACGAATCGCACATTGACGATCTACGGCGTCTGCTCGCAGCGACTGAAGCGCAGATCGTGGTTCCACAAGATGCAGCGTACGCAGACGCGATACACTGCTGGTCACAGACAGCAGAGAAGCTGGCCGGCGTCGTGGTCTATCCCACCCAAGCACACGAGGTCTCGACTACTCTACAGTACGCTATCGGAGCGGGTCTTGACATCGCCATCAAGTGCGGTGGGCACTCCACAAATGGCGCGAGCAGCACGGACGGTGGTGTGTTGATCAACCTGGCAAAGATGAAGAAGATTGTGGTTGACACAGAACGTATGCTTGTCCATGTCGGAGGCGGCTGCCTTTGGGGAGAGGTCGATAAGGCAGCTTGGCAGCACGGCTTAGCGGTGGTGGGTGGCAGCAATGGAACGACTGGCGTGGGCGGACTGACCTTAGGTGGTGGGTATGGTATGCTCACAGGCGAGCACGGTCTGGCCATCGATAATTTGGTCAGTGCCGAGATTGTCCTGGCAAATGGAAAATTGGTCCGAGCGAGTGAGTGTCACAACAGCGACCTGTTCTGGGTATGTTCGTTGAAAATTCGGATACTGCTTTGACTGATATACGCAGGCACTGAGAGGAGCTGGCCACAACTTTGGCATTATTACTGAGTTCACTCTTCGCGCTCATGCTCAAGGCGACATCTTCATGGGCGCTCTGGTCTTCCCACCGGTCCCGCAGGTCGTCAGTAAACTCGTGAAGCTCGTAAATGATCTTTACACCGTTACGGATACCCCAGCAGGACCATCAAGTAAAAGCGCCGGCAAGACCATGGGCCTCCTGGGTATCACTCATCAGCATGGTCGTACCGGTATCCTCCTCGTGGTGACATACAATGGTACAGAGAAAGAAGCTCGCGAGATCTACAAGCCGTTCTTCGATTTGGGTCCGGTCTTCGAGAACACCCGTATGGCTCCTTATCCGGAAGTCAATTCACAGATTCCTGCAGCACACGGCATCCGAAGTTCCATGAAAGGCGCCGCTTTTACCTTGCCAATTCGCGATACCTTCTTCCTCGACATTGTCAGACGGTATCAAGAGTTCATGCAGCGATGTCCAGAGGCCAGTGGTTCTCTAGTCGGTTGGGAGCTAATGGATCCTACTAAATTATGCGCCTCCGACAATGGCAGCTTCGCCACCCGTGGCTTTCACCTCAACAGTGTCATCATGCCAATGTGGAAATCTGCCAGTCTCGATGACACCTGCCGTAACTGGGCTCGCCAGATCGGCTCACGCTTCCAAGACGAACTCGACTGCAGCATGGGAAAGGGAGTCCGTTCTGATAGGGGCGCTGTCCTCCTATACGGAAACTACGATGTAGGTCAACTCATGTTCAATCTGATCTGCAAAAGCTAACTCATGCCAAAGCAATATGATGAGACTGCGAAGGACATCTTTGGGGCGAACTATCCCAGACTCCAGCAATTGAAGGCAAAATACGACCCGAGCAGAATTTTCAACAAATTATACCCAATTGAGCCAGCGTCATAGTTCAATGTAAACAAATACCTCTCACTTCACGCCACTTCTCCTGGTTGACAGCAATTCACAGCCGACCCTGCCAGCAGTTGCTCAGCCACGGCGCATGGGAGAGGCTCACAAGCAAGAGATTCGCACAGCAAATGAGCACAGTGAAGGAAGCGCCAAGAGTCGTTCGCTCACCGAATTGCGTTCAACAGCTGAAGGAAGCCAGGTCAACAGGCAATGAAGATCAAATGCAGAGCGTACGCTTGCGTCTCAGCGAAGCACACTTCTGAAGCATCACCATCAAGATGCCGTCCTACGCAATTCTTGGCGCTACAGGCAATGTTGGACAAGCTCTGCACCGAATACTGCTTCAATCTCCCGACAACACCATCAATGCATACTGCCGCTCCAAGCAAAAGCTGTTCACAATCAGTTCCCAAATTGCAGAACACGCACAAGTAACGGTCTACGAGGGAGCAATCACAGATATCGATCTGCTAGCAAATTGCATTCGCGACACACGGGCAGTCTTCCTCACCATCGCCGTGTACGACAACGAACGAAATTGCACTGTCGCTCAAGATGCTTCTCGCGCAACTCTGGCTGCCTTCGAGAAACTACAATCTGAGACACCTGGACGAACATTGCCCAAGCTGATCGTCCTCTCATCTGCCAAAATCGACAAGCACCTCTCGAGAAATATGCCAGCGCCTGTACTCGCCATCATCAACCGAGCCACTTCAAATCAAGCCAACGACTTGATCGCCGCAGAAACATTACTCAGAGAACACGAAGACTGGATTGAAATGATCTTCGTCAAACCCGGAGGTTTATGCCGAGACACGCAAAAAGGTCACAAGCTTAGTCTCGAAACCGAGCAGACGCCACTCTCATATTTGGATCTGGCAGCAGGCATGATCGAAGTTGCAGATTCCAAAGTCGGCGAATACAGAGGGAAGAACGTCAGCGTAATCCCTACGGGCGAAAATCTTCCCATTCCTTGGGAAAGCGGATTGGAGGTTGTGAAGGGCTTGCTGGCGCATTACATGCCTTGGACATATCCTTACACGGCTCCATTTAGGCTTTGAGAATTTCTGTAGATGTTCAGATGTGACCTCGAGAATCCCTCTTTGGTTCTTAGTTCATCGTTCTCACGTGATTTCGTGCTTGGCTCGGAGTGCTTGTAAGCTACTCGGTGAGCGAAGAATCGGTCCCAAAATTGACGTTGCAACTCCCAAACAGCGTTTGCGCCGACACGTCTGCTGACTGAGGCTGATGCCTGGCAATCTGAAACTGATCGAAGTGTAAGGATACAATCTGAGAAGAGACTAGTGAAGCTGTAATGATCAGAGATGTGCCATTCGCAAGCACAACTGATCATATGTCCTGGGTATTCAATTCTGCAAACCCGTGATATGCTGCGAATCCATTTCCATAGGCCTACCCGCCTTTCACTGCACATGTGATGCCTTCTTCAATGACATCCAAAGCTCTCGCTTCGCCCAAATCGACCAGATCTTCTGATCGAGGAAATCACCAGTCTTCTCAGTATCAAGCGTGATATCGTAGTGCCACAAAATTTTCGAGAGGATTAGTCTCAACTCCGCATATGCCAAGTTCTTGCCGATGCAGTTTCTCACGCCTACAGACCAAGGCTGGAATGCAGACCAGTTGTTGACACCCATTGCTGGGTCATTCTTGTTGAGATGGCGCTCGGGGATGAATTCATAGGGCTTTGTGAAATTGTAGTCGGCGTAGTATGTGCCCAGGTGGCTGAGGCCAACGCGCATCTGTTGCTGTCAGTGTGGTGATTTGGAGCAAGGAAGTGCGAAAGTACTTACGTCTTCTGGGATGAATTTTCCACAAACAGTAGCGCCACCTGCAGGCACCACTCGAGGTGGCTGACCAGGAACGGAAGGATACATGCGGAGCGTCTCGTCGATGACGGCAGTCATGTAAGGCAAGTGGTTGACAGACTGCAGATTAATGTCCTCGGGCGAAGCGAAAGTCGAGCGAACCTCAGCGACGGCCTTCTCCATGCGATTGAACTTGCAGAGCAGATATGTCATGCCGCAAAGAGCAGAAGCCGTGGTTTCAGAGCCTCCAACAACCATGACCGCCGCATTGTTGAGCATTTCTCCTCTGCTCATACCGCTGCCGTCTTCGTTGTCTTCGCCGGACTTGACAATGACACGGTCCCAGAAGTCACCTTGTTCGCCAGTCTTTTGCATGCGCCGGCCGATCTTTTCGATGGCGTAGGTGTAGTTCTGTTGTCGCTTGCCTCGTAGCTCTTTGGGCAGAACATAAGGCGTCAAAGGCTCAATACCCATGCTTCTCATCACATGTGAGATGGCGACACTCTTGAGATTCTTGTGAATGGCATCGACCCAAGGATGGATTTGACGATCACGAAGACTGTTGAAAGATTCGCCGAAAGACAAGGCTCCGATAGTGTCAAAGACGGCCATGTTGAAATAGTTCACCATTTCGACGGCTTTGCCAGATTCTGCAACTTCACCGAGCACCTGCACGAACAAATTTGCGTACTCCACAATGGTCTTCTCTTGAGTTCGAAGACCTTTGTCTGAGAAAGCGTGGCCGAACAGACTTCTGAATCGGGCGTGGTTCTTCGTGTCAGATACGAGAATGCTCATCACACCGTTCGGTGCGAGCGGCAGGCGAATCGGATCTTTGAGGAATTCTGGTCGACCAGGAACGTGTGCAACGATGTCTTTCCATGCCTGAGCATTGGAATAGCTGAGCTCATCTGGCTTGATGCGAACACACTCTCCGTAGACTTGATGGAAGCCACGAAGTTGATGGTGCATGGTCCCACGAAGCAATGCAATCTTCCATGGTAGCGATGTGGCTCTCCAGAGGATAGGGCCAGGTGCCCAAGCAAGAGGATGAAAGAAGAGGTTGTAGACTGCTACTGATGCAATGTATGCAAGTCCTGCGAGTGGAAGTAAGAGCAACAGCACTGCTGCGGCTGCAGCACTATTTGCTGGGAGGATGCTCAGCGTCGACATTGTGGATAACTGAGTGTCAATGGCATCAACCGAGACGAACGCTGAGCTGGAACAAGCAGCACAAATAGGTGCTGCTACAGCCTACCTGAGGCTGATTACATCTCGGCAAGCGATGAAAGGTGGATGTTGGCATCCCAGCACTATCCAGCTTATGCTCGATCCTGCCGTTCATATTGTTCAAGCTTTGTCGGAGTAGGCTTCTGCTGATCACTTCGCTCGCCGACATAAGTCTTGGCATTTTTCCTGCTGCACGCTGCATTGGGCACACTTCGAGCTCACACGACCACTGGCTCTTAGTCGGCACGGTCATTGCGGCGTTCCGATATCCCGTACATTGTTCGGTCCTGAGGTTGATCACCATCGGCACGGAGTCGATACCGTTTCTGTAAGTAGTCGCTTCCTCCTACAGCAAGGATGTTGTTGGTGGCGTTCCTTCGAGATCCAGCATTCAGCAAAACATGTCGACACGATGCGGGAATCACCGAGACTCTAACTTGATGCAACAGTATGGAGTGTTACCCAAGAAAGCAACTCTCAAACCGACGCCATTCAAAGTGCATATTGCAGAGGAGAAACTGCAGCTGTTCACAGATCTGGTCCGCTTATCGCCGGTAGCGCCTGCAGTCTATGAGAACTCGAACACTAAAATCGGTCGTCGATATGGAGTGCGTCGTGATTGGGTTGCTGAAGCTAAGGAAGTCTTGTCCACGTCGTTCAGCTGGCGAAAATTCGAAGAGAGGATAAACCGGTATCCCAACTTCAGAGTAGCGCTTAAAGATGACGAAGACTTGGAGCTCAATATCCACTTCGTGGCTTTGTTCTCGAAAAGACAAGATGTTACACCCATCATACTCTACCACGGCTGGCCCGGCACCTTCGTAGACTTTCTCGAGATTCTTGATCGGCTTGCAGCAAGATATACTCCGGAAACAATGCCATACCATATCGTGGTGCCGTCATTACCAGGAACTGCGTTCTCCTCTGGCCCAACGACCGACGTCGACTACTCATTGGTTCGAGCAGCGTACTGTCTCGATTCACTTATGCTTGGACTGGGTCTGGATCATTACATTGCTCATGGTGGCGGCCTCGGTGCAGGAATCGCCAATATTCAAGCATTGGCGTTTTCCTCTTGTGAAGCTTTTCATGTGAACACCTTTCTGATGGCACCTCCTGTGGATCACGAGAAGCTGTATGTCGATGAAGAGGACAAGAACAACATCCGCCGATGCGTGCAATTCCTTCGTACTGGAATGGCATATGCCTCGGAGCATGGTACAAGACCTGCAACCACTGGTCTCACACTGCAAGCGAGTCCCATTGCAATGTTGAGTTGGTATGATGTTTGAATGCCAAAGCATGGCAACGTGTGACTGATGATCTTCAGGGTTGGCGAGAAGTATCTCGAATGGTCAGATGAGGACCCCCCTCTCGAGGCAAGTGAAACTGCGACAGCTGCAAGACGCTCATACTGATAATGATCAACAGAAAGTGCTCGAGACTGTCGCACTTTATTGGCTTACAGAAAGCATTCCTCGCGGGTTATACGCTTTTCGAAAGTAAGTGCAAATCTTCCAAGGATATTGCATGCACTCGTACTGATCATCATGCTCAACAGAATCGTCGGAGGGCCCCCACCGCGATTACCATTCATCGAGAAGCCGTTTGGTTACTCAACATTTCCAAAAGACGTCATGCCTGTGCCAGTGAGCTGGGCAGCCACGACAGCGAAACTAGTTTTCTTCAAGAAGCACACTAGTGGAGGCCGGTTTCCGGTGAGTTGCTCCTCTTGACTCATCTGAAGGCATAATTGACCATTCGGTAGGCAATTGAGAAGCCAAGGTTACTGCTAGAAGACATCGAGGCATTCGTGAAGGCGGTGCATCCTGCATCGTCTCCCAGAAAGCGGCGAGCGAGCTCCGAGCTGGACAGTCCCAATAGCATTAGAGATTTTCGAATTTGACCTCTTCAAAATTATACAGCGCAGATGTATCATTACGTCCAAGATCAGTATTGAGCAGCGCTAGGCGTTCCACGGGAATGAAGCATGAAAGTTGAAGCATTGGTAGCCATTTGATAGAAAGTATGCAGCGGACAATGTCTGCAGTCTGCTACGCATTGGCATACACCCCAGAAGCTCGGATATTTCGTTGCGACTTCGATATTTGCGCTACCTCCGAATACATGTTAGAACGAGAGGAGCCCGGTTGTTCCTAACATTCCCAAAACAGCTCCAGCAAGTGGGAAGAGCGCTCGAATCGCGTTCAGTCTGTTCCAAGATTGTACCAGTGCAGAAGCATCGAAGATATCTGTTTTCCCATTTTCTTCCGCAGCAAACAGCGCATCGTTGGTTCGCTTCATGAATATCCAGGTATATGGGATCATAGAGACGGTGGTCGCGGCTGCTGCAAGGAATACTCCGTATGACTGCCCAGTGGAGTTCTTCGTATAGGCACCAAATGTGTACAGAACAGCAGTGGCGATGGCGATTCCGGGACCTTTGCGGTGTCCATTGTAAAATATATCACTCCATTGTCGGATCAGGTGCGGTCCCTCAGAAGTGTTCTTCGTGATCACAGGTATTGTCAACAAGAACAGCGACATGATCGTACCTGGTCGATGTCAACAAAAGTCCATCGGACCTTCACTTCTTCTCGTACCAGACAGGAATGATCCCGTGATGACGGCGATCGCTTCTGTACCAATCTTTGCATCCGCCATTGTCATAAGCCGATGAATTCACTCAAGGCGTTGTCTTCGGTATTCATAGGAATGAATCTTGTCGTTGACAGGAGCAAGCGATGACGAGAATGACGATGTAGCAACATCCAGTGTCCAGACCTACCAGCTACAATTGTGACCGCGTGGCAACGTCACTGCCGCTTCCTATAAGCTCTGGGCAAGTGTTGCACTGCAGCATTTGAAATTGGCCATGCCGGTCACGTGATTTGTCAGACACAAAGCGACTTGCTTCGCTCGCCGAAATAAGCAGTCCTGCGGATTGTGATTCGTCGATCCTCTACAGCACCATACTGTATACCCAGTTTGCCTGCAAGGCATGCGCCGACCGAGCTCTGTGGCTGCCAGAGCTATGGCGATCGATATGCGACTGCGCTGAGTGAACATTGCGCAGGCAGGATCTTCGGCTTTCGCACAGCGTGTACAGCTGTAGAGCTGGCGGATGAAGGTTTGCCGCATAGATAAGTCGAGTACACGTCTCTTTGAATGGCGTACCCAGACAAATCTCATCATCATGTTTCGACAAATTACGTTGACGGCTGCAGTCGCAGCCGTTGGTATGGCTGCCGTGCAGGCACCTGCCCTCGCGCAAATCCCAATCCTGTCGAGCCTGTTCGGAAGCTCTGATGAAGGTGCGGCACAGCTCGACGGACGCATTCAGGCTCAGGACCTGCTCAGCTCACACTTTGGCATGTACGGCTGGCCAGGACAGTCTTTCGACTATGTGATTGTGGGTGGTGGAACTTCCGGTCTCGCGATGGCACGAAGGTTGTCACAAGATGGCTCGGCGTCTGTTGCAGTAATTGAAGCGGGAGGCTTCTATGAGATTGATGCTGGAAACGCGACTGAAGTTCCCATGTACCTCTTCAATTACTTTTTCGACAATGGGTACATGAAGAATCCACTCTTCGATTGGTACCAGTACACAACCCCACAGCCAGTATGTATAGTCGCAAACTTGGCCTCGAGTAGACATTGATTGATTGCAGGGCCTTGCCAACCGAGAGATGTTTTACATGCAGGGCAAAACGCTTGGTGGCAGCACAGCTCGTGGGGCCATGTTGTACCAAAGGTGAGTTGTCTTGAACCGTAGGGGAAGATCATCATGCTGACGATTGGCCAGAGGCTCAAAGGGAGCCTACCAAAAGTGGGCTGACCAGGTCGGAGATCAATCCTATAGCTGGGAGAACTGGCTTCCGTACTTTCAGAAAGGCGTAAAGTGGTCAGGTCCGAACACGAATCCGCGACCAGCAAATGCTACGGCTGTGCACTCCACGTCTGCGTTTTCTCCAGAAGGCGGTCCCCTCAACGTCGCATATCCCTATCTCACCAACGCCATCTCATCCTGGGTGGACAAAGCCTTGGAGAAGCTTGGCTTTGCGCAAGCGTCTGGTTTCTCCGATGGTAACCTCCTTGGAAGAGGCTATATCACCCACACGATCCACCCTCACACTCGTCGTAGGGAGACTTCGTCAACATCATACCTTCGCGAAGCTTTGATGGACAGCAAGAAGTTGAATCTTAACATTTACACTCGAACAATGGCCAAGAAGATCTTGTTCGACGAAAACAAGAAGGCGACCGGAGTTGTCGTCAATACGGATGGCTTCGAGTGGAAAATTGCGGCGAACAAGGAAGTGATCGTGGCAGCAGGCTTCTCCAGATCGCCTCAACTCCTGATGGTTTCCGGAGTCGGACCCAAAGAGGTGCTCGAGCCCCTCGGCATCCCAGTCCTTTCTGATCTGCCGGGAATGGGCAAGAATCTCCACGATACCATCATTCTTGGCCCAACGTATCCCGTGAAGGTAGAGAGCCACAGCCAGCTGCTCGGCAGCAAGGAGACTCTTCCTCGTTCCATTTACGAGTACAACAACTTCCGAACAGGTTTGCTTACCAACCCTGGCCAAGACTTCTTTGCATTTGAGAAGCACCAGCCTGGCATGCTCAGCGAGAGCACTGCTGCGCAGATTGATGCGGAGTATCCAGCTGACTGGCCAACATTCTCATACATCGCGCTTGACGACACATTTGTGCCGCAGTTCAATGGCAAGAACTACTTCAGCATGTCTGCGGCATTGATGACCACTTTCAGCCGTGGAACAGTGAGCATCACAAGCAACGACACTGCGGTGAATCCAATCGTAGACCCGCAATGGCTCGCCGATCCTCGAGACAAGGAGTTGGCCGTGGCTGCCTTCCGACGTTGCCGATCCTTTGTTGCGACTGAGACACTGCAGGAGGTCATCGCCGGGCCTGAGCTGCTACCAGGCGCGAAGTACCAGACTGACGAGCAAATCATCGAGTACATCTCTAAGACCTCTGATGCTTATTACGCCGGCGTTGGTACCTGCAAGATGGGCAAGAAGGATGACCCCATGGCAGTGCTCGATTCTAAAGCGCGTGTGCGAGGTGTTGAAGGTGTACGCGTCGTCGACTCCTCGTCTTTCCCATTCGCTATTGATGGGCAGCCAATGGGTACTGTGTACGCGTTGGCGGAAAAGATCTCCGCGGAGATCCTGAAAGATGCATGAGTATTGCGTCAAAGCGGGACCGCTGCGAAAGGCCATGCTCTACCTTCAAGCATTGTCTGAACAGCATGCTGACGAGGATGAATGGCATCTGGCAGACGTTGGATCGGGTGCAGAGCAGAACTTCTCCTCAAGTAGAGAGAGAGTCCTGAAAGGTTGATTCAGGCATCACTGATTCGTTTTTTGGAAGAGGGGCGATGCAATCCGCATCACGGAGCATACTGGCGTTTTGGAGCAAGGCGTTTGGCGTTCATGCTCGACCGAGGGTGTCGTGTTGTACCAGAGGAATAGCATTTGATTGAAGCAATTTCAAAAAGCCGGCTCATCCGTGGGGTGCTATTTCTCCTCCCTCAGTCACGCGCAATGCATGTAGTGACGTTGAGATTGCTCAGATCTTGCTGAAAGTCGCTCGTCATGATGAAGTTGTACGAGCAGCGGAGGAAACTGCAATGGAATGGGACGAGCGACGTTTTGCCAAGCCAAGCTTCCCGCTCTTGATGCCTGAGGCGCTAACACAAAGTTCCCACCTCTCTCTCTCTTTCTCTCTCCACTTCTACGGTGACAGTTCTCCATGGACATTCTTGCAATCTGCTCGTCCATACCAAGCGGTCCAACGAACACCCGACACCGTCCATGGATCCTATCTCTACGCATGGCGTCAGCACATGGAGAGGCGCCTATTGAGAACAGCATCTCTCGTCTGACGACAATCTAGATGCACGACACAAGAGATTCAATCACAGCAAGCAGCATGAAAATTGGACTGACGTCTCAATGGAACGGATGAGAAATGCTCAGAACTATGGATCGTGGCACAAGCTCAAATTTGGGGCCACACCGACGCAAATGGCTTGACGCAGAAGTACAGAAGACAGCGAATCCTTCAGATGACTTCAGTCTAGAAGCGTTGGAGCCCAGCAACTCCTCCACCAACCTGTCGCTCTTCCCCAGGCTCCACTTATGAGGAAGCCCAGCAGTATACCCCAAGACTCGTTCACTTTCCCGGTGGCAGTTACTCCCACTGCTTGGCCCATGAATTCGTCCTGTCGCTCAGCAATTTCAGTCATCGCAGCTCCCAGATCCGCATAGCTCAACGCGGTTGCTTGCTTGTCCTGTGATCCGCAAGGAATCAGGGCATGGCCAGTACACTTCTCTCCTTGAGCATCGTGAAGCGTTGGCGGATCGACCCACACGTACTTCATGAGGCCGACAGCAGCTGCGGCTTCATACACAGTACACGCCCGCCTTACATCTGCATATGCGTAGTGCAGACAAAACATGACCACCTTATGGACGGGCTTCGGCGTTTGCGCGGCTAGTGGTGGATTCAGTGAGGCACTTCTGAGGTTGACAATTGTGGGCGCTTCGAATTCGCCCTCGCCCTGGAGTTTGCGAGCAGTCCAGAGAGTCTCTCGAATTGCAGTCGCTGTGGAGAGTGCCAGATCTGTGCCCATTTGCGAACCATTCTGTGCCACGCACATGAAGATGGTGCCCACCTCACCCAGGCACGACGCCAATACTGATCGATTTCCGACATCGCCTTCGAATATGTTGATTGAGAATTTGGCTTTCTGCTCCAGCTCGGGGAATGCTCTGAACAGCTTGTCTTTTGATCGGACGAGGATATTCAATACGATATCACTGTGCTGTTTCTCGAGAAGGGCTCGCAACACAGCAGATCCGGTGGCCCCCGTGGCCCCAAGAAGGGCATATCTCTTGGTCGTAGGCATGGCTCTCTTCAATGCCTCAGAGCAAGCTCGATGTGTAGATCATCTGATCGGCTGTCACTACTTCGAATCGGCGCATGCGACGTACGAGCTGGGTCTTCAGACCGAAACTTGCAACCGACATGGAGCGAGCAGGCCGCTGAGCGAAACTCTTGGCATATATCGGACTTTTGCCCATGCATAGCCTGCAGCACCTCATTTCTCTTGCCAGCAGCGAAATGTGCCAGAGGACGCGAAACCAGATGTTTGAACCGACTGAGCTGGAACCTAATATGAATTGCCTGATAATTAATCTGGTTGTATTTCCAGCATCTGCAGCAAAACTACACGCGGACCGGTTCTGAATAAGACAACAACGGTTTCAGAAAGCGATTCAATTCTAGCACAGCACAATGTTTGATGTCTCTACTGTGGCACTAAATGCTCCGAACGCCGGTCTACTGCGCAAGAATACCATCATCTCTGCTCATCGACAGAAAAGTAGAACCCAGAGCCCGGTCAAGCTGCAATTCCGCCCTGCGACATTGTTAGCTGGAAGTACCGGAGTTCGTACCGTTCCGACTCACATACTCTTCGGCGCTGCCTTCGAAGCAGCTTCCTTGAGGTAACGCTTGGTCTGCATGGCTCGAGTCAGCAAATAGTTCTGCTGCTGCATCCGGGATGACTTACCTCTTCCGTTGCATCATACTCATAAAGCCACTTGTGGAATGGTGGCGATCCGAAGTCAGCGTTCGCATCTGCGCGGTCGTCCATCGCTGCGAACTCCTTGTCTCCTCCGTGCTGGCTACCATCGGGCGTGTTACCTTGAGTGCTGCCCTCATACTGGCTGTTGCCCTCCCCCTCTTTCTCATTCGTGTATTGTGCAGCATCGCTGCTACCGTTAGTCGCAGCGTTGCTCCAGATCATGCTCATCTTATTGCCAAGATCGTAATTGAACCGGGACAGCGCCTGCATCTTGGTCACACGCGGCATGCGAATATCTTGCCAGGACTTGGCGATGCCCTGGAAATTTGGCCTTTTCACGCCTTCAAGGAGAGTCGAGAGCACTTCGATGTCTTCGATGATTGAGGAGAAGCCCTGGGCTGCGTTTGGTAGCATGGCGTGAGCCGCATCACCAAGCAGCAGCAACCTGCCATGTTCGCTAGACCACTGAGGAAGTTCTGGCATGGAGGCCAGGCGCCAGCGGCAGCATGACTTCGCAAGTTGCAACACTGATGTCAAGGCAGGGTGGCACTCTTTGAAGTACTCACGCACAAACTCCAGGTCCCCGTGCTGAAAACTATCAGTCTTGTGCTTTCATAGCATGATTCTTGACCTACCTCATCCCACAGCCTCGGGTTCTCGTCATCCGCAGCCTGGATCGAGAACATGACTTGAAGGCGTCTCAGCTTGCTGTGGTACCTTGCCATGGCGTAACCGCCAGTCCGGGAACAGAATATCGAATCTGTGGATGTGATCCAGCTCTTGGCATTCTCATCATTCACCAGCGCTTCGTAAGGGATCTCCACTGGGTAGTGTGTGGATGGGGCTGGCAGGGGCGAGTAATCCGATGTGTTCAAGACCTTGGACCTCAGGCGCGAGAGAATGCCGTCGGCGCAAATTACGAGATCAGCGGTCGTAGTGACGCCGTTGTTGAGTTGAATGGTGGCTTTGCTCTCGCTCTCCTCGATCGAGACCACTTCAGAGCCGAATGAGACACGAGCTCCCGCTCCCACTGCACGCTCGTGGAGTAGGCTCACCACACTTTGGCGATCTGAGCCCCAGTCCTGAGCGGCAGGCATTTGCATCATCAGACTGTTATCGTAAGCATTGCGGAATTGATGTGCTGAGATCACATCTGAGATCAACGAGAATGACTCCTTCAGTCCCCATCGCTCAAGGCAGCGTGTGGCGCCACCCATGATGAAGATCGCTCCTCCCTGGGTCGAAGCACTGGGCCTTCGCTCATAGACCTGTCAAAGGCATATCATCAGTTCCAGCTGCTCCATCATTGTCTCGAGAGCACGCACCTCGACATCATGTCCCTGCTTTGCGAAGCGGAACGCGGCTGCCATGCCGCCAAGACCAGCGCCAACCACCGCCTAAAAAAGTTGAGTGTCAGTGCTGACCGCTTCGATTTGCAGTCTCGTCGGAACCTACTATCTTCAGACTTGATCGAGACTCCATCTTGAGAGGTGTTATCGGTATCAGGGTCCTCTGTCAAGACAGGCACGTATGCAGGCTTGTTCAAGCAATATTGCAAGAGTGGAACGATCGTCGCCAAAAACGGCATCTGGTTCAATGGTTTATGGATAGGCAAGCCAAACGGGTCTCATTCCACGACAAAGTGTTTATGGACTCCATGTCAACGGAACTGATAGCCTACTCCGTATGCGAGTGGCTGTCTCTCAGTGTTGCCGATATCACGGCCCCGAGGCCTTGCGACATATCGGAGCGTCATGCGGACTCGCACTCCGAACGCCAAGACATCGGCACGTGCATGAATGAATACACTTTTCCGCTGCACTTCTCTTCCATTGCATTACTTTGGGATACTGAATCTCTCGCTACATCCTTGACGAACCCGCTGGAGAAAATCTCATCTAAAGTTCGAGCATACATCCTCCCAAGACAAGACCGATCATGTGGACCAAAGTACTCTTGCTCCTCAGCTTGAGCATTCCACTTGCAATGTCAATGCCAGACCTGGCTAAGGTCCACGACCCCAATGGGCCCAAGGCCCTTGTGTGGGATGCTGCAGAACCAGATGCGCCAGAGGTTCCATTTGGTGCGTACTTTGCTTCCATCGTCGCCGGTTTCCCCAGAGGAAGCAGCAGGCAGACTAATCACTTCGAGTGACAGAAGCTACCAAAGATCTATGAGCTGTGGCCTGCCTGAGAATTTTTCGTCTTCTCTTGCGATGAATGATCTGATCTGGAAGATCACGTTACTGTTTGGAATCGGTCATCTCGGCGTCTGCTGCATAGTCTATAGGGAGCATGGTCACCAGTCAGCACTAGCAATGCGGTTCGCTTAGCATATACCCCTCACGCTAGACGTATATTCATGGTCTTTTCGATGCTATCGGATTCATCTGTGCGACTTTGTAACGACAGCTAGCTGCCAAAGTTTAAGGCCGATCAAAGCGCAGGTAAATTGACTACACCACTTCTCTATGCAGCTCGCGGCTGAAGTCGTACCCACAACGGACTCTTATCCCACAAGATCCATACGTGCTGCTGTCCGAGCCAGTCAGTGTTTCCCATTCTGGCTCCGTCAAGCTGGATATCAAACTCCCAGATCATGCGAGCCAGAATCAGACGCATCTCTGCATGGGCAAGCTGTCGCCCGATACAGTTCCTCACTCCGAGACTGAAAGGCTGCGATGCAGATGATTTGTCGTCAGCAAACTCTGGGTCTCCAAGCCAACGCTGAGGCAAGAACTCATTTGGTCTGCGGAAGTTTGAGCTTGATCGACAAGCGGCGTACTGCTGGACCGCGACGGAAGTCTATGATCTTGTGTTAGCGAGCAACCTAGATGCGAACGAGTAAGGACTTACGCCTCCTGGCACCCATTCGCCTGCTACCAAAATACCACCTTCAGGCACAATTCTATTGCTCTGCATTGGTACTGGTGGATATAGTCGGAGAGCCTCGTCAATAACAGCAGACATATAGTCTAGCTTGCCCACACTGATCAGGTCAATCTCCTCAACAGAGGTGAACGAGCTCCTGATGTGTACTTCGAGTGCCTTGAGAACGTGTGGATTTTGCAATAAAAGCCAGGTGCAACCTGCAAGCAGTGTTGCTGAGGTCTCACTTCCGGCTAGCACTATTGCGCTGGCATTGCTGATGATCTCTTGCCGAGACATTCCACTGGATTTCTTACTGCGATCACTTTCTTCACAAAGTACTGCATCCCAGATATCTCCGCGAGCTTCTTTGTGTCGCAAGCGCTGATCGACTTTGCTCTCGGTGAAGTCCGCATTTCTTTTGCGCATGGCGAGAAGCTTCTTTGGAGCGATCAGAGGAATGATCCAATCGAGTTTACAGCGTCTGATGGCATTGATGATCGGTATTGCCTTCACATTGCCTTGAATCGACGCGATCCATTCATGGGTTCGAGCGTTGAGACAGCAGTTGAAGGACTCGCCAAAGGAGAGGTCTCCAATGATGTCGAATGTCACCCAGTTGTACCATTCGGAGATATCAACTGATCCAAGACTACTGCGCTCTCGTAGCCGCACCATCAATAGCTCGATGTGCTTCTGGATCAGCGGCTGCTGGGCTCTCATGCCTTTGTCAGAAAAAGCCGGCCCCAACATTCTTCGAAATCTGGTATGATTATGCTTGTTCGCGGCAAGGATACCTGGTGTACCATTATGAAAAGGTGGAAGATGCATCGGGTCCTTCGGGAATTCCGGATTAGACTGATATATCGTTTTCGAAGCATCTGGAGTGATGTACGACAACTCGTCTGGAGCAAGTCGAACAACAGGACCATATATCTCGTGCAGTCTCGCTACATCGTGAGTTATGGTACCTTTGACTGTGCTGATAATCCATGGTAGTCTTGATACAGCCCACAGCTTTGGGCCAGGATGTTTCCGCAACGGATGCAAAAACAATCGGTGGAAGCATATTCCGGCAATGCTGATCAGAGTCTGCAACGTATCATCAGAAGCGCTATGCTACAACACTTGGAGTGACCTACCAACACAAGCAAAAGCAGTGATGATTTCATTGCCGCGCTGAGGCAACTGCTCAACATCGAGAGTGCAGCCATCTCGAATTACTCACAGGACCTTGCGAGCACTTGATGCAATTGCTGCAGTCACTGGCAAAGAGTTGCAGCGCTGCTCCTCTGACGCTACAGATCGATCGCGTTCGTCTCACACATCGACAATTGTGGCCTTGGCCCGATGCTCCGACCTACTGTCCGCATGTTCACATATCGGTCAGCGAAATGCCAAGCCTTTGCGGTTCACGATCCCGACACTTCACTTCACTTTGAATTTGCCAAGACATACTACGTCTTCGAAACATTCACAAGCAAGACTTTTCGATTGCAAAACTGACATTTAATTGTGGTAGCATTGAGAATTAGCCATTATGTCAATCTGGTGTCACTCATCGAACTCCGGTGGTGCATCCCCAAAATATACTGCTCCCATGATGCTGCACCTGCCCAACTTCGACACTCAGAACCACCAACCACCAGAGGCATTCATGTAGTCTGTGTTCTGCATCGGCTGCGGAAGCAGTGACATGCCAATCTGAGCAAACTTGCATTTTGCCTTGCTGACAGCTTTTTTCATGAGTTCTGAGCTCTTGGAACTTTTGGTTGAGCTCAAGGACGTGGTACTTGTAGTAGAAGATGGTGTC
Organism: Cercospora kikuchii; assembly: GCF_019650295.1. Classification (NCBI taxonomy): domain Eukaryota; kingdom Fungi; phylum Ascomycota; class Dothideomycetes; order Mycosphaerellales; family Mycosphaerellaceae; genus Cercospora; species Cercospora kikuchii. The sequence continues at coordinate 1,250,107 of NW_025408587.1, forward strand.
GTATGGTCGTCGTCTTCAGACATTGTCTTCTCGACGCTCAGAGTTTTGGGCAGTTGCCGAATGTTGATGTGAAATCGTGGGTAGCTGATTTGATCTCGTGCAACAATCCTGTCCGTTGGGTAGGTGGGATAGGCGAACATGCTGAGATGATTGAGATTACCCGATTGCGTAGCTATCTGGCTTCTCATACGCCCGCTATAAAATTCGGCACTCTTCCGAACTCCGTGAGCTTCGGGATCTTCATAGGAAATTGCGGACCAAACGGGGGAGGCATTTCGGTGGAGTGCTCCGAAGCTTACCACATCCGGTCACATACAATCCCACGCTCCGAAAGACGATCTCAGTCTCTGGGCACGTCGACGAAAGCTTTTTGAGTCGAAGATCAAGCAATTGACTGGAAATTCTCTGTAATCCATTCCGATCAACCGACGATGGAAACATTCAAGAGCAACAACGACGTAGCCCGACTCAGAGGCAAAGTGTGTCTCATCACAGGAGGAGCTTCTGGAATTGGACTCGCCACAGTGAAGTGCTGGGCTGCTGCTGGTGCACTGGTCACCATTGCAGATTTGCGTACTGAAGAGAAAGGAGGTGCGCTTGCCCAAGACATTTCTGACGAAACGGGAGGCAACGTCAACTACGTTCGATGCGATGTAACAGACTGGGACAGCCAAATCGATGCCTTTCGAAGCGCTATCACATTTGGAGCGAAAGAGGAGCTCGACATTGTTGCAACTTTCGCCGGAACAGCATTTGCTGCGGAAAATGTCGTTGATCAGGTCCTGCGAGCTGGTGAGCCCAACTTGGCATCAAAGCTTGCTCCGCCAGATATTCGAAACATCGATATAAATCTCAAAGGGGTGTACTACAGTACCTGGCTTGCTCTCTATTACATGCGGATGAATCCCAATGCTCGGAGTTCTCCATCGACCCAGGACGGCATCAGTGCAGCTCCAGAGAGATCACTCGTTATAGTTTCTTCTATCGCTGGCTACTTCGACTCTCCTAAGACTGCAACATACCCAGCAAGCAAGTTCGGAGTAAGAGGCCTCTTCCGCGCCACTCGAGCCAGAACTCTTGACATTGGTGTGAGGTGCAATCTATTGGCTCCTTGGTTTGTCGACACACCACTTGTTGCTCCCATCAAGAATGGCATGGCAGCTCGAGGCGTCGATATCAGCAAAGTGCTATCTTTCGCGAGCGTTGAGTCATGCGTTGAAGCAGCTACTATTTGTGCTGTTGACACTGAACTGCATGGTAAGCGTCAAGATTGACATTTTACTTCGCTTCATCGCTGACGAGTCGAATAGGGCGTGCTCTAGCAATTCAACCAGAAGGTATCTTCGATCTGAAGGACGACTTTGAGCATGGGTGGGGAGGAGATCAGTTGAGACCAATTATTCAACGCAGACGTGACGCTGGGTTTAGAGCATGAGTGGCGACTGCCGAACGATCCACGTCTTTAGTCGTCGCATCAACTAAATCAAAGATTGTATCCTTTGTGGACTTTCCCCGTAGACCTCTCCCTCCTTGATTCACGCTGAGCGTAAAGCGTCAGCAATGCGCCATCTTCGGCCTGTAGCAATGCTTTCGCCGATTGGAGATCGGTCGATGATATGCTCGTTGTGATGAATGTGTAGAAGACGTGGCTGTAGGGATGCTTCTCGTCAGATAGTACAACACATTCATGTTAAAGTCATCCATGGCACTGCTCAAAATGATATTAGAGCTTTGTTGTGTGTTGCGTAAGGACTTGACACTTTGCGCATTGCATTTTCACATAGGTTGTTCAGCATACGAATTTCATGAAACGCCTGCCTACAAGATATGATGCTACTCAACCACTCTATGCCTTTTCGCCTGCCACATGCCGTCCATTTGCGCCTTTCGAAAATGAAATTCAACACTCATGCAGTTCAAATGGCCTCCGCCTCGATGACGCCCCATGGGAAGCCGGTGATGCCAGTGTAGTCCTTGAACCGCAGACCTGCCTGACCGAGAAGCTTCTCCCATTGCTTCTGGGTACGCTCACCAGCAGCGCAGTGACACATCATGTGCAAATCGAGAGCAGCGGCGATTGGGATGACCTCATCGACCGAGGCAGGAATGACTGGCTCGTAGATGAGGAGCTTGCTGTAGCCTGGAGTCATGGCTTCTCGGAGGCGAGACAGAATCTGTGCGGACTCCTTGTCTGGCCAGTTGTGGAGGCAAGAGTGGATGAGGTATGTGCGGGCACCCTTCACTGGGTTCTCGTTGAAGAAAGAGTATGGGACAGTCTCGACATTGGCAGGCAAGTGGCCGCGCTTGGCCGCCTCAGCAACAACGTTTGGTTGATCCTCGAGGACGAGACGGGCGTTCTTGTATTCCTCAGGGAGGACCTCAGCAAGATTGAGCATGTCAATTCCGTGACCGCCACCAACATCAACGCAGAGGGCAGTCTCTGGGTTATAGCCTTCGAGCAGGCGTTCAGTTGGGTAGATCTCAGTCCACTTGGGGAAGTCAGAAAGCAGAGAAGCCAAGAAGTTGTTGAAGGTGGTGTGGACTTCTGGGCGTTCATTGAGCCACTCGAACATGCCCAGCGAAGAGTTGACAACACGGCACCACGGTGGGTGCTTGGCATCAATTGGGTTCTTGTACTTGGTCTCCTTGAAGTAGGTTGGCAGATTCTGCATCTGCTGCAGAGAGACATCCCAGACCCATTGAACACCAGTGATCATGCCGTTCTTGTCCTTCAACTGGGCAGAGAGCTCAGTGTCAACAAAGGTGTCGATGGCGACCTCTTTAATGACACCAGTAGCACCAAGAAGACGAGTAAGGCGCTCAACAAGCTCTTCATCACCACCAATTCCAGCTGCGATCTCAGAGACAGTCTTTGGCTTCGAGGACAGTTGCAAGAAAAGACCAGATTCAGAGGCGATCTTGAGAACAATGAGTTGCATGGGCTGAGTCAAGGTGATCTTGTTGATGAACTCGTGAGGCTTCTCGAGCCTGTTCACCAGGTTCTGAGCCTCGATCAAGGCGGCTCTGCGACCAAGATCATCTCCATCGAATGTCGACTGGTCGATCTCAGCAAGCGCCTGCGCCACAGTGGGCTCGGACAGCTTCATGGCAGGCATCTTGTTGCGTTGAGGCGCTCTGGTGTTCTGGGGTGGCACTGTTGAAGAGAGGATGATGCAGCCTATGCTTCGCACTTATTCAAGCTGCCGAGGGCTGATGTGGTGAGCTGATGTCCGTGTTTAGAGGCAGCAACGGCATTATTTATCTCACCGTCGCCTACAACTCCTCGCTGGCCGCAGCTGTGAGATAGGATCATTGCGTGGACAACACGATCTTGCTCGGATCGGAGAACGACTCGTGGTGAGCAGCATTCTGAGCGACTTCCACCACCCGAGGGCGAGCAATCAGCTGAGTTCGGACATCGTGGCTCCTGCTCGGCCAGCAGAGCGAGCGCCGGAGATCAGGAAAAGCACGTGACTCTGTCGATTCGACCACAGTTTGTTCAGCCATGCAACGAGGATCTGTCGACTGCATATTCCGTGCTCATTTCACATGCGACGCATTTTTTGCGAGTGTAGAAGGTGATGGAAAGGAGACGAGTTGGGGGAAGTGTGGTGGGAGTGAAGTGAAGCTTGGTTTCCGTATCGGCCTGAGGCACAACTCTCTTGGCATTGATTTCCAAGGCTGTTTGTGCCTGCAGTCTCGCTCTACATAGACAGCCACGACAGCTTTGACATCGAAAACACTCTATGGCCATCTCTCTCTTCACGATGTCGTCTGGAGAAGCTCAACCACCATTGAGTCGGGTTTGTCCAACCTGACAAGGTCCGCTCACCTCGAATGAGTAGACCTCGTGATGCCATTCCTACTATGCAAACGAGGCAAGCATGTGGCATTACAACGAGTGTCAGCGTGTCCGGTGTGGAACCATCAAGCTATGTCGACGTTTCACATGCATTCCAACGTGATGGGCACGTCACCAAGTGGTCTAGCCTCGCTGACCGGCCAAGATGGCTGAATCTCAAAAGAACGTGATCGACGAGACTGGCACACCTTTTCTGCTTGGCACTAAAACAAGGGCTCACGGACAGTCCTACATTACTTCGATATACGCGATCATTGAAACACTATGGCTACCACGACAACGACCACCGTCGCGCTGAGCTCGCCGCAAGTGGTGCAGCGACCAAGCATGCTTTCAGCAACAAAGACAAGCGAGCTGTTGCAGCTGAATCACGACAAATATCACATATTCTTCGACAACTTCACCAAAATCGGGCTGGCTATGCACAATCACATTCCTCATCAGGTGCTCACTCTCCTAGCTCTGGGTGCCTCAGCGGAAGAGATCCAGAAAGGCTATGATGCCAGCGCAGCCTATCAGCGGACGTCAGGTTCTGTGGACTACGATGCAGTGTCTCAGATGAGTAGCTGGCAAAGTCTGCAAAGCTTCTACGGGGAGGACTCGTACTATCGAAGTTACTTGCACTTCTTCGGCCAGGAGATCGAGAAGCGAGGATGGCCTTCTGTGCTTCAGAAATATCTTTTTGCTGGAACTAAGGAAAGTGATCGCTTTTTGGCACGACACTTCGCAGGCGTCGTTCATCCCATAATCCATCTTGGATTTGGCGTGGAGTTCGAGGCTCCCGGTGTGATTGCGGAAGCACTTGCTCAGGCTGCGATTCACGACAACCGCCACTGCGATGCAATTGCTCAGATTCTGCTCTCGACTGATGCATTGGTGAAGAGCGGGAGTTCTTCGTCATGCAGCTCTATCGCCGAATTGATCGACGAGATTCAATGCGACGAGAAGCTCAGAGATGCCGCAAGGCCCTCTGACATAAACCCGCTCCTCATGGGGACTATCGGGAGGGCCAATGATCACATGGCCAGCATCGCTGCCAAATTCCAAGTCTTACCGGATTCGGCAGACATCGAGCGTAAGACTGCAGAGATGTACAACGCGGTGGTTTATTATACTGCAGGTGCGCAGCGAGCGGACCGGCACGTCAAATTCGACTTTTTCTACGTAAGCAAGCTCTGCAGATCTTCATGGTTTCGTAGCTAATCTGTGAGCTAGATGCACTGCGTCAATCTTTCCCTGTTCCTGGAAGTCTTCCGAAAGCAGGAGTGGATGACGGACGCACAAAAAGCCCGGCTTCTGCAATGGAAGGTTTCCATGGATTTAGCGATCTACTCCTCCAGAGGAGCTCCTGAGCCACAACTGCACGAGATCCGCAACCACAAGCCTAGCAAGCCATCAGGATGGGATGGGATCATACAACGAGCCATCGATTTTCACGACGACTGCCACGTTGTCAAGCTGATTCGAGCCTTAATTCGAGGACAGTCTATCTGTGCACCCTATGAGGACTGCGATGACTTCCGCATCAAGCACAACGATTGGCTGCAGATCGGCCACATGGTCGTCGATTCTGTCTCGATAGGCGAACCATACTGGATCAGATCTGCCGGGTTCGACCATGCGTGGGAAGATGTGCCTTTGCGACAACAATTGTAATATGCAACTACATAGGAGCGCCTGCAAGTGCATTTTACGCTGCATACACTACGCTGAGAAGTTCAATCTGTGGCCTCAAGCCGCAGCCGTGCTCTTCCAAAGAGTGTAGAGCTTGGGTAATCCTGCCATCAACCCGCAAGCACCTTGCAAAGCATTACTGAAGTCCGGCATAGTACTGGAAGTAAAGTACGGAATTGCGATCGGGAGGAACGTCGCAGCTACGAACAGCTCGTAGAACCATTGCCTATCCTCGGCAGCATCATGCAGCTTGTCTTCCGTCTCGTTCTGCGACTTTCTTGTTGCTCGGCGTTTGCGGGTGAGCCAGCCTTTGTGAGTGATCTCGAGCAAAGTACACAGGAGAGCTGCACTTCTCCATCGATAAGCCCACAGATAGACTTGGCTGACACCCTCCGCCGGCAATATCGAGTCCGGGATCACATGATACTGAGCCAGAAGTGCTGCGTGCTCTGTTGCGTGGAACAGACTGTAGCATGCCGTATGCAGCAGCGCGGTGGTGTGCAGGATCCGGTCTTCTCCATGCTTTGGACCTGAGCAGAGTGTTCGGAACTTGAGTGACAGAGGTACCAGTCCTACAAGACGTAGCACAGCTCGAGTGTCCCAAAGCAGGTCCGCGAGGGCTGCGCATCGATGTGACCCAGCGGAAAGAGATTCAATCGAGACTGCGAAGCCGAGGCGCTGGCACACTTGTCTGACAATGGGCGCTGATGCGCTGAGTGTGTCTGAAAGCAGCCATGCGCCATAGTTGACGCTGTGTAATGTCGCTCCGAGTCCGGCAGAGCGACTAATCAGTGCTCCTACACGATCGAGTGTTGTTGGAGTCTTGATTGCATTTTGGGCGGTTGCTCTTAATGGACAGGTTGTATTGCTAGCACCCATGATTGACTCTGACAGCGAGGTCGATGGAGGTTCGTGAGCGTCACTCACTTGATCTGTCGTCTTCTGTGTTCATTGCTGCACAATCCCAAGTTTGTCGCTCATGTGCTGCTGGATTCGTGCGATTTCGGCCTCGCACTCCGAGTCGGTCGTTACCATTTTGATCACGGGACTGTAGTCCGCTACGGTGTATGGACAACGGACGGTCACGGGCGAGCACATTCTCGCATTCAATCGGGCATGTCACTCCGAGATGGCTCTTGCAGAGACCGAAACACGGTGTGCTACTGGAAACTCCAATCTTTTATAAAGACAACAGCAACTGACTCTACAATTGAGCCAGCACGAGTCGTTCTACCAAACACTCTTTCAACTACATCGCCACTCAACTATTCAACATGGCACCTATCGCGATCGAGCCAGTCGAGGTCCCGGCGGAGATCCGCTTTCCCACCAAGAGTGTAGCTCCATCAGCAACTGTGAAGCTGCCTCTCATCAACAATGGCTCTTTGGACAACCTCGAGCAATTCGATGTCACACCAGTGATTGGTACCGAGTTTCCAGAGGCGAACCTGGTCGACATGCTCAACGCTCCTAACGCTGACGAGCTCTTGACCGAGCTTGCTCTGACCAGTGAGTCCGCTGTCTCCAAATCTCTGCTTGCTCAACTAATCGATGCAAAGTCTCCCAGCGTGGCGTCGTCTTCTTCCGCAAGCAGGACAACCTCACCAACGAGCTCCAGAAGCAGCTCATTACCCGTCTGGGTGAGCTGTCTGGCAAGCCAGAGTCTTCCGGCCTCCACGTCCACCCCGTCTTCTCGGCCGATGGCAACCACAGTGGTCAGGCAGACAAGGAGATCAGCACCATCAGCTCTCGTACTGCGAAAGATCTGTTCAGTCAGTCTGATCGCCTGGACGTCTGTGCCAAGAAGCAGAGCAGCTTCCAATGGCACACGGATATCGCATTTGAGAAGGTCCCCGCGAGCTACAGCAGCTTGCGACTCACTGAGTTGCCAAAGTCTGGCGGTGGTAAGTTAATTCACAGGCTCGTTCACAATCCTGCTCGGTGAACAGCGATTGACCTTCCTCCATAGATACACTCTGGGCATCCGGCTACGAACTTTACGATCGTCTCTCCCCAGCAATGCAGCAGTTTTTCGAGGGCAAGACATGCACTTATGCCGTCCCCGGGTATAACCGTGCCGCCAAAAGAGGAAATTTCGATCTGTACAGCAAACCGCGTGGCTCTCCTTTGAACGTCGGCACTGAGCTCCGTGCTACGCATCCCGTAGTGCGCACCAATCCTATCACAGGTGAGAAAGAACGGAACTTGGCAGTCGCTCCCCAAACCCGCACTAACCCTTTCCACGCATCGCAGGCTGGAAATCCCTTTACGCCTTGGACTGCCAGCAAATCAACGGCCTGACCAAGGGCGAGAGCAATCTCTTCTGCGATTGGTTGAAGAAGTTGATAGTGGACAACCACGACTTGCAAGTCCGTCTCCGATGGAAGAACCCCAATGACATCGCAATCTGGGACAAGTAAGTAGTCAGCGACCCCTCCCTCGCTTCCTTCCCCGAACTGACTCTTCCTTCTTCCTCCTATAGCCGAAGCACCTTCCACAACGCCACTTACGACTACTTCGGTCTCGGCGATAGATTCGGAAACCGTGCCGTCGGACTCGCAGAAGTGCCATACTATGACCCTAACAGCAAGAGCCGGTGGGAATCCTTGGAGGGATCCAACATTGGCAAGTACCTCCACATGGAGTCTATCACGGAATAGACGCAAAGGTAAACAGGTTGTCGGAGCAGGGCAGGGCAAGCACGTGGTAGTGGGTTCATTCTTCCAAGTTAAGGTAGTCGGAGTACCTGTTCCTGCAAGTAAGCAAGCATTTAGTAGCACAGCATGGACCAACAAGGATTTGATTGGGGGTCCTGAAAAAAGCTTCACTTGACTGCACATCTCCCGCGCGCTGCTGAAATTCTGTCTCTCTGTCTCGGTCTGCGAATGGGCTTGTTTCCGAACATCATTCCCAGCTTTGGCTATAGTGGTTTTTTGCACAGAGGCACTATCTCTTCGTTGCAACGCTGCAAAGCAACTGCATATTCTGTGTCGCTGGCCGATTCTCATCTCGCAAGCTGGTCGATGTTCGCATCGTTGACCATGTGCAGCCACGTTGCGCTAGTTCCAGCGACCACGTTGCCCACGTGCGCTGTGATCATCGTGTCTGCGTTCGCAGCGACGATCGCAGCAAGGTCGGTCGTGCACAATGGCAATGTGCGCGGTCATATCCGCAGCGACGTGAGCATCGCGTCTGCGCCGAACAAGGAGATATGTGAAGCAAGAGAAATGGAGTCGGTGTAGTTTGAATTATGTGTTGCTTTGCGTATAGACATTGCGGTCATCTCTTCGTTAACTGATACCAAACTCCTATCGCTTCCTAAAATAAGACATGCACCACCATTTCCCTGCGCGTGCTCTGGCTACAGTGCGTTGAGCAGCTGTATTGTTCTGAACGAGGCGGCATCAAGATACCGTCTGAGATCTCGGTGGAGGGCATCAAAGGTGGCCGGTGACATCGGAGGTCTGCCACTTGGACCAAATAGCGATTGGTCGTGTGCAGCTGCATTGTAGAGTGCATTTAGTGTGTCAAGTCGTTCTGACAGTCTTCGTACCATGCTTTGAACACGGTGCAGCTCGCCCATGATCGATTGCAGTGGTGGCGGTGGCTCTGTGAGAGTGACACAATAATAGCTTGGGTCGTGAGCTGGAAGAAACCCATCGATCTCTGTAGGCCCAGCCATATTGTCATGCACAGCGCCTTGGTAAGCCTCTACGATTTTCATCAGAGCCAGCGTGATGATGACGAATATGTCTTGATGTGTTGCAGGCGCGCAGTCCAGGACCCTGTCCAGTATTGCAAGGCATTGCTTGTTCTCGGCGACCACTTGCGTGCAAGGCACCGGCACAGGTTGCGGACCACACGGGTTGGCGCGGACACATCGCTGCGATGCATTCCACGAAAGGCGTTGCAGACAGTGGTTGGCGACCTTGAGGCAATCATATGTACCATCTTGATCGTGGTGTGCGTCCATTACTTGCATCGAGTCGATGTCCATCAGGGCTTCGAGGCCAGAGACACAATTTGTGTCATAGGGGAGCGGTTGGTTGTAGAAATCAGATGCCATCGAAAGTGAAGGCGAAGAGGGTATCGATGCAGTCATTCCTGGTATGCTGGCTGGGGATAAAGGTGCCATGTGATCGAATCCAGTATTGATCATTGATCCCGCCAGGTCTTGCGTTCCCTCGAAATGAGCTTGGAGATCGCCAAGTTCAAAGGTGTAATCGATGCAGTCTTCCAGTGGTGCAGATATCATTGATGCATCTGAGAATCCTAGAGACACGGAAGAAGAGCGAGAGCTTCCAGCGTCGCTTCCCAGAGCCGAAGCTTGCCACGATGGAGATCTCCTCGCGGTCGCAGGCGATGAAAGTGGTGGTGAAGGAAGACCTGCAGTTTGAGCCTCGTGCTCAGCCACTGGAGGCATGAAAGGCGAGCCGGTTGGCATGGCCGCCATTTCTTGTGCTCGAAGGCGGTCCTGCCAGGATACTCGGCCGGATCGTCGAGATAGGTCGTAAAAACATTCAAGACCTCTTTCGGCGCAGCGTACACAACTGGGTTTTCCCCCGCTACATTTGAGCTTGTGCGATGCACATTCTCGACAGCTCTGCCGCAGCTTCCTCTCTTTGTTGCCGGTTTTGGCAGTGGTTGCCGTTTGTGGTTTGCTGGGCTCAACGTGGCTCGCAGCCAGGCTGGGGTGGTATGAAGTCATGATCTATGCTGGTCTTATATACTACGACGTAGAGATCGTTGATCCCAAGGAGTGGCTGCTGCACAGCGATAGCTGAGATCGAAGAAGTGTGAGTAGATCGACGATGGAGGCAAGAGGGCGCCTCAAGGGATAAATATGCACCGCGCGAGCATTCGTGTAACATCTGCAGGCGCGCATGCGAATCTCACGAGGCGTTCTGTACCTCATAGCAACATGAAAGTCTATGCGGGTCCCACTGTTGGTAGGATCGCTTCGTATGTGGCATTCGCTTTGGAAGTGGCCAATGAAGCTGGCGCATTAGAGTAGGCCAAGCTCCACTAAACAGCTGTGGAAGCTGAAGCTTGCAGACAAGAAGACCAAGAGCAACTAGGAAAGTTTCAGCGGCCGCGGATCCTTTGTACCAACAGGCTTATCGCGTATGTCATCGCAATGGGATTAGTCTCGGCGACTTTCGTGCACGTGTTGGAGCAAGTTGTCGTGAATCCGCTAGGAAGCGAGTCCCTGCTTACGGCAGGTCCCTCCATTGCCGATCATAAACACTCTGCACGCGAGGCGCCCCATATGGATGCGAAAGCGCACATGGCAGTGGATCCATTGGTTGGTGCGTGCATGCTAACACCATGCCACGAAGATAGATCTGCTCTTTCGCTCGCCGACCGACTTCACCCCAGCCCCGTGCCTTTGAGGACCATGTCGAAACGAGCGCTCGAAGATGGTACCGCATCGTCGCCATCTGTAGCGGCCCATTGTGTCGACCGTCACAGCGCTCGTGAGGGCTGTGGGTAGTCGTCGTGATGGAGGCGGAATCAGCAACAGTGGGCTCCATACCCATACACGTACAACTCGAACAACTGGCAAAGAACCTCTCGACTGCTGCTCGCACGCTGGCCCTGCAGGCGGAAAAGCAGAAGCTGTCATTGGCATCGAAGAATGCAGGTGATCAGCTTGGTAACGACGTTAACAATGTGGACCTACTCAACGCTCGACGTGATGTGCTCTCACAAGCAAGAGGCATTTGCACATTGTTGAGTACTCCAGCCGACTTCCTTGAAAGGCTTGCCATGAACGTATGTGCTCTGTCAAGGAGGTCGAGCTCTGAACGGAACAGGTCTTGTGCTAATGTCCTCGACAGACTCAGCTTCTGGCATGTCTCCAGTGGTTGTGCGAAAGTCAAGTCCTCGCAACGATTCCCCGCGAGACATCTGTACCGTTTGGCGACATCGCTGCCATTACCGGCGTCCCCGAAGCACATTTATGCCGCGTGGCTCGAACGATGATGACAGTCGGCTTTCTGCATGAGCCAGTGCCATGTCAGGTCGCGCATACTGCACTTTCGGCGTCCTTCGTGATCAAGCCATCGCTTCTGGACGCTGCACTATTCCTGTCGGATACTGCTGTGCCGGCCTCACTGAAGATGGTCACTGCGTCGAAACAGTTTGCAGACGTGCAAGATGCTCAGCACACGGCCTTCAATCTAGCAATGAGTACGCCACACTCGTTCGCCAAGTCTTGCGAGCAGGAGAGACGTCTCTCACGACGTGCGCAGACATACTTCCGCTACTGCATGGGAGACGACGATGCTGGAGTGAGAGAAGTGCTGGGGCAGCTCGACTGGTCCTCGCTCGGGAATGCCACGATCGTGGATGCTGGGGCTCCTACCTCCATGGTCGCCTCCAGCTTGGCCATCGAGTCGCCGCAGCTGAACATCATCGTTCAGCCGTCGGAGGAAGATCCCGCATTGCTGATGCTCGGACAGCATGGGCGCAAGCCGTCGCTCGGTGCCTGTCCCACGGCCCGGGATAATCCCCAGCACGTCAAGCAGCGGTTGAGCATCCAGCCACGCGCGATGGGAGCGGTGCAGACGGTGGGCAGTGCCTCCGTCTACATTCTGCGTCTGCCCTCGCTGTCGCCGGTGCTCGATTGGAAGACGTGGCAGCAGCGCGTTCACGCCGAGTTGCGAGCGCACATCAACGTCCTTCGGACCAACGCCGCCTGCAGGCTGTTGCTAGTGGCCCGAGCATTGCCCTCGCAGGCGGATCTGCCCAATGCCGACGTCGAGGGCTGCGCACGCCTGCGGGACTTGTCGCTCCTCCAGCTCTCCAATTCGAGCGAGCTGGACAGAGGCACGCTGCGCGCCTTCATCCATAGTCTGCGCCAGGGCTCCGGCGGCAGTCTGCTATTGGTGCAGGAATACAAGTCGCCAGCTAGTCCGTTTGTGGCTTTCGAGATGCGATACGAGGCGCCGACCGCTGCTGATGTCGAGCGACGTGAAGTCCTGAGCGGGAAGAGCAGCAGGCAGGGGAGCGTCGCCAATGGCCCGCCTTTTGCCCCACCTGCCGCTCAAATGGTGGGGTTCGTTCGGTAGCCGTCCACCTATTCTCGCGTCAAATATTCATTCAGCTCCGCTGAGCCATTGATCCGCCCAAACTTTGCATCCCCTCCATCCTGCACACACGACACACTCTTTGTTCAACTGACACGCTGGCCGTCTGCTTACGTGTCACACTAGCAATCAGGCCTTCCATACCATCCTGCGCTATGCATCTCCGCTCCCTCGCTTCTTATTTGAGCGCGGCCAACTCTGATTCCAGCCCTAGTCCATGCTAGGCCATCCTCACTTTCGGCATGCATCAGGATACGATTGCGCCACCGTCCAACCACTGGCCGCTTGGATGCCACCTTGTTTATGCTTGTCGACGGCAGCAGTGATCGACAGCCGCAGCCGCCGTGGAGAGATCCCTTGATCCCATTGCTGCCAGACAGCTCCCTCGGCTGCTTTGTCCTCCCGCCGTGGCCCCTCCGTCGATCCTGCGACGCATCCTGCTCCCAGGCACACAAGGCACCACCTTCATCCTGCCACAGGCATGAAATCCATGCAGATCTCTGTCAGTGGAGGGAGCTCAGGCACAAGGTCGCACAGCAGCTGTCCACTTCGCTCGCCGAATGCTGTACAACGGCGATCTTTTGACTTTCGCATTCGCCAGGCCCGCTGTCGATCGCTCCCCTCATCAAGCGAATTGTCATCTCTGCACCTTCTGCAGATGGCTTGCTCCTTCCACCACTCCCATTGAGGCGCCGAAATGGGCTTGCTGCGACGTATGCGCCAAGTGGGATGGCGACCGCCCTCTTTCTTATCAACAACCCGCTACGCTCGCCAAACGCGGAACTCTTGCTTTGACGTGCTTAGCCGTGCTTGACTACAGACGCCATGGTCAATGGTACAAGCGAGGATCTAACGCAGACAAGCAGGAGACCATCTTATCTTCGTCAAACATCCTTTCGGGGTGCATACTAACCTTTACGCGGTCCCAAATCGCCCGCATGGCGAGCGATACCAGGTCTTCGGAACTACTTTCGTCGTTCCAACACGTCCAAACCCGGATCAAAGATGTAGAAGATCTACACCTCCCAGTTTCGTGACCTGCTAGTCATGCGTAGCAAGCGACAATACGGGCACAAATCTGCCTAATAAATTGCACCAGTGAATGTATGATTAATTCGACACGTGGCGGTCTGCTCAGGTCTGGCCATCCTCGTCGACACTCGAGATGGACAGCAAACAGTCGCGCAGCATCTAGTCTGATCTTAGCAAGCGAAGAAAAGTACGAGAAGCGGGGCAGCTTGAACGTCTGAGAGACTGCAGAATTCGGGAGATGTGCTTGTCGAAGCATGTATTCTTCGAGTGATGAAAAAAGCAGGTCGGAGAAATGGCCTGGCAGAGCAAAGCAGGATTGAGCAACGCATGACTCGAGTAGATCAACATACCACAATCCAAGCAATGCTATCATGCTCAAGCAGGGACTGCGCCATGTCACGCATGTGTACGCCTGTGAACGCCAAACAACCATACCTCGGACGGACAAACAGCTCCTGCCCTAGCTGGACCCTGAGCAGATCGACACAGTACTGATCGACAAGACCCAACCCAATAACTTTTTCAAAGCATACAGAGCTCCAGCTCGTTCGCACCCACAATGAATGCGGCGTCGACCATTTGGCTGAGTTTGGCAATTTTCTCTCCCGTCTCGTCGATCGTGATGAACACCGTCGTCTTTGAACTCGTTGTCATGGGCGATTTGGTCACGCCATCACCTGGTGCAGTAGCTATCGAAGCTGACATGGAGGGTAGTAGTTGCCGTTCCTGCGGTACATGAACACAAGTCAGCGCAGTCATGCACATGCAAGAGTGCCCTGCGGGCGAGCGGCCGAGTAATGTTCGCAGCAAACTCACCTTGCAGTTCTGAATGAAGTCCAGCAACCCTGGCAGAGCAAGCTGAACCTTCCTTTCTCTCCGCGGAAGCTCGAACGAGGATTCGCGAGAAGTCGAAGATGATGAAGAACTGCCAGCTAACGAGGATCGTGAGCCTAGGTCTTCAGAGACATAGCCAATGTCAATGCTTTGTGGTCGTCGACGTGTGGGTTGCTTGCTGAGTAGAGGAACGTTCTGTTCGTCTTCCATGTCCATTTCACGCCAGACGGCAGAGGCGTGGAATGCCATGATGTGCAGGGCTTGAGTGTGTAGGTTACTCAAGTTCGACCAAAGTCCTTCACGATGGGAGTCCCAAGACAGATTCCTGCCTCTACTCCATCTCCGATTCTGACCAGCGTACTGATGCCTATCCCTTCTTCGTTCCAAGGCCTTCGTTACTCCGACAAGGGGTCGGCACCTGAACAAGAGACACTATTACACCCACCGATACCTACGCTTCTCCTACACCGCGAGTGACTGTGCTAGTCCGCTCCGTTGACACGTGGACAGCTGCAATACACGTGCGAGCTGAGACGCCGGTCTGCACATCTCACCTTCGGAGACCGAACCCGAGCTGAACCACCTCACTCGCAGTGGTGCTCTGCAATGAGGGCATGGCAGCACGTGTCTCTCACGAGATGATCACGATCATAGTGCTAGCGTGTGACGTGCCAGCGTACTGGAATCGAGGCTGTTCCGGGCGTGCTCGATACTATCGCTTTGTGCGGACCACAGAGTCCGCACGTCAAGCTGCGCAGTCCACATGTCTGTTGCAGCAGACGTGAGACACTAATCCAGTTCGCGAGCTCCATGCTCTTGTAGCGGACTCTCTTGTAGCGGACTCTGATCATCCCGCAGCTCCACAGCCTCCATCTTCTTGACGTGTTTTTGTCCAGTGCAGCGGGCATGCTCTTACGCCGCCACCGCGATGATGCATTCTGTTGTCGCGAGCTTTTTCTCGACATGGTCATCGTTCGTGCTCTTTCGTCTCTTGAATGCACATCGTCTTCCGTAGGTGGAGGCTTCGTGGTCGTGACGCGTGAATAGTGTCGGAACGTGTCTCTGTCCCGAGTGCGTGAGCAGGCAACTGCTCGGACAAATGTTTCGCCCGACACGCCATCGCCATTGCCGTTTCTCTCGCACACCTTTCACGTCAACATTCCAAGATGAAGGTCACTCATTTGTCAGCGGAAGATAGTAATCGAGTGTCTCAATGATAGCGCGTAGCCACAAGCTACGCGAATGACGCACCCGAGGCACGTTTTCTAGCGCGAAAAATGGCAGCCTCCATCCGGACGACACTGCGATGGCGTGTTGTCTCGATGCAGCCGAGAGTGCGAGATCCTGCACAAGCGAGACATTGAAATACCTCACGGCTGCATCCTCAAGATAGATTTTTGAATGAAAGTGATCTTTCACAACTGACATTCCGTGCCTGCGGCTCACACAGCTCCGAAGCAAGCTACTAGCGCCCGTGACAGCACTCCGAGTGGCAAGCAGCAAGCCCGAGTTGGAATCTCCTCTGATCAAAATCTCAATCCAGCGTTGGCGAACTCGTCAGGTCTGACTCGCCATGGCCATCAAGAACAATTTCAAGCCCGATCGGGACATCCCAGATTTGGGAAAGGGAAATAAGGTCATTCTCGTAACTGGAGGTGATTTTTGCTTTCAGAACCGCGATGGCCTGAACTAACAGTCTTCATCAGGTAACGCCGGTATTGGTGCCAGCATCGTCAAGGCTTTGGCTGCTCATAACCCAGGCTGCATCTACCTCTGTGCCAGGACACCCAGCAAAGCGAAAACTGTCATTGATGCCATCAAGCAAGAACACCCGAATGCCAACATCGAGCCGTTGGAGCTGGATTTGAACTCCTTCGACAGTATCAGGGCCTGCGCAGCTCAGTTTAACGAGAAGAGTGATCGTCTAGATCAGCTATATCTCAACGCCGGCATCTCAGGCACAACGCCCGGCCTAACCAAGGAGGGCTACGAAAACACCTTTGGAGTAAACCATGTCGGCCATACACTCCTATGCCAGCTCCTTATGCCAAAACTTTTGCAAACACAAAAGCAGCCCGACTCCGATGTCCGCGTCGTCGTCACGTCCTCCATTGGCGGCCACCGAATCGTGCCCAAGACCGGCTTGATCGATCTTGACACCACCAAGACGGTCGAATCCTCTGGCTTGAACGCCATGACGAAATACGGTCATTCCAAATTGGCCAACATGCTCTTCGCTCGCAAATTGGCTCAACTCTATCCCGAAATCACCACGACTTCTTTCCATCCCGGAACTGTCAAATCTGAAATCTGGGGCAAAGCTGATGGAATGAAGTGGCTTGTCTACGCCGTTTCCCCTATTGTATGGCTCACGGGTGTTGATTGCGATAAGGGTGCTGAGCCAGGGTTGTGGTTGGGTAATGCGGACAAGTCGAGTATTGAGAATGGGCGATATTATGAGCAGGGCACTTTTGGGAAGCCAAAGGATGGGAATCCGCATGCTGTTAGTCAGGAGTTGGCTGATAGGCTGTGGGAGTGGACGAACAAGGAATTGGAGAGCCATGGTGCGCCGGGTTGGCCGAGTGCTTAGAGACATGAGATATCGACAGAAAGTGATCTGAGTTGCTGTTTTGGACTTCACTCTGGGGTATTCTGCGTTTGGTTCTAGTGCCGCTCTTCATATCGTTTCGATAGAGTTTGCGCACTGCTTCTGTTGTTTGCCTTCCATTCCACTCAGTAAACGTGTGCTCATCAACTCGTTGAGTACTGGCGCAACTTTCTCAAAGTTCGAGATTTATGGAAAATCGATAATTCGATATTTTCCATTTTGCTCTGGATCCGTCAGCGGGAACATCCTGATAGTCAACAGAGTTTTATCTGTAGTCATCGATGAGCCGTTTCAGTAATATCGAAGCGTTTGGCCACGGACTACATCGTCGCTGCCTGTCCCACCAGTTGTTGCGCATGCAACCCTAAGGTCTTGGCATATGCGAGCCGTAGAGCACCGATGCGATGACGTTCAGAGCGGTGCTGTGCTGTGCTGAGGTGACCAAGTCATGAATACTACAAAAGCTCCAAGCTACAAGAAAGAGGCACTGTGCCATATAATGTATATGTTCACTACACAAAAAGCCCTCAAATTACGCCCATCTACACGCTCCATGCATGAAACGCCCATCGCTAAAACGCTATCACAAAACCAAGCTAAAAGATGCTGACAATTTGATTGTTCGTACAGGGGTATAAATCGACTTCAGATAGTAGGTAGCTCACAACCTCCTTTCCCGGTGAACGCCATTGGGTTTCAGAGATTGTTGTGCCGGACGTCTTCGTCCAAAGACCTTTTGGCTTTCTTTCAAAAAGCCATCAGATGAAGTCAATTGATCGATGGAAAGATCGTCGCTAAATAGCACAGATTTTCCGAGCAAAGTCCACTCTTCGTGGTTGGGGATTAGATTGAGATCCTTGTCCTCCGTGGGACGCGGTCGTGGTTCCAAGATCCACAAGCGAGCCAGGTGGACGTAGTCTGGATTGACCAAGATTGTGGGTACAGCAGGACGGATGTGCCTATTCCCATCTGGGACAAAGGTCACGACTTTGCCGCCGGGTGCAGTGGGCACCCAGACGGGTCGCCACTTCTCGGGTCGTAGGATCTGTCTGGAAGGCAAACCTCGAATGATGAGGAAGTTGACGAAATCCATGATGAATGCCGTGGCACGCTCGTTCCAAGCATGCGATGGCCATTGGCCACAAGTGTTTCGAAGAGCGACCAGTAGCTCAACAGCGCCTTTGAGATCGACGCGCCATCTGCTCATGCTGTAACGTTGGCAAACGTCGCTCATCCAGTCTGGACCGCACGTGAGAACGCAAGCCAGAGTTTCTGTGTAGACTTCTTCCATGGAGCCAAATAGTAGGTTAGCTTTGCGATCATGTATCAGATATCTCTTCCTGTTCCTTCCCAACTTCTTCTCATTGCACACTGCGATGAAGCGGCGGGCTAATGCGAGATCATCAGTGTCCAGAGGATGTTGTTCTCTTCGTCCACTTTTCAGGAATTTGAGGTCGAGCTGAATGAATTGTTCCATGCCATCGGCGCTGACTACGATGTTTGCTCTATCTGGCAAACGCTGTAGAGTCTTGGTATTGTTCAACCCACTGTCTGAGACTGTGGGCGTGTAGATCCAGCTGTGCAGATGGTCCGTGATTGGAAGAGGGGCGCCCACCGAGCACAACGCTCCTGGGTCCTGCGCCGCGAGACTGAGCAGCATGAGGTCGTGGTAGCACTCGTTCTGCGACAGGTGAATCTTAGGGTCGCGAAGGCGCTCTGAAATGCTCAATCCGCACTCCATCGTGTTCAGAATGATCGCGATCTTGTCCTTCCTGGCGTCGGCCTCTCTTTGCTCAGCAGGTATGCGCGGATCACCCCCAGCTTCCATAGCGAAGACCTCAGCAACGACAGTCGAGAAGTTGCCATGATGCAGCTTCATTTTCCGTTCGTCTGGCGCCATCTTGCTTCGGTCCCGGAAGAAGGCGTGAAGCGCAGGTTTGACGGACTCCACATCCTGCTCGAAAGGGACCTCAGTGCTTAGATCAAGCAAGTGTGAGATGCACTTGCCGTTGAAACGCAGAACGTCCCTACCGGACCAGGTGCCAGGTCGCTTGCAGGGAATGAGAAAAATGTGGTGCTTGGCCAAACGCATCTCGTGTCGACACCACGCTCTTTTGAACCAGGACGAACGTAGCATCTTGCGAATGACTCTGAACAGGTTTTCATGGCTTTCAAGGTAAGGAGGCTGCTTGCGTCGGAAGCGCTGTCCCGGTGGGACATGAGTCATGCCATTGTATTCACTCATGTGGTTGAGGAGCAGCTCTCCTTCATGAGCGTCCATTTCAATGTCGTCCAAGACAACCACCACCACCCGAGCGCTCCTGTATACCATATCCATGGCCGACATGGAGACTATAGTCTCTTCGCGGCTCTCTTGGTCGATGCATATCTGGTCGATCCAAAGGCCCTCATCGTCCGATTGTCGCTCTTCGAAGACGGCTTGGAAGATCTCTGGTTCCAAAGGGAGCGTAAAGTGACCACCGTTCTTGCTTACATGCAGTTTGCGCCGGTAGCTCAGTGCAATAAATGACTGCTTCTCCTTGGTCGCGAGGTGCCGGTGATTGTAAATCAGGCGAAACCTAAACAGCTGCTTGATGTCTGGCTTGACCATGAACTTTGAGGCGACGTTCGGGTCCAACTGTTGCAGCCGATCCAGCAAGGCATCTGGGTTGTTCTGATTGTCGGGCTCGATCCCCAACATCCATTCCTTCTCGTCACGATTGAGCTCGTAGACATTGCTGAACGGAATGTGGAGATGATGAGGTTCGCCAATAGGTTTCGTTGTGAAATGAAGACCTTCACTGATCGCTTTTGGGACATCTTTCTCTTCGTGAGTGGTGTTGGCCAACGCGCGACGGTCTCCGAGAGGACTGGTGGATCGCGCGCGGCTGTCACGATGCATGCCAAAGTATTCTGCTGGTCCCAATGACGGAAGCCACATGAAACGATTCACATCTCCGCCATTCGGGTTGGGCGAGGGCGATCGCGAAGAGCCAGATAGGGTGTCGCCACTGGAATCTTGCGCCTCTCTGATTGTGTTGAGACCCGTAGGTTGCCTCACTATGATCTTGAGTCCTTGAGATTCAGTCGGCGACTTGGGTTCGATTATGGGAGGCGGACTCGCCGGTGCTCGGTGAGGCGATCGGAAGGCTTCCAGACGCAGATTCTCACTGGAGCGCCTCGAATGTCGCCGCAGTGCGGAGAATCCGGTCAGCTTCCGCCAGTTGCTCGTTTCGAGATCTTCGTGATCAGTGCTGTCAGATTGATCCCCACTGATATCACTGCTCCAGCCACGACGATGCGTAGTCCGCTGGCGGGAGAGGCCGCTCTCGGGGAACAGGAAGCCATTCTCTCCCGGACCAGCTGTCGGTGTCATGGTGCTGTAGCTGCCATCGGAGCGATTGCGCTGCCGAGGTGCTGCTGGAGTGCCGAACGCAGCAGCGGCAACCATGAAGTGTTGGAAAGATCGAAAGCGCTCTGTCGTGCCTCGTGGTGCGCGCTCAAAGTATTCCCGCTTCCATTTCGCCCGTTCGTATATCTCTTGCCGCCGCTCCGCCTCCTCCTCAGCTTCGAATTTGGCGACCATGGCATTCCTGTACTCGAGGAATGCACTGAGCTCTTTCCGCCGCAGCTTCTCCATCTTCCTCCGCCTTTGTGCAAAGTAATCCTCATCTTTCTTCTTTTGATCCTGCCGCCCTTTGGCAAGCCTCGAAAGGATGCGGATGTGCTTCTTCGTGGGGCTCGTTGGAGTCTGGGTTTCCGCGTCACCTAGGTGTGCCACATGTGTATTGCGAAATGTCTGTCTTCGTTGCACACCCACGTTGGGCAGATCTTCGTCGGCATCACTGGAGATCTGGCCTTCCAGATCGGAGTGCTCGTGGTGCTCATCGTGCCGTTGGTGCTCGTCGCCGTGCTCACTGCGGTGCTCGGCATCGAGCAGGTCCATGAAGGCGGCCAGCATCTGGTCCTGCAGATCCAGCAGATTCAACAACTCGGCACGGCGCCGGCGATTGTCGGCCTTGCTGAGGAGTTTCCATGCTTGGTGGATGTTGTGGAAGTAGTCGATGGAGAGGCTGTCGCGATCCTCTCGCGACCATGTCTTCTGGAGGGCGTAGGCGTCGGCGGACGGGCTGTCTCGCGCTCGCGTAGGACGATGATGTCGGTTCGGGTGGTACCTGCGGGCTAAATGGTGGTAGCGTGCCTTGATGTCGGCGGGCGTGGCATCGCGTGGCAAGCCCAATGCCTCGAAGGGGTCGAAGACCTCGTCGGCCATCAGTCGTCGATGGGGGGAGACAGAGCAGACTGCAGTGAAGAGCTCTCCGTCACGACCCCAATAGCGATTTGTATCTCAGCTGCTGCTCCTTCATGGCCCCAGCTCTGGCCCTTACGCCCTGGGTAGCGGCGGGCAGATGCGTTCCGAGGCCAGCATCTACCGAAATAGGCGTCGCGAGTCGTTTGACAGACACAGCCGCACCGCACCGCGGCCTCTCCCCGGGCCCTGCTGTGTACTGTGCAATGCGCTGCAATGCCTCCAGGAAACAGGTGCTCGTGCCCATGACGATGCGCCATTATCGTCCTCCACGAGCCGCCCGGCGAGGCCGTCTCCGTACATAGTCCACAGTGCCGTCGCCTCCTCGCCCGCGCTCCCCTGTGAGTACCACGGACGAGCGCTGCACAACCATCGATGTGTTGGGGACGTTGCAACGACTGTTGACTGATTGGCATTCATTCAACGTGACGGGATGCCGCGTTGCTCATACACACCGGTCATGGTATGCCGGTCAGAGCGTACGAGCCAGGTTGATGCATCCCGAACGGCTTCTTCAAGCAGGCGGGAGAAGCTTGTTCGGTCAAGAACGAGTGGCCAAGAGACACGCGCGGTCAACATGGTTCTCCGACGAACACCGGGACCTATTTCTCTCGGAAGGCACACATTTGGGCCACGTTGAAAACTCTGCTGTGCCGTGCAACAAGATGGTGAAACGAGGCACGACGGGCATTCACTTTTAGAAGATACTGCAACCCAGACAGGAGAACGAGAAAGAGGCAAGTGCAACCAATTTTTTATCTGACCGCCTTCTACAATCTATATATCATGTCATGCCTGCTGTGGCGACGCTGCAACCGTGGCCTGCTTCTCGAGTGACCACGAATTCGTCGCCGTCCGCATCCGTTTCGCAACTTCCTGCTCGAACATGTCGAAATTTAGAATTGGCGCATTCTTCTTGTACTCCTTCTCCATCCGACGGAACCACCACAGCCAGAGGCCGTACACTGCCAAGGTGAGTGGGATCGTCACCACGAAGAATATGTACAGGTAGGGCGAAGCAAGTGACGAGCTGTCCGATGGCATCCAGTTGAACATTCCCTCCATACCGAAGAAACTCTGCATTGGCACGTTAGCAACATGCCGGCAATAAATGACGCATCAAGACATACCGCAACCGCAGTGCCTGCGCAACAGAACACAAAGTGGTCAGCACATGCCTCCGACATGGTTCTTCCCTCCCACTCACCTGGAAGGAAAATAAGCGTCATGGTAGCGATCGTCTTCATCGCTGCGCTGTCCTGCCGCGTCTGCAAAACAAACATCAGCACCGCTCAAGTTCTAGACTGCGAACTACACAGTTGCAGCTGCCACATTCGTCGATACCTCTTCCGCCATCTGGGCGGTGACACGCGCAAGCTTCACGTTGAGCAAATTGTCGAGCCGGGACTCTTCTGCGATCTTCCGAGAACTCTCGGCAACCTGGAGATTGATCTGATTGTCTCGCTGTGCGCGATGATTGAAAATCTGAGGAGTACGTCAGCACGCTTATGACCAGACACGAACACGACACCAAGGTCGTGACGGCACATACCGCTTGCGACTGGTTGTCGATTCTCCGAGGCATCATGTCAAGGTCTTTCTGCACTTGATCGGAGTATCGCATCTGCTGCTCAATCTTCTCTCGCATGTCCTCGAGATATCCCGTGCCGCCTTCCCACAAATGTGTCCAGAGTCGCTGATATGCATCGACATACTTGACCAGATTGTTACCAAGCTCAAGCTCGAAGTTCGACCTCCTCTGAAGCCGGACATGCTCCAAATTGAACCTGTTAAGAAGTTTATAGTCGCCATTATCGTCCAAGGAGATCCTCCCATCTGAGAGACGCCGCTCGGTATTCGTCAACTGACGAGACAAATCGCGGACTTGACCCAGCGTTTCCTCTACATGGTGCATCAAGATTTGGAATGGTAAGATGGCAAAGTCTCTTGGGACTTTGGGATGCTTGTTCAAGTACTGCTGAGAGGCCAGCAGCTTGTTCAAGGCGTAATTCTCGTCTGCCACGAACAGTCCTCCACAGTGGGTGCGCTCGCGATTGACCAGCGACAGAGAGCAGAACGACTTTCCATCTCGAGGGGTTTGCAGGATAAAAGCTGCGCCGAAATCAGTCGCAAATCACACTAAACCACCCGCCTTTGTCATACTGAGGATGCCATGACTGGTCAAGGCGGCCGAGCCTCCTTCGTCGCGGCGCCACAAATGTTCATATTCATCTGAGATCCATCCTTGCTGCTTGACAGTCTCCACCACTTCGGGCTGAAATGGCAGCTTACTGGTATCGACCAGATTGGCGCTGACGGCATTTGCGACACTGAAAGCATTAGCCGATTCCTGCAGCCGGAGACCATGGCGAGACGTACAGCAGCTTGAAACGCACTGTGCTATCGTCGTAGCTTCTGTCGATCTATTCCGCCTGTTAGTGTGATGAAGACACACAGACGATGTGGGCGACCTGCTTTGTGATTGGTAAGGAAATCCTCTTCTTCGAGCTTTCTCAACGGCCGTGTCTTGAGCGTGGATGGGAACAACCAGTCATTGTGCTGTACCCGTCAGCTGCATATCATGACTAACACTTACGGTCGCATCGACTGCGTTGCATACCTCCAGTCGTGAGTCTGTGATCTCGAACTTCTCGAGCCGCGCAGTTTCCTCCATCTCTAGGACCGATCTCGGGATTCACAGCTTCGGCACTGTGCTACAGCCCTATGCATTTCCGAGCGATCTGTGAGACAGAGGCGTGTGTCACGGCACCACTTCCTACGTCAATGGGGATGAAAAAGGCCTTGCGACTACGCGCATGTTGGATGAAGCCCGAGTGAGACCAGTCAGAGTTCAGCTTGACGATTATGAGCATCGACGACTTTCTGCATGCATGATGTGCTGTAAGAAGGTCTTGGCGGGGCTAGACGGTCTCATGCATGCAGCAAAGATCAGACTACAATCATGGCACGGCGGGCGATCTGTCGGTGAGGGCGTCTGAGCAGACGTTTAAATGGCCTCTGTGTCACCCAGCAACCCGCACGCCTAACAAAAGCCCCGTCCGAAGCGAGTTAATATTGAAGGGAAAATCATTTCGAATGCGCCGATCGAATGGCGGATCGCCGTCAAATCCCTCTCCGTCAGCGGCTCGGCCGACACCACACCTCTCGTGGCTGTGCTTTTATCTCCCCAGCCCAGCATCGCAGAAGAGCGACGCGTTGCCGCCCACTTGTGCAGAAGCGCCCGGGGAACCATCATCAGCGAACGACACCTCCACAGCCTCTTCCTGCGCGCTGGGTACGCGCTGCACGGCATCCATCGCGTCTTTGGTCAGCTCACCACGACCGTCTCAAGCAAGACGATGCGCAGACCCGACCTGTCTTGGCAAAGCATAAAGACGTCCACGCGCCTCTGCGATGAGCTCGCGTAGCCCGCGCGTGCTGCTGGTGGCAGGCGCAGTCTCCTACGACTATCTGGTCTATCCCATGGCCTCGACCAACGGCCTGGCGCATCTGAGCATAGAGGATGAGACTGCCGACGCCTCGCAGCTCGTCATTCGGACGGGCGCAGCTGATCTCGTGGCGCAGCTCCTCACCGCCGCCCAGCCAAATTGGGGCTTCGAGGTGCTAGGCCCGCAGCTCATGGGACCCAACTCCCACAGCCTTAAGCACAATGCCTCCTCCATAGTGGACTTGGAGTACACTGAAACTTCAGGCACTGCCCTTCGTGTCGCCAGGAAGCGAAAAATCGGGAGGTCGCCCGTCTGGCATCAGCCTTCAATCGAGCACGCGACCGCGGCAACCGGCAGTACTGTGATAATTTCCGGGTCGGGAGAAGCCTTGCAAGACGTCGAGCCGGCATTGGACTTTCTGCAGCGTGTACGACCTCGATATATCATTCATCATATGACAAGGCCATTGGCCACTGGACCGCTCTGGGACATTATTCGAGACGGACCGCGCACGAGAGACGGCGTACCTGATCCGGACCATTTGGCTGTCATTATTGACGCAGACGATCTTCGCGCAGAAGGCATTTCATTGAGTCGCTCTCTGTCCTGGGAGCAGACGACCGAGGACTTTGTGCGGAATCTGGGCTCCAACGGCCGACTGGACACGCTCGTGACCTGTCCGAATCTTATCGTGCGTTTTGGAAACCAAGGCATTATTCACCATCGAGGGCGCGACGCGACAGACCCTAAATTATACTTTGACCCGCGTAACGTGGAGGTGCACCGTGGCGGCAAAGGCCATATGACGGAGCTCTCCTCAGCCTTCATCGCCGGCTTTGCGCTGGGCTTCGCAGACTCATCGCCGCCGAACACCGACAGAGGCATCAAATTGGGCATTTCTGCATCGAAAGCCATGGATTCGAATGGCTTTGTGGTAACAACAGAGGACGCTGTCCCAAATTATCCGATCAAGCAGATCATCGAGCAGCTCGCGGCAGAGAAGAAATTCTCTACAGTGAGCATTCCTTCAGGACGCATCAGCTCTGGCGACAGCTGGAGGATCTTCGATGCAGTGACCGGAGACCCAGCCGAGGTGGCGCGACAGATAGTCACCTTGGGTCCCGAGAAGACATTGGCGCGATGCCCTGCACAACGCTTTGGCGACCTGCTCAGCGTGGAAAGATCTGAGCAGGAAAGCTTACGTGCGGTTGTGGACGCAGTGCAAGAGCGCCTCAGTTTCGAGACATCTCAGCCGACTTCAATAGGCATACTTGGCCCTCCTGGATCTGGCAAGAAATTTGTCGCAGCGAACCTCGCTAAGCACTTCTCGCAGAATGCGAATGTGAAGCAGCTCACGTTCAATGGGCGTCTGCTCCGGCTCGAAGATCTGATCGCACTTTGCCACACAATCAGAGACAACACCGCCAGCGGCCTTCTGACAGTTGTCTGCTTTGAAAATTTCGAATCTATCCTTGAGCCTCGAAATGAGCTGCTCAATAACTTTTTGGTGATGATGCGAGACGGACATTTCACGGATCGTGGTCATGTTCGTTCCCTGGGCCACCCGCTTCTTTTCTTCTTGGTCAACCAGGAGCCATCGAGCTTTCAAATGGATGGCACCCCAACACCAACAGTAGCAGAAAGCGGCGAGAGACGCACGGTCGACGAATCACAGCTTCTTGACAGCGTGCATGGTATTGTGCGAATTCTCGGGCCAAATCAAACTGGCCAATTCGACAAGATGTTTCCCATACGCAGAGCGCTGATGCTACGGCAAATGTTAAAGCAGAAATTCCCTCACCTCGAAAGGGACGGGAAGATCAAGATTGACGATGCAGTATTACACGCTCTTCTGCTTGTTCCCTCGTTCAAGCATGGCCTGCGATCACTTGACAAGATCCTCAGCACAAGTCGGCTTTCGCATAAGACGAAATTCGATGTATCCGCTCTACCTCCGGAAGAGCAGATTCAGCTGCATGTTGATGGAAGAATCTTCATGTCCTTTCTACGATCGCCTAAACTCCCACCTCAACTGCGCGAACGCTTGGCACAGGGGCTCTTTGTGGCATACAAGAAGAAGCGAGTCGAGATGGCAAGGACGCCAACTGAGAAAGCAGAGCTTGAATCCGACCCCAGCATGTACGACTGGGACGAACTTGCACCTGAACTGAAGGAGTCAACGCGATCACAAGCAGACGATATACCGCGTAAACTCCGCGCGGTCAATTGTTTCATGCTCGACCAGGACCGGAAAGAGCCGCTCGTGCACGTTCCAGAATTTACTGTCGAAGAGCTGGATATGCTTAGCGAGATGGAGCACGAGCGATTCAATGCTGAGAGGTTGCAGCGGCAATGGAGAATGGGTCCTCGATCGAGTGGGAAACGGACGACTCCCTTCTTGGTACCATGGAGAGATTTGACACAGGATTGGAAAGATGTCGATCGAGTCATGGTGGAGTGCGTGCCCAGAGTACTTGCCACTGCGGGATGGAAGATCTATCGCATGCAAGAGGACGAATGAAGGTGCGCTATCTGTAGATATCTGTTATACCCCAATCAACAGCATTCTTATCCTCAGGCCCCTAGCAGAAGATGAGCAGAGCTGCAATCATGGTTGCTGTGCGCAACAATCGCGGGCAGAGGCGAAACAAATCCGCACAACTAGTGACGACAGCGACTGCGGATAGCTGCATACCGACACCCAGCGGCGACGAACGAGGATACAGTCGTCGATAGCAGAGACGTAGGTCCGTCTACAAGTACAGTATCGCATCGCGACAGAACGCGGCTTCTCGTTGCTTCCTCACGCTGGTCGAATATTCACTCTTTCACACCGGCTTGCACGCGTGGTCGTTTGAGCTTTCCCAAATACTACTTAAGCCTGCTGCTCAACGCACAACAAGCTCGACATGAGGAAGTGCTAGTGTAGTTCGTGCCAGGACATGGACTTCTCAGATTTAGGCGAGCCTTTGCTAGGCGTTGCGCAACAGATTCGAGATCTGCAGTCCCAACTAACACAGAGCGAGTCGGCTCGCACAACGCTGAACACCACGATACAAGACTTGCGCACAAGATTGGAAGCAAGTGAGAGGGCGGCGCAGGGCAAAGCGCAGGTCGAGATAGATTTGTTTGAATCAAGAGAGCAATGTGCCACACTGCGTACACAACTCGAGGCTCAACTCGAAATACATCGCGAGAATAATGCAGAGCTCGACGAGAGCAAGAGATCTAACGCGGAGCTGCAGACACGATGTGCGCGCACAGAGAGCGAGCTGGCGAGAATGACTGCGAACTGGACTGCGCACGAGGCGAAACTGAAGGCATCCGAAGATTCGAGTGAAGTTGTCGAAACGACTGAAGGGAAAGCGCTGGATACGCAAGGCTTCCGGCGTCCCAGAGTTGAATTGCCAGCATTCAAACGACGTCTGGATGGGGGTATGTCTTGGACCAGTGCTGTGATCTTTCTTTGCTGACACAGCTAATAGGGAATGCGGACTACTACGAGATCCACGATCGCAAGATAACAGGGGACGGTGGCGCGGCGATGCGCGAGAGAATGCAGCAATTCACGCCGTCCAATAAGCGTGTCGAGGTTCTCACGCCACACGAGTGGAGATTGACGTTGTTGGCAGAGGAGGACTTGGAAAGCCGAAAGCCTATGAAACGCGAGGAGCCTACACCAGAAATAATCAGCCAGGGCACTGTGGTTGCCAATACGTCCACCAGCCCTCTCTCTCTTTCCGGGGTCATTGATAATGCACTCCAACGGTCGGACGGGCATTTGACATCTTCAGCAGAGCGTGACCTACGCGACCAGCAAACACACCCTCCAACACCAGAATCAGCTGTGGATGACAAGGCAAATGGATCCAAAGCTCAATGTCTCCCCTCAATCGGTGCTTCATCCAACCTGGCCTTCGAAAATAGGGCCCTCGAGGGGAAAGTCAGCGACAGTCCATCAAGCATAGACAAAACGAACGGAAAGACAGACATCTCAAGCCCAGCCACTCAATTGGGACAATCCAAACGTCGATGGGCTGACGAGACGAGCGACGAAGAATTTCAGCTCGCAATTGCGCGCCGTCGAAGCTGTTGCGTCAACTGCTTCAGATACGACCACGAATGCGATCCTGAGCCACAGTGCCAGACCTGTCTGTCGGCAGGCCTCAAATGTGTGCGCAAAGTATGTCAACTCGCCTACGACTGCCTAGATTCCAGATGTCCGTATCTACACCCGGGCCAGTACGATTCTGGGGATCCTCGGTGGAACCTTGAGTATGGAACGATGTCAAAGGAGAATGGCAATGAATAGTGTCATGGACAGGGAAATGCTGCTCCTCCTTCCCGAATGAGAGGCTCGTCCTATCGAACTGGGCCCTATGACCGGCCACCATGAGGTCCGAAACGTTGCTTGCACTCTATGATTGGATACCGGCTCGAATATTATGGCAGGACCTAGGAACTATGACAAGCGCATCGAATTGTGCAGTCGGAAAGTTGGTGCACGGGATTGTGTGGCCTTACGCATGTAGCGTTCACTGAACTACAGACCATAAGACCATGAGACACAGGCGGATAGCTGCAGGATGATTCGTCTCCACGCATGGTATTATGGAGATCGATTGCACCTCTGGATTCCCAGCTGGGGCCACACCGAAATGTGAAGTGTCCGTACATATTTATCTCCGACTTCGCACGATTTCATGCCAAGGTCGGAAGTAAGTCTGAATGACTGCTGCTGCGAAGCCACTCATGTCGTCCATCGTCATCCGCTAGGTCTTGTAGCTCTCTGGGTCTCTGCGATTGATTCGCCAGCAATATTGAATGATCTGATCGATCCGCGTAGGAGGCAGGGCCATTATTGCTCTTCCACTGACCTGAGCGCAACACACAGAGATCGGAATTTCACCAGACAGTTGATACGACTTGAACAAATGCGAAGGGTTGTTGTTAGTATATCCTTTGCAAAGCCGAGGAGCTGCTGGTCATTAGGTCTAATGTACTCACCAAACATCACGCCTCCAGGTGAACATGTTTTCCTATAGACCCACGCGAACGAGCCAAAACGGCAAAGTGGGGCATTGGCCCCACCCCGCGTAACAGTAGACCAACATCGGGCATCCACTTCACTCTGGCCAGCCGAGAAGGCAAGACTGCGAGCTGCGGGGTGTCTGAAACAATCTCTTCATCGTCCAGCAGGCTGACTTGATCTTTTGTTATATCATTGACTTCCATCAAGGTCACCTATTCTCTGCATTAGTCTGCCTTACACTTCAAAAATAATGTCCGCCCCGCCAAGGAACCCTCCGTTCCGAGCAGAGCACATTGGATCTCTGCTCAGGCCGGATGAGCTTGTCAAGAAACGATATGCTGTTGCTGATGGCTCCGCAAAGCCAGAGGAGCTCGTACCGATCGAGCAGCAGGCTATCAAAGATATCGTGAACCTCCAGCAAGAATGTGGTATCCACTCGATCACCAATGGCGAGTACAGTCGTCATCAGTTCTGGGGAACTTTCATGGAGACTTTGAACGGCATGGAAGAGATCAACCTTCGCGAAGGAGGATATGACCAGTCCATCTTTCGAGCCTATGCGCCAGGTACGCTATCTTGCATTTTCAATTCACAAGAGCATATAAATTGTGGAACTGACGGTTCTCCTAGATGTCAAGTCCTTCATGCACGCAAAGACGATCCCAAACCAAGTCACTGTCGCCGCAGGCAAACTCTCCCACACCGGAAAGTCGACGTTTCTTCCAGAACTTGAGTATCTGAAGAGTATTCTGCCAAAGGACCAATGGTCGAAGATCAAGCTCACCATCACGAGTCCTTCGTGGTACCACTTCAGATATGGCCCGAACAAGGCATATCTGCCAGGCGTATATGCAAGCGACGACGAATATTTCGCGGACCTTGCCAAAGCGTACCAAGTCGAACTCAAAATTCTCTACGATGCAGGACTACGCAATGCGCAGGTCGATGATCCAAACTTGTAAGTCTTTCCAGTAATGAAGTGAGGTCTCAAGACATTACTAATCATCTACAGGGCTTACTTCTGCTCCGAAGCCATGCTCGAAGGCTGGAAGAACGACAAAGAGAACTTCCAGACTGCTGATGAACAACTCGATGCATACATCAAATTCTACAACGAATGTCTGAGAGTGCCAGAAGATTTCCATATGGGCATTCATTTATGCAGAGGCAATTATATGGGAAGCAAGCATTTCTCTGAAGGAGCTTACGATCGAATCGCCACGAAGCTGTTCAATGACCTCAATGTATCGACTTACTACCTCGAATACGACACTGAGCGAGCTGGTGGGTTCGAGCCATTGAAGCACTTGCCCAAGCATAAGAATGTTGTGCTTGGAGTGATTACATCCAAGTTTCCGGAGTTGGAGAATCAGAAGGATATGGTTGAAAGAGTATACAAGGCTGCCGATTTTGTTGCGGAAGGATCTGGTCAAACACGAGAGCAGGCACTGAACCAATTGTCAGTCTCTCCGCAATGTGGATTCGCTTCACATGCGGAAGGCAATTCATTGCAGCGCGAGGATATGAAGAAGAAGCTCCAACTTGTGAGGAGTATAGCAGATGAGGTCTGGCCCGGCCAGCCTTAGATATGTTTTTGTTCGAGTTCATCGAGCATCAACAGCATATGCTAAAAGTATAGTCGAGAGGCCTCATAGCAGTCGTCTGTGTCACAAGGAGGCCAGCATACCGGTAGTATCATGACATCCGATGTACTCGAAGAATTGTTGCTCAGGCTTCACAACCATGACTTCGTGAAACAGCCTCAGCGAAACATTGTTCTCCAGCTCCTTCGCGTACTGGAGAAAGCGCCCGAAGATGTCCAAATGCGTCTTGTGTTGCTTGCTCCATTTCTCCAGGTTGGAAAGTTCGTCGAAATATGCAAGTCCAAAAGTCCGCTCTGTGATCTGCCCAGGCTCTGTTTTGTGCATACAATCCATGAAGCGATTGCTGATACAGCCGACTTCTTCGCCTTCATCTCTCAGAAACATCATGCCTTTCGCCAACACGGGATGCATCGTATCAAGGTAGAGTTTGCGTTCATGTGGTGTGGTATTTGACCAGTCTTGTCCACTGCGAATAATTGCGAGATTCTGTCGGCCTGAGACACGAACACGCTTGCCCTTTGTATCGCCCTTCTCGGCTCGCTCAGTCGCTGATTTTGGGAAGGCTCGTTCGCCAGTGAGGTGGTCTGTCTGCGCCACCGCCAACCTGTCTCGCATGGAGCCCCAATAGACATGCTGCTGCATCTCTCCGGACACAGAAGAGCGCATGAACGCAGCACCTTCGGGAACTACATTGTCGGAGAAGACTGTTTCGAAACGATCCAGA
Organism: Cercospora kikuchii; assembly: GCF_019650295.1. Taxonomy (NCBI): domain Eukaryota; kingdom Fungi; phylum Ascomycota; class Dothideomycetes; order Mycosphaerellales; family Mycosphaerellaceae; genus Cercospora; species Cercospora kikuchii. The sequence continues at coordinate 1,282,326 of NW_025408587.1, forward strand.
GTTGGCAATAACACCTCGACGAACCAGCCTCGCTCGGGCTCTACTTTGAGGCTAGCCCACCAGTCGTCAAATCCGCTGTCGGCTTTCCATTGTTCGAAATCGGCCTTTTTCTCCCAATATGGGATCACAACTTCATTGCTAAATCCACGATTATCGGTGACAGATGCTGCTTCCCAATACTTTGGCTTGGACTGCTCTGTTCCTTTCTCCACAAACGAGACCAGCTTTTGGTAATCCGGTCCTTGCGGTTCGACGTTGCCTTCATGCTGGACGCCAAGAATGGCCATGACAAGGTCTTTCGCCGTCTCCGGGAATCGGCATGTGTACGCCGGAAACGGTGGCATGAAGTTTTCAGGTGTCTTAGCCGGTATCGTGCGTTCGGTCCGGAGGTGCGGTGGGATCGCATGTTCCAACACTCTTGTTTCGGCCATTTTGGCCGTGCTTGCGACTGCAATGACTTCTTCGTTGACACAGACTGCTCTCCATCAGAGAGCTATCCAGCAGCTCAGACATACTTATCAATATCCGAGCTTTGATTTGCTCAAGTCTGCGGAAGAGTTTCCGACTGTACTGCTGTGCTCCCAGCTACGAACCGAACTTTAATGTGAAGTTAGGCTGTTATTCCGCGTGCTTGATCTGGGACAACAAGACTGCAAAGCGGAGAAGGGCGATCGCAAGCATCCACGAGGCCCCATCTCGATCGGAGGACAATCTGGTCAGCCGTCTTATCATCTTCAAAGTTCTCTTCGAACCCGGCAAATGCCATTTCTGGGCTGATTGCACGTTAGTGTGGTCTGGGAAAGCCAAATGCAGGGTCACAGAGATACGACAGAGATGAAGTGGGGGAAGGAGGCGCCTTTTCTAGACCTGAAGACCACCCCGGATTAGGGTTATGCCCCGCTAATCACGGAATTGCCCCGTCAGCTCTTTGATAACATGCATATCTTCTTGCTACTTTGAAGCCCTCAGTGACAGGATTGCGATCATTCTGAGTGTGAGATCTTCGAAATACGTGCTCGCTTCCTGGCCTGACGACTGAGCCCGGCATCAGACAGCGCTCCAAAGTTCGAAGCACTTAGATCAATCAACAATGGGCTCGACTGTTCGCGTTGCGGTAATATATATGTTCGAGCCCTAATACTGTACATTGCATGCGCTGATACAAGCACGCAGGTCACGCAACATGAGCCTGTGTGGCTTGACCTGGAAGGCACAGTCCAGAAGACAATCGCCATCATCAAAGAAGCCGCTGAAGCTGAAGCTAAGCTCGTAGCCTTCCCAGAGTGCTGGATTCCTGGGTATCTTTCTAAAATAATCACGAGACCAGAAGTTGATATCTAATGTCGAGAACAGGTACCCCGCCTGGATCTGGTCCCGTCCTGTCGACTTCGATCTTGGAACTAAGTATGTCCAGAACTCCTTAAAAGTGGACAGCGCAGAGATGAAGCGTATTTGTGCTGCTGCTGCGGAAAATCAGATCAACGTTTCCTTGGGTTTCTCGGAGCGAGATGGTGAATCTGTCTACATCGCCCAAGCGTTGATCGCTGAGACTGGCGAGATCAAAATGACCCGACGCAAGATGAAGCCCACGCATATGGAACGCACTATCTTTGGCGATGCCACTGGCGCTCAGAGTTGCCTGAGTAAGGTTGTTGATATCCCAGAAGTCGGCCGAGTCGGAGGACTGTCTTGCTGGGAGCACATACAGCCGCTCCTGAAGTTCTACACGTTGTCGCAAAGTGAACAGATTCATGTCGGAGCGTGGCCGCCGCTCGATGGTTTCATCGATGGCAGCCCGGGGTTCTACTCCATGTCCATTGAAGGTCTGTAAGGGTCGCGCTGGGCACGAACGAAGGCTAACCTATCTGCAGGATGTCGCAACCTCTCACAAACTTATTCAATTGAATCACAGTCCTTTTGCTTGCACACAACGACTGTGCTCAGTGAGACTGGCATTTCAGCAATGGGGACAGCAGGGGCTCCAATCATGGGAACTCCTATTCAAGGAAGCTCTTGTATCATCGGGCCAGACGGGCGTATTCTGAGCAAAACCGATAATCCGAACGAGCAGCTCATAGTTGCAGATTTGGACCTTAGTCTGGTCACGAAGACGAAGACTTTCGCGGACGCCTCCGGCCATTACTCCAGGCCCGACTTGATGTGGCTCGGTGTTGACGAGAAGCACAAGATTGTTGTCCGTGGTGCTGAGAGCAGCTAGTCATTGTTGGGTATATAGTCGACACATACGTGGCGAAATCTTTGTACATAAGCCACGATCTTGCAAAGGTGCTGGTTTTCTGAGTCTCCAGCTGGAGCATCGTATTGTCATCCAAGTCTGCGCCAGGCATGCGACCAACACTGCGTAGAAACATCGACTGGGATTGTCTTACTTCCTCCTCAGTGATCGCTTCTGGACCGACTGCTTCAGGATCGACTGTTGCGCTTCATGTCGGCATATGCGGTGTTTGGATGCTCAGTGGTAAACTGGTAGCTTCGTACGAGCTGGTGGAGGACGGTAACCTCTCCTGACCGCGGCGAGATTGCTCTTCTCGCGCTCTCTCCTCTCTTCGCTCCCTTTCGAAAAGTGGTAGCATGCTGTCAGAGACATGGTTCAACACGTAGCGACGGTAAACATGCGGCCAACTAAGGAGAGCATCGGAGCCCTGATGTGGATACGAGCGTGGTGCCTGGATAATCTCGGTGCACTTGAGTAGGTGTAGCACAATTATGCGGTCATCTTGGGGCGTCTCGGGGCTGTTCCTGCATCGCGCTGAGATCCGGTCCCCATGGCTTCCCGAGGCTCGGCTTTTGTGCAATCTGGTCGACATTGTACCCAAGTTGCCCGGGACGCTCATTCTTGTTGTCCTGTCTCTGCCCCTTCCGGCGATCTTCGCGAGGCTCTGAGTTTTTCTGACTGGCGTTTTTGCGCTTGTCGAGAGCTTTGAATTTCTCGTAGAGCTCGTCTCTAGTCAACGATATTTCGTTGCTCTTAGTCAACCCTCTATCTTTCTTGTTGATGCATTCAAGCGACCATCCTAAGGACACTGCGAGCAATGGCATATGAGCCCGATGTATAAAGTTGCCGTTCGCTTGGAATCAGTCGGCAGGAAGTTCTTAGACATGAATGAAGGCCTCGATCGGATGCATACCAACAATGCCAACTGCACCATCCATCCGCGGCTTTACCAACTCAACCACATCTGCGCTATCTAGGTAACATGGTCTCCACCACGAAGCACATGTTACTCCATCTTCTGTGTCTCCGAAGAAAAGGTAGGCTGCGATATGGTGGATGTAGCGAAAACACTCGGGCGCTTTGTATTGCTTAATTAGTCCGGAGCCCGTACCAGAGCCCATGTTAGTGCCTCCCCACCCTGTTGATGCAGTAGCCATTCCAAATGGGCATCCTGGACAAGGCAAACATAGTCCAGAGTGCTCGTAATCGGGTAGCAGATCAGGTGACATGTGCGCTGACACGTAGTGGTTGTAGAGCTCTGGCCAGCAAAGCCGGGTGTCGCAGTCTTCATGCGGACAAGGGTGTGGTGTGCTGACGATCTCGAGGTAATTGAGCAGGTGTGGCACTAGTATGCGTTTCTGTGATCCTCGCGACTCGGTGCATTGTGAAAACTCGCACATCCTTGCTTCCGTTTTTTCTGCATTGTGATGGCCTTTGCATGATTTGTCCGTGGTGCAGCGCACTCGATCTGAGTCGAGCTTCATAGACTCGATAACGTAGCGCAGTGGATGCTTGCTAAGAGCATCATTCCATAGATGAGAAACACTTGGACGATATTCATCTCCTTTTCGCTCTGAAATGCGTGCCAAAGCTTCAAAATCCGCGGCACTTATACGTTGAAGGCCAATTTGGAGAACATACTCAAACCGGATGAAAGTATGTGCCTTCCCGCATCCAGAACATTGTTCGGTTGGCGGCAGGATCGAACACACGAATATTTCGTCGCCTCTGCTAGCGTTGATAGGCATGCCCATGGGCAGCGTTACATGGTCGTCGATCGTTTTCCAGAATTCTATCATCTGCTCGACAACACAAGGACCGCGGTAGCCGACCATCCACGAGTACTCCCATGCACGCAAAGTACACATCATAACGAAGCCACGAGTTCGCATAAGAGCAGTATAGCACAAAGGTGTCGGTAAGCTCTCCTGCCGGTGACCTGTTGAGTTCCAGACACTGAAACTGTCTTCCAAGCACTAGTCCCATTCTGCCTGAAACAGTGGATGCGACGGTGGAATGTCATCGAGGTCCATGTCGGCATGAAACTCCGGCAACTGCTTGAACCGATGCTGAGCAAAAAGGACTTGATCCGCTTCAGACATCTGTAGCACTCTCTCATCGCTCATCCAGCGATGACCCTGTAGAGAGGGCTCCTTGGGAGGTGCTGGTTCTTGGGTTTCCTTCTCAAATTGGAAACCACTCTCGGTCTGAACGTCATTCTGGAGCTGTGAAAGATCTTCGAGGTCTCCGGCAGGCCTCTGCAGCTGATCTGATCTCGATGTCGTAGTGGTTGTCGCTGCTTGCACTGCAGAGTCGGGTGAGCGTGTTTATGTAGTGCCGCCGTCCGATTCGGACTCCGCGCTCTCGTCGTTGCTGTCTTGTGCGCCACTTGGTCGGTTGTACACCGCATACCGTCTCGAACCCTTCTCTTGCATCTTAACTTTGAGTTTGTCGACCCATTCGCTCGGAGAATGAGCGCCTTCCATAGCGCGAGTGAAGAACAGCGCAATGTTTCCCCACTCTTTGTGGTCTATCTTCTTCTCAAAGTGATTGAGCTCGTTGTTGAGTAGATTACGCCTTTTTTGTCATTTGGACCATGTCCCACTCTTCAGGCTCGAGACCCTGGCGCTCCCAGAACGCCCGGATGAGAACTCAAACTGAGACAGTGTGGTGCTCCGCTCTCACCAGCCGTATGTCGCAAAGAACTCGTCTGTCATGCGTTGCTCTCCAATGTCGACATAGTGAGGATCGCGGTTGCTTCATGTGAGCTTGGGTTTCTCTGGTTGCGTAAGAAGCGCCGTAAGGATGTCGGCGATGCTGTATTCGGCTCGTCCTGAGACGCACTGTTCGCACGTGTCGTGGTCAACAGCGCGTGTCGGCAATGGATCGTGATCTTTGCGTTGGTCGGTGTCGTATCCGTAAGGTTGCAGAAGAGAGAAAGAAAACGCGAAGGCAGCAGTTGCCTTCACAGAAGGAAGCGAAGCTCTTTGACCATAGAGTGGCAATCGCGACGCACGGTTAATTTCGTCCTGTGATATGATTCCGGGCCACTTGTTAGATATGCCTGACTCCCTGGCCGTACATCTCAACATCGTTCAGCATCGGCATTGTGTTGTTGATATTCGCCCACTGATCAAGTAAAGTGTCGTCGGCAAAGAATGGATCCTGGAAAGAGTCTCCAACATCAAGTTGCATCCAGGGTTGATAGGAAGTAGCAGCGTAGAATGGATCTGTGATCTGGTGACCGGTGCTCGAAATGACATTCGTGCCAGAGATGGGCATCGCCGATGGTTGCGCATTGGTCTCTGAATTTTTAGCCGATTGACCTTCTGACCGGCGGCCGACATGTATACTTCCCAGAAGTGGAACTCGCAGAGTCAAGCCTGGCTCGTTCGAGTTCGCCGGCTTGCTCAGATGTGCAATCAATCCCTTGAGCGCAGCAGCAGCATCTCGCGCGAAGTCGCTGCCTGCTTGTCCAGATACAAACTCCATAGTCATGATGATTTGCTCAACACTGCGGAGACGCGACCCCTCGTCATGCCTCGGCAGCAGATTGCTGTCAAATGATGAGAGCAGTAGGTAAACCGCGGCAGTGAAGACCTGCATGTCCACTATCCTGCAGAGAAAGAATCCTGACGGAAGCGCACGTCGGACATGGGAGTATCGTCGGGCCAAAGCATGACAGGCTTCGAGACATTGCATACGGCTGTAGGCATATTGATCGTGCTCGTCCTGTGCCATTGCTGTGTGGAGATGTACCCTAAAATGTGTCAGAAACGGTCGATTTCACAATCTTCACAGCATATATTGCCAGGGCAGCCGGCGAGGCCACCAAAAGTTCGTACCTGGCAGTGAAATAGCAGTGCCAAAATTGAACCATCAGAGACGCAGAGAGATATTGCGCAGACTCTTGCCACCAGTCCACCGGTGTGAGTGACTTCAATGCTCGGAGCTCCTTGTCCGCAGCAAGAACCTTGTCGTATAACGTCTCTACTGTTTGTCCACACATGTAGCCTTCATCCAATTCAGTCACATGCATTGAGATGCCGGCCAGCTGGAACATGAAACGCTGCACGTGAACCATTCCATTAGTGTCAACGACTTGCCTAGGCGGGAATTTGCGAGTCGAAGTCGCTGCTGGTAGATTGAACATCATGCTAGCGAGGCGATCAGTGGCACAAATGGTCTCCCAGAGTGCCACTTTGCTGGTGGTGCCAGACAACGGCACAATGGGGTCGACTGCTCGCCCAGCGCTGTCGTTTTGTGCGTGGTCCCAAGCACGTGGTAGGCCACTGAGCTCTGCTAGAGCTACAATTCTCCGTAGGGTGAGCCATAGTGGTCTGCTTTGCCCAAAACCTGGTGATTGAACATCAGTGTGTTAATGCGGAAATTTGAACGCCATGGTGCCTGTTCCCTTTCGTGACATGAAGTAACATGGCTGTGGAGTGCCATAGGTCCATCTCGAGAGCACACTTACCAAACTGAAGCCGTAGGTATAGTATAGTAGCAGACATGCCTTCCACTGTCGAAGCAATACCTGTATGGGAGACTATTACAGCTTCTACAACCGCCATCACCGACTTGACGTAGCTGTCGATGTTCTTGATGCCTGTTCCGGTTGTCAGACGCATCGATGAGTCTGATGCCAGACAATGTATACTCACCCGGCAGGACAGTTGCATGCTCATCAGCTGGGATCTGCCTCGCCGTCATCGCGAACGACAGCAAGAATGATGCAATTTTCACAGGATCCGCGTCCGGCTTCAGCATATGTTCGTGCTGATTCACCATCTCATCACGATTTGGGGTTGCCGAGGTCGCCGGAAAAAGCTCAAAGTACAAGCTCATCCATGGCACAGCGTAGGAGGATACAGCGATAACATCATCTCTCGCTGGCACAAGTGTCTGCAGTTTTGCCCGCGCCTGATCAAGGTAGCGAGTTGAACAAGGAGGCCGTTCTCGAGAGCGGCTCCCAAAGTCGGGCCCTCGCTCATCAGGACCTATCAGAGCATTGTCGAATAAAATGCGAAGATGCTCTGGCGGCTGCGATCCCACTTGCATCAATCGCTCATCCGTGTCGGATTCATGTTCATCGAACACAGGTCCAGTGGTTTCACTCGCAGCACTGGTCGCTCTGCCAGGTGAAGTCTGCGATCTGCTTTGTACAGTCGCGGTGATATTGGCCAGCTGCGCCTCCAGACGAGCTATCCGATCCTTCGAGCTGACCTTGTTCGTGGTGGTGTTGCGGCGGGTGTACAATTGCGGTACGCATTTTCGACCACGTTGCTGACACGGGGTGCTATGGCGATCAGTAGTGTACGGACGACCGCACTAATTTTCCCGAGTGTGTATGTGCGTTGCACATTATTGTCCTCGTGAGACATACCAAACACTGTCCCTCTCATCTGCCCAAAGACAGCGGACCTTTCGCTGTCGGCCTGGTGGTGATTCATGAGTGTCACGTCGGACAATTGGGACGCGGATACTGACATTCAACACAGCTCTTGGTGCCTTTGCGAATGCGTTTGAGGTCGCCTTGTGGAGATTCGCTCCCTCCGCCGACGTGCACGCGCTCCATTGTTGTTGCGACGATGGCTTCGGACGAAGGTGAGGTTCGGAAGAAATCTGTCGTCCGGAGCTTCGGTCTTTTGCGCGAGCAGCCAAACGAAAAGGATCAATTCGCTTAGAATCCGAATCAAATGTTGAGCAGCCGCATGACGCCATGTCGCGACCTCCTGCGGCTTCGGACGAAGCGCGGACGAAAGAAGCAACACTAACTCGACGCCTTCTGCCAACCTTTTGCCAATCATACCATCGCGAGACAAAGATGGCGCCTCGCGACGGATGTAATGAGGGTCTCGACGTCTCTAGCGCTGCCAGCGGTCTGTGTAAACTCCGTGGCAGCTGATGTAACGGTAAGTGATGGCTTTGTATATCGTGTTCAAGTAGCACCACGACTGCAGCTGTATCCAGACAGCATTCAGACAGCATCAGGCATTACACAGGACTTCACGAGCAACGTTACACACACCAAAACACAATGGAGCAATCACAAGGGCCTCCCTATCCACCAAAGGTAGCCGGCGTAGGTGGAAGAGCCATGCCAATACCAGACGTCCCAATAGCCTCAGTACTTCTGGTCTTCTACGTCGGATCCGCAGTAGGCAACATGACAATCCTACAACTCAACAGACGAAAAGGCCACAAATTCTTACTCTCTGGCTTATTATTCGGCTTCTCGATGGCACGAATCTTGACACTTTCACTACGAATAGGAGTCGCATATCATCCGACAAATGTCTCGCTCTCGATTGCCTCGATGATCTTTGTCAACGCCGGCATTCTCATTGTATACATCGTGGACCTCCTCTTCGTCCAACGAATCATTCGAGCTCGACAACCTGAGATCGGCTGGCATCCTCTCTTCCGACTCTTGTTCAAGATCATATATTCTCTGGTAGCGTTGGCACTGGTACTGGTTATTGTCTTCATCGTCCTCAGCTTCTACACTCTGGATACACATCTCAGAACAATTTGTCGCGATATTCAATTGGCTGCCATTACTTGGTTACTAGTGGTCGCTGCTCTGCCGCTTGTGCTTCTTGTACTCACATGGGCCTTGCCGAAATCTAAGAATGCGCAAACTTTCGGAGCTGGTAGCATGACGGCGAAGAGTCTGATACTGGTCGTCTCCAGCATACTTTGCACTCTTGGAGCCGGGTTCAAGGCTGGTGTCAATTGGCAGGCACCGCGGGCAATCAACAACCCCGCCTGGTACCACTCGAAGGCCTGCTTCTATGTCTTCTTCTTTGTGTTGGAGATCATTATCCTTTACTTCTTCCTCGCTGTGCGCGTGGATCGACGCTTCCATGTTCCTGATGGGAGCAGTAAGCGCAAAACATTCGACGTGGCGATCAAAGAGCAGAAACAGAATGATGAAAATGCGGTGGACCATGAGTCGGATGTAGAGAAAGAGCCAGAGACAGACAAGGAAGCCACTGTATAAAGTCAGAACAGGGAATGTAGGACAGCGGAGTGCCAGTCTTCTGGACCACAGGAATTATGTGATAACGGCCTTGATGATTTGGTGTAGCATGATACCACATAAGCGGCGAATTTGTACAAACAGTGTACGAATAGGGCAAACTTCTTGTATTCAAATTTGAACAGATTGGTGGGGTTGTCTATGTATAGCATTATACAAGCAGTAGAGTCGCATCTTACTCGCCTTTGATGATCGAACCTGGACATTAGAGCTCCGTCGGGCAAGTTGATGTCCTGTTGCTCCAGCACTGCATCGTACGAACATTTTCACACGCCAACAGTGAAGTGACCGCCTGAGACGAAGAAGTACTAGTGCTCGATCGCAAGGCGGCTCCGGGGGCTCACGATCTAAAAGGTGTAGTCTGCGCCAACTTCCGTCCAGTCGACACTCCTGAGCCAAGAATCCAGGTCTGAGAAATCGAGTCCTTCAAGACCATTATGCTCTCCAGGCATCATCTCTGATTCCAAATTATCTGTCCTCGGTGGAAAGGTCGCCGTGGTATGAGCCGATGAGTCTCCAGTGCCTACCGGAGCACTTCTTCTCGAATGCCCGTCTTCTATTGTGGTTGTGTCAGGATCAAGGATCTCATCCAGCGCCCTTGAAAGTTTTCGAGCAGCCCTCGTGCAAACTGCATGATTCGACTCTCCGGGCTGACATATGCTCTCCAGATTGGACACAAGCACAGATAATTCGCGAATGAGTTTCGAGCGACTGATGCTTTGGGGCCAGCTTTGACCACCTTTCCGTGAAACGGCTTCGACCATCATGGCGGCGGCGGACAGCCCATAGTCCAGCATGACGTACGAGTTGTCGAATCGCAGGAAGACACTGCGATCACGTACTTGTGAGAGATGGTTGACAGTTCCCACAATGAGACTTGCGAATTCCAAAGCCTTCTCCGCGTGAACAGGGTCTGATCTCATCAGCTTGCGGTGAATGCGAAAATTGCTTTGGAGGTGAAGCAAATACACGACAGCCAACATCAGGCATTGTCTGGGAGGAATTGTTGTATGCCAGACCTCGGGCTTGTATCGGAGAGTTTCGGGGATGGAGTCCCAAAACCCGTTCAACTGGTCGTAGAGCATCAGTAGTTCACGAGTAGACTGATCCGTGACGGGCTGATAGTCGTGCACGATGATCATTTCTTGGATCACGCTCGCCATGTATCGCATGCGGCACCAAGTAGTACTGCAGTATAAGCCGTCCGGATTCCAACCAGTAGGCGTCAGTCGGCTCCTTGCTTCCTGCAAAGTGACAGGATCTCCTAACAGCTCATGGTCGCTGAGGTTCAATGGAAGCTCGCAGTCAGAGAAGCGAGATAAGAGCCTTGGCGGTCGATCGAAAAGCTTCGCGCTGAATTTATCCCACTGGTAAATGACTGGAGAAGTTGTCAGTATGTGAACTCATGAGAGAAAAAGACGTGTGGTTTCACCCGCCCAACTCTTTCTCCTACACTCTGCAAGCCAAAAGGGTGTACCACTGGCCACCTTCGATTCGCGATGGATGCCCAGTATGTAGACGTCCGATGTGAGATCGCCTATTGATCTCCACACGTTCGGATGTGAGTCTCCCTGCACATTTGTGTACAATCGCGTAAGCTCGAACGACAACCACACCATAACGTCACTCACACTTGGAGCTAGCTCGCGCGCGAGATACAGGCATGATTGAGAAGCCTTGAATAAGCCCCGCAACAATTGATCATCTTGCTCAGATTCGTCTGTAAGGCATTTCTCATGAGCTCGAGCGGCGATGGTGTACATCAGGCCCAGCATTTCCAAGCGAAGATTGTCTCCTGTGAAAAGTTCGACGAATTGTCGATAGTGAAGATCGGGTTCTATGTTCACCTTGGCAGTCGTCGATTGCAAGATCTTCCCGGCCAAAACATCGATTCCTGCCATGCAGTCTTGTCCTTCTTGAAGCGAGAACCTGCTTACGGTTCCAGAGAGAGTCAAAGCAGCATGGACTAGCAGTGGGCCAGGCACGAGAGATACCTGTGCCTCGTTTGCATACCTTATTATTAGTCTGACCCAGACCCAGCACTATATGGCAGACAAACTCATTGCAACAGCTGCAGAGGCCCACCTGCAGCTGGCCCTAGAACCAGGGACAATTACATGGGAAAGACATATGGCCAGCTGCCAAACACTGGACCTGGTCTTTGTCAGCCTCTCCCTCCAGAACCTGATCCAGGAATGCAAAGCCCTCCCAGAGGAAACACACAGCTCTGACCACATCCCTCTCAGGACAACCCTCTGCATCAACCTCCAAGGGCCAACAGGAAGAGGCCAGAGAAAGCAGTGGAGAGCCGCCAACTGGGCCAGAGTCAAGGACCTTATAGCCCAGGACATTGACCAACTCAGTCAACTCCCACTTGACACAAGAGAACACCTGGACACCCTAGCCTGCAGAATACAATCCTCCATCCAGAGAACTATAGAGGAGACAGTTCCAACAGCCAGACCATCAGGCTATGCAAAGATGGCGTGGACCCAGGAGTGCAAGGATGCTACAAAGCTAGCAAGGAGAAGGAGAAGAGAATGGAGGAACAGCAAGACAGAATGGAGCCACAAACAATACCTTGAGGCATCACATGCCAGGAGCAAGGTTGTGAGGAGAGAGCAAAACCTAGCGTGGAGAAGACTAATGAAAGAGGTTACAGAGGACCCTAAGAAGATCTGGAAAATGGCCAAATGGGCAAGAGAGGGAGCAAACCAAGGGCACCAACTGCCACACTTCCCAAGCCTAGCTAACACAGAGCATAATGGAGACACCAACGAGGGCAAGGCTGCAATCCTAGCAAAACACTTCTTCCCAAACCCAAGGGAGGCAGACCTAAGTGACATTCAACACACACAACTGCCACCCCAATTCCAGATGGAGGTGGAGGTCAACCTAAAGGAGGTAGAAGGAGTCCTCAGAAAACTGCCTAGCAACAAGGCCCCAGGACCTGACCAAATACCAAACCTCCTGCTCAAAGAATGCAGGGAACAACTTGCCCCAATCCTAGCTAAACTCTTCACTGCATGCCTGAGGATGGCATACCACCCTAAAGCCTTTAAGCACTCTACCACAGTGGTGCTCAGGAAACCACAGAAACCAGACTACACAAAGCCAGGAGCATACAGACCAATTGCCCTGCTCAACACAATTGCAAAGGTCCTAGAAGCTATAGTTGCCAAGAGGATGTCCAAAGAGACTGAAGACAGAAAGCTCCTCCCAGAAGAACAGATGGGTGCTAGGCCTGGCAGGTCTACCACCTCAGCATTGGACCTTATTACTGAACAAGTAAGAACCATTTGGAAGACTAGGCCTGGAGCAGTTGCATCAATGCTCTGCCTTGACATCTCAGGTGCATTTGACAAGGTCTCCCACCAGAGGCTGCTCCACAACATCAGAATAAAAGGCTTCCCAGGACATATTGTTGGCTTCATCCAATCATTCCTCCAAGACAGGACCACCTGCCTGAGGCTAGGAGGGTTCATGGACCAGCCAAGGCCCCAGAACACAGGAATCCCCCAAGGCTCCACCTTATCCCCAATCCTCTTCCTCTTCTTTGCCTCTACCCTGCTCCCAACACTGCATGAAGGGAACACCTCAGCAATGGGGTTTGTGGATGACTCCAACATCCTCACATACAGTATGTCCACAGAGGAAAACTGCAGGCAACTGGAGAAAGCCCACCAGAAATGTGAAGAATGGGCAAGGAGACATGGGGCAGAGTTTGCACCACAGAAGTACCAGCTCATCCACTTCACCAGGAGCAGGAAACACAACCTCAAGGCTACAGTCCAAATCCAGGGATTTAATGGGGAACCACTGCCTTCACTCAGGCTCCTTGGGGTATGGGTGGACACCAAGCTCAAATGGGGCCCACACATCAAACAGGCAGCAACAAAGGGAGCCCACCAGATGCAATCACTCCAGAGGCTGTGCAAGTCTACATGGGGAGCATCATTCCAAAGAGCAAGACACCTGTATACAGCAGTGGTAAGGCCAGCAATCACCTTTGGCTGCCAAGTCTGGTCCAGCCCAGAGGGCACACAAGGCTACTGCAGGAACCTCACCAAGCCTATTGAGAAGGTCCAGAGGGAGGCCTTGAGGAACATTACTGGAGCATACAAGTCAGTTGCAACAGCTGTCCTAGAGAGAGAAGCAAACATTGCTCCTCTCCACTTGTACACCCAAGACCTAGCCAGACAAGCATCCAAAAAGCAAGAAACACAACCTGCATACCAATACATCAAAGACAGGTGCAGGGAGATCCAGAGGCAAGCACAAGCAGGAAGGAGAACAAGGAACCCTGCAACACCAACCCAAACCAGACAGGAGGAAATCCTCCAGCTGGTCCAAGGCCAAGAGACAACAATGCAGACACACCCAGGCTGCAAGGCATGGTGGGCAAAACACCAGTGGGACAGGAAGTGGGAGAAGGACAAGGAAGAAAGAAGGGCTAGGGCAGGAGGAGAACAGCCACCTGCATGGAGAACCACCACCTCCTCTGCCATAGGACCAAGCCTGCACAAAGGACTTACCAGACCAGAGAGCACAATGGTCACACTCCTGAGGACAGAGCACATTGGGATGAGGCAATACCTCACCAAAAGGAGAGTCCCAGGATTCACACCAGACTGCGAATGTGGGCAGGGGCATGAGACACCAAAACATGTATGCATATTCTGCCCCAGGTGGAGGGAGAGAAGACACCTTTTGTTCCAAGAAGGAGGATCTACAAACTGGAAGGACCTAGCAAACACAAAAAAAGAGGACTGCATGCTACGGCCAAATGGCTAATCCAAGAAGGTATCCTAGAGCAGTTCTCACTTGCCAGAACAGAGGTATAGGAGGGAAGGGGAAGAGAGAAGGGAAAGGATAGGACCTGGTGAGAGGAGGACTCGCTAGAAACCTAGTATTGTCCGAAGGAAAACAGGAACGAAGGAAGCGGCTACGCAGACTGCAAAGTAAAAGAGAACGCGAGGGGTTTTCGAAGGCTTTTCCCTCGACCGAACTATATAGAGCGTGCTGCTTACTCTAGTTAAAAGAGGTAGACCGGCGTATAAGAATTATCTATCTATTATTAGTCTGGAAATTTCCTCGACGGGGCGCAATTGCTGCAGAATCTCTTTCGTCTCATCGAGATGGCGCTTGTGGGTAGTCTCCTGGACTTCGAATTGCGCTCGCCTTCTATCGGGCTCGTTCTCTGCACGGAGCGCGTGCTCGATGACATTATCGCATCCTCGCTCGGGTGGTCCGGTTCTATCCCGTGGAAGATCTGAGGGTCTCCAGATCTCATTGGAGATTCTTGATGCAGTGTTCTGGATTGCAGGCGATCGGGGCTTCGTAAGAGGTGCCGGGTGATAGAAGCACTTCGCTATCTGACCTCGTTGCTTGCAGCGCGAACACACCGGGCGCTAGGTGTTGTTGATGAGTAAATTGAGCTGCGCGTGAGTACCTGTTTTTCTCACTGTATGATCGCAACGAATCTTGCCCTTTCTGCATGGCTCGCAAGAAGCCAGCTTGCCATTGCGTCTGCTGGCTGGAGTGCGGTCGGCCATGGCATTCGATGGACCACGGAAGGTGTGAATCGCAGATGGAAGGGCCGGTGGACGGCATGAGATCGGAATGAAGCGGAGTGAACCTCGGCACTCGGAGTCAGCTGGACGGACTGAAATCCTCCTTCCTGACACACTCCTTCCAGTCTGCAAGCTTCACCATGAGGAACACATCTACAGCGTAGGCATCCATTCCGATGGCTCGAGATTACTGACGACTGCAGTCTGGCGATAGGCACGCCATACAAGCGATTGGATCCTCGCATTACCTCTCATCAGGATCACAGCCAGTATGCTGTCGATAGCGGTAATGGATCAACA
This sequence comes from Cercospora kikuchii, assembly GCF_019650295.1. Classification (NCBI taxonomy): domain Eukaryota; kingdom Fungi; phylum Ascomycota; class Dothideomycetes; order Mycosphaerellales; family Mycosphaerellaceae; genus Cercospora; species Cercospora kikuchii. Next base: position 1,297,480 of record NW_025408587.1, read on the forward strand.
AAGAGCTTTGAGGATGCCTCGTCTGCGGACTAGCATTCCGTACATTTGGTGCACACAGTCCGAGTGAAATGCGGGCGAGTAAAGATATAAGACGCTTTGTTGACCTCAATGTGGCCAGATCAGATTTCTCTGCCCAGACTGAATTCTAGAATCTATCGAGCATTTGAACCCAAAAAACCAACGCCAGATAACCACACTTCGACATAATGGCACTGTTCAAGAAGCTTTTGACCAGCCGAAACTGCACTAGCAATGCTACCGACTCAGACACATCATCTCTGAATGAGAAATCCTCACTACTCAAGAGCGTCTGCATCAGGGAGACCCCATTGCCCGAACCGGAAGTCGAGGCAGAGCGAGAGAAGCAGCGGAAACGCTATGACTGTCGCATATCCACCACAGTCCTCGCAAACCATCTCGTCATGAGGGCATAGACGTGGCGGAGTAATGCTTACGAGCAAGTAAGCAGATTGCGGCGGCGTGCAAATCTCCAATTTCGCAACTGACTGAGAGACAGACGCTACTTCGCACCATGTTGGTCGTTACTCACCTGCAGACAGCTGCGCAGTCAGGCAAGCGGGTACGAGATTATATCCATCGAATGTTGGGTGGGGAACACTTCCACGGTCGGAACACGTGCAGCAGAGACAGAGCACACGCAAGAAGCAAAAGCACGTTGTGCCATAATTCACATTGAATACGCGTCCAAAGTGGAGCGCCAGCCATTTTCTGCAGCACGAAGCTTTCTGTCCAAGTCATTGGTATACCGCTCTCCAAATGTGCCGCTGTCGACATTCGCGGTGAGCGGAGACACCGAGAACACGAGGCACAGCAATTTGACGCGAGACCGCACGTGCAAAGGCTTGAATCAATCGATGGAGACGCCTCAAATACCTATCATTGGCCATACCCAAATCAAAGCGCATTAGTCAAAACCTTGTATATCAGTGCATCACCCGCATGCAGTTTGGTTGCTGGATCAGGTAAGCCACGGCTTACGGATTGCGCGATGGACCAATACCATCGTCGCGGCTCAGCTACTACTATCACCGCCTGCCACGTTGCTCAGCAAGCCACTTCTCTTCAAGCTTCAGCTTCGAAGCATTGTAGGGCTGATATGTGAAGCAGCCACAAGGCGACCACGAGCGTACACGTGGGAAGCTACGCTTGTTGCACCAATCGATCTTCTGCAACGGCTATCGCTATCAGCGATATGGCTTGTGAGGCTTGATACTCCGCCTGGCAAGGCTGACAACGTGTGCCTTCCTGTTTCGTTGCAATCAACGCACCAAAGTCGAGGACTGTGATGTATAAAGCGAGCCTGATTTCCCTGCTGTGTTACCTTCATCATCCAGCAACAACAATCATCACTCAGATCAGCAAACACAAACTCAAGCAAACAATCCTCAACACTCTTCTCACCGAGACTTCTCCAAACTACCATCAACCACACAATGGAATTCCTCGTCCGCAAGATTGAATCCAACCTCCACAAGTCCGGCATGGCAGACAACACCCCAGTCCAAGCAACAACCTCAACCTACGCAACCAAACACCTGCTCCACCCAGCTCTGCAATCCGACAGTGCCAGCTCCACCTACTCGCAAAAGACATCCGCATCCAGCACCCGCCGAGACTTCACATCATTCCTCTCTCGCTCCAACAGCTCCGAGAAGAAATCGAACAACTCCTCCCGTGCGACCTCGACAGCAAGCAAGCGCTCAACCCGAGAATTCGTCTCATCGATGTCAGCATACCCATGGGTCACCGGCAGCTCCGAACATGGGCTGACAAGCTCTGCAGCCAGCTCGATTCGCTCAAAGGGCGAGAAAAAGCGCAGCGAAAAGGCAAAGAAGGACGAAGAGGTGTGGCACTGGACGTTCCCATGCCTCTCTGGATGTGTTTAGGATATTGAGGCCCTCTACATTGTGGCGGCAATTTGGCACATGGGAGCAAGCGAATCAATGAGGAGCATTTGGGCGGCGTTGAAGTTGATGCATCTTTGGTAGCATTAGTCCGGCATACAGCACAAGTAAAGAAACTCTTTCAAAGCATATCAAGTACGCTCTCAATTGCAGCCCTATTTATTCTTAGGCTCGGGGTATCAAGCGAAGTTCAAATCTCCTCCCCAAAAGCGCCCAAGTATTCTCACAATGTGCCCTACTGTTACAATACTTTTCCGCTGCTCAATCGAGCTCACTCAAGCCACTTTGCTGCGGAGGCTCCCATGTAATCATCTCAGGCAAGAAAGCGCAGAACCACCAATCACTAGCAGTCCAACCTCCAGTCCAAATGTCATTGACCTCCTCGCCCTCACCACATCTCCGAGCCAGACCTGTCTGCTCCATCCAGTGCAGAATCAACTCAATCTCCCACTGCCAAAGCTTGTGATTGTGTGCTTGTTGCATCGTGACAGGACGTTCGCCAGAGCGGAAGACGAGAAGGTGCAGAATGGACCTCAGGCACATGTCCCAGATGTCATCGACGAGGTTACCGTGAATATCAACCCAGAAGGGAATTCGTGGTCCAATCTCGCCCTCAACGACCTGGGGTGCCAGAGGAATCGGAATATCATTTCTCAACTGCGGCTCATACTTGTAATTCGAAGTTTTCACGTAGACGAGATCGAACTTGAGCTGATCTTGATTCGCACGTTTCGTTTGGTAATTGGTGCCGGAATAGCCCCAAGGCGAGAGTTTCGGAGCCGGTGCATCGAATTCCTGCTTCGTCTCTGGCAGTATCACGCTGCATTTCACCATGCCGGTTGCACACAAGTTGGTCAAGACTGTGTAATCTTGATCCGAAGTGACCGGGATCAGAGGCAGGGCGTCGGTCTGCTTGAAGTAGTCGTTGATTCTTGACCAAGAGTGGGCCAAAGCACTCAGATAACGGTGCTCGTCACAATCCTTCGTGGCTGGCCATCTGCGGAACTGAATCAAGACTTCGTGGTGGATCTGGAAGTTCCGACCTGGTTGTTGCCTGCCTTTCTTGTCCTGGAGGAACATCTTAGATTCGACCATTTCATTGGCGACTTGCTTGAGGACCTTGCTTCCCAGTACACTGATTTTCCGAGCCGCATCTTCAGCGTTGTAGCTATGCTGCTTTGTCATGGCTACCGCACGGACCCATGACTTTGCAAGGAGCAAGTCCTTGTTCGTGTTCTCCGAAGGCTTGATCTCGCCGGGCAGCAAGTTGCCCAGAAGGTATCGCTGCGCCAGATGTCTTCGATTCTGGTCGGTGATAGTCGTGAAATAATCATCCTTGTTCAGTTCGAACACTTGGCCCCGTTCTTCGACTGTGAATTTCTCTTGTACCAATTCTTTCGAGGCAGGAAGATCAGGGACATCAGGATGCTCGTCTACAGTCAGAGACATGTTCATCGGAATAGTTGCCTGCACCCACTCGAAGAGTGCTGGCCAGTCTGTTTCGTGCGAGGCTTGAAAATTGACGACAGGAAGCTCGCCACGTTCATAAGCTTCCAAGAAAGGCTGTCTGATATCGTCGCGAAGCTGCTCGACATCGGGTCTGCGACTGCGCACATAATGACCCCAGCGACGACGGAGGAACTCGCCTTCATATCGATAGCTCAATGCATGGGCAATCAAGTTCCAGCTGAGTTTGTCCTGGTTCACACCGCCAGCTATGGCACTGACCAGAGCAATGGCAATCACGAGACGATCGACGTCCTTGAAATCCTGATGAGCTTGACGATCTCTAGTTGTGAAAGCCTTCTTGACTCCGCGAGCACCAGACCCCTTCACCTTCGGGAGTTTGACAGGCCGACGATCCTCGGGATTTTCTCCAGCTGCAGCGGGTACAAAGTCCTCGTCAGAGTCACGAGCAGCTTCATCACCATCTGCTTGTCGCTTCTTTCTCGATGTGTATTTCCTGCGCTTCTTCGGAGGCTCTGGTTCAGGCTCTGGCTCTGGAGTGATGGCGACAGAGCTTGGCGTAGGCGCTGCTTCAAACACGGATCCGTCATCATCGTCGACCAAAGGTGGACCTGCAGGTCTGGGCTCGGACGACACTATCGCATCGAGCTTCTCCTTAGGAACCTTGAGCGTGACGATCGCCGTTGATCCCAAAACTGCTCCACCGCTGACTTGATCTTCCTGATTGATCTGAGCAATAACGCGGGCTGTCTCTCTCTGGTACTGCTCGCTGGACAGCGTTCCAGGCGCCGCACGCCAATTGAAAGTCTGTTGCGTCAAGCCTTGCCCGCTGGTACCAAAGGTGCCATTGCTTTGGGTGAAGGCTTGTGCAGGAGACATAAGATGTGCTGCGGCAAGCTCCCGCGATCTCCTGTCATCTTCCCACCACACTTTACGAGGTGGCTTGGGTGCTGGAGCGCGAATCGAACCCAGCGGTCTTCTCGTCTTGCGCACTGGTCTGGTGGATTTACCCCTAGGCAATACATTATCAAACTTGATCTCCTGGGATATATTGGCCTTGTAACCCGGCGGGCGAGGTTGCATAGCAGCGGAAAGGTCGTGTTGGTAATTGTCCAATTGGATCTGCCCCGCTACGTCTCCCAAAAGTTCTGCTTCCTCGGCCGCGATTTCGGCAGCAATCTGCGCGTCTTCCAGGGCCGCTTCTCGCTGCTCTTTGCGCCTCTTTTCTTGATGCTTCAGATTGGCCTTGTTCTTTGACTCATTGTGCACCTCCAGCATATGCTTACGGTAAGCTTGAGCGTTGGCGAAGCCTCTGCTCTGAGCCTCTCGATCAGCTCGGGCAGCAGCGTCTGCAGTCTGATGAACGACAAGGTCTGGATCCTCAGGAAATTCATCGTGGCGCCGCTTCAAGTAAGTCACGGTGTTTTGGGAGAGCCTCACATCTCCATTCTTCGCCTTCTTGCGCCCAAACTTGAAGCTCGCTGTCTCTCGTAGTTCTTCATTGATTTCGACTTCTTCGGGTAGGTATTGCAGTGGATAACATTTCATCATCTTCTTTCGCATCTCTGTGACAATTTCATCTTCTGCGTTGACCGATGGCTCAGCCAATATCTGTTTGGTGATCACAGCGCTGTGCTTGGATTTGAATTGGAACCGAAAGCGCTTCAGCTTCTTCTCCGTCATGAGCTGCTCTACAGCGCGCTCAACAGTGTGCTTGTCGGGGAGACGATTGTGAATCTTTCTCCAAGCTGTTGTTAGCACGTACCACACTTCGCTGTCACCTGGGAATACGCCTCCACATTGCCGCACAGCATTGAGGATGAGCTCATGACGCTGAAGTTGGGTGCTACCACCCAGTCGTGGCGGACCAGATTTCTTGTTGGTTGTGCTCTTCAGGACACGAGTCGGTCCTACTTCCGCGATCTCGACATCAGCCTGCTCGGAGATGTCCACATCCATTTCGTCTTCCGCGATGGTATCATCTCCGAAGGTGCCATCTGCAGGATCGTCGTTTCCGAGCGTTTGGTACTCGTCTCCATCTTCATCAGAGAGCTCTGTTCGGTCCCCAAAGACAGCTTCTTCATTTGGCGTGGTAGGAATCTCTTTCGTGCTGTAACGAGGCTGCTCGTAAGGACGAACGATCATCAAAGGAGAGGCTTGCCACGCAGGTGCTGTGCTCCGTGGAGTATTCGAGGCTGCTTCAGTCGTCAATTCCGGAACGACACAAGTCTGTGCCGGAGTAGCGTGGTCTGGAGGTGCCATTTCGTGGGCGCTTGTCTGCGCAGATGCATGCTGGCGAATAGCACTCTGGGACGCGTGGTTCGACATTGTTGACTTGGTCGCCTTACGTTGTGACAAAGCTTCTCGAGCACCAGGACCACGGAATGTCTTGTGAAAGCTGTCCGGAGGCGGCATTCCACACTTCCAGCGGCCTGCGCCGACATGATAGAACGTCTCATCCGGGTGAGCATCAACGTATGCTGTAGAGAAATACTCATTGCTGGTCGTTGGTGTGGCCACTCGCTTTGCTGTGGGAAGTGCTCTCGAGGGTGTCGGTTGAACGGGTTGCTGCATCGAATTTTGCGTGGTGGGCTGTGGAGCTTTGCTTGCAGGTTTCAGAGCGCCGTGAGAAGCTACAACAAGGTGTGTCCAGTCTTCGTTGTCGGTCTCACTGTCATCAGAAGACTCGGTTTCGATGATTTCCTCTACAGGTGCCACGTCGCTTGCTACAGAGGCATCGTTTCCAGCAGGCTTTGACCGACTCTCTGGAATCTTCGCACGACTCGTATGCTCAAGTTCGGGATTGGAAGGCGGCGGTTGTTGTACATCGAGTGGAGTTTGGAGAACGCCGCCAACTTCGTTCGGGAGAGCAGCAGTGTTGGCCTTTTGACTTGTCAAAGCTGGGCTGGATGTGGCGTAACGAGTGTCGGAAGTTCTAGCAGCAAAAGCTGCATGGTCAGGAATCTCCGTAGGCTTGAATTTGGGAGTGGTGATGGGCTCCCTCGCTTTAGATCCGATGAGCTTTTGAAGCTCAGTCAGAACTTCCAGGTCTCTCTTAGACTTACGGCCTGGCTTCGCTGAGAGAAGTCGGTATTGCTGCTGTGGGGTTGCCCTATGCTCTGGTGCAAACCTGCTAAGATAGAATGATGTCGTATCTGCGACTTTAATCCTTGCGGATGACTTACTCGCATTATCTTGATTGACGTTGACGTCTGAGATAGGCGTGATCGGAGCTGCATCGACGGAAATCGGAACTGGAAGTGGCTGTTTCTGGGCCTTGTCCCCAGTGATAGACGGCGTGACTGGAAGCGGTGGGTCAAGCGCTTTGGGCATGTAGCTTTCGGTGAGACCACGAGCTTCCTTGTCGACACCATTCCCAGCTGGAGATTCCCCTGTTTCGGCATGCGAGGCGCGAGATTCGCCTTCAAGCAGCACCTGCGAATTCTCTGCTACGCCTGCAACATCAAGTCCGACGTGAGACACTTCCGTGTACTGATTCATTCGCGGTGTTACAGAGCGGCGCACAGAGTCGCCAGAGCCAGATGCTAGCTCGCCTCCAAAGCCTGAGTCTTGATCCAAGGACTCAGCATTGTCACGCTCCTCCGAGAGCACAGTATCTGCCGTCTTCTGCCTCTTAGCGTTCAATTCTCCAGTATCGGAGTCCGAGTTTGCTATGATGTCGTCCGAGATCTTGAGCGCACTGCCAACCTTCGCCGTACGTCTCCTACCAAGTGGCTTCGCCGGTGCGAATCGTGGAGAATCGTCCTCATGAAACCAGTCTAGCTCGTGCAGACGACTGGACCTGATCACAGCAATCTTCGCATTTCTCGGGCGTCCGCGGGAGACGAAGTTTCCAGCCTTCAAGCTCTTGGCTCCTGGTGGGTTGATGTAGAGGCCAGGGCTTTTGCGCTGCAAGATCTCAGATTTGACCTCAGCAACTCGGTCAACTGGCAATTCACTAGATTGAATCGCCACCAACTCCTGCAAACGATCGCCAGCATTGGTGGAGACGGTACGCATGGTTCCGTCAACTGCACGTTGCCTCTTTGAAGCGATCTGCTGGCTGCCCAGATGCGCTTCGTCAGCAGACCTTTTGCGACTGATACTCAATTCAAGTCTAATACGGTTCTCGGCTGTCTTTTGGGCGAAAAGGTCATACTCCGCGTACTCTTTCTCCTTGATCTGGCGCGGCTTGTGAAATGGAATGTAGTCGTCCACCGTCCTGGGCCCTCGTCTTGAGTTGGCACTGGTTCCTGGACTCGCTACGGCCCCACCATCCTGCAGGACAGCAAGTTGAGAATCCAATGCTTGCTGAGTGTTGAAATCGCCGGACTGATCACCACCTCCTGCTGCCAATGGAGTCTCCAACGCCTTGGGAGACTTCCTTTGGCTATCAAGAGGTGACTTCGAGGGTATTCGGCGGGATTTTGGGGTGGCTGGAAACTCATCCTCATCGTCTGCGGTATCTTCGAGCTCGGCACTGGGCTCAAGAATCTCGGCATCTGGCACTCTAGCCCTACTTGGTCGTTGACGCATAGCATATGGGCTCTTGCTTGCCTTCGCGATGCCATCATCAGGTGTCGGAGTCTCGACCTCGAATTGAGCTGACTTTGGCGGTCGACCCATTCTCTTGCCGTTCTTGCTAAGGCCGCCATACGAGACTGGACCTTTCCTTTTCGCGCGAGGAACCGACGCTGTTGATTCCCAAGACTCAGATTTCTTCTTGTTGCGCCCCGAAGCCGCCTTTGCGCGGGCGACTGATGGCTTGGGTACCGCCGGAACACAATCTTCATCATCCTCCACGACAACCTCATCTTCATCGACCCCAACGGCAAGCATTCGATCTACTAATACACCTTTCCGACCGTCGGTGAGCGACGCCCGACCATCGCGACCAGCTAACAGCTTATGAGCCACTTTTGGAAAGCCCCATTGATCCAGGTCAGGTTTTTCTTCCAGCGGATTCTTCTTAGCTTTTGAACTGGTATTGTCTAGAACAGCGTCCCACACAGCTTTGCCAGCAGTAACTGCCTTTTCGAAGTTCGCCAGAGTCCGATACTTGAATTGAGCGGAGCGACCGAAGACAGCAGTGTCCCGGACCACAGTCAAGTGGCGCAGATGAGGTGGCTGTGAATGCTGCCAGATGTCGGTCAAATGTGCAAGAGACTCGTCCATGGGCCGCTTCCAGAGGGGTCCCACTACCGCTGACTGGAGTTGTGTTGAGCTAATACCACCTTCACCGGACTCGTTGATCTGGTTGAACAAGATGTTCACCAATGGGATATCGGGATTCCAGTGAGGCGGCACACGGTCCTCAAGTCTATCCAGATCATTGATGTCCGTGTCACCGGTGTCAGTCGCAGCAGCTTGGCGTTTGAAGGCCTGAATCTGCTGAGCAGTGGTTCCGACCTCTTTCATTGTACCAATTTCAATCAGTCCATCATCGTTCTCATCAGAGGAGTCAGCGCCGTCACCGGTGCCTTCAGCATCGACTTGATCGTCGTCTTCGTCGTCACTAGCTCGCATCTTTTTGTTCGGATCGGACTGCTCCCACAGCAGTCGATCGTACTCCGTTGGTTCACGCATGAGCTGAACGGCCTTTGCTTTGCGCCAGACCGGTTGTCCTACTCTGGTAATCACTTCGCCCTCTCGGTCGGCCATCTTGGCAGTCACGCGACGAATACATCCGCCCTCAGCAAGACGCCGAACGCATCGAGCCAGAATCTTGGTCTCCCATCTGTGCGCCATTTGGAAGCCAAGACCGTAGCGGAGGTCAGCCATGGTGACGATGCCGTTATTCTCTTTCAGCATGCGCATCATTGTGTTGTACATCTTGTCGTAGTGAATCACGGGCTTGAGATTGTTGATGGACGACTCTTCTGGTGGCTTCTCAAGACTTTGTGTCTTTGAGAAGCGGATGAGCTTCAGGAGACTCGTCTTGCCAGTGCTGCCGATAACTGTTTCCTTCGTGATGTAGCCCTTAGCCTGAAGATTATCCGTGCGTTTTGGCACGGAGCGCTTATCTTGCCCAGTCATCTTGGTAATAGTAGGTTGCAGCACTCCGGTCGAGCTGTGCGCAGCAATAATGGACAGAATCTCGAACTCGAGTGGCGGGATGCGTCTGAAGTCCGGTCCATGGCCAGCGATCGCCTGCCATATTCGGTCGTCGGTCGTAAATATGCGCTTGTTTGCGAGTTTCTGTGTAATCTCAGCCGTCGCTGACTCCTGGAGAGATTTTCGGCCGGCAATGTCGAGATCATCGGCTGGATTCACACGTCGCAGTTCAACATCAGGATGTCGGCACAACCACTCGAGCACCGCAGAGAGAAGCTTTTCGTCGACTATTATTTGGCTGACAGGGGGCGCATCTGCGAATAGAGGATTTTGCTCCACTTCCTCTTCGTCGGCATCGCGGAATCCATTTTTCTCGGAATAGTAGGCACGGACGGCATTTTCGAAGCGCACAGCGTCGTACCCTGCAAGGTGGTCAGCAAGTAGAAGAGGATGTAGAGTATTCGAGATAATGTATCGAAAAGTGCTGGACATAAGTCCGACTCGAACCGAGCACTTTCGCGATATGGACAGCGGCAGCTGGCGGGGAGGTTGGACAAAATTGAGAACGCACCTTGCGAGCCCGACAGCGCGACATCATAGAGCAGGCGCTCTATAAGTTCATCAAATCCAGCCATCTTCGTCGCGCATCTCGTCCGCGATGACGAGGCGCATGCGGAGTTGATTGGTCAGAATGTGAACGCCGAATGGCAAAAGTGTGGTTGGAGGTGAAGTGACGCGGAAGTTGATTCGAACTCGAATTGCCCCGCTGCCTGCAACGCCAAGGCGGAGCTGCCGCCGAACATGATCTAATTGGCCGACGATGACATGAATAAGAGAATGGTCTAGAGGCATAGAGCATCTGAAGGCGATTAATTGCGTGGTAAGGACAATGCTAATATTCTTTTCGTATCGCGCGCACAGCCTTCTTGCCCTGCCATACCACTGTGTCGAGACCTCCTTGCGGCAAATAAACTCCACTTTTTCGCTTAATTATCGTCGCGCCCGTTACCATGAGCTCTGGAGATGCTTCGATGAAGGCTCATAGTCGATTGTATCTCTGGCGAATCGATATCTGACTACTATTTCCGACAATGACTCATGCCTAAGTTCAAAGCAGTCAGGGTCAAATTTCGCGGATCGTTGACGAAGTCAGCGACGCATTTTAAACTTACGGTTGTAAGGATAGCATTTCTCTATATGGTTCTTGGGACCAAGGCAATCATCGGTGCAAGTGTTTTGATTGTCAGGAAGAGCTGTGCAAAAGCAGGCGGATGCCATAAGGAAGGCGCTAAGAATTGATCGAATTATCTGCATTTTGAGGAAAATCGCGCTGAGCTTGAGGCAGGTGTGACTGCACTCACTTAGGGACTTTGCCACTAATAAATAGTCCTTTCTCTTCTGCATTCATGGAACTAGACTAGGAGGTGTAGGTCTCCATAGAAAGGGGGCCAGCCAGCTAAGACGCCATAACTTTCAAAGTTTCCACATCCGAGAAATATCCCGCCCAAGGCCAACGCTCGCTCGTCCTTGTCTCCCATTTAACTTCGACCACTACCATTTACATGGGTATTCGCCTAGACTCAGGCAGTTAGTTCAAAGCTCACTTCTTCCGATACGTCTGTGGCTAATTGTACGTCTCTCGTTCGACCGTGATCGCGATCAACAAGGGTTAACGCCTAGACGCAGTAAAGTCAGATCAGAGCTCACTATCGTCCAACACATCAGCACCGTATCTGAACGCACGGTTATAAGGATCGCAGTTCTCGGGACTTGGGTTGTTCCGCTTAGGCCCATTAGGACCAAAACAGTCCTTGGTGCATGGTCCATGTTCGGAAGGAGCTGCGGCAAAGCAAGAAGCTGCTACAAGTACGGCGCCAAGAACTACTTGGAAAAACTTCATTTTGCGCAGAGGTTGAGGCAAAGGTAGGATGAATTTGAAGCACCTGTCCGAGGACTCCGCAACCTGTAAATAGTCCTTCCTATCCTCCGTTCATGAAACTAGACTAGTCGGTCTAGATTGAGACCGCATTATTTTGCCAAGACGCCATGGACTTCACAGTTTCCATGTCCGAATTACCCCCCGTTAGAGATTAACGTTCACCATTGTCTCTTCTTCAAATTTGACCAATGCTCATTTACATGGGTTTTCGCCTAAACTCAAGCAGTCAGTTCCACGCTCAATGTTCCAATAAGTCGCGAAATCTGAACATACGGTTGGTGGGATCGCACTTCTCGGGCGGTGGTATTTCGTTCTTGGGCTCGTCAAGGCAACCGGCGTGGCAGACTGGTTTGGGTACTGCTAAGCAAAAGCAGGTAGATGCCATGAGGGCGACGCCAAGTATGCACCGAAGAAAATTCATTGTGAGGATGATCCTGTAGTGGTTGAGGCAAGAAACAGTGGACGGAAACACTCCTTTTATCTGAGGCCATTGCATCAAATGAGTAATTTCTTCCCTTTCGTGCCTAGGAGACTATGCAATCATGAGGGTGAACTAGTTGGTCTCAACTGAGACAGCACTAGATAGCCAAGACGCTCAGAGCCTCATAGTTTCCATATTCAGCCGGCTGTTTTCTGCAAAAGCTTGGCTATTGTTATGCCTGTTTTACCGGTACATCACGCGTGGCCTCGCCAGCTCGGCATTCTCCATGTCGTTCAGGACGATCATCGGGCGCCCGCAAATTGTTTTCGCTGGATTGTAAGAGACTCTGATGTATTCACCATCTCTAATCCGCTGCTCGTCCAAATCGAAGAGTTGTCGCTCAAGCTCTTCTATGATATCTCGCACGAGACCTCCGCCGGCGTCTTGTTTGCAGATTGTACGACTCGGCCAGAATCGCAGCGGATGCCTTCCATGAATTTTGAAGGAGACTTCGGCCACTGGCGGCTGGATGACGTGCATCAGCCAACGAGAATCACCTTCCCTTGCACGGATGAGCTGGTCTAGACTAGACTTTGGCATGTCCATGAGATTATCGTGGCGCTCGTGCACCTCCCAGTGCACATTGGGTGGCCTATGGAACGGGAAAAGACCGCCAGGCTCGAATACCATATCGTTGATTCGGGCTCCTATCCGCCATTCTTGGCCTAGGGGCATTCTTGAAAGGGGCAGCCGAGCAGAGACCGCCCTGCATAGGCCGACCTATTTCATCAAAATCCTCATCTGACCAGTCGATAGCGATAGCGGCCCGTGGCTCTTCTGGCCTGTAGAACATCGACTTTTGCAGTTCAGGAGACATCTGGATCGTGTCACGCCAGCACCGATCAACGCGCTGGAGCACGAACACATCTCTCGGTAAGAGCTTCCTCAGAATGGCTTCCAATAAGTCAGTGGTGCGCAGTGCGCGTATCACGGTGCTCCGCCACCCGTCAGTGCCATCACGCTGCGGCAGAATGTCAGTAGCGTCGCTAATAGTGTCCCGAGGGGACCTACGTCTGAGCCTGAGCCTGCGGTGCTGACAATCCCTTCTAGCGTCGCCATGCGTGTCGTATTGGACGCCCGGGTCGAATTGAATGGTGACAAGATGGTTGCTGCTGCAGCACCAGAAATTGACTGAAGTAAAGCGCGAGCTATGACCAAAACATGCAACAGGGATATTGCAAGCATGTAGTGACCAGGCAGCTGCGCTTCCGGCCCACGGGCCACAAGCCAACATTTGCAACCGCTTCACCAATTCGCTTCACAGACTGAACGGTTTTCCCGTACGCTGGGTTTCAGTCATATCGTGGCCTCTTCTCATCTCTCCCGCCATCATCCTCCCTCCTTCGCCTTTCACCCAGGGGCGCAGAATTCGCTCCAGTACTGTCGTACGCACTCCCACGACCTTCGTCAGGTTTGAAGCGGTCGTCCAACCCATCATAGTCTCGCTTCTTCCGCCCGATATCAGTTCCCCACCGTCCCGTATCCTCATTCTTCAGATCTTTGTACTTCGTTCTACCCTTCTTGCCTAGCTTTGTCGCATCTCGAATCTGCATGTACTCAGGCAGAACAGTCTTGTCACTTGCCTCATCCACAAACTTCCGCCCAGCAATGGACCGTGTAAGAGCAGCCTTGACCTCTTCGTCTTGCTCAGCGTCTGGATCGAAGAAGGCGCCCTTGTGAAAGTACTTTTGCATGTGTCCCATCTGGCCTCTCTGTTCACGCTCCTCTTCCTGCTTCGCAATCTTCTCAGCATCTTCAGCTGCCCTCTCTTCTTCCGTCATGTTTCTTCTCCGCTCGATCTCTTCCAGGATCTTTTCCTTCTCGATGAGAGCGTTGCGGTCTCTTTGCACTCGTTTCAGCTCTCGCAATTTCCAAGCAGCTCTTTCCGCCTCCGGATCCAGTCCATCTGTGTCGTCCACTTCATCCTGCGGCACATCGTCATCGTCCCAGTTCTTCTTCCCAGCCTTTTTCAGAGCAATTTCCCTCTCAATCTGTGCTTGCAGCAAGGCGTCTGCTTTCTCCTTCCGCAATCGTTCCTCCTCTGCAGCTTTCTGTTCCTCGGACACTGCAGGCGTGTTTTGCTGTGCTCGCTTGGCCTTAGAAATGAATTTTGGTGCAAGCATGGGCTTTTTGGGCTCATCGTCAGAGCTGCTATCCTCTTCCTCTTCTGAACTGTCGTCTTCGCTACCACTTCCCTCTTCATCATCCTCTTCCGACTCTGACGCAGTGACAAATCCATCGAGATCAGGAGCCTCAGGTTTCTGCTCCGGTGCTTTAGGCGCTGGTTTTACCTCACCGATCGCAAGCTTCTTCGGAAACGATGTCGCTTTTGGTGCTGGAGCTTTCGGCGCGGGTTGCTCATCTTCCTCGTCCTCGGAGTCCTCCTCGTCGGAATCCGGGTCTTCAGCTACTGCTTTGCCAGGGAAGAATCGTGCCGGACGGACAGGCTGCTTGGTCATGCGACTCGACGGGGGAGGCATGTTGGCGAGTTTCCTGGCAAATTGATGCAGAACACAAACCCGAAGTGGAAAGTCGCGAAGCCTTCATGTGAAGACGCGAGTCAGGACAATTTTGCGGGGTGCCGACGAAGTTCCAAAGTTTCCCACGTCTGAACAGAAGTTCACTCTGTCGCAAACCACACCATACGCCCAACATGCCTCACAAGCACAAGAGAAAGCGCGAGAATGACAAGGATCAGTATGCGATCGCGTGACAACCAGTATACATACGGTTCTAATACCATAGCAGCTTCGATCTCCCTCCGACGAAACTCGCCCGACCGCTCGCATCCTACGAAAAAGTCGAGAAGAAGCACCACAAAGCCAAAAGAGGCACACCGAAACCACAGCCGAAACGACAGAGCAATGCAGCAATTACATATAAGGGGGACGACACACCCCGAGCCTTCGCCCGGATGATGCATCTTCAGCAAACCGGCAAACGACAACGCAGCGGTCTCGACGACGGAATCAAAAAGCCCAAAAAGTCCACGAACAAATCCACAACCACCGCCACAGACGCCGAAGCATCCGACCAAGCCGAACAAAAAGAAGTCGAAGAGACAGCCGCAAAGCTCAAAATCCAACCCGGAGAACGTCTCGCAGACTTCGCAGCCCGAGTCAACCAAGCCCTTCCCCTAAGCGGCATCTCCCAGAACCGCAAAAAGGTAGAAGGCGCAAAAGAACGACAGACAAAAACAGAAAAAAGACTACATCGCATGTACGCCGAATGGCGCGAAACAGATCGCAAACGAAAAGAAGCCGAAGAAGAATTCCTCGAAGAGCAAGAAGAGAAAGACGAAGAGCTCGCGACATCTCTCGGAGGGCAAGCAATTCATCTATCGTCCGAAGGTCGCAAAGCCAAGAATAAACGAATGCTTACCGAAGCGGCGGATAAAGATGAGGATCCCTGGGCAGTATTGAAAGAGAAGAGGGAGAAACCGAAGGGTTTACATGATGTGGTGCAAGCACCGCCGGAATTGAAACCCGTTAGAGAGAAGTTCAAAGTGAGGAATGGGGCGAAAGTCGAAGTGGAGAATGTTCCAGGGAAGAGTGGGAGTTTGAAGAGGAGGGAGGAGTTGGGACAGGCGAGGAAGGATGTTATTGAGAGGTATCGGGCCATGATGAAGGGCAAGGGTGGGTTGTGAGATGCAAGAGAGAGCAGTCAATAGCTGTAGGTGGACAACTTGACAGGGCCGGCTGAATGGTAACCTCAAGTGGACTATACCAGGCATGATTATGGCTATTTCTTGTGGCCTGGAGGGACCAGCAGTTGTGTGGACGCGCTGCTTTCCTTTTAGGGGACGAGACCTCTTCACCAAAGAGAAGTGCGCAATGATGCTACAGAAGAAGTCACATGTCATGTTCTGAGCAGAGATGCTACTGGAGTTGATGGGGACAGGGTGTTCATAACAGAGCAGGGAGGTCAAGTCGAACAAATGTGTCAACATTGTCCTTATCTGAATTATCTAACTCTGCAAAGCGCAAAGCTTCCAACTGGTGCGCCACACTGATGATGAGCTTTCCGTCTCAGTACCAGTACCCGTGCAGTTTCAAACGTGGTATCTCGTGTTTCCCTGTGGCCTAATCCTACGCCTTTCGCATCCGAAACCATGGCTACAGCTCGTGTAGCGTTGTGCCTCGCTGAAGCTCTGCAACACGTCTAGCATTGCAGAATGAACATGCGCCTTGTCCCGTTGATCCAAACGCCTTCTCAATTGCTACACTGCTCCACCGTTGATCAGAACCATCCCTAACGGCGCTGAGCAGCAAGAGGAGCTAGGGGCTTGCCATAAAATTTGCCACCCTTCGTGCATCTATCTGGCACCTTCGACAATGCTTTGGAATCGGCACGTTGATTGAAGTATGGCCGAGCAGCTTCATATTTAGCCTCGAACTTCGCCATTGCGTTCCTTAGACGTCGCTGGATCTTTACCCTGCCCACCTCGTCCGCCTTCGCAGCCTCATTGCCAATCTTCTTGGATTGCAAAGCTTCTTTGAGCTCTTGCACACGTTGGCGGGATCGAGCCAGAGGAGATTGAACCAGAGCTTTGGTTGTACTCTTGACTGCCATCATGGAAGACTTGACTGACAGCGAGACCTCTTTCGTAAACTTCACGACATCTTGCTGAATGACTGTCAAGTCTTTGACGAAGGTTTCGGCGACCTCTTTGTTGGCGCGTCCAGCTTTGTGGAGCATTGATCCGGTCGTTTTGCCGAATACCTGCAGCTCACGGCTCATGTAGAGTGCAAGCTGAGAAGTGACATTGCGTGTTGCCTGGACGCTAGCTGCAATCTCGTGAGAGAGAATACCATTGAGCTTTTGCACAGTCTTGCTCATAGAGGAAATGTCGCTGCCAATCCTCGTTCCAATCTCTGTGCCGGCTTTTTCATTACTCTTGGGCTGCCGCGAACGTGGCCCATAGTTGTTGATAGCGGCGAAGCTCCACGAAGGCTTTGTGCTGCTAACGTTGAATTCAATAGCACCGTAAACCTCGCTTGGGTCGATGGTGAGAAGGTATACCCCATCAATGAGCTCGTTGATATCAAATGCGACATCGATGCGATTGAATGCCCGGAAGAACCTCGAGAACTTTGGAATGACGGGCCGAGAATCATTGCTGTGGCGCAACAGGGAGAGCATCACATGGTGAGATGGCAGCCACTCAAAGGCTGCGCCCGTCTTGCACGCAAGACTCTTCGAGCGCTCGCTGCATTCTGGCAGCAACTCGTTTATGTCCACAAGAGTGGTGGCATTTGGTAGAGTGCCCTCGCTCGAGAGACTGACTAGAGAAGAGGACAATGCTTCGCGTCGAGCCAGTACGTCACCAGTCAGGTCACCAGCCAGATCAGCACCCGGGAGCAGTACAGCCGCGAAGAACATGGCGAAGATGAAAGCTGCGATGGCTGACACCGCTGCGATGGCTGACACCGCTGCGAACGATTTGACCGATGGCATGGCCCGCGCCACGGGTTCTGGGAGTGACTTGTTGAGTGCTCGTCCGAGAACATGGCCGATCTTGCGGGACAATGCTGCACGGTCCATCCGTATGAAGTCCTCGCCTTTGACAGTGACCTGGGACGCTCCGGAAAGGCCAGAGATTCGGCACTCGAGATAACCTACGTCTTTCTCGAGGATGGCGAAGCTTGGAACCTTCAGGTTGGCCGCTGCCTCCATAGCGACCGCGACTCTGTGGTCGCGTGCGTGGTAGATGATCAAGTCCGGCTTCTGCCCGTCAATCTTGTCATCTGCACTGACCGTGACCCACGGGTGTCGGAAGCCGTCGTGGTCCATCAAACACAAAGCATATGAACCGAAAGACTGGCGCTTAGCAGTGACACAGTGCTGAACGGTTGCTTCGATGCCATTCGGACCGTATACAACAGTCATGGCTGATGAGTCGGCTCCTGCTGGTGGTGGGGGCAAGCGAACCACCTTGTGGTGGTTGACAGCGTCGGACGATGAAGGCCGCATGGCAGCGGTGACGCGAGAGACGATCAGATCCATGTCGGCCTGGGGCTCATCTTCGTTCGAGACAAAGAGGATCTTGAGTGGGGGTTGGCTGGCAGCAGAGTTGTTCTTCGGTTCTGACACTGGCACTGGCAGAACAGACTGCCGGGGCGTCTCAAGGTCATCAGACATGTAGCTGTCAATCAACTCGTTCTCGGCCTGAATCTGCCGAGCAGTGGACGAGTCGACCATGACCACGGACGAGCTGGGCAGATCGGAGGGTGTGCCGCTGACCGTATCAGTCACGTCTTGGAACTCGAGTGCGGTATCCACATAATGTGCTTCGTCCTCCTCTTGCTCACTCTCTGGTAGTTCTGGTGTGAAGCGACCATCGGGTTCCTGTTCATTCGAGGTGATGCTGGCGGTGTCGTGATCGTCGTTGGAGATCTCAGACAGATCGTCGTGGTCGATCATGTCATATTGGTCGGCGAGAGAGCCTTCCGACTCGCTCATGTAGCCGCGATCGGCCATGTTCTTGTTTCCCAGTGCGCTCAGAGCGGCTGGAGGGGTTGCGTAGGGTCCGGGTCGTGCTTGATGGGTAGTAAGGTCCGACACAGAGCCGTCGTCTTCCAAGGTGGGGAAGTTGAAGTTGTACGGGTGCTGAGCAGCCTCAGGTGGAGAGGGCGAAGATGGCGGCGAGAAGGGTTGACCTTCACCGGCAGCCTGTGACACATGACCTGTCAGCGGGGAGTCCATGGCGGGCTCGGCCACGGCGTCGGCGGCCATGGCAATGGCAATGGCAAGTGGTGGTGTCGCGGCAAGCAGGCAAGACTGGACGCGGCGGAGTGGACAAAAGTGAAGTGGTGACAAGGTGGAAGAGGGCGGAAATGGAGCAGTGGTTGTCGAATTGCTGGTACAGAGCGGCAGCGGCAGGGCGGGGGACTGCACGTTCACTCACAGCTTGCTTGCTGCCTGGGGCCGCCCTGAAACGCGTGCGGCGGCGGTGGCACCAACACCTTCACTTGCAGGCGAGCGAGCGCACGCAGCGAGAGGAAGGCGCGCTGTATAGAAGAGCTACGTGTGCTTGTCGCGGTGCCAGCGGCAGAGCAGCGACAGCTCTCGACTGCTGATCAGCAGATGGTGAAGCTCCAGGACGATGCATCACGAGCAGGCAGTAGTCGAAGTGGGGCAGCGATAAGATAACGTTTGTCGGAGCTTGTCGGCCTGCATGAGCCGAAACTCTGTCAATACACACCATGAACACCTTTGCGGGTATCTGTTCAAGCTCAAGTAGGCCGCTTGAGATCCTCGTCCTACGTACTTTCACGTTGCAACTTCTGCGAGGTGTAGAGAACACATCTGCAAGGAGGAGGTCGACGATGACGCACATATCGGCGAGCACGCGCCATCTGTTCTGCCTGCGCTAGCGCCGAGGCTAATTGAGGAGGCGCGAGGATCCTCCGAGAACAGACAGACGACACCTCTCCTGCCTGCTACCGTGCGATGGACTGTGGTGGATGGCGGATCGAAGGAATGTGCTGCTGCCCCTAGTCTTCCTGACCTGGTTCTGGTTCAGTCAGTCTCACCAACCTCTACGCCAACCCGGCTTCGCCGCCCGTCCGACCGTCAAAGATGCCATTGTTGCCGAGCAGGAGCAGTTGTGGGCAATTGGGAACTCATCATGGAGTCCCGACTTCGAGCGCAAGGGTCCGACAGCGAACATCACAGGCTTCGAGGCAGATAGTGGCTTCATCTGGGACGCCGTACCTGCGGTGAGAGCACGGGCGCAAGAGCGGCTGGAATATGCGCTGGGCGACTGGGGAACTGTGGCCTTGGAAGGACACGCAGAGGGGAGAAATCCCATCCCGCTATACAACAATGTCACTGGTTATGTGATGGGCAAATGGAGACGCTCACCGCTGCAAGAGACAGTATCCAGTCCGCAGCTCAACTTGACACGCTACATTCCCAAGGACCCATTCGCTCAAAACACGAGTCCTGGACGTTTCGAAAGAAACGTCACCGGTCAACACGGCGAAGCCACGATTCGGTTCAAACAGTACGAGGGGACATATATGCAGAACAGCACAACTGAGATGGGAGTGCATCTGCTCCTTGCCGATGGTGAAAGTTATGACGAGTGGGAAGCGCAGTTGCATGGGACATATGACATCGCTACTGGCCATGGCATCTTCAGCACGACCAGCGACAAGTTTGGCGGAATATTTGGTCTGCCACATTTCGCCCTTTCCCAATACACTTTTGAGACGATGCGCAATCTGCTCAACAGATCCATTGCGCACGAGATACATCGACAGATTTCTGAAGACTCCGACGCTCTGAATCCATGGACGTCCAAGATGGAGGCAACCGACGACTTTGTCTGGCCCAGATGCGAGCTTGTCGTCTATCTACAGCAAATGGCAACTTCCACGAATATGCAATACGGATCGGCTGTGCTCAGATTTCTCGAGCGAGAGCTGCGTTTCCCTACTGGCGCTTTCGTGCCGCCCCCGCCCGACCTTCACTTCTCTATGCTGTTGTTCTCCCCAGACTGCGGCTTTGTGCTGGAGTCACAGGGCCCTCCAGACACTGCCGTGCAAGATGGCAATCATTTTGTTGGTCCAAAGCTGGAAGTCCGATACCTGCATACACGAAATCATCTACTGGTCTTCACTGGCGTTCTGTTTGCACAGATCACGATATTGATGCGGCAGATGCGCGAGGCTAGTACTCCTTCCACACGCAGCAGGATCAGCCTGTATACTACCATTTTGCTTGTGCTCAGTGATGGATACGTCACTATGGGGCTCATCGTGGCCACCACATCCGTTCCAGCGCTTCTCGTCCAGTTCGCGGGAGCCGGCTTCATTGCATTTGTCAACGTAGCTATGCTTGGCATGTACTTTGTGAGGACCATCTGGCAAGTGCAAGAACCAGAGCGCGAACGTGCTGTGCGAGCAGAAGTCGAAGAAGACTTGCGAATTTCGCAAAGGCTTTTAGAGACATTGAACCGCTTACGAGCTGAACGACAAGCAAGGGAGCGGGCGACTGCGGGCGGTGGCAATGCACCCAATACCACATCCGCAGCTGAGACTGGCCCTGCTGCCGCACAAGACACTGAAGCAACAGGAACAGAACAATCTTTGCCTGGCACATTTCCGCAAGCTCCTAATTCAGCACCAGCAGATACTGGGGCATCGCCGGTCTTCTTTATGCCTTCAGATCAAGAGGGTCTGCTGCCGATCACGGAAACCGCTCCACCTCGAAACGTCGATGCCATGGTTGCAAGTCGCATGCCCAGCTTTGGGTCTTTGTACGCAAAATCTTACGGAACCCTCGTCATCATTGTCTTCATCAGCTTGTTGGCAATGTCTTGGCCTGGCCCAGTGCGCCGCGTCTTCTTCATACTCCTCTCACTCTGCATGACAGGTTATTGGGTTCCTCAAATCGTGCGTAACGTCCAACGAAACTGCCGCAGAGCACTTCGATGGGAGTTTGTGATCGGGCAGAGTGTCCTGCGACTGGTACCTTTCGCGTACATCCACGTTTACAAGAACAATGTCGCTTTCGCGGAGCAGGACTTTTACAGCATGGCTATACTGGTGCTTTGGCTGTGGGTGCAGATCGTTGTGCTTGGATCACAAGAATTGATCGGGCCACGTTGGTTCGTCAAGGCAAGCTGGAAGTCTATCCCTGCTGCGTACGACTACCACCCCATCTTGAGAGAGGACGAGGAAGGGGGGAACATGCCTATCGGGTTCAGCGAGGCAGCTGGTGTAGCCAAAGACGCATCTGCGCCTTCATCTCCCGTACACGAGCGCGTTCCTTCACTCGGGCGCCGCACAAGCATCGCCAAAGAGCCGAAAGAAAAGGGCAAGCGTGTCTTCGATTGCGCCATCTGTATGCAAGACTTGGAAGTTCCAGTCGTTGAAGCTGGAGCGCCTAGTGATGCAGGAGGCCTTGGTGCGAACTTGTTGGCAAGGAGGACATACATGGTCACACCTTGTCGACACATCTTCCATACTCCTTGCCTCGAGGGCTGGATGAAGTTCCGCTTGCAGTGTCCGATTTGCAGAGAGACTTTGCCTAGTCAGTAGTGAGCCAGAAAGGCAGAATGTACTATATATCTACGACCTCAATGGAATACCACGTTGTACAATCCTCATCAGTTCGATTTTACTATGGATCTATTCCCAGCGGACCGTGAATAATTTTATGAGGAGAAGCCGGACATGTCGGCTCTGCAGCATGTAGTGCCAGAGAAACCCTAGAAAAGAGGTATCTCTTGCCGCTGCGACTTCTGTACCAGATCAGGAGCTCTCGTGCGGCAGGACCAAGGCCACTTGCTACTCATGCTTGCACACGGCGGTTTTGTAATATACCTTGTGGCAGAGATACCAATCCCTGCTTCATTTCTCTCACTCCAAGCATTTGTTTCGTTTTGGCCAGCCTTTGCCTACTCATCGGCTTCGAGCGCGCTGTTGAGTGGAGGGATCGATCACGATCGATTCGCTCTCATTTCAGATGATGACAACTACCTGAGGCCTGCCCTCATCTCGTTGGCTTTCTAATCGAGAGGTAGCTGGAGACTCATCGCATTCGGTTCATTCTCCTCTTGAATACCAATAGCTGCTGCACATACTCTTTTCCACATTCGACAGCATTCAGCCCAACCATTCGACAGAGCGATACCTCATAAATCTTTCGCTCTCCTCCAGAATGTCCAAAGCTTCATACAGCTCTTCCTCACCCTTGTTGGCTTCCTGATCGAGACTTGGTTGGAGACACTCGTCACAGCATCTCAGTCTCTTTCTAAAATTGCAAGCACTACGTTCAGCCCTCGTCCATGCTCGATGGCTCTGCGGTCGAAGTTGCAATTGGAAGACCGCTGTCTTCTTTCTACTCCCCTCTGAATAGCCCATGGCTGCCTGCAGCTCGCTGCTCTACTGGTTGCCTCTCACGAGACACTTCAAACAGAAAGGCCTGTCACTGTCTTTCACTCCAGCCCCAAAACAACATCTCTCCCTGAGACTTTCCAACACCTGTTAGCCGTCTATTCGATATCAAAACAGAGAAAAGATCAGAATTTCGTCACTCTCGTCTCCAATGTCTACAATCACTTCGGCCGGATCTTTGTACTTGTCGGCTCTTTAGACAAGATTGAAATGTAGAAACTCATCATGGCTTCTTGACTCTGTTGCCAATTGTCTCCAGCTATTCCAGGCAAATTCACCTTCGTTTGCTGTCTGAATGCGAAAACGACGGAGAAAAGCACTGAGCTCTGTTCGCTCGCCCTGGTTGTTTTTCACAGCTCGTGGCCCATCTCTTTATGCATCAGCTCTCAAATCGATGATTTCACGGAGAGGCCTAGAATGTTATGTTGACTCACAATGAAAGTTGGGCCAGCCTTTCACAGCTTATCCACACTTGCTGGCTGCCTGCTTGAGCTTTTGACGGAGACCCGCATAGCGTACATCGCGCTCGCTCCCAATGTGTGAAGATTCACGGGAGCCATCCGTATACACGTTGGCTCACAAGATGCTGTTTCCACAGAGAGACTCATCATCGCTTTCTCACTCTGATTCCATTTGCCACATGCTACCTGGAGCTGAGTCACGCTCGTTGGCTGCATCATTCAGCATTTGACGGAGAGAGGCCTCTTTCCTCTTCACTCGAGTCACATTGTCACAGCTGCTCGGTATCCATTTTCCTATCCGTTGGCTTTCGAGTCGAGATCTTGACGGAGGGAGTCAATACATCTCCTTGACTCTGATTTTATGTTCTCCGCACTACCTGGAGCTTCGTCACACTCCTTGTCTTGCAGGTCAAGCACTTGATGGAGAGACCGGCTATGATCTCTTCACTCATTCCAGATTACCACAGCTTTACGCAACCCCTTTGTATACCCATTGGCTTTCTACTCGAGAGTTTCGCGGAGACAGAGATTGTTGCTTCTCCACTCAATCCCAAAATCCATGTCTGCACAGAGCCCGTCCGCACACACATTGGCACTCAGACACAGCTTCAAACATAGACACACATGTTTCACAAGCAAAGTGAACACAAAACTGGTTGGAATTCCTTTCATTTTTCATATCTCCGCAAACCAACCAAAGGCCAAGCCAACCACAAAAGCTTCCGCCAGCAAAAAGCACCCAACCAACACGCAGAGAGGAGGCAAAACACACGAGAAAACAACTCTCAATGGCGCAAGGCCCGACGTCTCTTCTCGTTGTACCTCTTGGCCCTCCTGGCCGCCTGCTTCCCCGTCACCCTCGTCTGGGTGATGGCAGCAGAAGCATGCTGTAGTGGCGCGAGGAGGTCAGCCATATAGGCGGTCAAATCCGCCTTTTTCATGCCCGATTCCTCCCTCACTTTCTCCTCGCGGCGGTCCCACAGCTTCTGCACTTCGGGCAAATCGGCGGCCCAAGCCTTGCAAGTGAGTGCGAGGGCTTGGGTGGTGGAGGTGGGTCGGGGGAAGAGGACGTCTTGGTCGTCGAGGACGTGGTCGAGGATTTTCTGGCTCAGCTCTGAGGGAAGGCGTAGGATTGGTGGAAGTGGGCAGGCTTGGGATGGGTCGTAGACTGCTGGGTTTTCGTCGTAGCGGTCCATAGCGCGAACGAGACGGAGGCAGTAGGTGGCTTTGTGCTTCTTCCTTTTGTCTGTTGGTGGGAAGACAGCAGCTGGGTAGGTCTTGGGTGGTGGGCGGACTGCTGGTGGCTGCTTGTTGATGCTGTCGCGGCCACGGCGGGTGGTCAAGATGCGGATGTAGTGATCGATGCTATGGCTGACGAGGCGCGGCTCGAGCGTGTTTGGGTCGAACTTGACGTGAGGCATGTTGAGCGTGCGTATGGGATGCAGTTTCCAAAGATCAATGTCGCCGTGTCGTGGTAAGACCAAAAGTGAAGGTGGTGATGAAGTCGAAGGGGAAGGGGAGTCAGAGTAAGTCAAAAGCTTACCGCACAGCAAGCAGCGGGAAGGGTGGACTGAGGCCGTCAATTCAGCTTGAGAATGCTACAGCAACGCTCGCACACGGTGTCTCGTGCAGTCTCACACTTCTTGCAGTTCACACTCATCGATAATGGTAGCGCTCGTCGCTGTCGATACTCGGGCTCCGCGCCGGCCGACTCCTGCTCCTCGTGCGGTTCCGGACGCTCCTGCTCAGCGAGCGCAGCCTCTCTCGAACGCCGCTGGGCCTCTCGACATCCCTCCCCGACTCTCGCACGTCGTCCATATCCCTCCCCCGTCCAGGGTACGGTCCAGCAGGCACAGCATACGGATCATCCACGCTCCTCTTCACATACACCTTTTCCTCCTTGCGCTTGGCGTACTGTCGCTCCGCCGCTTGCGCTGCAATGGCTCCGACCAACGCGCCTCCAATCGTCCCTATAGCACCGCCTCTACCCAGCTTGTGCCCGAGGAATGCACCGCCAGCTCCTCCCAAAATGTTGGTCGCTAATCCCCTTTCTCCTTCAGAAGCTCCCAGGACATCGCGTCCACCCTTCTTCGGGTCAGAAGGATACCGCAGCGCCTTCTCCGTGATCGTCTCTTCGTCCGAATACCTCCTACGCCCCCTTCCGGGCCTTCTTCTGTCGTCGTAATCATCATACCGATCGTCATAGTACCCGTCATAGCTATCCTCTGATCTGCGCCCGCCATACCCTACCGAAGATGGTCTGCGACCATGTGTATAGTTCGCCCGCGACCGCTCTTCCCACTCTTGATACTGCGCTTCGGCTTTATTGTCGTCGTATGGCGCCATTTGATTGCCTGCATGCGGTCGAGGCTCGCTAGGCGCATACGGGCGGTTCAAGTCTCGATCGCCATACGTATATTGGCTTCGCGGAGGGCCACTCGTGAAGGACTCGCGCGAAGAGTATGCATCATGGTCGCGAGGGTCGTAGGGATACGAGTCTGGAGGAGGGCCTGCCTGGCTGTATGCTGTGCTGTCTTGGTACGGCACATAGCCATGCTCTCTTTGAGGTGGTGGACCTCGCTCGAATCGATCGTCATAGCCTGATGCGGGATACTGGTTGTAGTGACCCTGGCCCGGCGGAGGCCCACCATTACTGCTGTTGTTGTAATAGTCTGGACGGGAGGACATGTTTTATGACTCGGGTTGCTGGGACGGGATGGTTCTTACACACGTGGAGGACGGCGGCTACGATACATATAACATGCTCTACCCACGCCTGCCATGGCTGCTGCACTGCTGGCATCGTCCACTAGCACACGTCATTGGGCTTGGAATGCGGTCGTACTTGATCCGCGCCAGCTGAGCCGTAGCATGATTGGCGGTGGGGAGCTCCGATGGAGGCGCGGCTGCATTCTGCAGAACAGCGAACCAGGCTATGACGCAGGGCTCAAAGAGGCCAGGCCCCGCGGAACCTGTTCTATCATGCGTACCGTAGGCCTTCAAGTGAATCTGGTTGCGTAGCATACGAGAGCATAGCAGGGCAGATGTAGTGGAGAGTTGAGAGGAAGGACGTACGCTTGTGCAAAGAGTAGAAGAGGTAAAGCCCGCGAAACGCAAACACAGCATGGGTATCATAGCGGCCCATGTGAGACAAACTCCACCAAAACCCTTCTTGAAGTCGCACCAAACATATCGCAACAAAGAAATGTAGTGTCACAGTCTCAGACGGTCGGGAAAGAATCACGTCTCGCCTTTCATAAAACCGCCAATATCCCTCAGAGGCAAACACCTTAGCACTCCAAAGCAGACTGCGAAACAATGCCGTCCTCGCAAAGAACACTCCCGACAAGGCCTCTTCGCTTCAGCGCCCTTATGCCACACAGTTTGAATGCCCCTCTCATTACACCACACGCAAATCGCAGACTTCGCTGTCTCGGGAAGTCGATCACTGCACCAGAACTGCAGAAATTTGACATATGCTTTCAGCGTTTTTGGTAGGTGCTTGCCATGAAAGTAGATCGGAGTACCATTAGACTCGTAAGACTCCACGACTTGGACTTTCCAGACAATGACCTTTTCAGCCGAAGTTGAGCGAAATGCCACGCCGTAGGTGGGAATCATGTCCAAGTTCTCGAGAACACGGTGTTCGGGTTTTCTTTGTCTCGGTTCTGTTGTGGTTGTGACATCTCGTGATGATGACGCTTTGGCATTGCGTTCGCGAGATGAACGATGCTCGCGAGAAGAGTGCTCTCGAGAAGAGTGTTCACGAGAAGAGCTCGCTTTGCTGGATGATGCGCGATTGGAATCTACCCAATGCAGAAGATCTTCCATCTAACAGTAATAGGTGTAAGTGGTAGTCACTGTCTTACGCGTGGTGGCTTGGGTAGGGCTTCCACCTATGACTTTACTCACTGCTTCGGATATCTGCTTGCCTGCTTTGCGTTCGGCTGCGAGCTCTGCTTTCAGCTGTTCAATTTTGGCGTCTTTTTCGTCGATTTCGCCAGCTTTCTTGGATAGTTCGTCGAGGAGAAGTACGGCATCTGCTCGAGCTCCATCACGACTCGCTCGGAGATTCAAGATCTCGTCGCGGACAGTTCGCCAGAAGGATTCCAATTCTCCACTCAAGTCGGGCTGATCTGGTTTTGATGCCAGCACTTTGGCCGAGGGTAGTTGCAACGGAAGTTGAAGTGCCTCATCAATGCTTAACAGGTCGGAGGGTGCCAGAGAAAGACGTCGCGACATTTCGGCGAGTCCGTCGAGCATCTGTTCGATGCCAGGTGGGTGAGTCTCAGATCCATATCCCTCGTCTTCAGTGCTTCCTGTGTCGCGTCGTTTCTCGGAGCACGGGCTATTCATCCTGGGATCTTCGTATTCGAGCAGAAGCTCTGGGATGGGCGATAGTGGTTCGTGGCGTGACATTTCTTGCCCATACACTTCTCGCATAAATGTGCTCGCCGCACAGCAGACCACGCTGCGAGAGGTGGCTGCCTTCTCAATGAACGAGCGTCAGTCTCTCTCCTTGCCAAATGGTTGCGGTGTGTGTTGGGAGCGAGATTATCAACAGTGCGGAGTGAGCGGAAATCACATAACAACAACCATGTCGGAGCAAGGGCCGCAACCAACAAGGAGGCGCCCAGAAGGGGAAGGAACAGGTGCCCAGGTCCACAGCAACAGCGGCGATGCCTCTCTGTTTGCAGCGCAGGGATCTAAGGTTTGTGGGGTAGAGCGAGCGGTTGAAGGCATCTCTGATCGAGGCAACGGAGCTGCTTGGTCCAGCTTGTCAGACCATCTGGAGGGTGCTATTTATGAAGATGAGAGATGAGATGGAAAACTCCGACGCTGGTTCGCTCGGTCTGTGCATAAAGAGCTGCGGCGCAAGCGAGTTGGCTCGCTTTCTAGAACTCTTCCTGCTCTCGGAAGAACAAGCCGAAGGATATAATGGTGCCGTAGATGAGCAGGCCGCCGATGATACTCATGATCATGGCCGGAATCTTGATCTGATCGCAATGTGCGAGGACGATTGGTAGGGCTACAGTGTTGTCAGTGCATGTCTTCTTACCGCTGTTGGGACCGGTTTCTGCTGTGTCGCATGACCTACCAATGCCCATCACCACCAAGAAGCCTGTCAAGAATCTGCCCAGCTCGACTATGCTGTTGTTCCCACTGTCCATGAAGTCATCGTGCGCTTGTGCTTTGGAGCATATCCAGTTCGGTAGAGGTGCGATTACATAGGTTGCGACCACGAGCAGTGTGAGGTAGGATTCGAACAGCGCTGAGGAAAGGATGACGAGGAGGAAGCCAATCGCCAGGATCTACTCTCCATTAGCATAGCACGGGTATCTATCTCCAACTAGCACATACGAAGGAGAGTACGATGATGGTCTTGAGCCCGGCCATAGCAGCCATGGCTGGCGGAATAGGTCGGAGGTGTGTCGCAAGTGTAGCTGCCTGGGCTAGAGGACCGTGGTTCCTGAAGTCGGTTGTGATGGCACTGTGTGACGACGGTGGAGCAGGCGGTGGTGGTGGAGTGGTGGGGGAGGAGAGGTGAAGTGTGTAGCGGAGGACTTGACGTCGCCAACATGCGCGCGTGTTTCAGTGTGTGAGCTGCGCGTCCGTGCACGCTCCAAGAGTGAAGCTCTGAGCCGCCGCGTCGCCCAAGCTGCCTGCCGATACATCGATCCAAGTGACAACGTCTTCGCCGCATTTCCCATCTGCTGCTCACAAACGACTCATCCTGGACTGATAGTAACAGAGCGGCAAGATGTTCAGAAACAACTACGACAACGACTCGGTCACCTTGTACGTCCTCGCAACACTTGCCGATGGAAACAGTACAAATGGCTAACTGCAACTGGCAGCTCACCGCAGGGCCGCATCTTTCAGGTGGAATACGCCCAAGAAGCCGTCAAGCAAGGTTCAGTCGTTGTGGGCATTGTCAGCAAGACGCACGCCGTGCTCGCCGCTCTCAAGGTATACTTCACTTCCACATAGAACGCTGAACTCACACTCATCTATTTCCTTCCCAGCGCAACGCCGAAGAACTGTCATCCTACCAACGCAAGGTCCTGGAAATCGATACTCATTACGGTATTGCTCTCGCTGGCCTTGCCTCCGATGCCCGCGTCCTCTCAAACTTCATGAAGCAACAATCGCTCGCCTCACGATTGACCTACGGCCGACCCATCGCTCTTTCCGAAATCACATCACGTATCGGCGATCGCGCGCAGACAAACACACAACACTATGGAAAGCGCCCCTACGGAGTGGGGCTGCTCATTGCAGGCGTGGACGCAAAGGGACCACATCTCTTCGAATTCCAGCCTAGCGGTGTGACGCAAGAGATGATTGCATGTGGTATTGGTGCGCGGTCACAGATGGCGAGAACATATCTCGAGCGGAATCTGGACGAGTTCGAGGGCTCAAGCAGAGAAGAGCTGATCAAGCACGCTCTGCGCGCGCTCAAGGACAGCTTGAGTCAGGACAAGGAGTTGACTGTGGACAACACCAGCTTAGGGGTAACAGGCGTGGGCGAGAACTTCAAGCTGTACGAGGGACAAGAGCTTGCAGGTTGGTTAGAGACGACTTTTGAGAACAAGCCAGAGGGAGGCGAGAGCACCGAGGGCATGGAAGTGGATTCGTGAGCCAGTCATCACGAAGGATCGAGGGGTTTGCTGGTCGCATACGCATGTCACGCAGCGAACCCGAGCATGATAGAGTATGAGTGAACCGGCGCTACGTATGAGCTATAGACGCTGCACCGCATGTATCATATGAATGAAGTTGCACTGCGACACATGATCGAATTATTGAGCAAAAATGAAGAGCCGCAAATCACTATTTCCAAGAGGCGATGCGAAATGGCTGAATACCGGAACTCTACCTCATAACATTCCCACCAAAATGTCTCCTAACTCCACGCCACAGTGACCCCCTTCTCCGCACTCTCTAACGCCAGCTCAATCAACCTAATCCCATTTCTCGACTCCTCTGCTTTGACCACAACCTCCTTCTCCCCTCGTATCGCGGCCACAACATCGCGATAGTAGTCCACATAACACCCTCTCTGACTCTTCACCGTTCCGTCAAACTTATTCCCTTCCAGCCTCGTACTCAACCACCCATGAGACTTCTCTGGCTCAACCCCAAACTTCCCCTCATCCGTCACAGACACCCCATCAAAGAAATGCTCAATCTGAGGATCTTCACCTGTCTTGTGGAACGTCCCGTGTGTGCCCAAAACACGATATTTGAGAATCTTGTGTGTCGGCAGTGGAATGACAGCTGTGGTTTTTATGGTCACGAGGAGGTCTTTTTGATCACCATCGTACTGTAGAATTATGGTGAAACTATCATCTGCGCCGTTCTTCACGAGGAGTGAACGCGTGAAGGCTGTGACGGATTTGGGAACGCCGAAGAGGAGGAGCGTTTGGTCGATGGAGTGGGAGCCAAGTCCGTACAGGAGACCTTCGCCAGGTTGGGCTGTGGCATTTTTACTATTGTGCATCCAAGGAGGATTGTCGACCGAGTAGTGGTTTTCGAATTCAGTGATTTTGCCAAAGGACTTCTGGTCGATGAGGTGTTTCAGTGTGCGAAAGTCGGAGTCGTAGCGCCGGTTTTGGAAACACGTTAAGATTTTACCGGTCTTCTTGGACAGAGCGATGAGCTTGTCTGCTTCGGCGGATGTGATGGTGAAGGGCTTTTCGACTACAGCATGTTTTCCAGCCGAGAGTGCTTGCTCAGCGAATGTGGAGTGCGTGCTATGACCGGTGCAGACGATAACAAGTTCGATCTCGGAGTCGGCGAAGAAGTCTTCTGGTGTACAATAGTGGTTGGCTTGAGGATAGTCTATGGTGCAATGCTTGCGAGGTTCGCTATCGCCTTTCGGAGCTTCTGCTCGTTGCAGAAAGGCGTAGACTTGTAGGTCCGGGTTGGGAAGGATGTATGGCAAGTGGAAGGTGTTTGTTGATGAGCCATATCCGATGAGTCCAACTTTGATAGGTGCCATGGTGTCTTGACTTAGTGCAGTACCCCTTGAGAAACTGTCCGGCTCTCGAATTCTTATACCTGCCTAAGCGGCCGCTCGAGAGCTCAACTCCGCACCGCTTTAGCCTAAAGGTTTATGAGACTGATTTGATTCAAATGTGCATGGGCTGCGTTATGAAGCACGCAATCCCGAGAAGCAGATAGCGGTATTCTCCTGGCAACTGGACGCAGGCAAAAGCAGTCATGGGAGCATGTTGACGTTTTAACTTCATTCGATGAATACGTAGAGGAGTCTTCCAGCTACTTCTTTCTTGCAGAAGACGAATCGTCCGACGATTTGGACGTACCAGCCAGGAAACCTGCCAGATCGAAATTCTGCATTTGCGCTGCTGCGCCAGAGCTGCCAGACAGCGGGCTTTTGGCGCTCATCTCCTCGAACTCTGCCTTTGCTTCCGGATCCACTGCGATGAATTAGCACAGAACTGAGGATGTTCTATTCTTTGCAAGCTTACTGTTCTCCATGAGGTATGGCATGCCGACTACTAGCACCAAAGACGCCAAAGCCATCAGAATCATCGGACTCTTCAAGAAGCTGAGAATGTTGAAGCCGCCTCTTTCTTGGTAGAACTGCTTCTCGGCCCCAGCTTTGACATCAATCTTCAGCTCATCTTTTCCCGTCCCGAAAGACTGCCCTTTATTATCCCACTCGTTGCCTCTGAAAGTTGCCCAAGCACTGATGTTTTGCGAGCTTTCACCCACTTCTCGCGTGACATCCACTCTTAAAGGCGGGAAGAAGTGGTCCCGTGAATGTATCGTGAGCAGGTAGCTGCCATCTGGGATATCGTCGAACAGGAAAGTGTTGTCTCTGCGAATGGGAGCGTCGTGTCGTAGACCTGGAGGTCCCAGCAGCACTGCGTGACTGCTTGACGGAAGTGTCGCTGGGTTCGGCAGCAGTTGTGAAGGCGGAATGGAGACTGTCAATTTAG
The DNA here is from genome assembly GCF_019650295.1 of Cercospora kikuchii. Classification (NCBI taxonomy): domain Eukaryota; kingdom Fungi; phylum Ascomycota; class Dothideomycetes; order Mycosphaerellales; family Mycosphaerellaceae; genus Cercospora; species Cercospora kikuchii. Next base: position 1,329,683 of record NW_025408587.1, read on the forward strand.
CCGCCGATGCCAATGCGGCACATGCAAGGACGAGCGCGCTGCGTATTGATGCCATGGCGGTGGTGTTTGCAAGCGATGTCGCGAATCGGTTGCTTCCAGGTCAACGTTTGACCTTCACCACATGCACATGCCTTATCGCCCGCGGATCTATCCGGCAATACCCTCTTTACACTGCGTCGTACGAGATGCTCCTTTCCTTCACACTTGAAACCTCGCTTGTGCTTTTACTGACCGCTTTGTATTGAGCTGCATTCCGATATTAAATTAATTCTATGCACTATTCTGCATCTCTCCTATTCACCACGTTTTGCTCACCGTCTTAATCACAGCATAGTACAACATGATCGATTGAAATATAAACGGCATATACCTCATCGCAAGGCTTCACATCAACAAGACAATATGGCATCTACAAGTCCTCTCCTGCGTCTGCCGCGCGAACTACGCGACATCATCATGCTCGAAGCAATGACAATACGCGCTCCGCCACCGACAAGAGCCTTCCGAACGATACCTCCTCCAGGAACCGATGGCCAATTCTACCTATGGTCAGAACATTCCAACTGGCAATACCTCAACCTCCTTGCAGTCAATCGCCAGATCCGCGCCGAAGCAAGAGACCTCACAACCCAACTCTACAACGCCAAAAGACTCCGCTTCGAGATCGATATCCTCGTCAAGGGATACGTTTACACGCCCAAATGGACGCTTCAGAATCTAGCTTTACAGCCCAACTCAACGTTAGATCTCCAAGTCAACCTCAAGATCCTCAGCACCGAAGCCTTCCGCGCAAACGATGGCTGGCCTCGTCAACCAGGCCACATTTTTCGAACACTTCTCAACTTCCTCTCTCGCTTCCTTCATCTCGGCCCAACATTCCTAAACGATGACGCTCCCTTCTCCACACCGGGGCTTTTCTTCCTGCGCAATTTGCACTTGAAAGTCACGTTCCAAGACGATTATACTCGTGCGACCCATGCTGAGACGGTCCGTGAAATCTGTCGGATGATGAAAGCTTTGAGCAAACTTGACACAGCAAGCAAATACATTGGCAGGATCCAAGTCCATGCTTCATGGCAAGTGCAAGGAGAGGATTTTCAACTGCAGCGAGAGTGGAGACTGGAGGAGAAAGCGAAGGCGACTGATCAGGAGCGAGAGGAGCTCAAAGAAGCTGATTGGGCCCTTCAAGGCTTTCATTTTGGATATGCTTGGTTGCAAAAATACGCACACTGCCATGATCGTGCAGGATGATACCTAGCTGGTATTCGTGCGTCTATCAGCAATCTGGGCTGCTCAGTATGTGGCGCAGATAAACGGCTAAAGGTAATATATCAGGCCCAGCAGCATGGGAGAAAATGCATCTCTTTGTCATAATGGACGATGACCTGATATCATCCAATGTCTCCAGCCGATGCACCTCATGACCTCCATCGCTTCGCTAATGCATAGGAACGCTCAGAAATCCTTCCTTGGAACGTGCATTGTTCCTACCTGTAGCAGCCTAGTCTCCACCCGCGCCGCGTTGATGCCGTATGCCATAGTCTCGTGCACGATGCGTTGTTCGACGTGATCAGCTCTGCGCCTCGGGGACAGAGAGCTTCCCTATTATCCCTTGTTGCGACAATGCTCGACAAGTACAGCTGAATCCATCGATATTGTCGAAGGCAGCCACGGGCTTTCGTCGACGCCTCACTTGTTCCTACCCTCTTTCAATCTGAGTTCGGTATGCCGTTTCATGTATTGCCTTCCGACATCTCTTCACTTCTGCCAGTCTCGCTGGACAGGATACTGCTGCTATCTGATCCAGAGCTGCCCGCCTCCATGACATATCCTTCAGTCCTCTCCACCAGACTGCGATAGTATTCTTCGAGAGTCTCGGGTTTGGGTACAATCTTCCAGTCGACTCGTTGTAGGAGCTCAAGTTCGAGAGTTGCCAACTCCGACACCGGTATGCCTCCAATTCTTGCGTAAGTGGGGTTGGTCCAGAAGGAGTCGCTCAAGCCCTTGGCGGCCACGGTTGCCGCAGTTATCAAAAACCGGTGAACTGTGAGGCTATTGATCGTGAATGCGGGGTACATCGTGCAAAGGCGATCGATATAATACACCATGCTAAGGAGTATTGGTGGTGATAGCGTTGCATGCTGTATCAGGCGCTGCAGGTAGTCTGATACACTGATTCCTGGAGGCGCTCTCGAGTGAAACCGAGTCAGTCTCCCGTCGCGTAAAGGGATCTGATCATTGATGCGGATGAGCTCCATGAGCATATTGGAGACGAGAACTCCAAGTTCTTTCGTGCTAGCCTTCTCGTATCTGACTGGCATAGCCTTAACAGATCCGGGCTCCGCTTTCGATCTCTTCGGAGCGGCGGAATGGCCATGGGTAGATCGCGCCTCTTGCAGTGCCGGCGAGGAGCCACCTGTGTTCCCAGCGGGATCTGATCGCGGATCGGGTTCCTCTGGCATTCGCTGTGTTCCATGTGGCGCGCCGGATGAGGCGCTGGCGCCGCTCATGGGCTCTGGCGACGAGTCGGGAGACGCCAATGTCTCCTTGCGCTTCCTCCCACTGCGCGTCCCAACCTCTGAGCCCGGAGGCTTCCCTACTGCGACAGCCAGCTTGGCGCCTGCCGTCGGTGGGAGACCGTCCGGACTGTACTGTGTGCCGGTACTGACATACGCCCCGGCAGCGACGGGTGAACTGCTGGTGAACGGAATGTGCTTGTGGGGCTGCTGCGGCGCGGTGCTGCTCTGCGCATGGAGTGTTCGACGCGGCGAATGGGTGGAGAAGGCGCGCGGAGAGTGGCGGGTCGCGGCGGGGGAGCGAGCGCTGGACGCTGAGCCGCTGTACGACGCGCGCGGACTCGGGTGGTGGAAGGGGTTGCGAGGGGAGTGCGAGGGAGAGGAAGTTAGGGTGGACATGAAGACGGGCGGACGTAGACAATGCAGTTCGTAGAGAACGGCGGAACCCTGGTCATGGTCTTTGAACTGTGATAGGGCGGCAGCGGCGGATTCGGTGCCTGTGTCGTCTGGCAGCAGCGGCACGCCGGCAGCACGCAAAGGAAGCGAGCGGGCAATGCAAAGAGGTGCGACGTTGATGTCGCGCTGCCTGTCGGCCTGCCTCTGAGACTGACGAGTATTCTGTGGCGACGCTAGCACGTGGGCGTGACTGCGATCGACGTTCTGGCGAAACGGCGTGACTGCCGAGTGGGTTTAACCCGATTGCGTTCCGTCGACAGTGGGCTAGTTCGTCGAGGATTTCAAGACGGCGGTCTGTATGTTGCACCGAACTGCGGTGTAGCACTGCAGAGTACTGGTGGTTTTCAACTGAACTGGAATACTCACCCTCATCCTCGCAGGTCACAAGGCAACAAGACTGAGCGCACGACTTCGGCATGACCCCACGTCTAGCAGCCACAATCATCGAGGTCGGCGCTACTGCATCGGCGCAGAATGAAACGGAGATGGGCTTGTGCACACACAGGGAAAGCTGTATTCATGGTATACATACATGCTGCTTCGTTCAACGCCTCGAGCGCCATATATACAGCCCAAACTTCTACCACTAACCTCCCACTCAAGCACTCGCCCCCGCCGCAAGCTCGGGAGGCCCGTAGTAGGGCGTGACATTTGGTTCTCCGGGCGCCATGAAATTCGTTGAAGGGTCTTTTGCAGCCTTTGCGGCTGAACATCTCGCCATCGTGGGCGACGAGCGCGAAATTGTGTTGGTCAGGTAAAAGTTCTCAATGGGCTTCTTGAGAGGTTCGCCCGAAATGGTCGCGCCCTTGTTCTGCTCAACAAGTTGGACCTTGCTGAGAGCTTGTAGTTCCTTTGACGTAGGCTCAACGATATCATATCTTCGGAGTGCTGGTGAGATCTCCTCCATGCGGTCGCGAAGGGCTTCGACGTCGTCATATGGCAATGGTTGGCCAAGCGCTTCTGAAACAGCGCGGATGATCTTCCAGTCCTCTCGCGCCGCTCCATATACGGACGTGACTGCACGAGACATTTGCACACGGCCTTCGGTGTTCACATATGTGGCACCCTTCTCGGTATATGCAGCTCCTGGAAGGACGACATCAGCCAGAGCCGCGCCACGATCACCGTGGTGTCCCTGGTAGATAACGAATGTATCCTTGGGAATATCGGCAGCATCGATTTCGTCTGCGCCGAGCAGCCACATGACTTTCGCTTTCGTGTTGGTGGTCTCTGGGTTGTGCACGGTGAAGCCGACTTCGTACGCACCAGCGCGCGAGGCTGCACGCTGCAGAACATTGTAGCCGTTCCATTCTGGGGTCTGGAAGTTAGCCTTGTTCTTCTCGACGTACGATCCGACGGTCTCGTATATGGACTTGGCGTCCTTGTGTTCAGTGACTCCAGAACCAACAATGATCAGTGGGCGCTGTGCGTTCTTCAATTTATCCCCAAAGGAACCGCTGAGTGCGCTCTTGAGGTCCTTTGCGTTGGCTCCGAGATTCTCGTACTCGAAAGTGGATTCAAAGTCCGCGCCAACGAGTCCGACTTCGAGGTCGGATCGCAGCCATTGCTTGCGTATCCTAGCATTCAGCACAGCAGCTTCGTGTCGAGGATTGGTTCCAACCAGAAGGATGACATCAGCCTCTTCCACTCCAACAATCTTCGAGTTAAACGAGAAGTTAGTCTTGATATCAACACCGTGGGCGACCGGGCTAGAGCCTTGGATGAAATCAAGAGCAAGGTTTTCCGAGCCCAACTTGTTGGCGAGATCCTTAGCAGCGACCAGAGTCTCCGTCTCCACGAGCTCACCTGCCACAAACTTAATCTCGTCGCCCTTTGGTTGAAGCTCGTCAAACTTGTCCTTGATCTCAACGAGCACGTTCTCCCATGTGGCAGGCTGGAATTGGTTGTCGCGGCGGATCAAGGGAGTAGTTAGGCGTTGTGTGCTGAGACCATCGCAGGCGAATCGGCTTCGGTCGTCAATCCATTCCTCATTGACATCGTCGTTCAGGCGGGGAAGAATGCGCATGACCTGGAGTCCTCGCGAGTCTGCACGGATGTTGCTTCCAAGGCCATTCATCACATCGATAGTCTCAGTGTGGCCAAGTTCCCAGGGACGAGCACGGAATGCATAAGGCTTAGATGTCAGAGCACCAACAGGGCAGAGGTCGATGACGTTTCCAGAGAGCTCAGTATCCAGTGCGGTTTCGAGATATGTGCCAATTTGAATGTCGTTTCCACGTCCCGCTGAGCCGAGTTCTGGTGCGCCAGCAACATCATTAGCAAAGCGAACACAACGCGTGCAGTGAATACAGCGGTTCATGGATGTCTGCAAGCGTCAGCATGTGGCTCGGCGCCTTGCTCAAACGGTATCCTACCTTGACCAATGGTCCAATGTTCTTGTCCTCGACTGCTCTCTTGCCGCTCAACTCGTGAAATCGCCCACGGTCTGCTCCGTATCTCATGCTCTGATCTTGCAAATCACACTCGCCACCCTGATCGCAAATGGGGCAGTCCAATGGGTGGTTCGCCAGCAGGAATTCCATGACACCTTCGCGGGCCTTGTGGGCAAGCGGACTATCCGTCTTCACGACCATTCCGGGTTGTACGGGCCAGGCACATGATGCTACAGGTTTCGGGGCGCGTTCAACTTCGACGAGGCACATTCTGCAGTTGCCGGCAATCATGAGTTTCTCGTGGTAGCAGTATCGGGGCACGGTAGCTCCAGCTTTCTCGCATGCCTGGATGAGCGCGGTGCCGGCTATACCACATTGTCAGCTCGCCATCATTGTATTCCTAGCCATTTCTGCCGCGTACCTGGCACTGAGACCTTCCTTCCATCTACTGTGAGCTCGACGTCGGCCTGGCGTTGTGCGGTCGTGGCAAAGGTGCGCGCCGCCCGGGAGCCATTGCGGGCGGCCAGCGCAGGCGTGCGCGGTATTGAGCGCAACAGATGGGACCGCATTGTGTTACGCTGGCCTCACTGTCGTGCTCGGAGAGAGGGAGAAGAGAGTGGCGTGTGGCCGTGGTGTGTAGACGATGGCGTTCTCAAAGTCGATTACCTACATGAGGAGGGAGCTTTCCGTGTCAGTGGAAAGTTCTTTCCTCCCATTGGTTCGGCTGGGCCCTTCTCTTCCTTATAACCTTGAATTCTGTGCACACCAATTCTACCTTCTCTCTTCACTCATTTCGGATTCTGTTTATTGTGGTCGCTTGGTCAGTATACCAGTCGTACTCTATTATGGATCCAAGAGCGAAGTCATGGCGCCATAGCTGGAAAACGTAGCCTTTTGAGCAATGAGACGTGCTTTCCTTACCGATGGCTGCTACATTTACACCAACACACATTTCATCTCTGCGTGCCTCGAGGCATCTGCCGGGCAGCGCTGCAATCGGCCCTCCTGCCCGCAGTGCTATGCCGTTCAATCGCTCATATAAGCTCACGGTTGCCTAGCGCTGAGTACGCATATCACAATGTGCTCATGGAACCGGCTTCGGGTAGGCATTCAAACTGGAGCTCGAACATGCCAGAGATCGTGTTCAAGCCTTTCTAGCACACAAGTGCAGCTGAGGCCACATCCTGCTGTGGGCTATTGAAATGCTTTGGACAAGAGGACCCGCCTATAGCCCTGCGAATATGAATTTCTCCTGCCCATCACAGGGCACACCGAGCGACACCTTCATCCTCATCAGGAACCTCACTAATAAAACAGCCATGGGCTTATTTGCCAGCCATTCACATTTACGCCGAAGGGCATCGAGCGGAGGCATCATTGGACGCCATCCAAGAACATTGTCTGAACGCGGCAAAAAAATTTTGCAGCTGATCTGGTTGGTAGGTAAAGTTTGATTGCCGAAAAGTTCGACTCGGTACAACAGAAGTCCTCATATCTACAGCCATGGTATCGTATCATTCCCATCACATCAACGCCCTCAAAACTTATCCCATACCGATATTTCAAGCCCTCGCGCCAGCAACAGGGCACTGCGCCGCAGAAGCATTGTTCGCAACCTGCTTGTGCTGATGGACCTTCGCCTTGTGGTGGTCCAAAGTGGCATTCGTGACTGGACACACCGCTCCCGCTTCCTTTTCAGTTAAAGCGGGGTGCTGAGGTGGGAGGTGGCTGTTCACTGCTCCGACGACAGGGCACACAGCATCGGTGATAGAGTCGCCGCTGCTGGCAGCATTCTTAAGTGCAGGGCACTGCGAGGCATCCATGGCATCCTTCTTGCTTCCAGGCTCCTGGATCTCGGAAGGATGGTTGTGGATAATGTTGTCGTGATGCTCGACTTTGGCGTTTGTGACAGGGCAGCGAGCCTCGGAATCTGCAGTTGTTGGTCAGTGAAAGTCCGTGCAAAGCTTGCTTCGTGGCCTACTCACCGTGTGGGATCTCAGGATGGGAAGGAGGGAGGACATTGGTGGTCGTTCCGACAACAGGACACACAGCAGCCATGATTGCGGATGTTTAGGTAAAGCTTCTGTTGGTGGATGATATTGATGTTGATCTTCAACGGCGATATTGTGGTTGATGACGAGTACTGTAGAAACAAAGAGAACGCGAAGACTGGGACCACTGTTATAAACACCCCCGCGCTCAAACCTTGCGAGCTCTTTGATCTAAATCTGGGCTGAGCCGTTTCTGAGGCAGTGGCCCCGCTTACGTCGCACAATTCTTATTGGTCCGTGGTCATTCACGAGCTCAAGGCTTAATCTTTCTTACACGGTTGAGGCGACACTTCACCTCGTGGGCCGCGTGGATGAGCCGCATCTGCAGATTCTGGTCGTACAATGACGTTCAAGAGATCCTTTAACGACACCGCCTGCTATAGATCGTTCGAAGCGCATCAGTGAAGACATCCGTATTGCATGATCTCCAAAGGCGTTCAAACTTGAGCAAGTCTGCAAAGACCAGAATCGCGATTCCAGAGCTTCTAGCGCCTTGTTAGCTCTCAGGAGGCTCAGCCTTCTCGACCGTTTCAGGCTGATGCCGGAGGCTCCAGAACGCAAAGCTCCAAATGCAGCACGTGGTCATGTAAGCATAGCTGGCTTGGGATGGCAGCGTGCGCAATTATTTCTGAGCTCAATTGCATTCTCTTCACTGAGCAATGCATCGTGAGCAAGCTCTTGGCACTCCCGTCTGGCCATACGACAGTCCGAGTATGAGATCTCTTTCGCAAACCTCAACAAGTGGTCCGTTCCATCTGTGTCTTCCTTCGAAGATCCTCCTCATCTGGAAACCTGATTGTCCGTTGCTCGGCGACTACTGGAGGTGTGACGGTTCCCGATGATGGCTCAGATGATCGAATTCGAGTATCGATAAGACGCGGTGGCAATGGCAGAGGTCCAGATCGCGCTATGCTGGGCGACCGTGAAGGTCTCTCCGAGGATAGAGCCATGGAAATCGTTCTTGGGAGATGGAACCCGAGCTTTCCAACTGGCACAGAGAGCCCGTGACACACGATCGAGCATATGCAAAGGAACCAGACGATCACCAAAAGAGCTTCGGACAGGTGGTGAGCGTCGGAGCGCTCATGATTGTCCGCCATTACCTCTCGAAGGAATTCCCGAGACACGTACAGATAAAATATCGCGGACACTCCAATGGGTCCAAACCAGCCAGTGAAAGCCGTCTGCTTCCAATCTTCAAGTTGATGAATTTGCTTTCGGAAGAGAAAGACCATGGGCAGCCGGCGCAAGAGAAGGACGAGAATTCCGAGCGGGATTAATCGATAGATGGGAATCGCCTCGTTGTCCACGAACTTGTGCCAAGGACAGACTGCGCCGAACCACATGAAGACAGACACATTGAGTAGCATGTCGATCGTCGGCTGTAGAGAGTCGTCCTCTGTTTCGACCCTGAACCAGTCATCCCAGGTGAAGACGTTGCCTGCAATGAAGCAAGCTAACACGTCATCCGATCCAATTAATCCCACGGTGCCTACAATGAAGAGCTGTTTCAGTGTCAGTTGCCTGTTGCCTCAATGAAACGTGTCGATTCAGCTTACCGCAAGCGTGATAGCAAATACAAGAAATGATTCTCGGTCGACGAAGCGCCGCTCCTCAGCCCAGTGCAACAGCTCTTTCGCAACCCAGCCGACAATTGCGCCATACACGACTGATAAAACGATGGTGTACGCCCATGTCTCTCCAAACCATAGTCCCATTGCATAGCCCACGCCAATGTGCTTTTGTCCGAAGCCTCCTTCGCCGGCGTATTTGAGTAAATACAATCCTAGGAAGAGAAATGGATATCCAAGGCCATCATTTGCGCCAGACTCCGCAATAATGATCTTCTGCAAAGGACGAGGAATGTTTTTGTCTGCAAACTTGCCCTTGACAATACTGTTGCTGAGGATAGGATCCGTGGGTGTAACGCAGGCTCCAATACTCATCGCCATGACAAAATTGATCTTTGGCACAAGCGCCCAAACAAGTAGCGATGTAGTGATCCACATCATACACATGCCTGGCCCCACCAGCATAGCCAAGCTTTTCCGTTCTGTCCATAGGTACTTGCTCGGCAACTGGACTCCAGCAAGCACAAGTTGTACGCCAAGGACTAGTCGTGTGAAGTAGAGCGTAATGGTTTCCAGATCCTCGGGGTTATTATCCGCATAGTCGAGTGGTCGAATAAAGTTCGCGGCGTGAGGGCTGAACAGCAGACCTGCTATGGTGCTAATAAGTGCTTCTGACAAGTAATATTTCTCCTTGAGAAGATATGATACCAGCCCGAAGATTGTGATGAAGCCTCCCAGCGTCGCGCAGACGATGTTGAAATTGACCAGCGACAGCGTGGGCATGGCGAAGATTGGTGTTCAACCTCTGTGCGTCTGTTCAGCTGCGCGCGATGACGATGAAGATGGCAGATCCCGTCGACACAGAGACACGACGTGACTGTTTTCTTGTAGACAGTCCGCTTTGTCTTGCTGCAACTTGCAAGAGAAGCAGCTCTTATCTTCGTGCCAGTGGTGGCGGTCTACGGCGGATGATGGGCCGTTGCGAGAGGCATCGGCGCGTGCACTTGTCATGCGGTGATCCTTGGGGGGCTCAAACTTTAGGCGCCTTGTCGCGATTGACATTCGCTTATTCGCACTGTTCGACCCTCAATCATGATGCATCGTCATCCTGGTATGGTGGATGTTGTGTGGTCGACGACCTGTCGATCCGGGAAATGTCCCCGGAAAACTTTGAATTCCTCAACCTCGAAGAGGCAACAACGACTTTCATATCTGTCGTGAAGAAATGGATACTCCAGCATTGGCAACCATACAAGCAGCATGACAAGCTCAACTACCGCATTGCGCCATCCGTGCGTATGATCCAAGGAATGGGCCTGGCCGAACCTCGGGCATGGCTAGAGCTTTGCGATGCCTGACTGCATCAGTTCAGCGACCTATAATCGGCGGCCAGTGACATCCCCGCACCCCACATCGTACCAAGCTGCTGCCACTTCTGCCACCCAACACCTGAGTTGGTGTACGGGAAGGGTCTTGAACTGTGAGGGTAGATTGTGAGGACTGCGCAGTCTACGCAAGACACGGCACGTCAACATGACCGAGACTTTTCCAAGGCCTACCCGGTCGTTGAAGGGCCGAACAGCAATCGTAAGTGCAGCATCACCGAGCATCACTGAGTGGTAGACACAAGTGCTCAAAGTAAGATCTCTAGGTCACTGGTGCTGGTGCTTTAGGGGATGGCATAGGCAATGGCAGAGCTGGTGCCATTCTATTGGCCGAAGCTGGCTGCAGCGTGGTCTGCGTCGACATTAAACATGAGCTTGCTCAACGAACAGTGGAAATGATTGAGCAAGATGGCTTCGGTCAGGCTGTTGCTGTTGCAGCCGACGTTACAAACGAAGCTGAATGCAAGGGCATTGTAAGTACTGCTATTGAAAAGTTTGGGCGTCTAGACATTCTTGTCAATGTCGTGGGCGTTGGGGGAGCGACTGGGACTGCTGTGGAGGTAGACATGGTGGAATTTGCAAAGGGCATGGAGATCAATGTTGGCAGCATGGTGAGCAGTCGAACGTGGCGATATACTCGCGTACGCACGCTCACGAAAATAGGTCATGATGGCCAAATACGCGATCCCCGAAATGAAGAAGAACGATGGGCAGTAAGCGAAGACCCTTCCCGAGCGTCTTGTTGATACGGAGGGCCCTACCCATAGACCGTTGTGGGATCAAGGAACGACTTATGCTGACTGCTCTCTGCACGACAGATGGCGGGGCAGTATTGTCAATATTGCCTCTGTCGCGGGCATTCGTGGTGGTAGGTCTCTCATCAAAGGACTCCTCATGCTCGTTGGAATCTGAGACTCACAAACAATAGGCAATCCGCATTTGCTTTATCCCACTTCGAAAGGTGCGGTTGTTGTGAGTGGAAGCGATCAATTGACCTTTGTGATGTACGAAGACACTGACTATGCCGCAGAACATGACTAGAGCTATGGCTAGCCATCACGCACCGGACGGCGTTCGTGTCAATTGTGTTTGTCCCGGTATGGTATATACGCCGATGATGTACGGACCTGGCATGTCGGAAGAAGCTCGTGAATCGAGGAAGAACAGGAGTCTCCTGAAGACAGAGGGAACAGGTTGGGATGTCGGAGGCGCAATTCGGTTTCTTGCGGGAGATGAAGCTCGATGGTGCGTATGCCCTCCTCTGGCGAATATGCCGGGCGCTGAGCTAATGACTGCAGGATGACTGGAGTTATCTTACCTGTCGATGCGGGCTCCACCGTCGCCACAGCAAGCGATGTACCGAGTGTCAATCCCAAGTCGAAGTAGTAATCACAGAGAAGCATGAAGGTCCACGCAGGGGTGGTTGCGGAATCCTCCGATCCGCTGCAGCTAATTTGCATAGATACATAGGTCATGAAATGAAGACAGAGGTGATGATATCTGTGTAGTCGTGCCTTTCCCGGAACGAACCACCACCGCTCCAGCAGACACTCTTCTCACAAACGTTGCAGTGTGACTTGGAATTGCCCACGCGGGCTGTAGGCTATGCGTGAGAAGTGCGCTCGCTCGCGCGCACTCGGGCTCGACCGGTCGGAAAGCTCAGAGGGATTCAATGCATTTGTGCTTCGCGACGGCGTGCATGAGCGGCGGCTCGGTTTTGACTGTGGATTGTCACCGAGACCAACAAGAGCATGCAATGGCGAACACGGCACGCGACACGCGACTCATCGCGCGAAGCAGCGAAGTGAAGTCAGGAAGGTGCGGTGTCAATGCGCGCCGCTGCCTGACGCGCCTTCCTCAGGAAGCTGCAGTGCAGCCAACGTCCGTCCGGGTCTCTGCTGTGCCCTCTGCCCTCTGCCCTCTTCGTCTCGTCTCGTCCACCTCTTCTTCTTCCTCGAACACCCACACCCACTTCGTCTCAATCACTTCACAGCACCCTCACCCCTTCCATTCCCCAGCGCAAACACGCAATGGCAGTCAACAAGACCATTTACGTTGTCACAACCGCCGACGGCATCTCAACCATCCATTCCACCCAGGATGCTGCAAACACCGCTGCCGACGCCATTGAAGGTGCTTCCGTTGAGGAGCATGAGCTGAGGTGAGTTCCAGCGACTGCGCAATTTGGCACCGTTACTGACAGAAAGCCAGAACGACCGGCAAGAAGGGTACGAAGAAGCGAACCTCATCCTCCGGCGAATCTGGTGCAGCACCCACAAAGAAGGCAAAGACCACCAAGCCTGATGCTCAGCCACTGGAGGGCGTCGACGACGTGTTCCTGGGCAAGAAAGTCAGTTTCCCTGTTGCTGATCGCCACTCAAAGCTGACTGAGGCAACAGATGTGCTTCATCGGTTCCATGAAGCTGAAGCGCGAACTCATGGAGCAGACAGCCACGAACCACGGTGCCGCCTCGACCACCAAGAAGATGTCAGAGGCAGATGTCATCGTCACTGGCGCCAGATTGAGCGACAACCAGACTCAGGAGATCTCCGACAACTCCTTTCGTACCATTACCGAAGACGAGTTCAAGGTGAGCTGGTCACGCCTCTTGTCGTTGCTGCAAAGACTAACGCTTCCACTACAGATCTGGCTCACCACCGGTGATGAGCCGACAGACTGAACAGGGCCGCATGGAGAATGCGATCAAAATGTTTGCAACTGCTGCTGGCAAAGGCCACGCGAGCTTGCATGGGTATTTGAGTGACTGCATAGTGCCAGCGAGCATTATCACTAGCTGTACTGTACGACGAAGCATCATTAATAGCCGCATGATGGAATGACGACCGCCAAGTGGTGGCATCGCAATGCAACTCCTTTGTCCATCATCCATTATGCACCAAAGTTCATCTTGAGCGCGATTGTGGGCTCGCGATCCTCAGCGCCATCTTGCCTTGCGCCGCGATTGCCCGCCTGCGATTTCAAAATCTGCTCCATCAATTGCTTCTTCCCGCCGGACATACTGCCAATGATGTTTCGGAAGGTGGCATTATCCGTGGCGGCCAGTTCAAGTAAACGAGATGCGAAAACTTGGTGCGAGGAAGGACCGTCCTTGCTCGCACAGCTGAGCAGCACGTCAACCAGGAGCATCACTGCCGCCGGCTTTTGGTCTGGCGCTATCTTGCCAACGGCCATTGTGAGTGTCTGCGCCGCCACGTGTCTCGACTCCGCAATACCTTCGAGATCGGATGCATCCACCACGAAGCTGACGAGATGCGAGAATGTCAGGCGAGGAGCAACACCTTGACTAACGAGAGTTCGATAGCAACCGGCAGCAGTTCTGGTGGTCATGGGTGCAGCGAGACATTCTCGAAGCTCGTTGACGAAGCGAAGGACGAGAGGATCGTCGGCTCCAAAGTACGACTGCGCGGTAGACAATAGGACTGTGACCGCGAGGAGCGTATTCTTTTCGCAAGGCAAGCTCGCCTCCGTCTCTCTCTTCTGTGCAATCCGTAGAATTGCCAACATGCGCTTCAAGGTATTTTGGATCTGCTGCTTCGTCTCCGGCCTTTCATCCTCGGCAAGACTCGACACGAAACGCCTGAAGATTGGCAGTGCTTGAGGCACAACCACAGCCTGACAACTCGCCGTTCCGAGAATCGTGACGAAGATGTTCAAGATCGATGCGTGCAGATCTGTTTTGATGATGGAAGGGAACACTTCAGATACGTCTACCAGCGCCTGAAGAGCGTCACGGACCAGGTTGGTCGCTTCTTCTGAGTTCTCTAGATGTCCTGCCACGGGAGTTTCGGTGAGGCCTGGCACCAATCCTGCAATGACCAGAATGATGATGCGCGTCAGCTCGAACAGTTGCTCGATGTCGTCGGAGAGTGTGTCTTCATTTGTAGGATCCTGCTGGCCCTTCCGGGATGAAGGATGCACGATGCACAAGTTGCGGGCGATGTCCACAATGATGCCCTGCATTCCCAGGCTTTCGGTCAAGACCATGCGATCCAGCAGGTCCATTGTTTCTGCAAAGACCACCTCTTGATAGACTGCATTGCCGGAGACTGACGGACGCAATATCTTTTTCAGAGCGGCGAGGATGTCGAGGTTCTTTTGCCGTACCAGGACATCGTCGTCGCCACTGCGAACGGCAAGCGACTCGAAAGCCAGACCGTACAGCACGAAGAAGAATGCCACTGGCTCTTCCCGGTAATTGATCCCTGTCGCACGCCGGGCAATGCCATTCACAGCACCAGGATCTTTCGCAGCGCTGTCCTGCTCCGTGTCTTTGTTGTCGAGCGCGTCGAACACAAATTCGCTATCTTCGTCGATTAAGCTGGCAATGGCATCGACAAGGCTCAACCAGGAAGCCTGGTAAAATCTGAGCAAGGTCTCTCTGTTCAAAGCGGCGTACACCATGTCCAGATCACCTGATGTCGAAGGAGTAGCTGTGGTGGCCGAAATGTCAGGCTCGAAACGGAGCCGTGCGTATTCTCGAAGAGAAGATATCCAGAGTGGCACGAGCTGAGCGATGTGAGGTCTCACAATCTCCACCAGGTATTCCTGGTCGCCGCTGGCTATCTGTAATTCGGCCCAGGCTGAGAACACCGCCATCCGGACCATGACCTGCGCGTTGGCAGTAAGACCTTTCAGATCGCCGATAGCAGCGGTATCTGTATCGCGCGAGAAGCTATCAAGAGCAGATACAAGTGTCTTCAGGATCCGTCCCATACGCTCAGCGTCGCGAACAATGCCTGTCGCAATGAACGTCGCGCAGACGTTGACCGCCGCGGCCGCAAGCTCAGGCGAGGAGTCTGTTGCGAAAGCAGGCGTTAAGGCAGAACTAATCTGCGCTTGATACTGTTCCAGCAGCATTGCCTCTGCGAAGTCAGGATCTGGAGTTCTCCCGAACATCTTAAGGATCTGGTCGATGATTTGCATGCCGACAACTCGCAGCGAAGTCACTCCCGCAGTGGAGGCCGAAAACGCAATACGAATGACATCCGCCACCTTGCTCTGCAGTGCAGCCTCTCCTGGGCTGTCATCACTGATTGCAGCTTGCTTTCTGATCATGGCGATCAGGTTTCGCAAACACTCCATAGCGAACAGCCGCACTTGCCATCGCATCAACTCCTGTGCGGAAGACGGGGCTTGGGAATCGTCTTCCTTCTGTGCACCTGCAGTGATGGCAAAACCTGCCACCTCTTCGTCTTGGAGGTCCGGCCCGGCTGTTGAGACTGGCACAGCTGTTTTCGACTCCTGTTCCGCTTTGACCACAGTTTTGGTCAAGATAGTATTACATCTTTCAATCCAGTCTCCAGGATCACTCGTGCCAGTCTGCTGCAGCCAGTTCAAGAAGATGTTCTGTATTGATACCTGGCCAGGCTCGTCATTGAGGCAATCCCATAAACGATTTTCGAGACCAGGGCGAGCAGTGCGTATGATTTCCGGTGCATCGCGTCGCATCAACCCAAACAGGCCATGCAACGCAGTGGAAGCGATCTCTTTTGATGAAGAATCCACGTCTGACTGGAGTCGATGCACATATTGCTCGAACTGCATGTGACCAGGAGCGTAAAGCGAGAGATGCTCGAAGCATCTGAGGCTCTCGAGAAGGATGGCGACTTCAGCCTCCTGCGAGAACAGACGGACTAATGTCAATATCATGTCTCGAGCCTTGGCAGCATCTTGAAGATCAGGTCCAAGCACATTGATGATTGAGTCAACACCTCGTGCTATAGCTGCAGTCACAGGCAGGCTCATTGTCATATTCGAAGAGGCCTGCGACGACGATTCTTCGTTGTGTCCATCCGAGACATAGAGCTGACTGAGCATACCGATGGTGCTGGTGACATACCCTGAGAAGTTGAGACCCGCAGATTCTGCGATCTGCGACAAGCTGTCCAATGCCCAAAAGTGTACGAGAGGATGGGTGTCTGCCGCCAGTGACATAAGTATGCCAACAATGTTCTTCATGTGCAGCCCGGCTGCCATGCCACCAAGCTGAGAATGTATGTGGGCCAGCGCACTAGCGCAGCCCGCTCGGACGTGTGGCTCTCTGTTGTTCACAATGGTCTCCGTTAGCTGGGTCACTTCTAAGCCGGTAAACGTGGTCCCAGAACTGGAACACAGCCTTCCTAGCGCCGCGGCTGCCATGCTTCGAATGTTTTCGTCTGGATCCTTGACACATACGTGTAGAAGACTCTGCAGTGCCTTCTCTGTATTGACGTTTTGTAAGTTACCCTTGGCAGATCCGAGGTCTCCTGTCGCTACGCGCAGCGCAGTGAAGAGAGCCAAAGAAACATTGGCAGCAATCGCGATTTTCCTCACAGGATCTTTCGGGAGACTAGCTCCCATTGACGCAGCTATTTGCTCGAGAGTGCTCTCCTGGACTCGCGGACCTTGCAGCGGTAAGCTGAGTCCAAATGCCGCTATTGCTGCGTCCACAGCTTCACTAGCAGGTGGCCCAGGGAGCTCATCCTCAGTATTGGCGGTGGGCAAATAGCAGCTGGTCGGGTCATTCTCAGCAGCTCGACCTATAGGTGAAAGAAGTATTTGGTCGATCTCTGATTCGACGTCGGTCCTGCTCGTCCAATGCCGTTCTAGGTTGCCGTTGACTGGGTTCAGTAGGTCGAGACCTCTGAGCCTTCCGGTGACCCCGAAGCCATAATTGTCGCCGAGTTCCCAGATGCTTTCAAATGTGGCTGTCGCGCTTGCGATAGCGGCGCTCAGAGAATTTGGTGCGTCGTGCTCCAGATCTGAGAAAGATGCGACCGCCAGCGGCAGGATGCTGGAATGAGCTGTAGCTTCGATACTCCCAGCAGGACTAAGGCGAAGCAATTGAGAGAAGCACTCGAATACTCTCCTTCTGACCATGACCTCGAAGTCCTGGAGCTGCAGGCCTGGCTTGAGGAGATTCGCCGGCTCGTCGCTCGTCCTTTTTGCTGGAAGGTTTTGGAGGAACGCTACTGTGTTTTCGAGCATACCTGCAAGGCGTCTCGAGACGTCAGAAGTCAAGAGTCGCTGGTTGTAGGTGAGGAAGGACTTGATGGCACCCAGGGCACATTCTCTCACGTGGGCCAAATAGCTTACTTCCAGCATGTTCCGTTGTGTCATGTTCTCCTTTAGCATAGGTTTCGGAAGTGCATTGCGCCAGAGCAGCATCAACTGGGAGAGATGAATTTTGACGAAATTTGGTCCAAGAGACATGAGGCCGCCAATCATGATCCATGCCACTTGCAGTTGACATGATGAGACACGGAGATCGGAGCTGCCACTCGATTTCAAGAGATCCGTGGCCATCTGGTGCACATTGGCATACACGTCAACGGAGCCATACAACGGGTGTTGTCCGGATGTGCTCAAGACAGCAGCCAGACCATAGGCATGAGCAATGCAACGTCGTTGGCTCTGCCTCTGGGTACCCAGCATCTTGAGCTCGCGCTTGACACTATTCATGCATATCGTCACCGCTGGCAGCAATTGCTGCGGGCAAGCGAGAATGAAAGCTCGTAGCGTCCTAGATGTTTGCACCTGAACTGTGAAGCTTGGATGTTGCAGAACTTGCAGCAGTCCCTCTCGACAGATGTCTGCGATACTGCTGATAGCTGTGTCTAAACGTTGGATGAGAGATGCAAGAGCACTGATAGCGCCAGTTAATACTGCTTTCGAGGGTTCAGGACGTTCCTTGACAGCCTGCGGGTAGTCTTTGATGATGTCGTTCAGCAAGAACCGACAGGCGTTGAGCTGAGCAGTCTCGCCCAACATTGGTCCCACGGTCTGTTCGAGAATGACACGAACGGTCTTGCGTGCCATCAATTGACGATACCTGTTTGAGTGCCAACCAGGAAAGTCCAAGACGTCTGAGAACAGATGGCGTGCAATTTCGTTGTACTTCGTTTCGACGACTCCTGCGCCAAGGCCTTTCAACACTTTGATATAGCATACTGCCACTCCCACTCGTGTTCGATTCGATGATGACGGCCTACAGAACAAGGAGGACAAGATCTTGAGAATCTCGGGCAGGGTGTATGACAGAGCGGTGGCGGGCTTATCGGGCACAGGCGAGGAAGCGCGTTCGGCCTCTTCTTCCAAATCTTCTGATTTTGCAGTTTTCTTTGACTTCTTTGGCTTCTTGATCTTGGGTACAATGTCTCTGTTGGCAACATCCGTGTGTGCTTTTACAAGTTGTGTCGCAAGACACGATGCGCCTGCGTGCCGCACTGGGATTGACGGACTCTCCAAAGTCTTCCATACCGCAGTTTGCAACTTTTCAAAGTCATTCGAATTGTCGAAATACGTTGTGGTTGACACGAGCTGTTCCAGCGCATAGCACGCACTCGCTTGAGTAAGGAGAGACTTGTCATTGCTGGCAGCATTTCTGGCTTGCTTCCATATGGCTCGCCCCACTTCCTCATCTATCGCCACTGTAATTCCTTTGGCAATTCTGCCCAAGGCGCGAAATACGGCACTTCTCAAGCCCGCATCATTGGAAGCGCCTTTCAGCTGCTTCAGAATGACAGTACAGGCGAGCGGGGAATGGCTGATAGCACTATCGCCTGCAGTGACAAACACGACACCCAGACAATGTATTGCTGCATGCTTTGTCCTGAGGTCCTTCTCCTTGCCCGCGTTCACGATGGCCACCAGATCTGTAATGGTCTCGAACAACACCCTCCTGCTCCCTTTGGCAAAGACGCCTGCGAAGCTCCTCCCCACATTCTTACGTATCACTCTTGTTGGCGCAGGTGAGGGCAAATTGACGACTTTGAGCAGCTCTTTCTTGATCGTGCCCTGTTCAGCAGTGACTTGGTCTGCGCTAAGCTCATCGATATGCTGGGCGAGGTTGGCGGTGAAGGTCAAGAGATAGAGACCCTGCTGCTCAGTGGGCAGAGCATTGAGCTTCTTGACGTCGAGCTCGTACGGGGACAGTTCACGGTCGCCGTTCGTGGCCGGTGCAGTTGGAGCATCACTCGCGGGTGGCTTCGAGGCTGTCGCAGGGGCGGGTGTCGAGTCGGCATCGGCCATGGTCCTGTTGGAAAGTCGTTCGTCCGAAGTCCTATATCATGGCCAAATGTCCTCAGATGTGGCGCGCCGTCCCAGCGGGCGTTAGATCGTGAGTGAATCTGTGTACACCAGTAGGAGCATCAGCAGTGGGAGAGCTCCTCCCATGGCATGACAGTCGCGAATGTGAATTCGGAGCCCGAGATTTCTCCGCCGCGAAACATATTTCCGGGGACGACATCGACACCTCTATTCCTGTGCTCGACAGCATGGCTCCCAGCAGAGGTCTCGTGCACATTCTGCACCGATGTGCAACCCCCTCCCTCCGTTCGCCATGTTACGTTCGAAGCTTCGCCGTCAGCAGCTTGCAGAGCTCTGGCCACAACCGATGGTCCAAGATCCAGCACGATAAAGCCAAAGTTGACGCCCGCAAGAACAAACAACGCTCCATTTTTGCCGCCGAAATCGCCCTCGCATCGAAGCTGTACGGCCCTGATCCGAATGCCAATCCTCGCTTGCAGGATTTGATCACCAAAGCAAAGCGCGAGGGCTTCGCGAAAGCCTCCATCGAAGGAGCCATTGCTCGAGGTCAAGGCAGGAGTCTGAGTGGAGCCAGTTTGGAGAATGTCACAATCGAGGGACTTCTGCCAAATGGAGTGGCTGTGATCGTGGAATGCGAAACGGATAGCAAGTTGAGGACTCTGGCTGAAGTACGTCTCGCCATCAAGGACAATGGAGGCACGACTACTCCTACGAGCTATTTGTTCACCAAGAATGGCATTGTCACATTCGAGAAAAAGGACGGAGTGGGCGCCGACGAGGCGCTCGAGCCAGCCTTGGAAGCTGGGGCTACAGACGTTGAAGAGGACGCAGATGGCAGAATCGTCGTGTCCACAGAGCCATCCGATCTCAGAGCTGTGGGAGATGCCATCGCATCGGCTCTTGGACTGCAGATTGCCACATCCGAGGTGATCTGGATACCAAATGAGGAGACAAAAGTCGAACTACCCAGCGAAGACGCCGCTGCTGAGCTGGCCAAGTTTCTTGATGAGCTTCAAGATAAAGAGCAGAGTGTCCAGTCTATTGCCTTGAATGTAACTCAAGGCAAATTAGACAATGAGATCTGGCGCGATCTCCAGGCGCGATACACGAACTGATTGGCCCTCCATTCAGGCGCATTGTAAATCATAAGTGAGACACCCACAGAAAGCGAGAAACACAGACTATCGGGATAAATGTTACATGGTATCAACCATTAGACTTGCAGCTATTCAATCTTGATCGAACCGCACACGACACATTTCTCCGGCTTGAGCCAGCTCAACTCAGTTTCAGTTCCCTCTCACCTTGCTTCGGCGGAATGGGCTGCTGCTTCGGAGGTGTCTCCATCGCAAAGATATTGGTCAGAAGCGGAAGATCCTTCGCCGTGTACCGCGTCCTGTATGGCTTGCCGTAGAACAGGAACGACTGGGGGAACCTGGAGTTCGTCAGTCCTGGCTGTAAATCAACACTCCACGCAACAGGTCAGCCTCACCCGACATCAAAAGGCTCTGCGTCCTCGATGGCATCAACTTCTTCTTGCGTGAGCTCCACAGCGAGACCTTCGATATTTCCCTTCAAATGTTCCACCTTGCGTCCACCCTGAGTCCGAATGTCAGTACAATATGCCAACACGCGTTAATTTACCAGAGGCTACCAAGGCATACGCACCACGATTGGAAAGACGTACTGCTCAATGTCAGTCCAGTTCTCTGCCCATGCTAAATAGTGTCTGGTCCAACTTACAGGAGCTTTGTGCATCACATATGCAAGAGCAATACTGGTGATAACGGTCCCCTTCTTGTCGGCAATCTCCTTCAACTTGTTGGCAATTCTGGCATGTTTCTCATCCTGTGGCCCGATCTTTCTTCCGTCGCGGTTTGGGTCGTTGTACTCATCACTAGTCTTCAACATACCGCCCCCTAACGCCCCCCAGGGAGCAAGCGCCATCCGCTCGGCCTCCACCATTGGAAGGATATCGCGTTCAAAATCTCGGAATGCACATGACCAATTACCCTGGTACACGGAAAATTGGGTCATGCCATGGAATCTGGCATAGTCGTTGCACTTTACCACGAGCCAGGCTGGCGTATCAGAGATTCCCAGATACAACACTTTGCCGCTTTGGACGAGGGCATGTAGACTGTTCATCATCTCCTCGATTGAGGTCGTGAAGTCCCACCAGTGGACGTACAGCAAATCGATATAGTCCGTCTGGAGTTTGCGGAGAGAAGCATTCACCGAGAGCTTGAGGCTTTTAGAGTGGTTCCCTTGGAAGTTTGACTTGAGCTTCTCGGGGTTACGGTATCCATTGGTGAACTTGGTGGCGATCACCATCTGGTCCCGGTTGTCTCTCTCTTTCATCCATTCTCCCAGCCAGGTCTCGCTCTCCTCTGCTTGGTAACTGAGTAGGTTTCAGCATCAAACAACAAATTAGGAGCTCGCATTCGAACCTACTTATTTGCCGTGTCGATGAAATTACCCCCGGCATTCCAGAAGTGATCAAGTATCTCGAAGGTGGTTGTTTTAGTACACTCGCCGAGGTAACTCCTGATAATTGTGAGATGCAGGTCATCAATTGTTGACAAAATCGCTCACTTCCAAGCTTCTCCAAAATTTCCAGCGCCAAGACACAGCGGGCTCACTCTCACACCTGCAGTAGGTGAAAGAATTCGGTGATAACCCAACAGCGTCTTAGGTTTGGGTGCTGGGGGAAAGAGAACGTCCATACTTTCGGAGCTAACTTTGGAATCAGAGAGCTACAAGTCTACAAAGCTTCGAGCTAATATACCAATGCGACTGACGGACTTATGGTCAGTATATCCGCCATATTGCCAACCTGCAGCAGGAAGAATCACAGCTTAGGTGATCAGGAACTGCGGTCAAGCATTTCGGAAGGTTGCAGGCTGTCCATCCGACTCGAAAGCCCTGGTTCTGTCGCAGGATCGTCATTGTGCTACGTGAAGGAAGTTAGGCTGACAAATGATTCTGCAGGAGTATGGACAGCTTCATCACAACAACGGCACACCACATACGGATCTATCATG
The DNA here is from genome assembly GCF_019650295.1 of Cercospora kikuchii. Classification (NCBI taxonomy): domain Eukaryota; kingdom Fungi; phylum Ascomycota; class Dothideomycetes; order Mycosphaerellales; family Mycosphaerellaceae; genus Cercospora; species Cercospora kikuchii. The sequence continues at coordinate 1,352,148 of NW_025408587.1, forward strand.
GTCCGGCTCCGATGTGTCTACACGGACTTGACTTCTAGTTGTAACACAGCAACCGAGGTGTGCTGCTAAGATCTGAATAGATCCACTGCCTTGCCATGAAGCTCAGCATGCCGTGTGCTCCATCCACTCACTCCGAGGAGTATGCGTACTGCACTCCTATCTCGGCTTCACGAGGATCTTGATATGCTCGTCTTTCCGATTGACCAGCTCCTCGAATCCCTTTTGGACAATGTCGTCAAGCCCAATTCGGGCTGTCACTAATCGCTCGTACCCAGCAAGCCTTCCACTTGCCATCAGGTCCATGACCCCCTCAAAGTCGCCATCGGCGAAGATCAAAGTGCCTTTCATCGTAATATGCTTAGCCAGGAACAGGGTGCATGGAATCGTCATCTGCACAATTAGCTGAATGCCCTCAATTTCGAAAGATAGCAACTTACTGGTTTCTCCCAGACCGCGACCATAACGTACAAACCTTCGTGACGAATGGCATTCAAAGCACTTTCTAATCCAACGGGCACGCCGGCACAATCAAACACCACTTCGGCGCCACGGCCAGCTGTCAACTCCTGGACACGCTGAGCCACGTCCTCTTCGATGGGATTAATTGTGGCAGAAGCCAGATCCGCCACTTGCTCCCTTCGCGCTGCCGCGGGCTCAGAAAGGATTACCCGGTCAGCGCCAACTGCTTTGAGGACCAAAAGCAGTGCGAATCCGATTGGGCCTCCACCAACTACGAGCACATCTCGATCCTTCCACTCCGTGATGCCGGAAACATTGACTGCATGGTAAGTGACCGCAAGCGGTTCAATGATAGCTGCATACTCCAATGGGATCTCTGGTGGAAGGACGTGCAGGCTCTTCTCATTGACAACGACAACCTCACCATATCCTCCGAATCCTGTGTTGCCCCCCACGTAGCCTAGTGTCTGGCAGCAATAAGACCGACCAGATTTGCAAGGTAGACATGCCTGACATGTTACGCGAGGATCGACCATCACTGCATCACCTGCTTTCAACTTCGATCCAGGTACTGAAGATCTTACTCGACCACAGAGCTCGTGGCCGAGAGTCACGGGAACATATACTCCATTCGGCGCCGGTCTGTCTTTAGTCGGCAATAAGGTTGTAGGTCCTATGAGGTACTCGTGTAGATCTGATCCGCATATACCTAAGACTAGTAAGCAAAGTGAGTTTTCCGAATGAGACGATCGATTATATTACCACACCATTCGACATCGACGACAACCTGACCTTCTTGAGGTTGAGGCTCTTCAACTTCTTCTACCCGAATATCGTGATGGCCATAGTATCGTGCTGCTTTCATTGTTCTCTGCCTCTGCTTTTCGTCGAACTGGACTTATTGTGGTCTGTGTCAAACAACGAGCTCTCGCGAGGAGGATCCCATTCTAATCTATCCCCGCTTTCGACCTCGGGTATAGATGCCACTTCCATAACTACAACTACGGATGTTGTATGGACGAACACTAATCAGCATTTGCTTTACCGCCAAATAGCAAGAACTTCAAGACTATGTAGAGGCTGTCTACCCCGCTTGCCACGCGAGGCTCATCAGCAAACATTGCCTACAATGTCAAAACTCGAACACGTATTGAAATCAGGAGATCTGTGGTAGCCTGTCTAGCCCATGAGCATCTGGCACATCTTTTTGACAGCCATGAGCAGAGCAGACGAAGACTATCCCAGATGCCAACATCAATGGTACTCATTCCTCAGGCAATTTCCTCGCCCTCAGGTACCTTCATCCCATGCCTGCCTCTATAATCAGCCCTCTCAAACGGCGTCCAATCCTTGAGCACAACATCTCTCTCCTTCAACTCAAAGACCTCCACCTTTAACGGTCGGCAACACTCTAACATACTCTTCTTCTCCTCTTCCTTCCCCACACCCTCCCCACCCTCACCCCAACCCCACATACTCAAATCCCCACCAGGACAAGTACTCAACGCCATCAACAAATCCTGCTCAGCAAAAAACTCAATGCAATCCCCCTTCTTCGCAGGCGAAGCCTCCATAAAATACTTCCCTTCATTATCCAACCCCGTAACCTGAAAAACATTCAACACATCATGAACATCAAATTCCGTCAACCCAAAAGGTAAAACTGCTCGTGTCAAATTACTATGACAATGAAAATCATACGAATCTCCCGATAACATTTTATTCACATAAGGGTCACATCTCGTACCCAGTAAATCATGACATCTGCCATTCCATTTGTCGGGGCGAGGGTAATCTGCCAGACTATCGTGGATGATTGTCACCATGGGTCGGAGAAAAGGTAAAACGCTCCAGAGACGATCGTAGGTCGTGACATGGCTGGCGTGTAATTGTCGGGTTCGAGCGGCCCAGAAGCGTTCTCGAGGATCATGGAGATTCCAGATGTTCAAATCGCCGACTTGGGGGCCTTCGGGTGTGGAGAGGCGGACGATGCTGCCGGCGGGGGCTTTCCAGGCGCGGCCGGAGCGAATGGAAAGGGTGAAGCAGGTGATTAGAGTGCGTTCTGCTGCGGCGACGGTCTGGTAAAAGTCTTGGTCGGCATGAAGGATGGAGCCGGGAGAGGCTTGGTACGCCGGCACAGGAGGGTTCTTTTGAGCCTCACGGGGCATGTTGATGGAAGAGGATGTGAGTGGTCTGACACGTCGTTGATCGAGGTTGAAGCGAGGAGTGTAGGACTCAAAGGTGAGGTCTGCAATCGAATCGGCATTTGAATGGTCGGCTCCGAAGATTCGGCCCCCCACCTCATGCTACTGTGTATTAAATCGCCGCATATAAGCGGTCACTGTGAAGTATGTAGAAATATATGTATACAGGGCGCGTTGATGGTACTAGAGTCTGAACTCGCTACCACGGTCTTAGACCCACATCGGACAAGTCATGATCCGCTGGCCCATTACCTCCGCCCATGGTCTGCAGCATGACTTCCTGCGCCACCCGTAGCCTGCTGATTAGGGTCGAACAGATGCAACATGTCCGGGGGAGGATAGGCGTCAAACCAAGGCATAGCCTCTAGGCCCAGCATGTTCATATCCACATCCTGCGTCTCAATCATCATATTCCCAGGCATAAAATTCATGGAAAAGTCGTAAGTCCCAGGCATCATGAAGGGTGTTTGTGTTGATTGCCCGTTCATTGGCTGCTGAGTCGCGCTGCTACTCGGCGCTGGCATCGAAGACATGGCGGTGCCATGCTGCTGGAAGCTGGCCGACATGGGCACAGGCGGAGTCGCTTGGCTGTGATGTTGGTTGTAGGGTGAGCTCAGCGCAAGCAAATTCTCCGCATCGGAATTGGAGACGTTGCTGAACTTTGCTTGCGCCACCTGTCTCGGAACACTATCCTGCGAGGAGATTCGTGAAAGTCCAGACGGCCCTCTTGCTTGGGTACTTGCAGAAGTATGCTGTGCCTTCCCAACCGCCGTTGAGTCGTACGCAGAGGACGACAATGAGTTTAATCTCGGATCGATGTTCGAGCTCTGGGTTCCGTCGCTTGCAAAATGCCAAGCGAGGTTGGTCGAGTTGGAGTTCATGTCTCCGGAGAAAGTCCAACCAATTGCTATACACATTGTTAGAGTCGTCTCGAGAGAGTGTTCGCTCAGCCCGCTTACCTTTGCTGGGATCCACACCGTCCCGTGGACTTCCAGGAACTTTGGGCGTGAAACCGCTTGGCGGCCAAAACGGCGATTGCAATGCAGGATTGGATATGTAGGGCCCCCAGCTGAGCTTTCGTCTCCAACCTGGCGAAGTGAAATCCGGCTCTGGACGTGGCTGCTCCATGGACGACTCGCCTTCTTCAACAGTGTACAGCAAAGGATCGCCGACCCCTTCGAATTTCTGGTCGAGGACTGTGAGAATGTATTTGGCGCCAGACCAATACGTCTCTAGTGATTGTAGTGCTTTGTAGCACAGCTGGTAATGCTGCGATGCTGCCGTGGCCAGCAACGTATGCTTAGCGAGCTGCGATCTTTCAGCTGCGGCTCCAGCAGGCTGTTTTCGTTCCAAAGTGTCCGAGGCGGCAGTAATGCTTGCTATTGAGGCCTTCCTCGAGGCGTCGTGGGGGGTCCCATTCGAGGAAGAAGCGCTGTCGGAATTGCCTATCTTGCCAGAGGCTCGGTTGGGACTGTTCGATCGGCTTTGCGCATTGCTCGTCGCCGTTTGCTCCACAGTCTCTCTCAGGAATGCGCATGCAGCGATGTAGATCGGCTGCGACGTAAATGGGTTCCCCAACGAAGCTTTAGCATCCATGAGTTGCGAATAGCTCAAGATATCAGCAATGGTCTTGGCACTGCTCATGCTTAATTGCTGTGAGTTTGGAAATAGTTGCAACATTCGGCCAGCGAATGTTTTCAGGAGTGTAGGCTGGTGGAGAATTACGATCAAGGTATGGAACCAAAAGTGGAGAAGGACGAAGTTGGTGCCTTCGCCGGCTTTCATGTAATGCTGGAAATTGACTGCATCGAAGTGCAGCCGTGGCGATAAATTCTGGTAGAAGTTGGTGACTTGGCTCTCCATTGCCGCTAGGCGTTTCGGTGTCTCTGCCGTGATGTCTGATGGTTCCTTTATACTGTTGAGTAGGTCTGCCACACGACCATACAAATGTACAATCCTAATCAATGCAGGAAATGGTGCTGGCCAGTCGGACCGGTCGTGAGTCTGCGTTAATGACGGCAGCGAGATTTCGATATCCTTGTCCCGCAGTGTGCTGCGTCGCCCGGTTCCTGATGAGACCACGCGGTCGAGGAAGAAGATGGCCCAGAACGTATCAACACGTTCTTGCTCTACAGATCGCGCATCTTCCCTATTTCGGCGCTCCTCTGGGGATTGAATTGATTCGTTCGTCGAAGGAGTTCTGACGGGTCCGCTGGTGGCCGGCGTCGCAGCAGATTTCGAGTTTCGCTGCTCAGACTTCACCATTCGAGGGGTCGGTCCATCTCTACCCACATACTTCAGGCCTTCTAATTTGTGCAAACCTAGATCCTGGGCCAGGCGGATTGAAATTCCCAGATACATCCAAAGACCGCTATCTCGTTGCTCGCCGAACTCGTTATAAGCAAGAAGAAGCGCTGCTTGGGCTGCTGCAACGCTCGGACAGGGGAATGTATCTGTCAGTGCAGCCTTCGCACGCTGCGCGAAAGCATGACCATATTCTGCAGGACCAGTCTTCTCACCATCGGGCTGGGATTGAGTCAACAACGCGTGCGTAGAAAAACGCGCAGCTAATGCGCACACAGCATCGACGAGAACTGGGTCCACTTGCTTCTCCTCAAGGTCTTTGATGAACCGGTCCCGTTGGAGAAATGGATAATTGCACCCCAAGTGAGTGAAGAAAGTATTCACAAGATGCGTGATGAGCTCACTCGGAGGCATCGGCGAAGTGTCGTAAAAGGGTAGTGTCAATGGAGTTCGCACATCCGACTCTACTGCAGCAGGGGTCGCGGAGTATATGGAAGTCGTATTCCTCTCACTGGAGCGTGGGTCGTTCAAAGATGGTGATCGCACGCCGCCGTCCGTCGACGTTCGCATGCCATCGTTGGTGTCGCTTCTCTTCAACTTGACGACCATTTGCTTGAATCCTGGCATGATCGCAGTAGGGCCAAGCCAGCGGAAATACGGCATCATGGGAACGCGATTTCGAGGCGTGGAAAGCAACGAAGCCTTGGCATTATCGTTTCTCTGAAGGTCGTCAGACGACGGCGGCCTCTTCTCACTGGAAGTGTGAGGTGACTGCCCACCCGACAGAGTGCGACTCAGATCGTTGGGAGCTTGCTCCTGCAGCTGAGGTTTCTCGTCTGGCGTCCGAGCGACCTTGAGTTGAGACTGTGCACTTCCTTGGCTCTTGTTCGCAGTATTCTGTTGCGATGGCCTCCTGGTGTTCGTTTCCGAATTGCTTCGATTGTGCGCAGGCGTCGCCGTGCTCTCGGAGTAACCGGCACATTCCAGCTTATTCTGCTTGCACGTCTCACACGTGGGTCGCTCGCCCGAGCAGGCAGTTTTTCGTTTGCGACATGTTAGACAGGCTGCTCCTATGCGCCGTCTGCAGGTCCACGATCAGTTTGCGACTGGTTGACACGATCGGCGTGGCTGGCTGTACGTACCGTTTGGGATGAGGTGCTCCGTAGTTGGTGACGAAGCGGAGAGCTTTCGGTTGGTGGTGTTGCTGCTGCTGCGGCGGCAGCGTCTGCTTCGCGTTGGCGGAGGGCGGCGGTGGTGGAGGCGGCGGCTGGTGGTGGTGGGAGGTGGCCTCCTCATGGCGCTGCATTGTTTCACATGTGCAGTTCACGACGGCTCGCTTGACGTCGCGCTGTGCTCCACGTTCCCGGATCCCCGCAAACGCCCTTCTGTTCGCCCGCAGCGTTTCTCGTGCGTGGCAGTCAGCGGGGCCAAGCAATGCACATAGTCGCGGCCGCGTCTGGATCGGGGGCGGAGGACGGAGGCGATGGACGAGGAGCGGAGAGGATCAGTCGTGTGTTGCGTATGACAACAGCAGCAGCAGTAGGTCGACGCGCGAGGCTAGGCCAGGCAGACTACTTAGCCCTTCACTGCGGTAGCTCCGATGACCTGGAGAATGCGTGGCGGCGACAGGGATCCCAGGGTAGGGTGATGGGCATACAGCGTGAACTTCGGCTGGAGATTTGTGCTGCAACTCAGTACTGAAGAGCAGGGCTGTGGTGGCAGGTGGCTGCTGCGCGAAGAGCGCCAGTACACGAAGTTAGTTAGTGCTGCGGGATTACATAAATGTGCTTCTGCATCTCAGCTCCCGTGCTGCCTCCCACGGCCAGTATCAGGTCATCTCTACCAACGTAAATACATGAGGTCGTACGGTAGCCTCGATCTCTGGCGGCCGTAAGCGCAGGCTAGTGTTCCACAAAGCGAGCACACCAGGCGGCGTGTTGGGCTCTGCTCTGCAGCAGCAGCAGAAGCTGTGCTTTGCGGCTGAACTTGGCATCAACCCGAGCGAAACTCAGTTGTGCAGCGGTCGGGGGTCCGCTCCGACCGCCGAGCTCCGTGCATGTTTGCCGATAGCATTGAGACTGCACTTTGAACCAGAACCTACACCATGGAGATCTCATTGTCGCGTGCATCATTGAAGGCCGCGCGGTCCATCGCGCGACACCAGGGAAGTCAGCAATCCATCTGTCGACGATGTCTGCTGCACACGACGTCCTCCAAATCCGCCACGCCTGTTGCACACCCAACCGTGCCCGGTCCTCCTCCTTCAGCGCCTGAAGTCTCGCCGACCCATCCGGACAGTCGATTGGCGCGAAAGAGGGAACAAGCCCAGCTACTGAAGCAAGGTCAGAAGACCAAGCCCGACCCAGCAAAGCCTGGATCTGCACTGCAGAAGCGTTTCTGGAAAAATGTGGCTGTTCAGGAAACTGCAGATGGAGGATTGCAGATCATGCTAGACTCCCGCCCTGTGCGGACTGCCACGAAGGAGATCTTGACACTGCCCAAAAGCAAGCGTGCGCTTGCAGCTGCCATTGCCCTAGAATGGGACCAGCTTGTGTCGGCGCAGCAGGCATTGAAGCAGCACTACATCCCCTTGACCTCACTCACATCCCGGGCGATCGATGTAGAGACTGCCGATAGCTCTGGAAACAAACAAATACGGGACAATATCGTCAAGATGGCCATGCGTTACTTCGCGACCGACACTCTTCTCTGCTGGGCGCCCGAGATCAATCGACACGACCCGATGAACCAATCATCTAGAAACCTCCGCGCGCGCCAAAAAGCCATCGCCGAACCCATCATCGCCTTTTTAACAACGCACACCTTCCCCGGAGTGGAAATCGTGCCTGTGCTGAGTGAGGATAGCATCATGCCCATCTCGCAACCCGAGATGACCACGCAGGTGGTCCGGGGTTGGGTGTCGGGCCTGACAGCATTCGATCTTGCGGCTCTAGAACGAGCAATATTAGCAACAAAGAGTTTGACGATAGCAGTGCGATTGCTGGTGGAGTGGAGTACCGAGTGGAAGCATATACAAGAGGCGCCGGAGAAGGGGAAGTTCGGGATAGAACATGCAGAAGAGGCGAGCTCGCTGGAAGTATTGCATCAGACGGAGCAGTGGGGCGAGGTAGAGGATACGCACGATGTGGACAAAGAGGATCTAAGGAGGCAGCTGGGCAGTGTGATCCTGCTTGTCACTTGAGCTTGTAGATGATACACGACCGAAAGCGTCGACCGACTGTACAGACATGAAATTGCTGACGGATGTCAAGGATACCGTTCACGGTCACATGGCAGCCGACTGATTGTAAAAGTGGTGCGTTCCAGGTTTGGGCTCCATTGCGCAGTATTTGTCTACGTAAAGCCGTTCCTCGATGCCCCTCCAGTGGCAGCTTCGTCTTCCTACAAATTTGTCAGTGACCGATAAACGGTAGTATAGATCAGAACTGCTTACCTCCAGGAAATCCGTCGCAAGGATCAGTCTGCTCAGCTCATTTGCCACCTTGACCGCATGCCCGCGAGACGCCTGCTTGAAGATTGCTTGGACAGTATAGCGATGCTGTTGCAAGAACGCTGTTCCAGGTTGCGAGCCTTTGCTGACCACAGCAGCAACGATCACGCGCAGTATATCTGTTAGTATGGAGTAGAACTCTTCCAGTGCTGCGGGATTGTCAATATCCAAGCCAATGTCGGGATCCGTGCTGAACAATTTGCTGTCGTCGACAGCACTGAAAAATCCAGAATTAAGAACCAATTGTGTGCCATCTGGTGTCTGACATAGTCGCAACATGAGTGCTAACGCCGTGTGGAAATACGCAAGGGTCGTGACCACCTCTTCTTGTGCATGGAATGCAGCGGAGACACTGCCAATGCTCATATCGATCAAAACTGGAATAAAGTTCAGTTTGAGCAAGGCCCTGAGCAAAGGCGTGTTCAGTTTGAGGCCTTGGTGCAGTGATACCATGCTGTCCAGGAACAACAGCGCGGACACGCGTGTAACTCCGCGTCCGGAGAATGCATCTTCAGTAACGACAGTAAGCAGCCGATCGCCGGCGTTCTGCGCTAGTTGGTAGAGCTGCTTTGCGTTCGTTGACGTGGTCGTCGTTGAAAGGTTTGCAAGAATCGTGCAGCTTGTTCGGTACGCTACATCGCGTAGAGCCGGATCAGTGCTGCTGTCCGTGAGCACTTTGAGTGAGATCCGGAATATTGTAAGCAAGCGCTCATTCGCCACGTTCGCAGTTTGCTGGGACGAATCGCGAGAAGCCGGACTGATCGCAATCGTGAAAGTCAAGGTAAGCTTGGCCAGTAGTCCAGCTGCTTCCATGTCGTCCGCAAGACTCTTCTCGTACTTGGGCAACACGAGAAGCAAACCTTGCAATGACAGTGGTACGATCGCAGTGTCATCCAAACCACCTTTGGTAACAATGAGCGACAGCAGCTCGGTCCAGCTTTCTAGCGCAGCAACACGTGCTGCATGTATCGCTCTCCAATTATTCTGGCTGGTGAGCGAAGCAAGAATGGCCGATATCTCATCGGACGCTTTGTCGAAGTCGGCAGCTTCCTTAAGCGTCCCATTCTCTTTCAATTCACGCTTTCGAAGAATCAGTAATTGGTGCGCGAGGTTGAGATCGAACGCCACTACTGTTTCTCGATCGTCCTTGGTACAGCTTGAGAGATCAATGTCGCCAAATACCGTGCACTGGGTGTAATTTGGCTCCAGAGCAGGCACAGTCTCCACATCGAAGAAATCAAACAGCTCGAAGACGGACGATGTGGGCAGTTCTTCGCCGTTGCTCAATCTGATGGACCCTAGCATGCTGCTTACGATCCTCTCTTGCACGGAGAACGCTCCTTGTTCTACAGCTGCCCGTAGATCGAACGCAGCATATTCAAAGAATGACTCTCGAGTATGCATGAAGTCGCGGATAGCTGTAGCGGATGAGTCCAACAGGGCGCTTGGTTCGAGAGTCGTCTTGCCATCCCAACATGGATGAGTAGAGGCTGGTGCTTGTGATCGTGACAGTGCGGCCAAGAAATCCATGGAACGCAGCTCCGGCTGAACGATGCGCTCAGTCAGCGTGGACGTCGCCAACCTCAACAGCAGTTCGAGACATCCACGCTTCACACTCAAAAGCCACGACCTATAACCCGATGGCCCGCTGATCACGGGCATCTCGACGGCGCATCTGGCAATGGCATGGAACAACGCCTTCGAAGACCCAAACGCACTATGATCTGCAACACCCACAGTCCGCTCGTAACACTGGAAGCCAAGCAGACAATGCGCGAGACAAGGCTTGCCGTTGGCGGCATCGAGACTTGCGCGCAAAGAGTCAAGTAATGATTTCGCCTTGATCATCTTAGGCGGAATGTCCTCTGTTTCCAAATCCCATTCGAGAAGATGGAAGTTGGCTTGCAGACTGAGAGTCAAATCTTCGCTCAGTGGAGCCAGCAGCCCGATGAGACGATTGCTGCCAGTTGACCGCGCCATACCAGGCTCGCGACTCTCACATATCTTTCGTGAGGATGCGATTCTTTGTAACAGCGCCGTGGACTCAAGACTGAGTTCGGGATGCTTGCTTGAGGTGAATTGAGCAATGTCGATCACAGCATCGAGGTGCGTGAGAAATGCATCGTCGATTGAAGAAAGTGTAGAGCTCGTGACCCGTTGTGTCGTTGTATTCTGTCCTGCAACGATAGGGCGAACAATGTCGAAGTATGTTGGCTGCATTTTCCATGCCAGATTCAGAATTTGTATCGCTTTGACAGTGGCTCGAACAATGGGGGAAGTCGGTTCAGCGTGATCCAAGGTGTCCAAGTTCTGTTGGGCAGCTGCGAAGACCGACGCAATGACATTTTTGTCGAATAGCCACTCCATCACGCGAGCGAATGGATGTAATCGAGCATATGTAGCCAATGACTTCGTCTCCATGGCTGACTCGACCGCAACACTCGTCGTATTTGCCAGAAGTACCAAATCCTCGTTGAAGCTTGAAAGACACTGCTGAGTGAAATGCAAACACTCGTATCGAACAAAAGTCAACAGGCTGAGCTCACCTTCGGCCGGCATACGTGGTACTTTGCGGGCGAGGACAGCGTCCATGACAAAATCAATATAAATTTCAATCCCTGCGTGTCGATGTGGTGATCCAAGGTTCTCCGGAAATGGCAGGTTGTCGATTGGCATGTCAGCCTGAGTTGAAAATGGAGACACCAGTGCGTTCAAAAGTGCCAAAAGAGCAGCGCCTGCTTCCGCGTTATTGGCATATGCCTGCAAATATTGCTTGGCTGGGTATTGAATACGCGGCTGCGTTCGCGGGAGGTGCGACCCATCTAGACCAGCACTTGCAATCCAGCTGTCCAAAAGTACCCACATGCCATTGCGGACTTCCAAAACCTTGTCCGTGAGCAATGCCGCTAGTAAGTCCAGGCAGCACGCTCGCACACGCGCAATGGTAGCAGTTCGGGCCAGCTGGAACATCACCTCGCCAAGATGGAACGGTTGGTCCTTTAGCAGCCAGTTCCTTGCTTCTGGACTAGAGCGACATATGTGCGAGGCAAGACTGAGATACGAGTCCAGCATGATGCCCGTTTCAGGTTCCTCGAAGTTGTCTTCCACAGGCGTGCGCTCTTGGCCAGGAGCAGGTACGGCAGCTGGTCGGTTTTTGAGGCCGGTTGAATATAGCTCAAGCTCACTGAAGATCTGAGTCCAGCTGACTGCGTATGTCTTGCGAAGCTTTCCCGAGACCATGCCCGCATCTTCAAGTAGAAAGCGATGAGCCTGATCGGCAGATTTGTCATCGCACGCAATGGACCTCAACAGTTGACAAAATGCTGCCACTCGAGGGGTCGGCAGTCGCACCGAAACCCATCTGAGGAACCCGTAGAGGTTGCTCTCTTTGTCGGCCCAGAAGTCATGCGCAGCCTCTGCATCGTCCTGATACGCGCAGGCCATTATGACCATGAAACGCTCCAGATCAAGTTCAGAATGCGCTTGTCCATTACCAGACTGCGATAGCAGCGTTCGCCTCATCTCATCCTCGTCAAGCTTCAGCTTACGAAGACAGTCGGGCATGTTGGTCACAAAAGCATCCGCGAATGCTTGCAGCTCGCGCATAGTCAGTATCGAGAAATCGTTCGAAGCACGGGGCATTTCCACCACGCTCACTGCCCCATCGACCAAGAAATCGACGATTCCAGTGCGCGAGGGATCGTACCAGGCTACCGGCTTCAGGAAGGCGGCAGCAGCCAGTATGAAATGGAATGCCTTATCTTTTAAAGAGTCGAAGAAAAGCTTGGTGCGGGCTTCTTCCTCGGCTTTGCGAGTGGCGGAGCTTTGGTTTGCTGCATGCGAGGTGCCCATAAACCTGGAGCTATACTCAGCGAGCCAGCATATGGTTGCCGCTGCCCTGAGCATCGGCTGCTTCCATTGCAATTGCGTGTTCCCCGGGGTGAACAGTTTGTGCAACTCGCGAGCAACTTCTGTACTGGTAGCACCTTCAGATCCGATGTGCGATGCGCCACTGATCAAGATGGGTAGATAATGAATCGTGATGTCGACCTCTGTCTCCAAAGTCGAAGCCTTGCTCAAAAAAATGCGATAGTCCTCCGGCTGCACGAAACTGCCCCGTATCAAGTAAGACATGATGGCAGCCAGGAACTCATGCTGTCGCGTCAACAGGTATCGTTGTGCACGAAGGGCCTCATTCCTGTCTGGCGATGCACTCAGCTCCGTGACGGCAAGTCGCTCCCGGTCGTCGGCCATTTTTTTTATAAAGTTCTCGATGTCACCCAGCCCATCAACGCAGGTACGCCAGTATGCGGAGGGATCTGGTCGCTTCTCCTCATTGCCTTTCTGACCCCTCCCTTCCACTATCTTCTTTCCCACTTCTCGAAAGGCTTCCGTCTGTTCCTCATCGGGCGCGGCATCTGTGTCAATGCCCAGTTGCAACAACAGCCGCATACAGTCCAGTAATGTTGCACGCTGCTCGTGGAATCGAACCATGGCACGCAAAGGCAAGGACGCATCGGGCGCGCTGCCGTCTATCTGGGCCTGTATGCAGAGCTTCGCCGCCTCGACCTCGTCGAGATCGAGCTCGTTGGCGACAGCAATAGCCGCGTCTCGAAATTCTTCTCGCACAAGGTATTCGACATCGTCGACGGTGATCGTATCGGTCGGGGGACTGGTCGTTGGCTTGATGATGTTGCGACTGGTGTCGTTCTTCCTCGTGCGCTTCAGCAAGTTCTCCAGATCCTTGACGCTGGCGTCAAGCTGGTCCGAAAGGCGCGTGATGTTCCTCAGTTGCGAGTCGGTCGCCGCAACGAGGTCTCGCTGCAGGATCTGCAAGCGCAACAGCGGGTCTTCAGCCGCCATGGTTGATGTAAGCACGCTGCTGCAAAGTGGCCGGTTCGCATCTAGCAGCAGTAACTTTTCCGCTTGAGCTGGAGAGAAGAGAAGTCGCGACTTCCACACGCGTTTGTCTTGGCGCTCCGTACTTCACCACTTCACCAAACACCTCACTGACCACTCTCGCGCCACTCACGTGCGAAACACCGACAATGCAACTCGAGCTCGCTAGAAGAGTCACGGATCGGTTCACCGCTGACACATACATCTCACTTTGAAGTCGGCCTCGACCAATGTTCCATCACTGCTCCAGTTTGCCTTCGAGCTCGCTTTGGCCGAACGTATTCGCGAAGCTCGATGCCTTCACGCGCCGATAAGCTCTGTGCTTTTTACGAGCGCTTGCAATCATCAAGATGGCTCAGGTGAATTTGCAGTCTGCTCTCGGTACGCGTTCATCCACCCCAAGCCCGGTCTGAAGCTGACCGTTTAGATCTCATCCAGGCGAGCAAGGCCGCCGACCGTCGACAAGGCTTGGACGACCTCAAGCACATCTTTCGCCACAACAAAGACAGCAGCCGGCTCCGACATCTTCTCGATCGCGACTTTCACCATATCTTCGAAATTCTTTTTAAAGTTGCCCTAGATGGACAGAACTCGCTACTCAATGCGAAGACCGCAAACAGCCGTACCAGTGCAACGAATCGTCTCTCTGACATCGCAGGCGGATTGCGCCAGTCGGTCGAGGCTGGTGTACGTGTGCTCCAACTTAAGACCATCAGAGCCGTACTAGACCATGTGACAGGATGCTTGTTTTTGACGAACGGGAGCTTGTGTGAGCCGCTGGCTCTGGACTATGCCAAGACCTTGCGCGCGGCACTCAGCTATCAGCCGCACGTGGAACAAATGAACGCCGGGCACTGGGACAAGCTGGCCAGATTCTGCAGTGCAGTGATCTCACAGGCCCAGCAGGAAGTCTCAAATGATGATACCTCTTCAATGGGAGGAGGCACGGGCTACGGCCTGAGCCACCTATCTTCCCGTTCTACCATCCGCGACTCCGTGGGCTCGCAGAGCAAGCGATCGATCATAAAGCCGGTTGCAGAAGAGATGGTCGGCTGCCTCCGATTATTGACCGTAGCGCCGAACGCACCAAGACTGTCATCAGGAATCGATCACCTGTGGACAATCATCAATGCGCTCAAGACATCCACCCTCTCTCGAGAACGAGCACACCTTGATGCATTCGGAGCCATCAACAATAGCTTATCGTGGATGAGGACAGAAGGTATCCGAGCCACGCAAAAAGCTACGAGCCAGCTCCTTCGCCTTGTCAAGCAATTTTGGTCCGCCAAGTCTCCAGCCCTTGGTCAAATGCTCATAACGGTTCTTCTCCTTCGACCGTACATCTCGCATGCGATGCAAGGTGAGGAACGTGTGACCATGCTACCCGAACTGACTGGCCTCCTGCACACCTTGGAGACCGAATATTCGATTAGACACGACAGAAATGGATTGCTACTCGAAGATGTGCGTCTCGAAATCAATAACGGCCCTTTACGGAAGGGACAAGTCGCCACTGCGCTCTTTTCACTGCGGCCCACCGGCGCACGAGCAGAGTTGAACTGGGTGCTTGTGAATATACTTGCTTTTCTCCGCAGAAATTTGATCGATGCAGAGCAGCATAAGACACCCGATGCTGACAACGAGGCGGACCGCGGCGAAGACGAAGATGAGATAGATCTCCGTCCGAAGAAGCGATTGCGACTTACAGACCCGCTGAGCTCGCTTGTGGAAACGACAAATCGAGGTACAACACAAGAGCGAATCTGTGCTCTCCAAACAATGGCGTTTCTCGCCCAGCAGCTGCGGTTCTCGAGTCAACAACTCCACAAGGTCATGAACAGCCTCTTGATCAACTGCACCGAGGACAACACCAGCATATGCTCATGGGCATTCCTCGCGGCTGCCAGCTGTGCTGCGCAGCCTTGTGCATCAAGCTCTAATCTGACGGATCCATGGAACACAATATGGCAGTTAGGTGTGCGCGCACTGGGCAACAACTCCACTTGCCGCGCTGCGGCTTACAGTCTGTCTGTATTGCTCGCCTCACAACTCACATCACAGGCGCAATGCTTAGACTTCATTCACGTTATCACCCATACAATGGAATTGAGCGGCCCGAGCCAGTTGTCAGATGCCGTTATGCTTTTGCTCACCATCTTGATGAGGACGTCGCAGCAACAGAACCCCACGATGGCAGCCGCTACGTCCGAGAGCATCGTGAGTTGGCTGTCTCAAAACTTCAAGCCAAGCAAGCTCGAAGACAAGCCGACTACGATGAACGCCGCATCATACGAAGCTTCGGATATACTAATTCTCACTTCGACGTGCCTTGGTCAAGCACTGCACCATTTGCATGTTGGCGAGCCTCCTGTTTGGGATATCTGTGCCCGAGCGTGGTTATCTTGCATGGAGGACGAGGCGGCCATTGCGTACCTCCTGCTTAAACCAGCTACCAAGCCTATTCTGAGCGACACAATGAAGAAGTTCGCTTTGCTTCCGCTTACGCCTACCCACTCATCGCGAATAGCGACCGAGTCTCTGATACTCAATCACAACATTGCGGAGCTGGGTCTATGTCAGCAGTCGTGGAAAGACCTAGTGCACGATCGCGCTCGGCCTCCTAGTAATGATGCTGTTACCATGCTCTGCAAAGCGTCGTTGACCGCCGAGTGTGTTTCCAGGTGTATGACTTTCAGGGATACTCGAAAATTGGGACAGCTACAGAAACTGGCGAACGACATGCTTAACACGTTGAGCGCCTTCGTTGCCTCAGATCGCTGCGAAGCGGAGCACATGCTGTCCTTCGTTTCCACTCTATCTGCAGCATGCTCGAAGCTACCCGACCATTTTATCAATGCGGCCGTCGCTGGGCAACAGCGACCTTGTGAGGGAGCAATATGCCATGCTCTTGCTACCGGGCTGAACAAGAGATATGTCAACAGCGATGACATACTTGATGAAGACGCGATGGACTTCGACGACGCGGCCGAATCCCAGCAGAGTCGTGGCAGCAATATCTTGCAGAGCAGACATGAATTACTGAGCAATGACGATGTATCGTACAGCAGCACGGCGCTCAGGCTGAACGTGCATCTCTACTGCATTACTGTAACCACCCTGCAAGGAGGCGCGAGAGGAGTTGTCAGCATCACATCAGCCTCGGAAGCCGTTGTAGACTTCCTTCTATCTCTCAGCGACGAAGAGCTTCTCTCGTGTCGTAACATGATCGCCAATCTTCCAGGCGTAGGTATCCCGCTGACTGCGGAAGACACCAAACGCCTTCTGGGATACTTCATGGAGAAACTGACACGCAAGTATCCCTACCGTGCTTCAGATGTTGCGCTGGGCTGCGTGCTCGACCTCATGCAAAGCTCCATCGACATCTGGACAGACAGTGGCGAGCGCGACCTTTTCTGTCTAGGTCTTGACACCTACGATTGGTTCGCCGAATTCGCACTTACTGATGACATCTTCTCCCCTAGCGTGCAGACGAGATTGGCCCAGTTACTTGTACAACTTTGCCAGCTCAGGTCGGATTATGGCCGCGACAGCGATGCGGGCACTCCGCGAAGCTGCTGTTTCAAACTCCTCGGTAAACTACCCATCGCGGTGCAGTACAAGCTTGCTGATCAGATCCCCACTCTGTTTGGCAGGCTAGTGCTCTCGGAGCATGCCCGCATGTTCGACGACCTAGCGGGAAATCTGCCCACCAATTTGGATTGGCCAGAAGGCATGGCCTTACGATTACTTCACTTGTCGAAACTTGGGTCAAGCTGGCGATCGCTCCTGCGATCCTGCACTTGGCTCATATTCGAGACTGCTGGGCGAGTCAATAGTTGCGTTGCCCATGCCCGCCAATGCATCCAAGAATTAGCATCCTCGCTACCTTTGCAGAATCCTCAAAAGCTGTTCTCGCTCTTCGCACCTCAACTGCTACATACCTGGCTCGAGAATGGTAATGCCATCTCTGGACTTCCTTGGGAAACATTTCACTATGCCTCCCTGTACGACCTCTTGCGGCGTCATCGATCCGAGATCATGGCGCAGCTGGTGCTTAGAGGCGACGAAGCTGGGCTGGAGGTCATGCAGAAAGCCTTGAAGTTGATGCCACGTGATGCTATCAGACAATCTTACGGCAAATGCGTGGCGTACTGCCTAGCCAAAGACGTCGTGAGCAAGCCTCAGGAAGGGCAAGATCCAAATCACCTCGAGCATCGCCTGCGAGACAGCATAGGTGGCAAGGATCAGCACAGGAAGCTCATCAGTCGACACCTCCCCACGATCGTTGGCTACATCCTGCTTTCCACCGAGCAGGACGCACGATCAGACAAATGGCTGGCCAAGCATGATGGTTATACTGAAACAGCGGAAGCACTCGCCGAAATGATGAAGTACACTCGCAAAGACGAGGAATTGCCGCCAGCGCTGGAGCCATCATTCACTGGACACTATCTGTTGGACCAATTGATCAGGCTGTGCAAACGTGTCAACGCTTCTCCACATAGCATCTGGGATGCTTCATCATTCGTTCTCACCACTCGCATGCTGTTGGATGCCGTGGATATGTCATTGGGGTCTTTGCAGTGTTGTCGAATCCTTCGACGAGTCATGGTAGCGGTCGCTCTCGCCGGAACGATTGCGCTTGATGGCTTTGGCCCGGAGATGCTGATTCATTCTCTCCGACCGTTTGTGAGCGACAGCGCCTGCGCTAACGACACAATCGGGTTGCTGCAATACTTGTTCGACAGAAGTCGCGAGTACCTTCGCTCGGCCCTTCGCTTCACCACAGGCGCTGTTATACTTCTTGTTCTGCAGATGAGAAAGCATTCTCGGAGTAGACATGATAGCACCACTCAAGAAAGCCACCATTCCGAGACTGTGAGGGTCATGGGCGAGTTCCAGACGTGGCTTGTAAGCTGCTTGTCACAATTGACGCGGGACACTCAGTGTAGCGCGTATTCAGGGCTCAGTGAAGCACTAGCGAATGTCAAGCTTCCTGGAAACGCCAACGCCGACAGCGCCGAAAGCTCCCTCCTGCTGTTCCTACTTAATCAATGGAGTGCGGACGACTCACTCTGTTCCCGCGATGATGCGATTGAAGCTTTACAGATCCTTGCAGAGGATTTCGTCTTGCCGCCGACAACAGCATCAGATGTTTTGGGCGATGATTCACAGGCAACACGATATTCCCAAGAGATCTGGGAGATTTTGCAGATTGAATCGCTCAGCAGATCATTCACCACGTGGGCAGCTACTTCATTGGGACGTGCTTACGCCGCAACTGGAGCACGACCTGTTCAGTCCGTCTCCGAGAAGCCGTTGATGAGATCACTGGATGCCGAGAATGCCTCGCGTGCTTCGCACACCGCCCTGGTGACAAGGGTGGCTCGCCTGGTCTATTCCCAAGACCGGTCAGAGGCTGGCCTAGCAGAGTACACTCTACGCAGAATGCGGGACACCTTTGCTCATGGCTCAGATACCGAAGGAGGCATACGGTTCCAAGAGATGACCCCTGAGTCCATTTATTCTGCAATCTATGGCGGGCCATACGGGTATGAGCCCACGCTGGCTGTCATGGACCGATTCTCCAAAAGACCGGACACCAACCTCGTGCAGAAGGCAATGGCACTGTCCCGCGAGACGAGTCTTGAGGTCTGGGCAACAGAGCTAGCGTCCGTCTTGTCCTCGTGGGCTGCTGGAGATCCAGTAATTTCTTCTCTTGTGGCGCTATTCCAAAATGTTCGCGGGCTTGCGATAGAACTGCTTCCTCAGATCATACACATCTTGCTTACCAATGAGCACACAACAATTGCGCCGCTCCTCGCGCAAGCTGTGAACGACCACTTGTGTGTCGATGACGAGGACGTCTCACCTAAGCAACAATTTCTCTTGCGCGTCTTGCTATATCTGCGAAGTCAACCGTTTCCTGGAGAGGCGACACGTGCAGATCGCGTTCATTGGCTGAACATAGATTACATGGTCGCTGTTCGTGCAGCAGCTAGAAGTGCCATGCCCGCAGCTGCACTACTGCTGGCTGAAGCCACATGTCTTCCAGCTGTCCAGGACAGCCGCAGGAATTCGAGGAGGGTTTCCTCATCTCAAGATCAAGCTGTATCTCGACCTCCGCCTGAACTTCTGTTGTCCGTTTACAAACAAATGGAGGAGCCTGACTCGTTTTATGGCGTCACACAGGAAGCATCGCTGAGTGCAGTGCTCGAGCGACTGGATCATGAGGGAGATGGCTTCCGAAGCATGATGCTGCGCTCCGCGCAAATGGATAGCCACATGCGTTCTACGCATCGACTGGCTGAACATGATGCCGTTGGCATGATACAGTCGCTCTCGAGCCTTAACTTCAACAGTTTAGCATTCGCCTTGGTCGCGCAAGGCGTAGGGAACACATCAAGATGCCAAGAGCAGATGTTGAAAGCAGCGCAAAGTCTGCAGCAATGGGACATCACGCCACCCGAAGGACACAGCGAGTCCTCGGCAGCTTTTAGTGTGCTGCAGGACCTCAGTAGAGCCAGCGACGCCACACAAGTCCTCGACAGATCCAGAACTGCGTTGTTCGATTTTGTGAAGCATGGCATCCGACGAGATCGAGCGTCGATTCCATCGCCTACCTGGTACGCCAACCTCGCATCCATGACAGAGATCAGCGAAATCACAACTGCCGTTGCAGACGCAGATCTCGACGAGCGGTGGGAAGTCTTCGCCCATCGACATGCTTGGATGCATCTAGCCAAGTTCGAGGACGTCAAGGTGTTTCTGTCGGGCAGGCACACGCTCTTTGGCGTGCTCAGCCAAAACGTGCATCTGCAACAGAGCATGCATGTCACGCTAAAGAGATGCCGAGTACTGGAAGTCGAAGCGCTACTGGCATTTTCGCGCCTCTCTCGAGAGCACTCCAAGTTACAGGAGGCACTCACCGCAACAGCGACCATGAGCGACATGATCGAGACCTGTGGAGCAGCCGGAATCAGGGTGGCAAGCGCCGTAAAAATGGAGACTGCTTCAGTTCTATGGGATGCAGGAGAAGCTACTATGTCAGTCAAAATGCTCTCAAGTCTCAGCGAGCCCGGCGTTGAGCTTGGCGGTCAAGACGTTGCTGTTGGGCGCGCCGGTCTCCTTGCGCAGCTCGCCCATGAATCTGCCGAAGCTCGTCTGGAGAAACCTGAGCAGATTCTAAGCAAATATCTCAAGCCCGCGTTGAACGCTGTCTCCAGGACCAAGGATCGATCAGAAATCAGTCAAGTACACTATGAATTCGCCAAGTTCTGTGATCACGAATTGCAAAATCCCAGCACCGTCGAAAACCTGAATCGCGTCACGAAACTGCGCCAGAGCAAGGAGGAAGAGGTCGAAGCCTATAGGCAAGCTTTGCAGACAGGCAAGAAAACGCAGCCCGAGCGACATCAGATGAGCAGAAGCTTGCATCAAGCACAGACATGGCTCGAGCTTGATACTGCGGAAGAAAAGCGTTTGAGGAAAACTCAGAGCGATTATGTCAATTTGAGTCTGCAGAACTATCTGCAGGCGCTTGCGGCTTCTGAGGATCACGACATCTGCGTGTTGCGATTCTTCGCGCTCTGGCTGGAAAATACTGACGGCGTCGACCAAGGTCCGGACGCCACAGTGCTTAAATACCTGCCACAGGTACCAAGCTGGAAGTTCGTCAGATTGATGAACCAGCTAATGTCACGCTTGGATGATTCGAAGACACCGTTTCAGCAAGCCCTAGCGGAACTGCTGCGACGTATATTTGTTGAACACCCCTGGCATAGCTTGCACCATCTGTTCGCGCCTCGATCGATGCATACGGCCACAGATCCTGCGACTGCTTCTCGATATCGTGCCGCCAAGTCAATCCACATTGAAATTAGCAAGAATGAGGAGAGCCGCAGCATCGCTGATAGACTATTTGCAGCAGACACGCGGTACAAGGCATTGGCAGAAAGTAAGCCGGAGTCGGGGGGCGGTGGCAGCAAGATCGATATCAGTCGCTTCCAGCAGGCTTTTCGCGTGCATCAGAAGATCCCGCCAATGGAGTTACCGCCTGCCACCATCACATTGCCGTTGAGACCAAGCGCATCTTATAGTGATGTGCCCACCATCACACGGGTCGATCAGACAGTATCCATCATGAGTGGTCTCAGCGCACCAAAGATGCTGAAATTGCAAGCGACTGATGGTAAATGGTACCGCGAGCTCTACAAGAGCGGCGACGATGACCTGCGGCAGGACGCCATCATGGAACAGGTGTTCGATGAAGTCAGCAGCATGCTACGCAATCACAAGGCAACGAGACAGAGGGATCTCAAGCTGCGCACATACAAAGTGATTCCGCTCTCCAGCGGGTCCGGCATCATCGAATTCGTCCCGAATTCCATGCCTATCAATGATTTCCTGAGCCCGGCGCATAAAACGTATTATCCCAAGGACATGGCCCCGCACAAGGCCCGAGAGACGATCGCGCGGGCATACGCCAATGGACAAGGCTCTACGACCGACCGCGTCGCGGCATTCCAGAAGGTCTGTGCTAATCTAAATCCTGTCATGCGCCATTTCTTCCTGGAGCGTTTCGACGACCCGGACGAATGGTTCACAAAGCGGACCGCATATTCACGCACGACAGCAAGCATATCCATCCTTGGCCATATCATTGGTCTCGGGGACCGACACTGCAGTAACATCCTGCTCGATGAGCAGACAGGTGAAGTGGTGCACATTGATCTCGGGGTCGCGTTCGAGGCTGGGCGGGTTCTACCAATTCCAGAGCTCGTGCCTTTTCGGCTCACTCGCGACATCGTGGATGGAATGGGATCAACCGGTGTGGAGGGGGTATTCCGACGCTGCTGTGAGTTCACGTTGGATGCGGTTCGTGAGGATAAGGACAGTATTATGACATTACTGAATGTGCTGCGCTACGATCCATTGCACAACTGGACGATATCCCCACTGCGAGCCAAAAGGATGCAAGACGCGCAATCAGAAGTTTCGCGCCGCAATGGTACTGTTGCGAATTCGTCGAAGAGAAACGAGCAGGAGGCAGGAGAAGCTGATCGGGCATTATCGATCGTGGAGAAGAAGTTGTCGAAGACGCTGAGCACTGCTGCAGCTGTCAATGAGTTGATCCAGCAAGCTACAGACGAGAAGCACTTGGCAGTGCTGTTTGCAGGATGGGCAGCGTACTTTTAGTGATGGGTCGAAGTCATGCAGATATTATATAGAGCGATAGAATGGTCTGTACAATATGCACATATCATCAAGTGCTCAGACTAAATCCACGAATTCCACTTGACTCACGCCTTGCCCACATCCGACCCGTGTGGGCCGTGGAAAATGAATCACTCACTTCGCGCGTCTACTTTTCTGAACACATCCCAGCCCAAGCTTGCCACAACACAGTACTGCCACCAGCAATTATCACGAACGCCACGACGAGATCATCTGCAGTCGAAAACGTTGCGGCACATATTGAACCCGATACAGGCGCTCTGCTCGAGAAACCCCCACTATCGACGTCCACGCCCAACCGAAACACCTTAATAGATCACGTTCTTTTGTAATTGTGCAACACAACATGGCGATCGACTGCTAGTAGCAATGGCGATCTTTGATTCGTGCCGTCCAAAGTCCACGCGAATTTCATCGAGACTCGGCGGGCAGCATTGCACAACGTCTACATTTTCCTCGAGAGCCTTAGCCTGAGAACAGTCCCCATCCATACGAGACAGCTGCTGCACCTCGCCAACATGTCCGAGCCAAAGAGACCAGACACAATAGCCAGTCCCGGCGGTGCTCCGCCAGCTGAGGAACAGGGAGGAGAGAAGCTCTCTCCAGCAGAGCTCAAAAAAAGAGCCAAAGCCGAAAAGCAAGCGCGTCGAGCAGCGGAGAAAGAGGCCAAAGGTGCTGGCGTAGGCGGAGCACCAACATCCGTGAACGGTGCGGCAAGTACCGACAGCGGCAGAGCAGCAGGCCAGCAACAACAAAAGCCGAAACAACAGCAGCAGCAGCAGCAGAAAGGCGCGAACAAGCAAGGCACACAAGAAAGGCAGGCAGGCGCACAACAGGGTCCTCTACCGGTGCGGGCCCGCCGCGCATCGCAGAGTGTGCCGAAAGACGTGGCAAAGAAGGTGGAGAAGAAGGTGGAGAGCAAGAACGTAGAGCTATTCAGCCATCTCTACAATCAACCGCGGCGGCATAACATCGACGGGGCATCGAAGGACGTGCATCCAGCAGTCGTTGCGCTCGGCTTTCAGATCAGCAGCTACGAGATTGCAGGCAGCACTGCTCGCTGCGTTGGCATGCTCAATGCATTCAAGGAAGCCATCCAAGAGTACACAACACCAGGTGGGACTTCACTCGCCAGGCACATGACCTCACATTACCTCTCTCCTCAAATCGACTATTTGAAATCATGTCGGCCGATCTCAGAGTCCATGGGCAATGCCATTCGATGGCTCAAGAAGTTGATTGTCGAGATCGATCCGAGCACTCCGGAACATGAGGCGAAGGACTACCTGTGTGACTCGATCGACAAGTTCATTCAAGAGCGTATCATGGTCACTGATCAAGCCATCGCCACCTCCGCATGCCAACAGATCAAACCCGGCTCGATAGTGCTCACATATGCCAAGAGCTCCATCGTCGAGAAGACCATACTGCGCGCTCACGCCAATGGCATAAAGTTTCGCGTCATTTGCATTGACTCGCGTCCGCTCTTCGAAGGCAAGACTCTTGCCACTTCTCTCATGCACGCCGGTGTCGAAGTCGAGTACACTTCATTTCACGGTATCGCAAGAGCTGTGGCAGACGCCACAGTAGTACTCCTCGGTGCTCACAGTATGCTGTCCAATGGCTGCCTTCAGTCAAGAATTGGCACTGCAGCTGTGGCAATGGCAGCACATCGAGCTGATATTCCAGTCATTGTCTGCTGTGAGTCTGTCAAATTCAGTGGCAAAGTGGCGCTCGATAGCATCGTGTTGAACGAGGTTGCGCCAGCCGAGGAACTTTTGCCAGCAATTGGGGGCAGTCCAGGTGCCGCCGTTGAAAAGGGTAATGACACCAGCGAGTCACAGCTGAAGACTTTGCGTGACTGGAAGGAGATTCCGAATCTACAGATTCTGAACCTCATGTACGACATCACTCCTGCTGAGTACATTCGCATGGTCATCTGTGAGTACGGCAGTGTCCCGCCAAGCTCCGTTCCTGTGGTTCATCGGTTGGCGAACGAGGGCGAGTAGTGCTTGCCGAGAGCACAATCGCTTCGAGCTACTATATGCGGAGTGTGAAATCAGCAAGGCTTTCCGTTAATACGAATTTATCGTGTCCGAAGCGTTCCTGGCGTGAACATGGGCGAACTCATGCATTTGAGCGTGTGGTGCCAATTCACGGACGGAGGCTGCTCAGCATTGACTGAGCTCATCTAACGAATTCTATGAGCGTATGAGCTGCTATAACGAGGAGAGATGGAACGGCTAGTCGTGGCTCATTATTGCATTACTGTTCTACCCAATTGTCTACGGTCCAAAATCCCCGGTTGCACGTGAATCGCGATGTCGTTTCAAACATTCGTAATGTCTCCAGAGAACAAAAGCATGCACCTGCCCACGCTGCCAGCAACGCCATCCCCAGGATACCCGTCCCGAAGCATCGAGTCCAGAGCCACCCATATCTTCACTCATAAGAAAGAACGCTACGTCTCCAGCGCTTTGCATCGCAGCTCTTCAAGGGCGCAGCTGCAAACCACTGTCTTCTGCACTGAAATTGGAGTCAAAGGAGCCCTGGCCCGGGTCAAAGGCACCAGAAAACGAGCCCACCAGACTTTGCCTGCGACTATCGGCCGTACAATCGATACCGCTGTCAGCCTTATGCAGCGTGGAGGGTCTGCTCATGGGTAGGGCGATGGGTCCCGGTGCCTTCGCACGCCGAAGACCGGTGTCTCGAAATGGCGGTCTCGTAGATGTCAAACTTCCACCGATCGACTTTCCGGGATTTCCAGCAATCCGAGAAGACCGCACAGCGAGAGCTTTCCAGCACTGTGATGCTGTATCAGTCTGCAGTGACAGCATCAACAGAAGTTCCATTGCTGCACGTCCAGCCCTCATTGCTTCGAGCACGAGTGGAACTTCAGTGCCGCCGCTTTCGACGACAAGGAGTACTACGGCTGCATATACCAGAACGTCGATGGTCAGGAAGTAGGCCTCGTGGAATTGCAGTTTGTGGTGCAAAAGTTCGGCAACCTGGACAGCGTGTAATGCCGCATTGACTGCCTTCATTCCAATCAAGTAGGGTTGCGAGCAAGGGTCTATTCCAGGCATCGTGAGATAATGCACGAATGGAGCATACAACAGTAGTTGTGCATAATCGTACGCATATGCAAGACAAAGTTGCGTTCTGCAGACCGTCAGCGCGCGCTTCTACGGTGCTGCACCTTGCTCGACACTCACCTCGTCATGTCAGTTGCCGCTTGCAGCAGCACCGAGCAGCCTTGAGCCCAGTTCTCAAGCTCTTCACTGGCTTCCTTGATGGCATTTTGATCAACGGCGAATGTGCCGATGCCAACAGGCTTTCTCGCCGATTTGCTGCGGTAGGTCTTGCCCACAGCACGTGCTAGTATCCTTAGCATTTGCATATGAGCATCGCTTGCAACCAGCTCAGAATTGGATCCAGTGGAAAGAGGTGGGTATGAATTCTGCTCGCAAGCTTCAACGTTGGTCACACTCGGTACGCCCAGCGCTGTTGAGGTATAAATGTCAAAAGCCTGTAGCGCGGACCAGACACGGCATCGTAATGCGCTCTCGTCCTTCGGAAATCCAGCGACGTCTTCATGAAGACCAAGCCGGTGGGCCGCGCTAGATGCCGCTGCTACATAAGAGTGGACTTTCGCTGGGGCTGGAGCGGCCTTCAGGTACAGTGCGAGGCACAATACTGTCTGAACCGATGCAAGACCACGATCGCAGGCACTTAATGGCACGAGGTCTTTCGCTGCTTCGAAATATTGCAACCCTTGTACCCTCCTGAATTCAGCTGCAGCTGGGGTAGTCGAATCGAATCGCTGTCCTAATGCTAGAACAGCATAGACCAACGCCAGTTCGTCCTCGTCGCTGGCCTCTTGTCCAAACAAGCTGGTGTTGTATAATTGGAATAGAGTGCGGTCCACTTGCGCCCTATCGACGAATGGCCATAGGTGGAATACCTCACTGAACGCTACCTCAACCAGTTTCAGTGTGATCTCCTTTTCGGGCATCAACGGACTGCTTGTTACGGGACCATCATCGATGGCCTGGGGGTTGTCTAGCGCCTGGACCAACTTCATTGACGAGTCCTGTGACCCGTATGGTGATGTAGCGATCTGGTTACAGTAGTTGAAGAGCTGGCGAAGCACATCGGTCCCGAAAGCCTTGCCCCGTGGCTCAGTAGTCAGTGTCTCGAGGTATACGGGTGTCTCATTGGGTGGTACCCAACCATCCGTGGGTTTTACTGAGCCGGATCTAACATTCTCGGTGTGGAAATAACTCGGGTCAGATGACTTTGAAGAAAGCGACGGCCGCGCACTGGTATTCATCGGAGATGGGTGGCTGATACTGGAGCCCGGAGATATCTGCACAACTGGCTCTTCTTGTGATGTATCCATGTGCTCCGCGCGGTTCGGCGAGCGGCGCAGCTCATCCTGTAGAGCTTTGACTTTCTTCTCGAGATGCGCAACGTAGGCAGGGCCTGATCACAGATCAGCATTGGTCTTCATACTCTCCGCGAGGAAGTGAGCACCGACCTCGCGATTGCTTCACTTGGTGTCCGAAAGAACATTGTAGCCTGACCAATGTTAGTAGCTGTGCTATCGGTGGATCGGTAATGTGGGCAGCCAAACCCAATCGTCCTACAGGCGGAACAATTCATCTGGCCATCGCAGCGGGATTTTCGTCGTCGGCATTGGTCGCACTGCTTGTCATCAGCGCACAGGCAAGGTCAACTCATCGTGGCATCACCTACTGCTCTGGCGGCTCTCTTACGCTGCATCTTGTCGCCCATAGACGACGTGGACGCCATGGCGAGGTTATCGGCCATGCTCATGGTCTTCGTGGTAAACTAGTGAGGATGTCCGAATGATGGTGGACGCACGTCCGTGGAATGATGCCTCCGCACAAGCTCACCGAACGGATGGGGTCAATGCTGTGGTTGATTGCTGGGGTATGACCGTCGGTGATACTGGAAGCCTTGGCAATAACCTGCGGTTGTCTAAAAGGACTGGGCAGCTGGGCTGAAAGACCCATCGGAAGCCAGGAGATAAGTCTGGCTCTGTACGCGCAGCGCATGTAGCATGGAACACGCACGTATGGCATCAATAGGCTCGTCTAGGGACTCTTCAACCCGAGATACACGCAGTGACTAGTTAAATCGGCAGTCACTAGCAGTCCCGCTTTTCCTGCGGGCCCGCGTGTACATGTTTGAGGCTTTCGAAGGGCTTGTTCTTTCTCTGCTGTTCTCTCATTACGCATGACCTTACGATGACGGCTTAAATGCCATCCATGTTGCTCAGCTAGACTGTCCATGTCGCTCCGATGTCTTGTCCGGCACTTCTGGTCGCTGTTTCTTGCATTGTGCGGCTTCGTTCCCGGTCCGATGGCACAGAGAGTGTGTGTGCTCCGGAACGCCCTTCGTTCGGAGCAAGCTCCACGCACTGTCACTGTGTCTCCGGAGCAGGAAATGCATACGGAGCGCCTCGAAACCCACAAAAGCTATGACCACATTCCTTCACTTCACCAACGGACATACAGAGTTTGCTAGTGCCGTGGAAGGCTCCCTGCCAGCCTCGCATGTTCACCGGAGCCTGGACCGGCCTGTGTAACGAACGAACTTATTGCATCATCTAGCGCAAGTCTCTGCAACGCGGTTGTAATTATCCCTGCAACAGATCTGCAGCCGGGGTAGAGGTCTCCATCTTCGAACGGTGATTGACAGGCCATGTGGATCCTCTTTCGCTTTTTCGTCGTAGCTCGATGTGGTTGTTCTTCAGGAAAAACCTCTGCTTCGGCGAGGTGCTCGGTTGGAGACGCCGGGCCGCGGGCACTGGGGACGACAGCTAACATATCAGCATGCAGTCCACCGAGCGGCATTGCTCAATGAGGGCAAGCAGCTGTCCGACGCAGCGATAAGAAGGCGCCAAAGACCGGGGAATTACGATGGCGCACCGTGAGAACTCATGGCCGAAAGAGGGGTGGTATTGCGATGTCTTCACAATGACGATTCGCATATTGAGACCAGTTGCGTGAATCGCACTTGTACTTGCTAATAGCTCGAATGCCGCGTATTCGCAGTAAGATCGCGCCTTGCTCCAAGGGCTAGAAAACAATCGACAAAAAGCGGCGTGGCCTCCGAGGCAGGATGCTGGGTGAAGCGACCATTGATGCGAAGCGCTCCAGCCCAACGTGTCTGATCGCTCGCTACGCGACACGATAGAAACATGTAGATCTCCACGTGCGCTGCGTCTGTCGGCAAGTACGGCAGCCATCACGTTTAGAGAAGGTGCTTATACTTGCCGAAGCGCGCATATTCACTCAATGGCCCGTGCCAGCGCTTGTGGTTGTCAACAGCCATGCCAAACGTCGATGGGGTTGTTATTTGGGCACAGTTGCGCGCTTCGCCCTCGCTTGCCAGGGTTCAACCAGTGGTTGCGAGCGGGGTCGCATCGCGATAGCCATCGTCCAGGTATAGAACAGATCCCTCAATCAGGGTGTTCATTTCAGCATAGTGGAGGTGGTGCACGGGTCGTGCATGCGGAACAGGAACCGAGCAGAGACGTGGTGTGGACTCGAGGGTCTCTTCGCATCCCTGATGGCTGTCCGCCTCCGCCCCAAGCTTGCTGCACTTCTGAGCAGAGGCGAATCGACGCAGAAATACATCCGGGTCGAGACCCGTGCAATACTGGAGTTCGGCAGTTACTCGAAGCTGGCGGCAGTCAGTCACAGTGGCGATGGCGAGTTGAAGTACGACTGAGCCATGGCGATGTTGAGGACCTGGAGGATTAATCAGCCTGTAAGCTCTGATGTATCCGCTCGTTCCGCTCTGCGAAGTGAGTGGACTTGGTAGGGCATGGAAGCAATGGGCAATGGGCGCAATGCCCCTTGAACCAATTCCCACAACTGAAGTCGAGCTATCACAGCCAACCACCAGATCACATACACAGTATACAACCATCGACTGCAGGGAAGGCGTCTCCGGGGCGTCGCAAGCTCTCTCCACTGGAAAAGCGCTGCTATACTTCTCGGCTGGATCCCATAATCGCCCCGTTGTCTCTGCAGGATAGCATACCTCCAGGCACAATTGACAGGACACAATGCTTGTACGCCAAGCCTGCGCTTCAGCAGGGACAGTCGCGGGCCATGTCTCCCCGCCGAACGGCGTCTTCGGGGCAGAGTCAGAATGGTTGTCAGGAGTCTCGGGACCCTTTTTACAATGTTCGCATGCTCCACAAGCTATGATTTTGTTGAAGCAGTTTCAACAGATTTGGCGTGATGGTTGCATGTCGTGCATGTGCAGTACTGTACTCACAGCATGTATTCGGTACCGGCCGAGTTGCGCGCGACCATTGTGACTGCCACTTCGTGCGATAGGCGTGCAATCAATCCTGGGCAGCACCCTCCACAGTTCTGTTCACATTTTCCGCGCATGTTTCTAGATGGCTGCTGTCTCGGTCGCCACCGTAACGCCAGCCCTCAACGAGCCGGAAGCCACATATCGACAGCTTTGCAGCGTCGCCTCGGAGCCGGCTGATTTCTTTTGACACAGGGAGCTCATCGACTTACTCAAGCCTCAAGGGATGCGCGTGCGAAACATGTAGCCGCTTGACATCATAAGCCATCTGTCATTGCAAGACTAGTGAGGCCGAAGGCAATCGGTTGCCCGGAGCATCCTCGTTAATGCGGTCGTTGGAAGAAGCCGATGAAGGATCAACGCACTCATGTTCATCAGTGGACTTTTCGCCAGTTCCAGGCGGTATCGGGGCAGACTATTGAGCGCCCAATGCGAAAAGGCTGCTGGGTGCGCAGCGTCTGAGAGATGCAACAATGGTGGTTCTGTCAAAGGGACGCACCAAGAGGCGCTAGGTGTTCACCCTACCAACGTAGTGCTGTATGTTATGTTTATCCGCGACTTATGCCCCTCCCTGATTTTTGATGATGCCTCTATTTAGCTGCACTTGCTCGAGAATCTTGTCGGCCCCTTTTTCGACCAGCATCTTGGCGACATCGAACCCAAATTCGTGGGCCTGTTCATGCGTTATAATCCTACGCCGTGTTTCGACCTCGGCAGCGTCCTTGCCATCAAGACTGACAACGATAGCACGCATAAGCAACTCGTCACTCGGCTCAACCTCGAGCTGCTTCGTGCCACCAGCAGTCGTCGCCTCACCGCTGAGCTGATTGTAGTCTTCCGCTGGCTCTATACCCACTCCAGCGTGCTGGTCGTGCATGCGGTTTTTCGCGATCCATTCGGTCTCTACTCCAATGGGCACGGAGCAGCCTCCCTCGAGAGTACGCATGAGCGAGCGTTCCACAAGCGCCTGCCGCCATGAACGATCATCACCGATTTTAGACAGCAACTTTTTCGTGCGTTCGTCGTCAGAGCGGACTTCAATGCCGAGCGCACCTTGGCCGACAGCATGAAGCATACCGCCGTTGTCCTTGGACAAGTAGCTACTGATACGGTGGCTCAGGCCAAGCCGCTCGAGCCCAGCGACTGCAATGCAGATTGCTGAATAGTCGGAATTGGGGTCATCGAGCTTTGCCAGTCGCGTCCCAATGTTTCCACGAACATCCTGGAATTGTAATTGCGGGTAGAAGCGCTTCAACTGCGCTGTCCGCCTGAGACTCGACGTGCCAACGACTGCGCCCGCGGGCAAGTCGTTCAAGTTCTTGACCTTGTCGACAAGCCCGGGCTTGAGCACCAATGCGTCTCGCGCGTCTTCGCGCTGAGTCACACAGCCGAGACTCAGGCCCACGGGCAGCTGGGTGGGCATGTCCTTTAGGCTGTGCACGATCAAGTCTAGCGAGCCATCTTCGAGCAAAACCTCGAGCTCTTGCGTCCACAATGCCTTCTCATTGAACTTGTGCAGGGCCGTCTTCTGATTGTTGTCACCCGTCGTGCTCATGGCGTGGATCTCGAAGTTGTGCTCCGGCCATGCTTCCCGCAATGCCTTGACAACCTCATCGGCCTGTTTCCGCGCGAGGATCGACCGCCGCGTGCCCACGTGGAAGGTCTGCGTGTCTGCGGTCTCGTGTCTTGCTTTGATCACAATGTGCGAGTTGTCGTCGGCAGCGGCAGGCGCCGTCGATACGGCTTCGGTGGCCATGGCGGCGTGGACGGAGGAGGTGCAACGGAGTCAGACACGATGGTTTGCCCAACTTTCCACATTGCGGCCTCGGCTGCTTTGGCTTTTTTGTCCCTGCCGCACGTCATGCCCCTCCTGCAGCACCACACGCTCGCGCATGCGATACGCGCCTGTCCACGCGATCAGTGGTGACACTGCACATTGACCAGGTCGCTGAACACGCATAGCCACGCTACTGTTCCACGTCCATGCCAGACATGTCTCTCGACAAGGACATCTCTCCGGCCTCAGCCCACCCACCTTCCACTTCCGTAGCCGTCTTTGTTTCCGCTCACACCAGACACTAATCCTCCTTCATTCCATCGGATCTCATTCGAACAACCCTTTGCACGCTGCAAAATCACCATCATGGCCAACTCTCCGCAGCTTCAAGTATCAGGAATCCCGGGTATACAGGCAGAGGAGCAGGCTGCTACCACGTCGCCTGCTCGCGGTGCCGAAATGGCCAGCTTTCTGCGGGCTCGCCTGAACCGGAACGCAAACAGAGAGAATCGACACATCGGCGAGGCAGCCCCTCCGCCAGCTCTAGTGCATGGCTGGGACTTTTGGCACGATCGACAGGAGCGCTCAGTAGCAGATGCAAAACCGCCCGCCGAAGACGCCGCCAGCTATGAAGACCGCTTGGAGTCTCTCGCTTCCATCTCCGATGTGCGCCAGTTTTGGTCTGTGTTCAACAACTTCGATATCTCCCGCCTGGCGCTCCGCGACAGCATTCACCTCTTTCATAGAGGTGTGAAGCCAGTGTGGGAGGACGCCCGTAACGCAAAAGGAGGGAGCTGGACATTCCGCGTCCCCAAGTCGGTGGCTGCACAGTTTTGGCAAGAGATCTGCATGATGGCTATTGGAGAGCAGCTACAGGAGGCTGTTCAAGCGGACCAGCAGCACAAGACTAGCTTTAGGGATGACATTTGTGGGGTCAGCCTCAGCGTGCGGTTCAATAGCATGCTGATTCAGATCTGGAACCGAGATGCAGAACATCAGACTGGCATTGACAGTATACTCAGAACGGTCATGGAGGGTATCAGTCCGGCACTGAGGCCGAAGGACGGAAGTCACTACTACAAAAAGCACATTGAGCATGCTAGTTTTGGCATAGACGAGGCAAAGGTACATGGCGCGCCAGATGCGAGCAGGGACAATGCGGCAACGGCAGATGTGATGGATAGTGCCGCGACGCAGTCTCTCGACACGGCTACACATGCATCATGATTCGGGCGCCTAGATTCCAAATCACAGGCTGGATTGAGAAGAACGCGGCGTCAAACCACCATTGCTGGCGAACACTATCACAAGCTGCTCGCAGATGCCGGACAGTCCCGAACGACCAACTGCTGCTCGACCGTACAAGTCGAATGGCGGTAGTCTGGAGTATCGGCACAGCTCCGTCTGCGGTATTACCGCCGGTCGAAGGGGCAAGATGAGAGTGAGATTATCGAGACGGTGTTTAGTTGATGCTTGATGAGTGGTATGCCGCTGTGATAGCGATGTAACTGGAATGATCACATAGCATTAGTTCGGCATAACGTCTTTCATCAGCATTAGGCATGTCGCGCCTAACATGCCTTTTGTGTGATCCTCAAAGTTTTATGCCTTGCACACCCCGCGTGCACAAGGTGCACAAAGTTTGGAGCTAGTGAAGCTTGGCCTTCACCTGTGTAACTTAGTCGCGTCCTCGTCTGTCCCACATCAACGCGTTCCACACCACACCTGCTCCGCGCTGGCGATGGCGACGCAGAACGATCTCGGTACGCGCCAATTCTTCTGCTCGTCACGATGATACCGCGTAACACTTCTCTTGCTGACATGACCGCGCCGACAGATCAACTGCCGCTCCAGGGCGTGGTCCTGTGTTGCACATCTCTAGCTCAAGATGTTCGGGTACGAGGACGCTGCGAATGCTTTAATCTTCACTCTGGTTGCTCGCAATGCTAACGTTTGATCAAGACAACTCTCGCCGACATGGCCATTCAGATGGGCGCCACCCACAAGCTGGATCTCACATCCGAAGTGACGCACCTCATTGTCGGCAGCATTACTACTCCCAAATACCGATACGTCGCGAAAGAACGTCCCGATATTAAGGTTCTGGCTCCCGAATTCGTCGAAAGCGTGCGCGATGCCTGGATCGAAGGTGGCGAAGTCGAGGTGCACAAGTTTGAGGAAGAGCATAGATTGAAGACGTTCGCAGGGCTGGAATTGTGTCTCACAGGCTTCAGCGATGTGGTACAGAGGAAAGAGCTGGAAAGAGTGTCTCAGGAGCAAGGCGCGAGATGGAGTGCAGATTTGACGAAACAAGTCACGCATCTGATTGCTGCTAAGCCCGAAGGCGCAAAGTACATGCACGCAAAACAATGGGGCATCACCGTGGTGAGCTTGAAGTGGTACGAAGACAGCTTGATGCGTGGTATGGCATTGGACGAGGGGTACTACGCCTGCGAAATACCACTGGAAGATCAAGGTGTTGGCGCTTTTCGAACAATGCGAAAGAGGACGAGTCTTGGCAAGAGAGAGCGTGAAGCGAGTGGCCTGACGAACGCCAGTGACGATAAGGGAAGAAAGAGGCTGAGGAAAAGCGCTAGCATGCGCCTCGGGGAGCAGAGCCAGGACTTGTGGCAAAGCATGTCTCAGCATGAGGTGCAAGTCGACAACACAGTGGCCAATGTCTGGAACGAAATGAACGACGAGAGTCAAACGCTGCGCGACAGCATTGGACCTGGACTCAAGTCTCGACCTGGAAACGCCATGAGTGTCATCGAACGCGAGTCTGCAGAGAGACCGAAGGGGCTATTTTCGGGCATCTTCATCCTCATTCACGGCTTTGATCCGACCAAGACAGAGAAGCTCCGTACGGTCGTGAGCGCCAATGGTGCTACCGTTGTAAGCACCACCGAAGACCTGGGAAACGCGCCCGAAAACGAATACTTCAAATCGCAATGTCTGCTCGTCCCGCATGCGCAACCCACAGAGCTGCCTGTCTTGCCACCCGGCACAATGCTAGTAACCGAGTGGTGGGTGGAGCGATGCCTTCACTTCAAGCAGAAGCTTAACCCGGATCAAGACTCACTTAGCCAACCATTGCAGGACAAGCTGATTTCGGACTTTGCGGGCCTCGTCATCT
This sequence comes from Cercospora kikuchii, assembly GCF_019650295.1. Classification (NCBI taxonomy): domain Eukaryota; kingdom Fungi; phylum Ascomycota; class Dothideomycetes; order Mycosphaerellales; family Mycosphaerellaceae; genus Cercospora; species Cercospora kikuchii. The sequence goes on from NW_025408587.1 coordinate 1,387,034, forward strand.
CATCTACCGGCTTCAACAGCGTAGATCTGCGCATGTCAGCTGAGACCATCAACTTGATGGGTGCACAATACGAGGAACAACTATCCTCTACTACTTCTGTCCTGATATGCGCATCGGCAGCAATGAAGAAGGAGAAGGCCTTCTACGCAGCGAAGCACAACATACCCGTTGTTCGTCAGGAGTGGCTTTGGGACTCGTTGCAGACTGAGACCAAGCAGTCATTTGAGCCTTACAGGCTCGATATGTCACAGCACAATTTCAGTCAACTCTCCCAGTCCACGAATAGCCCGGCGACTAGCGACAATTTGGGACCTCGTGGCGCGCGCGACCAAGTTCGGAGGTGAGTCTGATATCCAGAGGTTGAGAGATGTCGGCATGGGCTGACTGTTACAGGGGTGAAGAAATGGTACATTCAAAACGTCTGTCGAACACTCGCAAACGCCAGCCGACGGCGTCACTTATTCTGAAGCCGACGGCCTCCAACCAAGCGAGGTCAACGAAGGCGAGCAAGTCTGCAGGACCATTTGTGCTCGAAGACAGTGACGACGAGGCTGTTCTAGTCGCACATGATGACCCACCCCACGCGGTGCTTACCAAGGCTGAGATGTCTCGACCTTTGCGAGAAATCTCGTCCAACAAGAGTGCTGACCCAGTGAAGCCCGTTCCTGAAGTCGAGAAAGCGCATACTGAACCCACGCCAAAATCACCAAGTCGCCGCGACAGTCCTGTCAAGGATGTGCAAAAGCTGACATCCGACCTCGCGGCTCTAGTGCGACACCGTATCGGCTCGATGGGCCAAGAAGGATCGTCTGAGCCTCCAAAGCGTAAACACCGTCCTCTGGGGCGGAACTTGAGCGGCACATCCCTCAGTAACGCATCGAGTCGCGTTTTCCCGGCAAACTCTGCCATGCTATCGGAAGGTTGTGAGGCAGATGGATTCGCGGCGCCTACTAAGTCTGATTCCGCGCCACCTGGAACCCAGTTGGGTTATGACTCTCCTGACGCTGAAGCCGCACGCATCCAGATGAGCAAGAAGATGGGAGTGGCTGTCGAGGAGAACACGGGGGTCAGGGTGGCTAGCATGGGCACTGTGAAAGACAGTGAGAGCCTGCACAGATCACACATGGGCGCGGCGGCAGCGGCTGGCGGCCGTACGAAAGCGCGAAGCAGGACGAAGACATGATGGTGAAGGAGGTTGAAGGAGGGGTGGAGTCCTTGTGTGGTGCTTCTGGATTGTACATTTTGCCGCGTTCTAGCGATGCTGTTTGACAACTGCGGCGGTTATGAGAGGGTACGGCTGCACCACGATGCGGCTTGTGCGGCGACACATGGTATCAAATGGTACGAATGACGGCATTTCTACGTGGAATCGAATGAGACCAACGGCAGACAGAACCATTGAAATGCGTAACAAAAGCTTTAGTATTCTCCAACTTGACACTCAGAGATGCGAGGTCCGAGACACGTCAACGAATTGAATGTGGTGTTGATAGTGGCAATACAAGTTGAGACCTGTGGCCAAAGATCGTCGGTTACTGTTGACGTGGTAATAGCAGTTGGCCCGATAACCTTGCAGGCTGCACATTTGACAAGGATGTTATCGAACAACATGTCTTGGGCAGCAAACGCCCGAGTGATGAGGCAGGCACGCGATGCAGAAGCGCCCATAGCAACAGGCAACAGTGTGGTTTCCCACGAGCATTCCAGGAATTCGTGCTCAACATCCAGCTTTTTCGTACCTCCTTCACGATGAACAATCTTGGATGTGCCAAGTCGTTGAAACCAAGCGCAACAGCGCGGCTGTCAGTAATTCCTTCATCATCGATTGATCAGTCTCATATAAGTGTCCAACAGACAGGATGTCAAAACTTGGCAGGTCTTGACTATGTACTGTTTGCAAGGATGATTGCTGCCCATGCTCGAATTTCCACTGAGGCTTTCTAGTGATTGCAAGATTGCCTTCAAATCTGAATCTACGTAGGAAATAGGCTTCATGTCTTTCATAATAATTAAGGCTGCGATAAGATTGAAAACTGGCGTGTTGACCTGAAACCTGTTGCATGTTGTGTTCCGCGCTTCTGTCACGTAGGAAATACCGACGTGCTAGATTCGAAAATTATTCATTAATTCTGCTTGAACGCTCATTCGACGTGATCGTAGAACTCATCATTCAACATAATAAGTGGTGTCGCATGCACGAAATGAAGCAACCGCGAGTCGTACACACACCGGCAGTCGCTCTGGCACACTCGCATCTGCCCCTCAGGATCATCGCCCGCCGGAGCGGAGTCCGGCCGCAGTGCCCAAATGCTCGATTTGCAACCCACATCACGATCATAACAAAGTATCACCAGAAACCAAGCTAACTTGAAACAGGAATCTGCTCTTATACGGCAAAAAGCGAAGATGGCTTTTGCACCTGCACGAAACTAATGTCCGTGGCATTCTGCTCTTTGGGCAAAAGAAGACGCGTAATTGTTTGGTGCGAGCGGGTGATGTGCTCAATGGCTGCAACCTTAAGTGCGTTGACGTGTTGTGGCTTGTCTTGTGTATTGGCTTTTTGTGGTTGGTTGATAGATGGAGTTGATGATTTGATTAATTCAAATAACATGGCCGATGTCGCGATAGGATGTCGCTGTTGAAGGATATGCAGAATGCAGCAGTCAGTGATCGACATGAGGATGAATTTGGATTGGATATGCTCGCTCTCTGTAGGTCCATGAGTCTTGGTGGGTTTTGTGGCACGCCAGTGACATATGTGGGGAAGAAAGCTTGATGGTGGACGCTACACATGGAACACTTCTCATTACTGCTGAATATTTCGATGCACTGCTTTCGGGCGGTGTTGTGGTTTCACGGCGGTTGCGCGCGGCAGCGGTCCAGGGTGGTGAAATGATGTGGTGCCAGCACGAACGCTGCTGATGATTGCCACGAGAAACCGGGTCCTGCAGTTGCTGCGAATGGCAGGTCTCGCACGTGAGGATGCGTGCGTGTCCGGAGGCACGGCAGGCGGGCAGTGCTCACCTCACACGACCTCGTGCTGAGTACTGCCAAGGGCGAGATGTTTGGAGCATCCTTGCAGCACATCCACGGCACATGCGGTATGGATGGCGGATCGCCTGCAAGCCGTGAGGAAATGGGAGTTCAGGGCAGCACGCGCGGGCGTCGTTACGGACGAGACGAGGCTCGTCAATACGAATAGGCGAATGGTGCTTATCGCGGTGCATGCTGGATGAGAGCGCTGCCGGGCTCGCCGGCACGTCCATCATCAAATTCTGCAGTCGTGTGGCAGCAGGTACACGACGAGTCGCAGGATCACAATGACCCAGACGCCCGCGAGTCCCGGAGCATTAGCTCAGCAATAGCGCTGCCGACGCAGCCAGCGCATGACGCGTTGGTTGTTCTGGCCGACCGCCCGTGCAATAAGACGGCCTCGTCGTCCGCGCAGCGCGGTGAGATGGAAGCCGTGATGAGCGTTGCATTACATTGAGCAGTCTGGCGTCGTCGACATCTGCCCGCCCCCTCCACCGCCCAGCGCGCAGCCACCATCGCCCTTCTTGGACGCTTGGCTCGATCCATTCGCAGCACGAATGCCAGGTTAGGCCCGCGGGAGCGGCGCTACTCCAATAAGGTCGTCTAGCACGCTGCCCGGACTCCAGGATCTGACGTGCTGCTCCACGTCGATCGCCCTGTTTGACGTCTTCTCAGAAAACGACTTCTCTTCTTGCACACGCGCGCGCGGGCACGCAGCCCGGGTAAAAGTCGCCGACGCTGCACGCACACACGCACTTGGCCAAGGTTGTGCCGGACATTGCCAGCATAAAAGACGCTGGGATCGTGCCGGGGGTGTCATCTCAGCCACTGCGTCGCAGAACAGGACGTGCGCATATCAAACAAGCCAACTTTTCCTCGAGCCCGAACAGGCCTGCGCTGCCCGCTGCCTACGAGACGTCGACATTACCTGTCTGCGAACCTCCGCGTTGGACGACGTTTTGAAACTGCCACAATTTTGCGTTACCACGTCGGCGGCACCGATCGTTTGAGACCGATCGCATTCTTTGCTATTGCGGTAAGTAACACATGTTCTCCCTGTCCGGGCCACCGACCGCCTGCATCTCCTGCGTTGGCACCCCATGACGCGCAGCGCGATCGACTTTTTTCTTCCCTCGCCTTGGTTGTTGTCAGAGCCGCATGGATTATCACTGCTGTCAGGCACACATCACGCACCGGAGCCCGCTGCATTTGATATGCTGCAGGACATGCCCGGCAGACAGGCCCATCTGCTGACGGAGAGCTCGCCTTCTCTTCCCACTACTGCACTTCCATCTCCTAGCATCAACTTTGCTGACTGGGGTTTTTACCATGGCAGCTTCCTACCGCTCCTCCACCTACGGCCTGCTCTACTACGATCCAGCCCAACACCGCACCGAGACCGACAAACCGCAGCGAGTATATCGACCACGACGAGTCGGCCCTGGACGAGTGTGCATCAAGTCCGTGGACCCTAGAAAGGAGAGAGACGGTCTCCACGTCCCTTATCCCGACCCCAACAAAGAAACCACTCCGCTCAAGCGGGAGTCATTCAACCTCAAACTGGCGTCAACACGAGAAAACGCCCGACGGTTCCTCAAGTCCGTCATATCCAGTACACCAGCGAGCGAGGCACCGGCCGACCAGCAGAAGAAGGACAACGCTTGGAAGCGGCGGTCGTGGTCACCAATCCAAAGATCGAACAGCAATCGTGGAAGCGAGGCTGGTTCGTCAGTCGCTGGTTCGAGGTCGAGCAGCACGACTGACGCACCGGCGAGTGTACCTGAAATACCGACACCGAGCATGCGTGGCAATATTCGCCATTCGATCGCTGGCCCGATCAACGCCCATCTTCAACGCCCACGACTGAGTAGCGTGGCACGAGATGGATCGACGCCTTCGATACAGTCCGTGGCGAGTAGCAATGGGTCTACAGGGTCTCCGCGAATCGATTCGTCCATCGTTGACAGTACTGTCATCCCAAATCTAAATCTTGATGATGAAAAGCCAATTGTTGCGGGCAATGGTGTCGCCGTAGGGATCCATTTGGCAGAACCAGTTCTATTCCTCCAAGGCTTCGAGAATTCGGACAATCAGCCCGGCAATACTGCCATGCTACGAGGTGGCCTACATCTACGAGTTTCGAAAGGTGCAAAGATAAAAGGCATTACTCTCAAATTCAAAGGCACGGCAGTCACCAAATGGCCTGAAGGGATCCCACCCCGCAAAGTTGAATTCGAAGAACGTGACACAATCATGTCACACACCTGGCCATTCTTCAACGCCCAATTCGAGAGCGCGGAGAGGGGCACGAACGCTGACCATGTGCAGCTTTTCAAGGATGGTGTCTCCTCGACAGTTACACGACTGGATCCTCTCGGTCGATCTTCCGAAACGAACTCGTCCGTAAATCTCAATTCTCGCGAGGCAAAGAAATTGGCTCTGTCTGTCAACCAGTCTCGAAGTTTTGGCAAAGGAGAATCTACTGGCGGACCATCGGTGGCTGCCAAGGGCTACCGCACCTTCCTTCCCGGCGACTATGTTTACAACTTTGAGATGCCAATTGACAGTCGATTACCGGAGACCATCGACGTTGAATTAGGCTCGGTCAAGTACGAATTAGAGGCCGTTATCGAGCGATCCGGAGCGTTCCGATCGAATCTTGTGGGCACGAAGGAAGTCACAATCATCCGAGCGCCAGCGGAGGGTTCCTTGGAATGTGTGGAGCCTATTGCAATCAGCCGCAACTGGGAAGACCAGCTGCACTACGACATTGTGATATCGGGAAAGAGCTTCCCACTGGGCACGCAGGTACCTATAGCGTTCAAATTGACACCTCTGGCGAAGGTGCAGTGCCATCGCATCAAAGTGTTGGTCACCGAAAACATCGAGTACTTTTGTTCCAACAAGCGCGTACATCGCATGGAACCCACTCGCAAGGTACAGCTATTCGAAAAACGTGCGGATGGTGCCCCGACCAGCACGTTTCCTGGCAGCACAATGCGGGTGACATCGGGCGGTGGCATACCGCACAACCAGCGAGCTGCAGCTGCACGAGGCGAGCATGTCATACCAAGCGACACCACGAACCTGCTGGGCAACCTAGACGGAGGCGATGCACACATCGGACCCACCGAAATGGAGTTCAATGTGCAATTGCCAAGTTGCCACACCATGAAAGAACGCGATCGCACGCAGCGCCTACACTTTGACACCACATACCAAAACATACAAGTGCATCACTGGATCAAGATTGTGATGCGCTTGTCCAAACCGGATGTGAATGATCCAACGAAGCGAAGACATTTTGAAATCTCCATCGATTCGCCTTTCCATATATTATCTTGCCGTGCAACGCAGCAGAACATCTCGCTCCCTGCCTATACATCGCCCGAGTCAGGCCCAACGAGTACGACATTGACAGAATGTGGCTGCCCTGGCGCTGCGCTTCGACGGAACTCGCCGTCTAATCTTGTACCAGCATTGCAGAGATTCAACGGCCAGCAGCAAACCCGTCAAGATTCGAGTCTCCCAATGTCCCCGGGCTTGACCAGGCCGCCAACTGTACACGCACGTGATGCTCACATTGGTCGTCCGCAGTCCATTGATCGACCTATCCACCTGCTACGAGCGCCTTCTTTCAACCCACCTCCGTTTTCAGATGAAGAACCACCCCCGCCACTCATCACGCCGCCGCCGCAGTATGATAGTATCGCGAGTCCGACATCCGGGTTGGCGGATTACTTCGCGCGCCTGAGCGATGCTTACGAGGACGATAGCAGTGGTGATGAGTCTCGACCAGGACGTGTGAACGTGCCTCTTACACCCGGAGGGCGCATCAATCGTTCCGTGGATCTGGGTAGAGGATGGGCACCCTTGGCAACACAAATGCCCTTGGCATTACCGCGACGGGAGGTGTAGGCATTGTTACGATCTATTTCTGAAATCATGTCGACGATATTTACTTGACAATTTGCAGCGTTCAAGCAAGTGTTGGGGAAAAAAAATGGTGCAGCTGGCGTGATTTGTGGGCGACTTGCGAAGTGATAGACAACGGTGAAACCCGCAATATAGGATGCGTGTAGGAGGTAGTGGAATGCAGAGGCTGAAAGAGCTATGGGTACCTCGCCAGTTCCTGGCGCGGCTAGCGAAATGTTCTACGGATCCATACGTCCCCATAGTGACACCGTTGTGAGCTCAGTGTTGCACGAGCTCCCACGGGTCCTCCTCAGCCGTGAAACAAAGCATAAAGAGCAGCTCAAGGTCGGTGATTGCGCGAAACAAATAATGCAGTGAATGGCAGTGCCAATGTACTAGATCCGATCACCTCGTCGAAACTCGTGCTAGCGTCTAGCGTCTCAGTACAACTACTCCAAGCGGACACATTTCGCGTCGGGAGCGGTGAGTTGCGCCGCCTTGCGGGCCATACTCCGATCAAAGGCTATAAAGTTTGCAAGCACGGCTTGATATCTGGTCATGTGCAAGGCGCATGTGGTGATAATGCTGGTCTTTGCGGCGCCAGACAGGGCAGAGTCGGACCAACCGCCGTCGATTCGGCGACAGTGATGCAAGTCGCACCGCCTAAAGCAGCGTAATCCGTCAAGACGCTGTCAATGCTGCCGTCAGTGGCCATGTTCTGGGAGCGTGAGAGCCGGTTCAGTATCCACGAGCGGACGGCGGAGCCAATGAGAGTGGTGCCGGATCGAGTGCTTGGGAGTCGTGAAATGCTCTTGAAGGAGCTGACTCCTAGCTAGCGCTTGAACCCTGCTCCGCTCGCTTGGTATTAAAAGAAAGCTATTGTGCACCTCTGCCCGGGCAGTTACTACCACATCAGTTTACGCCCGCTTCCCACCACAGTCGCACATCACCACACTCTCATTACACAGCATGGCCACGAAACGCTCTTCTGGAGACGCGCATCTGCATTCTGCTCGCGCCCAACGCCCCAGCGCAAAGCGGAGCAAGCCATCTCCACCCCGCCCAGTCGGCACTCTTGCGCCAGAAAATGTCGCGAACGGCAGCAGCAGCGACCCGTCGATCATATCGATCGAGCGCGGTGTCCGTCACCCACGCGGCGATAGTTCTGCCAGCGACAGCACCCCAACGCTCGGAGACGAAGCCGACGCAGACCACGAAGAGGACGGTTCAGACTCGGAATTCATCACCACCCTTAGACCTGCTGCGAACACCTACGTTAAGCCGGACATCGATCCCGACGTTGTCATGGCATATGCAAAAGAGTTGGAGAGTAGGCTGCACGCTTTCTTGCCAAAATTGCGTCAGGCCAACCAAAAGCTTGCCGAGCAGAGCACCAAGCTGAATATGGAGCACGTTGACGACGGGGAACAGCACATTGAAATGAATCTGAATCTGGGGATCCTGGAGGAGAAACAGCCCGCTGACAAAGCGGCCACTGGAGAGATTCGGCTGCCCGCCGATGAGTCCGATGAGCCAGAAGCAGCGCTGCTCCCGACGGAAGGCGATGTGAGCAGTTTACTGACGGGGAAGAGTGACCAAGCACGACCCAGCATTGAATTGCTGGATGCTGCCGATATTGTGAAGACGTTACCGCATCGGACCGACGCTGTGAAGAGCTGATTGGGGCGTGTGAACGCAAGACGTACGTTCGACTGCAACTTAATGCCACCCAGCAACGCTGCGTAGAGTGCACCAAATGCCCCACGAGAGGATTTAATTTACATTGGAATTATTCAACATTCAATCGATCCTTGGCATCTAACAGCCAGAAGCTACATGCACAGCCCGAGTTCAAATGACAGCGCGACGCTGTAGTTAAGCCAGCACTCGCGTGAGAGCGACAAAATCATCACTAGCCAGATCTTCCTCCCTCACTCGGCCGTCGGCAATGAAAATTTGGCCGCAGCAGGCCCATGTCCTTACCCTCGAGGACATGGAAGCTGGCTCACACTTGATACTGGGATCCAAATATACGAAACTTTGCAACGATACCTGGATGTCCGAAAAAGCCAGTACTTCGCTACCGTGAGCACGTGGCATGCCAGCCGAAGCTTCAACACATCCCTACGAACTGCTCTGATGCGAGACACTCCATACAGCATTGGTACTGTAGAATGCTACAAATGAAAAAGTCATTCCACATTGTTCATATTTTCTCCCCCAGCGCTTCCTCCAAAGTCCTCAAATCATAATAATTCCTCAATTCCCGAATCTGCAACCCCAAAGTCCCTTTCCCCTCATCAGCTTTCCCCAACACATACACGAAACTCTGCGGTAATTCCACAACACCCTTCTCCGCCGTGAACAACTTCGTGATGAATGCCACATGAATCTCATATTTTCCTTCGACCTCCTCGTCAGAAACGACAATTCCGCTTCGAAGTTCTCGTTCGACTTTCGGGAAAGTGGAATAGAGACGTCGAAAAAAATCCCAACCTGTTTGGCCAGTAGAGAGAATTTTATTATTGGGGAGAATGGTTTTGCAGTCTGCTGAGTAGAATTCTTCGAAATCTTGGGTTGCCCATTGGGAGTCAGTGGTGGGGAATTTGCGGCCGTAGATGGCGTAGAATTGGAGGGCGGGGTGGGATTGAATGACTTCGGGGGTGATGGGAAGGGGAATTGCGAGGGCTTTGAGAGGCATGATGCAAGCTTGTTGGTGTTGCGGTGGGTTCTGTGTCGTTTTCCCAGTGGGAAGGTTGGCTGTCCGGGGTTGGAGGTGAAAGACGGAGCTGTGTACTACAAGTTATGACAACGACGGAGCTTATATTCTTGATTAGTTGACGTGTGAGGATTTGTCTAACATAGCTGTATTGCTTACAAAGCCGCGTCTCGTGGTCATGGAGCTGTGATGTGCTTTTGCTGCTCGCCGTTGGAGAGATAGTTCATCCGTCGGTAGTAGTTATGCAACTGCCTCGGAACGCCAAGGATATCAGCTGCACGTGAGCTCCAAGGCATGCGAAAGCGAGAACGAAAGGATTATGTATCGACTAGGGCGGAAGACGTCCATAAGCGATGGTACACGCACACTGAAGCGCTCCTGGCTTGCACATTCATTGAAACGATTGGCCAAAGTCGGGAAGCAAAGGTGGCCAGTAAGGGTGAACTTCCAGCATGATACTATGCATTTACTACACTAGATACCTTGTAAGTCAAGACCGTCGTCGATGTACAGCCCAGAACTCCCGTCAAGCTCGCCAAAGATGTCGTCGATGCCATCTCCCAGCGTCAACAAGCTCATGTCATCAGCGCTGCGCGAATCACTGAACCTGGATGCGTATCGAGGACCCATGGACAGCTCTAGAAGGCGCTGGTTGGTCAAGTCGTCTTGTATCCGATGCTCGCCTGGCCGCAAGCCGTACATGTCATCAGTCAGATCGTCAAGCTCGTTTCCAACAAGTCCTCCAGACATTAAGCCAGCTCTTCTGAATTGACATCTGCGGGGCCCAAGATCATTGAAGAAAAGGTCATCGCCGAGCAGGCCAGCGGAGCTTGACCTCAAGCCTAGGCGTGGGCGGTCGAGGCTGAGGGCACGTCTCTCGGTACTGATACCGATTGAGAGCCTTTCGATGCATTCGGCAACGAGCTGGCCTCTGCGACCATGCCTTCTGAGGCTTTGTGGGAGGTCAGGTCTGAGCTCGTAGACACGCCTGAAGCACTCAGCTCTTTGAGTCTCGGTCATCGTGGCTCGAAGAATGGCGTTGCACCATTGTCCAATAGTGGCTGACGTCTCAACTGCCACGATCTGTGAAGCGTGGCGGACAAAGAAGCTGTACAGCACATGTCCGATTCTCGCACTTTGGTTAACGTGCGACAGCTCGGCCAGCGCTCTGAAAAGATGATTGCTGCGGCGATGGACGAAGAATCGATTCGCTACTCGAACATCTGTCCTATCCACTTCAATGAGGCGCTCGAGTCTGCGTCGCCAGATGCTGGTGACGTCGAAGTCGGCGAATCCGATTGAGGAGCGTGACAACTCTCGGAGCGTTACGTAGTAGACTTCTCGGACTTCTTCTTCGCGCAGAGGATTGAATCGGCATCGAGGATAAACCTCCGGGCACTCTGATACGAAGCGATCGATGAGCATTTCAGCGTCGTATTGTAGCCGCTCGCGCTCCTCGTACACCGCAGGCAAGATATCAGCTAGGCTGTGTGGTCGGACTGCTAGCATGGCTCGGTGGCCATCGTAAGCTTGACGACCGCGGAACTGAACTCGCTCGAGGAGACCAGGAGCAGGTAACACGGGGCCAAAGGCTGGTATAGGAAACATAGCAATAGCTGTTCGTGTCGCTGTCTTGTGTGCAAATGATGCAGGTGCTAAGGGGCGACAGGAGATGTTCTTTGAGGTGGCGGCGCTGATCAATTAGCAGGCAGAAGAAATAGCCATGATGGCATCGTGGCATAGCATAGCGGTCAGTAATGCTGCACAAGATTCGGACAGCCGCGTCCAAGGTGTCACCCGCGAGCAGATGAGCGTCGAATCGAGGGTATTGGTGCCATTCGAATGCGCAGGCAGAGCTCGCACAGGATCGTAGCAAACAATCTGCCGCTGTCACACTACCGGTGCTACCATCAGCCAGTCAGGCTCCTCGTATGTGGATATGTTCGCCATGCTGCCTGCTCGACTGCGGCGAGCAGCAAATACATGTACGCTGCAACGTGACGGCGCGGGGAGGAGCTGCTGGTGGAGGCGAGGTGGCTGGGAGCGAGGAGGGCGGTGAGCTCCATGAGAGGCCTTCGGTGGCGGAAGCAATGCAGAGGGCGAAATTCAGACTGCACTGTGCGGACCAGGAGATCGTTCTTGGACTCGTTGGACGTCGTTGTCCTGTTCGTTTATTGCATCGCGGAATCGAGGTCGGATGGCGCTGGCAGCGTCACCCCGCCAACGCCAGCTGTTGACCAGCAGCAGCGCGTGCGGATGCGACCGGTGCTTGTTCGTGAGGGCCACGAGCACGCTGCCCATGGCCCGCCTGTCCAAAGCGCAGCCGGTGGCCGTTGCGGAGGAGGAGGACGATGAGAGAGATGTCGTCGCCGACATGCCCGCCATTCCGAGCCCACGAGCACATTCCTCACCCCACATCGCCAAACCGCAAGGCCTCCAGCGTGCCGACAGCGGCTACAGTCACCACGACGTAGAGCACGAGCAGCCTCGCCAGCAACATGACTTCGCAGATGGCAACACGACGCTGCAGCTCGATATCGAAGATGCCGACGATGAACGACGAGAATCGGCCTTCACCTCTGCCTCCATTTCTTCATTACCAGAGTCGACCTTCGAGACCGACTACGAACGAGGCGCTATGCATACTCCCTACACTCCGCCCATGATCCGACCCTCGTTTCGTCGACCGGAGTCAGTCAAGAAGATGCAAATGTCATCCCCCGCTCCCTCAGAACGCAGCCTGAGACGATCACTACTCTCTCCACCACGAGCGCGAACTCCCAAATCTGGTCGTTCAAGTGCCAAAGGAAGTCCTGGAAGGAGCAAGTGGTCTGTGGCAGATTTGGAAGTGGAGAAGAAGGACTATCCACTTGTGCTGCTTCACGTCACATTGCTGCCTATAAATCTGTCGTGGAGTAGACGCAGCATGGAGGACATCCTACCAACCAGCACGCTGGAAAGCCTGCGTCTGCTCAGATCCAAAGTAACGGATACCATTCTTCAGCGAGGCATCTTGATACCGCATCCGAGTGGCGACTACGAGCTTCTGGAAGAGAGACTACTGGAGGCGCTGGAGCTCAAGCCAGAACGCATCACCAAGTGTGGACATTTCCGAAGCAGGAGTTCTCTATCTTCGACCGATTCTGGAGTGGGCTCTAGTGTCGAAGGACTCGAAGACAGCGATGTCTGTGATACATGTCACCACCACTTGAAGCCCATCAATGCTGCTATTAGTGCTAGGGGCAGGAAATGGACCATCAAAGTGTTCGCCGCCAATGGGTTGATGAGGGCTTCAGCCTGGACTGCTGCATGGACGGAAATGGAGCGCGTGGATGTCGAGATCCTGCCGTACATTGACGAAGATCTCCGTACGAGACTAGATGAGAAAATGCTCGAAGAGGCTGCGGAAGAAGATGCAAGACAGCAAGAGGAGGCAAAAAGAGTGTCAGAAGCTGAGCAGGAATTCCGTACGCGGCAGGAGCAGCTGGCGAAACGATCGAATGTACGACGAGCTTCTGCTCAACATCCACCGCCGACCGAGGAGTCCTCGCCTGCAAGTCCACACCCTTCAAGCCGCCGGGAGGAACTGCCTCAAGTGTACCAGCCCAAGGATATCCCGCTGTCACTTTTGCTGAAAAACTACATTTTCTTGCTTGCTCAGGACAAGCGAAATGTGTTCATATTCGGCCTGGCTGCCATTGCAATGGCTGTGGCTCTCTGCGCCTGTCTGACGCCTAGATTCGATGCTTCAGTGCTTCGACCGGCTTTCGAGCATGTGCAAGCAGACCCGCTAGGATTTTCAGACATGTCGGTCGCAAGCACACTCGAAGCCACCCACACGACTATCTCTGCGGAAGTTCCTCCGACCTTTACAGAGCTACCAGTAGAGGAGGTATCCACTCATACACAGCTGCCAACAGAGGAGGTCTCCACTCCGACATCAACAGTGGATGAAGTTTCCCAGAGTGAGACCTCCACTTTCTCGGCACCATCTCCGACTGGAGTCGCTCCAGCAGCATCTACCTCTTCGGAAACCGCTCAAAAAGAAGGCACGCTCGAAAGTATGGTGGACGATCGAGATTGGGAGCTGAGTACATCGGCCGATGCGGATGCTTCGGTGATCGGCACTGAGCTTTGTCTCAACAGGGCTTCCACGCTGGTCATGTTCGGACAAGGCATGGACAGATTGAATTGATGTAAAATGAATGCACAGAAGAACACAGTATGATGATGAGGATGCGATGTGAAAATGAAGCGTACGTAGCGTAGCATGGTGTCTTGGCGTTCTTTGATATTGATCCTAAGATGGGATGCACAACTACAATTACGTTGCCCACCTTCTGCTTTCACGTACACTTTGCTCCGAAAGGTTTCATGGGTCTCTCTTCTTACCAAAGCTTCAGCAAACTTATGATGTGCGATAATGTTGATTAGTTAGCCATCAGAACTTTTAGGATTATTAGACTGACAAACATCAGAGATAGGTGGCGAGCTGATGAAGACAGGAAAGGGGACGATTACTTTTCAACTTTTGTTCATAATCAACTAAAACGGCCCGAATAACTCCTGTCCTGAGCTCCCATCGCTCGCGGCCAAACAGTATTTACAAAGGAGACTAATGTACAGGTCTTGTTTCGTGCCTCGCGGGTATATATATACACGAGTAACAAAGCAGATTCGTTTACTTCTTTCCTCTCGGCTGAGAGAGATTTCGATCTCATACGCAACTAACAGTCTTGGGTCCCGTGATGCCTCGCGCGCAACAAATGCTCAAGCAAGGCGTTCCTTCTTTTCCTCATGAGAGTGTGACGACGACAAGGTGGTCTAATAGCCTCGACCGAACTGTCGCATCATGTCGGCCTTAACCTTCTCCATGGCGTCCTTGTAGCCGGCTTCGTAGGCGACATCCATCTTGCGATCGGTATTGAAGCGGGATTCTTTTTGTGGTGGGCTGTCCCGTCGGTTGTTCCAGCCGCCACCTCCACCGCCGCCATACCCACGATCATTGTTGTTGTTGTAGCCGCCACCGTAGCCTCCACGGTTATTGCTATTATTGTTGTTGTATCCTCCTCCGTAGTTGTTGTTGTTGTTTCCGTAACCTCCGCCACCACCGCGGTTGTTGTTGTTGTTATTGTTGTTACCGCCATATCCTCCACCACGGTTGTTGTTGTTATTGTTGTTGAAGTTAGAGTTGTTGTCGTTGATGTCCAGGTTTTGCATTTCTCGAGCGGCGATACGCGCACCTTCATCATAGGCTTTCTGTTCATCGCGGTTCCAGTCGTGACCAGAGTCTCGTGCGTTCTCACGTCCTCCGAATTGATTTGGGTCACCACTCCACGCGTTCTGCGAGTTGTTGCTGCCGGCCCGGCTGTGGTTGCGGTTGTGATTATTGTTGTTTCCGTAAGAAGAGTTGTTGTTGTTATTATTGTTGTTACCGTTATTGGAAGACTTTCCATTGTAGGTGTTGCTTCTCTGACCTTGAGGTGTGCCTGATCGCTTGCGAAGGTCGTCTGTACCGGTTCCAAAATCACGAGTGTAAGATTTCGATCGTTGGGCCTCATTGCCAGAGTTGTATCCCGAGTTCGAGTTGCCACCCATGTTTCCACCAAGCGATGAGGAGTTGTTCGAGTTGGAGTTGTTTCCCATCGAAGAGACATTCGAGTTTCCTGAGGAAGAGTTGTTGTTATTGCTGTTGCTATTGCCACCGAAAGACGAGCTGTTGTTGTTACCACTCGAAGAGGCGTTGCCGTTGCTGTTGCTTCCACCGAAAGATGAGCTGTTGTTGCCCGAGCTGTTCATCGATGAGCTGTTCATTGACGAGTTGTTGTTATTGCCGTTCGAGCCACTTGAGGTCGATGCGTAGCTCGAGTTGTTGTTATTATTGTTGCTGCTCGAGGATGTGTTGTCCGAGCTGCCGTAAGACGAAGTGTTGTTGTTGCTCGAGCTTCCAAGCGAGGAGTTATTGGTGGTGTTGTTGCTCGACGAGTTGTTGTTGTTATTGGATGAGCCAAAAGACGAGCTGTTGTTGGAGTTCCCTGTGGAAGAGGTGTTGCTGCTTCCCATAGAGGACGATCCTGTGCTTGTCGACTGAGTATTGCTCGACCCATAGGAAGACGAATTGTTCGACGATCCCAAGGACGATGAGGTGTTGTTCGACGACGAATTGTTCGATGACGAGTTGTTATTCGAGGAGGTATTCGCCGAGTTCATGCCCATTGAGGACGAGTTGGTGTTGTTATTGTTGTTGTTGCTGCTCGCAGTAGAATTGTTGTTGCTCATGCTGATACCACTGCCCTTGGTCTCGTTCCTTGCGGAAGAGCCGGTACTAGTGGTGCTGTATTCGCTCTCTGAGCTACTACCTCCTTTGTTGGACCAGCCAGAGTTGGCAGACTCGTCAGATGACGACGTTGCCCGGCCATTACCGGATCCATTGTTGATAGAGACAACCTTCACTTGCGTGTCTCGGCGGGCGTCAATGCCGTCATCTGACGAATCATTGTTAAAGCTGATTCCATTGGAATTCAAACCAGTGTTACCTGGAGGGCGAGACCGACTTGCACTGCGACTGGCGGGCCTCATCTTGGAGTTGCTGGTTCTTGATTTGAGGTTGGTTTCTTGCTTCTCTTCGATGACACTTAATCCGTGTCCGTTGAGGCGGGCGATAGCTGAGTTATTGGAGTTCTTACCCGAGAAAAATCCCATGCTCAGCGGAACTGCTTGATTCTTGAATGCTAGAGCCTTCATGCACAAAATTCATGCATTAGTGCTCAATAAATGAAGATGTGTTGTTTGTATGATTTGTAGAAAGAAATGATCTCACGCTGCGGGATCAGTGTGTTATACTCAGCTACTGGCGATCTCAAGGTCTTGATCATCGTGCCGATGCTATTCGTCATCGTGGGCACTCCGCCGTACAGTGCATGTGGTGCCCACCACCGCGAGTCGATGGCTGCCAAAGCGCAATCGATGCCCAAAACCGTCCGCAAAAACAGCCACCTAGGGCCAGCATTGCTGACTCGGGCAGGCTGTGCTCGCATGTACGAGAGCATCATAATCGTCATTGCGAACGCTCGCTGCAGCGCACCGACTCATGGTCAGCGCTGGATGAGGTCAAAAGCTCACAGAACGGAGCTACCCGAGGGCAGCTGAGTCAGTACCTGCATCTGGTCGCCCGCCAGGCTCTCATCAAGGATTGCACAGCTGCTGCGCTGCATACCACAGTCGTCCTGATGGCTTCTGGGGTCCAGATACACACGGCCTGCTCGGTGACTAGGGCCATCGAGCATGCGTGGACATGAGTCGCATAGGCGCCTCAGCTGCAGGAAAGTAGTTCTTGCGCGCAATCCTCAGCGCGGTACTCGAGCTTTCACACGCTTGGTGACGACCACGTCCTGTGCCCATTGTCATATTCACGGGCTATAATAGTCCATCGTATGTCCGCACGCAGTCAGAGACCAGCATGGGCGGTCATTTGGCTGTCATTGCGAAAGTCAATGGCTGTGCCGCTCTCCACCTCTTGACTGCGTGCCTCTTCTGTGTGGAGCGCCGGGACAAGACATGTGGTTGGGCGCGTACGTCAGAGGTCGATCGCCTACGCAAGTGGCAGACGACCTGGCGAGGGTCTCTGGCATTCGTCGAGTGCGCTCGTGTGCATCTAGACTGATCAGCTTAAGCACGAACACCCAATATCAGGTCGGAACTAAGATTCATCGACGGCTCTGAAACATGCCCTCGTCTCATGCCGCAAGTGGTGGTGTTCTGTCCACGGAGATTTTCTGCAGATGTGCATGTCGGCGTTTAGGTTGTCGGTTGTCGGTTCGCTGGGCAGTAACCAAATGTGTCACGTGCAACGCTCAGATCATCGCAGAATGGCTTTCACACCGCACGCTTCCATCAAGGCCAAGGTCCGTGCTCATCGGTGATATTGGATGCACCATCGTCACTTCAAGGTCAAAGCCATTCGTCACCGCTGAACCGCACCGTCAGCATCCTCCGACATTCTCGACACGATCATCATGAAAGCGGTTCCTCAGAAAAAGTTCCAGTTCATTGGAGCCTCTGTCTATCACAGTAGACTATGCAGTTAAGTGATCAACAATTGTCGAATGGCTTGCATCAGATCATGAATGACCTGGCGGAAAATGTGTTGGGATCTCGGTGAGGACTATGTGAGCGCATCAGTCTCCATGAGTCCTTCTCTTCCCATATTACCTGCTGATGAAGCAATCCCGCCATTCTCAGCTCGACATTGAAAGCACGACACAGTCTCAGAAGAGCGTCCATAGCCAGTCAAATTCGACACTGTAGTTTAGACGTAGGCTCTACAAGAAGAAGGAAGGAAATTCCAGATGTCTTCACTTCAGCAGCAAATAAGCTTGCGAAAAAGTCTCTCGAGACAGCAGGTGCTGGGCGGAACTTGCAGTGGTGAGGGGAGAAGACCACCAGCAGTAGCCCGGCCAGCTCGCGGCCCTCGGATGACTTGCATAGCACGCTCGCTGCCCGATTGTAGCACCATGTCTTTCCAGATGTCCAAGCTATTCAAGATTCGAAAAGGACACAGCGTCTCAGACCCAATGCCAAGTCGGGCGATAAATTGACAATATAAAATATCCACGATGCTGATTCTTGCCTGCTGCAGTTCCGTAGCAAAGTGCAGGTGAAGCTGGCCGTTGACGCGGCACTTTCTTCGTTCCTGCCGTCTCCGAATGGCTTTGCTGCCTTGGCTCACATTGACCACAACTTCACCTTCTCCCAACTTTACCTGTCGCACAACAATCTCGAGTGCAACACGCGTCCGCTCCGCGCCCAACATGGCGCGCAATAAGACGTTCAGCAACACTTACCTCTCAGCTGACTACACAGACCTGGAAATTCATTGCGACGGTGCCATCTTCTTCGCTCACCGCGCCGCAACCTGTGCACGTTCGAAGGTTCTGGAAGCAGAATGCAAAACGGGTCTTGCAGTCAGTACAATTACTCCTGCGTGGGCGATAAAACAACTGACAGGGTGTGATAGGTAGAGGGCAAGACCGTCTTCAAGCACCAGATTTTCGATGCCGCTACAATTGACTGCCTCTTGCAGTACATTTACACGGATGATTACAATGTACCTAGTTCGAACAGTGAAGCAGCTGCCGGTGCAGCGGCACCAGCCAGCTCAGAAGAAGGTGAAAATGACATGCACCAGCTCGCTGCACATGTCTACGTCCATGCGGCCGCAGACCTCTACGACATCCCGCCATTGGAGGCCCTTGCAGCAACCAAGTTTGTTGCTGCGGCAAAGCCTGTGAAGGAGAGCGACCGAGTCGAATTTCTTGAGCTTGTTGCTCGTATTGCCAGACACACTATGCCAAGCGAACAGAACGTACTTCGTACGAAGGTGCTTCAGATGGCGTTGGAACAGAAGAAGCTGTTGCTGCAAGATCGAACTTTTGTCGAGCTTCTCTTCGAGCGCAACGACCTTGACGATTTCGTGCCTCGCTTCATTTGCGGCACTGTAGCAGAATATGAAGAAGCGGCGATCAGAACGCGAGCGAAGCACAAGACCAGCATAGACAACAAAAAGGTTGACTTGGAGAAGGCTCAGACGGCAAGCGAGGAGGCAGTACACGCCAAAGAAATTGCTGTGGCTGAAGTCGCCACGCTGCGTAAGGATCGTGATAGCACTCGCCAGCAGCTGGGTGATAAACAGCGCGAACTTGAGAACATTCGGACGGATCGCGACGACATTCGCCAGCAGCTGAACGACAGACAACGCGAACTGGAGAACATTCGCACAGCTTGCGAGCAGTCCATCGTTTCCAGAGACAATGCTCTCGCCGAGGTGACGACACTGCGCGCGGATCGTGATGAGACTCGCCGACAGTTGAACAACAGCAACTCACAGTTGAGGGACGTCAGAAATCATCTGTCCGCCGCCAACACTCGCGCGCGCAATGCTCAGGATATACTGGACAGGAGGGTCCAATCCTTTGCCCGCATACGCCATTGCCGACATTGTGGTGATTCGCCCTTCGAGTACACTATCGACGAGGAGCACAATGCTCGTTGCAGCGAGTGCGACACGAGGCACCACGGTGAGAGATTTTTCGTGTGATTGACCACAGTTGGCCGGCACGGATGAAAGTTGCTCGATTGCAAACAAGGCAGGCACGTCCTCGTACAACGCTGCGCAGTAAAAGCGCACAGCCATGGCTATGATGCGCGGAAGAGATGTTCGGGTCTAGTTTTACACTGTCAAGCTTTTCTATAGTGTCTCAAATTGTCTGATAGCAGTCTTTACGCGCTCACGCACATCAAGGTTGTGATCACCTTGCAGTGCCCTCACAGCCTGCTCGATGCCCACCGCTTTCAATTCCTGAGACCTTTGACGTGCGTCGCGCCTGTCATCCCCATCTTCGATATAAGTGAGCGAGTTCACGGCCCAGACGCTCATGACTCGAACGCGATGATCAACGTGATTGAAATGAGGCAACATGGCCTGCAACAGTGGCTTTTGCGCAATGATCAATTGTCGATGTTTGGCCGATGCATTGGCCAGATGAATGAGTACGTGGATAGTGCTGAGGACGAGCTCGGTGGTGTTGTAGACTTGTCGTCCACCTGAGCGAGTGACAGGAGAGAGCTTTGCGGTGAGAAGCTCGTAAACCTTGGCGCTGCCGATCGCATTCATCAGATGATCTGAAAGTGCCATGCAGTCTTCACCATTGATGAAATTGCGGATGAAGTCGAGAGCCTGTTGTTGGATTTTGGCTTCATCTCTTCGCGATGCGTACTCTCCGCTTTGCTCCATCTCTCGTATGCTTGAAAGAAAACGTTTAGGATTGAACGCAGGGGCTGGTGGGTTGAGTGTAGACCGCATTTGTGACGCTTGGTAGTGAGTACTAGACGCCTCATCGAAGAGCATCTCGCCATCCTCATCGTCCTCATCCATGGCTTCGTCGTTCTCGTTTGTAGGTTCATCCAACTCCATCGAAGACGGATTGAGCAGATCCACCTGCTCTCCAGCAGCATTGGGAGTACTAAGACCAACGCTGACGCCGCCGCCTATGGTCTCTCGCTGTTCACCCTGGATGATGCCGACCAGCCATCCGGTACCAAGCTCCTCGAGCGCAGCAAGTTTGACCTCTTTAGGACAGTTGTAGACCAGGTGCTTCAGTGCCCACAGACTGGAAAGTCGCAACTCCGGGGAGTTGCTTCGAGCATGCTCCGCTAGTGTACGCACGACATTACCCTCTGAGAGGTCTTCTCGCATTGGACTAAAGTCAGGTAGTAAGTTGCAGCATACATCGGTGGCGGCAATTTGAACATCAAGCGACTCGTGGTTTAGCAGAGAAATAAGCGGCTTCGCGATACCGCCGTCGATCAGGCTCGTCCTAAGAACGCTGACACTCCTGGACATAGATTGAGCCGCTCGGCACGCGGCTAGGATAACTCGAGTCGTGTTGCCATCCTTGGGAGTAATTTGAGCCCTGCCATGAGCTTCGACTGGGATGTTCTCTGGCAATGGCTTGAGCGAGTCAATGATGCAGCTTACGACCCCAAAGTCGATGATGGCCTTGCGGTGCAGGTCTTCTTTGGCAGCGATGGCTTCCAACGCCTTCAAAGTGCTTTCGCGACAGCGCATAGCGTGTCCAACTTCGGGCGGGAAGGTTAACGATCCAGGTTGGCACGATGTTGGTGTGTCCGCGTCCAATTGCACGCCGGGTCGCGCAGACCACATTGGCTTCGCAGGAACAACGTTGTCGAAGCTCTTCTTCAGGATGGGGCAGACATGCTTGATAGCACCTGCTTCGACGGCTGCGATCTGCAGATCTTTGACACCACGAATCAGCAACGAAAGGACACTGCATGCTTGTTCCTTGATTAACTTGAGTTCCTGTTGCTCGTTGATCTTATCCTTTGGCTTGGTGTCGTTGGCTACCTGTACAAGTTGAACAGCCAACGGCACCGCCAGTAGGGAAAGCTGTCGTTGCCGCTCGCGAGTTTTCTGAGCATATTCTGCCTTCGTCGACATGCCAGCCGGTTCTGCCTCGATAGCATTAGATACTAGCGCGAGAAGTCTCAAAGCACGAAGACGGTTGTAGCCGCGCAGAGAACGAGTGAGCACCAGGAGCCACCCACAGACTGCATTTGAGTGATCTATGTCGCTGACCAGAACCGAGGCTTCCGTGTTGCCGTTGCCGTGTTTCGAGTTTTGCAACGCCCTCAAAGCTGGGAATGCTCCAGAAGCTGAGCCATGCGATACAGTCTTGGAAGCGGGAACGTGCAGAGGAGGTAGCTTGCTCTCATAGAAGCTCACGAAACCATGCCTAGGACCTAGCATAGTTCGCTGCTCTGTGCTATCGGTCTCAGCTTGTGAAAAGAGGTCTCGGATGGTGGACGCAAGTATGAATCGATGTGCTCGGTAGCTGGAGCCATGAATGATTGCCGCGACAGCTGCAAGTACACTGGGCAGCCATTCTCCTGGTGGTGCGTATGGAAGGCGAGAGCGGTCTCCGCGGTACGATACGATCTTGTTTTGGACAGCGTGTGAGACAAGCAGCGCCGCAAGAGTGTCCAGAAGCCCGCAGCTGGTAAGCAGGGCCTTGATGCCGGAGCAGCTTTCTTCAGGCAACGCAGCTATGAGCTCGGCGACCAGCGTAATCTGGTGCTGGGCGGCCGAGCCTTTGATGTTCTGCGTCAAGATGGACTTGAACACGTTCAGGCTATCATCATTGAATAGCGCTGACCAGAAGTCGTAGTCTAGATTTTCGTCTGTGGTCGACCAGAATGAGGCAAGAGCCAGCAATGCCTGCAGCGTTGCGATTGACAGACGAGAGGCATGTTCTCCGGGTAACGTCTCGACCAGGAGTTTTGGGATGTCGGCAGCACACAGAGGCTGAGCCTGACCTCCTGATGCCAGGCTACCGATGATAAGGATGGCTTGCAGTCTGAGGGCTTCTTCGGCAGTAGCGTGGTCGGCGTGAGCACTGAGGGAAACACCGTTCAGCTCGAGGCGCCGCTTGCCCTCGGAGCCCGAAGCGATGGTGTCTGCCAGATGCTGCACAAGCCCATGCCGCACGGCCAGCGCCTTACGTTGGTCATGACCGATGATGAGATTCTTGAGATGCCTAGCGACTCGCACGCGCTCTTGGATGGGGACGGAGAGATCGCCGAGCGTAGCAATGGCCGCGAAGGACGGCCCTTGGACCATGATCAGCAGCGCGCCCTGTGGGTTTCGATCATTGAGGCCTGATTATGAATGCCAGCTTTCGATGCCTCGGACAATTGGTGTTGGCGTGGTTGATTGATGGTGTTCGCCAGTCAATAATGAAGCTGTTATGCTGGGCGTGGAGGAAGCAGCAGTCCCAGGACTTTATAAAACGTGAAGCGTGACGCGTTTCTTCGCGATTCAAGCTCGTTGCGCTGCGAGCTCCATCGCCAGTCCAACTTTCTTCGTCCTGCCTCTGCGTACAGCCCACATCTCGTGGCTTCGTTCGAGAAATATCACCCACAAGCACCAACTATCCGTAATACGAGCGACGAGCGCAATCGACCTGAAGGCGCAACAGGCGCAAGACCTGCCACCATGGCCGCTCCCATCACGACCGTCTCCGACTCGAAAGAGCGACAGGGACTAAATCTCATCGCGGCGCACTCCCACATACGAGGCCTTGGATTGACGCCGGACACGCTGACCCCTAAGCCGTCTGCTGGCGGGCTGGTCGGTCAGCAACAGGCTCGCAAGGCCGCTGGTGTGATTCTGCAAATGGTCAAGGAGGGCAAGATTGCGGGTCGAGCAGTCCTCATCTCCGGACCTCCTAGCACGGGCAAAACAGCCATAGCAATCGGCTTGAGCAAGGAGCTTGGTGAAGACGTGCCATTCACAGCGCTGGCATCGTCAGAGATCTTCAGCATGGAAATGAGCAAGACCGAGGCGCTGGAGCAGGCATTCCGCAAATCGATCGCGGTACGGATACGAGAAGAGAGCGAGGTCATTGAGGGCGAGGTTGTGGAGATCCAGATTGATAGATCAGTCACGGGCAACAACAAGAGCGGCAAGCTCACTCTCAAAACAACGGACATGGAAACTCTATACGACATGGGAACCCGTATGATCGATAGCATGACGAAGGAGAAGGTCATGGCTGGCGACATCATCAGCATCGACAAGGCAAGTGGGCGGATCACAAAGCTTGGGCGCAGCTACACCAGAAGCCGAGATTATGATGCAGTGGGCTCAGATGCCAAATTCATACAATGTCCGGATGGCGAGTTGCAGGTGCGACGAGAGACCGTTCACACTGTCTCGCTACATGAGATAGACGTGATCAACAGCCGGACACAAGGATTCCTGGCCCTGTTTTCTGGCGATACTGGCGAGATCAGATCGGAGGTGCGGGAGCAGATCAACACAAAAGTCGCAGAGTGGAAGGAAGAAGGCAAGGCCGAGATTGTTCCTGGAGTGTTGTTCATCGACGAAGTGCACATGCTAGATATTGAGTGCTTCAGCTTCATTAACCGCGCGCTCGAGGACGAATTGGCACCGATTGTGATCATGGCTTCAAATCGCGGATCCACAACGATTCGGGGTACCAATTATCGAAGTCCTCACGGCTTGCCATTGGACTTCCTGGACCGTGTTGTCATCATCTCAACACAACAATACCAAAACGACGAGATTCGCGACATTCTGCAGCTCCGCGCACAAGAGGAAGACATCGACATATCGGCAGACGCAATGGCATTACTCACCAAGATCGGGCGGGAGACCGGGCTTCGTTACGCGAGCAATCTCATCACAACTTCACACCTGCTTTCACAAAAGCGAAAAGCCAGAGAGGTCGAGCTCAATGATGTATCACGCTCCTACCAACTCTTCTATGACCCTACTCGAAGTGTGAAGTTCGTGACCGAGTTCGAGAAGCGACTGATCGGCGAGGATGGGGGCGTCACTTTGGGTGCCAGCACAAATGGGCACAGCAATGGAGACGCGATGGAGGTGTCATAATGGAAATTCAGTCGTAGAGCAGCACGGCACGAGTTTGGCGGTCTCGCCGATATTCTGACGACGGCGTTTGTCGGCCTTTGAGACGTGCAAGTTGTACTTCACCTCCTCGCCAACGCCACTTCGAGTGTGTAAGATTATGTAGAACATTACCCGATCATGCACCGCATGCCTGAAGAGACATCGTGAAATTTGCCCTCCCCAAATTTTGACCCTATCTGCATGACTTATGACAACCAGAAAGGCTGCAATCTCAAGATGACCACAGCAGGCAGTGCCACTTCAGCTCCACCTCAAAACAAGCACATTGCCATATCAGACCCGTGGGTCTCCCGATTCAACGACTCTGCACTCCTCCGGATTGGCGATGGTCCTGCGGGCTCTGAGCGAATCAGTCTAATCGACCACGAAGTATATGGTGACCCAGGCCAGCCAATTCGCTTCCGAATTGGAAACGGCGGCGCTGGGTATACAGGCGTCCTGAAAGCACTGGCCGAAGCGTTCATATTGGAAGATGGAGGCAAGTGCCGCATCGGCTGGGTATCGAATCACTCACGACATACTCAACTCGCTTTGCTGGCAGACGTGGTACAAGTTGCCTTGACGTATGAACCAGAGAACGAGGACATCGCAATCAGAGAAGGCTGGACGAGACGAGTGGGAAGAGCTTTCAATGATCATTTCATGCTTGTTGGTCCGGAGAATATACGACTGGAAGCTAGGACGATTGGCGATGCGCTCAAGGAGATTGCTTCAAGCAATACTGCTGACCACACCAAATCGACAAAGACTCGAGGCTTGCTATTCCACAGTCGCGGCGACGGATCAGCGACCTTTGCGAAAGAGATCCGACTTTGGCAAGCAGCTGGAGTCGATGCCTCGCGTGCCGAGCAGACTTGGCTCCGTATTGATCCTTTGACACCATACGAAGCTCTCGTCAAGGCGGAGAAGGAGCAGGCATTTCTCCTAACAGACCGTGCTACATTCTTGACAGCGCGGCAGGACGGCGTCATACCAAGGTTGGCAGCTCATATCGAAGGAGGAAAGGAGCTGCTGAATCCATGCTCAGTGCTTGTGCGTAGTCGAAGCACAGGCGTTTCTACCGAAGAAACAGTAAGATATGGTGCCGCTGTGCAGTTCGCCGAATGGCTCATCGGCCCAAAGGCGCAGGAGATAATACAAGAATACGGACGAGGTTGGAAGGCCGGCCATGCCCTGTTCACCGTTGCTCACAAGGATGATTTTGACGAAGACGATCGACTGTGTCGGGGCCAAAGGGTGAGGGAAAGCCGGTTGTGATCGTTCTCAAAGCTTTCAGGTGGCTCATGGGAACGAGGATATGAGAGCCGTGAAAAGATCATCCTCAGACTTCTGAACATGTGTCGATTACGAAACAAGCAAACTATGCAGGATTCCCACATTCAGCCGGAGCGCCGACGCTTCAAAACAAAGTCCCGTGTCCCTAGAACGCTAGCATGCCGAAAACCTCCAAAATGATCCAAGGCACTGTACGATGCCAGAAGAAACTTATCCAACACTCAATGCCTGTCTGATGCTCCATATCTTCAGCGAGTCCTGCTCGCGCTGCCAACTTTGCCACTGTAGTTTCTGGACAGACTGCGTTTGGCACTCGAGCTCTTCTGCTGGCCCAGAACTGGCGCCGATACGTCTCTTCTCTCCTTGAGGTTGACCGCACCTTCGAGCTTTCTAGGTGTCGCCTGCCCGTCTGCGATACTCTTGGCGCGACCTCGCCGGTATGCTATCATGGCAAGTGCAGCTTCTCGATCAAAGGCGGGAGCTGAGCCAGATCGATCACGTTGTGGCGACATGACCGTGACAGGGATAGTCTCCGCATCGATAATGTGTGTAGCAACTGGCTTTGCAGGCGTGAATTGCATCGGTATTGTGGTCGTGGTCGTTATTGTGCGGACTGAGCCATGGGGTCGCGCTGGAGTCGCAATTAGCCCGGGTGTCTGAGGGCTGGAAGGGGCGAGAGGTACTTTGATTGTGGAATGGGAGTTTGAGGTGGTCGGGGTAGTAGCTCGAGAGTGACGTGAAGGTGGCGCGATAGGACTTGGACGTTGTGCAATGGGTTCCTCATCTTCAAAGACCGCCTCGTCTGCATTTTCCAATGCAACTGGCTCGCTCGTGACTTCGTGCCCTATCATCGTCACGCTGCGTTCAAACTCGTGAGCCAGTGCTTCATCCTCCGGCTGGATCATCTCAACATCTTCGTCTTGGGCCTTGTTTTCTGGGTCCGGATGTTCAGGGTTCGGATCAATGGATACAGCACTGTCAACGATGCCAGCATCTCCATTCTCGCTCGCAGGTGGCGTCAGCACTGATCGCATTTCGCTCCGGATAGTCTCCAGTGCTTCGGCAAAGGGGCTCGATGAAAAGGTCTCGTCGTGTACGCTTTCCCTCCTCGACCTGCAGCCGCAGCATTTGAAGCGGCATTCCATGCGTAAGAAGTCCACAAGCTCTTCAGCCTGCTCTCGTCGCATCTTTTCCCGCTTCAACTCTTCCGCCGACTGCTTCAGGTCCACCATCTTCTTCGTTACGACACCCGCATTCTCCTTGTCGTCAGACAGCGGCGACGGTTGCCGCTTGTGCGGTGACCGTCTCCGAACCACCTCCGGACTCATGAGGTCGTCGTCGCCTTGTGTCCCGATTGGCAGGGCAATCATTCCTTCAGCTGCTATTCGTGCAACCTCTTCCTCTTTCAGACTTGTCTTGAGCGCATCTTTTTCCTGTTCTATAGTCTTGACATGCGTTCGCAGTTTGTCGAGTTCTTCTTGCAATGCCACCAGCTGGTATTGCGCATCAAAGGTCTGTTGCTCCTTCTGCTGCACCTTCCGTCGCTCCATGTCGAGATTCGATTGTGTCGTTCGAAGGGTATTCCGTGTCGATTTCAATTCTTCTTGGAGTTTGAGCACAGCCGAAGAGGATTTGAAAGCCTCCTTGCGTGCCTTTCGGACCTCTTTCTCGTATACAGAGACTTGCGATGTCTGTGTCTCCTTGAAGGTCGTGAACTCGTCCTGGTTGTGTGTCAGCTATCGTCCACTATGTGCCTTCGATCGCTTACCATCACCACGTCCAGCCTCTTTGCGACTCGTCTCTCTCGATCTTTGCCCTCCTCGCCTTCTTTCTTGAGCCGTCGTACTTGCTCTCGTAGTCTCTTGGCGTCATCCTCGGCCTCCTCGCGTGCGACCTGTGCTCTCCGTAGCTCGGCTTCATGCCTATTCCTCCTCTCGGCGAGCTCAGCCTCGCGATCGCGTACGTCCAGATGCTCGAACCTCTTAACTAAGCCTTGTACGTCGCTGTTCGTTCTTACGTGCGTGCGCTGAAACGCGTGTACATCTGGAAGTGAAGGGCTGCCGGGCAGCGCAAACCCGGACTCTTTGACTGGGCTGTTCCGTCGTGGGTCGTAGTCCGAAAACAGGTTCGCCGCCTTACGCGACGGTGAAGAGCGCGGTGAGGGCTGCTCAGACTGTGAGTCGAAATCGCCAGTTGCAGTCTTGGACGACATGATGCTTGAAGGTCGCGACCTGTTATGGACGCGCTCTGGTGACAAGCTCTGTAGTGATTCTCGGGGCGGAAAGCGGAATGGCGACGGCGGATCCATGAGCGACATCGTGGCTCTCGTGCTTCGTCTCTTTTTGGTGAAGTGTGGAACTGTTCAGTGTATGCTGGAGTCGTTTGGCATCATCATTGCTATCCCTCAAGCGCGATTGTAGTCTTGGCGTGTTTTGGCGCTAGTTGTCGCATAGCAACACGCCCTTCCGAACTTCATCCATGATTTCCATCATTTCGCCCCGCTTCGTCTGCAATGACCGACCACCGACATGACAACTACATACCTCCTACAATTGCGACGGCATGAGCGCCTGATCGGACAGCCAGTACCCCCATTGATTCGAGAGTGCAGCACCAACCACTGGCGGCACTATCGGCTTCGTCCACGACGACCTGCACGTAGACAGTCATTTGAATGCCTTCGTCGATCCGTAAGCACTCGAGGCCCGAGCCAACATTTCGGATGATTTGCAAATGACAGAGATCTCGCAACAAGAAGGCGCCGTCACGGACGTCCCCTACCTGTGCGCCTGGGAGAAGCCCTCGTTGTGATGGACAGGACTCGGCTCAAACTCGTCCGGAAACAGCTTGACTTCGATATCTCCTGTTCATATGAGCATCACTATGAATCCGCACCGGCGCTGGCGCGTTCTACAGGGCTGATAGTCTACAGTAAGTAACACCGCTCTGTCTTGAACTCTAGACAAGGTATCGGAATCCCTTTCTCATGGCCTGGGCTTCGCCAGCATTCGCCCCCGACACCGCAGCCTCAACAGCTTCGCCCTGGTCAAGCTTCTTGTTGGCACGTACCAACACGACCCTCAATACAGCTGCCATGATGATCGACATCACCAAAGTTCCACAGTTCACCGAGAATGCGATGATGTACCTAGGTCCTCCAATATACATGTACGACGCGTAAATCTGCGACGCGTTCGACACGGCATTGATTGCCGCCAGTGCCGCTGCACGCTTTGCAGGAGGTCGTGGGATCGAATTCGAAATCCAGGATAGGATGATCACGTAAGATGAGTACACTGTAGGAAGCATTAACATCATTGCAACGTAGCGCGGAGCGACGGCGGTTGTGGCAGCCGCAAGAACAAAGGAGGCGATGCCGCCCAGCAGCGGAAGGCTAACGTGCAAGAACCGTTCTCCAGTTTTGTCGGCGTGTATGGCGGTTGCGAAAGCGCAGAAGACGGCGAGCACATATGGAGGAGCTGTGAGCAAGAGCGTATTGGTCTTGCTATAGCCGAGAGTCTGGACCACGGTGGGGAAGAAGTTTGTTACTGACGCCGCGGACACGACGCCGAGCAGCATGAGCATAAGTATCCAGACCTTGATGTCTTTGAGAGCAAGGATGAACCCATGGAAGAAGGACTGATCCTCACTGCTGGTCCAGTCGTCCACTCCGATGTCCTCTTGAAGTCGCCAAACTGCCAATTGCTTTTCCTCTTCGGTCAACCATTTCGTGGTCCTGGGGAAGTTGGGTAGGATGAAGAAGCAGATTACAGCAATCGCGACAGTGATGGCGCCCTCGATGACTGCATTCGGTCAGTGGTGAGCTTGACCTCCATTGCCAGACGAGCTTACTGAATAGCCACTTCCACGCTGGCAGACCCAGCTTCTGATCCATGCCATCAGTAATGCCGGCAGCAATCAGTCCAGCAAAGGCACCAGAAATCAGGGATCCGGAGTAAAGAATAGCCGAGCGGAAGGCCAACTCTTTCCTCGTATACCAGCAAGACAAGAAGAACAGACCTGATTTTCAGTCAGCTCTCACTCTACAATGAAGTGGATGGGCGATACTTGCAGCCAGGGAAGTAAACGGCTTCTACAAAACCGAGGAAAAATCGAATGACGACCAAGTCGGTGAAGTTTCTTGCAGCCGCTGTGCAAAGGGAAATGATGCCCCAGATGACCATTGCCCCTGGTAGGAACAGCGCCGGCTTGCCAACCTTGTTGAGAAATAAGTTGCTCGGAACTTGCATGAGAATGTACCTGCAAGTGACAATTAGTTGGTTTTGTAGTCGAGGCCTTACATATCCAATGCTCGCGTCTCAATGTGACTCGTACGTGCTCCTCGTGAAGCCGAAGGGTCGTGCTCCTGGGTTGTACTTACCCAACGAACAGAATGCTGACGCAGGTTTGGTATTGCGAATCAGTGAGTCCCAGGTCCTCTTCGAGACTAGGCGTTCCGGATATCCGCGCTGTGGCGATGTTGTTCCTGTCCAGATAGTTCAAGATGTACATGATGATCACTGGAGGCAGCAGTCTCGCATCAATCTTTCTGCGAAGCTTCTTCTCGCGTATTGCTCGTTCTTCTGGACTCATGGCTTGCACCAAAGGCGGTGGCACGAGACCACCAGGTTGCTTGTTGTCCACATCATCTGCTTCGTCCAGGTACTCGACAGCATTCGTCTTATCGGCCGCATCGCCAGATATCCTGTCGCTAGTCGTCTCGTGAGTGCTTCGCGCCATCTTGGACTGCTGTAGGGATGAAGAATGGAAGAGCGAGACAGAAAGACAAACATCGCCCGGGCTAAGAACCAGTATTGTAATGCATCGCACTTACTACCTGACTCCACCTCGCCATCGGCTCGACGACGACGACGACGCCGCCACGAGCGACCCCATGGGTCTATGGTGGGTGACACTGGTGAGTCTCCAGCTCGTTCCACTGGGGCTCCACCCGGAGAAGACGGGAAGGGTATAGATCCAATGATCACTCCATATCGCGACGTCGCATCAGGTTAAAACGTGGGTCCGATCAGTCACGGTTGCAGCGTTGACGCCGCTATATGCAAAGACAGTGACAAGTGAGCTTGCAAGGCTTTTTTCGTCTTCGGGCCTTCTTGATGCACGTTTGGCATTTTGCACCCGACGTGGAGCAACACAGCAGTTGGCCACCGGCAAGCCGGAAAGGGTAAGTCCGGACCACTGCCTGCCGAGATATGAGCGGAACACGGGCTCACGGACTTTCTGCAGAACGCGGAGCAATGATGTATATCAGAGAGTCAAGAACGATTGAAGAGAAGTGCGTACAGTCCCTAATGTTGTGAATGTTATCGTTACATTGAACTGATTGCTCAGCTTTTTGATCAGCTCACACGTGGAACAGACATGGATTTGAGCTGGGAGCGAGCAGTGTTTGGAACAACTTCTCGGAAATGGAAGACGGCTGTTAGAAAGCCAAGCTTTACACCGTATGTTGAAAGCTATCACTAATCACTGAGATAACTCGTGTAGCATGTGATGGGGCTCCGGTGGATATTCCCAACAGAAGCACGAATGCCTCGTGCACTCGTGGTCAATCAATGCTGATCCAAACCCGGCTCTCATCACTTGAGCAAGTCTCGCTACTCGAGACAGAGTTTGCAAGCGTTGCGACGCTGCTTGTACCATCATCTCGATCCTCTTCTGATTCTCATGCCAGTTCGAAGGACCCAAGTCAATTCCTGAGGCCACCGTGTGTGCTCCTCTGGTGCGTTCATTGCGTCAAACCGCGTGATCTCTGCTTGATCCAGCGAACTACGCTGGACGGAGATGTCAGAAAATCGGAAGCTGGGGGTTCACGTGCTCTCTGCGTTTCAATGGCAGGGCCATCAGTCGTACCAGCAAGAGTCGGTGCCAAGTCTGCCGATGCTCGATTCTTATCCTATCTTGTTTTCGACTTGGCGTGTTCAAGATCCCGAAGGCGCTTGTATTCTTTGTAATCTTCAACCTCGTCGGTCCATGGACGAGCTAGGACTGTCTCGAAGTCGATTTGGCCAGCGAGACGCCTAAGATTCACGATATATATTGTTTCGTTGGTTTTCTTGTCGAATTTCAAAGACCAACCGACGATCTTGTATCTGCAAAAAGATCACTTCAGCTTGGCGAACCACAATGTATTGGATTTGAGTCTTTTGTATAGGCACACTAGCTGTCGCCATAGCACGCACAGTCCTTCGTATCTCAGGCCTGCTCTCGGCCTCCACAGACTGTTCAGTCTATGGCTCCGCAGCACCCGAATAGGATGTCGAGATTCAGGGGAAGCTGCGGTTAAACGATAACGACCTGGATCGTTATTCCGGGCTCGGTATTGTATTGTCTGACCATCTGGTGAGAAAACTTCATCACTGCCAGCCATGACAATGGCATACGCAGCGTCGGCGTCAGACACAATTCTTCCTTCACTGCTTGCACTGTCGATAATACCATCGCGATGCGCGAAGAGTGCACTAATCCACCAACTGAACATAGTCAGCTTACATTTCCATCCAAGTTCTCATAGCTTCGAGACATACTCCCCAGGTTCAAATCCGAGGTGGCCGACTTTCCTTGCCACACTTGGGCTGAGACGAGCGCCAGGAGTCTTCAGCCATTTGACAATCAGCTTCTCCTTGTCCAAATCGCCTGGGGCACATACTCCATGCAGTCTTCCGCCCGGCTCATACAACAATGTGGCTTGCAAGTCTCCGAATCTGCTAGCGCAGATGTCCTTCAATGCATCACATTTTTCGACGAGCTTTTTCGGCCACCTGGTTGCCAGACTGGCAATAGTGCCGACTGCCAGATGTATGCGACTGTAAACGAGGTCGTCTCGACTAATACCCAATTCCAAGAGTGATCGGAGCAGCTCATCTATGGTCAAGAGATCATCTGACTGTAACACATCGGGTCCTTCGCGGGCGACTTGAGGATCGAGAATGTCGCGAATCCAGTGAGCTTGACTGCGAAGAAAGTCGCGGTTGAGGCCAGCTGAGTCGGTGGTGTCTGCTCTGTGAATGGACAGGGTTCCGTCATGAGGCGAAGTACTGTCTTTCTTGGCATTCCGGTTGAAAGTGCGACTGGGCCGTGGCGAGGCCATCACTCCGCTGCTCTAGAAAGAGATGCTGTAGAAAATGTTTCCGTCGTACTGGAACAGACGTGACCCGCCATCGGCAGTAGCATTTTGGCAGCCTGCGGAAAGCATGTCTTTGCACAAGGGAGGCGCGGAGGCTTCGTGGAAGTGGCCGGCAGCATGCTGTTCGCATGTGCTTGCTTGAAGACTGCGCATACGCGTGCTTTGGGCAATGCGTGCAGCCTGTTTTCTCCTTGCTCCTGACACAGATGCCCTCGTTACCGAATCAAGCCTGCTGCGGTTCTTGCGTGGTCTACCTCAACGATACTCACTCTACGGCCTGGAGCCAAACGCGCAGTCGGCGAGATGGTGTACGTCGCTACTCAGGCTTGCGTCACGATACCGGATCGCGAGGACACGCGTGAAGAGTGCAGTATGGAGGTAGCTGGCGGCACGACCAACTTCGGTGCATGGCGACAATCCACAATGCAAGTCGAGCTTATGGTGTTGGGCACATCGGAGCACTCACCTCGCCGATTCCGGAGGCTTCGGTTCCAATGACTTTGAATTTTGGCAGCCAAGTGGGGGGATCACAACAACATCACGCACAAAAGAACGTCAAGATGCCTACCTACAACATTGTCGTCTTCGGAGGTATGCATATGAAGAGCATCATTGCAAATACTGTTCTGTCCACTAATTAAAACATGCAGGTGACCACTGTGGTCCTGAAGTAAGCAGCTCCGAAAATCAGCTCAAGTCTGTATTGCTCACTATTGCCCACTAGGTCACAGCCGAAGCTCTGAAGGTATTCTTCCAATGCTCGCGAAATACACATGAATGTCGGTCTGATTATCGTCGCGTAGATCCTCGATGTTGTCGACAAGAGCAATGCCGATGTCCACTTCAACATTCAGGAGCATCCACTTGGCGGAGTATGGCATAAGCACATATTGCATGTACCTAGTTCGATTGCGCTGATCTCTTATAGGCCTCGATCGATGCACATGGCGAGCCACTGACCGATGCAGCACTCGCAGCTGCCAAAGCTGCTGATGCCGTGATCCTGGGTGCCATCGGTGGCCCCAAATGGGGGACCGGTAAGGTTCGCCCAGAGCAGGGAATCCTCAAGTTGCGAAAGGAGATGGGCACTTACGGCAACCTTCGACCATGCTTCTTCGCATCCGAATCTTTGGTCAAGTCTTCGCCCCTGAAAGAGGAAGTGTGCCGTGGCGTCAACTTCAACATCGTTCGTGAGCTCACTGGAGGCATCTATTTCGGCGACCGCACCGAGGACGATGGCTCTGGGTTTGCTCTTGACACTGAGCCATACTCACGTGCTGAGATTGAGCGTGTCACCCGTCTCGCAGCCCATCTTGCGCTCGCAGAGGACCCGCCTGCGCCAGTCTGGTCGCTCGACAAGGCCAACGTCATGGCCACAAGTCGATTGTGGCGCAAGACTGTGACAGAGGTCATGGAAAAGGAGTTTCCACAACTCAAGCTCGGGCATCACCTCATTGATTCTGCTGCTATGCTCATGGTCAAGAATCCACGAGCTCTGAACGGCGTCATCGTCACGAGCAACCTCTTCGGCGACATTATCAGCGACGAAGCATCAGTTATCCCGGGCTCTTTGGGCCTGCTTCCTAGTGCTAGTCTGACTGCTTCACCTGATGGAAAGAGCAAATGCAATGGCATCTACGAGCCTATTCACGGTAATATTCCAACCCACGGGTATTGCAAGGATCGTATCGCTGACTTTAACTAGGCTCTGCCCCAGACATCAGCGGCCAGGGAATCGTCAATCCAGTCGCCATGCTGCTTTCCTTGGGTATGATGTTCAAGTACTCTCTGCAGCAACCAGGTCTGGCGCAGAAGATCGACGAAGCCGTGCGAAATGTCATCGAGAGTGGTGTGAAGACCAAGGATATCGGTGGATCTTCCAAGACCTCTGAAGTTGGTGACGCTGTCGCGAAAGAGCTTACTGCCTTGCTCAAGTAAAGTCAGTTGGCCGCGACTTCACTTTGCTTGAGCTAAATGCTACCGGAAAAACTTGTCAAGATACTAGTAGCCTTGAAGGCCTTTGGTCTACGCCTTCACGTAGGATGCAGCTGATGACTATACGAGGTTGATTGGCCACGGATAGAGCGAAAGCCGCATTCACATGCTGCATCACTCGCAATGAATCGAACATTTAGCCCACTCGACATCGTGGTATAGTGCAGCCTTCAATTCTTCAAGGTTCGCTGTCATGATATGCGGCAAGCCGTATTGTTGCTGCCGCGATGCTCGGTCTTGAATCTCTACCGTTTGCAGAGACTATGCAGTCTATCAGCAGCCGAACGAAGAAGAAACAGAAAATAGGAAGTATATGTACAGGCTTTTGTATGCTTCTGTTGCCTAATCGTTGTTGTGATGATCGTGTCAACCAAAGCCCTTCTGTGGCGCTGATGACTCTTCAGGATCTGGCTTGGCGTGCTCTACTTCCTCACGCCGCCTCGACTTCATGAGTTCTATGTCAACTCACTGCCGTGTCGGGCTGTCTTCATCTGTTACCTTCTTGTTGGTACTGTGAATTTAGTACTACGATGCTCCCTTACATGCCACACAGGTATTTGACACCGCCGAGCTCCGATGCTGAAGCCGGAAGTGATGCTAACGAAGATTTGAAGCTGTGCCAAACCGGCAACGAAAATCTTACACTGGCCGAGTTGACGACGCAGCGCCCACTTGCGACCGTTTCGCTCTTTCCGCGCTCGCCGCCAGGCAGCGATATCAGTCACGATGCCCAGGAAGGTGCCGAAGGACGGCCCTTTGGCCGAGCAGCTGGACAACCTGTCGCTCACGGATCAGCCACCCGAGAGCAATACAGCTACAGAACAGGGCAGCGCTATGCAGGAGACTGGCCCGACTGTCGACAGCAGTACACCAGCTACACGCCGCTATCCACTTCGGTCGCGCACCCGACCTACAGACTCGACTGGAACCAGCACAACAAGTATGGTTCATTCATTCCGCAGCCGCTATTCAGCTACTCACACTCCGCAGGCAAAGTCACAGCGCCTCAAGTGAGCAGCAAACTCAGCGCCACAGCCACAGCTTTCGCGCCCTCTCAGCAAACGCAGTCAGTACATCTCCCTGTTCTTGACAGGTTTCGGCGCATTGACAAAAACTTCAGATACAACACTAAGACATGTGACACTGTTTCCACGCCTGCAAACTCGGAAAAGCCAAAGAAGCTCAGCAAGAAACAAAGAGCAGCTGCTAGAGCCCGCGAACAAGCTGGCACACAAACCTATACACTGCCTGTTGCTGCCCCCAATCAATTGCGGCAAACAACCTTGTTGGGATTCATCAAGAAAGTTCCGCACGAAACCTCTGAAGCTCCTAAGCCAAAGCGACGCTACAGCGGTGCACCTCGACTGCATGTGATGGAACGACCAAAGCCGACGCAGCTGTACATGCAGCTGGCTTCCCAGCCACCAAAGCAACTGTCTGCCCCACGAGCTCTTCTCGTCGTCGTAGACCTCAACGGCACCCTCCTGAAGCGAACCAAACACTCTGGAAGCAACAAATCCAAACTTCGTCCGCACATCAACGACTTCCTGGACTACATCCTCGCCAACCACAAACTCATGATCTGGTCCTCCGCTCGACCCGAGAACGTGGAAGTCATGTGCGCCAAGCTCTTCACTCCTGAGCAACGCGAGAAGCTCGTCGCAATCTGGGCACGGGACCGTCTCCGCCTCACACTAGAAGCTTACAATGCGAAAGTACAAGTCTACAAGCAACTATCCTGGATCTGGAAAGACAAGTCCATCCAGACAGCCCACCCAATCAAGTCTGAAATATGGTCTCAAGCGAATACTGTGCTCATCGATGACAGCATCGCCAAAGCTGCAAGTGAGCCATACAATCTGATAGAAGTGGAGGAATTCGAGGCGAGTAATCAACAACTCGAGTCCGATACTTATCTGCTGGAAGCCAAGGCATATCTTCAGGCTTTGAGCCTTCAGGCCGATGTCAGCGCGTACATGAGAGCTCGACCTTTCAAGCACAGTGCAGCGCCACAGGTCAATAGTCTGGACTCGGAGAAGACTTCACAGACCACAATTGCACCCCATCACATTTTGTTCAATGAATGAATGAAACCCCTCCATTTCACTCCCCGCCATAATTGAAGGCTGGGCTGAGTCTTTGTTGACAGAAACGGGTTGCTTGTCATGCATAGACATGAGTTGCGGTAAATAGTCAAACCCGCAACGCAAATCGATGAACATAACATTCCGTTCCATTTCATTCCATTCCTAATCCGTATGCATCTGCGCATCCGTGCTGATATCTATGCGTCGTCATCAACGACGACAAAAAAGCACATCTGTCCGCGACTACCACTCCAAGCCACGGCTTCAATCATCAGTCAATCAACACATTAAAACAGCTCCTCCTCAATCTGCTGCAAATTCAACAATCTGCAAGTCTGGCCCTCGCAAATCTGCACCATCTCTCTCGTCTCATTCAAATCTTTCACGAGTTCATTCCTACTCCTGAGCCATTCACTATTAGCCCCTCCTCCAATTCTCAAAACCGAATAATTAGGTCGGACTTTCTCCCTCGCATTCTTCAAAACAGCTCGAGCAGCTTCCCCATCGCCTACGACCATGACGCTCTTAGCGCCGAGTCTAGTGGCCACGACGCTGGATAAGATCCCAGAGAAGAGGCCAGGGTGCTGTTCTATTTCTACTTCGAAACAAGCGACGGTTCTGCGTGCCATCTTTGTGTAGTTCTCGTCGTTGAGAACTGAACCGAGACGGAACAAATTGCTCGCACTGACACCGTTCACGCTCGGCTCGGCATTGTCCATGGCGTCTTTTGTTCTGATGAGGATGTCGGGTTGGTTTGCTGGAGTAGAGAAGAATCCGTACTTGACATCATCCCAGAACAGCTTGTTCTGAGTTAATTGCAAAGTATCGGCAAACTTCAGAAAGTTGCTGTCAAAGGTGGTTTCGTACAGGTCCAGCAGTCCAGAAATGAAGAAGGCATAGTCGTCTGCAAATCCTTGAGTTTCTCCTGGACCTTCGCGGTAGACTCTGCGGAGAAGGCCATTTTGTGGATCGAAGAGATGTTTCTCGATACATGATGCGGCTTTCTTCGCTGCCGAGAGCCAGGTCGCTGATGCTTCAGGAGAAGTTTCCTGCAGTGCAGCGCTCGCTCGAGCAAGTCCGCCGATAGCCAGTCCGTTCCATGAAGTCACAATCTTGTCGTCAAGTGCTGGTCGTGGACGATGTTCGTCGCGATAAGCGAGCAATTTCTTTCTTCCACTTTCGATAGTCTGCTTCACCACCTCCTCAGTGAGACTGAGCTCTTTAGCCAAGTCGACGATCTTGTGTGACACGCATAAGGTGTTCTGCTTTACCAATTCACCTTGAGCATCGTGCCGGCGATCGACATTACCCTCTTCCTTCACATTCCAATATTTGGCACAAACATTGAGTTCATCTTCGCTAAGCACTTTCTTGAACTCCTCCATTGTCCAAACGTAGAAAGCACCTTCGCTCTTGTGAGTTGCATCAGCACTGGGTAGTGAGTCGGCGTCTTCGGCAGAGTGGATTCCCCCAAGCTCAGATTGCATAGGCGGGCTGGTGAGATAGGTAGCGATGTCGTGGACTGTGTCGAGAAACAGTGGCGACTTGGTCAAGAGGTATGCATCGAGGTAGACTGGAAGTAGTTGAGCGTTGTCGTAAAGCATTTTTTCGAAATGAGGAAGACTCCAGTCTCGCGTTACGCTGTAACGTGCAAAGCCGTGGCCAATCTGGTCCTTGATCCCTCCTTTGGCCATCTTCTCCAAGCTCTTGAGGGCCATACCACGAGCTTCAACGCATTCTTCCTCGCCCACAATTTCACGTACTGTAGCAGGGTATGATGCTACTCGCAAGAGGGGTCTGAGGTGCACTGGCGTGGGGAATTTGGGCGCGCTCCCAAAGCCACCGTGCTTATCGTCATATCGCATTTTGTAGTGTTGGAATGCATCATCCAGCAAGTCCAATTCCAGCTCATCGTGGTCGTCCGTACGATGACCATCTTTCCCGCCAATGCTTCCCTCCTGTGCGAATTCCCTCAATTGTCTTGTAATCTCTTTTGCACTCTGTCTGCATCTGTCCTCCTGCTCCCTCCAAGCTGTCGAGACCTTCAAGAGAATGTCCTCAAAGCTTGCTCCAGCTTGCTTAGCTCTTTCACTCTTTGGTCCAGGCCAGTAAGTTCCTCCAAAGATCGGCTCGAGGTCTGGCGTGACGAAAACGTTCAAGGGCCAACCGCCGCCGCCATTAGTGGCCTGGAGGAAGTCCATGTACTGCCTGTCAATGTCTGGTCGCTCTTCGCGATCGATCTTGACAGGGATAAATTGCTCGTTTAGTAGCTGGGCGATTCGAGGGTCGTCGAAGGACTCATGGGCCATGACATGGCTAACGGTCTGGGATCAGCTTGTATCCCAGATCAGAGCTCTGGGAAAAGGCGAGCTTACCACCAATGACAAGCACTATAGCCAATGCTCACGAAGAGCAAGCGGTTTGTGGTTTTGGCCAGCTCCAATGTCTGAGGTGTCCATAGCTGCCAGGCCGTCGGGTTGTCGGCATGTGAGCGAACATATGGAGACTTGCTCTCATTGCAGCAATTCTTGAGCGATACGCGGTTGTTCGCGTCGGACATGGTCGTAAATTTGGTCTTCTGGGGGTTGACTACTAGCTGTCTATGTCCATTGAGCGCGGTCAGTTGCAACTGCTCGATATTCGGCAACGAAAACGTGAAAGGGCGAGGGCGAGAGGAAGGAGCGCGGAAAGCTGGCTGAGCCGATAGCAACCGCCGAGACGTGCGAGATGGCAGTCGTCGCGCCGTGACTTGCATAGAAGATATTACGTAGAGTGATGGAGGGCTATCACCTCTTATTGCGTGTCGCACAGGAAAAAAAAGTCAAAATGGGCTCCCCACCATTGCGCAGGTCAAGGACGAAGTTTTTGCATCGGAATCCCTCCGACGCCACCCAAAGAAATACACACGAGCGATGATTGCGTCGGGAGGGGCAGAGCCTCAGGGACTTGTATCCAAGCAGCAGATAAGCTGGATAAAGGCCGACTGTCGGCCGGTTGTCGCTTGTCTCGTTTTGCGCTGAGGTCGAGAATGTGGGACACGGATAACGGCTACCGGCGAGGCCCGTTGCAAATGCACAACATCTTCTCTTCTCGTACGCACGAGCACACAAGAGTCGTCGGTTGACAACGACCGAGCACGTTGCCGTGAAGGAACAGCGCGGAGTGAACGGTGCGGTCTCTATATTCGCGCACAGCACGTGCGCTGCCGGCGTAGTCAGCAAAAACGAATTTCAAGCCATCTAATTAAACGCTGCGCATATAGGGATCTGCCTGCGCCAGCCGGCTAGCCTGCTGTTCTGCAATTTCCAATACGAGCGAATGTGCAGCCTAACCGCGACGAATGAGGACTCGCAATCTGTGGAAAAACGTGGCCATGGTTGGAGTGGTTGCTAATCGTTAACCATTCTCATTGGGGCATGATAGTCATTTCGAATCAAAGTCTGCTGTGCCATCAAGCCGTCCGTCTCCTAGGAGTCAAGCAAACTATGCACAAAGAAGTAGAAGTGAAAGTGTCAAAGCCACCAGCCCATCAGGCTGTCTTTCGTGTATTGTCTGTCCAGCGTATGCTTAAATGCGTGCATTTTGTCCGGTGTACATGGTCGTGACTGCTGAACAGGTCCTGCCTGATGTGCTGTGGTTTCAAGCAATTGCAAAAGGTCAATTCCGACACTCAAAAAAACAAAAGAACGCCACACCGATGCACGCATTTCCTAGTGACCGTCGCCTTCAGTCGTAAGTCCTGTTGTTGCGGCTAGGGAAGTCCGTGTCTTCTGGTGATGGTGTCTAGTAACCGGCCAGGTTCTTCACAGCGTCGGCGGCGGCGTCCCAGTAGGCAGTTGGCTCTTTGCCTCCAGGGTTGACGTTCTCGCTGTACTTGCCGGCATAGTTGCCTAAATATCATGTTAGCATGATCCACATTTTCACTCAATTCACAACCCACCTGGGCCTCTGTAGTTGCAGACGGTGAAGTATGGCTGGACGCCGCTGCCGGTGTTTCCAAGAGTGCCACAGTCATCAGATGTTGCGCATCCGACTTCAGTGGTTCCGCACCACACGATCTGGGAGAAATGACCCCAAACGTGGAAGTTGCTCATGTCTGGCTCCGACTGGTAGCCGCCGGTAGCCAAGGAGTAGGCTGGCTCCTCGGCGTTGTAGAACAAATCGGTGATGACAGCCGAGATGTTGTCACGGGAAACACCTGCAGCAATGTTCTGGCCGTAGCCGCCACCGTCCATCTCGCTATCAAATGTTAGTCATTTCAGCTCCGCAAGTGAAGGCAGCCCTGCAATTGCCACGTACGTGTTGTGCTCGTAGACACATGTGTTGGCGATCTTCTGCGCAGTGGCAGCAAGCTCCTCGGACCAGACGAGTGCCGGAGCCGAGTGGTTGGCACGGTGGATGTTGTGGTGGTACAGGCAAACATCTGGGTACGAGCCGCTCGCTGGGCCGGATGGAGTGCTTGGAGCTGGAGTCTCAGGCTCAGGCGCAGGCTCGTAAGTGGGAGGAGTGTAGGCAGGAGGAGCAGCCTCTTCAGTCGTGGTCACAGGCTTCTTGCTCTTGTGGCCGTAGTGGGTCGGCTTGCTCTCGGGGGTGTAGGCTGGAGGCTGACCGCCGGCAGTGACGGTGACGATCTCGGTCTTGTACACAACATCGTAGGCAGTCTGGACGTCGACCTGAGGGGCGCCGTAGCCAGCTGGAGCCTGGGCAGGCACAGCAAGAGCACCAGCGGCGAAAGCCGCGCTGATGAGAGTAGAGCGCATAGTGGATTGTTGGGCTGGGGATCACGGATCCGTACGACTGGGTTTTTTGATGAGCTGATAGATTGCGGTCAGCGCGGGCATTTCGAGAACATGGCGAATGGTGTTTGGCAGAAGACGAGAACAGGCAAGAACGCCCATACAATGCGCCGCCGTTGGGGGCGATGGCAAGATCGCATTCACGCGGGCATTGCATTGTACGGCGGAAGGAGGTATCGGTCGCGGCGATGCATGTCGCGGAAGGCGGACTCACTTGAAGGCTGGTCCTCACAGAGGTCGTGGGCGGAAGTGACAGTGTTTGTGCGACTGTGAGCGCGTGTGATGATGTTGCAAATGAGCGTGAGGGCAGAGCTGGCTGCGTGGTGCTGAGTGTGAACGACTGTGGTAGAAGAGCGCAAAGCTTCGTGTGCCAGGGGCGGGCGGATGGTTTTGAGCAGGGCGGCCAGCGGCGACGACGCTTCTCCTGTCTGCAAGCGCACGGGTACCTGAGACGCGCACGGATGTCGAAACCTTGTTCCTTCGTGCTCTAAGCTCAAACGCGGTAAGCCTCTAGCGGGACGACGAACTGTCGCAGTCACCCGCCAGCGCGCAATTCAATTATCGGAGGCGCTGTGGGGTCAGCCAACAGCACGACGAGAAGGCCGGTCCAAGACGTGCTAATAATCTGCCAGTCGCGCCCACTCCGGGTTTGCCTCTCACACGCTCGCGCCGCCCAGCAAGCGCGCTGCGGAGGGATGTCGTCGTGATGCAGGAAGCGTTTCACGGTCGGGCGCCGGACTTTGGGTGAGCTGCAACAAACGATGGGAGTGTGTGTTGGGCACACTGCTGCGCATCAAGAGAAGCCGTCGTAGTCAATCGATCGGCCGTCATCTCCTTGCATCGCTTCCCTCGGCTCAGCAACAGGCGTGGAATGCGCTCGACCTTATTCCAACGACGTCTCGACCGTTCATCGTGCGCTGTCCGTGGATTGGCAATCCATGCGTATTGAGAGTCTCGACCGCCTCGTCGAGCGTTATGCTGCACGTCCTGTTCGACGATCTCCCCGACCGCCGTCTGTAATCACGAAGCAGCATGTTTCGAAACGAGGCTCAAATTGGCGCTAATGTAGGTCCCAAAGCCTTCCGTTCGCCGAAATCCTCTGCAGAACATGGGTCTTCCTGCAACCACGAACCCACCATCACGACCGTGATGCCGGCTCCTGCATTACATATGATCACGCGTGCCCACAAGGCTGATGATGCCGCCAACTCGGAGTGCAGTCGGTTCCACCACTGCGTGCAGACCTTTCTCTCTGACGTGTCCCTGCTGTCGCACGTTGCCGAGGAGCAGCAGGAGCAGGAGATTAGCGCGACAACCGTTGTGCACTTGGCCAAACGAGCCACGCAGCTGGGCACTCAGCGCTCGTGCGCCATGACTGGCCACTAGCCGTGCTAAGAGGCATAATACGACACCAAGTCCTATTCGGTGGAGATGGGCGGTGATCCTTGCTTGGATCATAGGCGCCATGCTGTGTGCCGACTCCCATGTGCGCCATGCAAATTGTAAAACACACGACCAGCGGAGAAGGACCCCTCCAACCGGTGCGCGGCAAGACGTCTGCTTTCAAGACTGCAGTTGGTGGGCAATAGAGACCGATCTGCGAATGTCGAAACCAACGACCCGATCACCGTCTGACGACTTCCTGCTGCATGACGTTTTGACAAGCAAGACTCTGCCTCGACACTGCATCACCCCTGGGCGGAGCGTCGCAAGTCTGCCGGTGTTCCCACGAAGTTGCGAGCCTAGGCGCCGGTCTCACGATTTAAAGTCGCAGCAATATCTCGCTGCCTACGCCCGCACGCCACAACACAGGGTGGTCAAGCATGCTTGCAGGAGGCGGACTCTGCAAGGCCGTTCACGTGTCAGTGAACCGCGGACAGATACTTCCATTTGTTTGCGGGTTTGCGTAGCAATTGCTCCACCACCACCCAACGGCCTCGAAAAC
This sequence comes from Cercospora kikuchii, assembly GCF_019650295.1. Lineage (NCBI taxonomy): Eukaryota > Fungi > Ascomycota > Dothideomycetes > Mycosphaerellales > Mycosphaerellaceae > Cercospora > Cercospora kikuchii. The sequence continues at coordinate 1,430,977 of NW_025408587.1, forward strand.
CTACGACAGATCGACAGACCAACAGCTGTGGGCAGGAAGATCACCACCAACGCCAAGCAGCATCCCTGCATCCTCTTATACGCTCCCCAACAACAGAGCCACACTACAGGCTCATCATGGCTGACAGAGGTATTGTGTAACAGAATGCGCCTGGTGCAAACGTCCGTCCCGTCTACATGCCACATGAACGCTTCATCCGCAGCGTCAAATCAACGGCACTGCTGTACGATAATTCTTTGCAAGGTCTAGATTGAGCAACATTGGGCGAGATCGCACGCACAGGCCAAAATGACAAGCCCTGCCAACTGCTATAGTATTCCCCTGACCCAAGATCATCGGACCCTCATCGACTTGTTAGGATGTTTCACTGTCGTTTCCACGACGCGCAGTTGGCTGAAGTTGTACTGTAGCCACATGGCAGATCGCATCCACTGACGTTCCGAAGTGTAGGATACACTGTCGCTGAGATGGTAGAAATAAGCACGATTCCAAGGCGGCTGTAACAGTGTCGCAATCAGCACAATGTTGGCTTTCAACATGTCGTGCACTGCCTGAGATCAATTTAGAAGTTTGGCAATCACCGGAAGTTGCACATGCAGGCGACCACGCCATGCGTTGTGCTGCTTGAACACGCCCCGTCATGCCCGTGAGCAGTCCGCTCGAACGCTGTGTGACGGTGGCATTGGGCAGACTAAGAAGGTAACAACATAGTACACAATCGTTGCAAAACTACTCCAACATCGTCACTTCTGATCTGCTATCCAACCTAGCATCTCAAAGATCAGAAGCCCATAGATAGTCCCGAGCTGACGTTTGCGATGTAGATGTGCCTAAGCGCGTTTACTCTCATGTCCTGGCTTTCCCGCCAACACAGTCTGCGAGCATGACGCAGTCTTCGGGAAGTCTTTTCAGCAGTCCACCATGCAGCCACGCGCTGATGCGCCAGCATCCACTCCTGCCTCGCTGCTCAGCCGCGGCGCAATGGTGACCGGCTGATAGGTCTCTCAGTCTTTCTGGTCTGGTGATTCACACGTACTGCGCGTCTCCCGATGGGCCACCAAATATACGTCAAACAAGCAATTCCTCCATTTTCGAAAAACCTGATCAAAGCCCCACTTTGCTCAAGCGGTTAGTCGGAGGCTAGCCAGCTCCTGGTCCATCTGGCGGATTGTAAGAGCCGTAGCGACACTTATTTGAACCAAACGTCCGAAATTGGGGAGGGTCCAGCCAGCTGGGGTAGCTTGAACGCACAATGCACCTCGTGTTCCAGCAGGTTCAACGAAAGCATGCGTTGTCTGCAAAGCTTGCTCTGTCTCGACTCAGGTGTCCAGGTCGCTCGATGGTGGCCTTTCCGTAACGGTCACACTACCGAGGTGCTTGTGTTCTGACGATGTCTCGTTGCCGTACAAATGTAGATGAGCCTTCGCCATGGATTTTGGAAGCGGATCACTACCTGGAAAGCGGTCCTCGCGCATATCAGCGCCAATGTCGGCATTCCTGGCTGCTCGAGCTATTGTTGAGAAGTTGCCTGTGTAAGATGCTCCTGTGCGACAGATAGCGATGATACCGATGATCACATTCAGCACTGTAACGCCTATGGCAATCCCATACGCTAGCCAAAGCTTGTCGGTAGCATAGCTGTACACGTTACCGTACAGACCGTAGGTGACGTTGACTCGTTGCGGCGCAAGCGGGCTTGATTCGTTGTACGTCAGTCTGTTAGAGCTTGCCATAGACAGGCTGATGTTGAAATATAATTCGGTGACCATCTCTTCAAATGAGCGTGCTGTTTCCTGCTCTCTTACGGGCATCATGCTGAGAGCTTGATCATAACTTAGTCCTAGACTCAGCCACGTGGTCAGCATATACTCTGGAAAAGTCTTCCCGACGTCTCCACAGTATCCAAAAGTTCGGACGAACAATATTTGGTACCGTGTCTGGACAGATGGGTGGAAACGTATGGTTTTCTGTCCATGTGTACTCACCAGAAGTTGTATTGGTGATTTCCGAAACCGTTGGCTGGTTGACATAGAGGGCTGCTAGCTCACGCGATTGGGATAGGACAGTGGTGAAAACATTAGTCGTAGAGTCCTCGAGTTTCTTTTCGAGGCTTGTGTCCAGCTTCGCTTGATTGCGTTTATCGCCCAAAGTGTTTGCAGCACCTAATAAGAAGGAGTGCGCGGCTTGTTGGATGGCAGAGAATGACATGAGCCGCATGGTCTCTTTCGCGCCTTCAGTAATATTGTTCGCGTCGAGTTCGACGTCAGAAAACCCTTCGACTGACATGACCAAAGGCCAGGCGTCAGGTGCCTCGACTTGTAGCATAGTCGTGTTCGTCGCAATGGCCGGAGGATCTCTCGCAGCGAGCACTTGGATATTTTGATCCTGGCTCACACCACTATACGTAAAATTAAGATCGTACGTCGTCGGCACTATTTTGCAGCGGAGCAAGGTAGCGTCTTCGAAGTACCAGTCCATCAAGGTCATGTTCACGCCGTTGTATGTGATGATATCGGACGTGTTGACCCCGTAGCCGAATGTCTTTTCAGCCAATACTTGCCGTGGGAACAGACCAAAGAACATATCAGTGCCCACACCCATGAAATATGGAGATTCCCCAGTAGTCTGGAGCTCCCAAATCTTCGTGCGCAAGGTCTGCTTGAACGGAAGAGGTGACGTGTCGTTCGAGTAAGCGGTCCAGCCCATATAAGTAAACATTTTCTCGACGAAGTTTCCCGCTGGCGACCTCCAGCTGGCTATAGCAACGACCAACTGTACATTCTCTTTGATCGCCTGGCGTAGTTCACCCTGTATCTCCTCGCAAGCGAGCCGAGGAGCATCAAAGCTCACTGCCCACGATGCATTTGTGTCAGGAGGGGCGATCGAAAGTATGGATCCAGCTGCTGCGGTGGCAGCAGCAATACGCGTGACCTCTTCCACTTGACCTTTGAGCTGCAGTATGTGTCGTGTTGGCTGGTACTCGCTCAATCGGAGGTCGCTGAATGCCAAGCTGTTGAAGGCCGGTTGTGGTACAAATTCCGATCGTACAGGAGACGGGTATGTCCGATCGAAGACGACAGACAACGCAGCGGGTGAGATGATGGCTGCTATGGGCAACAACCAACAAGTCAACGCCACAAGCGTCAAGAGCGGATATCTCCAGTAGCTGGCTACGCACCCCAAACTCCACAAGTCTCCCAACCCTGCGAACCAGTTGTCCAGGACTTCCAATTTGAAGGCCTTTCTGTTCAAAGCACCGAACAATAGCTGGATGTAGGCAGTGCTGCAGGCCAGAATCAGGGACGCTTTCACAACGAATGCGAACGCCGTGCCTACAGCGATGTTGATCTGTTGCTGTGTTGTCGACCAGCCCACCACTTTTATTGGTTCTGAGGAGACGGCAGCTCCTGCAAGAGAAGCATAAAAGGCATGATGTCCAATTGCCAGCGCTACTCCAGCCAGCAGAGAGGAAACCATAACGGCCGGTGCACGCCAGTGAAAGGGAAAGGTTCCACGGTAGCCATTATTGCGAGATTGTTTCATACTCGGTCACACCTCCCGTATATCCAGACAAATCCAACGAATGGCCAGTATGTTCTGCAGTCAGCAACAACAAAAAAGGAAACGAGTGTATCAGGATCGAGCATGGTGGAACAGGACAGCAAGCATAGTATATACCTGCCACTCAAAAACCTTCTGTCCAAGGATACTGCAGCTCTGGGCGGCTAAGATTCAGATAGGCGCCTGCTGTGCCTCTTGCTTGCATGGAGTGGGGGCAACGGGAGTACTCTGGCTCTGCGCTGGCTTGTCATGTTGCAGAATTTCTGGAGACTCCAGACGCGATGCTGCGCTCAGGCGAGATGAGAATCGGCGACCTTTGTGAGGCGGAGAAAGAGTGGTATGGGATGTGCTGTGGCCACGCGACGGCATGAGAGCTGCGGTATGACAGCGCACTGCGGACGACGTCTTCCGCGTCGTGGTTCAAAGCGAGAATGCATTGACGTGTTCTCTTACAGAGCATGCTGTTCACTCATGAGGTTTGCGCCACGCGGGTGATACCAGGCACATGTTGGTGATGCTGCCGCCGTCGCGAGCTCTGGGAGTCAAAAGTGGGAAAGTGAGGTGGGTCTCGCCGAAAGCTGCTTCGCATTGGCTGAAAGTAACATCCGTGCGGCACGCGAAGACATTCAGAGCACATGCAAGACATGAACAGCGATCTATCGAACAAGATGTGGGAGCACAACTGGGGTAACTGACCTACTTACAGGCCTGACGTAACGCTGGGCGGCATCGTATGCATTCGCCCGTGGTATCATAAGCACTCTCCGCTATCCTTTTCCTGCCACAACGCCGCGCTCTCGTTGATGACCTCCGAGGCCCTACCCATGCAAACTCTCTACCCGGACATGACCTGCTGAAGAGCCGCCTTTCCTTGTGCATCGAGCTTCTCGTTGACGAACTGTCCGATGCGACCATTGTGTTTCTTGTCTGCTTCTCGAAGTGTGGTGCCTACCCAGGCCTTCACGTCTTGCACCTCCGGCCAAGGGTCTTGAGAGGGTCGCTTGCATGTATTGAGCTGTGTGAAAGCCGCTCCAAAGCCCAGTTCATCGACATCACGATCTTCAATCACGTTGTCATCCGCGGCGGGAGGCAAAGGTGGGTTGATGAGGAGCTTCAACAATGCCTCACAGGTGATTGTCCAGCCGCGTTTGGCGTATCTCTCCACGAACGCCTGGCTGTCAGCGAGTGTCCGCGTCAGCGACAGACAAGCTGTCTTGCGATCGAATGGCCTGCTGAGTTTCTGCGTATCGGGAAGGATTATGCCAGTGTAGAGAGGCGTGAAGGCATTTGCCTGCACGGCATCGGCCTTTGCGATGAAGAAATCAGCGCCGAGACCTTGGTCACTAAGTGCGGATACCAGATGGTAGAAACGCACGAAGCGGAGGGTGAATTGCTCGGTCTTTGTGTTTGTGAGACGATGAAACATGAGCTGCAAGATCGTAGGCCAGTAGTTCTCTAGCGCGCTGGGCGGGAAGCTCTTGACTACCATCTCGATGATGTCCATGGCGTATCCCTCGTATGCCTTGCTGGCCACAAGCTTCTGGAAAACCAAGAGGACAGCCTCAGTCTGCCCAGCAGTGGCGATCTGCTGAGCGCCGCGAGGTACGATTTCGAGGAGCAGCCGCGTCAAGGCAGGAACGTTGCCTTTGCTGTCCCACATGCTAGGTGTGAGGATGGGTCCCACGAGTTGTTGAAAATTGGGCGAGATCGTCCCTGAGGGATTGCTCGCAACGATCTGAGCATACAGCTGGAATATGTAGGGTGTAAACTCTTCCACTGATGATTGCAGTACTTCCATGAACACGGGGAACAAGGTGTTCTCGATCTTCTCCGGCTGAACTGGGCCAGCAAATCGAATGGTAGCTCCCAAAGATTCGAAGTGGTAATAGCAGAATCCTGGGTTTGATGGATTGTGCCGAATGACTTCGGTGATGTTGACGAGATTTGTCAGGACCAGGTCCAGGATTTGCACAAGACCGTCGCGGATCACGATCAAGACTCGCATTACACACTTCATCAGAAATTCATTCTCCTGAACCTTCTCAGGTTTGGAATCTTTGGTGATGAGGGTGAAAAGGTGTTGCAGTAGGTCCTTGGCCAGTGGGAGGATGCTATCTCGTGGAATGATTGGTTGCCGCTGATCATTTGTGAGATAGAGGGCGCGGTCGACTGCCACGGCAGCATACGTGTAGACCACGTAGTTCGACGAGTTCAGGTGCTGCACGAGAAGTGGAAACGCCGCTTGCCACTGTTCTGCCGAGAGGATGCTGCGGAAGATGTACAAGTATTTTATAGCATCAACCTTTAGCAATGGCTGTGCATTGGCGTTTGTCAGGTCTTCTGCCACATTGGTCTGAAAGAAGCTGATCACGTCCGTGTTGGGGTTGACGCTCAAGACACCTTTGGCGGCTGTTGCTGCACCCTTCGCCGCGATGGAGGAGAAAAGGTGCACGGCAGTATCCTTCGACTTCCAGTTCGCTTCGCGATCTTTTGAGTACTCAGCGAGAAAGTGGTTGATGTATTGTGTGACCACATCTGTCACAGGCTTCTCGAATTGTTCTTGCAGCTTCCGCAGGAAGTTGGTCGCAGCTCTGCGCCTCGTATCTTCGTCTGAACCTTCCAGATCTCTGCGAATGTATTCAATTGGCTCATCTTCGAAGGTTTCGATGTCCGACTCTCGCAGAGACAGGTTCGGAATCACGACCTTCTCCGTCACTTGTCCGAGCACATCGGCATTGTTGAAGCTCTGCGCATGCTCTGGAATGCTAGCGATTGTAGTCAGAAATTCTAGCGCTCTGCTGACCACGAGATCGTACTTGGCTTCTGGTCCGATGTTTGTCAAGAACGTCCAAGATGTTTCGATAAATTGTGGTACGTGTGGCTTGAACTCATCGTCGTACTTCCGAGTGTACAAATTCAGAACCTTGAAGACACCTGCTCTTACGTATTCCAGCGGACCAGCTTCAGACTCATCATCAGTGTTCAGCGCGGCGTTCTCGTAGGTCAAATATTTGTGCAGCAGGCCAGATACGGCAGGAAGGGACTCTTCGAATTGTGGAGGCATATCGTGGGTCGATAGATCGTAGACCAGCTTGAGAATAAGATCAAGGGTCGCGTAGTGTGCTTTGAGCACTGCCGGGTTGCTTTGATTTTGTGTGATTTGTCTGTCGGTGTTCTCCCAGAGCTGGAGGAAGGGTGCCGCGAATTTGGAGAGAACATGGTTGATCTCGGTGTACAGGTCGTCGGAGCGGTAAAGTGGCTCCCATCGCTTGAAGATAGAATGAGCCACCTGTAGTACACCATTGTTGACGATAGCATTATCTGGGGTCAGTCTCGACACCAGATCATCCACGAGTGTGTTCCACCGCTCCCAGAAGTCACTGTCTGCGATGACGCTGATAGCATCACCCAGCTGTGCTTGGATATTTGGAGGCACTCGTACCATGAGCCCAATGAGCTCGCTCTTGATTGTGTTCACCTCATTGTCGGGGAGCTTGTGTGTTCCGTTCTCGTCCACCCAATTTCGCTTCACAAAGTTTTTGAACAACAGAGCGCTGGAGAGTCGGATGTTGAGTTCGAAGGAGTCTGTGGCAACGATTTGGAGGAGTGAGAGTGAGAAGCCAGGCTTTGCCTCCTCAGCCTTGAGTGATGCTTCGGCTGTGGAGAGGAGGTGGTCAGTGGATTTGTGCATAGGCCGTGTAAGAAGCTAGTATATGCGTACCTTGAGCTCGCTGCGAGGGGTTCAGACTGGCCTTGAGCAGATCTGCCACGCCCTGCAGTGACACAGCCATTGTGCGCGAGACGGTGCTGTGAGTATGGCGTGCAGGTCGGAGTGTGGACAAGTGGGAGAGGGAACAGAGCAAACGAGAGGAAGATGGCCGAGAAAGTCGTTGCTCGGACAAACTACGAACGAAACAGACGACCAGCAGCAGCTTGAACTAGCGGGCTGTCCCACAAACAACGCCGCAGATAAAGTTTGGACTTGCATGCGGCTCTGCGAAACGAACCGCCGCATCCCTGCCCGCCTTGCCCTGAACAGAGGTGACGGAGTCCGTAGTCGTGATACACTCCAGCTCTCACTCTCACTTTCTCTGTTGAGTGAAGACACGACGCCGCTGTGGCGACGAGCGAGCGAGCGTCACTGCCACTCACTCGCATCCTCACTCACTCGAAGCTTCCCGCACGCTGCCGCTCCACCCACGTGAAGCCAGCGGGCGTCGGACTTAAGATCTGCCTCCAGCGTGACCCTCCGCCACTCTCTTCGCAACAACCCTCCACCCTTCGCCGCATCCACCACGCGCTTCTAGTACATCTCCGCCACCTCGAGTATCGTCTGAATCTGAGTAACGCCTTCTCCCATCGAACATGTCCTGAGCGTACAACACCACGGCGACATCTGTGTCACTCGTTCCCACCATGGCTGCCTCGCAGGGCCTCGCGAGGCTGCGAGAGCAGACGATGAACAGCGTTGAAGATGAGGAAGCCGTCACTGTCAACACTCGCGCCCTGATCGATAAAGTACTGGCGCGGTATTCGGGCGAGTGGACAACGCTCCGAGAGCTCATCCAGAACGCCGCCGACGCCCAAGCACGAAAGGTCACGATACGATTCGAAACGTTGCCTTCAGCGACAGTGCCACTGCCACATTCAGCCGACCCTGCTCAGTATCTGCAACACACTATTTTGCACCACACCCTAAAGACGTTGGTGGTTTCCAACGATGGCGAGCATTTCAAAGAGACGGACTGGCAGCGCCTGAAGCGCATCGCCGAGGGCAATCCGGATGAGACCAAGATTGGCGCGTTCGGAGTGGGTTTCTACTCAGTCTTTGCTGATTGCGAATCTCCATTCGTGAGCTCCGGCAATCAGTCGATGGCGTTCTACTGGAAGAAAGACTCCCTGTTCACACGCAGAGGCAAGCTGGCGGATGGCGATGTGCAAGGTACTACCTTCTTGTTAGACTACCGTAGCCAAACGACGCCTGTGCCGCAGCTCCTGAGCATCTGTCAGTTTCTAGCCACGAGTCTTACATTTGTTGGCTTGGAATGCATTGAACTATACCTGGACCAATGGAATTTGCTCACCCTGAACAAGAAGATGGCGCCAGCTGCGAACATCAAGATCCCCAACGACGTCAACCCTAAGACGAGAGACGGTCTCATGAAGATCACGGACGTGGAGTATCAAAATGCGCAAATAGATGCGCGATGGATGAACGTGGTGGGCTGGAACCGGCGCACGCAGACTGCCGCTCCGTTGGCTACACAGCAGCAGACAGATGCTGGGTCAAGTCTAAGATCTTTCTTTGGCAGGCTTACTGGAGGGGCGACTGCTTCAGCAAGCACTCGGAAAGCGCAAAAGGAAGAAGATGCGCTGCAGCAGGCCATTCTGGAAGATTTAGCTGGACACAGCACAGCGACCGTATTCCTTCGCATCAGCACTGTCAGTATCCAAACAAACGTCAGTCGACAACTTTCTGCAGAGCTTGAGCGTGCAACCAAGAAGCCTCCTCCGAAACGTACGCGAATATCAATACTGACATCTTCGTACGACGAATCCGAAGCCTCGATGAGCACCACATCTGGCGGGAGTGCTTCGAAAGCCACGGAAATATTCTCTTCGGTACTTCCGACAAAGAACGGAAAGATATTTATCGGGTTCCCCACGGCACAGACAACCGGCTTACTTGCACACATTTCTGCTCCCTCAGTGATACCGACGGTGGAACGAGAGAGCATTGATTTGAACGCACGATATGTGCGAGACTGGAATGTGGAGATGCTTCGGGTGGCGGGCATCGCGTGTCGCATAGCATATACAGGCGACATGGCTGAGTTGCGTGCCAAGATTGAGAGGAATATGGCCGTCGCTGGCCGCAAAAAGGTGGCTTGGGACGATATCTCGGCGGTCATGCCATCTGCAGTTCACACCTATAAGCAGTACAACTTTCAAGAATCGACCCCGTCTCTGAAAGTTGGACAATACATCGAAGAGGCCTTCTGGACATGCAATCAGAAATCTAGTATCGATGTGCTGTCGACGCGTGGTGTCTTGCCGAGCCAGCAAGTACGTGTTGCTACGGAAGACTTGAGCTTTGTGGAGGGGATCCCAGTGATTCCGGATGAATTAATGGCCAAAGCGAACGAATTTCTGACGAAGTTGCGAGACTATGGACTCCTTTCCGACATCACTACTGGAGATATCAAGAAGGAGTTGGAAGCACAGGCGCTCACGGAAAAGCAGCTCACGGAGCTCATCAAATGGGCGTGTACCAAGGTTTCCAGGCAGGAAATGGATGCAGACGCTGTACAGATGCTATTCGATGGCACGGTCGCAACGTTCGGCGAGGAAATGATCAGCATGTCCGGCAGCCCAGTGCTACAACTCGGCCAGGTCAATACCTTCGTCAACAGTGCGAAAATACCCGTCGATCTACCGACTCCACCGCAAACCATTCCCTTCCGATTTACCAAAGGGCTAGCACCTTCACAGCTTCAATCGATTGGCTGGGATGAGCTTCAGCTCGTGCCATGGCTACGCTGGATCATTGAAAGCGATGGCAGAGGATTCGGAGCCAACGGCAGTCCGACATCAAACCCAGCTGTGGCTTCGCAAATCCTCCCCGTCATATCGAAAGGCTGGGATGCTCTTTCACAGTCGTCGAAGCAGAGCGTGCAAGAACTCTTGATTCCTCGCACTGTTATACCCACGAAGCTTGGCATGCGTAGACCTCCTCAGGCCTATTTCGGAAGCGTCAAGCTTTTCGACGACCTGCCCACCATCACTGGCTTACAGGGAGTGAAAGAGAAGTTTCTCAACGCGCTTGGTGTGCGGAAAACAGTCGAGCTGAATGTAGTGTTTGAGCGGCTGATGGCGAAATCGACCACCGGCGCAGCAGATGAAGCGAAATGGAGCCACGTCGATCTGATCAAATATCTTGTGTCGGTCAAAGACGACATCCCTGCAGAGGACATGAAACGCTTGCAGCAGACGCCTATATGTCCCGCAGAGTCACGCAGTGGCGATCAAAGCGACAAGGGCAGACTGTACCGTCTCTCTGAGCTCTTCGAGCCGGATGACAAGATTCGGCGCCTGGCTCTTCCGGTGTTGCAATGGCCAGGGCAGTATCGACCATCGACTGCGGAGGGTAGATTCCTGAGGTCGCTCGGCCTGCAACCGTATCCGGCAGTCCCTGAACTTGTCAATATTCTTTCAAAGGCCATCGTTGGCAGCGATTTGCAGAAGCATACTCTCGACTACTGGATTGTCAATGCATTTCAGTATGGGTACCACAAATTTCCCGTCGCGGAGATGCAAACAGCTTTCCTGCCTGTTGAGGCACTCCCTGGCGAGAAACCAAATATGGTCGGACGACCATCGCAGCTGTATGCCAACCCAAAAGCATCGGTTCTCGGGTTCCGCATCTTGCGTCAAGATCTGCAACAGCACCATGCTCTCTTTGGCGTTGCGTTGGATCCTCCAATCGAGAAGTGTGCTGACAAGCTGATTAAGACTCCTCCCGCAAACGCTTCACAGGCTCAAGTCCTCTTCGGATACTTTGCAGATAGGCTCACTGAGATCGGTCCTAATGGCAACCTCGCCGAGAGGTTGAGCAATGCGCCGATAGTCCCTACCTCAGATCGTAGGCGTGGAGACAAGGTTGCACAGACAAAATTCATTGCGCCTCGATCATGCTATCTAGGTGATGGACAGCAGACGTTCGGCGACATTTTCGACTACGTCGACTTTGGTCACGAAGCCAACACGTTTCTGCTTCGGATTGGTACCAAACACGAACCAAATGCGTTCGAATTGGGTGGGATGCTTGTTCGACAACCGGGCAGGCTTCTCGACACTCTTGGCACGGAAAAGTACGCCAACCTACTTCGCAAGATTGCCGAGAGTGCGCCTAGCCTTAAGAAGGACAAGGCATTATGGATGGGCCTTAAAAGCTCGTCTTGTCTTCTGGCTGACAAGCTGGTACGCTCTCCCAAGACATACGACGATGAGAAAGAAGAGCTCGACGAGGAAGAAGCCATTTTCAAGGAGGTTCACCTGGCCAAAGCTGCGGAAATTGTGATTGTCGACGACATCACCGTGTACAGGATCTTCCAAAGCAATCTTCTTGCTGCACCGCAAGAGGAGGTCTTGGAGACTTTCTACAGCTCCCTCGAGACACCTTTGCTGAGCAGACTCGTCGAGACCGATCAGCGTATGGGCGCGCCTTTGCGTGACCAGACACCAGGAGGGAAGTTGCAGAAACTACTCGTTGAACGTTGCCGCTTGTTCTTGCACGATCATTCCTCGGACGTGATCAGACATGATGCAAAGTGGCTTGAATCAAATATGACTGTCAAGGTGACCGAGTTCTTGCAAGTGACACGACGACTGAAGGGTTTCCGTGGGTTGCAGCACACTGAGAAGAAAACTGCAGCGCTGCATCAAGAGTCCAAGAGAGATGCGACTCTGTTCGTCACGGCTCGGCCGGATCTCTACGAAGTCAGTCGTGCAGTCGGGCCATTACTGCTAAAGCGGCCAAGACAGCAAGACTTTCTTGCATTGGAAACAATACTGGAAAGCGATCTTCGTAGACTGAAGATAAAGGGCTACAATGTGGATCGTATATTGCGACAGAAGGCCGCAGAATCACGAATCGCCGAGTCCGAGAAGCAAAAGCGCGAAGAGGAGCGTCGTCGGGTTGCAGAGGCTGAATCGCAACATGAACCGTCGCAGCAACTCGAGATGCCACAACAAGCGCCAGCCGCTAAGAGCACGACGATGACCCACAGAGATATCCAGCCGGAATCACCGGACAGAACATTGTCCATGCCGGGCTCGTTCCATGACCCGCTCGAACGACCACGCTCATCCGGGATGGGCAAGAAATCCGGCGGTCTCTTCAGCAACATACAGAAAGCACTTGGTCTAAACGCCGACAAGATTCGAAACGACCCTCCAGGTACAGAGGTCGCGACCTCGTCTCGCGATGTTCAGGAGAATTTGCAAAGAGCCATCAACTCCACCAGGGGATATGATTCTTCCACCCTGTTCAACCCGCCACAGACCAACGATGTCAAAGAGACCACCTCCTATTGTGACAGCAGACCTGGTCATAACCTCCAGTACACTGCCGAGCTCAATAATGGCATCAAGCTCTACCTCGATCGTTCCCACTCAGACCCTAATACATTCCTGCAAACCTACCGAGAAGCGATCGCCGTTTTCGTATCCATCCTCTCAGAATTGGCAACGATCTTTCAAGTGTCCCCTCAAGCTATTCATGTCTATCATGATTTGACTGGATCGGCGATCGCTTTCAACAGTAATGGTTCGATCTTCTGCAACCTGAGATACTTTATGCAATTGCACATGGCAGGTATGGGCAGTCCACACGGCAGAGTGGAAGCGTTAGCCTACTGGTACATGACGCTATGCCACGAGCTGGCGCACAATCTCGTCAGCAATCACGATTCAAATCATAGCTACTACACTGAAAGCTTTGCGGCACATTACTTTCAACGCATGCTGGGATTGGCGGGGAGTGTACTGGCACAACAGAATTAGGAGCTCTCTATGGCTGAGGACGAAACTGATACAATAGACGAATTAGCAGCAGGGCTCGCACCCTCAGTTTCAGGCAGTACGAAGAGGAGAGATCGCATCCGCACTTGGGCCTCCACGAGAAGGACTGCGATTACTCGACGTCTTGGTCCAGCAGCTTCATTCCAAAGGAGGAGATCGAGTGCAGCCTCTGTCAGCGGCTTTCGGTTGTAATATAATGCATTAGGAGTGGGATTGGGCATCAGCATCTGCGGTCATCGCAGCTTACATCTGTATAGAAGAACGCGTTCCGACATTGATACCCTTGAATATGATATAGAATAGACGAGACGTGACGTTGTTCTATTTCTTGATATCTGTCTCTATCGGTGAATCATGAATTGCGATCATTCATATGAGCTAATGTGGCTGGTCTATAAAGTTCCTGTGACTCGCGCAGGCTTTCTTCAAAACTGTTCTCAGCTTCTTTGGTCTACACATCTGGCGTTGGAAGTTCAATGTCGGGATGGCCAATGCGATCGTGTCAGGTCAGGACATCAGACTGACTACCCGACGGTAGGAGTGGTTTCCTCGTCGATTTTGATTCCCAATCCGGTCGTTGCTAACCCGTAAGAAATCGCCACTGCTTCGGATGCGTATCTGAATCGAGTCAGCAGATGAGAAATGATCTAAATGGACTTGCTACTCACATTCTCATTTGCTTCTCGTAGGATGCAGTGACGTCCGCTGCCCAGCCGCCGGCTTCCTTCAGTAGTCGCCCAAGTAATGCCGAGTCACGCACGGCAGTATTGGCTCCGATACCTCCTGAGAGATTGTTAAGTCTTGCGGAGCAGAGAATCGGGTTCTCAAGGTTTTTTCCACTTACCAGCTGGAGTCATACTGTGAACTGAATCGCCCATCACCGTGACGCGTGGCTCATTTGGCCACTCTGGAACTCCACTAGGACTCGAACAAGCTGCCAAGTCAGTATCATGTCCCTCACAAGGTATTACGCAACTTACTGATTTTCCAAAACGCCGCTTGGTCCTCGTTGATCTGATCAAACATAGGCTTTACCCGCGGATGCCAGTTCGCCGTCAGCGATCTGGCGATATCGGCAGCCGGCTTCCCAATAATCGCGAAGTCATCGTTTGGAGGCTTGATTACTCCGGATTGTCCATTCATCGTCCACCCGAATTCGACATCGGGATTGTTCATGTCATTGGGACGAACATTAGTGATGACGCCAACCCTGCCACCAGGTCGACTTTCGTCCAGAATACGCCAGACCCCCTCGTCCAGCCCTTTGAACGCTGTTGTTGAAGCTTGTCCGTGAATGCCTCTGGCTCCTGTGTCAAATGTCTTGATTCGACCTTGTGATACTTGTTTGGCTACTTTCGAATAGATGCCGTCGCCGGCAACGAGCAAGGAGCCTTCCTCAGATCTTGAGCCATCCTTGAAGGTAGCATGGACTCCGTCTGGTGTCAACTCGTATCCTGTGACTTGATGGCCCCATCTAATGTAGGATTCGCAACCTTCTAAGAACAGTGCTCGCATCTCTCCACGAGAGATGCCAATGGTCTGATACCAAAATGTAAGCGAATGCTCCATCCTAACTCTCATCGCTCATCTTAAAACGGAGTGCGATATGAAATGGTCAAAAAACGGCGTTACCACGGCCATGGATACCGACAAGCATGATGGAGTTCTGTCCACTTTACATACCTTGCCATCTCGGGACGCGAGGATTTCCTTAGTCGGCTGTTGCTGTCCTGGAACGGCTGGCCGCTCCCATACGTCTTCAACATCTGAACCTGTGATAGCATTGATAGCACCGAAGCCACGTGTACCGCCTGTTTTTGAGCATGCTGCCCAAAATTTGGGAAAGCCTTCGGGCTCAGGTCCGAGTACGTCTTCGATGGCGTCCAAGCCCTCTGAGGAAAGTCTGAGTCTATAGCCTTGACCACGGAAAGATATGGACTGATCGCGCTCGAAGATCAGGAATGGTATTGAACTTCTCAGCAAAGATCGAGCGAGCAGTAAAGACGCAGGACCCGCTCCTGAAATGAGGATCGGTTTTCGAGTGGTGGCTGTCATGGTGCTGTGTGCTTTCACGTCAAATCACCGATCGCTCTCCCGCAGATATGTATGCTGGAGCGGAGCAACATATTTGCACGTCGGTGCAATTGGGGAGGCGGCTTAGTAACGGCTCTGGAAACATTCCGGGCTCGACACGATTCAGCTCGGTGATGATGAGCAATTCGAGTGAACGCACGTCACGACCGAACCGAACGCTCAGCCACTGTCTCCAGCCACAAGTGGCTTCTCTCGTCAGGAGCGCGGTTGCCTCGAGCTTCAGGCATCATTCCTCCTTGCAACAACTTTCCAGTGGACACAATTGTCGACTTGTGTTCGCCCGCAGATTTCATGTTCAAGACTGTATACAGTCCTGCAGTAAGGAAGTGTTGTTCTCTCTTTTCGTCTTCACCCGTTCGGCGTATCTCAGTGCGAACGACAATGGCAGACACAGATTCAGAAGATGAACAACTCAAAGCAGCCATCGCGCTGTCGCTGTCAGAACAGCAACAGACAGCTGCGTCAGCCGCTTCAACACCAGCTCCGCCACCTGTAGGCCTTGCAGGCCTTGACCGCAAAGCAATGGAGGCAGCACGCTTGGCTCGAACGGCCAGCAAACGCCCAAGATCCGTCTCTCCGCCTCCTCTTCGTGATACCCGGAAGGCGCCCAAAATTATGCAGAAGAGCGTCGACTTGCCCAGTGGCGCCCGCCTCAATATGCTGTCAAGCGCTATCCAGCAAGACCAACAAGCTCGAAAACCAGCTGCAGCGAGGGCAGCGATGGATCATGTGAAAGCGCCACTACCTACCAGTGCTCACCGGAGCTCGAACTCAACATCTTCGAATGGAGCGGGCTCTTTACTGTACCCTCGTGGCGTCATCAAGAAGACATGGTAAGCTTAATAGTCACCAAAATCTCCAACAACGCTAGTGTTTTCCGAATGGTTACCCATGCAGCCAGCTTTCTTCACTTTTACTCCTCGATCGCTCACGCTGATGGGAACAGGGCATTTGGACATGAACGCAATAGCAATGATATCAAGATCGAAGAGGTGTTGGAGCCGCTTTCTGTCCGCACAGCCGTGCTGTCGGCATTTCAATGGGACGTGCAATGGGTTCTGTCAAAGCTGAAAACCCCCTTGAATGGTGGGACGACCAAATGTATCTTCGTCATGCAGGCCAAAGAGCAAGAAGATCGTGATCGCTGGCGAGAGGACGCCAGTGACATGCGGCACTTTCTGCGGCTCTGCTTTCCCAATATGAATGGTCTCATCAACTGCATGCACTCTAAGCTGATGCTGCTGTACGCTTGACCCTCTCTGTTCTGGAATAAGATGTCATCTTTGCTAACTTGATTCAGTTTCCACGCTCACAAATTGCGGATAGCAATTCCCACAGCCAACCTGTTGAACTTCGACTGGGGTGAAACTGGTCAAATGGAAAATTCTGTGTTTATGATCGATCTTCCTCGATTACCGGACGACCCCAAAGCCAAAGCGACCGAATTCACCAGTTTCCAGAAAGAATTGATATTCTTTCTGGAGAAGCAAGGCTTGGACCAGGACGTACGTGATGGCGTCTCGAAGTTCGACTTCTCCGCGACTGAGCACATGGCTTTCGTGCACACCGTTGGTGGTGTCCATTACAGGGACCAGGCTGCACGCACCGGCTTATTGGGTTTGAGTCGCGCTGTGAGGGAACTCGGTCTCGTGACAACTAGCGATCTGGAAATCGACTTTGCGGCGTCATCAATAGGCGCGCTGAACGACAAGCAGCTCCAAGATTTCCACTCGGCTGCCAGAGGCGTGGACTTGGTGGCTCAAGCCAGAGAAGCTCGATCGCAAGCCGGTGCTGCGTTCTTCAAGAAGAAGACTAAAGCACAGACCTCAGACTCAACGACCAATATACGGGACAAGATCCGCATTTACTTCCCTACAGAAGAAACAGTGCGAAGCTCAACGGCGGGAGCAGCAGGGACAATATGTCTGCAGCGAACCTATTTTGAGAGGCCGACGTTTCCACGGGCATGCTTCAGGGACTACAAGTCCAGGCGAGCTGGTCTGCTGAGCCACAACAAAATTCTCTGCGCGCGTGGGCCCAGTGTTCTCAAAACCAAGCCAAATGCTGAAAGTTCTTCAAAGGAGAATGACGGGTCGACAGGCGACGAGTCACAGCCGAAGGGCCAAGCATGGGTTTATGTCGGATCGTCGAATATGTCACAGTCAGCTTGGGGCCAACTGCCAGCTGAGAGGACCGAAAACAAGATCACATGCAGAAATTGGGAATGCGGTGTGATACTCCCCATCTCACAGTCTTCTTCGAACTCGGATGCAAGAAAAGAGGCCGTGAAACTACGCGATTCCAATGGCGATTCGGAAACGGAGAGTGAAGATGAAGAAGGTTCGAAACCTGACCAAGCGGCGTTGGTCTCGCTGGAAGCATTCAACAATGTGCTGGAATTGCCATTCCGAGTGCCTGGAGACCCATACGGAGATCGTGAGCCATGGTACTTCACTGAACAACAGTAAGTACGAAGCCGCAACCCGCTGCATGTTGAAGGCCTCCCCGACGGACTTCTATGATCTGGCGTACTGGGCGATCCCGGTCCGAATGCCGATAAAGAGGAGCATCCTTGGCAGTAAGCAACGTCGTGTTGGCGTACGATCTTCAACCAGAATCCCTACGCACGGCAGCATCGAATCCAGAAGCGTATGCAAGCGAAAGCGTTCATTCTTTCGTAGACGTGGGGAGGCATCATATGGGAAGCTGGACTTGTGCACGGCCGACTGCACATGCCATTTTGGGGGACCCGGATGATCACATGCGGGGTCTTATCTTGGCCGTTGCGCGTGGGGCGGTTCTTATCGACACAGATTGACATGGCGCCATATCTTCGTCCACTCAGCGGCCACTCTTGTATTCTTTTGCTGCACGTAATGCACGATCCGCTCCGAGGACCTGGGGCACTCTGTCACCGTACCAGTGCGTGGAGTCCGCCTACCGCTCGACCACCAGAACATGGCGTTCCGCATGACTGTCTTCGCTCAACAGAGGTACGATTGCCTCCTACACTTTCCGCATCGCGACTTCCTTTTCCCATAGACAAGCTTGTACCGTTGTTTCCTCTCTTCTTGCTACGCACTGTGCTCCTTCACTGCATCGCATTCCTCGGTGTATTGCTTCTTTCCACTTTGACACGAGAGCTCCCACAGCACGTTACCTAAAGGATACCATCTAGCTCAAGACAGCACGCGCCTCTCCCACAGCTGTCAGCTGCTCCACGCTCACCGAGACCGCTCCTGCTCCTGCTCTTCATGATAAGTGCCTGCGACTAAGCAGCACGTGAACGGGCACGAGACCAGGAACTCGAGTCACGTTGCACACCTCAGACGAACTCATACCTTCGAGCGAACTGCTTCACGCTCTCTCAAAATTGAATTCTGCACATTCCGCTAGACCGATTCGCATCATGCAATGGACCGCCGCCGCGATCCTTGAGCCCTCGTTACCGCCGCATTGCGTGCCTGAGAGCGACTTCCTTTTTCGGTTCAGCAGCACCTTTCATACTTGCGTCCCGACGCCTTTGGCCTTTATATCGAATCTGCTCGGCATCTTTAGCATCATAGCATGGCTGTTCGCCCAGCTGCCGCAAATATACAAGAACTGGACGCTTCAAAGTACCAGCGGTCTGTCGATTTTCTTCCTAGTTGAGTGGTGTCTGGGAGATCTGAGTAATTTGCTGGGAGCGTTGTTCACGCATCAAGCAAGCTGGCAGGTTGCCATAGGGGCTTACTATGTGGCGGTCGATCTCTGTTTGGTCGGACAATGGATATGGTACGAGAGGTTACGCCACGGACACCCGGTGTTTCGTATGTGGAAGAGGAGGGACATAAATGACGATGACAGTGCTACGAGTGGTAGCATGGAGCAGGTCTCGATCGAAGGTATGCCACCACTGAGCCCGGTTCGAAGGAATGGATCTGACCATGAGCAAGGAACGGATGCCAGGAAGCCACCGCCAGCCAGACCAAGAGTCATATTCCGAACGCCCACGTTCCAGCGCGAGCAAGAGGAGAAAGAGAAACTCGCATCGAGCTCCGGTACGCCCAGGAACACGGTCCACAGGATCGGTCCCTCTTCGCCAATGCCGTCGCCCTCACCGAGGACTATGCTGTTCATTGCTTGCCTCATTGCAATGGCACACGCGTCACCTATACACAAGCCTTCAGTGCATCAGAACGTGCATGACAGTCAGCCTACGCCACTGGAGAACGCCGGTACCATCATCTCGTGGATGTCTACGCTACTATACCTGGGCTCACGATTACCTCAACTTTTCATGAACTGGCGACGCAAGTCGGTCGCTGGCTTGAGCCCGCATCTGTTCATGGCGGCTTTTTGTGGAAATTTGTTCTACTCGTCTGCACTTGTCACCAACCCCAACGCGTGGAATGACTTCGGACCACATGGTGGGGGAGGTTGGGCGGGAAAAGAGGGCTCTGATCGTGCCCAGTGGGTACTCGCAGCTCTTCCTTTCTTTCTGGGTGCTGCTGGTGTGCTAGGCCTCGACGCTAGCGTGGGAGTACAATTCTTGTTATATGGCGAGACGGAGGAGAAAGTCGTTGTGGTTGACGAGCAACAGGGTTCTCGCTGGCACTGGAGAAGAGTTTCTGGATGGATGAGAGGTTGGGTCCCGTACGGCGATGCCAGCTTGCCTAGGCCGGAGGAGCGAGCAGCATTGTTGGAAGACAGGAGTCCTCGTGGTGAAGGCTATGGCGCATTATGAGTGATGATTATGCATGAGACGGCTACCCGTTTATGAGCCTGCGGCTAAGCGAGCATTAGCTTTGTTTCGAGGTGCACGAGGCATTTTGGGTGACGCGGTGACGTTTACCAATATGGAGTTTAGGAACCTCCAGAGAGCAGTCTCCTGGGATTTGTGTTGATATATGGTACATCGAAGCATTATAAAGCTAGTAGATGGCGTGCTTGAACAGTGATTTGGCATTACCAGGCCTCTTCGCAGGATGAGGTGGAGTCTGTATCGTTGGCCATGCACTCGTGACGTGCTCGCTTTGCTCACCTCAGCTCAACAGCTCTCTAATATCCTCGATTCGTTGCATCTTCTTTTCCTCCTCACTCATCATTCCAAGTGAGCTGGCACTGCGCAACTGTCAGCAACTTGCAATTTGAAGTCAAAATATCGGCCAAGAGAACTCACATAAACTTCTTTCTCTCCTGCACCCTGAGCATTTTCTCTTCAATGGTGCCTTCAATCACGTATCTGGTCACTTCTACCTCTTCCGTCTGACCCATGCGGTGTACACGATCGATAGCTTGTGCTTCCACTGCGAAGCTCCACCATGGATCCATCATGTAGACTCTCCTCGCACAGGTCAAATTGAGCCCGACGCCACCGGCTCTCAATGACAGCAATAGAATTGTGAATTTTGGTCGCTCTGCGAACTCTGCGAGCACTTTTGCTCTTTCCTTCTGAGACATGCTACCGTCAAAGCGTAACCAGGCAATGTTGGACGCTGTGAGAGCTGGAGCGAGGAGATCGAGGAACGAGGTGAATTGACTGAAGACAACAGACTTCGTCGTCGGCTCCTTCTTTTTCAATCGTTTGAGCGTCGTCGTGAGTGTTGAGATCTTCGCAGAACCGAGCTGATTGACTCGCCGCAGAGATATTCGAGGCTTTTTCTTGTTCTCTGTCGCGGCTCTGCTTTGTGTGCTGGTGTAGAGGTCATCTTCATCTTCCACAGCTGCATTCAAGAGGTCACTCTCGTGCTCTTCGTCATCGTCATCGTGCTTGATAACTTCAAACACATCGCGCGCGTTGATAGGCTCTCGGCAGTTGAAGCAGCGTGGCAGTTCTCCTTTTGATGCTTGTTGCTCAATGTAGTCCATCAGGCATTTCTTACAAGCCGAGTGCCAGCACCCAGTGACAGCCTGGTCTTCCATTGGCTCTTCGAAGCATATCGGGCATTCAGTCTCCGACTCATCTTGAATTTGTTTGAGCACATGGGCACCAAATTTTGCGGCGTCTGTTTCGCCCTCTTCAGCCTCGAATTTTTCAATCAACGCGCCCAAATCCATGTCGTCAGCAAGGCCATTGGCTATGTCGGCCGCAGCGGCGGCATCCTCCTCCTCAGCTACGATTGTCTTGTTCCGTGTGAGCACCGGATGGCAGCAGCTTTGTCTCAGCCTCAGAATCTGGGCGAAAATGGTCGTGTAGCTCTTCATCAACGTGCCAGCCTCCACATTAGCATTGAACGTCTTCTTTGCTCTGTGGTAGATGTGTTCGTATACGTCGCTCTCGGGCTCAGAGAATTTCAGCTTCTCTACTACAGTTCGCTTTGATGGCAAAGGCACCAAAGCTTGTCCATCTGGCGTCTTCATATCTTTTGTCCGTCTTAACACAAGCGGCTCCAGTACTGTCTGCACCACGTCGAGCGCACGGACAAAGTCGCCTTTCTCGAAAGGGGTGGTAATGAAAGTCTTCCAGAAGCTGAAATTGCTCCAAGGCTCAACTCGCAAGAAACGCACAAGTGAAAATAAATCTTCCAATCGGTTCACGATCGGTGTTCCAGTCAATACCCATCGGTGTGTAGCTGCAATCTCATAACATGCCTTTGCAGTCTTCGATTGTCGGTTCTTGATCATGTGTGCTTCGTCGAGGATCACTCTCCAGTATTCAACACCAAAAAGCCCGCCAGATGCCGTCCGATTGCCACCAGCATTGGCAACCTGATTGAACTCGGATAGTACGACTCCGTAGCTGGTGATGATCACATTTGGTGCCGAAGAGAGATCAGACCCACAACAAAGCGTCTGCAAATTGGCTCCTTTCTCGCTGCCATAGTACACAAGCACTCTGAGGCTTCCAGTCTTCGACGCCTTCTCGGCTTCACTGGCCCATTGTGCAAGCAACGACATTGGTGCGACAACGAGTGTTGTTGCCGGAGCCTTTTTGACCGACGTCGATGTCATCGATTGTCTCTTCAAGCTGCTGACGGCATCGACTTCGACATCGATGGCATCATGCACCAGGCCTTCGTGCTCCGGAGATCTGTGGCTGTGGATAAGTGACAACATCTCAATCGTTTTGCCAAGTCCCATCTCGTCCGCTAGGATACCTCCAAGGCATGTCTGTTCTTGCACGGGAAAGTCGAGGCTCATTTCGCCGCTATATGGGTTGACGTAAAAGCAGTCTTGTCCTTCGACAGCAGGCAGGTCTTTGTCATCGGCATCCTTGTTGGGCCATGAATACTGTTCCCACAGCGGATGCATACTTTGCTCTTTCTGCTCATCCTTTTCACGATGCTCTTTCTGCAGCATCCAATACAGCGCCTGTTTCTGGTATTTGCGCAAATCCATGGTGAAAGTCGATGCTGGCTCAGCTGTAGGAGTATTAAAGTCGAAGGACTGCGCTTTCTTGTACAACGAATCGAGCTGATCTTGCTCGAGCTCTTCACCCTCCTCTTTCTCGCTATCATCAGAGGGCGTACTGGATCCGCTACCCTCCTTCCTCTTGCTACCGTCTTGATCGTACTGTTCAGCGACTTCCGCAGCTTGCAAGATGCCCTCTCGCTTGTGTTTCGCTGTGAGCTCATTGACTGAAGCTGGTTGCAGGTTGATCTCCGAGAAAAGCTTTACCAGTCCTATTTGCCGCAGTCTCAGGTCCCTCTCTTGCGTCGTTTCTGCTGTCTCCAGAAATCCCGTATTCCGGTTGTCATCGGCCGGTTTCACAAAACTCCCAGCCTCGAAGATCGGACGAAGTAGGAAACATCGCAGCTGGATGTAAACGGTATCGTTGGTCTTGATTCGCTCTGGAGCAAAGACGCAGTGTCCCTCGAACTGGCAGACCTTTTGATCGATCAATGCGCCAATCCATAATGCGGAGTCCTTCTCGAGACGTCCAATTTCTGTCCCAGTCTGGTCTGTGAACCGCACAATCACATCCTCTGTCCGTCTTGCCACCTGTTGTGTCTTGCCTCCTCTTCCCAGTTTGACCTTGGGCGCTTGTCGCACACGCTGGATCTTGACCACATCATCGGCCTTGAGCGAGAC
The DNA here is from genome assembly GCF_019650295.1 of Cercospora kikuchii. Lineage (NCBI taxonomy): Eukaryota > Fungi > Ascomycota > Dothideomycetes > Mycosphaerellales > Mycosphaerellaceae > Cercospora > Cercospora kikuchii. The sequence goes on from NW_025408587.1 coordinate 1,454,227, forward strand.
ACCACTTCTTGTCGCCCAACCCGCCACTCCCAGAGCACCAATGTATCGCATGTGAGGCATTGCGGACAGGTTCGCCTTCTTCGGCGCCGCATCCGATGGAGAAGCTCCATTAGCATTACTTTCCTGTCTCTTCACGTTCAGTTTCCGTTGTGGCGGCTGAGAAGAAGCAGGTGATTTCTTTCTCGGAGACACCGTCGCCTTCCACGACCCGTCGAAGTAGGCGTTGATGGCCTGCTCCAAATCAGTCCCATGGGCTGCTTGGAGGCTACGAATTGCTTCCTGAGGCACATTGTCTCCGACGATACTGATGAAAGTGTCTGCATCGAAAGCAGTGTCGTCGTGCTCGATCGTCGTGGGCGGCGTCTCGTGCAGGCCTTCAACCTCGTCAGGCAGACTTGCTTCGGCGGATAACGTCTGGTCGTGCAAGCCTTCACCACCAGCAAAGAAGCGTCTCTTCTTGAGCGGACGGTCGTCGATGTCCATGCTCATGGTCATGAGCGGCTGTGTTGCCGCTGTCGGAGGAGACGAAATCTCGCTCGCTTTGTTTCGAGCACGATCCAGGGTTCACGCGGCTGGAGACGCGAGCTGGATGACGACGTGACAGCCTCGCGTCGCTTCACTTTTCCGTCCCTGGACTTTGTGGCAGCAACCACCATCCATACTCGAGTTGACACGAAAATCGCAGAGACACGGACCTGTATCAATATGGAGCGAGCAGCCTGAGGGTCTGAGTCGAATCTTTGCTATTGTTAACAAGTCCTTGGCTGCATGAACAGCATGAAGAGCTTCCCCCGAAGCTGCAGCGCAATCCATGCCTTCAAGCCATCAACATGCATCAGGAAAACACTCGCTCAGAGAAGAGCTGCCTCGAGCGTCAGGCAGCCCCCAACAGAAATTACCTCTGCAGCTGAAATATCAAGCGCCAGAAATTACTGCCTGGATCTTTTGAGGAAATATGATACGCCTTCATCTCTGCTTCTGCCATATATTCCGAGCCACGCCAGAGATGCCTATGTCGCCCTTCGAGCATTCAACATAGATGTCGCTCGGACTGCCGATACCACCTCGACTCCGACCATTGGTATGATGCGGCTTCAATTTCATCGCGATGCGGTCACCAAGTCTCTAGCTGGAACGCCACCGAAACAGCCTATTGCTCTGATGCTAGCCTACGCCGTGGACGATCTGCAAGCGAGGACTGGAGGACGCTCCAAGTTCAGCAAAAGCTGGCTGATGCGAATTGTCGACACTCGGGAGAAATATCTGTCGAATCCCCCCTATCCGAACGTTGCGGCATTGGAAAGCTACGGCGAGAACACTTACAGCACCCTCCTGTATTTGACGCTCCAGGCCCTTCCGATGTCGAGTACAACTGCAGATCACATTGCATCACATATTGGAAAAGCCATAGGCATAACAGCAATTCTACGTGGCCTTCCTCTGATCGCTTTCCCTGGACCCGCCAATTCACACAGTAACCAAGGTGCTCTAGCTGGCGATGTGGGGGCCACTCGACAAGGAGCCGTGATGCTCCCCTTAGATATCATGGCTGAGGCCGGAGTGCGGGAAGAGGATGTGCTTCGAAACGGCGCTGACGCCCACGGCCTCCGAGATGCGGTCTTTGCTGTCGCCACTCGTGCCAATGATCACCTCATCACTGCTCGTCAGCTGCTCGACACAATACGGGCGGGAAATGAATCCGATCACGAATTTGAGCATCAAGACGAGGAGGAACATGTCCATCTGCCATCTATTGGCCGTGTAGAAACTCCAGCTCAGGAGGTCGAGCGTGCTTTCGGCGTTTACATGCCAGCTATTGCCACTCAAATGTGGCTCGATCGGTTACAACAACACGACTTCGACGTGTTCCAGTCGAAGTTGAGGACGACCGACTGGAAGCTGCCTTTCAAAGCATATTGGGCATACAAACGTCGTAAGGTCTAATCGACTTGCTAATGCAGTTGCACTAAGCAAGATGAGATACCTCAGACTGAGGCTCCGCTTTGCAATGTCAGAGTCGAGAGTTTGAGTCGAGGCTTCTCATACTCCGGCACTATAACAGATCGCAACATGCTCATGTGGAAGGCCTGCTCCAATCTCCAATTGAGGCTCGCCAGGTGATCCCATACCCGTCGTTAGCAGATGCAACCAACTTTGGCTGAAGGGACACGAAGCATCACAACACAAAGCGGAATCTTTACCACCCCACGGAGACGCAGGTTCGTGTCATGACCTTTGGTCGACGAAATGTTTCTAGTGAACATGCACGTCCAACTTCGTTTCGGCAAACAAGTGGCCCAGACCAACAGATCTTCACCAGTTCAAAATGTACAGTAGCCATTTACTTGAGCTGTGCGATGTGGCATAGATTCTGGAGCTGCAGAAGAGACAGCTTCAGCTGTGTATAGTCATCATATGATAATTACTTGTACAGCGGATCACCACAACCTGTTGTCCGCGCCTTTGCTCGTCGCAGCCTTGTTCACAAGCTTCTTCTTTCTCTCTCCAGTCCTGCCAGCAGAACCAGGTGTCCTGAAGAACAAACTTGGCCCTTGTCCCTCGGCGACCATATGACTCAAGTAACCTCTATGAGCAGAATCTCTGTAGTATTCGAGATGCTTTCTGCTGGTGGGATCTGGCAATCGGAATGGGTATCGCTTTGTGTCGTCCGTAAGCGCATCAGCCACTTGATCTGCATCCAGCTCTTCGACGCCCTTGTCCGAGCTTGCAACGTTGATTCGTGATTGCAGGCTGTGAATGGGGTCCATATATCCCTGCATAATCTTCTTGATGGCGAAGTTCGTGTAGTATCGCGTCGTGACTGTGCCTCCAAGCTTCTCGACAGTGTTGATGGCTTCTGCACTAGCTCGCGATACGATGATATTGATTGGAGTAGTGAGCTCATCCTTGCCGCGAGCGAGCAGTTTCACGCCGTCCTTGACACCGTGTACACATCGGGACTCGTTGAGCTCTTTCAGGGTGATGGGTTGCGAAGGATCGAGTCGGCCTTGGTTGATCCAATCTTGGATGCGGTTGAGATTGACCTTGGTCATATCGACAGAGAAGCTGCATCACCGTCTCAGCCTTCACGTTCAATCTGAACTTCTTCCCAGCATGACTTACGCATTCTTGAAGCCTCGCTTTCCAGCTACCACCCAATCTGGCGTTTGTCCACCATTGAAGCCGGCAGGGACTTTTCCGTGCTGCTTCTGACCCTTATGACCACGCCCAGATGTCTTTCCCTTCCCACTGGCTGGTCCTCGACCTCGTCTGATGCGCTTATTGTAGGAACCTTTTGTGTCGGACAAGGAGGACAGAATCGAGGCGTTGCGCTGTTGACCGAGGAAGGGGTAGAGGAAAGGCGCGATCGGCTGATACGTTGGCTGGGTTGGTATTGACACTACTGCGCGGCGCAGCAGCTGTAATCGTGGCGGCATGGTGGTATGTGCTGCATGGACTGATAGCGCTGGTCGAGCGCGACAACGCTGGTGTCTCGAGACCTCCGAACTGGCCGCAGTCCCTTCTGCCAAGGCGCAGCCACTGCTCACCAGCCACAACCCCGAACCACATGCTGTCTGGCCGGCAGCTACGAATCATCGACATCCTCTACTAATGTCGAGACGAACTTAACGGTGCTGTGTTGTATGTGTTATCTACTCTCCACATCTCCGCTTCCGTCGTGAGAGCCGAGACTGAAAATGACATTTCGATGAGATGGTCCCCACAAAACGCAAATTCGGCGATCTAGTAAGTCGTGAACTCGGAAGCAACGCTTTAAGGCAAAAATACCACAAATGCTGGATCAAGTATCGCAGATATTGTCTCGACTAAACACGTGGTGCCGACTGCTTGGTATAAAGCGTGTGCTTCGCTCAGACGGGTTGCTGGTCGCAGCCATTTCTTACGGCTTGAATTTGGTCTGGAAAATGCTGTCTGCTGAGAGACACGCTTCCCCTGCTCAGTATCCCGATGCTATCAGAGAGAAATGAGGCAAACTTTCACAGAAAGGCTTCACCTTTCCGGGTGAACAGGAGCGATTCTATGAGTCATTCAAGCTCCATGTACTTCTTTGCCCGCCATGGGCATATCGGACGTCGACGGAGCCGTCCTTTTCAATGTCCCATTCTTCCACTTTGTTGCCGTAGCTATATTCATAGCTCGGCGGCATGCTCTCTCCAAGAGCTAGTCGAGTTGCCATTATTTGCCTCAACTTTATCAGCTCGGTGACGACATCATTCATGCCCTGCAACAAATCAGTAAGACCTTACAGTACACAACAACGGACTGCTCGAGCTTACCGGGTTTTGCCAATATTCTATATCCCTTTGTATTTCACGCGCTTCTCGTCTGCGTGCCTGTTTTACTCCAATGTACGCAAAGCATAGGAGTCCAATGCTTATCATCGAAAAGGCTACCGCAAAAAGGCATTGGTAGGTAGACGACCACCTTTCCCAGTGCTTTCATGGTTCTGTCAGCTAATGTGGCATCTCGGTCATCTTCGGACAACGACATCTCAGGCTTGTATGCAGTATACATCACTTCGAACAGCATTCGCCAAACCAGGTGGAAACCTGCAAGGGGTAGTTCTTTTGCACTTACCTCCGTGGGAATCTGAAAGGTAGGCATAGTGTGCTGTGCTGCTGCAGCTGCTACTGCAAAATCAGGTGGACAGGTCGCACGCACAAACAAGAGCAGGTGAAGATATCACAGCAGCTACAATCTGGTACGCACATAGTTTTGGCAGCACCGAACAATTGGCCTTTGGTCGCGTGACGGAATTCCTTCTGGGCACTGACAGAGATTTGTTGTCTGGTAGCTGTTTCAACGATTTGCGTCTTAAATTTTTTCTTGAATGCCATCTTCTCCTGGAGCACTATGGCTGCACAGCCATCCTCAAAGGCATTATCGCGCCAGCAGCCTTCTCTCATGAGCGGATCTGCCTCGTTATTTCGAATGCTGTGTCGACTACTCACGTGAGCATCCGATCACGGCCGGATGGAGAAGTACGATCACTGTTGCTGGCGCTGGACTGTCGAAGAGCAACGCAGATCATTGCAATTCAGCACCGGTGGCTGGTACGAGACGCGGACCCTTGGCGGAAGAGTAATTGGCGCGCCGTGGACTCGTTGAGTGAATTGGAAATGAGCATCACAACGACACAGAACTGTGCCAACTCTGGAAGATTAGTCAAAGTTGGCCAGGACTCGTCGAGCTAATATTGAGCACTACAACTCAAATCCTGGATGCTCAGTGTTGGAGAATGCTGGTCACGTGCAGCCGAGGGCAAAATATTGATGATCAGGCAGATGGCGAAATGGAATCCTTAGAGATTGCCTCACCATCGGTCGAGTATCGTCGGCGTTTGCGGCGCTGTGGATATTCCACGATAGGATTCGATGGTACCAGCGATTGCGATGTGGAGGCGTGTACCAGCCAGCATCTCTTCAGGCCACTGCTTGAGCTCAAGGACGTCGCTGGTCCGAGACCCACGTTGAAAGGTAATAAATTCGGAACGTCTGGATGCAAGGTCGAACGACGAAGCAATTGTTGTCACTGCGATATTGCACATCGCCTCGCTGGCTCGCGCATCCGCTCGATCCTCAGCAAGATTGAGCAGGTGACAGTCGCCGTCCATCGTCATGGATAGCCTGAGAAACATTTGTGAGGTACGAGCTCGGTAATCGAGGATAGCTGCATCTGACAAAGGAATTTGAGGAGGTGTGCGGTAAAGCCTATGCACTCACGATCCTTGAACATGACACGTGAGGCAGTCCGATTATTACGCGTAGCCCTAGCAGCGCATTTGAGGTCAGTTGTCCGCATGATGCTGGAAAGCTGCATCCCGGCAGCAGGAAGAGGCAGATTTTCATTCTCAAGCTGCCCGCAGCCACGATTGCAGGATGTCAGCAGCGCTGGCCACTAAGCCTGAGCAGCCAATTTGGTGGTACGCGGGACCACGATTGCCTGTGTCTCCGTGACGGCCCAGTCGCGGCCGCAGAAGCAATTTCAGGTCTTTGGTGACAAGTTTTGGTTGAGGCGGGACAAAAGTAGAGGCGTAGCCTCACACCGACTTGTCTCGAAGCACGCCTTGACGAGGAGATGCTGCTTTGTACGGTAGGAGGTGCCCGTGACGGTTGATGAGATTGACTTTCGCGATCGCCAGCAGAGGAAGGTCCGGCCTGCAGCAGCCTGGGGTGGACCTGCGAGACTGGTGTGCAGTAGCCGGATGGACATGTGTAGTGGAGGTCCAAGGAAGAGGGCGGGAAAGGTGGGATGGAAGTGCTCCTCATCAGCTCCAGCCAACTTCCAATCTGCGTGCCGAAGAAAACCCACTACTTTCCACGCGCATACGAGAAGGTTCCGGATAAAGTTCAGAACGTCGCCTCGGTCTGAAGATGGCTCATTAAGCGACCTACCACGAGGCATCGCTGTCGACTAGTTGCAGCTCTGCAGGGCGAAGAAATACGACTGCCTCATGATCGCGCAAACTCACGCAGAAATTGCACGTCTAGGCCCAGCTCATCATCTCGTCGGGCAACACGGATACGCACTCTGCCCACGGCGGGGCGTTGAGGAGATGTTGGACGTTGTTTGCATGGTACAGTGCGATACGATCAACGCAGGACAATACCCGCTTGCATCAAGGTGGTGGTGCGCGTATGGTGATGATGCTACGATGCATGAGTGCACGGAGGCTAATAAGAGGCCGGTCATGACAATATTGCAGGGTCACTAGAATTGTTGTTGGTGTTGTGATGCGCAGAGTCATATCTGCCAGAACCTAGTCTCTCAATATCGCAATGCCTTCAGTAATAATCCGTATGCAGCCGACAAACAGCAGGACCGGCGCGCGCCACTTCTTGGAACGGTGGCCGCTCTCAGGGTACTGTATGATCATGAACTGTTGGTCTCAGATGCCTGGTGGATTGACTAAAAACGGTGCTCTAGAACTAGTAGGCGCGCGAAGGTGCAGTGCGCGGGTGATTTCTGGGCGTGCAGCAGTCCGTCCTATCTGATGGCTTGACCGCTATGGATGAGCAGCCAACTGTTATCGAGTGACACAGCCTCATCAGCGCGCAAGTCCACTTGAATGACGGAAGAAGACCGCAAATGGGACATGCCGAAGTACGAGAGACATCGCCCTCGGCATATGGAGCTCCCGTGGTAATCACAGCCCAGACATGCAAGGGAAGAATTTTTGATTGACGAAGTACCGCCTGCGTCGTGCTTTTAGCAGCTCGTAAGGATGACGAAGGCAAACACTGGCCGGGTGTTGAATCATTGTGCAAGCGAAGGGCGGCTATCCACAAATCCTTACAGAGTTTCCAATCGCGTTGCACATCGGAAGGAGCGAGGGCCTGGAGTGCGAAAGGACGTTTTCGAAGCTGGTGCGAAGGCGCAGAACGGTGGCCACTTGGCGCCCTGGCATCTCGCTCCGTGTGACACGCAGCCTGCTGCGTCGCCCCGAACTGCATCTCGCACTGTGCCACAGTACGATGGTACGTGGACGGAGGCAGTAGTGGACCGGCGGGCAGCCGTCTCGCAGAGCAATCGGCGCTTCAGCTGGCCATACGACGCGCCTTCGAGACGTGCCACACGCGAGAGACTCATCGTGCTAAAACAGATGGCATGTAGTCTGTGACTTCCCGATGTACTCCAGCGAGCCATGACTAGTGAACCTTGCACTGCATGACTGATGATTGGACCAGGTGCATTACGAATTCCTGCATTGCTTCTGCTCCTCCTCGTCTCTCGAACAAGCCCGGGCCCACTTCATATCACGTTGGACACCAGCGGACATGAACGAAGTGGAAGCAGCGGTGGTGGGTGCCGCCAGCCAGCATGTCCATCCATCGCTGCGACGACGCATCAGCACTTGCGCCGCACTCCCAGTACGAGGAATCTCCGACCCGTCCAGCCAGCATCTGCACGTGTATGGAACAATGCCTCACACCCGCCCAGCCAGAGAAGGTACCATCCCGAGTGATGAGGCGGATTTGCGCTTTATGGACGATCGACCGCTGTCCCTTAGTCCTGTGCATGCCACCCCGTCCCGAAACGCATGAAGTGGCACATGTCTCAGCTCATGCCACTGCAAACATGGGCAGTTGACGGCACATTCGCGAATTCCTCGAGGTACTGATCAGCGACCTGCGTATCGGTGTCGAGCATGACCGTGAAGCATGTGTTATTTGTGAAACGAAGCTCCAGCCGAGTTGTGTATGACGTGTGCAAAGCCCTGCGATCCATCGCGGAAAGTATGCTGCGCTGCGCTGCGAGATGGAACGATTATTGTGGAATACCAAGGAAGGCGCATACTTCGCGAGTCTCACAACGCCTTTTCCCGGACAGCGCTCACCAGTGTAGATCAGAAGTCATGCAGTCCAAAGCACAGCCGCGCAACCCGATCCAGTTGTTCGTCAGCTCGCTTGCATCAGCCCGTGTAAACAAGAAATTTGCAAAGCGCCGTGGTAGGACTAGACGATCAGAAAATCTCTTATCGACGACGCCGCTTCCGGTGATGCAGGACGTGACGAACGTTCACGCAGTAGCAGCAGCGAAAAGGGTGGATCGTTGTGGTGGAGGCGTTGCTGGAGGCGCCCAGACTGCACAATTGCCGCATTGAGGGTTAGTGCAAGCAGCAGATTGATTTCGAAGACGTGGTCGAGGTCATCAATCCGGCTGGGCCGACAGCGGATAAGCTGTCGTGAGAGTGATACATTGCCAGGCATGCCTACAGTTTAGCCCTGCCAAGTGGCGACCAAAGCAGCCGCGCTGATTGGCGTGTCGCCAGTACGTGATGTCTGATGTCGGCGAACTACGCAGGTACTTTCGCGGTCAGCGGTGGCGTGGCGCGCCGTGACCGACAAAGCGACAGCGACAGCTTTTGGCATGGATGCCAAGCAGCTTCGCCAACAAGACGGAACACGGAAGACAGGATCAGCACGATATTGTTTGTTGCGAGGAGTCTATCCGTCGCACCACACTTTGTGCCAGGTGTGCAGCTGGCCAGAGGGGGCAAGTATCAATGAGAATCGTCTTCCAAAGGACCTTGCTCAGCGGAATGCAAGAGACATTCCTGGTCTGAAATGTATCGACTTTGTGGCTGCATCATCAGATCCGACGCCTCGGAGCTCGTGACTTCCACAGCATCGTTTGCCAACGCGCCGGAGGAGTGCTGCATGCACTTGCTGGACGTACGCGTCTCCACCGCACGGCGCTGCGCCCTCGCCCACGCTAAAAATGAGAGGGCCGAAGGTGGTATGGACGAGGCAGCGGGCTTGACACGAACGCCATCTGTTGTCTTGGTCACCGTCCATGCGTGCCGGACGAGGGGCTTCCTTTCGGGCAACAATTTGGCTTTCGCACATCGACCTGCAACTGACTCTCTTGGTAGCAGTACGAGCGCGCCCCTGATTGGCAGGCCGTGCATGGGTGGAGCAGCGACGCTTAGCTCGATCGTCTCATACAGTAGCTCTCTGGGACTTTGTTCGTGAAGATGACCAGCCAGATCCTTCCGCGTCTCATGCACGGAGGTCCAGCACCACCGGGGACATGATGTCGCCTCCTGACGGCATGAACGAGGGCTTGGATGCACGCTTCTGGCGAACACCGGCGCGACAGTGCAGCACCCACTTCGGTCAAGCTTTCAGGGAGGCCGGCCACACACGGCGCGGAGCATGCGCGCGAAGACGCCGCAAAAGTCGTGGTCGCCGTGGCTCTCACCTCATGCTCTCGTCTGTGCCATGGCGTGGTGCGGCTACAGTTTTTTGCTGTCGCGGCTGTCGGCCTGCTGGTGGGCAGGGAAGGGCGGAATTGCGAGCAGCTCGCAAGTGCACGCAACCCTGTGGGCGAATGCACAAGATTTGTTTGAGCAGGCGTGTCGTCAGATGACATCCATTTCCGCGGACGATTAGCACTTAATGAGACATGCTATCGAAATTCTGGGGTGGTCTCAGCGGCCAGTCGTTGGCTGGCAGCAGAGTTTCCCAGCGAGCTGACTGCCCAGTTGTGAGCCGTGGTGCTGGGGGGGCGCTGTGACTAGCGGCATCGGCTACCTCGCTCGCCTACGGGCTTGCTGGGACGAGGAGGTGCCAGACCTTTGCAGGCGCGCGAGCGTCATCACGGTCAACCTCATCCACCGCAGCGTCGTTTCCCTCTCGCGCTGGGCGTGCATGACGGTTGCGACGGGCGAGTGTCAGAAGCAGTGGGACCGCGCACGGGATTAGGCTCCGGCGGGACTGGTCTCGAGCTGTACGGTCTTACCTCACGCCGCTGGACGACCCTCATCAATCTGCTGAATTGGGATCAGCCTTTTTTGGGGGTGGCAGCGAGGCCGACGAAGCGATCTGATTCACTTTCTGCTGCTGCGAGGCGTGCCCACGGTCGCGAGCCCGGCCTGCCTGGGCTGCTGCTGCTGCTGCGCGCGGGAAGCTTGAGCCTGGGCGAAGTCACTCACGGGTCACTGGAGCTGCTGGTGCTGGTGCTGTCGCTGTCGCTGTTGCTGTTGCTATCGCCGACGACCGCGTGGGTGATGAGCTTGCACAGTCACCGTCTGGCTCCTACTGCTGCGGCTGCTACTGGCAGGGCAGACAGTCAGACAGACAGACCGGCGCCTGGGATGGGCACGGCGCAGACCGACCGACCAGTGCCCAGGCAGGCAGGCAGTACCGCGGTGGATGTGGATGGATGGATGGGTGGATGGATCTCACGCTTCGGCTTGGGGCCATGGGCGGGCAGGCGATTTGGGGCCCATGCCATCCATCGCATCGACAACGCGGCAGCCGCTTGCCGCAGCTGCCTCACCACAACAGACTCGCACGCCAACGACCCGCCCGCAGGCCGCAGCCCGCAGCGCACGGCCGCTCCACACGTACCTGCTGAGCCTTTCTCTCTCTCTGCTGAGCATCGCCAGCAGCAGCGTTCCTGTCCCAAGGAGCGAGCGTGTGCGCTTCGTGCTCCGACGCCATGATCGCATGGCTATTTGCTCCATACACTTACCAACCTAGACCTTGATCACTGACGCTAGTAGCATGCGCCGGCGCGCGCGCCCTCGCTCTCCTGCCGCCTCATCACCAAGTCTCGGTGTTGTGGATGTGCACCACACTTCCATTGCTCCTCCTGCTGCTGCTGCACTGCACATCTGGCACGCATGCCTCTGCACCTCGCTGCCGCCGCCCCTTGCTGAAGCAATCATCCGCCATCGTCCAGCACAACAACAATAACGACGCCGACCGCTGCCACTGCCGCCCGCCTGCGCTCTTCCCATCACCACCGCGCACCTGCCGTTGCTGTTGCTGCTCCTGCCGCCGCCGCCGGACCACGACACGCCTGAACCTCACTTGGCCCACTGACGTGCAACCGTGCGGCACTGCCGTCTGGCCCTTGACTTCCACCTCCTGCTCTGATTGCTCTTCTTCTCCGTCATCCACTCGTCCACCACCTGGGCAGCTCCCAATGACCACATCGTAGCCACGGTCTCCGCTGCCCGCCATTCACCTCACTCACCACCAGCAACTCCGTCTCCGCACCGACTCCAATGTATGTCGACACGGCGATCCGCTTTCGAGACCCTTTTGTCTCCTCCAAAGACTGTCCGGCATCACACATTCACGCCTACGATCGATCACGGGACAGTTGGGCCTCACACGCTCGAGCTCACGACCTCAACCGGGCATTGACTCCTCCGCCTGAGATGAGTGGCGTGCATTCTTCACGGCCCATGAGCTTCCAGGCTGGGGATTGCAGCCAAAATCACCTAGACCTCTCGCGGTCGAAGCCCGCATATCGAGCTCCAACAAATTCATACCAGGCCTCGGAAGTGTCAATACCACATGGCAATGGACGAGCGTCTCCCCAACAGGGTCCCATCGAACCAGCGATCGACTCGTCACAGCAAAGACGAGGTTCACAATACCACAACGCCATTGCCGCGAACTTTCAAATACCACGCTCGGTGAATGATAGTGGGGGCAGTTTATCAGAGCTTGCCGCACAGGTCAGTCGGAATGGGACAATGTGAATAGGGCATAGTACTGATTGATTGCAGATAACATGCCTATTTTGGTTCGAATCCTCAGAGCTCTTGCAGCAAGTCGAAGAATCCCCAATCGTCCTTGCCAATTCGAGGTCACTCACTGCCGATGCTAAGCCGACAACTGGATTTCGAAAATGGGTTACCACGATACTCTCGACTACCTGCGTTGCACAGAATGTGGTCATACTGGCATTGCTGTTCATCTATCGACTGAAGAAACTGAATCCTACAGTAAGGGGAAAGCCTGGCAGTGAGTACAGACTGCTCACTGTGGCCCTGATGTTGGGCAATAAATTTCTGGACGACAACACGTATACGAACAAGACGTGGGCAGAGGTATCCGGCATCAACGTCGCTGAGGTGCATATCATGGAGGTCGAGTTCCTGAGCAATATGAAGTACAATCTCTTCACATCTGAGCAGGACTGGGCTCAGTGGCAATCCCTGCTGGGCAAGTTCGCATCTTTCTTCGATCACGCTACTCGACCAGTTCCAGTGAGGGCTCAATTGGCACCAATTCTACCTCCGGCGTCTTCGCTGCACTTGCCACCAGCGCTGCCTTCGCCTCCGGCTTCGAATCAGGCGTCGCCTCCTTATCACAACGATTCCGCACAGCATGCAGCTCCAGCTGTAAATGGTCAGCTAGGTCCAACACCAGCACCATCGCCGTTAGGGAACTTTGACGTGCGAGGCATGCAGCAAGCAGGCGTGAAGCGTACCCGCGAAGAGGGTGCATCGGAACCACCAGCGAAGCGCCTTGCCAATACCCGCAACTATACATCGCCCAACCGATATACGACTTTGCCCGCCCAGTCGAACCTTGGAGCACCCATCCCGCGATTGACTCTGCCCAGCCTGAACATGCCAGGCTCGCAAGCGGCCAGTAGCGGTGGATACTCTCAGATCTCACAGAGCCAGCAACTCCCTCCTATGAGCGTGCCAGCCAGGGCAATGGCTATGGTCTACCCAACGACAAGCAACCCGGCGCATGCCTCTCAGCCCCCGTCCTCAGCCGGATCCTCTCAGCAATACGTCTCTCATTCCCAGCAGGCGTCGAGACACCACAGCCCACAACATGAGGCCTCGGCTGCAGCATCGCCGAATGGTACTGCACCTCAGCCTGCTACGACCTTGCACGCCCCTACACAGATCTCGCCAAGCTATTTCCTCCAACAGCGAGCGTCGCCATATCGGCCCGTACATCACGTGTCCACGCTGCTGTACCCGCCACCATCTGGTGCCACACAAGCACGGCCGAACAATATCGAGCTCAACCAGATGCAGTATCAGCCCCTTGGCAGAACGACCCATCATACAGGGCGCCTACCTTACGTCGGCCAAAATCTTTGGCTCGATGGCAACCAACCTCAGGAGATGACCCCTGTCCATCGCTGGCCGAACTTCCCGCAGCAACAATCTCTGCCACCTATGCATTGAGCGGACTGATTGCGTGATGGAGGCCATGATTACACGACCATCTTCCTCATGTACATATTTCACCACAGATTTGATGCGTTCGAGCGAATACATTTTGGGCGCTGGAGCCAGGCTTCCAACAGTTGAAGCGGAGTAGTGCACAGTCTTTTGGCATTAAAATTGAATGAGACAACGCCAATTGGCTGTACTCACACAACATTTACGGGCGTTGAGCGCCAAACTGTAATCTACATAGAGAAACAGGCACGTCAGTCGTTGCCCTGGGTAGACGCCAGAAGTTTAGGGAGAGCTCATCACGACGATACCCAATTTCGCAGACTATGAATCTGCAACACGAATCTATGAAACGAAAAGTTTCCAAATCTGATCGAACTTTGTCAACTTAACGTGTAGTGAAGACCAGCGAGCCTCGAGCCAGGGGTTTCGTGTTCCAAATGCCCACTCGCACTTCTAGCGGATGACGCTCGGGATGAGGCTGATTCGAACACTACACGCTCTCGCGCGGCCGTGGCTCTGAAGAATCTCCGCCGCTAACGGGCCCCATCACTGGTGTCGGGTCGAAGTTTTGCAGTCGGGCACACGTCACATCGTCCCCACGCGTTGTCGGGTCGAAATTTGTTTTTCTGGTATGATGGTATGTGTGGAATCGTGAACAGTTTTTTCAAGATCAGATGATGTATTGACGCGACCATAAGTTGGTCTGCTAGTGCTTTGACATGGGTAATGGAACGCAGACGGCGCTGCCATACCATGTGGTCTTGGCGTTCATGTGATATGCTATCTGGACTCGTGCGATGCGAATTCTCCGATCCGGCGAGAACCAAGGCCAAGACTCAGTTGCCGATGCAATGTGTGCAAGATTGTCGCACAGTTCAGGCATGATACGAAGTGTGCAAGTGGTGTACTGATCGTATGGGTGTCGCTTCGTATGGCTGAAACCCGAGGCTCTGTAGACGGACACTCACGGCGCTTAAGTCTTTCTACCGGTCACTAGTGTCAGAGCGGGATTCTCATCCATGGCGAACATGATGAGCAGCGATAGCTGTCGGGCCTGAGCAATTGTTAGCTCAGCATTATGATGAAAGAGGGATTTGTCAGTATGAAGTTCATGTTATGGGAAATTGAGAGGCAGCACGAATGACGTTGGCCGTAAATAGCGGCCCGAGGCATCTCGTCCTGAAACGGTTTCAGATTGACCTCACATCCCTGTCAGTACTGTTCGGCGACATGGTCTCGCGTTCTGATTTGCTCGTCGGTCTGCCTGCAGGTCGAATGAGAAGAGCCTCTCCATGTGCGTCTCACGTTTTGAGCGCGGAGTGTTTGCTGTGCAGCTCGCTCGAGTGCTGAGCGCGGCACGCCAGACTGGAATGAATTGTTGACCAGAAGGCGAGTGCCACGGGTCTGGCGACGACCAACGAATCCGCTTTTTCACTCTTCTCAAGTTGCTGTATGACAGGACTGCAATAGCACGAATCGCGGGCGCTCATTTTGTTATACTTTCCTTTCCGTTGTGAACAGCACCTTCCGTTGCGGCGGAACGCTGATTCTCCGCTCGCATTGCTTCCACATACCAGCGCCGCGACGTTTCCAGCAGTCCATCAGCAATTGAGATTCATCGACCCCCTTGCAGCCAGGTGCTGCCGCTCGACTCACGAGTAAGGCATTCGATCGCTACCGTGAAATTAGGACGGCGGGTGCGGCCTCGAATCTCATCAGCCAAATTGCAAGCATCTCTCGAGTCTCGCGGTAGCTGCCGCTTCAGCACGAGGCTCGAAGCCGTTCGCGCGCGCTCTGTACCCAAGGCAACATCATCAGCATCACCCAAGACATTGGCCGTTCGCATCGCGATATGCGCTTGGATGGAGCCACAGCGCTGCTGGCGCTTCCCGCGGTGGCATTCGCGACAGTGAGCCTGAGCAACTTCAAATCTGACAAGAACGATCCAGACCCATCGAGTCTACCTGCTGCCTGTGCGAAGGTCTATACGGCGACCATCAGCGGGTGCGTGGCGGAGGATTTTCCACAAGGCGGCAATGATTGCAGTTCAGCCTGCGCGCAAGGCATGCAGGACATGGAACAGAGGGTTCAAGACGCTTGCGACAATGCAGACCTCAAAGACTTTCCAATCCTCACACAATTCCTCGCTGGCAACGGACCAAAGGCTCTTTGTGGGAGCTCCGCCAGAGCACCAGACCAAGACACCGACACCACCTCGAGCCAAGCATTGGCCACGAGAAGCCGCACACAAAGCGTTCCGAGTGCCTCCAGCACAGAGACGAGTTCCACAAGGTCGGCAAGCACGGCGAGTACGAGCGAGAGTATCACATCGAGCAGCCCAGTCCCAACAGTCACTGAGCAGACCACCATCCTTGTCGACAGCTCGAGCCCGGCAACGCCAGCGGCGACAAGCTCTCGTGGTAATGGGCAGACCAGCAGCAACGATTACAGCGGACAGGGAAGTCCATTCGATACATTGCCCAGCCCGTCTAGCACGATGCGATCAGCATATATCTCATTAGGAACGATGGTTCTCGCCGCAGCAATGGCGTGCATGGGAGTAATGGGACGATGACATGGGTTTCCTCTGCCGTGTACGGAAGTTCGAAAGAGTTTTCGCCTCAAGGCGATTTGATTATGGATACCCGAAGTTGCGATTCTGATCTTTGATGTACGATGATGGACGACGGCGAATGGAGGCATCGACGGTGCCATGGTTGCCCAGGAGCATAGAAGAATATTCGTTTTGCGTGTGTAGGATACGGAGCATTGGTGATTGGGAACATAATTGCTCGGATGGAAGGTCCATAGAGACTTTCTGTGAGAAACAGAAGACATGTGGTCACAGATGATGAGTGTTGTTCACTGTTGTTCGGTTTACCTTCGCCTTGTCTCACTCATTGGCGCCGATGGAGCAGATGGCGTCACCGTCGTCACAGCTGGAAGATAAGTGCCAGCGATGCTTGTCGATCAGATAACGAGACGAATTTCTCCACGGTCACGGTCGTTGCTTTCCACCTGAACGTGGTCAGTAGTATAAGCAAAAACGCTATCACGGCATGTCCTATCATTGGTGACGCCTTTGCTATAGATTTTCAATTCACCAACGTTCGAGCCAAGCAGACAAGCATTGCACGCGCGGATCCGGCGGCCCGGTCTGCTCGATTTAGCTGAGCGAGTAGCGCCGAAGACGTAGAAGCTCGGACGTCGTTGACAAAAGATTGCAGTCCCTGGGTGCAGCTCTTTTCTCTCAACACAGCAGCGCGACAACTACAATCCACCTGTGTTCCCATCTCCGGCATCGCCGCTGTTGCTGCTGCCTACAATGGCGACTCCAGCCGCTGCCAGGCCGCTGGCTCGGTTGAGCGCGTCGATGGGCTTGAAGCTGGCCGGCCCGCGCGGATTCGCGACAGCACAGAGAACGACACCGTTCCAACAGCCACTGCGAGCTGCCAATGCGACTCGGACGACGACACAGACCCCTCGATTGCAGTTCCAGAGGGGCTTTGCGGACAAGGTGTCAGACAAGCTGCCAGATAAACAGCAGGTTAAGAAGGGATCATGGCGTTTCCTGAAGTGGACCTGGCGACTCACATATATCTCTCTGGCTGGCACTCTGATCTACACGGGCTACACCATCTACGTCGACCGTAATCCCGCTGAGCAGGCTGAACAAGATCCGAACAAGAAGACATTGGTCGTGCTGGGTAGGTCGAGGGCGCGTCATGGATATATTGGCACTGCGCATACTGATTCCATTCAGGCACCGGCTGGGGCTCTGTCTCACTCTTGAAGAAGCTCGACACCGAAAACTACAACGTCGTCGTCATCTCTCCACGAAACTACTTTCTGTTCACGCCGCTCCTCCCATCATGTACCACCGGCACGATCGAGCACCGCAGCATCATGGAGCCCATCCGCAACTTCCTCCGCCACAAGAAGACTCAGGTCAAATACTATGAAGCTGAAGCGACCAAGATTGACTACGAAAAGAAGGTTGTCTACATCAATGATGACTCCGAGGTCAAGGGTAGCGTTTCATCGAATCAGGTCCCCTTCGACATGCTGGTGGTCGGCGTTGGTGCTGAGAACGCCACGTTTGGAATCCCTGGTGTGCGAGAACACGGCTGCTTCTTGAAGGAGGTCGGAGACGCACAGCGCATTCGGAAGCGGATCATGGACTGCTGTGAGACTGCCTCGTTCAAGGACCAATCGCCAGAGGAGCGAAAGCGTCTGCTGCACATGGTGGTGGTCGGTGGTGGTCCAACGGGTGTCGAGTTTGCCGGTGAATTGCAAGATTTCTTCGAGGATGACCTCAAGAAGTGGATGCCGGAGATCCAGGACAACTTCCACGTCACTCTCATCGAAGCCCTGCCATCTGTTCTGCCCTCATTCTCCAAGAGTCTGATTGATTACACCGAAAAGACGTTCAAGGAGGAAACCATCGATATTCGCACAAAGACAATGGTCAAGAAGGTGGAGGCGGAGCACATCGAAGCCGAGTACACCAACGCGGAAGGACAAAAGGTTACTGAGAAGATTCCTTACGGTTTGCTCGTGTGGGCCACTGGAAACGCGGTTCGACCTATTGTGAAGGATCTCATGAACCAAATTCCGGCACAGAAAGACTCTAGGCGTGGATTGGCAGTCAATGAGTACCTTGTCGTGAAGGGCGCTGAGAACATCTGGGCTGTCGGTGACTGCGCCGTCGCCAACTACGCACCAACTGCACAAGTCGCCTCCCAAGAAGGTAGCTTCCTGGCGCGCCTGTTTAACCAGATGGCTAAGACCGAAGAAATCGAGGCCAAGCTCAAGGTACTCTCAGAAGACCAGGAAAAGGCAGCAAACCAGGAGGCCCGCAACAAGGTGTTTGAGCAGATCAAAGACCTTCAAAAGCGTCTGCGCCGCGTGCAGCAGATGGGCCCATTCGAGTACTCGCATCAAGGATCTTTGGCATACATTGGCAGTGAAAAGGCCGTTGCTGATATCTCTTGGCTCACTGGAAACCTTGCAAGCGGAGGACAGTTGACCTACTTGTTCTGGCGATCAGCATACTTGAGCATGTGCTTCAGCAGTAAGTTCACATAATTCGCACACATTTCGACGCAAAGCTAATGTCGATACAGCACGCAACCGCATCTTGGTCATCATGGACTGGGTAAAGTCCTCGCTTTTTGGCCGTGACGTCTCGAGAGAGTAATTGCTTGCCCATCTGGAGATCGGTCAAGGGGACCTCCTATGGCGATACTACTTTAGCTACGATACCCTCCCGACGCCCCTATGTATGTAACAAGAATCGGAAGCGATCCGAAGGTTTGTGCGAGTAAACGAGATTGTGTTATTACAAAAAGACAGCGCGACTGAGCGATAGATGTTGTGTTCCATACAGAGACGAAATTTCAGACTGCCGTCGTTTTACGACGATGGTGCTACATGACGTTCAACTTTCCATAGTTCCTCATGAGAGTATGCATCCTCAAAGACAGTTACAGTAATTTCTCATCTCACGGCGGGCTTACAGAAAGCCCGCATGTGTGGTTCCCGAAACGAAGGCAGAAAGCATTCTCGATACGCAAGATGCTCTTTTTTGGTCCCATCCAATTGGAGATCAAATTTCCAGAATAGTAAGGCGAATGCGAAGTACAATTCGCACATGGCCAACGTGAGTCCTAAGCAGGCTCTGGGTCCACGTGAGAAAGGCAACAGCCATTTCTCTAGTGCGGCACTGTCGGATTGAAGCCAGCGCTCCGGGTCGAAGGTCTCGGGTGAAGAGAAGCATTCGGGAGAGTAGTGGACAAAGAGGTGAGACATTCCGACTACGGTTCCTGGTGGGATGTGTTGGTTGCTGATTGTTGCTCCTGTTGAGGGTGTGACTCGTGAGAGTGGATGTGGAACGCCTGGGGAGAGACGGAGAGATTCTTTGATTATTGCTGTGAGATATGGGAGGCGCTCAAGGATTTCGATTGAGGGGATGGAGGACAGTTTGTCCTCGTTGCTGGACTCGTCGGACGCGTTGGAGTTTGATGTCTCCTTCCATGCGGTCTCGAGCTCCTCCAGAAGTCGTTGTTTGATACGGGGATTCTGCAAGACGTGATATGTCCCCAGCATAGTCGTGTTCGCGGCGGAGTCAACAGCACCAAAGACTAGAGCCAGTGCCTCCTCGAAGAGACTTTTGGGTGAAGGAATTCCTGCTGCTGTGTTCAGTTCTGGATCCATGAGTCGGTGGTAGATTGTTGGATGCGGACTCTTCTGCAGTGATGCTGGATTCTGCACCACCTCGTTGACCTGAGCACTGAGCAGCTCGTGTAAATCAACCAACCCAGCCAACGCCGGATTACTCAATCTCGTCAACCAACCCGGAAGGCCAAAGACAGTCTTGCGAAGTAGTGAAAAGTGCTTGAACAGGATGAAGCTAGGCAACGAAGCATCCATAGCCACCACAACCGGAGCCTTGGAACAATTTCAGTCAGCAATCATTCCATCCACACTCCGAACTCATCTCATCAAATACGAAAACACATACCTGAAAGTCCTCCACCTCCGTACTCTCCACATCCTTCGCAAAACAATACTCCACGATCGTATCCAATGTAAAACATCTCAACGCGAACAAAACATCACTCGACTTGCCCGCCTTCCAATTCCTCTCCAAAGCCATACACAACCTGGCCATCTTTTCCTTCACCACACCCTGTAATTCCGAAATCGCTCGCCTCGAAAACATCGGCGCCAAAACATCTTTCCTCATCTTCGCATCCCGATACTTTACATATCCAAACGAGCTCGAATCCTCGCCGAAGGAAGTGTAAAGCACTTCATCCTTATCCCAGCGATTCATATTATTGTAGATTTCATGGTACGCGGTAGGAGAGCAGAAATGTAACTCGTTTGGTCCAACGCGAACGATTTCGCCATAGGTCGCATGTAAGTCTTTCAGGACATCGAACCAATTGCGGGCGAGACAGATTTCTTGATAAGCTTTGTACCAGCCTGTCGCAACTGCTTTTGGGCCCGGAAAGCGAGATAGAGGATGGAAGAAGTGGTTGTAGAAGATTTTGTATAGGTGGGTGATGATCCAGGCTGTCAGTAGGCCGCTTACGATGCGGAGGAATGTGAGTGTCGGCATAACTTATTTGTGAAGAGGTTGGAGCATGAGGTGGGCACGTTCGAACGTCTAACAACCTGCTTGAGCTTCACCGATGTGGTATGCGCGTGAGAGGGGCGGCGTGCAGTAGTGCATCTCGCGTCGGTTGATATGGTGGCATATGCTAGTAACAGGTAAGCGGAAAATTGTGGCGGATGAAGTTGATAAGTTTTGAGGTAAGCAAGAAAAGGTTTGGGGTCACACTCATCATTTGCATGCTAATAGACTTCGCATCCCCATGTGTCTTGTTCAAGCTGTGCTCGCTTCCTTTGCCCGATGCATAAATGAAACAGATCTTTTACATATGCATGCCCTTCAATAGGCGATGCCGTTGGCCCGCTCTGTCGTTAAACCCCCAGCGCCTCGCTAAAACACAATAAATATCCCTGTTTCTTGGTCTTCGCTTTACCGAGTACCGTGTGCGCTCAGCGTAGCTTTCTGCCCATTTCATGCTCGCATTCAGTACGAGCAGTGTTTTCGTTCAATTCTGCAACTCAAAAACATCCCTCGTCAACTCCAGGAGACTGCGTTTCGAGGTACTATTCGTGGTAGTACTGGTGAAATCTAGGTTGCCAATGCTACACCAATCTGTGTCGCCCACTTTGATCGGAAGGCAAGACAAATATTTGCACCAAGAACATCCGCCGCGCCATTCGTAAAAGTTCTTTAAGAGTAAAATGAAAGCGATCAATGCTCCGACTAGAGCAATTGCGCGGACCAGCCACCACGCCCACCAGACACCCTTCCGGCCCTTGAAATGACCAACGGGATCCTTGACAAAGGCCTTGAGTGTTGCATTTCGATCGTTTTGATCGGCAACGTGGGTGTACATGGGGTCTGATGTTCGTTGCCCGATGGCGGTGGGTGAGCGCAAAAGACAAACACCCAGTACCAGTCCCATCAAGAAACCTCCGATATGCGAGAAGTTGTCCAGTCCAGGCAGAAGACCGAGCACGAATGCGATGACCACGTCGATGAAGATGAACATCAAATCCTTGGCCGGGCTCCTTCGCTCCTTCCATGTGTACAGTAGGTCGAGCAGAGTGATGGCTAATATGCCGAACAAGCTGCCCGAAGCTCCAGTGGATGCTATGCCCGTAGCAGCGAAGTTGCCGCCCAAGATGAAGCCAAAGATGCCAGAGGCGAAGTACAAAATGGCAAAGCGGATGCTACCAATCAGCAATTCGACGTCTCGTCCCAGAGTTAGCTGGAGTAGCATATTGAAGCCAATATGGATGATGCCAGCGTGAAGGAAAATGGGTACAATGAAGCGCCACCATTGATCGGGAGCAGGGTTGTCATCCAGGGAGCCATTCACGCGCGGGTTCTGATCGGCATCGAAACCACAGAGATCTGACAGCTGACATGTAACACTGTCGCCAGTGGTCGCAGTTGCGTTCGGACAGGGCCATGAGATAGGCACAGCATTGTCCTGGACGCCCGGCATGGTGTGCATGCAGGGCTGATACCGCGCTCCCATGTTGATCAACACATACGGCGAAGGACCAATCATAGGATTGAACGACGGCTTGATCGCGATGGGTGTACCCGTGAGGACCCCATTTCTGATCAATTCTGCCACGAAGACGACGATTTGGGCGAATGTCAGAATGAAGACCATCCATGTAATCCTCCCTTTAAACCAGCCCTGCTTGGGAGGCGCAATGCCATCCGTACGCCGTCTCTTTCTCCGAGGGTCTGCGTCGCGCACAAACGGGTCATCCTGCTCGTGCGGTAACACGGGCGAGACTGTGTTTGTTGAATCGTACTTGTTCGGTTTCCTTCCGTCTAGTGGAATCGCATTGCCGTCGTCAAAGGGATCTCCATCGTGGTGATTCCTCCCGCTCGCTCCGGGATAGCTGTGCTGTGGCGTCTGATGTGTGTACAGGCCCGCGCGGTCATCTAAAGGCGACTGCGGTTGCTGGGGAACGGGTGGAAGAGGCGCATCGTTTCGGTAAGAGTAGTTGTCGTAAGGAGTGGCGTTGTAGTAGTTGTGATTGTTGTTCGTGTAGTAGTCATGCGCCGCCATGGCCGGCGAGACGTGTAGCGACTGTGGTGTGTACGGTGGGAGGGCGATGTCTGTAGAATGGAGGAATAGGCCGACTTTTGGTGCTCGGTCCCCAGTCGTGGCTTTGGCTTCGGAAGGTGGCAGGCGCTGATTGCGCGTTGCGTGCAGGGTTCTGCCTTACGCAGCTCGCCAAGTGGTCGAGGGCGAGTGGGAGTGGATGCGTGTGCGTGAGCAGTTGCGGCGATGGTCGAGGCGCAACGGGGGTGACGGCATGCAACAAAGGCACCGAAAAAGATGCAGCGGGTCGTTCATTCGTGTGCAGCGCGTGTGTCTGCAAGGCTGAGAAGGGGTCCGGTCCTGCAGATGGAAATAGACGGGCGCGGTGGCGGAGCATCGAGTGGCTGCGGCAGTCATCATCGTCGTTTCACCTCTGCTGCCGCTCCGCCCCTCGTCCACCGCCATCGGGCCCCCATGTTGCACTGCGACGAGCGCGACGGCTGACGTGGTCAGTTGCCTTTCACCACCAGGCGGATCCTCTCACACTCTCACCATCCACGTCTCTTTCGAGCTGGCCGCATCGACATGCATCGAAGGCGGCAGACAATGAACCTAGCACAAGAAGACTGCGAGAACGTGCTTTGTTCGAAGCAGACAATGCCTTTGATAGTGCTCACACATGCTTCATAAAACGCTACTATCCTGGCCCTTAGCGTCCCAATTTCTTCGACAGATCCTCTACGACAGACAGAATCTCCTTCTGATAACAGCCAACTAAACGCAACAACAAACAGAAGAACCCCAATGTCGGACAACAGCAGACCCCTCGATATACCGCCACCTGGTGTGAGCTATCTCGAGTACTACATGAACCGAGCCCGAAGGGTCGTCCCTGTCGTCGCTGCTCCTCCACCCCCTGTGCTTCCCAAATCGCTCGATTTCGAAGAGCGACTCAGACTGGAGCGCGCTATTGCCAAGACTACAACGCTGATCGAGACTGCACAGGCACAACTCGACCGCCCTAAGCTCCTGCCATTTGAGCTCACTCCGTCCGAAGCAGCCGAAGAAGATCATGCCCGCGCGAAGCAGTACACCGGCAACCTTGGCAGAAAGCTCCAAGGCTACAAGATTGAACGGACTAACCGATTGTTGGTGGATGTGCTGCAAACCATCGATGAGTATAAGCCACTGGCGGCCTCTCCCTGCCCCTCACGCATCCCACGGCCGGCCTCGGTCGCTTCCACATCGAGCAGTTCTACATCTACCTCTGCATCGACCGCATCGACAGCGACCACCAGTGTCAGCTCGCGTAGCGTGTCACGAATTCCCCGTCCTTCCAGCGCTCCTGTTGTGAGCTCAAGTACTCCAAGCTCACGACGAAGCCTGAGTGAGGGTTCTTGATCTTCGTGTCCTTGAAAGATATCTGACAAGCAGTGCATGATTTAGCATGTGTAACAACATTTGGCATTGTAGGTTTGTAGGTAAGTCATCAGGTATGACCCGTTCTCAAATTTAACACACTCCAAACCACTTTCCAATGAAGTCTCTCACGTACTCCATCTCCAGAATTTCTCAAAACTCTTGTCATTGGTGCTTCCTCCCTCCTTGTCCAGCAACATCTCTTTGTCCAGGTGCCAAGAAGCAACCTGCCATTGTTCTCCTGGTCTATATGCCATTAATAGCTCTTTGATAGTGTCCCATACATCTGCTCATATTCTCCGTCGGCAATATCGTGCACCTTGCAGCGATCCAGCTTCCTTTTTCTTCTTACATCATCAGCAGGTCTGATCAATTAATCCTCCCGAACCCTGACAACACCGCCTTATAATGAAGTCCCGATCCTCCGACCCCTCCCCACCTCCCTCTCCGCCGGCCGGAGCTAATCGCATGGAGTGGATGATGGATCGTGCCAGAGAATCATCTCAAGCACTCAAAAAGAATAAGCGACAGGATCGCGTTGTGGAATTCATCTCCGTCGTGGGACAAAAAGCCGCTGACGATGCAAAGTTAGACATCAGCGTCGAAAGATGCATTGCAAGGACCATCCACATGATCGAGGCGGCGCATGGCGCACTTGAACGTCAAGCAGATGCTCCAGAAAAGAGCACTGATAAATGGGTTCTAGCGAAGGACTTTCTTGCTTTATGGGAAGCGAAGAAGAGTGAATTGCCGCAGTCGTCTTCTGTCGCAAAGACACATCGGAGCATTTCGGCTGTTGATGTTTATGGTCGTCGATGAATGGGGGGACGTGAGTAGGACATTCATCATAGATTTGCCCTTCTACTTTTCGTTCTCTTTGCGCTCTTTTCCATTCTCGTATGTTCTAGGGCAGTGGGTTTTTCCCCAAATATTCTTCCACCTTCGGCATCAATTCCAGCTTCATAATTTTTCCTGTAGCGTTCGATGGCCACGATTCAAGTCCCAGCTGCTGTAAAGTCACCACCCCGCCCAATGCGTAGTCTTGTCCAAACATGGTCACGACTTGGTCTTTGACCTCGTCTGCTGTCTTTCCATGCAAAGCTTCTACGACAGCAAGCGGAACTTGTCCAAATGTGGCGTGCGGCCATGCCAGTACAGCCGCTGAGGAGCCTGTGAAAACCGCAATACAGTTTTCGAGCGCAGCGGGTGGGATCGGTATCTCAGCTCGCCTGATAATATCCTTAATGCGACCAAGAATATAGGTCAGACCATCCTCGTTCATGACAGCCAAATCGCCAGTCCTGAACCACTGTTTGCCGTCTTCTTCGTCTTGCAGAAAGGAGTCTTCATTGGTGTGGTCGAGATAGTGCTTGATGATACTCCCGCAACGCGCAACAAGTTCTCCCGGCTCGCCTCTACGGGTTATTTTACCAGTACCCGGATCACGAATGCGGAGATGTGCGCCTTTCGCCACTTTGCCCAGGGGAGCAATATCCTTGAAGTAGGGAATGCCTTCCACACCTTTGGTACCGTCCAAGAAAGGCCACTCGAATAGACTGTCTCCTTCTGTCATTCCATGCGTGGCGAAGATATGGGCTTGCGGGAAGGTCTTCGCGGCTTGGACCATGAGGTCGCGAGTCACCATATCTCCTCCTAGAACGACAGACTTGACACCACTTGCGTCTAAAGAATTATCCGCAGTTTGAAGCTCCACCACGAAAGCATGCAGAAGAGCTGGGATGAAAAGTAAGAAGGTTATCTCGTGCTCACGGATAGCCTGCATCACTCCTTGGACACCTTTCGTGGGGTCTGGCATGACTGCGCAAGCACCGGCTTTCCAGGCGGAGAGATGTAGCGTCGGACAAGTGACGCGAAAATTAGCAGTGGAAGTCAAGACTCGCGATTTGGAGTGGAACTCGTCGCCCCAGTGCAGAGTGTGAAGTGAATTAGTTGTTCCAGCTACGCGGCGGACACAGCCTTTTGGCCGGCCGAACGAAGTGCCCGAAGTGAAGAGTATGAAGCTTGTCCTGTCTGGATCGTCGTGAAGGGCAGAGTTGACAAGTGCTTCCTTCTCGCTTTCGTTCGTCCTGACTTGTCCCGTGATGTCGAGAATAGTGCTCCAATTCGCGTGAGGTCCATCATCGAGGAAAATCTTGACTTTAGGGACCGGTAGGCTCAGTCTCAAAAGAACAGCGTCGACTTGTATGCCGGCAGACGAGTCCAGCACTACGATAGCATCGGGTTTCAACCTAGTCAGGAATGACTCCAGTTCAACATCACGAGGTGATTGAGTTGCACCAGGATCGAGAGAGCAGAGCGTTACGCGGAGCAGTGTAGACATCCACAATAGTAGCGGGTATTCCACGCGGTTGGGTATGAAAGTCGCGATTCTCATGCCTGGTTGGATGCCCCGTTGTTGCAGGCCAAATGCCAGCTTAACGGCAGCCGCATGTAGCTGATTGTAAGTCCATGCCAGGCAGTTGCGAGTAGATGTATTTCCTGCCCCCAAGCCACCGGACTCCAGACTCGTTTTGCAGGTGTTCAGCTCAGAAAGATGGTTGGCTGATTGGTGCATAGTGATCACAGCCAATCCATCAGGGTTTTTGGCGAGACCTTCAGCAATATGTGTGAAGATTGAGGTGCCATCTTCGAGCCGCCATACACGTCAGAGCTGGTCGCCATGCTACTCGAGAGAAAAAGTCGCAAAGCGGATGTGATAGGGTTCTGCATCTCCATGGAAGCCCACCCTCTTTATGTACGGCAGCCCATGTTCAAGCACAAGCCGTGTGCGTGTCTTGCCCTATGTAGCCATAAGAACTCTAAATTTCCTATCGATTGTTTCATGCCACCCCGGCATTATGTGTCGGCCGATTACCGTTCCGCGCACACGTTAATTGAGATGTGTATAATGGCCGAAGAATGGGCACACCATGGCTCCCAATGCGCGCAGAACATCACATCAACCTGCAAGACAAAGGATATCCCAGTCCGCACAGGGCGTATGGTGCGGCTGACCAATCCAAGTGGCATGCCGTGTGGTTTGCACCAGGGTGGAAGATGCAGCTGCATTTCGATTGCTGACTGCTAATGCCAGTTGATGCTGGAAATATGTTATTCTCCCAGCCAGCGTGTTTTGGTCATGTGTTCGAACATGACTTTGAATCTGCGACTCGTCGTCAGCTTTTGATCAACCGCCAAGCAATGTGTAGAACAGGAAGCGGCTACGACTTTCAGAGGTTTTGCGTATAGTTTCTTTCGCCATGTCCCAATTTGGGAGTTAGACAGCTCCAATATAAGAGTATCATCATTGTGCTGGTGGTGAGAGATGGTGTGAGCTTACCAGTGGGCATTGCATATGAGCGTTCCGGAGATTGAGCCGGAGTGACGAGTGAATTTTCTTTGATTCCCTTCGCGCTCTTGCTGCTTGATTCAGTGTATTCACGGCCAATGGTCGGGGACAATTCAGTCTCCATCATCATCGTTGAACGCAAGCTTCACTGATTTCTGTTTCTTTCTCGGCTTTTTGGACTGTTTCTGAGTTGAAGAGATCGTCTCGCCATCGACCTGGGATTCGTCATCGTTGCCAATCACTTTTGCTGCTTTGCGCTTCTTTTGCGCCGTGCCGTCAGTGACCTTGACATTTTTGCCGTGCAACGAGTCCTCCGGAAGAGCGCCTGACATCTTCGGCTCGGCGGCCGGGTCACTCTCTCCCTTTACGTTAGAGGTGTCGTCAACGCTAGCATTGCCTTCTTGAAGTTTCTCGTATTCTTCCTTACTCAGCGTTTCACCGCTCTCATCGACGACAGTTGGGCCATCATCCTCGTTGGGATCCTTGACGCGCTTTGCACGCGCGACGGGCTGCTCGTGACGGTCCGTGTCTCCTCGGCCAGCCTTTTGTTCATGAAGTCGTTGCAGGAATGGTGGCAGCGAGGAATCGTAGCTCAATTTGTCGCGTAGCATGGCGGAATTTGCTGGGACAATGTGCAAACCTGCCCAGCTCAGATGTTCAATTTACATCGGTTTCTGCCTAGCAAGCATGTAAGGCGCAGAAACATTGGCTTCTGCTCACATAAGAGCAGGTGCATGGAGAAGAAGGCGAAGTGCAAAAGAAAAGAGGACTTTGGCGGGCTTCCCGCTGGATGCAGGCTTGGCGCACGGCGCACGGTCCCCCAACCAGCCCGAATTCCACACCTACGCTGAATTGCGAGATTGAAGACTCAGCAGACAGCAACCGCCCAGCGCCGACCGACAACCAGCGAACCGCTTCCTCTCAAACCATACACGAAGCAACACCGCGACCATGTCTCACGAATCTGGTACGGCGACCGCACGAAATGGCTCGGAGGTGATGGCCGACTAACGTTTGATGCAGTTTGGTACTCGCGCCCACGCACCTACGGCAAGGGAGCAAGAGCTTGGTATGTCAGAGGAATCACGAGCAGGAGGAGAAGTAGTCAGAGTAAAGATCTGGAGGACTAACACTCAATTAGCCGTGTCTGCACCCACAAGGCTGGTCTGGTCCGCAAGTACGGCCTCAACATCTGCCGTCAGTGCTTCCGCGAGAAGGCTGCAGACATCGGATTCACAAAGGTAAAGCAAGCGGAAGAAATAAGCTGGGGAGCGGTCAAGCTAATAAATGGCAGCACCGATAAATGCATGTTCGGAGGACTGGGATGGTCATTGACCTTGATGGGGCACGAACGCAATGGACTACCCGAAAGATGAGCGAAATGCGGCATACCAGGAACGGCGTTCTACGAGATGTTGACTGCAATCACGGGAAGACTCGATGAAGAGCAGGCGTTAGCTCGACATCTGCAGCTGCGAATTTGAAGCACAAAAGGTGTCATTGCACACATCACGACCTGACCCATTGCTCGCCCACTGCTGGCATACTTCGTAATGGCCATCCATGAATTCGCACAATACCCGATTACGACCTCTGCCGCGCTTCCAAATTGTCCCGCCGTGCCTTGTGATATGCTTGATGCACTACATCAACTGTATGCATGATGAAGGAGTCATTGTTAGGGGAGGTGTCCGAGGAGTCTGAGACCGAGAGCACCGCCTAGAAACCGGTATGTCGTTTGAGCTCTTTCACTGCGCCACCAAACCTACCACAGCCACTGGGCTGGAGTACATCATGCTGGTTCACGTAAATGCAGCAGCAACGTCTGCACAACGATGGTATAACTGCTGCAATTATTGGCCAGGCACGGTCAGTTGCAAAGCTTGCCCAGATGTGTGCATCTAGTTACATGATCTTGTTCTCCTCTGTTCACTCCATCGCGCTAAGATTCGAGAATCAGTATCTATTGCCATCAATGCTATACCGCCAGGAGTTCTGTGCTAGAAGTGCGTGACTGGAACTGCGCAAGCAAGAACTGCTTGGTACGCTACTGCGATAGAGCGTGAGCGGCGCGGTATAGCACAATCGATACGACTTGCATTGGTGGGTCTTCGCGGCACTTTCCTTTCAGCCAGATCATGATACTGCAGTAATGCATATTTGGCCTTGGTATTCGCACACAGTCGTCGACATCGTCCGGGAATTGACGACAATGAAGTGGCTTCCAAGGCGTCTGCAGACGTGAGGGGACGCACAGCAGTATTGAAATGATACGTACAGCCAGGATCGCTTAAGGACGCGGAGAAATGAGTGGTTCGCCAAAGACGAATGGGAGCGACCTCGTCAAGCACCCTGTTCCTTGCATAACCTCAAAAAGGTTGATCGACAAGCCACTCCTCCAGAACAGCGAGCTTACGGCAGCTGTGCGGCCAAGGCGTGTCGGCACAAGGCCAATAATGCATGGGCGTGGTGCGCAGATCACACAGGCTGAGAAACGCACCGGTCGCGCTCCGATGGGGGCGGACGGCGAGGAGCGAACAGCAACGAGCGTGATTATGTTATGCGCGCGTAGGCAGCGCCGTCGTCGTGGTGTGCTCGAGCGACCAGGAAGGGAGTCGATAATAATCTCGCTGTGGCTCGATTCGCACGGCAAGGTGTACCGAGTCAGCCCGTCCTGGTTCCATTGCCCGGCCGCGCTGTCGCACTGGGTTTGCTCGCACTTTCGACCGCTGCGAGGGCGGCGAGCTCATCATTCACTCACACCGGCGCCAGCACCTCGCACGCTCCGCTCCGCTCCATCGCCAGCTCGTGTCTCGTGCCGCCGCTGCCCGTTGTGCGCGCCGCTGCTCCGCGGTTCGCGAAGCATTATATTGTCGTCGTCCAAGCAGGGAGATTAGACCGTCTTGGGTTTTGAGCTCGGACGCCCTTTCTGCCCGTTGTTGGCTGCGCTCTTCCACCTTTCCACACCTCTGTGTGGCCGCCGCCGACAGACGCATCTCGCCCGGACTGCCGCCGCTGCTCTGGACGTCGACCTCTCCGGACCGCACGCCTCGCGACGACGCCCGCTGCCGGTGCGTGCTTGTTCCTGTGCCTGACCTACCCTTCGCGACCCGCTGCCGACGTGAGCGGCGCAGCAGGCTGGACAGACGAGCCGCGACAGCCCCCAAGCTTCACCTGGGCTTGCTCGATTGCACCACGCCGACTCCCTTGCTCCGCGCCCCCGTCCTTCCCCACCGACCCTGAGTGCGCGCACCACGGCCGACTCCAGCGTCGTCGCGGCCAGCCGGCATGGCGGACACGAACGAGAGCATCCAGACCAAGATCCAGATAGCGAGGCGAGACGCCGAGGCGCTCAAGGACCGAATAAAGCGCAAGAAAGATGAGCTCGCAGACACCACACGTGAGTCCAATGCGCCAGTGTGCTGCGTGCTGCGCAGCGTGCCGGCTCGTATGAAGTGATCACAGGCTTACATTGCTTCTTGACAGTACGCGATGTCGCGCGACGACAAACAGAACAGCTGCCGCGACTGGCCATGAAGACGAGACGGACGCTCAAAGGCCATCTGGCCAAAATTTATGCCATGCACTGGTCGACCGACCGCAGACATTTGGTATCGGCTTCGCAAGACGGCAAGCTGATCATCTGGGATGCCTATACGACCAACAAAGTGCACGCGATTCCCCTGCGGTCATCTTGGGTCATGACCTGCGCATACTCACCCAGTGGCAACTATGTTGCCTGCGGCGGTCTCGACAACATCTGCTCCATTTACAACCTGTCTGCACGAGAAGGGCCGACACGAGTGGCTCGAGAGCTCAGCGGTCATTCCGGCTATTTGAGTTGCTGCAGATTTATCAACGATAGACGAATCCTCACTTCCTCGGGAGATATGACCTGCGTGCTGTGGGACATTGAGACCGGCCAAAAGATCACGGAATTCGCTGACCACCTCGGAGATGTGATGAGCTTGAGCATAAACCCCTTGGATAACAACCAATTCGTCTCGGGCGCCTGCGATGCTTTCGCGAAATTGTGGGATATCAGGCAACAGAAATGCACGCAAACATTTGCCGCGCACGACTCGGATATCAATGCCATCCAATTCTTCCCTAATGGCAACGCTTTTGGAACAGGCAGCGACGACGCCTCTTGCCGGCTTTTTGATGTCCGCGCAGATAGAGAGCTGCAAGCGTATACGGTAAGGACAACTCAGTGAGCCATTGCCCACCCCACATGTGCTAATTGATTCTCAGATTGGCGAGCCTGTATGCGGTATCACGTCCGTTGCGTTTTCCGTCTCAGGAAGACTACTTTTCGCCGGTTACGACGATTTTGAGTGCAAGGTCAGTGGCCACTATCCACACAAGTTCTGGTCTCGCTCGGAGAAGCACGGCTGACTATCGAACAGGTTTGGGACGTTCTACGCGGGGAGAGAGTCGGCACCCTCCAAGGTCACGACAACCGTGTGAGCTGCCTCGGCGTGAGCAACGACGCCATGTCTTTATGCACAGGATCGTGGGACTCAATGGTGAGCATTATTGCATTCCAAACCGGTATATCCGCCATGGACGGGAATCGCTAATCTTCGCACACAGCTCCGAATCTGGGCATGATTGACCATCTGCATACTTTTGACGGCGCCTCCAGCCAACATGTGGGGCCGCCGAACTGCAGCTCCAAGCGCCGTCGTGACTGCCATTGATTCCAACAGCACAGTGCACGACACTCGGCTGTGTTGGATCACGGCCGCAGTGGTTATGTACAAGACCTGGCAGTCTATCTGCTCACTACTCTTCTGGATCGAGCGCGCCCGCGGAAACTGGAATACACAGCCCACGAGGTCAATGATTTTCCTACGGCAACTATCATATTTCTTCAAATCACTTGCTTGAGTAGCTGTACCTGCGGCAGCGCTGGACGAAGGCTCTAGGCGCGGCGTATGAAGCGGCATATTGGGGCGGCGTGGTTCATTCTACACTGCGAGAGGGCCGCATTTCTCGGCGCCTGTTCATTTAGCTGTATCGCACAAGCAACGGGTTCTCAAAAGCTGAGCTTTGTCACGGCATCTAAGCGCTGTACGTTGGTTAGAGGTCAGATAGTGGGAGGGGGAGGGGGCGAAGGAAGCGACTGACACTGCCATACCATGCTATCCGCTTTAATCCGGCACCGAGCTGCACACCCCGAAGACTCGGGAAATTCAACGCCTCCCTGGCGGCGGCATACAGTAATTGCTTCTTTCCACACTGACGATACTGAGAGCGCGTCACGGTGTCGCGCCGTCCGTTTCATGTTCCCGACGTGCGTTTGATAGCTGAATGTCGCGACTCATTGCCATGCGCGTGGAGAGGGTGCGCCACGACTGTGGATGTCGCTACAACTTGACACTTCCTCGTCACGGTAGCGGTAGGCGTGGCGCCATGGTGCTCTCCAGGCTAGCGCTGGCGGATTGCCGGCAGTCGGCGTTGCATCCGGCGATCCTTCCTGTGCCGCCTGTCGCACGAGGGCACGTGAAAGCGCCCGGTCAGATCAGGCCCCGCGAGCGGCCACCAACACGCGCAGTCGGGGCGGGAGGTGTTGCGTTGTCGGGACATGGCTGCGCGGCGGACACCGCTGCTCATGGATGTGCAGACCACCAACAACATGTTGGGCAAAGTTGGCCACAGCGCGTCTCACCATCCCCGCTGCGGAAGACGACCAGGACGAGCCTCTTGAGCACGGCCGTGCTGCGGGCGTTGGATTTCCCAGAATATTATCTTATCGCGCCTGCCAGTCTCGAAAGCCAAAATACCGTCGATTGGATTTACGCCGTCGGCGGAGCTGAGAGAACAGGACCACCAGGCAGGATCCCAAGCTACAATGTCGGCCGCGCAGGATGAATTCAACGAGCTGATGCGCGACAAGGAGCGCAGGACCACGCACCCCGAAGACAGCCACGACGATGCACGATCCTTCCTGAACTTGTCGGACGACTCCGACAACGATGCAACACCGCCCGCTTCCAGTGTTGAGCGATCACGGACACCGCTGGGCACAGCGCGAAGCACCATTCCCACAAAGCGATATGGCGCCAACACCGGGCCCAAGGGCGTCATCTCAGACGCCCAGAACTTTCAAGACTCTCGAAGATCGCAACGGGCGTCGATGAGGAGTGTGTCTAGCCTGGCCGCGCAAGCCCAACCATTGTCCGTACGACAACAAGCACCTGCCGAGAAAATTGAAGAGGACGAGGAGTTGGATCTCGACGACGATGAGGACGACAGTTTCATGAAACAATGGAGACAGAGCAGGTTGAAGGAGATGCAGAACGGCGTCAAAGAGAGCCAGATGCACCGCAACGGCAATACCACGAGGCTCTTTGGTAGCTTGACCATGGTCGATCCTGATGGATACCTGGACGCTGTGGAGAAATCTGGGCAAGACGTTGTGGTCATTGTCTACATCTTTGATGATTACTCGGAAGTCAGTGACCTCTGTGAGCGATGCGTTCGAACACTGGCGGCCAAGCACCAGGACACTCGCTTCGTCAAACTACACTTCGAGGACGCACAGATGGAACCCATGGGAGTGCCTGCAATTATTGCATATCGCAATGGCGACAAGTTTGCGGATCTGGTTCCTCTGATTAACGAGCTTCCAGATGACGCCGAGCTCAATGCCATAACGCTGGAAAATGTGTTCAAGAGGTATGCATGCACCTTTTGGTTCGTGGCAAGAGACACGCACTGATCAATCATTCACAGACATCAAATCCTGTCTTGAACCGTCCAGATTGGAACACAAACTGGCTCAAATACATGGCAAGCGGTTACAATATTCTCATAGCAATGCATCATGCTTGCCCACGATCGCTCCGACGATACATCCCTCTCATCCCCCGCTGGCACCTCTGGACAAGGATCAATAGCTCACAACGGCGCAGCAGTCGCCTTAGCAGGGCGAGGTTGGGATGACCCCGGACGCGCACATGGCTTTCGTATCGCAGTAGTTGGCCATACAACAAACAAGTCTTGTCTGTTCGCGCGCAGTGGCACATGTCCTGAGACAACCAGTAGGCTCCTGCTGGATCCACGACTCTATTTTGGCATCAATCCAGACTCATCCCCGGAACACTTTCCCGAATGCTCAGACCACAAGTAGGCCATACGAGCACGAATACGCGCGAGCGGAGAAGGCCTGTCACGGATCAGTAATGAGAGTTCCAACAGCTATCCGTGTCAGCTGAGGCAATGCACGAGAGCCCTAAGCGTTGACTGCGGGCTAGCGGCGTGGGACAGGAAGTCTCCATGGGGGCTCCGGGGTACTGCCGTTTGTATGGCATGTTGGCAACAAGCCAGGCACACAGTGCTCTTGCTTGGCAGGACAGGATCCCAACACGGGCTTTGAGATACAACATAGTCGCGTCCGTACGCCAGGTCTCACTGTCGTGTTGAGAAGCCTACTGCATTTGCTTGCACAATCAAGCCACATGTCAGAACTCGAATGCTTGTATGATTCCTTTTCTAATGTCCATTTCTGCCGTTTTCATACCCTGTGTCCAATTTGGTCATGACATTCGTTCTCATGAAGACTGCAAGCGATACT
Source organism: Cercospora kikuchii (assembly GCF_019650295.1). NCBI lineage: Eukaryota > Fungi > Ascomycota > Dothideomycetes > Mycosphaerellales > Mycosphaerellaceae > Cercospora > Cercospora kikuchii. The sequence goes on from NW_025408587.1 coordinate 1,489,197, forward strand.
CCCTACGTATAAAGCTCCTCAGTCATAGCATTCAATCCCAAGCCCTCCTTGGCAATATCCTCGTCCTTCAAGAACAGCAACGGCATCTCCACCAAGTTTCCTCGAATTCTGCTGAGCACTTCCTTCATCTCTTGTGTTCCCTGCGCACCAGGTGAGAATTCTTCTTTGACGACATGGCCCCATCGCCAGAATGCAGGTTTCTCATTCTCTTGCCCTTGTTTCTTGGGATCATCGGCTTTGAAATACTTCTCATAGTACTCGTCATAATCTTTCCAGTTCTTGACCTGATCGTCCGGAACCGGATGGAAGACCTTCGCGAACGCTTGCGTGTTCGTCGCGGCTGTCTGTTTCCATAATCTGTGGAAGGCCTCTGAGTTCGGATCAGCGACTGCTTGGTCTTCGGGGCTGCCCCAGTCGTAGTTGTTCGGTGTTCCCACAGGCATGAAATTATTGTCTGGACGTTGCATGTCTTGTGGTGGAAGCAGTCCGAGATGTTTCCTGAAGATCTGGCGTCGAAGAGTGGAGGCGAAGACTTTGGATTTCCATGGTCTGCCACCCATTTGAGAGTCGAATTCTTGGTTGTCTTCGATTATTATGGCGATTTCGCTGTCGTGGTCTCCGAGTTGTGATCGGTCGTTCAGATTTGCTGAGCCGCAGATTACTACGCGGTCGTCTGCAATAAGGAGTTTGCTGTGGATGTACAGCTCTTCGGAAACGAAGGCATCCATTTCGGCCTCAGGAGCTCCATCCCATGGCACTGAACGGATGTCTGGACCATTCAACATGTAGCATTCGGCGACTGAGTCCCATCGACCGCGATCACGTCCTCCAGAGACCTGTTGAGCAGTCTGCTGATATCGGTCGTAGGCGTTGGCGTTTCCATTCGGGTCGGCATACTCCTGGTTATATTGACCCGACTCCATGGTGTGGGCATACTGCTGATCGTAGCCTTTTCTCGCATCGTCATAAGAAACCCCAGCTTGCTGTTCGACCTTTGCCATGGAGGCATTGGCATTGATTCTGTCATAGCTCCGAAGATTGTAGAAGCGGATGTATTTCATGGGGTCTACGCCCTGCCGAGCGACCTCTTCCATGATGCTGTGGCCTCCGCGATTGGTCGAAAAGTACTGGAACTCCATGATGGCCCGTGTTCCTAGCGCGGCATCGTCCTTAAGATCGCCAGCAAAAGCAGGTACTGATGGGATGTTGATGATCATATGCCAGTCTTCGTTGTTTCTCGCCGCTCGCAAGATGCGCTCCACCATAGCTGCTCCGATAAGGTTCTTGACAGGTTTCTGCTGGTGTCCAGTCGCTGTGATGAAGAACTGGTTCTCGATATACACGAAATGGACACTTTCTCTGATCGTTTGGATATAGGCATTGGCAATAGAGTGCTCCAACTTTACTCCATGGCTCCATTTGCACGCCGAGCGAGTGATCTGGCACTGGACTCCACCAAGTGGACCATCTGGGATGTCTTGGTTGTACAAAAGCTTGTCTCTTCCATCTTCCAAACGAGCACGGCCCTTTTCGTACTGCTCGCGAATTCTGTCGCGGAAGGATTGCATCTGGCCCTCGCCTTCGACACCGCCGTCTTCGGTAGATCGGTAAGGGTGGCCGATGATACCAATTCTCTGAGGATGGTAGACAAGAGGGGCGTATCGATCGTCTCTCCGAACATCGTACTTTTCGTAGTAGATGAAGTTCCAGCGTTGTACGAAATGAGCCTTGAGATCTTCCACTACGGGGCCCTTGGCACATAAGGCGACATCACTCCAGCCCATTCGGCTGTTGCTAGTTCTTGGCAGTTTGTTGTTCTCCCAGTGGCTGACATCGCTGAAATCCATAATGCGAGCGTTGTTATAGTCTTGACCAGGGAACACAATTTGCTTCAGGTCATCCGGATGCGCATCTGCAATTGAGTGTTGATTGGTATCCCATCGCCCGCTGTGATGGGGTTCGTTGGTCAGCAACTCGGATCATTGTTTATGTCTAGCTCAAAGAAGCCACTTACTAGCACCTAAATGATGTGAGGTCAGCAAGGTTTCTGTGAATGACACAAGTATATCTATCGTGCTGCGTTCTGAGACAACAGCGGAACAACTTACAGATCCAGTCCGCCCATGAAAGCGACGTGGCTGTCGACCAAGCAGAGCTTCTCGTGATGTGCCCAGTACAGCACGGTACCATCGTTCATGCCATAAATGCCTTTGATAGCATCACCTGGGAGTTGTGCGAGTTTAGCAGCGCTCAAGCCGGATTGCTTGATGCTGGCCAAGAAATTTGAAGCCAAAGTCTGCTTGTCAGGTAAATGATCCGGGTGGCGGAAGACCTTGATGTTGCCTGTCTTGTCTGTATCACGCGGAAAGATCAGCATACAATCTAGGATCCAGTTGAAGCTGGAAAATCACCATTGTCCTCTAGCCAGTGCTTGGTGTGATGTGAGCTTAGAGTCAATGCCTGCCAAGTGGTCAGCTCCGTAATGCCAATTTGCCGTTCTTTTGCCCTCTTACCTGTGTCACTTCCTTATAGACGATAACATAAACTTGTACTCCTCGCTCTGCAGCTGCAAACAACAGTCTGTCGAGTCGATACTGTTCGTGCAAGGCCGGTGGTCTCCGAAGATAAAGCTCAGGACTGAGCCACCAGTCCAGAATCCAGATACTAGACTGTGCATTTTCAATGGCGGTAGACACGGCCCACATGTAGCTGCAGCCGTCGACATACCACTTGACCTCGTTACCTTCGCGCTGGGGCGCAAAGCTCTGGTACCGGTGCAAGTGGTGATCATCGTTATCGGAACAGACATTCGAGTTGTGCGTGTGGGCATGCGTGGGTCCGGTCGTTTCTGCTTTGATGCGAGCCTCGACATCTTTGAGGCCCGACTTAACCTTGTCGAATAGGAACGACATGGCGCAGGTCTTGGTATGTGGGAGAGTTGGCGTGGCAAGGTCCACGCATCAATGTTGAGCGTTGTTTGTGTCGAGGCAGCTGAGGTTGGCAAACAGCTTGCCAAGGTGGGCGGTTGTGGCAGCGGTCAGAAACGGCAGCGAACGGGACAGTGTGTGGAACGACAGCTGAGACTGGAAGAAACAGGTATCAAGAGCAGACTTACGACCAGTGAACCAAGCTGCCGTTCAATAGACATACAAGAGAGACTGCATGCAACTGAACATTCACTTCAACATGCCATTCCAATGTCAATTCTAGGCAATGCCTTGGCACGCGAAAAAGCCTATGTGATTTGTCCAAAGTCTTTACTACTGACGACACGATAATTGAACAAGCGTTCTCGATATAAGGGCGTTCCCAAGCTTTGCAGACCGCTTGCACCAAACTCCACGCCAAAACGCTTACCTGAACCATCAATCATGTCTGATCATCAACACCATCATATTCTGTCATATCGCATGCTTTGGCAGCAGAAGTACGCTCAGTTCGCAACAATTCCTGGCCTGCTGTCTGGACGAGGAAAGCGAGACTTGTCGTCCATGACCTTCTTCTTGAACAAGCCGAGGTCGTTGAGAAGCGCGTCGACATCTGCTTGCCAGCTCTCATGTTCGAAGTCGCCATAATCCTCCGTGTATGAGGTGCCGTCATCCACGCCACTATCGTGCTCCGAGTCGCCATCCATAGACCTGTCGTCTTCCTCACCACCAAGAAAGGCTTCTGGCAGCACTATTGGGTTCTTCAGCTCGCCGACTGCAAGTGCCAAGTGTCTTCTCAATGCCTCGACCTCCATGCGTAGAGCTTCGTTCTGCGGCCGTAATTCTTCGACTTCCAGTGTGAGGGCTCGAATCTTGGTATCGGATACTGCTTTGGATTCTTGCATTGCACGATGCATTTTGCCCACTTGCCGTTGATAGTCCTCGAGCTCGTCCCTCGCCCGGTCGGCCTCATCGCGCTTGCGGGTCGCAGCATTGTTGACAGAGAGTTGCAATTGCTTGATGGTCTCGGCCATTTCCATGATTTGTGCATCCCGCTCAGCAGCAGATCGGGCGTCTTGGTTGACGTGTGCCTTGGTGCGGATACGCTTGGCCTGGTCAGCGTAACGCAGAGTCGACAAAGTCTCTTCATAGTCAGTGGGTGAAATGCAAGCGACCATCGCGGTCTTGCTGTTGCCTCCGAGGGAGTCTCGGAGCAGCCAGGTCAGGACGCTGTCCCTGTATGGGACGACCTCTGCCCTTCGCTTGGCTTGATTCTGCAGACCGCCCATTCGACTAGCTCGTTGACGCTTGGGATCTGCGAGAGCTGCAATGACACGACCGAGAGTGGTGAGAGATTGGTTGATGTTGCCACCTTCTCGTAGGCGTTGCCCTGTAGCCTCCGTCCTTCCTGCTCTCTCAGACCCGGCCAAGTCGACAAGTCGCATGCGAGCCACTCGTTCAATCGTGCTGTCGTCTGAGAGGTCTGCTTGAATCTGCTTCAGCGTTAAAGTGAAGACGGCGTGTGATCGAGATGATGTGTCGTTCATCTTTGTGCTGGCAGTAGTCCGGTTCAGATCGCCCATTTTCATGACGCGCTCAATATCCTCATAGCATTCCACTTTTTCATCTGTCAAGTTCTGTACGAAGACGCCCTCGCCCTTGCTCTCTCTGATTTTCAGGTACGTTGGTGGGTTTGTGCGCGGTGTGAGCAAGTCTTTGACATGCTCGTTGTAGATTTCGAAGTAGGAGACATGAACGTTGTAGGTTATACTCCCGCTCTGCTCTGCTTCGACTCGCTCGAATAGCCCTCGACATGTGCGTGGTATCAGTCCAGGCTGCTCGGGGGTACCCATCATGGTGTAAGACTTTCCGCTTCCCGTTTGGCCGTAGGCGAAGATGCATGTGTGGTAGCCATCGAAGTTGTGGTCGAGGAACTCTTCGCCGAACGAGTTGTAGATATCGCTCTGGCCCGCGAAGTGGGCATCGGAGTCGTTGACGGACCAGAAAGACTTATCGAAGGTGAATGTTTTCTGTTCGTACTGCTTTCTTGAGTTGCGCAGCTGGTCCTCGCTCAGTTCGGGGGGCAGAATGGTCGTCTCCTGCGTCGTGGGGTTCATGCGGACGATGCATGGCTGGCCGGCATCGATTTCTGAACGAAACTCAGCACTTGTTACCCTTCCTGACTCTTCACCTCTACTCACCTCTCTTGATGAACTTTCTGCAGCGCACAACAACCTTCACATGGCCGCCGTCGCGATCGGTCGGCGTCTCGGGTCGGCTCATGTCGACATCGACGGGCGTGCGACTGCGGAGACTCGGGCTGCTGGCGGTGGAGTGGTAGTAGTGCTGCAGGTCGGGAGTGGTGAGGGAGCGCGACATGGCGGGAGCCGATGGTGAAATTGTTTGGTGGTCGCGCAACGGAAACGATTCAGCGGTAAGTTGGGCCAAGATGGAACACAAACGACGCAGCTCGAGAGTCTGGCGCAGGCGCAACGAGGCATACATGGAGATCGCCCGGCATCATTGCCCTCGTCACTAAGCACGGGTAGCGCCTGCTTCTGCCCCATGCGCACCGCGGTGCGCTGCTTCCTCTTCTTCCGCCCGTTCTTGTTGGTCCATCGCGCCTCCCGCTTATGATTAGACGCAAACATCGCTCCCACGGCAACGCCCAAACCTTGCACTTATCGATAAGCGACATGACTCGCGTTCAATCTTTTTGCTGAGCTCTGCGCACGCTCGTACATGTCACTTTCACTTCGCCATGTCACGGTAACACACATTGAATCATGCCACCGAAGAAATCGACGAAGGAAGGCGATTCTGCCAAAACCAGTAACGCGGATGGCAATGGAGAAGGCACCACCCAAGGAACAGCTCCCGAAGCGCCAATGTCTGGAAGTAACACGCCAGTTGCAACTCCCTCTGGCACACCTGCTCCGCCTACACCAAGCTCGCGCCCAGGATCTGCAAGACCATCTCCGGCCGTGCGAGGACGGGGTGGCGCGAAGCCTTTACCAAAGTTCGCAGGTCGACGATCTGCTACCGCTCGAGCAGAGCTAGAGGCTGCAGAAGCGAAAAAGAAACAGGCCGAAGCAAAAGCTGCCGCCGAAGAAGCGAAGAAGAAAGCGAAAGAGGACAGGAAATTTGGCTATGGCAGAGGCAGAGGTGGCCAACGAGGCGCTCCGCGGGGCGGTCGAGGTCGAGGCGGACACATTGGTGATCGGCCGAGAGAGTACTCGTCAGAGGCTTCGGGTATTTTCGGTGGTGGCCAAGCTTCAGCCGACATCAGATATGCGCGCACCAGTAGACCTGGCGGGTTTGGCAGTGGTGGAGGAGGTGGTGGTGGTGGTCCCGGTGGCAGATCAGGTGGCAGTGGATACCTCGGTGGCTCAGGGATCAAGAGGGAGTCGGGAGATGTTGAAATGGGCGGCATGCGGACGCATATCAAGACAGAAGACGGAGGCTACATTTCCAGCGACGAAGATGAGAATGAAGGAGATAAGCGGGACGTCGATCGCATGCAAGTCATAGATTTGACTGGAGACCAGGAGCCAGACCTTGAAGATCCATTCGTGCCAGTCCGTTTGTCTCGTGTGCCACACAAAGAGCGAGCAGTCGGACTACAAGCTGAGGAGTCGCCGGACGCGAGTGATGCTGCAGAAGCGGTCTCAGAAAAACGCAAAGGCAAGCAGAGGGCAAGAGACGTCGAGGTGACAGGAACAGCTGTGGTGCCTAAGAGGCCCACCACATACAGCTCTTCGGACACTGAAGGAGAGCCTCAAATCAAGCAGGAGCCTACAGACGATGAACACACACGCCCGACAACCCCAGAGCCTGCAGTCACACAGCCTGCTGCAGGCATTGCGAGCCCCGGTGCTGATCTGCTAGACTCGCCAGAACGCAGGAGGAAAGCCAAAGAAATGATCAAGGAAAATGCTGAGATTCCAGAAGAAGGCGATGAGTCTGATATCGAGAGACCACCCGAGCCACACTTTCAGACACAGGCTGAGAAGGACGAGTGGATCCGATTCTACGACGACAAGCAGAAAGTGCGACACGAATTGGGGAGGCTAGTGCCCAAAGCCATCTCTGCACCTGATGCGGACGGTGACACTGCAATGGCCGAAGAGACTGGCCATGCCAAGCGGGCCAAGGCGAGACAGGAGGAACGCGAAAAGCACGTGTATCTGTTCCAATTCCCTCCCGTACTACCTGATCTGAAGGCTGTGACGATTAAGGATGATCCAGACGCTACAGAGTCAAATGGAGACGGAAATGGCGACGCGATGGACGTCGAGGAAGCGAATGGGGCTGCTGCAACATCCACGGCACCAGTCGCCTCGTCAGGAAGTACCCGACCGAGCCTAAGATCGGGTCAAGTTGGCAAGCTTCGGGTGCACAAGTCCGGAAAGACGACTCTCGACTGGGGCGGTACGAGTCTGGTTCTCAATTTAGGCGCCGAAGCCACATTCTTACAAAATGTTTTGATCGCGAAAGTGCCAGAAACGAAGCCCAAAGAGGGCGAGCAGCCGCCCGAGGATGTCGAAGACGCGAATGCCATGGGTATGGGACTGATTCGAGCCAAGTTCGTGCTCACCCCGGACTGGGATGAGATTCTCAAATGAAATTGAGCGAACGTTGGCATAGAATTGGTCTTCACTTTAGCGAGGCGTTGGTTGAGGGAGCGTGTTTACGAGACTCATGCTGTGAAAGTCCATAACCGGAGCCAGCTTAGGCGATGGACACTAGATTGCCACAGCAACAGATGGGACAGATGTGCTCACGGCCGTAGCTTGTCTCTCGACTGTGTATTCGCCTGTCAAAGGACTATGTGGCCCACTCCGTGCAATGCACATCATCATCCTCAATCAAAAACCAAATGGAATCCGATCAGATCTGCGTCCGCCTCTGCGATCCATCTCTTCGGCATACACATATGCGACTGGTACCTCTCTCGGCCTGCCATAAAGGTCGCTATCCCGCCTCTTCCTCTCCTCTCTTCCTCGTCGTTGGTGCGTACCGAACTGCGCATACTCCTGTGACGGGTACTGCGGCAGAGCCAAAGGCTGGAAGGGATGGTCATCATTCGCAAACGTCGCAGCACGTTGGTGGATCTGCGGACGATGGCGGCGTCCAGGATCCATCGGAGGCATTGGTGCTGGGGGATGGGGGTAGTCATCTTCTAGATTCGCGCTGTCCCGTCGACGACCTTGCTGATACGCGTCTCGGCCGCGGGGGACGGTGGCGTAAGGCTCAAGCACGACCATTTTGTCGCGATGGTAGCTACTGTTGCGACGTTCGATGGGATAAATTTTGCGAACTTGATCGCGATAGAACTTCCGGCCAAGTGTACCGCTAGGCATGGCAGGACTTCTTCTGCCTGGCGACGAAGGCGGAGTGAAGCTATCGCCCGATGGGAGACTCCACAAGTCGACTTTGTCGAGATGGTCGCGGTGCTGCGACCCTTCGCTTGAGGCACTGTAGCGCGACCGTCCGTGATTGAGTTGTGCGAACTGTCCAGTGAGTTGATGCATCTGATCCTGCTGCTCCTGCATGTTGCCCTGAATCTCGTCGAGCATGCGCTCGGTTCGTTGCTGGTTGATGCGCTGCTGGCGACGGTCTTCTTCGTGCCTCTCCTCTTGCTCTAAGCGGAGAGCATCTTCGCGACGACGAGCTTCTTCCTGCTCCTGATATCTTCGCCGTTCCCGCGATTGCCGGCGTCGGTCACGCGACAAAGAACGAGAGCGGCGATCTTCTAAGATGGGTGTTTGCCTACGAGTCTGAAATTGGGGATCGACATTAATTGGAGGCTGGAAGCTGCTCTCGTAGAGATCCGGCGTGTTCAGATGCGGAAGAGGCTCGAACGGATTCGACGCACCGTGCTGAGGCGGGCGGAACTGGTCAACATGTATAGCACCAGCAGGAGGGGGCGGCGGCGGCGGAAAGTCGAAACGTGGGCCGCCAGCAGCTTGCGGAGGAGGTGGTGGCGGAGGCACATGCAATATATCGGCGTTGTGTGGCGGACCGGGACCGAAGCTGAGTGGCGTGAAATCATCAAAAGGAGGGATGAATATGTCCTTGTCCCTGTGCTTCTTGTTGTCCTTTCTACCGTCCTTGGTCTTCTTGTGCGGTCCGTTGATGTCGATGATGTCGCGTGTATAGGCCATGCCTGGAATCTTGCGGTCCTGTCGTTTTATGATGACGGTGATACTTCTGATCTCGGGTTTGGCTCGAGTCCAAGCATTTTTCACGACGACTGAACGTTTGTGTCGATAGACGCAGTCCAGAGTCCACTCGGCGTGCTCGTCGTCTTCTTGAGACTGCCTGGCTTCGATATAACGATTGACCGCACCTTTCTGGTCGCGACTAAGCTGAGCGAACGCATCAAGAGGATCGCCAACTTCTTTGCGATACTTTCGCGACAGCTGTGCAAGCTCGATGTCGCCACTATGAAGAGGCTCGTGATCTGGTCGAGCCCAGCTCTCGAATTCGCCAGGCCGCGCCGGGGCTTTCTGCAAAACGCAGCCCTCGTACATGGCGAGGATGCCCGCGGTGGGTGTTCTTTCATTCTTGGTCTTATCCTTTTTATCCTTCCTATTGATAGGAATGTCGTAGTAACCATCGTCAGGGAACCCATCGAATTGCGACGGCATTGGTTGATCGAACATCACTCCTTGCTGCATTTGTTGCACCGAAGGCGCTGAGTGTGGACGATGTATGCAAATCAAGTCTTCGTGAACGAGAAGCAGAGTGGGTTTAAAGTGAGCTGAGATATTTCTTCTTCAAGCGAAACAGGGACAGAGTCCGCTCAGTAGAAACCGAAGACGAAATTCGCACCAGGAAGCGGCGGCCTCAACTTCATAAGTTCGCAAGCGTGTTCGCAACCATCGAAGGCAACAAGACACTCGTGTACCATGCATGTCGCCCCGCTGCCGGCACCCACCACGAACGCATGCGCCATCCGCCCGCTCCGCCAACATCTTCAAGGCTGCACAGCAGCAACATCAGAACTGCGACGGGCCACTCCGCTGGTTTGTTAGTGTGACTCTTAGAGGATCGTGGAGGCCGCCCCGGGCACGAGCTTCCCTGCATAAATACCTACGCCCGGGTGCAGCTTGTCAGGCTGAGATGTGGATGCGAACCGTGTCGAGCTGTCGAACGAATCATCCTTTCAAAGATCTCGTCGCTTAGCAATCTCTCATGGCGCTGACCTCGGGCTTCAGCATGGCACCTAGCTTTGTCGCAAGTGTCGAAGGACTAGTGGTAGCACAGATTGCGCTGCTGTGGTCTTTTGCCCTGTAATCAGCCACATGCTGTCCAACGCATTGACCAATCAGGAGGCTCCGTTGCCTGAGCTTGCGGCTCGGCTGCATTTGCTGCGGTCGATGATGTTGCAAGGCAACCAGTTCTTCGTTTAGCGGTAGACAATGGGTTTGAGGAGGACACCATCTGTGATCGTCTCGGAGCAGTGGCGCAACCGAGTAGCGATCACGCGCTCAAGCGCAACATCGCGGGCAACAGTGAGGGAAATGTAAGTACCTTAGTGCTGTGTCTCGACCATCGTGTGTCGATTTTGCACCGCTCAAGTATGTGCACATTGGTAGTCGACCAATACTCGTAGTGCCGACTCCCTAATGCATCAATTGCAGCGTTCGGCCAGCCAAAATGATTGCGCGCGCGTGCTGCAAGCAATCTGGAAGGACACCGAGAGGCCGCCAGACGGAGCGATTCTGGACATTGGAGGATTATCTGCATACGCCCCACTGCTGAGCTGGCATAGGCAAGCCCATATGCAGCCGTAGATGTACGTCGCGCGTCGCAGTTCCTCGACGCTTCAGCCATGCCTCGTTTCAAGAAGCAAGCGAGCTAGGGGCGAGACCGTACCGTAGATATGGACATGTTCCAGTCTTTGCAGAGACAAGTCTGCTCCGGAGACCCGGACGAGATCGCGGCTCGGCGCATCGCGTAAATGCTCTGTCGTTTGGTGGTATGCAGGCGAACAGCTTACCAGATCTCGCTTGTAATGTAGTTGCACACTTTCGGTATGGGTTCAGGCGGTGAACAGTGCAAGACTGACATCTCAGCATCTCCGCTAGAATCCTGTGTTAGACATCTTGCGAGTGCTTGCGCGGATAGCCTCGCCTAGAGAGCTTGAAACAGCCTGCGCGAGCTTTCCGAGGGAGACACGCTGACAATTTTCAAACTCTCTCGGCACGGTCTCTAGACCTCGTTCCTATCCCCGGTCCAGGCTAGAGGTTCTGCTGGCGATGTACAAGCCAGTTCAATTGCCTCAAGAAGGACGTGTCAGTGATCTGGCCTTGATTTTCTCGTCCGTCTCCGCATCTAGCTCTTCCTCGCGGGCTTCCTCATCACTTGTGTCTCCATCACTTGTGTCTCCATCACTGGGTGCCACTTTCATCAGCTTGTCCTCCAGCTGTTCCAGCCCCCCCCCAGAGTTGTTTCTTTATCGCGTGGAGCTCTGCATCTCGACCGGCTGGGTTGGAGTGCTCGAGAGAGCGATACGACGCCTTGGCATCCACTAGGTATCTCCAAGCCGTTGAGTAGTCGTCCTCGAGAGCAACAAGAAGACATAAGGTACGGATGCGAAGGTAGTTTGGAAGGGCTGACTCTGCAAGCATTTTCTGGCACGCAACCATACATTCGGCATTCTTGTCAGCATGGTACAAGGCTTGTGCCTCGTCTAGACTTTTTGAAAAGTTTTGGAAGATGAGGTCCTTGTCGGTTGCCATGATTCCTCTCGTCCGCTTCAGGTCGTCGCAGTCAGGTGTGGCGTGGAAGCGCGGTAGACTGATAGTCGAGCACAAGAGAGGCCCAGCGCGATTATAGCCAAATTCAGGTAGACCGCGGCGAACACTTCGAGCCGCACTCGATGACTCTGCTGTCCTCTGGAGTTGTCACGGTCAACAGATCTGGGAGCGGAAAGTAGCTGTTGGCTCTCGAAATAGCGAGAGACGCGTCCCGATCTCTATTCTGCGGTTGATGTTCCAGCTAAGGCGCAGAAGGCGCAGAAGTGCTTTTCAGTACGGGAAGGTGCTGTACAAAATTTGTTTCGTGGAAGTATTGTCGCAGCTTGTAGGGCATGCGCGTCCAGAACGATGTCGCCGGGCCCGAAAGCCAACGACTTCGCAACGTTGGCTTGGCAGGGATCCAGTGTGAAGAGTGTAGAAGTGAGAGGAGAGAGCGGCAGCTTATGGGTATTCTCTCGATTCATCTTTAGGGAGGATACAGATGCGACTCGCCCTCGCGACGTATCTCGTTGTGGCTGGTGGTTCTGGTCCGCTACAGGAAGCACGCATGTCTTGCAACAAGGCGTTCAAGCCACTTGCGTGTTGCTCAGCAGCAGTCGCCTGCATCAACGTCCCGACTGTCTTGCACTCCATGCCACATCCTTCACTCGACCATGCTCTTTCTGGCCGTTCTCGTAATGTATGCTCGAAGTGGTGTGCGCGCCGACGAGACTTTGGTTGGTTCTCGTGTGCCCTATCGAGCGGTGTTTTCACAAGCGGCCGCCCTGCTGGTCAAGATTCCACGAGCATGGGCGCTCTATTGGACAAGTATCGGAATATCACTCCAATTGTATGCATTCTTGCGCTGCATTCCTCGTTCTTGCATCCAATATTCTTCGCACAGGTCGCGTGTCTCGGCATAGTTCAAGGAGAGCGGGAGCTAACGGCTGTACAAACTCAATCATTCAAGCTTCATGAACTCTAAGCACAACCTTATATGACCTGGCTCAAAAGAAGCTTGTCAACATGCTCGTTCTCCTAAACTCTTCGTCCATCAAGTCGAACCCTTTATTGGCCTTCTACTCTCCTGTCGAGATAGTCGGAGATGTTGCCGTGGCGCAGCTGGCCCTTGCTTGCCAAGTACCGTATACTATGCGTGTAACGGTGGCTTCCTACCATCAGACCACTAGGTGACGGAAAGAGTGGGCGCAATTGGCACATGGGATGCGATACGAATGCAAATGCTAATGATAGCCTCGATGAAATCTCGTTCGCGCTCTCGCGCCCATTTTTCGGCCCGGTACATTGATAAAATGTGGGGCAAGAACGAACCGATATAAAGAGCATGTGCTGCTCAAGATAAATGTCTTGCAAACATATTAGAAAGTCTAGCAGAATGAAGTCATTCACCATCTTTGCCTCATTGATCGCGGCAGTTGCTGCTGAGTGGACGTGTCCACAAGACCACAACGTACGTGTACTCGCTGGATGGCACTTATCTTTTCTCGACTATCTGATTGCAGACCGGCATCTGTGGTCGTCAGCTGAACAGCAGATATCACAAAAGTGACGAACCGAATTCTAGCCATATGCTTACGTTTATCTCTAGACCAATTACACTGTGTACGGAAAGCAGTGGAACATCCAGTGTGACAACAGCATCCAGGGCACAGACATCCGCCGCTTCTACAATGGCGAGCAGGACACTCTTCTGTCTTGTGCATATGCTTGCGCTGAAGATCCAACCTGTCTGGGTACCAGCTACGTCTCGATGGTATGTCGAATTGTCTTCATGTTGCAGAGCTTTCCGCTGACTTGTGAAGACTTACACTTGCATCCTCAAGTCATCGATCGATGCCATCAACCTCCGGCCAGGTATCTGGTCGGCATACCCAATCGAGGACGAGAATTGTGCGTAGTATAATTGTTGGACGAATACCGCGGGAGAGACTGAACCGCAGGTCGCGACGCCAGAGTGTTGTCTGACCGGATGAATGCTGGCTAACACCATGTGCAGAGATAACGACTCAAGATCGCCGGCAGACCAGTATGGTATCGCAAAGAAGGACATGAGAGGAGGATTTCCGCGGCGGTGTATTCTCACAATCGTCACATGCCGGCCAGTTCATCAGGCCCCGGGAATGGATACAGCATCTCAATGCAGTTTCACAATTTCAACAAGCAGGCAAATACACCTTTGAATAATCTTACTGAATGAAAGAATGCATTCCTAGGTAGTGCGCTTGAACCTGTCTTGAGGCTGTAATGCTCCACGTAGACCCGAAGTTGAGGCGCGCATTGGCCTCCAAACCGATTTGGTATGGAAACTCTTGATGTATTGAATTCATGATGACAACGTTTCCAAAGATGGCCGCATTGGGAGCCTCGATGTCTGTCCACGGGTGTGGCCTGAGCACAAGAGCCTTCGCGTTGCTTTAAAAACACGAGCGAGCTTTCCACGTAGGTCACGATGGACGTGTATTGCAAAATGCTGCAATTTCCAACTCATGACATGCTTGTGTTATGCGCACTGCCGTGAAGCCCAGAGAGGTCCGGGGGCGTTGGCATGCCAATCCATCATACTGTAGTCGCAATTCCTGCTATTTCTCCGAACCATGCTGTCCGTTGAAGATCCCGTCTGGCCGCTGATCTTGGCGCTTGCGGCGATGCATTGGACTTCCGTCGTCGTTCTCCCGGTCGGACCTGGCTTCCTCGTGAAGACAGGAAGTCGTGATGCGAGCAGCCCTAGGTGCGCACATGTGAACCAGTGCTGGAAATGAGGACGACTGCAATAGGTTTGATTTGAAGACTGATGAAGGGTGGCCGGAGAAGTGATCTCATAGCGTGCATGCATCGGAGTGGATAATTGGTTGCTCAACGTTCTCGGCTAAGGAGAGCTTTGCTTCCGTAACTTCGCGAACTGCGAGAAAAGTTGTCACGGAGAGCTTTCCATTGCGACACTTCTCTCGAACTTCATCAACACAGCGCCTTGTCGCATCCCATCTCCACTCAGTCCTTGTGGCACTCGCGATTCTGTAATCATCCAGGCCGGATATCTCTCCTCACAACACATACCGCACAATGTCTGGAACCGCGACACAACCGCCGCAGAGCACCGGCATTGGCAAGCTGGATGCCGCAAAGGAGAATGTGGCAGCAAACACACCTGAGAAGCTCAGCGGAGTCGCCCTCTACTCGCGCTTCGCTTTCGCTGGTGCTGTTTGCTGTTCAGTGACCCACGGTGGTCTCACACCTGTCGATGTGTAAGTCAACAAAAGGCATTGAAAAGAGACGGGCAACAAGGGACTACAACAGATGCTGGGGACTACAACATCTCTTGTGTTCTCAGTTGATGCGCGTCGCGGCGCATACTGGGCGGCTGAAAATCTGGGATGGCGCGCGTGGAAGGACAAAGCTAACGATAGCTTTCAACAGCGTCAAGACCCGTATCCAGCTCGACCCGGCAACCTACAACCGCGGATTGGTTGGTGGTTTCCGTCAAGTCATCGCAAAGGAGGGTGCTGGTGCTCTTTTGACTGGTGCTGGCCCAACTTTCGCCGGTTACTTCCTCCAGGGTGCTTTCAAGTTCGGTGGTTACGAGTTCTTCAAGCAACAAGCCATCAACTACCTTGGCTACGAGACCGCATCGAACAACCGCACCGCCGTCTACCTCGCATCCTCTGCCACCGCCGAGTTCTTCGCCGATATCGCCCTGTGCCCTCTCGAGGCTACCCGTATCCGATTGGTGTCTGAGCCAACCTACGCCAGCGGTCTCGTTTCTGGATTCACACGCATGGGTACGTTGAGTCGTTAGAAAAGGCATCTTCGTCTCGCGAAAGACCTCTCTTGATAAATTACGGTCCATGTCACTAACTGCTTTTCACAGCCAAGGAAGAAGGAATTGGCGCTTTCTACTCTGGTTTCGGACCAATCCTCTTCAAGCAGTAAGTCTTGACACTGCAGAACCCATACTGGCCGTTTCTGACACGTGATTCAGGGTCCCATACACCATGGCCAAATTCGTCGTTTACGAGAAAGTTTCCGAAGCTGCCTACAAAAACTTCTTCGACAAGGAGAAGACCAGCTCTGGCATGCAGACCGTCATCAACCTTGGCTCTGGTCTGATTGCTGGCTTCGCTGCCGCCATCGTTTCTCAACCAGCCGATACTATGCTGTCCAAGATCAACAAGACAAAGGGTCTGCCAGGCGAGGGCACCACTTCAAGATTAATTAAGATCGCTAAAGAGTTGGGACTGAGAGGCTCCTACTCTGGTATTGGTGCCCGTCTCTTCATGGTCGGAACTCTGACCGCCGGGTGAGTGTTTATACCCCATTTTCTTCGATTTTTGCTAATTTTTGCCAAGACAATTCGCAATTTACGGCGACATCAAGAAGGCGATCGGTGCCGTGGGCGGGGTTGAAATTGCAGCCAAGTAGTTCAAGGCAACAGGTCGAGGATGAAGAAGTGTTGAGAAGGTTGTGGGAGCGGTGCGTGAGCGGATACCGAGCGTTGTGGAGGCCAAATACCAGGAACATGGCCGTGCTAGACAATAGAGGCAACGGTCTGAAGCACCTGTACATTAGTGAAGCATCGGTGACGGCGTCCAATCGATTTCTTCATGGTTTGTTGAGCATTGGAAGTTGGGCTTCATTCACATGTCAGACCGCCAAGCCGTATCACGTGACTCGCTTTGAGTCGCTCCGCTACACATGCGCTCATCCAGCCACCCTGCCACGATACGGCCCCGATCGCCTTCTTGATGTTGCGCAGAACAACGTCTGTATAGATCAAGCTGATCTCGCGCTGCATCTGTACCAGCTTCTTTATTGGTTTGCAATACGAATGGCACAGCGCTTCGCTCTTGGCGAGAAGCTAAACTGCCCAGCGTCGCACAGGCGTCATCGGCTGTGTTCCCCGACCATCACCAATGGGAATCTGCAACATCTTCGAGAGGCCCGAGTTCGGGGCTGGCTCCATAACAACATCCACATCTCTATCAGCGCCGTGATTCTTGGAGTTGTGGGTCGACTCAGCGGTTACACCATGGCTAAATAGAAATGGGCCATTCAATCGGCGAGAGTACATGTAGGTGCAGGATTGCCGTTCCTCTCTTTCTTCATCGCATACCAAAGCGCATAGCAAGATGTCATGGCTAAAGCAGAATCTGTCCAACCTCCGCGATGAATTCAGCTCGGCTTCTGGAGTACCTCCACCACAGCACCAGCCAACTACCGCACCACCACCACCACCTGTGCCTCCCCGACCTTATCCTTCCCACGCATCAGGCCAGCAGGGGTACACGCCAGACAACCCGCTGCTCTTCCAGGCTTTTGAATGGCATAACAAGTCCGAACCTCCGCCCCCTCACGAAACACATTGTCACGGCTCGCACTGGTCGCGACTGGGCCGTCTATTGCCCAAGTTGAACGAGCTCGGTGTCACATCAGTGTGGCTACCACCCGGATGTAAAGCGAATAACCCAGATGGCAACGGTTACGACTGCTACGACTTGTGGGACCTGGGAGAGTTCGACCAGAAATACACGCGCAGTACGAGATGGGGAAGTCGCGAAGAACTGCATGATCTAGTTCAAACCGCCAGCAAACTACGCGGACCACATGGTTACGGAGGTGTAGAGCTCATATGGGATGCAGTGTTGAATCACAAGACTGCTGGAGACGCAGTGGAAGAAGCCTGGGCTGTTGAGGTCGATGGACATGATCGCAGGGTGGAAATTTGCGCACCAAAGAAGATCGAGGCATGGCTGAAGTATGAATTTCCAGGTCGAGAAAGAGAAGGCATGAAGTATAGTCCGATGAAGTGGAGATCAGAACACTTCAGCGGTACAGATTGGGACCAGCGCAGCCAGAAGAATGCCATTTACAAATTGATAGACGACCCTGCGACTTGTCCAAGGCCGAACGATCAGCAACTTCCTATGCCTGGCAAGCCAAATAATGGCTTCAACCGTTTCGCAAGATTCGCCAAAGATGCAATGAAGAGCGCACTCCTTGATGGCCCTCCAGCTAGACGACCCGGTAAGGGTTGGGTAGACGATGTGGATCACACGCATGGCAACTACGATTACCTTCTCTTCTCGAACATTTACTACCACCACCCTGAAGTTCGCAACGATATCCTACAATGGGGCAGATGGATGGTTGAAGACGTTGGCATCAGCGGGTTCAGACTGGATGCTGCACAGCATTTCAGCTGGCATTTTACACGAGAGTGGATTGGTCAAGTCCATGCTGCTAGTCGAAGACGGTTTGGCAAGGATGCCTTTGTCGTCGGTGAGGTACTGGCTGCCGAGGTCAGCAGACAGCTCAGATGGCTTGACACTGTTACTCCACAAGGATGTGGCACACAGCTGGCGTATGCGTTCGATGCGCCTTTGCTGTACAGTTTCAGTCGCGTGTCTGAAGATGTACGTCGAGGCAGCAAGAACGCTGATTTGAGAACTCTGCTCTCCGGTCCAGGAGATCCGGACAAGCAGGCACTGGTAGCGGTCCGGCCATATCAAGCTGTGACATTTGTCACCAGTCATGATACACAGACCGGACAGGCAAGTTGTGTCCCTATGGATCAGGGTCTCAAGGCACTATTCTACGCGTTCATCTTGCTTCGGGCTGGCGGGTTACCATACATCTTCTGGGGTGACCTATACGGAGTCTGTGAAGGTAAGAAAGGAGAAGCGGCCGAAGATCCGCATTGTCGACCACCTTGTGAGGACGGTCCTCACTGCGAAAATCCTGTCCTGCCATCCTTGATGCTTGCTCGGAAGCTCTTTGCGTACGGGGCGCAGACAGACTATATGGACAGCCAGTCATGCATTGGCTGGACGAGATCTGGCACTCATGATCGACCCGGCTGCGTAGTCATCATGAGCATCGATAAGCCAAACAAGTGGACAGTCAAGAGTATGGTTGCTGGCCAGCCTGGCGAGAGGTGGATCGACGTTCTGAAAGGACCAGAAGGTCGACCAGAGGTTGTGATTGACGAGCAGGGCCGTGGTTTGTTCGCGTGCAGAGGGCACACCGTCAGCGTGTATGTGAGGGAAGACACTGCGTCTCTGGGCAGTTTTCCTGTTGACTTTGATCACGACCCATATAGTCAGTAGGAGGGACGTTGTGAGCCACCAGCCACAGATGACAGTGCACCAAGCGTGGAGGATGCGCAGGATGTGTTTCCGTCCGCTTGTGGCTGCTGTGTTTTGACTTGGTCTTTCGCTCTCCCTATCCTCTCACTTCATCTTCCTTGTTTCGCGAACATGTCAGGACATTGCCAAAACGCAAGCCGCGACCACACTTTCCATGAACAGGGAAGTGGCTGTCCTTCTGCAGTCACGACTGCCAGCGAGCAGCTAAGACTCCAGGTCGCCCTGACTTCGCGTCTGCACATTCGCCGGGTCCCCTACAGACACGTTCCGATGCAACGTCACGGATGCGCGCTGCACGACATGTCCGAGCCACAGCCACTCTGAGCTGCAGCATGCTCGTGTTGACTGCTATACTCTCATTGCGAGGCGCAGTCTCGCAGCTGTGGGACGGAGAAGCGTGGCTTACGCCTCTTAGCGCACTCGGCAACAAGGTAGATCTTCTGACCGGCTTACGATGTAGGTCGGACGGCCATTCGCAACCTGCTGTACTTCTTCACCCGGTCTGATAAAGAAGGGGAAGGCCCTTCGCATGGGACCAAGTAAACTCGATCGCTCACGAAATCACCACGTCGCGCGACAACGACCCATTCACCCAGCCGACCTGCCAGCTGACCAGGACTTTCGAGAGACTAAAGCCGCAAGCCTAAGTTAGCAGAACTCGGCACTGCCGACAGACCAGCAGCTCAGAAGCCCGAAATTTGCGAACATAAAGAAGAAGAGAGGGAACCAGATCTCACAGGCGCTTCGGCGCACCGTGTCCGACCACTGCCCACCCAAGTCGGTCTCAAATGCATGCTGGACCGCGAGATAATATAGAAGAGCCACGGAATTGGCAAGCGAAAGCGTCGAATTTGAACATCTTCAAGCGGCTGCGGACGTCCAGCGCTGGGCGGCCGCAAAGCTATCATACTGTGAATGGAGTTGCAACGAGGAGGCACGATACAGCATGGTATTGGAGACTTGTGGCGGTAGCATCGTCATTCATGATACTGGGAGGGTAAGTCTCTACCTGCGCTCATGTACGCAGAACAACGGCACAGCGGATTGCTTGTCCCTGGTTCCCACATTCATTGAGACTGGAACGCAACGGCACGTCACTCGTTGGTGAGAACGAAACTGATTCGCAAGCAGTTTCCTTATGCTTCCTACGACATTTGATCGTGACCCTCAAACACGCATATCTCAAGCTGTCATTGGCATATTTGCTGTGGCCTTGCTTGCAGCCGGCATTTCCTTTACAGCTTTGCTATGTTTTGCAGTGCGAAGCCCTGAGTTCCAGGCAGACAGTGTGTTCCTACCAGCATTTACGTCTTGTTCGATCGGATTACTCACAGTGCTTTACAACTTCACGGTCTTCCGGCGATACCATTGGAATACTCCTGCGCTTTTGGTGACCGTGTGTGCAGCCGTCGGCACGATCCTGTACGGAGGCCTACTTGTGTGGACGCAGAGGAAGGTCGGTGCTGCGAAGACAAGGACCCAAGAGCAGCAACTGCCCGTGCCAATGACACACCTGCCTTCAGAAAGTCAGACAGCGCTCACGCAAGAGCAAGTGTACCAGCAGAATTACAACCGCAATATGTTTCCAACTGCATATTCCCGCGAAGGGCCACCGGCCACTCCCAACACCGGCTACGATCCCGAATCCATTACAGAGGAGGAAATGCAACGACAGCAGATGCTCATGCTACTGTTAAACAAGGATTCGCCCTCAGTTCCAGACACGTCATCCAGCACATTCCGCATAGACTGGCAAGGTCGAGAAGAGGAGGATACTCCAGCCGGCGGGTGGTATGCGCCACAGTCAAGCGCTTCTTCTGCCTACCCCCAATCAGCTTTTCCTACGCCCGGTATCTCAAGGCAAGGCACAAATGAACTCCGGCCCTGGGATGGTGTATGGAGAGAGGTCCGGCAGCCCCGAAGTCAAGATCTCAGAGAAGCGAGGAGGAGGGAGATCGAGGAGAGCAGCAGAAGGTCATGAGAATGTAATACTTAATTTGGCTTGGCGTCTGGGCGTACAGAGCTTGTGATATACCCTCTGTAGAAGTGCTAATGGCTGTGGTTATATATCTGTGTAAAGATAACTATGATTTGAGGCATCCAGCATCAGAGATGCCCGCGCCGAATCAAATTTGTCCCGAGCTGGTAAATTACGAAACCTGACTGTGGTGAGCAAGCCTGGCCCGTACTCAAAGACCGCCGATGATTGTTCTTGTCTCATACACGATGTGTGTAGCCAGCTCAAGATCTGCCATAAGGAGTTCGAAGACCGAGCGCGGTGAGAGACTGTTGCTTGAAAACTGAGTGGAAAAACGTCAATCTACTCAGGTACTCGGTTGGGCCATGGAGATGTGAGCTAGTCAGAGCCGCATCAGGATGGCCATGGCTGCAAGTCGACCTGCTCCCATGTTTGCATGTTATAATAGACGTCAAAGTTGAAAGTCACAACAGAGAAATCTGCTGGCCAAAGAAGGAGATCCCTGTGCTTGGCGTTCTGTGATTGGTCGGACGGCTATCGCAACCGATTGCCGTTCCTGCACCTCACCGCGATTGTGAGCATTTCGCGTCTCGCTTGACTTTTGACATCTGCTCATTGTCAACCGACATGTCTTCCGCTCTGCCAGGGAGCAGAGATCTGCCTGCTTCTCGCCATGATCTCAGCACATATTGGGGCCGAGTCAAACACTCTGCAGACATTTCAGATCCGAGGTGAGGCTTTGAACATGGCACGAGACTGCTACTGCGTGATCCCAGTGGGTCAGTCATCTCGACGCGTATTCGTCCTATAAGCAAGATGATCTTCGACGCTGCTCGGGATACTCGCTGACGAATCTTGTAGGACACTGTTCACTTCTTCAGCGGGTCTCGAAAATGCCAAAGCACTGATTACTCAGTATAAGCAAGGCAAGATCCCACAGATGACTCCTGACCTATGGACCGCCAAGAAAATTGTCGACTCCACGCTGCATCCGGGTGAGTAGGAGATGTTGTCGACTGTCTGGATGTCTTCTGACTGTTTCGAAAAAGACACCGGAGAACCAGTGTTCCTTCCCTTTCGCATGTCATGCTTCGTTCTATCCAATCTGGTCGTCACTGCTGGAATGCTCACACCGAATCTGACCACTACGGGAACCATTGCCTGGCAAGTCGCCAACCAGTCCCTCAATGTGGCCATCAACTTTTCGAATGCGAACAAGAGCACACCAATGTCAACTTCCAGCATAGTCCAATCATATTTCTTGGCTGTTGGTGCGAGTTGCGGTGTTGCTGTTGGACTGAACTCCATCGTGCCAAGACTGAAAAGCCTCAGTCCTAGTACAAAAGTCACCTTGGGCAGATTGGTGCCGTTTGCTGCAGTGGCCAGTGCTGGTGTGCTGAACGTGTTCCTGATGAGAGGGGAAGAGATTCGTCGAGGCATCGACGTCTTCCCAAGCGAGTCCGAAGAGGTTCGCAAGAAGCGCGAGGAAGCTGGGCAGCCTCTCGAGTCGATCGGCAAGAGCAAGAAGGCAGCAACCCTTGCGGTGGGCGAGACCGCTGTCTCTCGGGTACTAAACGCGACGCCGATCATGGTCATCCCGCCACTCATCCTCGTGCGGTTGCAGCAGAGACAGTGGCTGAAGTCTAGGCCTCGGTTGGTATTGCCAGTCAATCTCGGACTCATCCTCACGACAAGCATATTTGCACTGCCGCTTGCTTTGGCAGCTTTCCCGCAGCGACAAGCGGTCAAAGCTACGAGTCTGGAGAAGGAGTTCTGGGAGCGTGGTGGTGAGAACGGCCTTGTGGAATTCAATAGAGGTATTTGAAAGCAGTCGACCTACACTTCTGACGGTTGCAGATTCGGTCTGGTCAATTGTCCTATTGGCAACATCGCCTACACCCTCCACAAATTTAGATGCTCACATCAAGCGATTGATAAATTGTGATCCGCAGCCAAAGATTGAAGCTGCATTTCGAGTCTCACTTGGCGCTACCAGTTCACTTTCGTGCGCCACGATGTTCTCACTCCCGGATCATTCTTTCACGGGCTTACATTCTGCGGGCAGCTGTTTCGAAGCAATCACTCTCAACATCATCACCTCATTTTGGCATGTGGCTGACCCGATAACTTCAACATTCAACAACGGAGCACTCTAGGAGACAATACGATGTCTTGACAGCTTTGCCAGCCTACATCAAGTTGGACTCCGTTTTCGTTGGAATTTGTGCGCCCAGCGCAACCCTGAACACAAAGTCAATCGAGAAGCAGTACTGCGCGCCGTAATTTCCTCATCGCGACGGCGCTTGGCTGCGAACGAACGAGATGTTTCCACACTTCGATGCGGTCCGGACATACCTCAAACGTATTGGCACCAAGCTTCGAAAGAACGTTGCATGTCTGCTTGTTGTCTCCAGCAATAAGAGAGGCGCAACGCCTCCCACCCTCCCGCCAACACTTTCCGAGCATCGAGATGGTCCAGAACCACGGCCGACTGTGCGTGGGCCACCACAGCAGATTTCGCAAACCTCTGCTTTACCCTCTACGTACGTTCCGCCTCATTTGAGGACCACTCGGCAAACTTTGCCCTTGCAAGCAACACATGACAACATTTCCTGGATCGCGCGTACATATCACGGGGCATCAAGACAGTTTGCGGCCCTCTTGATTCAAGCAGCAGACGAATGTTGGGATCAAAGCAGGCACGGCTGGTGGCCTGTTTCAGCAGACGGCGACCATCGAATCCAGCCGCTCAGCGTGTATCTCCAGCTGGCTCGGGTTGTCTCCCGTTGTAACGCTGGAGCGCTCACTGCGCAAATGGAAAACGCTGTGACGGCTGAAATATCGGGCCGCAGAGCTGCTCACGTCTATTACGGGACGCGGGGCGACTTCACAGAAGAACATCCAGGAGGACACGAGTACTGCATCAAGATCATCGAGCAGACAAAAGTCATACTATTCGGTCGTCAAGCCGGTCATTGACTGCATTTCATACACGAGAAGAGAAGCTTGCACCCGGCACATGTCTTCTAGCCAGCTTCTAGGAGGTATCGAGTATGCGATTATATGCAAGCGGGAGGTTCTTTTTGCAGATCGATGCAATATTCGACATGGGATAGTGAGAGGGATATTGAGACAACCCTACATCTACTGGCTGACCAACATCATTCGGCAAAGAAAAAGTCAAAGCCATGCAAGCTCAAGAAGCTTCAGCCAGAATGGCAATGGTGCGTGTCTCGTCCGAACCACGCGCATTCGCATTCCCAAGATCACGATGTACCTGCCAACCACTTTCCATTGCGTCACAGTAAGCTGCATTGCTTTGTTTTCGCGGTGACCCAGTGCTGCATACCGCCTGCACTCCGCCGGGCAGCTGCTGGGGTTTGCGCGCGGAGCAGGCACGCGATGCTTGGCGACCTTACTGCTCGTGGAAGGTGACAATGGCGCGGATCCTGCTCCTCCACAACGACACCACGCGCTTTGCGGGTCGCAGAGCTCTCAACGCTTCGCCAAGCGACTAAAGCAACATACCACGCTGCGATCCTTACTAGCAAGGCAGCCGGACACAAACGTCATCCGTGCCTATCTCTGTCGCGATGCAAGCACATAAATATCGCGCGGTCGCCGTCATGCTGTGGACGATAAGAAGGCTTACATCTGAACTAGGCACGGTATGACAATGTCGGCAATGAAGCTCCTCACTTCAATTGCCGCGCTTTGCCTACTGCCGACTTCGCATGCTTGCGTCCGAGAGCGCGAGTTCCACAGCCATGGCCTGACGAAGAGATCTGTAACGCCGCGGGCAGAGCTGAGCCCAGATGAGCAACTCATTATCGATTCCTTTGATGCCAATGAGATCTCCGATTGGAGTTATTACTACACCCACGGTATGCCAGATCGGTAGCTGCTCAATTGCATCGCCGCTGACGCCTTGTTGTCTGCCAGGTAACCATATTGCCGGCAAGAACGAGTCCCAAGCCCAATGGACTGCAGATCGATGGGCGGAAGCCGGCTTCACCACTCGCCTTGACGCTTACAACGTGTATCTCAACTATCCTGTCAGCAGATCTCTCGCCTTGACGTGGCCGAATGGCACCCAATATACTCCTTCACTGGAGGAAGCTGTGCTGGAGGAGGATGACACATCGAGCTACCCAGACCGAATCCCAATCTTCCATGGCTTCTCGGCAAATGGCGATGTGACAGCCGAGTACGTGTATGTTGGAAGAGGTCAGCAGGTCGATTTTGAGCGACTCAAGGCGCTCGGTGTACCTTTGGAAGGGAAGATCGCACTGGCTCGCTATGGAGGTAGGTTGTCCGGTTATGCCACTAGGGAAAGCGCTGACGGGTTCCGTGACTGGCAGGTCCTTTCCGAGGTCTGAAGGTCAAAAACGCCCAGGATAATGGCATGATCGGCGCCGTTCTATTCACCGATCCTGGAGATGATGGCAACATCACAGTTGCCAAAGGCTATGCTGCCTACCCGGATGGGCCAGCTCGTAATCCCACAGCTGTGCAAAGAGGATCCGTACAGTTCTTGAGCACATATCCAGGAGACCCAACGACTCCCGGCTATCCGTCTCGCAAGGATTCACCACGTGCTGATAAGGGAGCTGTTACTCCGCGCATTCCCAGTCTTCCAATTTCCTATGCCGAGGCTCAACCACTTCTTGCGGCGTTGGATGGCTATGGCACAAATGGATCGGCGGTGAACAGGACCAACTGGGTGGGCGCACTGAACGCGACGTATTCGACGGGACCTGCGCCTGGAGTTACACTGCATCTCACAAACCAAATGGAGGATGCGTACACTGGTGAGTTATGAGCGGGCCAGAGACGTGATGTGGTGGAGCCTAATTTGTTTGCGTAGACATCTGGAACGCCATCGGCATCATCAACGGCACGAGCTCCGACGAAGCTATCGTCATTGGCAACCATCGAGATGCCTGGATCGTTGGTGGCGCTGCAGACCCCAACAGTGGAACAGCCGTCATTGTCGAACTCGGTCGTGTATTCGGCAAACTGCTTGCCCAAGGCTGGAAGCCGAAGCGTACCATCGTACTTGCAAGCTGGGATGCTGAAGAATATGGCCTGATCGGATCGACAGAATGGATGGAGGAGTACTTGCCATGGATCAAGAAGTCTGTTGTTGCCAATTTGAATATCGATGTTGCTGTGTCTGGCCCTCACCCGGATATCTCGGCCACTCCGGAGCTGCACCGCATTGCTCAAGATCTCATGAAGAAAGTCCTTTGGCCCGCTCTCGAAGGCAATTCGACAATGTATGACGTCTGGAGTCACGACACCAACCGAACCGTTGGCGTACTTGGTTCTGGGAGTGATTACACGAGCTTCGTCCACCGCGGAATTGCTGCAATTGATATGGGTGCAAATCCTGGACCAACTGACCCGATCTACCACTATCACAGTAACTTCGATTCTTATAACTGGATGAGCAAGTTCGCGGATCCTGGATTCCTAGCACATAAATCGATGGGTGAGTTAGAGACATCGTCGAAATTGGCCATATGTCGTGCAGCTAACGTCTTTCAACAGGCCAGTACCTCGCTCTCCTCGCTTACCACTTGGCTTCCGATGACCTCCTACCTCTTGAGCCCATTAACTACGCCGATCAGATGCAGAGGTACTACCAGACCCTTCAGTACACCATCGGCAACTCATCGAGAGACGACTTCGATGTCTCAAGTCTGCAAGATGCCATCTCGACGTTCCGTACTCAAGCGCAAGAGGCCGCCGATTTGGCTCAGCTCGCTATCAGCAGCAATAATTCGGAGCTTCTCCAAGTCGTCAATGCAAAGTACCGCGACTTCCAGCGCGGATTTACCTCGCAAGGCGGATTGCCTACGAGGGAGTTCTACCAGCATTTGATCTTCGCTCCAGGCCTGGATACTGGATACGCGCCCGTGACCTTCCCCGGTGTGACGGAAGCAGTCGAGAGAGATCAATGGGAGGTGGCACAAGACTACCTCGAGCGGACAGTCAAGGCTATCGAGGTGGCCGGGAATATTCTGAAGACTTGATGAGTAGACCCCAACAATTCCGTATGGCAAGGAAACAGTAGACATGATAATGAAAACCTGGAACCTCGCATATCGGTGATGTAGCGCGTTGTATTTCGGTTGACAACTACTTCAGAGTGACAAGCTGCATCGATCGCGGGCAGAGCTTGCTATTAGTACCGCTATTGACCCTTGGCCTCGGCGAGTCTGGGAAGTCTTGAATCGTGGTCTTCAATCATCGACAGGAGTTGGTCAATGCAAATCGGCCGTGCCTGACTATCATCATCTTCAGTCATTCCGTCCACACCGCTGACCCTTCACAGTGTGTCCTGGCGCCTGGATTTCCATTGAGCAGTGACGAGCGCTCGCACTATACAAATATCTCGGCCCTCTCCCACCTTGGAAGGTCGTCAACAAGCCACCTCCACGGTTCGAACGTGCGTGGCGTCCAGCCTACTACATAAGCGGCTGCGCTTGAGGGCACTTTATTTGACTTTAGCGTGTCCATCACGCATTCAAGCTTTTGTCCCGTCGATCACTTTGCCCGCAAACAGAGCAAGCCTGAAGAGGGTCCCTCTCCACGACGAATCAGAGATTCTGCTTTGTTACTACGAGCCACAGACCGAGGCTGATCGATCTCCGACTCCAGGAATTCTCCATCGAACCGCTTTGGCGTTGGCGTAGCGTGGTTGCTGAGTATGGGGAGTTCAAATAAGGTGGCGGTCGCTGCTTCCTCGCTGGCCCAGGTCGCAACTTCCATTTCAGGTCTGTCTTCACTATGGTTCAAGTTATTACTTTGGGAGCACTTTTTGCTGCTGGTGCGTCTGCACAGCTGAATATTCCTGGACTTCTGAATGGCTTGAAACCTGCGCCTGCGAACGATCCGCGGTTTACCAACTGGCAGAGACCTGGACCAAATGATGTGCGGTCGCCGTGTCCTGGCCTGGTAGGTCTTCAAATATTTCCACAATTTTCCAGGAGTGCTAATATCGTCCACAGAACTCGCTGGCCAATCATGGGTTCATCAACAGATCTGGAAAAAACATGACGATCCCACATTTGGTCCAGGGATTGGCAGCTGGCCTAAATGTCGGCCCAGACTTCTCAATCGCAGTTGGTGGTGTTGGACTTCTCTCCTCGCCCAACCCTCTCGGTGGATCATTCGATCTGAACGATCTGGACCAACACAACTTGTAAGCAAATCGAATGGAGTCGTCGACTACCTGCTGACAGAGCGTGTCAGCCCCATCGAACACGACGCCAGCCTGTCTCGCCAAGACGACTTCTTCGGTAACGACCACGATTTCAACAACGATATCTGGCAGCAGACCTTATCGTTCTACCAAGGTAGCACAACTACCAACTTGCTCGGTGCTGCAAAAGCCATCGCCGGCCGTACAGAGGACTCAGAGAGGAGAAACCCAGAATTCACATATGGCGTCCGCGAGTTCGTTCTTCGCTATGGCGAGACCGGCTTGTACTTGCAGACTATGGGCGGAGATGATCTCACCGGAGTGACTCGCCTCGACTGGGTTCGCAGTCTGTTCGAACAGGAGCGTCTTCCTTACAACCTTGGATGGAGGCCTCGCACTGAGCCTATCACACTTGCGAGCTTGGGATTGATGATCAACAACCTCGTTGCAGTATCTCCATCGAAGGGAACTGAGTTTGGCAACATTACTGCGTAAGCTTTTCCCGTTCAATTGTTCAGATGATATGATTGCTGATTGAAATTCTAGTGACTCGTACAAGAACATCTTCCAGGTGATTGCGGGTGGATCGAACGTTCTGAACAATCTTACAGATGGCTTAGCGGGAGCGGTTGGCTTGTAAAGCTCTTCAGCGTTGGTAGTCATTGTAGATCGGAATCTATTTGATCTATCTATCCCTTAATTCATGACTCCTGCAGTCTTGCAACTTCCCAGCTTCTGCACCTGGCTACACCTGGTACCACTGGCGGACAATGCGACTGAGACTTGATCCGCATTTATAACAGGACGACGGACGCATGTCAAATTCAGCTGAGGAGAACCTGTACTTCATCTGTCCTGCTACACTGGTTCAAGATAAGAGAGAAAGAGCTTCCCGATGCCTCGCCAATCCATTCAACCTGTCGACCCTTTAACCTAAGCCGGGCACTTCCTGGCATTTGGGTCGATCCTGAACCAGAAGCCATCATGGTTCTGCTCACTACCGCTCGAGCACCCTCCCAATTCCGTCTCAAAAGCTGCCTTGCACGTCTCATACGTGATGACCTGCTCAGTCTGCCCACCACGAACCTCAATAGCCCAATCAATATGGTTCCATCCATCATCTGCGAGATCCGGTTCTCCGCGTGTGAGCTTGCAAATATCCCGACAGGCTTGCACGCCAGCGTCTATGATTGCTGAATTGCTTCCGCTGATGTCGATGCCAGGTTGGCAGCTCTCGTAGCATTTCAATGCTTCGGATTTGCCCTTGGCTGTCTTTTCCCAGTTGGTGCAGAGCCAGAATGGTTCGGAGGGTTTGATGGTTTTGCCGGCGGCTTTGGTACAGGTGGTGTGGATGTCGTTCTTGACTTCTTGGGTGATGTCGCCGGAGTAGCCGAGGCCGTGGAGGGAGTAGAAGCTCACATCGCTGCTGTCGCCGTAGCAGCCGAGTCTTTTGACGAGTCCGCCTGTTGGTGTAGGAACAGCTTGGACTTGGTTCGAGAGAGTAAGGAGGCCGATCATGGCTGGGAGGATGGATTGAATTGATGGCATGCTGAATGAGCTTGGTTGTTGTTGTTGATAAATTATGATGTGAGAGTATTGGGCTCGGTTGCTCTGTGCTTGGAAGATGTGAAGATTGTGTGATGATGATACAAGTTACAGGACCGGTTCATCGAGGTCTTATATATTTGCGCTCGTTGCCAGTGACAGCCATCGAAGCGCAGTATCCATTGCATACCAGTTTATTTTCGAATACCGCACGTTCCTTGTCCTCCATAGTGTGCACTATGTTGTTGGCGAACAGAGAAGGATTCAGCATAGCCATGGTGCATGGATGTCAAACAGAATAGACCATTCTGGTTGTGCCAGAAGACAGCCAACATAGTATTGCTGCACTGCCACTTACCACTTTGCCTAGTCGTGGACCCAGCGCACCGACCTCCGCTACAGTGGAGTGGGTGGAGTGGACAAGCAGGTTTAGGTCGCTTCAAGGATCTATCCGCGTTTGCAGAAATCACCAATGGTACCATTGCTGCGTTTCCAATGCAGCGCAGCGATTCTGTCATTGCAGGCGACGATCATGTTAGTCGTCCAACATGTGGGACCTGCACTTCAGCTTTGTATCGCTAGTGATTCGCAGGATCTCGAGAGTATGTCGGTAGAACGTGTAACACAGACTAGCCAGGTGTGGCACCTCGATATAGCTGCAAGGTACCCGCAACGCCAAGGCGAATATCGTGTTCGGCTGCCAGAAATATTCCGCCCCACTCATCACAGAACATGAATCCAGAGAGATCCTACGAGAGGTTCAAAGCGGGTACATAGAAGGTGACCATACGATATTTTTGCTCGACCAAAGAGTAGAAGATCCTTCAAAGAGTTCGCAATCCGCAATCTTTTGCCAAATCCACATCCTGGGATCGATGGAAGCAGCAAGATGTCTTCGAATGTCCAGGCATCGCCTCAGTTCGCTCGACTGGCCTGGCACCTCCAAAAGAAGAGCGCGGAACAGTTTGACCTTTTTGCCGCAGGTGCTGCCTTGATATCCCTAGCATTGTCCGGCTGGCAATTTACTCCCTCATGACTGGCAGCGCACAGACCGTGGAGGGTGCTGTCTAATTTGTACGCGTTCACATTGTCACAGAGTATCGCGCGGAGAGGAACACAACTCTTAGTCCAGCGTCTGTTTTCATGAAGTCCTCGGCGAGCGTGTCGACCGAGAGCCGAGGGGGGCGGCACGCGGAGCGAAGAGTCTGTAGAGCGCTCCGACGAGCCTGTGCATCTAGGCGTGTTCAAAGTCTAGGTCTCGGTAGACGAAGGGGAAGCACTTGGTGCGTTTCAGCCTTGGCTGTCCGTTGATGTTCGGTCTCGCTCCATTGTCAAGGGCGACATGGCAGCGCGTCCGGTTCTCGCGGTCATCAAAATATGCAATTGTGGGCGAGATTTCCACAGGTAAGAGTCCGGGCTGCAATGATCAGCAGGAAGGATGTGCGGATGCCAGCGGCCAGGATCGCGGGACGGCAGTCACGACTGGGCCGCAGATGGTGACTTCTCGACATGGCTTGGCATTGGCTTTCCCCGTCCTTCCATCGACATGGACGTGTCCTTGCTGTGCTGTCGACTGCGCCATGATCATTAATTCTCTCGGCGCATGCGCTCACTCATCCAACTCCAATACAGTGGCAGTGTTGTCAGCGGTTGAGCTTACTGGAAGTCTGAAACTGACTTCAGCTAGTTTCAGCTCCCGTACGAGCGTCTCACAGTCCGTACTACCAAATTACAGTATCGTCAAGCGTTGAAACCCTGCTACAATTCGTAGCTGTGCGACAGCAGGCTCTCGACTACGGTCTTCCCCTGGATTTGGCGGCCATTTCGTGAGAAAAGACCAAGTTTTGTAGTGATGCAGAGCGGAAGAATGCCTGTTCGATCATCGGAGTTTCGTGCTTCCAACCGGCGTCCATATTCCAATTTCATCTCCAGTCTGATGATCACGCTGATTCTGATTATGCAGGCCTTGGAGTCGGCTTGTCAGAACTTGTGTCATACCGTGCATCCGCCTTCCGTACAAGGGCAGCGCGGGCAGCCATGCAGAAGCAAGATGCCAGTGTCGGTCTTCGCATCGTCATTCGAGCACGACTGGGCTGTCCCTCGCAACTTATATGTCTGCACTGCACCTCTGTTTGAGCTGGTTTGAGCAAGTTTCTTCTCTTTGCGACCACAAAGGCTTGTTCGCTTGGCAAACACCATGTTGACCTCTAGCCTCTCCTTCCCATTGCTTGTGCTCGCGAGCCTGGCCTCGGCAGTCAAGCTCCCTGCAGATGGCGCTGCATTGGCCAAGCGACATTCGAAGTTGCCAGACTATGCTAAGAGGAATCTCCAGACCATTCGCGAGATTTACAATTGTATGTAACCCTAACCGAGCGTGAACGATGAACGCTGAACTCTACCAGTGACCGTATACCCGAACAACGCTCAAATCGTCGCGCAAGGAGCTTCCGCCGTACCACCTCACCTTTTCGCTGACCAGGCCACGGGACGTGTCTCTCCCGTGGGCAACTTCACTGGCTTCGATGACAGTATCGAATACTTTTTCTCTCTTGCCCCAACACCGCAAGGATCCAACGGAGTTGCATTCTACCGATCAGAAGTTCTAGAGTTCACCTCGGGCTGTCCGGAAGTAGCTGCTTCACTGGTATACTTTCGCGCAGGTGCGTGCCGACTGCCATGACCTTGTCATTTTGCTCTCGCTGATGTCGCCTTGCAGGACACGTTGATCCACAGACGTTGGAGTTGGACACTACAAAGCCAGTCTCGACATTGTCGCAGGCACGTCGGTCTCTGCACTGAGCTTTGGGCAAGTTGCTAACATTCTACCAGGTCGCATTCTGGCGCTTCGACGACGATGGCAAGGTCCTAAAATACCACGCATGGATCCCCAACTTAGAGGCATGGACCAATGCCGCAAATGGAATTGATTTCGGAAACCCACTCGTCCAGAACGGTACCACGCAACAATTGTGCGCCGGCATCCAGCAGACATGCACTGGTGCCAACCAGCAATATTCGAGCGCCGAGGACTGCATCGCACAACTGTCAGCAAAGCCATTCGGCTCTTTCGACGAAGCTTGGGGCGACAACGTCGTTTGCCGTGTGATTCACGTCATCTTGACCAAGGTCCGACCACAGGTGCACTGCCCACATGTAGGTTTCCTTCAACGCTGCATTTGTGAATGACCGCTGATTTTGGGAATGCAGGTTGGCCCACTCGGCGGCTCGCCACCAGACAACTGGAAGTGCGTCGATATTGACTACAGTGAAGAATATTTCGATGATGATGTCTTGTTCGGCGCTCCAGAGGGAAGTGTCTTCACTTGCGGAGGACCTCTACTTACTGACGGTGGCCTACCGGCCGGGTCGTACAGCTACTAAAGGGGGATATTAGACATACTACAAAGTCCACTCTTGTACATAAGCTCCTGTCTTGTCAGGCTCCTCTAATTGCTGCCATTCAGTGAAGAGATAAGGCGTGCTCGGCCTTGCTAATAAACGCAAATCTACCATCAGCACTAGGCCGCACTGCATCTGCATTACAGCAGCCCCCAGAATTGACCTGGGAGCTGCTTTTAACGTATTCCTCAATTGCAGTCCAAGCTGTCTCGAGAGCCGACCGCCGATCAGCGATGAAGATCTTTACTCTTCTTCCGATCCAGACGCCTGTTGACCGCACCCAAAACGACCTTGAGAATACCTTCGCCATTGAGTTGTGTCCCTTCAGCGCCTGTGAATGGCACAGTGTCGACCATATCACGTAAATCATCGTCGCCCGCAATCTCAGCCAGCTCATCATCGAGTTGCTTCAAATGTAGCTTTGCTTGCTCGTCCCGACCGACCTGGAAGAACTGTACGCCAATCTGCCAGGCTGGAGCATCGAGCCTGTCGAGTTTCTTTGCAGCAGCGATCAAAGGGCTCTCCACATCATCGCTGGGCTCGCCATCCGTTATGCAGATGATATTGATCGGCTTGACAGTTTCCGGACTGCTTTCATACTTGCGAAGGTACGGTCTCAGGATGCCGTTCAAGCGCTGTCCAGTGGGCGTGCCGCCTCCTGGTCGCACTGTCTGGAAGATTTCGCGAACAGTAGCCGCACTCGTGACGTTGTGGTGGAAGTCGGAATCCTTGGCATTGAGGAAGTAGATATCGATGCCATCTTGATCGTGAGCGGTACAGATTGGAGTGATTGTCTCGAGCGCTTCACCTGTCTCGCGCCATCGCCCACCTGCCATGGAACCGCTGTCGTCGATTAGGAAGATGGTATCGAAACTTGTGAGGAAGGCATATGGATCGTCAGCGCCCTGTTCTACTGGCGCAGACACTGTTATGGTGGGCGCTGCATTAGGAGCTGGAGAATATGCGGGCGGTGCATCGCCCATGGTTGCGAATGGGTTGTTACTCAGTTGTGCTACTGGTACATGATCAGCCTCGCTGCTCGTGGAAAAGCGCAGTCTTGTGACCTACCTGGTCGCCTCGTGGAAGGTGCGCTCTTTTGTTGTGGATGGATGTCGCTATCTCGTTTTCTACCAGTGCTGCCGCCTTTACGGCTAAGCTTATGTTTGATGGAAGACAACATAGTACTTTGATTGCGCAGCGAAGAGTCAGTCCGACAAGGCTGGAAAGTGGAAATAGAGTAAGTGTCAGTCGCTGCCATTTTGTTTGCTTGCACAATGGTGACAAAGGGTGGATCTTTCCGCAGTGACTCCACTAATCTCATTGATCTGAGGTTTAAGTGAATGAAACTTCATGTAGTGGACCACGGTCTTAAATGTCTTTATTGCTCGCAAGTTGGCGCACTTACTGAGGGCTGCACTGCCTGCTGATACCATCAATGATTGAAGGCGAAGTCTGGCGTCCTCCAATGTTGACATGCCATTGCAGTGCCTGCAATTGTTACATGCGAGTTGGCGGCGACAGTGCAAGAGCAACTGTCGTGTATAACGATGGCGTCCTGAGCTTTGGTGTGTGCGGGGTCCGGAGCACTGCACTGCCCTGCGGCCAGGCTGTACACAGCCGCAGCAGCCCCAATCATTCCTTTGATGGCAACCGATCACCGGACATGTGACTGGACGCCGTAGCACGCGATAGGATCACGGAATATGTCACATTGATAGCACGCCGCAAATTTGTACGAGAACAGCGGCGTTCTTTATGGACCCAATGTCATGAGTTAAGCTCACTTCCAGTCTCTCTCGGTCGCAGTGAACATCGTCCGCACCTGAGCATGCAGCTCTGTGTGTGGCAGGCCTCTTGAGCGGTAAGCCTGACTCCGCCATAGCAGAGGCCTTTTCAGATCCATCCAGGCGTGTTCGTGGCGGTTAGAGGTCCAACATTCGGCGCAAACGCCTACATAATGGAGCGCGTCGATGACCATGTCCAGCATTGAGATCAAACGGCCCCGAATTCCGCAGTGGCTGTGATTGCGATCGATCTGATATTCGGGCACCTGGCGCAGGGAGTCGATGAGCGTGAAAATGTCACCAATGTATGGCTCTGGCGGCTCTGCAGCGTCATACAGCAGTCCCTTGACTTGCAGTATTCCGCAGCGTGAGAGAAATCGTATCATCTCTCCAAGCTGAAAGCTGTCGCATGCTGCCGAGGAGTCGTAGCCAAGACGACACTGACGCTCACGGGACAAGTACTGTCCCACAAATTGCGCAGCAGAAGATTGCAGCATATCCAAAATGTATTCTCGTCGCGTCAATAACTCTTCTTCGAGGCCGTGAGGAAGATTCCACCACATGATATCGCTCTCTTCAGCTCGACTTCCTGTCCAACTCTTTGAGCCACTCGTGATGAGGCGTGCGGAATATCTGTCCAGCCATGGTGCGTGATCGAGTAGTAAACCAATGAGTATCCGCTGCCGAACTCGCTCTTCACTCAGGCTCGACTCTGCTTTCGCAGTAGTCTTTCCTTCAATCGCTCGAATCAATCTCTTGCGTGACAAATATAGGCGCACAGTATCAAGCGCATGAAATCGATCGGCGACGATGGCAAGATTGGCGAGATTCGCGGTAGGGACTGGCGTATTCGTATCTCTGGCATGGAGAATGAGGAGGAAGTCTGTGCAAAGGGCCTCGATCGATTTGACCGCAGAGATGCGGCCGATATCTTCGATTGGTATCACTGGCAGCTCGGACGACGGCACTTTGTCCAATGTCCCATATTGATCGCGCAGAAGAACGCACTCTTTCTCAATTCTCGCACTTTCGCCGAACCGGCCGTCCAGTAAACGTTCGAAGTATTTCGAAGTGCTCTTCAGAGCTGCGGATGAGACACGATATCTCTGGCCCAGAGTGGCAGCTGCCGTCTTATGCTCAATGTGTAGAACAATGTCACCCTTTCCATCAATCGCGATGATACCGTGAGCATCGCCACGAGGATTGTCGATGGCATTCTTGTCCTCTTCCAC
The DNA here is from genome assembly GCF_019650295.1 of Cercospora kikuchii. Taxonomy (NCBI): domain Eukaryota; kingdom Fungi; phylum Ascomycota; class Dothideomycetes; order Mycosphaerellales; family Mycosphaerellaceae; genus Cercospora; species Cercospora kikuchii. The sequence goes on from NW_025408587.1 coordinate 1,525,179, forward strand.
AATCGGGCTTCCTTCACGTCGAGCCTCTTCGCGTGCCACTTCGGTCGCTGTGTCAATGTGCGGCCCGACCTTATCATCTTTTGTTATGACTGGCAACGCTTTCGTCTTGTTCGCTTTCGCTGAGGCTGGCGATCGGTTTGGGGCATTGGTTTTGCGTTCACTGCCGCCTCGCCGAGCGGTCGGTGACAGTGTCGGCATACCATATTGTGCCATTTGTAAATGAGGGAGCCTGCTTTGAGGCGCTCAACAATCAACTCAGGGATAAGGCCAGAACATTTTGTCGTCGATTGATCAAGTACATATACTGCTGTGTGCGAACGAGGCCATGACGACGAAGTTGGAGAGTGAATTGGCCTCACGATGGAAGGCGCGACTGACCAATGAGAGATGCCCCTTCGGGTCCACTCAGCAACGCACTTCCACGCACTTCAGCACGCGACACTTGAGTTGTTACAACACCATGACTTGAGCTCATTTTGCTTCGTACTCTACACACACTGACGCAAACATACCTTTGTATCATGCTCTAACTATCGTGAATCGCACGTCGTGCGCACCACTGTCCTCATGCCAAGGTCTCCTGGCCATGAGGCTTTGTAACGACCGTAGCAGTCGTCTTCTCGTCTGCGACATGGTCCTCACTCAGGTGATCGCTATTCACATCTGACTGCTGACTGGGCAGCTTAGATTGCATTAGTGGCCAATGCCCTCGCTTTTCGTAGAAGCCGAGCGAAAGGAATGCAACGATGACTGCCAGCCAATACAGGTTGTACGCCAGTACGGACCCGTAGGTTGCCGAGTTCGTCCAGCCCAAGATCGAGTTGAATATGCCCCAGCCGCCTCCTCCATTGATCTCTGGGTTGCAGCAATTGACGTGCCAAACGCTCTTGCGGATGTCGTATGAACCTGGGCCAGATCCAGTTTCCGCAGCGTCGCCACCAGTCAGCTGGCTCCAGGCATACATTTCAAAATTCCACACTGCTTTCGAAAAGAGACCTGCTGCGACAAGGTACAGAAAGCAGGTCGAGATGATCAAAAAGACCTGGAGCTTTGCGGTATTGCCGATTCTGCGCGATATGAGCTGGAGGCATTCTTCGGTTGGGGTCTGAAAGCACTTACCTGTAGATTAAATAACCGATCGCGCAGCCCACGAGCAGTCCGCATATTACAGCGAGCGGAAACGATGTTGCGGGAAGACCAAGACCTACGCCACCGATGAAGACGACTGCTTCCAGACCCTCACGGAGCACTGTGATGAACGGGAGTAGGAACATGGCATATTTCTCGCACCATATCCTGAAGCGGGATCTGACGCCGAGTCCCTGGTTGCCGTGGTGCTTCTCAAGGGCTTGCGCGATCTTCACTCTCCACTTGTCCTGGAGTTTGGATACACGCAGCAGTCCGATTCCCATCACGGTAATGATTATGGAGGCGATGAGCCCGAAGACTCCCTCCCAGAGGTCCTCGGCTTTGCTGAAGTAATTCTTATCAAGTCCATAGAAGACTCCGACGAAAGAGCCGCCAATGACTAGGCAGATCAGGAGACCTGAACCTATTCCGAGCCATACTTGTCGCAAGAGCCTCTTGTACACTGCTTGGTCGCTTTCGGGTCCTCCGATACTTTGCTTGAGGAAAGCGAGCAGAATGGAAACGACGATTGTGCACTCCAAACACTCTCGGAAGCAAATGAAGAACACTACAAGCCAAGCAGTCAGCGGTCAAGATGAGGAAAGAGTGCTGCGACGGTCATGAGGCTTACCGGGTACCGCGAATACATTCACCATCTTGGAACTCGCTGGAGCTTGAGCTGGCCTCTTCAGCAGTCGTACGCAAAACGAGATGATCAGATAAATGGAGCTTTATCAGATCTTGCAAAGTGAAGCACGAGTTTCATAAAAGCTGTCAGGGAAGCTCTGCGGCGGGCGCGCGCCAAAAAGCCAAACGGTCGGCAATACGAACAAGCCAGAAGGCAGCCGCAGCCGGTGTCGGACGTGACGGAGCGACAAGCAAGCTGTGTGGTGCGTCGTTGGGATCGCGAGTGCGCGACAAGTGGGATGTGCGAGACTTAGCGCGAGCAGCGCGGCACTGCTCCAATGGTTTGTGAGCTGCCGACAGCTCGATGCTCTTGCACTGAGACTGGAACTAGGGTTCATCAGCACATCGGCATGGGTGAGGGCAGGCTTCACCACGTGGGTGCGCCTTCTCAATTTGACGCAACTTGCTGGACATGCTGCTGTTCGCGGTCACTCCTGCTGTCACTGTCTCGCTCCCAGAAGGCAGCCCGCGCCCGGCGACGCGGCAGTGGCTCTCACCCATCCAAGGCTCGAAAGTCTAGATCAACCATCTGATAATCGGATTGCGCTAAGTAAATAAGCTCTGCCAATGCTGCAGCGAAGCTTAAGCCACAATTGCTCGACACCCAAGCTCACACCACCTCTTCGCTTGCCCGCAGCGTGGGTTGGGCTCCCGCAACACGAGATGAACAACGCTCACTCTGGCCCTGCGTCTTCGAGAAGCGAGGTGGCTTGGGAGCGTTGCTCGCTGCTGCCGCCGAGGCGAGCACGGCCGATTCAACCGTGCTTGTTGCACCTTGGCTCTGACAGCTCGAGCTGGAACGCCACTAGACTTGGGTACGAGCGGCTTGACTTCGTCGCTTATCTTCACCTGGTGTCGACAATTTTCCACAGCACAGGACTGGGGACCCGCGTGGACACTGCATCTTCGCTAATCAGATGCTCGATCCTTCGCAGACCCTATCGAAGCAAGCCTCTCTGTCCGCCGACAACCGGAGTGCTTCACTTCGCAGCGTGGCTGCCGTTCTTATCAATCAAATCTAATCTTCCATCTTGCGACGTCAGCTTGCGATTATTGTGAGCGCTCAGTGTCTCTTGTCGCGATTCACGCTCTCGCAATGGCTCTTCGAAAGCTGTTTGCAAGCTTACTGCTGCTGGCAACTCATGTCGCTGCAGAAACAAGGACATTTGACTGGAACATCACCTGGGTGGCCCGCAATCCAGATGGCATGCACAGTCGACCGGTCATTGGCATCAACAATGAGTGGCCGCTTCCTACGGTCAACATCACGAAAGGCGACAGAGTGATCGTCAACATGAACAATCAGGTTTGCGATGCTACGATTGCATCGATTGCCCATCCACTGACTGCTATCACAGCTCGGCAATCAAAGCACGAGTATCCACTTCCACGGCCTGTTCCAGAATGGCACCAACGAGATGGACGGCCCAGTTGGTGTCACTCAATGTGACGTTCCACCTGGCTCTTCTTTCGTCTACAATTTCACCATTCAGCAGCCAGGAACATACTGGTACCATTCACATAGCCGGGGACAATATCCAGATGGCATGCGTGGTCAATTTGTAGTCCACGATCCCGAAAACCCATACCTTGGCCAATACGATACAGAAGTTGCTCTCTCAATCTCAGATTGGTACCATGACCAGATGCCTGGACTCTTGGATTGGTTCATCAGCGTTGAGAATCCGACTGGTGCAGAACCTGTGCCAAAGTCTGCATTGATGAACGACACCCAAAACCTGACCATTCCGGTTGAGCCAAACAAAACATATTTCTTCAGATTGGTCAACGTTGGCGCATTCGCCAGTCAATACTTCTGGATCGAAGGTCACACTATGAGGATCATCGAAGTCGATGGAGTGTACACAGAACCTGCGGATGCCGAAATGATCTAGTAAGTACCCGTTGCCTAATTTTATGTCACCAGACGATATCATATTGCCAGAGTCTGCGGTCTGACAAGTTCGGCTCGTAGCATTACCGCAGCACAGCGTTATGGGTTCCTGGTGACGACCAAGAACGATACCAGCGCCGGAAACTTCGCAATCGTCGCCTCGATGGACACGGACCTCTTCGATGCCATCCCACCAGGCTTGCCGACGAATGTTACTAGCTGGCTCGTGTATGATGAGTCCCAGCCGAAGCCGGCGCCTGCTCTGTTAGACAGCTGGGACGCTCAGTTCGATGATTTTGATCTGGTACCGCACGACCGGATGGAGCTTCTGGACAAGGTCGACTACTCCTTCAACCTCGATCTTTCGATGAACAACCTGGGCAATGGAGCGAACTATGCCTTCTTCAACGGCATCACCTACGTGCGTCCAAAGGTTCCAACTCTCTACTCTGCCTTGACTACTGGTGAATTTGCAAACAACGCCACAGTATACGGGCGGGACACGAACTCTTACATACTCAACAAGAACGATGTGATAGAGATCATACTGAACAACGACGACCCAGGCAAGCACCCATTCCATTTACATGGACACAATTTTCAGGTTTTGTGGCGCAGCCCCGACGATTACGGCTTTTACGACCCCTCAAACCACAGCGAGTACCCACTTCGGCCTATGAGACGTGATACTTTCTGGGTTCGGCCGCAAGGAAATTTCGTAATCAGGTTTACAGCCGATAACCCAGGAATTTGGCTATTCCATTGCCATCTAGGTGAGTAGTGTGGAATCATGTCAGATGGCGAGCAGAATGCTGACGATCGGCAGAATGGCATCTTGCTAGTGGGTTAGTTGCGACAATGATTGAAGCGCCTCTTTCTCTCCAAGAGACCTTAACAATTCCTCAAAACCACCTTGACGCGTGCGCAGCGGCAGCGACACCAACACCAATCGCAGGCAACGCGGCAGGCAACACGAAAGACGCACTGGACCTGACCGGTCAGAATTTGAGTATTGCGCCATTGCCTTCGGGTTTCACAGCTCGCGGCATCGTTGCTCTTGTCTTCAGCTGCATCGCCGCTTTCCTCGGAATGGCTGCCATTGCCTGGTGAGTCGTTCCACATCTTTGACTAATTACCTGAGATCGGCCTTGCAGTAGCAGGGCAGAAGCCTTGGGACGACAGCTCCGTGGGACAGCTAGCTGACTAATTGCAGGTATGGAGCAGCGCCTCTCTCCGCACGGGAAGTGGCTCAAACGAGACATTTCGTGGCCAAAACAGGCGGTAGCACGTAACGAATGATGAGGAAGTGTACAGTGCGAACAGGGAGAGGCCCGCCCAATAGTAAACAGTCAAGGGCCCATTAGCAATCCGCGAGAGGCCCCAGCGATATAGATATGACATACATTGGAATCGCGAATGTGATCTACCCGTCTCGCTTACCCAGAATGGCCCAGTCCTGGTGTCGTCCTTGATGCGTGCCTGTCTGTTCTCGACGAGATCCTGTATAGCTGCGACAGTCACACATAGATCAGATCTCTGTGTAACGTAGGACGAGGCGGCTGGGAAAAGGAATTGTCCTTGCTCTCTAGCGGTAGGTCGGTGAAGAATCATCAGTTGATCAGGTGCTCTGTTCCTGCGGTACAGCGGCGGTGCAATGGTCGTACGACAGCCTGCATCGAAACATCAAAAGCGTCGAACAGGCCCCCACGGTCCCGAGATTGTGTCCGTGGTCGGTGGATTTTCACGGAGCCCGCCATCCGGCGAGACTCCAGCATGTGTGATTCGCCGGAAGGTGATTTAAGCATTCCCTGCCGCCGCATCGGCGCCGCCCATCACTGCGGCGCCAGCGCCAGTGCCAGGGTCGGGCGTTTTCTGAAGAGGGACAGGACCGCTGCGGCGTAGTTGGGCCTGGAAAGGAATTTCGAAAATGGGCAATTTTGGCCAAGAGGGGCAGAATGGCAGCGGGAGTAGCAGCAGTAGCAGCAGCAGGGAACACAGGCTGTGCAGAGTGCGGGCTGGCGCAGGAGAGCGAGTGCGAGATAGATAGCATTGTGCCAGCGAGACGTGATTTGACATTCTGTATTTGACGACTTCTAGACCGAGCCCATCTGCTGCTGCTTGGCTTGTCCCACTTACGACTTGCATGCTGGCAACAGATTGACGCCGCGAGAGCTAGTGTCGGTTGACGGCGTAGAGAACAACACCGCGAAACCTCGCCAACACCAACGACACACGTTCGGCCTTGCCCCCTCCGCCCACCGGCCGTCCACTCTCCCTTCTCGCCTACTTGACCTGCTCCTGCTCCTGCTGTTCTGCGCTGCTCCTCCTCTGCTCTGCGCTCGCCCGCAGCTCCACCAGCGCGAGAGCATCCAGCACCTCCCCGGCAGCACAAGCACACGCCCGCCCACAGCTGCACCATGGCTCGCCATCCGACCTTGAGCCAGACCTACGCTGAGCGCTCCGAAGACCCCAACCTCACGCCGCTCGCCACGTACCTCCTCCGTCTCATCCACATCAAGCGTACCAACCTGTGCGTGTCCGCCGATGTCACCACGACCAATGAGCTGCTACGCATCGCCGAGGAGGTGGGCGACCACATCTGCATCCTCAAGACACACGCCGACATCATCAGCGACTTTGGCGAAAAGACTATTCGAGGCTTGAACGAAATCTCCAGACGAAAGAAGTTCTTGGTTTTTGAGGACCGGAAATTCATGGACATTGGCAATACCGTGCAGCTGCAGTACACCAGTGGCCCTCTATCAATCGTGCGTTGGGCTCCTATAGTAAACGCGACGATTCATTCAGGCGCAGCCATCATACCTGCATTGGCAGAGGCAGCACAAAAGGCCATCAACTCGCACAATACTTCTGTCTCCACGGACATTCGAGCCTCGCCGAAAGTGCCTCCAGTCAATGATTTCGAGGACAGCGACGACGAGGAAGACGACAATTGGCAAAACATCAATGGCGCACACTCTGCAGACGAATACGAAGAAGACACGACTGATAGGATGAGGAAGCAGTCCGTCGTTTCGGTCAGCACCACCATCAGCATGAAGTCTGAAGCGATTAGTCCGCAGCCCCACATGCGGCCTTCAATTTCACGCGTGGAGTCAGGCGATGGGCAAGACGAGGGAGATGATCCGGAGGCTCTAGCCCAACTCGCACCACCTCCATTCCTGCGCTCCCTGCTCCTGCTGGCTCAGATGAGCAGTGCGAACAACTATTTCACGCCCGAATACACGGCCGACTGCGTCAAGCATGCGAGAGAAAACCGAGACTTCGTCATGGGCTTTATCGCCCAGCAATCACTGAACCAAGCTCCGGATGACAATTTCATTACGATGACACCGGGCGTGCAGCTGCAAGCAGGAGGAGACGGCAAGGGTCAGCAATACAATACTCCTGATAAAGTCATTGGCCAAGGAGGCACAGACGCGATCATCGTCGGACGCGGCATCATTGGTGCTCCGCCAGGAGAACGCGCTAGGGTTGCACTGGAATATAGATCTCAAGGCTGGGAGGCGTACAAGCAACGTGTGAGATCGTTGCGAACACAACGACAATGATCGCATAACTCATTTGTGGCGGGTGCCTTGCAATAACATGGTTTCTTCGGCTTACAGATGTGTTCTGTAGCAGCATAGCGCAGGTGTTGGTCTGATCGGGCTCTGCCGTGCGAGAGCACGAAGTGTGAGCCTTTTGCTTGGTAGCGGTGACAGTTCTAACGTTGAAAGAGGGCGGGGGTTTTTTTTTTGATGAAATGGAGCAACCGAATGATCGTGATGTCCAATGACGCGACAGATATGGGAATGAGACAATACGAAAAAACATCATGAGCATATGAAAGATACTGGCAAAATCAAAATTCCATTCTATTCATTCGCTTCTCTTTCTTACAGGCGGAAGAATAGGGCCATTGGCTAGCGGCATATGTGGCAGAGCATCAACATGCGTCGAGCGAATTTGAAGGCGAGCATATACGCACTCCTCCAGTTTCGCAGTGCAAGTGGTCCTCCAGAAGGGGAAGCGAAGACTTGTTTGTGGGATATTTAGAGTTTGATAGTGGGAAAGCTGCAGAGCGCGACCCTGGTCCACACGGATCAACGCGCTCCCTTCGCGTTGCGGGATAGTAATGCCTTCGTAGAGCCATCAATGTTTGACGCATCGCCGGCCGACAACCTCCTCGGTGTGTTACTTTGCGCGACCACCGCCTTCGTCCTCCACTGGATGATCACCGGACGCGTTGCAGGAGGGAGGACGCGACTTCCTGCCGCCGCCCTTGCCATTCCCCCAACACCACCACGCGCCCGCCGCGCGCACGTCCCTTTCGCGAGCACCTCGTCTGCCCACTCCCGCCCACTGAACACATTTCCGACGCGGCAGGAGAATATCAACATGTTGCGCAAGGCTCACAACGAGTACGAGAGGAAGACCGGGCTGGCACAGATCTCGCAGGCGAGCTTCTCTTCGCAGTCCTCCAGCCAGAAGCAATCAACGAACCCAGGCTACAAGAATCCTCTCAAACCCAGCTCAGCGTCGAGTCTCAATGGCCTGCGGACCTCTCGCTCCCCTTCCAGGGCTGGAATCAAGCGCACATCGAGCGGCCTTGCGAAGTCGTTCGATGGCGCCTTTGACGAAGACGCGGGTTCACGATATCAGCCGGTCGTGATTGGGGGACAACCAGGAAAGACGGTCATTCCTCAAGCTCTGTTTGACGAGAACGAGTTCGATGATGATATAGATCTGGATGTGGAAGAGCCAGTGGCAAGGAAAACCACCACAAACATCGTCAGCTACCCAGATCTCTCAGCACATCTGCCCAAGACAACGGGACAACGTAGCTTCCACACCACTTCCACAAAGCCGGCCACGATCGATGCAGCAGCTGGAAGAGATGATTTCGAATTCACGAACTTTGACTCGGGCTCAAAGTACAACGCGAGGACAGACCAGGCACCGAACAGTAGTGCACCTTTGCCTTGGTCTTCGTCGCCGCTTGAGCACTTCCAACCTACTGGGCGACCGCAGAGATCACTTCAGACATTCGCTTTCGATGGGTTCATCGGCACCAATGCGAGCAAACAAACTGCCACCTCACCACAGCCTAAACCCGCCAAGCGTAGGACTCTGCCATGGCTCGAGGGGAAATCGCAAGAGCCGGAGCCAAATCACACCGTGAGCGGGAATTCGCATCGACCACGACCTGTTACTGCAACGCCTGCGCCGAGCAAAGATAGGAGGGACAAATCTGCATATCCCTGGAACACGACTGCAAGCGCTGTGAAAGAGCAACAGAAGAAGAAACGCGAAGAGACACGGAAGACATCAGGCAAGATGATTGAAGGCACTGAGGAGTCAGTCAAAGCTGCGACCACGAAACAGAAGCGTCCTGCGAAGGTGTTCCTCAGTGACGAACAGCAGCACGTCCTCGAGCTCGTTATTGAGAAAAAGAAGAGCGTGTTCTTCACCGGTTCTGCAGGTACAGGAAAATCTGTCCTGATGCGAGAAATCATTGCCTCACTTCGAAGGAAGTATCAACGCGAGCCAGATCGCATTGCTGTTACGGCCTCGACTGGTCTTGCTGCCTGCAACGTTGGTGGTGTCACACTCCACAGCTTTGCTGGCATTGGGCTCGGAAAGGAAGAGGTGCCTGAGTTGGTACGCAAGATCAAAAAGAATCAAAAAGCGAAGCACCGTTGGATGAGAACGAAGGTTCTGGTTCTGGACGAAGTGTCGATGGTGGATGGCGAGCTTTTCGACAAGCTAGAGTCGATTGCACGTCAAATCCGCAATAATGCACGACCATTCGGCGGCATCCAACTGGTGATCACCGGCGACTTCTTCCAGTTGCCGCCAGTGCCAGAAGGTGGAAGAGCTGCTAAATTTGCATTCGATGCGTCAACGTGGCCAACAACCATTGAGCACACCATCGGACTGCATCATGTCTTCCGTCAGAAAGATCCAGGTCGGTCGATTTCCGAAAACTTCTCGAAATATGCTAACGTATTCACAGTCTTCGCTGGAATGCTCAATGAGATGCGTGAGGGCCGACTGACACAATCATCCATCGAGGCCTTCAAGCGGCTCTCGAGGCCTCTGAATTACGAGGACACACTTGAAGCGACTGAGCTGTTTCCAACTCGTCAGGAAGTCGATAAAGCCAACACCGAGCGTCTTGCACAGCTGCAAGGGGAGGTGTTCCAATTTCCTGCGCGGGATGGCGGGTCGATACAAGACAAAACTCAACGCGATAGACTCCTTGCGAACTGCCTCGCGCCAGAGAACATCATACTGAAAAAGGGCGCTCAGGTCATGCTTATCAAGAACATCGACGAGACGCTGGTGAATGGCTCGCTGGGCCGCGTCATCGGTTTCATGGACGAACGCCAATTCGACAGCTACAACAACAACGAAGCCGCATTTCTGCAATCGCCCGGCGGCACCGTGCAGTCAAATGCCGGTGACAGTGCTCCTATGGACGTGCGACAAATGATGCAAGGTGTCACCACTTCTCGGAAATGGCCTTTGGTCCGCTTCGCTATTGCGGACGGGACTTGGCGCGACCTTCTTTGCGAGCCTGAGACGTGGAAGATCGAACTACCAAACGGGGAAGTTCAGGCATCTCGTGCACAGATCCCGTTGATCTTGGCATGGGCTTTGTCTATACACAAGGCGCAGGGTCAGACACTTGATCGTGTGAAAGTCGACCTTGGTCGTGTCTTCGAGAAGGGTCAGGCGTATGTCGCGTTGAGTCGTGCGACCAAGATGGACGGACTATGCGTACAGAGATTCGATGCTCGCAAGGTGCAGGCACACGAGAAGGTCCGCGCCTTTTACTCGAAGCTCGCAAGGGTGGAACTGCAAGAGAAGAACAAGGAACGTATGAGCGCAATCGACAAGTCTGGTGTCACAAAGGCGAAGGATTACGAGTCGAATTTCGTCGATGGCGACTTCGATGACAGCAACATCAATTGGGATGAGTATTGAGCCACATCTTAACTGATGTTCATCACGACGGCTGATAATTGCTTGCTCTCGAGGCTCCGATCCTCATCTTCAGATATGTTTATGTGTAGATATGTTCACTTCGCTCACTGGCACAGCGCACCAGCAGCTGGCAGTACCTGGTCGATCTATTCTCATGATGAAGACCACCACTTTGTGCCAGATCAAGAACGACTTTAGTCCTGAACGACTTGATGCTACGTCAGAACCGTGGCCGCTGTATTTGCAGATGCCCTCGGAACCCACAACTTCGAAAATCTGAGGACGAAAGCACCCTGCTTTCTATTGGCGGAACGCAGCATGTTAAACTCAGACACTCTGTCCTCCTGCTCGAGGACCTCGTACACTTTCTTACTCTCGCATCTCTGCCTTTCGGAGCGCTTCCAAGGCAAGCTGTCTCTCGTAGCGACGCAGTCGCATGATCGAGGTAAAGCGAAGAGGACAACTTCCGATTATTTTGTTCTACTGTTCCCAACTTGACACCTCGGCAAGGTATTACGGGCAGATGTCATCGTGTCCGAGATCATGCAATCTCCCAGGACGCGATACCTGCAGAAGCCCAGCCAGCGCGGCCTTTGCGGCGCATATAATCTTCCATAGATAATCCTCGTCCATCACGGCCATCGAATTTCGTCAATGCTATCAACATCACCTTCTGCCCGGATTGCCCCAGGTGATGGGTGGGTACATCGCACCACCAGACTTCGCCATTAGTCTTGAACGGTGGCAGATTGTTCTCGCCTTTCTTCTCCTGCGCATCGATGAGCAGCACGAAGAGATAAGACGGCCCGGACCCATTTTTGATTGGATCCCAATGCCGGCAAATCTTTTGGAATGAGAAGCGTGTAGTCGGGCCTTGCTGTGCGAGGTTGATCTTGCCGTCGACAGGCCGGAACGAGGTTTTGGCAAGACCTTCTTCTGTTGCGTTGCCGAAGACCATGGCACCTGTGCCGTCCTTATTGGCCATGGAGTACTCTTCCCACGACAGCGAGCGCCCGTCTGTGCGATATTGTTGGTTTCGGTCCTGTGGATAGTGCGAAAGCCCGAAAAGGTCATTCGACATGGTGAACCAGTCAGGCTTGAAGGCTTTCTCGTAGGTCTGCGAAGCTGTCACCTAGATAATGGAGTCAGTGATACCCCAAAAAGGTCTTCTACTTTGCACGTTGCATGGAGTGAGGTATTGCTCAAGAAGATGACACTTACACTTCCAGATCCCCAGCAGGAGTCGATGAGCTTCCACTCGCCATTGTCGATCTTAACAACGTTCCAGGCGTGCGTCGAGGCGAAGGGTGGAACTGGCTGTCCGGGTTGCAAAGGTGTATAGCCAAAACCTTTGCTGGCGCCGCTGAGCACGAAACATTCCATGCCCACTTTCATGGCTAAAGCAGCAAAAAGTCCAGCGTAGCCCTCGCACACAGCCAGGCCAGATTGCAATGTACTCTGGGGAGTAGACCCCTTGACGTTGTTGGCGAAGAACGCTACTGTATCGTACGCGATATTGTGGTGGAGCCACGCGAAGATAGCCCGTGCTTTGTCCGTAAGAGAGGGAAATGGAGAGGTGAGCTGATGCGCAAGCCATCCCACGTCCTGCGACGGAATCGATTGACGTGGAAACCGTGCTGCATGGCCATCTGGACCAGAGAAGTCACGACAATGCAAGCAGGAGTTCGCTGGTGCCGTAGAAGGCGCTGCAGGGGCTACAGCTGGCACTGGTGCGGACAAATTGATACCAGCGCGCTTCGCACGCTCCTCTATCAGTTGATTCAACCAATATTCGTTGGCTCCGAGAGATTTGTCAATCTCTGCGCCATGCTCGAAGGCGATGAGGGTCGGCCAGCATTCGATCTTGTACGCCTGAGCAATGTCCTTGTTCTCGTCGGTGTTAATTTTGACGAATGCTATTTGATTCGGACGGCAATATTCTTTTGCCATACGTTCATAATCAGGCGCAAAGTTGCGGCAAGGTCCGCACCAAGGCGCCCAGAAATCCGCCATCACGATGCGGTGCGTCGCCAGTACCTCTGAGAAGTGTGAGTATGATGTAATTGCAAGAGCGCCTGCCGCAGGTGCCGATGCTGTTGGCGTGGCTGTGGCATTGAACCGCGGTTTGGATGCCTTGAGGGCGGCAAGATCCGGTTTCGAGCTCGCTGGTATAGGCGGGGGAGCTCCAGGGTTGCCGTTCGAAGGAAGTTGGTGCCCTGCGGCGGGAACAGGCGCAGGCGTGCTCGTCTCTTTGTTGCCAAATCCCATGGATAGCGCGGAAACTCGAGGTCGCGGAGGCGGTGCAAGATCTGCTCGGACAGACGATGCAGCCGAGACTGGCACCACTGTCGTTTGCGTCGATGCCCTTGTTGGCAGTGGAGGTTGGCTTTGTCTACTTGGTGGAGGCGGTGGTTGAGGTCTTTTCGGGATGTATGGTTCTACTTGGTTCTGCACAGTATCGGTCTGCGTAGGGACAGGTGGCGGAATAACAGGCTGTCGAGTCGGCATCGGTGGTGGAGTGGTGCCCTCCTGTACTTGTGCGATCCTTGGTGTTGACTTCGAGTGCCTGAGGGGCCGAGCACCATTGTACTTCTTCTCCGCCGCTTCCTTCTCCTCCTTCGTGCGCTTTGGTGGTAATGCTGGCAAAGAAGAAGGATCATAGTCAGGAGCTCGAATCTTATAGCGTTCGCCACCGACCGACGTGTAAGAGGTAGCGTTGGATATGGCAGAAGCGGAGGACCTCCCTGTGGCTATTGAGCTTATTGACTCATTGGATGCACGTTTAGTGAGCGCGAACTCCTTCTGAGACGGCGCTTCTGAAGGTCGTCTTGGAGGCAGTGCAGGCGAGGGGCCAGACGGCGTTCTTGATGGCAAAGCCGGCGCTTGCGACGATTGAGTCGACGTCCGCCCTGGTAGGGGTGGCCTTGGCCTTGCACTTGTACCGTTCATAGCCAGCACGTTCGGTTGCGCCCCATCAGGCTCATTGCCTACCGCTCTATTTGGCGAAGGCCCACTATCAATTCCAGGAGGCACACTCGCCGCCTGTGAGCGGTCTGGTCTCGCTGGGACACTCGGCCTAGGTGGCGGAGGCGGCCTAGGCCTTGGAACAGCCTGACTTGATCCATTTGTTGTCGGTTTCTGGAAACCTTGTGAGTTTTGGATAGGTATACCACCACCGGCGTTTTGTAGCTTCAATGCGGCTATGCGCTGAGCGATTGACGTCGGTTGAGGCTCTTCGGCCATCTTGGCAGAAAGTTCGGTATTGGCAACGCCAGAACGAGTAGAATAAAGGAGCACAATCGTCGCAACGGAACAGAGACGTGTGTATGCTCCTATAATCAGCTTGGCTCGCGACGATCCTCGGTGTTTTTTGGTCCTGTAGGAATAGGCAGGTCGAGCTCAGCTGTGCCACCACACGGCGCTAGTGGTCGAGATCCTTCAAGGCATCAGCCGCGCACGTGATGGCGCGCGTGAGAAGATTATAGTGACTTTGCAGCTGTTAGGCGATGTCGATGTAGGTGAATGAGTTATGTGTTGCCGCGCGTCCAGGTCTGTCGCGGGAGTGGCTCGTGAATGGAGTTGGTGTCGGGTGGGGCTGTCCAACGGCGAGCTTCACGCCTTATTGGGTCAGGTACGACGGCGTGCATTGGAGAGGAAGGCGCAGTCGTGCGCTGCACATGCGCATGTCCGCCAACCCGTTTGGTGGCTCCGAGGATTGCGTGCCAGGTGTTTTTTTGGTTCTTTGCCTGTTCCTGCGCCTGCAGAACTGCCACGACCCGGGTCACCCATGCTCGGATCGCTGGTCCTCGAGCTTATTTCCACACCACTCCCTCGAGTGGCCACGCTGCTTCTCGCTCTCCCCGCCGCACCCTATGCATCGCCAACGTGAACGTGCCACGCGAGAGTCCGTCGGGTCGGAACTGGTGGATGATCCCGATGGGGTCAGTGTCAGTTGTCGATGCATCGCAATGTCGTGCACGGCGTTCGGGTTCGCCCTTTGGCGCTAAGCTGTTGCGAGCTGCATGTGGCGTCGACCTCCCTTTCACGTGAGCAACACGTGATGGCTACCTCTCTTTTTGCACATCATACAGTATTGATACCGATTCACTCTCTTTGCTGGTCAAGGCCGGGCAGAGGCCAATGTCTTGGTCGCTGGACCAGATCCCGTTCACTCCTTCGGACGAGTTCGCGTGGCTGAGAGCTCACGCGGCTGATGACGAGATTTCGCCCACTCGACAAGACCGCGCAAAAGAACAGTACACATTATCGCGATGACTACAGTACGCGACTTCGATGGTCCGAACAGGAGGCCGACGCTCCTCGTGCCTGAACAACCTGCACCTTCACCTGCAGTGGCATCGCCCACCAGCCCCAAGCTTGCCAGACAGCGGACACAAGGGAGCATGGACTCGAATGCTTCGGTACCTTCGATTGACACTCTGGGACGAAGGCGAACGGCGAGACACTCTCGTTCAAACACTATCACTGCTTACCACGAACCAGACCACATTACAGAGCATGAACACTTTCAACCTGGTGCCGAACCCGGAGTGGACACCTCGGCTGAAGATGACAAGATTCCGTCGCATCTCAAGAAATTGAAGAATGACTGCGAGATCAATATCATCGACTTCAGCGATGAAAATGTCTCGCGTGTTCGATGCGACAATCAAAGCTTGGCGCAAGCACTCGAGATTCCGCGGGGAGATGCATTTCCCTGTCGATGGATTAGCGTCAACGGACTCTCATGGGACGTGATTCGTCTGTTAGGCAACAAGTATAATCTGTAAGTACAGCATTTTTGGAGAAACCAGTCTTCATTGTCTCAGCCGGGCCAATGTGGTACAATGGTGTCCATGTCCATGATCACTTGCACAGCAACCTACACCTCTTCGGGCAGTGGCATGTCTCTGGCGATTACGATCAATCGTTGGTCCGGTGCTCGTGGGGTCAAGTATTGCAGGTGCTATTCTTGTGCAGACACTTACTTTTCTTGTTACACTAGACACCGCTTGGCAGTCGAAGACTTGGTCCACACTAAAACTCGCACGAAAGTGGACTGGTACGCAGACCACGCCTTCATTGTGCTTACACTACAGAAACTGGTCAGAATGCATCAGCACAAGGGCCGTAACGAGAAATGTAGCTGCGTGGATGGTGACAACAGTTCCGATGATGACGAAGAAGAAATTGACGAGAAATTCGAAAAGCACGGCCAGCGGCGGCACGGACTCTGGAAGAGGTGGTGGAAGCCTCGACAATCAAATGTCTTACCGACCTATCTGGACCGGGACCGCGACGGAAAGATCGACGAGTACGTCAATGCACACAGTGGGCTCTCGGAGAAGTCGCCCATCAAAGCCGTCAGGACTCTCCACCGGTATGAGAGTGCTCAAATACCAGAGCATACAGCTTGGATGGAAAAGCACAGCGCGTTGGCTCAAGAGGACCTGGCGGTCAGTGTTGAGCAAGTCTCCATATTTCTGCTTGGCGACAACAGCGTGATCTCTTTCTTCGAGCACTCTGCCGAGGATGTTGAAGAACCGATTCTGGAGCGATTGCACAGTCAGGAAACAATGCTCAGACGGAGCTGCGACGCGTCTCTCATAACGCAGGCTATAATCGATGCCATCGTCGATCTCGCTGTGCCAGTTCGAGATGCCTACAACAAGTCGAGGAAGGAGCTGCAGATCGATGCTATGACCAATCCGAACATTCGAACCTCGCGAGCTCTGCATATATTTGGCGAAGAGATCGATATGTTGCAGAATCTGTTCAAGCCGATTGTACACCTTGTCAACTCCTTACGAGATCACGGCGCGCCTTCAGCAACTATGGCGAATACAGTGCTTTCGACAGGCAGTACCACCGGCGCTCCAGAGCAGGCACCTTCTTTCCTTCCATCTCAGTCAAGTCGAGATCGGGAAGGCGCTCCTGCTGCAATTCGATCAAGCTCTGAGTACAGAAAGAGAGCTCCGGGACGTCCTCATAGTGCGAGTGTCACTATCACACCACTCGCACATACCTACTTCGGTGACGTACTCGACCACTGTATTACCATGATTGCAGCGCTGGAACAGATGGACGCCAGTGCCAACAACATCTCGACGCTGATCTTCAACACCGTGGGTGCCAATACAAACCGCTATATGTTTGTGCTTGCCATCGTCACGGTTTTCTTCGCGCCTTTGACGTTCATCTCCGGCTATTTTGGAATGAATTTTGCATCAGGTGCAGGTTTAGCTCACCCATTCAGTTTCTTCTGGGTGGTTGCTGCGCCTGCTTTGGTGGCGTTCATGGTGCTCGTCTTTGGTGTAATGCTGTGGGAGCAGATTGGAGCGTGGGGCACGCGGCGGGGTATCAAGGCAGGCCTGCGGATGCCTCGACAGCGAGGTCGACGTTGATTATGCGTTTTGTGTAGATGTCGGCGCAATCATTTCAAGGAAAAGCGGGAGAGATGGAATTATAGGACACGAAGCTGAGATTGGCGTGGTGTAGATGCATAAGGGCGGCTCAGTTGAATTCGTGAGGTTTCGTGATTGATGGCGATTGCATTTCAGAGCTAGAGCCATCGTTTCACGCATTCAAACCGCTTCCTTCTCAACAGGATCGTGAGCTCTAATATCGAAAGGGCCTCGCAGCAGCTCCATTGCAGTGTCGGCATTGTAGGAGGTGCTCTCTCACGCCCTCCTTTCCATATGCGAGAAGATGTGATGTGGTTTGTCGATGAGTGAGAAGCTTGGGCATCCTCGGATCCGCTCTGAAGTGCAGCGCAGAGCTAGAGTTTAGGTAGCACGCTTAGCCTCATAGACTGCAAGGCCGGTTGACTCTTTGGAGATATGCCCAGAGGCCTTTTAAGTCGGGCTTCAGCATTCCGCGGGTGGACTCCAGGTAGCTCCGTACGTGGCACGAAATCGCAACGCGAGCTTTTGTTCACACGCGTGCCGCACTTGCGGTCATCGCCGAAGTCCCTCACATCAAGCTCATGATTGTTGCGGCGAAATCAGGACAACGGAGTCCCCTGTACAGCGAAACAGGTCAGTCATTATGTCCGTTCTTGCCATTTTTGTTGTGTCCCCCGACCTCTTACAAAAAGCATTTCCGACTGCTTCTTCACTGTGCGCACGTTTTCTTCATCGTCTTCATCCCATACGTAGACTGTCTCCGTAACATCGCCTAGCACCAAGTTGCAATGGTTGTCATATGCCTAGTATCCCATCAGCACGGCCCAGTGCAGCATGCAACAGCGATCGTGCTCACATGCAACCTCCCCGCCAGCTCGCGGTCTCCTCGCAGCTTCACAAAAACGGTCTCGTTGAGCGACAGGCGCACCAGATCAAGTGGCTCGCTGACGGGATTGGCGCCGGTATCGGGAGATTCGGCCATGGTGCAAGAAGTGCGTGGTGTCGCTTCGTTCGGGATCGATGCCAATGACGAAGGTGGTTTTGACTGATGTCGCTTGAAGTGAAGTCGGCAGCGCGAGTCAGATGCACGTCGCGAAGTGGAAATTTCGAGTCGCGTTTGTCGCGTCCCTGCTGTATGGGGCACTCCCGCGGACTGTGCTCACCACCACCTCATCCCGTCAATGTACCGTGCCTCGCCCGTGGGGTAGTGACCGCTAGGCCATGCCAACGAAACGCCTATGAATCCATTGCTGGTCCGCTTGGGACAGCTTGAAAGTCGACGAACGATCCAAACCTTGTGGACTTCTGGGAGCACGAAGAGGGCCCACTGGGTGTGCGCGGAGTGTCGCGCTCATAAGCAGCGGCGCGGCTATAGCGACGAATCGTTGAAATGGCCGGGGTCGAATGGATCAGAAGATCAAGCTGCACAAGAGGAGCCTCGTGGAGCATGGGGCCTACAAAGGGAACGCACAATCAGCGTGAGAAGAGTTGGGTCCGGTGAACTGCGGTCTGGCGAGCGGAATCAGGACGAACGGGCTGCACGAGCGTCGGGCGTTGAGGCTGACTTCTTCGACCGAAACGAGGCCAGCCATATTGGGGCCCAGGAGACACAGCATGGGGCGGAAGCAGCAGGCAGGGTTGATGTTTTGTGGGAGCAGTTTGAACAAGATCCTTCAGAGCATTCTCTAGACACGCCGGACATCGACGACGCAACTCCGGAGACATCGATACCGAAGGACTCGCTATTGGCTGTGGACTACAAAACAGAGCTGCCGTTGGCCTTGAGCAGAAGATCTGTGGACCTTACCATCCGATGCTTGTTCTCAGCAGCTCAGCAGCACGATTTTGAATTCCTCTCTGTAATTCCTGCACCGATGTTCAGCGCCATCATCAATCTTGTGCAGCCCGGGGATTTCCTTGAGCGGTTGGCGGACGCGCATATGGATATCAGCAATGCCATGGCAGAACACATGCGCGTTGCAAAAATGCGAGAAATTGCATTCGACTACAATGGAGTGATTCTGCGGACTCTCAAGATTAGGCGCGTCGCAGGCGAAACACCGAGCCTCGAGGATTACACGACACTGCTGCGCAGTGCACGCACATTGAGGAGTTTTAGATCGGCGAACACGGTCTGGCAAAGCATGGTCAAGGACGGCCTTCATCCAAGTACACAGTGCTTCAATCACTATATGGCCTCCATGGTATGGAATGGTTGGCATAATGCTGGTATGAGGCGAAAGGCGCGCGTAGTTCCTTACACTATGATGAAGAGGGCAGCGCCAAAGCCTCGCGACACTTTCCGTTTCGGCAACTATCGCATTGGAAACAGCGGCATCAAAGAAAAGACGATGAAGACCTTTAGTGAGATGCTGGCCTTTGGCGCTGTTGCGGATGTGGAGAGTTTCCGGATCCTGATTACAGCTTGCGCGCGAGAAGGCGACATCAAAACAGTCAACGCGATGTTGCATCGTGTTTGGGGAATTGATGTGCCAGCCATCATGGAATCCAGAGATGAGGTGTCTATTGCACCCACCGATTTCTCAGACAATCCGTCAATGCAACCGAACGAGGGCTTGCTCGCAACTCTGGCACACGCCTTTGGGGTGAACAACGACTTGCCGACAGCGTTGCGTGTAGTGGATTTCGTTGCCCGAAATTACAGGCTTGACATCACACGTGAAACGTGGGACGCGCTTCTTGAATGGACCTACGTGCTCACTGATAAGGATAGTCCTGGTAGACTTCCATGGGCCAGCGTCATCAGTTTGTGGAACACCATGAAGGGGCCTCCATACTCGATCACGCCAACCTTAGCCATGTACAACCGGTTAATTTCCAACCTGGCGGACGGCAACATGACGTTTCAAATGATTGACAGAATGAATGAAGCACTGCCGCTTGCGCAAGAGGACGAGGAGGTAGCCAGGGCCGCTCGTGATCGCTTGATCGCCGCGTTGCGGGAGCAGCAAGCAGAAGAAGTCGTGGAGCACGTCAGGCGAGAATGGGAGTATGCACGATTGATCCAGCGACGTAACGACTTCTGGCTAAGGAACTGGATCCGCATGTTTCTAATCTCGGTCAACCAACGGAAATCGTCGATGTCTGCGGCCAAAGCAGAACAATTGCTCGAAATTCCACGCGTTTTGTGGGAGTGGCGCAGATTCGCGAGCGACTTACCACGTTACGAAACCGCAACCGGATTCGTAGAAGTCGAATTGAGGGACGATAGGGAACGGCAGCACGGCGCAGCTGCATACGCGAATATCCTCGAGGTAATGACGCAGCTGAAGTCGCAGAGCAGAAGATATGTCGGTGACACATGGATGATCGATCACGAAGAGTCGGAAGAAATCAAACGGCATATGGAGAAGCGACGTCGGATGCGGCGGGCGCTTACTACGAACGGCCACGATCGTAAGCTCATTGAGACTTCCATCCCGAAGTATTCTGCTGTTGTGGGTGAGCTGGACGACGCGAAGTCGTTGGACTTGTAAATACCACTAGAATCAATGTAAAAACATTTCAAATGTGCAGCATGGCCTCATTTACGTTCTAATACACAATACTTGCCAACCCTTGGATAAGGGCACTCCCCCACTGCAGGAGTGACCGACTATATTAAATGCAATCGTCTATTCTCGCGTTGCGGTTGCTTCGTGATTCAATCGACTGCCATTTCGGCATGCAGGAAAAGGAGCACTACTATCATTCAATCCTCCTCCGCATCAATATAGGCTTCATTAGATACCCTCATAGTGAAATTACTGTGGCACAGATACTGTATGTCCATTGCCGAGACACGACTGAAAAATCGCAGAAGCATCTGCTAAAGACCAACAGTACGTGAATGTTCTTCCCGAGAGACG
Source organism: Cercospora kikuchii (assembly GCF_019650295.1). Lineage (NCBI taxonomy): Eukaryota > Fungi > Ascomycota > Dothideomycetes > Mycosphaerellales > Mycosphaerellaceae > Cercospora > Cercospora kikuchii. The sequence continues at coordinate 1,546,154 of NW_025408587.1, forward strand.
GACACTTCCTCCGCAAACAGCCGGGAACCTCGCTACTGTCACTTAAGACAGGCTTGAACATTGCTCAAAGATGGACAGATCCTTGACATTGCAGACAATCTACATCGTCAATAAAGGACTAAACAGGGCTTCAAATGCATCCGTCGCCATTTTAGGATCCCATCATTTCATTCTCATTCGCGTTCCACGCCTGGACAACCTCTATGCATTCATCGCAAACGCTCCCTTTTTGCAAAAGCCTTTCGAACGCAGAAAATCGAACGCCGTCTTGCTCTTTTTCCAGTATCGAACTTCTTACTCTTCCCCTTCTTGTAAATTGACTAGCAGGAACGCAGCAAGTGGCAGTCAACATAGAAAAGCCATACCATGTCGTATCATTAGCCGATCACTTATATACCAACGCCGTCCGTCCGTCCGAGAGGTGCGGTCGTGACGTTTCATTTCGTTCTTCGATCGTTGTCACAGCCGTTTAATGTCGTTTCGCGAATCTCTTTGTAAAACGCGATGGTTCGCACGCGCAGCCGCTACCGCTTGCGCTTCTTGTCTGCACTTGGGATCGCAGGTGCTAAGAAGGAGCCCTTCGCGCCATGCATTTGGGGAGGAGGTGGTGGCGACATGTCATCAATGGCACTGTCGCCACCCTTCTTAATTGTGACACCCATGTGTCGTCCATATCTTCCTTTCCGGCCGTTACCCTCATCTTCGCTGACGCAGCCTTCAATGCCGATTCCAGCATCCTTGCAACGACCACATGGACGTTGGCGGTCGCAGCCTTTCTTGCTCTTGCGGCATCTCTGGCATCGAGGCTTGGAAGACAAATCTTCCTCATCGGCGCCGAGTTGATGCTGAAAGTTGATCGTAGACGCAATGGATGCCTTCCTTGATTGCGATGGCAATGACGCCGGCGACATCGGAATTTTGGGATTGGCAACAGCAGCCTTCTTCGTCTTCGAGATGGAGAGCTGACGAGGCTTGCTTACTTTTCCCATCGACATTGCGGCCTCTTTCCGAGACTTAATCTTTGCCTTGAGCGGTCTGCGTTGACCGTCAACGTCCATTCCGTCGCTGCCAAAGTTGCCGTCGCGGTGATCGTCGTAATCTTCGCCGCTGGTGCCATCACTTGGCAACTCATTGTCAGTCCGCTGCTTCTTCCGGACATGGCCTTCGTCGTGCCTTGGGAATGCTGGCACAGCCGGCACTCGCCCCTCTGGCTCAATCATTTCCTCGTCTTCACTTTCCTCGTCCGAAGACGCTGCATCAGCCTTGCCGCTGAGGGCGTCATCCATGGTCGAAGTTGAGGTCCGTCCATGCGAAAAGGCGCTTGGGTCGCCGAGCCTCATCAGCTGTAGCGCAACATCTTCATCAGATATGACGCTCCCGATTGTCGGATCTGGTGTTGGCAGTACGCCATTGGAGTTGCGGTGCGACGAGTAACTGGCGCCGCTGACCCTACCACCACGTAGCTGTCTGCTTGCTTGTTGTGGTGCAGACTGATATGGGTTGGCGGGGAATGGTGGTTGCATGCTCCCAATGCCATTGTTGTAGCTTTGAGGCGAAGGGAGGGGCTGCTGGTACGAAAAGGTGTGCTGGTTTGAATGGGTGTACGGCGAAGCCATGTGGGCTCCTGCGCGGCGCTGAGGAGAGATTGATGATATCGATGCACTCATTGGTACCTGTGGGGGAACGAACAGCGGCAATTCCTTGGCAGGTTAGCATGATTGCGACTGCAACAAGTGTGAGCGTTGGCCTTACCGAGCTCTCGAACGCTCGCTTCCTACGACCTCCCTCGACAATGTTGTCGATAGTAATATCAGCCTTGATTTCTTCTGCTTTCGAGCGTCTAGAGCTGGCGACTGAGCCATTGTCGTTATCGGCGCTGCTATATCCATCGTTGTCCCCCGAAAGGCCATTGTCTCTACTTTTCGTCCTGTGGATCTTAGCCTTGCCGTTGGGGGCAGCAGAGGCACTGCGACGCCCAAGTTCGGAGTGTGGAGACACGCTACGAACTCCAGCAGACCGAGCTGCAGACCGTGAAGGTGACTGAGCATTGCTCAGCGTCGGCGGGCGCATCTCGAAAGGCGCGCCGAGGGTCAGCTTTTTTGGCGAGGCCGAGTCTCGTGCATGCTCGCTTGTAGGCGCCGGGGGCGGCGCAACTGTCCTAACATAGACTGTCATGTCGTTGTCGAAGTTGTCAGCGGCTGCGATGATGCTGATGCCATCTTCGTTCTCGAAGCTGACGCCATACTCATACAGCCCGTAGAAGTTTTTGACAGTGGTGATGATCGACTCTGTGGTATCATGCGGTGATATCATGACCCGCATCGGTAGTCGCGCTTGTATGCGAGGATCTTTCTGGTCGATGAGTCTGAACAGAACATGTTTCTGATCTCTCTTGGCAGGCGAACCTCGAGCATGGCGAGATGAGGTGGCAGCGCCATGCTGGCCTCGAAGAGAGCGATGCATACCGGCAGCGTTGTTCTTCGTATCGGCATGGGTTTCTGAGCCTGATGTGCCATTGCGGACAGAATTATGCTGGTGGATCTGCCTCTTCATATCGACTGCGCCAGCGCTGTTAGGACTTCCACTGGACAGCATGCTTCCAAGGTCCATGACCTCAATGTACGACTCTTTTGGCACTCGTGAATGATAGTGCAATGTATGTGGGTCGAGACAGGGACGATTTGGGGTGATGATGTTGGGTCGCGCCACCCTCGCTGTCGCTGGCGCAAAGGGAGGACGAAGTGTTCGGGGCGGCGGCGAAGAAGAGTCGGACAAGCGATGCTGCGAGGATGACAGTCAGTTATTGCGCTCTCATCGTATCTTCAGGCTTCGCACAGGCGGGGAGGGTGCTGGAGAAGGTCATGCGGTGGTTGCAGAAAGGGATGGTGCGGATGACCAGGCGATCGCGGGCGGCAGCGGTGAGGTGGTGATATTGCGGGCTTTGGCAATGGGAGAGGATTAGTTTGGGGCTCACCTGGGTTCTTGATGGGCAGGGCAAGTCAGTTGATGGCCGTTTGATGGTTTCTTTCAGCTCGTTGCGCCGACCTCGTCGTCGCCCGCGGCTGGTGGTCCACGCAGGTGATGATGCGGGAGGAGGATGTGGGAGAGGACTACCTCAGCGTATGCAGTGTACACAAGCAAGCGCACAAGATAGGACAGTCACTGCCGACACCGATAACCGACCCGGGTCGAGTTAAAGATGTCAACGTGGTGTGTGGGAGGAAAGAGAGAAGGCAGAGTGGCAGACAGAGTGCCTCCACTTTGACCAGGACCCGCGCTCGGGCATAGCATACCTTCGATTTGCGATCACGACACGGCACAATTTGGCACCCGCAGGACAGACAGTGAGCAGCATCTGAGGGCTTTATGTTCACATTTAATTTGCGTCGCTCTATCATACTATGTATGTGTGTGCCTCCAGGCAGCCCTGAGCCGGTGTCTGCCACATTCGCAAAAGAGCAGAGTGAAGCGCATGGGACGGCTGCGGCCAGATGCCAGGCGTTTCGCGCCGACACCTGATGGTGCTAAGAGCGCTCCGCCCAGTCGACATGTCACCCGCTCAAGCGCACAGCGCAACAGCAGCGCCAACTCAGAGCGAGACAGTTAGCTGCATAACCAAGCCAGCAGATGCGCCAGACCGCGAGGACGCACGTTCAGCGCCGATGGTGGTCGTCCTTCGCGCTCCAATCACAGCTCCCCAACGTCGCAGATCTGCCGGTATGCTGCCCACAGTGTAGCGCCATTCCGCCGGTCCCAGACAGCCAATGTGCGAGTGGCAGTGGCAGTGGTGCTGATGCTGACACGGCGTGTTCCCCGTTCACCAGCGACCTTGGTGAAGGACAATGATGTCGCATACCTCCGCAGGAGCGTGAGCAACGAGCTTATTTTGTCCAGGACGCCGACCATACCCGTGTCGAGCACTGGCGCACGTCCGTGCCACTTTTCACTGCTCACGGCGGCAGTGAGCCGAAGTCACCGTGCAATGCGCTTCCGTACGTGGCTCATGGACTAGGGTGACAGCGGCCAGGATGGCAGACGCAAAGAGCGTGAGGGTGAAGGAAAGCGTCGCGATAGTGTTGCTGCACACTGGTCGCACAAGAAGACTAATCGTGCAGGTTGCAGTCATCCTGGCGCATGAGCACTCATGGCGCAAAAGCAGCTAAAAGTCAGTAAGGCATTGTGCGGCATATTGCGCTCCCATGCGCAAGCCGACGACGGCGCGAGAGTGAGCTGTCATCGGTCTGCTTTGGCGTGCAGTTCTCGGTACGTCCTACTGATGAGGGGTCCTGGCCTCGCCAATTCTCTCGATTTGCGGTGTCAGTTTGTGCCGCTCGCCGAAAGTTGTGGAGTTTGAAACTGTGCAGGCCGGCTCGCAGCGACAGGCTCTCGATGCACGAGGCCGCCGGCAGACCGACAGCGCATGGAGTCCGAAGTGCGCGCACACCGCCAGGTTGCCAGAGGAACCCCGCAGGGGAATATATAGTCGAGGAAGGATATGAGCAAGTGAAGATGGTGTTCGTGATACCGTCACGTGTTCACGATGCTCGGTCGTGTTTTGTCGGCTGAAACGCGCTCCTCGAAAATGCCCGGCACGTAGCTGAGCCGTAGGTGCTCCACGGCTGGTCAAGTGCGAACTTGACGGCTGGCGTTGGAATGCAAAGCGCGCATACGAGTCTATCGCGACCATTTGAATGGTATACGAGGCGGGCAGGGGACGGTGCAGTGAGTGTTGTGGTGGGCTGTCGCGCGACTGGTGTTGCTGGAGGACGCGCAGACAAATGCAGATGTGACGTTTTCGGCTGTTGCCGTGCGGGAGGGTCCACGCGCCTTCCCTTGCACAGCTGCGTCTCTGTTTGTTTGGTTTGGCCCGGCGATCTGTGCTTGGCCTAGCTGCTGCTGCGAGCTTCGATAACTTCGCGCGGCAGGAGGACGTGCGAACTACCACGCATACTAACACGCAGCGACACCAAGCAGCACTACCGCCCAGCGCGCCGATAGCCTCCGCCCCGCGACGGCACCAGCGACGACCTCGAGCGCGTCGACGCCCGCAGATGTGCTGCTGCTGCTAGCCGCATCGAAGTCGCGCTGTTTAGCCTCGCATTGAGCATCAACAATCTCGCCAGCAGCGTCGCCCACGCCCAACACACACTCACCAACACGAACACCGCGCACTGGTGACTCAGCGCAGCGCGACATTCAATCATGGACGCAAAAGTAAGCAAAATCTGAGAGTGCACTGGCACCAGCAATTCCCTCACTGGCACGTCTATACAACATCCATACCATTCACAAGCGCATGCCACGAGCCGACGAGCTCGCGGGCTCGCGCATCTCGTCATGTACTCTCCGCTCATCACATATGCGGATCACTCACTGTGCGAGTGTTTCCTCACTGTCCTTTGCCGTGACTCGATTCGAACCGTCTTCTATGGTCAAATGATTTCGCAACCGCTGACAATATGATCACAGCCACAGCGACCCGTTGCACGCGCAGTGCGCATCCACGACGAGAATATGCCATTGCCACAGGTTGCCGGCCTGGCAGGCAAGACACTACTACATCAGCGCACCAAATCCGCTTCCACCATCAACCTCAAGAAGCAGATTCTCGGCGAGACGAACCCCAACTCGAAGCTAGCGCACAAAGACGACTCTGAGATTGGAAAGACATCACCGGGAAAGCTCAAGTACGTGCAAGAGCAGACTGTCGCCGCGCCGATGCAGCGTCCAGCGGTGCGTCCGCTTGGGCAAAAGAGCAGCAACATGCACGTGGCAGCTGCTATTGCGGCCACAACAAAGTCCTCAGATGCATCAGAACCACCGACGAAGAAGGTCGCCCCGAAGAAGAGCACAAAGGTTCTCAAAGACGTCGCGGTGCCGTCAAAACAGCCTGAGGTGGAATCACGGATACCCAATGCTGCAGCACAAGTTCCATATGCCGTCCAGCACCAGGAGCTTCGTACAACAGAAACAGTGCCCCTTCGCGACGATTCAGCAAACGTATCACGCCATCAATCGCAGCCCATTGTGCCCGTCGTCGCTCCTCAGCAGTCGCAGCTTTATCTGCAGACACAAGAATCACAATCCGTTCCAGGGGGTGCCTCGGCAGTCTACGCCAGCTCCACTCCTGTTCTCGACCAGTACGATGAGTACGATGACGACGACCAAGACTACATGACTGCCCGGTCGTTTGGCATCTCGGACCCAACTCAAGATCTGACCACCATCTTCAACCCGCAACACACTAAGAAGGCGCTGGTGGAGATCGTCGAAGCCAAGGAACACGTCGAGGCTACTCGTACTCAGGAAGACATCGAAGACGAGCAATGGGATACCTCAATGGTCGCAGAATATGGTGACGAGATTTTCGAATACATGCGTGAGATGGAGACACGCATGTCTCCAAACCCATTCTACATGGAGCTTCAAGCAGAGATCCAATGGAGCATGCGCGCCGTCCTTGTTGATTGGGTCGTTCAAGTCCATCAACGATTCAATCTGCTGCCCGAGACCTTGTTCCTCACGATCAACTACATCGACCGCTTCCTCTCTTGCAAGGTCGTCTCTCTTGGCAAGCTGCAGTTGGTCGGCGCCACCGCCATCTTTGTTGCTGCCAAGTACGAGGAGGTGAATTTTCCAACAATGGCCGAGCTTATCTACATGGTGGACAATGGCTACACGGCGGACGAACTGCTCAAGGCCGAGCGCTTCATGCTCAGCATGCTCCAATTCGAACTGGGATGGCCAGGACCGATGAGCTTCTTGCGTCGAATCAGCAAGGCCGACGACTACGATTTGGAGACCAGAACGCTAGCCAAGTATTTCCTTGAGGTTACAATCATGGACGAGCGATTTGTCGGCTGCAAACCCAGCTTCCTCGCCGCCGGTGCACATTGCATGGCTCGGCTCATGCTACGGAAGGGAGAGTGGAGCAAATCCCATGTGTACTACTCCAACTACACCTTCCGTCAGCTTCATCGCCTGCTGTGGGCCCTGCTCGAGTGCTGCCAAGATGCTCAAAAGCACCATAGTGCCGTATTCGACAAGTACACCGACAAGCGCTACAAGCGTGCATCCACCTTTGTCCGCGGCGAAATTATCAAAGGCTTCACGCTGCCGTTTCTCAAACCAAACAGCTTTGCCACCTTGGGCGCACAGGACCCTAGCACAGGCTGGCATCAACAATAGCGTCTTTCGTATCATCACCGAGCACGTTGCTCATTCAGTGAGTGCTCATTGCTACATGGCACACGATCAACAGCTGATCGCGAAACAGCTCTTTGGATTTGAGACTCCACCCTCTTTCAAAGACAGGAATCTTGTACCTGCTTCAAACCTCGTGCAACCAGACATTGAGGAGCCAGGGCATTGGTTCTTACGGCGCATTGGGTGGTTTTGGCATTCGACGACTGAGACGATATGGACGACGAAATGAAGATTAATTCGAGTTGTCTGGGTTTCTGCTGGAGGCTCTCATTGTGGTATGTTGTTTCTTTTGGCTTCTCTTTTGCTTCGGCGTCGGCCATGATTTGGCACAGAATCAGACTCAGCTCGTTGGAGTTTTCGAGGGCGGTAATACAGTGGAAGGCCCCAAAAAGTATGGGCCGTCATGACCAAAGAAGGTCAAACATAGACGCGAGACAGCACCATTTTACCCTCCGTTAGCAGCGGGGTTGGTTAGCATGGTATCGAAAGCTTCACAACAGAAGATTGTATCACATTCATGTTTCTGTTTTGATTATTCTGCAAACTGACATCAGGCTTGATGAACCCTTTCGTCGCCCGACGGAACCCCAATGGTTCGCCCAATTTTAGCTGTTGAGAGGGAAATCCGTCGCCATCCCTGCCGCCCCACAACAGCTCGCGCTTTCGGATCTTCTTCAGCGCGAATCTACGACGGGATCTCATCCAGTTCCTGCATCCATGCTGGACCGGGCCCGACTGCATGGCCGTTGTGGATGTACCAATGTGCATCGTCGTTGCCAGCCTGCAGGCCAACGGCGACAACGACAACGTTTTCCATGCGGATCCCCACCAATGCTCCGGACACGTTTATCGGTGCCGGATGAGTTTCAAGTAGTCTGATGATCGTTCATATGAGCTCGTATGTTGGCCGGTAAACAAAAACAGCGACTACTTTGTTCCAGCTGTGATCTGTGTTCCTTCTCCTACCTGCTTCTCTACTCACGTTCATACGATCTGTACTACTCTCAGCTACAATCTCACAGCAATCTAACAAAAATCACTGCATCTCACACAATGGCTTCCGAACAACAGCCCGTCCTTGTGCTCTCTGCCTCGCTGCACAACAAAGTCGCCCTCATCACAGGTGCTGGTCGCGGCATCGGTCGAGGCTGCGCCATCGAGCTGGGCAAGCGCGGAGCAAGCGTCGTAGTCAACTACGCCAACAGCAAATCTTCCGCAGACGAAGTCGTAAAGATCATCGAAGAATGCGGCAGCGGCGCCAAAGCCATCGCCATCCAAGCCGACGTCAGCAAGAAGTCCGAAATCGAGCGTTTATTTTCTGAGACCAAGCAACACTTTGGCAAGATCGATATTGTGATGAGCAATAGCGGCACAGAGTCTTGGGACAAGACGGAAGAGATCACGGAGGAGAAGTATGATCATGTTTTCAACCTCAATGCTCGAGCGCAGTTTTTCGTTGGTCAGGCTGCGTGGAAGCATCTTGAGGATAATGGAAGGTTAATCTTGATGAGCTCGATCGCGGCTGGGTTGTTGGGTGTTAAGGATCATGTTCTTTACAATGCTTCCAAGATGGCGGTCATTGGTATGATCAAGGCTTTTGCTACCGATTTTGGTGCTCGGGGGATTACGGTCAATGGTGTAGCTCCTGGTGGAATCAAGTCGGATATGTTCACGCAAAATGCGTGGCATTGTAAGTTGTTGTTCTGTGGATACTTGTTGATACTTGCTGACTTTTGGTGCTTTAGACATTCCAGGCGGTTCGCCAGACTGGCCTGCCGAGAAGATTGAGGGCCTCATGGCTGAGCACTGCCCTCTGAAGCGATGCGCTACTCCAGAGGATGTTGCAAGGACCGTCGCTTTCCTGGCATCTGAGGACGGCGGATGGGTGAATGGACAGGTCATCACGATCTCCGGAGGTTCTTCTCAGTAAGCGCGGGCAGTGGAAGCTGCGCTACGGGCACAGTGTTGCAACTGCTCATGCATGCAGTGGACTCCCTGCTGTCATGAACCCAGCAAGGCATGGTCCACAGTATCGATTTAGAAGCATGGCGCTGAACAATTGAACACCATGAAAAGCAGTCGTTTGCGCGATGTAGTCCAATCTTGACAAATATCGGGGCCGTGAGCTTTTACATCGTTTCTAGTCTTGTCAGCTATCGCCATGAATCCACTCAGCCAAACCTTTGTTCGCATAAGGACTCTGCGTATCATGGTGTGTATATGATGTCGTGCTATTGATGCTAGACGCTTCACCACAACGCGTAGGAGGAACCGAGCAATACCAGCCGTTATCGTGCATATTCCAACAGTGGGCACCGGGACGGAACTCCGATGCCTGCAGGAGACTGCAAAATGCCAGCTGTGAGACTGCCACTTTCTGCTGCTGCGAATACACATACGAGCTCGATCCCTCGGATCGCGTTTGCAAGACGATGGTATTTCGGCAGTCTGGCATGGACGCGCGACCACCTCACGCTGTGATGCCGTGGATGGATTCACTGTACTCAACTCAGCCAGCGGTTTTCGCCGCGTACTCGTATCAAGCCTTGCTAAGCTGATTATTATTTTAGGCCTCGAATCCGCGACAAATCGAAAGGGCAGCGAGGGCCAGATACTCGACACGCTCGTCTGGCATGATGTTATGCTTAATGGGTGCATCTAAGCAAAAGAGATGGCCGATTTCAATATGGTTGAATCTTTGATTGAGGGCGAGAGAAGCAGAAACGTGGGTTGGACAAAGACCTGCAGGGGTGCCGAGCTTAACTAAACTCGACTTGACGTCGCGGTCTCGGCAGGTCTTTAAACGCGCGTTGCTGCAGTGGCCGCCGACCACAAGGCTGTGCTATGCTGTGCCTCTGTCGCATGTCTCAACAATGGCACACTTACGCGCTTAGAGTCGCATTGCATTCTTACAGATCAGACATGGTCTGGACGATCGTTCAGATGCACGCCCGCCAGGACGAGAGCATTCCAAGCAATAGTATCCTGTAACAGCTCCAAACATGCCGAAACAAGCAGACCACGATGAAGGCGTTCGGCGCAGGCGCTCAACCCAGGCCGACGACAGCGAACGAGACGAGCATAGGGACGGCAATGCGGCACACCATACCGAGGAGGGAGCAGCAAACGCGCCAAACTTGCCAGCAAACGAGCATAGAGTGCGGTTCTCACTGGATGCAGACAACCACCGCAAGAGCAAGAAGCGAAAGAGTGATGAGATGGACCGCAACGATGATGGTGCTGAACATTCAAACAACCCGCAGTTGTCCATAAATACTGGACTGGCTCAGGCTTTAGGTCAAGGGCCGAACAATGGAGCAGAGAGTGCTGAATCGCCCATTCTCTCTCCGAAGAGTCGGACGCGAGGCATGTCGCTGCGATCCTCTTTATTTATGAGAAACATGAATACAAGGTCGCCCACTGCGATCGAGCTTCAGGAAGTTGGATCATCGAGCGATTCGGGAAGCGGTGGGCCACGGCCGCCGCCCTCCAAGAAGGATCAGAGAACATCAATTACAGTCACGCCTGTTCACGAGAATTGGGATTCGCATTCACTCAAGCCAACGCGGCAGCTGCGAGGTGCATCGGCACTCCCAAACTATCAGCAATGGGTAGCGAATCAAGCCAACAGGCATTTACCGGTCGAGAAGATGAAGTCGGCATACACGCGAACCTATAAGTTCATTCTACGCATTCAAGACATTCCGCCTACAAAGGATGGACGGCATCTACCAGTGGAGCCTTCGCGGAAGACAGCCCTGATAGACGAGCGTACTGGCAAGCCGTATGTGGGCAACATCATTCGCTCGTCCAAATACAATGCCTGGAACTTCCTTCCCCGGCAGCTGTTCGCACAGTTCTCAAAGCTCGCCAATGCCTACTTCCTGGGTGTTTCGATACTGCAAATGATACCAGGCTTATCGACTACTGGAACGTACACCACAATCGCGCCTCTCCTGTTCTTCGTCTCACTCAGTATGGCCAAAGAAGGTTATGAGGACCTCCGACGGCATCGGCTCGACAAAGCTGAGAACAACTCCGAGGCGAAAGTCTTGCATGTGTACAGGCCGGTGGTCGCAGATAAGGGGAAGCCCACGCACAATGGCGACCACTCGGTACCAATCGATGGCCCTGCACATTGGGCTACAGTCAAATGGCACTCTGTACAAGTGGGGGATATTATCAAGCTGGAACGTGATGAGGCCGCCCCAGCTGATCTTGTTGTACTCTCGAGCGAGGGAGCGAACAACACAGCCTACGTGGAGACAGTGGCTCTGGATGGAGAAACCAATTTGAAGGCGAAGCAACCCAATCCAGCTACCGTTGAACTTGCGAAGGATGCCGAGTCATTGACTGCATCCAAAATGGAAATTATCGCAGAAGACCCTAATCTTGACCTCTACGCCTTCGAAGGAAGGCTAACAGTCGATGGCGAGACCGCGCCGCTGACCAATAACGAGGTCATATATCGTGGGAGCATTTTACGCAACACTCCTTCTATGCTCGGGCTAGTAGTGTATACCGGCGAAGAGTGCAAGATCAGGATGAATGCTACTAAATCGGCCAGAGTAAAGGCGCCCTCGCTGCAAAGCCTAGTTAACAAGATCGTTGTTGGAATGGTGCTATTCGTACTTTTCTTGTCCCTTTTTAACTCCATCGCCTATCAAGTCTGGCAGAACAATACGGAGAGGAAGGCATGGTATATCCAGGAAGCGCCCGTCAGCTTCGGTCCACTCTTGACAAGCTTCATCATCATGTTCAACACGCTGATTCCACTGTCGCTTTATGTCAGCTTGGAAATCATCAAAGTATCACAAATGGTGCTGATGAATTCGGACATCGACATGTACGATGCAGCGACGAACACGCCATTTGAGAGCCGGACCAGCACTATCAATGAGGAATTGGGTCAGGTTGGTTATGTGTTTTCAGACAAAACCGGCACTTTGACCGAGAACGTGATGAAATTCCGCAAAATGAGTGTCGCCGGCAATGCTTTCATTCACGACATGGACCTCGATAACGCGGAAAGCCAGTCACAACCACTGCTTCATAAGAAGCGGAAGCAATCAAAGGGGAAGAAGCCTGTAAAGGTGTCCAGGTCCCGATCAAGACCGCGGAAGTCGACAGCTAGTGAAGAGCTACTTCATGATCCTGGCCATGCCTCCAATCGTCCCAGTACACTCCGTCGCGACTCACAGCCACGGCCTAGCCGCTCTTCCGCAACGCAATGGCGCTCGTCAGCCGTTCCGGCGCTGACTCCCATGGAACAAAATACGCGGGAACTCATCAGATACCTTGAGCATCGGCCAAACACGGCGTTTGCCAATAAAGCCAAGCTTTTCATCCTTTCCATCGCCCTTTGCCATACCTGCCTACCAGAGCGTAGTGAAGGGGATGATGACGATGAAAATATTACCTTTCAGGCATCCTCACCAGATGAGCTGGCACTCGTACGGGCTGCACAAGAGCTAGGTTACCTCGCTTATGATCGTGATGCCGCCATCCTGACTCTCAAGATATCAGCCGGCGGTCGTGATGCGCAGCCAGTATTCGAGAAGTACGAGGTTCTGGACATCGTCGAATTCAGCAGCGCAAGAAAGCGAGCTTCTGTGATAGTCCGCATGCCAGATGGCAGGATCGTGGTCCTCTGCAAGGGAGCTGATTCGGCAATCATGAAGAGGTTGCGCTTGGCTAGCTTGGCTCAGCAGAAATTGGCAGAGATTGAGAAGCGCACTGTCCAGCGCAGATCCATGGAAGCCCAGGAAGCATTGCGCAGACAAAGTAGCATCGCCGAACGAGCTGGCAGCGTCACTAGCATGCCACGCACAAGCAACTCACTTGCGAGACGGAGCGTCGCAAGGGCAAGTATCGTGCATCTGAGCCCTATTCGTGATAATCTCGATGGCTGGTTGAATGAGCGCGAGCATGACGTGACTGACTCACCCAGAGCAAGCTCACACTTCCGCCGTTCCACAACGCGTCCTACGATGGCACAGCGGAGTGGATCACATCAATCTGAGGTTGAGATCCACACAGCCATTGACGAAGCTGCAGCGACAGATGAGGCTGTGGTAATCGAGCGTTGCCTGCAGCACATCAACGACTTCGCCACCGAAGGGCTGCGCACCCTGCTCTATGGCCATCGATTTCTGTCAGAAGAGGAATATCGTTCTTGGAAGAAGGTCTATCATGATGCGACCACATCGCTTGTCGATCGTACCGAGCTCATCGAAAAGGCAGGCGAGATGATCGAGTGTGGTTTCGAGCTTGGTGGCGCAACCGCTATCGAAGATAAGTTGCAGCAAGGTGTTCCGGAAACAATTGATCGACTGCGCAGGGCAAACATCAAGATGTGGATGCTCACTGGAGACAAGCGCGAGACTGCTATCAATATCGGCCACAGCTGCAGGCTCATAAAGGACTACTCGTCCATCACGATCTTGGACTTTGAGGCAGGCGATGTCGAGCACAGTATTGCTGCGGCCATTATTGATATCAACCGTGGCGACATCGCTCATTCTGTCGTCGTGGTCGATGGTGGCACGCTGTCCCAGATCCAATCAGACGATGCTCTCCACACTCTATTCCTGGACCTTGCCATTTTGACCGACTCGGTGATCTGCTGTCGAGCTTCTCCGAGCCAGAAGGCTGGTCTCGTCAAGGCTATCAAGCAGCGTATCAAGAGGACTGTGACACTGGCGATCGGGGACGGGGCTAACGATATCGCCATGATCAGAGAGGCCTCGGTCGGAATTGGTATCACTGGAAAAGAAGGCCTACAAGCAGCGCGCACATCCGATTACAGTATTGCTCAGTTCCGCTTCCTCGTCCCATTGCTTCTCGTTCATGGGAGATGGAACTACATCCGGACTTGCAAGTATACTGTTGGTGAGTCAACTTCAATTTTTTCGATTCTTCGATCTCCGCATATTCTAGCGCAACATTCGGCACAGGGTTTTGCGAGTAATACTCTCTCGACTAAACACAATCTCGGTCGATCTCCGTCAAAGCGATCACAGCCGTGCCGCCTTTGCTGGACAAGGCACATGTTGCACGTGGCGCTGTGGCGGGAGTCAAGATACGCGCCATCCATCTTTGCATCAATTGTTCACTTACATGACCGTGTTCGCTAACATTGACGCAGGTACTTTCTACAAAGAGATGCTTTTCTACTTAACGCAAGCCTTGTAAGTGATACACCACTCCCTGCGCCTTCAGCGACCGCTCTTGGGCGGTCGTCGACGCACGGTCTACTAGCCATCCCGTACAATAGGCATGAGCAAGAGTCATACTGACGCTCTATCAACAGATACCAGAGATACTCTGGCTACAGCGGAACGAGTCTGTACGAATCGTGGTCCCTCAGCATGTTCAACACGCTTTTCACAAGCTTGACGATCATTTTTCTTGGCATATTCGAGCAAGACCTGAGGGCATCCACACTCATCGCAGTTCCGGAGCTCTACACGAAAGGACAACGCTCAGCAGGCTTCAACATCAAGGTCTTCACGGGATGGATGTTCACTGCCGTTGCCGGCGCCATGATCGTCTTCTTCTCTGTATGGGGCCTTTACGGAGATGCGATCTTCTCGTCCTCAAATGATGTCTTTGGGCTTGGATCGATGAGTTTTACGGCCTGTGTTATCATCATCGCTATCAAGCTACAAGTCATCGAGCAGCGGTATAAGTCCATCATGGCATTCCTTGCCGTCTTCCTGTCCGTCGGAGGCTGGTTTCTCTGGAATATCATTTTGAGCGCCGTGTACGCTCCAAGCCTCAAGTACAGCGTCCGAGATGGCCTGTTCTCACGCTTTGGGCGGGAAGGCATGTGGTGGATGGCCTTGATCATTAGCGTCGTCGCAGTGTCGATCATGGAGATTGGCATCCGAGCTGTCAAATGCGCAGTTATGCCTACCGATGTGGAAACTTTTCAAACGCTAGAGCAGGATCTGGAAGTGCGCAAGCGTTTTGAAGAGGCTAGTGCTCCATGGTTGCAGCAGGGCTGGAACCACGGAACTAAGAAGACCAGTCTGGAACTTCAAGAGGCGGCTGCTGAGCAGGAGAGAAGGGAAATGGAGATCGAGCAGTTGCTCAGCAGACCGAGGACCATGGAGACCAGCCTGGAAGAAGGCTTTGCCAAGCCCAAACGTACCGCAACGGAACCTGGTCTCACGATGATCGCTGACGGTCCAAGAACAAGCACCGAGATAAATGAAATGCTCTCGAGGAGATTTGGAAACGTGCAGGAACAAGATGTGTGAGAGAATCTTGATCAGCAGAAAGAGATCTATGTTTGGATGATACCCATGTCGAATGATTTATGTAGTGCAGGCACAAAATTTTAGCCCTTTCTCATCAGCATCACAGCTTCACTTCACCTTCGAACCCCTCAGCATGCATGAAATTCGCCTTGAGTGCAGTAATCGAAGTTTCTCCTTCTTTCACAGCCCATCCATCGGAGCCCGGACCATTCTTCTCAACACTTTCATAGACATCAGTGAACCTGGGAGCCCACTTGAAGTGCCTGTGCTTCCACTTATCCTGTGGAGTCGCACTTCCATTCGGCTCTCGGTTGTCGTTTCCGCTGGACTCCTGTTGCCTCAGCCTGGCCTCTTCTGAAGCTGGATCGTCTACTGTGGCGTCAGAATTCAATTCTTGGAAACAGGCGCCACGTTTCCATTGGTTTTGAAGCATTTTTGTCCAGCGGACTGGTGCTTCGGAACAGCCTTTCTTGACTGGCACGTTGACGGAATAGAGCTGAGCTGGATCCCATGGGGCGTTTTTGTAGAGGTATTCGGCTACTCGGACACCTTGCTTGCAAGATTCGGCGACGATTGTGGGATCATTGAGGCGGTCGAAGAAGGCGAAGGATAGTGCGATGGCTGTTGGAAATATGTCAAAGTCAGCTCTCTGTTCAATCTCTTAGAAGCGGAGGGCCCCACCTTTGTAGCCGCACACAGATGCCTCGAGTGCTGCTCCAAGCGTTCCGGACGAAAGAGCAAAGACGGCAGTGGTATTCCGGCCATAGTTAGGGCCTGAAATAACGAGATCGATTGGACCTCTGTCGTTGAAGAATTGGCTCAAGCCTAATTGTGCACATCCTGCTGGGGTGCTGTTGACTAGAATCCAGGGATATGTCCCGTCGTCGTGGGATGAGGAGCCATTGTCTCCTCCAGAAGTCGAGGGGTTGCGGTGTTCATCCGGTACTTGTGATGGTGGCCAGTAGTACGTGGCACGGACATCTTGGCCGACTATATGTGCTTTGCCGATCCAGGAACGCTGTGTGTCGGGTACTATGACTGAGACGGTGTGGCCTGCTGATTCAAGAGCTTGTACGAATGGCAGGATGTAAGGTGATGATGTTGTGGACGGAGGCCCATCGTCGTTCGTTACCTTTTCCACACGAATCAGCAATAGTTCTTATTGCGAGTCGTACGGAGGGGCGAAACTTACTAGAATGTGCATGGCGGCTGGCTATTGCTGACGCACCTCCGTAAGTGCTGTGTATACCAACGTTGCTGGCTTGACTCTGTGACGAATGTGAAAGTACAATCAGCCTGGTGAGCGGTCTGGAGTCCCAAGTCTGCGAATTGGTCCACGCTAAAAATGTTCATGCATGATGAAGTGTCGCTCACTCGTTGCTGTCATGTCGACATTGGGCCGAGCTCGGCACGAGAACAGTCCTCGGGTCTCGACGCGAGGTCACAATGGGAGCTCTGCTGTTTTCGCGACTATTTTCACATGCGCCTAACCACATATCTGATCAAGCACTTATATAGTATTTTGCGAGGCCGTTCGATGGATGATAACCTGACATGCAATTGTTTTGGGAGCAACTACGAACTTTGGTCGCGATTTACAAAATCGAGTTCTCGTAGTCAGGCCAACTTAAGTTTAGCCTCCATTTTCTGCCCAAAAACTCCAACTCTCCATCAACATGTCCCTGTATCATGAAGCAGCAGAGATCCTGACCGCTGCACAGAAGCAAGGAGGCTCATTGAAGTCGCTCGTCTTCGGCAAGAAGACATGGAAAAGTGACCCCAAAGCGCTTTTCGCTCTGACGACAGAGACTGCAAAATGGAGCCAAGTCCTATCAGAAGTGCTTGAAAAGAGCGGCGTGCTCGGAGTCGAGAAGAATGTACATGAATTCTGTCGTGCGCTGCAATGGAAACTGCATACTGACATGGTCGCAGCTGACACCAACTCTGGCCCTCCTACTCGTTCATGACCTTTTTCTAGCGAAGAAGGGCATCGCACTTCCTGCCTCTCATGGCTTGAATACATCCATAAGTCGACACAAAGTTCGACTCTCGGCAGAGCTGACTAAAGCACGATTGAAACGTGGCTTCGGATCACTGGATGACCTCCGAAAAGATATCGATGCGCAAGCTATTAGGGATGCCCAGCCGTCTGCAACTGGCCAACCCGCGACCCGACATCCACGTTGGATACGTATCAATACTCTGAAGACTACTCTGGACGAGGAGCTGAGACACGGCACTTTCTCGAATTTCACCGAAGTCAAGACCTTGAAGGAGATCATTCACGCACCCGCCGAAAGTCGACTCGTTCACGTAGACCAACACATTCCCGATCTTGTGGCAATTGCTAGCCCGGAGGAGCCGACTACTTTCAAAGCGTACCGCGCTGGGAAGCTCATACTGCAGGAGAAAGCATCATGTTTTCCTGCGTACCTCCTCGACCCGCACTCGGAAGAAGGCGATGTTATTGATGCCTGTGCTGCTCCGGGCAATAAAACGACGCACGTCGCTGCCCTCGTTGGCGAGAATCACAATGTCTTTGCATGTGAGCGGGATGAAGGGCGCAGCAAGACTTTACAGAAGATGGTGAAAATGGCAGGAGCTGAAAAGATTGTCACTGTGAAGGCCAAGCAAGACTTCACGAGGCTTGATCCCAAACAGCAACAGCTCGCGAGCGTCACAGGCCTAATACTCGATCCAAGCTGTTCTGGCAGCGGCATCTTCGGGCGTGACGAAGCCACTGTAACCCTGCACTTGCCCTCGGCTGTTACGGAAGATCCTGCAGCAAGAGGAAAGAAGCGGAAGAGAGGGCCAAACAAACAGACGGAGACCAAAAGCGAAAACGAGGAGGAAGTGGCGGTCCTCGAAGAGACGCCAGAAACCGAGCAGGACAAGGAGAAGCTCCAGAAGCGATTGGAAAATCTCTCGGGCTTCCAGCTCAAGATTGTCAAACATGCAATGTCTTTTCCGAACGCCAGACGGATCACATACTCGACGTGCTCTCTACATGACGAGGAGAATGAACAAGTCGTGCTACAGGCCATTCAGTCGAATATTGCTGTTGCACGAGGCTGGCGTGTGTTGAGGCGAGAAGAGCAGGTCGATGGCATGAAGCGATGGCACAAAAGGGGCAGGGTTGACGCCATGCAAAGCCTAGTGGATTCGAACGGGACCACAGACCTGGCAGTACTGGCAGACGCGTGTATTCGATGTGACAAGGGCGGAGAAGATGGGACGATGGGCTTCTTCGTAGCGGGCTTTGTGAGGGACGAGGGCTCCATGGAGCAGGCTCATGACAGTCTCGGTCGAGCAGCGGCGGGAGCACGGGAGCCTGAACATGCTGAAGACGAGGAGGATGAGTGGGAAGGATTCAGTGCAGACGAGTCGTAGTCGAAGTCCGGAGGAAGCGTTGTAATCGTTTGACCCGGCCTGGCAATTCGCTGTGCAGAGTTGTCAATAGTGGTTGCCGCTGATCGGTTGGCCCCGCAGTCACAAAATCCATTGTGCTTGCTGACGTCTTTTTCTCAGCAAAATTAGTGGAATCTGCCCAAGTAGCCAGGAAACTCATGTGTCGTGGCAATCAAGTTTCTTCGTTTCGTTGCTGCTGTCTAGGCGGAGCTATAAAGCACTCTGTGTGCTCGGCCTCTTTGGGCCGAAGCTGATGCGATCAAGAAATTCGCATGTCCGCTTCCTGTGCCTGCCCTCGATATGGAAATACCCTTCCGTGCGCCGTAGAGAGCATCATCATTGATGGTGCATGCATCGCAACTCCGAATCGCTTACTCGCCACCGCCGACCTCGCGTGCTGTGTATCGTCAGTCTTCGTTCTGGTGTATCATTGTATTCCAGGCTGGAGCGATCTCGGAGTCGGGTATCCATATCTCTCCCATCGTCTCGTTCCTCGGGGCGCTACTCACTGTAGATCTTGCACGCGCTGTGACCGACAACCTGCTTGATAACACCACGCTCCTCCAAATCCTTGAGGGCCTTGCGGGCGAGCGATCCGTTGATCTTTAATCTGTCGACGAGGACGGCAACGGTGATGAGGCGGTACGACTGAACATCCTTGTTGAGCTTCTCGGTGGTGTTCTTGTCGAAGATGACGGCGTGGTTGGCCTTGTCCTTGACTGTGCAGCGAGGCGAGTTAGCAAGCGCATTCTTCGACGGGCGCAGTTGGTGTCGACGGGGGCGCTGTCGCGGGCGGGGGAACAGTTTCACGCACCCTTTCCCTTGGACCACTTCTTCTTTTGCTTCTTGCCTCCGGTTGCTGCGGGTGCCATCTTTGCTGCGGATTGTACGATGAACGGAGTGGTCAGCGGCAGAAGCAGTGTGTAGTAGAAGGACCAGCCTCAAATCCCGTAGGTGCGCGCCTTGGCAAAGTGGGGACCCCGTGACTGCCAAAGCTGGCTGCTGGCTGGCGTGTTCGGCCAATGCCAATGCTGCACGCCTGCTGCTGCGTGTCAGCGCGAGAATCATGCGCGTGCGAACGCCTGCGCCGAATGTGCACTCCTCCTCGCTCGGGAATGTAGTCCAGCATGCGCAAGAGTAGCCCGCCCACTCGTTCGCCCCGGTAGCAGAGATGTATCATCTCGTCAAGTCGCTCTACTTGCACGCGACCAGCAAGGAGGAATACTCCATCCTCCTGCTCGGGCTCGACAACGCCGGCAAGACCACGTTGCTCGAGCAGATCAAGAGCATTTACAATGCCGCCTACGACGCGAATCTCAACACGGTGCCGACCGTCGGCCAAAATGTCAGCCTCGTTGACCTGCCCGAGATGTACTTGAAAATATGGGACGTTGGCGGCCAGCATACCCTGCGCGGGCTGTGGCAGTCATATTACAGCAGCTGCCACGCCATTGTCTTCGTCATTGACAGCACTGACATTGGAGACGCCGACATCACGCGCCTTTCCGAGGCAACCACGGGCTTGGACGCGGGAAGATTGGATGAGTGCAGGTTGGTGTTGGAGGACGTGCTGCAGAATGACATGACGGAGGGAGTGCCAATTCTAGTGTTGGCAAATAAACAGGATCGAGAGGACTGCGTGGAGGTGGTGCGCATCAAAGAGGGATTGGTCAAGAAGGTCTTCGAAGGCGAGAAGGGACAGAACGTGCGAGACAGTAGGGTACTGCCGCTCAGCGCTCTGACGGGCACAGGAGTCAGAGAAGCAGTGGAATGGCTGTGCAGCAGAGTCAAGTGGAACAAGGAGGCGCGACCACCAGTGATGAGGTGAAGGCGGGTGTTGCGCTTGATATGAGCTTACAGCACCCAACTGCTCGTTGAGCTCGATCGGGTCATTGAAACTGGACCATCGCCATGCCCGGAGCCAGTGAGCAGGTGCGATTGATAGGAAGTGCGCCCCAGGCTGCTCTCTAGCCGGCAATCGAAGCTCGACCCGAGAGGGAGAGAAGTCGAACGTGCTTCGTACAGCAGTCGCATTCGCCTTCACAGCAAATGCAGGAGCTACAGACTAGCTGTGGCCTGCGCAGACAGCTTCACGCCGGTGCAAACCAACTCCCAACCCTCCGAGCACTTGTCCTTCCGCCGACACACCTATTTTCTATTGCATGACTACCTGGCATTCTCTCCGCGAAGCCTTCGCTGTCAACTTCGCTCTCCGCTGACAGTCGCTCACTGCACCAAGTCTCCCAGACCAGCAACGGCAGGCAGCCACCATGAGCGGCCATCCATTCGAGGACATTGGCGACGATTTTGTGGAGCCAGAGGAACTGGGCGAAGAGCGAGCCCGCGAGCTTTTTCAGTGCGCGCCTCCAGCCCTGTCTGCTCTGTTCCCTACTGACGTATTTCTTCAACCAGTTACTACCGCCCTCCCAAAGAAGCCGCGGATGAGGCCGTCTTCCTGCCATACCCCGACACGGTACTGCAGGCACATGCTCAACTTGCAGCCCTCAGGCTCGATGTACAGCGTGCTATGATCGGCCTGGTGGACAAGAACCGGAGCTACTTCGTGGCTGAGGCGACGAAGTCACTCGATCTTGAAGACACCAGCCGCTCCGAGAACGTGGACGATGGACTGTAGTATGGCAGCATCAGTATGCCGAAGAAGGGCGGTCTAGTCGAGTGGACGCTTGCGCAAGAGCCTCGCAGCGTTGACGGCCAGGATATACCCGCGCACTACGAAGTCCTCGACTTGACCAAGGATCCGCGTTGGAAAGACAACCAATTCGTCACCTCCGCGCCTTACTTTCGGTACTACTGCGGACTTCCCTTGCGCACTGAGAATGAGATCAACATCGGCGCCCTCTTTCTCCTAGATAGCCGACCCAGAGATTCGACCAGTCTGACCCGACTAAAAGGCATGCTGTTCACTCACCGCAGACTGTACTGATACTGACCGATCACCTAGTGCTGTACACTATCGGCCACAATATCATGGTGCACATGAAAGCTGTCAGAGAGGCCCATGAGAAGCAGCGCGCCATCTACATGAACATGTGCATGGCAGACTTTATCAGTCCAGAGCATCGCTTTAGGTCGCTTCACATGAATCCTCGAAAGCACCTGGAATCTCCTAATGGACGAAACGACAGTTTGCGCGTCAATAGCGACTCTTCCCCGCAGACGCCCACTATTTCCACCGACGACTACAGCCATTTCTCGGACAGCGGCGGGGACCCACCCATGAGTCCCTCAAATGAACAAGACCGGATGGACGAAGCATACGTCGGCAGTCGAGAACGAACGAGATCAGGAGCGCCAAGCGATGTCGAACCATCTAATGATCAGATCACTCGTGATATTGAAGATCTGCGAGGCAGTCGATCACCAACGCCTCTACGCGATCGGGACGCTTGTCTGGACGTTCCACCAGCAAGCCCGGGCATGCCGCGTGGGCGTGATAGCACAAAGCCTGGAGACTCCAAGAAGAATGTGACAGAGGCTGACCACCAGCGCACGTTTGACCGTGCAGCTTATCTTTTACGTCAAGCTCTGGACCTCTCCGACTCTGGCTGCGGTGGAGTCGTCCTACTCGATACAAACGCGTTAGCCGACAGCACGGATCCTATCAATCGACGTGTCTCTTCCGATTACAACAATATCGGATCACCAGGCATGCGGCCCACGGCAAGTCCTGTTCAAACGTCTCGAAGCCGCACCCCTTCGGTAGATCGCTCGGCTTCCGCATACAGCGGCAACATGCAAGAACGAGTCGTCCTGGCCGCAGCCTCCGTGAGTAACAATGATGGGCCACCCCAGAACTTTGGAAGAGCAGATCCATGCTTCGCCATCACCTTGACGCCGCCTGAATTGCAGAGAATGTGCAAAAGGCACCCGCGTGGCAAACTATACAACATTCCGGAGCAGGTTGGCACATCACTGTTCGATTACGAAGGTCGTCCAATCGGGGGACGTCTATCGAGCAGGCTGTTCGAGCTTGTGCTACTGCGACGTCAGTTCCCTTACGCGAAGCAGGTCATCTTTGTGCCCATGTTCCATGCTAATCTCAATCGGTGGACTTCGTGTTTCGCATTCACGAATTCGCGCTATCGTGTCTTCTCCTACGAGATGGATTACCTTCAAATGCTGTCCTTCACGAACGCCATAAAAGCGGAGATTGTGCGCCTGGCCACAGCTTTTGCGGACCAGCAGAAGAGTGACTTCATCGGCTCTGTATCGCAGTAAGTGCACTCGTGGAGAGCCTGCTTGCGCGCGACCACTCATGGTGCGTTGCGAACTCAGAACTTATCATGGTCACCGTTGTCAACGGTTGTTCTTTATCCTTGGGCCTCTGCTGACGCGCGATCCCCAGTGAACTTCGCAGCCCACTCCACGGCATTTTGGCATCGGTCGAATTCTTGCAGGACACAGAGCTTGATCAGTTCCAAACTTCTTGCATCAACACCATGGACGCATGTGCTCATACTCTTCTGGATACCGTGACGATGGTCCTGGACTACAGCAAAGTCAGCACGCTAAGACATAAGGATTCGATAGAATCAAACTGCTCCTCGCAAGCTTGTCTGGAAAGGAGCGAGAGCATGCCGACTTCCAGCAACATACGGAACGAGCCTCTTTTTGCGACCGATCAATATTGCGATGTTGCGCGAATCACTGAAGAGGTTGTCGATGGACTAGCTGTCGGTCATTTGGCGAAAGTACGAACAAACATTGGCTTCGATGACCCGGCGAGTAATCTCATAAATGCGTTTCCATCGTTGGGGATCCACCCTTCAATGCGAAGGATCCTGCAGGCGATTCGACCTGAAGTCGAGCTTGTCCTGGATATCGCACCACCCGCTGAGTGGTCATTTTCAACGCAACCTGGAGCGATCCGACGAATTGTCATGAATCTGCTCTCGAACTCGCTGAAATACACGAAACATGGGGTGATTACAATCTCCTTACAGAGGATGCAGGTTGCTGAAGAGTGGGCAACAAGTGTCAAGTTTGCCGAAAAGAGACCAATGGCTATCGAGATCAAAGTCACCGACACTGGACAGGGCATTTCTCCGGAGTATCTGCGTAGCAAGATCTTTACACCGTTCTCTCAGGAAAACGCGAAGGCAGCCGGTACCGGGCTGGGTCTCAGTATCGTCCGTTCCATCGTCACCGCGCTGTCTGGCCAGATCGACATCAAGTCAATCGTGAATGTTGGCACGATCGTGTTGGTCACTTTGCCAGTGAAGGCACCGAGAACGGCTAGCTGCAGCCCAGCAGCCGCACCCAGAATGGCGACAAGCCCAAGCACTTCGGAGTTCACCCTCATAAGCCCTCAACCACGGCAGAAGGATCCCAGCGTTCTAGCTCTCCAGGCTTTGCGGGACCCACCTCAAGCGGCAATATATGAGCCCGCTTTGGAACATGACAGTTTTGCCCAGACGCAAGGCGCTGCGCAAGTACATTCTGCCTTGGTCCAATACCTCACTGGTTGGTTCGGGTTTCCGACTCTGCAGACTTGGGATTTCGACTGTCCAGCAAAATTGCTTATCGTTGACGAGATTCATCTTCCAACCCTACTCGCGCGGCGGCCAGCTTACCTGGATACGCTGTCGTTGCAGAGTACCATAGTCCTATGCGCCAGCCCTTCCAGACAAGCCATCTTGACGAAGGATATTACAAGTCGACACGTTGAGCTGCTCTGCAAACCCTTCGGTCCCTACAAGCTCGCTCGAGCGATCTCCAGAGCCCTTGACAAGTCGACGAAGTCTCCCGCCGCAAAGGAGAAGCTTGACAATCAGTCCGTGTCGCGCGTTCCGCTGCAGTCTTCGCACCCTCGACAATCAACACAAACTTTGTCTCCGCAAAGTATTGCGCGCCGCTCGAGCGTCAAAGGCAAAATCAGGGTTGTACCGCAGGCAGATCCAACGCCGGCTCGAGACCGCTTGTCTCGCGCCACACCACGAACGCCGGATGAGCACTTCAGAGAGGCTAGCGCTAGTGAAGATGGGGGTTTCCCTTTTCCGCCAAAATCTAGCCCTCGACGTGAAACGAGCTTCTCACTGCAACGTGACAAGAATGCCGGCCAACATCCTGGCCTTGATCCTGCGGCGAATCCCATTACGGAGCAGAAGTCACCAGCCGTGGCTTCTGAGCTAGCTGGTGTAGCGGATGCCAACTCGTCGCAAGAGACTAGGGCCATTGAGAGTGATGCTTCGTCAGAGAGGCCAGCAGAAACGCAGACTCGAAGGCCGCGATTGCTACTTGTGGACGACAATCGATTGAATCTGCAGCTCTTGCACACATATGTCTCCAAGATCGGATACGATGCTACAATGGCAAAAACGGCGGAGGACGGACAGCAAGCCTTTGAGACATACAAGAGCTTCCTTCCCGATATTGTGTTCATGGACCTCTCGATGCCTGTCATGGATGGCAACGAGTCTGCCCGACAGATCAGACGATTCGAAGCCGGACAAGGGCGATCAGATGCGGCTGGGTATACCTTACAACCTGCACTCATAATTGCGCTCACGGGAAATGCAAAAGGAAGCGATCAAAAGGAGGCTTTCAGGAGCGGGATGAATGTATACATGACGAAGCCGGTCTCCTTCAAGCAAGTCGGAAAGCTGTTGGAAGATTGGATGGAGCAGAATCGGGCTACACGCTGACATGAGCTTGTGTTCAATGGTAAAGACCTAAAACAATCGAGTAATTTCGCTTGCTCGCTGATGCTTCACTTCACACGTTACTCCTGATACTTCCCAATGCACAAACAGGGCCAGCTCGGAAGCATCTATCACATCGGCGCGCTTTCAGCATTACATGAAAACGCTCAATATCAACCCGTAACGTGGCTCAGTTTGGAGTAGATTGAGCCACCGCAAAGCGCAGAATTGCTAGAACATTTTGTTCTTCGTGAACAGCTTGATGTGCCACGAGCCTCTTTGCGACTTGGGCTTGGCTGGCGCATGCTTGAAGAAGCTTGCTTGTTCAGTCCTACTCTCGCTTGACTGCCAAGATGGAATCCGCATCTGATGGAGTTCTACGTCCAGTAGATGAGGACGGAATTGTCGTATGAGAGCTCTTCCAATCTCTCCCGACTTGAACGCCTTCCTTTCCTGATCTCGAACGCGGCGATCAATGCTGAAAGGAGATCGTCGAAGGTCATGCCATCTGGATAGCTTCGTCTGTAAAATACGGTCGTATGAGATCCAACAGGTATCACGCAAGTCTTCGTCTTTGATTTGGAGATGAACATTTTATGCCAGAGGGGCTTGACTTCGGCTTGTGCTTGAGCCCAAAGATCTACCAGATCGATGCGGGCAGCGATTGTGCTGCTCCGATAACCGGTCTTTTTGTGATGGAACCAGGTTGGCGCTAATGGGTTGATGCTTCTATCATCGCTTCCATCATCCACATCAAGGTACAGTCTCCGTTGCAGTGTTTTGGAATAGGTGACGACTTCGAAGAATTTCCGGTTTACACGGCGGCAGCGTAATACATCAGCCTCATCGACGAAGAGCAGGACATTTTCGAGCAATTCTCCCACTCCTAGCATTCGTTGTGCTGCCGTATATCTCGGTGTCTCGAGTTCAGACATCTCGTTGCGTGATAGTAATGGAAGATACATCAGTGCTGGCAAAGTTTATGGAGTCAGCGTGTGGTTTAGCTCTCAACGACCGGGACTGTTGGGAACAGATCGCCGTGCGGTGTGAGCGTGCTCACACGAGCAGCCAAGCGCGCTCGGAATCGGCTCCACTTGGAATTCACGTGCTGAGTCTTGGAAGCTTAATTGGAAGCATGTCCGTCTTGACAAAGCTCCATCGGCAAATCATCCACTATGCAGGAACCAAGCGAGATGTGCTATGATACGACCTTGTGCCGAGCCGATATCGAGGATGCATATAGTCTCTGTTCGCCGCGAGACATGGCAATTTGTTTCACGCTCGGCGAGGAGACACTGCACTTTCCGTCATGATTCCAGCCATCAATATGGTTGCCGCAATGGCATCGCTCGCATCTGCGGCATCTCTGCAGGTGGCAGGTAATGGTTACATCAACTACACAACTGTGACGGGATACTTTCTACAAGACGAACCCAGCACGAATGCCTCGACTTTCAATTACGTGCGTGAAAAGGCCAGCTTACACCACATATCTATCCTAACGCGACCCAGACTCTGAATAACTTTGGCCTGATCAACCGCACCTATGATTCGACTGAGGGCCTTTCTGCGAACCTCACGCAGTGGCAGAAGTTCGAGCGAGAGGTCAACGCCTTGAATGCCGCGGCGGATGCAAATACCGTGTACAAGGTGATTTTCATGGGCCGCCATGGCGAGGGTTTCCATAATTTGGCAGAGAGCACGTTTGGTACGCCAGCGTGGAATTGTTATTGGGCACAACTCACAGGCAATGGCAGTCTGTACTGGTAAGAAGGAGCATATGTATGAAGTCCCGCTCTTCTGAGACACTTACTGATCTTCCGTAGGGAGGATGCTCAGCTTACCGAAGCTGGTATCTTGCAGGCTCAGATCGCGAACAACTACTGGAAGGACAGGATTGCAGTTGAAAAGATCCCGCGCCCACAAAGCTACTACACGTCACCCATGAAGAGGTGTCTAGCGACTGCGAAGACAACCTTCGGATCCGGCCTGGAACTCCCTGTGTACTATCCCTTCGAGCCTGTTGTGAAGGAGCTGCTTCGCGAAGGCATTTCGATTCACACCTGCGACCACAGAGGTAATGCAACTTATATCACTGAGACATATCCCAGCTTCGTGCTCGAGGAAGGCTTCAACGAGTACGACGAGCTCTGGAACGGTGTTACCGCGGAATCAGACAGCGCTCACGAGAAGCGTATGCTTACTCTGCTGGACGATGTCTTCACCAACGATGACCACACCTGGATCTCATTTACATCCCACAGTGGTACTATGACGACGATTCTGGACGTCATCGGTCATCAGCGCTTTCGACTTGCGACAGGTGGTGTGATCCCAGTGCTGGTGAAGGCTCAATTCTTACCAGCATCGGGAGCTCCCAGCACAACTGTCGGCGGATTTACCACAAGTACGTGGTGCCATAACGGTCCACCTGCGACAAGCATCGCATCCCTCGAACAAGGCTGCGTGTGCCATAACACGACTGCAGCATTGCCGTCACTGAACACACAGGCTCCGTTCCTACCAAATCAGACGGCACCTATCAATGAGTATACCACTACTACCACTGCGGGAGCCTCGTATGGTGAGACTGCTAGTGCCAAGCCGGCGGGATATTGAAGAACGGCGTGGCAATAAGACGACTACTGCTTGAAGCCTGAATTTGAAGAAAGCCTAACTCAAGTACATCCAACTATTTCTCCTTCAAAGGCTGCTCCTTGATAGTCACCTTATAAATATGGTTCTGTCCAGTCAACAACCATTGACCCTTGCCACGTGCTGGTTCCAGATTGAAAACAATGTCATCAGGCGTGTTGATCTTGCCAAGCAAGAAGCCGGTCTGCGGATCGACGATATCCACGCCTCCATACACAGCCGAAAATAGCAAGCCATTCTTGGTGATGCGAAGTCCGTCTGGCCATCCTCCTTCGACGAGATAGACCAGTCTGGGGTTCTCCAGAAGGCCTTTGTATCGGTTGTCGAATGCCCACACGCCTCGCTCGCTCTTGGGCACCTCGCTAGTCGTGTTGGAGTCTGCAATGTAGAGGATACTTTCGTCCGCAGACAATGCCAGACCGTTAGGCTTGGTGACGACTCCGACTGTAAGTGATTGCACAGATCTCGTCTTTGCATCTACACGGTATACCGAGTTTGGCAGCTCACAAGGCTGCACACCTGGCCATTTACTGTCAACGCCGTAGTCCGGATCCGTGAAGTACATGTTTCCTTTGGAGTCGAAGATGAGATCATTCGGGCTGTTCAAATGGCGTCCTCGATAATGATTCACAATCGCTTCCGCTCGACCTGTCGTGACGTTTACTTCGAAGATTCCGCGTACGCTGCCACCATTGGTTGTTACATAGACTCGGCCTTTGTGTCTTGTGCCTCCGTTCACGTTCTGCAGCGCGGGCTCTAGATTGATCTGCCGAACTGCATGCGTGTCGATGTTGATCGCGAATAGAGGGCCTGTGAGTGATGTATCACTGTATAGCAGCTCATTGGACTCCGGCAGATAGACTGGCGCTTCGTGGACGTGCTTCAGATCAGGTGGAAACGTTTGAATCTTCTCGATCTTCGCCTTTGACCCGATCACATCGAAGAAATCGTGATCATAGGCGATGAAGTCTGCGGCTTTGATTTGTTCCAGCACGGATGCCATACATGGCTCTTTGGCTTGGATGTCATAAAATGCACTTTCTGAAAATCGTTAGCATAATATGTGCGGAAAAGCATGATTTCGTGTGCCTACGAATCGGACCTGACTGCCATTCGCCAGGGATCACTGCTAGGTTATGATTCAGGAACACCGCATTGACATTTGCGAACGCCGATGGCAGAGCACCAAGCACAGTGTTCCGGCCTTGCAGGCAAGTACCAATGGCGTCCATACTAGCAGATGTTGAACTGGTGAAGAAGTTTGGAAAGAAATCTGCCCCAAGAGGAAGGTTCCAAGCCATCTTCTATTAAATGCTCGTCTGTGCGTCGTTCTTTGACTGGGATGTGAACGGATGCGCTTGTAGAGTTGTTCCTTGCGACCTCGTGTCGAGGTCAAACGGAGTTGCATCTACATTGCCATGCGACAGTGATGAATCCTGGACCTCGAGAATTGCGGGGTTCCATAGCCTTGACGCATTCTAGAAGATGGCGCGGGGCTAGCAGCACCGTAGGCCCACTCGCGGGCCATGAACACCTCAGAGACCTTGACCGAAGGGCATCGTCTTCAATCGTGCGCCCGGCTTGCAATGTCCTGTTTGAGCGAAATGTATCAAGCAGCACACGGTTACCCTGGTGGCCCCGCGGACGAACTTGAAGTGTCGGAGTAAAACTCCGCAAGTGACAGTTGGAGTGAGGTGCTCGGCCAAGAAGCGATGTCGGCTTGCCGCTTGATCTTTCAACCGAGACCATGTCCATACACTGTAGAGATACGCTTTAACTCCTATCGACTGCAACTTACCGACTCGGCAGTTGTTCCTCCTGGAAGACATATTACTCAGGCAACCGCATTCCAAACATGGGGGTATACCACATTGGTAAGTAAACAGCGGACGTGATTTATTGCATGTTTCCGCTTACCAGCATCGCCGCAGTGCTCTTCAAGTTGAAGCCTGGCGTCACCCAGGAGCAGATCGCGGAACTTGAAGCCGCAGGACGAGCAATGGTGAGTCGCAAAGGAATGCGAAGTTTTCGATCGCGACCGCTTATTAGGTTTTCCAGGTTGGGCAGGTACCAGGTCAGTCGTGACCTCTGATCCTTGCGTGACAACAAACTACTGATGCCGCATAAACAGGCCTCGTCAAATTTGACTTCGGCCCTCCACTAGCTTCGACTGCTCATCGTGCTCTTGGATATGACCTTGGCCTCGTGTCGACGTTGGAGAAGCCAGAAGATGTGGCCGTGTATGCTCAGCATCCTGCACACCTGAAGGTCCATCACGTTCGCGAGAAGATTTGTGATCATACTTTGGCATACGACCTGGAATTTTGAGTATGCTACATACTTGAATATTCATACTCTTCAATGATCAGGCTTTTACTGAGAGTGCCAGAGCATTTCTGCAATATCTCCAATGATGCAAGATGCTACAAGCCAAGGCCTGGCGGGGCACGAGGTCGGACCCCCTCCTGAGGTCACTGATTGCTGACAAACACATTCAGACATTGTCTTCACTTACTGCAGGTCAACCTTCATCGATCGAGTAACAGACAAGAATATGGCAGAATCAGAGAAACCAAGTGTCCGATCGCAAGAAGTCGTCCATTTTAAAGGCAGCTGTGCATGCGCAAGAATCTCATATCAATGCTCTGGACTTCCCAATTCTCCTCGCAGCATAACCGCCTGTCACTGTGTCACGTAAGTCTCGGGAGTCCAATATTGTCTACTTGTTCCTCATGTTGGCTTGTCCTGGCCACAGAGCAATGTCGTACTGACCTTCTACTTCTTCGCACAGCTGCAGGAAGGTGTCTGGCGGCCCATACCAGGCTTACGTCGATGTCCAAGCCAGCTCCCTGAAATTCTTCGATCACAAAGAAGCTCTGCAATATGAGGGTCTTCCCAAAGACAACATGGGCGGCATCATCTTCATTCGGTTCTCAAAGGTTGGAGAACGCGCATATTGTGCGACCTGCAATACGCCTCTAGCAATGCGCTACAAGATTGAGATGGATGTCACTGCTCTGGCTCTGGGAGCTGTTGATGAGGACTCCTTGACTCCAGCGGCGAGGGAGGCTTTACGATTAACCACTCACATCTTTACTAGTCAAAAGGCTTGGTGGCTAGATATTAAGGATGATGGCTTGATAAAGCATGATCGCTTCAAAGGTGACTTTGAGACGAAGATGTTGCAGTACGAATCAGAGTCGGATGGTGGGGAGCGGAAGGCTTGAATCGAGAATCTGGTCGCCGTGGTCGGATGTTCGGAGAGTGCCAATATTGGGATGCTTCAACGCCACGTTGAGCCAAGCTCACCTCTATGTCAGCAAGAGAATCACTGCTTTGCGTTGCTCAACACCCTCTAAATGCAGTCACGGGAGGCAAAGGAAGTCGCGCGGCCTTATCGATGAGCAACATCCCGCCACGAATGCCGCTGCCCCTGAGGTGAATTTGTGACTGTGCCGCATTCCTCGGAGTGGCTGAGGATGTGTTCCTGGCACCTATTGAGCACGAATTCAATTGTATGTTTCTCGTTCGCAGCTCAAGTCCAGTTCTACAGTCCGTCACATGAATTCGGGCATCGGAAAGCAAGGCCTCTGACTCTATGCTTCCACTCTTCAGAATCTGAACTGGCCGACTTTGGACACAATGAGCTGTCTTATTGGCAGTGATCCATGCAGAATTGCAGGTTCAATGCCCCGCTTCGTCTCCAGTATCCGCGTATGCATTTGATGGACTGTATTCCCACTTCGTGATGGCCGTCATACAGGCTGATTGCATCGTCGCACCTGGTCAAAACGCTGAGTCAGCATGCTTACTCACTGACTTCCGACGTCAAAACTGATCTGACTTCTTCTTTCGATGCAATTCACCTTCCAAGCGTGATCGTATGGTCTTGGCTTCTTGTGCAAATCGCCGCAAGATGGCTGCAATCGATGGCCTATATGCTGATACCACTCAGCTCGCTACGACCAGCGAGTCATCCAATCGCATGCAGATCACGGAACAGCTTGGAAGCTGTGGACCTCGCTCCATCTGCGCGAGCTAACAACCGACTCCACAGGCATCTCTATAAATCATTGACAGTCAATTGTGCCAGTCTTGCCGTTGAAGTATCCAATACCTCTTTTCACAATGACTTCCAACGACAGTACGCCTTCCCAAGGACTGAGTGCCAGCGACATTGCAGCTGGGTACTTACGTCCCGGCCGTCTCGGGGACCCAAATTTGAAGTTCTTCCAGGAACCTCGAGCACATCCCAAGATTGTTGAAGTATTTCGTGCTTTTGGAATCGATGGTAGCCAGGGGGATCCATATGCAGGCGTGAGCCATGAAGAGCTATCGTCCACTGCTCAAATGGCGAAGAGCCATGCTCAGTCCGAGAAGCTGTACGAATTGTTGCCGAACGAGCTGCCCGAAGATGCTCAAGAGATCGAAATCAAGCAAGAGACCATCAAGTTCTCGAGCTTCGATGGTACCGAGCGCCAATTGTATATTTACCGTCCTGCTGAGCAGTCTGGCAAGCTTCCTGCTGTGATTTACATCCATGGCGGCGGCATGGTTCTTCTCAACACCGCGAACAAAATGCATCGCCGCTGGTGCAAGTCATTGGCTGTGCAAGGTGTGGTCGTCATCGCGATCGATTTCCGCAATGCTTGGAACAACGGCGAACACTGTCCTTTCCCGACTGGATTGAACGATTGTGCTGCTGGAGTGCAATACATCTCTGAGCACAGAGATGAGCTTCAGATCAGTAATCTTGTGCTCCAGGGTGAAAGTGGAGGAGCCAACCTGTCGCTTGCTACGGCTTTGAAGGCGAATCGAGAGGGCTGGGTTAGCAAGATTGCAGGTGTTTACGGCAGTGTTCCATATATCAGCAACGGTAAGATATCTGAGAGGCAGGCTTGAGACGCATACTGATATACATTTTCCCTGGCTGCAGGTTATGGCTGGTCAGATGCAAGGAAGATCAAGGAGCTTCCCAGCCTATTCGAGAACGATGGGGCGTTCCTCCACAATGTGCAAATGGTGAGTTCAATGGACAGTCGTTCGGGCAAATTTCGCATTGACGATCACTGGTTCGACGACAAGCAAAATCAACTCCACGTGGTGTCTGAGTTACATGCTGACGTGAATTCTTCTTCTAGGCCGGAATGGGTGCCTACTACAGCGGTGCCGACGCGGAAAACCCTCTCGCGTGGCCATACCACGCCTCACTCGACGACTGCAAAGGTCTCCCACCCCATATCTTGACAATGGACGAGCTTGACCCGTTGAGGGACGAGGGAATGGCCTACTATCGCAAGCTGCTCGCTGCAGGCGTCGAAGTCCATGCACAGGTGAATCTGGGCATCGTGCATGCTTCATCTTTGGTGTTCCGACAACTGCTGCCAGAAGTGCACAACAAGGCTATTCGTGATATTGTTGCATTTGCGAAGAGCGTGTGATTTAAATATCGACAGTACGAAGCCAGGCTTGACAGGTATCAAGAGCACGCAAGATAGTGCGTAAATAGATGCAGTTTCGGAAAACTCCGATGTGAACATTCCAATCTAGTTGTGGACAGCGAGATGGAAATTCTCAAAACGACAATCGGAGTTGCACTCACCGCGACTATGGTTATGTGAACATCTCGCTTCGCAAGACAGGGTGCCTTCAGTACACCGCATATATGCAGAGACACGAGGAGCGATGAAGTTCTCAAGTTCACGGGCACAGCACGCCGTGTTGATCGTGGTTTCCAATTTGCTTTCCGTCGGAAGCCAATGTGAGAGATTCATCAGCGGGCTTGCTTGCAACTTTCTCGGCTTCTTTGATCTGTTCGTATCAGGTTGTGATCGTCAGCCGAGGCACAAGATGTTCACATCTCATCGACGGCGCTACTACAGGCGGATGCTTTTCAGCACACGTGCCGGAACAGTATGCATAAAGAGTAGCAACAAGCCAGGTTCTTGATATCACCGATCATCCTCACGACATCCAAACCGCGACCATGATGTCAATCCGCGCTCTACTCCCCTGTATGCTGGCCACCGCTGCGATAGCATCACCAGCAACGCTCGTCACTCGCCTAGAGCTGGTAACAGCCCAGACCATTCAACAAGATGTCATCAACATTCACAACGGCGTTGAATCACTCCGCAAGCATGTCTCTGCCTACAACGGAGAGCCCTTGAATTCAATTCCGCTCGCTGGAGACTTCACAGCCATTCATCTCGCGAATCGCAAGGGCTTTGCCAACGCCAACATTCGACAGACAGATTTTACTGCGGA
Source organism: Cercospora kikuchii (assembly GCF_019650295.1). NCBI lineage: Eukaryota > Fungi > Ascomycota > Dothideomycetes > Mycosphaerellales > Mycosphaerellaceae > Cercospora > Cercospora kikuchii. Next base: position 1,580,616 of record NW_025408587.1, read on the forward strand.
GGAGTCCACGGCAATTGTTCAGACGGTGATTGATACAGTCGGTGTCTCCATACCGGCCAGTGTGGAGGTCACGAAAGCCAAGAAGCCTTTGTTTGACGAAGCTGGTCTCAGTCCGATCATTTTGGGAAGCTTGGTCATTTTGCTGGATGATCATGATACCTTTTCGGCGGCTGTTCAGGAAGACTTGTCAGCGGATATGGTGAGAGGGCAGGAGGTTGTTGATAAGATCCACGATGCTATCCAGGATGGCATTAATTTTTACAGCGCCTAGATACAGTGTGTTTCTAGCATCAGTTTGGGTTTGGCGCGACAAGCTCCGGAGGGAAGTCCGCAATGTGCCTCGAACGAGTGAGAGGCTGCTTAGCTGAACTGATTCTTCTTCATCATCAGCGGACGAGCGTAGCTGGAGAGATTGCGCTTGTATTGAAGGTTGTTAGTTGTTTGTCCATGTCGTCGTCGGGATGTAGCGAGCATGGATTGGGTGTACAGGGTGAGCTTGGAGAAGAAGTCCTCTGGTCCGAGGATGTCGTCAACGAGCTCGGGCGCGCTCGCATGTGATTGGCGCGCGACCAGGATGCACAGCAAGCAACGGCCAGGTCCAACATGGGCAGACAACTAGCGTGCTGAACTACACAATTCCCACCCTCCATCACCTTCGCGCTCGTCGTCGCCATGAGAGACCTCGCAGAGGGCAACAGCTGTGGATGACGATGCAGTTCGTCACATGAGCTCGTGACCAGCAGCCTGCAGCAAACACCCGATCACGCCCATTTCCGCGCCCTCAATCCGACGCCGACAGTGTTACCAACGATTCCACCCTTTCCCAGCTTCGGCTTCGCAGCTCATCATGGAGAAAATCCAGCTGGAGGCCCAGCATACGGACCCCGACGTCCCCTTCCGCGCCACCGACAGGCACGTCCACCACACCTGGGCGAAAACATTTCAGTCGCGTCCGGAACTCTACATCCGACCCCGAAGTCTCGCTGAGGTGCAGAAGGTGGTGAATCTCGCGCGCAGATGCCGTCGTAGAATTGTTGTCGTGGGCTGCGGCCACTCTCCGAGCGACCTGACCTGCACGAGCAGCTGGATGATCAACTTGGACGAGTACCAGAGAGTGCTCAAAGTCGACAAGGCAAACAAGACACTTCTTGTGGAAGGCGGTATTCGATTACGCAAACTCAATGAGGAGGCCAATAGGCATGGGCTGACCATGCCGAACCTCGGCAGCATCGATGAGCAAAGTATTGTTGGTGCGATAGCTACGGCGACGCATGGTAGCAGTTTGTGGCACGGCTTGCTGAGTGATTCAGTTCGAAGCTTACGGATCGTTCTCGCGAGTGGGCAGGCGGTGAAGTGCTCAAAAGACGAGAACTCAGACCTGTTCCGCGCTGCGCTGGTCTCGCTGGGCGCATTGGGTATCATCGTCGAGGTGGAGTTTCAAATGACCGATGCTTGCAATATCGAGTGGACTCAGACGCTACGGCCGCTGGACGAGATTTTGAACACTTGGGATAACACTCTCTGGACTCAGAAGGAGTTCACTCGCGTCTGGTGGATGCCATATATGAAGCGGGCAATCGTGTGGTCTGCAGAAAAGACGGACAAACCACTGCGTGCGGCAACCGGAAGCTGGTATGGTGGCTCTGTAGGGTTCCACACCTACCACAATCTTCTCTGGCTGTCGAATTACGTGCCATCCATTCTCCCTTGGGTGGAGTGGTTTGTTTTTGGCATGCAATACGGTTTCAGCCCCGGCACAACGACCTCCGCTGTCGAGCCTCTCCAGACTGGACTGCTGATGAATTGTCTGTACAGTCAATTTGTGAACGAATGGGCTCTGCCGCTCCGTGATGGTCCCGAAGCCATCAGCCGGCTCTCAGCTTGGCTCAATGGTGAGCCCAAGCGGAACCACGAGATACCTTTCTCCAACAAGGGTTTATATGTCCATTGCCCTATCGAAGTCCGAGTCAGTGACACAACCAAAGATGACGATCGCGTCCGACCGTTCCTGGACAACACAGCCGAGGACGGTCCAACGCTCTACCTCAACGCCACCCTCTATCGTGCCTATCTGCAAGACCCACCCTGCAGAGACAGATACTACGAAGCCTTCGAATGGTTGATGCGTGAGATGGGCGGCAAGCCACATTACGCCAAGAATTTCACTTTCACCTCCGCCGACGAGATTAGCCTCATGCTAGGCGATGGACTGAAGCAGTGGACAAAAGTTCGCAACGAGGCTGATCCTGATGGGATGTTCATTGGTGAATGGCATCGCCGCAATCTAGGTCTCGGCCAGCAACGCTTCGCTTTCGAGGAGCGAGAAGTCGCGAGGACGAAAGCTCGAGATGGCGGCCAGCTATGGGTCGGTGAGGTTTCCAAAGAGGCCGGCTTGCCTGCTGGTACTTTCAACGAATCTCTCCCTCAGGCGCGTGAAGGCAGATCGACGAGCCCGAGTGCGAGCTCGACTGCAAGTAGCTTTGACATGATGCACAGTATGACTGGGGATAAGAGCTCTTTCTTGCAAGGCTCTGATTTCAGCGACGCTGAGCTCACAGATAAGGATGATGCACGATACCATGGAAACCCGAAGAAAGGACTCACTGGCACGGCGGTTTTTGACAAAATGTAATGCTGTTCGGCATGGTTATGATATTGCGTGCACGGATGAGCCACGAGGTCATGTAGCATGAGACAAAATCTACCCTCGGCGTATGCCAATTACTCAGCTCCTGATTCTGATACTCTATGTGATACCTCTACTCATCTATCTAGAACGACCTCTCTTATGTCGTATACCGGAAGTGAGGATTCTGCAAATCGGTCATGTTCTGTTCACCCATCTCTCTACCGACTCTCTCCTGCTCTTCTTTGCTAATGCCACTCGCCACGGCTGCCTTATCACGCTTGCGGTTTTGCCAGACATAGTACAGCCGCCACGCGCAGATAAGCACAAATTCCAATCCCAGGCAAGCGCAAGCTCCGATCGTACCCGGCACATATCGAGGAGCGTCTTTGCTTTTGAAGATTTGACTACCGGCCATGTTTCCAACACAGTAACCGACGAATGTTGCTGAGGATATGATGGTCTTTTTGGTGCGGCCGGCGACGTTGGATGGAATGAGTGTCCAGCCGAGGAAGAGGGCGAGGACGTATGGCACTGTGATTACGTACATGCCCCATTTTGTCCATCTGGGATGGTTGAAAATATGTTAGCGAGCAGTTCAAGCACAGATTATAGAGTGTAGACTGGAGGCATACTGATATTGCGGAGTATTCGGTAGTAGGGACATCGCCAGTAGACCGGCGAACGGCGGTACACAAGAAGCTGCCATGATGTACATGCGTCGCTCTGGCACTTTGCGTGTGTAGATGCCGACGATGAGGAAGATGACCACTGAGATCACTACTCCATTGTTAGTGAATTGCCTGCAGGAAACGCGGAGGTGAACTTGCCTGAGCGTGGAATCTCAACGAGCAATACCTGCAGCTCTGTAAATCCGAAGCTATTCAGCACAATGTTTCCAAAGGTGGTCAACCCTCCGTTCGGCACAGAGGAGAGAAAAGCGTTGACTGTCGGGCAGTTTTAGCAGCGAAACACAAGACAATGATCATCGAGGGATCCTTACTCATGCTGAACCACAGCTGAGGGTCCTTGAAGGCTTCTGCAACTTGTGGCCACGACCATTGCACACCAGTCACGTCTCTGCCGGCTTTATTCGATACAATTCGGGCTTGTCTGAATCAAAGAGTCAGCATCGTACAACAACATGTGTGCAGGTAGCACGGCACATACGCAATCTTTCGTTCTTCATTGCTTAGCCATTTGACTTCTTTCGGACTTCCCAGCATGAGGAAACAAATGACGGACAGAACCACCGTGCATGAACCAAGGAAAAGTGAGATGCATCTCCATGGAGCAAGGCCGCCATACTTCTCAGCGTGAGAGCCAATCCCGTACATTGACAGATTCGAGATAATTCCGAAACCTGCGTTGGCCGATTGGAAAAACAGCGAGCGTGAGGAATGTTCATCTCTGGTGTACCAGCTGCCGATGACCAAGACAAAGCCAGGTGAAATGGTGCACTCGAAGAAACCTTGTAGTGCACGCAGCACCATCTAGATGCAATTGGCGTAAGCGATAGTCACCTTCTCACATGTGGTGGCTTGGGTAGGGGTTCCACCTATGACTTTACTCACTAGATGTGTCCAGTTCTGTGCCGCTCCAATACAAGTCACACATACGCCTGCGAATGTTAGCATCGCTTGAATGCGGGAGATCGATCGCCTTACCCCAGCACATCATCTGAGAGCGATAACAGGCGAGCGTTAGTCACTTCTCACATGTAATGATTTGGGTGGAACTTCCACCTATCGTTTTACTCACGTATATTGAGAGCGAACGCCCAAGCGACCAGCGTTGCAAGAGGAAGTTGGACGGAAACTCGCCAACCAAATAAGTCAAGTAGAACACAGTTGTCAGCCACGAATATTGTTGCCCAACTGGAGGAGGATCAGTAACAAACACAGCGATCTGCATGCGACATTGTCGTGGGCGTACCTAGTCCAGTGTCCTCACGAAGGCCAAAGATTGCTTGGGTACCAAGTGACGTCTTGTCGGTCTGTTGTATGCCGTAGCAGAACCACATCAGAGGGAGCAGAAACCTGTCAATCTTCCTCAAGATCTTCTTGTATTCAACTGGCGAATATTCCGATTCCTGAATGTCGATGACTTCGCCTTCTTTCTCTGATGGCAGCCGTTCGAGATCCGTGGCAATCATCGCCTTCTCGCCGCCTTTCGATGTCTGATCAGCCATAGCGACCTGTTCGCCTGACGTACGCACGTCCCCGGTAGCAGTCATGCTGGATTCGTAGTTTGATTTGTGTACTTTGCCATTGCGGCGCGAGGTCACATAGCATTCTCGCATCTAAGTATGTAAGGATACCATTGTTCGGCTACTCGGCCAGGGAGCCCAGGTGCTCAGCTCCCGGGCAACTAACAGGCGAATATGCCAAGCAGATAGGTGTAGATACGCAGCGCCTGGCCCACAGACAGCAGCTCCGATGCATGGATAAGCACTCCTTCTCTGAACTTCGGCATCTGGCCACGGCGACGGCGGTGGCAAGAGTGATCTCGCCAGCTTCTGATAACAGTGAGATAAGGGTCAAGAAGGTATCCTCACACTTTGCGTTCATGCCTTGCTTAGAGCATCGACGGAATTCCATTCGACGAGGCCCGCAGGTTGAATGCCAGCATGATGGGAGAAGCTTAAACTGTCACGTTAGTACAAATCACCAGAAGGCTGGGTAGTGCACTCGGTTGCTGTATAACTGCCGAAGGCCCGCAGGAAGTTAACGATAGAATTGGAGGATAGGCGATACGCTGTATGCGTGAAGACTGAGACGGAGATCCATGTGATGGCCTATGGTTGTCATTGGTGCATTGTGCAGGCATTGCATCGGCAGAACAACGGTGTCGTTGAGGACGAACGGGAGAGTGCGGCGACCAACGGAAGTACCGAACTGCGGACTGCCGTTAGCGCGCGCCATGGACTGATTGGAGTGAAGTGCACGCTCACGTATAGTGCTGGAAATGTGAAGTCTTCTCTGCAGCACAGCACTGGCGCTGCTCAGAGCAGGTGTCACTGTTTAGCCAGACAGTTTGGCAGGAGTGATCTCCGCTCGGGGAATTTGCCACGAGCAAGAACGCGTTCTCATCGGCATCGCTCCTTGTCGTCTGTCTGCTCAACAAGGCAAGAAGGACCTGGACCGACGCCAGATGTGATGACTAATACGCGCTAGCACATGGCTTGGCGCAAATCAAACGCGAAGAAGGCTCGACAACACTGATGGTAGCACTCACTGGAACACACTGCAAATCGCCAGAACTACACATCGTCGCCCTTCTGGATCTCAGGCGCGAGACCCATGTGTCTCTCACTTGACATGTGCGAGTGTGATGGCGAGCACGCAAAGTCGCGACCCGCGGCTAAACAATGCAAACAAGCGACCACCAAGCCGTTCGCCTGAAGGACGCCTTGCTTCGAACAAGCGGCAGGCCACAAAGAGTACAGCACCAAGTGCACTCACCAGTAGGGGCTCCGCGTCCAATGATGAGAATCGCGTAGGCTCGCCGGGCTCTGCGAAGCCGACGGACATCTCTTCTCCGACGGTGGCGTTGGAGAAGTTCTTCGATGCTTCCATTTCGGCTGCAGTGCTGCGAATAGAGCTTCAATCGGCTCAAAGAGAGCGCGACAGGGCTGACAGAGGACACACTCTGCTGAAAGATAAGTTCAGCGAGTTCCCAGCCATCAAGGAACAGAAAACGGCAGCTCGAAACAGGACTCTGCAGGAAGTGGAGCGCATTGAGCGAAAAGTCATCGAACAAGCTCCTGAGCAGAAGAAAATCTTGAACACGCTTGCGAGTCTATTCAATCAAAGCGCGACGACCACCATCGCGCCTCAGAGTGCGCCTGGCATCTCAGATGGACCTAGTCCTCTAGAATTGCAGTCCGACATCTCGAAGTTGAAAGCAAGAGTCACCGCCTTGGAGGCGGTCACAATCAAGAAATCAGATCTGGATACCTCTGAGGTTTTCAAGAAGCTTGAGCAGCTTGAAAAGACGACATCGGAAGCCTCCCAGGAATTACCAACGTTGCGCGCTAGTCTGCATAGCCTAGAAACGCAGGTCGCTCAACTGAACACGACGGTACCCAAAGAATTGGCGAGCCGGCTTTCGGCAGTCGAGGCAGAGTCGGCGCACAATAGCAAGACTATCGTTCCATTGCAAGGAAGCTTAAAGACGCTCGGCTCAAAAGCAGACCAATTGGCAACTGAGCTTTCCCAGAATTTAAAGAGCCGTCTTTTGACAGTCGAGGTAGAGTCATCTGAGACTACCAAGGCTATCACGCCACTGAAAACGCGAATTGGAGCACTCGAGACTCTACCTAGAGCCGCTGCAAGCAGGAGTCAACACCCGGAAGAGTCGCCGAATACAGAGCAACTCCATGCTCTGAGCATACGCGTTAAACAGTTGGAAGACGATAGCGAAGATGACAAAGCCCAAATCATCAACCACGTAGATGGAGAGATCACCGATCTGCGAGATGAAGTCACGAAGAAGCTGGCCGATGCCAGAGAGACTTTGAAACGGGATATTGACGATGATTTGGTAGCATCACAAGATCGGCTTCGGAAAAAGATCGACGAAGATATTACCACGGTACAACGTCAGCTTGCAGAGGTCAAGTCTATACTGGCTCAACATACTACTTCGATCGGAAATTGCATGGAGCGCCTACTGAGGTGCGAAGGGTCCCACAACAGTCGGCTGTCAACAGAAGAGCTAGGAAGTCTACGAAAGCTGGTTACGGAGCTTCAAGAGAAGCTCGCGAAGGTGGAAAATGAGCGAGACCCGAGGCCTCAAACCGTGGCTACACGGACGCCAGTATGGCAAGCTGTGCTTCCTAGCAATGACGAGGACGAAATGCACCCGCAAACAAATGGTGTACCGCCAGCAGCCGCTGATCCCGATCTAACGACCAGATTAGGCAGGGACATCGAGATGTTGAAAGGGGTCGCTGCAAGACACGAACGGTTGTACAATAACCTTACCACGGACGAGATCGTCAAACAGATGGTCGACCAAATGGGCGCTATGTATCCTGATGCGAAGAACTTCCAGGTCGTCGCCAGTACGCTTCAGGCCGAGATCAAGTCAACTCAGGAGACTCTCTCTACGGTTCATGAGGCTGTTGAAAGGACGGTCAAAAGCATGGCCGAGATCACGAAGCACATGCCTAATCTTCAGGAACAGTTCGAACAAGATGCCGACGCATTGAAAGAGGATATTTCGGGTGTCAAACTTCGTGTCGAGGAATGTGCGAACATGCTCGAGCAGGGCAAGACCAAATTGGCGGAAATCAATGAACTGGAGACTGACGTGAAGGCCTTGATGCCGGCCGTTCGCAGCCTTACGCATGCAGTCCAAAGGATCGAGTCACTGGAAGAGAAGGTCAATAAACTGCAGGAGGCATCGCGGAACAGACCCACCAAATCCTAGTGGGCATATGGAGACTGAAAACGTGGTCTGAGCTGTGATTGTGTTGTAGCGTTTAGCAAGGCGTTGATGGAGTTGGACGCGCAAATTGTCGCGTCGAACAATATGTTAGTAGAGATACCCAGGCATTACTTTTCGAGCGGAGGCATGTAGCTAGAGAACGCAGAGGCAGATTTACTGAAAACCAGTGATGACCCTCCTCGGAGGCCAAGAAAATACTTAGCATCACGATTGTGCCACGCCAGCAGAGAACGACAGTAGTTCCGCGGATCGTTCTGATCATCCTGAATCCGAACGGTACGATAGGTAGCCGACATCACCATGTGACCACTGCCAACCAGACCGCCAGGTTCTCCGTGGACGTTGCGTGGAAATTCTTGTCGCATTTTGAGTTTGCGCAACGAATTGTGGCTGGCCTCTATACGGCAGTCAAGCACTGCGCCCGGATCGCTCAGCTGACCAGGGGTCGCATATTGGGTGGGTGACGTCCATGGCAAGACAATGCCGAGATGGCCTGATCTCATGCCTCGTTATTTCCTGAAAAAGTGCGAATGCGAGGCAAGATGAAGCGATATCTTCGTGTTTCCTCTGGCTGTATGTCCTACATACAAGGACAGTACTTGAAGCAGACGGATCGTATCAGAATGAAAAAGCAAAGTCAACATCATTCGCAAATGTAAGCCCGAGCCACAGGCCACGCGAAACCGACCAGGGAGCGGTGGGCCTGCACCACGTTTCACGATCAGCGATTGTGGAGGAAGCGAAGCGAAACGCCACAAATTCCACGCGCCATCGCAGCTGTGTCGTTCGTTGCTCGTGCGTCAAGAACTTGGTATCATAAGACCTTCGTCGTCACCCCGTACCCTCTTGCGAGTCCTTGGAACATACGAATAGCAAACGGTAGGATCAAGTTACTACTGACTGGCTGCTATTATTCACTATTTCTTGCAACTTTCTCTTGTTGGCAATCGATGTCATTGCGAGTGTGTTGTTGACGCATTCCATACATCAAAGACTTGTTGCGCCAACCTCCATTTCTCAAAAGCTGGGAGGTATTCAGACGCGTAACACGCTTGTTGGCAGAGTCGCTTGCTCGTCGCACTTTCAGCAGGAACAAACGCAAGCTCCGTCGAGAAATTACTGCACCATTCTTCTTGGAGCATCATGGCCATCTACGAGAACCGGACCGTGATCCTCGGTGTGCGCATCGCACAAGCTCTCTTCGCACTGATTGTGCTCGGCCTTACTGCATATGGTACGTCGAATTCTCTCGTTCACCACGTAGATGCAAGAGTGGTCTGCTAACAAACCGCAGTCGCCGACTGGTGGCGCAGCTGGTGGAATGGTTATGGATCTCCATCCGAGGTGAACTTCCTCATCTTCACCTCAGTATGGACTTTCCTCGCCCTTATTTACCTGATTCTGGTGCCATGGCGGTTCGCCAACTCGGTCCTTCATCACAAATTCGCCATCCTGGGAGTTGAGGCGGTGACGATGATTTTCTGGTTCGCGGGGTTTATCGCTCTGTCTGTGTTCATGACCGGTCGGGACTGCAACGGCACTGTGTGTGGATCTGCAAGGGCGGCTTGTGCCTTTGGCGCGTTCTCATGGTAAGTTTGCAGAGTCGATGTTCTGAGCGATTAGTGCTGATATTTCTTGCAGGTTGCTGTGGGCAGCTACGACCGCTTTGGCAACAATGCATGTCCTTCGAAACCGTGGCACTGCATCGACGAGCAAGGGAGATCCGAATATTCAGGTCCAGGAGGGTGTCTGAGCATGGTTTCAAAAGAGACGGCCTACAGAGAACGTTTCGGCGTACTGGGATTGCTTGGCGAGTGTGAGTTTGATGATCGGAGCAGAGATACCCCTTCGTTGTGCAATACTGCGTTATGGACAAGCCAATGAGTTTTGATGACCTGCACTGCTGCTTTTGAGATGATCAGAATCGTCATCAGGTGACAGCCGCATCCTCGTGTGAGCGTCGCCCACCCTCCCAGATTGGCCCCGGATTGGGCAATTTCGGCGCAATGGAGGTCGGTATGCCGTTTGGACCCTTCACAGATGCTGTGTAATGATCGGGGTGGCAAGGTGTGGCCAAGATCGGGGTGCCGATGAGAAGGTATAATTGTGCAAATGCTCACGCAAGCAGGAAAGGCTAATAAGGGTGCACAATGCGTGGCAGTGCGACTCTTCGATGACGTCGATTTGTCAGCTGTCTTAGCATTCACCTCGCCCACGCGCTTCGTCGGTCAAAGAAGCCGGGAGAAAGTGCCGGGGCGATTCGTCAACATCTTGGAGACTGCTGCTACACTTCACGCCTCTCGAATGCTAAGACACCCGCCGTGCTCGTAGGTATAAGTGCCATCCATCCTGATCCTTGCCACCCGCCCTCCACCGCCGCCACGCATCATCCACTTACTCTCAGACCTCCTCTCTCACCGCACTTCCTGCGTCCTGCGCACGCATGATTCCCCATTGCCCGGAAGCTCGAAAGTGCCTGGCCGGCATCATGTCCGATATCATGCCCTGCACTTTCCGCAAAGAGAGCGAGAGAAGAGACGAAGACACACTTTCCACGGCCAGCGGGCTTTCCCAGGACATTACACCCGAGCTAGAGCAGGATGCGGAGCCCCACATCCTCTTCCATCTTACGGTCCAGCTGCACAACAAACCGCTCGAGATCCCGATATACCACGAAGATGCCACGATTCAAGATCTATCCGATACCGTCGCTGAAGAGCTACACATCCCGCCAGCGCATCAGAAATTCCTCGTCACGCCGAAGACTGGCTTGCTGCGACCGCCCTTCAAGGAGCCGTCACTGCTGATCAGGTCGTTACAAGATAAGAAGATCGTTCTCATGGGCGCGACAACAGCAGAGGTGGCGGAGCTCGAGAGCGACATTGCAGAACGAAAAGCGCGCATGGAGAAGAGACGGTCAGCATTGCAAGCTGGTCGCAAGGTGAAAGCGAGCAAATACCGGGATTGGAAGAAAGTCTCGGACGAAGCGCAATACACTTTCCATACAATACGACCTCTCCCATACCTGCCAGACCCCGAGAAGAGCCAACGCTTTCTCGAACGCCTTGCAAACGATGCGGGCATCAAGGCATCAATGCGCAGCCACGGTTTCTCTGTAGGACTCTTGACGGAAATGAATCCTGCAGAACATACAACACACGAATCGAGAACATTAGGACTCAATCGCAATCGCGGCGAAGTGATCGAATTGCGATTACGAACCGATGCATACGACGGATATCGGGATTATAAAGTCATCCGAAAAACGCTTTGCCACGAACTGGCACACAACGTCTGGGGCGAACACGATCAGCGATTCTGGAAACTTTGTCGAGAAATCGAAGCAGAAGTCGAAAAGAACGATTGGCGGAGAGGAGGCCACTCCGTAGGGGGCGATGAATTCTACAATCCTAGTGACGAATACGACGAACATGATCACGCAGACGAGGGAGGCTGGGAAGGAGGAGAGTACGTACTCGGAGGCGGCTCATCGAGCTCTTCAGCGCCTGGCAGTGGCGAGCCGCTTAGCAGACGAGAAATCATCGCTCGAGCTGCGGAAGAACGAATGAAGAAGCAGAAAGAGGCAAAAGCGGCGGAGCAAAAGGCCAAGAGTAACGAAATAACGAAACAGTGATGAAATGGGAAATTCGAATATTGATTCAGCGAGGCGCTGGGGAGAAATCGCATTTGCAAGGAGTACCAGCATGCGCTACGGATCAGCGTCATTCATTCACATATGTACAGCTGAACGAGGTACTCGATCACGAGTTCCTGATACATTCATACATTGTCCATCTATCTGCACAGCTAGCGTAACACATTACCATTCTGTTGCCATGCAATGCCTTCGCTATGCTCGTAAGTTACGGCTTCTCGCCCAGGTTTCGCAGTTCCTTCTAATGAGTATAGTGCACCATCAAACTACCGGACCTCTGCCTGATGCGTTGCGAGATTCCGCGTCGAATCGTAGCAACCCTCGCACGCAGAGAATGCTACTCACTCAACGGCATCCCTTCCACTGCATCCACCAAAGATCTAAAGTTATCTGCTTGTAGCTCCGCATACTTGACCCGCTCCTGCGCCCAGTCCTGGTGCAGTCGACTGATCTTCCATTGTGTGCTCTGGAAATGCACAATCTCGTCTCGAATGCATTCTTTGATGAAAACGCCGCGGGCGTGCTGATTGACGATGCTCTGCTTGTCGGCTGTGATGGCATTCGCCACCTTGTCTGCCTCTCCAGGCTTGGCAGCATCCCCTTTGGCATGAATGTTCGAAAGTTTGGCCTCGTTGGCTTCGATGCGACGTTCGAGAGTCGGGATGTTATCTTTCGCGTACCGGTCGCGACGATCGAACATGTCGCGGACACTTACGAGTGCGTCGCGGAGTGTTTTGAGATCCTCGAGTACGCCTTCGTCCCACGCCCGCGCTTCGTCGACGAGCAAAGCTTGCGAGGTAGATATGTGCTTTGCTGTGCTGGCAATGCCCTCATTGAGCATTGGAACGTCACTGTTGTCGATTGCATAGGTGTCATTGCTGGCTTCTGTCACGGTTGTAAGGTTGAGGCTCAAACGTCCGTACTCTGCTGCGATGCCTTCCTTCCTCTTAATGACACGTTCGACAAGGTTGCAGAGATTGATATACAGTTCAGCACTTCTTCGCACACCTCCGCGGACGGTGTCGAATGTGTCGGCAAGGTTTTGTGGTAGGCTGTCCTCAAGGTTCGGTGGCAATGAGCGGCCCACGAACTCTTCTTGTACGCTGATCGTAGCCTGCTTACGCCAGACAGCCAGTTCCTATAATCTTGTTAGCGGTGTTGTGGATCATGCGAGGTGGACTTGCATCTACCGTGGGAACTGTTAAGAACATCACCACGAGCTGCTCCTCTCTCAGCACGGGATGTCGAACGAGCGCATTTGCAAAGCGCGCGAGTCCTCTTTTCCGTTTCTCCAGGAACGTAGCATCCGCCGCGATGTGGTTGCCGTTGATTGCGACCCGTTTGGGTGGCAGTAAAGGTAATTGTCGGAAAGGATAGCGCTTATGCAGGCAGTCCAGGAGCCAAACAAAGTCACTATAACGTCGAATCACTTTGCTATTCCGCCTGAGCGAAGCAACTTCGTAGTTCCGATGCTGAAACAGAAACATGCCTTCCTTCTCATCGAGTATATTGACAGTGACGAATTCGTCAGCGCCAGTACTGGCGCGTACTTGTTGTGGCCGTCGAGGCGCTGGCTTGTTGGGGCCGTTGCCCTCGTCCCCGAACCCAGCACTGCCAGGCGGACCACCAGCAGCACCGAACCCGCCCGTGTTTCCCGCAGCAAAGTTGTTTGAAGCTCCCCAGCTGCCAGAGCTCTCGTTTGTGGGCGCTGATCCAGCAACATCATAGCTCCCGTTGGCAGCAGTAGACTGCGCGGAAGCTGTCGTAAATGTGCTCGTAGTTCTCTGTTCAGAGCCGTAACCATTGCTTCCATTCACGTGCTTGTGACCCTTGTGCATCTCAGGACTCGCCCATGGGTCGCTGTCCAGACCAAACGACGGTTTGCGTGCTGCGCTAGTACGAGGCTGCTCAGGCGATACTGGAGCGCCTGCTTGTGCCTCTGTATGAGATGTCTCAGGCTGTGCCATTTTGGTGTTCTGGTTATTTTGCTTGCGCACCGGCAGATCAGGAACAGGCAGCTTGCTTCGTCGCTCGTCGACAGCGTCCAACCCCAGCTCCTCGCCTTCTTGTGCTAATCCGATAAGGGCGAGAAGGACGTTGAATTCTCCTCTGCCCAACCGGGACGTCTCTCCGTTGCTCGAGACGATGTTCCAAATGCTATCGCGATCGGCGTCTGGGACTGGGCAATCGTGCAGCAGTTGCTTCGCGGCCTCGCTAGAAACGTGCCCGCCGGTCTGCAGCTCGTCAAAGGCGTCGATGTAGAGATCGGGCACGTCGACGTCGGCCAGCAACGAGCGCACCACGCTGCCTCGACCGCCTGCGTTTCTCCGAGGCGTGAAGCCCCACGGCGTGTCGTCTGCGTCGTCGGCGGCGTTATCGGCGAAGATGGACGACGAGGCGGCGGCGGCAGTCTTCTTCTTGCTCGGCGTGGCAGGCTCGTCGTCGAACAGCGATGATTTGGGACGTGTCGGGCCGTCCGTATCGTCCCCAAACAGACTCATGTCGTCAAGCTGGCGTCGCTGCTGGCCGCAGCTGCTGTGCAAGCGCGGCTTCGAGTAGCGATAGGCGACGCGAACGATGCACGGCCGGCGCTCGCTACGACGGGCCAATCGATGCGCGCTGAGAATGCTCTATAGCACAATGATCAACCCTCCCAACGATGGCAGTGGAGTGAACAGCATCTCACGGGCACTCCAACAGCACTGGGAACTGGCCTGGCGTGCGTAGCTGCAGCTACCACATGGACTGGGCACGCATGTCATCATGATTGGACGTGCACCGCGCAGCCATGTCCGCTAGCTCCAAGTCAATGCTCGAGCCAACATGTGCTGGTAGAATATTGTCGTCTGATCGTGTCTTCTAATGTTGGGCCCCTGGGCTGCTATCCAGTGACCACGGCCGTCTCGTCTATGCTATATACGAGTACATGTTGCCCTCCTCGCGCTCCATATAGTCCTTCTCGATCAGCCGATCGATGTTCTTCTTGATGTCCGCCACTGCAAGTACGCCTCTGCTCATCGTTGCTTTGATGACTTCGGATACCAGCTCTTGGTGACTGATCGTCTTGCGACTCTTCAATATTCGGACAATCGCCGCCTGACACTCGAAGTTACGATCCTCCGCAACTCGCTCGTGTGTCTCCTTGTTCTCCTGCTTCGTTTCCTTGAGCTGTACTTGGTTAATCTTGACCCGATATTTAGGATGCTCGAAGCTTGAGTTGATTGAGAATGTGTCTGCTTCGTCGATTTCCTTTCCTTTGGGATGTTTGGTGAGCGGTCGAAGCTTAGCGCATGCGAGCGACTGCAGCGTTCGTTTGACTTCGGCCTCAGCTACGGAATGTCAGTGTTTTGAACGGCGACTCGTATCCCGTGGACGATTACTTACGGAGTCCTGTCTCAGACAGGATGTGTGCATAGCTGAGCTTCTCACCCTCGGCTACTCCATTGAATAGAAGAAGTACGATGGCCTGGAAGCTCGACACCACGAGCTCTTTGCTTCCTTTGCCAAACGTCGCCTTCATTTGACAATGCGCGAGAGCGTGTTTCCAATCAAGCTTTCGCCCGGTGTGTTTGCTCTTGTAGTGCAACTCAAAGTCATCGATCGCCTTCTGTATGTTCGTAGGTATGCGCACTGGAATATCCTTGTACGTGGGCCATGCCGCAGCAGACAAGATGTTCACATTGAGATCAACTGCTTTCCCCTTCTCGTATCCCAAGCGATCTTCCAGGCGCTGCTTATACGATTGCATCTCCTCGCGGGCCAACTCAACATCTTTGAACATCTGTTCCAAATTCTGAGTGAAGCCGCTTCCACATTCGGTTTTGAGTCGCGTGAGCATGCTACGCTCTGCATCTGCCGAAGCACTTCGCCCCATCAGTAAGCGACGGGCAAGATCTTTCTTGTAGAAGGCCTCAAAGACCGCTTTGCCGTGCACGAAACGGAAGAGATCAAGGACTTGGTCGAGCTGTATGTTGATCTCGGCGTCTTCATCGAGTTCCGGGTCCTCGTTGTCCTCCTCAGGCGCGGCATTGAGCTGAGGGGCCGGCGTGGTAATGCTTGACGATCGCCTCGCCGTAAGTACCTCTGGTATTGCTTTGGCACCGCCACGCAACAGCTGATCGACATACTTGGCAATCATTTCGCCGACCTTGGTGTTGTCTGTGCCCCACGTCGCGTCGCCCTTTTTGGTCTTATTCATGAACGTCTCAAAGCTTTCGCGCAAACCATGGCCCAGGCTTTCGTCTCTTTGGAACGATGTCTTCCACAAGTGATCCAGACTTCGCTTGAGGGACAAGAGGTTGATTACCATGTCATCTTCCTTACCAAACACGATGCTTGTCCCGGCCTGATCGACCCACTTCTCAAACGATGGACGCAATTTCTGGCCTAGCCGTCTTCGTGCCAAGAGTGTATACAACGCTGCCAGTTGCAAGGTCGCATTCTTGTCCAGTAACGACGCAAGCGCCTCATAGTCCACCAGGTCGGCTTCTTTGCTCTCCACCAGATGATCCTCGAGCAAGCTGAGGAGGTCTCTTCTGGTGCTGTTGTCGAGGTCGAAATCTTCACATCTCTGCATCTCAGCAGCAATGAGCTCATCCGACAGCGTCACATAGTCCGGAACGCTATGCTCTGATATTGCCGTGTTCGACCACTCGTCTACATATCGTTGACTGACCGCGAGAAACCTAGGCTCGAAGGTAGTCGTATACGTTTGTAGCGCATGTAACATGTCTATCGCTTGCCTGAAAAGTCGCTGGTCCAACTTTTGTGCTCGCGTTCGATCCGCCGTAACGATGTCACAAGCTCCATCGATGATCTTATCTTTGAGCCCCTCGCTCCTGAATACATTCTGGCGAAAGAGCTGTGAAGTATACGAGTCAAGGGTGGGCTTGCTAGATGATAGCAGGTACGATCGATCCAAGAAGAAGAAGATGGCTCGAATCGTGGTCATCTGTTGCGTCCAGCGTGTCCATTCCGATAGCACCGCCTTCAGTACGGAGACGTTATCCTCGCCCGATCTCTCCAACAACTTGTCGCGAACGTCACGTTGAATGTGCTCTGTACACCGCTTGTCCAATCTTGAGAACAGTGTCGAAGCCCCTCCCTGTCGGCACACATTCTCCACGCCTCGGTACAGGTCCTCCTTACTGAAAGCTGCATTGCCATCCTTGAATATGAGGGCCAGTGCCTCATCGAGCTGCCCCCAGATCTTCTCCAGATATGCTTTGCTATCCCAATTCGAGTTGGTCTTCAGGTTCTTGACAACGAGCTTTTTGGCACCGATATGCGGGTTCATGGCGGGTTTGGTAGACATGCGTCGTGCCTGCGATGAGACGGGCGATGAGGCATTGGTGAGATCCACGACTCCATTCCCATTGGCCTGTGGAGAGCGAGAGCTGAAGGAGTACATGTCGGCAGGAGCAAGGGAGGGTGTGGGAGTCGATGGTGGCGGGACCGCGCGGTCAAGGTCGCTCTTCTGCCGCTTGCTCGTGCACAACGTCGAGTGTGGTTTGTGGTTAGCGGAGAAAAGAGCACTGATGGTGTGCTGTCTGGGCCCTTCCTCCTCTGCTGGCCGACTGAATCGCTTTCGTTTGCGGTCGTTGATGGGCGGACTTGATCGTGGGTCGCTGTCAGCAGGCGTCTCGCTCGCGGCGTTGGTGGATGATTTCATCTGAGGTATGGCAGGCTGTCAGTCGGGCTGCATGCTACTCGCCCACAACACAGCACCCAATCTTGCCAGTGCAACACCGTGCGTTGACGAAGAGCTGCGGCGTCACGGGCTGGTCGATGGAGCTGTCAGTAGCGAGCGGGTGAAGTCATCACGAACGCCGATCCGATCCTCCACCAAGTTGCTGCTCCACCCATCTCTCATCTCATTCCGTTGCCTAAATCTCTACTACGGAGTATACAAACATTATCCTCCCCCAGTGCGGACACACAGTGCATCTTGCCCATCGTCTTTGCAGCAAAGCACACGTGAAGAGTGTAGGCGACTGCCTCGAAACCTCCAGCCGCGCTCTTCGGGGACGGAATTTACCCTATCAAGCTGAGCCCTTGACCCAGCAATAGCTCAGAGATACGCCCTTATTCAGGAAGCAGCTATGGCTTTGCATTTCTCCCGCCGACTCACGACCATTTTCCGACAGACTATTGCTGCACAGCCTTTACTCTCCAGCTTCGCGACTCTCGGAGGTCTTTCCGCCATCTTCGCCTTCTATCAACTTTCATCCTTCGTAGCGACCCATTTTCTGCATCGAAGTCGACTACGCAACTACTTGTCAGATGATGGTGCTGCATGGGCGCTGATTACAGGTTCTTCTGGTGGCTTAGGCAGAGCTTTCGCGGAGGAATTGCTGTCTCATGGTTTCAACGTCATCCTTCATGGAAGGAACGCCGCGAAGTTGGAGCGCATCAAAACCGAGCTCCTGTTACAGTGGCCTCAACGCAACATCGACTTCATCGTGCTCGACGCCATGCTTGACGTCGATGATCCTCGGAAGATGGAGTGCGCCATACAGCGTCTGCGCGATCATAAAATCAAGATCTTGATTAACAACGTCGCTGGCGAGCTTGACCCACTTCTTCTCGCTCACACTGAAAGCTCATCAGACCGGAATCGAAAAATCATCAACGGCAACTTCATGTTCGCTACAGAGCTGACTAGACTCCTGCTTCCCCAGCTGATTGACAACAAGCCCTCCCTGATCATGAATATCGGCTCGGGATCTGCGAAGCTCCCATGTCCCTACTTTGCCATGGGAGCGGCATCGAAGACCTTTCTACAGAGCTTCTCTCATGCCCTGTCAGTCGAGCTCAAAGCCGAAGGACACCCTCAGGTCGAAGTCCTTTACAATCTGGTGGGCATGTGTTCCACCACCAGCGAGCCACGGCCTGTCACTTTCTGGGTTCCCAGCTCTAGACGATTCGCAAATACTAGCCTAAGCCTAGTGGGCCGCGATCGCGGCAGCGTTTGGGGATACTGGCCACACGCGCTTCAATTTGAGCCTTTGCTAATGCTGCCCAGAACCATCGTCGAAAGGTTGTGCATAGCGCTTGTGAAAGGCATGAAGCTGGAGTACGACAACAGAGCTAAGGCGTGACCCGTTCGCCAGCATTCACTTCACCGCAGACCTCATCGTAATTTTCGTCCGCCGTGTTGGAACTCCTAGTAATCCCAACCAATCGGTTCTGCGACTAGGCAGGTCTCGTTGCCGCGCAAGAGCACGCTAGCGTGGTACCGTCTGACAGCTATTTGTGGGATCACTCTATACATCACAGTCTTTGGACAATATACCTGATGAGATGATGCCAAATCGCCATTCGGTGTGCGGGTAGGCTCAGCGGCTCGCAGTGTTGCTTGATCTGTCGCAAAGCTAGCACTGATTGCTGGATGCGCGTACTGAGATACTCCTTCGGCGGATGCCTTGGCCGTAAATCAGCAGTAGCCCGGAGGTCTGCCGAAAGGCTGAGCAGAACCTGTGCACGCTTTGCTTGAGCTTCGCATTTGCGAGAAGGCTCTTCAAATGGTGCTTCCTGAGAGCCTGAGCCCTTGCGTCGTCCCGGCTGATTGCAGTACCATCGCTTGAACGGTTCTGGCTTGATGATCATTCAGCTTCATTCCGTTTGCGCACGCAGAGGTCGCGCGCCGCTCATGGCACCACGAAATGGCACAGCCCTGCAGAGCATGAAGTTGCACAGACCCCTTTGGTGTTCGTCACTGGCAGGGAAGACCTTGCATGTCGGACAGGTACACACTCCGATAGTGAGCAGAACCCATGATCACCAGTGCATCACGATCACTTGTTCCGATGCAAGCCCGGACACGGCATTGTGGTGACATAAGAAGACACATCAGCTTCGCAAGCTGACCTCTGCGCAAAAATCTACCGATCATGCCAAGCGCGGAACTACTACTGGTATAGCCAATGTCAACACCTGAAATGGAGATACCACCGCGCTCGGAAACACCACGGCCTCGAAATCGCAAACCCGATTCGAGGCACACGCTATCATGCACTCCCAAACGTACGGGACGACAGCGGAGCCTGACTGAAGTCCTCTTTTCTATGGAGCTCATGCAAAATAACACAGCTGTCCTAATGACAGACCTCGAACCAACATGGGTTTCTCAAAACGAAGCCGATGGCGATCGTGATGTGGGAAAGACATATGCCACGATCAAGACGACAATGGACAGATTGCAGCACATCGAGGGCCTTTATGTGGAAGGCCACGGAATCAACCCGGACAGTCGCGACAACATCAACGAGCTCAAGCGCAAAATCCGCGATGGCACTGGTCCAGAGGGCGGCAATAAAGCTTGGGATGGTGTTGTATTGGGCCACAGAATACGATGCGATCTTCCAATGACACTGCTGTTCGAAGAACTCGTCAACTTCGTTCACGAAACACTACCTGGCGTCAAGCTGTTGTTCTCGAGCAATGACGAGGATCACGCGGAAGTGATTCGCAGACATCTACACATCGGATATGAAAAAATACCGCTCACCAAGAACGCGCTGGAGGCGATGAACCGTGGCAGGTAGCTTGAGCCTTTCGCAACTGTATCAATATTTGTAGTAATAGCTAATCGATTATATTGCATTCTCAAGGCGACGAACTCCGGCTTAGCTTTTCGTCGGGCTAAAAATCGAGCTGGGATATTGGGTTCCTTGTCCAGCACATGATCATGCAAGCTAGGGATAGCTATGCAGGTCCAGGCCAGCAGAGTTCTGACACTGCGGACTTCTTCCTGTACCCTCTGAGCCTTCAACAATCTTTGTCGCCTGTCGAGTTATGGTTATGGTAGGAAAACAGCCTGCCGGGTCACAGTGCGGCCACAGGCTACAAAGAAGCAATGCTACAATGTGTCATCTGCATACACGGATTCGAGGAATATAAGCTCGAGCAGCTTTCGGGGCTTTCCTGCCAACGAGCTGCCCTAAACCGACTGCCAAAAGGGTCGCAAATTGCCAGAAAGCGAAGACATACCCTCTCATCCAATCTCCGAATGCAGGTGACAGATTGTACAGAGTTCAAGAAGGTCTGAGGGTCGGGTTAATACCTGCACAATATCCCTGCGGGCTCGATTGTCTCTCCGCTTGGCTCAAGCCAGAGAACTGGACATGAGCTCTTCTCTTCGAATCTGATCGGTACGAACATACAACAGACCAACAGTATGATACAGCATAAAGCAGCGACAAGTGGCTAGACCTGGCCGTGACAACGGAAGTAGTGATGGGAAAGGTCTGTTGCATTCTACATCCTACATTACCTCCACCTTCAATATGCTGAGGTGAAGCTAGCGTGTCCCTCAACCATGCGTTTTGATGGGCGTATTCTCTTGCCTGCTTGTGCTCTTTGGAAACTCGATTCTAATTAACGTTGCCGCAGGACTGAGTAGGAACATAGTCGCCTTGGAACACCAAGAAAGCACCCTATCACCGAATGTCAGCAGCAGCTCCATGAGCGGGAATCTGGATTATGGCGACGGCTCGCACTCACTGTGTTGAATTCGCTGAAGATGTGATTGATCAGATACGGCTCCTTTCTCTTGTTTCGACCTTCGTTGCACACAGTGCCTGAACAACAGTTAGCACAACACACAAGGAGGTTTCCCTATGAGATTCTGATACTGACCCAAGACAGCAATACCCTGAACTTGCTGCGGCTCGATATCGAATTTCCAACGTGTGATCACGTTGGTGCAATCGTGCCAGACATTCTGGATGATGAAAGGCAGATCCGGTTGAGTGGCTTGGGCGTCCATCAAAGCACGTCGAGAGCCGAATGTGAGAGATCCAAGTCCGTTCGGGCAGGCGGTTCCGTTGCTGATGAGCCACGCAACGCTGTCAGTCTGGTCTTTGACGTCGAAGGTGTAAGTGGAATTGACGAATTCTTCGCTGAAGTTGGAAAAGGTGGTTGCGAAGTTTTGGGCTACGCGGTTGGCGGCAGCATCAGTGAGGCATCTCCCTGCAACAGCACTGTTCACTGCCAACGCAGATAGCGCAGCGAGCTTGACGGGTGAGTAGCGCATTGTGAGTGACGATGGGAGTCGATTCGAGAATCTGGACAAAGCGGGTTGAGAAGATGGGGGATTCGATACCACTATATGCCGTGAGCGGTCAGCAGGATTGAGCCCTGCGTAGAGCGTGCAATCCTGTTATTAGTCTTTCCCTGCTCGCCTGGCGTTGTTGTTTAAGCCATTGGCACGTTTGTGTTCCCGCAGGTCAACACATATGCAATGCAGCATAAATGTCCGAGGCTGCGGGGGGCGTCTCACCTTGCATATGCGAGTCGTCACTCAGACGTGAGAGGCAGTCTGCAGCTTTTCCTGTTCGAGAGCCATGTGTTGTCTATTGACCTGAAAGCGTCAGTCGCATCACTCCTTTGAGGCTGCTGCTGCTGTGAATGTGCATCGGACTTTCCATCTCGAACAACAGACTCAGAGTTAGGGTCTCAGAGCCCGGTCAGCAACCTTATTACGATGAACGCCAGCACACCTGTGTGTGAGATCTGCACGTTGCGCGCATAGCACAGCATTGCCCTTGTCGAAGCAGTGCACATTGAAAGTGACGTTGCAAGACATCTTAGCGAGGCTTGTGCTGTCATGATCCTGGCTGACATGCAGGTGCAGTGCCCCACGCCATGGGAGCGCAGAATTGTAGACTGGTTGAGATCATGTGGGAATCGCCGTGTGTCTCCCCTCGCTTCAGGCTGTGTGTGAAGCGTGGCACACACGTGAGTCCGCGCCTATCATTCCACGAGCGACATATTGCGTCTGCGCCTGAGTGAGGGAGCACAGCGTATGCCTCAATGGGGTTGCACGCATCACGGTGGCCGTTGGCGCAACTCTCCTCCTCATCGATAGGACACGAAGGTCCGGTGAGCAGATGGGTATGGTTGTGGTCTTTGACACGTTCTCTCTGCACAGCCGCTCCAGGCTTCCGCTGTGCGTACTGCGGGCTCCTTTCGAAAGCACCGCTCGCACAGCCCGAGCGATAAGCACCGTGTCGAGCATGATGCATTGGGTCGGTGCAGCAAACGTATTGATTGTCTGTAAGGTCGCGGGCAATGCTGAGGTCGTAGGAATGGACCCGTCCAGCCAAGTGCCCCCTGCCTCGTAGAGTCGCCAAGCAACCGCATCGGGCGAGCCGAATTCTTGCCCATGTGCATCTCGTCTGCCGTCGTCTGCTCGTGACACCGATTCGAGCTGAGGGGACTTGATGCGACTCGCGAGCACACGATCAATATGTAATGGCTTCTTGCATTGTGCCAGCGGCGCGCTTGGCAAGAAGTGATACTTATATCCTGCGGAGTGTTTGTGGCTAACTTAGCGACCAAAATAGACTCTCGCCTGTTGCTGCCAATTCGTCTCCTGTTCCTGCGGGTGGCGCTGTTTCCTTCCTCTGAGAGGTGCAGAATGCGACCCTGATCCGGAAGCCCGCTATCCTTCCAGCAGGAGGGGGCGTGCTTCCATTCTACAAATTGTAACTGCACGCATGTTGTCCTGATCGAGGCGCTCACTGACAGGATGCGTGCAGGTCTTGCGAGTGCGCTGCTCCTGGCCACGGCCGCTACAGCTCAGCTACAACAATGGGACGACAACTTCGAAACAGATCCAGAACCACCGCCTCCACCACGCTGCCCTGGATATGGCTCATATTCCAGGCATTGGCACGCTCCGGGCAGCGGCGGTGCTCACAATCTCTCCTACATGAGACCTGAGCCCTACTGTCGAACATTCAATAGCTCTGTCGTAGAACAGGCCATTGTAGACACCAAGGCCGCCATTGCAGATGTCGACCTCAGTCGACTCTTCGAGAATGCTTTCCCAAACACACTAGACACTACTGTCAGCTGGCGCGGCGTCTCCGGCAACAACACAGAAGAGGAACTTGCGTTCATCATTACCGGCGACATTCCAGCAGAGTGGCTCAGAGACTCAGGTAAGTGCTCACCAATGGCGCGCAGGCAGAGCGCTTCACTGACATACGCCACAGCGAATCAGTTGCAATCATATGTGTCTCTCCTCACTCCATCTACAAGCAACGACTCATTGGCATCATTATTCAGAGGGGCGATCAACCTGCAAGCGCGCTATCTGCTTTACGCCCCACATTGCAACGCATACAAAGCTCCGGTCGAGCGTCTGAAAGAACAGGCCCTAGCCGCCACTGCTGACGGACAACCGTTACCACTAGAGTTCACGCAAGACATATGGGAATGCAAATACGAGCTCGACTCACTTGCGTCGTTTCTGCAATTATCCCACACCTACTTCGAGAAGACTGGAGACTTGGAGTTCTTTCGCAAATTCAGTTGGCTGCCTGCTGTCGAGAAGGTCCTGGATACAGCTCAGAGTATGGCTGATCATACCACTTACAACAAGAACGGTACCACTGCGGAACAACCTTACAAGTGGCCAGGGCTGAGAAATGGTGGCCATGGCAATCCGGTCGCCGCGGGCACAGGACTCATTCGCTCATACTTTAGGCCCTCGGACGACGCCTGCCTCATGCAACTTTTTATTCCTGCCAACATGATGTTTTCGCGATTCGTGGGTCTCGCGGCCGATATTGCGGACAAGCTAGGCAATGTGGAAATCGCTGGGAGGATGAAAACAATGGCTGCTTCTGTGCGGCGCGCCATCACGGAGCATGGCATTGTGCGGACCAAGGAGCACGGAGATGTATATGCTTTTGAGGTCGACGGATACGGGGGTGCCAATGTCATGGACGATTCAAATTCGCCATCTTTGCTTTCCTCGGGCCTATTCTACCATGATGTCAAGGACCCCATCTACCAGAACACGCGGGCGCGAGCTTTGAGCACGTACAATCCATACTGGGCACACGGAAAGCACATCAGCGCTGTTGGAGGCCCGCATAATGGTTACGGAGTATGGAAATCAAGGACTTTTACTTGCATACTTGACTAACCATTCGCTAGAACGCTTGGCCCATGGCTTCCATCATCAGAATACTGACCAGTGATGATGATGAGGAGATCACGCAGCAGCTTCGGCAGCTCGTCACTAGCACAAGCCACAAAGGCCTTATACACGAGGTGAGTAGGGACATCACAAATTGCCAAGAATGGCGCTGACTGTTGTTCGCTGGTACAGAGTGTCAATTCTCACAACTCAACGTCGTGGACTCGTTCTTGGTTCGCGTGGGCAAATGGCCTCTTTGGCGAATGCATATTGGACCTAAAGAAACGAAAGCCCCATCTGCTACAGCTCGACTTTCAGAATGTGAAAATCGATTCCCACGACGATATTGGCGACATGAACTACAAGCCTCTGAGTACTGGCAAGCCAGACATATCTGCAGGCAAATCACATGCCGAGAGTCCACCGGAGCACGGCGATGACGAAGACATGCCCCATGGCCATGGCGAGATGATGTCGGGCCACGGTCACGGAGCTGCAGAGCCACACATGCCGATCCACATCGAGGAGAGTGCGATGACCTGGTTCTGGCTGTTTGCAGGGACGCTGGGTGTTTGTTCGACCCTTCTCCTCGTTCGCACAATGCGAACGCGCAGAGGTATGCTTCGGTCCCTCTATGCTGTGGTCACTTTCAAGAAGTACTGATCTGCCCTCAGGTCAATTTACTGCCGTAAAATCAGGTTAGAGGCGCCGTGTCGCATCGCACTTGCGGGTCGGCCCAATGCCCGTTTCGTGTTTTGTATCAATTATGGAATTCATACCAGTGACTAAGCTCATCTCCATGCATCCTGTGTCTCGACCTCTGGACTTCTTGCTCAGTCACTGCACGAGGTCGTTGGCTCCATGCATTTTCTGCCGATCCTGTGGTCAGCCAATAGACACTTGAGCTTCGCACCCGTCGCAGTGAGCTTGCAGGCCACATTTTGAGCACGTTTAGTCGCGATTGTATTGCTAGCTGCCTTTGTGCGAGCACCTCTGATCATTGCAAGATGTCGTCCAGAGCTATCGGATGTTTCGGAAAGCCGGCAAGGTTTGGTTTGTTCCTTCCCCGAAGACACCCCAGGAGACAAGGATAAGGTTAGCTCTGGGCGAGGCAGCAACGACCTCAACAAAAACATCACCGCTATTTGCTTCGCTCCAGTGTATCCGAACAAAGCATACAGATAGGAAGATGGGCTCCGCTCGGTACACGACATCAATTGTGAGTTGCTTCCACGACCTGAAACGATGTCCTCTTGTTGACGTGAGCTTGTGAAAGCTGGTGCTGCTGTTGTCAGCTTTTATTTACAGCAGGTATGTCAACATTTCAGCGCAAGCTGCCGAAAGACGATCTCTGCCACCAAAGAACTGACATCTGTTGCAGGTGGCCACTGTTACAGCTGTTCTACACAAATCATCCTTCAAGGCTTGTCAGCGTGAACACAGCTGGTGACTATGAGGTCAAATTCCGTGATATCATTCGCAATTGCGAAGATATCTACCTGAATGAAAAGCAAGGATGGGCACTTATCAGTTGTGACCCAGGTCGAGATCAGTGGAATACTGTCATGGTAAGGCATCGCGACCAAACCTGCTCCAAAGACTCTAACATCGTGCCAGGGCGTGCTCGTGAATCCCGACACACCTCCTGAGACTGGTATCTATCTGTACAAGTACAGCGAAGGCAGCGATGCAGTTCCAGTGAAAGTGCAACTCGAAGCACCTGAAGCACATGACAAAACCTTTCACCCGCTCGGCATTGAGTATCATGAGGCCAGTCAAACGCTATATATCATCAACCATTCTCCGGATGGACCTAGCGTGGAATGGTATACTCTGGATACTGAGCAAGTTGTGGCAAAATACGAAGGCTTCGCCCAAAATTCGACTTACCTCCCTTCACCAAACTCAATGGTTGCGATTAGCAAGGACGAGCTTTTCTTGACCAACGATCACTTGTTTCCGGCCAAATACAATTTACTGTTGGCCAAACTTGAGACGTACGCTGGCTTTCCAGGAGGTTCCGTGGCGTACGTCAAACGTAACAACGATGGAAGCACTTCTGTGAAGACTTTGGCTCGAATTCCTTTCGCAAACGGAGTTGCTCTGCTCAACTCGAGCGCGCTGGCCGTGGGAAGCTCCAGCACCGCAAACGTGCGAATCTTCAATATCACTTGGGCCGCCGATGGGACACCAGAGTTATCGCAAACGTCATCGATTCCAGTTCCATTTGCGCCAGACAATCTCAGCTCGGACAGCAAAGGCAAGCTTTTGATTACAGGGCATCCTCATGCTCCCAGTCTAGAACAAGTGGCGAAGAAGAATCGCTTTTGTCAAGGAGCCGAAAGTGCAGCTGGCGAGGATTGCAGCAGCTTGCAGAAACTGAGCTGGGTTGCTGAGTGGAGCGAAGAAACAGGTCTCACAACCTTGTTCTCAGGCAGTGGATTTGGAACATCGACTACCGCTGTCCGAGATTGGCAAGCAGGTGTCGGATTCGTCGTAGGCCTCTACGAGCGTGGTC
Organism: Cercospora kikuchii; assembly: GCF_019650295.1. Classification (NCBI taxonomy): domain Eukaryota; kingdom Fungi; phylum Ascomycota; class Dothideomycetes; order Mycosphaerellales; family Mycosphaerellaceae; genus Cercospora; species Cercospora kikuchii. The sequence goes on from NW_025408587.1 coordinate 1,607,803, forward strand.
TGCTCACATGGAAATTATGATAGAGATAGCGGGTCGGTTAGACCTTGGCAGCGTGGAAGGAATTTGTGCGAAGGATGTCTCTTCTGATCTTGAAATCCAAATTTATCTTCCACACCCTGCACACACAGCTGCATTTCGCTAAATCTTTATCAGCTATCGGAAGCGCTTATACCGCTGACCTGTCTAAAGGAGAAAACCCGGCACGTTGGTTAAATGCTGACAAGCCAGGATTCGGCGCGAATTGTGGTTCACAAACCCTGAAGGTGTTCACCACCTCGCGACATGGGCATGTTACAGAAATCCAACAACTGTATAGTCCATGTATTTTTCGAACTTGTCGACTGTCTGCACGGCAAGACGGCCCAAAACGTATCTGCAGCATGTCACCAGCGCAGCCAGCTTCGGCGAGAGCGAGAGAGAAGGATCGCGTGTGGCTTGCGCTATCCAGTCGAGACAGGCCTATTTCGGAAGAAGGATCTGCGAAGACGGCCCATGAGTGGTCTGAACAGTCGCAAACCTTAAAAAGGGACAATATTTGCTGGCTATCCGCGATCGCTCGAATAGTGTGTAGGATGGTGATTTGCTGATGATTCATCTCACACGCTCATGCCACCGGTGTGCAAAATATATGTCAGCCCATGTCCCGCGTCTCTGTCATTGTCTTTTCGTACATTGTTGTATTGTCAGCGCGTCGCATTGCTGGTATATCTTCTGGAGTGATTAGTGGAATTGCGGTGAGCGCAATACGAACGCGACACTTTAGCATCGCGGCTTTCGGGACCGGAATCATACGCAACGCTGGTTTGACACTACTCCCACGCGAACAATGGCGACCATCGATGTCAGGGACGACGTGCTCTGCTACCTCGAGAAGGAGACTTGTCTGATCGGCGAAAGCTCAATAGACACCGAATCGGAATCAGACGACCACGAAGAAAGCCACTCTCTCCGGACCCAAGTCACGTCTCAAACGAACAGTTTCATACTCAGCCACTGGCCCTTCGAAAGTGATGCAGCGCGGAGCTCATATCTCAGCAGAGACTTGCCAGGACTAGCGTGCCTCTGTTTTCCATTCGCGCTCGACGAAAGGATACACCTCATCGCAAGGCTTTTCTCAATTGTATACTTGCTGGGCGAGATAATATCCGAGCTAGACGGCGATGACGCAGAAGATTGTCTTCAGAGTTTGATGCAAGCTGTGAAGGGATATTGGGCGGACAGGACACAAGCAGAGGTGTGGATGCTTTGCGACCTCTTCGACGAGATCCGAAGTCATGAGTACATTATGGTGGAGGATATCATCGAGGCCACTTGGAGATATCTTGAGCTTCGCACGGTGCGGAGAGGGCGGCGGACGAAGCGTGAAGATAGGCGGCCGGGATTCCAGAGTACTTTCGTTGAAGCCGGTGTGCTTTTGCCATTGCATCGTTTCGCGACTGGGCTTATGATCGATGAGGAGGAGTTCAATTTTGGTAATCAAGAGCTGCTGGGTAGTGCAGTTGGATCATAATATCAATCAAGCCTGCACAGCCAGGAGTCGCAGCTCGGAATAGTGTTCGTGGCTCAGCGCAGTTGTCTTTGAGTACATGTGCCAGTGGTGTTGGACGTAATTTGCCCATGCGGTCCACATGCTGAGGACGAAGTGAGTACGATGCCCCCGAACGAGTGTCATGTGAAGACTCGTAGTCGGCTTGGCTTGTCGGACAGGTGGGCTTCGTTTGCTGGTACGTTCGCGTGTGAACTGAGCAGCTGAATAGCACAGTCCCTGCGTTCCATGTCACGGAAGCTGGGATTGTCGTGTGGTTGATGACATTTGTTGAGTCGTCGGCCGTTGTGGTGGCCGAGAAGGAGGAAGTCTTGAAGCTGAGGCAAGCGCAAGGCTGACGGCTGATGCTTCCATTCTTGGCAAGCGCTTTGTCTTCGCAAAGTGCTTTCTGCTAGCTTCCTTACTCTGACCGAATCATGTCACTTCCATTCATCAATACCAACCACGCTAACACCCACTCCCGATGGCGAATACGCAGCGAACGGCAAACCTGAAACGCATCTTCACATCCAGAGCATGACCGCGCCTCCGATTGATTGGTCATGCGTATCATTGCGAAGGAGAACCTGCTCGAGATCTGGCTCACCAGACAATGCACCCACGACTCATTGGCGCCACTTGTGCGACCTGTCAAGATTGCTAATGGCGAAGAAGTGTGCGACGCCTGTGAAGCCACAGTGTAACCTCGCCGGCAGCTGACGGAGGGAGACCACCAGACTGGCCACGCCGTGACCTGGACTTGCTGGACTCTGGACGGTCTTGCGCACGCTTTCAGCAGATCATGTGTAGTACAGCCTGCCACATGCTCGCCTCAGGCGATTCTTGCTGCACCTGATGCAAAAGATGTGAACTCGTCGAGAGTTGTGGCGCGCTGAGTCCGGCGGGCGCCGTCCGGCGATCTGCAGTCGGCGCGCAATCCAAGTACAGAAGGTGGCAGCAGAGGCTCATCTACATGTTGCTAGTCGCAGGCTATGAGGGACACAACCCAGGATGTGGACAAGCTAACACAGGACTCTCACAAGCAATGGGGCGGAGCTTGTGCACATGCTTGAGCCGCGGCCAAGAGGATCTTCGCTCTCGTCGGGCCATTCAGACGCCAGAACTGCCCAGCGCACCTCGATGGCGTGGGCCGCGTCTGCCATGATGTTTGCTGTCGGCCATGGCGGCAGCCACGCCGAGCCCCTTTGAGGCGCTGCTGCATGCTATCCAGGCCTTCAATTCGTTGAATTCTAATGACACCAGTGATATATCTCGGCGCTCGTCGTCTTTGTCGAACAGCTCGAAACGCATCCGATATTCGAAGCTGGCTGTCTCCACCAATACGACGTCGCGCTGAAGATCACGGGCTCCATTTGATGCCATACAACCGGTTTGCCTCTGTCGAGATTCGGCACTATCAAGCCAACAGAGATGGCACCCGTAATTCAATGTGTTGGACCCAGCTGCACAAGCCGCCTACTCAGGTAAGAATGATCGACTGACGCCAATCCCCCTTCGATGGAAGCGTCGTCCAAAGACCTGATGCTGTTCTCTTTGAGAAGTATCGCCGTGTCCAATTAATGGAACGTATGACTAGGCTGAGCTCTTTGATTGCTATTCTGCTTCCCACACCAGTGCTTTGCAGGTGTATCGAATCTCACATGGAGCGATATATAAGACTGCTCAGGTATCGTGTTGGAAAAATGACAGAAGCTCATCACCCTCTCGCACTGGTCTCAAGACATTCGCCCTTTCCTTCTACCACACTCATTCGGACGCTTGAACATGCATTTCACACTCCTACCGGCAGCCCTGGTGGCTTCGGCCTCTCTCTCGCTTGCAGCACCAGCAGAAGCTCCAAACCGCAAAGCATTCCAGATTACACAAGTCCCAAGAGGCCAGGTCTACAAGAATGGCCCATATCAAATGATGAAGACCTACGGCAAATACGCGGCCCATGGTGCCGTCGCGCCATCACTTGTCAAAGACGCCGCAGCTGCTGTGCAGAGCGGTAGTGTCGATGCGGATCCACAGCAGTACGACCAGGCCTATCTGTCGCCAGTCAATGTTGGTGGCAAGACTTTGGAGCTTGACTTCGACACTGGATCGGCGGACCTGTGGGTTTTCTCCAAGTTGATGCCTTCAAGTGAACAATCTGGCCACGCGGTGTATAGCCCCAGCTCTTCGGCCAAACAACTGCGAGGTTCTACATGGAATATCTCCTACGGTGACGGATCTGGAGCAAGTGGCACTGTTTATGCAGACAAGGTCGCCGTTGGCAGCGTTACCGCCACTTCTCAAGCCGTCGAAGCTGCGACTTCAGTCTCCGCACAATTCTCCCAGGACCAGGACAACGATGGCCTGCTCGGTCTGGCGTTCAGCACGATTAACACTGTTAAGCCACAGCAACAGACCACATTCTTCGACACAGTCAAAAGCACCTTGGCAAAGCCACTCTTTGCTGTGGACTTGAAGGCTGGCGCGCCTGGCACTTACGACTTTGGCTATATTGACAGCTCCAAATACAAAGGCAGCATCGCTTACACCCCGGTGGACAGTTCGGATGGCTTCTGGCAGTTCAACGCACAAGGATATTCCATCGGTGGTAGCAACTCCACCGCCGGTGGCAGCATCGGTGCCTCCATCATGGACACAGGCACATCGCTTCTCTACCTTCCGTCTCGAGTTGCTTCTGCATACTATGCAAAGGTTCCTGGCGCCAAAATCGATGACTCGCAAGGAGGCTACACCTTGCCTTGCAGTGCAACGCCTCCCAACTTCAATGTTGCCATCGGAGGAAAGACCTTCACGGTCCCAGGCTCATACATCAACTATGCCCCAGTTGACCAATCGGGGACGACTTGCTTCGGCGGCATTCAACCCAATACTGGTATTGGGTTTACAATCTTCGGTGATGTCTTCATGAAAGCAGTGTACGTTGTGTTCGATCAGAGCACCGACACTCCTCGTCTCGGAATTGCTGCACAGAGCTAGATCATCAATGGTGACACTACACCCCAGAGAGAACGACGAACAGATTACGAACGACAGAGGAATGCGTGCAGGCACCATAGCACTGGAATGTTTCGTATCGTTTCTAGATGATTGCGTATGTATACAAGAACTGGCTTTTATTATAATGATCAGCCGATAGTTTTGCCAACTCCAAATTACGGGACATTGAGTCTCAGTGGTCCATGATCTTCCAACCTTCCCTTAGTAGTGTTCTCCCAAAGAACGCCGCTCCGAGCACAACTCCGCAGCCTGCGAGCGATACTCCAGTCCACCACGCACATCGTATCCCCCAGAATATGTCTTCTGGCGTGGCTCCGTGTCTGTTGTTGGCTACTTCCACTGTACCCGCGATACCAAGGGCTATACTGATGGAGTAGTTGACCATGGTATTGACTAAAGACGCGGCTAGGCCTTGATGTTCTGGGGGCATCGAATTCGAAAGTATCACCGTTGCTGCTGGAAAGCTCATGTCCATGCCTAATCAAGTCAGCAACAAGGCGTTCGAGAATTCTGGACGGGAGAACTTACCAAATGGCATTATCAGGATTGCAACAAACATCTGGCCCCAATATGTCTGCTTCTCTGGCTGCGTGGCTGTGATCAATTCTCCTATGAAGAATGCTGCCATCGATACGAACCTAGTATCTCAAAGTCAGTATCAAGTTGCTCTTCGCAGACGTGTCGAAAGCTCACATTGTGAACGCAACTGGAGTGTGCGTAAGCATGAACCCCGTTGCGCCTGCTGCGAGCAGACCACAAATCATCGCTGGCACGTACTGCGCAGAGACGCTCAACGGACTGAAACCTCGGATGTCTTCCAGAAACCTGAACGAGTAGTAGATCCAGATGCCAAATGAGCCCCAACCGATGCCAACGAGAACCATTGTGTAAACCACCGTACTGCTCATAACCTTCACCGGCAGGATCGGAGAGACAGCCTTTGCTTCGACCCAGATAAATGCACCCAGCGCGCATAGTCCAAGGATAAGAATGAAATATACGTGAGGAGTATCCCAGCCAAAGAGTGGTCCGTTGTTGAATGCCACGTTGATCAAAATCAATGACAAGACGCCCAGAAAGGAGCCTTGCAAGTCCCAAGCTGGTCGATCGCTTTTCCCAGCGAATTGAGCATCATAGGCCAATTTCTGCGGCACGATCATAATGGAAAAGGCGGAGAGTAGCCAAGCCGCAAGACCATAGCTCCAGAATGCCCAAGGCCACCAAGCGACTTCCGCGAACATGCTGGCAAAAATAGCACCCACCACAAACCCCCAAGGTGCCATTGCTCCAAACAGTGAGAACACAATATTCTTCTTGATCCCCGGCGGATAAGCTCTCCCCAGCAAAGCCAGCGCATTTGGAGCCAAAAGCGCAGCCCCGAGTCCCTGGAAAGCCCGACAAATATCGAAGAAGATCTGATCTCCAATATAAGCCGAGAATCCTGCAAACGCAGACCAAGATCCCAAGAAGAAGTATCCAAAGGTGAAAATCCTCTTATGGCCCAGAATATCGCCCATACGTCCAGATATCAGGATAAAAGTCCCGACGGTCAGTGAAAACGCAGCAGCGAACCAAGCCTGCTCACCGGGGTTCGTAACTCCCAAGTCCTCAGCAATGAATTTCATCGGAGCGATCGATTGACCCAATCCAGCCAGTCCCATGAATTGAGCCATAATCACAACTCCGATGAAGAGCGTCTCGTGCCAAACCGGAATGTCCAACGATGACCGCGAAGATGAGTGACCCGGAGAAAGCGGCCTGGACAATCTGCTATACTCATCATCATCGTCTTCCCCTTCATGGTCCTCATTCTCATCTTTCTCAGATTCTCCACCTCCTCTTCCATACCCTTCAAACCCACCACTCTCCAAATAAAACGTCGACCGCTCCCGCCCATTTCCGTATGTCAAAGGTAAATTCGAGAATCGTTCCGGAAAATCTTCTCCTAAAGATTCAACTCTCGAATGGATCGAAATATGTCGAGACTTGTATACCATCGGCGGACTAGCGTGCTCGAGATCTTGATCCGGTTGTTCTCCAGAAAAGTGATCCTTTCCAGCGGCACCATGATGGTGCTCATTGCTCCGTATGCGCGCAGCCATGATCCGCGTGAAAGGCTGCTGCCAGTTGATTGATCGAAAGAATGTGAGATTTTCCCTGCAGCAGAACTGCAATCCAGCGGCTCCAGATGCAATGCATCTAACTACCCATGAATGGCATCTGTGTTTACGAGAAAAAAACCGCAAACGTTTCGTTGCGACCAGCGACGGGAACGTTGTCTCCTCGTCTGGGCTAAAAGGCTGCATTGTACCATCAAAAGTTTTGGGGCGTTACGAGGCAGCGACCAGAGCGTCCCGTGAAGTTTTTCGTAGATCTCATCGCAGAGTGTGTCGCTCGTGCGTCCCTCGGCTTGTTATTGTCGATTTGGCCCTCAAGTTTTAGTCAGACGTGCATCTTGGTGCAACGGCCTGACCAGTCACGTCCATAACGGTAGGATCGAGCTCACAGGTGCATTGCAATTCCAACGATACCGTGATCAATCGTGGCTACAAGGACCCCTACTGTGACGTTCTTGTATTGGAGTCGGAGACCGCACTGACATGTCAGATGTCGTGAACAAGGTCCTGTGGCGTTGTTAGTCGTGGGTACCATGTGACGAGAAATTCATCTCTGTAATCATTGAGTTTTCCAGAAAACAGTTGGGAATGCACAGAATGTGCTGAGACGACAACTTTTTGTATGATGACATAACAAGACTAAAAAAGAGCGACAGCCAAGCATCTTGCCAGGACAATCGAGTGCTATTACTAACTGGGAGATCTGTGTGTAGGCTTTTCTCATCTCTTCAAACGCAGCAGTGGTATCATTTGTCCCGTAACACTCCAGAACATGTAAAACGAATTGGGTATCTTCCCGCTATCGCCAACGCCAAACGGCAGTCGTGACAATTCTCGAAACTGGGGTATCGTGATCAATCGGCAATCAGGTCGACAGACGCGACAAGATTTGAGCACCGTGGGCATGAGCATCGTAGACGTCGTTTAGATCTGGCGAGTTGGCTGGAAGGCACCATCGACCTGGTTGCTGAAGGACAGACCTGGCTGACCGTTGGCAGTACCGTGTGGAGTGTTCTGAGCCACGGGCAAATCTGCGGCAGAGCGGACAGTGCCTGGAGCAGCGCCACCGGCGGCTCCGCCTGCAGGAGCGTCTCTCAGACCTCCCTGGGTGACCTGGTGAGGCTTGCGAACGACCTTGGGAGCGGCTGGCAGACTCTTGGTCTCGCTGGCAGATCCGATGCTGAAGATCGGGCTCTCCCACTTGTCACCCTTGGCGGCAAGCTCCTGGTATTCCGTGGCCTTGGTGGAGATACCGCCTGGCAGCGAGATGTTCTTGAAAATGGAGTCGTTCTGGGTGACGGCCACGTTGACGCTGGTCTCCTTGGCCTTCTCCTTAGCGGCCTCCTTCTTCTGTTGACCCTTCTGCATCTGCTTCTGGAAGGCGTTGAAGTATCTCTGGTAGATGTTCTGGAGGTTCTCTGGGTCTGGGTTGTTCTTCGCCTCCTCGACGGCGCGGTCAACTTCTTGCTTGACCTCCCAGAGGAGACCATCGAGCTGCTGCACGCTGTCGCGGACTTGCTTCTCAACGACCTTCTGGATGACAGGACGCAAGACCTTGAGGAGGACTGGCTTGAACAGGCTGAACAGCAGCTTGTGGTTCGACTGCTTGACCTTGATGTTCACATTCTTCACATCAACATTGATGGTGTTGATCTTGAAGAAGTGAGAACGATCCTTCTTGTCGGCAGTCTCCATGGCGACCTTGAAGCTGAGACCGGTGCCACCAAGGAAAATGTCCAACACACCCTTGTCGGTGATGCTTGGGAAGCCTTGCTTCTTCTTGACGTAGTACGCAACGTCACGCAGATCCATCTGGATACCAGAGACGGCAAGCATGACCTTGTTCTTGTTCTTAGATTGGAAGCCCTTGCGTCCCCAACGCCAGTAGTTGTCAGAGCCGAACTCAAACATGTTTGGTGCGAGGTTGTCACCCTCGAGGACGAGGTTCTCAACAATGGCATCGATCTGTGGGTCGGAGACCTCGATGCGTGGAATTGGGACGTAGCGGACATTCTCGAAGAAGGCAGGAATCAGCACTTCCGTAAGGTCCTTGACCAAGTGTGGCTTGAACTCGGGCTTTCCATCAGAGTCGTTTCCGAGATCCTTGAACAGCTTGTCCATTGCATCGCCGAACTCCTTGTTTAGGGTATCTTGCTCGAACTGGTTAGCAAGGAACTTGACCTCGTCGACGATGCGATCCGTGTCGTTGCGGTAGCGCGTGCGGAGGAGGAAGTTGCCCTGGTCTATCGAAGGTTCTGTCAGTCAAGTTGCAAATCAGCAGGGTCGCTCGCCGAGAACGTACCATAGAGCTTGTTCCATTCCTCGTTGGACTCGTCCTGCAGGACGTAACCCTGCTCTTGGAGGCATCGGCGAATGAAGCGGTTGAGGCTGCGGAAGAAGTTCTTGAGTTCTGGGTCACGATCGGCGTCCTTGTAGATCTGGTTGATCGACTCGAAGAGGTCATCGAACGAAGTGCTGTTCGCAAAACGCTCAAGGAGAGTCTTTATAGAAGTCAGCATTTGCTGACGCTCTCGGGTAAAATCTAGTTCAACGCACCCTGAGGTCAGCTTCCGCGGTGGTAAGGGAGTCCTGGCTGTGGGCACCTTTCACGGCTCCAGTGGATTGAGCCGCCACATCCTTGGTGTGGCCAGTGTATTCCTCGGCCAGACGGAGAAGAGTGTCAATGGCCTGTTGGTCTGCGAGTTCCGTTAGTAAGGGCTGTCAATGTCAGTAGGCGAGGACCGCGGACAAGTGCAGCGTCCACTACCACGTGCTGATTTTCCAGCAGCGACGGAGGAGGCACTGTAAAGGGAACGACCATGGTATGAATGGCCGGTGTGTTCCTTGTCCGCGGTCCTTACCCAGAGGCAACTTACAGTCTTGGTGTCCTTGGATCTCGACGATCATCTTCTTCAGGCGGTAGATGGTCTGCTCGCGACGCTCCTTTGGAACCTTCTTCTGAAAGTATTCCTTAGTTTGCTGTCGGTATTCGCGGACCTTCTGCTTGTCGTTCTCATCCATTTGATCCCATGTCTTCTGCTTGGCGCGGTCCTTTGCGGCTTGAGCACCTTGCTGCACGTCAAGACCAGTTGATGCGCCAGTCTGCTGCTCGCGGCGAGCAAGCTCGGCAGCATCAGCTGGGTCACGGGAACCGCTTGGGTGTGCAGCTTGGGTAGCATCACCAGCGATCTCCTTAGCATGCTCCTTCGCTTCCTGCTTGCCGATTGGCACATTGGACTTGATCTGGTTGCGAATGTTTTCCTTGGAAAGATCGGGAGCCTCATGCCAAGTGTTGTCCTCGGCGGGCTTGTCGATCTGCGCAAGGCGCTCCTCGTCTGGGTTGACTACGGCCGCGGCATTCTGTGCAGCGTCGCCGGCAATGTCACGAAGCAAGACAACAGAGTCGCTCACTGTCACGAAGTCAGTAAAATGTCGATTTTCACCTGTTGTGGCGGCACGTACGAAGTTTACGGAACTGGCCGTTGGTGATGATGAGCTGTCCGAGTGTGCGCAGACCCTCCAAAGCTTGCTGGCCGTGCTGCTCAGCAGTGGCCTTGTCAATGGGAGCGCCTGGAGCCTTGGCATCACCGGCACCGATGGCCTGTGTTTGCCAGATGAAGTCTTGCAGGAGGTTGCCCTCGTTCTTGGTCAACATCAGCACTTTGGCCTTTTCAATGACGTTGCGCAGGTCGGAAACGAGCTTCTGGCCATCGGCCGAGAGCTTTGTGTTGGGTTGTGACATGCCCTTCCAAGCGAGGGCGGTGTTCATTGCCACGTCGATCTGCTTGTTGGAAGGGACCTTGCCCTTGGCAAATGCTACAGAGGTGGTCAGCACGTCGCGAGAGTTGCGTGGGAAGAGGCATTGGGGCGATACCTGAGTAGATGCCATAGAGCTGGAGCTTGGCGTTGATGTCCTTCTCCTTGATCTTGTTGTCGGTCGGCACGTTGACCGCTTTTGAGGAAGCCATTGTGGCGTCTGTTCGTGTATTCTGGGGGGCGAGTGCTATTACGGAGCGCTGCTCGGGGTCGAGTTCACGAAGACGGACAGCTTCGGCGTGCGTCTGGGTAGCTGACTGGTTCGCAGCAGTGCTTCTGTCGTGTGTCGCGGCGCGTGCTGGTCTGCAACACGGACACTATCCGCAGCAAGGCGTTATCCTGTCGGGAAGCGATGCGAAATACGATGCGCAACTGGGGGTATCTCTGGGGTATTAAGCTGCGCGCGCTGATGAGAAGAGAGTCAAACAGTGTGGAATGTTTGGGAGAAAAGGGCAAAGAGGGAGGAGGAAAGGCCGATTGTTTGCGGTTGCGGGAAGGCAGTTGTAAAGAAGGTGCTACGGTCTGTGCTTCACTTTGTCGACGAACTATGACGACAGGGAGCTGTGATGGTGACGGGCGGTTGAGCGAGCTCCTCTTTTTCGACGGCCAGCCCAACCCATACGAACGGGCGCGACGCACTACGACTTGCACACGCACCGCATCGCGCTCGAAATGATGCACGGCGCCTAGCCCAGCAGCAGCCCGTCATATGTGCGCAGCCGGCGGTGGTGCCTTGATTTTGCAGCGCCTGGCGCGTACGCTGCATGCCTCCCAAGACGACCTTGCCTGGCCGCATCGCGCATCGCGCTGACGTCGCCCGGCAGACTTGCAGATCGCAATCGCCCTTTTGTGCCTGTCCTTTTTGTCTGCGCGAGACCCCCTCAACACGTCTCTCACCCACCGCTCTGCCTGCATCACATGCTCGCCCCCTGTGCTGCGCACTGCGCTGTGCCGTCGTGCGCGCGGTGCCCTTCTGCTGCTCATCTGCTTTGCTGGGGCGACGAGCAGGTTCCCTCGACAACCACGACGTGATCGCCCACCGCTCGGCACCAAACGCTGGGGAAATTGACCATAGCGCATGCACGGGCCATGACGCCTCAGGAACTGCGATTTCAATGGGCTCGATGTGGCTTAGACTTTCCGATCGGACGCCATGTGTCTCCATCAGTGGCGCTGCCACCAAGCGTCGCTTCCACCGCGCACACATCAACATGTCAAATCAAAAAGGAAGTCGGCCGCCAATAGCACGAGAAGCCACGTCCCCAATGCGCGGCTTTGCTTTGCAACTGTGGTTTGAACAAGTCCACATGACACCACGTCCCTTACACTGTTCGTGCCACATGGCCGCGGATCCAGATGCTCCAAGAGCCGACCGTGAAACCATGCACCCGTCCTGCAGTAAATGAGCATCTACACCTCCATCCAATCATGACACCTATGTTCAAATCATCTGTTACAGAGCCTTTTTGAAAAAACGTGAAGGCGGTTTCGTTGTTCAGGCCATGCTGGCCCAAGGCATGCCCGCGCCACACAGCTGTGAAGACTACATCTGCAACGACCGGGGTGCTGTCTCCGAAGAGATCGAGCTTTCCCTGCTGGCCATTCCGGCCGCGGGCACTACTTTGACGCGCTGCATGGATCTCTCTGGGGCATGCAAACGAGAGTGGAACGTTCAACCTTGCATCACAAGATGCTCGTGCCGAACATGCTATACATACGCTGGAAGCCCTTGAGTGACGACTCGGGTTTATCTAACTCAATGCCATACTCCTCGATGCAGCACTGGAACGGTTTATTGCTGAGCTCCTTCCCCGCGGTTGTCTCTTCAAGATTGCCCCACAACAAGAACAGCTTCTCTCTGAGCTGACCCAACATTTCAGGTCGGTGCTGTAGATCATCTGGATCATCCAGGTCACGGAGTAGGAACTGCGCCTGGTCGTGATGCACATGCACCCAAAGTGAACTCCGCTCACTCCCTTTGCCATTATCACCAGCTTCTTCCAGCAACAAGGAGAACGACCACTCGTACTTGGGCGATGCCTCGTAGTAACAGGCATCCGGGTCATGGTTGCTGACACCGAGCTGGACGGCAAATTCCTCGAGTGTTTTGGGATGGTAGTCGACCACCCGCACTGTCGCCCGATACTTTGCATTTATGAAGGGAAGGGTGTAGCGCACTCCATTTGGCGTCTGGTTGACGTGGCGCACATTGTCCACATCGAGAATCTCCTTGACGCTCAAAAACACCTCCCCTTCATCGTGGTGGCATCGAACGTTTGGATTCATGGCAATGCCATCGTCTTTGGCTGCAGCTGCAGCTGCCGCAGCCTTTCTCTCTTTCTTCTCTCGCTTCTTCGCTGCTTTCGACTTCTTTTGCTCCGCAGATTGCTCTTTCTGGCCAAGTTTGGCCTCCCGTTCCAACCAGTATTTCTCTTTCCGCTTCAACATAGCCTGACATTCGGGGCCAGAGGTGTCCTTGATTCGGTGTATTTTAATCTTGGTGTCGTCCTGATGATCTGGCCACATGTCGCCCTCCATAAAGGCCTCGGATTTGGTTCTCCGCTTCACATTTCTCAATAGCACGATGTCACCCTCGTCGAGATTATTTGCCGCGAACGCGGCGTGAGGAGGCTTGACATTAATCTTCATCACGAGATGTCCAAATGGCCCGCGCCAGCTCTTCTTGGGCGCATTACTGTAGCCAAAGACATCCCCGTCCCTTTCTTCAGACGGCTCCTCTTCTGGAGGAGCATAGTGTCGCAAGTATTCGTTGGCCGTATAGTCAGTGACGTAGAGATCGCACCCTCCATACTGTGTTGGAAAACACTTTACCACAAACCCAACGATGTCTGCAAAGTCCCAAGTGCGCAAATCTTCTATCAATCTGAACTTGGGGCCGAATCCACTTACTGCTGCGTTGAAGTTTTCAGATGTCCTTTGTCGTTTGGCCGGCCGACGATCGGCAGAGTCATATTCTTCTTCAAGGGCACGGCTTGCTGCTTTAGCATGTAGTGCCTGTACTCTGCCCTTCATTTCCACTTTGATGTTCATGATGTACTCCTGTTCGAGCAGATCAAATTTTGCTTTATCTTTCTCCGTACCCTGTCGCTCGATGAGGCTTTTGGTATAGGCGTAGTTGAACGCAGGATCTGGGATAGCCGCTGCTGGAAATACAAGGCAGGCGGTGGACCAGTTGGTTAAAGCGATACGCTGATGTTCCCAAGTCGCCATTTTGACATTGCGGAACATTACGACATCCCCGATGCTGCGGATTTTCGGTAGACTATCGGCGTCCTCCCTGAAGGAACGGCATGTCAGACCTTGTGAGCCCTCTGCTGCCATGGACAGTCTGTAGTCCAACAATCTGAACGTGAGCATGCTCTGACCAGTCCTCGTGGTCATTGGCTCCATGAAATCGACCACTACTCCGATGATATTGACAAAGGCGCCTTCAGGCTGCTTATGTGCAGCGGCGAGGTCTATGAACCCCTTCGGCGGCGTTGCGATTGACATGACGACCTCGATGACCAGGTATTAATCTGCGAGATCTTTCGAGAACGGAGCTCGTTGATTGCGCGACGGCTCAAAGTTGTCGGCAGAAAATAGTCGTGTCTTAGGCAAACTTCTGCAGCGCGATGGTGCGGAGGACACGGTGATTCTAGTGATTACTTCTGATCTTGCGCCTGCGCGTCCAGCTGTCCCGATGTTGTCTGATATCTGCCAACATGTTACAGGGTATGCAATCTTGATGAGTCGCGGCAAGCTGCAGTCAACGACATCCGCCAAGTTTGACAACGGCGGCAACAAGCCGTGGTCGAACGTCGTGAACAATGGACGTGAGGCCGTGCTGGATCGGGTGTCGACGGTCGTTGCTTCTGTGGGCACTTCTGTTTGCTCAACAGTTGCTACTAGCAACGTGATCCGCGGCCGTAAATAGGTGTGTTCATCTCTGGACGTTGCTAGCAATTCGGTCGCGTGAGACAGACGCGCCTCGCGTGGAGTTTGGCAGAAAGGCTATCATCCTGCGTTGCACGTGAATAGTCTTGAGTCTGCAGGGTCCGATGCGAAAGCATTGTCCGCGACAGAGACACTTCACCGCCGTTCGCGAACCCGCCTGCCTGCCGTTTGCTGCCAGCGTGCCGCCCGAGCAATCAGTTGTCTGAACATTTCGCTCACTCATCAGCCTCACTGCTAGCGGTCGCAGCTCGTTCGACACCTCTAAATCCGGCCGAACACGGTACCCCTCGATTGTTGCCTCGTGCCACGACTTTTCCACGGACAGAACGAATCACAAGCGAGGAGCGGGACTAGTCAACTGCTGTGTTTTTGAGAAGTCGACTTCTTGCGGCGTCACACACGTCTTCCTTTCCTCTGCAGCTGCTCATCCAGATCTTCCAAGTCAAGTGCCACCAGATCGCGGTCTCAGCTCAGCCTGTGAACACCCCGCGTCCGGCATTCCGCTGCACTACACCACCCATTACTTGATCCGCACGAGAACCGGCAAACATGGCGGAGCGCTACATACCCGAGCACCGCCGCAACAACTTCAAGGCGAAGAGCACTTTCAAGCCCGACGAGCTTCGCCGCCGCCGCGAGGAACAGCAGGTTGAAATTCGCAAGCAGAAGCGCGAGGAGAACCTCGCCAAGCGACGAGGCATCGGTGCGGGCGGGGACCGCCTGGGAGCGTCGCTCGGCGCTGCTCCTGACAGTGACGATGAGGGTGCCACGAATGAGAGTCAGGTATGTATTCGCTCTGATCCTTCTTCTTTGACTTTCATGACTGACGAGCAACGTAGCTGGACGAAGAGCTCCCACAGATGGTGCGGGGCGTGTTTTCAGATAAGATCGAGGATCAAATCGCAGCTACCACCAAATTCCGAAAACTGCTCTCGAAAGAACGGAACCCGCCTATCGAGCGAGTTATCGAGAACAACGTCGTCCCGAGATTCGTCGAATTCCTTCGCTCCCCACACACTCTTGTCCAGTTCGAGGCAGCCTGGGCCCTCACCAACATCGCCTCTGGCTCAGCACAGCAAACACAGGTCGTCATCGAACACGGAGCGGTGCCGATTTTTGTCGAACTCCTGAGCAGCCCGGAGCCAGATGTTCGAGAGCAAGCCGTTTGGGCATTGGGAAATATTGCAGGAGACAGCCCGGCATGCAGAGATTTTGTCCTCGCTCAGGGTGCTCTGCAGCCACTTGTGCGCCTTCTCGGCGACAGTCGCAAGCTGAGCATGCTCCGCAACGCAACATGGACACTCAGCAACTTCTGCCGTGGCAAGACACCACAGCCAGACTGGAACACCATCGCGCCAGCGCTCCCTGTGCTCGCCAAATTGGTCTATTCCCTCGACGATGAGGTCCTCATCGATGCGTGCTGGGCCATTTCCTACCTCAGCGACGGCTCCAACGACAAAATTCAAGCTGTCATCGAGGCCAACATCCCTCGTCGATTGGTCGAGCTGCTCATGCACGCTTCGACATCCGTCCAGACCCCCGCTCTCCGGTCCGTGGGCAACATCGTCACCGGAGACGATGTTCAGACCCAACTCATCATCAACTGCGGAGCCCTGACAGCCCTTCTGTCCCTGTTGAGCAGCACCAAGGACGGCATTCGCAAGGAGGCATGTTGGACTATTTCCAACATTACAGCAGGTAACAGCACACAGATCCAAGCTGTAATCGACGCGAACATCATTCCGCCGCTGATCCACCTTTTGAGCCACGGTGATTTTAAGACGCGCAAAGAGGCTTGCTGGGCGATCAGCAATGCTACAAGCGGTGGTCTGCAGAAGCCCGACCAGATCCGCTACCTTGTTCAACAGGGCGCCATTCGCCCGCTGTGCGACCTCCTCGCCTGCCCTGACAACAAGATCATCCAAGTCGCTCTCGATGGTTTGGAGAACATCTTGAAGGTTGGCGACATGGATAAGGAAGCACAAGACGGTAGCGCGGAACCACCGGTCAACAAATACGCGCTGTTCATTGAGGACTGCGGAGGCATGGAGAAGATTCACGACTGCCAGAACAACAGCAACGAAGAGATCTACATGAAGGCCTACAACATCATCGAGAAGTACTTCTCGGATGAAGATGGCGATGCCGAGGTTAACGACCTCGCGCCTGCTCAAGGCCAGGATGGTCAGTTCGGTTTCGGTGCTCAACAGCAACAGTCGAACTTCAACTTCGCCAACGGTGGCGACGGTGAGAGCATGGATATGTAAGGAGCTCCAAGAACTGCATCCAGGTCCCTCTCAAGCCAAGGCGCATAGCGTGCGGCCCTGGTTCCATACGATCCAGAGGTCCGTAACGCATGACAGCTTCGAGCACTTCAAATGCAGCGGTAAGTTAGCAGCCGGGACTGTGTGGCCGTCGAAGCCGACGACCATGCGTGCATCCACGATTGCACCACCCATTCCCACACGAGTATGACCCAGCCTCGATCCCGCCCAGCACCATCGCAACACCGCACAAGGCTCCACCTGTCCATCATTCACCAGCAATGTCGAGTTTCCGACACGCCAACACAACATCCTTCTTCACTGATACCCCCCAAAAATGGACCCCTTTGACATCCACGACACCTCTTGGCCATACACGACATGCATTCCTTTAAATGACACTCGATGTCATGGACCTACCAGCTTCGCCGCCCGAAGGCGTTGCGGGTGGCATCCTTCTTGCGTCAATATCTCACGTTCAGAGATTGAAGAGGCAGCAGCACAGTGGACGAGCGCTTTTTTTGAGTGCGGGCAAGCTACTGAAGCTTTGACGGAGGTGAGGGTGTGGCATGTTCGCGTTTCGTGTTGATAGAGAATCGGAATGAAATGCAGCATTACAGAATATCTTTCGCGCATGTCCTAACAACTGAATGCGCACGCCGCCCCCTGAGTCATGGGCTGAGGAGCAATCTCGATGGCACTCCGGCACCTGGTCGTCCATGAATGGTGTTGTCTAGGATGTGATGTCTATCAATCTGTGCCAAAGCGGGATGAACCAGTCCCTAAATGGCAATACTGTAGATTGGAAAGAGCATTGTAATGAGTATCAAGGCGTAAGGCAATGATCATCTCCCTGTGGCACATTGCCTCTCGGATCTTCGTGCGTTGAAATGTCCCGAAAGCTCGCAATCGGCAGGCATGTCTATCGCAGACCAGCGACATGCCCAACTGCAAGCGAGTGAAAGCGTCTCAACGGCAGTGCAAGTACAACGAAAGTCTCCGCAATGAGGGCTTGTTATGGATTCGGTGTGCATCGTGGTGTACATGCGAAGGATATATTGCAAGTTCCACAAATAGAGGCATGGCCACGCAGAGGCGTTGTCTCACCCGACAGGACACTTATGGTGTGCCCAGATGGAGCCACTCATTAGTAATGTGGCCTGTCGAATTGGCAGAGGCGTGCCGCGAAGGACGAGGGTAGATCCGGAGCAGCAGCAAAGTCAATGTCGCATGGCAAGGCAAGGTGGGCGGCATCTGTTACTCTGCGACCCGTTACGGCGTTGATGAAATGTGAATGTTTGACACTTACACAGTGGCTCGTGGTCGTGTGGTGCTGAGATTGCCTCAATCTCGGCGGCGCCCAGCTCCCTTTGCAGGAGGCGACCATCCGACACATGCTTCCGCTTTCACTTACTCGCTGCCACACACCTCAGCTCACGTGCATAGGATAGAGCAGCAGCAACAACAACAGCAGCAACAGCAGCATCTCACTTCGACACTGCTACCAAAAGCAATCCTATCCAGCCAGCTCCGCCCGAGTTGGGGGTGAGAACATCGGGTCCATCGTCGTGCCAAGGCGGCCAGCGCTTCGCCGTCGTCTTGCATCGACCAACTGGAATCCTCTCCTTACAAACTTCCTGCCACACCCCGTCGGCGCGACGACCACTGACACACGATCCGCCACACGCACGCACTCCCAGCGCTACCGTCCCAGCACAGCACAGCACCCGGCGTGCTGCAGTCGCGCGCCTTGGGACAGTGCAGCTCTCTGCGAGCCACCGAGTAGAGCGGTGCCGAGCGCGGGACAAAGGACAGCGACGACGCCCACCCACCACCGCCGACATCACTTTTCCGCCCTCACCGGCCAGCACGACGTCCGCGGTCCATCGTCGCCGTCGTAGCCCACTGCCACTGCTGGGAGCCCGTTCGACATCGGCGTACCTCTCGAGATTCTTCCTCCTTGCCCCATCTGCGTCGGCCCCATCGCCTGCCACCGCCCGACGCAGCAGAGCAAAGCACCCTACGCTTGCTTGCCGTACCGAGTCCATCGATTTTGCTGTCGCCGGCACCGCAATCGCCTCATCACTCGCGTGTCCCATCTCAACCAAACTGGCCTCCGCTTCCGTGGAGTGGCTGGCGCGACGCAAACATGCGTGAGGTCAACTTCAGCATCCCCAACGCAAACAAGGCGTCGGTCGGCATTACGACCGCACTCTATGACCGCCGTGCGTTGGACTGCACCTCGACACTACCGCTTATCAATTCGCTCAACAATCTCGCATACCTGACTACCTCCTCGGGCCGCATCCGGGACATTCTCACCGTCGATGGCGGTATCGAGCGCCTAGTATGCATTCTCAAAGAAGGGCGGAGCAAGGACATGATGGAAATGTGGAAGTGGAATCTGGCTTTCCAGTGCATCGTGAATATTGGTGTGAGGGGGTCGGAGGCAGTGCGGACACGAGTGGTAGAAGCTGACGTGGTTCCTGTAATCGCGACTATTCTGGACAATTACTTCCAGGTCGTGGAGAAGAGCAGGGAACGAATGGAGTTGGAGAACCGGAAGAAGTGCCCATTTGGCTCATCGCGAAGCTTTTCCAGGTCCTCTAATAGAACAGATACCCAGGACCAGCGGAGTGGCAGGAGTCGACGCCATGCGCCTCCGCCCATTTCCATCCCGGAGCCCGGTGAATCCCCTGAGGAAGAGCAGAGCGGCGAAATCACGCCTACTGTACACACCGCGAACCTATCTCTGAGCTCGCCTCCGGAACGAACTACCTTTTCGCGTCAGAACCCTCGAACTACTGGTGGGCGGGTACAATTCACTTCGCCGACTGCAACCAGCCGACAACCAGAGCCTCCCATGTCCTCACTAACACTACAGAGTAACGCCTTCGTGCGGCCTGTGCGGGACGCCGATCGGCTACCCTCGATGATGCCAACCTTGCATGCAGAGCTGAGCTCGCAGCCGCAATCCCCCACCACTCCTGGCGCTCCTGTTCAACAAGCAGAGAGCAGTCGGCCTCGGCGAAGACCTTCGATTCGTCACCAGCTCTCCATATCTGGGTCAGACGACGATGGCCAGATCGAAGAGGCCGCAGAAGAGCAATCTACTGGAGTCGAGTCAGAACCAATGGTGGGTATAACTGGCACGGATATCGCCATGGAGGACATCAGAGCAGACATGGAGACTCAAAACAACGGTGTTGCTCTGACCGCGTTACCGGATGTGCGGAACCTCGACGACGAGAGCTTCCATCTCCAGCAGCCATCGAACGACGGCAGTCACACGGCTACACCAACCCAAGGGCAAGCCACTGTTGTACAGACACAACTTCCAGCCACTGGCCCAGTTCACACCACCCCACCCACCCTGCAACAACCACCGACGTGGTACCCGCAAAGAGGATTGCCGCTTGATCGACCAGCGCCGGCGAGCATCTTGGCTGCGATGCCTCGCGACGAAGACGTACTCATGTCACTGCAGTTGCTTGCGTACGTCTCGAAATACTGCAACCTTCGATCATACTTTCAGCAATCACATCTTGTACCACGACTGAAGATCGACCGCGAGCTGAAGATGCTGGATCCGGACTACAATCCGGCTTCGCACTCCCTCCCGACGCAGGAAGAGCTTGACGAGGAGTGGGACAACGAGTTCGTCAAAAAGGATGATGAAAAGCCGTACAACATCTTCCCATTGATTGAAAAGTTCACCGCAAAATCCTCCTCCCGGCACGCGCAAAACCCTCCTTCGCCGCAACAGGGAGACATGCAATACTGGGCCGGGGTAGTGATGCGAAATCTGTGTCGGAAGGATGACAGCAGAGGTGGCATCAGACAGTGCGCATACTGGCAATGCGGCAAGTGGGAGGAATTTACCCGCCAGTTTGCAAAATGTCGGAGGTGCAGGCGGACCAAATACTGCAGCAAGGAGTGCCAGAAGGGTGCCTGGGGCAGCCACCGCTTCTGGTGCGTCGCAGCTGAAGACAACCGAGAAGGCGAGGCGGGCGCCAGCGGAGAGCACAGGCACCGCTCTCACCGTCATCACCATCACCAGAACGGACACTGAAGGGCTGAAGCGTCCAAACACAACTAATGCTCACGTTACGTGAGCTCCGCCCTTGGATTGAGCGTTCCTCTTCATTGCCATTTACGAAAGCATTGCATTGCATGGCATGGCATGGCGCTGGCAAAGGCGTTCGAGCACATTTTGTCACCAACTGAGGTCGTTGATGATTGCGACCTCCACGAAACTGATCTAAATTATACCATCGAAGACATGACAGCGAATTGCTTCTGCCGCATATCATCATGCCTCGGGTCACGACATAGGAAGCATAGGAGCACTTGAATTGGAAAGAGCTTCATTATTGGATCATGATACCATTATGAGCAAATCTGCTTATTTGCTTTGTTCTCTTTTTGTTTTCTACGGAATGGGATGGGTTTGGGGGAAATTGGCATAGGTACAGTGATCCTACTGCTGAATGAGAAGATTCAAGGAATGTCCGACATTGTGCGTGGTGCATGACGAGTACCTGTAGCTAGGTGGAGCATCAATGACATGTGAAACTCTTCCTCATTCACCTTTCCCCACGGCCCGCCCTTTTCCTACCTGCATTCAATATGTCGGTGCCGTGTGATACTGTGGGTGAATGGCATCCGCGAATCTGGATCCGGGATTATTTTCCAATTCAGTGAGAAGTTCAAAGCATCACTCGCCCTGAAGAGACATCACAGAATTCTGCTCCTTAGCTTGGGCTTTCCAACGTGCACAGATCTTTCAGAGGTACGACTGCCTTCTGCAAACACGTTGGGCCGATCAAGCAGTGCCAAATATGACACAGAAAGAGGCGTTCATGTACATACTTGTTTTGCTACCTTGCTGCACCTTCAATCTGGCCTCATGCCAATTCGCTCCTGTACATGCTCCGGAACCTCGTAAATCCTCTCCTCGGGTACCAAACCTCTCGCGAGCAATTGCCCGCCATCAACGTTTCCTTCCTGATCCAACACTCTCTTCATCTCCTCAGCACGCTCAGTGACATCTTCGATTTCTGAGATCCATTCCCGGATCCATTGTTCCCTCACTGCGCCCGGAATGCCGATCTGAATACTTCTATAGTCCAGTTTCTCGAGTCGCGGACCACGTTCGGGATCCCACTGTATAATGACACTCTCGCCCTTCGCGTGGGGTGCGGATGCAACAACAGCGTGTTCAAGGAGCTTGATGAAATGTTCGTGTTTCATTCTGAGAGCGAGAATGTGAGATTGGTTTTTATCTTTGGATGCGTAGCCACTGCGGTACCTGGATGCCATTGACAAAGGTTAGCGCGGGTTGTAGAAAGCCTTGTGGCGGGATCAGGCAAGTGCTTGTCTCGCAGTTGCTTCACTTACATCATCCAATTCCAGCTGGGCTTGATCCAAGTCGCACGTTTTGGAGCATATAGAGGTGAAGCGTCAAGACGCTGGGTGGAGACTGCTGCTTCGGCGATCTGTGCATTGTATGCTTGGTAGACGGTAATGGTATCTTCATCGAAATGTGCGCGAACGCAGCGCTGCGCCATCGGAGCTGTGTCTGTTGCCAGCGCCATGTTGCGTATTGTGTTTGAGTAGTTTTCTGAGTCTGCATATGATATTGATCTTCTTGGTGCTTGTTTAAGTAGTTGGCGCCTTGTGGTTGTGGGCGGTGATCGCTTCTGTCGAAGTCAATTGTCACCGCTTTTGTGGAGGCGCAGCTCGTAGAAGGTACAACACCAGCACAGCCCAAAGCAGCGTAATTGTCGATCTCGAAAATGCCAATGAACTCAATCAAAATTCGAGATTGCGGGAATACAGCATCGTTGCTGCGTTCTCGAGCGTGGGCTCAGTTGCATCAGGAGCTGAAGCACCGCCATTTATGGCTACAGGCGACAATGGCGCATCGGGAAGGAACGTGTCGCTGTCAAAAGATGCCTATGCATAGAGTGTAGCTTCATAGTGAGTCATGCAAAGAATACATGAAGCCTCGTTGGCTCAAAGCGGTGTGTCGACGCTCGCAAGAACATCCTCTATGACATCCTCGACCGCAACTCCTTCCAGCAACTGCTTAATGGCACGTGGGTCACTTCCCCAAAGAAGACTCCTCTCATTCTCCGAGGTGGCCAGAACAAGTCGATGCGGATAGATCTTGCGTGCTGCCAGCGCGATCAGCGAAGGTGGCACGTAGTCGAGTCCATGAAGAGGTGCAAGCGCCATGGCAAGTATTCTAAGCTGTCGAGTGGCAGTGGCCGTGACTCCTGCTTTCACGTAACGGCTGTTGCGCATGAAGACAACCACGTTGTGTAGATATTGAGCTATCTCAGCAGTCATCTCTACCGACTGCGTGAGTTCTGTAAGCCGCTTGATATCAGCTGCTGAGAACGTGGGCGGCGCGAAGTATTTCGAGTTGAAGTGGCTGTCCAGGTGTGGCAAGCCTTCGTCCGGGCTGTGAAAATGTGACACGCAGAAACAGTCATTGAGATGTCGGGTCAGGCGTGCGTCAGGCTTCGAGAGGATAGTGATGAAGAGCAAATCCTTTGGTGCGACGTGCATGGCAGACCGCGTGAAGATACGACCAGACCTGATCAATTCGAAGACTTGAATCTGCACGCTCTCGGGCGCAGCATCCAGGCCGGTGGCAATAATGACATCCGCAATACGCTTTTCTTCGAGGTTGGCTATGCTTCCCATCCTACTGCCGCCAGGACTCGCTTGGCGGATGGGCGTGAAGTTGACCAGCAGACTTGGACGAGCCTTGGTGTAATCTCGGTGGACCGCATCTTCTAGGCTGTCCTCATTTTCGATGAGCACGCCTTCATTGAACTCGTCTACGGTTGTTCGTGAAGTGCATTCCACCACGGCGGGTTGAGCACCGAACAGATCAATGCACGATAGCCGGAGTTCTTCTTGTATATTTTTGACGGCGTCCACGGCTGTGGAGAAGATGCAGTGCACTTGAGCAACTGTGGATACTAGAAGAGCCAATTCCAGATCATCGAGTTCTTCGACGCGTTCCAGTATTGAGGTGTCCATAGTATAGGAGTGTATCCTCATCTGACGGCGTTCAGTGCATCATTCGTCTCAACGTTTTGTGTGAGAAGGTGGTTCAAGAGTTGTGGAGTCGATGTCAGCCAGAGACACAAGCCAAGCGTTCGTCACCACGTCCAAGCTCACGGGCAAGCAGGCAGCTCACTCCACGGAAGGGCCTCTCACACACACAACCACCATGCGCACGAGATGAAGAGCAGACACGCAAGCGTGCACCATGTCCAAGCCGACCGCAGGATGGGAGCGCATTGGCGACCGCTTCTACCGCAAGATTGAGCTGTATCGCGATGTTTTCGATCCCGAACTCGAGCTCGAGAACTACTCGCTCGCCGGCGCTCCTTGTAGTGGTGCTGTAGGTAAGCACTCTCCGCAGCTGGATATGGCCCTCGCTGACTCCCACAGCGCTGCGACGCGATCCCTCCAAGGTCTACTCGTTCAAAGGCCCGCAAACCTCCAAAGCGACCATCGACATCCACAGCTGCTCAGGCAAGCTGATTCGGCAGATACAATGGGACAAGGGCAACATCAAGTGCGTGGGCTGGTCGGAAGATGAGATGCTGCTGGTCGTTACCGACGACGGTACTGTGCGCATATACTCGGACCTTCAATCCGACTTCACACCTTTCAACCTAGGCCACGGAGCAGAGGACCATGGCGTGGTTAGCTGCAAGTTCTGGTCGAGCGGCTTCGTCGCTCTGCTTGGGAACAATAGTCTGGTGGCAGTCTCGCGATATGATGAGCCGCGGCCACAGCTGTTGGCATCAGCTCCCCCTGGAGAGGTGGTGTCATGGGCGATCATCTCACCGGAATACACATCTTCACGCTCCGTGGAAGTCCTACTCGCACTTGAGCACACTGTCTTTGTCGTGGATGCGGTAGAGTGTGAGGACCGAGGTCTACAAGCTGGCCCATTCAGGCATATTGCTGTGTCACCCAACGGCAAGTACATCGCACTGTACACCGACGATGGCAAGGTCTGGGTCATAAGCAGCGACTTCCAAGATCGTTTCAGTGAATACGATTCCAAGGCGAAGACTCCACCCAAGGACTTACAGTGGTGCGGCAACAACGCAGTAGTGCTCGCATGGGAAGACGAAATACACCTCGTGGGACCGAATGGCTCTGCGTACAAGTGGTTCTACGACTCCTGGGTCCACCTTCTGCCTGATGTGGATGGCATCCGCATATTGACGAGCGATGTCTGTGAATTCCTGCAGAAAGTGCCCGATGATACCGACAGGGTGTTCAAAATTGGATCAGACTCCCCACCTGCCGTACTACTAGACGCTATCGTGCAACTGGACAACAAGTCACCCAAGGCTGATGATAATATTCAGCTGATTAGACCAAATTTGGACGAGGCTGTGGATGTGTGTGTCCGCGCTGCGGGTCACGAGTTCAACGTTCACTGGCAGAAGCAACTCCTGAAGGCAGCATCATTTGGCAAGTCTGTGCTGGATCTGTACAACAGTGACGACTTCGTGGACATGACCGAAGCTTTGCGCGTATTACACGCCGTGCGGGATCATGAGATCGGCTTGCCACTTTCTTATGAGCAGTACATCCGCCTCACACCCGAGCGACTCGTCCAACGACTGGTCAACCGACAGGAGTACCTGTTAGCACTGAAAATCTCAGAGTATCTGCACTTGCCTGTGGATAGGATATACGTGCACTGGGCGCGTCAGAAGGTTCGAAGCTCGACCACGGACGAGGAGAGTATATCTCGCGAGATAGTGCGCAAGCTTCGTGGCAAACGTGGCATCTCATTTGAAGAGGTTGCGCGAGCAGCATACGATGAAGGCAGAGGGAAGCTTGCAACTCAGTTGTTAGAATATGAACCGAGAGCTGGAAAGCAAGTTCCCCTGCTTCTGGACGTTGGCGAGGAGTCTGTCGCCCTTGACAAGGCCATTGACAGCGGAGACACCGACCTCGTGTTTTACGTCCTGCTAAATCTGAAGAAAAAGATACCACTATCGAGCTTCTTCCGGACGATCAACAGTAGGCCAGTTGCCACAGCGATCGTGGAGTCATCTGCTATCGACCAGGATATCGAATTGCTGAAAGACCTCTACTATCAGGACGACCGACGGCTAGATGGCGCTAACCTTCTCATATCGGAAGCATTGTCCGCGAGTGACGTACATCCTGCGAACGAGAAATTGAAGATGGCTGCGAAGTTACTTCGCGACAGCAAGGAGTACGCACCTCAAGTCGCAGCAGTGGAAGAAGCACAGAAGTTGCTGCGATTCCAGGAAACATTCGAGAAGGAGCTGAATGAGAGCTATGTTGGACTTTCTGTGAATGAAACGATGAGCAAGCTCATCAAGCAGGGTAACATCAAGCGCTCACAGAAGATTCAAACGGAGTTCAAGGTTAGTGATAAAACCTACTGGTGGATCAGGTTGAGGGCACTCGTGAGCAGACGAGACTGGAGGGAGCTGGAAGAGACTGCGAAGCAGCGGAAGAGTCCCATTGGGTGGGAGGTAAGTCAAATCGCATTGAAGTATTGTCGTGAATCTAACATGCAAGCAGCCATTTTTCAACGAGATTCTTGGTGCAGGGAACCCCAAGGTTGCGTCGGCTTTTATACCAAAATGCACTTCGCTCACCCCCGCCGAACGCATTGAAATGTGGGTGAAGGTCGGAATGGTGAACAAAGCCGGCGAAGAAGCGCTGAAAATGAAAGATCGAGCAACACTTGAAGAACTGAGGTCGAAGGCCAGTGGACAACAAGTGCTCGATATCGATCGCATGATTGCTCAGCTTTCCAGAGGACGGTAGCACGACAAGCAGCTATTTATTCCGGTCTCGCAAAGGCATAACATCGGCAATTGCATCGCCACACCCCGCATTATAGCGACCGGCAACGTTCTGCAGCGTGGAGATGGTGTTCGACTAGTGACCACCAGACCGATGGCATCTGCCGAGAGGTCAGACCTTGGTAAAACTTGACTAGCGGTGCAATGCAGGTACAAGTCCATAAGCCGATATAAACTTCATCAGATTCAGAATATTGCGCCACCATACAGGCCTCTACCTCACAGTTTATTATCCAACTACTCGTTATGCAGTTCAGCCTTCTCACCAGCCTATTCGCTGTCACAGCATCTGCCGCAGCACAGACTGTCCTCCCGCCAAAGACAGAGCCGACTGCTCCTGCGTCGGTATGGCTGTACACCGCATTTGTGGACTGCGAGCCCACGCTTTTCGAAATGCAGACTCCAAAGGGCATTCGAAAAGCGATTCCCATCATCGTAAGCAGGGCTCCTCCAATGAATTGTTGCTTGAGAAACAGTCACCAATACGAGAACACAGGGCGGCAACTTCACAGGACCACATCTCTCCGGAAAAGTCCTGGATCTTGGAGCAGACTGGGGTCTCACAGATCCTCAGACTGGACTGTTCTCTGCGGACACAAGATATAATCTCCAAACATACGATGGCGCGAATCTCTTTTTGCAAACGAGTGGGAACAAGAATCCTGGTGAGTTGCTGCGATCATTCTAAACTTAGCCGATCTTCTCGGAAGCATGAGTGAACTCGAATATTGATTGTGGTTCTAGACGGGACATCACACCTGCGAGTCATCATTGAGACTGGTGACCCGAAGTATTACTGGTTGAATAATCTTGTCGCGTTTGGACTCTTGCAGAGAGTGTCAACAAGTGAGACGTATTTTACGCTGAGGATCGATGTGTGGCATGTAAGTTACTCCATCCCGTTGGACTTGTTGTCTTATTGGGTGGATTTCGATACTGACCTGTTCTTCTTCCTACAGCTCGAAGGACCAAACTACAATGGCACGTTTCTCAATGGCACAACGTATGGAATCTGAGCAGAGGTTGAATGAGAAGGACAAGGTGGTAGGTGAAGAGCATGTCACTAGTTGCGTGGCTCATCCAGCTGTCCGGCCATCCTAGGACGGTACAAAACCCTAGCATGTCGATCTTGCAAAAGTGATGGCTGCATTGCTGCAATGTCACCGACCAGGCTACTGAGCTCTGCAATAATAGCTGCAGACGGACTGCGAGACTGGGGTACAGCTCGTGGCCTGATGATGAAACAGTTGCAATTGTGCAAGGCGGTCTACCGGGTCTGAGTCTCGCGACTTCTAAACATCAAACACTCAATCCGACTCGGAAAGGCTACATTGATACCAGTACTGGTCCAGTCGACTGCGAACACCAATCGAAATGAAGAGTTCTCAACCCCGGAAATGCTCTCAAGCGCGTGCTGATCTCCATCTATGTCGTGACCTTGGTGGTACTAGTCACACACGTGAGCAGCTCCCTGCTCCAGAAATCGCGCAAGACATGAGGCATTTATCGTCATTGTCATGCGATGTATGCGGTCAAGCAAGGTATACATACAGCGTGAATCTCTTTCCCCTCGTTTGCAATTTTTTCTCATTGCTTTGCTACTATGCTGAAATGGGTACTCCTCTCTGTGGAGTGCTATATATGCTTCATGATTCTTCTCAGGTCTCTTCAGCATTTCTCGTAATGCGTTCCGCTTGAACGCTGCAATACATGGCAAAGAACACAAAAAATGCGATGCTCGTTAATAAGAAATTGTTGCCAGATCTAGTGCATCACGCACTCTCCCCGATCCAGCGCTTCGGGATCCCGTCTTTCTGCTCTGGAGTTGCACTGGACTCACGAGGTGGGAGCCATATTTTGGCCCGTCCTTGATCCAACTTGCCTTCACGACGCATGTTCATCTCCAAGACAACGACGCGCAAGAAGTTGGAGTTTTCTCTCACTTCACGCTGTCGTCCGCCGACTTGGCCGAGGAGAGCCCTTCCAGCCTCTGAACTGGGATTCGGTGCTGCACGCTTGCCTGGCCGTTTTCGTCCACGGTTGTAAGTCTGCATCTGGATGATCGGCGCATCGTCGACGGTCTCCGCGAGGAATGGAGCGTGTAAAGCCTCCTGGAAAGGTGCTTCTTGCTCCTCGAAAGTGAGAGGCATGGGATTAAGATATCGCCGCTGAGCTTGCGTGGGTGTCCCATCGTAAGCAGGTCTAACTTCAGAACTGAACCTGGGAAAAAGGAACGGGTGAGACCAGAGCATATCGTCCATCGGAGGGGCTGCCGCTCTGGATAGTGAAGGCATTCCACCCGTCCGTCCAAGAGAAGAAATCGAATTGACCGCAGCCTCTTTCAGTGACTGCAAAGAGGCAGTCAAATTCGATTTGAACGAAGATTTCGACTTCGCGACCACCCGCTTCTGCTTCGGCAGCGGTGGCAAGTCGTCATCACCCTCAATTTCTAGCGTAGTTATCAGAGGATGGTCTGAAGCACAATCAACTGACTCTGGCAGTGACCTCGGCTTTTCCTTTTTGAAATTCGTGATTGACTTCCGGCTACGCAAAGAGCCGGGTGTTGAAGGGCTGCCAACAGACAATACTGACTGGTTGTCTGAGTCCAGAGATGGCATCGAGTCACTGGAAGCTGACCTGGCGTTGAGGTAGCTTGGAACGCTGTTGTCGCCATCTGCGTCCAGACCACCCTCCAACAGTATACCCAGAGCCCCACTAGTTGGGCTTTCGTACGATTGCTTGAGAGATTCGTCGTTTCGCCATTCACTGATCAATTCCTCTATAGAGATCCGTCGACCACTGCCGACATGTGTCCGGTAGCGATTGGGTCGGCGAGGCGGAATCGCAGTCACCGCCAGCAGTGCGGCGACTGCAGGGGGAAGGGCGTTTGGATCGTGAGTCGAGGGTTTCCTTCGACTGATGTTGACAGTAGCGCTCCGTTTTGTAGCCATGTTGTGATTCGATTCGGACTCGTTGTGATTCGGCGTGGCAACATTGGACGCGCAGGATAATGGGATGCTGACAGGATCGGTGTTGTTGCGCGGCGGCGAGACCGAGTGCAACGTGGCTGCTGACCGTTTCCGCTCGGGGTAGGGAGGCGTGGGTGATGAGCGACGAGCGGGTTTCCGAGCGGCGTGGTCCATGGCAGCCGAGCTGTATTTGAACGAGCTCGGCACCAGCATGGCCCTGGATTGCGCGTGGCCCAGTGGCCCAACCGGGGGTAGGCGGTTCTTATTGAGTAAGATCAGGGAAAAGCAAGTCTCGTGAGAGGAGCACGACCGGCGCGAACGTTCGAGGGTTCGTCGCAGAGCGGGCTGCGGTGCGCAGGCTGTGACGTGCCGGGATCCAGGGAACCGGACACGATCTGGCAGTCGGCGGTTTCGTAATAGCGCGGCGAGAGGGTCCAGCAGCCGGAGCGGTGATTGGGGCAGACAGGCAGGGCGGTGGGTGCGCAATATTCACTGCCGCAGACCGTCCGGAGAGTCGTGCGCGGCGGTGGAGCTGCGAGTTGAGAGAGAGCGTGCACACTGTGGGTGAGACTGGCGGTAGTAGTAGTCAGTGGCCGCAGCGTGTTAGTGCGCGGCGAGGGTGGTGACAGCTGCCCAGCTGTGCGCGGGCGAAACATGAGCACACCCGCGCCCTTGGTTGGTCGCGATAAGGGGACAGGCCAAACTCTCTCAGCAAACCCTGGGCTGCCTGGCCCTGCCACTCACGCGACACGTTTGCTGCTGCTGCTGAAGGCTCCCTCCGCCCTGCCGTCGTCGTCAGCCGGGGAGCGCCGCCGTGCCGCCCGCCAACGCTGTCGCGGACGAGATTGTTGGGATGACGAAGCGCACGGTGCCATCATCACACGCTGTGCAAACGACCGAGGGCGAGGTCACCTTCCCAGACGGGAGCAGCGCTGCTTGGCGGGCCGGCAGATGCAGGTTCGCAAAGGCTTCTAGCTGCGATCTGCTACGAGAATAGGCTGCGCATGATTGGTGGCGCGTGGCGGGCCCCTCAGCCCTGTGCGTGGTTGTCACTCGCCCGCTGCTGTGCTGCTGCTGACTCCTGCGACGCCCGATACTGGCAGGCGGACACACGAGCGCTGCTCGAGAAGGCCCGTTGTCGCGAGCAGTCGAAGAAAGTCCGCGCGAGGGCCACCCGCGTTACGTAGCGGTCAGAGTTTTTGCAGACCAGCAGAAAACATTTGTTGGTGGGCTGCTGCGTTAGCCTCTCTCCGGGGTATAGCCAGTTTCGACTACCCACGCCAGGCATCCCCCAGATGTTGGCCTTGGATGCTGCAGAAGGACATGCACGCCAAATGGGGAAGGACGACGGACTCAGAAGCTGCATATGTCGTGCTTGACGAAGTTGTAAGCCTTGGCTCATTATTGGACGATAAGCTGCTTGTGTGTTGTGCTGCACCCGACCTCTACTAGGTGCGATGTATGTACGTACGTGGCTGGCTGCAGACCATTTCTGATTTCTCCGGTCGGGTATTGGGGGCCCTAAATACAACAACAACCATCACGTGCATCACGACTCGACTTCAAATGGCAAGAACAATGCTGCCTCCCCTTTCCTCTGAGTCTCGTGAGAGTCTGCTTTGGAAAGGACGTTACCAGCAACTTGTAGGAGAGGAGATGCTCTTGCGCACGAGCTTGATCACAACCGCAAATGCTCCGCGGAGACTTCACACTCAGACGATAATTTTCAGTACTGACTCTTAATGGGTCATTATTGCAGTGGACCTCATGGAGCGCTGCTAACAAGGCCAGCGGATGCACTACGGAACCTGCTCCAGTCTCCCGAGCGTGTACATTGGCTACATTCGGCAAAACTTTCGACACACCACGAACACACTGTGCTGAACAAACCGAGCAAATCTACTTGCTGCCCAACTTCACACTCCGACAACTTACGGCCTCACCGCCACCATGATCAATCTCCATATTGAGAGATCGAATCACCGAACGCCAAGAATACTGCAAGCAAATAGATGCACCGGTCGAGCCTTTATTATTACTCGATGTGATAGCACGTGCGATGCTCTTCAACGACAGGCAGCACCATTCCACGTTTCTGCACCTGCAGCTTCCGGGCGCCATCGGTATCCGGCTTCCTTATCGGCAGCATGGATCATGATGTATAACCCGTGGGGTAGCGGTTCATCTCCGCCCAACCCATGATCCTATACCAAATCTCACAATCCGCTGACAACACAGCATCTGGTCATAGATCTTCCAAGTAGACAGTCCGTCGCAAGCAGCTCTTCACCTGAGACACCTACCGCACGAGGAAAATCACAACTACGACAACCTACAGTAGTAGTAGCGCTGACAAAAGAATAGGTGAGCAAAAGATAGGCTACTCTTCGGAACGTTGCACCACGTGCGGAAGATCAAGAGTCGTTGACGCAAGAACTTCGTTGCACACGTCAATCGTGCCTAGCGTGACTAGTCTGACATGGCTTCAAGAACCGCTCACATGCCTTCCTTCCACGCTTGTCCCCAGCTTCACCATAAAAATGCCTGCATGCCAAGTCACTCTTGGTCACGCAAGATGACGCTGCAAAGGAAGACGTGCTGCATGTGCTATCGACGTGCACGCAGAGATCAACGATCGATTCATAGCGAGGTGCAGCAGCATAGAGTATCCGACCAGCCGAACAGGTTCCCATTCGCAATGTCTCACATCGAGTGGATGCATATATTCGCGAGGATAGGCGAATATGCATCTCCAGGCTTCAGGAGCGAGAGCATCATCTGCAACATCATCTACTTTCGCGACCACGTGGGGTGCTATCAATCTCGAAGCGACGACCGATCAAAAAGAGTCGATGTTCGCCCGACTCATCACTTCTCTCCTGCATGACGGCATTCAGCATCGAAGCCACTCTCTTATCATCAAACTGCAACGACTAGCAAAGAAAATTCTGATCACACATGCAACGACAAACCCACTGTCATCGATAGGGAAAGTGAGTGGAAAGAGAAGCAACAAGTTCGTGAAAATATCCTGTAATTCATGCCCTCGTGAACTAGTAAGTATACAGGCAAGCGCGCAAAAATCGAAGGACCGTCAAGGCCGTAATCGTCTGGCATTGAATTCCACACAAGCTGGGTTTTTCGTCGTCATGTCTTCAGAACCCGAAGACCAATTTCAAGCAAGACGAAACGCCTGTCCCATCCAGTTCCGTTCTCTCCAGAGTCCATCCGCCAACGCCATGCAAGTGCAAGTGCAAGTTCGCAAAAATTTTCCTTTTCAAACATCCTCCGGGTCTGTACGAGAGGAGCGTCAGTAAGTCTCACCGACACTGCCGTCATCCGTCCAACCAGCCTCGCTGCCTTCCCGCCCCTCTTCGACAATGGGCTGCTCTCGGATACGCTTGATGCCTCCGAGCTGACCAGAGGCCGTGCCGGGTCTCTTCACTGTCTGCCTTAATTGGGACTGCTGGTGCTTCATCTTCGCGTAGTACGCCTCCGTCGCATCTGCCTCTTCGTTGTCGGAGTTGCTGTCGTAAGTCTCCCAATTTTCGCTGCCGCTGACTTGGGACCCACTCATGACAGAAGAAGTGTTGCTTGTTTGGCGCGAGATCGGCGGAGCTACGGGATACTCCTGTCGGCTCATAGGTCGCGAGGCAGTTGAAGCAAATGAACCCACCGAGCGGCTGAGCATATGCCCGCGCGAGCCATGTGATGAAGACGAGTGCATGCTGGAGTAGTGGTTGTTCTCATACCGGCGGTCGTCATAAGGATCATCTGCCTCGATATGACGAAGCACACTTCCCGGTCGCTCGAGGTCAAGGCCATTCTCCTTATTGCTGCCCATTGGCGTAGGCGTTGGCGGTACGAACAAGTCCTTCATCTTTGGCGGTGGCACCCGAGGAGGCCCCATGTTGCCTCGTAATGTGCGGTTGAGCTCACTGTCCTGGCTCGATGCCATCTTGCCCCTCTCGCGGCGCTCCGGCGAGTTATTTCCATTGGGCAGAACGCCCATGGGCAATCGTGATCCCGATGCGCCTGGAATCTTGGAAGGGCTGCCTCGGATCGAGCCATGTGCTGATATTGATGCGCCCAGCATCGAAGCTCCTAGTGCTGAATGACCTGTTGTGGAGGCGGCCAGCGGGTTGCGGTTCGGGTGCGCTGTTGGTGTCTTGCTTCGAGTAGGGTTTCCTCCGCGCAAAGTTCCAGCGCTCTTGCTCTGTCCCAAGTTGGGCCTCGCATCGCGTCCAGCGCTCTTTGGCGGGTCTCTAGATCCAGACAGGGCATTCGGAGTCTTGCTGCGAGGTGGCGGAGCTCTAGACTGTACCGCATCAAGTTCATCCAAGTACCGCTGGCCATGTACGCAGAATGGACGGCCGTACTCCTCTTCCCAGTCTTCCAAAGTCTTTCGAAGGTCTGCTTCGACTTTGGGAAGCTCCTTGGTGATACGCTTGCGCTGCTTTTCTTCTCGTAACAGCTTGCCGGGATCGCGCTTCTCACCCTTGGCGCCCTTCGACATCAGCCTGGACGCATCCTGACTGCTCTTCTCCAAGTCCTCACGGTCCTGGATCAGGCTGCGATGCCTGTCCACTGCAGCTAGAATGGGTGCCCGCTGTTCTCTCAAAGCTTCCAGCCTAGCAATCTCCTGCTCGTGTGCTGACAAGAGAGCGTCGGAATACACGTCGGAGAAAGCAGGCGCAAAGTCCAACATCTCCTCCTCGGAAAAGTACAAACCGTCCCACAGAGCTTGAAGCTTGAACCTAGCATCCTCAACGAAGATGTGTAGGTTCTGTCGCTTGAGTTCGTTGAGTCTGGCCAGTTCATCCTCAAATTCATTGATCTGGCGAATGCCGACACCGCGGTTGCTCGCCAGGAACTGCTTGCGCTCGGCCTCATCCACACCGAGACGGTCCCACAAGCCTTCGACTGCAGCTCGCAGTTCCTTCAGCTTTCGTTCGCGTTGCTGCTTCTCGCTCATAAGTTTGTCGCGCTTGGCAGCAAGTCGCTGCAAGTCCTCCTTGTGAAGTCCCAATTGTTCCGGCGATTCTCGCGCAAACTGCACAATCTGGCTGTCGATTTGCGCTTGCGGAACGCCGAGCTCGGAATACAGATTGATGATGTCTTCGCCGTATTGCGCTACCGTGGCCACGCGCTTGTTGTACTCGTCGTAGACTCGGGTGAACTCGTGGTCCAGCTTCGTGACGTACGTCGGCGATAGGTCGAATGTAGGGGATATGTCGGCTTTCGGAGCTGTGGGAGGCAGCTTGATCTTTACGAAGGCGGGTTCGAGATGTGATGCGTATGACTCCAATGCCTCCACCAGCTTCTTGACTTGTTCGTAGCGCTCGCGGTGCAACTTGGCAATGGTATGATGTTTTTGCTTGAGCCGCTCAATGCAGCTCAGCAGTGGATATGTGATTTTCAGGCCATCTTTTTCCGCCTCGTAATCGTCCTTTGGTCTGGTGTCATCTAGCGACCGCTCCATCTGGCGGATGGTCTTGATAAGACGCTGTACCTCTTCGGTGAGGTCATGTTTCTCGTTCGCGACCAGGTTGAGTTGATTGTGGAGTGTTTCGGAGAGAGCGGAGAAGAGCTGGCAGCTGTTAGAACACTGCCGTGGGCATCAGTGCGCGGGGCCATACCTCTGATTCTCTCGAGTCGCGCTCATGGCTGGGGACGCCAATTTCGTCAAAGAAACCATGCAGGCGCTCGATGATGGTAGTGACCTGCTGTGACAAGTATGAAGTGTCCATGGCGGTGGGCAGGCTGGCAGGCCGTTGAGCGAAGCCTTATCGGCGCTGCATCAAGGAATGCAGTGAAAAGTGGAGGAATGTGCTGTCTGGGGTGGCCGTTGCAGGACCAGAGTGCGCGGCAGCTCGTCGGGAAACAGAAAAAGGTGTCGGCGGGCGAGTGGCAGAAGAGCACTAAGCAGGCAGTAGTGAGCGTGGTTGTGGTGGTGAGCAGACAACTGCGTGGCTGATGTTGGGTAGCTACAGCTGCGTGAGCCCATGGGCACTTGTCGCGCGGGCCTGGGGCAGCTGTAAATAGGCGTCTCCACGGGCAACCGCGCACAGACATCGGATCGCGCCTGCTGTGGCGTTTCGCTTCTGACTCGCGAATCTGCGCTGCCAGAACGACAGCATGACCCGCGCACGCGATCCGGTCATTCACCACCGCGATGCGATGACTGCCACCCGCGGCCGCTATGAGGCGAGCGTGTCCGCGCTGGCAGACGGCAGCGACTCTGCATCCTCACAGTATCTTTGCAGACATCGACGGACCCTGACATGACACCGTTGACCACGCCTGCGCCTGTGCCCGCTGCGGCGCAAGGTCCTGCAGCGGCCATGGCCACGCATGCAAGCTCTGCTATCGGCGCCTTCATAAACGTTGCGACCCGGAAACAACACACCGAACTCAACCGCTCACTGGTCCAACGCCTGCCACTCGCGCTTCCGCCGCATCAGACAAACCCACTTCTGTTCGCCAAGGGCATCGTGCCCTTCGCGAGCTTCTTCTTCCTCTTCGAGACAGAGTGGGATCTCCTTGTACGACAGCTGCAGCAACGCGCCTCCAAAGACGCGACCCTCGATCATGACCTGCACGTATGGCTCGCGAATCTTCGGCCGCGGGGGCTGGCCAGATCCAGTCGTTTCAACCAAGACCTGAAACACCTACGCGCCGTTGCTGGGCCAAACATCTACAGCACACCGGATCTGGATGAGGAGTGGACTGCTCAGATGCGTACGCGTATTCGTAGCAAGCCACACATCTTGATCGCCTTTGCATGGGTCTTTTATATGGCAACCTTTGCAGGCGGGCGATGGATACGCCAGCAACTAGCCACGAGTGGACGTGAATTCTGGCTGAAAGGATCAACGATCTGCCAAGTCGCAGATAGTGACAAACCTTCACTCGACGTGCCCGGCTTCTCCTTTCTCTCATTTAATGGTGATGAAGATGGCGAAGACATCAAGACCTTGTTCAAGGCAAGCCTTATCAGCGGGGAAATCCTCCTGACGGCAGACCAACAGCAAGACATTGTCGACACAGCACAGCAACTATTCGAACGATGCAATATTTTGGTCGGCCAACTTGATCAGATGGTGGCGCGGGAATGCATGCTGGGTTGGGTCGCGTCGATCATCTTCGTGCTGCTTGTCTTCATCGTGTTCCTGGCGTGGCGCACTTCATATTTCCCTCATCATTCCTAATGGGCCCAGCGGCATATTTGGATATCGACAGTAGCATCAAGGGCAAGCGGCGAGGGAGGCGTTTATTGGCTATAGAATAGAGCTTTGCTTTGCATAGCGAGCTTTGGATAGGATAGATGTGTTATGTACAGCGTGTAGGGTTTGGGTAGCATTTGCATCGACTACGGCCGAGCTCAGAGTGGTTGTTATTAGAGGCACGAAGTTGGACAGGCCAATAAGGCGAATGAAATGCAAGCGATACACGGATATTCAACGTGCCTCACTCACCACCAGAACGTAATGGAGCTGGAATCCGAGAGGAGAGTCCAGGCTGGTCACTCCTTTGCCGCTATGCTAGGAGAAATATGGAATTGGCACAAATTCGGAAACTCATCGATGTATTTCGGCCCGAAACCGACCCAGGCCAAACAGCACCATAATGGCTTGTCTAGCAGCACGGTCTCCGACGACATCGCACCAAGTAAACCGGATACGATGTAGTGCAGCGGGCGAAGCCGGATCCGCGTCCGCGATTGCGACACTGTACCAAGCAGGACTCAATCCTGTTTTCCCTTCTACCAACCTGTTCATCACATTTGCAAAAGACATCCCTCCTCGGACCTCGACACTAATTGACCGAACATGCCTACCGCACCCAAATGCATACTACTCCAAGAAACTCCACTCGAAATCCGACTCCGCATCTACGAATTCGTTCTGGCCCAAGATGAAGCAATCCAACTCACATACTCCGAAGCCTCGCGCAGACTCATTCGTACAAGACCTTTACCGCTTGGTCCTCTAACTTGTTTGAATTTACTTCTGGTCTGCAGACAAATTCGATTCGAAGCTGCTCAAGTCTTCACATCAATCAACAGGCTGAAGCTCAACGTTCCAGTTCTCGGACAGTACTTGAAACTTGTCCAAGGCCAAGGAGTCTGCGATGAGAGTTTGGTACCTGCGCTGGATGTCCTGACTACTTGGCTGCGGTGGTCTGCGGATAGGTCCACTCGGGTCGAAATTCAGCTTGGATGTTGGTTTACGTGGTGGGAGAGGTCGACTGCCGATGTTGTTGCGTCGGCGATGAAGAGGCTTCTGGATGCCGTCAAGCATGGAAATGCTAAAGTGACAGTGGCGATGTCCGTCAATTGGACTGCTACGCCTGGTGTCCATGGTGGGTTTGACGTCGAGCTTCCGCTTTGGGATCTGGCCGAGGGCCGTCGACGCATCGATGAGCGTATCGAACGGCAGAGAGAGCAGGTTCATAATCTTGTGCACCAGTTCTGTCTTTGGGAAAATGTCAGTACGTGCCAGAAGAAATTCGATCACCTGTTCCGGTGTCTCGATGAGCCTCCAACCCGAGAAGAATTGCTGGAGCAAATTTTTTGAAACAGATATCGAAAGCGACAGGCCTCGTCAATCATCAACGATCCCGATATATACAGCGCTTGCTTCTGAACAAATATGCGAGACCCACAGTACTACCATACGCTATCATGCAGGAAAGCTACCACTTTGTCCATACAAGGATACAAACCTCAATCATCGCCCACGGTCCTTGCCCCACCTCAGCGCACTTTGTCGTGGACGAGAATCAGCCTCAGATGATCGTGCGGCAGCTCTAGGCTCATCGGCAAAACGTATACCGCGAGGCTGAGGGGCCTCTCGGACTTCTTCCTCCTCACTGTCGCTCTCCTCGCGGCTGATACCTAGCGCACCTTCTCTGCGTCTCCGCTCGGCGGCAGTTTCGCCCGCATCGCTGACTTGTCTGTTGTGGGGCGAAGAAGAGCTCGCGGTGCCGCCAGGCCGCCTCGAAGGAGGGACTCGCTCGGTGCCGTCATCCTCAGAGTCGGAATCTGCACCAGTCTGCTGTTCGAGAGCTAGTCTGCGTCGACGTTCCGCAGCCGTCTCACCCTGATCCGTTTGCCGAGATCGGAGGTCCGTCGAAATGTCATGGAAAGGCACCGCTTGACCTCGCGAATCAACCAGTTGGATGTCGTGAGAATCTTGAGAACCAGACCGGGTGATTTCTGCAACAGCGGCAGCATCCTCGTTTTCAGGTTGCTCCTGCACGACTGGTATCGATTGACGGTGCTGTTGCGAAGCTGGAACTCCTTGCGGTGTTCTTGAGGCTTGGGCTTGCTCGCGTGCGTCTTTTCGAGCTTCACGCTTTACGGCTTCTGGAGCATTGCTGTCTTCAACAGCTTGGGCACGACTCTTCGGATCCATCTTTCGGATTTGATCAATGAATTCAGCCTTGCTCATTCGACGGCCTCCCTGCGTTATCGTGAACCGGACTCGATCATCGTCATCGTCATCGTTGCTGCGTGTCTTCTCGTTAGATCCTGTGGCTGTTTCGGTCCCAGACGAGGGACCAGCAGCACCGGCCTCGACCTTGCCGTCTTTGGTGCCTAGGCCCAGCATCTTGCTCATCTGCCCTATTCGATGTCGCGACTTGTCCGGATCCGCAGTCTCACTCCCCTTTCGATCAGGAGCTGGAATGTCATATTTCTTGATGACCTCGCCATCTTCGTCCTCAACGATGATCGTGTTGCCGTACTGATAAGCACGTGCCGGTCCACGCGCAGCTTTGCTCTGCTCAGGCTTGGGTGGCTTCTCTTCACGACGTCGCCGGATCGCATCCCCTGTCATCGAAGTCATCTTGTTGAGGCCACTGCGCCAGCCCTTTCCAGGTCTCTCGAGTTTCTGCTCCGCCGCTCCCACCCCTTTCACCGCCTCGTGTCCAGGATCTGTGGCAGGATCATCCTTTGTAGGAGCCACGCCATCATTGCCGTGTGCACCTTCTCGTCGCATGAGCCGCCGCCCTTCACGTTCTTCCTTCCTCTCACGTTCCGGCGAACCTTGGGCCTCTCCACTCTGTTCGACAGCAAGCACGTTACCCTCTTCATCTTCGAAGACGGTATTTTTGCCTTCTTCGTAGATCTCACCAGGGCTAATGTCGTCTCTTTCCGGAGAGGACTTTTCTTCTCCTGACGGTGGGTCGCTCTTCACAGCGAGCGTGTCCGAATCGCTCATTCTCCAATCGGACTGCTCTTGGGAGCGTTGCGTAGCAGGAGCGATTGCTGACTGACTGATAGGTCCCCCTGGGCCATGACCATTCTCCATATTTCTGCTTCGGCGTGATCGGCGGCGGGACGAAGCTCGGCTCTGCGCACGACTGGGGTTGTCTTCTTCCCGCTGTCGCCTCAAGAAGGTCCCTGGAGCTCCAATCGGTAGAACGCCACTCTTCTCGTCGAAAGAAGAAGCCGACATCTGACTCTTAGAGCGCGACTGAATTCGTGGAAGGCGATCCATCCA
Source organism: Cercospora kikuchii (assembly GCF_019650295.1). Lineage (NCBI taxonomy): Eukaryota > Fungi > Ascomycota > Dothideomycetes > Mycosphaerellales > Mycosphaerellaceae > Cercospora > Cercospora kikuchii. Next base: position 1,647,867 of record NW_025408587.1, read on the forward strand.
TGACGGTCCCTGGTCGTTCGCTTGTGTGTAAGACATGGTCAGCGTGAGAGTGTTGATATGCTTGCCGAGCGTGAAAACAGCAATAGACGACCCGTGCACAACAATCGAGGTGACAACGAGGAACGTGGTGATCGGCCAAATGAGGTAGATGACGTTGTACTCTGGCGTACTTTCTGGAGGCAAGGCAGCAAGAGGCGTCGTGGAATCAGTCTCGAGCTCTGCACGTGCCAGGATGGCGACGAAGATAGCACCGACACCAATTGGCCCAAAATGCCCAGCGAAAAGAGCTTCGCGCCATGTTTTGATATCTGGAATGACAGGTTTTAATGCCAGCATGATCGGGATGCGACGGAAGAGCAGAACCAGTAGAGCGATGACAACCAGTTTCCAGACATCGAGTCCCAGATTGCCCGAATTGAACTGCTCCCATGGAATGATTGTGCCAAAATATACGAAGAATGCCAAGTTGATGAGTAGATCGATTACGTTCGAAACGTGAGACTCCTCGGTCTTCTCGGTGAACCACCCGTCGTTGCTGAAACCGACGCCACACGCGAAGCCGACAAGTAAATCATCCAGTCCGAGAAGGGCGCCGGAGCCAGCACAGAAGAGTGCCAGCACAAAGTAGAATACGAGGAAAGACTCTCGGTCGATCAAATCTCTCTCGTGCGCGTAGCGGATTGCGCGACGTGCCAGATAGCCAACGACCACACCGTAGAATGCGCCAAAAATGCATTCGTAAAGCACGGTGTAACAAAACCAGTGATAGAATACCTCGCCCGCGTGAGGTCGGTAGTTGATGATGTATAGTGCCAGGTAAACGAATGGAAACGCCATACCGTCGTTGCATCCTGACTCTGCAGACAGCAGGTCTCGCAAATGCTTGGGTACACGTTTTGCAAACTTGCCCTTTCCCACAACGGAGGAGGCCAGCACAGGATCGGTGGCAGTGACGCATGCCGCGACAGCTAGACTCTCCAGCCAGGTCAGATGCTGGTGCATCAGGCCCCAGATGAACAAGCTGGTGATGAGCCACCCGAATGTCATGACTGGAATGAGCAAGAACACAACTGATCGCCAATGCCTTTCCATGTACGCTTTTGGCAATTCTACGCCCACGGCGAAACATTGTACCACCAGCACAATGCGGGAAAATTCCAAGGTGATCTGGTCCGTGTTGCCCCAAGTGAAAGGATTGATCAGGTTCGCAGCATGGGGCCCAAATATGATGCCACATATTGTCGCAACGGTGGCCTCACCAATGTACAAGCGCTCCTTGATGACAGACGAGCACAGCATGAACAAGCTCGTGAAGCCGCCCAGGATGAGGTACGCCAGATGCGGCTTGTTGATCGATAACTGGTCCCACGCCATCTTGAGATCTGCTGTTGACCGACCTCTTCTTGGCCAGGATCCACCTCCAAGTCTTCTTTTCCAAATGCCCAGGCTTGATCACGTCGGCCAAAAGAGCAGTCGAGCGTCGTAGGATTCGGCGGCGGCGCGTCGATCGAGGGAATTGGTGCTGCTCCGCGGAGGCATACGTACAGAGCGTCGCGGGGCGCGAAGGACGCAGCAGGAAGCTCGTGGTATGATCTGGGGAGCGAGAGGTGGTGGAGAAGGTAGATCTATGTAGGCCGATAAGAATTCGAGCGAAGGTTCGTCTTAGCCTGTCTTGTGACGCTTCTACGGCAATGCCAAGTGCGGTTGTGTTGGATGCGAGTGGGTATCTCGCGCTGGGCATGCGTCAAGCTGAGCAAGGGAGAGGAGACGCAATGCGCATGGGTGTAGAGCAGTTTCGCCGTCGTTTGCCCGAGGCAGCGCTGTGCTTGCTTGCACTGCTGAACGACCCAGAAGCAGGCCACTGTGCGGTGTTATCGGCAGCCCAACACAAAGCCTGCGGTGGCGTGCACGGTCGCCTGTTATTTTTCTCGCTCGACGATCCAGCGGCATTTCTCGCCGACAGCTCTGCGCCACGCCGTTGAGGAGCACGGCTTGGCGTGCAATCGATTGTACGGCTCGGACTCGGAAACGTGGTCCAGATCAACCAGCGTGCAGCTGTCACACCCACCCTGCCCCGAGTGCGCCTCGCAATTGCACCCTCGTCGTGGTCGTCGTTTCCACGCGCAAGTGAAGTGGATGCCCGGCTCGCTTGCCAAGGAGCTAGCATAGAGCCTCAGTGAGCAGTTCAGGCACAAGCCAACATCTGGACGAACCACCAACATCCACCATGCCGGGAAGACAGACGCAGCAACCCGTGGACGAGGCGCTCTGCCGGAGATGCCAGACCCTCGAGCCAGCCATCGTGGTCCGCAACGAACCCCTCTGCAGATCTTGTTTCGGCAGGTATGTGCAGACCAAGGTAGTCAAGCGCATGGAGAGCTTTCGCGTGCGCAATTCCGAGCCTGGTAACGAGCAGAAATTGCTGCTACCACTGTCCTTCGACGCTGGCTCGCTCGCACTGCTCCACATCTTGAGCCAACACCTCCAGACGCAAATTGTAAAGACCGGCCGTCCTGGCTACAGACTCTGCGTCTTGCAAATTGATGATGGGCCAGGTTCGGCCACTACCGACTCGTCACTCGCTGCGGTGAAGGCTAGGTATCCAGAGCACGAGTATCACGCAATCCCGAGGACGAAAATTGTCGAGCTTGACCACATCTCAGCACTGCTGCCACAATCACACCAGGTTCAGTCACAGGTTGGAGATCAAGAGAATTTGGCACAACTCTTCGCGTCAGCCAAGTCTGCAAGCTCGCAACAGGATCTGAAGCAAATCCTCGATCGCAGACTGATCGTCCACGAAGCGAAAGAACATAGGTGTCAAGCTGTGCTCTGGAGCTACAGCACTACCAAGCTAGCGGAGCAGATCCTCGCGGAGACAGCCAAAGCTCGAGGCTTTGCGCTCCCTTGGGTCATCAACGACGGCGAATCGCCTCATGGTGTTGCCTTCTACTTTCCGCTGCGCGAAGTTCTGAACAAGGAGATTGACGCGTATTTGACCTACTTAGACCCCCCGCTGGACGGGCTGGTCGCTAAATCTCCCAGACCGGCAGTCAGCACGAAGAACACCACTATTGATGATCTCATGGCGCAGTATTTCGAGAATGTGGAGCAGGAATATCCTTCCATTGTCGCCAATGTCGTGCGCACGACAGGGAAATTACAGCCGACCACACTCGCGCAGGTCGAACAGCAGTGCGAGCTCTGCAACATGCCGCTAGAGGGTCAGGCTCCCGCACGAAGCAGACTCTGCTACGGATGTATTAGGACTCTGCCGCAGGCTAGTGAGTAGAACTTGCTAAAGCCAGCTGATCATAGATCAACCCTCCGATCCTATGCCAAATTCACGTGTCCATTGCGGACTTGCATAACCGGCGAGGACATGCAATCGATCACTGCCACAGCTTGGTACCTCAGCTATGATGGGTACACTTTCAATCCTCCTCTTTCAGCCGACTTCCTTTCACAGTTGCCCTCTCATCGCCGGTAGCTCCACTGCCCACGGTCCCCTCGAAACCACCATCCTGAACAAAGAAGTCTGCTTCGTCGATGATATCCCATAGGATGTCCTCGGCAACTTGCTCTTTGTATCTTTCACCAATCCCTCTCAGCTGCCTGCCAGGATTCCAGCCATTCTTGTGTCCACTGGCGTCCGCGCCCGCGTCTGGCATGGCATGATCGGGCCCCTGTGCCGGTCCCTGCCCCACGTCCTTCGTGTTTCGAAGATGCGCAGGCGGTGCCCAGAACCCATTAGGTGCGTCGCCAAAGTTCACTTCTACAATACCGCCAAAGAAGCAGGAAACGGCTGGGAAGTATCCTACCAGCCCGTCGTCGAATCCTTCTCGCGCGCCCATCGTCTTACTAGGCGCACTAGCTGGCGGGAGGAACGCAAGGAGATTTTCGAATGCAGTGCCAATTAGCTTGCCGTTCTTGTACACTCTCATGGCACTGTGCGGTAATGTTCGTAGCGCAGGATATTCGTTGTGCGGGTTTGGCGCTGTTTTGATGCTCTCCTTATTCGAGCTCGGTCCTGTGGTGGGCAGATGGTTCAAATTCGTCGTTCTATCGGCGTAGATCTCCATCGGCTTTGAGGTGACGTGGTCGAGCACTTCGAAATAGCTGTTGCCTTTGTATGCAACGGGTATCCGATCTCGAATGATGTCCATTGGCTGCGTATCTGCGTCCTGATGCGAGCCCTGGTCAAACCCGTCTCCCGAGTCTACGGCATGATTGTAGATACCGTCCACCACCTTGCGATGCAGCGAAAGAGAAGGAAGCTGGATCTCAACGCCGATCACGTCTCCCTCCTTGACGTGCTGATCTTCGGGTGCAAGTACAACAGGTGTCGGGGCATTCTTCGCTGTCTTTGACTTGATCTTCTTAGCATTGTAGAACTTTCCTGGTCGGCTGCGATGCATGGTCTCGAATCTTATGTCTGTGATGCCGTAGCTGTAGCCGTCAAAGCCCACTGGGGCATCCAACGGAGCTTCTCGTCTTGCCCATCCAAAGCGTACGTGTGGCTCCGGCCCATTTGCATCTGGATCTGGTCCTTCTTTGGGCACACCTCGGTGGACCTTGATCTCATAGTACAGCGTGCCTTCCCTCGCACATACATTGGACCTCACCATGCGCCAGCCCTTCTCATTGGTTGTGATCAATGCATTCGTCGTGAAATGCATCCACTTGTCAGCATCTTCGAAGCTCAGTCGTGCGTAGTGTGGTGGAGGAGAAGTCGAGCGATAGTATTGTTTGTGTGGAAACTGTGGGTCTGCAATGGCTCGCGAGTATCGATACCCTCTCTTGTTTTCCGCCAAATCGATCGGCTTGTACAGCTGACGCTCACTTCCCGGCATGGTCAGAGGGAATGGCTCATGTGAGATCATCGAATCCTCCTTAGGCTCCTCGAATGCCTCTGCTTTGGGCGGAGGTACGCTGAAGCGCATTGGTGAGGGATACGTGTGTTGCGCGCTGGCTTTCCGTTTCCCTAACGAGCTCGATGTCGGTTTCTTGTCGTCGAATGTGCCCATACTTTCGCGTTTCTTCAGCGACTCCTTCTTTTCTCGTTGCTCTCGCTGAATCGGTGGTGCGGGCGTTCGCGATGCCTGGCGGGAAAGCGTAGCGGGATTCAGAGGCGACGGAGCGCTGGGCGCATTTTGATCGATGACCGCCTGAAGCGGCGTACTTCCGTTCATCTCGGCCATGTTGTGGTTTGCTGCAGATGAGGTGAAGTGTTTCCTGCAGACAATTGCTGCGAGCTTGACGCGCTTGCACTTTCGCGTGCGAGCGTCCCTGCCGCGACGGGTCCACGTCGGGCCGACCCCACGTGTCGATCCTGGTCAGTCGGCCAAGATTTCGAAGGGTCGTGTCGGTGGTAGAACTTTTTCGAGACCCGACGTCGAGCATCGCGTAATTGAACACACCTACACACAATGCCGAAAGCTGCACGCCCTACGTCGTCTTCTCGACAGGAGAGACGACATAACCCATTAAGTGAAGAGTATTCACCAACAGCTCCCCTTAAACAAAAGACCAGCAAGAAGCGGAAGAGTACACATGAGGGAAACAGCCAGGAGGGATATGTGGATAGCAAGTCTTCGCGGCGAATCCTCGACCTCGGTCAAGATCTCGCAGATGAGGATGAAGCAGAGCGACAAGCACAACGGCATCCGGTAGCAAATCCGGCATTCACATTCCGAGACGAAGAGGGCGAAGACGAGGAAGGCGGGGCAGAGATTGGGGACTATGACCAGGAAGAGGCATGGGCGTCGGAGGATGAGGAGGTCGAGGAAGTAGAGATTGATCCTGAAGATAACGAAACTTGGAACAGACTCATGGGTGGTGGTGTGGATCCATCTAAGTTGTTCGATGGCCCAGGCGATGGAGAGGACGACGATGAGGATGGAGAGCCCAAAGGACCCGACTATCTCTCCAATCTCATCCTGGAAAAGATTGCAGCGCATGAAGCGGCTCAGCAAGGAGGCCACGGCCAAGGACAAGAACCACAGCGAATACAAGGCGGCGGCGCACCAGAAGATGCAGTTGAGCTGGATGCGAAAGTGGTCGAGGTGTACACACAAGTCGGCCTTCTGCTGTCAAGATACAAAAGTGGCAAGCTGCCCAAACCATTTAAAGTTCTTCCTACACTACCACAGTGGGACATCCTTCTGGACATCACACGGCCCGACAGCTGGACACCGAACGCTGTATACGAAGCAACGAGGATATTCACATCCTCCAGGCCAGCAGTTGCTCAGGCATTCTGCCAGGATATCCTATTACCAAGAGTACGAGAAGATATTCGCGAGACAAGGGAACTGAATGTACACCTGCACAAAGCCATGAAAAAGGCACTGTACAAGCCCGCGGCCTTCTTCCGAGGACTGCTGTTTCCTCTCGTCGGTTCCGGGACATGCACATTACGGGAAGCTCGCATTATCGCATCAGTCCTTTCGCGTGTTTCGATACCAGTGCTACATTCTGCGACAGCTCTTTATCGACTATGCGAAATTGCTGCAGATCAGATGATGCACGATGTCGAATCAGCCGGAGCATGCAACATCTTCATTCGCACACTCTTGGAGAAGAAGTACGCACTGCCGTACCGCGTGGTCGACGCACTTGTCTTTCACTTCCTGCGTTTCCGACAAATGCAAGATCAAGGAGGAGATGATGTGAGCATGGAAGGAACGATGCAAGGCTTCCTTGGGAAGAAAGGCGCAGGAGATCCCAAGCTCCCCGTATTGTGGCATCAGTCTTTACTTGCTTTCGCACAACGCTACAAGAACGAGATCACAGAAGATCAGCGAGAAGCTCTGCTCGATTTGCTGTTGGTGAGAGGCCACAAGCAGATAGGTCCTGAAGTTAGGAGGGAGCTGCTTGAGGGCAGAGGGCGAGGTGTGGTGGCTGACGAGACAATGGCTGACGGAGGCGACGACACCATGATGGATGCTTAACAATGTCTAGATCTTGAAGAGGAAGGGTAGACATATTAACTTCAATCGGCAAACTGCCAATGGGACGCTCGAAAGAGCATATTGTCTACTCAATACAGTGCCTTCCCTCTTCAGAGTGAACTGCAGAATGCCTTACTTCTTGCGCAAACTCTTTGATACATCCATGGAGTATCTCACACAAATTGCATTCACTGCTCTATTGCGACCAGGCCAGCTTTCCTGACTTCTCGTCGACACTCGTTTTGCGATCCAGGATTTCACTGACCTTCTCCCTCACGCCCTGCTTTCCGTTAAACCTCCTCAGACACTCCTCAATAATTTGCTCGCGCGTATACCCTCGCACCATAGCTTGGACCTCGTATTCCGTCGGCAAGCCAATCCAGGCATGCGGATACTCTTTGTAGTCCTCGCCCGTGCTACCAGCTTCTGTGCCCAAGAGGTCGAAATTCGACTGGTGGTTGAAGAAGCCTTCCACATCAGCATCGGAGACCTTTTCGAGAGATTCAGGAGACCAATTTGGTGTTCTCTTGGGCTTGTCAACCAGCAAAGCTGTCACGCCCTCTACAAAATCGGGGTGCTCCATGAAGCGAGATGCGATGGCATGTTCGCGCCGGAAGGTTTCCCCAATGGACCACTGGCTACCTCGCTCAAGTTGTTGAAGCGAGACTTTGACTGACGTGGGTGAGCGCTGCAGGATGGTCTTGCGCGTCTTCTCCGCCCATTCGTTTACTTCGGGGTATCCGCGGCTGCCGGGTGCCATCTCAGCAAGACCTGTGAGAGCGTCAAGGATCCCTTGGATGTTATGCGCAGGCTGGAAGACATAGTCGATTGCAGCTCGAATGTTGCCACCAATGGGTGCCGAAATTGGCTGATCGTGCGGCAGACCGGTAGCGAACTCTTCTATTGTTGAGTTGACGGCTCGGTATCTGCGTTTGAGGTCGTCGTAGTCCTTAAATTGCAACTCGGCCAGGCGTGCCTCAAGGTCAGGTATGGAAGAGGAGTGTAGGTAATGTGTCGCAATACCGGCGTAGAAAACGCTGGGCCCCTTGATTTGCTCGGAGGTTAAAGCGAAGTATTTTCCAAGCTCACCATCCATTCGTGGCAGGAAGAAGGATGCTCCGACATCTGGGAAAAACCCAATATTGGTCTCTGGCATGGCAAAGACGGTATTCTCTGTTGCTATCCGGAACGGAGCGTGCAAGGAAAGACCAACGCCTCCTCCCATGGTGATTCCGTCAATGAGGGCGACATATGGTTTTGTGTAGGTTGAGATCAGGTGGTCCAGCTTGTATTCCAAGGCGAAGTAGTCCTTGCTCTCTTGTTGTCCTTCAGTTCCCTGCTTATTCCTCTGTGCCAGCCAAGCAACGTCACCTCCAGCACAGAAAGCGCGCCCTTCGCCTTTGATGGTAATAACATTTGCCAATTCGCTCTTGCTCCACTCCTGCAACCGGGGTATGATCTTGCGAGCCATGCTGCCGTTGAGCGAGTTCAGCTTCTTGGGCCGGTTGAGCGTGATGCTCCGTACACCACCCTGACTGCTGAAGAGGACATCGTTGGGTTCATCGCCGGGCTGCTCTTTGATTCCGGAAACAGTCGTGAACTATGGTCGCTAGGGTCAGTCAGTCGCCAATGTCGAACTGCCGCCATGAAATGACGTACTGATCGCGCAGCACTCTGCTGCATGGCCGGGCTCAGGATCTTCGCGCGGAGAGGCATGATTGCAGGACGTGCGGTTGCCAGCCTCGTGCACGATTTGTGGAACAGCATTGGGATGGCTGTGGTGTAGGCGGTCCGAGTAAGATAAGGTCTTCGTCAAGCTACTCTAGCTTCATCTGTGTGAATGCAGAGACCTCGGCTGAGGAGTCCGAAAAACACCGCTGCTGGAACAATTGGGAATGTTGTGCCAGTGAGTCCGCCGTGCCAATGTGTATGTTGGGAGTCTTCTGTTCCTCGAAATTTCGATTGGTACCCGAGGCTCAATGGCGAAGCAAAGGCGAGTAGGTTCTGGTGCTCCGCAGGGCCGCCAGCGGCGAAGACGGGGGAGAGACAGCTTCGTGGGGACGAGTAGCGTGTGTGCCTGAGGCTTCAACGAAAGATTTCGTCTGGCGCATCGACCATCCATTACACCTCGTCTTCCATCTCGCCGCTTCAGCGCTTGTCTTGTATTCCCTTTCTCGGTGCGTCGGGTCCGCGTCTCATCATGTCTTCTTTTGCTACCAAGTTCCTGCGCACGTCGCGCGCACTGCGAGTCAATGCCAACCCCATCCAGAGCGCTCTCAACACCAGGGGCCAGCAGCAGTTCGTGCGAGGATATGCCACCGTCTTTGAGCGCAGCAAGCCGCACGTCAACATCGGCACCATCGGTCACGTCGATCACGGAAAGGTACGCCATGCACGAGGAGACGGGAGCGGGAGCTGCGATGGATTATGAAGCCAGCCGGTCCAATTGATCGATATACTGATCACGATATACAGACCACTCTCACAGCAGCCATTACGAAGCGACAAGCAGAAAAGGGCTACGCCAAGTTCCTCGAGTATGGCGCTATCGACAAGGCGCCGGAAGAGCGAAAGCGTGGTATCACCATTTCGACCGCCCACATCGAGTACCAAACCGACAATCGCCACTACGCTCACGTCGATTGTCCTGGTCACGCCGATTACATCAAGAACATGATCACTGGTGCTGCGTCCATGGATGGCGCCATCATTGTTGTTGCTGCTTCAGATGGACAAATGCCACAGACGAGAGAGCACTTGCTCCTTGCGCGCCAGGTCGGTGTGCAAAGAATCGTTGTGTTCGTGAACAAGGTCGATGCGGTTGAGGACAAGGAAATGTTGGAGCTCGTCGAGATGGAGATGCGTGAGCTTCTGTCCTCGTATGGCTTCGAGGGTGATGAGACACCGATCGTCATGGGTTCTGCCCTCTGCTCGTTGGAGGGTCGTCAAAAGGACATTGGAGAGGAGAAGATCGATGAGCTCCTCGAGCACGTCGACAGCTGGATCCCAACTCCAGAGCGTGACCTGGACAAGCCTTTCCTGATGTCCGTCGAGGATGTCTTCTCTATCCCAGGACGTGGTACCGTTGCATCGGGCCGTGTAGAGCGTGGTGTGCTCAAGAGAGATTCCGAGGTGGAGCTTGTCGGAAAGAACGCTGTTCCAATCAAGACCAAGGTCACCGATATTGAGACCTTCAAGAAGTCGTGCGAGCAGTCACAGGCCGGTGACAACTCTGGTCTGCTTCTGCGTGGTATCAAGCGCGAGGATGTCCAGCGTGGTATGGTCATTGCGGTCCCAGGCTCGCAGAAGGCACACAAGAAGTTCTTGACATCGTTATACGTTCTGACCAAGGAGGAGGGTGGTCGTCACACCGGTTTCCAAAACAACTACAAGCCTCAGCTCTTCCTCCGAACAGCTGACGAGGCTGCCACACTTACTTGGCCAGAGGGCTCCGAGCAACTTGCTGAGAACAAGATGGTCATGCCAGGTGACAACGTCGAGATGGTGTGCGAAATCAACAAGCCTCTGGCTCTCGAACAAGGACAGCGCTTCAACGTACGTGAGGGTGGCCGCACCGTCGCCACCGGCCTGATCACTCGTGTCTTGTAAACAGTGGAAGATGTGAGAGTTGCCTAATGAGCCGAGCAGATGGTCTCGAGGTGCTTGTGGGGAGGTGAAAGGTTTGCAACATGCGGGCATGGAGAGAAGGAAATGTAAGATGACATGTACAGCTACACGGCCGACAGAGGCTGCTTGACCTTCGACGACTGTATTTGCTGTACGTTTACGGAGGATCGGAAAGACAAAAAGGTGGCGATGCATAGCCAGGCGCCGGTCTTGTACGATAATAGATTTGATACCACAGCAACTCGATCCCAGCTCTGCTACAACATCAATCGGCACAGAATCTTCTCAAAGAACATCGTCTCGATACATACAGATTCTCTGTTATGCTCGTATGAGTGCTGAGAGCGGGCTTGTCAAGAGTGCAACTTGCGCTTCCGTAGGCTAGCACCCTGTACTTTTTGATATAGAATGGCTCGACTGTCTATCCAAAGATTACTTCTTCTTCTGCTTCTTCTCGGCCCTCTTCAGACCCCTCACGTCCTTCTTCAAACGTGGGTCAACCATCTTATACTTGCCCTTCACACCTCTCGGTCGACCTTGCCCCTTATTGTGGCCGCCAGCTCGGATGACCTTCACTGGCTGCTTCTTCTTCCCAGATTTGCTGGCCTTGGCCATGAGCTTGCTAATCTGATTGGCCTTATCACGCTCAGTGCCCTCGCCGTCTTCAGCAAGACCCTCTGACTTCTTCTTGAGCTTCTCCAGACGTCTTGCTGCTCGAAGGGTCTTGCGTGCCTTGGCCTCACGGACTTTCTTGATTGGACGCGCGTTGACGGCTCGCATCTTCTCTTTGATAGCGGCGGCGGCCTCTTTCGTCACCGGGCGTTGGGGTCGAGCATGTTTGTTCTCATCATCGAGGAACCATTCCGGCAGGCCATCCACATCGCGCAAAGAGTACTTGTTGAAATTGTCATCCAGGAGCTGCTGCTTCGTGACTTTCCCGGTGGCAAGCTGATGCGCGAGAGTCATAGCTTCTGCGGTGCTGATTTGGATATTTGTTCGATGATCGTCCCTCGACGATGCGCGTGTGGTACCTTCTTCCCAGTCATCGTCTTCATCCTCACCAGCCACCTCTTCGATCTCGGAACCTGATACTTCCTCGTCCTCTGAACCAGATAGCTCCATTGCAGCATCTTCCGCGGTAGCACCTAGTTCTGGCGAGTCGACATCGATGCCGCTATCGCGCGCCTTGTCTGCGTCATTTTCATCATCGTCCTCCTCGTCAAGACCATCGAGGCCGTCGATACCGCTAAAGACGTCCTGCTGGAAGAACGACGCTGCCCGACTGCTCAACGCACCCTCTTTCTGTTTTGATCGTAGGTCCGTTGTAAGCCCTTCATCTTCCTCGTCGCTCCAATCAGAATCCTCCTCTTCCTGCACCATTGCATAGTCTTCGCTGGCATCACTGTCTGCAGCCTCCTCGTCGTCGTCAAAGCCCTCAAAAGCGTCTTCTCGGTCTTTGCCGGCGGCTTTTCGTGCACGCTTTGCACGAGCCTTGGTGTCACGATCCTCCAGTTTTTCTTGGTACTGCTGGTACATGTTGTCCAATTCCCTTTCCAGCCTGTCTCCGTCCTCGTCCGAATCTTCATCTTCGATCGGCTCTTGTTGCGGTTTCTCAGGTTCGACAAGAGCAGTCATGCGGCCCTTGACTATCTGTCGGCGAATCGAAGGATCTTTATCCGCGTCCCTTAGCTGGAAGACGGCATCTCCACCTTGCAAACCCGCCTCGATACCAATTTCTGAAGGCGTAGTCATACCCATCTGCATTCGAACGATCTCCCGCTGTTTCTTTTCATTCTCTCGTCTCCTTTCCTTCTTCTTGTGTTTATCTTGCTGCTCCTTCAACGCTTGCATCTCTTCCCGGAGTCGCATTTCTTCATCCATCGACTCGACTACTGCCACCTCTTCTCCTTCATCACCTTCGGCCTTCTCCGCCGATGGAGCAGCCTTTGTGTGATCTGTCTTCTTCTCTTTCAAGCCGAAGCGCTCTCGTGCCTTCAGTCTCCAGCGCAGCAACAACTTGAAATCTGCGCGTCCCAGCACTTTGAGATCCGAACAATTCCTTCGCACCTCCTCTGTGGTCTCTGGCATCTTGTCCAAAGCGGCTTGCGCAATGCTATTCTCACCGTCCTGTTGGAAGTGTATCCTATTGAGCGTGCCCAGCATTTCAATTGGATCCTGCGACTGCACAAATTCATATGCAGCGGCCTCGTGGAATTGTGTCCAATCTCCCTCCTCGTAACCCTCTCTTTTTCTTTTCTTCTTCTCTGGGTTGAACACCTTTGCCTCTGCACTCTCGCTCTTCTCCTTGACATCCATGAACGCATAGTGAGGATCCAAGAACTTGGGGTCCAGATGCTTCGGCGCTTTGTATCCTCGACATACGTAGAACGTCTCTGCAGATACATTTCTGCTGCTGGGTGGTTTCGTCTGCTCCACTTTCGCAAACAACTGCTTGAAGATCCACTCCAGTTTGGCACTATCCTTGCTACGGAAGACCTTCGTTACGAAAGCTCCGTTCGGCGCAAGGAATTCGGTGGCCAGTTTCAGCGAACTGAGCACGAGCTCGTTCTGGCTGAAGGCATCCTGCACCCAAGCTGTTCCGACATTTGGCGCACCATCGTGAATCACACAATCTGCTTTCCACGTCTTCAAGTGTCCTCGGATCGTCGCTCGGCATTTATCGGTGGTGATATCGCTCTGGAACGTGATGGTTTTGGGAATGGGCTTGATCGGACTCAGATCCACACCCACAATCAAGCTCTTCTGCGGCATGATCTCTGCTGCAACTTGCAGCCATCCTCCGGGTGCCGCGCACAGATCGATTAGGCATTTCGAGTTTTGCAGGAATGAAAACTTCTTGTTCAGTTGAATGAGCTTGAACGCCGCACGGGAGCGGTAGCCTTTCTCCTTCGCCAGGTAATAGTATTTGTCCAGACGCGCCTTGGCGTGCTTCTTTTGAATCGCCATGGCTGCGGCGAGTTGTGTGAAGAGCCGCTCGAGACAGCGTCGATGTCGCTGCGACTTGTGAGGAACAGACCAGCCACAAGAAAAATCAGGGCTCCGACCGGGGTTTGACGGATCTGACTCCGGTCCTTCTCCATTGGCTGCACAGCTTCACTACCGACGTTTAGCTGCAGCACGTCACCGCAAAGACCACGAGACATAGGTTTCAGTATATATAGCACTGTCCGCACGATGCTTCCTTCAAAGCTGCAGAGGTATGTCACAGCTTGGTATTATGACACAGCACAGTGGACTGCCTGCTCCCGGACACGATGACCACAACATAGCGAAGTTCCTACCTGAAGACGCCCAGAATCCGCGGAACTGGTCAGCCTTCAGGAAATGGACGATTGTCGCGAGCATTGGTCTTGTCGACCTGACAGTTTCGTTCGGTGCGAGTGGCTTCAGTCCAGCCAGCAGCGACTTTGCTGCCCATTTCGGATTGAGCAGCGAAATTGCTGGCATAGGACTTTCCATCTTCGTTCTTGGGCTTGCTTTCGGGCCCATGTTCATCGCCCCGCTCTCAGAGTATTATGGACGAACGGCCCTTTATCTGATACCGTACGGCATCTTTCTAGTATGTCTCGCTCTGTCGGCAGCTATAGACAACGTACCTGGCTTCTTCGTGCTACGATTCTTCTCAGGGCTCTTTGCAAGCGTTACAATAGCAAATTTTGGTGGAAGCATTGCGGACTTATTCTCCAAGAATGATGTTGGACCGGCGATGAATATATTCCTGTGGGCTGCAGTGTGTGGAAGCCCTATGGGCTTTTTTCTGATGTCTTTGGTCGCACAATCGCACGGCTGGAGGGCTGTTCTCTGGACGCTCTTTGGCATCTGTGCAGTTCTCTGGGCTCAGCTATTGGTCGTTCTGGTGCCGTTCGGAAACGAGACACGTCACACCGTACTGCTGCGAAGGCGGGCGAGAAGACATGGCAAGGCCATTCCGGACGAAGCACAGGCAAGGTCTTTGAAGACTCTGTTCACAGTAACACTTGCGCGACCCTTTCGATTTTTATCTACTGAGACCATCGTCATATTTGGCGCGCTTTACAACGGATTCCTCTACGGCATAAGCTTTCTGTTCAACGGCGCTTTTGGTCTAGTCTTCGGAGAACGCGGTTACGGATTCGACACCCTGGGCGTCGGACTCTGCTTCACGGGCTTCATTGTCGGCATAAGCCTTGGCCCTGTGACAGGAATATGGCAAGAACGCTACTACCAGAAGTCAATACAAGTGGGCCAGACATTTTCAACTGGCTCAGGGAGTTCAGTCGAATCAGAAGCGAGTGCTCTACTTGAGCCAAGCCGAACAGGTGCAGTAAGGCACAATCCTGAAGCTCGCGTCCAGCTAGGCAAAGTTGCGGCTGTCGCTTTACCAATTAGCCTCGCCTGGTTTGCTTGGACTGCGGCCTCAAAGCACTGGATCTTGCCTATACTTGCTACATCGCTCTTTGGCTGGAGCTTTTTCACACTCATCTTTATGGTAGCCATCTACACCGAGGAGAGCTACATGGTCTATTCTGCATCAGCATTGGCAGGAATCGGGCTCGCGAGGAATGTAGTAGGAGCCATCTTCCCATTGATTGGCAACGTCATGTTTGAGAGACTTGGTCCGAGAACTGCAGGAAGCATAATTGCAGGACTGGCTCTTCTGCTTGCTCCCATTCCGTTCATCCTGGAGAGATATGGCCCGAATCTTAGAGCTAGGAGTCCATTTGCTTACGAGCATGCAGATGATGAGTGAACAAGCAGTCATCGATTGGCCGTCATGTGCGGCTACATACGCCCAAGATAACCGAATCCGTGGTTGGTATTCCTCGCTTATGAACATTGAACGTGGTCTGCCCATTCTCGCCTCAAACCCGCGATTTTGAGGCAGCTGAGCGTCAAATGGACGACGACAAACTTCACGGCTGGAACAGAGTATTGGCAGTGAGTGGCACGTATTTATGGAAGAGAAGAATATGCCAGGACTTGTGGAGTCTTATTCAGGCTCAGAATGAAACCGTGGACACTCGAACTGATGGGACTTTGCCCCTCGAGCGGTATTGTGTGCAGTGTCTCACTGCGTAGTAGGCAGATGTGTACGGACGTACCATACGCTTCAGAAAACTGTTAACACGAGATCAGCCCCGTTTTCGTGACTCAAGCAAGGACCTGTAAGCCATCTGTGGGAACTCTGCTGTTTCTCTCTCTTGCAGTGGAGCACCCTGCATGCTGGAGACTGAATCTGCACGTAGCCTTCGGATAGTACGGACAGTAACGTGTTTGATAAGCATGTGAATCAGATAGGCATGTGCATCAACTTTACGAGGTAGATAACTTTGATTCTTGATATCTTATGCTATAGGTGTCAGAACTACCTCAAAGATGGATCAATTGAATGCTCAGAAGTTACTCTATCTAATAGACAACCTCTTGAGTTGTGTCCTTGGACACCACACTTGCTGCAGGTTGGTTTGGCTCTTGGCTGTCTCTCAATCTGACTAACCAACTCCATTGCTATTTGAGCCTGTGACTGAGCCATGTCTCTGGCAGCCAATTCATCAGTGTCAAGGCCAAGTGTTAGCTTAATCTTCTTCCTTGGGGCTCTATGAGACTGTAATTCCTTGATAATAGTCTTCATATTGTCATGTTCACCCTGGAGTAATGTCATAGCAGCCTGTGACCTTTTTAACCCTCTTGACAACCTGTCCACTGCCTCAATAATTGAGGTTGGTGAGCTGTTTTGATGCCTAGCAATCCTAGCCTTGATTTTGCCTGTATGCCTCTCAATCTGCCTTGGATTCTGAGGGGTATTCTGTGTATCTGATGAACATAGTGGTGGTGGAGTTGGTGTTTTGTAACGCAGTGTCAGCTTGGACAGCACAGCCTGTGGATCGAGTGGTAACAAGCCTGAGCCTCTAAAGGCACCTCTGATCGTGTTTGGAGTAAATGCAGCTTCATAGGCAGGCCTGAGTTGTGGTAGGAAGTCTTCTTTGATCAGGCTGTAGTATCCAACCATGCCAAGCCTTTGGATTCTGGCTGAATATGCCTTCTTTAATGGACCAAAACAGCCAACATCCAAAGGCTGTAGCAAGTGAGAGGAGTGTGCAGGCATACAGAGGGTAATAATGCCTTGTTCCTCACAGAATGACTCAAACTCTGGTGTCATATGGCTGTCATGGCCATCCAGAATCAAGAGCCTCTTCTGACCAACAGTTCTGTGCTTGGTATAGTCATCAAAGTGCTGAATCCATGCTATTCCATGGTTATAGGAAGTCCAGCCTTTAGGACTAACTCCAAGCTTCCAGTTTGGTGGTAGGTGTTTGAACCAGGCTCTGTTCATTTCCTTGCCAGAGAAGATAACATATGGAGGCACTGACCAGCCTTCTGCATTAATACAGGCAATGACTGTGTGCCACTGCGTTGAATCAGAAACCAAGGCCTTAGGTCGTTGCCTACGCTCTGTAGCAGTAACAACTATGGTATTCTGACAGTGTCCAAGCCTGAATCCACTCTCATCAAAGTTGTATATGTCGTGCTCTGTAATTCCATGGAAGGCTATCATGTTTTGAACCAGTGTAAACCACTCTGAGATAACCCCTGGATCCTCATTCTTTGCCCTTTGGCTTGATAACCTCCGTGATAGCCTTGTTTCCAAGCCTGGATAACGATTGACAAAGTTATGAGCCCATCTTTGGCCAACCTCTTGTCCATTCCGTGCCTTGGTTATTGAGGACGCCCAGCTTCTGATTACAGCCTGTGTTGGCGAGTAACCACGTGAATCTAGGTCCAGAATCTTCTGATAAACTACCTCCTCTTCTACCGGAGTCAAGGCTCTGTTCGTTGGCGGTGTACCAGTCTTTGGAGCCGTACCATGGAGTCTGCGGTTGACGGTAGAATATTTGACTCCGTAGGCGGCTGCAGCGCGTCGCACGCTTGGAAATCGACCTGACAGGTAATCACGAACAGCATTCTGAATACACTCTTCGTTTGGAGGTGCCATCGCGTAAAATGGTGGAATAATGGACGCGTTTAGTAATGGTGGTGGATACGAGATGGAAGTTGATGCACATGCCTATCTGATTCACATGCTTATCAAACACGTTAGTGCTAGTGAAGGCAAGCTTATTCAATGCTCGTCAGCAACAACTCCCGTACAGGCAAGCTGTGGAATTTGGAAGCAATGTGCTTGTGCATGCATTGAGGGATCGACTCTGAGCATGTACGCAGGGATGGCAGGCGTAGGCTGAATTACGGCATCGAGCATGACAGCTTCCGCTTAAGCATTCCATCTCCCCGGTGAGCTAAAAGATTCCAAATCACAATGTTGAGCACGATAGCACATCATCTCATCAAGGTATTGTGCTTACTTTTCTCCGCCTTGCGTTTTGTTCTAGACCTGTAGTATGATCTCATCGCGTAGATGTGTTGCGTCTCGTTGCTACCCCTCCTATTTCACTCGCCGACCGCCCAGCATGGAGGGGCTATAAACATTGGACATTGCGGCGAAACTCTTTTCGCTCAGTTCACTGGAAACCGAAGATCACTGCATTCTTCATTGAAATTCATTTATATTGATAATCCAGATCCAACAACATACACAATGTCTAGCATCGTGAACAAGCTCAAGGGCGCGAAGGCCCTCTCTCAAGGCTCGAAGCTGCCTGACGTCGGACCTCTCAAGGAGGACAACCCAGAGAAAGGAACCGTCAACCTTCACAGTGTTGGCGGAAAGATTGTGGTTGTAGGCGTTCCTGGTGCCTTCACTCCTCCGTGCTCCTCCCAGGTGCCTGGCTACGTTGAAAAGGCAGAGCAATTCGCGGCCAAGGGCGTTACAGGCATCTATATTGTTGCCGTGAACGATGCTTTCACGACACAGGTGCGCACGAGAACTTCACACGCGAGTCAAGTATGACGTTTCACTGATATGTATCTCCTAGGCGTGGAAGGAGAAGAACAACTGGAACTCACCGCTTGTCCATATCCTCGCGGACGATAAGGGAGATGTGAGTGTCTTCAGAACGGAGCCTCGATGGCAGAGCTGACATGCATCTAGTTCACCAAGGCAGCAGGGCTCGATTTCGATGCGTCCGGTCTGCTCGGCAACCACCGGAGCCAACGCTACGCAGCCATTGTCGAGGGAGGAGTTGTCAAGAGCATCTTCGTGGAGGATGAGGCACCATCGGTCACTGTGACTGCTGCGGAGAATGTCCTTCAGGCAGTGTAGAGCGCATCAATGGTGTCGAGAATATAGAAAAGGCGGATTTGCGTGACGTGAAAGTGTAGAGAGCATGATCAGATGCTGGGCTTCGAGAATGAGATACCCAATCAAAGACAAAATTGTGAAAGTACCTCCCGCCATTCCATGCCTTGCTGCTGCCATTTGTCGAGCCGCAATCCCCACGTTCTGCTTGTGCAGCTCGTCCGACAAGCACAGAATAAACTCGGGCTGGTCAAGGGATAATTTTCGAACAGCAGTATGTGAGTAACATGAAGGGTTTCGCAACGAAGATGCAATAACGTGTGGCGTCATCGCTGGCCACACTCGGCCGCGGCTCCGATAAGCCCCCACCGGCGGCGCACAGCATGTCAACCCGTATGGAGAACGGCAAGATTGCAATCAGAGGTCAGTCTGCGTATGCAGCTCGACGCGATTTCAGAGCAGGCGCGTGTGAGTAGAGCAACTGCTGTCTGTTTCCAGCGACAGCGAGTGAGCAAAAGCGATCGACGCGCCATTTCATGCTCGCGTTCCCTGTTCGCGCGTCATCATCCCTGCACGCGCCCGATAGACACAAAATGCCTCTTTGAGGTGTCGCTGTGCACCTGACTTGATGCTTCCTCACCGCTGGCGCCACCACCCGAACAACAACAACAATGCGAAAGTAGGCATATCCGCGCGACGACGCTCAGCCTCCCCGAAGTCTTGATGGCGCCTGCGCGCAAGAAGAGCAAGCTGAAGAGCGGCGATAACGACACGGAGCCCATCCCGACGAACCAAGGCCAATCAGCCCAGAACACGACGAGCGTAGAGCATGGCGCCAAACACGGTGCTGCATCGATGCATGCGAACGCGACATCTGCGCCTGGCGGCAGTGGTGCGTCGTCCGCAAGACGTCCGCCTCAGGACGCCCCCGTGACTCGGCCTAGCTGGTATTCGGCTGCCTCGTGGAAATCAAAGGCCTCGCCCACTGCCCAAGTCGCCCGTGAGAGCATCTCCGTAGCCCAGGGCGTCTCCTCCGAATCATCAAGCAAAGACGACAACAATCGCAGGCCCAGTCAGAGCGTCAGCAAAAGCTTTAAGGGTAGCAGTCGCAAGAGTGTTCCGCTGGTGGCCGAAGAAACCAGAGTCTATGCTGTGCCGGATCCCGCGAGCGTGCCGAAATCGAAGAGGAGCTTGGGTGCCGACGAGAAGATCAAAGCCAGCGAGAAGCAGCCCGAGAAGCCGCTCCCGGTAGAAAGCAAGGCAGTGGGAGTCGAAGAAGCCCCATTGCCGCCTGAGCCCCAGACAGAACCCGCGGAACAGGATGCGAAGACGGAAACAGTCAACATGAGACCGTCCTCCGGCAGTTGGTTCGGATGGTGGTCCAGACCGGATGGTGATGGCAGTGATGCTGGGCAATCAAAGAGTAAGAACAAGGCTGCACTGGACGAGATGGCAGTAGAGCAGGCGAGCGACACACCTCTTCCCGAAACTACGGAAGTAGTACCCGTGGAGAACGTTTCCACAGTGCATCAAGGCGATGGAACAGAAGACAGTTCGAACGAAGTACGAGCAGAGGAGATGAGCACTAATGTCAGGTACAATTCGACAAGATCTTGGTTCGGATTGTGGAGCAAAGCGCAGAAAGAGCAAGCACAGAAAGAACACGCTGCAGAAGATGAACAGCAGAAACAAGAAGAAATCGCGCCGACACAGCAGGGCGAACCTGCATCGCGTCCACCAGAACAGCTTCCGCCGGCCGTGCAGGTGCCCGCGGAGCCAGAGAGCATCGCGCAGGATTCAAGCAACGGCGAGGGGGCCAATCCGAAGCCTGATGCGGACAGACCCAGGTCATCTGGCTGGGCGTTTTGGTCGAAGGAGAAGCCGCAGGATATTTCCAATGTTAACAACGAGGACACCCAGAAACAGGTCGGTGAGATCGCGGTTGCGGACACACCTTCACAAAGCCATCCCGAGGCAGCACAGTACAACGAACAGCGCGACCCCAAATCCGAGATCAAGCGTGGTAACTCGCTTCTACGACGTGGGCGAAAACCAAAATCGACGGATATATCAGGCGACACAACGGCAGCGGCAACACCCTCAGGCTCGCAAGCGCAGACTCCCGCATTCTTCAGCCCGAACGACACGCCTGAAGGCTCTCCAGCACCGGTTCAGCGAGGAAAATTGAAGCAGACTGCGCCAAACCTTGTATTGCCAACCTTCAGGGACACGTATCCTGGTGAGAGTAGTCCTGGGTATCTCAATCGCCTGACGCAATATATCGGCAGTTCCCTGCATTTGACACAACCTGCGAAGCCTGCACAGCATCCATATATTTTGCACCAGCCGCGCAAAGTAAGAAGGACTGTAGCTATTGGCGTACATGGCTATTTTCCAGCAGCTTTAGTTCAAAGAGTCTTGGGAGCTCCAACCGGGACTTCCATTCGTTTTGCGAACTTTGCAGCAGCGTCAATTAAACAGTGGTGCGCAGATCATCAACCTGAGATCAAAGACGTGCAGATCGAAAAAGTGGCGCTCGAAGGAGAAGGGCTAGTTCGTGACCGCGTGAACACACTGTGGAAGCTGCTTCTGAATTGGCTTACAGAGCTCCGGCAGGCAGACTTCATCATGGTTGCTTGCCATTCGCAGGGAGTGCCCGTAGCCACGCTTTTGGTGCAAAAGCTATTGGACCTGGCCTGCTTGAATCCAGCAACACGTATAGGAATTTGTGCCATGGCCGGCATCAATCTTGGTCCATTCCCCGAGTACAATCTACGCTTTTTCGGAGGAAGCGCGTTGGAGCTATTTGATTTCTCTAACAGGAAATCGAAAGTTTCTATCGCATACTCTGACGCTCTGGACACTTGTCTGCGACATGGTGTTCGGATCACATATGTCGGCGGGCTCGATGATCAATTGGTGAGTCTGGAATCCAGTCTGCACGCTCCGCTAAGCCATCCCTACGTGAACCGGACCATCTTTGTCGATGGACAATTACACACCTCTAATTTCCTCATACACCTCGTCATCTTTGCAGCAAAACTTCGCAACTTGGGGGTTAGCGATCACGGATTGTTACGAGAGATTTCGGCGCCTCTCGCCGGCAGTATAGTCAGCGGTGCCGGCCACAGCAGAGTCTACGATGATCCTGCTGTATATCGCACAGCAATAGAGTTCGCATTAGAAAGTAGCGATGTCTCGCCTGCAGCATTCGAAGGTGATTCCAGGCGCGCGAACACCGACACACGAAAATCCATGGAAGGGGCACTGTCTCGTCGTGGGTCGAACGTGGGCTATCCAACCAACTTGGCAGCTGCTAATCACATGCGCCGTGGCTCACTGGGTAGTTCAAGCTTGGCACCGCCGGGCATTGCTCCCATCATGAGTGCATTTGAGCCAGCACCTCTTGCGAGCGCAGCGGAGAAGAATCCATTTGTCCTACCGTGGGCCGTCAGAGGTATGCTCGAAGAAGAACTAGTGAAGCGAGATCCGAAGCTTCAACTGGAGGTCAAAGAACTTGTCAAAGAATTTGAAGAATGGCGGCCAAGTAGCAAAGCGCTCAAGGATGTTCGATGGAGGCTCGAGGGAGTTCGCAGTATGCTCTGAAAGAGCCTCAGAGCAGACAAGACCTGCTTTTGTGCATACCTTTTTCGGTCCAATTTGGCCATAGATCACGAGGAGGCAACAGTCCTCCGCATTGTGTAAGAATTTTAGCGAATGTGGAATGACAATGGGCAATGTTTGACTGACGGCAAAGATGGGCAACGAAGACTTGCACCCGGTTTGAGGTGAACAAATGTGAAGATGCTGGAGTCCCACGGCAGCTGGGGATGTGCCCATAGACATCACCAGAACGGCCAATGTTCTGAACTGTCAAACCTCCTGGGCAATAGCAGCGAGTGCGGGATTCATGGTCGAGCACCCACGGTGTGTCCACTTAGAAGCACTCGCACTCACGCCGCGAGCAGCACGACCAAGGACCCCTATGCAGGGTACACAGCATTCTCGCACTTCTCCCAGGTGCTGCAGGCACGCGCGACTGGAAGCTCTTCTTCCAGAAGCCCACGCTCGTCTTGTGCTAGCTCAAAGGGTGTTGTTATCGCGAGGCCTGGTGGGTCTGAAGGTGCTGGTATTGGTCTATGGCTGCATGAATCTTCAGACGGCCCCAGCTGTAGAGCTGTTGCAGCATTAGCCCATGAGCTCTCCATGACGATACGTGTGGGATAGATTGTGATAATTCATCACATCTAGAGGAGAGAAGTCTCTCCCCGCGGCACGATTTGCAGACTCAGTCGGATAGACGCGACGATCAGCCAGCAAATGCCTTCATTTGCGATGGTCTAGAATTTAACAAAACCCCAACAGCCGGTATTGACAGTCTGGCGTTCTGCTTCCTTACTAGATTCCTTGTAGTAAAGTTGAGGTGGGCGCAATCAATTTTGTGATTAGTGCGCGTGAGCTTAGTACCTGCGTGCGGACTTCGGCTGACTGTTGTGAGTGCCTGCGGAGAACCGGTCTTTGCATGTTTTTGATTATTATTGCATACCAGTCCACTACAACTCGCGAGATAGCTTTTGTCTTCCGATTGTGCAGCCGCGCTCACACTGATTGTCAACACGCCAGTTACTTGGCCGCTTTCTGGAAAGCCGAGCCGCGTCCTGAGCCGGTCATGTCCAATGTGCACTCCAAAATTGATCATCTTCTCGGGTGGTTGTAGGACACAACTCGCTCCGAAGTGACGGGAGGTCGGAGGTCGGTCGGCTCGCTTAATGCTGGCAACGGACTGTTTCTGCCGGCGTGGCTACCAATGCCAAGGAGATTCGACCACCTCCCCCGCAATGTCCTCCGCTGGAGACGACATGGTTGCAGTCGAGCTGTGAATGGACAGCGCCCTCATTCTCGGCCGACAACAGGTATAGTTGCAGCGTGCAGCGGAGTGTTATCCCATAGAAGCTATGGTCGCATACTTTATTTGGTCCACTCGCGAGGCCAAGCCTAGCGAAACAGGGTTTGCTGAACGGATCGACGTGCACACCACCCGGCACCTGCCTCTCTGAGTGACCACTCCCCAGGCATGCACGCAGCCGGCCACTCGATGCGGATTGGTATGCGTTCGAAATGATCACCTGCTCCATCGATAGGTCGATGAGTAACGAGAGTCTGCGTCTGCGGGCTATGAGTGCCATGGGTGCCCTTGAGAGCACTGAAACAAGTCGTTGGCTCCATCTTACCCTACCTCCATACGCCGACACGATGAGTGAGATTGGTGATCTGCATGGTCCCCAGTCCGACGACTCGCGCGCCGAGACATAAAGAACGGCTTCGCCTCTTCCACGCGGTCAGGTAAACGTCTTCCCGGCCACTCACTTGTCGCCCACGCTCGCTGCTCACATTCGCTTCAACCTCGCACTCGAGCCAAGTTCCGATTTGTGAGACGCCATCTCCCACAATGGTTCGATTCTCAGCTTTGGCATTGGGCAGCCTGGTGGCCCTGACACAAGCCGCCCCATTGGAGAAGAGACAAGTCACCTGTGCGACTGGTAACGGCCTGTACATCCTCGTTGCTCGTGGCAGTAACCAGCCCGTGGGCGAGGGCACTGTCGGACCCGTTGCGAACCTTGTGGAAGCACAAGTCGCAGGCTCGTACTCGCATGCCATCGACTACCCGGCGACAATCATCGCCCTCGACTCCAACTACATTACGAGCGTGGTTGATGGGATCGAGGACACGAAACAGAGCATTGAAGATTATGTGGCTGCCTGCGGTCCCAACTCACGCATCGCATTGATCGGTTACAGCCAAGGAGGCAATGTCATGACCGACACTTTGGCCGGAGGCACCGGGAAGCCAGCTCCAATTGCTGAGCAGTACAGACAAAACAGTAAGTCCAGTCTGTCCTATCTGATGCGCTACAACTAACGGCATGCTCAGTTATCGGCGTGGCAGTCTTTGGTGACCCACGATTCAACGTTGGTCAACCATACTCTCGAGGAACATCAACACGCAGCGGTATCTTCGCTCGACAGAGCAGTTTGGCAGCGCTTGGCACGTGGGCTAACGTCCTGGTCTCTTACTGTGATGAGAACGACCCGTTCTGCGCAAGCGGCCTGGACTTGGACGTGCACTCTGCAACTGTCGCAAAGTACGCTCAGCAGGCAGCCGACTTCATTATTGGACTTGCTCAATAGCTAAAAAGAACACTAATTTGAGAAAAACATGTAGTCAAGCGAAATGTGTAATGAACTATAGTTGCATGTTTTCTCTAACGACCCAAATCGTTTTCACTAACCTCCTCCACACCAGCTCGCTCTCCATCACCCTAAATTAAAGCAGTAACGAGTCCTACAATGCCTCCACCTCCAAGCAAGACCGCTCGTACCATATTCTGCCTACCGAACTTCCCCAACCTCTCCCTCACTTCACGATCATCTGCCTCAGATGACGAGAGATCAGTCTTTGCCATCGGATTGCTCAAATCTCGGAACTCATCAACACCACGCTTATTGTTGACCGAGTCCTCCGCGCTGCCTTGACCGGGTCGCTGACCTTGCTGACGTTGTTGCTCAGCAGACTTCTGACTACGCGCTCCTCCCAACTTCTCATTCTTCTCAATCAAAGCGAAATTGTTTGACAGCATGTAGGACGTAAACGGCCCAATCGAGATTGCAAGTACGGCGGCTGCCAAAAAGCCATTGGTCTTGGGATTTGTGCCTTTGAGGAGTTGGCTTAGTGATCTAGTGTGTTGCGGAAGCGTATCATATGCTGCATAGGCAAAGCCAGCCGCAGAAAGAGCCTTTGAAATCGTCAATTGATGATCGAGCCACATCTTTAGAGAAGTTTGGGAAATACTCACCGCAGCTTGTGGAAAGATATGAGAGCCTCGGGAGAACAACCATCTGATGGCAGGAAGTGATCGATCTGCTGGTTGTGCTTGCAATTCTGGAATATCGAAAAGACTGAGAGCAGCAATACCACCAGCTCCCACAAGAGCCACGGATATGCTGAGGACTTGTGCAGCGGTACCAGTAGTTGTCATGATGGGTAGGCAATGATATTTGAAGTCGGTGGTGATATCGTTTGTGAGTTTGCGTTCTGCTCTACTTATAATCGCAACAACATTGTTTCATTGTGAAGTCATTGGGTGTAACGCAATATGCCTAACAATCGCTCTCAACGGACATTCGGGCGTTGAAAGTAGCATACTCATCCCTGGGCGACGTCATTATTCATCTGCGCCAAGACTAGCCAGATCCTTTGGATGCCACGGGCACGGGCACATGAACCTACGTGAGACCAAGAACAGTATGCACAAGGCTTTCGCAGTTGTAGAATATACTGCTATTCTAGCAACGCGAATGTCCTGGTGGCGGTAGACGGCATGGCATAACCATCGCCAAGCCAATTGTGTACACCAAAGTATAGAACATGTTCGCAAACGGATTCGTAGGGGGTATTTGTAGTATCGTCATCGTCAAGCCATCAATAGGCGTCGCAATGCTCGAGAGCAGTGCTAGGTGGCAGCCACAGGTTGCTGTTGTTGCTGAAGCACGGCCTTCGCTTTCCGCTTTGCTAACAAGCTCTTCAGCGCACCTAGTAGCCTCGCGAGACTGTCTTCGTCTACTGCGCAGAATCGGTAATTCCGTTCCTCGGTGAGGATCTGCATGCATGCAGTCTTTGTTTTCGAGATGTCGTCAATCTCGACAGCGTCAATGATGCTTGGGAACGGCAGGACGATCAGTGCCGTGTATTCTTCCTCATTTTTGTAGACTGTGAGTTGCTTCGGCCGCAGCACCATCCAGACTTTCTTCCATTGTCGGACACCGGATTTGGACTTCAGTAGATATATCCAGCCGTGATATATAACCCGCTCTGGATCATCAGCAACAGCTTGCTTCTTAACGCCTTCTTCGGAGCCCAGATTGATGCCAGATACCTGGCTTGGATTCCGCACACCCATGGAAGGCCGCCCGGACGCTTGCCCGTAGACGGGACTGATTTGCTGAGTATTGCCAGTAGACGGTCTCATTTCAGAGTGCGACAGCGAAAGCGCAGACATGCGTGCAGCTGGTCCTCCACCCCAATCGGAAAAGTCTGAGCACGATCCATGCTCGGCCCCCGAGTATTCGATAGCAGAGGATTTGCGGTTGCTTGTCATGTTCATGCTCGCTCGATCTCGCGTTCGTGGCAGGACTTGAGTGGTGTTGAGAGCCTCTGCATCAGAGGAGCTGTATCCAGACACAACGTCGTTCGCCGATGGGCTCAAATTGGCATCGATGCTCCGTTCAAAGCCGCGATAGCTCGCATTCGCGCCAGACGGGCTGGCAAGGTACATCTCCTCTTCCTTTTCATCCATGCGTGCCTGCAGTCGTATTGCTTCTACCCATTCCTGGGCCTCCTTCTCTGTCGCGGCCTCGAGGTGGAAGTTCCGCGAAGGCGAGAAGAGGCCAAAGACATGCTTGTTCTGCCGCTTGGGGTCCTTTTGTCGCGCGACTGCGGTGAGCTCGGAGAGATTGACAGCATGGCGTAGCTTGCTCTCTTTTTCGTTTTTGTAGATGGACAGCTGGTTCGCCCTCAGGACGATGTAGACGGGCTTCCAAGACTGCTCCACTGTGCTTAGCACGGAGCAACGCCCGTTCGACGCGCATCACTCAATCACCCACCTTGGTTCTCCGCGTGCGCTTGAGCACCGGTCCCTGCCTGATGATCCTGTCGTACTCGTAGCTGCCGAACTGCGTGACGGGCGAGAAGGTGTCGACGGTCAATCGCTTAGGATTCTGTGTCGGAATGGGGATGGTCGCTGTGGAGGCGGGAGGCTTGACGGCGGGCGCATGCTGGGGAACGACGCCGCCGTCGGCCATGATGAAGACGGGATACTACACACGACGCGTCGCGAGGGCATCAGCAGTGTCGGCGACGTCGTGCTGCACGCGTGGGCAGTGAAGGGCGGGCCGAATGGACATGCGATCGACGGCGGGTGCTAGATTGGAAGGGGGGCGAAAAGGGTCGTCCTTCTGCGGCAGGCGCGTCGCTGATGCTTGCTGCGACGACGAGCGGAGGAAGTGAGAGGACGGCGAGCGAGGCAATGGCAGACGGCGCATGGCACATCCGGCGTGTTGTGAGGGCTACATGTATGTATGCATGCAGCGTGTCAACACGCCCGCCCGCCTCGGTGAATCGTGTCGTGCCGTTGCAGCGACTTGGACAAATGCTGGGAGCTGCGGCGGCACGCAGAAGCTTTCCTCCAATTGCATCCCACATTACTCACTTTGAATCATCGCGTCGGGGATGCCATAAAACGGGCCGCTGTCCTTCAATTCTGCCTGCTATCTGCTGCCACCGTCGCCGTTGTCACTGGTCTGTTGGCACGGCACCGCACCGAAGGCTGGGACGTCTGCAAAACGATGCCTGTCGTCCAGCCCGAAAAGCTGGTCAAGCTCCAGCAGGCTGGCGACACGATTCGCAACGTGAGCACAGCCAGCATTTGATATTGCCGATTAGTACTTGCAGCCAAGCTAACCTGCCACAGATTTGCATTCTTGCTCACGTTGTGCGTCAGCTCGCCCCCCGTTTCATCACGAAAAGTATATTGACGAGTTGCAGGACCACGGAAAGACTTCTCTAACGGACAGCCTCATTGCCACCAATGGCATCATTTCGCCAAAGCAGGCCGGCAAGGTCCGCTACTTGGACTCGAGGCCCGATGAACAGGAACGAGGCATCACCATGGAGTCCTCTGCCATTTCACTGTATTTCCCACTTCTCCAGCGAAGTGCTCCTGACGCGGAGCCGGAGCAAAAAGAATATTTGATCAACCTCATTGACTCGCCCGGCCACATCGATTTCAGCTCCGAAGTCTCTACTGCTTCGCGACTTTGCGATGGTGCGATTGTGCTCGTAGATGCTGTCGAGGGCGTGTGCTCTCAGACAGTCACAGTGCTGCGGCAAGTATGGACTGAAAAGTTAAAGCCTCTCCTAGTCATCAACAAGATGGACCGTCTCATTACGGAATTGAAGTTGAGCCCTGGCGAAGCCTACACTCATCTGTCGAAACTCCTCGAGCAGGTCAACGCCGTCGTCGGCAGCTTCGCTCTCGGCGAACGCATGGAGGACGACCTGAAGTGGCGTGAGCGCATGGACGAGAAGGTGAGTGCAGCTGCAGCGGCCAAGGCGCAGGAAGATGATGCACGTAGCAGACAGGGCAGTGTCGTGCAAGACGACAATGGCTATGTCACGGGTGATGCTTCGACAGAGTACGAGGAGAAGGATGACGAAGACATTTACTTCGAGCCGGAAAAGAACAATGTCATTTTCGCCACTGCCATCGATGGCTGGGCGTTCACGCCTCGACAATTCGCAGCATTATACGAGAAGAAGCTGGGTATCAAGCGCAATCTTTTGGAAAAAGTCCTTTGGGGCGATTTCTACCTGGACCCCAAGTCGAAGCGCGTCTTGAGTTCGAAGCACCTCAAAGGTCGGAACTTGAAGCCTATGTTCGTGCAACTGGTGCTGGAACAGATCTGGGCAGTCTATGAAGCTACGACCGGCGGGCCGAACAACAAGGGCGACGAGGCTCTACTCGAGAAGATCACCAAAAGTCTCGGTATTAAGATACCTGCACACATTTTGAGATCGAAGGACCCCAAAGCACTGCTATCTGCCGTGTTTACAAACTGGCTTCCGCTGTCCACCGCTGTTCTTGTGTCTGTCATCATGGGTCTCCCGTCCCCCAGAGCAGCCCAAGAGAATCGCATACCAGCCTTATTGGAGAACTCACCTGGCGCCGAGCATATCGATGGTGCAATCAAGGACGCAATGACCCATTCGGATCCGACTATCGGTAAGCCTATAGTAGCCTATGTCAGTAAGATGGTGTCAATACCGGAAAGCGAGCTGCCTTCGAATAAGAGGCGCGGCGGTGCTCTGACAGCCGAGGAGGCTCGAGAGCTTGGGCGGAAGAAAAGGGCGGAAATCGCTCGTGCTCAGGCATTGGCCAACAGCGAGGCCAATGTTGATAACGTCGCCGACGCCTTGAGCACAGCTGCGATTGGAGACGAGGATGAGTTGGATGCTCCCGCAGAAGATGACGACCAGAAAGATGACCCCGAACATTTGATCGGTTTCGCTCGTCTGCTTTCCGGCACACTGACTGTAGGAGACGAGGTATACGTCTTGCCACCGAAATACACTCCTGCGCAACCGCATGCTGAACCATTGCCGCGGAAAGTTACCGTCACTGCATTGTATCTGCTTATGGGACGCGGACTCGAGTCACTGAACTCAGTACCTGCTGGCAACATTGTCGGCATCGCTGGGCTGGAAGGCGCGATCCTCAAGTCAGGCACAATTTCCTCGCAACTGGAAGGAGCGCCGAATCTGTCATCCACCACAGCCATATCCACCAATGCACCCATTGTGCGCGTCGCGCTTGAGCCGGCACATCCTGGAGACCTGGACAAGATGATCCGTGGCTTGCAGTTGCTTGTTCAGGCCGATCCTGCCGTCTCCTATGAACAACTCGAAAGCGGCGAGCACGTGATTCTGACAGCGGGCGAACTGCACTTGGAACGCTGCATGAAAGATCTTCAAGAAAGATTCGCGAAATGCGAGATTCAAGCCGGCGAGGCTATGGTGCCATATCGAGAGTCTATTGTCAAAGCCGAAGAGATGAAAGAGGCTAGCAACCCAGCGCTTGGTCGCGGCAGAATTGATGGTGTCACCTCCAGCAAGCAGTTGACTATCCGCCTAGCAGTGCGACCCCTACCAGCGCCGGTCACCGCTTTTCTCATCAAGCACACTGGTGCGGTCAAGAGGTTGTATTCGGAGCGGAAAGCGCAGGAAGAGGAACGATCTGCTGCAGCGAACACTAGCGATCACGCAGACCAGGCTAGAGAGCCCGGCGAGCAGGATGTTGAGGCTGAAGAAAGCAATGCTGCCGCCGACCAGGGCCTGTCAATGACCGACTTCAAGCAACAGCTTGGCGCTGCATTTGTCGAAGAAAAGGCCGATCGCGAGATCTTCAAGGACGCGATTGACAAGATTGCAGCTTTCGGTCCTCGCCGTGTTGGACCAAATGTTCTCATCGACACGACAGCGGCTGGTGTTTGTGGGAGATTCTTCCGCGAAAACAACGATCAAGGTCAAGCCAACGGCACGTCAGCTATTGCAGCCTTGGCCGACAAGATCACGTATGCCTTTCAACTGGCCACATATCAAGGGCCACTGTGCCACGAACCAATGCAGGGTGTTGCCATATTCCTCGAAGACGTCAGCACCGAATTGTCCGAAGATGAGATTAGTGCCAACATGGGCCGTCTCACTGGCGAAGTGCTTCGGACCGTTCGGGACTCTATCCGTCAAGGCTTCCTCGACTGGTCCCCTCGTATCATGCTTGCAATGTACAGCTGTGAAATTCAAGCGTCGACGGAAGTGCTCAGCAAAGTGTACAATGTGATTGGACGCCGGAATGGCCGGATCGTGGACGAGCAAATGCTGGAGTCGACGAACAATTTCACTGTGCTGTCACTGCTACCAGTTGCGGAGTCCTTTGGCTTTTCGGACGAGATGCGACAGAGGACGAGTGGTTTTGCGGCACCACAGTTGGTATTTGAGGGTTTCGAAATGATTGACGAGGACCCGTACTGGGTGCCTTATACGGAAGAACAGCTCGAGGACCTGGGAGAAAAGGCTGATAAGGAGAATGTCGCTCTAAAATATGTCGACAAGGTGAGGGCAAGAAAGGGTCTGGCAGTGAAGAAGAAGGTTGTTGAGGCTGCTGAAAAGCAGAAGACGCTGAAGAGGTAGAAAGCATTGACTCCAATGGTCTAGACCAAATGTTTTTCACAAAGGGAACGACAGATATGGTGCTGCCATTACGTTGCGGCGCTAGATGCACGAAAAGCAGCGGATTGGCATATGCAGCTACAAGTCTATCCAGAAACGCTCGCGTATGGTAGCGCCATAGTAGAAGAATATAAGAGGCGCTGGGGCAATCACCAGTGCCAGAAATCCAAAAACGCTGATTCCCCAACCATACCCGAGATCTCGAAAGAGCGATGGCGCAAACACCGGGACGATCCCTCCTACTACTGCTCGAAACACAGCGCCGGCCGCGATAGCTGATGCCGCATATGCCTCGAAGCAGTCGATGTAATAGTTCGTCGTCGAGTTGAGGATGATTATTTGTCCTATGCCGTAGAAGTACGCCGCGATGACGGAAACCATCCAGTGTCTGTGGTCTGATACGCTCCATGCGAATGCAAAGAGCGAAGTTGGGATGAGAAAACTTCCCAGATTGGCTAATGGAAGTCTGTACTCCGGCACACCTTTTCCATCATTGCGAGCTGCAAGTCGGTTGTAGACAGTGTCGATTCGTGGCACCACGAACCAGACGCAAGTCAGGAAGCCGAGTCCAGGGCCTAGGTAGGCCAGACCGACTTGTTCTGTATTGAAGCCGTATTCGCCTTGATATATGGGCTGGAAGTTGGTGTATAGCGAGTATGTTGTCGCGAATAGAATCGCTTGATAGATGCTCATCGTGAGAACGATTGGCTGTATCAGGATCCGTAGAGGTCGGGTCAAAGAGTACCGCAGTTTTATGAGCAAAGGTCGTTGATCTTCGCCTTCGTAGCGATATCGCTCGCGTGTGTTCTGTTCCTTCTCTAGTCGTGCCTTACGTTGTGCCAGGATTTTCGGAGCGTAAGTCTCACGCAAGAAAAAGAATCCGATAGCTGTGTTAGTGAAACATACAATGGTCAAGAACCAAAAGATCCATCTCCAGGACAAGCGTTGTACAATGATGCCACCTGCCGCGCCGGAAATATGATTAGTATAAATGTCCGTTCGAGAAGGTCACACGTTACGCACCGAATAGTGGGCCAAGGGTCGGGCCCATGAGGGGACCTAGTAAATACCAGCCAAAGATGCCAGCTCGCTGGCCGGGCTCAAACAGATCGCTAAGCGATCCTCCACCATTAGCTATGCTGACACTCCCAAAGAAGCCTGCTAGTGTTCTCATAGCAATAAGCGTGCCGATATTGGGTGCCAGAGCAGAGGGTATCTGTAACAAAGTGAAGATTCCAAAGCATGTGAGGTACATTACTCTCCGGCCAAAGGTCTCCGAGAGTGGTGCGTGTAGCAGAGGCCCAATACCGAGCATGACTACGAAGCCCGTGGTGCAAGCGATGACGGAGTCAGTTGTTGTGTCGAGACCATCTGCAATTTGTTCGATGCCTGGAGTGAACCTGAAAGTGTTCGGTAAGCATTGTTCACAGCATTACGCTCTGATGCAGCTGTATTTGCAATCACCAAGATGACCCAATTTTTCTTCATATCATCAGGAGACAGGGGTGAACGGGCAAGGCATACATCGACGAGGCCAAGGGAGATAGAATAGCCATTGAAGCAATAGTCGCCACGTTGAGCATCTTCCGCGTGTAAGGCCAATTGCGTGGGTTTTCGGGGTCATTCTTGTCAAATGCGAGCAGCTCGCGCTCGTCTAAATCTTCACCCGCATCTCTGTTCTGCAGCAAAGGCTGTCTTTCGTCCACATCTCCTCGCTGCTGTTCGCCAACGTTCGCCTTGTGCCCGCGAGCTTCGGTCTCGGCTGTCGAGCCTCTGCGTTCTGGCGGCATCTCGACAAATGGATACACTGAGCGGAAAGGGAAGAGGAGAACGTTAATGTGTCTGTCGCTTACATGACTATCGTTAGACGCGACTACTGGAGCACCGTTCCGAATGCCGAGCGTGAAGTCAAAGAAGCAGCGCGATGACGCGTGCTGCAAGTCGTGAACTTTCCTGAGCTCGGACCGCTCCACAAATTTCTTGACTTCGCGTCGTCTGGAAGTGGACGTGGGCGACACAACACGCGATATTGCACAAGCTTTTTCATGAGACATTTTCTACGTCTACCTCCCAGAAGCAAGCATGTGCTGAGGACATATCGAGCTCAATACAGGAATTTCGGGATGTCTACCATTCGGGCGCAGACAGCTCGCCTATTGCTGGACCGTATCTCTCCTGAGGAGCAGATCGCCCTGGTCCGCGATCTGGCAAAGTCGCTGAGTCTTCAAAGCGGGAAATCCGATCTCAGTTTCACGGCGACCGTATTGCAGCTCAGGCCAGACGCAGAGGCGTCCAAGACAGTATTTGAGCACCTCGATCATCTCATCGACCAAGGCGAGCTGGACCAAGTAGTCGCAGTATGTGCTGAGCATGAGGAGATCAATGGCGCGATTATTGCTCGAACCTGTACCCTCATCGCAGAGGCAGCGGATACACTTCGGAACGCTTCGAGGGACTATTTTGTGGTGGCATTTTCAAATGCTCAGTCTAGATCCAAAGAAGGGTTGCGTCTGGACGATCAGCACCTTGTCGGCATCGTGAAGCGAACGATAAATTGCTTACGTCTGGCCAACCGCGTATCACTCGTTGGATGTGGTGAAGATCGTACTCAGGCACTTTTCCAATCTTGCTTGGTTCTTCTCGGGGCTGAGAATCGTGATCTTCGAATGCAATCACAAGAAACACTGTCATTCCTTCTGTCAACTCAGATGATCCACGCCAACGCAGATCAAGAATGTATCTGGGCGCGGGTACAAGATCTCATCAACTTCCCAGACAAAACATTTAAAGCCGTTGGCTACTCCCTCTGGCTCCGATGGATCTCAACAGCAGCGGTGGTCGATGGCGGCATCATTAAGCCGACCTACTGGGCATTGATCATGAGCGGCCTCCGTGAGGGCGATAATGAGCGCAGAAAAAGCTGTCTTCAGATCCTAAGGGCTTCAGTGGACGCGGCCAGTCAAAGTCCTGATGCGTTCAAGTCCATTACTGTTCAATCAGCTGATCAGGAATGTAAGTTATGGCGACCAGCCACTAAACATGAAGTGCTCATGCCTGTCGAAGTCCAGCAAGGGAAGCAAGACACGAGCAGTGGTGCAGGTGAGTGTCGTGAATGCTGAGTGCTAACTAAGAGTTAGCACCGGACCTAGTACGAAAACACTATGCTCGCTACTGCACGGTGTTCGAGACTGTAGTACTCAGCCGCTATCTGAACCAGGTACAGGAATGTGAAGCTGACTTAGATTTCCTCTGTTCGGCAAAATCCGTTGTTCAGCCGGTTTGGGTCTACACGCTGCTTTCGTGTGCGTTGGACCAGAGAATGCAGGAATCGAACAGAAAGCTCGTGGGGCTGTGGGCCTTGCGTGCTAATCCCCGCGTAGATGGCAAGGCAGAATATCTCGACTTTCTTCAAGAGTCATTCCTGCCGTGGGTCACGTTAGGTAACCTCTTCACCAACACTTTACGACGACAGAACGGCGTCGTAACTTGTGAACATGGCAACAAACTTTCTGTTTTTGTTTCGGGCCTGCTCGTGAACAATCCCCAACTCTTTGAGGCAGCCGTGGATGCAATACTCGCCAGTATCTCTGGCAGGTATGGAAACAGATTTTCCCAAGCGAAAGTGTATCTAATCCATGGCATCGCGAAAGCTGTCAACAGGAATCCGGCACTCACTCTTAGTGATGAGCAACTGGAAAAAATATACGAAATCGCTACATGGGCGAACTTGACGGAAGTGGCGCGTGACTACGCCTTTGCGCAAGTTTGGCGCCTTTCCTACGATCGGCTACAGAAAGTCGCCTCGTCAACGTCGTTTGTAAACGAAGCTGCTGCCAAATGGGAGAGCCTGAAGGAAAAGGCTAGCAAGGTCCCTCCAAAAGCTTCAGCTGAGCAACACGGCTCTGTCGCGTCGATGGCCGTGGCCCCATCAAATCGAGAGAAGAACGAGCAGAAAACACTCCAGCGATGTCGCGCCTTTCTTACTTCACTGGACGACAGCAATGAATCTATGACGACCGAAATCATAGAAGAAGAGATGGATGATATCTGGAATGACCTTGAGTATTTGGAAATGCCGAAGGGACTTCTAGCCACCATGGGCAAGCTCTTCCTCCACCACAGCTTGATACGGCTAGCAGTACAACCGGAGAACCAGAGCCTTGCGACTTTGATCGCGACAAAGACGAAGCGCTTGCTCGAGCTTGCCCAACCTCGATCGTATATGCTATCTCCGTTAGTCGCTCTCATTAGAGATGTGGTGACGGCCATACCTGAATCAGCAACCGCGTTACAGCTCTCTGATTTGATAGTGCATATAGCGGAGCATCCGCCTTCGGCCACTATTGATATTCAGCTTGAGGAAGTCCTGGTGCCGCTGATTTCAGATATCAGCCCAAGCTTGAAACCACTGGACCGTGAATTCTACTTTGGGCCACCTGAGAGCAGAGGCTTCGCAACGTTCCTGGATCTCGTCAGCCGGGTGGGCGCTATTCATGCTGAGCTGCCGCGACAAATATTCGAAGAACTGTTCCAGCCATGGCTGACACAAAAGGTCCCACCAAATGTGGTGAGTCAGTGGAAAACGATCTTGGAGCTTCAAGTCATGCTGCTCTGCTGCGAGCAATTCATCCCTTCCGCAGAAAGCACAGAAGCCAGAAAGATACTTATCGACATGCAATACGTTCTGTCGCTCGAGCCTCTGCCGCGGTATCGATATCTGCTCGAATGGATTGTCGCCCGAATTTACATTCATCATCCCGAATTGCGAGATGTCATTTTCCAAGAATTGCGCGCAAAGGATCATCACGCAAATCCAAAGTTCTTAGCGTCGTTGATGAAGATTGGCGTGAGAGTCGCCAAAGCCAAAGGTGCCGATGAGCAATTCGCGTTGCAGTTGGCAACTCTTTTCGTGCCACTCGCGGCTTCGTCAAAGGTCGTCATCCGACATGAGGCGCAGTGGCAGGTGCCCATTCTTCTCGATCATGTGCGCCAGATGCAGATCGATGCCATCACAAGCAATAAAGCTTTCGAGGCCCTAGATGAGTTCATTCGCAGCCTAGAGGTATACGGTGACCCGCCACTGGAGCGGCAGATTGGCGTCTTTGACCCGATCAACGACCACAATCTTGCTCACTTGGTCGAGGGTCATTGGCACGATCTGGATGATACCGAGCAGCGCATGTGCTCTCATGCCGATTTCTTGGCATTGTACGAGGAAGACGATCCATCTCGAACTCTTCCGCCGTCCTGCATACCTTTAGGTGACCCAATTCCTGCCCGCCCGACGACTTCAGTTCAAAATGGCGAATCGTCAGCCTCAATCGACCATGAACGGCGCCTGCTGCAGAACATCGATCAGATTTCCCGGTCATTCAATGGCGGTCCAGTCTCCGCTACGGCTCTCCAAACCAAAGGCGGTGCATACCTTGAGTCTGCACGGAAACGCCACAACAATCTGTTCGTGGTTGCATCTCTTGTCGACAATCCCTACAATTTGGGCGGGCTCTCACGCGTCAGCGAAATCTTTGGCGCAGGAGGCCTCTACCTTGAACATCCACGCGTCACGTCTAACAAAGACTTCACGTCCACTGCTGTGTCTTCTCACTACCATCTTGCGATCAATGCGCTTGCCCCAGCAGAGGTTCAGAAGTTTTTGGCCAAAAAGAGGAGAGAGGAAGGGTACAGCGTTGTAGGCATAGAGCAGACTGATAGATCTGTCATGCTCGGTTCAGCAGATTGTGTGCTGGCAGAAAAATGTCTCTTGGTTATGGGATCCGAGCGCGAAGGCATTCCGGCATTGATCCTATCTGAGTGTGACATGCTGGTGGAAATCCCGCAAGTGGGCATTACGAGAAGTCTGAACGTCCAGACTGCTGCAGGTATTGTGCTCTGCGAATATGCGAGGCAGCATAATTCAAAGCTGAAGTAGCAGGACAATCCGGGAACGAATGATTTGTGCATAGAAGAGAGAAGGAAGCAGAGGCTGACCACACAGCGCATGCATAAGGGTTGACGAGGTATGTCGATACAGTGCGTGTTTCACGCATATTCACCCGACGATGCTAGCTGCAAGAGCGCACCTTTTTGAACCTTCACAACCCTCTCCTCCGATACAAATGCGAGCTCGTACATCGCGCGACGGTCTCGCTTTCTGGCGGTCTTCCGATCACGAGTCTTGTATGTGAAGCTTGGTCAGCAGTATGAATACAGCTCATGGGAGCACGGAGCTTGAACCTTCCGTTCCCATGACAAGACTGCACAAGTGCGAGAGCGCTGCACACAATCCCAGGATAATTAAGATGCCAGCTGCGAATAATCTATTGCTTCAAATTGCAGTCCCAACCCCGGATCCATGTGCACATATATGAGCAGTTCAGAGGGCTGGTTGCAGAGACTCAGATCTCATTTGGTCGCTCGTGTCTCCGTGAGACGCCTGCCATGCTGTGCAGCTCGCAGCGTGATTCGACATCATAAAAAAGACTTCAAGAGCATCTGGGTTCCAGATGCTTCTCTCTGGCTCGAGACTATCTAGGCTAGGTGACATTTTGACTGGCACCTTCGCCTTCTCGCATGAATTTGGTACGAAGTTTGATGGGGACGGCCGAGACAGCTCGGGTCTAGATCTTTCAGCGTTCTGGACTTCTTGCTTGACAGGTTCGCTTTGGCTGCATCTTGCCGAGGAGTAGAGCTAGGCTGTTCATTAATCTCATCGCTCGTCGGCATAGAACGAAAGACGATGGTGTCCGGTATGCGTGTGCTTGGCGGTGTTGTCAAGTTGCTGCTCTGTTCAGGCTGACGTGCTGGAGCCACGGCCGTCGGCTGACCAACGAGCGTGCTGCCATTGGAAGGCAGGGCCCCTTCGTCTCCGCTTTGTCGGATTCTCGGCTTTGGCACTCCACGAAGTGATTCGCATCGGTTGGAACGAGCGACAACGGCACTGCCTCTTCGGGAAATAGAGTTTGTCCGCAGAGCATCGATGGCGGGGAAACAGGCAGGCGGCGAGTGTGTGGCGGACGCGAGGTCTCGACCCCTACTGCCCCGTCCGAACCTCACCTTAGCCTCGAGGTGCTGCGAAGTTTGCGCTTCTGTATAGTTGCAACGCACTGCTGCTCTCTCCCGGTAAATGCGGCTTTCATTCACCGTCAACACCACCTTTGCCGTACCGTCACCAGCGCCCTAGTCGACCAGCGCGCCGGGAGCATGGGGAGCCTGCACGCCGAGGACACTTCTATCGTCAGTCCGCCAGGCGCAACGCCCGCGCTGCGAGGCAAGCTCAAGCAGAGACGATCCAGGAAAGCCTGTCAGCACTGCCATACACGTACGATTCAGCGCCTCGCACATACTTCCTACCCGCTGATCTGAACATACGCGCAGGCAAGATCCGATGCAATGTGCTGGAGAGTGGCACGCCCTGCTCCAATTGCGTAGACGCTGGCACCAACTGCGTGATCAGGCGCCGAAAGAACCAACGGTCAGTGATGCGGCCTGTCCTCGGCGTGCGAACGTATCGATGCTGATCTCTGGCCAGGCGCGACAGCACTCCGCCGCACGAAGCGCAGCAGGCGGCTGTTCTGGATCAGCAGTCGCATAGTTGGAGAGTACCGACACCCTCTGCAACGCCTTCAGCGACGAGCATCCCAGCAACGTGGATTCACAACACCACACTGGATCGCCGACCCAGCGTGGCGAGGGTCCATTCTGATCAGAATGGCTATTCAGTGCAGACGCATTCGCAGTCTTCAGGTTCTCCGAACACTGGCGATGGCCAACTATGGCAAGAATTGCAGCCCAGCAATTTTGCGTGGGATCCAAGCATTGTCGAAGCATCGTCCGCAAGCTGTGACTTTAGCCACTTGACTGACCTCGATGACATCTTCACTTTCACGGGTAACTCATTCATGCCTGCCATCCCAACACCCGGACAGGACTTTCCGCTGCCACAGACTTATCCTCCGCAACATCTCAGTCCCACAACGATGCTCCCAGCTGCCAATGGAATGGCACTCAATGGTAACTCGCATATTCCTCCCCGCAGAGCATCGACAGTGCAGATTCCTGGACTCAATCCTCGGGATCAGGAATATCTGCGAGTGGAAGGGTGCTTCGAGCTGCTGCCACCCCACGTGCTGAAGCCGATGATGCGCATGTACTTTCGCATGGTGCATCCCAATCTGCCTATTGTGGCTGAAGACCAGTTCTGGGCGCTATGGAATGGAGATGAGTTCCGCGTTGGCGACTTTTCGTACCTATTGCTGAGGGCGATGGTCTTCGCAGCCACTTCTGTAAGCGCGATTGCCAACGATGTTTGATCTGGCTGACATATTTGCAGTACACCGAACTGGAGACGTTGTCCAGCGTCGGCTTCGTCAGCAAACGCGAAGCAAGGAACACTCACTACCGCCATGCCAAGGTAAGAAATTCACTC
Source organism: Cercospora kikuchii (assembly GCF_019650295.1). Taxonomy (NCBI): domain Eukaryota; kingdom Fungi; phylum Ascomycota; class Dothideomycetes; order Mycosphaerellales; family Mycosphaerellaceae; genus Cercospora; species Cercospora kikuchii. The sequence goes on from NW_025408587.1 coordinate 1,687,907, forward strand.
TAGGGACAAAATTGGTGCTTACTTTTCATCAGCTCCTCTTCGACTTCGGCATCGAACGCGACCCAGTGGCGAATGCACAGGCGTGTTTGCTGCTATCCTACAATGCACCGAATTACAACCTCCTCCGACTGAACACGTATTGGGTCACGAATGCCATACGATTTGCCAAGATTGTTCGTGCAGATTCATACTACCGCATCAAAGATCCAGTTCGGGCAAGATTGCTCAAGAGAATATGGTGGGGTGTTATATTCCGAGACCGCATCCTCTCGCTGGGCCTGCGAAGATCCACACAAGTTCCGCTGATTAATGACTGGGAGACCGACAAGCACATTCTGACGGTGGACGACTTCCAGTCAGAACTTGGCTCTTCGCTAGTACACGATACCGAGACTCAGCTCCGCATCTTTGAGATGGTCGGCACGACATGCCGTCTCATGCAGTGCCTTACACATGCGAGTCGTATCCTATACACTCACGAGCGCTTAGACGACCGTCTGGAATTCGCTTCACGATCTTTGCAAGCATTAGTCACGGATATTCAGCGAGCCTTAGGAGCCCTCAGACACTGGCACGACCAAGCGATTCGGACCTTCCCCTTCCCCATAAGCTTGGACGATGCCCACGAGACGATCTGCGTGTATGCGAACATGATGTTCTCATATCACGCATCTGCGGTATTTGGTCTCAACACCTATCTCATCCTGTTGCGAGAAGTTTTCCCTGCTTCACACTCGCTCTTCTCGATCGAAGAAGCTCGGGAGGCCATGGAAGTGGCGCACAACGACGTCTCCAGGCGGACGCAAGAGCTGGTGCAAGTTCGACTGGTCAAATACCTCCCCATCAGTGCTTCAGCTGTACTGGCTTTGCCATTAATCCTGCAAGCTATCAACGTCGCAGCAGCTCGAGGATCAGGCATGGAGGCAGTAGAGATTCGTCGTTTGGACGTCTTCACTCGCACCCTCAAGTCACAACAACAGAACTTTGACGGCTCCGATTTCTGCGCAGACGTATTGGCGAACATCGTGGCTTACGCACAGGACGATGCCAAGTTCGTCAATTCAATGACGGCATGGAGGGATGATCGGAAAGACATGAATGGAAATGGTGGAATGTCTGGAGCGCAAGGAGGAGCCAAGCTGAAGCTTGATTGGGGCAACTTGGTCTTCAAACGGCCACGGCTATTCTTGCGATTGGTATTGTACATTGATCTAGCACTGTCGGTCGGAGGACCACCGTCGGATGGAGACTTTCCGGCTGAGCTGCAGAGATCGGCAGCGTAGTAGCATGCGATCTTTCGTCAAGCAAAATACCTCCCAAAAGCGAAATATTTCCAACGTGAGCCTTCTGATTTCGTGCAATACGTTTGTGATTGCGTCCATAATCAGTCAAGTTGACAAGCTGATGGAGGCTTGATTTATGAATCCATCTGTTGAAATCCGTCACCCCTTCCGAACCAGACAAGGATTCTGTACGAGAGGATCGGAGACCACTGAGAAACAACGTCGGCCAAGAGATAGCAAACGCGGGTAATGTCCACTAGCTCTGCACTATTTGTGGAACACTGGTTGGTGGTTCATTTGTTCGAACAAACGGAATTACTCAATAGTAAGTAAGGCAGTGCTGTGTTTCCCCAATGTTAATGCAGTTGAATACGCTCCCAGGCACCTTCTTTGCATCATCGATCCTCGAGTGCACAACTGCGTCTCCCTTCTTCTTCTTCTTCTTCTCATTTCCTCATTTCAGCATGTAAAAGTCGTCCTCCGTTCAATGCGTATTTGCGACGTCCCAGGCAGCTTGTGGCCCAGGTCATGCCATTCCACCGCCTATCTTCTCGAGGCGCGTGGTGGTGCGTGACAGGATGGTCCAGCCTCTCTGTCAGCGGGCAGGGTGGCGTAAAAGCGGAATTTCACTGCCTGTGCTTTACGTGCTCTGGTATATCAAGAGTGGCTCTCCCACGTTCTCGATTTCGGGTATTGTGCATCGCAAGTCGAATGCTTTGGATAGCACGATTTTGAAGATCTGGAACGTTCCAAAGTCAGCTACAGATCGTTTGTAGTAAGTAGGACAGATTCACCTTTTGCACGTTGATGCTGTGACTTGTGCTCGAAAAGATCAAGCTGGCTTTCATAGCCTTTGCGAATCGCTTGGCCTGTTGCGAGATCTCTTCTTGCTCCTCTCGAGGGAAGTTCACGAAGTGGTCGTACTTGGTACCGACTAGGAATGGAATAGCGGTCTTGTTGAAGCCGCGTCCCTGTCGGTACCATTCTTTGATGCTGTTGAGAGTCGACTTCCGCGTGAGATCGAACATGAATAATATGGCTACTGCATCGTTGCAGACGAGCGGGAGCATGTTGACGAACTCGCGTTGACCGCCCAAATCCCATATTGAGAATGTGATCTCGGTATTGCGTATCGATATTGTCTTCTCCATGAAGTTGACGCCTGATTCACGCAGTCAGTGCCGTGTCCGTTGTAGCCCGTCTACGACGCGTGTCTTACCCAGGGTTTGTATGTAGTCCTCGTCCCAGCTGCCCTCGACGTACTTGACCATGAGACTTGTCTTGCCGATCTGCGCATCGCCCACCATGCCGACTTTGATGACCACTGACGAATTCTTCTGAGCTTGCTGCCGCTGGCCATCGGCGCCGAATTGACCCTGGCTCTGGGTGGACGACGGCCTGCTCAGGCCATTGCCGTTCTGCAGATGATCAGGCGTGTTGTCTGCCGACTGGGAGTAAGGCCGGGAGAAGCCCGTGTCGGAGTATGAGGTCCGCGGGCGGCCATCGTTGTCGGGAGCGGGTAGCTGGTGGGCGGTGATGGTGTGCATGGGAGCGTCGTCGAGGCTGGTGGGCGGCGGCGGCTGCTTGTCGCCCTCGGCTTCGACGTCCATTACGGTTTCGTGGTCGCAGCGACTCTGCGATTCCAGGGGCGTGGAGGCTCCGCTGTGCTGCGCTGCCTGACTCGGAGCGCAGGGAAAGTCAAACCAGGTTGCGTTGCGTTGTGCAGTGCAGCGGGCCTGGGGCGGCTGGCTGTGTCACTCGCGGACTACGGGTGGGGATGCTGCGGCGGTGGAGGGGATGATGTGGTGGTGATGATGGGTGAGAATGGAGCCGGCGGGGAGTATAATACCCTCGCGCCGTCGTGTAGGCCGGCGCCGCTGCTCGCACCTTCAGCGGAGGCCCGTCGCGCGCTCTCACTGCTTCACTTCACGCTGGCGGCGAGGCGTAGGTCGGGTCTCGAGGAGTTGCGCAGCCCAACCATGCCCATCCACTGCCCTGACAGCAAGTAAACACAGGCCAGCAGGGGTCCACCCGGTTGCAGCCGCTAGGCCGCGTCGGGCATGGCGGCGCACGCATGTGCTGCAAAAAGATTCTGGCACTGCATCATCTTTGCACCCAAGCGCACGCGACGGCATTACGTCCTCTGAGACATCTTGGGCAATACAGCTGTCTGCAACCCAAGTTGAACCACCTTCAAAATGTCAAAGCGCGCTGCCGAAGATGACGAGCCGCAGCGGCTGGTCGCTGGCGACCGTCCCGTTGCCCAGACGCCACTGGCCGATGGAGAGGAGTTCGAAGACGAATTCGAGGATGAGTATGAGAGCGAGGACGAGATTATCGAAGCTGGTGTCGATGGCCGACCCGATGACGAGCGGGAGGCTGAAGAGAAGGCTGCCAATGCCATGGACGTCGACCAGCAGACCTTCGTTCCGGGACGACATAAATTAGAAGCTGGACAGACACTGGCGCCGGATCTGTCAGTGTACGAAATGCTGCACACATTGGAACCGACCTGGCCATGTCTATCATTCGACATCATCAAGGATAACCTCGGCGACAATCGAAAATCCTACCCAGCCACAGCCTATGCAGTTGCAGGTACACAAGCAGCACACGATCGTGCCAAGGAAAATCAAATCATGGTCATGAAGCTTTCTGGTCTATCACGAAACGACAAATTCCAAAATATCGATTCCGATGATGAGGACTCGGACGACGATGAGTTTTCCGACCCAGTCCTGGAGACCAAATCCATTCCCCTCACATCGACGACAAATCGAATTCGGGCCCATCAATCACCCCAGGCCAGCGCCTCCACACCACCAACGACCATCACCGCGGCCATGCAGGAATCTGGTGAAGTACTGATCCACGATATCACTCCCCATCTCCGTTCCTTTGACGAGCCAGGCTTCATGCTTCCCACAAATGCCAACAAGGCTTTATCGACCATCCGAGCTCATAAACGAAACGAAGGATATGCCCTGGACTGGTCACCCCTGATTCCTGCTGGAAAACTGCTCACAGGTGACAGCGCGGGGCAGATCTTCGCCACCACTCGCACTGACGGTGGCGGTTTCGTGACAGACACCAACCCATACACAGGCCACACTGGCTCCGTCGAGGAACTCCAATGGTCACCCACAGAACGTAACGTATTCGCCTCGGCCTCCAGCGACGGCACAGTGAAGATCTGGGACGCTCGAAGTAAATCTCGAAAGCACGCGGTATCCGTCAAGGTCTCCGAAAGTGACGCCAACGTTCTCTCCTGGTCGCATCAAACAGCTCACCTCCTTGCCAGTGGCCACGATGACGGAACATGGTCAGTCTGGGATCTCCGACAATGGAAGTCGCCCGAAGCGGCCAAGACATCGAAGCCAGTCGCGCACTTCGCATTCCATCTGGGCCAGATCACCAGCGTGGAATGGCATCCTACAGACGATTCCGTGGTAGCGGTCTGCGGCGGCGATGACAACGTGACGTTGTGGGATCTGGCTGTGGAGCTGGATGACGAGGAGAGCAAGTTCACTGCCGATGCAAAGGATGTGCCACCACAGCTGCTCTTCAACCACTACTCGAAAGGAGTCAAGGAAGCTCACTGGCACCCGCAAATACCTGGGACATTGATGAGCACAGGCGAGAGCGGTTTCGGCGTTTTCAAGACTATCAGCGTTTGAGCATCCAGCGAGACGCAAAGCTTGTTCGTCCCACATTAGAAAGAGCCTGTCTGCCTTTGTGAAATGTTCGCCAAAGTTGGCAAAGTGCTCGTAAATACCCCTTTCATAACGCACCAGCGTGCAAAAGTCAGTCACAAATAAAATGGCCTGGAAAACGCCGTTGCGAACGTCGTCTCGTGTCTTCATGATAATACTACGCGGCTTGAGCTCTTGCACATTTGAGCATTGGCGTCCCCGCATCGTGTACGCTGTGTCGTCTTGACGATGGTTTTACTATTGAAAATTACTGTCCTTACAATACGCCCCCGGGCACTTGCTGCGCACTTGTCAGCGGACCCTCGCATTATAGGCCTGCTTCGCACCGCTGAGACTGACCTTCGGCTCCTGGGCATGCGCTGGCGCACCACTCCCGGAAGTGTTGCTCCACCCTTCCTGCGGCGAAGCATGACGTCGAAGCATAAACATTGGTTTTCTGCCCTCTTTGTCCAGTTGCTTAAACAGGAGTAGTGGCTTCTCTTCCAAGCCCAGACATCGTTCTTGATCACCGTGTACAATGTAAAGGGCGTACTGCCGCCAGTCATCTGTAATGTTGTACCGCTTGAGAGCCTGGGATGATACGTTAGCGAACAGAGCGTTGCAAGAAGAGTTGCATAACTGACCACAGGCAAGACCACTCGGCAAGGGTCATCTATGCTCACACGGAAGCTCTTAAATATCTCCACCTGCGGGTTGTCTCGGTCTTTGCCAGCATCTGGCGTTGCTTCTTCTCGCGGACTGGGTGTTGGCGCTTGTCGCCGTGCACGATCTTGTTGCCGTAGACTCCTCCCAGAGTCTTCATTGAGGGTACTGGCCTGGCTGTAATGGTTGTTCGTGTATGAAGCATCGTTGTCGGTACTGTATGCGCGTGGGTTGTGCTGAGGGAACGATCGAGCGGTTGTGCTCGGCGGTGGATGCGTGCTGTAAGCTGGACTTGTGGGACTCAGCTGTTGACCATGGATACTGTTCGGGCTGGCCTGGCTAGTCATACTCGCAGTGAGATGACTGCTTGCGGCCATTGCCGCTGCTGATGCCTCAAGATGTCCTCCTCCATCGTCTCTCACTTCTCGCGTCTGTGGAGGGTGCGTGGGCGAATTCTGCTTGGTGCCGTCCTTATTCAGGAACAGCTTCTTTGTGGAGAATTTCCGACTTAGTGAGCTGCCCTTGTTCTGGATTTGCTCCATCAGCCTGTTGGCAGGATCGGTCTCGCGAGGCGAGGGGATCGTGCCCCCGGCCGGGTCCGGTAATGGTGTCCTCTGGTCCTTCACTAATCTCATGATTGGCAAGGTCTCTTCCCGCAGCTTCCTGTTTTCATCCGATATTCGTTCCAAGTAGTCCCGCATGGCCTTCAATTCCGCCTCTGCAGATTGGATGCGCTGGTCACGTTGCCTCAGCGACTCAATGATGCGTGCGATATCATCCTGGGTCGCGTTCATCTCTGCCTTTTCTCCCTCCGCTGAAAGTGGCACGTAATCCCCCTCTTCAATTTTCACACCCGCGCGCATTTTCTGCTCATAAACGGCTTTGAGTATAGTGAGTCTGTGTCCCACACTCGCCACTCCTAGTTCTCGTAATTCATCATGCCCCAACGCTATCAGAGCCTCGCCATTGACGCCTTCCTCCACAAACTGCTGGCCATACTGTTTCAATGCTGGCGATAGCGCGGCTATGTAGTCCGCGACTTCCTCCTCGTTCCACTGGGTCACCTTCCCAGTCGGGCTCCTGCCATCTCTATCTGCCCAGCCTTGCGTCGTTGGTGTGTCCTCGCCGTCCAACAGCGACCGGTCGTCCTCGGAATCCGAAGGGTGATCGCTCTGCTCGTCAAAATGCGTGCCCACGTTTGGCGATGTGAAGACGGAGCGCTCGAATTCGTCGTCGGCCTCGGCGTCACTGTCGTAGGCGCTGTCTCCCGCCTGCCGCGTGTATTTGTCCATGCCGCTGTCCTTGTGCTCGTGGGCGTGTGCAGGCTGCGCGGGCAGGGGCTTGTCCTCACGCGTGACGGTACCGCTTCGACTCCTCTGCTGCGCCGGGAAGATTGGCAGATCAGACGAGGTTCTGCCGGAGTGTTGCTGGTCGATGCGATCGCCAAAGCTGGCGTCGATGGGTGTCGCCTGGAACTCCGTCTCGGTCGGGCTCGCAGCGGCGGTGGAGCGCTGGTCCTTCTCGTGGTCGAGCGAGTTGCGCTGCTGCACCGCGTACAGCTGCTGCTCGAGCGAGTCCGCAAAGCCGGATGACGCGAAGGTGCCCAGGGGGAGCACTGGACTGGCGCCGGCAGAGGTGGATGTCGCCGATGGTGTTGGGCGGAGGCTCAGCGGCGGCCTGCTGCTGCTGCTGCTGCCAACGGGCAGATGTGAAGCGCGGTGGGAGACGCGCGCGAGCCAAGAGGATCCTTTGTTGGAGGAGGGATATGCATCACTGGCGAGCGTCTGCTGCTGCTGCATCTTGTCGCCAGGCTCCTCGCGCTGCTGTGGGTCGTGTGGGCGGCAGTGTCCGTGCGATTAGTTCCACGACAGCGACGGGCTCGCAGCGCTGGACGGCGGGTGCATCAGCGCATCGAGACCACGGGAGAGCGCGCGCTCAATGCTCAACGCGGCGGACAACAGCGACGACTGCAGTGAGGGCAGCAGTGCGAGCAGTAGTCTTCAGCCCCGACTCGCAACGGCCTCCCTCCCGAAGGGAATAGAGATCGTCTGGGCTTGGCGCGCAGACAATAGAGCCTTTGCGTGCCGGCCCTCGATTGCATGCAGCAAGCTTGTGGTATTGACTCGGCGGGGGTCGACGATGCCGCGATAGCTGTCCGCCGCCTCGACGGACGACGAGCACGCTTTAACATTGTGCCTTGCATGTCCGACCTTGTCCGCGTCGGCCGTGGCCACGCTGCCTCGCATGCTTGCCTGCCAATGTCGACCGCAGCCCGCTCCTATGGTTTGCCGTTGCCAACGGCCGGGAGCCTCGAGCACCCTGGTCGACACATTGCAGTGGCGCGCTTGTGCTCCTGCCTACCACGACGACACCTCGATCCCATTCGACGGCCCAGGAACCGATAAACCGGATGGAATAGCCTGCGTATCGATGTCTGGCGTCCGATACGCGTGTTTGCTGGCCGGCTCATGCCAATAGTGCAATCACGGATGACCCTACAAGCAGCCTTTTGCTCCGCGACTCGCTTTCGTACACCAGCGACAGAAGCAATGCCACTCTATGGATCCTTGACCCATTGATGATCCTCCGTGACATTCATTAACACGTGGATACGGGCGCGCATTCGCTGTCACCTGAGCAGATCCGTCACGAGATCATACTCTTCTCCAAGACTAGCATCACGCAGTTCAACAACTTGGCTAAGCAGGTACGATGTAGGCGCAGCAACCGTGGCGCTCCAGAGTGCAGCGTCACTGGTAGCGAATGAAGCCCTATAGTGGCTTGTCTTAAGTGCCACGTTCCTGCAATTCGCAAGGATCCCCTTTCGAGACCGGCCGCGTACCTACGGGAAGCTCAACCAATATCGAATGGGTCAGTAGGATTTGACAATGCCGTGAGGGGGAATCTTTTGTCATCATCATTGACTGCGGTAAGGCTCCACTCATATATACTGTGTGTGGTATCCACTGGTGGCGTCCGGCTCTACTTTCCCTCGTTGCTGGCTGCGAGTGTGCCTCCAATTACCAGAGAGTTTACAGCAGAGAACATTGTGCTCCACACTCGAACTTCGCTGGCAGTATCTTCTCTTGCCATCACAGCAATCACATATGCTTCCAGGCGAGCGAGATGCAAACAAGGCCGTCGCCCAGTTTACAAAAACTATAAACACTGAGTCCCAACTCAGACTACGCTCACGGCGCTTCTTTAGCACAACGCAACACTTACGTGCATCTTGACAAACGGAAAACTCATCGTTGACGTGCCTTCAGACAAGCATTGCCCGCAAGCAGTTGGTACGTCTCCGAGAGATGACGGCCGAAACACGATTGTAGAAGGACTGCCCTGCGTATATCTGGAGATCAAGCTTTGGCTGAGATCGACAGCCATACCTCCAGGTATCACACTCTATTCAGAGTTGATCGACACTCACAGCTCAAATTATTGAAATGTTCCCTTGACGTTCGGCACTGCTAGCTGATGGTTTATGGAACCTGGAAAGCTCGCAACTTGTTTCAAGACTGAATAAGCTGCATTCAGGACTCAGAGTTCGGATAGAGATTGCTCGAGCATCTTATTGAGCTCCAAATTTTCTGTCTGCCATCTACTTCGTTCCAAGACGACCAGCCCTTCGGGTCGAGTGCTGTCAAGCTACAAATAGGAGACCCTTTCTCGATGTGATACGCTTTTTGTTTGAACCCCACAAATCTACCATGATGGCGGACTGTGTTGAAATTACAGGTCGTCGCAGCCAGTTTACTTTTCAGCTATTAGCGGAGAAAGACCTCTGTCACACTTCAAATTCCCTTGTACGGCTGGGGTATAGCTTGACGCGGTCGTCTCTGCTTTCGCCGAGCCTTCGTCCTGCAACTCCCGGCCGAAGTAGCTGCGGATACGGTTCCAACGAGGGAAACACTTCTCGCATCGATTGACGACTTGGAACTGCAGCCGTCAACCCAATCACGTACTGAGAGAAACTATGTGAATCGGATATGCAACTTTTACCTTGTCCGCATCGTTGAAATTCAGTCATACACGGCTTGGGCTCCACTTGTGGTTTCATACCTCTGGGCAGCTGGTATCCGATCGCTGAGGCTTGCTCAAAGTATATGGTGCGAACGGCAGGCGAGAGTGTGCTAGGTTATCTGCTTCTCAGCTGTTATGTCCAAAAGTCATCGGCAGAAGTTGATTGAGCGTTGGACGGATCTCCGCAACGAACTCCTGCTGGCCGCCAAAACGAGCAGCGACATCTTCGTATGTGCGGACGAAGCTCACACACTTCTTCTGTTTAGCGACGACCTGACATTCCGACCTGTGAGGGCAATCCAAAGAGATCACCTCACGAAGTTGAAAGGAGGCCATGTGTAATCGTCAACATGACCATAGATGTCCAGTAAGCAATCATCTTCGTCTTCACTGTCATCATCAGACGCATCACCGCAGCTCTCCAGTGTTCTCATCTCTCGCGACAATTCTTTGACTTCAAACCATGTCCGAGCTGGAGAGAATATGCGAGGATCACCAAAAGGTAGATAGGATGCTGGATTCTTTTCGGCACAATCGATGCCATTGCCACGCTCGACCACGACCAGCAGCTCTTTCTCACGCTCACCAGGCACCATTAGGCTCTGGTCTTTCGTGTTCCCATACGTTGCAGCAGTCTGTCCAGGGCGTAAATGTTGATGCAAAACGGTACGCTTGGCAGGGTCGAGCACAGATCCCCTCGTAGGGCTCTTACTGCGGTAAATTGTGACAGAGGAACCTCCACCGTCACGAGATTCGATAGCCTCCTGCCAGGTATCCGGTTGGGGCATGCGTGGGTTGGACTGGGCGTCAAAAACAGCTCGGAAGCCCAGCATTGCCGAATTGTGTGTCAGGTAGTAGAGTTCCCTCCAGCCACTGCTGTACTTGATCAGCGAGTCGAGTGTTTCATAGCTAGTCCTGGCGTATTTGTTGCCCAGAACAGTGAGTCTTGTGAGGTTGAGGCCGGGAAGCAATTTGAGCGCTTGTGACGTGCGCCAATGAACACAATCATAGCCCCATGTGACTTTGAGGGGGTCTCCAGAGACTCGAACATGTCGGATATGGCTGCGGGTGCCGTTGTCTATGGAAGCTAGCTTGTCCAACATTGCGGTTGGATCTTCGAAGTGAAAGAGGGCTTGAGACAACCAGCTGGTACCAATTTCTGCATGCATTCGCTTGCAGACTCGCAGCAGAGCGAGGGACTTGCCCCTGTTCGCAGATACGACCCGGCGAGTATCAATATCGATGCGGCCAACAGCACGCTCGCCGAAGCAAAAGCGGGTGGTCGAGAAGACATATTCATAGATGCAGTCTCGCAATTCCTGCGGCAGCTGCATCAGAGGACTGTCGGACTGTGAATCGACTGCATCCGCGCGCGAAGACATGATCGGATCTGTTCCGTCCTCGGTGCTCGTGGTGATGTTCATGTTCAGGTCAGGTTCAAAGCAGGAGTGAGTGTGGAGGGCTTGGCGCCTGAGGCCTGCCTGCCTCCCAGATGACGATGGCCTGTGGTTTCACGGAGCTAGCACGAGCTCATCCGTAATCCAGCAACCTTCAACTCATTGCACTGCCTGCGCGTTGCATCGTCTGTGCCACTTTCAACCTCTTCTCTACGCTCCTTTGCACACGTTCTGGACAAGACCTGCGACTTTCTTCTTCCCCGACGCGCGACACGACTCCTTTCGCAGGCAGCGATGCCTTCCATCTCACGCCTGTCAGCCTGGCTCCTGCTGCCAGCCGCAATCTCCGCCGTCACATTCGACTGTGAGAACGTCGTTGTAGACAGCCAGAAATTCAACCTCAAAGCGCTGGGAGGGCCGAAAGAGGTGCACAAGTTTTACCGAGATTCATTCTCCGTCGTGAATACCACATTTACCATCGATGTGTGCGACACGCTGAAGAAGCCGAAGGGCGACGAGGCGAAGACATCATGTCCGAACGGCAGCCGAGTGTGCGCTGTGGAGCGTCTCTACAACGATCAAGCGGCTGACGGGATTGTCATGGCTGTCTTCCCGGTCGCAGGACAATTCACCACGTCAAGTGGTGGCCAGCTGGAGCCTAAGCTCACCAGATTAAAAGGCAGTTCAAGCAACGAGGACGCGAAGAAGGAAGGCCTCAGAGTGGAGCTACATGGCGGAGAGCACACCAAAGATAAGAAGAAGATTAAGCAGAAGGCCATTGTTGAATTTGTCTGTGATGCAGCGAAAGAGGGAACTGAGGGTTTCGATGATAAGGAAAAGATGACCAGATCCCTCAACGATGGTGGTCTACGTACACGAGACGATGGCGAAGACGGCGACGACAAGCAAGAACCGCTACCGGATCTTGATGAGGGAAAGGCACTGCAATTGATTAGTTACGAGGACGAGAGTGATGTAGGTGTGCTGCGTTTGGAATGGAAGACAAAGTATGCTTGCGAAAACGCGGAGAAGCCGCCATCAAGCAGCAAGAGCTGGGGATTCTTCACATGGTTTCTGATCATTGGCTTCCTGTTGATCGCCACCTACATCATCTTCGGCTCATGGCTGAACTACAACCGCTACGGAGCACGGGGTTGGGACCTCATTCCTCATGGAGACACTATACGTGACATTCCGTACATTGTGAAGGACTGGACGAGTGGCGTAGCTGGGAAAATGGGCAGTAATGGCAATAGAGGAGGTTATAGTGCAGTGTAAGACATCCTATGCGGAGCAGTTCTTGAGCACTCGATCGTGAGTGCTCACTCGTACCATGCAGATTCCGAATTTTGGCTGACATGAATACAGATCAATTTGAAAGTAGAGCTTATGTATAGCACATCTTAAAGAGACTATGGCCTGGTACGGTATACGAATTCGTCCCTTGAACTAAGGTGTGAAGAATGACCAACACGACCTTTGTTGCAAAGCCAGGTGATCTTGACGTGCCTGCAGCTTTGCGCATGCTAACATTATTCCCTGTTGCGAACGCGTCGAGCCTGGTCGAACCCGGTCTGCATTGAAGACAGCGTCTGATTGTATCTATATCTGCGTTGTGGCACTCTGAACACAGCATAACCAGCGCAAACATGAGCATAGTCGATCCCTTGGGCAGACGGCAGCTTCGCGCCAGCAAACAATTCACAACTAGGGCCAGTATTGGAGAGGCGCCTTTACGTGGACCGGAAAACTATGACACTCCTCGAAGCAGGGATATATTCAACGCCAGTCGGCATCTCGGAGCTGGAGTGGCAGCGATGCCCAAGAAACCATCTCTAGGCAAAAGACTTCTCCGAAGCATGAGATTGATTAAGGGACCGGAGTGTGTGAGGCCAGACACCGGTACGACGGACTGCAGTACGTTCCAAGGGCACTATTTGACGCCGACGAGTCAGCTACAGCACGATCCAGTACATCGGCAATTGCCAGAAGAGCATGTAATGGCGTGGCACAAGACAGAGGAGGCGCGTCGAGGCTCACCTTCCACGCAAAGCTCGATTTCCTCGCAGCCACAGTTCAAAGGTCCAGTTCCCAGGCGTCCTCAAATGTCGGAAACAGAGCGCTTGTCACACACCCTTGATACAGCATTCCTGAGTCCGGTGGAAAGCGAAGTGTACAGGATCATGCGGACGATTGGCAGATGTGCAACATTCACGCCGTTCACGTCTGCCCAGTCAGAAGACAGAAGACAGCAGATCATGCTCGTTCACCAGAGCAATGTCGAGCCCCTGCGCCGTATTCAGAGTCTAGCGAACAACTTATCAGACATGGAGAAGCATGCAATGCTCCACTCTCTCAAGGATTTACTGATTTCGCATCTGCAGAACACGCTTCAGGTGCTCCTATTTGGCCCCGATATTCATATCACCTCGTCTTCGCACTCTGGCAAAGGCTATTCGCCCGAGAGCACAGTACGACGCCGGACACTATCCAGACCTAAGTCGTGGGAATTCTTCTCCGGGCGCATGAATGAATCGCTGGAACAATTGGAGCAGGCGGACACATTCTTCTTGTATGACCAGAACAGTTATCAGACCCCGGCTCGTGAGCCGAAGCCATCGATTTTCAAGACTTTTCAGCAGAGAGAATTTGTACCTGCTGGCACCGCCGACATAGTCCCTGAGGAAAAGGTTACGCTTCGATTGCGAGGTGGAGACGGCAGCTCTGGGAGACCTTTGCCATTTGAACGAAGTGCTCGGACGTATGTGAAGTAGTTCGGTCTGCTGCAGTTCTGTACGCCCTGCTGACCCGTGGACTCTAGTTACATTGGGCATTTCGTCAGACCAGGACCTCCAGCCCCTTTAGCTGACGAAGAACGTGTCCCTAGGGCCCTTTGATGGCTCTCTGGAGGAAGGGTCAGTCTCAAGAAGAAAGCACCAACAGCAGGCGAGCTGAGAGCAAGGCGCAAAGCTGAGGTTGAGAATCGTAAGAACGTCGGCTTCTTAGGTACTGTCCTCGGAATCCGAGAGCACAAAAAGACCCGACCAACAAGTGATGCAGGAGAAGTTGAACATGTGTACATCACACTTCCTTCATGTCGTGTGCATATGTGCGCGTCAGCTTGGCTCAACGCATTGTGTAATTTGCGAAATGCTGATGTTCGACTCTTATCACTAGTGAGCAGAATGATGAGCCAGAATCGCACGACATCACGAATAGCGGGCAGCGTAGCATTGGCGAGCCCGATAAAGATTTAGCTGTAGCTGAGCAGTCCGCGGACACGCAAGGTTCTATTCACGCTCAAAGCAGTGACGATCATCCACATTCAGCAATTCCAGAAACGAGCATGGTCGACGAGATCATCGAGGCGGAGGAAGATACTGCCCCAGTGCTCAATAGCGAGACAAAGCCAAAGGAAGCCCCACTGGAAGCTGATAAAAGTCTAGAAGAGGTTCGAGAAAAGCTGTTAAGACTCAGCTCTGCCAGAGAACCCGGTTCGCCAAGATCTCTCGCCGATTCCGCCTCATTCAGAGGCTCTGTGGTAGTCGATCAGGGCAAATTGAAGAAAGTGTCAAGCAAAAACAGTGACGTGGAGAACAATGATATAGCGACAGCCTCAGCTGATCATTTGACGCCACTCGACGGAATTGCTGCATCGACTTCGGTATTGGGAGCGGTTGTAGAGCAGGCTGAAGAGGCAGCAGCTGGGCCAGAACCGTTACAAGCCGATGCTGGGAGAGCTGTGACTTTCAGCGTTATCAGTCCTACAAAGAGCGGTACATCATCCCCAGCACATGAAATCACGCTTAATCAGGCGGAAGTCGATGGCAAGACAGAGCACGAAAAGGCTGTTGAAGATCGGGAGGCAGCTGAGCAAGCCGAGCTCTCGGCCGCGAAACTTGTGACGAAGGAAGCTGAGCCATTGATAGAGATGTAGGTCGGCGGATTCTCATTCTATCACAAGCCATGACTCGTATCACGCACCTATTTGCACTTCTCAACATCCAGCGGAGATCATGTATGTTGTGATATAGCTCCTCTCGCCGCCGGTGACTGCAGCACTCACAGGTTGCTCTTGCCGCCAATCTTGTCAGTAAAGGAACAGCCTATCCTTTGCATCCTTCACGACCCATTGAAGTCCCGTCTGTAGGTTGAATCCTGTCATGGCCGAGCAAGGCAGGATGTGCCATTTGTGTGTACAGATGTTGTCCAGTTGAAGACCCTGTGAGATTCTTACTCAGCGGCTTGGCTCTGGAGCCGATGAACCGGCGGGACTGCAAAGCCAGTTCAGGGGACTCACCTGTCGAACCTCGTCTTCTGTCATAGAGCCCTCAATATCGCTCTTGTTCTTGAAAATGAGCAGAGATGCTCCCATCAGGCGCTGTTATGTGTCAGCAAGTACTTATCAGACTACGCCATGGACAGGAGGGCCGACTTCTTGCAGGAGAAGCCCCTTGAGCTCGTCTCTACAATCTCCGAGCCGCTCTCTATCTGTGGCATCAACGACCCAGATGAGCGTGTCAGTCTTTTCAAAATAGTTCTTCCAGTACGTTCGAAGTGTTTTCTGGCCTCCAACATCCCCTCGAGCGCTGTTAGTTGGTGGCCAGGGACGCGCTACGAGGATGAGCAGGCTCACAAATGTTTAGTTTGTATCTTTACTCATTCCATCAGCAAAATCACATGCATCTCACATGCGCTCGTGCTTACCCCTCATAGTTAATTGTCTTGATGATAAAACCAAGAGTTGGACTGACTTCCGTGACATCCTCATCCATGATCTTCTTCACAATCGTTGTCTTGCCCGCATTATCAAGACCACTTCACAAATCAGCAAGTTCATCGAGCTCCACGGCGGCTCACCCACAGCATCAGAATCCGCATCTCCTTGTCTTTGAGACGCGCCTTTCTCAGTATCGACAGCATCTTGGACGTGCGGTAGTTGTCGAACAAGCGAGGAGAGGAGACCAGCGAAGTGAGAGCGACTAATCGACTACGTCACGTGCCGCCTCATCGGGAGCAGTATCCGACAAGAGTGCCAAAAGGCATACCGCCTGTTTGGTCTTGTGAGCAGTCGGCTGGAACTCTTTGCTTTGCCCGTTGACACGACGGAACGCACATGTGCACGCCCTACTCCCTTGCCTCGATCGGACAGCACATTGCTCATTACGACACGTTGATCGTCGAGCACAGCAAGCTGCGTCAGCCACTCTCCACCTAGAGTCGAACCTCTGAACACTTACAGGAAGCTATCTGTTAGAGTGAGAAACGCACACGCCTCAAGTGACGGGCGGAGTCGACTTTTCGTGCTCGAACTGAATGCGACGCTGTCAGGAGATCCACCGGCTTCTTCCAGCGACTCCTGGCTGTCCTTCTTTCAGGCATCATCCGAACACACGCAGCCTGCAGTGACTCATCATGGTCTACGAGTCGAACGTGAAAGCACAGCCGGGCGATGGGTCGTGGCTTCTACAGGGAGGCGATTCGCAGCAACAGCCGAAGCGGCGTCGGAACAGACGCGGCGGCAAGAAGATGAAGACGTTTCTTGCACGCAAGGACAGTGTTGTCGGCGCTGATGGAGACGACACACCACTCGAGATGACGTCTCCGCCAGCTGCGGTTGGTGCCAGCACCTGCGATGCGTCATGCGACAATGGGCACGCAGCAGCAACCGGTGGACTATTGTCGAAAGCCCCCAGCCACCGACTTTCGGCGGCGAAGCAACACGCAAAGTCCCCACTCCAGGCTTCATTACAGCCACGACGCACCACCTGGCTTCGAACCACATTGCAAGAAGACAAGCACCCTTCCAAACGCGACACGATCAAGACTGACCAAACGCTCACTTCAACAATGGCAATCCCACCGCATCTTCGTAGAAAGGCGGCCGAAAGCTCTCCCGCCGCTGATCAGATGAAGGCAAACAAGCGCACTAGCAATGACTCGAAATTTCCTGCAAAATCTCCCACCCCAAGCGAAGGTATCCTCCCGAAACTTCAATCTCTCGGTGTCAAGGTCATAGAGCCGAGCCCCTCCTTGAATTGGAGTCGTTGTTCGATCAAGAACGAAAGCACGGAATCCAGTTTGCCAAACCCAAGGTCTCTCACTGCAGCTAGATCAACCGCGACGATGGAACGTGGCGGCGCTCCTACCCGAGGCCGCCGAGGAGGACGAGGAGGACGCGGTGGTACCAATGGCGGTCATAGCAACGATCCACGCAACTCGACAGCTCGCGGTAGTGCCGCGTTCTGCAAGAGCTCCGATATCCCAAAGGGCGACCCTAAGCGATGGGAGACTGACTGGGAAGGACGAAATGAAGCCGCGCAAGACAAAGGCAGGCGGGTCAAATCCAACAGCTGGGATAGAAAGAAGTCGAAGCAGGATAACAACAGCTGTACCTCAAGCTACCAGCCATCTCACGACAGTGGGGGTTGGACCATTCAGAATTGGAACAGTGACTTGCCTCCCGCACCCCTGCACTGGGACTCCAGGTCGAGTTTCCGCAAAGGACAGAGCTCACAGCAGATCCAGACCTGGTTAGACATGATGGAGGGAGTGGCAATGCGGGGAATCAGTCGAGAGCCTGACCTCGATGATCTCTCTGTCGTTGACGGCTTCACCTACACTTTCGGAAGTCCCCAGGATCCTGTCGAAGGCACGAAATACGTTACAATGGGCGACATTGTTCCGCATTATTGGGTGCGGCCACATTTCTTCGGTGGCATACCCCTCTCCACATTCTTCCAGGACAATATCAATTCGAACGCACCTCCTCCTGTTGACAATGAAGACCTTGTTGGCGCCCAGCCTTGGTGGGTGCGCGTCGTGAGAGGCGGCAGCTTCCTCGAGCCATGCAAAACACACGATCACAAGGGCATGAGTCCAGACGAAAGCGCGCTGGAGACAATGCATCGTCAGAGCGACTTCGGCAGTCAATTCGCTGCTGACAACAAGCGACGGTACGAGCTTGCAAAGAGAGGCCTTACAGATGAGAAAGTCAAGCGACGGGCTGAGAGGGAGGCCAGGAACGCAGCAGAGAAATTAGCGCACGGAGGGCTGACGCCAGAACATCTCAGACCCGTCAAGCACTCTGGGAAAGGACTGTTCCTTCGCTACGCTTTCTCCGATGATATGGAGGCTGTGCGCGACATCTACAACTACTATGTGGATTTCACCGCGTCAGTACCAGAGACCAAGAGAGTGACAGTCATGCAACTTCGAGACCAATTCGACAACATCATGCACGTCAGCAAATTGCCCTATCTCGTTGCGTACGAGAAAGGTCAAGTCGTCAAGGGCCGAAAGAAGAAAGGCTATCGCTACGACGAAGACCCAGTGCAGCTTCCTGACACCATCGTGGGCTTTATACGCGCACAAGAGTACGGTACTGGCACCGACAGCTATCGTATCAGCGTCAAGCTCGAAGTGTTCGTCCACAAAGACCACCTTATGAAAGGCATCGCCAAATGCCTCATGGACAAGATGCTGAGCCTTCTCGATCCTGACCACAACGAACAAGGCGGGTACCTCGTACACGGCGATGATCTCGATGCCGCAAAGCCAAACCGGAGAGTCAAGAACGTTGTGGTCCACTTCCTCTATCCATCTGACAAACCACAGCGGCACGAACAGATCCGCCGCTGGTTAGTCGGCACTCTCAAGTTCAAGGAGACTGGCACTCTTCAACAGATTGGCTCAAAACAATCGAAAGCGGTCACCAAGACTATTTTCGTGCGCGTTACGGGCAATTCGGTCGAAGATGCCAACACAGCAGACGTTCATCGCTGAACGAGGGTCGGACGACATGAGTCGTCATTCTTTGCGAACTACTTCTCATAACAGGAAGTGGTACCTATTCCAGATTGTTTATCGAAGAAGAGCGAGCTCGGATCAAAGTACAGGGCTCGAGACGGCTCCGCGATGGCTTTTACTTGAATTCTTGCTTTACCATTACTAGCGCTACCTGTGACACTGTTGTAGCCGGTCACAGCGTCTCGCTCGAAAAAACATAGCATGCAAAAGTTCCATCTCTGTTTGTCATTACTCCAAGTCCCCTAATGCCCACTACGTCGCACTGTCAATCCCTCGTGGTTCCCACATCACTTTGGTTGCTCTTCGATCCCCTTCGCCACTTCCTCTCGCAAGTTTCAAAGCGCTGCTATCATTCAAGTCCGTCTATTCACCAGCTCACGCCTCATCTTGCGCCCGTAGCAAAGTTTACACCCCACCATATCCGCCGCCACGCTGGCTTAGGTAGCTTCTTTGACCGGCGTCCTCAGTCGCATCTGGACATAGCGACGCAGCATCTCGATCTCCGTGAAGCAGATGTAGCTGTTCGACTCCTCAATCCAAGATAAAGAGCTGAGGTCATCGCCGGCCGTGTCAGAGGGGTCCGATCCGATCGAAATGTATGGAGTCGCAACGTTGCAGCGGCCTTGAGTGAGAAGGCATTCGAAGCCTTCCTTGGGGTCAATAGATCTGACTGCACCAGCGCTGCGGTATCGTTAGTATGGAAGATGATCTTGGAAGCGCTGAGTGAAGTTCACGTACTATCCATTGAGGGCGATGCATGTGTTGACGGGCCAGGTAGAGTTCAAACATTCTCCTTGAAACTGAGGTTCGGTGCAGAGTTCGACTGTGGCGTTGACTGCTGGTGAAGTCAAATTGCTGGATTGACGAGCATTGAGGCGGGGGGTCTGAGAGATGCCTTCAGGCTGTGCAGTGTCGCGGCGGCTCAGGCTGTCGGTTTCAGGGAAGATGCGTTCCAGCGTCGGAGATGGCGCATTGCGCGGGAGGTTGCTGATTGAAGGCAGTGCCGCGACATATTGGAGGGACGCGAAGACGACAGCAAGGAACTGTAGGTGTCTCATTGTTGCAGAGTGTCGGCCAGATTGTTGCGGTGCTGGTAGAAGTGCTTCGCCGGATGTTCGATGTTGTTGATGCAGAAGAGGTCTGTTGTTTCAGGATGTTTACATGGACTTGAGCATCATCAGTGACGACGTTAGAAGTTGCGAGGGAAGGGGCAAGCCGGCGGAAGTTGCAGGGTGTGACAGAGGAATGTGACAATCAGCACTCCCATCAATATTTGAGTGCGACCGCAAGTCTCTTTCCGCAATTTCAGTGACGCCCTTCGCGTGTCGGCCGCGTTGTGATTGCTGTGCGTGTCGTGACGTTTCTGTACCACCTCAATCTTTCCTTGTCACACCTTCATGACCCATTGAGGCCAATCTCACCCCTGCCCAATCTGTCTCCTGCTCGCTCCCGTCCACCAGGCAAACCATGGCATCAATGGTCGACGTCTCGACCGGTTGTCTCTTCACGGACCGAGAACTCAAGAGGCGATGCTTCTGCTGCCAAGAAAGCCTCCTCACTGTCAACCGATGGATTGCTCTTGTAAGTTGTTATAGGTAACCTCGAAAGTAGGTCAAGGGAGAACAGTTGGGGAATTGCAATTGAACTGTGATTGAAGCGTCGCTGTATGATACTGTTCATACCATACACGTAATGCAATCTCTCCCTCCACTCCCCATTACACTCCCGTTCACCTTCGAGATCGGTACTCTGTGCGATGTGTCCACGTACGAATACTTTGACAAAGTCAATGGCACAGCAGACGAAATTGCTATGGGGGTCAATGTCTGCTTGTCGCGAATGCCCTGCAGCAAACACTAATCTCTAGTGAGTGAGAGCCACGCCACCTCCATCATCCACTTCGTTTTTCGAGCTGTCGGTGCTCTGCGTGTGCGCCGCAGCCTCTTCTACATTAAGGTGCGTGCTGCCATGCTGACGGGCACCATTCTCCAGTTGCTTCTCGCGGGCCGTCTTGCGTGTATCTTCGGGGCCGAGGATAGAAATCGAAGAGGCCGTCGGCGTACTTGGCAGGCTAACCGAAGACGCCGTTGTCGATGCAGCGCCCGGAGTGCTCGGTGCTAAATACGTGTAGTTGCTCAGTTGGCTGCGCGAATGTTCTGGAGTCATCGCGTGATTCTCTGAGCGTTTGCCGTCGTCGAAACCTTCATTTTCATAGGCGCAGCCAAGATTGCGACTGAAAACGGGACAGAGAAGGGGACCAGGGCAAGGGAGAGGCTCATTTCTGTCCGTTACTTCTGGGGAACCAGCGTCACTTCCGCCACTATTCGTAGCTGACCAGTCAACAGATACCGCGGATTCGGCTTCCATATCGCTGAACTCAGTGCTGTACTGGGATGGCACAGCACGGAGAGTATTTGCGAACGATGAGCGCAGGCCGATTGTGCGAGCGATGAAAGGGTTCATCATTGGCAGACTTCCAGCATCGGCAGCAGTAATTTGCGTCTGTTCGTGGAGTGTCGTTTCAAAGCTGGCCCACAGGCGGTCAGAGAAGTATGGCCGACAAGCTGCACAGATGGCGTAGTTGCACTTTGCAGTTGGCGCCAACGGAGACATGGCTGCACTGTCTCGTTGGCTGTTCAACGTCTGCTTCGCTGGTGTGATTTGGATTGTGCCTGCAGTAGCGATGATGCCATTGGCCGAGGTTATCAGCTGAGATTTCTGCAATCCTTGTTCCTGCTCACGTATTGCACGTAGAACATTCTTCTTCTGTGCGATAAGTTTGTCGGCTTGACTTGTGGTGAAACTGCCTGCACGAATGCCGTTGATTACGCTGCGGCTCATCTACAGCAGCATCTGGTCAGTCCTCAGACACGCGTACACTATCGGCAGCCTCGCCCTCACCCACCTTGAGTTGTTCCGCGACACGTGCTTTGTTGGCGAAAGGGTCGCTGCCATCGACATCAGACGAAGCGCTGGCAGGAGCCGGCACATTATCCTCCTTTCGAGCATAGTCCTGTCGACATTGGTATACCCATCCACTGTCGGGCACCCGGCCGCACATGGAGCATTCAACGCCACGCACGCGGTTCATAGTCGTGTGGGTGCATTGCGGTCGCCGGTATGCAGCCACAGACTTCGACTGTCGAGCTGGCGCCACAGGCATGGCGGCGGGCAGTCTTGGGAGCGCCTTCACACATGTCAACTCTTTGTGCCGCTCGTCTATGATGGAGGATCACGCGGTTGCAGGGCCGGCGCGGTTGAGGAGGGAATCCAGATGGGCAGTAAGGTCGCGGTCATGGGCACATGTCCACTCACCTTTTCGTACGCAGACATGGGGTCGGATTGCTCGCAGGAAATAATGGAAGTGAGCGAGGAGCGTCTTGAATTTGACAGGCAGCGCTTCGACCTGTAGCAATGGGTCCAAAGGCCTCACTGCGACAGGCGTATGTGGCATCTGGATGGAGCATCGAACATCAAGCGGCGTGCAGAAGGGAGCAATGCTGAGAGCAGCGAGCGCGTGTGCCTGTCAGCGACTTCCTACAGTGAACAGCAGCTGCTGCTGGGCTGCTGCCCGCTTCGCGAAAGCACGCGTTCGCAACGTCGCTGCTCTGGAGGTCGATAGTCACTTCTTCCCGAATCCATTGGGCTGGGAGAGTGCGTGGTAATGAGCCACATGCCGATGCCACGTGCGAGCCATTCCGCTCCGGCCTCGATCGCGACACTTCAGCGGTATACAACGACAGCTTTCGACGCGTCGTGCGAAGTGAAGTCAGACGTGAGGTGCAGGGCCAAAGTTTGATTGCCGACACGCCAATCCTTGTCCATCGAGACCCTCGGCCTGTTGAGTGAACTGGCGCGTGCACCTCCGTTGCCGTGTCGGCCAACTCCATGTGCCGCTTCAGGCAATAAACAACGCATCCTGCTTATCGCGCCAACCTCCTCCACCTCTCTCTTCGCTTGGACCAACGGCTCTGTGCCCCGAACCTGCCCCAGGAACCCTCTCTGCGCTTCGCTGGCCCGAACTCATCGCGTCGACATTCGGTGAACACGCCCGGTCGCGTCTCGCGCTCCCCACTCCCATCGCCGCCATGTCGCAAGTCAAGTTCGAGCAAAAGGAGACAATCCGCACAACCACGGGCGGTAAGGCCGCGTCCTCTCCGCCGGCTGGCAAAGAAGACTTCGCGCATCGCGTGGGTGAAGCCATCACCAAAGGTGGCAGCCCGGATGGATACCTTGCGGTGAGCACGAAGCACGTCAGGGACGCGGGCAAGAGCGAGTGCTAATGACAAGGATAGTGGTATCTCAAGAAGCTGCAAGATGACCCTCTGCGTACCAAGATGATCACATCTGGAACACTCGCAGGTGCTCAGGAGTTTCTCGCGTCCTGGATCGCGAAGGACCGTAGCAAGCACGGTCACTACTTCACCAGCCGCGTGCCCAAGATGGCTGTTTACGGTGCTTTCATCAGCGCTCCGCTGGGACATGTCATGATCTCAATTCTGCAAAAGCTGTTTGCGGGCAGGACGAGCTTGCGCGCCAAGATTCTCCAGATTCTCGTCTCAAACCTCATCGTATGGCTTCAATGTGACTCGGACGTGATACAACGTTGCTGACTTTAGCAGATCTCGCCGATTCAGAACGCCGTCTATTTGACCTCGATGGCTATCATTGCAGGCGCACGAACCTTCCACCAGATCAGGGCCACCGTAAAAGCTGGATTCATGCCAGTCATGAAAGTCTCATGGATAACTTCGCCAATCGCCCTCGCATTCGCGCAGGCATTCCTGCCAAACGAAGTATGGGTCCCCTTCTTCAACCTGATCGGCTTCATCATTGGTACATACATCAACGCGCACACCAAGAAGAAGCGACTGCAAGCTCTGCGAAGGAAGTACCAGGACAGTGGCCGAACCAGCGATGGAAGGAGTGATTATCGCCCAGGAGGTCCTCCTGGTGCATACTAAGTTGGCATATTGCTCCAGCGTGCATGAGTGGACTGCAAAATTTGGGTTTCCACGATCACCGGGTGTTGTGCCAGACAGAATTTGAACGATGATGTGTTGCACGGATGAACGACTTGTAATTATGGCATGCTCATTAGTGCGTCCAGGTGAGAGCGTACATAGTCAAACGAATTTGTTGACACTGCGAGCAGGCGACACTATTCACGTAAGTTTACAGCAGTGACTGCGAAAACAAATCCAGTGGATAACGATTCTGTTCGACTGGCCAAGTACACAGCCGATTCCGCTGTGAAGGACTAACTTAGTGGGCCCAGACGAAGGTACTGTTTTGGCAATATGCAACGTAGCAACGCACAGGGATGCCGAAATGTTTGCTGCATCGAGCCTGAGCGATGGTCGGGCCACGGACACGCGCGTCGACTTTCGCTTCAATCTTACACAACCGGCGGCTCTGTGCACTAGCGACACCCAAGAAATCGTGACGGGCGATAGTCACGCTGCTGTGGTCGCAAACTGCACATGACGTGGAACCCGCTGGTTGTCTTCATGCGGTGTAACCCAAAACACACTACATGGCCATCATGTCAGACTGGAGTGAAGATATCGGTGAGGGATGGACGGCTGTCTTTTAAGAGCACCACAAATTTTGCTCTGGCTTTTTGACCTCCACAATGCGTGCCTTCGATTCCGTTTCTGCAGGCGTCACACCAGCTTTGCACCGTCTCTATGGCCGTATCGAACTGGTACCCCGGCTCCAGCAACATAGTGGCATTCCCCCGGCCGCACAACCAGCCAGATATACATTATGGAGGCTTTGGAGGAATCGTCCGGCGCAGAGTACCATCTAGGTGCTTCTCTGGCCCAGTACCTGGTGGTGGGGTGTTTCAGAATGTACAGATTGCGAGCCACTATCCTTCTGCCACGTGGGGAGGAAGATTCTTGAGGGGAAGCAAAGGCATTTCTTGCCTGACAGACAGAAGCATCGCAGCACCTGGCGATTTGGGTTGGACGTTAGAATATGCTACGGCATGGCTCTATCGATACCTGTTCAGCAGCGCGACAGAAGTGACAGATGCTATCGACACGCTACGGGAATTGGACGATGACTACATGGGCCCGGATTTCGCATACATGTTCTTCGATCTACTCGATGACAAGCTGTTCGCTGGAAAGCTGCAAGGCGCAGTGTATCTTCGCTGGAGATCAATGCCGAGTAATTTGCCTGGAATCACTTCTGCGCCCAAAGTCATACCTGAGATAGCGCGAGTATGCATCGATCTCAACCGCACGCCTTTTGAGGATGATACAGCAGATATTGACGACTTGTTATGCGCCATGATACATCAAATGATTCATGCATTTCTGCTCGTGTGCTGTGGTGCTCAACCCAAAGACGACACACCCGATGACAGGATGATGGACGGAATACATTTTGGTGTTATCCTGATGACCATCAGAGATATAACGGTTAATTGTGTAGATGGAACGCTGGACCTCATTTTTCACGCCTCGAAAAGACGCATGTGGCAGAACAACACGCTCTTTGTGCCGCCGCCGCCGCTATACCCACTCGACGGCATGCTCCTTAGTGTGGACCCACGAGGGCATGGACATGCCGCAATGCTGCATGATGGGCAGACGCATTGCAATCACGACAACCGCCACGTCAGTAGGCATCAAATCAAGAATTGGCAAGTCACGGAATACTCCAAAGCTCTTGAGGCGGAAATGGCGGCAAAAGGGGACAAAATCTGGGACTTCACAGATGGGGAAACGTTTGAAGAGTTTCTCAGGATCCATGCTCCGCCTTCTGCAACGTACATAGAGCTGCTTTACGACGATGGCACTACTGCCGAACCAAAACGAATCATGGCGAAGAGAGAAAAGGCTCTTAAGTTCAAAAGCTTGAAAGAACCGCTCACAACATTCCTGAAATTCGAACTGGCAATACCAAGTTGCGACATCAAGACCTTCAGATGTATCTACGACTTCATCAACAAAGATGGCTACCTGGCCACACCACTCGACCAGGCAGCGCAATATCCCATTACGCATGGCCACGGCCCTCCAGTGCTGATTATGCCCCAAGATCCTCGGCTGCAACAAATGGCTCTGATCAACAAGGATGAAAGTGCCATTACGCACGTGAAAGTCTTCAAGGCTGGGGAGAGCATGAAATTCGAAGAGTTGATGACTCGTGCTATTCAACAACTATATAGGATTCCAGTGACAAATGAGGATCCGATTGCTCTTTTGAAAGCAATATACAACATCGAGCCTCCTTCGAAGAATCCGTTGCATTCAGAATTGCATAGATGGGCAAGACGGTTTTTGTACCGGTGTCCTGGCCGCTCACACATTGGGTCTCTGATTGATACGCCCTCTGTGCATCCGTTGGCTCATGCTCGCGGTGTCCTTTCCGGCAGCTACTCCATCTCGAATATGCGCAAGATCAAGACGCGGTATCCTCAACAATTTCGCGAGTTGCTGGAACAGAGCCGCGCTTTCAGAGAAGACGCTGAGCTGGCGAATGCTATGCTTCGAGCTCGAGGAAACGGAGGGATACGAAGGACTATCTTGGGGCAAGAGCATATGGACCGCCATTTGCTCACGCCTGGTGGCATAATGCAGTCTGGGTCTCCTCTAGGACTCGCAGCAAGCGGCGGGTTAGCTGGTCTCCTTCCGCCAACAATACCAAGCGGCAACTTGGCTGATGCTGGTCTCTTGAGCGACGGACTTGATGGTCTCAGTGTGCTGGGTGGTTCGTTCGGTGATTTGAGCATCGATGGTCTGGAAGCATCTCTATTGCCAACTGCTTCGCATTACTAATGCTGGCACTCGCCTCTCATCTCTCGGTAACAATATGCTGTGTTGGGTCGTAATCTAGAGACTGCGCTCGTCAACACCAATTTGCACAATTTGACACAGGCAAATCTACATGGGGGACGCTGTGTGCGAAGCGTTGATAGATATGAAGATTGTGGGCATTGCCCTAGCCTCTATCTCACACCTTCACTTCGCTCGCTTCTTGACGTGCTTTGCGACAACATGAATCTGATGCAGTGCACGTACTGTTGACACTGCTCAAGTTCCCAGTTCGCTTGACTCATTCATGTCGTGGTTGTTGGCGCATGAAATCTGGCACAGCGTGGCTAAGAATAGCAATGGCGGTTGAGGATTGAGGGTGCACGAGGAGTGAGCTTCGATCTTCATGTGTACATGTACATTGGACGGCAACGGGTCTCAGAGCCCTCTCCATGTGGTGCACCTCCGCTCTCGTACTTTGCAAAACAGGTTGATGGCCTGGAGATCCGAGGATACAAGCTGTCGGTTGTCATCGTCGAGTCATTGGCCAGAACTCTGAAGCGGTACCTGACCATCTTGGGCATAGCGGGGTTTCCACGTAAACAATGTTTGGGAGGCGTGCTGCTGCACGCCATACGCGCATGGAAGCCCTGCTCCTGCGTGCATGCAAAGGGGATACAGGGGAGCTCTCTAAAACCGCACACTTTGGTTCAGCGAAAGTGCAAAATCTGGTCGGGGCATTATGATCAACAAGAGGTCGTGGCTCCGCAGCAAATACACGGCGGATGGCAACGTTGACAGTCCACACATTCCGCGCAGAGATGGTGGGATCTGCCGCCAGGATTGCGGAGCGCGGCAGCGCTTGTGGTGGTAGACAGATCGATAGCCATCACCGCAGAATGCAGTAGGGTTCGCCTGTCCACAATCATCGCTCTCCCTCTATCCAGGGTATGCATCTCTTGTCTCTCGTCCACGACGCCAGCGCAACAGTTTGACGCCCAGAGCGTGTCGGAGCCTCTCTGCCATCAGTGCCTTTCCTTGTTTGACACGCCCTTGGTCTGCTGCGGTTGGCGGGGGAAAGCGAAAGGCCACCGGAGCCGAAGACGAGATCCCTGCGCGTGTTGTCGAGCAAGGAAGAGCGACGCATGCTGCTGCTATAGGCGTTGGAGATGGCCGTCGACGACGCCGCGCCCGCTGCGTCGGCTGCGCAAGACAACGACCTCGATCCGGCGGCGTTCCTGAAGTCGGTCCGCGAGTTGACGGAGAAGCGCGAGCGCGAGGACGCTGAGCGCTACAGACAGCTGGAGGAGAAGGTGCAAAAGGAGCGTCAAGAGCGGGCAGCGCGGCGAGCAGGTGTGTATCTACATAGTCCTTTCCAGCACTCTCCATCCTCCCCGCGCACATGCAATGCACGCGCAAAGCGCTCCGCTCCGCTGTGTGGGCTGTTTGCGTTGCTTGGTAGCACCAAGGCCCGCTCAATGTCAACAACAGCTTTTGGCCGCTTTGCGCAAGGGCTGCCCTATCGCTAATACACGCTTTCTGCAGAGCGCGCTCTCGCGACACGATCCATCTCGCCAGACAAGCCGCACGCTGTCCCCTCGCCATTGAGTCGTCCTCTCAGCCACCCGTCATCCAATGCCATTCTCGCCTCTCCTCCGATGACTGCGACGCCGACTCGCGACTCGAAGACCATGGAGGCCCCGAAAGAGGCCAGTCCCAAGTTGGACGCCGATGTTCCCGAATTCAAAGGCTTCGGAAGCATAAAGAGAAGCAGTGCATCAGTGTCGAGCAGATCAAGTCTCCGCTCATCAACATCCGAGAAGCCAGCGGAGTCCAGTGCGCAGACAACGTCCGCCGCGACAGCGGCCATCGATCCAGTGCCCTCAGATAAAGCCACATCAGAGCCAACCCAGCGTAGTGCGGCAGGTCTGGCGCGTTCAGGTACATTGACTTGGAACAGGCGACCACAGTCACGTATTGGAGGCAGCCGGCCACAATCACAGATCAGTGATCGACCTTCATCGGGTACTGTGGAGTCTCACGCTGCGCAGCCCAGCATCGACTCCTCAAATAAGCCGGAGCCCAGCAGAGAGCAGATCGCCGCATCGCTTGGTGCCAGGGACCCATCCTGGTTCAAGCAGACCTCGGATCGAGGAGTCGGCTCTGCAGCGCTTAGGAGAAGTCAAGTGGAAGATGAAGCAGACAGCAGCCCAGTGGCGCCTGTCAGTGAACGGAGAGGGTTGCCTGGGCTCTTTCAACAACCTCCTGGCGAGACAGAAAGCCAGGTCAGCCCACCAAGCTCAGCAAGCTTCAGGTCAGATCGCACGTCTCGCGATGCTTCTGCTCGCGGCAGCATTCTATCGGCAGGGAGCAGGTTCTCGGCTACGTCAACGGTGAGCGATAGAAATAGCAAGCCGGACCTCAAGGCACTGATCGCGGAAGATGAGGGACAACGAAAAGTGTCTCCGAGCTACAATGCTGCCTCTGAAGCTTCAGTCGCCAGCACGGAATCTACCGGGGTCGCTCGTTCACTGACAATGTCGAGCTCACAAGCCCGCATTGCGGGAATGGATCGTCCTGCATCGCCAACGAAAGGCATGGGCGGGTTTGTGCAAAGTGCCATGATGAAACGATCGGACAGCCAGAACAAAAGATGGAGCGCACAACCTAATGGCAGACTCAGCCGATCGAACTCGATAGTGAGCAACCGTAGTGGACTGGGCGGGCTCCAGGGTTCACATAGCATGCCCAAGCTGGATCCCACCTCCGCGGCCACGGACGTCGCAAATGACACAGCTCGGCCGACCAGCTCAAGCAGTAACCTGTCCAAACTGGTAACCGAGCAGGACGGAGACGGCTTCGTGAAGCCAGCATTACCATCCCCAAGTAAGAGGCATAGCCGCAGCAAATCTGTCGCTTCTAATTACAGCACCAATGATGAAGTGCCTGCGTCGCCTGGTAGCCCCTCCAAACGCTTCAGTCCACTGAAGTCGAGCTGGCTGGAAAGCTCATTGACAAAGCCCGAGTCTCCCAAGCTTGCGCCTGCGAAGAATACACAACCGAGTTGGATGGCGGATCTCGCGACCCGTAGAGCGCAGCGCGGAAGCGTTGATCTGGGTACGCCTCAAAGTGCTGGAGGCGAACGGTCGAGACCAACGTCTCCTCTCAAAGAGTCTCCATTCGGCCAGGGCATGCTCAAGAGGGCAGGATCGCGGGACCAATCTAAATTTCCTGTTTCAGCAACATCTACGAACAGCTTGGAAGGCTCGAAGCCCGGCCTGCAATCAGAGCCCTCCGCCACAACGACACAGCCGTCGGCGAAGACGGAGGCCAGTACGAGACTGGGCAAACCTATAAGCTTCACCGCCCCGCCGCAGGACGAGTCGGAGCACGAACCCCGAATGCCTGAGTCAGTGGCGTCATCAGAGGAAACGGCGCTACCTGTGCCAAAAGAGGAGCCAGACACAGCCATTCAGACCGCACCTGCTGTTTCGCCAGCTCTGTCTGTATCTAACCAATCGTCGACGCCGAGGGTGGGATCACTGGGTAAAACTCCGCAGAGCCCTTCGAGAGCGAACAACCCGGTACCATCGCCTGCAATGTCGCCAGGCAGACCTGGTCAAAGCACGCGTCCCTCTGAATTGAGGGCTCAGCTAAAATCAAGGCCACCGCCAGAACCAAAGACTGACCAGCAGCCAGAATTTCTGGCCAAATTTGGGGCCCTTCGCAAAACGCAGCAAGAGAAATTTGTCGCTCCAGATGTGCTTAAGGACAACATACTCCGTGGCAAATCTGGTCTGGCGCAAACAGGTGGCCCTGTCAAGACTGCCCGCCGAGACGAGCTAAAGGAGGATCTGCTTGCAAAGAAAGATGAGTTCAAAAAGGCTAAAGAAGAGGGAAGAGACTTACCTGGCGCATTGCACGCACGGAAACTCACTGCAACAAGCCCACCTGCTGCTCCCGTGAAGCCCGAGGCTTTAGCAAAACGTGAGCTCTTGGGTCGATCAGATAGTGGGCGATCAGCTGCACCTGCAGCCGACAATTGGAAGACGCGCGAAGCGACGCCAGAAGCGCTCTCTCGTGTCAAGAGTCTGAAGTCTACGAAAGCAAGGGATGGCACCGAGAAGAAGCCAGAGGAGGATGCAAGTTCCAATCAGGAGCCTCTGACCAAGGAGCCAGCGAGACCAGATTTATTGAGCGGACGAAGTAATACGCCAGTCTTGCCTGAGCCCAGGCAGACCCAAGAAAATTCGAAACTTGCATCACGCTTCAATCCTGCGCTAGCTGCTATGCTGGCTCGGGGTCCACCCTCACAGCCGCAGTCTCGCGATGCATCGCCTGCTCATGAAGGCGCATCGTCTTCTCGAAATGCTGCTTCGTCAACGGCGCCGACCGCCGGCGCGCCCTTGCAAGACGTACGTAAAGATCGTGCGAAGGGTCCGAAGAGGAGGAAAGCCGCAACGCAGCCGAGCGCGTCCTCACCCGAGGAGTCGTCCGTGGCAGAGCCGAATGTTGCTCCAGCCGAGACAAAGAGTAGCCCAAGCCCTTCACTGGGTCTTACGGGTGCTTTCAATCAGGCTTCAGCAGAGCCCTCCGAATTCTCGCAAATTGCGAAGAAGAAGGTCAGCCCTCCACCAGGATCGGTCGCATCGGTCATGACAGCATCGCTTGCGAGGACGTCGCGGCCGTCGAGTATTGACCTGGATCAGAACAAAGCCACCAGTGACTCCTTCGCTACAGCACAATCGCAGAGAAATGCGCCAAGCTCAACCCGCTCTTCGATAAAGACGTCCATGGACACACCTTCTACACCTTCCAAGCCTTTGCAGAATGCTGCTCGACAGACACCCGGATCTGCACCGGCCCCGAATGCAGCAGTGAGTCCCGCGACAGCGGCGGACGTGCCTGAATTCAGAGGCTTCAGCGCTTCACGATCGTCTCGAACGGCTGCATCAACCGCGAGTGGCGAAGACAATAAGGAGAACGGTGACAGCTTGCCTTCAGTGAAGGCTGCAGCCTCACTTTGGGGAAGGCGTTCAAGTCCTGTCAAGAAGGATCCTCCGGCACAGATTCCAGCCAAGGACGAAGAAGCTGCAATGCGATCGGCAGAGTTGCTGGCTGGGAACTCTTCCCCTGCCTCCAGTGTTGCCACCAGCAGGAGTGGCCCACCATCAAAACCGGCTAAACCGTCTCGAGTGGTCAGTGGGCAGCTCGCAGAAGCGTCTCCAAACAAAGGTCAGTTACCTGTCCCAAATCGCGAATCAGTATAGAACACAACTTCCTTGAATTCAATTCTAACCGTAGCACTGCAGTCACATCCTAGTTGTTTTTCACGTTGTGTACTGGAACTGACAGCCGCCAAGGAGTCTCGTCCGCCGATCAGTCCGCCCGAGGGTTACTGGCTTCAACCTTCAATACAGTGCCAAGATACTTCGACGCACTGGCCATCGATACTCAATCCCTCATTCAAAGCAAGACACACCGCACAGAGGTGGAGAGCGTCAAGACTCTTCGCAGAAGCGTACTTGCCGTGTTCGCGGATGGATCTGTGAGATCTTTGTCATCACAAGAAGAGTACACACTCTACGATGAATCGGTCTTCATTTGCACTCACATCTTCGTTGACGAGCACGGCACTAAAGGGTGCCAAATTTACGTCTGGTGCGGCGATACAGCATTCGAGTCAACTCAAGAGGCAGCGCAAGCACATGCTAAGCGCATGGCGAGAGAGCAGGGCTCAGCCCCCATTCAAGTCGTGAGGCAAGGACACGAGACATCAGCTTTCCTGCAGAGTCTTGGAGGCATATTGATCACTAGACAAGGGGCCGCAGAGAGTGCCCCACGACAGTTCATAATATGCTGCCGCAAGCATTTGGGACATATTGTCTTCGACGAGGTGGACTTTGCCGTAGGATCCTTATGTCCAGGCTTCGTGTATCTCATATCGTACCCTTTGACCCTGCAGGAGACGAAGCTGTACTTATGGAAGGGCTCGGCAGGCTCTATGGAAGAAACCAGCGCCGCAAGACTTGCTGCGATGGACTTGAGCGAGACAGGCGAGATTATCGAAGTCGACGGAGGGAAAGAACCCGCGTCGTTCTTGGAAATTTTTGGCACTAACACCACAGCAGCCAGCATTGCGGAACCGACCGAATTGTGGATTCAGAAAGCTGTCGCACCTGCTAAGTTTGCCACTCGACTGTTCCGAGTACAGCAAGCGCCGCAGCGCACGGGTCTCATAAGCTCGCTGTGGAATCGTCGACCAAGCTGGAACAGCCGTTCACCAGCAAGATCCACTCCATCTCCCGGTGCCATGGAGGTCAAAGTGGAGACGAAGGAGATTGTTCCCGTCTTGCAGTCTCAACTGGAAGCCGAAGGCGTATACCTGCTCGATGCTTATGGCGAACTGTACATTCTCCTTGGGCCACTTTTTGCTTCCCATCCTGAGCATACGCGCAATGCTGTTCTGGGTCAGACCCTACTTTTGGCGGCCGACTATGCGATTTTGTCGGCATCAGTGGAGGACCGACCGCAAATACCCAAATGCTTGGTGCTATTCAACGGAGTTCCGAAGGATGTGAAAATGATGTTCAGGCATTGGGATGATGGAAATGGTCTGTGGGGCACAGCCGGATTGATGGCAGGCAATATGGCGAACTCTGGCACTGATGTGACCATGTTAGCATTGGAAGACGTCCTCGCCGAAGTGCGCCGCAAGGAGCTGCAGGTCCCTGATGCGCTTCACGAGTGATGCAAGAAATAAGTGTGAGGGATTGTACAATGACCCATCCACGAGTGGACGGCATCAATGCTGGCCACGGAATCCTTGCTGTACTATATGCATTCACTTCCTGTAGTCAAGCATTCACATCGCATTGTGGTGAATTAAGCTGTTCTCCTATACGACTAGAACAGTCTCGACGTTCGTTCCTGCTCTGTCCGGTGGTTAATGTGATTGGTGAACCGTTGCGTGTTGCACGGTGCGGCCCGTCAGCCCGTCAGTTCCGTGTCGATCTTGCTTGCGCTCGTGCATTGCTGCGATTTCAAGAAGATGCCTGTCGGCAAGACTGACTGCTAGGCCGTCATCACAAACCACCATTCACAGACAACGCTTCAGGGCCAAGAAAATTGTCGCCAGCGGGGCTTCGTACATGTATCGCTTTTGCTCACCTCACATGACACTCATTTTGTGGCCGCTCAACTGAGCAACAACTTTTGTGCATTCACCCGGCTCTACAGAGCGCATTCACAGCCCGCTCAGCTGACTTCTGCCGACTCGCTGCCTGTTAAGAGCAAAGAAAATGACGGACAGGCACGCGCCTTATGGACGGCCATTATCACCACTGAATGAAGTCGCTGCTGAACAGAGCAGCCTCAACACTGCGTCATCCCCACCTTCAACCCCGGGGAGACTTGCGCGCCGTCGCCGCATATTTAGCAGATTTTCTCGATCCAGCGACGATATTCGAGCAGGGAGTAGTCGAAGCCCGCCAGCCTTCAACCCAGAGGCAATTGAGTTCGTGCCATCCAGCAGAATGTCTTCTAAGAGAAAGGCATCATCCTTGGCGAGGCCGAGCAAGAATGCTGCATCGAGTGCTCGCGCAGCTGGACTGGACCGTGGATCGCCAGACAATCCCATAATACGTGCTCAGGACGTTTTCGGCTCTGGCCCTCTGACGCGTTCAAGCAATGTTGGTGATACACTCGAAGCCGGATTGTCAGCGCTTCTAGACGACGAAGATGACACTGAGCTATTCGACATGGACATATCTGATACAGCAGCAGGATCTGCCATTCCAATCAACAATGCAGGTCCTGCACCACGAACGCGATTCACCGACGCCATGATGGTCGTGCGCGCTCAGCTGACTGAGACATCGACATCTGCTGCAGAGCCCTTACAGTGCTACTCTGCAATCCTCTTCAGCACAGAGGCCAGTGGACTGACTGGTGGAATGTCTGATGGTGTGACTAAGCTACGTTACCTTCCTCTGTGCCCTAGGTCCAGTATCAACAGACCAGAAGCTATCACCAAAGACACAGAATTGATCGTTCTGCCCAGCCATGGTGAGCGAATCAACAATCTGACCAGGACCATTTCTCGCTGCCAGGCAGACTGGCCAGGGGAGGTACTTCCCGTGGAGATTTTCAACCTGATCACAGCGTCCTTGTCGCGCGATGACCTGAAATCGATGCGCCTGGTCAACAGGGAGTTCGAAGAAAAGGTTTCCGCAAATCTGTTCGCCTCCGCAGTGGTTCCATTTAACACAGAACTCTACGATATGATCGAGGAGGATAGTAAGGCCGCTCATAGAATGCCGAGAGCAACCCCTGCGGCGGAGGCAAAGGGTAAGGCCAAGGCAATCGACTCCAGTGAGCAACCTAGTGACAGGTCTCTACGAGGTCTGCATTGGCAGAATGCCAAAGACGACACGGAGGGCAAAGTATACAAAGGCCATGGACTTCGCGTTTTCCAAGGCTTTGGCCCATACTTTCGACGTTTTGGAATGAGCTTCGAAGTCGCTGAGGACCAACTGGCACGGCCACCGATGAAGAAAGAGCTCGACCACGTAACGGCTTACTATGGCTCATACGAATGGCCTCACCAGCAATACACGCGGTTTGCTGGTCTCGCAGGTCTTGAACGTACGGCAGATGAGACGCTGAGAATGAAAGCGGCTTTTTCCAATCTGGGCAGAGTGCAGGACTTGGGGCTGTCAATTGATTCTGGTCTAGGCTGGCTCAATGGCCCAGACAGATCTATACATGCTCGCGTGTTCCAGCGTCCGTCGCCCGTCTTTGGACGGTCTCGGTTGACGCCAGATCAGCAGGCGCAAGACGCACAGACCTTCTGGCAGGCACTTCAGGACTGTCATGCAAGTATCGGCTTTCGGGGAAATCAGAAAGAGGTATCACTTGACCGTCGCATACTCAGCGTGGCACCTTCCGAGATCGCAGGGATTCAGGACTCTAAATTTGCGAATACTCAAGCCTGGTCTTCGATTGCGGCAGGCAAAGCAGTACCAGCAATCTCATCTGAAACTGCGACCTCAGAGAGCCGTTATGGGCTCCTTTACACTTCTATCAGTCAAACAGACTTAACGACTTCTGCTGCCTACGACAAGTCGGCCCTGGTACCTGCTGAGCTCCGAAAAGAACAGAAGGAATGGCTCATGGAGACTGATTGGGCACAGCGCGCTTTCTTGGAGTGCTATATGCTTGCCGTGATGGATAACCCAGCGAATTTCGGTCAGGTCAAGGTATTGACCATTGCTAAAGTCTCTAGTGGACTGCTGCCGATTCTGTCGCGAGAAGCGTTCTGGGAAGCACTTCCGAGTGTAACGGACGTCACCATTCACGTCAAGCCGGACTGGAGGACTGTTGAGCGAGACAACGCAGGATACGCTGAGGTTTGCCAGCGCCACCCGTCCGAGGCTGTCACCACCTTTTACCGGTGCATACTTCGCGACCGTCTCTGCTTGAAGTCTACCATCAAGAAGCTCAATATCGGCTGGACAGCTGGTGGGGAGCATGCTGAAGGAGTATTCGCCCGTAACAATCACGTTCTTCCGGCTCCTATAACACAGCTCGACCACTGCACGGCCGTGAATAATCAGCTGGGCTTGATCTTCAGTTGCGTCGAGCATCTTACATTGCACAATTGCTGGATCACTCCAGTCGCCCTGGAGGGGCTGATCAAGAGTCACGCAGACAAAGCACTGAAGACTTTGACTCTGGATTCTGTATCTCTGACTGCACATCCTCGTTTCGCAGCCGGTGGTCAGGCTGCCATGCAGAATCACGTTCTCCAGGCTTTGGCAGCGTTGCCCGCGGCAGCAGGGCAGGCGCAACAAGCAATAATGCCGCAATGGCTACAGAACATACCGGGGCTACCCGCTGGCTGGCAGCAGTTGCTCCAGAACGATGTTCAGCAGGCCGCGCAACTCGCCTGGGCAGCAAACCCTGCTGCTCAGCCTGTGCCGCAATTGTTCAATCAACAACAAGCTCAGCAAAACAATGCACACGCTCAGGTAATTCAACAGGTCAACGCTGCTGTCGCAGCGTTCAATGCTGCTGCTGTCCAGCCTGTCCCCCCGCCTGCCTTGGGCCCATTCAACGTACCACCACCGCTTCCAGCAAATGTCCCCGCAGCACAGAATGGGCAGAACTTCGCCGCACAGCAGAATCAGACTGACCCTTCCCATTGGACACAACGTCATCGCGAAGGCTCCTGGGCTGAGATGCTGGACAAGCTGTCTCCCGGAGCGATCTTCAGTGACTTCCTGCCTCAGCCACAGCCGTGGGACGAGCCATTGCCAGCCCGAGCGCCGACCAACCTGCAGGCCATCGAACTCAAGTCGTGCGGCTACGTGAAGCTGGTCAACAACACTACAATCGATCAACTCGCAATTGAGGCTGGCTCTGAACATCACTTGTCGCCTTGGTTCCGTGGTCGTCAGGCGGCACTACTACCAGCCATGATGACGACCAATGACAGATACATTGGCCGTATTGTGCAGCATATGTCAGAGCATGAGCTGAATGCATTACAGTATGCTTGGGGATTGGGCCAAGGCTGGGCTGACCGCGCGAAGGCGGAGGAGGTTGAGTATGATGGACTACTCCCAGGAGGCACTGGTAGATTCTCGGGCAAGATCGAAAAGGGCTCGAACGCGACCACTTGACGACTATGAAACGCTGATTAGATCGTCGACAAGGTGATTTGCAAATGGGCATGCCAGCGCAGATGAATTGTGCTTCCTGAAGATGCATAAGGATTGTAGCATCTTGTGAGCTTCTCACGCCATACAGTGGGTGGCATGCAAATCATAGGTAGAAATTGCCAGCGTGGCACAGAAAACTGTAGTCTGTCTCACTTCTTCACCTTCGTAAAGCTGGCACTGATACTGCCTAAGAGTGTTCACAACAGCCGCTCAGCCAACCTCCATTTCTTCACCGTTTCGTATTGCAGCCACACTTTGAAGGTCGAGGGCTCTCCACTCCCGACCCTTGTTCCCAAACACAATGCAGAGTTGCTTGCCAGGCCTTCCTCCTACTAGCAAGTTCTCTGGCCGGAACGCATTTTCAGTAGAGAATTGGTGCACGATCCGAGGGGCTTCGCTCGCCAGATCGTCAACACCGTATGCGACAACCAACACATCTTCGAATTGCTCTGCGCGAAGCAATGCGATGATAATAGAAGTGCTAAACGGCACGAACGTCGCATCCAGAAACTCGCCTTCGAGGCCTGGAGGCACGAAAAGTCGACGACTCTGTTGAGTCCATTGGCGTTGACGCCTTGCCGCATTACTACCATTTCCCACTGAGGATTGAGCAGGTCTTGTCGAAGCCGCGATAGACAAAAGCTGCAACTCGTTGCTTGCACTGCTGTCAATGCCGAGGACATTCGTGACATAATCGTCTCCGCCTGAGGGACTCATCGTCATCCCGAGTGCTTTAGTTTGGGCAGGCCATTTGTCCAGAACGATCGAGGGTGGATCAGTAGGCGGAAATACTAGTCTGTTCTGCCATTCAGTGACATGCTTGACTGCGATATCTGTGCGCCCAATGAGACCGCACACCAGAGCCGAAAGATTGACCAATGATTCTGGGTCTGCGACATCCTTGACCTTTAATTCTTGTCCGTTGTTCATTTGACTGATGACCTCCTTCGTACGTTCGTAGCTCATGTCGCGAATGTGAATTGCCGAGTTGAAGCCATCTCGATCGCATGTTGCGCCTTCTTGGGCGGACGGGCGATTTTCAATGAAGACCGCGAGATCACTCTGCAGCAGGTTGTTTTTGATGTAAGTCAACACGAGAGCGTAATCGATATTGGGAACCTCTCGTTCTTCTGTCTCCATGGCATTCTGTGAGAATGGCTCTGCGACTGCAATGTCCACTTGCATCTTGAGCCATTTACTAAATGCTCGAAATTGCCTGTGCTCGCTCTGAACTATCAACTGCATCTTTTGTGCAACAAGCCGTATGCAGTCGATGTTTTCCAGCAGCGCATCAAAGTACTTTGGTGAGCAGTCGAAGCTGGTCGCATTCTCATGGTATTTTGCCTGGCCTCGCAGAGCGGTCACCGCCACACTGAAGCGATCAAGCGCAGGAAGCAGATTGATAAAGAGATGACTTTGTATATTACCATACAAAGTGTTCATGTGTGTCTCCCATCGTCTGATGTTCGTGTCCTTCACGATGTCGACTATCCATTCCAAGACTTGAGGATGAAATGACCCAGTCATGGCAAGATGATACAAATTTGCCAGTGCATCGCCATCGTTCGGGTGTTTGTCTTGCAAGTCGATCTCCAGGACTTTGACAAATCGTGAAGGTACCACCACGTTTGTTGCGTAGTCAAATTGTATGCATCTTGCTGTCTGCACGATGTAGTCGAGCAAGGTCTGTGTACGTTTCGTATTCGTGGCAATCGTATGAAGAGTAGAGCCGTTCAAAGTCGACAATGGCAAGTCGAGGAAGGTCATTCGCGTTGGCTCGCCCTCCTCGTTGCCTTGGCAAAGAACAGCATGAGTTGACACCTCTGGGTGAGCTGCGTGCGCCACCGGCTTTGCCGTGCTCGCCACATCACCGATGTTGACTGTCTCGTCTACAAGTACCTGCACAGTACCAGCATGCGGACATACTACGAGGTTTTGTACCACGCCAGGGATGGAATTGTTCTGGGCATCGAACTGAGTGTCGGCTGCAGCTTGAGTTCCAAATTTGCTGGCTCCGGCACCAGATTTTGGCTGTACCAAGCCGTGTGATGGTATGGCACTGAGTCGAGGCAGAACTGTCGCGATGTCCAGAGCTGCGATTGCTCGTGGTAAATCCGTAACAGCTTTGTCTCCGTTCGACTGCTGTAGACTGCTCCAGGCATTGCCGCCATCCGCTTCATTCGAGTCAATAGATTCGTACCAATCCTCAGTAGAAGACAGGCTTGATGGGCTCCTTTGCTGCTTCCTTTTCTTACTTTCTGGAACCTGATGCTCCATGAACCCCATCACGGCGACATACCTGCCACGCGCTTCCGACTCGTCCTCGGGGTCCGGGAAGCTCAGCGGAAGCTTGAGATCCAGAGCATATTCCTCTTTTGAACTCTCAATAGGAAGTTCCGCGAGTCTCATCTGTCGTCCAGTTCCTCCATCGTAGATGCCATATTTGCCATCGCTCCAGCCAACGCCAAGGCTGGTTCCATCCGGTTTCCAGGAGATGGCCGTGACTTCAATTTCTTTCTCCGAGAATGCAGCGTCCGAACGTTTTATGGAGAACGCGATTTGGCCGGAAAGAATGCGGAAGACTTGAACCTCCCATGCTGTCTCGCCGCTTGATGGTCCCACTACGATAGCGAGCAGGTCGTGTTCATGCGAATATGATGTGAACGGGAATTTTATCGACTGAGGCAGGCGCTTTGAGGACAGCGTGCTGAGTGATGACAATTGAGAACCTGTCGTCATGGTCGCTGATGGGCATACTGCATGTGATTGTCGCGCGTTCTAACTCTTGCGTAGAGAACGAGTCGTCATTTACAAGGTAGGCTGAGGTGAACGGAGTTGCAAGACGCTACTGCACTAGCGCGACGCGAAAATGACGCGTCGTCACGGTCATGCTTTTGTTCTACGAACTGGTGAGATCTATATTATGCGCAGCGCCCACGTCAAACCACTGTGAAGTTCTCTGCCACCGACCTGACGTCTTTGCTGAAACTGACATCCTGGTCCTCGTTGAGCAACGTGACGCTGCTGATGTCCACCTCCACCCAAGGCTTGCTCTTGCTGAACCGAACCTGCATTGGGAAGAAGTCATCGGCTGAAGAGGCTTGTGCTTCAAATTCAAAAGTTCCAGAAGCATTGCTGTCATCCACATCACCAATGGTCCAGTCTATGCTGTCCCCGCTTACTTCATAGACAGCATCGAAACTGGACACAGAAGGCTCTGACGTAGCGTACGGGATTACAACTGTGACATCCCGCAGAGCTTCGCCGCCAGTCAACTCGTACTCGACAGTGATGCTCCACGTGCCGGCATCAGTCTCAGAAGGCCAAGCTCTGAAGACTATTGGTGGATCCTGTACGTTCTCGGGCTTCGCGGCAAGCCGCCATCGTGCGACCTGAATGCTGTTGTTCGAAGGAAAGCCCTTGGTCGTATCCTGGAGCTGAATCGTGTTGTTGTTCTTGAATTGTGCTTTGTCGACTTTCGGGTGAGCATTAAGCTGAGCTCCTTTTGTGTCGCCGACCGCCAGATCGAGCTTGACTTGTGTCAGGCTGGGATCTGTGATTCGGAGCTGCAAGTCACCCTTGACCTCGAATGACTCTAGGTCACCTTCTCGTGACAGGCGTGCAGAGATGGCCTCTCCAATGACCACATGAATGCCCTCCCGATCTGTGCTTGGCCTGCCGGCTGGCACAGAAGGTTGCACGGAAGGAGCTGCTGGTGTTGGCACGCCGGCTAATGGCGCACTTGCTTCTGCCGCTTCAGCTCCGAGCTGATCGAACATGGTGTTCGTCGTCTTCTTCTTGCCAAGCTGCATACCCTTGCCTCTCGTGGCCAATGGCTTGCTGAAAGACTGGTTCTTTGCTGCATTATAGGAGTCGTAGGAGTCGGTCATGCTTGGAGTTGAAGCAGGTGGTGTATATGTTGGGTAGTTCGGTGCCCTGGGCATGCCACCAATGTTCCCACTTCCGCCCCTCGTTGCGCGAGACATCTCCTTGCGCTGCATCTCCAACTGCTTGGCCTTCCGCTTGCGCTCCTCCGATGCCTCAAGCTCCTTGTTGCGAGCAATGATCTCCTGAATGCGCTCTTCATGCGATTCCATGTCGAGGAAAGTCTTGATCTGACTCAGAGTGAGGTTCTCCCTGTACCCTAATGTGACAATCTCGTCGAAGGCTGACAGAAGTTCGAAGGCACATCTCGCGATTTCCCGCTCATCGAGGCTCTTGCATATTGTGCTGACGACCTGCGCGAACAGGTGAAGCGTGTTGATATCTTGGAGGATGTTCGATTGGCGGTTCGTGATCAGGACCATGTATAGCTCGTCCAGCGGTTGGTACACAAATCGCACGTTGTCCTGCTCGACGGTGGTGTGTTGCGATGCCGTATCTGCAAGTTTGGGAAAAGATGCGAGGAGTGCCTCCACTCGCGATCTTTGCATCTGACGGAACTGTCTGGCGAGAATAGGTTTGCCCGACCGGGTCGTGATCGCTGCGGAGAGTACCACCTGGATGTGAGTTAGCACATGGAGCATTGGGTGTGTGGTACAAGAGTTGATTGACCATGTTGGCAAACAGCTAAGACTACCGCTTGGAGTATGCTGTCACAGCTGCGCAAGTGTGTGTTGTAGTGTGCAATGCGTGAGGGCCCGTTCAGTCGAGCTGCTCGTCTCCTGTGCGCCTGCAACAAGCCAGTTGGCGATGGCAAGTTGATCGCCAAGACGAGGGACTGCCCTGCACGGAAGTGGCCCGCTGGCCTCCCGCTTTCAGTCACCCGTCACTCATTTCACATCGCCTCCGCGCACCAGCTCCTTTCCCTTACAATTCCACCTCTCGCTCGTTCTTGAGCGTCGCCCACCGACCCGCGTGACGAACGCCGCATTACACCGTGACAAGTGCCTAATCAGTCTCCCAGGCGCCGAACCGACGGAACACGCCACATCACGCTTGACTCGTGATTCGCAGAACGTGACAAAGCCGACGGCTTGAACCACACTCGACGCGCTTTCCGTTGCGGACGTGTCTTTCCGTCCTCTTTGTCCCTCGCACAACAACGCTGAGACCCCGCCTGGCAGATGCTCGCATCTTCCCCCCTTTGATCTGCAGCTCGCGGCACGAGTACAATAATGGCGACCTTTGCTTCTCTGACCATGCCCCCTATGGAGGAAG
Organism: Cercospora kikuchii; assembly: GCF_019650295.1. NCBI lineage: Eukaryota > Fungi > Ascomycota > Dothideomycetes > Mycosphaerellales > Mycosphaerellaceae > Cercospora > Cercospora kikuchii. Next base: position 1,730,427 of record NW_025408587.1, read on the forward strand.
CGATGGAAATGTCATCACCAGCACCTGGACAGCAGTACGACGGCGACATCGACATAGTCTTTGACGACTATCCAGCTGAGACAGTGCCACACGATGACGACCATATGTCAGAGGATGGCGATATGATGCGCCCTGGTACAGCGGCAACTGATGACTTGATGGCCGATGTCGAACATGCCAACGTCACGAGTGTGCCGACCATTATCGAGGAAGAGATGCAAGACAGTGATGATGCAACACAGCCGGCTGAAGAGCAGATGGATGACGAAGAACTCATAGATTACGAGGATGATGAGATGTATGTCGGCAATCCCGCAGAAGGCCAACCTGGCGAGGATGTTCAAATTGCGGAGCAGGCCCAAAGCGTGGCGCCTGTGGTTTCGACTGTGCCAGCTGAGGAGAGCGTGCCTGCGCCCCTGGAAGCGTCCGTAGAGCACGAGCCTGCTGTCAAAGAGATCGTGCAAGTATCCGGAGATGTGGCAGCAGAGACTGTGCCTGAGCCGCAGACCGAGCACACTGAGACTGTCTCCACGTCGGCAGAAGACAGCAATATCTCACAAAGTGAAGCAGTCCATAACGATTTCGTGGAGCAAGCAGACAGCGTGGGCCAAGGAGCCACAGAAGCAGACGCTACTTATTCGGTAGTCTCCGAACCGAAGACGGCAGAGACTGGCGACGATGCGAAATTGCCTCAACAGCAGGAGCTAGAAGCCACCGCCGAAGAAGAGAGTCTAAGGCAAGAGGCTGATGACCCTGCAATTAAGCCAGCACCTCTTCTTCCAGGAACAATTGATGTGTCCGGTACGCTCGTACCCGAAGGCCCACCTACTCCCACAGACTGGACTTTGCACGCCATTTCCATACAGTATCGTGATCATATGTGGCCACTGTTCAAGTCGCGCTCACAGCCTGACGGCCTACTCAAAGATGACAATCTACTCAACGTCAGCTTATCTGACCTCATAAGCGAGCTTAGAGGTCGGCTAGAGCTGAAACTTGACGAGGACGACTCGATCGCAGAATCTCGAGAGCTTGTGTTGAACTTTGAGATATTTGGGCTGATGGTCGCCGAGGTATGTGATCCGTCAGTCGGGACCGCTGCTTTCTCGCTGACTTTGACACAGTCATCGGTACATGCCTCTGCTGCAAGTCTCAACGATGTGCTCAGCGTATACCTGAAGCTCCATGACAACGTCGGCATCCCCGAGCACGATGCGCCACCTCTCTTGATAACACTAACGACACAACTGAACTTCAGCAACAGTATCGCGACGCTTAAGCATCTCGCGGAGACCGGGGCCGGTCTGCCTGTGGTCGAGAACGAAGAAGAAGAAAACGAGTATGCCGAAGAAGCGGAGGGCACACAGGCAGAGGTCCATCAAGTCCAACCTGAGGCAAGTACGCACGAGGACGTCGACGATCACTTCGAGGACCAGGATCACCAGCAATTACCAGAGGATCACGCAGGCGAGGGCGAATACAACCAGGAGTATGACTACCAAGAAGAGGAACCGGTCAATGACGGAGAAGAAACTGAAGCGCCAGAGTACTACGAGACCCATGAGCAGGAAGCAGATGAATACGACGAGGCATACCAACCATCCGCTGAAGAGAACCTAGAGGCAGATGGAGCGGCAGCCGAGAACGCTGTGAAGTCGCGCCTGCGAGCAACAGACTATGAAGGTGCTGTCGACCCAGAGTCTCATACAAGCTCGGCCGCTGTTAGTGCCGCCGCCGCGCACGACACGACTGGTGAGTACCTTGACGACCAGCTCGACTTTGACAACGACGATCTGACAACGAACCTCTCAGAGCTGTATGAGAATCCTGGCGACGATGACACTTCTCCTCCGTTGAACCAGGATTCGACTGAGATAGCAGAGGATGCCGCTGATGCCGATGGGTTACTCGAAGAAGCTGAGGATCAAGGGGTCGTAGCCTCGGATCCGTATGCTCTGGAGTTCGACAATGAGGACTTTTCCTATGAAGGTGATGAGCGGTACAGAGGTAGTGATGCCGATGCTCAACACAATCCTGATGAAAACGACGACCAAGAAGGTACCGTCACTGCCACCGCAGCTGCCGAGCTCGGCCACGACGAGGCGGAAGGACTGATCTCCACTGCGAATGGCGAGTTGCATCATGCAGAAGAAGAGCAAGACTTTGACCCTGCCTTCGACCTTCTTGATGATGATGGCAACGAGCCGTTCGATCACGACGAAGAGTCAGCAGAAGCCGTACCTCCGGTTCAGCCCCTCGAGCACGATGAGGACGACATCGGATTCGATCTTGATGACGACGAAGATGCGCCGACCACACCCACTACTTTGACCCCACGTCAGGGCAAGCGGTCGCTCGACGAGGCGGCTGATGAGGACCACATTGACTTCGACGAGCCAGAGCTGAAAAAAGCGAGGGCGGACTAGGCCACCGTTTTTCCCGCTGCAGAGGCCTGGCAGAGAGGACACAATTTGCGAGCCAGGATCCGCCTTCCCGCGCTGTAACCTTGACATCTCGTATCTACTAATCAGCAGGTGCTAACCATAGCATGTTCATGCCACCACCCAGCACGGAGGCATACAGCACGAGTCGACAATGTCGCGACCCAACGGTGAGTCATTATCGCTCTAACATACGCAGACACAGCACACACCGGAGAACCGGCAGAACCAGGATGAAAGTATGAAAAATGGGCGGAGCGGCATTTTCGAGGATTGGCGTTCTGTTGCACAAAAGATACCCCTGGCAAAAGTTCTTCCATGAGATAGCTTGCAGAGCTTTCATCAATTTCAGCACTATTTGCGCTACGGCAATAGTGCTTCGATGTAATTCTCTGATACCCCTTTGGATCGATCAGTAGTAATAATACACTTCTGTACAACATGCGTCCTCGCACTGAACGCCGTAACGTAGTATGGCCGAACCAGCTTGCCCCGAGAGGCTCGGCACGCGCCTGCACTACATGTGAGAATTCGGTTGAGCACCGCAACAGTGGTTGAGAATATCAACATGTGTGTCTGCTATGATACATTGCTTAGCGGTTGGCTACAGAATAGTTTGGCGTGAAGCCCATCGCTGCGCCTTTTGTAAGCTCCCGCAGTGCCATCGTGGCGTATTGGCTACTCCCAAGCTGTAGCTTGAGGATCACAGCGACCTTGTCCTTGTCTCCAGCAACACTCTGCTTTCCATTCGTGTGATCAGCTTCATTTTCCGAGCTCGACTTCCTCAGCTTATCTAGATCAGTCTCGATGAGTTGCTCTTCAGGACTGATATACGCCTTAACATCTACTTCCACACCAGCTCCGAGAGGGCGTGCCATCATCTTGCGATAGCCTCCAGACAACGAGAAGTCCTTTGTGGTGCGGCGCATGTCGTGAGGGTTCAAATTACCGCCTTCTTCAGAGGCCATGAAGTCCTCATAGACTTTTCCGAGCACGTTCTTGGGATAGATGACATCGTAACCAGGTAGCGGCAACACGATGTCGAAGATGTCGTAGCGACCACTTTCAGCCTCTTCCTTGCTGAGTGGTCGTGCCCGGACAAAGGGGTCATCGAGCTCGCCTGTGGCACCCGGGTTCCCAGGATCCGCTGAAGCAGAAGGATGTATGATTGGCTCGCCGTGCTCATCGACTTCTTCCTTCGCGGGTGCTCCGCCATTGGTAAGTCCTTCGGCGGTGTCCTTCTCCCCAACGACAACCAGATCACCCTCCACGACGGTCGATCCGTAAAGCTCCCAGCGCTTTCCAGCGACGGTGTTCCATACGAAGCTTTGGTACGCATGAACATACATCAATCTCAAGTTCCTTTGAATGGTCATCAAAGCTCCTTGAAAGTCGTTCTCGTTCGGTCGCCGCCCCGTCTTGCGATCCTTCTTTCCAAGATGTGTGATCATTCCCTTTTCCGCTGAGAAGCGGTTGCCTTGCAGGATAGATAGTGCCTCTGAGGAACCGCCGCTCTTGCGGAAAGCATGAATGGCTGTGGCGCGATTAATATCATCTTGCGGGACTTTCCGCTCTTGTCCATGGCCATTGGCGCCATTCGACTCGGCATCGGACGCAGGTTGGTTTTCGCGTAACAGTGATTCGTCATAGGCCAAAATGGAGTCCACGGCGCCCTTGAGATCTCCTTGTAAGATTTTCATGCCAACTGCGTGAGTTCCAGTGCTGTGTGTTCCGAATCGCTGCAGGCCATAGTAGTTCAAGAAGCCGGTGTCACCAAGACTCTTCGCAGCTGCCTCGGCGCATGCTCTGACCTTTTGGACTCTCGCCTCAATTCCCTCACCCTCGTTCTCGCCCTCGATGTGAGCATCACGAAGTGTGAGCAAGAACTGATTGCCATTGGACATGCCCAAAGTCAGACCCTCGCTCTTGTACTCCCACGGGCCGCCGACTCTCCATCCCCTAGCCTGTTTGTTGACGGATTCCAGACGGCCGCGGAGTACGCGATGCACTGACACACGCTGCACAGTCACTCCTCTGCGGTCTTTTGTGCCCGCAAAGCCAAAATGCTTCATGTTGACTTTGAGTTGGGATGCGATGAAATAGAGAACCTCCATGGTGTCTTTGTTCTCTTTGTAGAGAGTGAAGTGAAGATACTCACCACCAAGCTCTGCCCAGTTCTGTTTACCACGCTGCGCTTCCCCGTCGCGTTTTGCGTTGCCATTCGTGTTCGATCTCGGCGGTGCCGCTTTGATCGCAATAACGGTGCCAGGTCCCGATTGGTGGTCCCGATCCTGCACAGTAATAGTTTCGAGTTTGGAGTCGAAGATTCGACGTACGCATAAGTGAGCTTCAGTACGCTTGGATTTCTCCTCGATGGGCGGAGAATTCACTGTGGCATGTTCGCGAGGCTTACGTTCTGGGAAAGCGACGACCGAGGCATACAGGTTGATGATAGCGGCTGTGGCATCCTCGCCGAAAATATCTATCAGCGCAGCTTTATCTGCGCCGGAGATGCTAGCAATGGCTTGTTCCTTTTTCGCCTGCGAGCCGGAGGCCTGGTCATCGGCCGTCGTTGATGCGGATGCACTTTCAGACTCTCCCACTTTGAGCGTGGCGGCAGAAGGGTCCTGGGCGTTTGCAGTCTCTCCTTGGGACTCCTCCGTTTTCACCTTCTTCTGGGAGGTGCCGCTGTCGTCTTGGCGCTTTCGCTTTCGATCTGGATCGGGCTCATTTGCGACAAGGTGCAGGACTTTGCCGTCGGGGAGTACCTCGTTGACCAAGAAATCTGTGTAGCGCTGCTTCAAGATGCACGAAAAGCCTGACACATCTGGACGAACGAATGTTGATATGCCGACAGCGAGCTCCTGCGCCTGCTGGTCGCGATCTGTGGTTGGCGGAGTGACCATGTTCGATTCGCGCAAATACTGGTCGTTCTTGACCGGTACTGTGGGAGATTTGCGCGTCAGTGTCGTAATTGAGCTTGTCGTCAATGGCGCTCGAGAAGATCTGAAGTCTGAAGTGAGTGAAGTCCGCGACTTTTTTGAGCCTCACGCCAAGCCAAGGCGATCGGCCGGACCCTGATGCATGACCCATGTCATCGTTGGTGGGGTGAGCATTGGCAGCTGCGTTTGCACATTGCAACTTTCTCTGTCGGCTGCTAGCTGCAATCTCTCACACTTACTTCACTCCACTCATACTCTCACACAGACCCTTCACGAAAGTCTACTCCATCCAAACACCAACATGTCTTCAGCAATCCCAACATCCTCCACCGTCGTGGAATCGGCCGTCATCAAAGCCCCGCTCGGTCAAGTCTGGCACCACATCAAACTTGAGTCGTTCGGACAATGGTGGTCTGCCGTTAAGCAGTCCGACTTCGTCAAGGGTGCTTCGCCAGACACAGACATCGTCAAGTGGACCTTCAAGGATGGCACTGTTCTCGAAGTCAAGCAGGAGGAACACAGCGTAAGCGATGTTGATGGTCACAGCAATATCCAGCAGATGAACTAACATCCTGGCAGTCGATCAACCACTACATCACCTACTCAATCATCACTGCCCAGCCAGAGCTGTCCTACTCCTCCGTTGTGAGCACTGTTCGTGCCTACGCAATCACCAGCGGCGAGCTCGAAGGCTCGACTTTTGTCGAGTGGACCGGAAACTTCTCCAACGACGCGGATGCTGGTGAGTTCCATTGAGTTCGCCTACTCTGAGCACTTACTGACCATTTCCCAAGGTGTCATTCAGGATGCGAAGTTCAAGCGTCGCGAGGCTCTCGCCGACCTCGCCAAGGTCGCTACCTCGAAGAAATGAGCGAACTAGGTGTTCACGAACAACAGTCGAAGCGTCCAGAAAGAGCAACGAAAAGTAGCAGAGCACTGTAACGATACCCAAAAAAGCATGAAGATAGAGAAAGGATAGCACTCGATCACAATTGAAGAAGCTTCGTCATAATGTCAAGAATTGAATTGCGTCAGGTAATGCTGCGTCTCCTGGAGCCCAGCCAGGCTTTTCACGAGCCCATCTTTCCCACACGGCCTCTACAGAGTCTCCACTGCCGCACACAATGGCTGCGTTTGAACGACACCATATCTTCCGCCCGCTAACCTGCAGTCAATGCATTTGTGTCCAAGGCCAGGAATCCAGCATCCTACTGCTTCGCAGCCTGCATTGCTCTCAACAGAATGCAGCCCAAATCTCGAGTTGGTAGTCAATCGTAGGGTGATCTCAGCATCCTGCGCAGAGAAGTCATGATGATTTGTTTGCGGCCGGCAGGCGTGAGTGCTGACCTTTCTGCTCACCATCTTGGCTGCCATCAACCAGATTTCTGCGTCGCCCTGTTGCTGGTGTTTCCAAAAGCGGGTGATGTCACGTATCGAAGTGAGTCGACTCAGTCGCACGCTTTCTGGGGGTTGAAAGCCCGAGTGGTCGCCTTCTTGGGAGCAGGTGGTGGTGAAAGGTGGTTGCGGCATTTCGCTCTCACAGGAGTCCTCGGATCTTCGAAAGCGCTGGCATCTTCTTCTGAAGAAGCAATCGAAAGAGCATAGCTTGCGACATCAACGTGGTCAGCGCTACCCTCCTCGGTCGTAGAATCGCGATCACTTTGGTCAAGCTCGACCGCCCCGACGATACTGGAGGGTCCTGGCTCCGACGACAGCCCCAGCGATTGCGAAGAGTCGCCCGTAATCAGACTGTGCCAGATAGATTCAGTCTTGCGATATGCGATGGAGTGGAACGCAAGGCAGAGTACATCGATCATCAATCCATAGACTGCTGCTGGATAGCGCACAATGGTTGCGTGAAAGAGATGGCCATCAGAAGAATTGCTCTGCGCAATTCGCCAAGCTGCTCTTGCCCACAGCTTCGCAGTCGACCAGTCCGAGGTGTGGATGCCATCTTCCATGAAGTCGCTTCGTTCTTGTCCCTCGGAGACCTTCGCATCACCTTCTCCCAAACACGTGAGGAGCAGGTCTTCTTCAAGCCCTTGTTTGTTGTAGAAGTAGCCGTCTTCGCCATCGGTAATCCAGTCAATTGCTTCATTGTATCTGCGGCGGCCGAGGACGCAGAGGTTGTACCACAGCACAAGATGTTGATGGACCCCAGGTGCAGCAAGCCAGTGCTCGACTTCTGCCCGCGTACATGCCAGTTCAGTTGCAAGATAGTCGCGTCCGTTGGAGTCGTAAGTCGCAGCCTGAGCTCTCTGCGACCTTCGGAGATTAGCCATTGTAAATGATGCTGGACGTCGTGATCAGTTGCTTATGAGCGAACATAGGTGAGGGTTGAGTAGGTTGAGGACTAGGCGGCCAACGGCGCATTATAAAAATCAACGTCAAGTGAGGTTTCAGCAGACAAACCCTCCATGGTCCAACGGTTGGCTCAGTGAATTCTCGGCGATAGATGCCACAGGCTGCATGTGCTGCGCAGGCATGCAACGCTCATGTGACAAGTGAGGTCTGATGCCATCCCCGGTCGGAGTGAGAGGCTCTGAAGGAAGAGACCCAACATCTGCGGTATCTACATCCTTGTTGTCCTCAGCGGTGAAGTTTCGAACGGGAACGATCCTTCGTTCCACCACGTCGCGAATGAGAGAGCTGCCTTGCCTGGATGAAGCTGATTCCTAGCGAACGTGGCCGGCTCTAGAAGATATCAGAATCGTCAAGCGGATCCAGCTCCTCTGCCAGAGGCTTGCGCTTTTCACGGAACGTATCGTCCAGTGCTCCCTGCTCTGTGTATTCGTCTTCAACGTCCATATCTACACGCTCCGTGTAAGAAGGCTCCGTTTTAGGCGGCAGCGGTTTGCGGCCCGACAAAACATCGAAAAGTGAGTCCTCACTTGCGCCTTCTTCAAAAGTTGCTTGTAACGGCGGTGTACTAGAGCTATCCACTTCGTGCTCGTCACGCCCCTCCGGATACATGAGCTCGAATTTTGATCGTGAGGCGACCATCACGACGAGGTTCGATTCAGCGGAGGTATTGATCCACGAGGGCTTGGCCATGGGCGGACTGGTGGTGCGGTGTGCTGTAGGTGGCTCCGTTGACGAAGCATCCCACAAATGCACTACACCTTCTGCACAATCTATCATGAGAGTGGCACTTCTGGTTGGATGCCACTGCAAACTCCGGACGTTGCTGTGTTGAATTAGCACAGCGTGCGCCGAAGGCTTCGGAATGTCCCATATCCAGACTGTATTGAGCATCCGGCTGTCACGGGTGGCCAGAAAACTGCCATCGCAGCTGAAAGACAGCTCGACGATTCCTGATTCAGCGGGTTCTGACCCCGGCTTCGTATGGGATAGCGGCGGCGAAACGGGCTGTGGCGCAAAAGTGTAAGCGCGTTCGTTGGAGGCCGAAACGATCTCCTGCCAAATCGGCGCTCTCGAGTTCACTGGCAAGTCGCTTTGATCGATGGTGGTATTGTGCTCGATGGTCGCTAGAAGAGAGAAAGTCCTTGCATTGAGAAGCTCCGCCCGATTGTCATGACGAGCCAACGCCAGAGTCCTCCCGTCGGGCGACCAAGCGAGATCCTTGATGCCCAAGGCAAATCCGGAGTCCTTGCCTGAAGGATACGAGCGGAAGAGGTGTCCGTCTGGCGTGAAAATGTGCAGATTAGGTGTAGCTGTGGGCACGTCCAATACCGCCAGCCATCGACCTTCAGGTGACCAAGATATAGCCTGTGCGTCCGTAGTCGGCAGCTTGACCAAGGACGGTGTGTTCTCTGCTGAGGTGAAGAGCAGAGCTAGATGATCCTCGGCGCCACTTCTCGAGAGTTGAGTAAAGAGAGGAGGCGTGCTACATCCCGGTCTACTCAGCCATTCTCTGTCACTGCAACACGTCTTCCAATCTGGAAGATCCGTGGCCTTCCCACTATTCAGATGCCATAATTTGGCTTTCCCGAACTCCCAAGCAGTCAGGACGTGGTGATTCCCGATGAAATGTGCATTGACGACTTTGCCGAGACCGCCACCACCGTTGCTCAGAGTAGCACGGCATTCGAGCTTCTTGGTAAGTATCTCGACACCGCCTTCGGAGAGCTGAAGGAATTGGCTGCTGTCGGGGGAGAATCTGTAGGCGATCACCTTGCCGCGATTTGTGGCGAGCGTGAAGTAGGGCGCGTGTCGACCACGTATGTCTTGCCAGCAAATCTTATTGGTGTCCGTCCACACCACATAGCTGCCGTCTGGCGATGGTGCTGCGTGAGATTGCATGTTGCATGTTTCGGGAGCGCAAGTGACGCGCTGTGAAGACGCGACGTCAAACAAAGTTCCGTTTCGGGAAAGCGCAGCTTCGTCAGATTCGAGGTCACAATCACACAACGCTCTCACCGATGTTCATTCAGCCCGGCCTCCCGTGAGCTTCGGGTCGATGGCTGTCGAAAGGCAAATGAAGGCCACGAAGGCTACGTGCGTGCAGCACATCGGAAGACGACGGTGTCCACCTTCAAAGAGTTGAAGCAATTGTCGGACTCGAGTCCGTGAACCCTGGCGGTTGGCACAACCCTGTCAGTCGAGCCAAAGCTCTGCAACACCAGCGAACTTCGACTGCATCTCGTCGACAAAGGGTATGGTGCACATTACTACTGCTGCTGCTGCCACGACCAACCTGCACGCACGCAGATCAAGTCGTGAGGTACCTGCGCAAAGGTACCGCTGCCCAGGCTTGCGGCATGCAGCCTCTCCACTTTCGGTCGAGCGGCCGAGGTTAAACAGATGGGATTAGATGAGATCGGATGCTCGTTGCGCGCGACTCTCCTAGTCCCGTCATCCATCTTTGCCAACTACGACCTTACCCTTCTCCAAGCCACAGGTCGTTGATACAATACCGTTCCATTACCACGCCGTATACACAACCATGTCCGAACCAGCCTCACAGCCAGGAGCTCCAGCCGATGGAGCGCAGAAGCAGGACTTCCCAGCTGCCGACAAGAGTGTCGCTAAGGAAGTGCAGAAGAAGGTGCCGGCCCAAGTGAAGAGCACTCTGTCAGGCCCAGACCGCATCATTCTGCGATTGAACAAGTGAGAACCATCGCGATCTGCTCATCGCCTCTGCTGACATGTCCGCAGACTGCTTGCCTCACCCGGCGGCCTGAGCTCTTTCCTCTCGACCTTCAATTACACTTTGTACCTGCTTGCACACCTGGACGCGAAAGCGACGCCGTTGAAGGAGAGGCTGTACGGCCTGCTGAACCAAAAGTTTACTCCGCCGCCACCGGGCCAGCCATCTCCCATCGCAGCGCTCGGCTCTCTCCTCTCAGCGACGCGAACCACTCTTCGTCTGTTCGGGCTGTTGCCCCTCTATGCCTGGGCTCGTCAATTGGCCCACGGCCCTAAGCCAGGACAAGACCAAGTCCTGTATGCGACTGCAGCAACGCAGTGCGCACTGTACATTACCTTCCAGTTCCTCGAGAACGTAGCGCTCTTGACGGACAGCAAGATTTTGCCCGCACATCTCACAGCACGCTGGACAGAGAAGCATGGAGGAAAGGCGGCCGCGATATACACGACTGCATACAGGGCCTGGTTCCTTGGCTTCAGCTGTGACTTTGTCCGCCTGTTCCGAGAGGCGCAGCTGGAGAGGAAGAGGAGAGACGCACGCAGCTCGGTGGAGAAGAGCTACGGAAGCACCGTGAAGGAGGATGCGAAGAAGGATGCCCAATGGTACGCGGAGCTTATTGTGCCATTGGCTTGGTTCCCAGTCGGCTTCCAGTTCTCTGCCTGGAACGAGAGCGGCTTCCCGGGCTTCAACTTGGGTCTCATGGGTGCGGCTGGAGCCCTCGCAGGACTTGGAAAGACAAAGGCCTTGTGGGATGCAACTGCTGACGTCTAAGGCACGACTGACGAGAAAGCGTACGGTTGTGGTGATACGCAGGATTGGAGGAGGGAACAATCTGGGAGGGACAGGAGTCTGCCGGATAGAGCACGGCAAGTCAAGGAGAGATGAAATGTACAGTCTGTGATACCATTTTCAATATGTATGAGGCGGTCAGAAGGCTCAGCTGCGATGCTGGCACAATAGTAGTAGTTTGCTCCAATCCAGAATGCATGACCTTTCACGCGCACTGCATGGGCTGTCTGCAAGGCAAAGAGGGAGAATCGTGGGGCAGTGGACCCTGATCTGATCTGCTTCGAAACGGCGCGCCAAAGCCCACCACAGCGGCACTGCCGACGTGCATAACAGCAGCAGCAGCAACGGCACGGGGATGCACGGGTGAAGCAGGCAGCACACGGTCATGGAAGGCATCGAGACCGACTCTGGCGCGCAGTGGCACAGCGCCAGCACCACCCCGTCGCGCCCGGTTTCGTACATGAGCAATCATAACGCCGCTGCTCACCCACAGCCCGCACGCCTCACCTACCGCGAGCGACCCACTAAGCTCGACGATGATGTCTACCGTTTCGCGATCCAACGAATGCGCCAACGGGCTTGCAAATCCGAGCACGACAGCGACTCGGCGCGCTCGGTGAACATGGAGGACATTCCCGCCTACGAAGAAGACGACCAGGCACTGCCGACGAGCGTCGCCAACTCGCTGCTCTTCTCACTGCCCCGCGAGATTCGCGACCGCATCTACGCCTTGTGCGTGCAATCGCGCGATGGGCTGCCCGTCGAATGGCCGCGATCCGAGGCGCACCGCAGGCACAACCCCTACGACATCCAGACCGCGCTGCTCAGCACCTGTCGTGCCGTGCATTCTGAAGCCGCACCGCTGCTCTACTCCCTCAACAACCTGACCTTCCACCACCCGAGTGACGCCAATGTCTTCGTCCGCGCCATATGCGATCTCCACTTTGGCATCCGAATCACCAGCCTCTCACTGCATGTCAAAGCCGCCGACATACGCATGTGGATGTCCTACTTGAACACCACAGATCCCACTCGTTCGCTACGCTTCGATTTCCCGAACCTTCGCAACCTAGGCCTGAGATACAAGAGCTCGCGCTGGAACCATGCACATTCTGCCGATCACAATCTGAAGAGCTGGGTGGATGATCCGCGTCTGGACGAGTTGCTCGATGGCATCCGAGACGTATACTGCTCGTACTGGTGCAGTCCGCAAGAAGAGAAAGCTAGGGCAGACGAGGAGCAAGAACTGATAGGTTTCGATCCAGACAATTGCTTTCCAGAGCCGCAATACTCAAATCCGCAGGAACAAGACCGCCAACGGGAGCATTACTTCTTGCTGCGTCACACACGCCTCGAGCGTGCCCGACAAAAGGAACTGTGTCCCACGATCCGGATCTGTTGCGCGTGTAGAGTCCATCCTACACATTTCCAGTCATTGACGAGACCAGCAGCGGTACAGATGCCGCAACATCAGCGGCCGCCTGGAGTTTTGCCAGAGGCTCGTGATCTGCCGCAAATACCAGTGGTTGAGGGTGGTCCATTTCCTCCGAACGGCTTCTCGCACATTGACCTTCAGCGCGATGTCAAGAAGCTCCATGACCCGGAGCTCGGAAGCGCGAACGTCAGCAGAACACCTTATGTGCTGAGGAAAGGCGTGCTACTCGCGCTGGAAATTCACTCTGTAGATGCACGGCGGGAATAGAGGTCGAAGATGGGAGGGGCACATAGTCTCCGGTAATTGCCAGGTCTGCTGACATTGGGTGTAATGAATGCACGAGAACACGGTATGTACGATAGGCACCCGAATTGGCAAAATGAGCAGGTCTCCGCCTTTGGGACATGAGTTGGGCCATTTTTCACATCCTCTACCGCTGCAAGATCTAAAAAGCCCCTCATTCCATGATATGTAGCCTTGTCGATTCGCAGTGGACATACTTGCGCCGCTCCTGAAGGCATCAAGGAGAAGGATAGTCTTCGCTCAGCATGCGCGTGAGCATAGTGCAGGAGAGGCTCGAGCCAACAACAACAACCCGTCTCCGACCGAAGAGATCCTAGTCCACCCCGTTGGTCCCGTTCGTGTGTGGTACCTGCTTTCCTTGCAGCCAACTATCGGCGACTTCGAACGCATCGCGGGTCTCGGGGCCCACGATTGCCCCATCGGCAGCCTGAATGCCTGCGTTGATCTGCAAGAGGTTAGTAAACAATTCTCACATACCAAGTGAAATGTACTCACTGCACCCCACAGTTTCCAGGCTCGTTGAATGTCGCCGTCGATATCTTCTGCGTGGGTGAACCACTTCCGCACATCGGTTCGTCGCTCCGGCGGCTGACACATCTCATCGAGGTAGCTCTTGACTACCAAAGCGAGCCCAACGTCGGGCTCCTTGAGGAAGGGTAGGCGGCCACCTAGTTCGACATACTCCTCGGAGTCGCGGACGCGCACCGCACTGCCCCCAAGCAGAAGGTTCACTGCATGAACCTCAACGAGGTCGCGCAGACTGTTGCGCACCGCAGCTGCGAGTTGATGATAGGCAAGCGTGTTTCGCGATAGAGGTCCGGTATACCCGATGTTTTGATGCCTGAATGATCCCAGTGTAGCAACACGGGTGATAAGCTGCACATTCGTCTTGTCCTGGTCTGTCCCTCTAGAGGCACCACCAGAGACCCCAGGGAAGAGGTCCTTGCCATTGAGTAGATCTAGACGCAATAGCTCGAAGGCAATGAAGATGGCTTCTTCTGCCTCGCGCGGCGGCGTTGTGGCGCCAAGATACTTGTCTGCTGCGGCCTTTTCGAATGCCGCCTTGAGCGCTTTACCCCACGCTGTCAGCGTATGATCAGAGGAATTGATGTAACCTCGATCGTGCAGGAAGCGCCAGGTAATATTAGAGAGCAGCTCCGCCGGAGTAGTCAGGACTGAATGTTGATCCTTTTCCCTCTTAGTCAAGGACTTCTTCGCCAGTGTATCGTCTGACAACCACGTGATGGCATAGTGTATTGGGTTTGCGTTGAGATCAATGCGTTCTGCGGCGGACGATGTTCGTCGCAGGTTGTCGCGTACGTGCCAACTTTCAGGCTCCTTGCTCGGTGTGCTGACTGCCGGATTGCCCTTGATATCTAGCGTCTGCTTGTCCTTCTCGTTGAACCAGCAAATTAAGTCGACATTGTAACTCTGGTAGTATCGACCCAACCGTGAGCTCAGTATCACGATCGAACGTAAATGCAGAGGTTGCAGTTTCTTCTGCACAAGCTCACGGTATGCCGCTGCACTGCCGCCGTCAAGTGGCGGTGACTCAAATATCTCCTTGTGCGCGCGCCAATTCAGAATCCGAGGGCCGATGACGCCCCGGTTCAGGTAGTGGTAGATTTCGATCGGATATCGTGTCCCAATTACCTGCGCCAGGTCATTTGGTGACTCACTGAAATTGAGCTGCTTGTAGTCTCCATTGCGTTCGCAAACAACCATGAATCTGACGCTGTCAGCAACTGCACCTGATAGAAACGTGTGACTTTGATCACTCACTTGACTGCAAGCCTCGCCTTCTTAAATGCTGTCTCGTAGTCCTTGTCTTTCGATTGCTGTGCGGCTTGCCAGCCATTCATGCCGGCCTGCCCGAGCACTTGTCGCGCGGCAGCAATGCTCGGCACTTGACCCTCTCTGACGATTTCGGGAATTGGTGGAAGTATCAGCAGGCCTGACAACATGAGCAGGTCTGTCAGCTGCTCTATGGTCATGTTAAGCTGCGCTAACGCTGAATCGCGGTCGATGAAGTGGGCCAGTTGCGCGTCCCAGTCGAAGTGCAGAACAAATCTATCAATGCCGAATGCGAGCAATGATGCGGAGCCATGGCTGGCCGCTACACCTCTGATGCCGTCCGTGTATGCCAGCTGTGCGGCTGCGCTGTATGGCGCCACCATTACGTGGGCGCCCTTTTCGTGGAGGTAGTGGTACAGGAAGCGCAGAATGTGACCCGTGCGATATGTGCCTGTTCACAGTCAGTACTTGGTAGGAGCGTGCAGAGTGGTTCCGACCCATCGGGAAAAACTTACATGCTCTCTCGAATGCTCTCACGGCAGCATCGCCATCTCCATTGTCGTACACTCGCCATGCTTCTTCCAGAATTCTGACAGCTCGCTCGCTTTCTTTGCTGATAAACTTACGGTCATAGAGGTCGAGGTCGAGACCGTTGAACACAAATAGTGGTTTCTTCTTAGTGAACTTCTCGATGTTTGCGAGCTCGCGGTCTATGTGAGACCTCAGGGCAAACGGCAGGCCGCCAAGAGCGGGTAGGAGAGGCTCTCTTGTGCCTTCTTGCACAAGTAAGATATTGATGAAGTCTTCTGCATCATAGCCAATCACCGCGTCTTCGAAATCTGAGATGGGTACTGCTTTCACAAGGCCTTCGTTCTTAGCCCATTCCCGAAACGCTAGGGATTCCGCCATGCTGTCGGCGAGCTCACTTAGCGCGCGGGATCGAGTTGCTGGCGAGGCGTCACGGAAGACAAGCTGTGAATGCTCGGGCCAGTCGTCCTGTCTTGTTCGTCGCGGATTTTTGGTCTGTGGTCGAGCGAGGTTGATGCAAAGGCGAAGCAGATATGTGCAATATGAACAACAGTTGTATCTTGGGGAGAGCGCGCTGCAACCGCTGCTACCTTATATAGTGGGGCGGGCACGGACTCACTAATGCAGGCACATGTGGAGCTTGGCAATAGCATCCGAACACGAACAGCGGCAGGCATGTAAGTAGGCCAACATTGAAGTGTCACAGGATCCTGCTCTGCTCATGCCAATATCTAGGAATGTATCTACAGTTCAAACGCCTGCCAATGCCTTTTCACTTTGAAGCTGTTCTTTCATAGCATCTACTGTACCTTCTTGATCTTACATTGCCATCCGCTCTCCTGATTCAGCAGCGGCAAAGAAGCGCCCAAACACCAGCCCAACTCATTGCCCTTGATCTTCTTTGCGATCTTGACCTCCCTGTCGATTGGCATTTCGTATCCAGTGTGTAGCAGCGCAAGCATGAAATTCAGGTCCAAGCACATGTCGGGCTTATCTGCCAGCTCTTCAAGCGCCCCTGGAATGGCGTCGAATACCTTCCACGCATCGCCGCCTTGACAGACGCGAGCGGTGAGCTCCTTAAGCTCACGCAACGTGAATGACTCCGGCATGCCAAGTGGTTCCGTTCGGTCGTAGAAGTACGAGAACAGGTAGACGTCTTCGCGGGCGAATGTCTTCTCCAACGATGGCTGGTGGACTCCATTGAAGGCGCATGGCGCGAGCTTACATTCTGCATCCTTCTTGAGTGTCTTCTCTGCGAGGGCCCGACACTGTGCAGGGCTGCCCACTCGAGGCCCCGTCATGTTGACGGTGATGGAAGAACCAAGAGGATGATCTTCGCCGAGCGGGACTTCGACCTCTTTGGACATGCCCACGTTCATGCATGGGTTAGCGATGGGCTTCAGCATTAGCTGCTCCTTCGCTGCTCCCGGCCCTGCATCCTTGTTGTTCTCGTACCAGCCCTCGACAAAAAGGCGGTGCAAGTTATTGCGGGCCTCCATCAGGCCGTATCCAAGATACGAATGCTGGTATAGTGTGAAATCGCGACCACCAAATTTCAGGTCATATTTGTGGTCTCCCTCTTTCAAGACTTCGGGCATACCACCATCGGCAGCTTGCTTGAACGTTGGCTGGAAAACGATCTGCGTGGATCCACCTCCGAGGTCGAAGACTGCGGCGGTGGGTGTCTTATCAGGTCCTCCAATTTTCCCGAGCAGATAGTTGGTTGTGATCCAGGCATATACACCTTCATCTTTTCCGTCCATGACTTCCACGCCGCCCTTTTCTTCGCTGACGACCGGGAAAGGATACACTGTTTCGAGTCGCGTTCGGACGGCCTTCAGTATCGCCTCGCTCATCTCTGGTCCCAGCTTCCTCAAGCCTGCTGTCGCCTTGACTGCGATCGGAGTGCACGATTTGAGCTTGTCCGGCACGCTCTCCACGGCAACATCCAGTAACACGTCCAAACTCTTCGCTGCGCCCTCGGCGTCGGCACCATAACTTGACAAGCCACTGCCGCCCTTCTTCTTTTCCGTCATCTTGAACACCTCATTCTCCAATTCAGGCGTTGGCCCGCAATTGTTGAATCTGTACACATGGATTCTGCTTCCTGTGCTGCCGGCATCCACCATCAGCGCATATTGTATGAGTGGCTTGTCTTTCGAGTAGCTCCTCGTGCATTTCGTCGTGGCGACGCTGGGATCAGATGCGACATCTCCGCCTGGAAACTTGCCCAGTCCGATAGCGCTCGTGGCTGCTGAGCCCGGACTGCTCACATAGTAGATGACAGCGAGGACGAAGAATCCAAGGATGGACGCTTTGATATATCGCGCTCGCGTGCCTTGATTCATCCAGGCGGCTTGCACTTTCTCCTGCATGGAAAGTGACTTTGGTTGTCTGTGTGGGGCGTGTCGATCGGGTTTCTCGAAGGGATCGGAGGTATGCTTATCGCTCTCGCGCTTTGGCAGAACGAGCGATGAGGACCGACGACGGGTACTTGAGAAACTAACGTAGGACCAGACAGAACTGCAGGAATATGGGTGTGAGATGCGAAAGCTGAAGGGTCGAGGTGGTTTGCGCTTACGGTCTCTGCTGTGCAGATTCGGTCATGAAATGTGATCGCGCCTATTTCATGACTTGGTCATACGCGTCAAATGGTGCTGAAAGAAGTCGAGGGCAGATGGGAGGGTTGGCCAGCAGTGCAAGGAGGAAGAAAAGTGTCCCTCAATCGCTCAACCGCGACCCCTACCTCCAATAGACTTTCCCAAGTGCAGATCAAATGTGGCGTTGTGGCGTCCAAAGAGGCGCACTCTGTTGCCCAGCTGTTGTACTGTGTGTACATCTATTCTTTTTATAATCTATTTCTATTCCTACCAGATCAAACTGGCCACCTCCTGCGCGAGCTTCTCTTGCGATTTTACACTTCTCACTGTCTTCTTCGCTCCCATCGCCTTGCACAGGTCTGCCAAGTCGCCGTCTTCTGACGCGCAATAGACCAAATATCCCAGAGCCAGCAACAGGACCTTCGACGCGTCATCGCTTTTCTCATCGACGAGTGTCTCCAGTATTGATGCAGCCAGTTCAACCTGCTCGCCTCCTGCCAAAGCCTCTTCTTGCTGCTCCCTCCTGATCCGATAATTGGACACGGCGAGATTGAAGGCAAGACTCCCTGCAGCTACTCTCGTCGTCGGATGCGACACGTCTAGTAAAGACGACGAGATGAGCTGTATCAAGTCAGATATGGTCGTATCTCCGCTGATCATCAGCTCTTTGACGAACAACGGAGACGAGAACGTGTTGCAGGCTAGGTGAATGGTTACTAGTCGAAGATTGTGCGGGCAACTCTCAAGCCCGTTGATGTGTTGCACCAATGTCGTGACTGTCCGGTGCTGACTCTCTTCGGCGAAATAACCGCTGACTTGACTATCGATCATCGCACAGCGGAGAAGGTCCACAGCTGCAAACCGCACTTCCAACGGCAGCGCGAGGGCTTCCGTGGCGAACGTCTGAGACACACTGTGCAAATCAGGAACTGCCGCATTTTGTGGTAGCTCATTTCTTTGCTCCACAAATGTACGAAGGGACGCAATGTCCCGATGGCTGGCTGCAGAGCCCAGTTTAGCCATCAACTTGTCAAGGGGTGGCACTTTGCTGAAGACGTATGGTTTCAGCGAGCCATATTGCAGGGTAGGCACACTGAGCGTCATGTGCGGATGTGGAGGAAAGGTCTTTTGAATCAGAGCCTCGACATTCGCCTTCAGAAGGCTCGGATCAGCGCCTGTCCACTCCTCCTGTTTGACGCCGCCCTTTCCAAATGTCATGAACGTCGGTGTTGCTCGTATTGAGTATCGTTCTGCGAGCTCACGGGCAAAGTTGATGTCAATCTTGATAAAAAGTGCTTGCGGATACTCTTCGGCAAGAATGTCAAATGTAGGATACGCGAGTCGACATGGAGCACATGTCGACGATGTGAAGAACATAGTGATGCAGGAGTCCGCGGCGCCTGCCAAGTGTGTGTCGAGAGCATTCTTGTCTGTCAAGCTGATCACTTGCCCATATCGAACGTTATCTGCGGGCACTGCACTGTCTTTGGTAGGTGGTGCCTGAGCGATAGGTGCTTTTGGTACTGATTGGACACCATGTCCGTTTGTTGCTGGTAGCCTGTTCTGTGGCGGTACTGGTGCCTGTGTGATGGATCTCATACTGGCATCGATCTGGGGTTTCAGCATTTGACCAAATGGCGTCTCGAGCACCTTTTTGGGAAGGCTTATTATGTGTTCAGGGATGCCGCGCCCGACCAGAAACATGGCAAAATCATTCGTAAAGTTGTTGCAATTGTGGGCAAAGAGATCGTAACTTTCTGCAGTGTAAACCTCCTTCAGACTCTCCAAATAGTCCAGAATCGTCTCAAGCGGCAGCTCGGTTTTGCCCAAAGGCACAATTTCCATGGGCTGGCCATGATGTGTGGTGCCAGGGTAACACGTCTGGACTCCTTGGCCGAAGAAATACTCGATGCGATCAAACACAAGAGCAGTGTGATATACAGCGTCGATCTGTATGCCAAGAAATTGCCTTGAAAGAGCCTTTGCCATGCCTCGTGTGAGATCGTACACATAGAGCTCGACGTCCATCTTGTGCTTGTGCAGGCTGTGATCAGCGGACGAGCTGCAGATGTGTTCTGGATTATCAGTTCCGCTTGTTAGATTGTGTCGATTGTGAGAACAAATGCGGCCGCGCGTTGTTGCGGTGAGAAAGGAGCGTTTACATGACTGGATTAAACACGGCAAGAATGTCGTAGGCATCGTCGCTGACGACTTTCGGTGGCGAACCTTCTGGTGTTTCTCGCTGTAGTCCACATGCTTGAACACTGTGGCTTTTCTCACCCTCGCAGCAACTGCATTCATTCCCGCCATCCTGAAGCAGCATCGCACTGTATGAGAATCAAAACATCCTTCGAAGCACGAAGCTACGATTGGCACAGAAATCTCACGGGTGCGTCACCACTCGTGGTTAATCTTTTATGTGCAAAACGTGCAGTCACCTTCAATGCAATACCTTACATGTATTCTGACGCTTTGGGCCACGTCAACATTCAGTCTCGAACTTTGATCTCATCTGGGAAGAGACATTTGTGCTTGCGTACAAGATTCCAAGCACGACAGTTCACCTTCCTGGAACATCTAAGCATCCGATGGATGTCTGTGTGGTCATCATAGCGATGGTTTCAGTCACAATCAGTGTTGTAAACGGCAGCAGGTGCAATACCCGGCGGCCAACATTGACACGTCACGTCTTTATTAGTACCCGCCCATGTGAGCAGTCTCTCCATTTGAAGCAGGAGTCCGCGACTGGAGTGAGTACAGTAGAATCAGAAGTATGTTGCTCGTGATCGTGCAAGGACCAATGAGCCGTGTTGAGACCGCCATTTTGGTCACTTCCGGCCGTTTTGAGCTGGGCAGGCGCGGTCATGATATCGCGCGCGAGCTCCATGGAACCTAGTGGACTCTCTTCGTTCGCTTTGGCATCGGAGGTTGAAACAGTCAAAGAAATTTGGTAATTGGCGGGCTGTGTACAATGCTCCCTGCTTTGATGTTGTAGCACGTTTCCGGCGAGCTTGTCACTCAGTATCGCGTCACTCTCAGCGCTGCAGTGATCTAAAACTCTGAGATCACATCCCCTCGCACCTTCCCACGTAGCTCCCACTTGCCCTGCAGGTCTGTCAGCACTTATATCTGGCACAGATCTGGTCAACTTACGTCTGTCGTCCATGCGTAGTATAACGCAATGCCAGGAATGGCCATCACGTATGTGAAGGTGATCCATGCGGTGCGAGGTGTCCATTTGAAGTATTCGTGTCGCTTCACGTACATGTCTACCAGCCATCAGTCCCCCAAATCTTCAGTCTTCCCTTCCTCCGAGAGCGCTGCCTTCGAGCCCGGCCGTCCTCCCATATTCGAGCTATGTTTGACTGTCGTGTTCGAGGGGTTCGAGGGTATACTCACTGGCATATTTGACCAGCGCGGGATCCAAGTTGACGGCTGCACGATGTCAGTCAGCTGTGTGTTCGCCATGGCGCAACGCTAGGGTATTAATGCTGCATACCATTGTGTCCAGCCATCCGCCGAAGCGTCGGCCTGAATGCGCCGAGAAGCACCATGTTGCGTCTGTCGTGGTTGTTATGCTCCTCGTCGTGACCCCAATGCTCCGCTGGTATGGAGACTTGACGTCGGAGGACCTGTTCACGTGATTTGACACCTCACGGGACGGACCGTCGCGCTCTGCATGTGCGTTGCTCTTGCTGTGGTCGACCTCGGATGCTCGGAGAAAGTGAGCAGTAGCGCAGGAACGATATGGAACGATCGATGTCCTGATCGGAAATTCGAAAATCTTGCTGCCTTCTGTTTGTCCTGAACCGACTCCCGTCATCTTACACTGAGCTCATTACACAATTATGGCGGAAACGACTGCACAAGCGACTGCTCCGGCCAGTGACAAGCCTCAAATCACGCTTTATTGGTTAGTTTTGCGAAGCCCTGTCGATGTCGTTTGCAACATAGGCAAGCACGACTGCAGTGAATAGTAATCACAGCTGACCACATTCTAGGCTTGAGCAGAGCCGTGCTCAACGTGTAGTATGGCTTCTCGAAGAATGCAAAGGTGCCGACTACAACATTGAAGTCTTTAAACGAGGCAAGGATATGCTCGCTGGTCCAGAGTTGAAGAAGATTCATCGTATGTTCAGTCGCGAATATGTGCTTCCTACGTCTCGTACTGTGTGACAGCAGCGCCAGATGTATCTACCACAAACATATGCTTACTTTCCGATTACGTTTAGCCTTAGGAAAATCTCCGGTCATCTCGGTCAAGTCATCAAACACACCACAGCCAATTGTTATTGCTGAGTCTGGCACACTGACCGAATATCTGGTCGATCACTTTGCGGAGCATCTTCAGCCGACTAGATATCAGGCGGGCAAGGAGAAGCAGGTCGGCGGTGAGACGGAGGAGTGGCTACGCTATCGCTTCTACATGCACTATGCCGAGGGAAGCTTGATGTCAATCCTGTTAATCGGACTATTCATGGACCGTGAGTGTCTCTGACGCATTGTGAGCAACATCTGCTGATCCATTCACAGAGATCAAGAACGCCCCAGTTCCCTTCTTCATCAAGCCAATTACTCGCACAATTGCTGGCCGCGTCGAGGACCAATTCCTGAACCGCAACTACGACGCACACTTCGGATTCCTTGAGAAGCAGTTGGAGACTTCGCCGAACGGAGGCCAATGGCTGACTGGAAAAGACTTGACCGCTGCCGATATCCTCATGAGCTTTCCACTCATTGCAGGAAAGAGCAAGATCGACGCCACGAAGTTTCCCAAGTTGACAGCGCTGATCAAGCGATATGAGGAGCATCCAGGCTATCTCACTTCTATTAAGAAGATCGAAGAAGTCACGGGCGAGAAATTCCAGCCGATGATGGATGCCAGGAAGTAGAGTGCAGCTCGGATGTTGTAAATCAATACCTAGATACCCTCGCCATGTTTTATTGGAGCTAAGTTCAATGTCAGCAGACGCACTCGGACTATGCTGGCAGCACGATTTCAGCTCCATCTTCTCGAATCTGCGACTAATATTTCAATTGACCGCCAAATGCATTGGCGATGCGCGTGGCGCAATGAGCTGCGAGCTTAATGATCATACCCAACATGAACCGATGTGAACCCAGCACAAGTTGCGGTATTTAGCCTGCACGAGACGAGAAGCGACGCTGAATGCAGACTAATTACTCCGTATTTTTACCGTATCTGTCTGACCCACAGACAACACGAGAAGCATGCCAATAGATTGCTGCATTTAACCGACAATACGAGTGCTTACTGACCCATTATGCGCTGGAGTTACGAATCAGCAGTGGGAATGTCAAATGGACCGCGCTGCAACTACACTCCATCTTCGATCACATTTGGCAGCAACAGTCTGTGGCTGACACTTGTGTGTCGGTCTACAGGCCATGGGTGCGAGATTGTGCCAGAAGCAGCTTCGGTTTGGACAGTAATCAGAATATGCCCAGGATGGTGAATTCGGACGATAGCGAGCCCGCACGGGTACATAATGATGGCTATGCCGTTGAGCATAGCAGTGCTCGAGGGGACAGCACCAACACTACAGAAGCAGAAACTTTGTCGCGGGCAGTCGACTCACAAGCGAACAGCTCAGCACCAGGACAAGGAGGCATCCGGCAGGAAGAGCACCCTCTGCCCAGCAGGAACTCATCATCGCTGTTCTACTACGAACCCCAAGGCGAGCTCATACAGCACGTAGGTCGAAGTACAGACCATCCCGAAGTCAACATCCCTCACGCCATTTCCAATTTCCGCGACCGTCATACGACTTACGAGCAGACAGCTGGCGCCAATACTGCTGCGACGCTCCAAGGACCTGCGGAGACTGAAATAAACGCTCTGACATTGAAGCGAGACCACGAAGAGGAGCTCGAACCAGCTGCACCGAAACGCGTCCATCGCGACATGTCGACATCAGATCAAGAATTCATTTACAACAGTGCACAGTACCATCAGCCACAACAACATCCAACCGACGGCAGCACAAACTCCGCCACTCATCAACAACAAGCCTTCATCGACCCCAGTATCACCATGGTCCTTCCCGCTCGCAAAGTGTTCCCCATCCAAATAGGCGACAAACTATTCCGCCTATCGGGCGCTAGCATCTCCAGCGATGCACCTTCGTACTTCTCCCAATTCTTCGAAGAGCAGATGAAGAACAATGAAGGAGCGGAAAGTTGCCGCACGCTATACATCGACCGCGATCCCAAAACCTTCGAGGACATTTCGTTGCATTTGCAAGGCTATCACATTGAGCCACGAGATGGCGCACACTTTGTCAAGCTATTCGCCGATGCACAATTTTTCAGCCTGCCACGACTCACGGCACAGCTGTTTGCTTCGACGATATATGTTCGTGTAGGAGAGCAAGAGTTTCGAATTCCAAAGGACTTGTTCAGCAATCCGGGCGATTCGCCGAATTATTTCTCCTTGGGATTTTCGAGCTTTTTCTCTTCACCAAGCGATAGACTGCCTGGCCTTTCGCAGCAGTCATTGATTCGACCTCCCAGTCTATTACCTCCCAGTGTTCCCATGCGTTCGGCTCGAGTGTTCTCGGATCTGTTACATCTACTTCAAGGATATGACCTTCACATCAGGGACGAGGAGCACAGAGCCGAACTCCTTCGAGATGCGAGGTACTATCACTTGAAGGGGCTGGAACAGCGTCTGATCCCTCACCGCATTGCTTTCAATCTGAGGCGTCAGAAAAGCGAGGTCCTGCTAAGACTACAGGACGTTCACAAGAACGGCGTCAGCGTCGTGCCAGATTGTGTTGCTGGTGGGACTGCTGCAATTCCAGGCTGGGTCTTCTATCAGCGGCCCTATGTTGACACCGAAGCCCACATTCTCATCGTTGAGGTAAGTGGAGAAGAAGGCATGACCGTGGAGCTAGAATCTGCAGCCTCGTCAACACCGAATGCTCGCATGGCTCGAGTGACATTCCATAACGAAACAACGACCACCTTTGCGCGTCTGCTCTGTGCAGTGGCAGAGAAGGTGAATTTACCTCATATTCAAACCGTTGAGTCGATGACGACAGGGCGAACTGGAGCCTACAATGGCCACAAGAACCAATCGCAACATGGTGCTCCGAGTCACAGCACAATCAAAATGCACATTGGCCCAGACGCTGACATCGTTCTTAATGGTCACCGACCAGCGATCGGCAACCAGGTCGATACTATCGACGAAATGGATGTCGATGATGCACAGCGGCCAGCGGCAAACGCCAGGAAAGTGAGGCAGGACGTGAAGGCAAATGCTAGCCAAGCAACCAATTGGGTTGTGAACAAGGCGCAATGGCGACTGAGGGTGCAGCCTAGGAAGAATGGATTCGAGGTCATTCTTGACGCGGTCAAGATCGAGGCGTGTTCCAACGAGAGAAGTCGTAACGCAGCGAGTGGTTTCCTCATGTAGTCATTGCTCGTCCAGTCAACATGAAGTGCAAGGTCTAGTTTGAGTAGTGCGTGAAGTAGCTTTGAAACATTGGCTGCCGACGGCCATTGCTCCAATGTAACTCGTGTTCGAGCCAGGATCCGCTGATAACGAAAATCGTGACAGTTCGGCGCAGCGAATTGCAGACATGGTTGTCCCGACAGGTGAAACTTTGGAGGGTTCGTGCGTGCTTCACAAACGGCATACTCGTCACATTCTAGAGCATCGGACGTGCTGTCGGGCGTGTGAAGCCACGCAATGTCGGAGGCCAGACCTCGTCGTCGCTGCTGCATCAGTCCGGGGACGTTCCCTGGTACGACGTCTGACAACGTGGGCAAGGCGCTTCGCAGTTGAGGGGAACCGCTGAAGAGGAGAGATGTCGTCTTCGCTCCGGCACATGCAAGCGCTTGGTCCAGCGAATAGGAGAGGGCAGAGTCAGAGCCGACGGCCGAGATTGAGAGCAGGCGAAGGAGCACTTTCCTTCTGACCCAGGGCCGGGAGCGCACAGGCGAGCGACAAGCATGGAGCGTTCGCCAACCACGGGCGTCGTGTGCCTGGCGCGCCCTCCGCTGCCGTCGAGGATCCGGGCGGTATCCGACGAGGGTTGGACGAGGGGTCGCGCGGTTTGTTTGTTTCGCGACGCTCGCCACGAGACGAATGAGATGCGCGCGTTGAACTCTGTCTGACAGCCATCGCCGGCGTGCGACTCGACGGCGTGCTGACTGCAGTGCAGCGCAGACGCAGCTGGACGACCGTGGTGGCAGCGAGGCGCCGTGGCACAGTTGCAGAACCATCACGCGTAGCGCAGCGGCCGCTGGAAATCCAGGATGTTTCGGCGAAAAAGTTGGCATGATTTGCACGAGCGCGCACGCCCCCACATCCTTCGACTGTAATGATGATGGATGATGAACTCTGCAGCGGAGGGCGTGTGGTTGCTGGGCGCGATGCGGTATCAATATTGCTGGACTATCGGCGGGCACGACCACGCTCCAGGGCTGCGGATATGAAGCGCGCAGAGATCGCTCCCGGGCGCCTCGCTCCTCTCTCCTTCTGCTTCAGGGGAAGGCCAGCGCCCTCTTGCACCACCGCCCGTCTTCACGCCGACGCCTCTCCCGCTGCTGTGCGATCCCCAAAGTCTGGAGGCGATCTGCTGCGCAGCCGTTGGCGCGAGCCGCAAATCTCTCGTTGACGCCCCGGTCTCCTGTGCTGGGACCCGCGCATGCAGTGCACGTTCTCACACCTGACACTGACGACCCGGCCTGACTCTGCTCTGCACGCCCTCATGGCCTGTTAACAACGTTCTGTTGCAGTTGCACCTGCAACGTCCGCTGGCCTCCTCCCTCACCACTGCCTGCCCGGAGCAGCTCGCGACTGTTGACTTCCTTCCGCTTTGGGCCAAGATCATCGCCATGGATCCCACCACCTTGGTTACTTTCATGTTCAGAGCCCCTCCGGACGTCAAAATCGTCGAGCTGCTCGGCTCGTGGGACAACTTCGATGTGCCATATCGCATGCACCACGACCGCTTACGAGGCTCCGACTTCTACACGGGTTGCTTCAAGTTCGAGAATATCATCTTCGACGGCGAGGTGGTGCAACGAGACAAACCACGAACCGGAGGCTTGAAGCAAGGTTCGACCTACTGGTACTACTATCGCCTCGACTATGCCAATGATGCCTTCGACGATCGGCTACCCAACACGACCGGCTGTCCGCTCCTGCCTGGGCAAGCTGTCAACGTGATGGAAGTGCCCTGCGAAGTGCAAGAGCCGCCGTCGAGGAGCCACAGTGCTTGCGGATACGACATTGTCGGTAGTCTTACAGATTACACTGAACGCAAGACTCTGGACCCGGCCGACAAATATGCACACGTGGAGCGTCCGCCCATATCGAAGGTCCATTCTCGATGCATGTCCGACGATCAACTGGATGGGCGACTCGAAGGACAACTACGAATCACCGTCGAACGAGCAGTCTCTCCGATATCCGTAACACACTCTCGCCAAGGTGCCTCAGAGTCTCGGCCAGTGTCTCCTGCGACCAGAGACTCTGCCAAAGCCTTGTCGCATAAGTCATTCGAGGTTGCTAGCAGCTCAAAGCTCGACCCGCTGGACCCACCTCCGACTGCTGCCAGCAGAACGGCGAGCGACGACAAGGCTGGCATCCAAGCTCAACGATCCACGCCACAATCGAAAGCTTCTTCATGCTATGAGTATCCTGAAGCATATGCTGCGCCACTTGGGTCCATGGAGGCGTTGGGAGCGGCTCTCTTCGCTTCAAGCAACGCCCAACCAGTCCAGACGGTTCGCTCTCGAGCATCACATGGCACGAATGGCGTGAGTAGAAGACGACGGGACTCCACCTTGAGCTGCGGGCCGGCCTCAGTGCAAAATGTGCAATTCTATGGGTCGCGACCAGGAACGAGTGTGAACGAGAGTGACGATGTATACCAGCCACGCACGTATTCGATCCCGAATTCGAACCTCAGCGACGGAAGTCCAGCAGCATCGCCCTTATCGGCAACGTTCTTGCCTTCGAAAGCTCACGACCAACCGAGTCATGCGCAAAAGAGCAATAGTGCTCCCGAAAGTATCGATGGCTGTTCTGCGATAGACGAGCTTTCGTCTCCAACATTCACGGCAAGCACCGTCAGCACTGGCGGTCACAACACGCCATTCCAGCTGTCATCGCACGACGACCGCGACTTTGGGTACTCGTACAACATCAGTGCTGGAGATGACCCTGATGAGGCGTCCGCGATGCTTGACGAAAGCGATCTGAGACGTCGACCGAGTCTCTTCGAGAGAGGCTTGGCCAGACTGAGACCACCTTTCGGTCTCAACTATTCTTTACCGAGCATATTATCAGACAGCAACCAATCCCTCGCGAAAACAATCACAGATCACTCGAGACGAGCCTCAGAGGAAGACACTCCATCGCTTCCACTACCCTCTATCGCGCGGGAGGATGAAGGATCAATGGCCGAAGCCATTTTCAGCGAACTCGGATTTCTTAGCAGCAGCATCACTTGAAGCGAGCACCAAAAGAAGGAATTTTTCTTATCGGCATTCTGCATTGTGGGGCGTAACAGCATCTGAGCGACGCGTTGGATTTAGCGAAACCTGTACATTATCATCATGAAGTAATGTCTGACATGCCCGCCGTAGACAAGATAAACGGCCAGGGCGCACGAGCGTGCATAGAGTGTCCACTGTGTGGGTGGACGAATCAGACAGGATCGGGAGGAGGAAGAACGATGGAGGGATCGGCGGAAAGCGATTGCGACTATTGAAAATGCCAATAAATGTGCCAACTACCAGCGTAGCCGAAGCGATCGATAGAGTCAAATATATTTCGATCGAGGATCGATGGTAGCGCGAATATATCATCGCACTTGATGATTCCAAGTATCTTGCATATATTTACGCAATGAGAAAGGAACGAAACAAGAAATCGAAAAATTGGTGTTCCAACGCCTCTTCGTGAAATCCGTCTCGGACATTGACCTTTTGTGGCTTGCACGTGCTTTAATCCTGGCATGCTCCACGCATTCTTTCTCTCTCTAGCAGTGAAGATACAATTCTTCTCTTCCCTTCTTGTTCTTCTTCTTCATCTCCGTTCCCAATGCCCATCCGCGCGAATTTGTAACGCCCTGTTGAACGCCCTGTACAGTAGAGGGAGGACTCTTTTTCACCGAAGGCTGTCTCGGCTCCTCCCTGTAGTCCGTTGGTTCCCATGCTGCTGCCGCCGCCGCTGCTGCTTCTCTCACCGCCTTCGCGAGCCATGAATGCTTCTTCAATCTCTCGCTGAGTGGCTCAAGCGAGACACGGATATCGTCATGCGCAGATCTTTGCGAACTGCACAATGAGCAGGCAGCCAACCCATTCCCCGATCATCAAACCCTCCAACCGCTCTTCACGTGCGCGTGCGCGCGTGCTTTCTATGCGTGATTGATATGCTGGACAAAGTGCCTGGCCAAAATGCAAAAAAAGGTTCTTGTTCAATTATTCTTTCATTCCCTTGAACTTGCAATCCCTCCTCTTCTCTCAATGTTACCGCTTCGGATCAAACCCTTTCCCAGACGCTAAATTCACATTCCCGCCAGAAGGTTTCCTGGGCTGATTGAAAAGACTTGTAGTCTCCCCATTCGGTGTCCTCCCATTATCGAAACTCGTTCGTTTTTGATTCGACCCGTTTGTCGTATCTTCGTCGCTGTCCTCCGCTAGGTCCCCTAGCGTGTTGGCTTCTATGTCATATGAATGCAACATGTGCTGTTGTTCCCCTCGCCCTCCATTTGCATGGCCAAATTCGGCCCGCGTCGGTATTGATGGGCTCCTTAAGCTCCAGCTATTTGATCTTCTGTGCTCTCCACTCCTTCGACTTTGCATGCTTAATCGCGTTTGTAGTCCTGTTAGGCCATCTGTGGGGATCCCGTCTACATCGTGGTATTCGCCTCGACCGTCCCGAGCGGGTTTGATGCCTGCATTGATGCCGTCCGGATCTTCGCGTGAGAGATTGAGAAGGTAGACACCGGTGAAGATCGTGAGGAAGCCGCAGAGGAGGGAGATCGTGTTGACAGCGTCCGATGTGTTAAAGCCGCGGAACATGATGAACGAGGCCGTCAGCGTGCAGGTCGTAAATGTCACGTAGTATAGCGGGTTAACACTGGCAAAAGTTAGCAATTGAGGCACATGGTATGAACGTACTCCAGAACTCACATATTCGTGCTGTAAGTCGCCAGTGCCTTGTTGAAATAATTCATCTGCGTAAGAATACACACCACCACCACAATCGCAAAGACGTAGGTGGATGGATGCGAAAATTGGTTGTTGCCGCCAAGTGTGAGTTTCAGCGCAATTCCGAAGCCTTTGATGGCCATGATGGAGATCGATCCCACCGTAGAGCAAATGCTGATATAGACCATTGGGTTCTTCTTGCCGTACACCGGTGCGACTTTATAAATCATTACCAGCGCAAAGATGGTCACGATCGCGCAATACGTGAGGAACCCTGTTGACTCGTTAGCCCACCACTTCGCATACTCCAATTCAAGCCACCTTTGCGCACGTACCCAATTGCATAGCATAATGCAATAATTCATCGATATTCTTGAGTTCCCGGTCCGGAGGCGCATGCAGCACAATAACCACACTGCCAATCAGACATATCGCGCATCCAACTCTCCCTAACACTCCTAGCCTCTCGTCCAAGAAATAACTGCCCAGAACTGCTCCGATCAAGACACTGAGTGCTCCGAGAGGGGTGACCAGAATCGCAGGCGCAAAAGCATATGCGGAGAAATTGCACACTTCTCCAATGACCATGGTAATGATGCCTCCCCACCATATGGGGTTCTTGAGATATGCGAATCCATCGCCCTCGAATCCATGCTTTTGCGCAGCCGCATTAAGGCCCTTTTTTGTGATGACGAAGGATGCGCCGATGCCCAGCGTCGATGTCACGGCGAGCAGCAGGCCGACGTACTTGTCTTCTAACATGGCCCTGGCGGTGTATTATGGAGTTATGGCTTGTATGAGAGGAGAAGAGTCGTGGGGCGCAGCGCCCTTTGGCAGAAAGTGGCTCGCAGACTTGGGCGGGCTGGCGAAATGCGGGCTCCTCGGTGAATCGGTGCAGAGGTCACGGGGCAACCATGGCCCGGGTGGTAGTGATGAAGAGGTGGGTTTCGGTGTTATGCGATCCAGCTGGCGCGGTCGTCGAGGGCGAAATCAGGCGTTTTGGGTGTGGAGCCAGGGATGGGGAGTTGAGAGGGCTGGAGGACGTGTCCTCTGTCGAGTCGCGCGGGCGGATTTGCCGAAGCTTAGCAGCCTCCCTGCCCAGGCGGAGAGAGTGGTCACAGAAGCTGTCTTGCGTGCGCTCCAGATGCCTGTTGCCGATGCGAGGTGATGACACGACGGGGTGGTGTGATAGTGATACTGCGGTGGGCGGGCAACTTTCAGCAGCGGCGGGCGTTGGGGCGCTGAAGCAGCGGTGCTGGTCGTGATGCTGGACGCGCGACATTCTCCAGACGCCGATCAGACCGCCAGGAGGCCTCGCCTGATGCGGCTCGCTTCGGCCAAGCATTGCTATTCTGGTCCGTCGTCGTGTGGTGCTTGCGCAACACCCACGCACGCACCTCACGCGCAACGTGTTGCTGTCCGCCGGCTACCATTGCTCCTATGCACAAACTACTGTTCAATCAACATGTTCGCACTAAGCAATGGTTCGCCCCGGCTCAAAGGCCACGAGAGTCCCATGTCCACTCGATGCATGTCTGAGACACTGTGGTCATAGGCGCAAAACTTGTAACTCGGCACATTCGCTGGAAGTAATGCATCAATTCATACTTTCAATGGTCTATCTACTAGGTGCGTTGCCATTACCATAACTCGTTAACCGTATCCCATAAAACCCATCGCTAGAACGCTGTTCAGTTCAGCCAACGCCTTCTATCCGTCCTCACTCATGCAATGCTTTAGTCATCGTATAAATCCATCTCCCCATCGCCGTTCGTTAGCTCTTGAACGGCATCATCTTCGCTATCCCACATCTCTTCGTCTTCGGAAGCCTCGCTCTCCCCGTGGTTGGGTAAGACGACAATATGCCCATCTTCGAGCTCCACACGTGCAGTTTCGCCATCCCTGATTGAGCCACGAAGGATAAGCACGGCCAATCGGTTGAGGACTTCCTTCTCGATGAGTCGCGCGAGTGGCCTGGCACCGTAGGCGGGCGAATATCCTGCAGCTCCAAGATAGTCTTTGACTTCGTCCGACAGGTCGATGCGCACGTTGCGACCATTGGTCTGCAGCCGCTTCTGAATCTCCTGTAACCTGACATCGACAATCCTGCGAATCTCCTTCTTAGTGAGACGATTGAAGATGACGATGCTGGAGATACGGTTGAGGAACTCTGGCAGGAAGTAGTTTCTCAAGGCAGTCATGACAAGCTCCTTGGTCGTTGGATCAATCTTGCCATCGGCTGCATTTGGTCGAGCCAGGTACTCAGCACCCAAGTTGGATGTCATCACGACGATACAATTCTTGGCGTCAATGATGCGTCCTTGGCCATCGGTGATACGTCCATCGTCCATGAGCTGCAGGAGGACGGTGAGGACTTCCTTGGCAGCCTTTTCGACCTCGTCGAAGAGAAGAATGCTGAACGGTCTGCGACGAAGGGCCTCTGTGAGTTGACCGCCTGCATCATGTCCGACATATCCTGGAGGAGCGCCGATCATGCGTGACAGTGAGTGTCGTTCCTGATATTCGGACATGTCAAATCGGATCATGGACTTGGGATCGTCGAAGAGGAACTCCGCCAAGGCCTTTGTGAGAAGCGTCTTTCCTGTACCGGAAGGACCGCAGAAGAGGAATGATGGCGGCTGACCAGGGTTGGCAAGACCAGAGCGTTGCAATCGAATGGCGTTCGCAACGGACGTGACTGCCTCCTTCTGGCCGACCACTTGTTCGCCCAGAACCTTTTCCATGTGCAGGAGCTTCTCTTTCTCGGTAGTTCGAAGTCTCGTGACTGGAATGCCGGTCCAGCGCGCAACGATTTCGTTGATCTGATCTGGTCCCACTGCGTCGGCAACCAGAGCATTGGTGTCGCCAGCTGCCCCGCGACGAGCAGCCTCCTCTTCCTCTGCTTGCTTCTTCTGTGCCTCCAACTCCCTGATGCGCTTCTCAGTGTCTGGAATCGCGTAAAATTTGATATCAGAAGCAGATTGCAGATCTCTCGTTCGTTCAGCTTCCTCAAGCTTGTTGCGAAGCGAGTCAAGTTTGATCTTCTGTTCTTGAATCTCCTTTGATCGCATCTTTTCGGTCTCGTACATCTCGCGAAGTGGCTTGAGCTCTTCTTCGATGTTGGCCTTTTCAGCTCGAGCCTCTCTCAGGCGTGATTGTGATGCTTCATCCTTCTCACGATCAAGCGCGTGGATCTCGATTTCCAGCTGGCGCAATTTACGCTCCATGTTGTCGAGAACCTCGGGCTGAGACTCGCGTTCTACACGGACGGCAGCCGCTGCTTCATCGACCAAGTCGACAGCTGAATCGGGCAGTCTGCGTTGAGTGAGGTAGCGAGCTGCCAATGTGGCCGCAGCTATGATTGCACCATCCTGAATTGTGACACCGTGATGTACTTCGTACTTTTCCTTCAGACCACGCAGGATCGAAATCGTCTCGGCAACTGAGGGCTCCTTGACCATAACTTGCTGGAAACGACGTTCGAATGCCTGATCCTTTTCAATGTATTTCCGGTATTCGGCGAGTGTCGTGGCACCGATGCAGTGAAGTTGTCCTCGAGCAAGCATTGGTTTGAGCAGGTTTGCTGCGTCCATGCCACCTTCGCCTGAGCTACCGGCTCCCATGAGCAGATGGATCTCGTCCACGAAGAGGACAATCATCTCCTTGCTATCCTCGATCTCTTTCAGAACACCCTTCATGCGCTCTTCAAACTCACCACGGTACTTAGACCCGGCGACAAGCGCACCAACATCGAGTGAGAGGAGCTTGCAGGCTGCAAGTCCTGCTGGCACATCAGCATCTACAATCCGACGTGCCAGACCTTCGACGACTGTTGTTTTGCCGACACCAGGCTCGCCAATGAGTACTGGGTTGTTCTTCGTCCTTCGTGAGAGAATTCGAATGACTCGCCTGATTTCCTCTTCACGGCCAATGACAGGATCAATCTTGCCGTCTCGTGCCATTGCCGTCATGTCGATTGTGAACTTCTTCAAGTTTTCATTCTCCTCCTCAGCATCTGCAGTCTTGCTGTCCACTCGCTTCGTTCCTCGAATTTGTTGGATCGCCTGGTCGACAAGCTTGGTGTTGGGGATGTTCGCTTCGGCGAGGCATTTTTGTATTGTCGTGTCTTGCACCAGACATTGTATTAAGTGGTCGACAGCGATGTAGGAGTCTTTTTGTGTTTTTGAAAGCTCGTTCGCGCTTCGTAGGACTTTCGAGAAAGCTGGCGCGACGCTGATATTCTCTGGCGGCGGATCCTGGGAGGGTATCCGTACCAGAGACTTTTTCAGTGCTCGCTCAGCCAATTGTGGATCACCATGTGCCCGCTCAATGACCTGTTTGAACAGAGGTGCTGAGCTGGCAGCATGTGATGCGTGTGAGTTGTTGGTTTGCTGGTCTTTCGACTGGTCTGGTTGCGGGTCGATGAGTGCAACTGCAAGATGCAGAGGCATTAATTGCGAATGTTGGTATTGTTGTGCTAGATCCTGTGCCTCTGCTAACGCTTGGGTCGCACGATCTGTAAAGGACATGTTGCTCGCCATGTTGGCGGTAGTGTGTCGAAAACCAGGAAGTCAAAAGTGTTGTGGTAGAATCGAAGGTCTCGAGTATCGAGTATCGCTCTTGTGAGCTCGCAACAGTGTGAGTCTAGTTTCGGCGTGTGCTCATGCAAAAGTTGAAAGATGGAAGGGAACAGTCACAGAGCATGCAAAGATATGCCTTTCGGCCCAAAGACGTGGAAGTTGCTCAATCCTACTGGACGATGCTGGCGGATTCGTGCCCGATGTCTGAGGAATCCGCGAGACGCTTCCGCAGGGTTCTGCGTGTGGGGTCCCTTGTCATACTGGCCTCCATACGTCATCCCCAGCTCTTCCAGCATTCGACTTGGTCAGGTCTCCATACACAGCGACATGCTCACGCCATGACAACACCTGACTGGCGAGAGAGTCATGCTTGACGAAATTCGGAAGCACCCTATCGTTAGTATCGACGCATACTGGCATGACTGTGTTGTATTTATGGAGCAGGACTCTCGATACGGTCAGCCAGCGATATTGTACAGTTGCAGAACAAGCGAATGGACTCCTTGCTCGCTGAATGATTGGGACGAAGAATTCGCCGCATGATCGTCTTCGCTGAGCTGCTGTTACGCTACTAGTCACAATCATGCGAGCCATGTGAAAATCCAGTATGGTATTACTTCGCGAAATGCTTCTCTTCATCTCAGGTCTCTTTATTGTTTGTCCTTCTACACTGTGTCTTTGCAGGCTGCCCAGATATCCCATCTATACATACGCATCACCCAGCCGCCTGCCCACCATGCCGTCCCATGCTACTGTATCGCTTTCTGCCATGTAATATCGACTCTAACAAAACCAAATCGCGTACTTGCAACGAACCAGCGTCCTTTCCGCTGAACTTGGAACAATCATGGATGCAGGAATGAGAATCAAAACAGAACGACTGCCGTTAGTCTTCACTGCTCAGGCTCGCACTACCGGTTGGCAGTCGCGTCCAGAGGTGCGGCGTGGAGAGCGGGTTTGGCATGCTGCCCCAGTGTCCCCTCTTTCTTCTTCCGTAGTGCATCAATCACCCATTCGCCCACTTCGCGATCGACGAAGCCACCGTCATCCTCCGCAGGTACACCCGAAAGCTGGGAACTCGACTCAGGAACGTCTTCGCCAGCTGCCGCCGCCGCTTCTGCCGCCGCTTCCGCGTCTTCATCTTCTTCTGTAATGGTCTCTGGCTTCACAAGAGGGGCAAGCCAGGCGTGTTGTAAGAGCATAGGATATGTCGGGCGGAGATTGGGAATCTTGTTCAAACAGCCTGCCACGAAATCTCGTGCAGCCTCCGAGAATGTGTCTGCCGGCAGGTCGGGAGGTTCGCCGTCCACGATTGCCTGTGTGAATTGTCAGTCGTGTCACTCCTATTATGCAGGGCCTGCCACTTACAGCGAGTTGCGAGAAAATGTTGTCGTAAGTCTCTGGTGGGTATGGGTATCGCCCCAGAGCACACTCAATGATTGTTAGACCCAGTGACCAGATGTCAGACTGCACACTGTATGTTCCAACGGCGCCCCCTGGCGCGCCGCCGCCACCACTTGATATTCGCTCCGGCGCCATGTAGGACTGGCAACCAATGTTCGTCTTGGCTATACTCGCCACCAAATTCCCGCTCACGCCAAAGTCGCAGATTTTCACCTGTCCTCTGGTGTTCATAAGGATGTTCGTAGGTTTCACATCGCGATGAATAATGTTGTGTTCTTCTTTGAGCGACTTCAGGCCGAGTGTCGTACAGTACGTGATCTTTCTCAACACCCCCTCTGGAACACCATCTCCATATATCTTGTCGCAACTGCCGCCGTCCATGAACTCCATACAAATGTATACAGCACCTTCCTGGAAAAAAGCACCATAGAAATCCACGATATAGGGTGAAACGCATCGATGCAAGATGTCCAACTCCATGATGATAGACTGGAATTTTGCGTCGTCCAGTTCGAGGCGCATTTCCTTCATAGCCATGACGATGCCAGTTGTCCCGCCTCTTCCATACGCTTGCTGAGCTGTGACATTGGTGGGAGTCGTACTGGCGTTACTGGGCCGTGTAGGTGATGTTGGAGTTTGCTCTTCTTCTGCGAGCGGCCCACGAGCTTTATTGCCTGCCAGCCCTTGGCCAGTCTTTCTGAATTTCGGTCTTGCATGTCGTACTTTGTAGACTGTACCGTAATTGCCTTTCCCGAGCTCATCGAGGGTGTCCACCTCATCCAGACTGATACTAAAGCTTTTGCCTGACGTGAAATCAATGCCTCCACCGTGCACCGTTGCTTTTCCCTTGAACCTGAGCGCTCCAGTCTTGGTGTCGATCATATCGGCATATTTATCCATGGCGGTCTCGGGCTTCGCGGGTTGCTGACCAGAAGCGTCACCATTCGGAGCACCACCAGCCATGCTAGAGAGGGTCATTCCTGGTGGCTTTTTCCTGCCGGCAGGAGCACCTGGACCGCCAGGAGCAGGACCAGAGCCAGGTAGGCCTCCAGGCAGCTTCAAGCCTCGCTTCTCAGCCAGAGACATGGGCTTACCAGCTCCCGTGACGGCAGGCGAGGAGTGCATTGGTGCTGGAGAGGGTCGTTGCATTCCAGGCGGTAGTCTGAAGTTCGAGGGAAATCCTCCCGGAGTTGCTTGACCAGCTGAAGGCGGACTGATGGGGCTGCGATCGGGCTGCGGCGTAGCTGGGCCTTGCCTATTGAGCGTGAAGGCTTTCATACGCGCGGCAATATCAGGATTCATGGTAGGTGGATTCCCTCTCGCGAACGTCGCTCCCGCCGGTCTGCGTGCTGCGTCCAGCTGGCCCCGCGCGGTGGAGGAAGCAGTCATGTTGGCCATGCTGGACGGCACGCTCGTGTCCGACTGCATCCGTTGCACTGTTGGCGAGGTCACTCGTGTTGGGTCAGGACTGGTGAGCGGAGAGTTGAGCTCATCGGGCGAGGTGGGCGGCGAGGGAGAGTTGAGTGGTGACTCTGGTTCTGACGACATGGTCAATGTGGTAGGTTGGCTGCGGAGCCCACGCGGTTCTCGATGATCGTGACGGTTGGCGGGCGGAGGTGGATGCGCTCCGGTCGCAGGCTCTGCAGGCGTCAGGCAGCCGTGGCCCGCTCAACAGCAGCGGCGGTGGTGCTGGGGAGGGACACGCAGACGAAGGTTGTGCACGCGTGCGTGCGATTTGGCGGGATACGGATCAGAGCCACGATCGGCAGTGTGGCGCAGAGGGAATAGGATTTCTGCTCACAGGTGCAGTGGAAAGTAGACTTCGATGGCGGAACGGAGATGGAGCCGAGGGCATCGACACTCCGGAGCGGAAGGCAGAGATGGGTGGGGGAAACAGGGCGGTGCGCGCGCGAAACCAAGTCATCATAGTTGCGCAATGCACGCCTGCATCGCACATTCCCGCGTGCAAAAGAGCCGGGCGTCGATGAAGTACAGTATTCGAGACTGCTTCCGCTGTGGCTTGCC
Source organism: Cercospora kikuchii (assembly GCF_019650295.1). Taxonomy (NCBI): domain Eukaryota; kingdom Fungi; phylum Ascomycota; class Dothideomycetes; order Mycosphaerellales; family Mycosphaerellaceae; genus Cercospora; species Cercospora kikuchii. The sequence goes on from NW_025408587.1 coordinate 1,768,573, forward strand.
TGTGCGCGCCATTGATCGCATTGCAGCACAGCATCGGCTCAGCGTGGAAACATGGGCTAGCGCCAGTGCTCACTGGAGCATTTGCATCACCGCTTGGCACAGTCCACTGATGCGGACGGTCATCATGATGGACAGCACCGCGATAACGCTGGGTCGCTACTCGTCACACAGCTTCTGATAGGCAGCCGGGTGTGGGAGCCACTCGCCGCCATATGTCCGACAATAGACGGAGCAGAGGGAGAACTGTCTCCCAGGCCATGCATGAGTGAATGGGACGATATTGCAGACAAGAAAGAGGTCATAAATACATGTGTGGAACAGTTGGGTCTGGCTGGGGCTCGCGGCCTAAGGTTAAATACTGTACCGGTAACGTGGAAAGGCGCGGCAGCGAACTGAGGCGCGAGCACCGTTTAAACTTTTGCCTGTGGACTGCAGGTGTGCACCTCAAGCAGGGTTGGGGCAAGCAGCCAAGACCATGAGGTGATGAAGCCAAGCGCGACTAGACTGCGACAACACCGCCCTGCACCCAGCGACATTCTCCGAATCCGCCCTCTTCTGCTCCCCCGACCACTTCCTCCATCTACCTGCCCAATTGCCCGCATACACCTCATTGAAAATGTCGACCACCGCCACGTGGGCCGCGTGAAGCGTGCCGGGGACACTTTCGAAGCTTCCTAGTTAGCGCCAGCTGCCGCTACACGTCTTCACGCTCGCTTTCTCGCCCATTGCCTCATCCTCGTGAGGACAAAGCACCGCGCGCCCACCGCACAAAGCCAGTCCGGCTCGTCGCCGCCCATCCGACCCACAGCCAGCCGCCCTATTGACCGCCGCCCGCCATGCTCTTCGACACTCCCAAATCTTTCCGATTGCGCGAACTCGCCAGCGCTTCTCTAGTCGCCTTCAAGCAACGGCGCACAGTGACGGACCAATCGATGCCAGCGAGCTATCCGATATGGGACGCTGCTGCCAACATCACCATGGACGCCATCACATCCACCGCCCATGAGTCGCATCCCAACTTCCTGCACCTGGCCGGCCTGGTGTCAGAAGCAGTGCTCGAAGTTGTATTTGTTGCCCTACCTGGCTACCTGGTGGCCATCACGGGCATGTTCGATGCCAACAGCCAGAAATTCTTGGCCGAGCTGAACACCATGGTCTTTACGCCATGCCTCATCTTCACGAAACTGGCAAGTCAGCTAAATGCCGATAAGCTTGCGGACCTCGCCGTCATTCCCTTCATTTTCGTGGTACAAACATTAGTGTCGTACATATCGGCACAGATAATGGCTCGCCTCTTTGGCTTTGGAAAGAAGGGTAAGAAGATGCAGAAGAACTTTGTGTTGGCCATGGGCGTCTTTGGCAATTCCAACTCGTTGCCCATATCTCTGGTGCTCAGTCTGAGCAAGACTATCAGCGGCTTACATTGGGATCGGATACCGGGTGACAATGACAACGAAGTGGGAGCAAGAGGCATCCTGTATCTGCTGATCTTCCAACAACTGGGCCAGCTACTACGGTGGACATGGGGATACAGTGTGCTGCTCAAGCCAGCTCACGCATACACTCCATCTGAGCGAGGAGATGACGACGAAGAGAGAGATCGGTTGATTGAGGACGGCCCCTGGACTGACGAGCACGACAATGTGATCAAAGGGATCGGAGGCAGCGACTCTGGATTCAACAGCGCTTCCGAAAGCACGCCCAGCTCATCCTTGACAGCTTCTCGCGAAGACCTGCGACACGAAATTGTACCCGCTGCGCCGGCAAATGGCAACGACATTAGCACCGAGCCCCGAAAACTGCCTCGCCGCAACAGAGGAGAAGACGCCGATAGCATTCGTTCTGATTCTACCAACTCCATCACCCAGTTTCCGCAATTTTCGAGAACACAATCTTCGCGTTCTGCAGCAGATGAGTCTGGCGGGTGGAAGGTCCCGCTGTACCGTGTTCAGAACACCATCGTGCTCCACGCCAGGCGATTTTGGGCCACAGTTGGAACATTTTTCGCGAACCTCTTCCGCGCTCTTCCGACTCCAGTGCAGAAGGTCTTGAAGACGTTCCACTACTACAACAGCAAGTTCTGGGCGGGAGTATGGAGGCAAATGAATCCTCCACTCTGGGCGATGTTGGCTGCACTCATTGTGGCCAGCATCCCCAAATTGCAAGATCTCTTTTTCCACGACGGCACCTTGATCCGCAATTCTGTTACCCGTGCCATTCAACAGAGTGGTAACGTGGCCGTTCCGTTGATTCTGGTCGTCTTGGGCGCAAATCTCGCGCGATCAACCCTCCCACAGGACCAGCTGGCAAGCACACCCGAGGAGAAGAAAGAAGAACGGAAGCTCCTTTATGCTTCGCTTCTCAGCAGAATGGTCATGCCAGTGATCATCATGGCTCCCGTGCTGGCATTGACGGCAAAATTTGTGCCGGTATCGATTCTGGACGACCCGATCTTCATCATTGTGTGCTTCTTACTCACAGGTGCACCGTCAGCATTACAATTGGCTCAAATTTGCCAATTGAACAATGTCTTCATGGGCGCAATGTCAAGTCTGCTCGTGGCAAGCTACGTGGTCGTCATTTTCCCAAGCACGCTTCTGCTTGTGCTTATGGCGCTCGAGGTCTTGGAATGGGCTGTTCTGAACAATTGATGGAGTCAAACTGTTTTGAGTATGCATCGTTTAGGATGAAAGAATGTTGTCTAGAGGGAACCTGGTCACACTACTCTGTGGTACTGGTGCAAGCATTTGCTGCGGCGTTTTGTTTGATAAGCAACTGTGAATGCGACGGCCGGAAAACAGAAAGGCGATAAAGCATACGACAGTGCTGTGCGCTGTAAGCACGAAGTTACGAATCCTCTGTCTGACTACTGGCGTGGCGTTGAAGGAGTTGATTGCATTGTAAGATAGAAATTTTTCGGTTAGCGAGCACCTAGTATTACCAATGTATATGTTTCTGCATTGTATTCTCGGGTTGCTTTTATGTTTTTGGGGTGCGCACTGTGCCTTCTCCAAGCCATCCCAAAGACCAAAGTATCTCAGTCGCGTGCATCAAGCATAGCAGAGATGAATTGTGCCACGTATACATATCCTTCACATCCCTGTAGTGAGTCCTTTCGCAACTGTCTGCAGTAAGTCATGACATGGACACCCAACATTCAGTCATCTCAGGGGTTGAAGTAATATTTGGACAACGTCTCGAAGTGTAGATACAAGGAGCCTCTGTGCTCCATAAGCAGACTTTCTGCTTTTCATCCCACCCATCCTCAACGCCTCGCTAGAAAACTTAAAGAGTCGTGAGAACAAAAGACATCTGAAAGCTCGTGACCAACCCTTTACAAGTCCTCGTAGTCAGCGTCCTGATGTCAAAGGCAACGTTGAGCATTGTGCGCCGCTCGAGGACCATATTCCATGAACCAATCTTAGCGAGTTAGAGGCAAGCAGGCGAGTCGGAGGCGCTGCATCAGGCTGCAAGAATTTCCCCACTGCCTGCCTTCAGAGGGGCTCGCCCCAGTCATCGCCGGAGTCGACAGGGAAAGCGCTACTTGGAGTCGATGGGTAGCTTCATCAACGCCTTAGCCAGCGTCCGCTTGTCCTTGCCGTCTCTATCCAGAATGAGAATGAGGTCGCGAAGCTCAACGCCTTTGCCATGGACATCATCTTCGCGCCATTCGCCCCATTGGGGTGCCTTCTTCTCTTCGACCTTTTTCGCCTCAGCAGGACCATTTTGCGGCCCAGACTGGGGCTTTGGTGTCGATGTTCCGCTGGCAGGCTTGGCGAAGCGGTTGGTGGTCCCATCCTTGCTGTCTGGTTTGTTCATCCACGAGTACCTGTTCTTCTTGCCTCCCAGAGCCATCATGGCAGCCGTTTGATTTGATTGTGTCAAGGCCGCTGCCACGGTAGTGGCCGTCTGTTCCTTTGCTTTCTTGTTCTGTTCTTTTTTGCTGATTTTAGGCGCGGCTGGGGCGACTGCCTCGGTGGGTGTATCAGGAGCAATGTCCATGGGATTTGCGCCCTCGCCCGACTCAGCCTTGCGCTTGCGAGCCTCGCGTTTCTTCAGACGTTCTTTCTCTGCTTGCGCGTCCTTCGCTGCGATTTCACGTAGCTTGAGATGCAGGCTCCCCTGATATGCAACAGTCTGCATTGGTCCTGGTGATGGTGTAGATTTTAGCCCATTGACCTGTACATCGCCGTTGTTTTCTTCTAGAGGCGTTTCCGCAGGTCGATCCCATTGCGAACCGGTCACACTATCCGGTACGATGGTTTCTTGACTCTGCTTGCCCGGCCCAGCGGAGATGCCTGCAAAATCGGCAGGAATTACTCTACCATGATCACCATACCGTCGAGCACGTGCCAGAGCATACGCCTCGTCTACTACTCCTCGCATGCGCTCCTGTGCGGCTAGACTCAGAAGTGTAAGCATGTGCTCGTATGCAACACCCGATTCGATCATGGCTTCTGGCTTAGTCTTTACGACAGCGATTCCTGTCGTGCCATCACCATTCACCATGACCTGGGGCTGTTGCTGCGGTTCCGGATTCCGGACGTAGACGCCATTGATGTCGAGTTTCACGCCATTCTCCATCGCTCGCTGATGCATTCGCTTCCTCACGCAATTCCCCAGCAGGAACTGGTTGTTCAAGTGATGGGACTGTTGCTCTGCCTGTCTTCTTGCCGCCTGCTCTCGCTTCCTCCGTGCTTCGCTCTCAATATCCTCCTGCGACAGTGGCCGACCGGTAGTTCCAGCGAAGGCGCCATTCTGCCCTTGGCTGCCAAATGATGTGCCTTGGGTTAAGTACCCGTAGCTATTGTTTCCGCTCGAGCCATTCGAGCCGAATGACGTAGAGTTATTCGTCTGGAAGCTTTCGTTCTGCGCGTGACGATTGTGCCATGTGTTGTGCAGGTAGTTCTCCTCGTCCTTCAAGTTGATGCCGCTGCCGAATAGACTGTCCCCAATATCATCGACTCCGATCTTCTCATCCTTGTCCTCCTTGGGTCGGGGTGGAGGGGGCATCAGATGTGAGCTAGACGGAGGAGGCGGGCTAATCTGGGTCGGCCGCTGCTGGATGGACTGGTACTGCGACTGCTGTTGCTGCGAAGCTGGCCACTGTCCGGCCGGCGGCGAATACTGCTGGGGCGTATTGAAGGAGCCCTGTGGCGACGCATATTGCTGCGCATACGGAGACTGCACCGGCGAATGGCCATAATTTCCGTACACGGGCGACTGCGCATACACCGGACTGTTGCCAGCGGGCGACCTAGGATCCGGAGACAGGCGCTGTCGCTTAGCAGGCGGAGCGAATGCGGACTGGGCGGGAGGAGAGGCAGATGGCGGAGCTCCGTAGGGCGGGTATGGGTTCGGCGGCTGCTTGGGGGCCTGGGGTTGCATCGGATAGGCCATCGCGGCGACGCCTCGACTGGCACAAATGGATGTCGCCTGCGCTCTGGCGATGCGTGGAGACGCGGCGGATGCGACTGGCGATTGGGGCCAAGCACGACGGAGTAGAGGCTGCGGCCGTCGTGGTCCTGTCCTGTCCTGTCTCCCTCACGCGAGGTGACGCCTCCTCAGTGGCCGTCTGCTCCTGCCGCTCTCATCAGATGCTCGCTGCTCGTCGGCGCTGTTCGATAAAAAAATGCGCTCGGGTCGTCGGACGGTCGCGATGGGGCGGTGCGCGGTCGGCGGTGGTGAGTTTAGGCGGTTTCGTGCTGCTGGCGTGTCGATGTCACGGCAGAAGCGTGCGCAGAGTTGACTCTGAGCGGCGGCGCGGCCGGGCACTGCCGAGAAAGCTGCACCTCGCATTCACCCATGCGGCTCTCCACACAGCTTCTCACTCGAACTTCCACCTCACCTTATCATATCAAACTTCATCACCTCACTGACGGCCGCGGCCCTGGGCGCATCGTTGTGCAAGTGCCGCCGCAGTCAACGCGCTTGCTGCCACTGTGACAGGCTGACAACACCCGCCTCCCTTCCGCCGTTGCGCGTCGCGCACGAGATCTGCGGCCATGGCGACGAAACGCGCGCACTCGGCCATGAACGCGGCGCCCGAGGACGAAGAACCAGTAGATCCATCAGATGAGCTCATGTTCCTCGCGCTCGGAGGCGGCAACGAGGTGGGCAGATCCTGTCATATCATACAGTACAAGGGCAAAACGGTCATGCTGGATGCGGGCATTCATCCATCTTACGAGGGCTTGGGCGCTCTGCCCTTCTACGACGAGTTCGATCTGAGCACCGTCGACTTGCTCTTAATCACACAGTAAGTGCATTCCAATTTCTTGGACAGCGAGGCTACAGTCGGTCGCATGGCTTGGCGGCCAAGTAGGAAAGTCAGTCCGTTACGATGTGGCATCTCGTCGAGCTTACTACTCAAATCCCACAGCAGCAGAGTAGATTCTGTAGCTATTGTATGCCAGCTGTCCACCTTTTGCCCTTTCCTTTCTTCGCTTATGACCCTCAACCCCCTGCACCGTCTGCCCGCAACATGCATGTCTAGATAGCGAGTCGGAGTGCAAGCTAACGAGCTGCCCCAGCTTTCATCAGGACCACTCCGCTTCTCTGCCCTATGTCTTATCCAAGACGAACTTCGCTGGCAAGGTCTATATGACACACCCCACCAAAGCCATCTACAAATGGACGACTCAAGATGCTGTGCGTGTGCACAATACGCATACTCCAGCTTCATCCACATCTGGCACAGACGGCTATGTCAGCCAGTTATACACCGAACAAGACATCCTCTCCACCCTGCCCATGATACAGACCATCTCGTTCCACACGACTCACTCGCACAATGGCATTCGATTCACTCCGTACCCTGCTGGTCACGTCCTCGGTGCCTGCATGTACCTTATCGAGATCGCCGGGCTCAACATTCTGTTCACGGGCGACTACTCTCGGGAGAATGACCGGCATCTAATCCCGGCAGCCGTGCCTCGAAATGTCAAGATTGATTGTCTCATTACCGAGTCGACTTTTGGGATCAGTACCCGAACGCCTCGGCAAGAGCGTGAGAATGCGCTCATCAAGTCAATAACAACAATCTTGAATCGCGGCGGCAGAGTTCTGATGCCTACGACTGCTGTTGGTAACACCCAAGAGCTGCTTCTAATCCTGGAGGACCACTGGCAGAGGCATGAAGAGTATCGAAAGTTCCCAATCTACTACGCTTCTGGTCTTGCTCGGAAGGTCATGGTTGTGTATCAGACATACGTCGACGACATGAATGACAGGATCAAATCCAAATTCCAAGCCAGTGCCGCGGGTACCTCGGTCGGAGAGGGCGGTACTGCTGGGCCATGGGACTTTCAATTCGTTCGTGCACTCAAGGGAGTCGACCGATTCGAGGATGTTGGTGGTAGTGTGGTACTGGCCTCGCCCGGAATGTTGCAGAACGGCCCTTCGCGTGCACTGCTCGAGCGTTGGGCACCGGACCAGAAGAACGGTGTCATTATCACGGGATACAGCGTCGAAGGGACAATGGCCAAGAATCTTCTGCTAGAGCCTGATCACATCACTGCCGTAACTATGGATCGTTCGGCAGGCAATGTGCTAGGGAAAAAGGTGGGCGGGCCGGACGGCGAAAGACAACAGATTCCGAGGAGATGCACAGTGCAAGAGTTCAACTTTGCCGTCCACGTTGATGGCCAGGAGAATCGAGAGTTCATCGAGGAAGTGGCTGCTCCTGTTGTCATCCTTGTCCACGGCGAGAAGCACAATATGAACAGGCTCAAGTCCAGACTGTTAGGAACCGGCAAGATGAAAGTCTACTCCCCAGCCAACTGCGAGGAGGTGCGAATACCTTTCCGGCACGAGAAGGTCGCTCGAGTTGTTGGTCGGCTAGCATCCCTTGTTCAGCCCCCAACAATGTTACCAAGTCCATCTGCAACAAGCGACGAGGACGAAGAGATGACGGAAGGTGCTGTCAAGAAGCCCAAATCGGAGTTTGACCAGACCTCGTCTCTAGGTCAAGTCATCTCTGGAGTGTTAGTTCAGAATGATTTCAAACTTTCACTCATGGCGCCCGAGGACTTGAAGGAATACGCTGGTCTTACAACAACTACAATTGTCTGTCGACAACGATTGACACTGGCTTCTGCCTCTACAGATCTGATCAAATGGGCCTTGGAAGGCACCTTTGGCACGATAGACGTCACCCGTAATAGCGCGAACGGGAAAGCCAACGCGAACGGTAAACAAGAGGAAGCCGACGAAGAACTTCCATCCCATCATGCGACAATTTTCGAAGTCATGGGAGGATGTGTGCGTGTCATTTGCCAAGAAAACGGACTCGTGGAGCTTGAGTGGGAAGGCAATGCCACCAACGATGCGATTGCTGACGCTGTCATGGCCGTGCTGCTGACAGTGGAGAGCTCGCCTGCTGCAGTCAAGCAAAGCTCAAAACCTCGCAGCCACAACCACGGCGCCCCACAAGCGAACAGCGCGATCGCCGGCAAGAGAAATCTTCACGCCAACCTGACTCCAGAAGAACGATTGAACAGACTTTTCATGTTCCTTGAGGCACAGTTCGGTGAAGAGGCCGTCAACCCGATCAACAAGCCGAAAATTGTAACTCCAGAAACCAATGGCGAGAATGAGGCAGAGGAAGTTGATTTGGAGAAGCTTCAGCAGCAGGAACTAGCTCGACTGGTCTCCATCGGTATTCCTGTACCGGGAGTGGAGATTCGAGTTGACAAGAGTGTCGCGAAAGTCTGGCTCGAGAAGTTGGAAGTTGAATGTGCGGTCAAGCCGTTGGGTGACCGTGTTCGTGCTGTGGTTGAGCGCGCTGTTGAGACTGTTGCTCCGCTTTGGCAGTAGTCTGGAATAAAAGGAAACAGAGTCGTCGGAATTGCCCGGCACAGGAGCTAGGTGTGGTCAGTTCGCGATCGTGCAGTCGTCAGTGGTCGGGCTTCAGCGCCACAGCTGTTTTTGTACGAATAGCGTCGTAGTTGCTGTGATGGTGATACACCGAATCAGGCCATGTGGCCTCGTTCTTGCCTTCGCCAACAACATCATGAGTGTCACTTTTCGAGGTCTATGGCATCAGTTCATGGAGAGTAGCCCACTGCTTGCCCTTTGGGATGTTCGTTCAGGTCTCTCATGACATAATATCTCAATGGTGATAGAATGGACTCAGCTGATGAATGCTGTCTTGAATGAATCATCAAATGTACAAACTCTGTCGAGATGCCCCTTCCACCATCGCTGGCTGGCTTCTATTCATTTGCCCAAGACTCCTGAACGACAACCAACGCAGACGCCGCCCTCGCCGAGCCACATGCAGCAACAGCAATGATAACACCAAGGCCAGAGTAAACATCGAGGGATGCTGTTGCACAAGCCAACTCACACGACGTGCAGAGAATATGGCAGTGTCTGCTCGACCAGCGTGGCCTTTGCCCTGCCCGGTCCTCGATTGATCTGCACGATTGACTCGAACAAATCCGGAGCTGCCTAGGACGGTGCCGTTTCTGGCCACAGCTTCAAGTGTGATGTTCGCCACAGGCTCCTCAATTAGCAGCTGCGTCTCAAAACTTGTCTTGTTTGCCGAAGCAATCAGTCTTCTGATCTCTTGAGAAGCAACCCTCTCGTTCTTATAACAATTCCACTGAGTGACTTCTGTCGCGCCATTCCAAGACACCCAAACAGCTGTACCAGCTTCAGTAGTTCGCGCGACCACAGCAATCCTCTCGTGTGGCCGGCCAACGATGGGGAATTTGTAATTGCGATACGATCCGAGCCATTCGGGTATCAATTGTGCGTCCATGATGAGCTTGCCATCGCTCGTGTGTTCACTGTGTACTGCTTGCTTAGACCAACCAATGAAGACGTTGCCATCGCGGAGCATTTGAAGATTGCCTCGCGCATGCGCATACGCCCCAACGCCATGCGGATGGCTATATTCAGCCAACGTTGTGGCAGTCATTGGCGTCGTATCTGTGCGCAAGGAAAGCAGAAGTCCTCGCGAGTACGGATGAGTTGGTTGTAATTCGTCTTTGATTGCGTTGTCGAGAATGGAAAGGACCGTATGCGTATGGTTCGAGGTAATGATGCGCGCGCTGTGCTGCCCAGAAAACTTCAAGCCAGCCATATCGAAGTTAGATCTACTGCCTCCCAATCGCCACATGATGTTTCCATCGACCTGCGATATTTTGTAGATTGTGTCCGTGAAGCGAGCGCTTAGATAGTAGTTTCCATCATCATCCTTGTCCACGGAATTGGCGTGTAGGAAGTCCCAGCCATCGTGGCATTTTGTCTCGGTCGCAGTGCCGTCATCTGCGGTACTTTCATTGAGTCCAATGCGACCAAAGGAGTTCCATCTGAAAACTGACTCCCATGTACCGGCCTCGAACTCTTCGAAACCATCATATTCTGCGATACAGCCTTCAGCTATCCCGACAGATCGAGAATCTTCGGTGCTTGCCACCGTCTTGTTGCTTCTGATAATAAGAGCCCGAGCACCATTGTCCACAAAATGAAACTCGTGAATATTGATCGCTCGCGGATCGCCAAAACGAATGGCGTTTCTCACGCCATATGAAGGCCGGACAACAACTCCCTGACCTTTCTCTTGATGTAAGACGGTCATCAGATCCTGACCGCCAACGTTACTGACGCGAAAATCATCGGTCATCGTATTGCGAAACAGTGCGGCGCCGCTCCAGATCAGCTCACCCCGTCCATCATAAATCGCTGGTCCGACCCATGGTCCAACGACTTCTTCCGCGCCAAGAGGTTCTCGAGGGGCCACAAACCAGTATCCTGGACTGAGCAGCTCTTCATGATAGATGTTGACCTTCCACCTTGGCGGCTTGAGATCTGGTCTCTGGGGATTGTTGTCAGTATTATGATTAACGAATACGCAACAAGGTCGTCTGATTTACTGTCACGAAATGGAAGAGACCGGGGTCGTCTTTTTTCGAAGTTTCACTGGCAAGGGAGAATGTTGAAGCCCAAGAAGAAATGCACAAGGCGTTGGCCACAATCGTAGCACTCCTCATGCTGTTCACATGGACCAGTGGGGATTCAGAACAAGATGAAAGTATTTGTTCTTCTGTACGAATGGTTTCATCGGTGGTCCACACTCGTCTCCTGGAAGCCGAGACTCTTGGTCGTCTTGTGACGCGTAACAGCATGTGAACTCCAGGCTGGGCTCTGCCAGGCGGACATTGAGGGCGAAGCTGAGACCGCATCCATGTCATAAGCTCTCTCTAGAGAGAATCAACGCAGGACGTATCGCGTCCAGCGCATAACACTTCACCTGTCGTCGTCCTTAGGAGCCGAATCGGTGTTCTTGAGGTCAAGCCATTGCGCCAAGCTGCGACTGGGCGTAGTGTCGTCAGTCCCCACTTGCAATAGGAGGCAGGTGTGGCACCCAGCAGGTGATGCTGCGGGAGCATTGTTATTCTTCTTCGGACGGCAGACGGAAAGGGCTCTCGGTGATCGCATGTTCGCGAATTGCAAGAAGCGCCTGTCGTGCCCACGTTTGGTGCTCAGCGTGTTCTGTGGGAACAACACAAGGCAGACATGGTGGAGCACATCACGGCGCGTGGTTCTCCGGAAGACTTCGGTCCCTCAGCCTGGATGGTGTGCATTTGAGAATGCCTGCACGCAACGAAGAGGTGAGCGCGGATGTCGGGTTGCAATGAGCAGACCTGTCGTCTCTCCTGTTGGCTGGTGGTGGAGGTAGTTTTGCTATCGCATCCAGTGCTCATGTGCCAATTGCGATCAGCACATTGCGAGCGCTGGTGTCCTCCACTGCTGGCAGTGAAGGCTCGGTGTGATAGTGGGAGGGAGCATGGCTTTCTCGGTCACCGTGTTCGCATTTCACGATGACCGCTTCATGTCGGAGCACGCAAACGCCGGTGGGACCCACACGCGGGGCAGGTTCGCGGGACAATGTCAATGACCCTGGATCAGCTTCCAAAATCTTGTCGAATCCATTGACGACGATACATCTTCGACCTCACCCTCTACTCGTGCCAAAATTTTGAAGGACCAGTCATCCCGCAGTCATCATGTCCTCCGATCACGCCTACGAGCTCCTCGCCCTTGAGAACCCACTTCTCGACATTCAGGGCCAAGGGTAAGTCCTGACCTTTTTTGAGCTCGTCAAATTCTCACTCGCGTGGGCATCTTTTCACTTTCAAGTGAATGACTCCATCGACTATGCTGACTGTGTGAGATTAGTGACGACGCACTTCTTCAGCAATATGGCCTGAAGGCAAACGACGCCATCCTCGCCGAGAAGCAGCACTTGACACTTTACGAGGAGCTGATCAAGAACCGCGATGCGAAGCTGTTGGCAGGAGGTGCAGCTCAGAACACAGCACGAGGAGCTCAGGTAGGTTGATACAAGTAGGAAGGCCCAATTGGTGGGGACCTGGCTTGGACCGATATGCATTGAGAAAAGTCGGCCAGGTTGCTCATGGAGTGGGGAGGCTGTGTCGAAATGGATATCCATGATCTTTAGGCTGACAATGCCTTTCGTTCGTAGTACCTGCTCAAGCCCGACTCTGTGGTCTTCTTTGGCTGCGTTGGCAAGGACAAGTATGCAGATATTCTGCAAGACGCAAACAAGCAGGCTGGCCTTGCTGTCAGATATCGTTACGACGAGAAGGAGCCAACCGGTCGATGTGGTGTCATCATTACTGGCCACAACAGGAGCATGGTTACAGATCTTGCTGCAGCCAACGCTTACAAGATTGAGCATCTGGAAGAGAACTGGACAGTGGCAGAGAAGGCCAAGGCCTACTTTGTTGGCGGTTATCATTTGACGGTCTGCGTTCCAGCGGTCTTGAAGCTTGCCGAAGAAGCAGCAAAGACGAACAAGGTGAGTTTAACAACAGGAACGGCACATGTGCGAGCGTTAGTTGCTAACAGCGGCCTCAGCCTTTCATCCTTTCGCTCTCGGCGCCTTTCATCGCCCAATTCTTCAAGGATCCTCTTGACCAGACTGCTCCTTACTGGGATTATGTCGTTGGCAACGAGACAGAAGCCATTGCCTATGCCGATTCGCACGACTTGAACACCCACGACATCCCAACCATTGCCAAAGCACTCGCCAACCTCCCAAAGAAGAACACACAGCGGAAGCGTGTTGCGATCATCACACAAGGCACCGACCCGACTGTGGTTGCCGTCCAGGATGAAGGCGATGCAAAGAGCTACCCTGTCCACTCCATCGACAAGAACGAGATTGTTGATACGACAGGTGCCGGTGATGCTTTCGCAGGAGGCTTCGTGGCCGGCATTGTGAAGGGCGAGAAGCTCGAGACCTGCGTCGACATGGGCCAGTGGTTGGCGGCACTGAGCCTGCGCGAGCTGGGACCTGCGTACGTTACCAATCCGAACCTCAGTCATAGCTTGCCTCTTTCGCTGACACCACTACAGTTATCCATTCCCCAAGCAGGCGTACGGCGCTTGAGTGATGATCTTCTATAACGAAAGGCCTGGCGTTTCAACAACTTTCAACATGTTTGTCGCAAAAAGTGATACCCATACCACTCACATCCTCCACGACGTGAGATGCAAAGAGTCTGGCATATACAAAACGTAGATTGCGAGAGCGGAAAATTCGGCGCCCATTTCAGCGGCCAAGTCTTTGTTCAGTTTCAATGATGCCACTCTGTACCTCATTCCCGCCGCTTCCTTCACGACCAGATCGCTTCCATGGTATCGATTCAAAATTTGTCGGTGCTCGGGGCCGCGGAAGGAGACGGATATCTAGCGATTATCCGTGCTCGGCTTGTTCTTAATACTCAAGATATAGGGCGCATCCACAGCATCCTAAAATGCCGCTATCTGCCATGGAGCTGTTATCCCGGCGGGTTAATATCGTGAGTTGGTCTCATGTGTCGCGCGCAGAGGGAGCGCTCCTCGAAGGTCCAGTGACTCCAGTGTGTGGAAGTGTGTGATGTGCCGGTTTGAGATCCCTGGCCGAATCGCTACTGCATACCGGGCTGCTGGAAGAGGTACCCACCACGTCGATTCGTTTCATCCGAGACAGGTGCAGTTCCGAGCCCTCATCGTGGCAGTGCAGGCGGAGCGGCAGAGGCGAGGCACGGAGCAGATGATTGCGGCTTGGATGATGCGGCGGGGACCTGGTCATCTATGGACATGCTCGGGCAGGCCCTTGACAGATCATAAAAGCCCGAAGACATATGCTGTGCTGCCCAGCCGACGTCTGGACTTGCAGCGAGCCGTGACATCGATGCGCAGCCGAAAGCGCCGATCAGAGGCTAAACTGTATCGTGTTAGCGTGCTGAAACTATCGTTTCGTGTGGCCGTCTTAGTCATGAATTGAGATCTGTTTCGTTTCATTCACACAGCAGCCAGAACTGCATGTCAGTCGACATTGCGCGTATCCGACACCGCCGGCGAGCAGCCGGCCGGTGACACGCATGGAGCCGCACGCTGACCACACAGGCTACGTTTGCTCGTTTCATCCGGCCTCTCGTGATCGGCGCATATTCCAAACACGGCATGGCCCACGTGAGGCAGCACGCTGAGATTTCTGCCCAGAGGCGGGGCGGACGTGTGCCCAAATGCCAGGAATACCGCGCTGGGCGCTGGGGATCGCGTGTAGTCTCCAGGCGCGCGACCAGTAACTGCAGGCCGGCGCAGCGTGGTGGACGGTGGAGCGCGGCAGAGAGCCAGTCGGAGGCAGCAGCCGGGATCAAACAAACGCTTTCTGCAGGTACGAGGGCTCGACATGCAGCGCTAGAGCGCGTCCACGGCGATGCCAAAAACCTTGTGGCCACGATCGCTCGCCCTCCGCCATGACAGCATGTGTTCGTTCGCAGAGCGCGCGCTGGCCGTCGAGCGTCACCGAGGGCAGCGCTGCTCTGCTGCTGCGGCCGTCCGCGCGACGCGCTGCTGCCGACGCTTGCGGAGCCCATGGAGCACGCATCTGACCTGGCACCCGGAAGTCTAATGCCATGTCAAGCGTGAGACGAGCTCGTCGGCGCGCAAACCTCCCAAAGGCTGCCCCGTCCCCAATAATCTGGCGCTATCACCCGGCCTGGCCTCACCTGCCAGGATCGTCGACGGCACGGCAATCTGGCAGCGTCGAGCTGGGGGTGCCGGCGCACGCCCATCCAGAGCAGCACCGGTGCGATGAGAGCAGAGAGGGTGCGGTGCTGCGCTGCTATCCTGTCGAGCGGAGTGCCTACACGCCCGGCCAATAACGGCCGTTACAGCACCGCGCTGGCTGACGCCTCTCTTGCGTTATGATCCCTGAGTCCGGAAGGTTGGGTGGCAGCAAACGGCGACGACGATCCTGCGTGCGAGGCGCGACTCTCTGTCTGCGGCCAGCAGCCTCACGGCTCTTATCGCCTACTGCTATACCACCTCTCACAACGGCGGCGGCGGCCCTCCTTTCCTGGTCCGCTGCAGCGCGACAACGTCCGCCGCACGAGGAGGCGAGTACAGTATGAGAGCAGGCCCTTCCTCAGCACCCTCGTCGAGCGCGCGGGGCGGCGTCCCTTTCTGTTTGTCTGGCCTCCCCTCCTTCGCCCTGCTGCCCACTACTGACTACCGGCCGAGCCTCACTTTTGCTCGATCGACGCCGACCGGGCTGTGACACCTCCAGCCCCGCCCATAATCTCCATCGTCCGGCAGACTCTTGCTTCACGTCTCACGCCTTGCGTTTCCGAATTCTAATCGCGAGCAAGGGCACGCGCTCGGCAGTGCTTCCTTGTCCCGTCGTCGACGCAACGACTCAGAAGCCTGACAGCGACAACCTCATCAACCCCGCGCCACGGCCGGCCCTGCTCACGAGATATTCGACTACACTTTGGCTACCCAACCATACTCGTGCATTGTCTGCTTTGCGCGCACCGCCACTCCTTCGGCCTTGCCCACACTGCGCTCTGCTGTTTCGCTTCGTCGTCGCTCGCTCAAGACCACGCTCGCCTTCAAGACCACTCGCTCCTGCACTGCTCGCTCCTGCTCCTGCCCATTTCCGCGCAACACCGTCAAACGTCAGCCAGGCCCGGCTGTCGATGCTGCGCTCGCTCACGCGTGACGGCATCACCTCTCGAGCCGCATTAATCTGCCAACCCAGCTGCCTTGGGCAGCAGCCGGAACAAGCTTCCGCCCTCACGGCCATAACATTCAACTTTTTGCTCTTTGTCTAGGTCACCATCCACACGGACTCTGGCCAACTTCCCGCTGCTGTAAGGCTGCTACCGATTGACAGCTGGACATCGATTGTGCTCTCCGAGCTCGCAATCACGACTGCCAGATAGATCACTTTGCGCCCTCCACCCACCCACTCACCCACTAACCGTCAACCTGGCGACTGTCTATGCATCACCGCCCTTCTCGCCGTTGGCGTCGACGCGGAAAGGGATAGAGTACGGGGACCGCCACGACTCTGGGATGGACTACAATGATCCATCACGACGGCAGTACGCGCAACAAAATCCGTATGGTCCGCAGCAGTCGCAAAGCAGTAGCGCTCAGCCCGGCAGCCAGTACAACACCCCGGGCGGATCTGTGGAGCGATTTCGACAGTCTTCAGGCTATCTTCAGCAGTCTCCACAAGCAGTCGCTCCGCCTGCAAGAGCTAGCAGCGACGCGCAAGTGTATGGCTTCGGACAAAGCTCGCAGTATGGGACTGGAGCATCCGCAGCAGCACAAACGATGCAATACTCCGCAGATATGCAAGGCGCAGATGTACAGAGACAGAGCGATAATTCGCAATATCAGCAATATGGTTCCACCCACATGTACAGCATGGCACAGCCCACGCAGCAATCGACGCAATCGCCTTACGATCCGGTCTCACGATATTCCCAGCGCCCTGGCACTGCTTCCGAGACGCTCGCTTCCCAAATCGCGGCGTCGCAAACGGCAGCAGCACAGTATTACCTTGCAGGACAATCGCTTCCGAGTGCAACAGTGCCCGAAATGGCGCCGCCGCACTTGCCCTCCCAATATCAGGCCTCGGCGTACGCAGCAGCTGGACCTTCGTCCACTTATGCAAGCGCGATGATGGATCCCACGCAGTCTGGCGCATATTCGTATGCTACTACGACGCAATACACCCCGAGCTCTGCACAATCTGTTGATCAGGCTTTCGCCAATTACCAAAACCAGATCCGCACACTTTTCACGAATGTACGAGAGGGATCATTACGCGAAGTCGGCGGCCTATTGATGGACGTTTCGCTCTATCTGCTCGGTAACGCTGAAGCGTTAGGTAAGTGAACCGCATCACCTTTTTGCACGCTTAAGCTGAGCTAATTGCAGCTACAGGGCTGACGCGTGACGACGATAATTTGCATGACGAACGAATACGACTCTGGGATGAGTTCAACCGCGCATGGCTCGTGACGCTCGAGAAGCAGCGCGAGCTCACTCAAGAATATATTCGGAATCAGGGACTCCGTGAACCTCAATCGATCATGAGCGCGCAGATACTCGAGCATCTATCACGCGAGCTGGTCCGTCTCTGTGATAGCGTAGAGAAGCACGGCTTGGTGGACTATCAGATGGGCGTAGCAGAAGAAGAGATCATGGACCGTGGGTTTCCTTGACACTTTGCCATACCCGTAATGCGGAAGCTGACATGCCTTGCAGTACTCATAGAGTGCCTGAACGTGCTGGACCCGGAGAATGCCGCTGCCGGCGCAGAAATGTCAGCGTCTGCCTCACGAGATCGATAGCCTTGTATGGCTCGATCAACGTTGCCGCCAATTTCCAACCGGCTACATTTGACGGTACCCGCCTGGGCTCAGCACAGCCAGCACAGTGACTGGTTCGGCGCTGCACAGCGTGCGCACCGCGACACCCTCAGCTTACTGCTCGAAGCTCGCATGTAAAACGTTACTCGGTCGCGCACGCTACACTATTGTACTCGTGTTTCTCGCAAGAT
Source organism: Cercospora kikuchii (assembly GCF_019650295.1). Classification (NCBI taxonomy): domain Eukaryota; kingdom Fungi; phylum Ascomycota; class Dothideomycetes; order Mycosphaerellales; family Mycosphaerellaceae; genus Cercospora; species Cercospora kikuchii. The sequence continues at coordinate 1,786,454 of NW_025408587.1, forward strand.
ACCACTACTATCGAAGTGGGCAGTCCTTTACAACGCACTCGATGTTTGCATGAAGAGATGACTAATAGTAGTTTCATATCAAGGATGGAGGAGATTTAGAAGTTTTGAAGCGACAGCGAAACGAGGCAGAGAGTTCCGGGAAATGGCTCTGGCTGGTCCAGAGGTCACCCGGTTTGCTGTAATGACAACGAGAGCATGGATGCAATGTAAATAATACCCAAAGCCACGGCACAGTTGCGCTTGCGCCGTGTAACGTGTTCGCTCCTCCTTGCAGACCTGATTGGGATGACACCGCGCTTAGCTGGTGGCTGGGAGCGACTAGGATCTCGAATCCTTTTTCATGGCTGGTCCATTCAGGGATCATGGAAGTGAACATTGCTTTTCTCGCGCTCCTGACAGCTCCAGCACACACCATGCGGCGTTTTATGGGAGAACGCCACGCTGGAATTTTGCAGCCTATCGATGGACGAGGGTGTATGCAGGTATTTTATGCCGCATCACAGCGCAACAACCGGGTGACAGTGGGATTGACTTTCTCCGGGGAGCATGATCCATGATATATGACACCTGCAAGGGCCAGTTACCGTGTGTCCAGAAAGCCGTAACAAGCTTGTCGGTTTGGAAATTCCACCCCACCGTACTCTCAAAACCAAGTGCCGCCGATGGTCCGCCCTTCCTTCATTGAATCACATGGGGTGCTACTTGGTCGAGAGCAATCATGAGGCTTTCGGGACCGACTTCGTCAAGTCATCGCCCACTCACAACGACCAAACAGCCCTAATTCGAATATTCCAAGCACAGCCCTCTTAGCTCGCGGTTCCTTTCGGAGACAAGGAGGACATGTACAAAAGCGGCATTGACACGCCAGAAGAAAAAAGACTTCAACAATCCCGACCAATGTTCGGCATTCTCATCCCGACGTCACCTGGTTGTCATATTGGCAGGGGCCACGACAGACTTTATGGAAAAACCGTCTCGTCTCGTCAAATCTCACGCCGTGAATAGCGATGATACCTTGCAACATTGTCAGCTCAACGCCAGTTTCCCGCGACTTAGCGATTTCCGTTTCGGTCATGCTGGTTGCATGGGCATTCTCTGGACCCATGGCTTCGGGATTTCTTACGAAGTCGTCAGCGAGGGGGCGTAGAAAAGGGAGACAGTGCTGTTCTGACGATGATACAGATAGAATTTTGCTGACACAGGAATCATGTGCAGGAGCGACGAGACGAGGTAACAATCGGAAGCGCTTCAAAATACCAAACTTCGGCCATCGATGGCTTTTGAGGCGTTGATGCGCTCGGGTTTGGCGATTGTTGCCGAGCAAACAGAAAAGCTACCCTGTTAAAATCAAAAGGTGCCTTGTCGCAGCTCCAAAAGAGACCTTGTCGCGACAGTGGATTACCTCGCAGCTTTGTCGATCACATCGTCTTCACGATCGCACCAAATCTTAACCTTCACGGCGGCGAAACAGGTACTGTAGAGAAACGTCGTGTCATTGCTGCAGTTGTTGATTACTTATCATGTACGTATCTTCATCCTTCATAAACACAATCGAATATTGTTGTTGACATCTTGCCAAAAAAAATTGTCGTCATCGAGATTGAAATCCACATGTGCAGTTCTGTTCCATCGGCCTGCCACTACTGCAATAATCTCGATTCCATATCTCAAAACAAGGAGGCATCAAGGCGGAGAGAAAAGCCATAGACAGGAGATCTTCAAGCCTTGTGAGCAGAATTCGACGCCCGGACATTCTACTTCCTCCCAAAAAGACCTTTGATTCCCTTCTTCTTGCGTGGCTCATCATTCTGCCTTGACTGATGTGTTTCCAGTGGCTCGCCACGATTCGTCGAAGGCGTACTCTCAGTCCGAACAACTTCCTCATACGGCGGTGGTGTCGCAGCATCATCTTCCACAAGATCATCGCTCGCCACAGAGGAGTGGCGAATAATCTGGTTGCTGTCGGTCTGACTGAGTCGCCTTCCAGTCTCCTCCACGAGCTCCCTATACCTCGTATCATCATGCTCCTTCTTCAATCTCTTCTTCTCTTTACTCTTCTCGACCCTCTCCGCAATCACTGCGCCACCCAAGACGATCAATACGGCTGCCATATCGCCGGTGTCTGTTCGATATTGCACTGCAGAAAGCAGACTCGTTCGCAGATTTCAAAGTGGGAAGTATAGATTTTGTTCTTCGACGCCTTCACAGGTGAGTTTTTGCGTGGTGCTTCGCAAGCAGAATATCGCCTTCTTGTCTCGAACGAAGTAATACGATGCAAGCGATGTCGTTGATCGAAGCTATTAACTAGCCGAGATGATCTGCATCATGCATTCTTTGTTTTTGCCGCCAATCGCCAGGCGGCGCCACTACTCTGCCGAGCGCACCCCATCGCCACCTTCTCCACGCAGAACGCACAAGGTCGGAGCCAGTATAGCCTAGATTGGAGCTGCTTTCTGGTCTATGAAAAATGGAGACCAAAATATAGTGCTAGTGTCTGGCAGTAGGTATACACCAGCATCTGACAGGAGCAGACCAGCGTTTCGTGGCCAGCTTGAAGAAGACCAAGCTCCGAATTCTCCGGCAGCCATGTTTTCGGCTCTTCGCTGCCGTGCCCTTACCCATTAAACTGTTGCCTCACAAGAACAATTTGTATGACTGAGCCTGAGTCGTGATACTGTGCACAGGTGTATCCAATGAAGAGCGACCACTTCATCATGTCGCCTGCAGCGTATCATACTTCAGTAGTTCAATGAATGATATCACTTGCTGTGACGCTTCGCTTGCCGAATAATTCACGAATTGACGTGACTTTTGGAGCAGTAGATTTGAGAAGATGTGTCCACGCATTGTAAACCTGAGAGTATGTTCAAGTGAGCGAGGTCAAGGCGAATAGCATTGTATGCATCCATGTCAAACCACTATTCGTTCGTGTTTGACTTGCGCTTGCCAATTAAGTCGTCAAGCTTCAGCCCACTTCGCATCCAGCTTGTGACTTTTGCAAGAGAGTATGCAATCCTAACAACATCCAGTCACAAAAAAGTAGTGAAGTGATGAGGATGGTGCCCCTCTTTCCCGCGATCCTGTTCCGTGCCTACACAAGGAGAGAACGCCGCCATCTGCACAAGACTCGGTTCTCCGTACGCCCGCTTTATGATAACCCCAGTCGCTCAATACCCATTGTCAAAAAGATTAGATGATATCCTACTCCATTCCGATCTGCGTCGGCAAGAAAATGCGGCATCGCTGTGAGGTGGTGTGATGTGCTCTTATGGCTCCGTACGATTCATGCGTGTCGTTTCGCCAGCTTTTCAGTCATATTTTGTGTTCGTTAGAAGAAGTGGGTGTGTGGTTTCGACAACTCGTGCACTTCCATCTCCTGTGATTGGGTTAGCACTGACATGTAATCGTGCGGAGAACTTCACGAGACTTACCATCTTGAAGGTATTGAGTTCCTCCTTGATCTGCTGTGCGAGCATGGGCGTAAGTCGATTGCAAGTGGCGATCTCGCCTCTGCGGTCATACTCGGTGCTGGACCAGACGTCGTGAAACTGTATTCGTGGACTGAAGCTTATATTTCGTGACCCATTAGGCGTGTTGGGCATGCTCTTAGCCATGGAAGCAAGGCGTGGGCTGAAGTAGTCGCCATTCGCCGCATTCTTCATGGAGTCGTTGCGACTGCCGTCCTTGGGCGTACTTGGCATGCTGGAGGATGGACTTTCCGAGTTGTTCTGGGCGTCGGTCGGCTTGATCACTGGAGAAGCAGTGGGAGAAGCAGTGCCTGAGCGCTTCAGGATACCCTTCTTCACTGCGGCTAGCACTTCAGCGCGGTCTTTATCGCTGCCCACGATGCTGCGGCGCGAAAAGGAGTCCGACCGGTCTCCAGATCCCCGCGTAGACGATGCGCCAATGTTGTTCGCAGCGTCGATGGAATTGCGCTCCAACTTCGGGAAGCCTGTAATCCCGTGTTTATCCGCGGGATGTGCATCCACATTCACCTTTTGTCGCTCAGCTTCCACGCTAACCATGGACACTTGCGCAACGCTAGGCTGGGCTTGAGTCGACACTGGTCCGTCAGCTGCTGGTACGCCGATGACCGACTTCGGCCGAAATAGGCCCTTGATGCTCCTAGCACTCTTCTTGGCCCCTCTACCCATCTTGCGCAACATCATAGATGCCGAGGATGCGGTCGAAGAAATCGAAATGTTGTCAGTTGAGCCAGTCAAGGCCACCGACGTGTTGGCATATATGCTGTTACCGAGACCAGCGGCTTCCTGCTTGCGAGCGATCTCCTGCTGTTCGGCGTCGAGCTCATCATCGATATGCTGTTGATGCTGCATTCTCGTTTGCTGGGCGTGGTGTGCAGCGGCGTGGGCAGCATCGCTGTTCTCTGCTGCGCTACGTCGAAGCTCTTGTGCGCTGCCAAATGAGAAGGCACGTCGCAGACGTGATTTCATGCCCTTGTTGAGATCCTTATCCGACACGGCAGCCAGCTGCTGGGCCGCGGCGGACTGTGCCTGAGCGTGCGCTTGAACGCCAGCTTGCGCTGCCGCAGCGTACGTCTTAGGCTTGGGCGCAGCGCTTGCGGACGAAGACTCTGTATCGGGCTCCTTGGACAGTGGCGAAGGCGCCCTCGCACGCTTGCTGGCTTCGGAAGATGTTCCAGGGGGCACGGCCTTCAGTCCCTCTGGTCGGAGTCCACTTGCGTTCTTAGCACCATCTTGTGTTGCTCCTTCGAGTCTCCTGATTGACGCTGAGCTTTCATCACTTCCCGACCGCGTGTGCGATGATACCGGGCGTATTGTAGTCGCCACTGAGGAGCTGGGTCCATGTGACGGCGCGGGTCCTTGAGCGCCAGCGCCCGTGTGCGACACGGTGTCAATGGTGTTCATGCTGCGTCTCCTATAACGCTTTGCCAATTCCGCACTGCCCGTTTTCACTGCAATGTCATCTTGGCTCTCCCTACGCTGAACAGGCTGCGGAACTGGTACTTCTGCCACAGTATCGCAACCGTTGGATGTGGATGGTCCGGCAGACGTCGCAGTTGACTGTGCCGTAGCCTTTGGTGTGCTGGCGCCGGACTCAGTCCGCTGTCCGGCTCGACGATATCGACCAGGTGACGGCTTCGCAGGCTGATCAAACGCCGTGAGCGATAAATCAGGCACGCTCGACGAGAGATTAATCAAGGACGAGTTTTTCGACCCAATCACCGAGTCGTCCTTCGCCGACGGTTGCGAGGACGTATCTGAGGATGTGGTCGAAGAATTCGACACGGACTGGGTGTGGGTGTGTGCAGGCTTTTGACCGATAACGCCATGCGATACCGCCGATTGAGAGACGCTGCGGGTTTCCTGCCGCAGATTTGGAGTGCTCTGGAAGGCATAAGGCTGTACGGGAGCAGCGGCGGTGCTCCGATAACTGCCATTTTGTCCATTGTGCATGCTTCGGGTCTGTTGCCCTTGCCGAGGAGAAGAAGAGTATTGTTGAGACGAGCCGTTGAACGCGTCTGAGGATGAAGGTCGAGAATGCAGCATCGTAATGGTGCTGGAAGGTGAAGAAAGTGGCGAGAGTACCTCAGCCATCTGATCGGCCGTGGTGACAGCCGGCTGGGTTTCGTTGGTGAAGTCGGCGGTGGTCGAAGGATCAATGGGTCGAATCGCGGCTTGGCGGAGATGTAAAGGCTAAGTATACGGTCTGAGCCGGCCAGCAGTCAGTATTGGGCGAATAAGCGGTACTCGCGATGATAGGGGGCGCTGTTGATGGTCGTGTGGACGTGGAGTTGGCAGCAAAGGAGCGTGCGCGGATGGTGAATGCAGCGGCAATGGGTGCAACAACGGCGCCCCTATCGCCCGATCGGCGTGGTGTGGGACGCGGGAGAGCGGCGAAGACGAGTCGTCGGCGATGCTCGTCGGCGGCCGCGTGGTGTCGAGCGGTGTGTGCTCGCCTGGGTGGATGGGCGTGCGAGTGCAGTGGGAGAGGGAAAGGGAGTGTTCGCGCAGAAGCAGCAGCGAATGGAGACGTACCTTCTCGCACGACCGGTCGGCGGTGGCGGGCAGGAAGTTGGTCGACGGGTCCCGAGCGGGACTGGAGCGATCTCTAGACACGCATGGAGGCAGCGGCTACCCAGACTGCCCGGTGCAGCGTGCTGTGGTGGTGTTGGAAGAACGAGTAGTCGTGTCGTCGGGCGGGAGAAGGGGAGTGGCTCCGCTGGGATCGGGAGCTGGAGCAAGTGGAATGTGTACAATATCCACCCAGGCGCGCGGGCGAAGAAGGCAGTGGTACAAGGCGCGCGGGTTCAACGGTCGAACAAAGAATACAAGGCAAGAGAAGGAGAATTGGCGAGGAGATGTCGGTGGGTGTGCGGTCGGAGTTCTCGTCAGGAGGAGCAGAGGCAGAGGCAGAGACAGAGACAGCGACAAAGCCACGGGAGCGCTGCCAGCCCGTGCGGCCAATCACGCGGCGCGGTGCGGTCGAAGGCAGACTGCGCGGTGGTCAACGTCCCCATCGCGCTGCTGCCCGCCTGCATGAGCGTGCGAAGGCCGCATTCCGCGCCCACCAGCTGCTCCTGCTGCAGCGCATGCCATGGCACGCCTTGGTTGCGCGCTCGCTCTCACGCTCTCCCATCACCCTCCGCGCATGTGCCTGCGCTGCCCGTCCCAGCAGCCTCACCCTCACCTCACCGTGATTCGCTTGTGCAAGAGTGGGTGCACCCGAGCGCGCCTGGAAATAAACTTCCATGTGCTTGTTCCTGAAATACGACGGCCCATTTTCTAATGCTTGACCACACCAGACACGCACCCACTTGGATGCTGCTCCCTCCCATGACGGCGTCGTCGCGCACACCGCGCCCGTCACCGCCGCCGCCGCCGCCCTCGCTGCCATCACTGCTGCAATGGCCGTGCTCACCAGCGGCGGCCGGGATGAAACACGGACCCCTCTCATTACGGCTGTATCTGCACCTGCCATTACTCTCGCGCAAACGCCCGCTCGCGGCCATTGGAGCACCACATGCACTCTCCGTCGCTGTGCTGCGCTGCGCTGTGCTGTGCTGTGCTGTGCCGTGCTCCGATGGATCGCACCGCTGCCTCCTCGTGTCGTCCGGGCGATTGCTGCTGCGAGCTGCGCAACCCGCTGCTGTGCGTGCTGCCCGCCGTGAGCTCTGACCCGACACGCGTGCATGCGAGGTCGGATCCACACACAAAACCCCACGTCCCCTACGGCCTTTCATATGGAGCCTTGCTATGGCCAATTGCCGCGCGCTGGCCCACCGTCCCTTTGGCGTGAAGAATTGCGCTGAAACGCTCGCGCTATGCGACTTGCACATGCCTCCCACAAACACGCCCATGGTTACCGGAATGGACAATCTGTTTTGCGCATCCATCGTCGACCGCCTGCAGGCACTTGACGCGCCACAGAATTGCGCCCGCCAGCAGATCTTCCGCAGATGGGACTAGACCCATGGCACCTCCTTTGCCGCCATAAGCTCCAGTCAAACGCAGGGCCATTCGAAACAAGGCATACCAAGCGTCAGACGCGTACGCGGTCAGCAGCAGCAGCTTGCTCGACTTCCTCTCCAATGCGCATGGCAAAATGGCCTCGATCATGTTGCTACGCTCATCAACGCGTCGCTCCATTGCGCCATCCTCCCAGGTGGGTGCATGCAGCATTCTGCCTTCGAAGCTACTACAGCTCCCCTGCAAACACGCTAGGTGCCTATCGGACGAGGTCCAGCAGAGCTAGCGATGTCGTGCGCCATGCCGGCGTATGATCGTGTCTGCACGCGAAAACTATACAAGAATTTCCGTCGACTGACTGCACGGACTATCTACTGAAGGATATGACCACCTCGACGGGCTCTCCGCCTTCCAGCAGTCGTCACCGCCAGCACAACGATCCACGCATGATCTCACCGTGGATGTGAAGCTGCGAAAAACGTCATGTCAAGTGACGGTAGAGCCGGCATCCTCAGCACATTGTCCACCAAGCAATTAGCTCTGATCCAAGCCTGATTCCATTTTCCAAATCTCAGCGCCAACACCAGCCGCACATTGATGAGGCGGTCTAGCAACCACACCACCACGAGCGGGGTTCTGGAGAAAAGTGCGAACAAGATGCATGCAGAGCACTTGGCATGTGGGCCTCTGCCGCTATGCATCGAACGCGCCGCCTCATTTATTATACAAAGCGCAGGGTGCGTATCTCGGATAAAGAGTATTGCGTGCACCGAGATTGCCGATCTCTGGTCTATCAAACAACTTTCTGGCATCAGAACTAATTTAGAAGGGTTCAGTCGACGCTAACAAGGGAGGAACAATTAGTGCTATGAAGCTCCACCAAAAGGCCCACCAACACGAGGACTGTGCATGCGCGCATAAATCGCACATGTCGTCGACTTTCGCGAGCCAAGTCGCGGGCAAGCGAGATAGCTTGATTCGACTTCACAGCGAAGAAGAAGCCACGTTGCGATAGAATGTTCTGTGCGTGACATTGGCTTGATCATATCGTGATAGTGCCACTGTTGACTACTCGCGGGTTCGACAAAGTTCGTATTGCACGACTTGTACAACTTTCACATCAAACCGAAAATGTCGCGCAACTAAACACAGCAACGAACCACGCTCAGCAATTAACTTGACACTCGATGACTCTGAGTAACAATATACAGCTCTCTGTAGTATTCGGGTCGGGTCACGTGGAAGAACGTCCTGAATTACCACATTTGTGCAAAAACTATGAATTTGGTAACCACTAGAAAACAGACATGGACCCTTTCATCAACCAGACCCTTCTTTTCCCATTGCATTTGGAAAAATCCAACTTCAGCCAGAACTTGGTCATTATGGTGCTATCCAATCAAGGACTGCCCGTGTTACTTCGTCATGCACTGCCTACCCTCGTTTGCTCCCATTGGAACCGCTCACCCTGCACAACCAACGCCTGTCATGCTTTCGCGTAGCCACACAGTGCGCACTTGCTCGTGAGGCTGAGTCTAGAAATCACCTCGAAAGCTGAGATTCTTTGTGGTTTGCGTGCTATGCTTTGCTCACTCCATGCACCGATTGCTTTTTGCTGTACACGTACTGTTCCCGTTACTCTTGTGTGCTCATGAATCTGCTGACGATGAAAAATCCGTTCATGAACCATCCTTCGCTTCCCATCGTTCCCATTCACCACCATGACCATGAAATTGATGAAATGTCCAACATCCTAAGAGCGCCGGGCGAGACCCTGCATCGAACTTCCATTTCGTCCATGTTTCGTTCAGCTTGGTTCCTGGCCTAAGAACAACGACCACGCTCTAGACCATGCAAAGTATTAGGCTGCCAGAAGCCTAGTTTCATGATCGAGAATTGACTGGCCAGTGGCAATGCTGAGAGCTGAAGTAAAGAATATCAACTGCCTAGAACCAATATGATTCGCCACTTTGGCTGACAATGAACTCGCAGCCCAGCGGACTTCCCTTTGCGCGAAGCTCTGCCTCGTGTTCGTGGAGCTCCTCCAGTATGACTTCACTCACATGCGGCCCATCCTTGAAAGTGTCTTTGATGTGTATTAAAATTACTTTGATGCCGCTGAGAGGCGCTTCTTGATGCGGTGATGCTGCAGACTCCTCGTTGCCATCCCCCGTTACGTTGATGTCGATATTACCGGGACCATTCTGTGGAAATGCAACGGCCTTTGGGGACGTGACCGTATCACCAGCATGATCCATGAGGGCCGGCTCCGATGCTTGGAAATTGTAATGGTTCAACGCGTCTACCGAAGCGGAACCGGGGCTTTGTGAAGTGGGAAGGCTGGAGGCAGCGGCCGCTGGAAAGTTGTGATCAGGCGCACTACTGCGTCGCCGCTCATCCAATACCGTTCTGCTGGCAAGATTCCGAGTTCGTTTTCGTGCAGTTTCCGGTATGCTCAAGCGAGCAAATGGATCCAAGCCGTTGGATGTATCGCCTGGAATTGAGCGCTTGCGCTTCGTGCCAGCCTTCTCAGCAGCACGCATTGCTTTGGCGTCAACGACCAGGCTTGCAAGGTTCTGTAACTCGGCTATAAGATGCCGCGGATTCAGATGACCAAACAGAATTGCATCGGCTTGACTGTCATCATAGCTGCACTCGATGAAGATGCCACCTAGGACGCCCTGCGCAATCTTACGTGCAGCCTCTTGCCACACCACGATATTCCGGGGCGTGAGTGACAGTGAATCAGGTTCCACATCGCCAAATATGATGACCTCGCGCTGTGTTTCCTCGTCGCGGAGGAAGAAGGCCGTGCTGTCGACTACACATGTGTCGTGGTCGGCCGCTCTTAATTGAGGCGAAGCTTGGTGTGTGTGGAAGCTTGCCCGCTGCGTTCCACCTGGCGTGCCGGGTTGCGAATGCATAGTCGACATAGATAATGCTCGATTCGAAGTAATTTGATCGTGAGGCATGCCTTGTATGGATCCACTGTACGGAGGCATCGAATCCGACATTCCAGCAATGCTGCCACGGTGCTGATGGCTTGGTGGGCTCTTGGTACACACACCATGTGAGACCTTGAAGGCTTTCGCAGCAAGCCCGTCGCAAACATCAATATAGCCTCGCCCCTCGCCCTCGCCCATCATGACATCGCCCCCTTCTTTGAGACGCTGAAACGTCACAAAGCCCACGCCGCCGTCTTCGTCTGTGAGGTTCGGCCAAATCACATCATTGAAGATATGCTGCTTGATGGCATTGACAGTGCTTGGCAGCGCGGCCAGGGTCTTCGGTCGCGAAGTGCCATTGAAAGCTGCAGTATTGATCGCGAATCCAGAGAGATGGTCCAAATGAGGGTGTGTGATCAGATAAGTGGAGATGTAGGTTCGAAGTACATGAAGAGCGTTTGCGCGAGCCGACTCGTTGGGAAACTTCAGTCCCGCAAAAGGACCCGCCTGTAGCAATGTTGGCTCCGGCTTGGGATACATATCCACATCAATGGGCGATCCGGACGTGCGACTTGCTGACGCATGGCTGCTGTTCGAGCCTCGTGCACGACTCGTGGTTGGAAAGTGGTTCTCGAGTATTCGTGTGATGGGTGCGAGATGTGATCCAGCATCAACTGCCAGCAGCGAGCCTTTAGTCCACTCGCTCGCTATTGAACGAACCAAGAATGCGGTGACATTCTCCTCGCTGGGGCCACCACTATTGCCGAGACATATAAACTGCAGGGCGGGTCGTTGGCGATGTAGCCCTATGCCTGTGCCGACCGCCCCATCAGCGGTGTCTTTCATCGATGCGCATGCAGCCGCCAGTCCCGTGCGCGTGTCTCAGATAGGCAGAATGGCGAGGGCATGCGGTATGTTGTTCCTGCGCAAAGACGAAGGCGTTGCCGTTCCGACGAGTCCTTCACTGGCTAAGGTATACGGAGTGCTTTTCTGAAACCAGCTGCCACTTCCTCGATTCTTTGTGTGGGCTGTAGCAAGCAGCAACGTCCTCGACGACTGGCCACGTGCTCCACTCGAGGCCTGCTCTTCCTGCAGCACGCCGAGGTCCTGTGGCCCAATCTGCGCGTGCCCGTCGGCAGAGCGTCTCCGGTGTCCGCGGTGGGTAGTGTCTAGCAATTGCGTGCTGTCGGGTCGCGAGTATGGAGGGATGGATGGTGTGTTGCAGACAAGGTCGCAGAGGAGATGGAGGTGGTTGCGGAGGTTGGGCCTAGACTGAGACCGGCGTGCTGCGAGCTGTGAAGGTGGCTTGCGACGCTTGAGTCGTGGAACGGCACCTGAGCAACGAGGCAGCGGCTTCGGGCGCACTCCATCTTTTGTCGCTGACGCCAAAGAGCACGCGGCTGAAGTCCGCGAAGACCATCGCCGACCTGGACCATGTTGGACGCAGCCTTGCAGCCTCCGGAGCGGACTGTCGCGTCACACCCAAACTCTGTTCCCTGGCCGCTGGAGACTTTACGCTTGTCCCTCTCAGCCGCTTCGCGGACGCCGCGCCGACATCCTGACCTCCATATCCTTCCAGCCCGCACCGGACACGACTACTCAGCATCAGAGCATGCTCTGCCTGCTGTCACATGTCCGATGTTGTACATACGTACGCTGCTATTCATAGATCCACGAAAGCCTTGCCGTGATGATCGTATCCACATCAACCAGGCTAGAAATCGTAGTCTGTTCTTCGTGCCTTCTGGTGGGTTGCCTTGTTCAGCCACGCACGAGTTTGTGGTACAACTGATGAAATACAACACGAGGCGCTGGATCTCGCTCGGCCGAACCGAACTCTGCAAGCTCAATTTGACCCCGGCGTAGCGCCATTCAAGCCATCCCACCCCTTCTCCCGGCATAAAGGGAGCCGATCGTTCTTGAAGATGCATGAACGGACCTTGCACTTTCCATCGGCCGACCAAAGCTGCGGTGACTCTGCTGGCGAGTGCAAAGTATCCATCGGAGCTGTACAGATTCAGTCGTTCAAGTCGAGCCAATTGCGAACTGCGACAAAAAGCGTCGGCATCGTCGGACACATCTCGCACATGGCGTTGCCGCGTTCGTCAAGCCTACCTTACTTCTGAGAGACAGATGTCCGCCAAGTGAATCCTGTGTGATTGAGTCTCGGCGACTATTTCATTGCCATACTTCTATTTGCACGGGACCACATTGTGCAGTGTAGCTCGTTGTGCCGGATATCCGCCCGTTCGGGCTCTCCCTGCCACTGCCGTCCTGTCTTCGAGTCTTCCGAACTATTATGCTGGTGACGTTTTAGATGGGTATCTCGCATTCCAACGTGTGATTCGTTATTCTGATCGGTCTACAGTGCGATGTGAAGTTTCCATTCCACTCCAAGCGAACTCCTAACGCCGCGCTATGGTCAAGATACGATTGCAACATTGCCTTCTTCAAGGCAGGGCGCTCTACCACCAAGACTTGCCCTTGGCTTGCTCCTCCTCCGCTTCGGAATCGGTATCAGTGTCGGTCTCAGAGCCTGATGATGCTCCTTCTTCATCGTCTGTGCCGGATTCGTAGTCACTGTCTTCCTCTGTGATCTTGGCTTTCTTCGTTCGCTTCGGAGCATCCTGAGCAGTTGCGTCGCCCTTAAGTGCCGCGAGTTGCCCTGCAATTGTGTCTGTGTTTCGGTCAGCTTCTATTGCGTATTATTAAAGGATATACCACTCACCCTCATCAGGCTCAGAAATGTCATCGTCGTCGTCAACCTCTTGGGCTCGGCTGGCATCATCGATGTTCATGATGATCTCCTGCTTGTGATCGAAACCCACATAGCTGTCACACACCATGTGCATCTGGAATTTGTATTCGCCAGCTTGTGGTGGTGCTCCGAACTGCATCTTGAGGGTAACAACGTTGAATGTCGGCGCGCCGCTCTCATCAAAAGGCTTCTTGTCGAAGGTGTCGAAATTGAATGGGGGTACTGCGATCTTGCCTTGTCGGTTGTCGGCGAGGAAAACATGCCACTTGGGCGCCCGATCACGGGCGAAGTATGGTGCATAAGCCAGCGGGATGTGATGTTGTTCGGGCTCTTTCTTCGCGGCTTGAATATCACCCTCGGGAGCATCAATATCGAGCAAGTCGTCTGGGTTGACCTTTGGAATGCTGGAGGCGGGTGTACCGGGAGGGATGAATCGAGCCTTGATGACCAGTTGCACGAGTGAGGATGGAATGATGTACTTCTCGCCGGCGACCTTGAAGAATGCCTTTTCTACCGTGAGATACGGCAGCTTTTTGGAAACATCCTCGGCAATCTTGAGGCGATCGTTCGTGATGCCGACTGCTTGGGCTAGAGCTTGTCGTTGTTCAGCTGGCAGAGCCATAAAAGACTGAATCGTCATGTGCTCTTTCCTGTCGTTGACAGCAGTTTCGATCTCGCGGATCGCTTCCGGTGTGAAGTGTGGCAATTGCAGGAGAGGAGCCTTTCCTGCTGGAGTTGGTGCAATGGCCTGGACCAGACACTGGCTTAGACCGTACGAGGCAAGGACTGGGGCAGTAAAGCCGTAGGCCAAACACATGGACACGAAGGCCTGGTTGAGCCTCTCGGCTGTTGGTGCGAGCTCATACTTCTCCGCCTCAAGCGTGGCATCTCCAAGGTCCAGTCGTGTCAAGTACGCCCAAAGTAGAGCAAGTGTCTTGCGTCGGACAGGATCCTCCAGCTCCTTCAGCTTCGTCTTGTCCTTTGGAAGCATTACAGCGTCACTGGTCTCGGTCGAAGCGAGCTTGCTCTCCACCTTGCCCATTCCCGTGTCCGCGTTTGCTCCGTGCAAGATTTCTTTGAACTCGGACGCTGTGCTTACCGCAGCTAGCACTTCGCCTCCGTCCATGCGGTCCTTGAACTCTTTGAACATGTTTCCGGCGCTCGTAACCAAAATCTTCTCACGAGTGACCTTTTGCATGCCATACCACCATCTACCGACCAACCAAGGTAGGCCGATTCCCAGCAGCAGACCGTAGAAAGCAAGGACATACTTGCCACTGCCCTCAGCAACCAAAAGTTTAGGCAATGCTATGCCGAAGCTCGTGCTCTGCTTGCCATCGGGGTTACCGTATTGTTCCCAATTAGCTCGTATTTCTTCATCCGTCAACGCTTTGTAGGCCTTGGTGATCTCCACCCACTCATCGTTGATGCTCTCGATCGTCTGATTCAATGCTGGGTTGGGCTGACGCTTGTCAGGATGCATAGTGATCGATAGTCTGCGGTATTTCGAGTTGATGGCCTTTTCCGTAGCAGACATGGGCACGCCCAGGATATCGAAAGGGTTCCAGATCTTGGCCGCCTCTCGTGTGGTCGTGGCCACCAAGTACACCATGTATGCAATAATGGCCCATCCTGTGATTGCCGTAACGATTCGTTTCATCCGCAGCTCTTTCCGCTTCTGCTTCGCCCGCTGTGCATTAATGATGTCTTCATTGTGCGGTTTGTACGCCGACTCGATATGGCCGGCCTTTTTGAGTAGCGAAGTGTCGGTCGGCGTTCTGAGAAGGGTGTATGTAAGAGGGACAGTGACCAAAGAGGTCACTGTGAGCACGAAGAAGGGGAAGAACTGGGCATCGTTGTCGTAGTTGTATTCGTTGGACATGTTGGCACGCGTCCGCTATTGTCGGAGCAGTGATGTCCGGAGAAGTGGATGTGCGCTCGGGCGCGTTGGTATCGATGGGCGACTCGTGCAGAAGGTGATCATGAGGCGAAGAAAGAGTGGTGGGAGTTGTAAATCCAGAAAGTGAGAAAGCAAACAAGTGAAAAGGCCAGCTGCCACTGTCTTCGGCGCAGTCCAACTGTCAACTCGCCGTACGAGGAAAGAACAAGTTACAATACATCTGCCAAGCACGCAGGGTCCATGCGGCTTCCACGTTTCGAGCGCGTCCTTTTGTCTTTCCTGCACTCTTCGCAACTACACTACGCATCACCTTCTGGACTGTGTCGCCCTCTCAGGAACCCAGCGTCTCTATCTGCTAGTGCTGGCACCGCAGACATGTCGCCGCCGTTCCCGCGCAGATCGAGATTCGCTACCTGTTCGCCCGTTTGGTCCGACGTGTCTCTGCATTCCCCCTAGCCGGACAGGCATCTTGATTCTGCCCGTGTCGCATCTGAATATGCAGTTCCCGTCGCCACCTGGCCGCTTCCTTCATACAGGTCTTGCCTTGCTCAGACATCCGCTGCTCCTCTGCCTCGTGTCCTGTCGGAATGAACCGATTTGAGCCTCAAGAGAGCGGGGCTTTGACACTAACAAGTGTCAATGTACTCACAAAGCGCATGCGATGCGGTCGCAGTCTCTCCTTTCCTTCACTCGGACCTCGCAGTGGCCTTGTGCTTGCAGACATAGACACGAGCGGGCTTCACACTCGGCGTTCACCTGACATGCTGTCTCGCGCGTGCTGGCTGGAGAAGTGGCCGACCGTACGTCAACGTGGCCAACCCCTGTCTGGCACCATCGCATTGGAGCAAGGCACGTGGCATTGCTGAGACTGATCTGACCTTTGACAAAACAGAATAAACGGGCAGGCGCGCAAACGGCCTACAAGTATTGATGACAAGTTCACTTTAGTGCAGCTTCTCACGCCTCACTCTGCCATCAGACTGCACTCCTCGGTATCAATTGCTCATTTAGTCCTACAGGAGAGTTCCGGATTTCACTGTGCTGCACGCTACTCACACAGTGCATGCTCGGGCAGGTCGACTTCGCATCTTGAGAAAATGTCAGCGACACCGTACGAGGACTTATTCGACCAATCTCGCTCGATTAAGCACCATCGCAAGATTGTTGAAGATGCTCCGTCGCCGCCTGCACTGCATATCGAGAAGCTCGATGACGAGCTAGAGAGTGCCACAGCTGCTCTGTTAATCTCCCGGGATGCACATGGTCCAAGAAAATCATCGCTGGTGAAGTCCCAGGACAGAACTACAAGATGCGCGAAGACTGTGCGCTTCAGCAGCTCGATTACTGTCAAAACTATACCGGCACGGAAGCCCACGATGCGTAGTGGCACTGGACTAGATCTGGTCAAAATCATGAAATTGACCGACGACGAGTTCCTACCACTCCTTGCCGGTTCGCGGCAGCCAGACTCGCCAGCCCCGTGGACAGATACTGCCAAAACTAGGTGGAGCAACGAGCCTCATTCCTGCAGTCCTCTGGCTCCTCGTGCGCGGAAACAAACATCTCAATCCTCCAGGGTCAACGCCTACCATGCTGGGCGCCTGAGGTCCAAGCAGAACTGCTTCTCTCCATATTGCTGCCCAACATTTGCTGTGGACTATCTCAGACCCGCAGCCAGTGGCACCCAACAACTCATTCAGCGTGGCTGTCTCAGCCAGAAGTGCTTCAGACTTTTACCTCTGTGCCAGTCGACTCCAGACTCTCGACTGAATTTCGCCCTTGACTTGGGTCGTGAGAAGAAGGCCTCAGCTTCAACAATCAGATATCGAATGGCCTTATCTCGACAATCGAGACGAATGCGACAACGAGACACAGTGCGCCATCACGAAACGCCTCTCCGCAGGCGGAGATGTCAGCTGAGTATCATGCCATGCACGCAACTTGTGGACAGAGCCAGTAGGGTTGCGTGTAAGGCCAGAGCTGTTACGTTGCCGTCTCATACATTGCATATTCCAAGCAAAATGAATAATGCGTCGGATCATGAACCATCCGTGAGCCATCGATTCTCACAAATTCACGACTCGTTCTCACAGGGCTCGACTTTACAAGCATCATTCCCTGAGCGACACCCCGCGGCGCGGTCAGCAGGAGACCACACCTCGCGGCAGCTGAAGACGTATGTCGATCACATTCGGGATCAGCGAGGCCCACTCAAGAGATCATTGAACACTCACTATACGGTCGGCTCGCTGTCTAAGACGATGAGTGCTGTCTCGCATTTGCAGTATTAGACTCATAGCGACTTCGAGAGGCGCGGTCCGCTTGAAGGGGGCGTAGCCGAAGGAAAAGCGTTTGGCATTGTTATACCAGGTGCTCGGGCGATTCCCCGGTAGGCCGGCATCCTAGCAGAATGTAGAACTAGTCACGAGCCTATCGACTTAGGCATCTGAGCCTCTCACCGGCTCCGTTCGTCCAGCCCCGATATCAACACGACTGCACTGGACATCGCATGTTGTTGTCATGACATTAACGCATTCTGCTATAGACTCTGCCTGTTTGTGACCCCCTCGCAAATTCCCCACACTCCCCACACGTGCTGTGGATAACGGGTCTATATTACCCGACATCGCGACCCGAATGAGCACCTTGCTGGAGTACCGAATGCCCATTCAGCTGAACGGGTACTCCTTCCATATTTTCTATTCACCAGGTTATCTTCGTTTAGAACTATCAGATTGCAAGAAAAACCAAGAAACTCCAAGAAACATTCCGAAGTATCGACCCTAATCATGGCAAACTACGCGATGGACATCACACAACTCGACAACTTGTCCTATACCGAACTGCAGAACGCAAGAATCCAATTAGAGGCAGCTCACCGACGGATCCTAGCCTTGCAAAACGCACAATCACGACTCCTCCGGCTGCCCGGCGAGCTTAGAAACACAATCTTTCTATTCGCGATGTACGCCGAACTAGAAGAGCGAAAGAAACGTTGCAAGAAATTCAGCTTTCGAGAGCCGGCATTCTTCGCTACGAATCGACAGATCCGGATAGAGTGCGTTGCCATCTGGTTGCGTGATGTGCTTGTTTGGCAAGAGCTTGTGGAAGTGATCCCGGACCAACAGCCGTTGACTTCCGAGCCGAAAGTGGAAATCGATAAGATTGAGAATATCGTTGTGCGGAAGATTGAGTCTGGGACTGGGTTGTTGAATTGTTCGGGCGCAGTTAAAGAATGGAGATCGTTGAGTACTGAGATGGTGAGGGGCTTGCATTCTCAGAGGTCGAAGACGGGTCAGCTTGCTTTGGTTACGGAAAGAGCACATTGTGATCTCAAAAGGCTGAGGGATAGCATTCAGAATAGCAGGAGTATTTGCCCCAGGAAAGGTTTGGCACGCGTGCAAGGCTGGCACAATGGAGCTCCTAGCCTGAGATGGTGGATGTGGTAACAGCGGTCGCGAGGAAGGTCGATTTTGAACATGGAAATGAAGCTCGTGAAATGGAAGCGATCCGCTGAATGCTCAAATTACCTATGAAGAGAACGCTGCATCTAATCAGTGAGTGGGATATCAGTACAACTCGCGAGTCATGGTATCTTCGTTCTCCTTCTAGTCACGACCCATCCTTAAGACTCAAAAACGCCCTGTGGTCTGTACATGCTGTGCTTCAATCAGAACAACCAGCCGCGACGCTTCTTCTCTTCTGTTTGTGTCCCACGATTGCTGTTCCTCTTCTCGCGAGCCTCGAGCTGTCTGAGGCCCTCCATTTCTTTCAGAACATGCTCGAGCAGTTCCTTGCGCTTGACCACGTCAAGATGCCGACGAATCTTCGGATCCTCACGGGCAAATCTTTCAATTGTGTTCTCGTCCAGATCTCGTCCCCATTTCTCCAGAACGCGAGGGAATTGGTAGTAGAACTTGGATAATAGTTCAGCGTCCAAGAAGAGGTCAGCTGTGGACGTGAGTTTCTCCGCCACTGCGTCGAGGAAGACCTCTGGGCAGTAGTATTTATTCTTGGGCTGTGCGCACTGCCGACTTTTGACTGCTGCCAACCGCATGCGCAATATGTCAGACCGGTCACGAAGGAACAGAGCTTCTTTGCCCTTTTCAAGTAGAGCTGCTGAGAAGCCGCCTGCGCCTCCGACGCCGTTGCCTTCTAGCACGATGTCACCTCTTCTCACGCGATCGATGAAAGAGAGCACGTCTTTTGCCTTCCTTCGGCCGCCGATCTGGTCTTCAACTGCCTTCAGGGCATTCTCGCAGGACTGCAGTTCATCTTTCAGACCTTTCGAGATGTTCTCTCGCCCCTGCTTCCATTCCTGGTCTGTGACTTCGACTCGGTACTTGTACGGCTTGACACAGATCTCGAGTTCGTCTGAGGTGTCGTACGCAAGATCCTTAAGGATGTTCTCAGATGCACTTGTGATAGCCTGTACTGCAAATGGGTGTGAGGCAAATGGTGTGTTCTGAATCAGTTCCTGCACAGCGCTGTGTAGTGCTTGCGCAGTGACTGTGGTCGCCAGGCGACCGATTCCCAGCTTTGTGAGTGTGGACGCCGAAGCGTCAAGCTTCAGATGCCAGAGAGGATTCTCTGGATCTGCTTTGGGCAGACTCTCCAGCGGCTCTTGGATTGATTCTGAGTTTTGATCGACTGGCCGCAAATCTTCCACAGGCCTGTTCCAGTACCTTTGTGCAAGCAGATTGAGGACCTGCTGGTCAAGCTCGCGCTTAACGATGTCTCGGACTTCCTGCCGCCCAAATTCTTCGGAAACCTTCTTGAAACCATGTTTGAACACGTCCAGCGACTCAGCAAGGTAGCTCTCAGCACTCAAAGGTCGCTCGTTATATTGCACTTTAAACTCGTACGATGCCTCGGCGAGCTCGTGATGAATGGCTTCGCTGGTTGTCTTCAACGACGCGGACATGGTGCTCTCCAGAACGTGCATCAGCTTCTTGCGTAATGCAGGAGTACCAACCGTAACATTAGACTTCGCCTCGGGTCCGAAAGTGTCCGGATGGGCATTGAAGAAGGCAGCTTCATTCTTCATAATCAGGCTTGTAATGTTTTGTGCGCCTCGCGAGAACAGAGACCTCGTTTCCTGCGGAATTTTGCAGACCACGCCGACGTAGCCTAACCGGAGAGGATAATTCTTGTCTGCGAGGATCTGAGCCCCTCGCTCCGGGTCGACCAAATCCATCTTCGTCACAACACCAATCGTCCGTTCGCCTCGCGGATCCGCTCTCCTTGCCGCACGAAGGGCTGTCGAATTGGCGAGATCCACGTCCGCCGCGGAAATGGCTAGAATGATATTAGGTGCCTTGATGTATTTGTCGCAGAGGTCCTGTATCCTTGTGCGTAGTTCGGTGGGCTGGTCGAAGGCCTCCACTTGGATGTAGCCCGGAAGATCGATCAAAGAAAGATCAGGAACATTCGGCGAGTAGATTCTCAGCTGAATAGGATCATCCGAGACGCAATCCTTCTCCGGCACAGCCAAGTTCAGGTCCAACAGTGTCTTTTGGATCTGACTGAAGTCTGTCATTCGACCAAGACCCAGCGCGGGAAATTCGCCATACTCCGCAGCCACCTTGGGAGTGTTGACCAGGGTAAGCTCAATCGGTCGCCGTGTTACCATGTTTGAGCCTTTGGGAAGAAATTCGTGTCCAACTATGGCCTCCAGGACAGAACTTTTCCCTGAGGACTGCGATCCTACCACAACGATTGAAGGTAGTGTGAGCGTTTCTGATTGTCCCACAGTCTGCAACAGCGACCTGATCTCGATCATTTTCCTTGTGAGCAGCATCATCTGGTCGTCTCTTGCCGCCTCGTCCCTTGACCTATCGTCCTCTTGTCCCTCAGAGTCAAGCGCGAACGCAGCAGCGGTGGCTGCACCAGCTCCGGTGACGCCAACACCACTCTGCTTGGGCTCGTTCGGGCCACCACTTCCACCTTGGCCTCCTTCTCCTCCTGTCCGTCCCTCATAAATATCCTTCATCCACTGCGGCATTTGTATGCTTCTCGCATCCTCCTTAGTCTTCTCCGCTCCTCGGCTGATCTGTGCGAAAATACCTCCCATCCCTTCCATCGCGCCATTCGCCGCACCCATGGTAGCGTCCCTTGCCCGACCGAATACGTCCATTGCATACGCCCCAGCCTGCGCAGTCTGGTACTGCAAGTACGCCAAACCTCCGACCATAGTCAGACCCATCATCGCTGGTACACGAGCCAGCTTCATGAAGAGTTTCGGGATGACACGAGCAAACGAAGCATGGCGGACTGCTGGCAGATTGTGCATGGCATTCGCGCCTGCCGGCCAGGCTTTCCGCTGAGTCCATCTTCGTAGAGCACTTGTTGATCCAGATAATGCGGAGTGTGTTATGGACCTTCTGGCAGCGAGCACGCTGCTGCTGTAGAGGGTGGCTACATTGGGTCGCGGTCCTGGGACGAGGGCTGTCGGAGTTCGCTGCGCGAGCCGCGAGGACAGCAGCCTCGAAGTCATTGTCCAAGCATCGGCGCCAAATGCACGTCGTTCGGAGGTCCAGGAGGGTTGGCAGTCGTGAGATAGAGTTGGGCGCGTTGATCTGGTTTGCCGTTCAAGAAGTTGCTTGCGCCCGGGTCATGGAGCGAACAGAGCTTCCAGGTTACACCGGCCAGGACCCACTCGCAGGCAGGGTAAGCTGGGTGATATCATCGCCACGGCTAAAGCTCATCGAAGCTTTGCGACTCCGCGATCACTTTGAATAGCTGTCGATGCAAATGACTTTTGTGAACGCCTTCAAGCAGACCATCAGGCAGCCCGTATTTCGATCAATCCTCGTTGTAAGCATCGCCTTACTTGTCGGATACGTCTTCCTCGCTGATTCCCCGAAGCAACAAACACGCAAGATGCATATTGAGAGCATTCCCATGTGTAAGCA
Source organism: Cercospora kikuchii (assembly GCF_019650295.1). NCBI lineage: Eukaryota > Fungi > Ascomycota > Dothideomycetes > Mycosphaerellales > Mycosphaerellaceae > Cercospora > Cercospora kikuchii. The sequence goes on from NW_025408587.1 coordinate 1,808,422, forward strand.
AACTGAGACATCAAGGTGGTTCGGCAGCGCATTGACGTCGAATGTTCAGGGGAGGGAACTGGCAACAACTATGCCTACCGTGTGGATTTCCTGCAGGGTCATTGGTTGAATGCCGCTGACACAAGTTAGTCGTGACGGACGACAAGACGAAAGAAGGAGTTATCATCGATCCGGCAAACCCATCAGAGTACGATCATACGTTTCACGCAGCGGTTCATGCGAGAACGAGTACTGACAGACACTCAGGGTCCTGCCGTCGCTCAAGAAGGCTGTCGATGGAGGAGTGAAGCTTACGAATATCATCAACACACATCAGTAAGCTCGGCATCGTGCATGTTGGTTCGAATGCTGACCTCTTCGTAGCCATCATGATCACGCTGGCGGCAACAAGGAGATCTTGAAGGCCTACAAGCTACCCATCATCGGCGGCAAGGACTGTGATCAAGTCACCAAGACTCCTGGTCATGGCGAGACCTTCACCATAGGAGAGGGCATTGAAGTCAAGGCTCTGCATACTCCTTGTCATACACAAGACAGCATCTGCTATCTATTCGAGGACGGCAACGACAGAGCCGTATTCACCGGCGACACTCTGTTCATCGGCGGCTGTGGGCGATTCTTCGAAGGCACAGCGGAGGAGATGGACGCTGCACTGAACAAGACTCTTGCTGCTCTTCCGGATGACACGAAAGTCTTCCCAGGACACGAGTATACGAAGGGCAACGTGAAGTTCGGCATCAAGGTGCTGCAATCCGAACCGGTCAAGAAGCTTGAATCATTCGCAAATTCCAACAAGCAAACCCAAGGCAAATTCACAATCGGAGACGAGAAGCAGCACAACGTGTTCATGCGGCTCGACGATCCAACAGTGCAGAAGTTTACAGGCAAGACTGAGCGGGTGGACGTGATGGCGGCATTGAGAGAGGCGAAGAACAACTCGTGATTCATAGCATGTATAGCAACGAAGAATCAACTCATCGATTGACATGTGATTACAAGCGCTTTCGAGTCACTTGTTTGTCCGGTCTCTCAGGCAGGAAAGCGGTGGTCAAAGGGTCGTCCCAAAGCAGCAGTGGGGCTTCCCCACGATGAATGACTGCTTGATTCGACTCACGCACCCCACCAGTCGGCCTCATAGTCACGCCCGGACATGGACAGCTCACTGCTCATGTACCTGCTTCGCCTCCCTGCAAACAACAACTTCCATTGATCACTTTTCCTACTCGACCTCGCACAGCAATGATCCTACGAATAGCAGCGTAATCGGCAAACACAATTCCCGCGATCATGGCGACACGAGCAGAGCGGTACAAGGAAGTGCCACAGTCGGCTCAAGAGCGCCGAGCTGGCGAGAATGTATGTGCTGCATTTCGCAATCCTCTTCAATCCATTTGACATTCGCACATCCCCTGCATCATTGATGCGACGCTACTTTCCCACTGACTGTCGTTGCAGGCACTTAGCGACTTCGCCGAATATGTCAATAAGCAGCAAGCGCTACGGCGCCCGCCGATCAATGGGCCGGAGAAGGCGAACGGCGCATCCAAAACCGAACACGCAGAGCTCGACATTCTTGACACATTAGATCTCGGAGACGACAAGCCCAAAGTACGGCTAAAACACCTTCTGCTCGACGCCGATGATGCAACAAAGGATGAGAGCACGACGCAGCTCGAAGCTGTCATCAGTACGCGACTGGACGAGGGGCACAATGAGTGCTTGTTCGACGTCGGATTGGAGGACAATGGCGACAGCCAGCAGTTGACTGAACAGGAATGGGATGCTGCTCTCGCGCGGCTACAGGCCATCGCCACCAAGCTCAAGGCCGATTGGAAGGTATTGATGACCAAAAACGTCCCGAATAGCCCAGTCGACGTGGGCAACGAGAACAAGAAAGAGCGTGGATGTGTGGGTAAAATCATGATCAGACGGCGACCTATCGATGTCGATGATCAGATTGAGACGCGCATCGCTGTGGTGGGCAATGTCGATGCAGGCAAGAGCACGTTACTCGGTGTGCTGGTTAAGGGCGGGCTGGATGATGGTCGAGGCAAGGCACGGGTGAATCTCTTCCGGCATAAGCATGAGATTGAATCTGGTCGCACATCGAGTGTGGGCATGGAGATCATGGGATTTGACACGAAAGGCGAGGTGGTGGTTTCTGGAGTACCTGGCCGAAAGTTGAGCTGGGAGGAGATTGGGAAGAGAAGCGCCAAAGTTATCTCGTTCACAGACTTGGCTGGGCACGAGCGCTATCTACGGACAACGGTCTTTGGACTGTTGTCCAGCGAGCCGAATTACTGCCTGCTGATGGTAGCCGCCAACAATGGCTTGATTGGAATGTCGAAAGAGCATCTCGGCATCGCCCTGGCTCTGAACGTACCGGTCATGGTCGTCATCACCAAGATCGACATCTGCCCGCCTCAGATCCTGCAGCAGACCATCACCCAGTTGACCAAGATCCTCAAATCTCCGGGAGCACGCAAGATACCTATCTTCATCAAGAACCGCGAGGAGTGTATCAACACTGCTACCCAGTTCGTTTCTCAGAGGATATGCCCAATCTTCCAAGTCTCCAACGTCACGGGCGAATCGCTGGATCTGGTTCGAGAGTTCTTGAACATTCTGCCACACCATGGCAAGTACGACGTGGATGCTCCTTTCGAGTTCCATGTCAACGACACCTTCTCGGTCCCATTCGTCGGCACTGTAGTCTCTGGTGTCGTCAAGTCGGGAATCGTTCATGCTGGTGATACCGTCATGGTTGGACCGGATGGACTGGGCCAATTCACCACCACTACAGTTCGCTCCATCGAACGAAAACGCATAAGCACTCCCGCTGCCACCGCTGGCCAAAGTGCTTCGTTTGCACTGCGACGAGTGCGACGCAAAGACGTGCGGAAAGGAATGGTAGTCCTGCTGGCCAAATCCGATGCCAATCCACATCTCGAGGCCCCGAAGCCACAGGTGTACCGCGAATTTGTTGCAGAGGTCCTTATCCTTTCGCACGCCACCACCATCCGGACCAAGTATCAGGCCATGTTGCATGTCGGTCCTGTGAGCCAGACCTGTGCCATCATCGACATCGACCGAGACTACATCCGAACTGGTGATCGAGCTACAGTGGCTTTCCGCTTCGTTCAACGTCCAGAGTTCTTAGCTGTTGGCGACAGGATACTATTCCGTGAGGGACGTACCAAAGGTCTTGGTATCGTCAAGGCTGTTGGGTACGATCCGTCGAAACCTCTTAACCCGGACCCGGCGAAGCAGAATGACACACCAAAGAGCGAGCCAGTTGAATCAAAAGGCTCGACATCGAAGGCAGCGTGAGCGTCGTTCAGATTGAGGCCATTGTGTCTCGTCAGTCGCGGCCGTTGTTGTCGCTGAAACTCTACACGCTGCGGTAGATGTGCTTACGAATACGAAACGAGTCACGACTGGAGAATTGCATGGCGTTGGGGTGATTATTGGTTGAAGGTCTGGCTGACCTCACGATACAGGAATGAGTAGATTCTGTATTTCTTCTTGTAGACATGCTTTCTTCTTTTTCCTGGATTCTTCTTCTTCGGACATGCCCATTGTGACGCAGTTGGGCAGTGGGCAAGCTGAGTTGTACGAAAGCAATGTGACTTGTAACGCCGCCGGGCCCGAAAGCGACCTTTCAAACTCAACTTCATTCCGCGGCAATATGAGCTTGGCGGGGGTCTCACGCTGCCCACACTTCACCTCTCAATACGCTTCACTCCACGTAACTCCATTGTGAGTCAATGCAGAAAGGAGGTCGCCTTCTGAGCTGTAATCTTGCAGAGCTATCGAGGCCTATGGCGTCTTCCTGACCTTGAACTCCACGGAGTGGATCTGCATGATCTGATCTATGATACCTTAGCACTGATCTCCCGAAGTCTATCTGCAGCGCCTCCATGTGTTCTGGCTTTGCCGTTACTGAACAATGTGAGGCCTGAGAGACCACTGCTCGCTGAGTCGGCACTACCGGTTCGCTCCAATGCAGGCACTCGCATCAACCCTCGGATGCCACCGGCTTTGCGAGCTGGAAGCTCTCCATCACCCGCAGTCGCGACGTAGAGCAGATACTTCAAATTCGCCAATGTCTGCCGTAGGTCAAGTACCCGAAGACTAAAGGCGCTGTCCAAAACTATGCGGATGTTCTGATTCAGTAGAAAGACCGCATACTCGAACCGGAACCGCGGCATGCTCTTGCTGAATAGTGGATATGTGCGTAGTTTGTCCTCGGCTTGCTCGCTTGTGATTGGATTTTTGGTTTGCAATATGCTAACAGGATCATAAATAGAGCTGGTGCTCCCCCGTGGCATGACAGGGTATGGAAGCGGATGCGACAGGTAGAACGACAGAAGCTGGAGAGTATGAGCAACATAGCCAAGTGCAGCAGCCACAGTCTCTGGCGGCTCCGAGTCCAAATGGTCCGAGTTCGGGAGATGAAGGCCCCCAATGCTGAAGGATAGGACTTTGCCCGAAACCTGCTCAATGGGGTATATGTGCTGCAGGTCCTCGCAAATTCGTCGCCGTTGGTTTTGCATGGCGTTCTTCTTGGCCTCGTGCTCGTCTCGCATATTTGGGAATTCAGGTTTGACCTGTTGCATCGTTCGTTCATGGTCTTTGCGAGCAGCCGCTTCTGAGGCCATCAAATCGCGTCTAGTCTTTAGCGCCGCACGTCTTTCGTCCTGCTGCTTACGAGCCTTCTCGAGCTGCTTTTCTACCGTCTTCTTGGCGTACTCGACCGTTTTGATACGATCTTCGCCTTCGGCGACTGCATCGCGCTCTGTCAAAGCTGTCTTGCTCGCCTGCAGCAAGCGTTCCAGGTCGTCTGCGATCTGATTACGGGTGGCCAGGGCATCCTGAATGCTGTCATCCAGTTTGGACAGCCTAAGCAGCGCATCAAAGGAGGAAGTGCTGACCGCCCGTGACTGCAGAGACGAGGCTTTGGCAGCCGAACCTGGTCGAGACGATGTGAGCTCAGCCACGGACCCAGTGGGCGCAACATAAAGGCCGTCAATCATGTGCATGACGACAGCATTCTCGGGCAATCTTGTGTGAAGGGCGTCCATCTACAGCAATCAGCGTTGTATCTTGCCTCCGAAGCTTTACGCTGAAGATGCCAGGCAGTCATACATTTTTACCCAAGTAGTAAAGGCCACCCAATGCAATGTCCACGGAAAGCAACTGCTGCCAATTTCCAGCTTTGGCTCCTTTGGCCCAGACACGCAGCTTGACAGTGCCCGATCGCGTGACTCCCGGGACACATGCTGTCCAGTCTATGTGTCGAAAGGTGGGATTCATGGTTTGCTCGACTACTTCAGAGACATATACAGGCTCTGCTCGGCACCTGTCAGTAATGCCCCGTACTGTGTCCAACACGGCTCACCTTCAACGCCCTGCACATGCAAGCTGAAGAAGACATCTGCCATGCGCGTAGTGACGGTAGCCTGCAGCTTCTCCTGTCGCCTTTGCGGCGTAGCGTTGGCCCATTCCAGAGTGCTTCGCCTCCTCGGCCTCCTCAGCTGTGGCCGTCGTGGAGATGGGTGTGCACTCTGTGAAAGATTCTCCTTGCCCTTCTTCGACATGGCTACCGGACTTCCGCCAGCAGAATTGGCCTCTTGGGGACGCTCATCATCGGTAGCTGCAGCTTCCACAACTGCCCGCAGATCGGTCGAGCTTCGCGAATGACCCAATGCCTTCTGCTCTTGCAGAGCGAGCAGCTTCGCGGGCGACGTGAGGGTCTGCGGTAGAGCATCGTCATCGTAGGCTTGGTCTTTCCGGCGCACCGGCGAGGCGGACGCGAGCGAGATGTTGCGGAGGGAGACGGCCAGCAGGTTGCGCAGGCGGCGGTTGGTGGGCAGCAGCCATGAGGAGCGTTCAGCCGGGGTCGTCGTCGAGTTGTGTTGCGCCATGCATGGCGTCCTTTATTGCCGTCGGGAGGGCGTGAGAGGTGCAGCGGCCATGGACTCGAGCGACCAATGCGATGCGATGTTGCCGGTGCGGTCGGTCGTTGCTTCGCGAGTCGGACGTGAGCTGACTGGCGAAAGCTTGCCCTTCCGCCAGCTGCCAGAGCCTCGACCTCACCCAAGAAAACAGGAAAACGCCACTCTCGCATCCATCTCCTGATGCGAGCTGCAGCGCCCTCTGCCACGATGCTCTCTCATACTGGAATCACTGCCCGTGCATTTGCACGGGAGAGGCGTGGCCGAACGCTGACGACTGCTTGTGTTACACCTCTGACTGTCTCCCGCCCTTGACGAAGAGGCATGGCGCTATGAACGCCTCCGGCAGCAAGAGACAAGCTGAATTCGCCTTCGTAACTGTTCAGCCGCGAGATGCTGGCAACGAAGGCGGACGCAGCAGGGCCGCGAGATCTCACGCCGCGAGTGTTGGCTATCGCAAATCGCAACTGGCCACCAAAAGCAAGACGCAACGCGCATTGACGCGCAGTGGGATCGGCGCAGGTGCTGTGTCTTCGCAGCAGCGCCGCCAACATGACAGCGCCAGTAGCATTATCAAGTTCTCCCAGTATCAGCCCGGCAAAGACCAGCACGTCTCGAATGCTGTGGCGCTACCGTTGACGAGAACTCTTTCCCCTACCTTTGGTGCTGGCGGTCTATCGACCTTTGATGTGACTAGCGATGCCTTTTCCGCCGGTACAGGCTCTTTCATGGCCTCTGTAGTCTGGCCCGTGGTCGCTGGAGATGCAATCAGTCGACGCTGGTTCGAGGACTTCTGTACCTCGCCCATCGTCTTCCACGCCCACTGTACTGCAGGGGACACCTACCTGGCTTATCTCGAGAACGATCTGACCCACATCAACAATAATCGCACGCTCGTACATAAATCCAAAGCCATCAATCTCATCCGACAAGGCATTGAGCGAATCGCGGCAATGCGTCAGCAGGAAAAGGAAAAGCTGATATTTGGGATGATGATTCTGTCCAACCACGAAGTCGAGCCTCGACATCTGGAGGAACGAGATCTCCCATTTCGCCCGCATTTGCCCTCTGCAAATTGGTTCAGGTAAGTGCCAACGAAGGCATCGAATCCCTTCACGTCTAACGAGGTTAGGTGCTGGGGGCGCACAGATGCCATTGAAGCACACGAGCGAACTGCTTTTTTCCTGATCAATCAACTTGGAGGTCTGAAAGCCTTGCAGATGCCTGGACTGGCACCAATGGCCGCTTTAGTAGACATATTCCGGCGAAGCTCGGCTGTGCACGACATCCGTCCTGATTTTGACTGTTACTGGGATCTTCACGTGTCTGACCTCTTGCCGGACTACTACGAGTCAATCGTTTCCAGTCCGCCCTCGGAAAAATCATTTGCGAGCACTCCAGGTGCTGGATTTCCTCGCCTTGCCAATGTGCTCCCTGCGAAAGCCATCTCACTCTTCTCAGATCTCGCTTGTCTGGACATGGTCATGTCGCAGTGTCTGCAACGCCACTCGACCAGTGCCAAAGAGCAGCGATTTCTGGATGTCCGTAACGCGATCATCCATCGATTGCTATCTTTACCGTCGTGGAATGACCTACCAGCTTACGAGCAAGACCGCACCAACCGGCTCCTATACAGGATCTGTTGCACAACCTGCTTAGTCTATTCCAATGGTGTAATGCTTCCGATGCCACCGCATAATGGCTGGAACGCTCGTCTCACAGCTCAGATCCGCAAGCTGCTAGAAAAGACGGATATGAGTTATTGGCACAGCAGCATGCAAAGCTTGTTGCTCTGGACGATATTGATCTCAGGTATGGCTGCCTACGAGACGGAGAATCGGTTGTTCTTCGAGCAGGCGCTCGAGAATTATCTCTCCCACCGGCCCTTGACGTATGAACAAGCCATTTCAGAGGTCAAAAGCTTTGTTTGGTCGGATAGTGTCTGCGAACTTGGCTCACGGGAGCTATGGAAGGCAAGCTTGCAGCATTACGATAGTCCTGTTGTCTAGGAGATGTATGTCAACAGCAGGTACTGCCCGCAACAGGGCAAATCAGTTCTAGCATCGCATCCGTACGCCCCTTTCACATAGTGGAAGCGTCAGAGACTGAGGCAGTTCAAGCATCAGAACACTTGCAACGAACCATGTAAGCCGCAAATGGTCTTCAGGCTCACGGAAAGCACGATCGATGTCTTCTGGAGCAGAACTATTGCTTCCACGCCCTTGATGGCCAAATTCTTCGGTTGGAGAACAGCTGCGAACACTGTCAGTGGTTCGGTACAGGATACAAAGCCCTTAATGTCCGACATCAGATCAGTCAGTAACCTCGTTGGGCGTAAAGGTCAACAAATATTTGTCTCAATAGACCATGTGTAACAGAGATAGTAAGATCGCTGTGACTCAGCCGGACAGACACGAAACTACAACTATTCCGCCATGCGCTGTAACGTGGTCTCCCATGCAGAGCCTCTCGACTTCAATACCATATTACAGCACTCTTATATTCCTAGCGCAACCTTCTATATGTGTCCTCCATTGCGACAATCGTGAGGAGGAAATGCGTGTCGGGCAAGCAAAGGAACCCACATGAAAGCAATTAGTGAATGTTGTCGTGGAAGTGACAACATGGTATACTGTCTGGTGATCCAAATGGCACTAGCTCTATGGTATAGTGACCACACTCGAGCATCATTGGCTTGCTTCGGCGTTATAATCCGAGTCTCTCCCAACGTCGTTACTCACCGCAAAACGAGCAACACAGGCATAAAATGTACAACACAATGTCACTCGCTTCGTTCGAATACCCAAAATCGAGGAAGGACTTCGACTCGGGAGCAAGCTACGTCCGCTCACAGTTCCTTTCACCAAGAACTTTCGCATACGTACGAGCTATCATTGCTCTTTACTGCTGGACGACCATCATCGTTGCCTACTCCTGGCTGGCATACGAGCAAGCACATAACTCACTTCGGGATGTCAACATTCCTCCATACACACAAATCCTCGACCGAGGATTCATCGCCAAGTCCTTCAGCTTCTTCACATTCATTGTGTTCTGGTCACAAGCGTTCTACTTCATGATCTCCTCCTGGCACACTTTCACCTATGCCAGAAGAGCTCCTTCCAGCAAAAGCCATCTTCACGATGACTTTCCGCGGCTGCTTCAATTTGCCCATTCGCTGTGGCATACCACAATTATCACCTACCCGTTTCTGGTCAGTATCGTCTACTGGAGTAGCATGTACGCTCCTCCCTGGTCAAGCACGAAGGCTTTCACGCGATGGATCAATATCTCAGTCCACGGCCTCAACGGTATATTCGCAATACTCGAGATTATCTGCAGCGCTGTAAAGCCACCTCCTTTCGTCCCGCACTTGTCGGCGGTATTGCTGGGACTCTCCTTATACTTGGGACTCGCCTACCTCACGAAAGTGGACCAGGGATTCTATGTCTATGAGTGGATGGACCCAAAGTGGGGGTGGAGAAGTATCATGGGTCATATTCTGGCATACGCAGGAGGCATGGTAGTCATTTATTGTGCCGTGTGGGTTGGCATTTGGATCCGTGAGAGGCTGCTGAGGGGTCGTGCGAGCAAACGGGTGGTGTCGAATGTTGCGTCTGGTACCCAGACCGCAGGGGATGGAGTCTAAGCAAAAAGTATGGCGTGTGGGACGGCAGTGCCCATGAGGCTTGGTGCTTGCTTCCGAGCAAAGGTCAGGCTCACAGGTTTCATTTGCGAATTTGCAATTGGCGGCTTCGTTGTATCTACACTTGTAGAATCGCTTTCGGCTGTTAAAAGACTATCTGCCTCGTTGGTATCTCAGTCATGTTTAGTGCCTCAATTGCTATCACCTATTCGACAGGTCACTTCCCTTCCATATTCAAATTGATGCTGAAGCCTCAATTACCCAAGGTAAGTCGTTCGCGATGAGTGTACGCTGTCTCCCCGAATGTAGAGGTTCCTCGATAGGACCGGCATAGAACGCTGCAACATTACAAATCCCGACCAGGGATGCTGTTGCCAGAAGCCGAAGCGCTCTTCACCTATAGCACCACCCCGTTCCAATGTAGAATTGGTTCTGGGCCGAAGCACGACCGGATACCCTGCCCCATCCATGGCCGGTGGTCATGCTCTGCGACACTGTGCTAGCAGCAGCTCTAGCGCCGCGTCTGCACGGCTTTGTGATCAGAGACATTGCTCTTGGTATAATTAATGTACTCTGGCGAAAAGCCAGAGACGTCGCAATGTTTTGAACGGCCCGGTGTGGTCCGAATATCAGTTCAAGCCACGCGACATTTCCGGCTCCAAGGCCTTGAACACTCAAATGTCTGATCAAGTTGTGTCTTAGGGACATACTCAGGATCGATCACTGAGTTCAGCCGACCATCTTCTGCCATAGAATGAACGCAAGGACTGTGAGAATGCCATATATGGCCTTGTCGATCCAGGCGGGCATTTCGTCCTGTGGTCGTTGAACTAGTTGAGGCTGAGGCGCTGGTGGATTGTGGACTGCTGCTGTTACTGTTGCAGGAGCTGGCGGCTGCACGGGCTGGACTGCAGGAGCGGCAACCACCTGTGGGGCGCTGGCGGCGGGTTGTGCAACGCCTCCGTTTGCGTTGATAGCAGTTCCATTCTGGGGCTTGCTGAGATCCTCTCTGTATGCCAGGCGTAGCTCGTCCGGCACGACATCGTTCTTCGACTCTCCGCCTGCTTCCTTCACTGCCTCATCTTGTTCTGCCATAATCTCCTCGTTGGTCTTTCCGCATGTTGCACACTTACTCTTTCCGCTCTGCGCTGCCCACCGTTTTCGAGCATCTTCTGAGGCATCCATACCACCGACTTGCCCCTTCGCGTCAGTATCCATGAAGCTCCGAATCGCCACAAGCGCTGTTCGTATGCCCCACGCGGGCTGCCATGTTTCCTCATGATGCCCCGAGATGCTCAGACAGATTTCGCGATTCACTTCGAACCTACCAGAGGGCGTGAGGAAGCGGAATGAAGGCGGCTTGAGCGGGTAAGCTGGTGGGAGTACTATGCGGCCATGGTAGATGCCGCCTTCGTACGGAGACTCCGAAGTGCCGCGAAGCGTAAAGTGCCATTCGAACAGATCGGTCTCGAGAGGTGCAGCATGGAAGTCGGAAGATGGTGAGTTAGCGAGCTCCGATGCTTCTTTGAGAATGCGCTTAATGGTCGGGTTCTTGGAGGAGAATTGCCCGGTGGTCGACATGGCTGCGTAGTAGTGGTGAGATGTGGAAGCAAGGGCGGCACGGAGAGCAACGTCGGTGGAATTATGGTGTGACTATCATGGCGTGAGAGTTTGTTTGCATGCGCGTGTGTCGGAAAGCAAAGAACAACTGTTAAGTAGTTGCAGGCAAATCAACGTGGTCGTTGTGGCAGACGCGGAAGGCAAGGGAAGGTTGTTGACGTCGCTCTCGGCTCCGCGTGGAACGACATGTCTCAACACAGTAGCTTTGTGCTTCGACGAAGATTCTACGACTGCGCTTGTTGTTACCCCTCGTGTCCTATTCCTTCCTATTCCGTGCATCGATTCAATTTGATGCATCGTACAAGCTGCGTCGACGAGCCGCATGATCGCCCGAAGATCCAAGTCAATCCCTCACCAGCGCTGCCACGCGACTTTCACTTAGACACCCGCCGGCGGGCCATAGATCTTGAATCCTGGATATTCGACTCAGCTCGGCCGGATCTAAATTCAGAATTCAAAATCTATGCCGGCAGGTCGTCGACCAGACAGCCAATTTCGCGTATAGCTCGCTGGAAGTAGGCGTGACCCCGGTTGCCATGGGCCAGTGGGGAGTCTGGGTGGGCGCCTTTTGAATGACTCAAGTACTCCGCCGAGACTGTGCGGCGGCTGAGAAGGTCTTGCCGAATGTCTTCTCGGACCTCGCGCGGGATGTAGAGGTTGCCGTTCGATTCCACCATCTTCTTGATTGCCTGCACCATGCCTCGGACGCTTTCAAAATCGGCTCGCTCGTTTGCACTCATCTCCTGGCACGCCATCTGCTGGAAGAAGCTCATCCAGCGCTCGGTGTATCTCTTGTATTCCTCCACCCTTGACCCGACCTTGATTGCGATACTGTATGTTGGCTCGGCTTGTCTAACATGGTCTGTCAGCCCCATCTTGTTCTGATTCGAAGGTGTGCAACTTTACGTGGCATTGCTGCTGATCGATGCATGAGAGACTGGATCAAGTGTTGTTTCCAGTTGTGTTTGTGCCTGCGCTGGGACTTGCGCTGGGACTTGCGCTGGCGTAACGTGCAAAGTGACAATGACATTCTCGAAGCCCTCGCGGGCCAGAATGGCGGCGATCTCATCTTGAGCAGAGGCGCCCAGGTTGGCCTGGTAGAGCGCCATCTCCGAGTACGGTAGGTTCGTTGGTGTTGTTGCCGCGGTTCAAGACGTTCGAAGTCAGTGAGACTGAATTCATGGTGTGCGAACGACCAGAAACTGCTGGAATCGGGCTTGGCTTGCAAACATTGGAAAGCCACGCCTGCGTCAGGCTCCAATCAGTGCACGGCTGCCTGGTGCAAACGGGTGGCGTGAAAAGTGAAGTCGAAGAGGGTTATCTCTAGCCTTCACATGCTGTGATAGCTGCAGCGCTGCCTCACAATCTGCACAACCCGAGGTTGGCTACCTTAGTTCGCCTGATTCAACGCGCGAATACGCAGGAACGAGGTCCTCGCCCCGTCTGCGAGAAGGGTGTTGCAAGAACGAAATCAAGTCATCGACGGCTTGCAAGAGTCGGCTGTGCATCTACACCCTCAAATCGAGCCGATGCCACACAAATTCTTTGAAACCAGTCCTGTCAAAGGCATGAAGGTTTACTTCATACTTGCCATTAGGGGAATAAAGCACGGGAAACTCTGGCACATGTTCGAGAAGCGGGTCAAACCAGATTACAGTCGATTACTGCTATTCGATGGTGTCGTGTCGCGGAGAGCTACCGATTGGAATGCGAATACCGCTGCTCTCGAAATCAATTTAGAATGCAATTATGCGTTGTTGGAATGGACCGAGGTACAATGGTAGGCCCTGATTCAGATTGGGAGTTCCACTCATGAGTGGCAGCGTGTACTGTGTGTCACTTGAGGGGTATCTGCAAGCCCTTAGTCAAAAGATTTCTCCACGGTGCAGAGGATGATGTGTCGAGTGTAAGAATGCACTACTCAAGCAGAATTCCATGCCGTTCCGAGCACCAGACATACGAAGCCTAGCAGAAAGCCATTTGAACTCGCTGCGTTCTGTGTGCAACGACTGTGGGAGTCAAACTCATGCAGGCATGCTAGAAGGAGCGGACCCGCGAAAATGGAACACGCTGGGTTGCATTATCACTGAGCCACTCTTCGCGTACATAAGGTACACGACCCGACCCAGAATATTTGGTGCAAAGCGCGACACTCTGCTGTGGACTTCATGGCCGCACGCCCTCAGTGTTAAACGCGTTGACCTCCCGCGAGCTACAACCATAGCGGCGCCTCTCGATAGGACTGACAGAGCTTTGCATGAACGAGTTGTGGCATGTTTGCAGGTCTTGCGTGGGCATTCAACGGCCGATGGCCGGAACTCGAACCCCCAGTCTCTGGGCCATTGCATTGATATCCCCGCTTGCGAGATTTATCAAGGAGGAAGACATCAAGCGAATGATTTTAGTTGGTCTATAGCATGCTGCGCTAGCAGCTTGGACTACCTGCGGACGATCATAATACACAATTACGCTGTTGCCGAGGTTTTCCGAGCGTCTGCATTAATTTATCGAGCATCCATGATCTCCGTCGCAATTCTTCGTTCGATATCGTCAAGCAATTTCATCACAGCCAGTCTTCTGTCTGTCTCAGCTGGTCCTTGAGCAACAATGCGAAAGGCAGCGCCAGTTGCGTTTGGACCTGGTGTGGAATCGTCTCGTGAGACTACTGCAGCATATCGGGCAGTCTGTGACAGTTTGCCGGTAATGACGCGCAGGTCAGAGTGTGTAGGAAAGAGAACTTCGGCGTTGACCACTGCAGTGAGGTCGCAAGTCAGCCAACGCTAAAGAGCGTCAAAAGTGGAGCCGGTGTGGCGCATACGAATCTGCTTCTGAATGTCTGCAAGATTCACGAATTCCGTACTCCATTCGAAGTGAGATGTGTTGCGGCGGTGATGGGACATGTTTGGGTGCTAAATAGTGCCTCGGCGGATACACATAGTATTTGTATGGATTGCAGCCTATATTGGCCTTGCGTTTCATAATGTTCGAATAGAACTTGGTTGTCTTGACGCAAGAACGCTCGGGGCAAGTCGTGGCTGTCTCCCAAAACTTTCCCTGGCAGCTTCAAGCAAAGAACACTATCGACACGTGCCTCTGCTTCATCATCCTACACCGACGCGCATTCATCCGAAACACTTCAAACTTCTCCGCACAGCGCAGTCAATATGGTCAAGCTTGAAGAAGTACCTGACGAGGAGCTCTTCGCCTCGCAGCAAGGCCCCAAGGACGATGAGGACGAATGGGACACGGATGATGGTACGCAAGGTCTCTGACATAGCAATTGATCATCGGTATTGACAACAACCCATCAGCGGAATCCGAAGTCTCAGACGTTGACGATGATGATGCCTACGACGAGTCGCTCCTCGACCGCGTGTACGCCCTCAAAGACATTGTTCCCCCGACATACCGCAAACGCATCAACAACATCGCCGAAACATCATACTCGTGGGCCAGCAGTGCCGTCAGATTCAGTGGGAAGAGTTTGTGGGTGATCAGCACGAGCGCACTGCTGCTTGGGGTGCCGTGGGCATTGGCTTTCAGCGAGGAACAGCAAGTGCAGGAGATGGAGCGAGAAATGAGAATGCAGCAGAGCGCGAACGAGGTGAGCGAACAATCAATTACAACTGGATACCGAGGGCATTGCATATTCCATACGGATGCTAACATATGTGCACAGCTTCTCACACAGCCGGGTGGCCAGACCGGCGCAAAGCCAGCATTGTAAGAGATCAAGACGGACTGTACAGTTTCGGAGCATGGTAGCGACTTTATGTGCCACGCAGGGCTTGTGTAGCGCTTGTATTATATTCTCTGCTCATTCGCTGCGCCGATTGACACGCAGAACTCATGCGCCTCTGCACCAGATCCTTCAGTTGCAGATTGGACCGATGGAGCTCACAGTGTAATAGGCACTAAAGTGGAGTCACCAATGTTCATCAACAGGCGACAATCAGGCAGCATCGTAACTCGCGACCGGGCCGTCATCGCTTTCGTTTCCGCTCACAACAGGAAATGGGACATCATAGCGGCAGTAGTGGGTATCGTTGGCTATTGAGCTCAGCCACGAGGCTCGAAGATTATGCGAACTCACTGATTCTTCAATGCGTCATCGGCGTGCGATTCCGTGTTACCAGACGCTGCAGAAATGCCGGACTTACAACCACAAGATAAGACGAAGGGCCGTTCCCCGGTTGGTGGATCGATATCTGCTTGTCAGGCCCGGTGCTTCTCAGCTGAGTCGTAGCTTGCAGGCGCTGAAAAAGGGCTTATAGCAACATCCGAACCGGCGCGGTCTTCCTTCTCAGCTGCGATCGGCCCCACTCTGTGATGTTAGAAACGAAAACGCAGGACATTCTTAAAAGGCCGCAGCGCCACAACGCAGATTCTCGTCAGCGTATCAGGACTCCAGCCAACTCTTCAATGGCAGACAGCACACTACCATCAGCACGAGCCTACACTGGAACCTGCCTGTGCGGCTCCATCACCCTTACACTTACACTGCCTTACGACCTCCATGCCGAACCTCAAGGTCACATATGCCATTGCATAAACTGCCGCAAATTCTCGGGCTCAGCAACCGGACTCGCATGCCTCATGTTACCCACTTCTCAGGTCCAGCTCCATGATCCTGAGGGGAAACTCAAGACTTTTCTCGACACAAAATCTCGAAGCGGTAGAACTGTTGGGAGATCGTTCTGCGGCGAATGTGGAAGTCCAGTGGGCGGACCGACGCGGACGGAGCCATCTCTGAGTGTCATTGCGCTTGGTTTATTCGACGAGATTCCTGAGCCCGTGTTTGAGTGCTTTTCGGCGCAAAAGGTAGACTGGGCCAAGTCATCCCTGGAGGCGAGCAAGCAGTACGAGTTTGTTGATGAAATTGGACAGTACATGGAGGGAATATTTGCAGGAACTGGCTATTGAATTAACAGGAGTATGCTTTTGTATAGAACCCAGCAAGACTGAATGTTGTAGAGGTACACTTGAACGGCCACATCTCTAGTTACTGTCCATTGCACCATCATGATCCGTGCACCTAACTAGTCGTGCCAAGAAGACCCTCTTTCGGCACGAGCAAGCGATGGTCAAGGTGTCCATCTCGACTCTGTTCCGCAAGCTTCTGCCATTGACTTTCCTCACCCACCACACCCTCTTCGCTGAAATGGTGTCCTTCAAGCTTGCGACGCTCGCCGTCGCAGCGTTAAGTGCTGTCAATGTTCTGGCTCAAGACAATGTCAAGGTATGCAAGCTGCCGAAATGTACCTCTCCAGCGAGTCACGGTTCTGATGCTATGCGAACAGGTCGAAGATGTCGCCGCCGATGCGGAACAACCCAACATCGCAGACCTGTCGATCGAGGACATGCAAAAATTCATGGAATCGGGCAAAGAGACGTGGGCAGCAGAACAGCAGCAAAAGCCGCTAAAGGCCAGCTTCAATGTGTCCTTTCCAGAGGCCGAGATTTTTGGCGTGAAGCTCGTCAATGGACGTCCAACACGCACCCTGATCACGATCACCAACAATGAAGACACCGAGATCAATGTCTTGGCCGCTGTTGCGGGTCTATACAGCCCACTTGGCCAAGTTGGCGCTCCCGACCCGCCTCAGAGCATTCGCAACTTGACTGCTGCCAAATTCGGGAAGAGCATCGCACCGCATACCTCTGAGACCTTCACCTACGCTTATGCGACGATCATGCAGCCTCAGGATATCCTGCTCGAAGTCAACGCAATCATTACGCGAGGCCCAGCAGTCTTTACTTCGACCGTGTTCCGCGAGATTGTGTCTGTGGTAGAAGCTCCAACATCCCTCTTGGATCCTCAAATGTGAGAAATCCTGACCACTGCAAAAAAGCTTCTAGCATGTGCTGACTATATTCGTAGCATCTTCCTTTACCTTTTCCTCCTCGCCGCTTTTGGTGGAACCGTCTACTTCATCTACAACACCTGGATCACCACATTTTTCCCACAGAAGAAGCGAGGTGGTAAGGGCGGCGAGCGTGCTAAGCGCTCGACTGCTGGCTCCAAGCCAGTAGACCCCAGCGAACAGGTCCCTGTTGTCGGTGCTGATGGGCCAGCTGTCACTTCTGGATCGTCAAAGGGCTACGATGAGAGCTGGATTCCCGCTGAGCACCTTCAACGCCCACAAGCGAGAAGAGTCGGAAGCGGACGACCAAAGAGCAGGGCGGCATAGGAATGTTGAGGACTGAAAAAAGACAAACGGGACAGCTTCGAAGCACTCCATAATTCCTCACACGGCAGAAATGCTGGGAATGTGAGCGCAAAGCTTGACTAGACCAGAAGAACTTGGCACCATGTGTCGAAGGGCATTGAAATCAAAATACATTGTTAAACGACCCAGACTAGGAGCAGAGACGTCGCACGCCGATCTCGCTCTCGTGTACGCTCGATGCATGTCAGTAGTCCGTCACAGTGCGAGCGAATGCGACCTTCCTCGCAAGTCTGAAACGCTAAAGCAGACACCAAGTCATCTCGTCTCTCCATTCATCTTGAAAGCTCGCTCTCCGCTCATGTCCACTCTCAGAACCAATCTGGAAATTCTGCCCACAGAGATGGCATTCCATCCAGTACCTCCCGCATTGCTTCCAGCGCCCGCTCCACTTCGAACCACGGCCGCATATACATAGAATCCACGATTCTGAAGGCGCTGGCAGCGACTTGGTGAGTTGGACAGTATTCACGGAATATGTCTGGCCAAAAAGCTCTACGGTTGCGGTCGGCCTTGATCCACGCGACGAGGTTCTCCCAGTTTGGCTTGCCTTTCATTAGGTTGGTAACATTGACGCCAAGACACTGGCCGGTCAGCCAGTTGGAGAAGTAGGAGTATTGGTTCTTGAACGGGACAAGTGCTTCACCATCGAAGTCCTCGAGATGCAGTTCGAACTCGTTCTCGGCGTAGTAGATACTACGGGCTTCGCGTCGAATGCGGTTGCATACACCTGTGCGAGATCAGAAATGTCCACAAACGAGTCCAGGACCACGAACGTAATAGACTTGGTTCGCCAGGACCTTTGCTCGTCACTTTCATGGGTTTGGTCTTGATCAGAGCATAGCGGTAGATTGTGTTTCTGATCTCTCCGGGCAAGTTGAGCAGGTGGCAGGATTTGCGCTGCCGTGGACGACGAAAGCACTTTGGCTTAGCCGGTGTGGCTTGTGAAGTAGTCTGTGACGAGTTAACGTCTCTCTGCTCAACTAGACGCAACGCACGCTCACCTCTTCATCGGCAATCTTCTGCCTCTTGACAGTTTGCAGGCGTTCACTGCGGCGTGATCCTTCTGGCGGAGCCTCTGCCTTGCGCTTGTTTCCCATGATGTGTGCTGACGGCGGCGACGATGTGTTGATTGTTAGTCACTTCAGTGCGAGGGGGATGAGCGGATGTAGTTTGATCGGCGCGAAACAGGCAGCCAGTCGCGCGTCAGTCTGCGGGAAAGAGCAGTGACCCAGGACGTTCAGAAGGAAGGAGCGGGTGAACCCTGCAAACCGTTGTGGGCTGCCCTCTGGAGCAATCGCCAGAGAAAAACCCAACCTGTTCTGTGAAGAGAAACAGAAGTTCCCGTGCTCGTCAGCTTGACTACAATCGCACCAACTCCGTCTAGGAGATTGTAAGCAAAAGTTTCATGGGCCTCTTTCTCCAGAAGCCGAGTGAGCTGGCTGCTCCGGGAATGACCTAAGATGCAAGATCGTGTAGCAACGAGCTGGGTGGTGAAATTGTGGTATCATTTCTCTCCGTCTACGAGTGGGAGGTTTCGCTTTTTTCTCATGCCGGTCATGACTCTATCTACCCATACAATCATGTAATCCATGGCCATGCCAAAGCTAGGCGGTCAACACGTTCTGAACAAATGGTCCATCACAAGGGTGCTGCATGGCCACTCTACTTGAAGACCTTGCCGTCGGCCCATTCGTACTCCTTGCCGTCCACAGTGATTGGCTTGTCCCATGCCCACTGGTCGTTGACAAACTCCTGGTCCTCGGCCTTCTTTGGGTCGAGCTTGGTGAAGGAGTAGCTCTCGTAGTCTGGAGCGACCTCGAAAGCTGGAAGAGCCTCTTGTCCACGGACAAGGAAAGCACCCTTGATGATGCTGTCGTTGGTCTTGCCGTAGACGGATGCGGCGCCGAAGATGTACTTGCGGCTGGCCTCGAGACGGGCAAAGAAGCCACCAATCAAGTTGGAGGTCATGAAGGTCATGGTGAGCTCGTCGTTGTACTTGTAGTCCACCTGCCACAGGCTGTACTCCTCGAAGTTGACGTTCTTCCAGAACCAAGGAAGGGCGACCTCGCGGGTCTCCTCGTTGGAGTACTGGCGCTTCCTGCATGTTGATTAGTATATCGAATCCGAGTGTGCCAATTTTCAGTACTTACCAGTCATCAAGGACGAAAGTTGGGCGGCCAAGAGCTTCAAGAGGGTGCTTTGGCTTTGGTGCTGGAGCAGCCTCTTCCTCATCCTCATCAGCCGCTGGCTTAGCAGCGGCCTTTGGCTTCTCGGCAGCCTTTGGCTTCTCAGCCTTTGGTGCCTTCTCGACCTTTGGTGGGGTGTTTGGGATGGCCTTGTCAATGAACTTGTACTCGCCCCAGACAGCAGTGAAGATGTCCTGGTGAACGACAGTCTCGAACCAGCGGGTGAAGGCTGGGTGCTGGGCGCGCCACTCCTTGTCAAAGAAGTGCTCGAAGCCACGGGAAGCGATACCGGCAACGAAGAGATCGGCGAGAGTCAGGCGCTCGCTGACCAGGTATGTGTTGACAGTGAGGTGCTCCTCGAGGACCTTGACGTTGGCCTGAGTGGCCTTCTGTGCATCATCCACGCTCTTCTTGTTGTATGGGTCGCGGCCGACCAGAGGGCGGAACCAGGCACCGACGGATGGGAGGAGCTCGGTGTTGGCGAAGGACATCCATCGGAGGATGGAGGCGTAGTCCTGCTTGGTCTTGCCAAGGAGGGTGGTCTTCTCGTTTTGCGAAGTGACTGGCGACAGTTGTCAGTGAAAATTCGAGCGCGTTCTTTCGTGTACCAGAGTAATTTTGTAGCGTGCGTTTCAGAGTGTGAATACGTTCTCAACAGTAATCTTCAGACAGGGATAACTGTAATTGAATATGTGGTTGTTCATCATTGCAGGATGTGGGATCGTGTGCGGCGCGTGTGAGTGGTCGGGCGCAGAAATGGACGAGGAACTCACGGTAGATGGCGATGGCCATGGCCTCGGTCAAGACGTAGCCGTCGGCGCCCTCGAAGGTAGGGACCTTGCCCAGCTTGTTGAGCTTGCGGTAGTCATTGGTGATATCGGCGCCTGGCTTGGTCTCGACGAACTCGAGGTCAAGACCGTTGGCCTTGGCGACGGCGAGGATGGCGGTGGTGCGCGGGTTGCGCTGGAGCACGACGTCGTCAGCGTGTTCACACCAGAGTGGCTACAGCCAAGGTGTTGTTTGTGCCTATGGTGGGCGGACAATAGCTTACCTCGTAGCTGTAGATCTTGCCGAACGCCATTGTGCGTGTATGATTTGTAGAAGACGGCGTCGATTGCAGTGCGCCTTCGTTGGCTGTTGGAAGCAGAATGTAGTATGGGTGGTAGTGGTGGTGGAGGAGGAGCAGAAGTTGTGTGACTGGCGGAGGGGTTCATCGCAAAAAGTTCCAAATGGCCCCTGCACGCCAAGGCTCGCCAGCTGCTGCGCTCTGCTCCCGAGCGTTTGTAGCGGACCTCGCGCGACGAAGACCAGCCCATTGCCATTGCAATCGCCATGGAGTCCACCCTCGGCCGCCATTGCCTGCGTAGAGTGGCCGCAGCATATCGATCGACGCCATCATGGCTGCGCACCACGAGACGAGGGATGGCCTCGATCAATGAAGACATTCGCGCTGCACCAGAGATTCCAGAGGAGAATGGCCAATTCGTGCTCGACAGGCAGACACCGACAACGACGAGAGCCGAGATCATCGAATCGCCCATGGATCGAGGGCGAGGGCGGGGCGGAATGAACAGACCACGACGAGGGGGAAATCAAGACGACCCCCGAAACCACCCCATCCTCAGACGGATACGCATCGTGCCTGCATCGCCATCCTATTTCACCGCCACACCGCGATACACCGATGACCTGCTCGCTCTGTCCGCGCTTCTGCGGAAGTACCAGCTTCTGCCAGTCCTGCCCACTGGTGAGGCTCCGAGAGTAGCATGGAAGACCATCGACCAGTACAAGGCCGAAGTGGCCGAGCCTGTGCGCGCGAAGAGCTACAAGATGCTGCTGGAATTGCTGAAGCGTCTGAACTACATTCATCCCTCGCTCATTCCCACAGAGGTGACCCAAGCCCTGGAGAAGTTCAAGAGACTCGTGCAGCCACATCACAATAGGCCAAAGCCCATCTTGGTCGACAAGGATGGCAAGTCCAAGGCCGTGGGGCGTAGAAAGAGCAGCACGGCATCAGTATTTGTGGTGGAAGGAGAAGGCAAAGTACTCATCAATGGAAGAGCGTTAACAGATTATTTCGGCCGTTTGCACGATCGCGAAACAGCGGTCTGGGCATTGAAGGCCACTCAGCGCTTGGACAAGTACAATGTATGGGCTCTGGCACAAGGCGGAGGTACGACAGGACAGGCCGATGCGATAGCACTAGGTCTGGCAAAGGCTCTGCTGGCACATGAGCCTGATTTGAAGCCTGCGTTGAGGAGAGGTGAGCAAGTTGCGTCCCGCTGGCACTTCGTGGCACTAACTTTATTTCAGCACGCGTCATCACGCGCGATCCTCGACGAGTCGAGAGGAAGAAGCCTGGCAAGCTTAAGGCTCGCAAGATGCCGGCCTGGGTCAAGCGTTAACATGTCCATATCCTTGTATTATATTGTACAGTCCGACCTGTCGTCGGTGGATTAGCATATCCCCGTCCAACTCTGCCTCTAACACCGAACGACGAGTTGCTCATCGTTGACAAGCTCAGGCAGTCGCGGGCGTCCCACGGAACGCGCGTACCCTGTACAAGCAGCAGTCGTGATATTTGGTCATTGCTGCGATCAGGTGTGATAATTACGCAACGACCTCCTCTGCAAACGTCGTCCCAGTCCTGCCATGCAATGAACAAGAAGCGCCGAGTGAAGAGCTCTTTACAACACCTTGCAAGCCCAATGCCACGGCTTTCCAAGAGATCCACTCCGAGGACTCCAGCGACCCGCCGCAATCATGCCCCCATCCTCCTTGCCAAATCATGCATCTCCCCCGCCAATTCCACATACTTCCCGCCTCCCACAGTTTCCAACATGTCGGCTAATTTTCTCACAAGTCGCACTGCCTCCGTCATGCGTTCTTTGGACCCTTCCATACCGACCAAACACGACATAGCACGAAATCGCTGCTCAGCCGCAAAAAGCGCAATTTGACGATCGGATGACGAGAACTTTTCCAAGCGATCCTCGAGCTCGGCGATGATCTTATCGTCAATGATGCCGACGGCTCGCCTCCAGATCAGTGCTTCAGTCAAGGTATGTATTGTCGATTGGTGGACGAGTAGAGCTGCGGAACCGAAAGGGTCGGAGGCCGCTCGGCTGACCGCCGATGAGTGATTTGTGGTGGGAATGGCGATAGAAGGGGCATTGGCTGGGCTCCTGTGACAGACGTTCTGGCTGCTGATAAAGTTTATACCGTGGGGAATTGTGGCGGGATGGGTGCAGGTGCTAGGCCAGTCTGTGCTTGTTTTGTGAGTCCCTGCTTCTGGTGGCCGCAGCGCTTTCGAGTCATCGTGAGGTATGTCTGGGACGCCTCGAGTGGCGACGTGACCGCGATCAGGTGTTGGTGAGCTGCTATGCCCCTGGCGCTGCATCATAGGGTTTGGATTGATGTTGGACGGTTAGAAGGTACGATTTGTCTTGCTCGCCTGCGATCGTAGCTGTTGCAAGACTCACGGGCTATAAATCACGCATGGGCAGATTCGCAGAGAAGGGGCCACGCTGTACACGGGGTCATGAATGATCAGGCTTCCATGAATACGTTTGCTCGACGAAGCTAGGCAGGAGGCAAGCAATCAACTGACAGTCGTTTCTACACGCTGCCTGCCACTGTGACAAACAAATGGG
This sequence comes from Cercospora kikuchii, assembly GCF_019650295.1. Classification (NCBI taxonomy): domain Eukaryota; kingdom Fungi; phylum Ascomycota; class Dothideomycetes; order Mycosphaerellales; family Mycosphaerellaceae; genus Cercospora; species Cercospora kikuchii. The sequence continues at coordinate 1,831,714 of NW_025408587.1, forward strand.
CACATGAGTTGGGACAATTGAACCGTTTTAATGATTGCATTGTTGCACCGTAGTGCTGGTATATCACATCTATCTGAATGTCATTGCTCATATCGCTTCCAACGATTGTTCGAACGTTATTTCGCATCACGCATTCTCTTGTGTCATTCAATCAGCGCACAGTTGGCGAAACCACAGGCTTGAGATCGGAGCCCACCAGGGCAGGAGCCGGAATCTCTGCTGGGACGGCCTTGACGTCCTCAAAGACAGACTCTCTGCGGCCCTCCTTCGTTGCGCGTCGTCGCTTAATACTCTCGTCGACTCGGCGCACGACAGCGAGGAAGGCGCCGAACGCAAGGACAGCAATGCCGATCGAAAACCCACGACGGTAGCGAGGCTTGTCGTCGGCACGGAAGATTTGAGCGCCGTAGATACCGGCAATATTGGCTCCCATGATCACCAATGCCATGGCAAGCGCACGCTCCTCGGAATCGGTGCACGTCAGTGAGAGCCAGCTGATGTTGAGCGGATGAGAGAAAGTGCCGAAGGTCTGAGTGAAGACGACTCCGAAGTACTGAGCACCTTGATTCTGAATCTCGGTAAAGCTGCGGTTGAAAACGTACGCCAAGGTCGCCAGAGAGAGACCAGTGATGACGGTCTCGCCACGCTTGTCGAAGCGGTCGGAGACGAAGCTGAAGAGGAAAGAGACCGGGATCTGCACGAACAGACCAACGGACGCCAAGGCGTTAGAGGTCAAGCCTGCGAAGCCCATTTCTTTCACCAGCGACGGAGCATAGGTGTCGAATCCACGCTGAGGACCGTTGTTACACATGGTGATGAGAAAGTGTATCCACACGCGCCAGTTCGAGAATGCCTTCTTGAACGCTGGCAAACCAATCGACTTCTTCTTCCTTCCCTTGGCAGGGTCATCGAGGAGAATGCGGTTGTTGAGAATGTAGATTTCGCGCTCAGAGAAGATGTTCCACTTTGGAAGAAAGGTGCTGTGCGGGTTCTTGAATGAGTCAGGCAGGAAGAAGCCAAGCACAAAGCCGGAGGCAATAGTGAAGAGACCCATGAGCACAAACAGCCAAAACCATCCGGGCTGGCCAGCAACACCACGCATATGGAGAATGCCATACGCGAAGAGCTTTGCAGACGCTTGACCGAACTGATTACCGAAGTAGAATATCATTACTCTCTTAGCCGTTTCTTTGCGAGTGTACCATGTCGATAGTGTCCACAATCCACCTGGAATGAAGCCGGATTCGGTGATACCGAGTAGGAGACGGGTAGTGATGAATGATCCATAGTTGTTCTGCCACGCCTGGAATGTGCTGACCGTGCCGAAAAGGAAGAGCTGGAGAGTGAGCCATTTGCCAGGGCCGACGCGGTACAGGATCATGTTGGATGGAATCTCGAAGAGCACGATACCGAGGGAAAGCATCTGCTGGCCAACATTGAACTGATCCTGTGTGATATTCAAGTCCTCCATAAAGCTGTCCGTGATGGCGTTCGCGATATTGCCTCTGTCGAGTTGCAAGCAGAAGAATCCGAGAGTCAACAATGGCATGATGATCAGATCGAGCCTGAATCCGCAGTCAGTACTGTTCACCACCGTGCGACTTCTGTGCCAGACTCACTTGCGCTTCGCCTTGCGCTCCTCCGCTGGAGTCCAATCCACGGATGGAGAAAGGGCCCGCTCATCGCTGCCGCTATCCTTGAACTCGGGGTCCTTGTTGAACTCGCGCTCCGTATACTCCTGGACACCCATTATTGCTGGTGTTTAGAAGTGAAAGTTCTTTGAGGAATGCAGAATGCGAGAAAAGGCAAAGACCTGCCTTTATTCTCAACATGGCGGCATGCCAAGTGCATCGCACCATCTCGTGGCGCTCACACTTTTGCTGTGAAGCCTGTGATCGCCCGTCTGGGCGTGGGCGTAGAAAGCATCTGCTTAGGTTCTGGGCGTCGCTCTAAGCTGCTGCATAAGACCTGAGGCTGATGGCGCTGAGTCCAGCCAAACTCTCTATGTGAGAGCGTGGATGCAGGCTGGCTGTACTTGTCGTCTTGGATTGCCTTGGCTTGTGAGCACGCCATAATCACTGAAGTCGCAACATCAAGGTTCAGGCTTGGCGCACTCCACTCCACCACGACATACTGAAGTTGTACGAACAAGTCCGAACATGAATGATGAGTTCGCATACGCCTCCACCTGGTCTCTAGCGATCTAGCCTGTGTAGCCCATGTCGTTATGTCGTTGGGTCACTCGTGAACGCAGTAATGGAGAAAGCGTCATTGTCGCGAACAGAGTCCAGGCGGCATATCGGCTCACACTGAAGTAGGGCTACTCAACAACTCGTTGCCTTGGTGATTGTTGCCTCAATCGCACTTCGACTTGTGAAAGCCAAAGCCTTCAATCGCCCTTTCACAGGCAGCAGCTACTGTTTCGTGGGCGATAAAAGGTGCAAGTTTTGTCAGCTATGCTCGGTTCGTCGCTTCAGCGCGGTATCACGCATTTCATCTTTGTGCTGTGAACAGTACCTCGTCGCCATCGTAGACCACCGTATTCCTCGTTGCGGGCACCAGCCCTACCGACTCTAGAATTAGCGTGCGATCCGAGCACTGCATCCACGTCGCCCCGTGAGCTTCGTTCACGTTGGCGATTCTAGCTTTATCGTGACACGTGGGTGTTGCATGGACGGTCTGGAACCGGGACGCACGCGCCTCCTGATCGATACCGTGGAACGAGACCGCAAGTCGCAACGAATGAGCTCGTTTGTGAGGGCGTGAGCACGTCCGACCAAGAGCCGACAGCCCGGTTTGCTCTGGTTTGGTCGGCACCCAACGAAGCCACAGAGATTTAAGCGAGTGTGTGGGATTGTGTCTGCCATTCAATGTAATATCATGAACAGTCACAGTTCTGTCATCGATGGCCGAGCCATTGGCTTTGTCGTTGCTCGCATTCTTATGAGGAAGTGTCGTTCTTCGCCAAGCTCGCCTCAAAGCTTTTCCAATCGCTGCTGCCCTGCAACCAGTGAGTGTCATCATTATCCTGGCTATTCGTCACTTGCCCTTGTTGCAGCAAAGGATTGACCAGATCATCGTGCTTGATGGTCAGCTGCTTCTCAAACAGTCCATTGCACCAGTGTAGGCCTTCATCATCGAGCAGGAACAGCAGTTAAGGGCTCTCGCCAAGCCATGCATGACTCGCGAATGCCGTGGGGAGGTACTCAAACACTGCGACTGAAGCTATTCCGGCCTCCGGCATCGTGATAGCAGCAAATGACGAGAGTTCTACCAAGTCACGGGATCACTACTTCTGGCTGTCAGCTAATGCTCATCAAGAGTACCGACAACAATTTGAATGAATGGCTTCCGTCCATCAGTGGCAAAATAGATCTACTCCTCCAGTGCCGCAATTGCGACTCAAGTTTCGGAAGTATAGCCTCATCACAAGATGTATGCAGGAATAATTGCAGGGAGACTTACCACTACGAGTTACGCTGAAGGAGCCAGCGACTTCTCACGGTAAATGTACTGTGCGGAGCGCGACTCTGCGGTATAGTGGCCTGCACGCTTGGAATTGTACCTCATCATCATTCGCCGTTGGACTTGGGCAAGCAGACGCAGTGTAGCAGGCCATCTTCAGCGTAGAGATTCTTTTGCAACTTAAGAACAAGACAGGTCGTCGGAAGTACAACAGAGTTTGAGAGGATGGTGGATCATATTCATTTGATGCTGACATCAGTCCGAGCTCGGTCCATTTACGGCTGTTGGCGACCCGTTCCCCTGAATCGTGAACTTCACAGTAACCATTCTTGGCATTTCAATCCCCCAGTCGCGCTGTTCGCCTACAAGTCGTGGGTAGAGAAATAGATATGCAAGAAGCAGAACGGACGACTTGTTGCATTCGGTATTGCACGATAATCTTGTGCGGCGTCCAGAGCAGTCTTAGCAATACCAGTACAGAGCTGATGAATAAGAAGCTTTTCTCATAAAGCCAGTGTTCTCTCTGGAAAAATTGCTATGGCGCCAGTGATGTTTAGACGGAAAACACAAAAACGGACTGTCAGATGCGTGATTTTTGAGCTATGTATGGTTGATATGTCTGCTGCGTGCTGAGTTATAATCTAACTCGTTATCATACTGTGTGGTGAGGTACTCTGATACTCAGGAACCGGATCTCTCGGCATTCTGAGGTCACCCGAAGCACCGATGTCACTTCCAAGCCATAGACGCGTTTAACTATTGCTCGATTCACATCAATTGATACACGGACTTCTGCAAGCAATGGTGACAACATACATAATGGACACTTGCATGGAGTTGTGAACAGTGGAAGTGCAGTGCAGATCGGAGCCAACGCGCTAGTCATCACGCGGGCTGACCACCCCTACCTTCCTAAAGTTTCAACACGTCACAAAGAACTTGAATTACTTGCACGCGCTCGGTGTTTCGCTTCTTCCCTCTCTTCCAGTCGCTCCTTACCCATCACATCCACCTATTATGTCGTCGTCCGAGCAAACCGAGGCGTTCCCGCCGCTTGTCAAACCCAGTATGCTACGCCAATCTAGCTACACCACCGGTACGCGACGCAGGAAGAGCTCGAGCTTGGGTGGAGACCCGCGAGGAGACACTGGAGGTCTGGCATTGGCAACAACGGATATGTCACAGTCGCATCTATCGCGAGGAGACTCCATGAGCGGGAAGCACGGCAAAGCCTCAAAGCGCAAGAAAGCAAAGGGCCTATTCAATAAATGGAAGCGCATGTCGCTCAGGCACACTTGGATCAATCCTTTGGTCCTGGCTCTGATCATTCTCGGCGCATATTTCGTGAATCCTGGCGAACATAACCCGCTGCATTCGGCCATCTTCCTATCTTATGCGAATCCAGCGTTAGAAGAGAGGACAAATACGATTCCTGCACATGTTGGCAATCCTGTGCAGTATGGCAAGGGCAAGAAAGATTTGGCTTTCGTGGGTTTCTACACCATCGTCTTCTCGTTTACTCGAGAATTCCTGATGCAACGCATGATTCGCCCGATCGCGATATGGTGCGGGATACGGAATCGCGACAAGCAGTCCCGATTCATGGAGCAATTTTACACCGCCATCTACTTTGGCATTTTCGGACCATTCGGGTTGTATGTGATGAGCAGGACACCGGTCTGGTACTTCAACGTCCCAGGAATGTACGAAGGCTTCCCCCACAGAGCCCACGAAGCGATCTTCAAGGCATACTATCTGCTCCAAGCATCCTACTGGGCGCAGCAAGGTCTGGTCCTAGTTCTCGGTTTGGAGAAGCCTCGTAAGGATTTCAAGGAGCTTGTGCTGCATCACATCATCACGTTATCATTGATCGGGCTAAGTTACCGTTTCCACTTCACATATATTGGTGTCGCGGTGTACATCACTCACGATATTTCCGACTTCTTCCTCGCTGTAAGTACACTGGTGCGGAAGTCCGGATCACCACTGACACTGCGTAGACCTCGAAACTTCTCAACTACCTTGATGCCTGGATCACGCCGCCATACTTCGTTTCGTTCATTGCGATTTGGGCCTATCTGCGCCATTACCTTAATCTGAGAATCCTGGCTTCGCTGCTACCCGGAGGAGAATTCCAAACGATTGGGCCCTACACATTGAACTGGACGACTCAGCAATACAAATGCTGGATCTCTCAAGCAATCACCGGTGCTCTTCTTGCCAGTCTGCAGGCTGTCAACCTGTTCTGGTTCTTCCTGATTTGTCGCATCTTGATTCGTTTCATTCGCACTGGCGAAGAGCGAGACGACCGCTCCGATGTTGATGAGGATGAGGTCCGGCAAGAAGACGTTGCAGAGCCACCATCGATGCAATTGAACGGAGAGCCCATTGGAGCACCAGGCACAGGCATCGATGGCAAAGCAAGCGAAGGACTGCGGAGACGGTAGTCAGTGGAAGAATGAAATTCATGTCGTTATGTCTTGTAGCGTTCTTGCGGCATTGGAAGAGCTGGCAATCAATATAATACAACTCCTAATTGGCATCTCACTGCGTTCCGGCTGGGATCTGAACACCCTGGAAAGAATGAGCTCCTCAATATCACATATCAGGATCGGAAGCCATGTAGATGCGAAAACTGTTCATAATTAGTGGCGAATCGAATCGGAAGCATGGATAACCGAGACAATTCGGACGTCGAGTCGAGCGGGGCCCAGATCTTTGGTCGAGTTCTCCGTTCTGCATGTTGGTCAGTGCTGCTGTTGTTGCTACAGAGACAAATGAGGGCTTGAAGGCTCTTTGCACCGCATTGTACGCCTTGCGCACTTCTAGCTCTCTATCTACTTCTCGAGCTCTCCCAAACTGGAGCGAAAAACAAAAGGGTATCACTATTGCCTGCCAAGTGCAAGAAAACAAGTTTGTGCAACAAACTGGCCTGTAATCGACCAGCTGTGCTGATGCCGCAACCTCGCCAACATGACAACGTATGGCGCACACGTCATCAACGCATAGAACTCGACAGAAGCTGCAAAACAAAACCCGCATATCAAAGCCCAGTACGCACTCGCTCAACGTACGGTGCTGCTTCTTCATCGTCTCCTTTCTGCGAAGCTGCCACGCAGATGGTTTTCCTTTTCAGTAATACCCAGTATCCTCTACCGCTGCAGCGTCTTCGCCATCATTGAAGCTATCGCCAGAATCGACAGCTCGAACTCGGCGTAGTTTCAGCAACCGATACTGCTCCTCGGTCATACTTCGAGATGCTTGTCCGACTGTTTGTGCCAACTTCAAATGGCACATTTCAGCACCAGCAACGTTCATAACAAACGAGCCAGGATGCGATCCCGATGCGAAGTGGTGTTTAGCTAAGCATGATGCCTTCAGCTCGTCCCAGCGCGAATATCCTTTGCCAACCTTCCGTAACCACTCTTTTACTATCGGGTCTGTTGGATTCATGGGTTGAATAGCGTCGTACATGCTACGAAGCGCCTGTATGCATTCCGGCCAGGTTGGATATTTGCGACTGTTTGTGGCCCATTCCTTTTGAACTTCACGAAGCCTATCCTTGAGTCTCAGCAATTCAGCAGCTGGCACTGGGCTACGTGACACGGATTCGAAGGTCTCGTTCCAGAAGCTGGCTAGATCATGGTCGTACGGGGCTGCGGAATCGAGGATGATCGCTGCGCGTTTGAGAGTAGATTCAATAACGGGCTGCAGCACATCGAAGAAGATCGTGTCGATGATGTTGACCGTCCCTGGATCCGGGTTTATCACTCGGCCTCTGCTCTCGTCCTGTTGCTGCATCTTGTCATCTGCCTTGGTGAATTGCCAGTACTTCGGCTCGGGCAGATTTGGAGGCAGCTTTCTACTCTTTTTGAATGCTTCGAAATCAGCTTGGCTGAAGTCGAATCCCTGCTTGTCTGCATCGACAAGGTAGTCGTGCAGATGAACAAAGTCCATGACCTCTGACGATCCAATGGGGAGGCCAGCATATACGAGGCGCTCGTGAAAGAGAGTCACGATGCCCAACATACTTGGCTCAATGCGCTTTTCTGTCATCGCGGCGAGGTAGTTACGCCATTGCTGCTCTGATGTAGGATCACTAACGTGATCAGAGAGCTTACTTCTGTCCTTCGTGATGCACAATGCCTCCGGTTCGGGGGGCTTCCATGGAGATGGCGCATTCTTGAAAGGCTCAGTCAGTAGCGGTTCCCATGTAAACCAGAACGAATCGCCATCGTAGTCTCCGCCCTGGAGTTTGTTGGCAAGTGGTCGCTTGCCGCGGGCGGAGAATATGATTGTGCCAGCATATTTCGCCAGATGTGGCTTGAACACGGCCCGTACCTTCTGGATGTCCGATGGACCAAGTGCTGGATTGCGAGCTACTAGCAGGTTCACATCGTTAAGCAGAGTAACTCGGTTGCCAAGTCCTGCGTCAAAAGCCTCTTCAAACACTACGCAAACCTCTCCGGGTCTCAGGCTCCCAGAAGGACTTACAATGCCTTTCATGTGATGATTGGTAGGCTCTGCAATACCCCAAAGCGTAGTGGATTTCGGCAACTCAATCTTGAAGCTCTTGTTCTTCAATTGGAAATAGCTCGCTGCCAGCAGCTTTACCGATGTGGCCAAATACCTGTTGCTCTTGGCTTCGAAGCCTGCCTCAAGCATCTGAATTATTCGTTCTTCGAGCGCTCTGGGAAATCCGGCAAGGAGATCTATCCCTGATTCACGCCTCCGTGCTTCGAAAAATTCATTATGTCTGGAAATCCACTGCCTTAACTCGACCGAGCCTGCCTCAAGTGCCTCCAGGAACTCCTCTGTCTGCCGTCTAACGACATTATGGACCAGTTTGCATATGTTTTCGGAAGGCACTCCTCTGTCGAGAAGTATCGGCAGAAAGCCCATGTGTAGAAGCGAGGGCCGAGCGCTCGGGTTGGCCTTGACCACGTTGACCGAGAGGATTTCTTCTTCACAGCTGTAGAAGGTATCGCGCTGTACCTTCACCTGACTTGGGGTTAGGTTCAGTAGGGGTCCCTGAGGTCTCTGGTCCAGATCTCCCAGGGGCGGCTCGTTAACATACCATAGCCCTTTGGCGCCGGCAACACGAATCTGAAGGGTCGATGGAACTCTCTTCAAGCCCAGCTTCTTCGCGTACTGGTAAGCAATCCAGTAAGACATCCAGCCACAGCCATCCCCCATGACCGTATCAGGCTCGTATGTCTCGTAGAACTGGAAGCGTAGTACTGGATCGTCGAATCTGTGATCATCTTCTTCTGGCGTTGCGAGCTGATCATCCACGCGTACAATTTCATTCGGTCGCAGTGTCACCGCCGGAATAGTGCGTGAGAGCAACAGCTCAATTCTCATGTACGCCTTGCGTGCGGCCTGATGATGATTGTGATCATATGGCAGGGACCATTCCATCAAATCGCAGAGCGACATGCCATGACCAGGAGAAACCAGCACAAGACGATACACGGATGTAGAGTGTCTACCCTCACCCGTTGATTTCTTCTTGTTCGGTTGCAAGAAGAAGGGATACCACACCCGACCAAGCAGCTCCTGTGGAGTCGCTAGCCACTTGCGAATACAGCTCTGAATAGCGCAATCTTTGTGAATCTTCGGTGGCTTGGACATATCCGGCATATCAATATACAGAACTCGATCAGCACCGAGCCGCCGCTGGAGACTGCATGAAATGTCCTTGCGATTCGGCAGCAGCCCGAGTTTGCATAAATAGCCGTTCTTCACTCCGGTCCATTCCAACCGAGCAGTTCTGGTCAAGGTCTCCCATGACTTCAATCCTGTAAGCAAGGGCGACTTCTGAAATGGTATGCTTTGCGCGGCAACAAGGGTGTACAGCGAATCCAAATCTTGGGGCTTCCATTGAGCATCGAGAGCGTTAGGCGTAATACAACCCGTCTGCAGTATCCTTGCAGCCTCCCAGCGAGCCTCAAAATCGGAATCGGTAAATGATTGGAAGCCAGAGAGGTCCACTAACGATTCCTCGTCGGTTATCGGCGGACGATGGTTGCCAAAGGTACCGCCCACTACGAGTCGGGCTTCATCGCCACTCAGCCGATCAATCGGAGGTGGATCTGTCATATCATGGTCCTCCATCTGCCAATCCGACTTGTCGATGAGGTCAAGCGTGCTCGCGCCTATCGACGAACCGTAAAAGTCAGAGGTACGTTCCACGCAAGCAAGATCATCTGTCGGCGTTCGGCGGCGGCCCGCTAGTACCTCATTGTCTGCAGTGGTCACTGCATATTGCTTCTGAGGCGCGCGAATAGTGTTGTCCGTGGTGGCAGAGTCCTGCGATGACTCCACACGATCGGCAAAGAGGAGCCATTCCTCTGCCGTGCTCGACGATAGGGAGCTCGCGCCGAGCGAGTCCTGGTCACGAGTACGAGCGGGTGGTTTTTCGTGTTCGCTAAAAGAGGTAGCATCTGTGCGAAAAGAATCTTGGCCGCCCGGGTTGGACCAGAATGAACGACCCTGATCGAACGAGGTGTTCCCAGATGTACTTGCAAAGGAGGTTGTCGCAGATGGGGCTTGCGGGCCGAGAGATCGGCTGGCAGGGTTTGGTACTGGGTGTCTTCCGAATTTGTCGAAGGAAAGTTTGCTCTGAACCTTCTGAGCAGAGAAAGATGTAGGCTCGCGCTTGGCAGAAACTGGAGTGTGTACTGTCGGCTTGTATGACGGTGGCGATATGCCCGCGCCGGCCTTTGTTACCTTGAACTTGGCGTCAAGATTCTGTTGGCCTGCAAGCTTTACCGGAGCTGGTGTAGGGGAGGATGGCGCTTGGAAAACTTCTTGAGTAGAACACGGTTGCGTAGGCTCCGGTATGGCAGGTAACTCCAGCTCTGTCCGAGGGAACTTCACGAATCGCTCGGATTTGGGCGTCACTGCCCTGCATCCTTCCAAGCAGTCGAGCAGCCGGTTCGCCCTGATGTCTTCCAGGTGACTCTGAGGATCGTTCCTCAGATTTTTGAGGAACGTGTCGAGCTCGCTTCGCAGGTAGTCGTCGTTTTTCCAAGAGAGAAACTTGTACAAGTGCCACAGCTTTTCAGCTTTGCCATGCTGTAGTTGGTTTGGGGTTGGCACGCCGTCAATGGCGATATGTAGGCCAGCTTGTCGGCATAATTCGCCAAATCGCTGCTGAATTTCTGCGGCTCGATCAGGCATTCGCTCAGAAGCCGCAACAGACGGCTCCACTTGAGAAGTCTTCCTCTTCTTCGCCATTGCCAAATTCGGCGTAAGAGAGGCAACAACTTCGGCCTGCTAAGCCGATGCCATTGTGCGACTCCGCTCGAGAAGTGCGAATGTGACGTTGAACTTGACTGAGGCATAAACATACAGAGCAATTGAGTTTAGCGTGGGCGCTAGGAAGTGGGCCGCCACGTTCCGCACGGCAGTCCACGAGGAACGCTCCGACTGGCCGACGCGCGACAACCCCTGCGGCGGCTGCCTGTTTCGCGTAGTAACGCCAGAACTCGTGATTTCGCGACGATGATGGAGCGAGGGGGGTTGAAGAAGTGGTAGGTAGCTAAACAAAGATCGTCGCAAGTGGCAGTCAAGAGGGTGATGAAGTGAAACTCCGCCCACAACACTTCAGCAGGCTCGAAGTGACAATACGGGTGAATAGTGAACGCAAAACTGTGAATGAGCTGAGGACACGGGCACCGAATCAAGAAGAAGGATGTCTTGCTTTCGACACTCTCCGCCAGGAACGCGAATATCGCCTACTCCGTATCTCTGCCTTTTAAGCATGTTCAAGGCATCATGTCTGTCAAAGCGAGTCAGGCATAAATTCGATGTCGCCAGAGAGACTAAAAAACGAGTGTTTGCAATTTTCCGTTTTGTTGTCCGCAGCTAGCCAGATCATCAAGCGAAGGCTATGTCAGGCTATCGATGGACTTGCCACGCAGACTAAGCCAGCGACGAGCGATATGCGGCCTCCATTACAGCGTTGCATCACGCGATCCCAAGATACCTTTACTGTAACCGACCAGGGAGCTGCAAGACCTCCTGCGCACCATCGAGTCCAGAAAGGTCATGCAAACAGCGCGAATAGGTATACGGGAGATCAAGAACAGGAAGATGAATGAGTCAAAGTCAAACTCATAAGCTCAGATGTTAGTTCGAGGGTATCGTGAGTGTAAGGTATGGTTTCACAGCTGCTCGTGGAATCCCAAGTCTAGCATGCTTTTGAAGTCGAAACATGTGCTTCCATACCATTGAAGGCATCGGCTCCTCGACCTCTAATACCACGCAGCATGCGGAATTTCGTAACGTCATAATGTATCAGCTTAGACCTTCTCCTCCTTCAGACCGTGCTTCCAGATGGTGACGAAAGGAGTCACGCCATCCTCGCGGTAGTTCAGAAGAACGACACTGCGTATAGTGTTAGCATCGGCAACTTGTTTTCCATGCTCAACACAGGCAACTTACGCTCCATCTGGGTCCATGGACTCGCCAATGAAGAATTCGTAGTCCTTGAAGTTGGCAACGATCTTCTTCGCAAAGCCCTGAGCACCCTTCTCGAAGGTCGTGACTTCCTCATCGCTAGCGCCGTTCGCCTTCAGCTTGTCCTTGACAGCCTTCATGTAGCCCTTGAGGTGGGACAAATAGCTCTTCTTGTCGAAGCTGGTCTCGTTGAGGCGGAAGGAGTGGACGACATCAATGACAGTCTGGGCCGTGTCTTCGGCACCCTCATCGTCACCACCCTCTGCAGAAGCGTTGGCTCCAGTGTTGACTTCGACTGGGCCAAGTGTGATCTTTTTGCAGTCGGCCTCGTAGGCAATACCGTCGATCTCCTTGAGATCGTACGAGTCGGAGATGAGCTCGTCGCCGGTGATGATGTCCTGGCGTGGTGTGTCAGTTGCATCTCCACAAAAAAGGTGGTCGCTGCGACGACTCGAGTCTGGCGCTAATTGCCAGTTGTAACAATGCAATAAGCACATACCTTGTAGATAATCATGTTGACGTCGGTGCAGCGAGTCGTTTAAGGAGTGGGAAGCGGTTCGAAAGGATTGGGTGAGGTGAAGAGGTGGTGAAGATGGGTGAACTTGAGTGGAAGAAGAATTAGGTGGGTAGGCGGGGCAGACGCAAAGGGTCAAGGCTCGAAATATTTTGGCTCTGGCACCAGGTGGCCGAAGCGCGGATTGGCGGGTCTGTCCGGCGCCAAGACCGCCGTGGCTCCGAACACCGACACCTCTGAATTTCGGCACGACTGGCGAAGAAGTTTGCGACTCTGCAACAGCTGCAAGAACCACCAGCTCGCCGCTACAACAGAGGTAAGTCGGCACACGCATCTTCTCGAGAGGCCACGAGGATGGCGATCATGGCTGCCCCCGCCATGACACCGCTTTTGCCTCGATAGCATCGAGCCGAAGACTTCTTCGTGGTCTCGCAGAAGCACCTTCGCGCTCCGGACCATGGCCCTCGAGACACTGACCAGAGCCCGCGCAGATACCTCAAGCCGCACTCTCTCGCGCCCTGAGAATCTCCTGTCCCACACACCGCCAAAATGGTCAAGACTTCCGTCCTCAACGATGCGCTCAATGCCATCAACAACGCCGAGAAGACCGGCAAGCGCCAGGTCATGATCCGCCCATCTTCCAAGGTCATCGTCAAGTTCCTGCAGGTCATGCAGAAGCACGGTATGTCCCATCTCACCATCGATCTCGCTTCAGCGCAAGAGGAGGACATGAGCGAAATGTGGTGTCCAAGCGGCGCACCGGGTTGATAACTAGGCAATGGTCTCAAACTACCACGACCAACGCCCTTTAAGTGCTCGGGAGATTGACATACTGGCGAGGATTCTTACACGTCTTTGGAATCAACGGCTGAAAGAGCACGTTTAAATTGTCGCGACAAATCACTGACATAACTGTCTTCAGGCTACATTGGCGAGTTCGAGGAGGTTGACGACCACCGCAACGGCAAGATCGTCATCCAGCTCAACGGCCGCCTCAACAAGACCGGCGTCATCTCTCCACGCTACAACGTCCAGCTCACCGACTTGGAGAAGTGGGTCGTCAGACTCCTTCCATCGCGTCAATTCGGCTACATCGTCCTGACCACCTCCGCCGGTATCATGGACCACGAGGAGGCTAGGAGAAAGCACGTTGCTGGCAAGATCATTGGCTTCTTCTACTAGATGGTAGATTGGATGATGATGTCCGGCAGTCGCATGAAAGCGTGACGATGGCATGATTCCGCAGCGGCGCACTAGAATGTAGCTGCACGAATAAAAGTTGCCTCTGCTTGCATTTCACAGCACCTTACTTGTTTTTCCTTTGGTGTTTTGATCGAAACTGTCGAGCAGTGACAGGAAAATGACGCGTCTTGAACCTACAAAGTCTGGCAAGTGGCTGATTTCATTGGGCAGACCACAGGATAATTCCATTGAGCATATACCGATGCTAGAGGACCTAATCTCAACGAGCAGATCCGGTAGGCAGGTCTGTTCCTTCTGATGGTTCTACAGACTTGAGCGTACGAACGTCGTGTATGAATCGGTGAAGCGCAAAGAGCGTACGCTTATATGTACTCTTCTTCTTAAGATCTTGAACCTACTTCCAAAGAGCGCAATAACATCGGGGTGCGCTGAGCATGCGGACCTGGCAATTGTCGGCCCTACCACAACTTCCTTAGATGTCTCTGTCTGAAATCGCCTCCTTCAAGGAACACAGCACATCAGCACCCACTACCTCCCAAGTCAGACCAACGTAGCTGCCGCGTTCTGAGAGTTGTTGTGGGAACGAAACCTGAGGCACCAAACCACCAGACGCCAGGACGCAACACAACACAACACAACGTTACGACCACTGAAAATGGAACGAGCGAAGGCACGCGCCTGACTTGGGAGGTAGAGCATTCACTCGTGCCACTCAAATGTAACGAACGGCTTCCACAGTTCGCCCGCTTGAACGATGATGCGGTGGACGCGGTCAAAGAGCGCAACCGGTATCTCAACGTCGAGCCATATGCCCAGAAGAGGATCAAGCTGAAAGTGGCTGAGGGGGTTTCAGACTACATTAATGCATTACCATTCGGCACCAGTGTTAACCACTTCTATCTCATGGTGGTGGGGAAATTGCAAAGTCCTGCGGTAGTTGTCATGTTGAGCGAGCAAGATTATATGCAAGTTGAGCCATCTCCAGAGGTAAATTTGCAGGTTATTGAGCTGTGACATTGTTAATTGATCTCTGATAAATAGATGACGTGCTTTATACCCTTTCTTGATCAAAGCTCAATAGTTCTACCCTCACGAGAGGACTGCTCAATCAACTCAATTATGCGCAACACATCTCGTGCTTCCTCGGCTTTTACTGGCACGTCGCCTTCTCCTCGAATGGCCCTCGCGAAAATCCGATAGTACTCGAGATATGTTGGTGGAGAAACGGTTGGATATTTTTCAACCACAGGCGTGGATTTTTCGGTCTCCACTTTGATGAGGGTGCCGTAGTGCGTTTCTGGGTCGACGCCGAAGTCCTTGTGTCCAGGTCCAACATTTTCTTTCCGAAGTTGATCCTCCTGACGGTCAAGGTGGAACTAACGCACAAATCAGTTGGTTTGCCAAAAGCATTGCTTGTAAATTACTGACCTTTTTGAAGCTCCCCTTTGTGCCTCTCACCCAGTATCGGAGCTGCTCCACTTCTGGACTGACCACGCCTGCCTTCACAGTCACGAGAATCGGCCCATCGTAATGCAGCAAAACAGTGATGGAGTCCGGAGCACCTCCCGTCACACCACGCCTTTGAGTTCCCACAAATCCTGTGATACGCTTTGGGAGGCCGAAGAGCGTGTATACTTGATCGATGAGATGCGTGCCAAGATCATACAGGGTTCCATGAGCAGGCTTGTTGTCATTCTTCCAGCTTTCCGGCGGAGGATCAGGCCTGTGTCGGTCAAAGTGCGTTTGAAACTCAGAAATCTCTCCCAGATGGCCATCATCGATGATCTTCCTCAATGTAAGGAAGTCTGCATCCCATCTCCGATTCTGATACACTGCCAGTTTCTTGCCCGTCTGCTTGGAGATTGCCGCGAGCTCTCCAGCCTCTTTGGAAGTAGGCACGAATGGCTTTTCGACGATCACATGCTTGCCGCTCTCCAAAGACTTCTTAGCAAACTCGTAATGGCCATCGGGCGGCGTGGTGACAATCACAACGTCCACTTCGGGGTCCGCGTAGACTTCGTCAATTGACCTCCAGCTCTTGATTCCTGGGTAGAGTTTGGAAGCATCGTTTTCAGCTGTTGGACTTCTCTGGACAACGCCGTAGAGTTTGAAGTCGCCAGGCAGGGCTTGAACAAACGGTATGTGGAAGACTTTGGCAGAAAGACCAAAGCCAACAACGGCGACGTTGAAGGGTTTTGCTGCCATGTCGATGGAATGCTGTTGCAAGCGACAATGTCTGTGCAGGATGAGTCTTAGCCAAGTGCTGGAAGAAATGTCGTGACGCTTTCCCGCTGCAGGTGAGAAGCCTACGTAACAACTTTGTAAAGCTATTGGCGGGGCACTTTCCTGTTCCTGTGGAGCGCAGCGGCCGCACTGCCCGCTCGAGACCGCCCGCGGCTGCCCTAACTAGGCTCAATGTTCAGTAGCCGATTGCGACTACGACTAGTACGATGAGTATCTCGCCAGCCCTCGTCATGAGACGACTGTATTCCGTCTGCTAACACCGCGCGGATCCTTCCTGCCAATTACAGCCTCAAGTGCTTGAGTCAGCGCTTTGGCATCGTAACGGCCTCGCTTGCCTTGCTCATCGGCTCTGCCATAGACACGCATTGTTTCAATTCCGATTTTGTTGAAGGCAGTTTTGTCCACAACCGGAGATGTAGGACCATCGAGATGGATGATATGTGTCACATATTGCCAGTAATCATGTGCTTGAGCACTTGGCCGCCCTTGAGACGCGGCACACGCGTTGGCAATGGCGGCGACGAAGTCCATTGCAGTGAAAGGGTTAGTGGAAGGTCCAGTCTCACGGTCGAGAGTTCCATTCAGAATCAGGATCTTGGACCTTATCAATGGCGACGCGATCGCGTTGCCCACACCTTTCAGCACCAATGAGGGCACCAACGATGTGAAAAGTGAGCCGATGCTGTATATGACGCAGGATGAGTTCTTGATTGCCTCCAAGACACGAGGGTTTGCTGGAATCGTGATTTCCTGCCCATAGGGATTGATGTAGAACAACCGATCTATTCGACAAGGCAGCTCTTCTTCTTCGTCCTTGGAGAAAGCGATTGCGGGTTTCCGTAGCTCGGGATGCGTGCCTGGCATGTTGGCATCTTCGACCTTGTCCTGTTCCTCGGTTTCGGCTTGGAGTAGCTGGGTTGGTGACACAGGTATGTGGCTGACAGATGCTGCGGGAGCACTCGGATGACTTATGTTATTCTGTCCTGTGATGATAGTGCCATCTGCTAGTCGAGCGGCGATGTGGTGCGCAAAATTTGTGTTGAGCACAGGCAGTATCGAAACGGCGGCAGAGATCCCGCATATACTGGATACCAGATACACCGCCGATTCAAAACTTCCAGTAAAGAGACGAGCACTGTCTGCATGGTTAGCCTATGCGATGCGAATGCCACTAGCTATTCACAATACCCGGTAAGGAAGAGGTTGCCGATTGCAGCACCAGAAAAGTCGAATCTGCTGGTCGGCCGCAGACGCTTTACGATCTCCAAGTTCATTGAGTTGAGAAAGCTCCGGATGAGCTCTTTCTTTGGCGAGGATATGCCGTGCCAAAGCGGATGTGTTGCTTCGATGATCTCCAGCCACTCTGCCCTCGCCGGCGCGTAGCTCTTGGGCAAGCGGTGGTTGAAGAAGGTCTTGATGGCCTTGGCTTCATCTCCCTCGTCTGGGATCAATCTGACAAGTCGCGAGCGTACATCACCTATGCCTGTCAAGTATTAGCGCAGGTATTAACGTTTGAACGCGCTGGATGCGCTTCGTCGAACTACCTGGGCCGCCAAAGACGCGTATGATCTCGCTCGATGAGCCTCCATTGTCGGAAATTGGTATCACATAGCTCAGAGCGGTATCGTTGGCTTCGCGGACATGATTGAAGACATCCACGAGATTGTTGGCCGCGCTTCCTCCGGAGAAGACAACGATGCCGCCTCGTGTTGTTGCTGCAAGAGCGGGCGACGCCGAGCGCGAGTTGGGCGGCTCAAATCGCAGGGCCAGATCGTGAGAATACATGGTCAGATTGTCCAGAGGTTGCGGAGCAGGATCGCCGCAGAATTAGACCTCAGCGCTCTCAGCGCGCATTTTTGAAGTGTCGTGGAAGTTAAGGGTCGTGACTCGAGAGGGAGCGGAGCTGCCGTTTTCGATGAAGCCATTGCTGCTTCTGAACTTGCCGCAGCACTACTATGTACAAAGGGGAAGAAGGCAGGCACTTCAATCGGCGATAATACCGGAGACAGACTGCCGCTTTCCATGAAGGTATTTTCGTTGATTCATACAGCTGTGCATGGTGGTCTCCCCGTCGCACACTCGACGAAGTCTGTTCCACGCCGCGTGCCATCACCACAACCACGACCTATTTTCACATAGCCTCTACTCGCCCAATAACCGTGCCATTACCACACAGCTCTCCCTCATGCCGCTGCCCCCCGTTCCTCCACTGAAGCATGTGCGCCGGCCTGGTGCTTCTGGAAATCAGAGCCCAAGTTCTGTCCTTCTCTCTCGGCTCGTCGCTTTCTCTTCTCGATCAGTCTCTGTCTCGCGTCGCCTAAGTATCGCATTTGCCTGTCGTCAACGCCTTGTAGCCAGTAGCCGAATGATGCGCCGAGTCCTCCGTAGATTGGGTAGATAAGCCAGTTCTCGCGCTGGAAAAATGGACGCATCTCGATTCCGAGCTGCCAGAACCTCACTGCGAGGCCTGTGATGGGGTCAGTCACTGCTACAGAGCTCAAGTAATCATGGCACTGGACGTGTGTGTGAACATACCGAAGCCGGACCAGAATAGAATCTTGTTGACCATGATGACGGCTCGTGTTATGCTGGGACTGCGTGATGGAGAGACGGCCCAGGACAGGATTGTGCTGTGGGAACCTGCCCGTATGTATGGTGGTGAATGTCGCAGATGAGCACGAGGAGTGTCGCGTGGGCGTGCAGTAGTTCACAATGGATCTCCCGAAAGCAACTCGCAACTCCTCATGATGCGCCCCATGTGAAGCTCTGTGCGCACCGCTCGGTTCTTGCCGACAAGCCACATCTTGACTGCTGTGCCACAGCTGATCGGGGCTCTGGACGCGCCATCTCCGACGTCCTACTCGCGACGCACCACCCAGGGACTTCCATCTCGATTCCAGAACAACATCACCATCAACAATCGTCGTAGCCGCCATGGCTACAGACGTCGCCATGTCGGGCACGGGTGACTTCGAGTTGCCCGCGCGCAAGAAGCCCAAAATCTCTGAGCTGCCGCTGTCGAGCACCCAGCATTCGGCCATCGATGGCATGCTCCACACCTTCAAGAAACAGGGCGAATTCGACGTATTGCGGAAGAAGGCGTTCCAGCAGTACAACGAGAGTGCCAATCGGGGCATGTTCGAGAATGCTCTGCGCAGCTTTACCACCAACGAAATCGACCGCGACCCGATCAAGTACCTAAAGCCAGACCGACGCATTGCTGCACCACTACTCGAAGGCGCTGCTTCGCGTGCCGAAGTCTACGTTAAGACTGAGCAAGACATCAATACCTACATCGATCAGTTCATGGCCAACGCGGAGCGCACATTACGTGACATCCGTCGCAAGGAGATCGGCGACGAGGCCGCGGATGAGGAACTTCGAAAAGGAAGCAAGAGCGATGAAGCTTATGCCATGGAGGCTGAGCAGAGAAAGAAGGAGCGTGCTGTCAAGCACAAGGAAGATGAAGCAGCCCGTCGCAAGAAAGAAGCACGGGAGAAGCGGGCCAAAGAGGTGGAGATGTTGAAGAAGAAACAGGAAGCGTTGCAGAAAGAGACTGAGCGTCTGCAGAGAGAGGCCAAGCGCCGCGCTGAGAGGGAAGCGTGGAAGTTGGCCGAGAAAGAGCGCGAGCGCGAGCGGATAAGGCAATTTAATGAGGAGCGTGAGAAGGCAAAGAAAGAAGCCGAAGAGCGTGAACGGGCCCTCCAGGAAGAGCGCGAACGTCGCCAGAAGGAGCGTGCTGAGCGTGAGCAAAAGCGACTGGAGGCGGAAGCGTTGGAAGCATTACTCAAAGAGGGTGAGGTGATGGCAGAGAAAGCAAGACGTCCGGAGCTGGAGCGAAGCGAGAGCATGGAGCCACCTCCCCGTCTCAGACAGTCGTCTTCAGCACGAAACGAGAGACCTAGGGACTTGGTTCCCACTTCTCTCACGTTGAAGAAGGGCGACCGTCCAGAAATATCTCGAGCCCCTCCATCAGCTCCCACTGGACCTGCACGCGATCGTGAGCGAGCCAGGGAGCGGGAGCGGGAGCGGGAGAGAGATCAGTCACGAGCAAGACCGTCTCGGCCAAGATCTCCTTCTCCTGCTCGCTCTATCCGACGACGCGATCCCTCGCCCGATGATCGCCGACTGCGACGTGACGCCCGTGACCCGCGGGATCGGCGAGAAACCCTCTACCGCGACATTAGTGCTGAGCGGGAAGCATGGAAGGCTCGTCAACGTCCCAGAGACGACCGCGACCGCGACCGGGACAGAGACCGGGACAGAGACCGAGTGCGAGACAGGAAGCGCGAGGATGAACGCGATGAAGGCGAAGTGGTGGAGCGTCCTGCTCGCAGCCGGAGTCCGCCTCGAGGCTTGAACATATATCGACCAGGGCGACGCGACGATAGCCGCAGTCCACCGCGTAGGAGGGACAGATCAAGAACTCGCTCCCCTGCGAGGCGACGAGAACGCTCGCGAGACCGATCAAGGGAGCGTCGTCGGGATGATCGCAGCCGTAGTCCGGTTGGGATTGATCGATACATTCCCGGCGGCCCTGCCGCCCGTAGAGCACGCGAAGATGACGACAAGGCAGAGAACGCACGCTCTCGTTCGCCTCCTCGTCGAAGGGAACGCTCACGATCACGAAGGCGCGCCGACGATGACGACCGTGATCGATCGCCCGCCAGACGCCGTACTCGGGATGACGACGGAAAGGAGACGCCGAGGGACCGTGAACGAGACAAAGACTCGGAGAAAGAGCGCGACCGTCTTTCATCTATCATTCGCGACGAGCGTGATATGCCACGTCGACGAGCACGGTATGAGGACCGCGACCGGCCAGGTGATATCGATCGGTACATTCCGGGCGGCAAACGCGTGCGTCCGGGAGATGAATCTCCTCAGCGTCGCGACAGAAGCCGCAGCAGGGACCGGGACAGAAGTCGTGATCGACGGGACCGTGCTAGAGAGCGTAGTCGCGATCGCGAGCGAGATCGTCCCAGGAGAGTCAGTAGGGAACGTCGAGATAGCAGGGAGCGTCGAGACAGTAGAGAGCGGAGGCCAAGCAAGAGCATGCTGGACGAAGCAGCCACGAAAGAGGACAAAGAGGCAAACTAGAGCAAGGGTCGAGAAGGTCTTTCAAGATCGCGCAGATGTCGTGCGCGAACAGGTATCTTGCTCGCCAACAGCAGACCAACGCTCATGACACGGTATGTGTAGCGGTACTGGGGTAGTGCAAAAAGCATTCGTCGCGGCCGCATTCGAGACTTTTCGACCTCTTCATCAACTACGGAGCCAACATCTCTGCTGCTCTTCATCGGTAGAGATAATTGAGGGTTTCGCTGCCTATCCATTGTACAGGTCTAGTCTTGCCCGAGGTCAAGCTGAGCGCAGAAGGCTCCCTCTTTTCGTTCAAATTTAGCGTGCATTGAGATCATCTCTCTACGTACATGCAGAGCTATCAGTCACATCTTGACCCCAAGAACAAGCACGACAAACAAGAAATATGTCCGCTTCCCACTTCATACCGCCATCTCTCCTCTCAAATCCCTCCCGATTAAATCCAAATACCAGATCCCCACCCCCTTACCTCCCTCCATGATCCTTCGGCTTCTTCTTCTTCGGCCACGGATACTTTGTGTTTCGAAAACCCGGGCCTCAAATTCTGTCATGTGCGACAAAATCTCCTCAAGACAGCAAGCTGAAGGTGATGCCTGGGCGCTTATTTCTATGGACGGGCCGAAGTGACTATGACACTGTGCCGAAAGCCTTACGAGATATCGAACACCGTCGGCTAGACCTGCTGGAGCCACGGGATCCGGATTCGCTCGACGTTCCACTGTTATGTGCCAGAGGATCATGAGTCGATTTTGTCTGACTCGCATGGATCCGTCCGACCGTCCGCGATCCTGGGCAGGGTGACATGCGCGACATGGTACATGAAAAGATACTTGTTGGAAGCGAATCGTTGCGCGGATGAAAGATGTGTATGCATGCTCGACATATGATGTCTGTATATCGCTAAGAACGCTTGACCAGATGCAAAATCAGCTACATGTTGCTTAAAGAGCCACCAAGTCAACATTACTAAAGTCGGGAGGACTCTTGCGGAAAACTACCCGCCCCTTGCCGTCGATGGCGGTACCTTCATTACTCATCCAAATGTTGGTCGTCTCCTTCCCACCAACCATTACCGTGGACATTTTCTTGGCTCTCTTGATCTCGTCGTCACTGACACCCAGTGTGTCGCGGGGGATCCAAACGACCGGCCGCCTTGCTCGAAGCGCGCTGTGTTGGAACGCGTAACGAACTAGAAGGTCGCGATCTTCGGGGGTCAGATCCTCAATTTCATCTGCAAAATCGCCGAAGAGGACGTCGCCGACGGTGTGCTGTGCTTCGACATCATGCTTTGGCTCCATTCCTTTTGTTCTCTTGCCGTCGGCCAGAAATCGCAGCCGAGCGACAGCTTCCGGTGCAGCCTTCTTCCATGCTTCCGTCGTGAACAGCTGCTGCGGCGTATTTCGGTTCTTCCAGTCATGCGAGGGCCGTGGCCTGGATGAGGATGGCCGGCCAACAGCGCCTTCAGACTCGGTTCTGACAATCTCTTCTGCCGCGTGTTCATCTTCTTCGTGTTCTTCTGCACTTTGTACCTGCCTGAGCGCCGCAAACTTGCTCTCCTGCGCCTTTGCAAATTGTTCGTCACGGATGACCGCTTCGTCCTCGAGAGTAATGGGTAAGTATTGGAAAAGCGGCTTGAAACTCTGATTCAAGATCACTTGGAAGAGAACGGTGGCGGCGAGCGCGACAATCATGACGATAGCCTGCGGGTAGCACACGTTTCCATCTTCATCTTTCGAGGTGAAAAATAAACCAATCAGACACAGCTCCATGAAGTAGAATCCCGTGAAGAGCTGATTGACGGCAACTGGGAACAGCAAGCCGCCAGTGTCGTGCCGGAACTGGTAGACGAAAAGCACATTGTATCGATAGACGATCCAAAACAACGCGAAGATGATGATCACAAAGACCAATATCAGTGGCGCGATAATGGAGTAAATCATGCCGATGACAGCGAAGTTCGTGAACAGAGGGAAGAAGGAGCCCCACTGCACCTTATTCAGCGTCGTTTGCCGTCGCCATTTTTGACGTGCGGTGGAGTCGAGAATGGGTGCCAGAATAAACCTGGAGACAAGTTAGCACTAGTTCTGGGTGCGAGTGGACCTTGCGAGGCCATATCAGTCGTGCGAACAACTCACCACCCTAAGAGACTGCCGATCTGAATAAGGGCACTAGCCGAATTCGAGAAGGCCTGAACCGTTAAGTAGGAGAAGAAATATGTGGACGCTTTCGGAAGCGAGGAGGAGATAGTTTCCAAGATGCTTGCGGGGTTCTTAGCAATCGTCACAGCCAGCTGGACCAGACCTGTGCACTGCGTTAGCATCACCGCTGGTTCAAACAAGCACAACAGCGGGCAGTCCGAGGCCGTAGACGATTCACCTACCACCGGAGATCGTTGCCACCAAGAACACTTGGATGAACAAGAAGGCGAAGAGCCAAGACTGGACACCCAGTTCCCTATCGTTGCCCGTTGGCACGCCTTGATGTGTTACGAGGAACCTGAAGATCATAGGTACGAGGAGAAGTATCACGCTCAGTAGAACGGGGGGCAGGATACCCTGGACGATGGAGATCACCTGTAGAGGCGTTAGCATAATGATCACGGCGGGAGCCAATGCATTGGGAACTCACCGCTGATGGAGCGTCGTTGAGCCATGCGAGCCACGGGAATCTGGCTGTCAGATCCGACACTCGATTGAGTAGCGATGTGAAGACAACAGGTATTGCGTAGAGGACAATCAACCCAATACAGGCTATCAGCACTATGCCTGTGCGGATGATACGTTCCCACCAAGTCATGGACAGGTTGTCCCAGACTACGTCGTCAGGGTCAATTTCGACGTGTCTGGGCGCCATTTGCTGTGGAATGTGGTGACTGAGTGATTGACAGCACATATGAGCGGCGATTTGATGGTTGAATTGGATGAAGGCGGAGTTCATCAACGGAAATCGTTCCAGATGGTTCTGGTCATCTTCAATCTCCAGATTCATGCGAGCGAGTTCACGCCTCAGGTGGTAAATGCGATCGACATTTTTGCCAATGAGGGGTATGCTGGGCCACCAGGTAGGGCTGAACAGCGGCAGCCGCATGGTCTCACGATCTTTGGGCTGAATGTAACGACGCCAGTATGGTTCTTCATCTTGGTCCTCGTCCCATTGCTCATCATAGGCCTTGCCGTACTCGACAGGAACATCGTCTCCGGATTGCCAGAAAGCCAGCGTTTGCCACCAGGTCTTCTTTACCTCGGAAGGCTTTGCCTCGTTCGATCTGGTCTGTGTCGTATGTAGTGGGAACTCGTCCTCGCCCTCTGCTGCGTGGGGTTCTGGCGAGGGAAACCGAAGGGATTTGTCGTTATTCTTGAACAGATCCAGTACTGAATTCCGATTGCCATGTGATTCTGGCTCCTCGATTTCCAGCCCATTCTGAGGGGGTCTCGAGCCGCCGGACGGCCTCGTCAGAGTCTCGTCGCTGGCGCGCGAGTGTGCACCATCGAGCTGGGCCGAGCGTTTCTGCGCGATAGTCAGTCTTTCGTTTCTCGTCTGTCCAGGAAGCTTTCAAGCACGATGCCCACCTCAGAATCCGCTGCACTAGTGCCATCTGCACCCTCCTTATCGTGAACAAGATGATCGCCTTCCTCAACAGCTTCTTGAACTCCTTGGGGCATTTCTCGTTGTTCACCAGCACTGTAGCCTTCACTCTCGGCCATGCGGTCGGCAGCGGCGTCCTCGGCCGCTTGCTCCTGTTTCTTCTCCGTCTTAGTCTTGCTCTTCTGACCGGCTTTCTTCGCTTCTTTCTTCTGTTTCTCCATGTGCGCAGCGCGACACTTTTTGATAAGCACCGTCTCGGCATCTTCAAGACTTTCAGCAATCTTATTGCGATAATTAATCTTATCCGCGAGAGCATCGTAATTGCGGTTGATCCAAATATTGCGGATGCCGCCTGGAAAGACATCGTACAGGCCTGACAAAGCTTCGTAAGTCAACCATTTGCTTGGAATGCCAGGCACTAGGACGGTGGTAGCAGAGGCGCGCAGGCGATGTTGTGGACTCGTGAGATGAGCCTGACGGACACGAATGTAGCTCCGAAGTTCGTGCACAACGACATAGCCGGTCCACAGCAGGAAAATGCAGGCCAAAAAGGTGTGTGACCATAATCGATAGCCCTGCTGGTCTCCAATGTTGGAGATGGAGTACTTGTCCAAGCCTCGATTGTTACCACTGCCCGTGGCGTTGACAGACAGGAGGACAGGGAGGATGAGGAAGGCGGCGGGAAAGAAGATCTTGACCAGCATTCGCAGAAAGCGGAGGAAGAAGTAGGCGTCGAGACCGCATTTTTGAATGATGGTCAGGTTGCTGGTGGTGAGGACGGGATAGAGCCAACCGATCAAGCCCTTGGGCGGCGCAGGAACTCGCTCTTTCTCGGGCACAAGGTAGGATCGTGGGCGGTAGATTCTCGACAGCTGCAGGCGGAGGAGGGTGAACAGCAGGACCTGGGCTCCGAGCGAGGCAAACGAACCGATCAGCGAGGCGAGCAGAGTGTTAATGGTCTGGCCTTCGCTATTGCCCGCGCTGCCACCGCCGCAGGTCAGCAGGTCCCAGAAGCCGCCGCCGCACTGCGAGGTGTTCACGGCGGGAGTGGCCATGGCCTAGTTCATAACTCGATGGTGGGCGAAGCGCGGAGGGTCGCAGGGGGGCGATGAGGTCGGCGCGAGCGAGAGGAGGGAGCGGAGCTCGACCAGCGAGTGTTGTCGGGAGTGCGGGCGGCGGAGGAGGAGGTGGTGGTGGTGCTTCTCCTGGTGGTGAATCGAGCAGGTGCGACGCGATCGATCGGCAGAGGCTCGTTCAGCAAGCCGTTTGTTCGTACAGCGGCCGTTCGACTCGTGGAATGCGTGGTCCTCGCTCTGCGCCGTGCTCTTTGACACTCGTCAACTTCACGCGCGCCGCTCTCGAGTGCGCCTCAGTTGCAGTGTGGTATGCTGCTGGCCGTTGGCGCTCACCGCAAACCTGCTGCCAGCGCCCGAGTTGTTGTTTGTCGCTTGGCGCTGCCGCTGGTCAATCTTAGCGCGCTCGAGCATGACGTCGACGGCGCGCCAGCGTTCCCATGTCGTTTCATCGTTTCACAATTTTGCCGCCGACCAAACGAACTGCTGCTGCGCCGTCCGCCCATACGCCCGCCGACGCGCTGGTGGAAGTGAAGACGACAGACGACCCCCTTCGCGAGATGGCCCCCTCAGCACCGTATTGGTCCCGCCGCGGGACAGCTGACGGTGGGACCTCCGCGACGACTCCCTGGTCCGGCGGCAGGGCCCCCTGGCAAGTGGCCATCCTCATCTGCCGAGCCGCAGACTTCAGCTCGTCCATTGTCTGTATATCCATGCAGCCTGATGGCCTTCGTCCCTCAAGACACGCCTGGCGCTGGCTTCGAGATGATTCCGGACAACATGATGCAGGACCACGCTTGAAGCCATGATTGACAGGATCATGCGTCCATAAACCATGGCCTACTCGATCGATAGTCTACGCGAGGTCGTGAGGTGATTGCTCAACAATCAACAAACATGCCAATGTTGCACACGCATGACAATTGCCCTTCAACTGATGTTACCTACAATGCCCCGCGCCTGCTCGTGACTAGATTATCTCGTGAAAGAGACCAGCTGCTTCGACCATCATCGTCGACCGTCATTCTCTGGACTCATTCGATGCAGATGTGCTGACAGCGAATGCTCACACGACCACGAAGGCGCCTACTTCACCGCTGACAGCCCGCCACAGATCCTCCACGTTCACATCACAAACGTAACGAGAGCAAATTGGCTGTCTCGAAACGCAGTCATACTACGCATTGCAAGATGAAGCACTTTGCATTCTTGAGCTCACTCCTCGGAGCTGCCCTGTTCAGCGATGCATACTTACTCGGCGTTACTGACCATCCAGTATCTTCTGGAGTCGAACACACCAGAAGATGGTATTCTGTCAATCTGAAAGCATCCGCAGGATCAAAATTCTCCCGTCAATCAGCTTGGCCCGTCGTGTGCACTACCCCGCGGATTTCCCAGCCTCTGTACTACTGCTTCAAGGACAAACGGTCAGCAAAGAATCTCGGAAAGATAGTAGATGCTGCTGTCAGAATATGGGCACCAGCCATAGCAGTGACTTCAATGTCGATTGTTCCGGATCCACAGTGCAAATCTTCCGCCGAATGCATCTGTGACGACAGCTGGGAAGAGACTGATGCCTTGGTAATATTCGACATGACCAAAGACGCGGACGGTGAATGGAACGATGGCCCGGAGTGTTACACCGAAATCACGGTAGGCTACGAACACCTTGCTCCAGGTGCACGCGTGCAGCCTTGGCGTCACCATCTCAATTTCGCGGAGTGGGACACAGGGCGTCCAGAGAAGACAATGGAGCTCGCGGCCCGCGCCATGACTCATGAGCTAGGTAGGAGAGATGTTTAGAAACGCCAGATCAGACACTGAATCGAAGAATAGGGCATGCACTGGGCCTTCTGCACGAGCACCAGAGACCTGATAGAGACCAGTTCTTGATTTTCCAGCCATGGAACTTAAGAGGCTACGACAAACTTGACGAAGTCCTGCAACAGGATTCAAAGCACCTGTTCGAGAAGTCCATGTCTCTACGCGCCAGGAAAATGAAACTGTATGTGTAAGAGGCCTCGCACGCATTGAGTACGTACTGACCCGGCAATACTGCAGCTTCGAAACCGGCAAGATCGCGGGGAAATATTGGCCCATCTTGATAGACTTCTTGAAAGGCGATCAATTTGCGTCAACACCTGATGCACGGATGATTGCTTCGGCACAAAGCTCTGAGGATTTTGATTACGACAGTATCATGATCTATGACTCTTGCCTTGGGGGCGATGGCAAACCGGACGATGAGAAGAAGTGGATTATTAAGAGGCGTGATGATGATTCGCCAGTCTGGATGGGAGGGTCGAAAGAGGGACCTGCGAAAATCACCGAAGGTGATATCGCTGCAATTGCACATCTGTACGATGCCAAAACGCCACAGTGTGAAGCGGCTAAGACAGGTGAGAACGACTGGTCTCCTCAGGGTATGCGGGTCAAGATTCGAGATGGGCCTTGGGTTGACGTTCCGCCTCCGAACAAGAGCAACTTCACGAAGAGAGACGAGCATCGGGTTGGAAAGAATGCACAGTAGTGCTGTGGCGGTGTGCACAAGTCACAATGCTGAACTTGCGGTCAGTTATGTCCATCAGTGTGTGGATCCTCATGTTGAGTCTTGCAGAAGCTGACATAGAATATAAACCCTTCCCAACACGTTACTTTTGCTCGACTTCAGTGTACGTCAATAATTACGAGAAACATGCCGGGCGTCGTCTTCCCATCCCACATCTCACATTTCCTTGGGTTGGATATACTATAAACCTTTGGAGAAACACGCCAGCCATACACTCGACTATCCGACATCGCGGACTCTGGTATTGACGAAGGGGTTAGGTCATTTCCCGCAGTCATTGATGATGCAGCAATCATCACGGCGATACTTGATCCATATTCAGCTGACTCTATATCTCACCTGCCCGCACGATCGCGTGGTATCAAGATCTTTTCAAAAGCATGGTCTGTCGGGCATGGCATTTCAACAAAGAACTCGCAACAAGACCTACAGCGACCCTTACAGCTGTCAATATGCGACTCTCCGTTACCATTCTCGTACTCCTTGCATGCTGTCCCCGCTTCACTATTCCCTGCTCGCCTATCGAAGGTGAAGCAGGTGCCCACGAAGGTCTGGAAAAGCGATGGTTCGGTGTACCTGACATGCCCAGCAATGGCCCACACGTTACTCCATACAGATATCGATGGCCGGCAATGCGTTCTGACCCCAACACGATGCCCGTTCGATACTGTTTCAAAGATAAACGCTCGGCAAAGAACTTGGGCAAGATAGTCCTTCGAGCTGCTGCAGGTTGGAGTCCAGCATGGACTGACGGTAACAACTACCTCTCAGCACTTCGCATCATTCCGGACCCAGGCTGTGGCGATGAGAAATACTGTCTTTGCGGCAATCCGAATGTGGCTAGGGATGCTCTCGCGATCTCGGACGAGACGAGAGACAATGATCATAAGTGGAATGACGGATCTGGATGCCAGACTCTATCGACAACAGGCTACTTGTATATCTCTCCGGGCGAGCCATCTGCACCTTCCCGCCATTATCTTAAGTTCTGCAGCTATGAACCCACGGACAGAAATCGACAGGAAGCGAAAGCCGTCGTGTACATGATGCACGAGCTTGGCCATGTCATCGGGTTGGCTCACGAGCATCAGAGAGCGGATCGTGACCAATATCTCTGGTATCAGATCAAGAACCTAGACGGCTATGAGGCGGCCATTCGAAGAGTGACCATCGACGAGCGCGGGTACTTCGACGACAATCAGACAATTGACCAAAGGGTCAAAATTGCGTATGGTTCGTTCTACCCCAGCATGTTCATCAATCGCTGACAGTTCATAGGGCACGACGAGGCCACATAGCCAAGCACTACTTCCCCGAAGCCGTTGATTACGCCATGTCCAGCACTTTTGCCGAAGGCCACGATGAAGTCGCGCTCTTATGGCAGGCCTTCGACGATTCAGTCAAATTCGACTTCGACAGTATAATGATATACAGCTCCGACACCGGCGCAATCGAGCCCGGCAAGAAAGTCATTTTCAGGAGAGACAATAGCCAAGCCGTGTACATGGACGGTAGCCCGGATCCGAGCAAAGCCGGTATTAGCGAGGGAGATATTGCCCGAGTAGCTCAAATCTACGGCGCGAAGACAGAGGCTGGCGAGAAAGCAAAGAATGTTAAGGTCTGGGGGCCGAGAACATCCGGACCGAGTCGGCAGAGATGGAAGTGAGATGTATGGCGGCAAGGTGGTTGCTATTGTGCGTACCGCTGGGACTGGCGAAGAGCCCGCACGGCACGGCACCCATCAGTAATTTCATCTCTTGTGAGAGCCGTGAGTCCGAACGATAATACACGAAAACTTGCCAATAAGTGGATCCGCTTTCTCAAGGCTAACAGAAGCTTCGAAAGACATTCGATACAACCATGTCTGCACTTCTTCACCGGAAGGTATGCTTATGCCTACCGGAGTTCTTTCCAGGACTCCTGTCACGAGGATTTTCCAGATTTAACAGCTGGCCTTTCTCTTGCTTCTATCCTTCTCACATACATCTTTTCGACCCGCTGGTCTGCCTGCAGCCGTATGTGAGGCCGACCCTCCTGCCGAAGTGCCTCTCCCTGTCTCCGGATAGTCAAATGCTCTGAGCCCACTGGTCTGGCCAAAGGCAAAGCTGTGGCGCAGAAAAGTCTCTGAAACAGCACTACCACAACCGGTGACAACTGTCCACCATGAATCTCTTCAAGCTTTCTGCGAAAACCCTAGCCATCCTCGGTCTCCTTATTGTCAACAACCTGGTCATCGCCAGTCCGCTGAACATCACTTCTGCGGACCCATCTGACGAACCATCTGACGACCCTTCTGACGAACCATCTGGCAAACCTGACAACCCACAGGACAACCTATACTATAGATGCGATCCGGGCAGAGGACGCGGACAATTTAGTCCGAATTACTACAGCAAACCGCCATGGCCCGACCGTGGCAGGGGGAAAATAGACTGGACAGCTCACGGCCTCCAAAACGATGTGTATTATGATGAGTCAAGAGATATCAAAAAGACAAATGCGATTGACCTCCAATACTGTCTCAACGACATGTACCACGGCATCTATGAAGAAGAGCCCGGCATCACCGACGAGGAACATCGCGGACGCTCTCGTAAGGAAGCATACAAAACGGAAGGTTGGTATTGTCGCGGCAATTTCTTCGAGCTCGGCTTCAAGGGACTCAGGGGCATTTGGCCAGCATGGAAAGCGGTCGAGGCCTGTAGAGGTGACATTACGCAAGCAGCGATAGCAGGCAGACCTTGGGTTAGCTGTCAGGTGCGTGGTCACCCAGCTAGTAAAATGTGGTTTGGATGGAGCCCTGCCCATTGCAAGATGCGCTACAGGAAAGACCCAGAATGTTATTTTTAT
The DNA here is from genome assembly GCF_019650295.1 of Cercospora kikuchii. Taxonomy (NCBI): domain Eukaryota; kingdom Fungi; phylum Ascomycota; class Dothideomycetes; order Mycosphaerellales; family Mycosphaerellaceae; genus Cercospora; species Cercospora kikuchii. Next base: position 1,862,786 of record NW_025408587.1, read on the forward strand.
GGCCAAGGGGAAGTCCAAATTGAGGGGAACCCCAAATATGAAAGCTGCATGCATCCGCCTTGCCCAGAAATGTGTCCGAATGGTGTGGGAATGGAGCCAACTTCACAGCCAACTTCACAGCCAACTTCACAGCCAACTTCACAGCCAACTTCATAGCCAACTTCGAAGACAACTTCGAAGCCAGCTCTAAAGCCTGAGGACCCGAGACCAACTTCAGAGCCTGGCGGCCAGAAGACAGCGCTAGAGCCAGTCTGTACAAACTATTGCGGCGGGCCTAGCAAGGCTTACAACGGGACGAATAATGTCCTCGATAGCAAAGAGGAGTTGGATAATACCCCTGCGGAAGAGGCCTGACTCTGATTTTCTTTGCGACTATCAAGGTTACTGGTGTACACTTTAGCGATGCGTGCGAAGATGTTAGTAAGCGTATCAAGAATGTCGCATATTGGTTCTCTGAATTTACAAAGACGTCGTTGCCAGCACACATGTCAGACAGGCAGCGACAGCAAATACATGTGAATTGAAAATACCTTTCTTTCTCCGTTTCTACTTCCTTTCCCTGAATTGTTGACACGTCCAGGAGGTTGTCACAGACGATAGTTTGCGAAACTGAGAATAGTCGTCCTCTTCGTAAATCCTCTTCTTTTCTCTGTATACATGCCGGCTTGCATGCTACTGCGTGTCAGACAGACAGCCACGAATGCGTTACGCTGCGACCGGAGGGCTGGCTGTGGTGCTTCAACCTTTCATCTCCTGTACTCTATCGAGCTGGAACACGTGAGGTACGTCTACATCGAGAGAGGATATATTCTCAACTTGATCGGGAGATTCGTCGTATGTCTAGTTGCGGACAACAAACCGAACATTGGGAAATACGCTCACTTTGTGATCTCTTTCGTCAATTGGGTTCCGCGATTGCCTCGCTTGTCGAGACAGATCGCCTGAGCTACGCTGCACAAGGCAGAGATACGATGATCTAAGTGCACTCGAGTTCCGTGAGTAGAAGAGCACGGAGTCTCAATCCTTTCCGGCAGTCGGTATGTGCAGAAACTCACCCGAACACTCGGTCTGAAGTTCAGCCTTGCGAGGACCCTGCATGGATCGACAAAGTCATGCGCCAGGGTTCACCTCTCAACAGCGAGCTGCTTCCTATCCTGTGCCTGCTGGCACTCGTCCGCCCCAATCAGCTCATGCGCCAACGGCGTGGACCATCCAGAAGCGTGATCTGGCAAGGGAGGTCTGCGATGTCTAAACGTCCCTGCAGGAACATGTCCGAGGCGACTGTCTCCCCTCACCCTTTCCACTGCCGATGTCTAGAAAGTTTGATTAGGCTCAGAAGTGTAGACTAGAGTAAGGCTCTAGTTTAATCTGTCTCGAGCTTCCGTTCTACCCTCCGCTCAACTAAGTGCATAGTCTCTTTGCGTCCTATCTGAGACAAGTGTCACTGGGTTACAAGCAGGAACCAAACACGCGGGCAACTGCTCGTGACAACGATCCACCCCACAGCACCTTTATTTCTCTTCAGTATCGCTGAGGTCAACTCTGCTACCCAGCATGGAGAACTCATTGTTGAGCAGATTGCCAGCAGAGCTGCGCAACGCGATCTACGAATACAGCCTGCTAGAAGGAGACCACGGACTCGAAACGATATATATCGGCCGTGGCAGCCAGGATGATGGCTTCGCAGCGTATCCCTCGACCGATCAACAGGAAGCTTCTCCTCTACTCATCCGTGGCCTGCCGACAGTCTGCAGACAACTACGATGGGAGACGCTGCCAGTGTACTATTCCATCAATCGATTCTGCATACAAACGGAATACCTCAAAAGCGAGCAAAAGAGCCAGGTCATCAAGCAGATTCAGAAATGGGTGCATACAATAGGGCGTGAGCAAGCCCGAGAAATGCGATATGTCACCATAAGCCTGGCGTCTTTCAAAGGGCAGCAGAGCCCACCGGCACCCCTCAGTATTGACTGGAACCATATGCGGACACTGCGACAGCTCTTTCATCCTCGTGGCAGGCTGGATATTCGGTTTTATCTGGATGGCACGAAGACAAAGACGGCGACATTTACGCTAGGGTCGAGGAGGTCGATTGAGGAGCAGCTCGATCGCATGGCGGATATTTGGTGCGCGAGGTGGCAGAAAACGCGGAAGTATAGTGAATTGGAGGCGAAGACGTTGGCGAGCTTATATAGAGCTGAGACTGCGAAGTTGTTCGTTGATATGCCCGACTATGTGTAGGTAGTTGGCATGTTCGTGGTTGTGGAGAGTGAGCGTTGTCGCGGCCGGCCGGCCTCGGCAGAATTGCATCGTCCTCGCGTCCACGGATGCCGGACACAGATCTGCTCTTCTTGCTTCTTCGTGTCATCAATTCATCTCATCTCATCTCATCTCGTAGGCACTCTTGTTATCTGCGGCCGACGGCGAGAGTCTGTGCTGCGGTGCACGCATTGCGATGGAGATGAGAGGAGAGGCCAAGGCGGTCGTGTCCAACCCTCCCATTTCTCAGGCTTGAGCTCGCTTCATCCGGCCATCCAGGCAGCGATATCTCACGGCCACGGAGCGGGTGCAAGCCACTCGATAGATAGAGGACACGACGCAGACATAATGTCATCAGTGGAGTAACGCAGGCGTGAGCTCCGCACTCACTGGCCACTCACGAACCCGAGATCGTAGCAGCACCCTGCTACAAGCATGGGATGGAGCCCCTCTTTCGCAGCTCTGGAGCTGCTTGAATCACAGAGGCGGAGATAGAAAGGGAAGTATAGAAGGCTGCGCCTTTGCTCTCGTTTCCGTGACTGGCGCGGCTGCATACCCATACACGGCTTTACCAAATTACGATCATTCGACAGCACCACAATGGCAGCACAAGGCACATCCAGCGGCCACCCCATCACGGTCCTCACGGCGGATCTTGCGCCGAAGCTACCAGCCCACAGTTCCGTGCTGTTCGCCGCGAAAAAGAGCAAGAACCTGTCGTTTGAGACGATCGCGAAGGCACTTGGACGAGAAGAGGTCTCCACCGCAGCGATCTTTTACGGTCAGGCCAATGCATCTCCAGAAGATGTCACGAAGCTCGCGCAGGTCCTTGATATTCCAGAAGATGTGCTACTCCAGACCGAAATCGCGGCGTTGCCGGACCGGGGTCGTTCTATGGAGATGCCGCCGCGTGAGCCATTGATGTACAGGTTATACGAGATTGTGCAGAACTATGGGTATAGCTATAAGATGAGTCTCGGCCTATTTCCTTCATTGTCACATCATAATCTGACTCTGCACAAGCCATTCTGAACGAGAAGTTCGGCGATGGAATCATGTCTGCTATTTCCTTCTCCACGAAGGTAGAGAAGGAGACAGACGACAAGGGCGACTGGGTCAAGATCACTTTGCGTGGAAAATGGTATGATAAACATTTCCATGAATCGTTGTTGTGTCTAGACCGAGACTGACAGCCTGGATCATTACAGGTTACCATATACCCGATTTTAGGTCAGCATGCTGGACTACCGCCAGAAAACAAAATAGAAACGCGCCTTCGGGTCCGCGACTTCAATGCTATGTATTCTGCCAGATGAGCTCCAACCTTTGCTCTTTGTATCTCTGCCTCCTGCAGCATAATCAAGGCAATCTGTCTACCGAAGCGAGACAGTGAAATAATCGAGGCCGTGAGAGACACGAACGCGTCAGTGTCTATGGATATCTGTTCTGATGTGCGGAGCCAGGCTGGACTCGCATATATGTGCTAATGACATTCACCGAGCGAGCTGCGCCACAGATCACTTCGCCGACATACAGTCTCGGCTTGCCGCGACGACTTAATCAGCGTCACTCCTTCACACAACGGAACGGATGTCTGGGATGCATACACCCTCGCGCACGAGCGCATGTTCGGGCCTCCGAAACCACGCGCACGACTCGCCAAGGGTCTCCGGCAATGCACCTGCGGCGGTGCCGATTGGATGTTTCGTGATGTCTATTGATGACTGGTAGGCTGAACGTTAAATAGAATGCTGACAACGTGAAGTGCTCTGCATATGCTGCAATGAAAACTGCTGGTTTCGAGGGGTCGTCACAACTAACGAGCCAGCCACTGGGCTTTGCCAATTCGGAAATGTCTCCATGGGTTGAAACATCGTGATCCCCGGTCCGACACATGCTTGGTGGCCGACTTCCGTGACGATTGGCGTACGGCAGACAATAGTATTCGATGAGACAAGCTGATCCGCCTGCAGGCTGTCTTGACCCCTAGGCCAGGCTTCTCATCCTCATTACCAGTTGTTCACGCTGTTCAACATCGTGTCCCGAGTTGCTTGCCAGGGCATTGCTTTCGACTGTTTATACTAATCAAGACTAGCACTCGGTGTCCTGACACTGCTCAGAGAGTTCGATACAGGCCCGGAACAAATCACACTGATAGAAAGGTGCCTGTGCATAAGCTCACTCGGAGCGATATTGCTGCCAACATCATTCAAGCACGAAACACATCTTGCTCTCTCGGACTTCTCGTCGCACGGTCACCTAAGTACATCAACCGCATGGACTGCATACCATGGAAAGCAATCAGAGCGCGCCGATCTCGCGACCCTACACAGGCCGGCTGGCCCGATGCCATGGCAAGCATTGAAGATACAGTCCGACTCGCCAAACTTCAACCTGTCGCCATACGGCCACATTCAGCCCTACCGAAGAACAAGCTATCAGCGCTTATCGACCCAGCAGACATTCCAGAGGGAGGGCATGTGCGTAGTCCTAGCGGCAACCTGCTCGACGCCATGCAATTCGAGGCACGTCAAGATCGTCCTCCATGTATTCGGGAACGTCAACAGCGCATTCTCGCGCGAGTGCGATCACAAGCCTCAGTGGCGAATGCCGAGCAAGTCGCGCCGTTTACCCAGGATGCCGATGAGAAGGAGTTTGGCAACCGGACCACCATCGAGGCCGGGAAGCGAAGGAGTGATAGCGATAGTGCGAAATCCTCAGATGTAAGTTCTTAGATGTCAGTGACAGCATGTCGCACTTGCTGACAATTCGGTCTTCACTTCAGGAAGGAACTCTGTAGCAGCGAGGTGCTAGCCGGCTCCTTGAGCGATGGTCCTGGTGCTCGATCCGTCGCTCTAGGATTCCGATTGTCGTGTCGATGAGTGTTGTTGTCAATCTGATGTGTTTAGCGTTGCAAGATTCTTTGAGAAGCATAAACTTATGAGTAATCCGATTTATCGATCACGACTTCTTCACGTTTGTGCGCGTTGAACTGAAGCGCCAAGAAGCTTCACTTCTACATGCACGCGCATTGTTCCACATAGCTCACAAGGCAACCGCGACAGCCAACTCACCTTAATTTCCCATTGACAGCCGAACTTCGCAGCTCCTCCCACCACAACCCACAACATCACCCATCAAGATGTCGGACACTTCCGAAGACACGCCTCGAAGAGAGAGGGGCATCGCCTGCACATATGCGGACTGCCAGCATCGCTTCAACAGCAGGCAAGAGATGAAAAACCACAAGATCGAGACCCCAGAGCACTACTACTGCAAGAAGTGCGACGTCGACTGCGATGATTGGGACGAGCTCCTGCAGCACAAGGTGGACATGATGGCGCCTTTCATTGAGGGTAGGAAGAGGGTGAGGGACGAGAAGCCTCGCCATATCGTGTGCGAGTTCTGTGGTGAGAACTTCAAGAGTTTCGACGGCCGCAAGTTACACCGAACTCAGGTAAGTCCGACCATGCGGTTCCTAATTTCAGGAGCGACGCAGTGGCACTAACGCAACCTCGCGACAGATGCACCCGGCAGACCAGGACATTGACTGCCCCGGCTGCCAAACGAAATTCCTCCGCGCTACACACATGATCGGTCACATCGAGCGTGACGAATGCAAGGAAATCCGACGCTGGATGCTTCATGCTTGCATCAATCACAAGTACATACTCAACCAGGTCATGGAAGGTCCCGATCAGTTCCAGCACGCCCTGTCTGCGTATCAGCAACCTACCGAGAGCTTCGACCTACGCGAGGTCACTGATGGAAGTGAAGCAGCGGATCAGGAGCAAGGAGGTGTGTCTCTGATCGATCAGGACGACGACGCTCAGATGGGAGGCTACCGACCGATGAAGCCCGAGGTCGATCTCATGGACTTTCGTTCAGGTGAGGCCACCTCTGCTTCACAGGGGTCGTGGCCGAAGCCCAAGCCGCAGAACGCGCCGAAAGACCTCTCGGACGGCATGCGAACGATGTCATTAGGTTCGAAGGGAACGAGCCGTCGTGGTGCTCTCAAGATTACCACAGTACCGAATTCTTCTGCGACCACGCAACACTCTTCAGCAAATCGCAAGGTCGTACACGCCAATGCTTCCAGTGCTTGGGATACGGAGAACACGACCAAGAAACTGTTTCCTGCTGCGCAACCCACGCCGCCAGCTGGCGACTGGAAAGCCATCCAGGAACATCGTCTCGCGCAGAATCCCAACATCCTCGACACCCACTTCTGGAACCCAACAGACCCGAACTACTCCGCCGAGCGCTTCTACAGTCCCTTGCTGGACGGCTACTGTTGCCCATTTCCAGCTTGCGCAAACGAGGCCATGTACTGCACCTACAAGACTCCCCGTGAGATCGAGCAACACTTCCGTGACATGCACTGGATCAAGATGTTCCGGTGCCCGTGGTGCTTCAAGCGTTTCGACGAGGTCACAGCTCTCATGAGTCACGTCGAGTACACGAGAAAGTGTCGCATCAAGGAGAGTCGCGATTTCGAGAAGTTCATTGGCGAAGTGACGGGAGGCTTCTTGACGGCTGAGTCCGTCGCTCAGCCAAAGATCTTCAACCTGAACAAGGCACTTGTCAAGGCAGGCAGTGCGAACGTGAACGTCGGAGTTCAGTCGACCAAGTTCTCGGGAGCACTTCCAAACAAGGGCTTTCAGACGAGTTGAAGTCCAATCGTTCAAGTTCAGGAGCACTTCCAAACGAGGGCTTTGAGCAGCACTTTCAAGCAAAGGTTTCTAAGAACGAGTTCAAAGATCAGACGAGCTCATCTGGCCTGGATTCGCTAAGGCAGCGCGCGAGTGACACGCCCAGCCGTACTGTAGTAAGAAAATCGTCTAGCGAGCACAGAATCAAAAGTCTTCGTTTCCAACAACGCCTGGTCGTGACTACAGATACATGGATCATTGCCTTCTCGAAATGCCTCGTAATGGTCACAAGGCATCTATCAGCTGATATGGGCAGATCTAGATGGGAGACAATAGGACCGATTCGGAAAAAATGTCCTGCCGATGGGCCTGATTCGCTTGCACGCAGTGATTTGATTGGCCGACAGAAAATCAAGATTTCGTAGTCGAGCGATGGAAAGAGCGTGCGTGAGACATGTTGTCCGAAAAACTTGAGAGTGCGAAATTCTGCTGGAGCCATCGATGTCACCTCCACCGTTTCTGCTTCTTACGTGAGCTCTGCCGCGCTCGTCACCGTTTGGCCATTACCGTTTCGTTTTGTGCAGCCGTTGCACCCCCTTGTTCCACCACGGCTCCGTCATCGTCCTGTGACTCGTTTGACGCCACGCCTACCGCTTGCTCAGACCTCACCTCGTCCGCCAGCAAACATGCCTGATTCTCAGAAGAGCACGCCTGAGGCTGCTGAAGTGAAGCACGACTCTGCTCAGTGCGCTTCACCCAGCTCGTACCTGGGCCTCAGTCAAGGTCAAGGTGCCGTGTCGCCGCGATCACCACTGAAATGTACGTCTTGCTCCCCTCACTTGCACTTGCACGACAGTCACTGCCCGCTTTGTGCACGTCATGTGACTCTCGTTTCTGCCACTTCTGCACCTGTCACCGCAATCTGCAAATCGACCGGGTCAGGCATCCGCGATGTCGACTCTTTCCCCAGCGATATCCCCTCTGCTGTTGCCAGAACCCACGCTCATTGCTTCGTTCGCAGCTGTCACGATCGCTGAACATCCAGAGACCATTTCTCCTCTGATACTCGGTAACCAGAAAAGCGTTGAAGATCTTAGGTGCGACTGTTCGAGGAAGCCCACTGTCAAGCCGCGCTCGTATCGCTTGTCCGGACGGCCTCCTGCGAGTCCCTGCAACAAGCCGCTCTGTGTGAATGCGGATGGGGCTGGCCAGACCCAAGAGGACCAAGATGAAGATGAGACTGATCATTATGACCACTTGATTACGCAAATCTCCAGCTGGATCAAAGACAAGCGCGAGAAGCGACATCGCCGCAAAGCTAGCAGGCATGGCCCACACGAACCAGCTACGCTCTCAACACCGGACGAAGGCGGCCAGCCGGAAGATCGTGCGTCACAACGCACGCGGCGAGGCTCTGATGCGTCCGATGAGTCCCTCGAACTCAACAAGCTGGAGCAAATTGTGCGACAGAACTTGGCTATTAGGAGATCCTCCGCTCGGAAAGGCTCGTTGCTCGGTAGTAAGACTTCCGTTCGCAAGCTTCTCCACAGTCGCAAACAGTCTTCTGCAGCTAGTGCCACAGACACAGAAACACTAGACAACGAACTCCATGTACCGAGCTGCGAAGTTGCGCTGGACAACTCCAAGACTTTAGCATATTCGGGAGGCGCTTCGGACTTGTCTGATGAGGAAGGCGATGATGAGCTCAAGCAGATTGCGTCTCACCGCGACCAAGACGCATGGGCTAAATTCAAGTTCGAGATCACACGGCTGACACACACACTGCGTGTCAAGGGCTGGCGAAAGGTTCCCATGGAATGGAGTGCTGCAATCAGCGTGGAGAGACTTAGTGGTGCTCTGACAAACGCTGTGTATGTGGTCTCTCCGCCCACTGATCTTCCTCTCGAGAAGCACGATGCGCAAGGTAATGTCGTAGGCGTCAAGAAGGCCCCGCCAAAGCTTCTGCTCAGAATCTATGGACCGCAGGTGGGACATCTGATCGATCGCGAGGCTGAGCTGGCCATTCTGCGGCGTCTAGGCCGCAAAAGAATTGGCCCAAGACTTTTGGGCACCTTTGCCAATGGTCGCTTCGAGGAATTCTTCCACGCAAAACCACTGACGCCTCAAGAGCTTCGGGACCCTGATACGAGTCGCCAGATCGCCAAACGTATGCGTGAGCTTCATGACGGCGTGGAGCTTCTTGACCAGGAGCGCGCTGACGGACCATTCGTGTGGCGTAATTGGGACAAATGGGTTGATCGTGTCGAACAAATTGTTACATGGATGGATCGACAATTCGAAGGAATGTCGCCGGACGAGAAGCCAGTGGGGAACCGAGCATGGCTGCGTCGTGGGTACATCTGTGGCGTTCCCTGGAAGCAGTTCAGAGCGGTCCTTGAGCAGTACCGTGACTGGCTGAAACAACAGTATGGCGGTACCAAACGTCTCCAGGAAGCGCTTGTTTTCGCGCACAACGACACGCAGTATGGCAATATTTTGCGACAGATCCCGTCAGGCGAGAGTCCACTGCTCTTACCATCGAATACCCACAAACAGCTTATCGTCATCGATTTCGAGTACTCCAATGCCAACACTCCTGGCCTTGAATTCGCCAACCACTTCACGGAGTGGTGCTACAATTACCACGACGAGAAGAAGCCCTACGGAATGCAAGCGAACATGTATCCCACGCCAGAGGAGCAAGATCGCTTCGTCCGTGCATATGTGCGCCATCGATCACAATTCAACGTGTCGACTCCGAAATTGGCTCCGGCGTCGACTTCTTCTGACGCCCGAGAGCCGGAACCCATCAAGAGATCGACGACCAGCATATCGGATTTCATGCTTGATGTCCGAACTCCATCGCAGACTGCCGCTGTGCCAGCGGAAGAGGATGCCCAGAAGAAGAGAGAGGACGCAGAAGTGAAGCGTCTTCTGGATGAGACGAGAATGTGGCGCCTAGCCAACACCGCTCAGTGGATTGCCTGGGGCATCATCCAAGCCAAAGTTCCTGGCATGCCGCTGTTCGACGGCAGTGCTGTGGCTAGTGAAAGCGAGAGTGAAACTCCAGAGAACCTGCTTGGCGAGAGAGCAGACCAGTATAAGGAGATCCTGAAGGAACAGCAGGGTGACGAGCCAGTCGCTGAGGATGAAGAATTCGATTATCTTGGTTATGCGCAGCACCGGGCGATGTTCTTCTGGGGCGACGCATTGCAGATGGGTTTCATCAAGCCAGACGATCTCAGCCAAGAGACGAGAGAAAAGGTCAAGACGATCGAGTACTAGGTTGCAAAGTGCCGTTTGTGCTGTGGTGAAAAGTCGAAGGGTTCTCGGAACATGGGCGACTAGTATACCAGCCTCGATCTTGCTTTGTCATACTGTCAGACGGACCGGGATTCTGAGAGCTTGGTGCAAGATCGTATTCGCATGCCGAATTCGGTTCCTTCACTATGCTCCATCACTGCAATCAGAGTGGCAGTTTCATATCCTATCAATGAATGCCCCAAACTCGCAAGGATCGCCTCTTCAGTTAATGTTGGTAAAGTTCATCACCAGCACCGTCTTGTGAAAGCCTTGAGTATCGGAGTAATGGCCGACGTGCACTGTAGGACGAATATTGCCATTGTGAGGATACTTCTCCAACCTCTAAAGCATTATCTTGCAATTTGACCGGAAACTGTGCTGATACGCCATCAAGTTCACGTTGAAAGAAGTGCAGATGGCAAGATTTCAAGGGTCGCAGCGAACCATGTTTTATTATCATTTCGCGCGAAGGGAAGCATAACCGAGGCTGGGCAATAGATAGCAACTGTACTGTACCTTCTAGCGTTGAGGAACTGAATCATGGCTTTGCAGCAAAGAGCTGTGACGCATCTTGCTGCATCGAAGTCATTTTGTTGGTGGCGATAAGGTTAGACACTTCAAGGAGTGTGCAACACGCGTCCTACAAGTCGTACAGCTACGAAGTAATCCGAGAATGTGCCAAAACGCTCTTCGATTGACCCGAAGGGCATGAAAGGCGATCCTTGGTTTGTGATGTACTGAGCTTTGCACATGGCCTTACGTTGGGGGCCTAGTTAGCTTATCACACTCGTTTTTGCAGTAAATAGCAATGAATTTTCGCAAGATTGGTGATCGGGCGTGCAAGCGGAGGAGGAGACGACAGACAAGGTTGTGGCATCGGCATCGGATAAACTTCGAAGCCTAAATTCTAGCTCGACTGGACAAACTTTTGGGAATTCTCGAGCATCCGATCTCAAATATTATTGCTGGTCCGATCCCGCTCACATTCGCAACATGGCATTCGACGACTTGATTGGGACACTATCTGATGGAGACGTCTCAGACGAGGAGTTTGAGCAGGAGGAGATAGAGGAGGCCCCAGCCACACAGAACAAGAAACGGAAAAGAGAGGTAGCAGCGCAAAGTGCGGTTAAGAAGCAGAAAAGTGATAAGGATGAGGACCTCGATTCAGACTTCGAGTTTGAGAATGAAGGAGGAGCTGCTGAGTTGGATGATCTGGATGCGTGGGCACTGGCTGGCAATGGAGCGATCAACGAGCCAGGCAATATCGATGCGATTGTTGCGCGAAAACGAGCGAAGCAGGCCCCAGCGAAAGCCGAAGACGATGCGAGTGGCAGTGACAGCGATAGTGAGGACAGCGAAGACGAAGGGATAGCAGCAGCATATGACGAGGAAGATGAAGAGGAAGAAGACGATGCTGTAAATGATGCTGAAGAAGATGGAGACAGCGAGGAGGAATTTTCGACGGCAATGGAAGGCTTGAATGGAGACTTTGAGGGTATGGATGGGGACGAGGACAGTGAGGACGATGGGAACCAAGACGGAGAAGACTCTGGCGACAAAGCGGAAGTGGCAGCACATGTGCCACACCCCGACGATATGGCAGATGGGTCTGAATCCGAGGCAGCTGAAGATGTCGTGGAGAAGGAGAAGCGCAACAAGTTCTTTGCGAACGACATGGACAGCTCCAAACCCACAGCGACTGCATTCCACACGATGAACCTTTCCCGACCGATTTTGCGAGGCCTTGCTTCAGTGGGTTTCGACAAGCCTACTCCGATCCAGGCCAAGAGTATTCCTGTTGCCCTCGAAGGGAGAGATCTGGTCGGAGGCGCCGAGACTGGTTCAGGAAAAACAGGAGCCTTCATCATTCCCATTTTGGAACGTCTCATGTTTCGGCCGAAGCGCACAGCTACAACTCGTGTCGTTATCCTCATGCCTACTCGAGAACTGGCATTGCAATGTTTTAATGTCGCGAAGAAACTGGCGGCCTTCACCGACATCACTTTCGGGCAGGCAATTGGTGGTCTGAACTCTCGCGAGCAGGAGAAGGCACTAAAGCTTCGGCCGGACATCGTCATTGCCACTCCAGGTCGTTTCATCGATCTTGAGCGAAACAGCACTGGATTCGACGTTAGCACTGTCGAGATTTTGGTGCTGGACGAAGCCGATCGTATGCTCGAGGAAGGGTTCGCGGATGAATTGAACGAGATCTTGACGAAGATTCCCAAGTCTCGCCAGACTATGCTCTTCTCTGCTACCATGACAAGCAAGGTTGATGATCTGATTCGCTCAGGTCTGCAGCGACCTGTGCGACTCATGGTGGACTCAAAGCAGCAGACAGTGAAGGGCCTCGTGCAGGAATTCGTACGTCTGCGACCGGGCCGGGAGAAGAAGCGTCTTGCCTACCTGCTGCATCTTTGCGAGAAAGTGTACACGGATCGGGTGATTATCTTCTTCCGACAAAAGAAAGAAGCGCATCGAGTGCGCGTTATTTTCGCGTTGGTCGGTTTGAAGGCTGCTGAGTTGCATGGTACCCTGTCTCAAGAGCAGCGTATCAATGCGATCGAGTCGTTCCGAACAGGCAAAGCGAACTTCCTGCTCGCAACCGATCTTGCGTCTCGTGGTCTGGATATCAAAGGCATTGACACTGTCATCAACTACGAAGCACCACAAACGCATGAGATCTACCTTCATCGTGTCGGAAGAACTGCACGTGCCGGACGTACTGGTCGAGCCTGCACGCTCGCCGCTGAGCCGGACAGGAAAGTTGTCAAGGCAGCTGTCAAGGCAGGCAAGGCGCAGGGAGCAATCATCAAGCAGCGCACGATCGAAGCTCACGAGGCAGATGCTTGGCATTCGCGGATCGAAGCTTTGGCGGACGAGATTGAGGATGTCTTGCGTGAAGAGAAGGAAGAGAAAGCTCTCAATGTGGTCGATAAGCAGCTCAGCAAAGCGGACAACATGGTGAAATACGAGGACGAGATCAAGTCCAGGCCAAAGAAGACGTGGTTCGAGAGTGAAAAGGAGAAGCAGGCGGCGAAAGATCGTGGTCGGGCTCTGCTGAATGGTCCTGAGGCTGTCGAGACCAAGAAGAAGAAGGGCGGCAAGCTTTCGAACAAGGATAAGAAGAAGCTGCAGGCAAAGGACGATCGCAAGTCTGGAGGAGAGTGGAAGCTCAGCAAGAAAGCCACAACTCAGGGCAAGGAGTCGTCGGACAAGAAGTTGGCGAAAGTCAGCAAGCAGAGAGAAAAGGACAAAGCACGCGGGAAGGGCTCCAAAGCAAAGTACATTAAAGGGAGGAAATAGATGGCGTGCACTCCACGCTGCTCAAATACTCAATGTACAGCAGCCTCGACGCCTTGCAGGCGCTCTGAATCGTTCCTTTCTCTTGTCTCAATTTCAAGGCCTTCCGCTCTTGCCTTCCATGTTCTCTTCTGCTCCCACCTCGTCTTCTGATTCTGCACTTCGTATCAGTTTTATTGATGCAAGCATATGCTTTAGGCCTTACTGCGTGCAGAATGTGAAGATGGTGCAAACATGGCGGTGAAATGAATTTCTTGGACGTATGTATCAGAGCGTAGAGCAGGTAGACAGACCTCTTGGGCATATGTAACAGAGGCTAGATGAGACAGATCTCCTGGGCATACGTATCAGAGTCCGTTTCCTGACCTCAAGCTCCTATTGCGGCGTCGAATCCACCGACAACGCACGAATGAGTTGCTCGTGCTCTGCGCTTCTCACGCGGAACTTCACTGGGAATGGCGCAGAAGAACTCCAAGAGTTCACCTTCCTATCATCGAAATCTCCATCCTGTGACTGTGATTAGCGCACATGGTACAACTACTGAAAGCCTCTCCGACTCACCTTCAGAAAGTCAAAGCAAAGCAACAACCTCGCGAACGGCAAGAACAACGCAGTCTGTACCGCTTTGTACCCAATACAAATCCTTCTCCCACCACCAAATCCCCAAAAATCATACGTCATTCGGGCCTGATTACCATCAAGCCAACGTTCCGGCTTGAAAGCATCCGGCTCAGGATAATCTCGACATACGGAAGGGATGTTGATAAGGAAGTTGGTGCCTTTTGGAAAGACGCAATCTTCGAATACGAAGTCTTCGCTTGCGGTATGTGGGGGAACCATGGGTACTACAGGTCGCCAGCGAAGGACCTCTTTGATGAAGGCGCAAGTGTAGGGCATCTGTGGGACATCGACCACGTTTGGGAGGCGAATTGAGCCGTTTTGGCAGCAGACACTTTCGATCTCCTGACGACATTTTGATGCTGCGTCATGATGCAAGATGCTAGCCATGATACAGGTGTTGATGGCTATTCGTGGATTGTCGCCTCCGGCTGAGATGACAGTATTCGTCAAATACCCGGCTTCCTCGTCAGATCCTCTGAATTGTGAGTTGTTGCTGAGCAGCACGTCTTTGACCCACGAAGATGAGGTCTTTTCGTGCGTGGCGAGATCTTTGATGGGGTCCCACCAGGACATGAAGACCCGGTAATGGTCATCGCCAATGAGCTCCCACTTGCGTCGCCAGAATTGCATCGGCTTTGGTACATGCTCAAGCCAGGGAAAGAAGTCTACGATAGTCGATTGTATGCTTGCCAGGAAGTCCATCGTTGTCTTCCGATACAAGGTCATCTCGTCGTCGGTCTTGGTCAGACGCGTGCCAGCGATGACTCCGTACATGACACCAGTGGCATAACGCGAGTTATGTAAATACCATTGCGTTGAATCATCCAGGTATGAGCGAAGCAAGTGCATGCTTTCGTAATCTTGCCATGCTTCGAACTTCTTGGTCCAGACATCATTCAGCAATGGTCGCATTTGCTTCCTAAGCTCGCTCCATATCTTGGTCGGCTGCGTGACAGATCTCATACCCCTACTGATCAACGTCCCAGAGATCGGCATATGAGGCCTCTCATGTGTGACTTTCGCTCGCTTGTCAATGATTTCTTTCGTTACTCGATTAGTGTTGAGTAGCACGTATAGAGTCGACCCCATGTGCAAAGTGGTCATTTCGCCATAGCTCTGTAGTTCCAAGAATGTCTTGCCTAGAGTGCCGGCTGATCGACTTCTCCAGAATTCAAGCATATTGCCTACAATTGGAGAGCCTCTTGGCCCTGCTGGAAGCCTGTATCGCCGGAATGAGCTCCATTTCTTGTCAACGGGCTGGATGAGCTCATGCGCAGCGACCAGAAAGCAGATGGCCGCGATCAGGAGGAGTATCCACTGCATTGTTCATACGTCCTGTTGATTGATTCTTCGACGTTGTGTGGTAGAACTAACAACCTGCGAGCACAGACGGGGTCGCATTCAAGACCAGGTTCTGTTGCTCACGTCAGATGCGGCACCTATGTCTGAGGTAGCTGGGCTGGATTGTCTCACACGAATGGTTTAGTGATCGTTCTGAGTGCACAACATCGCTCTGATGCGGAACCTCGAACAGCTGTTGCTTCGTGCTAACACAAGCGAAGTTTTCCGAATGATCCTCTTGGCCAGCAATGCTCCAATACGAGCCTGTGCGGAGCTCTGCTCTTGGGACCAGGACTGCAATCGCGATCCGGAACTTCCACTATGCCGTCAAGTCAAGCGGAGAGCTCCCAGATAGGTGCATGCTACCTTAGTGACTAGACTAGGTAGCCAATTAGCCTCCGGCCCGATAGCTTCCTGGAAAGTATTTGACATCCTAGTGTTATTGGACGTTCGTTCAGTACGTGTGGCTACTTTGATGCCACATGGAAAGCAAGACGTCGAATGCCTTCCCTGGCTGAGAGACAAGGTCGCACGGGAAGATTCGCTATCTCATGCAGGACCTGCTCACTAGTCGTCTCCCCATCCCAATCGCGAGGATGGCTATAGCCGCTAATCATGCAGGCTTCGTGGACTTTCGTCGGACCCGCAGGTGGATCTGGCGTTCAATCGGTCGAGTGCACTTTTGAGGATCGCGGGGAGTTGAAGTTCTGGGAGGATTGCACTTCATGCATATGTTTCCAGACTCTCGGGTGTGTGCCACGCACGTGTCGCTCGCTCCTACAAATCACAAACGCCCAATGCCAAAAGCATAGCAGTGTGTCTGATATCTCTCGGCAGCTTGAGTTGACTCCAAGCGTGTCTGCGCTTGAGAGGCACAGCTCAGTGCGCTATGTGTTGTCAACGACCCATGCATGTAGGAGAGCCCAATGACCCGTTTCCGCGGCAATAGCGTGCAGCTGTCAAATCATCGGGTGGCCACTACGCATATGCCATCAAGTGATGTGGATTTGAAAGAGCTTTCGGACAAAGTCTTGTTACCTTAAAGCAAGCCGGCAGGAAGGATTCGCAATTGGCGATTAGGTAGGCCAATGCTCGGCGTAGATGCCAGCTCACGGTGGAGCTGTACTGCGTCGCTGCAGTCGAGTGCAGAGCACGCGGCTTCCATGTCTCATTAGGAGTGCAAAGTTTCAAACTGGCTTTCAACCCTTCTTTCTTCACAATTTGCTTGACTCTACTTTGTATTGCATCAAACAGAGCCGATCTTACCATGGCTGGAGCGAAGTCGACGTCGGCGAAGAGCGCCAACACAGGTGCCTCGAAGTCATCAAATGGTGCTTATGTTGCCCCGTCCACTGGCATATTTCGGGTTATTCCAGCCACTTTCGTACCGTATGCCGAGTTGATGCGTTTGGATCGACCAGCTGGATACTACGCGTTCTTTTGGCATTATCTCATCGGACTCGCTTTCGCTGCCTGCATTTCTCCCGAACAACCGTCGCCAGTGGACCTTTGCGCTCACGCTGGATATCTGGCAGCATGGGTCCTGGTCTATCGAGGTGCGGTCTGCACTTGGAATGACAACATTGACCAGGAATTTGATCGTCAAGTCGCGCGCTGCCAAAATCGACCTATAGCTCGTGGGGCGGTCAGCACACGCCAGGGACATGCCTTCACCGCTGCGCAAACGGTGGTCTGTGCAGTGATGCTGCTTTGCTTCCCGTCTGCGGTGTTAGTATACGCGGGAGCTATGACCATCATTTTGGGTATATACCCTTTTGGAAAGCGGATCACGGACTTTCCACAGGTCATCCTGGGTTTTGCATTCGCAGTGCCCGTTTTCTTGTGCTCAGCGGCGCTCAGAGCGGATCCGCTGCTGGCACCAGCTACAGAAGATTTGCGGAGAGGTTCGCTCTGCCTCTATGGTGCAAACACCCTCTGGACCATAATTTTCGATACAATTTACGCACATCAAGATATCAAAGATGACATCAAGGCTGGGGTCAAGTCGCTCGCTGTTCGGTTAGGAGACCAAACCAAGCTCGGGCTAGGAGTACTCAGCGGCGTGCAAGTCGGTTTGCTGCTGGCAGTAGGTCGTTTCTGCGACTTGAACTGGGTCTATTACGTTATCGGCTGCGGCGGAAGCGCGCTATCGCTTTTCGGGACGCTATGGTATGTGGATCTCGAGAATCCTGCAAGTTGTGCTTGGTGCTTTGGACCGGGCTCCCGGTTCGTGGGAGCAAGCGTCGTCCTGGGATTCCTGGGCCAGTATACGACACGACTGATCATGTGAAGCCGGTGGTGCAAGGAAAATATGTTGACTGGAGGAAGCCGCCGCAGTTGCTCAACAAGTTGAGGGTGAAGTTGATGCGGGTGGATATACACTAGAGACATCCGTGAATCAATCTTCGTCCTCATCGCTGTCGCTTACCCAGCCTTCCTCGTACTCATCTGCCATCGCCGACAGACCATCGTAGAGAGCCTCACGCTCATCAATCGAAGGCATGCGTCTTGCAACGCTACCGATAGTCCTTAAACAGTTCGAAATGTCGGTGAAGGTGTAAAGTGAGGTCTGAATGGCTAATGCTTGAGGCTCACCCTGGAACCGCAGCACGGGCGGAAAGGAAGTAAGCATCGGGAAGCATAGGCTTGTCCTGTGTGTCGATGATCTTGGTCCATTGGCCTGGCGCCGCCGGACTTCAGGGTCGTTATAGTCCTCGTCCGCTGCTGACAGCCAGGCGCCCCGTAAAGATGACACTCTACTGAACACGTGAGGACGCCGAGGTGGGCGGCGACTTCTGTCTGATCGGTTTGGAAGCGAGAAGTGGGGAAAGAGCTCGACGTCAAGCTGATCCTCCTCTTTCGCGTGGTCCTCCTCGTCAGCAGTGGTGCCATTGGTCATTCGTGTGTCGCCGTTCGTTGCGCTGTCGTGGCCGTCAACCCCTGTGTCGTTCTTCGCGGAGAAGGAGAAAGCTGCGATGCGGCGATTGCCATCGCCGTTCAGTGTCGTCTCGAAAGTATCGAATGTCGCTCTACCCGACTGGCTCATTCGAAGGCGTGTCGGCAGCGTGACTGATTCAATCGCTGCTGCCTGTAAAGCCGATGTACTCCAGGGACTTGCTGCGTCCAAGGAAACATAGTCAGGTAACCAAGACGGCACGTTTTGCACCGGAATATGGAGGCTTGCCGAAGAGTCGAGTGCATATAGTGACTGCGCGGTGTTCGCGAGTTGTTGACCCTGCCTGTCTCTCGCGGTCCGCTGAGTGTCGGACAGACCGAACATCCACCGACAGCCCTTGCCAAGCTCATCGTTGATGCGTTCCAGATATTTCGACGCAAAGCCACCCCAGGCGTCATCTGTGCCAGAAAAGACTTGAATGCCTTGTAGTTGGTCGCACTCCTCCAGGAAAGGGCGAAGGTCGCGGTCGAGCAGGTCGTGCTCGCGGTCCAAGGCGGAGAACAGATCCTCGCCAGTAAACCACTGCTCGAAAGGCATGAGCGAGCTGTTCAGCTCATATTCGTTCAACTGGATGATGCTGCGAGGATGGTAGAAGACACGGTTGTAATCGGACCAAAAGCGAACACTCTCGGTGCTCAAGGCAGGGGGCTCAAGGCCTGCGTCCAGTGCCACTTGATACGGGCTGGGAGTAATGGGCGGCAGTCGAAGTGAATCAGTCCTCCCGCTCCATTGCCCGTCCGAGGCCGGGTTTTCTTGCTGTTGCAGCTCGTACAGAGCATTCTCACGCCGAAGTGTGCCGAATGCACCTTTCAGGTCATAGATGACCGTGCGAGGTGTATACGTCTCGCCGCTGTCGGCGCCGATGCCCGGACGGAAGGACACATCGTGATCGACGGGCGACTCGTTCTCGCCGGCATAGGTGAAGTAGGATTCTTGTGTGTTCCAGTAGTGCGTTCCCAAGTAATTGGCCTGCTGCCCAAACTGGAGCGTCAAAATTTCATGCATATTGGGCGCGGCAATTGACTTGAATGGCGGATGAAACAGCAGCGGCGGCGGGCGGAGAAGGAGGAAGAGGAGGAGGACTGTGAAGACAGACCAGCTTCAGATGCATGTTCATGGCAGATGCTGAGCGGAGGCGCTGCGGTGAAGAGCGGACGGCAGTCGGGTTGTGCTCGACGCAGGCACGGATAGCGGATAGACGCGCGACTGTGAGGTGTGACGCTCGTCTTCCTCTGACGCCCCGCGTAGGGCATAAAGAATCCCTACTGCAGCCATCATCATCATCCTTCCGCCGTGTCCGCCACCGCGCCCGCGACAACACCGCGCGACGACGACGATCTCCGCCAACGAAAACGACCGCCGCGCATCCATGGTCGTCGCCCGTCTCGCAGCGGAACGCCGGCCGCGCTCCCGATTTTCGTGACTGCCGCATTACTCGCGCTGCTCCGCGCAGCGACTGCATCAAGATGGCCACGGCCACGGTCGCACGACCTGCGCAGGCATTGCGCCAACGCCGCGACCCCCCACGACCCTCCGTTCCGCCCAAGCGCAGCGCCGGTATGGACAATGCCACCGAGCCGCCAGGCAAGCGGCGCCGCCTGGAAGAGCCGCATGTCATCACTAGAGACCACATTTTGCGCAAGTTCGCCGGCAAGCCACCCTCGCTCGTCCTGCACCTCCACCCCAACTTCTTCCGCTTCGAGTCGCAGGACGGGAGCTGGCCATACGATTCGCCTATGAAATTTGTGCTGGACGACATCCGCAAAGAACGCGTCCCTCACGAGCTGCTCGAGGAGCTGTTGTTGAACAATGTGCCCTTCTACGACGACTGCCTCATTGTTGAGATCCACAACCACCGCGCCGCCACGGGCAAGAGCAAGCGCGAAGATGCCGCCAACAGCAGCACGCGGTCCTCGATGCACAACTACAGCGTCTACGTGACACCATCTCCCTACGTAGACTACCCAAGGCAGGCGCAGCAACAGGCCGTTGAGAAGGCGGAGAATGAGAAAGCTTCGGCCGGCGAGGACAAGGGGAAACAGCAGGATGGACCTCAGATTGCCACGGTCGTGCTCTTTCCCACTGAGATGACTCGGCATCGTGAGATGCTGCTCCTGGCGAAGACGCCAGCCTCACAAATGCCACGCAAGAGGAAAGGTGGAGATGAACCTCCCACACCCCAACTATCGGTCCCTCCGACCCCCATGGCAGCCACCGCTGGCCGGTCCACACCTGACGACAATAAGATGTGTCTGGAGCCCCAGGACTTTTACCAATTCCAGGCAGACGTGCTGTTAGCAACTCAGCCCCCGCTGCTCCTACAGCCCGTTGATGGGCCCGAATCGACGCAGAAAGTTCTCGAAACACTATCTCATCCCCTGCACCAGGCCTCACCACCGTCGCCCAAGACCCGGAAGAGGACGACCGCCGAAATGGCGGCAGATGACGAGAAAGCAGCGGAGGCGGAGAGGAGGATGCTTGTTATGGACGAGAGGATCAAAGCCGGCGCGAACGCGGGCGCGGCAGAGAATACAGGCACGGCTGCCACCATGGGCTTCAGCCGCTTCAAAACTATTCAGGTCGTTAGGGAGAAGCTGGAACAGGCCGAGCGGGAGAAGAAGGAAAAGGAACACCAGGAGCAGGCACGTAAACGACAAGCTGAAGAGGAGGCACAAAGACAAGCCAAGGCGCAACAAGAGGCCGCTGAGCAACATCAGCAAATGCTGAAGCAGCGACAGGCCGCCGCAATGATGAAACAACGCCAAATGCAGCAACAGCACGCATACCAACAGGCTCATGGCCATCCTCAGCAGAACATGTTGGCACAGCAGCAAGCTATGCACGCGGCCTCCATGGCTCAGGCGAGTCCCGTGGTGCGGCAACAGACTCCTATGATGAATTCATCCCCGATGATGCCGGCAAATGGCTTCCCTATGCAACCGACTACAAGTCAAGGAGCCGGAAGTCCACCTCGTCCAACCTCAGCAACGATGTCCAACGCGAATGCAGCGATGCAGCGCCAGGTCAGTCAGCAGCAGCATCCGAGCCGAAATGCTACGCCGCAGATGCCACAGGCTACACCAAACATGGGAGGTATGCCGAATCGCCAGATGAGCCAAACGCCACGCATCGCGCAAGGAAGTCCCGCACCTGGCACGCCCGCCGTGAATGCTATGGGCGGGCTACCCATGCAAACGCCCGCTGGAATGACCCAGGAACAATTCGCTATGCTACAGCATCAACGCATGGTCAATCAGCATAACGCGAACGCCATGCAATCTGCATCGCCTGGACAGCATGCCACGCAATCAATGACCCCCGAGCAGATCCAGAATATCGCCCAAAGGCAATCGATGCAGATGCGCCAGCAAGCACTCCTGCAACAGGCTCAAGGTAATCCGCAGATGGCGCAGGCGCTTGCACAACGCCAGGCTATGATGATGAGGCAGCAGCAAGCGCAGATGATTCAGCAACAGCGAATGCAGATGCAGCAGCAGCACGGGCAAGCTGGACAGAACTCGAATGCACACCCTGGCATGCAGGCCAATGCACAAATGAACCACGGTCATCCTCAGCAAGGCGATGGCAACCAAGCTCAGATGACAGCGCAACAACTACAGCATAGACAGCAGCTGCAGCAGCAGCAGTTCAGGCAAGCGCAGTCTGTTCTGACACGGCTGCAGCAGCAGTATGGGAGCCTTAACCAGATCCCTGGACAAGTCATTGCGCAGCTCCCACAGGCAGCACAAATGCTACTGAAATCCACACAGCAACGCCAAAATGCTGCGCAGGCACAACAGATGGCTGCGCGAGCTCAGCATGCCTCGCAACATGGCCAAGCTGTAGTCGGGACCTCCGGCGGAGATCCCGAGTACATGCAGACCCTGCGTGCACATCAGGAAATGTTGCGACAACAGCAGGCGGGCATGGGTGGTAATATGAATATGAACATGGGCATGAATATGGGTATGAACATGGCTAATCAGCAGTTTAATAATCAACAAGGTAATAATGCTGATCTCAGTCAGCAGTTCCAGGCCATGCAAAGGGCTCTGGCACAGAATGGCCAAAACGGTCAGATGTGATCTAGTTTACGACAACTTGATACCGCTATTGAAGCGAAGGACGAATTTGATACCCTGTCCCCCACTTTCTTCCGATCTCAGCCTCGCTTCTCTCCTTTCAAGAAGTATGCCCAGGAGTGGCTGTGAATGCTTTCTCGCTCTGCGACATGCGGGCAATCGCAGCGCGTTTCTCCATTTGGTGGCTGCATTTGGTGTCGAGATCGCGGAGTCGCGCAAAATGGAAAGACTGCGCATCAAGGAATTGATTGCTTCATTTGCCTGGCGTCCAAGATTCCTCACTCGCAGCTCTCGACTTTCTTTGCGTGACCAAACCCAGTCCCACTTCATCCGCAGCGTGAATCAAATGAGTCAAAGCCTCATCGTCGACCGATCCATCCGCTGCTGCGAGTTTCATTTCTTCGACCATGAGCATCAGGGCTTTGAGTTCTTGCATTCGTGCCTCTTCGAGACGTCTGTGAGAAGAGTTTAGTTGGTTCCAGGGCTAGTTCAGATATGGAAGTGGAAGATGTATTACCTCACTTCACCATCCATACTCATAATATCAGATCGAAACTTCTTTCTCTGCAGCCATTTCTGATCGTACCACCCTTCCAACTCCACCTCTGTTGGGTCTTCTGCCAAGTTCTGAAGCAGAGTCTGGAGATTTTCGGGAATTTCGACCGATTCTGAGTGCGTGTCTGAGTAGGCAGTCGCAAGGGCTTGGTATCTCAGGGGCAATGTCTCGAGGACGTGGCGTAGAGCCGCGATTTTGGTCTCGGTCGTGGTCTCGTTGGATGTGATCTCTGAGTAGCTGGTTTGCGTTGCTGCTGCGCTCATGTAGTGGGCCCAGTAGCTCAGTTCGCTTGTGATGATGTCGTCGAGCATGGAGAGGCTCGTTTCTGCTGAGAACGTGGAGGTCTCTACATTGGGTGAAGGGGTCAAAGGTGGTGTTGGTGGCCGCGCTGGTCCTGACTCTGAGGTGTTGCGCTTACGTTTGTTCGATTGTGCAGCAGTCGAAGTATCGGCTTTGGTCTGCCTAGAAGAGTCGAGCGCTGCAGCGACTCGAGGGGGCTGAGCGCTCGTTTCTGCAGCGCCATCGGCTCTGGGCGCAGAGAGGAGGGAGAAGGCAGGCATTGCGACGATGATGGATCGAGAACTGTGTGCTGCGGGCAGAAGCTCTTGTCGAAAGGGGGATAGTGTGCGGGAAGGACCTTGGTGAACTGATGCCGTCCCTGTCATATGGCAATTGGAGGGAATGAGTGGAAAGCTTGATGTGAGCAAACACATGTATGCTGGGGCTACAGTCGCCTGATGGCTACTTGTGACTCTAGTAGCGCCCCACTGGTTTTGTTCACCCATCCATCAGACTCGCCGCAAGCCACGCATGTGAAAGCAGCGGGAAGTCTGCCCGCTTCTTCTGAGAAACAGGCGCCTCTCCACGATCGTGCTTCGAAATTTCTAGCGCGTGTTCAACCTGGTAGGCCTGGAAGCGACCATTTCCCCAGAAACAGGTATGTTTTCTGAGGATCGCTTTGGCCACAACATGCCTTGAAAGATTTACCATATGCTAATTCTGGACAGCTCATTGTCCGCGCTGTGCCGACGGTGCACATTGCATATCAGCCATTCTCCAATGGCAATCAATGCCTCGTGCCAAGACGTAACGTCGTAGCTTTTCTTGCGGTCTTGGTCAGGATGTGGAGTTAGCGGAGGTAACAGGCCTGAGACCTCTTCTGTTACATTGGGACCATGTACGGTCGCCTCAGGCCAGTCTTTTCGACACGGTGTCCCGCGCCTTGTTCAACTGGGTTCCGCGTCCATATCGCCGTTTTGTGCACCAGGTAGGTGGACACTACTCTGACAGCCAGGACAATTGTGGACTACTTCGTGGCAGAAGACATCGCAGTCGATACAGAAGTGCTGCTGACAAGTCGAGCACTCATACCTGGACGATTCGGACGCACCTTCTGCGCGTTTCTGTCTCGTACCTTCTTCACCGGAGCCGTTGACCGCATCGACTTTGCCAGCAGCGGGCGGAAATGGCGCCTGGCAACCAAAACACTGGGTACTGCCTTTCGATTGTGCGCGCGTCCATGAAACCTCATCCCAGTTCTGCAGGGGGAATAAGTGATGGTAGGATCTGGCCAAGTGAGTCGAGAGGATGAGAGTGAGCTCACACGTCGGGCACGTGGCAGGCAGACTGCAGACTTTCGCCTTGCATCTACTGCAGAGGTAGCCGCCTCTGGTGAGGTTTCCGTGGCACGCACAGAGAGTTGCTCTTTCCTCTACCATCCGCGAGGGGAATCCCATCATGAGCAACGCGGCTTGATTGCGCTTCTGTGCCTCAACATCGGTGGCCCGCACAACAGGAGGCGTTGTAATTCCCATCAAAAGCTCTCGATAGTGGACCTCGTCCACTGCGACATTGTAGCAGTTCGTGTCGCCTTGATTCGTCTTTCGACAGATCTCGGCGCATATGAACATCTGTGCCGCCAAGCCAATAATATTGACTCTTATCTTGTCCTTGATACAGGCCTTGATCGTGTCGTGAATGTCTCCAGGGTCCGAGCTGTGCAATGCTCCAAGGATGATGGCAACTTCACGTGTGCCATGGGATGGTGTGTGATATAGTGCTGCTCGTGCCATCTCTAGCGCATTCTGTAGTGACGGATTGCCTTTTGGGTCTGTGCTTCGAAGGCCTTTGACCGCAGTGATGTGGTCATTCGGGTTGCCCGACATGTCGCTGACTCGTATCGCCAGCCCATCACGCATTCCTAGTATACCAAGCTGTGAGATGGGGTTCTGTTCGAAGTACTCACGAATGAACGCTATGACATAGGTCAAGGTCAGGAGCAATCGTGTTGGACGCAGATCTTTCTCCGCCATAGCTAATGACAGGTCAATGATGAGGAGTGTGTGCCGGATGATGCCTCGCTGCAAGGGAGTGGTGTCTTTGACGAGTCTACATATTCATTAACACACGAATACTCAGGCGGCGACTACTCCAAACGTACCTCTTCCGCTTTGCAGCCTCCTCTGCACCGCCCAACATTTCCAGAAGATTTCCATCTGCGCCTTGACGGATATCACCAGTTCCAGTGGCACCTTCTTCCCATCTTGCCAGCGCTCGGGGCTTGGGCCGTGATGCTATGGACCTGCCATTTGTATGGATCTCATCGTCCTCATCGTACTCGTGGTCCGAGTCGGCCATGTTGACGTAGCTAGGTGATGGAAAGACAGCAGTCGAGGATCTGCACAGGCGGCAGGTGGCGTTTCTTCAGCCTATATCATGTTCGCGTTGCTGACTGGTGTCACGCGTTGCTAGCGCGCAGAACTGCCAGCGGTGTCGTGAGTCTTGCGATGGATGTGTCTCCAAAATCTGTATTGTCCAGAAGCGGCCAAGTGAGTTGACGTCCAGGAGATAAAGTTGGAACTTGATGTGGATGGAGCACAGCGCGTCCAATCTCAGACTGATGTGCTAGTGGGAGCGGCTTCACGTGGCTGCAGTCTTGGCACTCCAGCTGCGCTTGCAACTTGCAAGGGTCTTGAAGCGACAAAGGAGTGGCCGCAATCTGGTCATGACAACTTGAGCTGTTTGCGATACACCGACGCATTCACCGCACACATCAAGGCTCCCGCGCTACATACATCGCTGTAGGCTGCCACCGCCCTTGGACGACACTCCGCCGCCGCTGCACGAAAACCGGCGCTTTCGCACGCACGAACGTCCCCGCCTTGCCCCCCTCCACCGCCAGAGACGAGTAGACAGCAACCACTGCGACAATGGCCAACGACGAATACGATGTGCGCAGATCTCTCGAATTGGTACTGCTGCTACGGCATCAAGCTAACGCTCCCCGTCACAGTTCCTTTTCAAGGTGGTGCTTATAGGCGACAGCGGTGTTGGAAAGTCCAACTTGCTTTCGCGATTCACCCGCAACGAATTCAACCTCGACAGCAAGTCCACCATCGGTGTCGAGTTCGCTACCCGCAGCATCCAAGTCGACAACAAGACCATCAAGGCCCAGATCTGGGATACTGCCGGTCAGGAGCGTTATCGCGCCATTACTTCAGCATACTACCGTGGAGCTGTCGGTGCCCTCCTCTGTTACGACCTCACAAAGAGCCAGACATTCGACAATGTCACACGGTGGCTGAAAGAGTTGAGAGACCATGCCGATACGTGAGTGAAACAGACAGACGCTGTGAAGGATGAGAGCGAGGCTGACCGCCATACAGCAACATTGTGATCATGTTGGTGGGAAACAAGAGCGATTTGAGGCATCTCCGTGCAGTGCCTACCGACGACGCGAAGGCCTTCGCCGCAGAGAACGGACTGTCTTTCATCGAGACGTCCGCACTTGACGCAAGCAACGTTGAGCTTGCCTTCCAGCAAGAATTGACTGAGATCTACCGTGAGTTTCCACAGACTCTCGGATTGAAAATTGCGGCAATGCTGACAGTAAGCAGGGATTGTGTCATCAAAGGCACTCGACAACGACGCCGGAAGTGCGGGCGCTCCAGGCCAGGGCACATCGATACCTCTATCGTCAAGCAACCCTCCAGGAGGAGATGCCAAGAAGGGCCAATGCTGTTAAACAGCACATTCCACTTTCGATACCCGATTATACATAGTAGGGATGATGCAGCAGGTCTTGGTCGGGCGATTTTGGATGAAGCATGGACGCGTGGCCTGTGGACTGGCTCCGAGCGCAGCGAAAGGAGTTCCAGGCGTTTTTCAGGTAACGGCTCTTGTCATGCTATGCTGAAAGATACGATGTGGGAGACTACGGATAATGACTGATACAACTTTGCCGATGATTCCTGGTCTGAGGAGTTGACATTTCGCACAATTTGCGACCGTCTCGTGTTCGTATCCGGTGCTGCCTGGGTGATAATAAACCTTCTGCGGCACTTCGCACAATAAACTAGGTGCTGACCCGTCTATCCTACCCAGCAACTTTTGACAGAGGTATGGACAACTCAACGCTCAAGCCAACAGAAAACACCTGCCGCGAACGAGGCCGCATAAATGTACATTTCTGATGCGAAAACGACTGCACTCTATTACAACTTGCTCTTAACAGCATATTCCCGGTGCAAGCTTTCCAGCCCAGCAGCGCCATCATAGATATCCCGTTCCACAGCCCTGGCATTAACGTGCTGCACTCCCAAATCACTGACCTTCTCAGCCCCCAACAGCCTCATCGCAGTCTCCACTTCAGCTTTCAGAATCTCCATAACGCGCTCAACACCCGCCGCACCACCAGCTCCCAGGCCAAACAGCGGCGCACGTCCAAGACCCACAGCTTTTGCACCGAGTGCGAGCGCCTTCACGATGTCTGTTCCTCGCTTGATTCCGCCATCGACATAGATTTCCAGCTTGTCGAGGACTTCGGGACAGTATTTTCGGATCTCGAGCAGTGTGTGGATGGCAGGTGGAGCAGTATCAACGGCTCTTCCGCCGTGATTTGACAAAATGATACCCTTGATTTGTGGAGTGTGCAGTGACGCTAGATATGCGTCCTCGTGTGTTTGCAGTCCCTTCAGCACGATCGGAAGATGCGTGTGTTGTCGTAGCCACGGCAAAGTTGTCTTCCAGGTAAGGTCAGGTGCTGTACCTGCGAAAAGAGCCTTGCCCACGCCACCTTTATCCGCGAGCTTGATGCCCTCGGCATCAGATTGTACCTCGTCTTCTTTCGATGTGGTCTTGCCAGCAGAGCCTTGTTGAACGCTGGATCGAACTGGCAGGTTCGAGCCGACATTCTTTCCCCTCTCATCGTGCTCTCGCTTCCCAGGTACTGGTGCGTCCAATGTTAGACACACGAATTTGATCTGTGGCAGCTTGTGTATCCGTTTCAGCATGTCCTCGCTCTTCTTCCTCTCGTTCTGGACGTATAATTGCCAGCCAAACATCTGATCCTCTGGTGCTCCTTCAAGAATTTGCTCTGGTGTTTGTGATGCGTTGTTGGAGATGATCTGAAGTGCTCCGAACTTGTTGGCAGCTCTGGCGATACCGTGTTCGCCATCTGGGTGCCCGAGTCGAGCCATCGCAGCAGGAGAGACGAAGAATGGGACATCGACTTTGTGGCCAAGGATCGTGGTTGATGTGTCGCAGTTGGTGCAGTCCACGAAGACTCGCGGCCGCAGCAAGATGTTGCGATATACTGTGTTATTCAATGACTTGGACACGAGGTCATCGCCAGCAGAATAGTAGTATGCCCATGCTTTGTGGTTGATTTTCTGTGTAGCCACCGCCTCAATGTCGTCCAGATTCAGGCATTCCTCTATGCTCATGATCTCATCCTCCTTTGTCTCTCCAGTCTCAACCGGGCTCTTCTCCACGGCTGGCAGTGTGCTGGCATCTATCTGCCCCAACTTTGCGGACTCGGGCAGGCTGTCCTCCAATGTGCCTGGTGGGTGAATAGGGTCGTACTCTTCTGTAGCGTCGGACCCAGCAAGCTGGAGGATAATCTTGCTGCCACCCGGGTGCTCTGGCAAGAAGGAGGTGACATCGTAGACATTGCCATACAGGATGACCCAGCACGAGTCCTTCGTCTTGTGCTGCTGTACCTCGTCAAAGGAAAACGTTTTTGCCATGGCTGTCGCGAGGGCCGTGACCAAGTGCGAGGTTTGGAAGGCTAGGAGAATTTGCAGACAAGGAGATGGGTAGGGAAAGGAACTTGTTCTTACTGAAGATTGCGGCCCACGCGCATTATCATGGGCATGTGCTTTGATGGCCTTCTCCCACCATTTTGGTGCCACCAATGTTGATGCAGGCTGCATCGGCGAATGATAACCCGAATAGCCGAGCCGATACATGTCGGCGTTTGAAAAGGTCATATCGGTCGAAACTACTCCTTCAGTCTCACGAAGGTCAAGTTGCCCGGACCAATGACGATGTTCGCAAATGTCGTTCAAGACGACCACTGCTGCGCGACTTTCTACATTCTATTTTACTCGTGTTTTTGCATTCATCTCGATCTGCTCTATTTGCGTTGCTGGCTACCCAACAGCGATGTTAGTGCTTCCCAACATCTCGGCACCTCTGTGCAGCTCCCTTCGCTCCAGCGTCAACACACTGGGATCAATGCATATGTCCAGTACTACCGTCTCGCCGGATTTGAAGCCTTCAATAGCTCCATCCACGCATTCTCTATCCCTCGTTTCACCTCCTTGTAGCTTACAACAAACACACTCTCTTCGTCTCGACTGACAAGCTGGATCTTCTCGTCAATCCCGGCATCAACTTTGTTCAGACATGTCAACATATGTCCGAGGTCCAACACTGGTCTTCCTTCTGCGTCGACCTGATGGAAAACGTAGTCTCGGAACAATTTCAAGTAGTAACGCTCACCAGTCTCCGACCAAGAAGCTGATGGTTGGTTCAAGAGCGCTGGGTTTCCGCGGGAGTTGCTTGTGAGGCTGATATCTGGTCGCTCCAAAATAACGGCAAGCTTGGTCAGAAGTCGAACAGCACGGCCATTTTCTAGTTCCCGGACGAGTTGGGAAGTGATTTCATCTTCGTAGTGCAGCGCACTGTCGTATACCCCCATAATCTTGTCGGCAATATTGACAAGCAAAGCGTTCGCGCTGTAATCGGCATTCTGCGTGGCGATAGCTCCTGGCTCGCAGTCCTGTTGTATAGGAGGAGGCGCAAGCAGCCAAGCGACGCATGACCTGAACCGTTCCGAGTAAGACCGGCCGACCAAGTCAAGCGCCTTTTGAACATTCTGATGGGCCACCTGATTTCGTGTAGCAATTCCTAGTATAAGCTTTCCAAGATCTTGGAGATCTCCTCGTTGCAGTTCGAGCATGGAAGGCTTGTTTTCGTATTGTATTATATCAAAGACGCCACATCCGTTCAATCGTATTCGGTTCTTTGACGTGAGGAGGACCTTGGACGCCATCACAGTCTGCGCTGCTTGACCTGCGCCATGAATCGTCCGTAAAGCGCTTGCAAGCTGAACAATGTACCCCCAGAGTTCGTTCTCGGGCATGACTTGCCCGTTGTGCTTGTTTGCGTGTCTTTGCGAGCCAAAGTGTTTCTCCGCCAGGCTTTGGGAGCGTGGGTGGTAGTCAGTGACGATAATGAGAGAACTATCGCCAAACCACCTTCCCGTGAATGCATCGATCACAGTGACCAGGCTGGCATTGCTTATTCGTTTCCATGCATTGATGGGTCGCACTTGAGCTTCACTGTGGAGACGGAATCCTGCGATGCGTCGAAGCGTATATGTATGCCCATCATTGCTGGACGTAGCCTTGTAAACTGAGCTCGGATATCCGAATGTGGACGGGCTCTTAGAGTTACCGACGTTGAGCGCAACAAGTGAATGAAAGTGCTCGACACTTTGTGGAAGCGTGCTATTAGCAAACGTCTGCAAAGTCATCTCCGACTTCCGCTGAAGGTCTTCCCGTAGATCGTCCGGGATGAAGAAGTCAGTGGTACTGCGCTGGTATGCCGCCATGTTCTCCCGCCGTGGACCAAAAGGCGCATAGAGGTGGTAATGAAGTGGGTAAGACAAGTCCGCGGAATTGTGATAATAAGTCTGAACGCCAGCTGTTCCGGGCTGCTGTGCATATGGGTTGAGCTGAACATGTGCACCATCTAGACCGCTCAAACCCTGTGGTGCGAAGACATTGTCGCTGTACGGATTGTACTGATGCGTCACTTGCGCTTGTGCATCCATCTGGACTCGTGTCAGGCCCGCGAAAGATGGATGATGCATCGAACTTACGCTGGATGAAGGCACGAACTGCTGCCCAGGTACGAACTCAATCATCGGCGACACCTGCTGAAAGGATTGCTGCGGCACGAATTCTGCTGACGGATGCTTGCCATGAGCGGGTGCGACAGGAGTCGAAGACCCTGTTAGAGATGAGCCTCGTCTATGATGCTCAGGTCCTCGTGGTCGTTTACCTGCACCTCGCGGAGTGAACGTGGCAGCGGCTGCTGCCTTTGGCGATATGCCTATTGGTTTCGCCGGTCTAGCGTGAGCGAGTGTGGGTGTAAATGCTGGTGATTGAACATTGAGCGCCCTGTTGGACCTGGAGTCTGTCAATGAGGAGGCTCTGAAGCTGGACAGAATGGACTGACGTATTGTTGGAGCCATTGGGCGACATAGAATCGGAATAATCGTGACTGTAGTAGCAGGTGCCTGGATCTCGGTAAGAGGTTGTGTTTCTACCTGTGATATGATGTACAAACCTTCTTCCCTCTTCCTGCAACCCGGTCCGTTTCGACAAAGCTGCGACTGTCCCGGAGGACGATTCTCATGTCTGTTAGAACGCCTCGAGTCGCCGACACGGGATGTTACGTTTGCCATACCATCACCCAAAGCGATGGTACGGTGACGATGCTCTTGCCCCAGGCAACCAAACGTCGCGAACTGTGGCCGGCGCGAGAGCTCCTCGATTGCTTGCGATAAGGCTCACTGGAGATACGATATCCGGTGTCGACCAGGTGGAATGATAGGACTTGTTGGTAATTCTGCGCCGCCTTTCCGATCGGCGGGCCTGACCTGCGCGTCGCGCTATACAGAGGAACAAGTCAAAGTTTGGCCTTTAGTAGGAATTTCAGCTACACCAGTGTATCGCTCCAAAGGCTTGCCGTCCCGAGCAGAGGTCAAAAGTAAGAGTTCAGCAATTTCTCGCTCGACCTGGTAATAGGTCCTCCGCAATACGTCCAGACAGCGAAAGAAGTGTTGGCGCTTCTGCAATGTTCAGAATCAGGACTCGGACTTGAACGGAATTTCCCCTTTCAGCGAAAGAGTTTTGCTCGATTGCACAGAGATCCACGTGCGACTAAGACATATTTCATGGTGGAAAACACGCGAGAGCTCGTCGACAACGAATGGCCGGGGCCGACTTCTGAACACAAAGACTGCAAGGGTAACGAGGTACATACCTCTGATAATCAAGACAAGTGCGGCCGAGACCAATGGGTAGTCGTGAATCGGAGTCAGCAGGCGCGTGTTGCTGGCGGTTGTTGCTCTTCCATCGCGAATCCATCAACGTATGCCGGGTCGTGAATCTGGAGGAAGCAGGTGCGATCAGAAGAGTGGACAGAAAGGCGCGGTGCGACCGATGCTGTCTGCCGCGCACGCGACACGCTGAAGGAAAGCGGCGTGGGAGGAGGACAATCAGCGCGCCGTCAGACCATGGGACGCATGAGGTCGTCAACGCCCGACTTGGTGGCCGATCCCGCGACTCGCTCGTGTCTTTGAAACCACGGAACCACGCAAGCGGCCTTGTTT
This sequence comes from Cercospora kikuchii, assembly GCF_019650295.1. Taxonomy (NCBI): domain Eukaryota; kingdom Fungi; phylum Ascomycota; class Dothideomycetes; order Mycosphaerellales; family Mycosphaerellaceae; genus Cercospora; species Cercospora kikuchii. Next base: position 1,895,550 of record NW_025408587.1, read on the forward strand.
GCCTGTGACAGCCTGAGGCACACGGCGGCCCAGCGCTGTGGATCGCCGGCGCGGCATCGGCATGATGTAGCTCGAAAGTCGCGGTGCCTGCTCATCACTTCGAATAGATAACTGTCCTTTCATATACATTCGCCTTGCCCTCTCCTGCGGCTGCGACCAGCGCTCCTTTTCCATCTGCGCAAGCCGAGAGCAAACATGGCTCAACCTTCGTTAGACTTATCGGCCTTGACCGAATCGCAGCAGCTCGCTCTTCAGCAGTACACTTCAGTGACGGACCAGGACCTCGAGTCCGCGATACCTCTTCTTCAAAAGTGCCAGTGGAATGCACAGATCGCCATCACGCGCTTCTTCGATGGCGACGCCGAGACCATCGATCCTGCTGCCGAAGCTGCTCGTGTGCCGCCTCCAGCGCAGGATGCTCGCCGAGCGGAGACTCTCATGGATGGCATTCCCGTCAGGTCGTCACGACGAAGCCGAGCCTCCGGGTTAGAACCAGCACCACGAGTGGTACCGACTCCTGAGTCTCAACTCATACAGCAATTGCCCTTCCCCTTCACAATTATCCTCTTCCCATTTAGCGTTGCCTACACCGTTTTTCAGCGACTATTTGGCGGCATTGGATATCTCTTTCCTTTCCTACCGCGGCTATTAGCACGCTTTTGGTCCGGACGAACTTCACGGCCTTCTCGAGATGCTTCACGCAGGCCGCTGGCGCCGAGGGATACGGCAGCACGTTTTATTCGCGAATTTGAGGAGGAGCACGGAGTCGAGCACGGCACACTGCCATTTCACGAAGGAGGATATGCACAAGCGTTTGATATTGCAAAGAGAGATCTGAAGTTTCTACTGGTTGTCTTGCTATCGCCTGAGCATGATGACAACGCTGTTTTTGCAAGAGATACACTTCTTGCGCCGGAGTTCGTGGAGTTTGTGAAGAACCCTAATAACAATGTGGTACTTTGGGCAGGCACTGTGCAAGACGCAGAGGCGTACCAGGTCAGCACTGCTTTGAACGTGAGCAAGTTCCCGTACACTGCTCTCGTGGTCCACACGCCCTCTGTCTCATCGACCGCAATGTCGAAGATTGCAAGTTCCGCAGGCCCGGTCACCGCACAGGAGCTAGTCTCGAAGATACAGACAGCGATGCAGAATCAGAATGCGGAACTAGACCGAGTGCGGCGGCAACGTCAGGAGCAGCAAGCTACCAGAAACCTGAGGCAAGAGCAAGAAAGCGCCTATGAACGTTCCCTGGCTTTAGATCGCGAGAAAGCTCGGAAGAGGAGAGAAGAGGAGGCTGCGAAGGAGAAGGCCGAGCGCGAGCGAGCAGAGGCAGCCGAGCGCAAGAGCAGGGAGGCTCGTAATCTGGCACGGTGGAGGACGTGGAGAGCACAGCGCATACCGAGCGAACCTGGGACAGAGATCAAGGACGCAGTTAGGATCAGTGTAAGGATGCCATCGGGCGAGCGTGTGATCCGACGATTCGGACATGATGCTGAGCTGGAGGAGCTGTATGCTTTTGTGGAATGTTACGACGAGCTTGAATCGCCATCAGAAAAGGCTGCGCAAGAACCAGAGGATGACTACGAACATGCATACAAGTTCAGACTTGTGTCACCTATGCCTCGAGAGGTGTTTGACGTGGAAGGCAAGGGTACCATTCGAGACAGGATCGGCAGAAGTGGCAATTTGATTGTAGAGAAGATCGTGGAGGACGACGAGGACGAGGAAGAGGACGAAGACGCACAATGAGAATCATGAAACTCATGGGCTCAGCTCTGCGAAAATGCACTGTTGAGTGCTTGCCAACATATTGTCTTGGACGTGTTCCAATGTTCTAGCCACGCGAAAAGCAAGCCAGGCAAATGCTTGAGAGCGTCTTCACGACACGGTTGCGTCCAAATGCTCATGCCCATGAGCCTAGTGCCCACCTTTCCTGCGCTTGAGCGAAACTTCCGCAGAGTCGTAATCCGAACTCTCAGCAGCATGGGCTTCGATCATGGTCCGCGCGAAGGCCACATTGATACAGGATCGCCCATAAGTTCCGACCAGTTCGAGAATACCCGCTACTGCACTTGGATCAATATTTTTGCTGTTGAACTCTGCGAGTCGCTCAGCTTGATCGCGGCTTGTTCCTAGTAGTCTTCCAGCAAAGTCTACGACCATGCGATTACTGCACTCTAGCAGCGCACGCAGCAAGGAACTGGAGCGGGAGGTCTGCCACTTGCCGTGATCGTAGTAATGGAGACTCTGCAGCTTCGAAATGTAGAGCGTGTCGCTGAACTCATGACGGAGCTGCCTGTCTGCGCAGAGGTCAGCTCGCAATTCTAGGAGAAACGTCTATCCCTTTGGGAGAGATGCTCACTCGCGCGCAGGAGCCCTGGCGTCCGGCCAATTCCTACATCGCGAATATGGAAAAACGCCGTGTAGTGGTAGATACAGTCACGTAACTCTCGTGGAAGCTCTGACAGTCTGCATCTGTTTCTGGTGTTTTCATGTGTTTGCCTCTCACCCAGATTATTCGAGGTGTCGTTTCGCTTTCCCACGTCCAGCTGCTCGTACGCTCTCGAGGTATCGACAAGCATGATGCCTTTGCGAGCTTGTCAAGAGTCGAGCTTGGTATGCAAAGCATTGCACGTAGAAGTAGTTCGTGCCTTTGAACATAGTGAATAATTGCACAGCGTACTGGCGGACAGTATTCAAGACCTCCATCGAGCGATTGAGCGATTGAGCAATCAATTGAAGCACTACATGGTTCGAGTTCGCGCGATTGCCTTGGAGAACACTCGCTCTCCGTCGACATATGAGCTTTGGGTTGTTCACCGAACCATGCGCTCCTGGGGCGCGGAGGGGTTGGGCTAGATCGTGGTGTTCTCCAGCATAGCAATCCGGTACGGGCTTTTGTTCGGCGAAACGCTCAGATCGATGCCACGCAAGGCTGTTCCTGCTGCTGCCTTGCTAGAGAGTGTTAGTGGCAAGTGCTGCGATGATGTCGCTGGCCGCGCAAGACAGTTGCGCGAATGCCGCGTGATCAACAGAGGCGGTCGCCATGGCCAAGATGTTCGAGCAGCGTCGATGCAGAGAGACTTCTATACCGCGCCCACGCGAAATGACGCGTCGGGAGGCTTGGCGAGTTATGCACAAGCACCCGGACCCTTAGTTCTTCGGCAGCAGCACAACCCTGGTTCCATGTAAGCTCAATCTAGACAGTACTCTGCTGCCTATACATACGACTGGCTGCCGCACCTTCACTCGCAGTGGGTTGCTGTCTGTTGCTTGGATAGTGCGTTCCATTCTGCAGCTCACCATGAACAAGTTCAAAGGACTCCTTGGACGGACGAAGAGTACGTGGGCCTGCAACACTCGCCATGGCGCCTCAGAGGGTGCAAGCTGACGAGTGCGCGCGTTGTCAGGTCTGTCCATGCGAGGCGGGAGTCGCGGCGATGCAGCCAACCACCAGTTCGACAATGCTCCCCTCGACTCGCCCGAAGCGAACGTCCAGCAGGCAATCCGACTGTTCTGCGAATCTGGCTCAAACAACAATGGCGGGGAGGAGGTGCTTCATCTGCCTGTCATCGTCGAATCCGCCGAATCGTCGCCCGCTGCCGCCGCAAACGCTGCTCTACAGATCAAGAAGTTCTTGGGCAAAGAATGGTCGCCGAAGCCATATGTGCAGTACAACGCCATCATGCTCATTCGCATCTTGAGCGACAACCCGGGGCCCCGGTTCACGCGGAACTTCGATAAGAGCTTTGTGAACACTGTCAAGGAGATGCTGCGGAACTGCAGAGACCAGAGCACACAACAGATCCTGCGCGAGACGCTTGATCACCTGGAAAATGACAAGGCATACGATGAGGGACTGCACGGATTGTTCCAGATGTGGAGGAAGGAGAAGGGGCAGGCCGCCAGCTTTAGCGTAGGCGGGCAGAGAGCTGCGTTCATGGGCCAGGATGGATACCAGGCACCTGCACATGGTTATGAGAGATCTGGCGCAAGTGGTCGGAGAAATAGACAATCTGGACTGCCGTCAGCAGTGGAGCTGGCGAGCAGGATCGAAGAGGCAAAGAACACAGCCAAGATACTACTGCAGCTGGTGCAGAGTACACCCACTGAGGACTTCGTGAACAACGAACTGATCAAGGAATTCAGCGAGCGTTGCCAGAGCGCACAGAAGAGCATGCAGACGTACATCAACGCCACCGAGCCGGCGCCCGACCATGATACAATGGCCACATTGATCGAGACGAATGAGCAGCTGAGCTTGGCGACCAGTCGCTATCAGCGGGCCCTCCTGGCTGCCAGACGAGCGATGGGTGTCTCTACCAGCCCTGAGCAAAGCACGCAATCAGGCACGGAAAACCTCGCCAGCGCCTTCACTCCTCCACCTGGACCTCCGCCAGGACAACAGCAACAGTCTAATAGTGCATTCGCGGCTCCGTTGACGAGTCAAGCGAATACCTATGATACTGGCAACTACCAGGCATACGGAGGATACCAGCCACCCAGTGGACCTCCACCAAGCGGAGCTTTTGCAGGACAACAAGCAGCACCACCGCAAATGCCTCCTCGACCTCAAGAGGCGGCCAATCCCTTTGCCGATCCAGCACCTAGCCAACACAGTGCATTCCCGCCTGCGTCACAGCATCACCCGCAAACGGTCTCTTTCGACGACTTCGATCGACAGCAGCAGCAGCAGAGTTCTAATCATGTGCGATCCTTCACGATCGAGAAGGAACCGGAAGGATTCGCACCACCGAAGCGCAACAATACCAACGAGCTCGAGAACGCCTATTCGGTTGAGCAACCAAAGGTGTCGCCGCTGCATCCGCCCGAGGGGCACGCCGTTAGTCCATCGTCGCCTCCCCGCCCTGCATTGGGCCCATACCACAACACCGAGATCACTCAGTCCTATGTTGGTCGGCAGCAAAGCGCTACAAACGGCCTGAGTATGCACGGTGCCGGCGGCGCGTATACCCCAAATGAGCAGCCTGGAGGCCAGGATGTGAGCCCCATCGAGACCAGGCGATAGCACTCCTCTTTGCAGCTTGTCCTGCTTGAAAAGGGTTGAGAGCAGCGGTTTTTAACGAGTCTGAGTTTGAGATACCTCCTTGCGTTGTTCTATACATAAATCACGAGCCATGTCCAGTCAGCATCCATTTTCTTGCAAATAGCTTTCCTTTGTCGCGGCGGTATCGTTCTTGAATGGAGTGGTCCCGATCCGGAGGCGAGGGCGTGCTACTCGAAGTGGTGCGCGTAGGTCCTTCGTTCGCTGTCCAAGTGGCGGACTGTACTGTTCTCCATCATCGAAGAGCCACGGACTCCTGCATCCTGGACGGTCCTTCGAAAGCGCAGGAGAGTGCTCTACAGGTCAGTCTAGGGATTGCAGGACCGGAAGAATCGGCGATAATGCGACAGCAAAGAGTGCGCTGTCGCAGCTTCGACTGGAAGTGCTGCACATACTTTACTGGCACCATTGGCACTTCGGATGCTCCTGAAGTAGCGGTCACTTCAATGCGGGTTTTCGGCGTCGTGGTCAAACTTCCAGTCGTGTGGCATCCGCGTTGCGCCGTCGTGCCATCCGGAGACGCGTTTGCGTGCCATGGGCAGAGCGGTCGTATTACGGCCATTCTCTCAATCCCGTTTCCTCAAACAACCTCGCTGGCAGAATCCTCGTTCTCGTCAGCACATCCGGAAGAAGCTCTCCCACTTTCTCAGTGCGTTTCCAAGAAACTTATCTGCTCGAGACTGATGAGCCAATGGTGCGGTCCAACCGCATAGTTGAGAAGCACGAACAGGCCATATGGAACGTCTCGTACATGTGATGAGGTTACATTTTTCCTTATCGGATGCCGGAACCACTACGTTCTATGCGCATTCGTAGCATGTTCTAGCGTGTGCTCGGCGTGCGTCAAGCTTTCCGAGTCTGTCTCGTGCTTTGACCGACCTTCATCCTGCAGTCGCATCTCTGCGTTGTGATTGATAGAGGAGATCCACCAGGTCAGAGTGTGGATCCAGCTTAGGCCGTATCTCGGTGGCATGAGATTTGTCGTTCGATGCTCCACTCTGCAACATTCTTATGTCCGCGTTTGCTTGTTGACCTTTGGTAGTAGGTATTATAAAAGAAAGAACGGGGCCATACACCGTGAGATCTTCTGGGCCCATCTTGGCTCGGGTCCGTGAAGAGTAGTCGTTGTGGAAAAGCTGTCATGAAGTGCTGTTGAACATGATCGACGAGGCTTCCAGACGGCACTCACTAAGAAGAACTAGGCTCGTGCCGCAACGCCATCACCACCCCTGTCGATAACCACAGCGACGTGACTTGTCAGCTTGATCCCAGTAAAACTCTTTTTGAACAGACCTGTTCCACTATATGTGGGCCCTCTGCACGTCAGACCTCACTCTGGTTCTCTACGAATATGCTCTATGTTGGCCACGGATAGCAAATTTCTCAACAGCGCCGAACAATGTCCCGCGCGGTTCGAAGCACGGCACTCATCACCTCGCACGCCTCGATGCTACAGTATTGTCGTCATATGACAGACTATCGCAGCAGACTAGGACGACGGTGGCAATTTACCAGAGAATTGCCTCGCGCTCTACGCAATATCTGTTCCAACCTCGTGGCATTTTTCGGTGAAAAGGTCCACTAAAAGCGTGCTTCTAGGCTCCATTCATCGGATCTGAATAGAGTGGCGATGGTCCGAACACCTCGCATGTCGGCACGGTCAACAAGGGCGAACAGCAAGAACAAAGTTTTGCATCCCACGAGATCACGCACTTGCCAATGTGGGAATTCCACGGGCCTCCGTCAACGAGGCCCCGCTACTCCAGTGCCTTTGCAAACGTTGTTCTGCCCTCCGTAAGTCGCTCGTGTTGCCGTCTAGGTTCGAATAAAGGGCAAGCCACCCCTCTCTTCTTCTTTCCACTCTCATCCGTCTCTCTTTCTCCTTATTCTCGCGGTTTCATCGAGGTCTGACGACAAGATGCCTTTCCTCAAGCGCACTGAGCGCGAGGCTCAGCAGGCCAACCAATTGGAGAAGGCTCCATCCCCGAACGTTGCAGATGGACAGAAGGTCACTTTCATGGCCGTCTTCCTGGGACTGGTGGCGTCTATAGGTGGTTTCATGTTCGGTTATGTCTCTGGTCAGATCTCGGGTTTCTTCTCTATGGAAGACTATGGTCGTCGATTTGGTACCATTCTCCCTGATGGCACTATCGAATTCTCCGCAGCTCGTCAAGGAACTATTACTGGTCTTCTTTGCGTCGGATGCCTTTTCGGAGCCCTGATCGCAGGAAAGATTGCCGACACCCTGGGCCGCAAGCTCTCGATCTCTGTCTCTTCATTCTTCTGCATGATTGGAACTGTTATTGAGATCTCTTCCCAGAGCGCTTGGTGAGTCGATGAGGCTGTTCACATCGCATTTCAACAACTGATGACGACCAGGTACCAATTTGCCATTGGACGTCTAGTCAACGGTCTCGGTATCGGCGCCCTTTCCGTGTTGGTGCCTATGTACCAATCCGAATCTTCTCCTGCGATCATTCGTGGTGTGCTTGTCGCAAGCTACCAACTTTTCATCACTTTGGGTATCTGGACTGCTGAGATGGTCGATTGGGGAACTTCGGAGAACAGCAACAGCAGCTCCTGGCGCATTCCCAATGGTCTCTCATTCCTGTGGGCTATCATCCTTGGTGTTGGCATCCTGTTCCTCCCAGAGAGTCCTGTAAGTTTGGCTAGATCTGTACAAGCAGTTGAACCAGTTCCTGACATTTTTCAGCGTTATGCGTATGCAAAAGGCCGTGTGGAAGAGTGCCGTGCTACCCTGGCAAGACTCGGAGGTCTTGCACAAGACAGCCGCGAGATCAACATCTTGATGAATGACATTCGTGTCAAGCACGAAGAAGAGACCGCTGCCGGAAAGGCCAAATGGATCGAGCTCTTCACCGGACCTCGTATGTTCTACCGGGTTGCTCTTGGTGTCGTGCTTCAGGCCGGCCAACAGCTTACTGGTGCAAACTTCGTGAGTTCAGCATTCTTCATGGATCTGCTTCAGCTTACTGACAAAATCTTCAGTTCTTCTACTACGGCACCACCATCTTTAAAGGTTAGTAAATATGCGGCTGATGATAGGCTGAGCTCGAGGAATCTGTGAGGCTGACTATGATCTACACAGCGACTGGCCTTGAGAACTCGTTTGTCACCCAAATCATCCTCGGCACTGTCAACGTGGCCTGCACGATTGGCGGCCTTTACGTTGTGCAAAAGTGTGGTCGCCGTAATGCGCTCATCGTCGGAGCACTCTGGATGTTCATGTGTTTCATGGTGTATTCTTTCGTCGGCCAGTTTGCGCTGGACGGAGACAACCCCCAGAACACACCCGCTCCCGGCAATGTCCTTATCGTCTTCTCGTGCCTCTTCATCGCTGCGTTTGCGACAACCTGGGGGTAAGTTGTTGACGTCTACCGATACATTCCGTGGCCTTACTGACTTGCTTGCCAGACCACTTGTGTGGGCCGTTGTGGGAGAGCTCTACCCTATGAAGTATCGCGGACCAGCAATGGCTCTCGCCACTGCCTCGAACTGGTAAGATCTTTCCGGATGGACTTGTTGGCAGAGGCCTGTTGCTAATTCCCTCTGCAGGCTCTGGAACTTTTTAATGTCGTTCTTCACCAGATTCATCACGGACGCGATCCACTACCTCTACGGCTTGGTCTTTGCTGGTTGCTGTTTGGCACTGGCGGTCATCGTCTTCTTCTTCGTCATTGAGTCGAAGGATCGCAGCCTGGAGGAAATCGACACGATGTACATGCTCCGTGTCAACCCTATCACTAGCGCCAAGTGGGATGGAAGTAAGCTTCCAAATAGCGCCGACACAAGTGGCAGGAACAGCAGCGACGCTGCTGCCGCTGAGGGAGGTGACTTCCCAGCAAGGCAAAAGTCCGTGACGATTGAAGAGTAAAGAGAGACGTGTATGATTCTGTCACATTTTAGCATAATGTCAACTGCACAAAGGTGCGCTTTCAACGACATATCCCGGTTTCTGCAGTCTTCAGACGACTCCAGTCACTGCATTCCAGTCCACATCAGCCCGGACGCCCTTTTGCCACGAGACTGGACGCCCAATCATGCTACCGGTTGTCAACGCCAACGCGTGAAGTGGCTCGACCTCATGGTTCGCAGCGACTATTAGTACGTGTACGATTTCACTTTCTTGATGTCGCTGGCGCTGTGCTGATATTGTTGATGCACACGAGAAGTGGTCGTGGAGAGACACGCCAGGGGTCGTTCTTCCTAAGGTCGGAGCCACGCGATCCGAAGCTCCGATCATCAAAGTCTAAGTGACGATGTACTGACAATGATGGCATCATTCCATCCTTCCCCAGCATCACAACAAGGATCAATAGTAATCGAAGACGCGTTGCACATGTAAGTGATATATCATTGACTATCACCAGCTTCACTTCTACAGGTACTCGACTGAACATTTTCACTTTAAAATCAAAGAAGCACAAGCGAACACATCATGGGCGTCGAACTCAGTACAGCGCGCTACCTGGCGCCAGCGTCCTTCCTCTATGACTTCGCGGCACAGCAATATGGCATGTTTAGCTCTCCGAATATGAAGGATATTCACGATCGAAACTTGTCTTTCTTTAGCCCTCAGCCGTTCTTCATTGCTGGTAAGAAACCGTTGCAATTCAACAACAAACACGAAAGTCTTGCTAATTAATGTCTAGGCTTCTTCTTCCCACAACAACTCTTCCAACTAGCCTGGCTCTACAAGCTATGGACTCTCAAGAAAGAAAACCCTCAAGACAAGAAGTCTCTTGACCACATTGTCAAGTTCGTGCCATACTACGCACTCGGAAACGTGTGCATCGGGACTTGGATGTTCTTCTGGAACGCCGAAAGATTGTCCATCTCGAACATCTTCGTTATGATCAACACTACTGCTCAAATCTTCTACACCGCCACGCAATTGGAACCCATGGATACAGGCAACACTGGTAGCGTGCTGACGCACATTGTCGCGAAGACTTTTGCCGGTATTGGTGTTCTCGATGCTCTTCACAATACTTCGGTGGCGTACTACAAGAATGCTATTCCTTCTACTACAGTCAAGGCCCTTACCGCGCTTGGATTTGGTGGCGCGGCTTTCCTCAGTGATTGGATCTTTGGAGGATGCTTGGTCTACGATTTGATCGCCTTGAGTGTGGGACAAAGATCTTACGACAGCGCTTGGTCGACGCAATTGGGCTTCATTGCTGCTGGAACGGCCGCTATCGTTGGGATTAAGAACTATTTGAAGTAGGTACACTCTGTGTGTGTCGCTTTAACAACAGCTCGGCCATCCGCCGTCTTTCCGATCGATGTCAGAAGAGACGTCGTTGACAATGTGTGTAGGCCGCCGTATGTGAGGGGCGATTATGCTCAAGTGGTTCAAGACGAGACAGACGATCGAGTATGAGGAATGGATCAAGGACTTCTGGCGTTTATCATTGTATCAAAACATGTATTATCGATAAGGAGAATGGGTCGGTACCTCTCTAGCAAAGTAACGCGCTCTGTGCTCTATGCTCGTCACAAACATAGCAGTATTCGTTGGCTGTTGAGACACTGGCTGCGTCAGCTCTGACAGGTCTGCCGCCATGCCAACCACAGCCAGTAAAATCTCATTGCACATCCACCATTCCGTGTAACACTGGCGATTTTCCTCCATCCCCCCAAATGCGTATGCTTTTGATCGTTTTCCTCCCCAAGGCAGCTTGATGCTGAGCCAGCAAAAATGCTATGCCGCCAAAGTTCTCTGTACCAAGCACAGCCAAAAATGGTTCTGATATGCTGCCATCCTTATCATTTGGCGTGAACATCCAGAAGTTGGGCCACGGAAGCGGAAGCTCATTTTTGAACCCATCGGCATGCATAGCCTCCATGATAAGTTGCTGAGTATTCCGATTCGTAATGCCTCGGACAAAGATGTAGCGCAGGGGTGCCTGTTGCTCTTGATTTGCAATGGCAAGTTGCTGCCAGCTCAGGAACGTGAGGTCGGACCAGTTTTGCAAGAGTGGCAAAGGCGCTTTGCGCAAGCTGGTGGTGGTAGATTTTCGATAAGCTGGACTATGTCTGTCGGATGCGATTAGGATGCCCTTAGCCGGATTGTACACGCCACAATATTCTGCATGGGTCGCCTGATGAACGTCAATATGATGTTGGGGAGCATACGATCTCTGTATTGTACGTGTGTACCGGGTGTTCAACTCCATCGACTTTGACGTCTGAATTGTGCTCCAACCTTACAGTCAGACTTGTAGCCGGCGAAACCTGCAGCCATGCAAGAGGCTGCTCAAGCCCGGATGTTTTGTCTTTGAAGACTTCGATGTTCTGGTCGGACTTGACAGCCCAGCCCCATTTCTGTACGTCTGCAGCAGTCCATGTAGCTTGCGTGGTCTTCAAGGGATCGTTCATGATCACCCAGAGATTCCTGCCTTTCCTGACAGCGCTCTTATAGCTAGTTGCTGGGGCTCGAGGGTCAAGTGCCGTTCCAGGGGTCGAAGTGGAAGCAGTCCCTGATACTGTAACGCCAATCTTGACACATAAGCGATCGCGCGGGACTGCTTGAACGAGCATTACCAAGTGGCAGAACAGAGGAATTGCAATCAACTTGAAGTTCATCTCTGGTATGACAGAGCGGGGTGAGCTTGCAATAGTCCTGGGTCTTTGTTCTTCGGATTCCTTGAGTAGCCACTGTGGTAGCTGCTGTACCACGCCTGCTACATATCTCAGTAAGATACTTCCCTCACGCAGCGCGTAGCAAACTTCGCTATCACGTTGGTGCGAGGCTCACACGATACTGTACAGCGAATGACCAACATCATATCTCAGAAACAATCACACATGGCACGCTGACAACGGTCGTGGTTGTGGCGCGATTGCTCCTCTTGCCTGGCGAACAAATTGACAGCGCTGGCACAACGTCTTCTGTGATTACGAAGCACTGGTACTATTTCGCTTCGTGACTACTACTCTTGACTTGGTTGAGTGAGCGTGCATCTCTAACGCAGACCAGCGCCGTTTTAGATCTTGTGGTGCAAGAAGGACGATGTTTGAGGTGGGAGAGCGTCTGGGACAGCCACCGAGAAGACTGTCGACGCATACATGAGGACTGTATGAGGCTGGAAGAGACTTCTGATGACCTGTTGCCCCCTCAATATGCCCAGCTTGATCGTTTAGGACTTGGAATTGTAATCGGACTACAGCCTACGCGACTGTGGACTCTGCAGATTAGCGAGTGTTGGATACTGTTTATTGTAGAGCGCGGCATTGCACGTTCTGCGAAGTCCGGAGCATCCGCTGCATTAGTTATGGATGGAGCATAGTAGATGATATCGAGTCTCCCTTGAAAAGGAGTGCAGAATGATGATGATGTTAATGTTGATGCGAAAGGGAAAGCGTAACAGATGACGAAGCTTCGGCCAAGACTCTGACTTCTAGCTGGAGTGAATGCGCAGCTGTCTTCCACCTCAGTGGTAGCTTCCCTACTCAACCGAGAGAGCCATCATGCCAGGACGCAGCGAAGAAAGTGTCAACTGGTCGTGCAATCGACCTATACCGACACCATGAGCTGGATTGAGCAATACTCTGCCGCACTCGATGCTCGAGATGCCCGCGAACAAGCCCACAAGCCATACATAGATGCTTGTACGGCGTACAATTCCTACCTGTCACTGTGGCAGATGCTGATCTACGTAGACACCAAGCTCGCCGACCGCACCGCCGCTCAGACCAAGGCATCAACTCTGTCCAGCTCGACACCAGCCTCTCCCGCGTTGCCCGATCGAACCGCGACTCCAACCAAAGGTCGTGGAGCGACCAAGTCACCCGTGCCAGAAGGTCAGGCAGCGGAGTTATTAGCTACCCTTCGCACCGATCTTGCAAATACCCAACGCGCCCGATCCTCGTTGCAAGCTCAAGTGACCGAGCTCAACGCCTCACTCAGCCAGCTGCAGGCTTCACACAAGGATTCCACGGCACAAATTACGAGTCTAACGAAGCAGAAACTGGACGTGGAGAGGAAGCTACGAGATCGAGAAGAAGAGATTCGCGGCAAAGCAAAGTTGGTCGAAGAAGCACAAGATGAGATGGTGAGCTTGCAGTTGCAGTTGAACATGGCAGAACAGAGATCAGAGAAGTTGGAGAAGGAGAATAAGGAGCTCGTCGAGCGATGGATGAGGAGAATGGGAGAGGAGGCCGAAAAAGCGAATCGAGATTCTGGGTGGACATGAGAAGCCTGCAGAAGTATAGAGGATGTGCACGTGGCACCTACCTACTGTTACAGCTTAGTATGCCAAATGCATATCGATGGGATTTGAAGTTCGTCGAATCAAACTGACTCCCAGAAGGAACAATATAGTGACTCGACTTTTATCTGATGCTTTTATAGACGCTCGAACGCTGCATATTCAACGTAGGCACTTGCTCGATATGCCTAATCTTCGTGCGTTACTGTCGTATCCAGGACTTCAGCCCTAGCTTTGCCTTTCGTTTGTGTGCTGACAAAGTCGTTCAACAGCCTGTAAGCTCCTGGTTCGATGAAGGCTATGCACTCCCATTCTTTGCCTGTGTTCTCTTCCGTCTCCACTTGCTCAACAAGGCTGAGAATCTTGTCCTTGACACTCCCCGTCGTGGCCTCCTCGCCCTCGGTCTTTGGTGCAGTCTTGACATTCTGTTTTAGCACGTCCGTTGGGCAAGTGATTCGCAACCTCATCCTCGCCCTCGCCACAGGAATTGGTTGATGTGCGATCAGGGCTTTCATAGCATCCAGTGCTTGCGATTTTGCACTTCGATTCGTGACCACTCCAGTCCACTTCGGCTTTGGCTTCTCCTCAATCTTCACTTCTGCAGTTTCTCCATTCTTTGCCGGTGTGCTTGCACCTGAGCCAGCCGCTGGTGTGCTTTGGTCTCTGCTTTGACTGCGGTCTCCACCAGCAGCGCCCGCTTTGCCTGCTGCCCTTGCAGCGTGTCCACCCTGGCTACTCAACTGATCCAACGCCTTTTCGATCATGCCCGTCGTATACACCCGCTTGCTCTTTGGATCTACCAGCCGCCCGGCCACGATGTCTATCACCTCCTTGTGCACCCGATCCAGCTCTTGCGATCGTTCCTTCTCGCCGACCTGAATCTCACCCTTCTTCAAGATCTCCAGCACTATTTCGTCTCTCGTCATGCCAGGGAAAGCCTTTTTAAGATCTTCATTCGGCGCCACTTGCCCTTTGCTGACATTCAGAAAAACGTTTGGAATTTGCAGGACATTGTCGAGATCCGTCTCGTTTCCAGCCCGGAATGATGTAACAGTATTCTTGTAACATGCGACTTCGAAGCGCTTCTTGCCCTTCTTCATGCGCACCAGACTGACATTTGTCAATTTGATTTGATTTGAAGGCTGGTTGATCTGTGCGGAAGGCATTTTGACGGGTGCCTTATAAGGCGAGAGGAATCTGCTGCGATGCTATTCTGATCGTAGTTGTGTCCTCGGTTGCCCGTGGGGGATTCGTGTCGAATATAACAGCGTCGGAATTATTTGCTCGAGTCTGGTGTCCTTAAGCCCGCACGCGAACTTCTGAACGATGAGCCGATATGCGTCATCCACGCCAAGGCGCTATCGCGATAAGGTGAGCTTTGATCCCAGCGCGGCCCTTGCATGATCTAGGTTCAGCATGATGCGTCGCCGTTGCTGGGCTGCCTGCTCACATGCTCTCTCTTGACCAACACAGTCCTTCTCTTCCTTGTCCTCCTACCCTCGTCTCTTCCATCACCTCTAGACCATCGAGGAGAGAAATGTGAGCATCGCCATCATCGCCGGATCCAGGAAAACGCTAATTCGTGAGCTTGCAGCACCTCGACCGCTTTGCCGCCTAAACAGCCGACGCTTCCACGCCGGGCAAGTCGACTATGAAGGTCGCCACCTCAGCGCTCCTCATCGGAGTCGCAGCTGCTTCGATTCCGCAGCAACAGCAGCCATTGCAACCTCCAAAGGTCGTTCAAGATGCTCTCAACGCCGCTGGCGATAAGGTCTCTGGCTGGGCGAAGCCATTGAAGCACCTCCAGGATGAGCTGAAACACCTTACCGCTGAAGCTCAGTCTGCGTGGGACGAGGTGGCTATGATGTTCCCTGAGGAAATGTCGAAAGCCTCGTTCTTCTCCACGCCCAAGAAGCACACCCGCAAGCACGAGCGTGAGTGGGACTTCGTGACCAAGGGCGAGCACATCGAGCAGATGTTCAGCGTCAACTCCAAGGGCGAGAAGCAGCGCGAGATCGACGGTCATCTCGAGCAGTTCAATCTCCGCACCAAGAAGGTCGACCCCAAGAGCCTCGGTGTTGATACCGTCAAGCAATACTCGGGCTATCTGGACAACGAGGAGGACGACAAGCACCTCTTCTACTGGTTCTTCGAGTCTCGCAATGATCCCAAGAATGACCCAGTCGTGCTCTGGCTGAACGGAGGCCCAGGCTGCTCATCTCTCACTGGATTGTTCATGGAGCTCGGCCCATCCTTCATCGGCAAGGATCGCAAGCCATCATACAACCCAGCTAGTTGGAACGCCAACGCTTCCGTCATCTTCTTGGATCAGCCAGTCAACGTCGGTTACTCCTACTCTGGCAGTGCTGTCAGCAGCACTGTAGCTGCAGGCAAAGACGTCTACGCTCTCTTGACCCTCTTCTTCAAGCAGTTCCCAGAGTATGCCAAACAGCCATTCCACATTTCCGGTGAATCTTACGCCGGCCACTACATTCCTGTCTTCGCCTCTGAAATCCTGTCGCACAAGAACCGCAACATCAACTTGCAGTCTGTCTTGATCGGCAATGGACTTACCGACGGCTACACTCAATATGAGTACTACCGCCCAATGGCATGTGGCGATGGTGGCTGGCCAGCAGTGCTCGATGAGTCGTCTTGCCAAAGCATGGACAACTCGCTCGCTCGCTGCCAGAGCTTGATCGAGAGCTGCTACAAGAGCGAGTCTGTCTGGTCCTGCGTACCAGCGAGCATCTACTGCAACAATGCTTTGATTGGCCCATACCAGCGTACCGGCCAGAACCCATACGATGTTCGCGAGAAGTGCAAGGGTGGAAACTTGTGCTACGATGAGCTTAACTGGATCCAAGAATACCTTAACCGCGACGATGTCATGAAAGCTCTCGGAGCTGAGGTCGACAGCTACGACTCCTGCAACATGGACATCAACCGCAACTTCTTGTTCAATGGCGATTGGATGCAGCCATTCCATCGCTTGGTCCCAGGTATCCTGAAGGAGATTCCTGTTCTCGTCTATGCTGGTGATGCTGATTACATTTGCAACTGTGAGTCTCCAATATCATGAATGTTACTCGCGGCGAACTAACAATTTTTAGGGCTCGGCAACCTTGCCTGGACCCAGGCACTTGAGTGGCCTGGCCAGAAGGCTTACGCCAAGGCGCCTATGGAGGACCTTACTCTCCAGTCCGACAGCAAGACTAAGACTGGCTCAGTCAAGTCTTCTGGCAACTTCACCTTCATCCGCATCCATGCTGCCGGCCACATGGTGAGTTTGATCCCCCGCTTGCTGCCTTTCCTCCATAGTCTTGCAACAGTACTAACATGTGGTAGGTGCCATATAACCAGCCTGAGGCGTCGCTTGACTTCCTCAACCGATGGATCGGCGGAGAGTGGGTCGAGAACTAAGGGAAGTTTGATGCACACAAGGATGTATCTATGAACCTGAACTAGGTGCGACACAGCATTAGACTGTATATGCTACAGAAATGATATTACCCATCCAGTCAACGAGACCATGGTTTTCTATTGCAGCACGTCTACGTGATCAAAACAAAAGAGCGCAGGCGAGCCTTGTCGACGGGGCGTCGCATAGTGCCCATCGAATGGCCTTGCTCTCGATGCCGGCCTTACTGTACGCGTGAGCAGGAGCAGTCACTACTTGCTGCGTCTTGCCCAGGCCTGGTACCTGTTCTCAAGTGTGAACACGCGTAAGTGTCTGTCACCGCTTCTTCTCACACAGCTGAAGTTATTGTAGAAATTATGGTGTTCGACCAATACTGGCTATTAAACGACAGGCTATGCACGATCGTTGGGAAGTTGAACAGGAACAGGTTTGGACGCAAATCGGCTTGCCGTTCCGCGGGCTTGGCTCTTGTGAATGACAGCCCGTGCAGGGTCCAATCTGGCCGATGACGAAAGACGATATCCACATTGTCTCTGTTGATACAAACATGGCAGGCCCATTGCAACTGAAGATGCTTGCTACTTTTCTCCACTTCCAACATGGAGCGCAACGGATATCGGGACGAAATTGGACAGGATGTCGAGAAGCAAACTCAGAACACCAACAATAATGCTACTGGCCATGATCGAAGCGAATTCTTGCCCAACCCTCCTGCTAGCGCGGATTTCAAGGACAGGATAGCGCATTTTACCTGGCCGTGGTTTGCTGCTACGATGTCTACGGGAGCGATTGCTGTTGTGCTCGCGAATACACCGAATCGATTTACTGGATTACAGACTATCGGCAAGATCTTCTTTATTGTTGATCTGTTCATGTTCGTTGTGTTTAATATTGCAATGGGACTGCGAGCTTTCTGGTTTCCGAGGAGGTTTCTTGCTTCACTTCATCATCCCGTGGAGGGCCTTTTCTTTGGATCATACTGGGTCTCGGTCTCTCTTATCTTGAATGCGATCCAGGCTTACGGTGTGCCCAACTGTGGTCCGTGGCTCGTCTCAGCGCTTCGGGTTCTGTTCTGGCTCTATTGTGCTGTTGTTCTGATTGTTGGAATCGGGCAATACTATGCACTATTCCAAGAGGAGAGATTGAAAATCACAAACGCTGTGCCCGCCTGGATCTTCCCAATATACCCCTTGCTGGTTATTGGTACGATGGCTGGCACAATGATTCCATCCCAGCCGGAACAGGCAGCTTTTGAAATGTGGATAGGGGCAGTCATGTTTCAGGGCCTCTCCTGGACGGTGGCGTTGATGATGTACAGTCTGTACACTCAACGACTCATGACAAGCGCGTTGCCGGCTCCGCCCACGAGACCTGGAATGTACGTGTCTGTCGGTCCTGCGGGATACACGAGCGCGGGTCTCATATCGCTGGGAACTCAGGCTTCGAGTGTGCTTCCCGAGAACACATTCAACATTAGCGCCCTTCCAGATGGTGACATTGTGCGGGTCCTTGGGATCGTCAGCGGACTCTTCATCGTCACCTTTGCCTTTTGGTTCTTCTGCATTACGACGATTGCTGTAATAGCTGGTATCAAGCGTATGCATTTCACTTTGAACTGGTGGGCTGTAAGTAACGATTCGCGACTCAAGCACCATCTCCTGTCCTTGCTAACAACACATAGTTCATATTTCCAAACGCGGGTCTCTGTCTTGCAATCATACAGATCGGCTCCGCACTTTCAAGTTCCGCCATCAATGGTGTAGCCAGCGCTTTGACTGTTCTCTTGGTCATCATGTGGCTCATCACAGCTGTTGCGCATTTACGTGCTCTGTGGTACGGCAAGATCATGTGGCCTGGGAAAGACGAGGACAAAGACATGTGGCATCTGGGTTGGGGCAAGTTCAGTGCGTGATGGCCGATCACTTCGACTACCTTACTTTCGACGCAAATCTCACGATATTTCCTTCACGTTTGTTCACACGTCAGGTGTCAGCTGTCAACGAAGAGAACGACCCAAACAACGGCGAGAATGCGGCAAAATGCAAAAGCTAAATTCAATGTTGATTGCTCATGTTACAGCAACAGGAGAACAAATCCCCTGGCCGCCTATCAACAAGACCAATAAAAAGATCAAAATCATTCCAACGCCCACACATCAACTCCAATGCTCCAAAGACCCTCCCCTCTCAACCCTCACTTCTTCTTATACCCCGCCATTCCCATCCGCCCATCATACAATCTCCTCTGCGAATCCTGCCAACTCTGCGCCGGACGCGCCTGCTGCATCCACAAATTAGTCTGAGCGCGCTGTGCAGCATTCTTAGGACCCTGATAACCCCATTGCATAGGATTATAATCCTGCTGGGTATAGCGTTCGTTTTTCTTCCACCATTCGTCAGGCATGTTGGGTGAGCTGGGGTTGTGAATTGGAAGTCGAGGAGTGTGTGAGTGAGACTTCGAGGTGACCTGGACCTTTGAGGATGGTTATTGCTTCTCGTTGGTCTGTGATGAAAAATTGACAGCGCCGGTCTGGAGGGTTTATATGCTGGCATTGCGAATGTATTCACGAAGGTGGAGACAATGGCAGGCAGGTTTGCTGTGTACAATTGTGGCAGTCATGTTCTTGAATAATGGTGGTGCTTCCACGGCACGCTTGCAGAATGTTCAGTGGCAGGAGCGAGCGTCGAACTACGGAAGGCATTGTTGTGAATGGCACAAGGGGGCAAGCGATGAACATGCACTGATGTTTAAGGCGACAATGTGGACTTGCCATGTATTCTTGGCCTATATCTTTAAACAATGCAATGTTGTTCCGGGTATCCAATTCCATATCCAGCTTTGAGAACGCCGTGTCCTGTACCTTCGCTAATTCCAACTCGTGTTATTGTTCCATGAAAATCATTCGGGTCCTCGCGTCGATACGCTCTCTATACCATGTCTCTATCACCGAGACTCACTCCTGTCTTCTTTCCAAAGAGTTCCTCTGCTTCTCGGCAGAACCTTGCCTCACCGCGCCCACCTGCGGTCTCGCTTGCCCAACAGACCATTGTCGCATCGATCACGCCGCCAACAATGTTCTCGATGCAACCTAGCACTGCAAAGCCAATGGTACCGGCAATCATACCGACGATGTAGGCGTACAAACTACCTCGGAACCCTGATGCAGCCCCTTGAATTTGAATGCTGTGTGCAGCTCGGACCCAGCCGCCGAAGCCAAGCGCGAAGGACATTATCCAACGTGTGGCCTGCAGAAGGAGCTTCGCCAGGCGGTATGGCATAAGAGCACTTCCAGAATGTGAAGGATTGAAGTTGCGTGTTCCGAGCGTGTTGCTTGGGTTCGTGTGGGAGATGAAATTGAGGTGGTTCAGGCCACGAGCGGCTAGTCCGAGCGGTTGGCTGTGGATTGCAGCATACGTGAGAGTGAGAGGGTTGGTGAGCGTGGCCAGACTACTCGGCATGATCCAGTAAGCGGCCATATTGAGTACACCAGACAGTCGGCCGGGAAGGATGATCAACGGTAGTCGAACAAGAAGGCTGAGGAAGGTGCTCAGGCAGGTTGTACCAAAGAGGGCTCCTGTAGCATGCAAAAAGCTTGCCTTGACCACTTCCTGGCTCGTCGGCTGTGGCACTGCTAGGCGGTGAAAGTACCATTGGCTGACTACTGCAGCGGTCGTTGCTCGTTGTAGGCCTGCGATGACGCCCAAGCTCCAGAGGTACTGCAAGATGAAGTATGCTCCGAGCCACCAGCTATTGGCGTTGATCACCCACTTCTTTGCGCCTGTGAAGTGTCCCGACAGAAAGATGCGTTCGAACATGAGCATCCAGGTCCAGGAGAATACGACGACTACGCCGAGCGCCACGAAGCCAAGTACCACGAGGAAGGGGCTCGCTGCAATAATTTTGGTTGAGAATTCGAGCACATTGATTGAACTGTGCAGGCTATGTCGATTCTTGATGACACTCCAGGTCCAGAAGAAGCCGACAATTGCAGGCACGAATGAGCCCCAGCGCATGGCCTTGTCCTGGATCGAGTTGCCGTTCCAGGAGCCGCGGAAGCTGCTGATGAAGGGGTAAAGTGCAAATGCGAACAGGATCACAGGTACTGCGATGATCAGAATGTACACCAATGGTCGTACGTGGTTTCGGAGTAGCGACAGCCATATCAGTGCCACCACTATCGCAATCAACGTGTCCCACACTAGCATGCTCGTGCTCCCACGAAGAGCAGTGTAGATGGTGTCTCCGAGGGAGTTCTTCGGCGTCGAAGTTTGGAACCAGATCAGGACAAAGACGGCAAACATTGTGCAGAAAGAGATCTGAAATAGATTCGCCCAGAATGCATCGTGCTTGGGCGGCTCTTGCGCAGGCAGGATGACGGTGGGTGGCACACTCTCGCGATCTGGCGACATGGGTCGAGGGTGGAGTCGCTGTGTTTCATCGTCGGTCTCGAGAGGCAGAAATGAACTGAGGCCGCTGGGCTTTGTCGTTGACCGGAATGGCTTGAAGGGTGCAGGTGGCTCATCCGGATCGATGGAGGGCGATAATCTCGCAAGCGACTCGGGAGGCTCCTCATCAATAGTACTGTTGAGGTTGACATCCACCAGTCTCCCTTTGCCCTTGCCACTCACATCCGATGCTCTGCTCTCCGCGCGTGACGAAGGCGGATATGGAGCTCCCAGCCTGCCCCGAGGTAGGCTTGCGTCTCTGTCGTGATTTTGACCATGCTGCGTGTCTTCCAATCTCTCGGTACCATCATCCTCAACCTCTGAGCTTTCCGTGAGATTGCTAGGCCCGAAGTGCTGCCTGCTTCGTTGCAGAGCGTAGAAGTCTGCTACCTCCCGCTCATGTTCGTCGCCTTCATCCTCCTCCTGGAAGTCGTCTGTCGCGCTATAGAAGAGCGGAGCCTGTGGGTCTTGTCGTGACAAACGCGATGCGAAGGGAAAACGTGACTGCGAGGAAGTGGGATGCTGGTTCTGATATGGGTGGTGATTCATGCCGCCGGGGCGCTGAACGTAGCGGGAGTGCGATGCTGGTGGGCGTCGGCGATCAAGCGGATTGCGCGAGCGACTTCTGCCATCATCTTGGGTGAAGGAAAGGCGGGCGTTGGACTGTTGTAGGAAGCGGGAGGCGTCTGTAGGTCAAGCGGTGTCAGTCTCAGGCTGTTGGTCACGCGAGCGAGGTGGGAGGTGTCGCATGCTGTGCTGAACGACATCAGGCCAGAAAGCGGAGCAGAGGATACTCACATTCGGAGAACATGGTGAAGAGGGCCAGGGGAGGAGGAAGCGATGGCTATAGTACAGTGCGATAGATAAAGACGGCTTCGTGCTGCAGCTGCACGGCAGCTCTGCTCGAGTCCGCTGCGGTGGCCGAGTGCGGCAACGCCGACAACAATGACGACGGCTTGTGGTCGACCTTCACGCCGCTGTCCCTGCGGAGGGTCTAGGCATACAGGTCGTGCGGCGGTGGAGGAGATATTAGGAGTGTGAAGGAAATCGTAGGGCAAGGATGATGAAGGGCTCTACTGCACAGCGCGTGGGGATGTCGAGCAGGCAAGCAGCGAGTGCATGTCATCAGCGCGCTGCAAAAGCCGCCGACTGACTCTTGCACGGGATCACATGTCCGTCCCGGCCTCCGCGCTTCTCCCATTTCTGTTGTTGCAACGCCCGCCACCGTGATGATCCTGATGCACCGACACATCTGGGTATTCAGAGCATGCTCTGCCAGCGCGTGTTACTGCTGCCGGGCCTGCTCCATGCATCACAACATCGCATCACATGCTGCTCGTCTATCCTCTCGCTTATCTTATCTCCGTCGGTGCCAAGCCATGCATCGGCCGTGCTTTAGCCTGCTCCACGTGCTGGCGCCATTCGTGATCGGCCGCGAAGAAAGTCGTTGGCCGGCGTGAGAGCAGCGTCCGGGAGACCACGACTGTACATATGGACGCCTAGCACAACATCAGCCTTTTCACCCCCTTCCACCCCTCTCCTCGTGCGAGGAGCACTTGCGCCCAGCATGCCCGAAGCAGCACAGGCTGGCGACGCCGCCCCAGCCCAGGATGATTGGAGCGCGAAGCTGTGGTCCATTGGCAGGAGCGTGGCCCTCTTCGTCGCCATACAGTTTGCGATGAAGCAGTTCATGGGAGGCGGACAGCAGGCCGCTCCCTCCGCCCCCTCGTCGTCTGCGGGCGGAGAAACGGTGCTGGGCGAGTACAGCGCTGTGCCACATACCCTCTTTCCGATGTGGCCCACCAATGCCACTGTCGATGTCAGTCTCTACATCTCGCCGAGCGTCGTCATGCCACCTTTCAGTTCTATGCCACCGGACAGCCTGATCGTGAAAGAGACGAACTTCGCCTTGGACAGATCACGAAAAGACCACAGAGAATCGCACAAGACTTTCCACGTCCCCAAGACGGTGCAAGATAATGGCACACTATGGGCACACATCTTTGTAGCCCAGTCTGGCGCACAATTGGACCCAGCATCGCCTTCGTACGATCCCAAGAAGGCATACCGCATGTTGCGACCCCTCACTTCGTATCTGCCTAAGAAGAAAGTGCACAAAGTCCGCAATCTGCTGGGATCTCAAGATGACGAAAGTGAGGAAGTTGTGGAAGAGGAACCGACCGGGCCTTCCATCGCATCATACTACCATCCAAACTTCACCCTCTCGTTCGTGCCGGAAATTGGCAACGTTCAATGGGCCACATTGCATCCCGCTGTCAAGCAATTCTACACCCTGGATGCCACTGGAGCCCGTGATGAGACGGGAAAGAACACCTGGTACTATCCCGTTCTGTACCTGAACACATTTTGGCAACTCAAGTCACATATGATCGAGCTGAACTCCACTGTTCCACAGGAGACCTTGCCGATCAATGTTCATGTGAGCACTCTGGCCAGCTGGCAATTCAGCGTCATGTGCAGTATGGATGAGGGCATGAAGGAAACTGCTCGTAAGGCTGCTCGTGGCGAGAGCACCCCTGGTGGCGGCGATGGCTCTGAGATGGAGCTTATCAAGGAGACCTTGCTCGACACCAACCAATGGCTTCTTGGCACGACTGTGATTGCCAGTGTGCTGCACATGATATTCGAACTGCTCGCGTTCAAGAACGACGTTGGTCATTGGCGCAACAAGAAGGATAATGTCGGTGTTTCTTTCAGAACGATCCTGTCCAACGTTGTCATGCAAACGATCATCTTCTTGTACCTAATGGACAACAACGAGAACACAAGCTGGATGATTTTGTTCGGCCAGGGCATGGGCATTGCCATCGAAGCCTGGAAGATCACCAAGACCGTCAATATCCGCATTCGTCAGCCTGGACCCGGATCGTACGCTCACTCGCTGGGCCTTCCTTATACTGTTGTGTTCGAAGATAAGCACAAACTCAGCGAGACCGAAGAACAGACCGAGGAATACGACAGGATTGCATTCAAGTACATGGGATATCTGGCCGTTCCTTTGCTCTTGGCTTATGCAGTGTATTCTCTGTACTACGAGGAGCACAAGTCCTGGTACAGCTTCATCATTAGAACCCTCGTGGGGAGCGTCTACGCATACGGCTTCCTCATGATGGTACGTTGTTCACCCCATGCAACTTGGAAGTCACACGAGTGAAAATTGCTAACATCATTTGCAGGTCCCGGCGCTATACATCAACTACCGCCTCAAGTCCGTGGCTCATATGCCTGGAAGGACTATGGCTTACAAGTTTCTGAACACATTCATCGACGATCTGTTCGCATTTACCATCAAGATGCCAATCCTTCACCGTCTCGCGACTCTGCGCGATGATTTCATCTTCTTCGTCTATCTGTATCAGACATGGAAATACAAGGTCGATTACAGTAGAGTAAACGAGTTCGGCCAGGGCGGGGACGAGGAAGAAGAAGAGAGCAAGAAAGCCGCCAAACCGCTCACGAGCACCGAGGGAGCCAAGACCGATTCTTCTGGGAAGCTGAAAGCCGAATTAAACGCCAAAGTCGACGACGCAGCAGCAGCAGCAGCTGTAACAAGTGGTAAAGACAAAGGTAGCGCGAGGAAGCGAAGAGGCTAGACAGAGTTCCGTGACCAGGAGGGACAAATCAACTTGCATTTACATCAGTCACATATGATGAGCTTGACTCGATACCTTACGTGTGAAAAGGCCATACTAGAATACCATTCTATCTCCTGACTAACGTGTCTTTCCAAGCCTTCCACTGTCACGCAGCCAAGTCATGCTACAAGTAGTGCTGCTGGTAAGAACCGACGAACATGCTGACACTGTCCGCTATGCAAAATCCCCCTTCTCGAAACGCTACTTCAAAATGCCCGCCCATTGCCAACAAAGCCGCCCCTTGTCGGACACTTCTAAATCTCATCGACCTCTTCCTCCTGCGAGGCTCGAGCTTTGGTAGTCCCGTTGCTATTCAGCGTATCCAAATTGATTGGCGCACCCGCTTTGGCGCTCATTCCGATAGCTTGTCGACCAGTCTCGGAATTTTCCAAGAAATCTCGCAACTTCGCTTTGAAGATTTCGAGGCCTTGTGCAGATGCTGCGTTCGTCATCTGGAGCATCGGACCCCATAAGTTGAGGGTGTAGGTGACGTAGGCGCCTATGCCGAGAAGGATGAGGAAGATGAAGTATACAGGGTTGCGCAGCACTGTTGTCATGTTAGCTTGCTTTCTCAACACAGCTCGTATGGTGATGCATGTTCTTACCTGCGACGATCTCGTTCCAGCCGAGCGCTAGTAACAGGCCGTAGAAGTACAAAGGCACTTGCGTGATGCCGCCAATGGCACTACGCTTGGCTTCGACGTAGACGCCATCTGCGGTCTTCTTGAAGCGTGTTGACAGATCTTGCTGCTTAGCATCACTGATGACTGTCATTTCCTCCTCCAAAGTCTTGCCTTCGTCTTCGTCGACGCCTCCGATAGGATGAAGGTCCTCCTCATCAGCCGGCGTGACTGTGCTTGGCGGCTCGCCAATCCAGGCATCAAGTGGTGGTGGAGCAGATGTTCGTGATAATTTGAACCTTGCGAGGAGAGGGACCAAAGTCAGCGTGCTTTCCCGAGCCTTGGTGTACATGCTTTCGATATCATCGGTGGGACGCCATATCCTTGGAACTCCTTCTTCGTCGTAGCGGAATTTATCTTCAAAGTTCTCGCGCAGCTTCAGTAATAGGTTACCCTCCATGAGCTCCTCGTCGATCTTGTCACGCAGCGCTCCCCATGACTTACGGCGAAGTCGCCATAGCCCAACCTCGACCTCATCGGGACTCGCGTCGAAGCTGCGTGCGCGATCGGTGAATCGTGTCTCCGCGTGGGAAACTGTATCAGTGAACACAGCCCATATCCGGTCCCAGAGATCCTTCTCGGTAGGCTTCTCGCCATCAGCCGGAGCACCAGATCCAGCACGTCCGGATCCAAGCTTGTTGAACTCCACTCCGACGCTCTCGCTGAGCTTACTTCGTACCCATCTCTCGCTTCTTGTGGCGAGGCGCCTCATTTCATCTTGTCTCAGGCGAGCACTGACTTCGTCTAGATCCTTACGGAAGAGATTCAGCTGCTGCTTGTAGTCGCTCCACGACGTGCCTTCCACCAAGGACGTCTTAGCTTGTGTCTCAAACCGATCCAATGCCTTTTCTTTCTCAGAAGTGACGATTTGGTGGAAATCATAGTTTGATCCCTTCTTCTGGCCTGTTTTGACAGCAGAAGATACTGCCTCTGAAAAGTCATGGACGCCTGACTTGTGCGCAGCGCTGAGTTGGCCAATGAACAGAGTCTTGAGTCTGCCATCAACCTTGGTCTCTAGCTCGGCTTGCTTCCTTTTGAATACTCCCTTGTGGTACCTGCTAGCCTCTTGTTCGAAACTTCCAAGAACCAATTTCCTCGCGGCGATCAACTTCATTCCAAGGTCAACAAGGACGGTTGGCTTCCCTGCCGCAACTGCACTGTTCTGAAGCTCTTCCAAAGGCGCGATCGCTTCGTCGAACGGTATCAATACCTCCTTGGATATTTCATCGCAACGGAATTGAGCCAGCAGCTCTTGCTGGGTGGGCAGATCGAGATCCTTGTTGTTATCGATTTGCTCCCACACGCCTTCGGCATACATTGGGAAGCCATCGGCAGGAATACGTCGATGATACTCCGGCAACAATATAGGTTCGTTATCAATGAGGCCAGCTCTCTTGGGGTCCTTGAAACCTTCGCGGAATCGCGTGCCCAACTTTGCCACCTCCTGCTCAAACTTCTCCGGCATCAGGATCTTATGTGGCAGGGCAACAAAGGCAAAGTCGAAGTAGTCTTCGATCTGGCTCTTTTCCAGCCCGGGCGGTTTCGAAAGCGTTGACCATATTCTCGAGAGGTCTTGGAGGAGCGTGAGTTTGAGGTTCTCCAGCGGAGTAGTGCCCAAGTGATCTCGAATGACGAAGAAGAGTAACGTTCGAGAGACACTTTTCGAGTCCTTCAGGAAGAGCTGGAGGTTAACCTCGAAGACAGTCTTGAGAAGGCCCATATTCGCTCCCTGATACAATCCGACCTGGTGCTCCCAAATATTCACAATGAGTACCTCACTTGTCGCCAGCGCGAACAAGGCACTTTTGCGCTCGAAGTCCTGGTCCTCTCCTCGTTCTCGCCCGTCTGTGCCCTCAACGTCCATGACCAAGATGTTGGCAGCCATTGCGCCTTCCTCTCCAGCATGCTCTTTCTTGTTGCGCGACATCCATATTCCCTTCGTTGTCTGCTGTCGCTGCTGCTCATTCATCACCCCGAATTGTGTCCCAAACAAATAGTTGAGAAGGGTGCTCTTGCCCGTACTCTGACTGCCGAACACGGAGATGAGATGGTAGTTGAAACCAGCCTTGGTGATGTTCTCGAACTGCAAGTATTGGCCCAGATTGGCGTTGAACTCCTTGTCCGAGTTGATGATTTGGACGCCATGTTCGAAGTCGTCCTTGGACAGTCCCCCATCAGCTCCCGCAAAGTGGCCGTTTGGACTCATGGTGGGCGGGGAGGTGAGGGATCGAGCTGCGTTGGGTCGGTCGGCGGCCATGATTCTTGAAAAGTGCGCAGCTAAGCGAATAGCCTACGTCTTTTGTGTGACGCCCGATCAGGTGGCTGCAGAAGGTTGGCACCTCCCGTCCTGACGTTCTGTGAGGGCCGGCACTAAAAGGTACGGGGGAGGTCACAAGCGAGTTTCTAGGCCAGGTTGTCGAGGGGCGGGCATGTCATCGGTCCACAGCCGAGAGCAGGCGCAAGCAATCACTCTTCGTCAGCCCGGCCACTCGCAGCACCGTCTCATATACACATGCCAGCACGACTACAAAATTGGAACGTCAATGGCCATAGTGATATCTGTGTTGAAATGCTTGATACAATTCCTGAGCACTTGTCTTCCAGTGCCACGCTTGGCATCATGCAGCCACCGAATACTCTACATATTACTGCCTATGCTGCCGTTGCATGTCACAAATTACTGCAATGTCTCTTCGCATATCATACAGAACTTTTGGTACAGTTTCATTGAGTGCGCAAATCTCTTCACCATTCCTCACAATGCTGCGTCGTGCCTCGACCCCAGTTCTTCACCCCAATGTTCGACACGGCCACATGCCCAGGTATTTGAAAATGACCAGCATTCGAAGCATGCCGTGTTGTTCGCGAGAACGCAGATACCGACACCCTCAAGTCGGCTGCTGCTGCTCCGCAATGCACATTCACCAATTGACATCAGGTCTGCTCAATCAGCTCTTGAGAGTCCTGTCGTGACGTCGGAGGCATGCGCGCTCAGGTTTCGCAGCGTCGAGTACAGTGTCGTTGCATTTCCTGCGGAGACCACATGTTGCCGTTATGGCCAGCCGTAAGTCTTTACTGCACCATCATGCCATGGATTGCCAGACATTTCTCGCCCATACTAGTCGAGAACCACATTTTCAATGCGAATCGGAAGCGCTTGGTCTCGATTCGGGGGTTGGTGGTGCTCGCCGGAGACTGAAGTAGTCTGTAGCACGATGGCCTTGTGCCCAGGATGTGCAGTACCATGAAGCAGCAGGTTTCGAAGAGGAGTCGACTGCTCTGAAGCAATCTGCGATCGTGCTGTCGTCGCTCGTCTTATCCTCGCATATCTCCGTCTCCCCTCGTGAATTGACCCACCACTTGTAGTCGTTCTCGTAATCGTCCTCAGAGAGACACCAGACAGTTCCAGTAGGGAATCCATAGGCCTTCTCGAGCATGCTTGCCTCCTCTTCCGCGTCCTCGTTATTGCAGTGTGTAGGCGGCCCTATGCGAACCTTGCGAACGAATCTCCTGTTCTCGCCGATTCTAACTTTTGCCCACTGCTCCAGGCTATCTTCGCTCAGTCTTCGTTTCCTCTTGAATGTGTTTTGGCTGAAGTAGGCCTTCGAGGCCATGATTCGAAGCGCATGGCACGTCTGCAGCAGGCCGGGTTCCTTGGTTTCAGTTGCAACATCATGGCTGTATGACACGGAATGCTCGACAATTCGTTCGAGAACATCATGTGGCAGGCGGAGAAGAGGCGATAGCTGCTGATTTGCTTCTTGGAGGGAGTCTGGCGTGAGGAGGGCATCGATCGTGTGTCTAGCTGTAAGCAGTTGAGCAGGCGACAGTGCACAGAGAAGCGATGTAAAATCGCTAAACGCGGTCGAAGCAGCCATGAGCAGGAGATGGTACAAATCGTGAACTACGGGGCGGCCAAGGACATTTGACCACCACAGCAGTGGCAAGCTCAGCGACAGGGCAACCAAGTCCCACCATGTTCTCTGCCATGCTGACACTGCAGTCCTTGTTGCGCGAACCTGAAGGGGCAAAGGACACACGCCGCTTGTTGCAAAAGCAAGATTGATCTTCGCCAAGGAAGTTACCGGTGCACATCTGTTGGCTGAAAATGGCTTGGTCTGGAGTGCACCCCATCCTGCCTTGCTCAAAGTGGGAGATCGAGTGGCTCGCCGCGGATGCCACCGTCCACTTCTCCCAGAGGAAGCAATAAATCTTACGCTTCCAGTGCAGGGACACGACTAGACAACATGTACTTCTCGATCATCAGTCGTCACTGACATCACTCCCGACAGGCATGGTCATTCCTATACGATGGACATATGGTTGCTGCGGCACACATTCAAGCCAAACCCATACCGTTCCTGCGACGACGCGTACGTCCACCGCTGCCGGCGTCTTAGACCTGGCCACAACCTCGCGCAAGTACGGCAGGTCTTGATAGTTCCATGCTTCTGCCGAGGAATGTACAAGGATCCGGCCTTGTTCCAGGTGACGGAGAACTTGGAGCCTCCACGACCAGTGCGGAGCCATACCTGGAACGGCCCTGCAAGCCGATTCTGACAGCAGCAGATGATCCGTGGACTTCTTCACGTGAAGGCCATGAGGTGGTGCACTGGTTCTCCGTCTCAGCCGAACCTGCAGTTGTTCCTGCGGCCTGCAGTAGGCTGCGGCAGTCGCTTTTCATGGCGTGCAGCTATTGCGAATATTCACACATCTGCTCTGTGCCAAGTTGGAGATCGACGCTTCAAACACTGTGCAGCGTCCCAGAAAGTTGGATGATCAGCCAGCTGCTTGTTGTTGCACCAATCTGACACTTCTGCTCCAGAGGCAGAGGGAGAGAACGTCATTGCGATCGACAGGAACAGCGTCCACGTGAGCTGAGGCTGAATTACAGTTTGGCACAGATCTTGGTTCGAGCGCGACGGGTTACCACTTGCAACGTCAGCATATGCTTCGCTCAGCGCCGAGTGGTGCTTTTGCCGTTGAAGCACCGCATCGTGGCGGCGTGCATTGCTCTGTAAGACCAGACGATTGGTGCAGCTTGCTGAAGAGGCCACCGCAACAAATACTTCATCGCCACCACCGTATTCGACGAGAATGAGGCCGATGGCGGATGGCTTGTTATGATCGCCTGTGCCTCGTTCTTGGCTGAGGCACGGAAACACCAAACCCGTGCGTGCATGTGAGTGTCCTTGAGCGGAAAGTTCGCAGCCCTGACCTGTGCAGACTTCGCAATGGCATGTTCTGAGCAAATCATCCAGTAGGTAATTCCTCTTGCAATGGCAAATCTAAGAGACAGCAGCATGTCAAACGTGAAGAGACTCAGAAGTTCAACATCGATCAGAGCACGTCTTCAGCATCAATGGTCGCTGTTTCTGAAGCTTAGAAAAATGAGTTGAGCAATTTCGACTGCTGCAACTGGCAAGAAGGAATTAGGATTACCTATCTTGTATCATCTCTGGTCACTTTTCTACTCCATGCTCACAGCAGATGACTGCGAGCTACCTGATAGGCGCTCAACTTGAATATAACGGCGGTAGAGACGATGCGGCCGCATCGGTGTACGGGCCCCCGCTCATATTCAGGCAGGAGCCATCCGCATCACGATACCGTTGCACTTCACTTCCACTATCAATGTGAAAGTCGACTCGAAAACGCAAATGCCAAGACACATGTGCGTTCAGCTGATCAGGCAGTGGCCATGACAAGTTGATCGCGACTCCTGACTTTTCACCATGCACACCAATTTCAATGCCTGGAACAAATATGGCTGAAGCCGTGGAGAAGCTGCGCAGCATTGCGAAGGCGCTCCGCCTGTGCAGCCAATGCGAAACTCGACTCACGGGCATCGGCAGCCAACAAGCAGACGACCCGCCGCTACTCGACCTTCCCATAGAAGACATCGAGACACCCGTCAAGGACCACCCTAAGCGCGGACGGAGTCGCACGCCGCGACAACGAAGCACAGCTTCCAGCAAATCGCAGCCGTCCTGTACACGGGAAACTCCCGACCAACCCACGAACGAAGTCGTCTACAAGAGATGCTTCATCAACAATGTTCGCAGCGTCGATTGCGACTTCCAATGCTTCTCAGTGAAAGACTGCGATTTCGAGAATGTCACTTTCAGAGGCTGCTCGTTCTCCAACGTCGTCTTCGAGGATCTCAAACTCAAGAACGTCACGTTCTTCAACGTTGACTTCCGAAACGTCTGGCTCAAGAACATCAATTGGATATGCGCGCTCTGGGACGGCGTCGGTTTGGCGAATGCTGTGGTAACTGGATATGACTTCTTGCGTCGACTCGAAGGCGAAAAGCGACCAAAACTCGTTCTTTCGCTCAAGGCCAGACCAACGAGCAAGCTCAGCAAGACCATGATTCTACATCCGCACAGAGCACAGAGCTCAAGAGCTGTGCAGGATGGCGAGTCCGAAATCGTCTGTCAGGGGAGTGTCCAAAATTTACTGCGGCTGCCTGATAGAGTCGTCGATCGCATATTGGATCATCTCTTCCCGCGAATGCATAGAGAGCAAATCTTAATGGTGAGTCCAATGCAGCATCTTTCTTCTGCGACTGATCTAACTTCGAGCAGAGTGATGTCCCGATTACAACCCTCAAGGATCGGGATTCTCAGACATCGTACGTCACACGTAGTCCTTTTGGATTCCGCTCAGCTCCATTTTCCTATCACGGCTGGCCGTCCCCGAATGACTCGAAAACTGCAAGCGAACAGGCAGACAACTCGAGCTTTCACTTCTGTCTGCCTTTCCTGCGCGTTTCGAAACAGTGCTACGAGCTTGGCGTACGGCATGTCTACGACCGGCGCCTCTACTTCGATGACAAACCTGAGCGGTGCGTCGCTTTCTTGCAGGATCATCAGTCGCCTGAGCACAAGTGCCTAGCCATTGCTCTGCGTTATTCCTCCCAGACAGACCCCACTGCTTGGCGGCGACTTTTCGACATGTTTCTTGCTGACAAAGATGCCATCAATGAGCTCACTGTGGAGATCTCGAGCGAGTTTTGGAACAGCAGCATATGGCGTGGCAAGTGTTGGCCAGAGACTCTAATCGGCTGGAAAGGGTGGAATGGAGTCTGGCAGCCGCTGCTTAATGATCCCAAAGATTCAGAGAGGAGCTTCTTGGAAGCCGTAGCAAGATTGCCAGGATCGAGGTTGCAAGGCGGAAAGGCTCCCAAGAAGGCGGAGGATGTGAGATTCTTCTTGGCCATACAAGGCGCGGATGGGTTTCCAAGTCGCGAGGCATTCGTGGACGACGTCCAGATGAAACTTCGTATTCGTATGCTCGGGGTGGCAGAGCGATAAGGTGGAAGATTGAACGCTTTGGACGAGTTTCCAATGGAACATCAGTCTTCCTCAAACAGGTTTTGACATTTGCCGATGCGAATACGGTAGCAAAACTGTGAGTCAGGTACATCTTGTAGAGTGTTGAACACCAACACTTTCGACAGCTGCCACCTTCCACCGCCAAACAAAAAGCGAGTCTTTCTGCAGATTCAATATGGCCTCACTGCCTCTTCGCTTCCCTCTGTGCAAGGAGATGTAGCAGGAACGTGCCTGAGACACGGCCGTGCGAGATATTAGAGTCGTCAGCGACCATCTTTCTCCTACATGGAAGTAGGTTCTCTGCTCCTTCGTCGAGCCGATACGCGTGAAAGCATCGCAGAGAGCAGTTTGACTCCCGCGTCCAATTACGCTCTCCCAGTAGCCTTGAGATAGCATCTTGGAATACAGCATGATCGGTCATACGACAATCTGCAGATACGCATCGCGAAGAACGTCTTTCCGAGTCTTGTGCATTTCGATATCGCTCCCATAGCGCTCCATGATCTGCAACATTCTGGCAATGTCTTCCTTGGCTTTTGAGTAGATAGGATCAGACTGTGCTTCGGGCTGTGGAGGAATAGCGAGGAACCTGGCCAGAAGCAGACTTTCCTCAAAAGCGCGATGCTGAAATGCCCACCATACAACAGCCTCGACCTCGAACATCAACCAAAGCTTGAAGAAGGCATCGAGCGCTTCGTGTGCAGCTTCCAGAGTTGCTTTGACGTTGGGTTCGACGCCTTGCTCCCGGTTCTCGGAAGCTTGCAGGAGCATCAGACTGTGGTAGTACTCTGAGGTTAGGAAGAGATTCTGTCGAACGACCCTAGAATTGCTGTTGGCCTGCTGTCGTAGAGTCTCGTAGTCCAGTATCGTCAGCTGGGCAGAAAATGTCTTGTACAGTCTTCGGAATGCCGCCACGAGCGATTCCTTATGCCGCACGCTGTTTGCCACTGGTAATGACAATGCGAGCGGAGAAGACAGGCACTCTTGGGCCAGGTTTCCTAGATGCCACATGCTTCGCATATAGGCAATGTCGGCTTTCATAGTCGTCTGGTCAATGGTATGATGAGGCTGTGGTGGAGGTAGCGTTTGAGGTATCTGGGGCGCAATTACGTTGATGCTCTGAACGAAGTCAGCAAATCTCGAACGAGCACGCAAGCATCTGTCGTGTCGCAGATGACTATGATGTGTTGACCCACCATTAGATTTTCGATGCGCGAATGCGTGCCCACGCACACATCAATGCCATCGTCACTCAGCTCATTCTCATCAGACAAGGACTCCACTGGCACATCACTATGTGTCGCAGTCGGAGGAAGCTTGAGCAATATGGTTAGGAACGTGTCATGGAAGAAGACGGCTTGCCAGAGTTTGCGCCGCTGTTGCTTTTCCAATGTAGAAGCCGCTGGGACTACGATGTCTGGATCTCGATGCAACCGCATTGCATAAGATTGTCGTAAATGAATGCCTGCCCAGGCATACGCGTCGCTGGCGTGATTGTCGTTCATCAGGAAATATGACATGAGTAGCATAGCCTGTATGGCTCGCATCGAGGTACGATTCAGGTATGAGTAGACCCTCAAAGCCTGGTTTGCAGCGGAACAGTAGAACTCGGCAGTCTGTGATCGCTCTTCCAGCGGAGTGAACTGCATGAACTGCGTACCTAGAGCATATACAGCATAGTGCAAGGCCACTAGGGATGCATCTGCTTTGCCTTTGTCCTCAAGTGCCCAGAAGAGCTCGTAGTCTGAGTAAAACGTCCTCCTGCGAGTTTCATAAGCAAAGAGATGAAAATTGTGTTCGATTCAATTACCGACCTGTGGATGAAGGGGTACACGCTATCGACAATTTCAAAATACTTTGAGACCAGTATATCCGCCTGGTCCTTGTTGGGGAGCACTGTGACCACCTCGGGCAAACCTCCTTGGCAAGTCCAGTAGTTGGCAAATGGATGTTGCGAACCAACTCCAAAGACATTGCTAGGAGCACTTTGCTGCGAGATTGGAACGTTGGAGAACAGGATTGGCGAACTGTTTTGTGAATGCTGCCGGCGATGAGTGCTGCCATCGAGGGACGACCATCCATTGTCGGTCACGGTCGGCGAAGCGCGGATGGATAATGGTGACTGTGCGAGACTGGTCCGCCGCACCTTGATGGGAGGCTTGATATAGCGAGCTTTGCTGCTCGGATGGCTATTCTTACGATCGGACGATGCGATGAGGTTGGCCACGGCCGTGTACTCGCACGCGCTCTGCCTCTTGACGCATGCTAAACACGGCCGCGCTCGGTCGCATTTCGTCTTGCGTTCTACACATTCGAGACAGGATAAAGTCGGCTTGTTGCGCTTCTGTTTTGGTTTGTCTCGTCGTTTCTTGTCATTGTCGCCCGCAGTGGCAGTGAGTGCGTTGGGTTCGCTGAAGCCGTTTGGAGTTTGAGCATGGCCTGCCTCGTCGGAATTGCGGTCTCCCTGTCCCGCGTCGACAGAGTCCAGGTTGGCAGGTTCTCGTGTCACCTGCATGGCAATAAGCAATCTATGCCTCCTGTATGGCCCCGGGAGTAATTTTCACGCATCTTAAACCCGAATGTGAAAGATGCAGTCGCGTCAAATCCTCAAGGCTTGAATGCCTTCCCCTCATCGGTGATGAGCCGCCTCGAGCCGAGGTGACAGGCCTCGACGGTACGCGTAGAGTGCACCAGTCGCGAAGCGCGTCCACCTCCGTGGATTCCGCCCGCACACGAAAGAGGCTGACACACGAGAAGCAAGGGCAGAGGGACAAGTCCGGGAGAGAAAGTTAAGCCATAAGGTTCGTCACCAAGGTCAAAGAAGCTGCCACGCTAGGTCGCATGGAATTCCTCATGGCCCGCATGATGTATCCACTGCTCGAAGTATCTACAATCACGGACCTGTATCTAGAGAAGCAGGCCGCTTGACTATCGCAATACTCACTTGCATGCGAGCCGTCCGGAACCTATGTGATTTCAGCGTATCCGATGTGCGCCTCGTGTCTGGCCGAAAGCGAGTATGCTATCGCCAGCGTATACCCAGTCGCAAGCATTGGCACATCAAGAACCGATTGCAGACGCTGCCGCCCGGAGCAACTCAAGCTTTATCTTCATCTGAACAGCAAGCGTGGGACTTGAGGTCGAATCAAGCTCCAGCCGATGCCTGACCATTTCCCTCGGCTTGCTTTTCGAATATGAACAGCGCTTCGTCTTTGCCCGGGAACGAAGGAAGTGGCACTTGCAGAACCTTTTCCCAAGCTGTCATTTCTCGAGCCATCCAGTCCGCAATGGTCTCTTTCGCAAACGCAGTGAATCCACTGGCATTTTGAGCTCCAGCGGAAACAATCGTGGTTCCCTCTGTATTGCATCGTCAGCCGGTGCACGCAACGCTACTTTACGAACAACATACTGTATGCCTTGATCATCTTGGACGTGAACTCCATGCCGACCATTGGGTACACGAGCAGAAGAACACCGTCCTTTCCACCTTGATTTTGTTGCAACCACTTGAAACCATCAGCCTCGATAGTGTCTCCGATCCACATTGTCCTCCACTCGCTCAGGCCATTGTCCACCGCAGTCACAGTCAGCCGACTCTTAGATTGAATGTCAAATCGTCGAAGCATATATGTCCAGTACCCATTGCCACTCCCAATGTCAAGGATCGGTCGCCCGCGCGCGATCTGGTAGATGTAGGATAGGGATTCGTATGACGGGCAGACACAGCCAAAGTGGTGATAGAGCACGGGCAGAATAGCGTGGCTATATCTAATGTCAACCGTTCTCTCCTCTGGACCAGCCCATTCAAGATTCTGAAATGCCCACGCAGAGACGTCGAAATATGGGTTGACATGGTTCTTGGACTTGTTGACCTGCAGCTTGCGGGCTGCTTCTGGAGGAGCGTAGAGTGCGTGAAGGTGTTTAGCAATAGCAGCTCTCACAGTTTCCTTCTTTGCATTCGAAGCAAAGGCAGTTATAGCTTTGGAAGTCACAGTCGTTGGACGAAAGATATCGGTATATGCAGCGATGTCGGTAGCGTTTGGATTTGGTCTCTGAAGACACTCTTAGGGCTGCACTTTACATGAGATGCCATCTCGAGCACCTGATCTTGGGACATGCTCACCGGTTGTCCTGCAGGATCTCGATACCAAGCGTGCAGGCCATTTGCTGCACCTGCGTCTATATGAGACTGCGCGCCAAGTAAAGTCACTTCCGTGGTAGCTCTGTAGCCATACTGGTCGCTCATACGCAGCCCAAACGACTTAATGATGAATTTTCGGAAGTCATTGTCGTACGGAGCTGTGAGCTCTCCTTTGCTCCATGCCTCGAAGAACTTGTCTGGGTCAAAGGTTGCAGAGCCCTCCGTCTGAGGCTTTTTCGGTATCGGCATGTTGCATATGAGAAAGAGAGAGCGGCTTTTAATTGTGCAATGACGCTGATCAATTCGATGGCACGTGCGTCCACGTCAGTGCAGCCCTCGACGCGTGGATTTCGCGTTCGTCACGTCGTCCGCGATCCGAACTTCCAATTTCGTGTTTCTCCTGCATCAGCAACATGGCTCCCGCCGAATCATCAAAAGCTGCACAGTCCGACGGCATCAGAGCTCAGAGCAATGGAGCATCTTCCAATTATGAACTGCCATGGGTCGAGAAGTACCGCCCGATTGTGTTGGACGACATTGTGGGCAACACCGAAACCATCGAACGCCTGAAGATTATCGCCAAAGATGGCAACATGCCTCACGTTATCATCAGCGGGATGCCGGGAATTGGCAAGACCACATCCGTTCTTTGCTTAGCACGACAGCTTCTAGGTGAGAGCTACAAGGAGGCCGTCCTCGAATTGAATGCTTCAGACGAACGTGGTATCGATGTGGTACGAAACAGGATCAAGGGCTTTGCACAGAAGAAGGTTACCCTACCTCCCGGAAGACAAAAGATTGTGATACTGGATGAGGCGGACAGCATGACAAGCGGTGCCCAGCAGGCATTGAGGAGAACCATGGAGATCTATTCCGGTACAACGCGGTTTGCATTTGCATGCAATCAAAGCAACAAGATTATTGAGCCACTGCAGTCGAGGTGCGCAATCTTGCGATACGCGAGATTGACTGATGCACAAGTGGTGAAGAGGATAAATCAGATCTGCAAAGCCGAGAATGTGCAATTCAGTGACGACGGTCTCGCGGCATTGGTCTTCAGTGCTGAGGGAGACATGCGGCAGGCCATCAACAATCTGCAGTCCACACACGCAGGATTTGGGTTCGTCAATGGAGACAACGTTTTCAAGGTGGTGGACAGCCCGCATCCTATCAAAGTGCAGGCCATGATCAAGAGCTGCCATGAGCAGAAAGTTGATGAGGCACTGGATTCGTTGAAAGAGCTCTGGTGAGTCCTGATCTATGGTACGAATTGGCACGACTTTGCTAACAACACTTAGGGGTCTGGGTTACTCTTCGCATGATATCATCAGCAGTATGTTCAAAGTGACGAAGACAATACCATCACTGTCCGAGCATGCAAAGCTCGAATTCATCCGGGTCATTGGCTTCACCCACATGCGAATTCTGGAAGGCGTGCAGACCTATCTACAATTAGCAGGCTGTGTCGCGAAGCTCTGCAAGCTCAACATGAAGCAAGAATTGTTCAATGTCCCTACAAAGTGAGCGGTCGATCAAGGACAGCTGGAAGACCTTATAGTGCTCTTAGCGAGGCGTTGGTGGGTGTCGAACGATATATATAAAGCTGCTCAGTGGCCAGTTCTTTGCGATCATCGCATTTCCTCGATTGGTACACTCAATGAAGTCGATCCCGTGTAAATTTTGCTCACCATGACGACCTGAAATTGGTCGCTCACTGCTCACTATAGGCGACAGTGATATGTGGCTGTGCATTGTGGCTGATATGACAAGGTACCTCTTTCCAATTCTTCGCGTCGGCATTCTGTCAACAACATTGAATGCCTTGCATCACACGCGGTCTTGAAGGCGGTACGTCTTTGGCGCGAGGCTGACCTCATGGAAGGCATTGGAATTTCCGTGACATACGAATTTGGCCACAGTCAACAATGATATCACTTCGCCGTTACGCGACCTACGCTGGCGTGGCGGTGGTCGCCTTAATCGTCCTCACACACTTTCGGCAGAATATAGCATCCCAAACGAGGATTCACTATGCTGCATTCTTCCACTCTGATGAAGGCCAGAATGATGGACAATTCCGCTGGTCGGACGTCCCTCTGCATTATCAGCCCGAGAGCATCACATCTCTGCCCGCAGCGAAACCACGAAGGCTTCCCAAAGTTCAAGTCGACTTCGCAAAAGAGACAGCAGAGCAAGCAGCAATTCGACGAGAAAGGCAAGCCGCCGTGAAGGCTACATTCCAGAGATGTTGGAAAGCCTACACCGAGCATGCCTGGCTCATGGACGAAGTTACACCTATCACAGGTAATTTCAAGAACGGCTTTGGCGGATGGGCGGCGACATTGGTGGATTCTCTCGATACTCTCTGGATCATGGTGAGTCGCAAAATATTCATAGTATGTGATTCGACCTGAACTCTGCTAAGCATTGAATCTTTTCGCAGGATCTTAAGGACGAATTTGAGCAGGCTGTTCAAGCCGCGGTTACGATCGATCTTTCAAAGTGCACAGAAGAATCTATCAATGTTTTTGAGACGACCATTAGGCACTTGGGCGGATTTTTATCCGCATACGATCTCAGTGGGGATAAGAGACTATTGGACAAGGCCACGGAGTTTGGTGAAATGCTCCTGAAGGCGTTTGATACGCCAAACCACATGCCTATAACTCGTTGGCGGCCGCAA
Organism: Cercospora kikuchii; assembly: GCF_019650295.1. Taxonomy (NCBI): domain Eukaryota; kingdom Fungi; phylum Ascomycota; class Dothideomycetes; order Mycosphaerellales; family Mycosphaerellaceae; genus Cercospora; species Cercospora kikuchii. Next base: position 1,935,215 of record NW_025408587.1, read on the forward strand.
GCTGCTCTCACTACGCGACAGGTCGCTGACGATGTCGTGCTTGTTGCTGAGATTGGTTCTTTGAGTATGGAGTTTACTCACTTGTCGCAGCTAACAGGCGACATGCGATATTTCGATGCGGTCCACCGGGTCATGCAACTATTCGCAAAGCAGCAGGAAGACACCCATCTGCCGGGAATGTTTCCAGTCGTGGTAAATGGCCGCGACGCTGATTTTACCAAAGACACCTACTTTACACTCTCCGCGATGTCGGACTCACTGTACGAGTACTTTCCGAAGATGCACGCTTTGTTGGGAGGAACCGACCCCATCTACGCGCGAATGTACAAGCGAAGTATGGAGACTGCCATCAAACACAACCTCTGGAAGCCAATGACACCGGAAGGCGTTGATATTCTGATGAGTGGCAACGTACGTACGGAGATGGGCAAGCCGCCCAAGCTTGAACCTCAAGGTCAGCATCTGGTATGCTTCGCTGGAGGCATGTTCGCACTCGGTGGACGATTGACCGAGCAGGAGGATCATGTGGATATCGGCAAGAAGCTTACAGATGGATGCATTTGGGCATATCAAGCTTTGCCAATGGGAGTCATGCCCGAAGTCTTCGAAATGGTTCCATGCCCTTCGCGCCAGGGAGAATGCCCATGGAACGAAGAAAAGTGGCGAGATGCCATCGTCCGGACTGATGCGTCTCGAGACCAAGATCCGATCGACGACCTTCGGCTGCCCAAAGGCTTTACCAATATCCGAGATAGGCGATACATCCTGCGGCCGGAAGCGATCGAGAGTGTGTTCATCCTTTATCGGACCACCGGACAGAAGTACTTGCTGGATCGAGGATGGGAAATGTTTACCAGTATTGTCAATGCTACACAGACGGACATTGCGAATGCTGCACTCGCAGATGTGACGTACGATCCTACTTGGCTCGAAAGTACGGGACACAACGTCAAGATGAACAGCATGGAGAGTTTCTGGCTCGCGGAGACTTTGAAGTACTTCTACTTGCTTTATTCCGAAGTCGATCTCATCAGCCTCGATGACTGGGTCTTCAATACTGAGGCTCATCCATTCAAGCGACCCGCTGCTCAGTCATGACAGTAGTCGTCGCTCTGCAGGAGATAGCATGAAACGTCCGTCTGATGGGCATATTCTCAGACGGGATTGTCTTGATACGTTCGTCTCGTTCTTTCTTGATTTGTGCAGCGCAGCAGGAGCCAAGGATCGTGCTCGCTCCACCCCAATGCTCAAGCGCCATGCAAGAGCGTTGGCCAAAGGACTCAGCCCCGACTTGGCTTGCCTTGATCCGCCCTCGGGAGACTCTTGATCTTGACTGCACGCGTCAACGACATCTCAATCGTAACACAAGGGCGCACCAACAGGCATATGTATTATCTGACCTTGCCCACTTGTGGGTACTGAGTCCGGACCATTGCAGAGGTTCGGACGTCGGAGCGAGTACTGACATGGAGCTACGCGCTGCGCTACGACAGTGCGACCACGGGGGCTACCTACGCAGAGTAGTGCCAGGCGGTGTCATGCGCAAGCACAGTGCAAACAATGCAGCCTTCAGACAAGGAATGAGAAGAAGCCGTGTTGCCCTTCGAAGGCCTGCCGGTCAATGGTATGCTAGACCTCACCCACAGTGAAGCATCAGCACCAGGATCCTCTCACATGAAAAGTAGCGCTGCGACTGCATGCCGAGAATGGGGACCCGGTCTGACAAAATCCTTATTCATGCATACTGCATCTGGGGGCCAACATTGTGCGACACGAGATAGTGCGAGCACGAAAAGTGCGAATTGCGCCAAGATGCTCGGACGAGAAAGAGTCGCCCCTCCTCTGGCCTTGCTTTGCCCCTGCTGGCGGTGCGTTCTCCGACAAAAACATTGGCGGCAGCGAAGCCGTGAGTTTTGTGTTCTGCATGTCGCAAGTAATAATCTTGCTGTAGTGTCAGGCGAATCGGCATTTCTGTTTCGCGATGCCGATTTTGCGGCTTTCGATTCATGCAGCTGCAATACGTAACCGGCAGCCAGGACGCGCAAGCATATCAAATTGCCTCCCTGCATCAAACTTACTGGCCGTCCTCGAGCGCCGTGAGGATCAATCTTCCGAGGGCTTTCTTCACGCTTACTTTCATCCAACATCAGCGAGAACGTCACACGAATTCTAAGCAGAGTCCAGATGACGGCCAGAAATCCATCACTTTGAGACAAAGTCATCTTAGCGGCTGTGCCGGATCCATGTACACGACGACATTGCCACCAGTGTGGGTAGCAGCACTAGTCGCAACAAACGGCCGCGTCATTGAACATTGCGTACAACTGGACGAGGCCATGTGAGCACATCGAGACTTTTTCCTCGCTGTATAATACACATACATGGATCGCTGCTGAGCCCTGTCCCGTGGTCGCATCGACCTCACGTCCTGGCTCTGGCGCGTGTTTCATTCGGGATGAGAACTTCAGTGGCTGTCGCTTTCACGGCAAGCGTTCTTGGCACGGCCGTTGACGCCATCAACCTGGTCAAGCGCGACGATGGCTTGCCGCCACGAGTGGTCGAGCACTCAATACAACGCAAACACATCGACAATCCTCTTGCCCATGATCGAAAACGGCGGAAACTCCGCAGGCGAGATACATTGGGCGTAACGCTGGACAACGAGGAAACTTTATATTTTGCCAATGTTTCGATCGGGACACCAGAGCAGCAATTCCGGCTACACTTGGACACTGGCAGTAGCGACTTGTGGGTGAACGTAGCGGATAGCCACGTCTGCAAGGAAAGAGGCAATCTGTGTTCAATATCTGGCACATACAGCGCCAACGACTCCTCGACATATTCGTATCTCAACAGCAATTTTAACATTTCCTACGTCGATGGCTCCGGAGCTACTGGCGATTACGTGACTGACGTTGTCAAAATCGGCGGCACCACATTGGAAACACAGCAGTTTGGCGTGGGATATACATCCAGCTCCGAGGAAGGAATACTTGGAATCGGCTACGCGAGTAACGAAGTGGCAGTGCGGTATAATGGGGGCAAGACATATCCGAACGTCCCGCAGAACTTGGTCGACACTGGTGCCATCAATTCGAACGCCTACAGCTTGTGGTTAAACGACCTCGATGCTTCTACCGGGTCGATATTATTTGGTGGCGTCAACACAGCTAAATACACTGGCGCTCTGGAAACGCTTCCGGTTGTGAAGGAACAAGGAGTGTACGCCGAATTCATCATTGCATTGACCGCTGTGGGTGCGAATGGACAAACGGGCTCCATCGCAAGCGATGAAGCGATACCGGCATTGCTGGACTCAGGAAGCAGTCTCATGTACCTGCCCAACGATATCACGCGGTCCATCTACGACAGTGTGAATGCACAGTACGATGAAAGTCAAGGCGCAGCATTCGTAGACTGCAGTCTGGGAAATTCTGACGACACAATCGACTTCACCTTCTCGTCTCCTACGATCAGAGTACCGCTGAACGAGCTCGTCATCGTAGCTGGAACCGATAGAGGGCAAGAAGTGTGTATACTGGGCATCTCGCCAGCCGACGGCAGCACACCAGTTCTGGGCGACACATTTTTACGATCAGCCTATGTCGTTTATGATATTGCGCAGAACGAAATCAGCTTGGCGCAGACGAGCTTCAATTCGACGACGAACAACATCCTGGAGATTTCGAATTCCTCGGGTGTTCCGGATGCTACGGTCGTTGCCAATGCTGTCACTGACGTGGCAGTGGCCAGCGGAGGTGCGCGTATTGGTGGCTCTGATGGCACAATGACCTTGGACGCCGCAGCACAGCCCACTGCGCCACCAGCCTGGAACCTCGCGGCTCTGGGAGCCGTCGCTGGAGCTGCCCTCTATGCACTATAGCGCGCAGATGGAGCGATTTCGCAAACAGTCTGTGGCTGGGGGCACAGGCTGATGGCACTGATATACCCAACATGACGATGACCTTCAACTGCAATGATAGCACGACCAACATTAGAATACAGATATTAGATCAGGCTACACAGAAGCGTGAAAAGCCCAAATATTCAATTCATGATCATGTCATTACCATTTGTCTGCACGCAATCGAGTGGGGAGTCGTTATGCATCGCTATGGACAATATCTGGCTGGTTTCTGGTAGTGCCTAATGCAATACCGTGACGGGACCGACGAAGGGCAGCCTAAGCCATGCTGACTAGCACAGGAGGCTTCCAGTGAGAATTTTGAGTAAGATCGCTGCGTTACATTCTTCGAGCCTGGCTTTGCGAATGCACTCGGGCCAGCTCCTCTAAGTTGTGACAAAGCAGACTGTTCTCTGATCGCCGTCGCTGGTTTTGGTATCGAATTGCGCTGCTTCATGGCCGGACTCTCATTGTGCGCGGTTCTGTAGATGATCTCGTATGGCCTTGTGCTGCGCGTCTTCGTGTCGGGTTGCGATTTTCCTTCTGTGTTCGTCCGTCGCAGGCGTGGTTGAGTGGTGATTGTGCCTTTTTCCGCACGCCACCATGCTTCGTCTTCGACTCGTGGTGTTCGCTCTCGTTCGGGACTTCTCTCAACACAGTTCCCCAGACTCCAGGCAGAAGCAGGACCAGTCTTGCTCCCGAGCATCGTCTCTTTCAGCATATCGTTCCCTTCCGGACCCAATCGCATTCGTCCAAAATTCATCACTCACTTCCCCCAACCAAACCACCCACCCTTCTTCCCACCCCTCTCCTCCTCCGGAACCTCTCCCTCCCTCGGCAACACCTTCGTGTTACTCAAATACTCCCTCGTCCTTCCCTCTCGGACCTCATTCTCATTAACATGCGTCGCAGTATCCAAGCCTTGCTCCTCCGCCGCCAGTCTTCTCGCCCGAGCAGCCAATCTCCTCTGCTTCAACCTCTCAATCTCCTCCTTAATCTCATCTCTCTCGAATGGAATTTCGTGGGTTTGTCCCTTTTTAGGCCAGAAATCGGGTACGGAGAAGCGTGAGTCGAGGTTGATGCCGAAGTAGTACATGAACCCGATTGGGAACATGATGTACATGCCGAACTGCAGTGCGCACGGAAGTCGTTAGCTATGGATGTCAGATTGAGATAATACGCGACGTACCTTGAAGACTTCGAGGTTTGGGCCGCCCATGATTGCTGCGATAGTGTAAATTGCGTCTGGCAGGAAAGAGCGCCTGGAATCGATGATGTGCACCACTGGAAGCGGAGGTCTTCTCCGCACAGCTATCGCCGAGTTTGGTCCGACTGACTACCATTCATACGCAAAACCATGCGCAAGCAATTCATTTGAGAAGTGAAAAGTAGTATCATTTGGCGCGCCAGCTCTATTCGTCTAGTAGCCAGTTCTGTTGACCCTCAACGCCTCGCTAATTTGAAGTGCATCGCTCTCTATGGTACACCAAGAATCATGATTGTAATCCGTCTCTGTCGTCATTCATTCCCATAATTCTATCGCTGGAAATGCATCATACACGCATCCGAATGTATCGCTATGCAAGCTATGCTTAGCCTCCGAGAGTAAAGCGTACTCTGCGCTGGGGCAGGGTGGAAAGGGTGGCCTCCGATTTGGAGAGATTGAGTTGACAGGCACTACAATCAAGTCAGCATATGCTCTGCGGTCTTCGATCCTGAGCATCGTACCTCTACACCATGTCGTCCTCAGCTCTTCGCAACTGGAAGTTGGGCACCTCGTAGAACCATTCGGTGTCTCTGTCCCACTTGTATGCCTTGAAGTCGACACCGTAAGGCTTGGGCTCCAGACAGTAAAGCATGCCGAGTGGGACGTCAAGATCTGCGACTTCTTCCCGCTTCAGCCCGCGGAAGTAGGCTAGTAGCACACGAGCAACACTCCTGTGCCCCACAAGAAGTACATGATCAGTCATGCGCTCCAGCTCCACGATGACAGGTCGGAGGCGATTGATGATATCCAAATAACCTGGACACAGTTAGCAAGACATTCAACTGATGACAAGGTGCTCTCTCACCTTCTCCGCCTGGCCCAGGGTATCTGTAGTGCAGCTTATCAGCCCTCCGGCTGCGGTACTCCTCCGGGTACTGTGTGCTTATACACGAGTACGTGAGGCCCTCCATGACGCCGGCGTTCAATTCATCCAACATGCGCATTTGCTTTGTATCGTACTCCTCATCATCGAAATATTGCGCAGTCTGGATGCTTCGCTTCAGCATCGAAGTCCACACACAGAAGGCTTTTGGCTCGTATCCCACAGCTGAAGCTTCGGTGAGGATTGAATCCGTTTCGTCACCCTCCGAAGTGGGCGACTGCGGCTGGTAGTAAGGGTTCGGCGGTGTGACGTCTCCTGGCTGCGGTGGGAAATGTGTGTTCTTGAGATTCTCGATCTGCTTGATATCCCATTCTTTGCGTTTCTCGGCGATGAACTTCTGCAAAGACTTGGCATACATGTGCCCTTCAGGCGCGAGGTCACTATCGCCTCCAATCTTGCCAGACACATTGTCCTGACTGAGACCATGACGAGTGATCCATATCTGCCGAGGTGCCAGATTGAAGTTCAGCAGGTAATAATTTGCCTGTGCCATCAAGAATCCTTTGATCTGGTGGCTGATGATCTTGCGTCCGACATCGATCATTTGGACGTAAGGCATGTGCATTTTCTCTTCGTAGTCGCCTAGACTCACATATGCCTTCTCGTACTCTCTCACTCGTGCCTTGAAATCTTGTAGCGCGATCGTCGGATCCATCTCGCGGTAATCGGGGCCTTGTAGCTTCAGGCGCATGTTGGCCTCGAGCAAATCCTGGTCAACGCATTTGGACTCAAGGAAAAGCACATTCAATTGTGGGCCAGCACGTTCGCGGATGTGGTCCATTATCATCTTCCGTCGCGCCAGAGTGCTGTTCGTGGCATCAAGAATGCCGATACTCCCGTTTTCGTACAAGATGTAATCCAGGAGATCATCTAGGGTCTCACGGGCTACTTGCTCGCGGATCTGCGACGCCTTCTTGTTCTGTGGGTCAAAGAATGCGGCATTCTGTTCCATATTCTCATCTCCGCCCTCCGCCTTCTGCTCGGGGACGTCTTTCGAAAGGACAGCAGTTGCCAAGCTCTGCTTTCTATCTGTTGCTGGCCTTCCATCAAATGGGTCGCCATTGGCCTGTCCAGGTTCGTGACTCTGCTGCGGTGTCTGAGGAGGCTCGATCTTTGTTTGGCCGTTCAGGATGATCTGAGCAACGGAAGGGTGATGTGCGGTTCGCTCACCCTGCGGGTAAGGTCGAGGTTGGATGCTCTCTCTTTTGTCATCGCTGTGAGCTGCTTGGTTCTGATGGCTTCTCGTCTTCTCCAGACTGTTAGGTCCACCTGCTACCGTGCGACGTCGTTCGCCCACGTTGAAAATCCTTGTATCGTGTTGAAGCCAGTTCAGGTACCGGGCTAGTTTCTTTGTAATATAGCTCTTTCCTCTTGCTGGCAAGCCCACCATGATGATGACCAGCTTCGAACCAACATCTCGCTGCGCAATTCGTCCATCCGGCGACACCTTGCTCTTTGTCAAGCCAGGGATATCGAGTGTTGTAGGCCGTACACGCGGGGTCGAGGTGCCCGAATTCTGTCGTCGGGGAGCGAGATTCCACTGGCTCGGATGGCTAGGACTGTCGCTGCCGTTGCTGGTTGGGGCCTGCCCTTTGGTCATGGCCAATATCTTTGGAGAATTCGGCGCCGTAGTCGATGGCGTAATGGCAGGAGTATCGTTCAGCGCCATGGTGGCACCAGAGACCTCTTGCAAGGTGCCGTTCATGACAGCTGCGAGAGAGCCTCCCCGGTGAGTAGGTAGTCGCTTCGGCGCAGCGAGGAAGTCGTTCGATGAGGAGTTCCGCGGTGCGGGAGAGGCGTTGGCATGTTCACGTTGCGATTGAGAGAGCGTCCGGTCGAGCTGATTTCGTAGCGACTCCACCTGCTGATCATTCGGTGGCTCTTCGTTGCGGCTGCTCCGCTCGGATTCAGCACTGGCCCTCATGGCGGCGTACTGCGCTAGCTTAGACTGCTGTTGCTGGATGGTCGAGGATTGGCGACGACGGAAGAGGCCCAGTTGCGAGTTGTCCTCCTCGTGACATGAACACGTGCGAGCAGCGTGCGCGTTAGTGTCTGCGCCGCCTAGACCGACGCCATCATTGGTATATTCTGCGTTTGGGGTGTTATTCTGCGCCACTGCATGTGGCATATCGCTGGCGAAATCGCAGGGCAGGAGTGAGATGACGCCTCGCGCTGTGCTGAGCTGCAGGGCCAAGCGCGACCGGAGTTGTTCCTTCCAAGGCGCTCTCAACTTGCCGTCATTGTTGGCAAAAACTGGAGCAGACGCTGCAAATTTCTACCCTCTGCGCGACCGACGGAGGATGATGACTCCACGGCTCCAGTCGTGATGATCTGTGCTGCCGCGTGCTCGTGAGCGCTGCCGCACGATTTCCAGACGGGGAGGGTAACGCCGAAGTCGCCAAACGCGAAGCTCGCGGTTCCTGGTCCAGAAGAAGCTAATTTTATGGATGCAAAGGGAAACGACAGAATGCTCCCAGGACGCCGAGGCGGCGAACAGGGCGGAGCGCTTCGTCAGACCGGTCGCCTGAACAGCAGCAGAGGTGCAGGACAAGCACAAGACACGCGGCGAGCAGGCGTAGCACTACATGTACCTTCCAGCAGCTCCCGCGCAGGGTATTCTTCTGCTGTTCGGAGTGCGGGAGGCCCTGTGTCGGCGCAAACCCAAACCTACCAATCTGCGCGCGAGACATCTGCACGCCCGCCGCCCAGGCCCTGCCGACATTTGATTGTTGAGCCTCATCTCTATATCTGGCCACTCCTGCCAAGCGCGTAGATGATATCGATCGCCGTGCAATGGTACGGCTTTCTTGAAGGGAGTCCAAACCGCTCGGGGCTCCTGCTACCCGATGCCTTCCAATTCGCATGACTGGGTACAAAATGCACGTCGTGATCGCCACTCCGCAAGTCTACATCAGGCCACTGCACACTTGGCAGCTTCACCTAAGCGGCGGGTTCTCAGCCTATTAACCTTTCAACAGCTAGCTTCCACGGTCCTGCCATCTCAACCAGACATACACTTGTACATGGCGATTGACAGCAGCGTGGACCCATGCCATAGCTTGCCTTTTCTGCCGATCGTTAACATGGAGAGGTGTCGTTGTCTCCGCAATAAGCATGTCCATGCTCATTCTCAGGATCTTTCGGCTTCACCCCATCTGGAATGTGGCTGTCCCAGGCACATCGTCGGCCGATGGCGGCGCCGCAGACTGCGCTTCGAGCTGCCACAACGACAGAGTAAGTTTCTACGAGCATGCTCTCATATCGATGGAGATGTCTACAGCAACCTCACGTTGGCTGTGGCATAGGGGGCAGGGTGATCGATGTCATCTCGCAGGAGGAGGGACATGCAGGAAACTGTGTACACAATGTCACGATGTGTCTGCTATGCATATGAGGAAGATTGGTGAGCTCTTCTGCAGATGCAAACTGTTGCTTCGTCACCACCGATATTTGTTGATCGACATCCAAGTGCTGCCCTCTCTAAACGAGGGAGTTGGTCACAAGGCGTTGAGGTCATTCCGTCATCACATTACAAGTCTTTCAGTCGTATTGTGAGTACTATGAGGGTGATATAGGCCGAAATGCTGAGGCTAGTCAAGATCACGACCACATTACCACTCGTTCTGAAGCGCTTTCTGCTCAAGCCGTCCTCGCCTACTTCCGTGAAAAATTGTCTGTTGGATTGCATTCGTCTAAAAGCGCTCACTGCGAGCACTCCTGCCCCATAGACTGCGAACAGGGCACCTGCGGCGGTGTGAGCGGCGGCCGGACATGGCCCAAGGAGACGAACGGCACGCTTACCTATGCTGTAAAATTCGCTCGTGAAGATCTTCAGTACAACCAGAGCGAAGCTGAATTGGCTCAAGCTTGTTCTGATGTATGCGCCTTCGAATGTTCGTTGCGCAGCACGAATCTCCACTAATTCGTTTGGAGTAAGCACCACAGACCGCGCTCGGTGTAGACGTAAGTGATAGCGATCTGATGCATGGCGAGTCTAAGTGGAGACCTTGTTAGAAGGGCAAATCGTGGAGAAGCTTCTAGCGGTGAAGTGAAGTGGTGGGAGCAGCGGATGGAACTGTGGTCCGAAGTTGAGCATGGCATACCTCAAACATGCTGTTGGTAGGAGGGCATGCTATGTGATCACATCCGTGGGGGCTTTGGAAACCGTGGGCGGGCTTCCCGTCTCCAACACGAGTAGTTATGTGGTGGAGCAGCTTCAAGGACACGGACGCGGCGGGAAGCTGAGCAACGCACGACTTGGCAGTCACTCTCACTGCGGTCTCGCGGTCTCATTCCCTCCCATCCGTACCGACATGCACACCCCTCATCCGGCCAGGCCAGCGTGCTCGTCGAAGCAACATCCTCGCTCCGACGTGTGCAGGCCGCGCCAAAGCATGAACGCGGCGCGCTTCCCCACTGTACGGAGGCAGCACCCCCTGGCTACTTCCGCCGACTCCTCTCCCTCGCCCATGGCCCCATCCCAGCCGTGAGCTCAATCAGCCAGTCTTCAGCCTTTCGCCTGCTGCCCGACCCTCCGCCCGACTCCGCACCTGTTGCTCACCACGACCGCCCATTGTTGCCTTGCCGTCGTCGCGTTGGCACCTCCGTTCCTGCTCCGCCTCGCCCGCGGGCTCTCCACCACTCCGCGCTTGGCGTTCGTTCTATGCTTGAGCACCACGCGATCCAGCACCGTACTCGAGCCGCTCCTGTTCTTCAGTAATCCACTCCACGTGCAGCTGCTCCGGTCTCGCACACAGCGAGACAAACTAGCCATGGCCGAAGTTGATGCACCAACGGGCTTCACAGCCGTCAACCCAACTTCGCCCACCGCCGTGCAACTGGAGCCCGACCCTCTGTCCGCAGCTGGCAATAAGAGAAAGAGGGACTCGAAGACTATGCCAAAGTTCTATGCTGTCCGCACCGGAAAGTCACCAGGCATCTATCACACCTGGAACGAATGTCTCGAACAAGTCCGTGGCTTCCCGAAGGCCATGTTCAAGTCGTTCACATCGCTCAGTGATGCCGAGAAGTTTGTCAACAATGAAGGAGATGCGAGGCCGTCCAACGTCACCAAGTGGTATGGCGTGCAGGCGGGGAGGAACCCTGGTGTGTACACCAATTGGCAAGACGTGTTGGACCAGATCACAGGGTGGAAAGGACCGAAGCACAAGGGTTTCAAAACGAGGACAGAGGCTGAGCAGTATGTGGCCGAAGGGCAGGCAGCATTCGCGGCAGCTGCAGCAGACATTCCGATAGGCAGCATTGAACAGGGTGAGCCAGCACCGAAGGCCATGAAGATGACGAAGAAAAAGGCGAACGGGATTAAGGAGGAGAGTCCTCCGCTGTCCCTCGTACAAGGAGAGTACGAGCCGGGCGCCGCTCCACTGCCAGATGATGCGGAAGACGGTTTCGATCGCGACCTCATATTAGACTCTACTACCGATGGTCTACGATACAAGACGCGGGTAGAAAGAGAGGCGTACAAGTACCAAGCGGCACGCCCTGTCAAGGATGCACCGATAAGAATATACACGGACGGAAGCTCGCTCTCGAATGGAAAGGCAACAGCCTGGGGCGGCGTAGGAGTCTACTTTGGACCACAGGACAGACGAAACATCAGCGAGCCGCTGAGTGGGACCAAACAAACGAATCAACGAGCAGAGTTGACTGCGATCATCCGCGCACTCGAGGTGGCGCCCAAGGACAGGAAGATCGTCATAGTCAGCGACAGCAAGTATTCGATAGATTGCGTGACAGATTGGTTCCGCAATTGGCAGCGAAACGGCTGGGTGAACTCTTCGAGGAAGCCCGTGGAGAACAAGGACTTGATACAGAAGATCTTGGACATGTTGGAGGAGCGGTTCCGTCTCAACCAGCACCGGATCGAGGGCGAGCAAGAAATACCCGCAACAGACAAACGAGCACAATGGGATCGTGGTCCGGGTGGAGTAAGATTCGAGTGGGTGAAGGGACACGACAAGGATGAAGGTAATAACGCCGCCGATGACCTTGCGACTGCTGGAGCGAGATCAGCAAGGGAGCTCGGGATGGACGTCAATCTATCCTCGCAGGAATAGCTTTTTTTTGTCCTGCGAGTGTCTAGTAAAGTGGAGAGGTCCCGATAGTGCTCAAAATACTGTCATGAGCTGTCGACATGCGGCTTTCGGCAACATAATACTGTCCAACAGTGGACAAGTCCGCTGCTACGGCTATGTCAGCGAGAGCTGCACGATGTATGACAATGGTAATGCTGGCCGTGCATCGCATCTTCCAGTTTCACATTGACGAACTGAACTAGCAACCTTTTCCTGTTCCCTTACTCCTTGGGATACGTGATGACGGCCTTCTGCACGCCGAATCAGGGTTTTAGACATGGTATGGCTCAGTGCAGACAGGCTCGGTCGATATCATTGAGCTTCAGCAGCGCTCGTGCATTTGCCGAGCACACTGAGCCTCAATACGATGGCACCTTCCAGGCGATCAGCAGTCCATATCACACGCCCGAAGACCTACAGAAGGATCTTGAACCGCCGACTAGAAGCGTAATACGAATGAGAACGACGATTGATATCCAATGGGCACTATTGTGTGAATAAAGAGACGAGCCGACTATCCCGTGCAATATCTGTTTACTACCGCCGCTTCTCTGACAAGAGAATCTTCCTGTAACTAACAAACGCACGCCAGCAAACGATAGCAACCTAAAGGCCGCACTGTTAAAACCTTGCTTGAGCCGCCTTGGTAAGTAAGAATGTATCTGGCGAGACAGGCGCGCTTGAGACGGGAAGAGCGATAAGCCCTGCATCGCTGAACATGTCAATGCGGAACACAGGACGCGAACCCAACAACATCATCTCCTTGTGATTCAGGACATGACCACAAATACAAGGTATAGATCATCCCGAGCATAGAGAGATATCAGGCCGCGTTTCGTCAAAGGAATTGTTCATCTTGAGGAAGTCAACGGAATATTCTTATGGCGCCAGACCATCTGAACGATCACAAGGCTGTTAGCTACATATACAAATCACACGGAAGACTGGATCTATATTGAGAGTGACAAGCTTCGGGGACAGGTTGCCTCCAGGTTGAGAACTGTTGCAATCCCACCATCCATCGAACGGTTGTGCAGCTCCCTCGCTTTTCCGACAAACTCGATGTACTTGCCAAAGCATTGTCAAGACCTGATCTTCTGAGGCTCACACTGAAGATCATCCACTCTATCATGATGGAGGTCTGTGGGAGGTCTTTGCGAGGAGAAAGAAGACGCTCGTCTACTCTGGTCTTCCAAGGTCGGCTTTGTACTTCTGGAATACCCCGCGGTTTGCCGCCATTGATGCGCACTTTTGGGCGCAATGCAGGCCGCGCTCGGGCGTGGAGAATGAATGACCCATCGAACCGCTTGGCAGGGGGGATCAAGTCCTCATGGCATTCGCCCTCTCAACCTCTCTCGTGCTCCACAATCTGCGCGGCTTTGCCACCAAAGATCTCTTGCAGAATAGGGACAAGTCTCTCAGCCTCCCTTCTTTGATGCAGGAAGCGTACAAGGATCACAAAGGCGGTGATCCAGCTGTCGAAATTGGCGAGTTCACCAGTGACTTGGATGTGCTTCGCAAAGCGCTGTGGGGCGGCGATGCCCTTAAGCTGACGCTGAGGATCATATATCGCGTCATGACCAAGAATGCTGGGAGGAAGAAGACTCTGGTCTATTTCTATCTGCCGAGGTCCGCGCTCTATCTCTGGAGGATCCTGAGGTTCATCGGTGTCAATGCGATCCTATTGACACAAGACCAAGATGCAATCGAGCGTGGTGAGATTATACGCAACTGGAACCCCAAAGACGGTGCTCAAGTCCTCATCGCGACATACGTCCTGCAGCTGGCAGGTGTAAATGCGCACGATCAGTGCTGCACCGTGATTATGCCAGAGGCCTCGTTCAATATCGCCAGCGATCAGCAGACGTTCTGTCGCGTGCACCGCTGGGGTGCGAGTGAAGCGCACAACGTGTACCGGCTGATCACCAAGAAGACGTACAGCGAAATCCATGAATCGAGGATGATGCTCAAGTACACTGACATTGCGTCACCATGGAGCGCTGCAAACGCAGCGTTCGAGTATGGCATGAAGCATGAGGGCTTCATCGCGGATGCCTTTGCAAGTGCGAGAGGCCATCAACAAGAATGGGGCTCAGCAGAGCGGGGCGGACAGAGGTCACCGCGCACGATGGGCCACGCGCTGAGCGAAAGTGGCTCCTAGACGCCGTGAAAGAAGCCAATTTCCTTGGTATCCCGCGATATGATGGTCAGGACCAGGTGATGGATCTGTCACCGTATCTCAGCAAGACACCGTTCAAGCAGTTACGCAACGACGCAGACGAGGAGAGTGAACCACCTCTGCCACTCGACGAGAAAAGCGCCATAACGACCGGCTACAGTGGCTACGAAATGCCGTGAAAGAGGACAGATGGTTCGGACTTCCAATCGAGGACGTTGTGCTGAAAGTCACTCATTTGACGCCATATCTGAGCGATGGTGACTTCAAGAAGCTGCAAGAAGCGGAAGTGGTCGAGAAGGACACACCGCCAGATTCTACCGGCCCGCCTCAATTGTCCGCAGGCTCCTACAACATCGCTTTCTTCAAGGCCATTTGTGCGGTGGTCAGGGAGATTCACGAGCAGAAATACGCTCTGGGCGCGGCATTGGCCTCATTCACGAGTGAGTCCTTCGCAAAACCAAAAGTCTTGCACTGGCTGACCATGCCCAGCACAACGAAGCACATCAATACCTGATCGATCTAGCGCTCGAAATTGGCTGGTGGGCCCATTCGCCCGGGTCTTCGGAGAGTATGGGAGGGTCATGGCCGACGCTGCCCTCGCCACGTTGAAGAAGGACGTCGAGATCGCACAGCAGGCGCCTGTAACACCTGACGATGAGGCATCTGAGCCCGTCGACGTTGGTACCCCGAAGCAGCGGGTCTTCAGAGTCTTCGCAAAAATGTTTGCATCGATGAAGCAGGAGGACGATGCCCTACCGTCGATCGGCACCTTATTCGCGGCATAGAGTGTTCACGCCCTCGTGTTTTGCAGAGAAGGCATTGGGAAGGAACGATGAGGTTTCCAAGGGCGTTCACTGCAGCGACCCTTTGTCGATGCCAGTTTCTTGTTAGCTTGCCAATTACCACTAGGTACTTGATGGGCCTTGCGATTCAGAACCAGTGGTGGGGCTACAGCTGACCTCCGACCATGGCTGGTACTCTCAGCGCATACGGAAAGAAAGTGGATACTAACACACTTGGCGAGCTGAGGGAGACCGTCGCACCGGCATTCGAGGAAGAAGCAGAAGGCACTACGCCACCACAGCGCGTGCTAGGGGCATTGACTCGGTACCTCAAGGCGACGAAGCAACATGACGAGGATCTGCCCAAGCTCGCCCCTGCATTTGCGGCACAGAGCGTTCGATGGAATCAAACAAAGGCGGAACGATGAGGTTTCAGGGCGGCCGCTATTTGCGGCTCTTTGTCCACGCCAGTTTCTCGATAGCTTGTCAATTACCACCATCTTTGACCCAACTCTGCAGTCTCTCGATGCTTTAGTTCGCTGACCATCATCCTTCTTCTACGAGAGGTCAAACATATATTGTGCACGAAACCGTGAGATGATGCTACAATGTCTCAAAATGATGCGCCGCAGATCTCAGTCAATAAGCAACAACATTCACGCAAGCCGAACATGACATGCCGTTGTCCCGTCTATGAACCACTTGCCCACTTCACCCGGGCGTACTTGTTGTTCGTCAACGAGTCAATCTCTGCGTCGACACCCCTCTGATAGTACCTGACGTGGTGTGCATCGATCGTCGTAGCATTATCTCGCACCTCCGGCAACAAGGGGGATGTACTAGCTTGCACCATTTTTGTTACGCTTCTCGGTGCAGCCACGACAGACATATGCAGTTGGTTCGTCAACAGACCAGAACGTAACGCCATTATCCGGAGCCTGAACAAGTCTATGCAGGTTATCCTCTCGCCATTGTCCGCGAGGTCTTTGATCTAGAAAGAAGTTAAGAGCAATCGAAACGGAGCGTGTGACTTGCTCACTCTTTGCTGTGGCTTCTTCGCCTTCTGTGCTGCAGCTTTGTTTGCTCCAATGCGAGGGCACACCATCTCATTGACCAGGACGCCGGTCCACTCCGAGACCAGTCAGATAGTATTAGCTAGACGGAAAGAGCCTGCAAACGCTTGGTGTGCAGGACCGCTCCGATGACCTTGCGACCGCTGGGGCGATATTAGTAAGGGAGCTCCGGATGGAAGTCAATCTCTCTCGTCTTGCGAGTGTGTAGGTAAGCTGAGTGCCTTCAGTTCATGATAGCGCTCGAAAATGTTTCACGCAAGCCGCCGGGATGCGGCTTGGGGCAGAGCCTTGCTGTCCAACGTGGACGTCAACTTAGGTCCAGACGATGTCACAATACATACTGAGGATATCTCGCTGCTTTCGTTTCAAATTACCAAACTGTTTGTCGTCATGCAATGCGCGAGCGCAGCGGACCTCGCCAGGTTTCCGTCACCTGACGAAAATGACCGAAGTAGGCCATGGACAGAATAAGAGCACTCGCATAATTCCCCAGGCAGTATCATGTCTGGTAACGATGCCGCACGAGCGTGGCTCCAATTGCAGCAGAAAGAACGAGAGGAGTGGGCCGTGCTCCTGAACACGCGACCGGCCCGAAGTCCCGAAGTGACCTTTGGCTTGCACTCAACCACCTCACCTCTTTGAGCTCCGCTCACATTCCTCCTTCAAATCCTGCCACTGAACTCTCTGCGTGTCGATTATTTCTCGACTTTGCTCGTGTATCTCGCGCATGGTTGCAGCGACCTCCCCAAGCTTGCGGTACCCTTCGGTCTCTGGAGCGAGCTGCTTCGCATTCCCCTCAAGAGACACTGCGATCTCGGTGAACTTCGGAAGATACCCTTCGAGATTCTGGACGAGTTGTAGCACCGCATCGATTGCCTGTAGTTCATCCATGCTACCCAAGCGTCCCCCAAGCTCGATAGCTTCCGTCTCGACAGGTGTCCACGAGAGCTGGTGATGTACAAAGTATAATTTTCTCCAGGACTCCTTGAAGCGATCTCGACGAAGTCAGCTGTGTGCTGCAGATGTTCCTCAAACTCCTTACCTGTTATGGATTGGGTCTTGCGCTTGCGCTTGCGCCTCATCGGATTGAAAGGCCTAGCTGGACCTTGCGTTGGTGCCGACACGACGTTCTCAGGGAGTGGATTTTCGAAATTTGTTCCGTCCGTGGCGACGTCCTTGTCAGCTGACGGTGATGACAACATGTTCAGTGGTGCTGTTGGTGGTAGCAAGGGAAGTAGTTGTCAATGTCTCTGCGCACGTGCGGACCCTTTCTGGAGTTGTTGGAGTCCTTGGTGCGGCGGTGCCGCGTGAGTTCCTAAAGGTCTGGCGTCGACTTCGGATTGGTGAGCAGCGAGTGACCGCAATGTTTCGGATACGATAAATCGATGGAAGAGATTAGCTCAGCGCTTGGCTTGTTCGCGCTTTTTTGATGAAGCTGAGAAGTTGATTGAAACATTGTTGCCTTGCGCTTGATTGCTGGTCGGTAGGTAAGCCGACAGTTTCGAGTCTGAATTGCGCCACACACACAAACACGCACACACGCGCACACGCGCACACGCCAAATTCGGCTTCCACGCATTCCAGCTCGACCACCGCACCACCAAGTTGTCGATACACCTCGTTCTGGCCGCTGAGCTTCAGACATTGCGGAGCGAGACAAGTCAACATCGATACCCTCAGGGGTCGTCATTCTCGAGCTACGAACAACCCGCCTCTACTCGCCCTGCAAGACTTGACCTCGGCGCCCGCGCCTCTCTGGATCTGACACCACATGGCCGCATACACAGGATCTAAGCCAGAGGGATGGGACTCATGGAAGGACGTGAAATCTGACAGCTATCAGTTGGTCGGCATGCGTTCGCCTGAGAGACCCGGCATGGGCGATTGCGCCGCCATCCTACAGCTTGAACCCCCAGCTGCTGCTCCATCAGCCCATAAGCTACCTGACGCTGGCTTGGCGTACAAAATGTTGCGCGACAAGTGGATGCACGAGGAGCCGGAGATCAAAGCTTTTCTTGCCCTGCGCATGCAAGGTAACCGCAGCGGCAATCGACTCACTAGTTCAAGACGCATCGTGGAGACCTTGACCGAGTCTGAAAGAGCGTTCCAGGACGGTCAAGTACTGAGAATGCTCAGGCACAAAGTGGCAAGTTCCGTTGTCGATGCACTGGCTACGTGGAAAATTTTGCAATTGTGTCCGGGAGACGGCGAAGAGCCAGCCCGCAGCAGTGAGCCACGTATCCACCCCGTGTATAACACCAACGAGAAACGTATCCTCGCGGCTCGAGATATCCTGTCTAACATCGCGATGGAGACGAGGGAGGGTCGTACTATGGCAATGATGCCTCCGAAGAAGGCAGCTGACAGAAAGAAGTGGACAAGAGAACATGCCGGATACAAGCTCAGAGAGCACGTGCAAGCTTGGATGACAAGTAAGCAGTGTGACTTCTGCTGGTCATACAGGGATGTGTCGCTGATGATTCTATAGAGGAAGGATACGATGTGAAGAATTGGATGGTTCTGGGGGATATTGTAACTACGCCAGAGCAAGATTCTGAGGGCCTTCCCCTGATCAAGCTCAACATCGCATCCACTCCTTGGACCTGGAAGGTCAGCGTGGGTAGCTTCGATTACACCTTTGCTGGAATCAGCAAAAAGGTCAATGAGCTCTACGGCGAGCAGCACATCGGAACGCCCGAATTTTCAGTAACGAAGGTTGAGCTGTATAAGCCTGGCGAACTCACTTTTCCGAATATTGCTGAAGAAGAACTGGAGAAGACCATTGCACAGCATGACGACGGCTCACTGCTGACTCTTCGGCTCATCACGACACTACCAGAGGCACAAAGCAGCAAATTTGACACAAAGAAGTGCCGTGAAGGCGACGTGGATCCGGTCAACAAGTGGTTGCGCCTCTTGTGAAATGGTGTGCGTGACCGATAAATGGCGGCTGCAGTCTCTTCTTCAAGTGGCTGCGCGTTTGAATATGAATGCAGCTGATCACTGATTATGTATGATTGGCGTACCAGAATCAAGCTCTGTTCTACGCTCGCAAACATACAATGTTCCTCCGCCCATCTCTAATTAATTTTATGCCAACGCGAAGGCAGCTGGCTTTAATACACTCCTGGCAGCTGACTTAAACGACCGCCGTCCTGTAAAAGGGTCAGTACGACATTACTAGCTGACACGACTGTTGGCTAACTTACTGTCACGAGCGTTTCGCCGTTCAAGTAGCCACCAGCTCGGCTGCACATGTACAGTATGGTTCCGGCGAAATCCTCCTCTGATCCAGTCCGCTCTGCTGGAGAACTCTTAGGGTCCATGACTCGCGCGCCTGTGTATGCGTCTTCATGTCCAGGAACGCCGGAGTGTTGAGCGAGTCTGTCTGTATGTGCAGCAGTCATTTCCGACGGGTACAGACCAGGCTGAATACTGTTCACTCTGATGTGGAAACCTTGCTGTGAGAATGCAGTTGACAGCATCTTTACTAGATGGGTCACTGCCGCTTTGCTTGTCGAATAGGAAAAGCTGCTTGCCAAGTAACGACTGAAGCCAGCGACTGATGAAGTGACGATAATTTGGGAGTCCTGCGGAACGTTCCTCTGCTTGTTACCGGCATCAAGCAGTTCCAGGAAGGCCACGGCTGTATAGAATACGCTGGTGTTATTGATGTGCGCGGCTTGAGTAAAGTCCGCCATCTCCGGTTCGAACAGAGCATCCGCCCACTCTTTGACAGTCTTCTTGCCTGCAATGGCTTTCGCATGACCGGGTCCAGATACTCCTGCATTGGCAAATAGGATGTTAATGTAGCCCTGTTCCTGCTGAATCTGCTGGACGATCTTCTTCAACGACTGTTTGTCTGATACATCGCCGACGATAGGCTTGATCGTTCCGTTTTCGGCGGTCTTTGCTGCTTCCTTCAGTGTCTCTTCGCGGCGGCCAATAATATACACTGCTTTCGCTCCATTCGCGTCTAGAGCTCGGGCTGCGTATAAGCCAAGTCCGGAGCCGCCGCCAGTGATGACTGCCACGAGGCCATTGACGTTCTGTCCATTGATTAGCGTGATTTTGTTCGACATAGCTGTTGTCATCGTACAAAGATCTTATCAATCTTGTTGGCTGCAGACATGATTTCGAGTATTCGAGAGACGACTAGTTATTCCTAATTGATTAGAGCTCGAGAAGTTATTATTTTGTAGTGAGCTGCTTTTGAATCAGTTCGGAATGATCACGCCAGCTCGGCACACATGCAGCTCTACATGTATGGAGCGTCGGAACAGGCAATGACGTGATGCAATGGCCGTTCCGCAGGCACGCGACACGTACTCAGATTTGCGGGGAGCAGTTATTAGCCGTGGGGATGACTACCAATATTCCCGGCCAGAGAGATTTGGAAGAATCGAAAGCACACGGGAGCGTCATGTTGGGCAGCGCACGTGTTGTTGGGTAGCACAGGCCGGTCAAGTTTCGAGATGTCAAACCGGCGAACCAGCAAGGATGAGCTCCATACAAAGTTTATTATTCACTTCATTGCCAAGCAAAGCGCGTGCTCGCGTGGTTTCTGTCTCGCCGCTGTCCTCTCCTCACCCCTGCAGCTTCACTATTGCATTGTCCCATTGCTAATCACTGCCATAGCCTGCACATCATGGACTCGGTCGTGGGCTTGACAGTCTGCCTTCAGCTGAAACAGCCTCACGACAACATTTTGTATGGGCTTGTGAAGGACCTCGTCCCAAATTCCCATCTGACCTTGACGAATGGTGAGTTTTGCGGAGCCTACTCGAGACATCACTGACGTGCATAGTTCTCTTTGCTGCTTCAAATACTCGACTGGAGCACTTCACGGTACAACCTGATATCATCGCGGACCTCCAGGTCGTGGATCCTTCCAGCATACAACCACAGCATGCTCACGCACACCACCCGCCTCCACCCTTCGCATACCCGCAGCCGCAGCCAAACGGCCATGCCGCCGCTCTCTCGATGCACCAGCAGCCTCCTGCACCCTCCCCTCACGTCAATCGAATCGCCGAACTGCCCGCTCGCCATGTCTCCTCGCCTGCCCAGCAGATACCGCCGACCGCCTCGCCTCTACGGCAAGCACCTGCTTTTGTGGATCCCGCAATCCTCAGCTATGATACCTCATCACCAGTGCAAAAGAGGAGGACGTCTCGGCCAGCAGAAATGGACACGCCGATCAAGGCAATGCTCTCCAAAGCTGCTGCCAATCTACCCAGCCCCAGCTCGCCATTCATCGGAGATGTTGGGAGAGCGAATGTTGTGCAAAAGTTAGCTGCGGCCAAACAACCTGCTTCCATACAATCACGACCTCCTGTACCGGTTGCTACAAAGCCGACCATGGACACTACGTATGGGCAGAGCGGGCAAGATCAGGCACAGGACAACAGTGCTAAGAGGAAATTGAAGAAAGGACAGAAACCGAAGAAGCAAGTACCAGAAGCGCCGCAATTCGTGGATCACCCGCCAGTGATGAATGCCGAAGTCTCTAGGAATGGCAACGACATGGACGGGCAGGTGAAGAGAGGCAAAGGCTGGCGCAACACACCTCTTCTGAGGCCATCCTCATCGTCTGCGCTACCATCGGATCAAGCGAACACCAAGAAGAGTCGACGCAGACAAAAGATGGATCAGCAAGAAGAGTTTGCGCAAGGAGACACCACAGATATCCAGGAAATGGGCGACTTCGATTTCGAAACTGAGCTAAAGAAATTCGACAAGAAGCACGTTTTCGAGCAGATCCGAGACGTCGATACTACTCGCGAGGGAGATCGACTGGTTAGCCATAACAAGGCGCGACCAGGCACACATGGAGGCAAGAACTTGCATCCAACTGAAAACGTTCTCCCCACGAAGCCAGAAACCAAATACAACAGTGCCGAGCTCGATAGCTCCAGTGATGCTGATACGGAGCTTGGGTCTGGCCTAGCCAACGGCAGATCATCGTCCAAACACTCCGTATCACGCACCGGTCTCCCAAAAAGCAAGCCCAGCAGGCAGAACAGCTCACAGATTGACACTCAAGCACGGCCTCATCCACTTGCGGCGTCAGTCAGCTCAGACCGCATCCGCGATAGGTCTGCAGCCTCGCTCGTACACAAAAGTAAACAGGCCGCATCACTGGCAACATCCTCGCCACGACCAGATCGAGCAAATTCGCCGCTGTCATCCATCTCCATGACGAAGCTTTCTTTGCAGGAACCGCCCAAATCCATTGAGCCCCATTTCGCCACGCTGTCACACTCGGTGTGCCCGACACTTCTTCCAGTGGCATTGGACAATCTGGAACTTGCGACCGTCTCGACGTATCGTCTAAGCCACGAAGTCATATCAGAGAACGCCGCCAGGAGCATTGCAGAAGCAGCGTTGTCTCTCTCAGATCTTCACAGTGGCCCTCGACGGCCGTCCAGGACTAACACCTTGCGTGGTAGCATGACAGCCAGCATATCATCGCTCAGCCCAACAGACTCAACAGTAGTCATCCTGGCTGGTAACCACGACATTGGGGCGAAAGCGCTGGCAGCGGCACGTCACCTCCTCGGACGCAATTTAAAGGTCATTGCTGTCGAGGCGGCATTTGAGTCTGCGGCAACAGAACATCCACCAGTACGCGCACAACGAGACGTCCTTCGTAAATTGGCCTTGGCCGGCGCCAAAGTGAAGCGCGGAGCATGGCACAAGTGTCAACGCGCGATTAAGAATCTGACCGGCCCGCCCGTGGTCATCATCGATGCCCTTCTCGCCGGCGCAACGTATGAGAGTTTGGAAGACCCAAATGCTGAGTTTAGTGCCCGCATACAGCAAGAGACAAGGGAGATGGTGGAATGGGCGAATCGCAGCAGAGCACCTGTCTTGAGCGTGGGTTGTCCGAGTGGGACTTCTGGTGTCGATGGCGTGTCTACAATTGTGGAAGGAGAGCCGCTTGCTGTGCGTCCCGATCGCGTCCTTGCGCTGGGTCTGCCCATGTCTGGATTGCTCAAGGCGATGGAGAATGGAGAACAATGGAATGTTCACTTGGCAGACATCGGCATCAATATAGGATTGAAGCGTGATGATCAAGTCGTCTTCGGGGAGGCCTGGACCGTTGACCTCAAGTATGTGGACGGCGAGGCACTCACGTTGTAAGATTTGGATTCATATCAGCGATCGTTCCAATAGCATAGCGTTTGGGTGGGCATTTTGGAGATACCCGGAAAGCAATGAGTGCTGTTATGTGTTATGACTTTCCTGATAGTCCCACTGCACAGCCCACAGAAGCGCGTGATGTTGGTCCGTCCTCTATACTGCGTGATGCAGCAAATCATGTGGCGTTGTAAAGCTAGTCGTGACAGCGGCACATTCACTGCATTGTACTTGCAGGCACCGACGGATGCCTGAACATTCGCGGTGCTCCTTCACTTTGTCACGGGCACCTACCTGCGGCTCGACTTCAATCTCTCGCGCCCCTCGACCAGCTCATCCAATACACCGCACTTGTCATATGCAAACACGTCGTCTCTTGTTCGTCGGGAAATCATTCTGTTCGCAACTCGCAGCGAGCTCCGTCGCTTCTGGCCCAATTACGCGACTTGCAGGCCAACCACAAAAGTTCTACACAGCACCATGGGAAAGCGCAAGGCCGACCACGTCGCCGAAGACATGCAAGATCTCCACGTAACGCCAAAGAAGAGGGGCAGGAAGGCTGTCAAGGTGGTCAATCAAGCAGGTGAGTTGCCTTCCAAGAGTTCGCCCTTCAAACTTCACGCGTTGCCGTCGCCATTGGCATCGCCGAGCCGACGGCACTAGCGCCGCGCTGCCGAATCCACCCCCACCTTGCACCTTATGTCATCTGCGCGGCTCTGCCTGGCAGAACTGCTCGACCAGCGTTGTTGATCGTCTCCCAAAATCACCACCACCTGCAACACCGACTCCCACACTGGCAGCTCCTGCTCCTTCTCCTTCTCATTCTGCCAAGTGCAGCCGCATGCGCTTGCTCCGATCGCAACGCCTGAGACAAGCCATCTTCTAACGAAATGCCTCCAGTCTACACGACGGCACAGAAGTCTGCGCTCAATGAGTTCACCAGCATTACACAAGCCGACAGAACGACTGCGACCAAAGTCTTAAAGCAGGCAAATTGGAGTGTGGGCGCAGCCGTCAACGCGTGAGTGACTCAAACCTGCTGGCGCGGGGCTTCCCGTGGCTGCAACATGCCCACTGGCTCACACGACCTTTGTGTGAACAGCTCATTCTTGTCCAGCAATCGGCTAACATGAATCTCTTCAACAGCTTCTTCAACAATCCCACTGGCGGCCGAGCCAACCCGATTCACGATGCGCTCAACAGACTTTTCAACGAGTATCGCGACCTAGCACCGACCGACTCCCCGGACGAGATCGGGATGGACGGCGCTTTCAAGCTGTGCGAAGACATGCAGGTCAGCCTGGAAGATGTCGGCGCTCTCGTATTGTTCGAGCTGGTGCAGTCGCCCTCGCTTGGTAGTATCACGCGAGAGGGATGGGTCGATGGTTGGACGGACACAGGCGCGGACTCGGTCGCAAAGATGCGAAATGTGGTGCTGCAACGACGATCAGCTCTTCCGACCGATCCTGAGCTATTCAAGAACGTCTACAACCACACGTTCATCCTGAACCTCCAAGAACGACAGAAGGCACTGCTTCCAGAAATGGCCGCCGCGATGTGGGAGCTTCTGTTCAGAGCACCATCGCTGGAGTGGAGAACACCGAACACGCCATGGTTAGATTGGTGGCTGGAGTACAACGAGAAGAAGGTTAAGAAGGCAGTCAACAAGGATCTATGGAAGCAGACACTCAACTTTGCACAACAGACGCTGAAGGACGACACGCTGAGCTTCTGGAGCGAGGAGAGCAGTTGGCCTAGTGTCATCGACGAATTTGTCGAATGGGTCAAGACGGAGAAGAGGACAGCAGCTTCAAATGGGGATGCCATGGATCAGTCCTGATATGATGACGGCTTACTTCATGCACACGGACACGCCAGATGGGAATGCCCGGAGAGATGTTCCCACATCGATGCCACTCAAAGTAACCTCTAGACTTGCACAAGTTTCGCGCCCTTCGAACGGCCAGCTCACTGTCTCTCAACAGTCGTATACCCAGAGCTTGCAAGCTGGTGGCAGTCGTGTTTCCGGACTCGAAGGCGCAGCTCGTTCTATACGTGAGATCGTGCGTGACGCAGAGCACAGACGGGCGAGCCAACAATCCGAGACTTGGTTCGCAAGAGTTGCCTCACCCGCGACTTTTCAGAAGGACCTTGGAGAAGGTCATTATACGTTTACTGTCGAGATAGTCTAGCGTTCAGCGATACGAAATGAGCTCACATGTTTACGAAGTTTGTACCAAGGTCTGCATGCCGAATAGCAAAGGATGCGCGCATTGCAGTTCCGGCCCAGATGCACGTTACACCCGGACTGGCATGTAACGCAGGGAAACTGGTAGGTTGAGGTTGATTGGTTTCAGAACGTTTGCTTGAGTTATATGACTACGCGTCCACCTCCTTGGTGGATTCTACTGGCAGTGTTCTTCTTCTTCTTTGCAACCGTATGTTCACAATCTGCAGTTCCGCTTTGCGGTCCGGATAATACAATATAACAGTCTACAATTTCGACGTTGGTGTCGACTCTGCCTCCACCTCGGCATACATTTCATCGATGAGTTGCCTGTATTTCTTGGCCGTTTGTGGTCGTTTCAATTTCAATCTGCAAAACAAGAAAAGTTAGCAAATGCTCACAACTGTATCTTTGCGTGAGTTCGGACGAGCGACTTACGTTGGTGTGAGAAGTTCGTTCTCAATAGTGAAAGGTTCAAGCATCAGTCTTACACCCCTAACATTCTCATAGCTGTTGAACTTGGCCTTCTTTCCGACCTTGGAAAGTTCGCGCAGGGCGGCCTTCTGGACCTTCTTCTCCGAAGCCGCCGCCTCGAGTGCTGGAAGATCAGTTGGGGCAATCTTCTTGCCGAGCACTTTCTCGACCCACACGGAGAAGAGATCGGGCTGGATGCCGAAAATGGCGACGAGATTGGACTGGCTGCTGTCGCCGTGCACGTATCCTTGAGCCAGGAATGGAAGGTTGCCGAGGTATACGTTCTCGATACGTTCTGGTGAGATGTACTCTCCCTGCTGGAGCTTGAGGACGTTCTTTCTTCGGTCGATGATTTTGAAGCGGCCCATTTCGTCGATTTCGCAGATGTCACCGGTCTTGAACCAGCCATCTTCCGTGAAGGCTTTGGCGGTTTCTTCTTCGTTTTTGAAGTATTGCTTGAAGACAGTTGGACCACGGATTAACAGCTCACCACGTGGGTTTGGCTTGTCTGTTGAGAGGTATTCCATGTCTGGCACGTCAAGCAAGCAGAGCTCGCTAGCAGTGGCGACGGCACCGCAGTTGCCAGCGCTCAAGTCGCCTTCCAGTTGTGCAAGAGCAATAGCATAAGTCTCGGTCAAACCATAACCCTGATAGAAGTTGTTCGCGAACACGACTCGCAAGAATTGCTGCAAGCTGGGGTCGATGGGTGAAGCGCCGGAAACCATTGTCGAAGCGCGATCGAGTCCAAGAGCCGCAGAGACCTTCTTGGCCCAGATGCGATCGTACAAGAAGTGTCTGTTGGTAGCCTTTCCAGCTGGCTGCTTGATGTTGTTCAGCTTCTTGTCGACAATGTAGCGGGACATCGATCCACGGAATCCAGGAGCTTCAACGGTTGCGGCCTTGATGGCGCCGCCGAATCGGTTGTACAGTCTCGGCACGGAAACGAATGCGGTCGGGCGAAGGAGCTTGAAGTCGTCGACAAGTTCGAGGATGTTGCCGTGGAAGTATCCGATTCCAACACCGGCCCAAAGGGACGAGTGCTCAGTCACTCTTTGAAAGATGTGTGCCAATGGCAAGTACGAGCATATTGTGTCGTTCGCTTGCGATCTGCTGATGCAAAGGGAAGCTGATGCGGCAGCCACAGCGTTCTTGTGGGTTAGAATGACACCCTTGGGGTTGCCAGTCGTGCCGGAGGTGTAATTGATCGTCACGGTATCGTCTGGGCGGGGTGGGTGGAACGGTCGTGGAGACTTCTGTCCAATGGCCTCAACATCCGAAATCTCGTGGATCTGAACACCATGCTGAGCTGCAAGAGAGTTCAAGATATCCTTCTTCGATGTTCCAGGCAACTCTCCCTCAGTTGACAATGGATCAAGCGAGATCACCAGCTTCAACGAGGGACACCTTGGGGCGAGCTTCAGCAGAGTCGGAATGTGCGAGATGGAAGAGCAGACCGAAGTCAGCTGGGCGTGGTTGATGATGAATTCGGTCGCATCCGGCCCCAGAGTGTCGTAGAGCGAGACGCTGAAAAGCGACTGCGACATGCAAGCAAGATCGACAATCTGCCACTCGGGCCTGTTCTGGCACCACAGTCCGACACCATATTGCCTACCGTTGATGCCAACCTTCTCGTGCAGCGCTACAAGGCCGATTCCGAAGTTCTTTCTCCGCTCTTGGACTTGCGCATATGTCTGCCACACGTATGGACCCCAGGCCTGCTTCTTTGGATCGTATGGTCGGTGTCCCAGGCATCGGTTGTTGGGCACCTTCTTCGCCGACTGTTCGAAGAATTCGTGTGCTGTCGTGATTTCGGGATCGAGGGAGTGGAGAACGCCATCCTTTTGTCTCCAGTGTCGGTACACTGCACTTCGACCCTCGAGTTTGCTATTAGGGACGGCAACGGAGTATGGAGCGCCCACGGGAGGAGGTTGCACGAGCTCGGCGGCCTTATCGATTGCTATTTGGCTGGCCATGGCTGCGAAGTTCTCGGATGCGTTTCTTCGGGTAGATGCAGCTGTCGCACAAGATGTGGAGATGGTGTAGCAGAATCGCCTCTGTTGTTACACGCTATCATTTCGTTAGCTCACAAGGATGCCGTGGTCCTCCGAATAGAAGCTTCACTGACATGTTGCAGGGAGGCGGGAGGATGGCGAGGGCGTTGCGGTGCTATGACCACACAAGTGAGGGATGTACACAAGAAACAGAAGATCAAAGTGAGAGCACAGAGACAGAGAGGCAGGAGGAGAGGAAGATTATTGAGCCACTTGACCTGCGCAGAATAATGTAATTCTGTGCTGGGATCAGTGGCCGACTGCGAGCTTCGCGATTTGGCCGAGGCATCATCGCCAGCTGACGAGCTCCGAGACCACACGTCGACTTGGCGCATCTTGTTCAGGGTCGATCTCCGTCGCAGCCCACGCCGCTCCGATATGCCAGCGCGCCCCTTTGTTGCATTGTCCAAAATAGAGCCCGGTCATGTTGTTCAATATATTGTCGCTGACTGTTGGTCTTGCAAGGAGCAGATTCTGAGAGACGCCCTAAGCACACAATCCCGGCGCAGCACTTTCACATGCCTCATGACGAGGAGTAGCATGAACCGGACCCGGACCAGACCGAAACCTTCGCTCTGCCACTGCTGCTGCTGCTGCATGCTCTCGGCTGCTTCCACCTCGGAGGGGGAACGAAGCGTGACCTGGGGTGAGCCACCACATGGTATCCTTTGTTCTATTGTCTAGGCACGCGAGAGCCAATCTCTTGGAACAAAGAGAATGCGTGCCACGCACGTGTCCCAGAAGGCATTCCTTCGCTGGGCTCTGTGCGGCTGGTGGCGGTTTGTTAATGGGGCATAAACGTCACAGTCGTGTAAACCATGCGAGCCACGACAATCGAGACTGCGGAAGCCTTTTTGAGTGCGAAAGCCGCGTGATGCATTCACATCGATACGTTTTTCAGAACGCCAATGGACTTCGATGAAATGTGCGCCCAGCATGCGAAAACAGCACCTCGGCATCGTCAAGACTCCAGGACGGAGAGGCGTATTTGAACATGGCCTCTTTTGGACCTTGATACCGGGGTATACTACGACTCTTCTTCCTGACCTATCTCTTTCCCGAACTTGCTTCATACAATTTGTAGACTTAGACAACTGGCTTTCCGCCTGGCGCGTTGGGGTTACCTGTAACGCCGCTGTTATCTTGGCCCTGTCCAGGCTTCGTAGCTGCCTGTGCAAACGACTGCTCGAAATCCGCGATGATGTCGTCAATGTGCTCGGTACCAACGGAAATACGGATGAGATCCTACAACAAAGGTTAGCAACAGATTCAATGCGAGTAGAACTTCAAAACTCACCTCAGTGACACCACTGTTGATCTTCTCCTCGTCACTGAGCTGCTCGTGGGTTGTGGTCCATGGGTGGATTGCGAGAGTCTTCGAATCACCAACATTGGCAAGATTGGAGATGAGCTTGAAGCCATCGACCACCTGGCTACCGGCAGCGCCTCCACCAGTCACACCGAAGGACAGGACACCTCCAAAGCCGCGTGGCAGATACTTCCTGGCCAATTGGTGGCTTGGGTGGCTCTCAAGACCTGGATAGCTTACCCAGGCGACGTTGGGGTTGTTCTCGAGCCATGTTGCGAGTTTCTGTGCATTCGATGCATGGCGTTCGCAACGCAGACTGAGAGTCTCGAGACCGAGAATCAATTGCTGTGCGGCGAATGGGTTCAGCGCAGCTCCGAGATCACGAAGAATTTCAACTCGCAGGCGGATGATGAAGGTGATAGGTCCGAAAGTATCCCAGAACTTGAGGCCGTGGTAGCCATCAGATGGCTCGCTCATCTGTGGAAAGCGCTTGCGAGCTGCTGGAGTACCCCAGTCGAACTTTCCGGCATCGACCACGAGACCTCCAATAGTTGTGCCGTGGCCACCAATCCACTTGGTTGCACTGTGCACAACAATATCCGCACCATGATCAATTGGGCGGGCGAAGAAACCTCCAGCTCCAAAAGTGTTGTCCACCACGACTGGAATGCCAGCTTCGTGCGCAATCTTCACAATAGCTTCGAAATCTGGCACGTTGTATCTCGGGTTGCCAATAGTCTCGAGGTAAATCGCCTTGGTCTTATCATCGATCAAGGGCTTGAAGTCCTCCGGCTTGTCGCCATTGACCCACTTAGTTGTAATTCCGAGGCGTGGGAAAAACACCTTGAACTGGTTGTATGTGCCACCGTAGAGGTTCGAGGTCGAAATGATGTTGTCGCCAGCATGTGCGAGAGCCGCAATAGTCATGAATTGAGCAGCTTGGCCAGATGAAGTGGCAAGAGCGGCGACACCACCTTCCAAAGCTGCAATGCGTTTCTCCAAGACATCCACAGTTGGGTTCATGATACGGGAGTAAATGTTGCCGAACTCCTTGAGGCCGAACAGCCTTGCGCCGTGAGCGGAATCATTGAAAGTGTAGGACGTGGTGGCGTAGATGGGAACTGCTCGCGACTTGGTAGTTGGATCAGGCTCTTGACCTGTACATCACCTCAGTCAGTTCTGCCTTAACAAAATGTTCTACTGCCTCAAAATGAAAAGATCTCGCGTACCTGCATGCAATTGCAAGGTCTCGAAGCGCGGTTGCTGCTTTTGTCCAGCCATCTTCGATAACTGTTCCGTGAATAATTTAAGTCGTGATTTCGCCTTTGGCATACAAGAGAAAAGCGCACAATTGACCTTTTTCTCTCCAATGTAAGAACGAACAGAGAAAGACGAGTGAGAAAGTTTTGTTGATTTGTTTGTGTGCAGGGTCAATTAATCCAGTGGCCCCGCTGCAGAGGTCCCCGCAGCTTGAGACCTCACTCCAGGGATCTGCAGGACGGGATAGCTATGGCGTGCTCGCTAATCACAGCTGCTTCAGTGCTCGTGCTAGACTGAAAGAGAACTTGTCAAAGGCTACATCCTGGGCCAGATCCAATGGAAGGGGACAAAGTTGCTCATTAGCTTGCCGATTGCAGACGCAAGAACGTTCAAAGTGCGGGTTAGGTTTGGTGCTTATAATTCGCAAGAATGGCAGTATAT
Source organism: Cercospora kikuchii (assembly GCF_019650295.1). Taxonomy (NCBI): domain Eukaryota; kingdom Fungi; phylum Ascomycota; class Dothideomycetes; order Mycosphaerellales; family Mycosphaerellaceae; genus Cercospora; species Cercospora kikuchii. Next base: position 1,966,303 of record NW_025408587.1, read on the forward strand.
CGCGACTGCCGGCACGTACTATTGCGAAGCGATCGCACGTCCTGCGAAAGGCTCGCTCGAACGGCAGACGCGGCACTTTGAGAGACTAAGCTGTTGTTCTATTGCGAAATAGGTCACCTCCAGAGCGACGTCTTTGTTTGGCGGGCTATAGCTCATCAGCGCGCCTCCGATTTCAAGTATGGTGCGGAGGAGGAACACGGGGATAGCGCATCAACAACGCGTTCTCAAAGCGCTCGATCTCATTGCACCGACAAGACAACGCTTCAACATTATTTCATCAATAATACAAGGGGTATCTTGCAGGGTCCTGTCTATCCTTTTCAAGCAGCGTCTCTATCGTATAAGGCTCATATCAGACGGTTCGATCGCTCAGCTCAACTCGTTCCGCTGGTTCCCGGTCTACTGCTTGACGGCAGCACGAAGGCTGACGTCGTGGTATCGGGAATGTGCACAGTGGTATTCTGTACGTGTCTGACGACGTGGACCTGTTCACCAGTGCTCTCGTAGTGCGTTTCGCAGGTCGTTGATGTTGGCCGCTCCCCGGGCTCATCACTCTCGTGCTTGAACTCTTCTTGGTGCACGTCTATCGTTGGCAGTGGTTGTTGGCCCACCCGTAGTGGAATCAGCACAATGTCGAAGGTGCAAGGCGCATCGGCTTGTGGCACAAAATGTCGTCGTTTCTGCCCGCCAATGAGCCAAGTGTCGTCCTCACTCTCGATGTGCACTACGAAGGTCTTCCGCTCATCTTCGCCATGTATCCTGAAGGTGGGAACGTGCGGAAACACCTCTCTGGCACTCCAACACGAGGTGTGCCTCACCAGCACTTTGGCAGTGATGGCCTCTCCAAGACCGAGAATATCAGGGGTCGACAGTCGCTCTGTCATGCTCGCAAGTTCTAGAGCAGTACTGAACACCATGTCGACATTTGGCACATCGACAGAGATGGTGATGCACTGCGACTCTGTCAGATTTGTGCGATCAAGCGCGAGGGCTTTGTGATCGTTGTGCCATGTGCGGAGCCAACGATCCAATGGCGCTCTTTGCTCCGCGGGCAGAGTGGCAATCAGTTCGGTCCACCCGACAGTCTCGAAATCGATCACACGGGTCTCGCGGAGGAGAGCTGATGCCTCGAGATCTGAGACAATCGTGCTGTGACGGGCACGATCGAGCAGCAATGGAACTAGCAGGCGTCGATATTGGCTGAAATCGCTCTGCCGTATGTCTGCAGTGAAGACCTCCTCCAGATGAGACAAGAAGAGTTCATCAATCGCTTCATACCGGACCTTGAACGCAAGGGCAGCGTCGCGTTTGAGGACCTTTTGTTCCGAGTTGTGCTTCCGCGTGATCTTGTAGAGCAGTTTCACGGGCTGTGCCTCAAATGCAGTCAGAGGTAAAGGCAATGAAGGCGGCGCTTCCACGGCGAACAATGGAGAGTCATCCAGCTCCGCGCCAAGTATACTCAGTGGTGTTTGTGAGGTTGTGCGCACGGTAAAGCTCGAGTATAGTTTATTGAGCTGGAACACATCGTGTACGTCTACATCGAGAGGCAGCTCATTGGCCAGCTTGATCGGGAGGTTCATCGTAAAGGTGCCTCGTGAAGAAGTGGTGTAATGAAGCTCCATCCAAAACGTCACTTCCTTGGTGGGTTGTTCGGTAGTGTATGGCACTTGTATCTCAGCATCACAATCGGCGGCCAGTTCTCCGAGGGCGAGGTGTCCGGCTTTAGCGGCTGCTTTATTGTCCATTTCAATATTGTGAAAACTTGCGTCTGCGAGGTGAAGACGTAGCCCTGCTGTTGCGGGCTTTAGTCTGATGTCAACACCTGTGACTGAATTTTGCCCAGCATGCAGAGAGACCTCTAGATGCCGCGGTTTGTCGATATGAGTATGGCGAGCCCTCTTGACCGTTGCGCAGAATGCCTGTGCCCGGGGATACAAGAACACAAAGGCAGGCGGTTTGGTAGAATCCCTGATAGTTGTGGTAGGGTCGACCACAGTAATGCCCAAGGGTGTCGGCTCTGGTGTGGCGCGCAAGTGCTCTAGAAATCGCAGCTGCTTGATCCTCAATTCAACTGTGTCAATGAGGTACGGACCATACGCTATGGTCCTTGACAAGAGCTGTATAGTGTTTGTTCCCGGCTGCAGTGAAATTGGTTGGGCGTTTTCGAGCCATACTTCTTGCGTCGAATCATCTACGTTGACCAGGCGTACCCTCACTGCATCGAAGTCCACTACCTCGTCAAGATAGTGGGTGACGCTGAGAGACAGCCTCAATGCATCAGTCTCCGCATCATGGTCTACAACGCGATGTATTTCGACGTCGCCGAAGAAATCCTTGAGGGGGTGAATGTCCTCAGCGTCGAGATCACCCGCCACTTCGATTGCTTCCCGGAAGCTGCCGTAGATACCGGATTTGTCCGTGCTAATAGCGATGCTGTTTCCTGAGAAAGTGAGCGCTTTGCTCGTCCTTCGACGCCGAATAACTTTGCTCAGCAGTGCTAGCGTCGCACGAACGAAGTCTTGCTTCCTACCTAGCTGCTTCAGGCAATAGGCGTAGATACGAAGCCTCTCCAGACCGAGTCTGTCCCATCCAGTGTGCTCCTCTTGCGGTGCAACACGCTCCAGGTATGTAGTGGCGCTCAGCCAATCGTTCTGCTGGCACTTGAGCATCGCGAGATCGCCCAGCAATTTTTCCACTGAATGGTGCTGTGTAGCTGCACCAAAATGCTTGATGGCCAGATCGGTCAGCCGCTCGTACATTCGCTCAAAGTCTCGCTCGTTGCCCACTGCTGCCTTCAGGGAAGGACTCAGGATATCCACAGGCAGACTTTCCGAGTGAGCGTCTTCCGTACTCTTCGTAGCATTGACTCCTTGTTGTTCAAGCGGCGATTCATGTGGATGGCTGGCAAGTGTTGAACCTGCGCGCCAACCAAATGTGCGAGCAAGCTGCACCAGCACCCGTCGTTGCATCATGATCAACTCTGCCCGATACGTTGCCAAGTCCGCTTGGCCTGGCAGACCGACGTGCCCTGTTGAGTCGACGCCAGTGCTCGTTGCTGGTCGGAAAGGTTTGGAGCCTTGTTTTCTGCTTTGTGGACGTGTCAATTCGATCGCCGCTTCGGAATCAGGCAAACTGGATGTCCGCTGTGGGTGTGTGTTCGCGCCAACGCCGGTGCTCGTTGCTGGCCTACGTATGCTGCCATTAGAGGTTCGGCGTAACCCTCTGTCAATGACATCTGTAAGTGCGGGTACCCCAGTCTCAGCAAGGACCTGGGTTCCTACTGCCCAAGTCCATGAGCAGACCAGATACTCTGTTTCCAAGGACGATGCGTTGTTGAGAGCCTGGTCCTGCCTGAGCGCTCGTGCTGCCATGTGGATGAAATTCGAAGCTCGCCAACATACTTCTGCAGTTAGGACCAAATCTTCGCCGCCCTCCTTTGCATCTTGCTCCAAGCGTGCGGATTGCGCATTTGCGAGACGAAGTATCAGAGCCTTTTGTCGGTGGAAAATGTAGCACATGAAATCGAACACAGAGATGCTGCTCCGGAGGATACCATCACGATAGTCTTTGCTGAAAAGAAGCTCTGTATCGTGTTTGATATTTGCAGCCTCGTTGGAATCCCCATTGCGCTCGGCGTCCGATGACCCTTTCACTCTCCGCCTGATATCGTGCGTATGGTCTGCAAAGCTTGTTGCTGTTCCCCGAGCCTCGCCAGTTGCCAGTTCGCGAAGGACGACCTCAAGCCCGATCGAAAGTTCGTCATAGATTGCCAAAGCGTCTTCCACTAAGCCTATGCTTTCCAGTGCCATGGCTAAGCCTTCCTTGTGGATGAAGAAGGTACAGAAGTTCCAGCCGGGGAGTGACCTTCGCGCCTCCTGCTCCGCAATGTCAGCTTCATACTGTCGGACTCGCCTGTCAAAGGGCCCGAGAATGAGCGACTTGAGCTTCGAAATGAGGTCGCTCCAAGCGTTCTCTCGCTCCTGTGGGGTTTCATCGTATGTCTGCGCAACAGCTGGGGTGGGAAGCAAGTCCGCCGGTGCCTCCTTCTTGACGATGCGGATTTGAGCCACGCGGTCGATACCAGACTTGCCCGTATCGTTGAAATCAGCGCGCACGCGGTCAAAAACAGTCCGCGTGCCCTTGCCAATGAGCTTGTTGCCGCTTTTCCTCTCCTTGAGGTCGTCCGGGTCTCTGCTGCTCTCTCGCCATCGTGGCTCGCTGGCCGCTACGGTGTCGGGCACAACAACGTGCAAGATCAGCCATTCGTGAGCGTCGTGGTCCTGCTTGCCCTCTGGCTGCGCGACCTCCTTCACCCACTCGCGTATCCTTTTGCGCTCGAACTCTTTGTAGGCTTCACTATCATCGCATCTCAACACATAGAGTTTGAGGTATGGACTTGTCCGGAAGCCTGGGATTTGGTGCCTTCGCTCCTTGCCGATCTGGCCGCCTCCCGTGGCAATGTCGAGGCTTCGCTGGGGCGCAATAGCATCGTCTCTGCGCGACGAGGGTCGTAGAGCAGCCTGGGTCTGTTTGTCGGGCACGAAGTCCAAGTGCAAGGACTTGATCTGGCGCAGTGGGCGAGGCGGTGACTGCCAATTGAGGTTTCGCAGCGGGAGCCTGGCGGCAATGTCGCGCGATACTAGGGGAAAGACTCCAGACTCGTCATGATACTCGACTGCAGGGCGGACTCAGTGGCTGTTGATCTCTTTTGCGCGGTCCTGTGCATGTGCATTGTAACACAGGGCGGACTAATGGGCTGCGTACCGGTAACCTTGGAGCTCGACGACATATCCACTCCTGAATCGTCGCGCGCTCTGCTCGCCCTGCAACATGGTGCTGACGGGCTCAAGCTGCTAAGTTACGTCGTCATCGCGAGCGTGCGAACAGAGGAGGCGTGGGCGAGGGCGGGTGGCCAGAGATGTGGCTGTCAATAATTGAGCAATTGTCGGTCGGTGTCGGATTGTGCCGTGCGGTTGAGAATGACCGCGCTGGCTGCGTCGATTGGCTCGTTGCGGCCAAACGAAACATTGACTTCACCAGCTCTCGACTTTCTCCCGACGACCACCGACATTACCACCCTCGGAACACACACAACATGCGACCCGCACTGAGATTACTGGTAGGACGCAAGAGCTAGAGCATACGGACTATGGCTGAATGGCATGCAGAACACAAGCCCGACCCTCCAGGGCGGTGCTGGACTATGGAAGAGCGGCGCTCCGGGCACACACGTCTGGCGGAAACCTATCAAGGTTGACACCTACAAGAGCCCCTATGGCCCTCAGTATGGCATCGCATGGGCGATAATAGAGGAATTGGCAAGGCTGACACACTGCGCAGGTACAAGATTAAACCACACGTCTTTGGCGTGGATGCAGGCAAGGGCTACTACTAGTACGTTCGCGACATACCCTTCTCAATGGCAATTTGACAGCTCTGACACGCAATGCAGTGGCACACTGGCAGCTGGCTTCGGCGTTGCTGCGGGAACGTTTGCGATCATGTTCTTCGACGCTGTGCCCAAGGTGAAGCAGGACATTTTGGAGAAGATTCCGTTCATTGCCAGCTTCTACCACACTGAAGTCGCACCAGAAGACAACCCATTCTAGATGTGGTGCGATCACGATGCAGCGTTTGCGGGTCTGGAGCGGGATAGATGTAAATAAGAGCACGGACACTGTATTCTAAGAAGTTCCCTTTACACATCAGGTCGCTTGTGATTCATACACGATCTGGATACGGCTCACGGTATCGAGGCCAGTCCTGCAAGTGCGAGTCACCTCGGATGTCAACTGACGATATGAGCAATGCATATGCTGCACTGACTGACAACTGATTTAATGCATCTGGTTCGCCTTATGTACATGAAGAGCGCGGCACAACCACCATGACGATAACCTGGGAAGGCCTTCTGCTCGCCTCACTTCGGGAAGGGGTATCAAGCATTGGCCGCCCCTGATGCACAGATATCCATTCTCTGCCACCGCTGCACGTCCTCGCTGCAAGCCCTCCGCAACGACTCTAGAATGTCTCTGGCTCGCACGCCTGTATCTCGCCTTACCGTCATTGTCAGAACGACCGGCTCGTCGGATCTCCGAATCAGACCGAAACGTGACATCCACTCGCGCTTGCGAATGAAGTATAAACCAACTTGCATTTCCGTGCACGGGGCTTGGGTGAAGAACATGTCTAACCACGACTCTTTGCAATCGAGCTTCGCGCGGAATTGAGCAGTTCGCAGTCTCACAATCCTCCCGTCCGAAGGGAAGACTGGATTGAACTGGATATGCTGGGGCGATTGGTCGAAGGCTGGTCGCACGTCCGATGTGCCATTCAGCAAATGGCGCCCCGGAACACCTTTCGAGGTAATGGGAGCGTGACAAGCAGATTCCGGCTTGGAGTTATTGTCATATACAGATTGGGAGAGCTTGCCCGTTTTAGGAACGAATCCTAGGAACATTCTTCTGAGCAAATTTGGTGAGGTCGTGATGACTGTGCGCCATTGCTGCGAGACGCGCTGAATGCGAAGAAGATCTTTCATTTCGAGGTGCATCAGGACAATCTCTAGGAGTTCAACGATTGCAAATGCATGTGAAGACATCGTGTCTTTGTTCGCATGATGTGATCCTTCGGAGTCGAGGTAATGTTCTTGTTTAGTCGATAAGCCAGCGTATGTAGAAGAAGATTTAGAGCAGCTTGAGGACATGGTGAAGTATTCCGATCTTGAGAACCAGCGTCGTGCCTGTCAGGTAGAGCAAACGAACGTGTGCGGCAGGTGCTGATGAAACCCAAGACAACAGCACGCCCGGGCATCGCATACCATGCCCTACCCGCCTACATGTCCGCAGATTGCCCAGCGAACCACAGCCACAAAACTGGGCGCCGCGCACGACTGTGATTGTGCTCGCACAAGTTGCATGGCGGGGCGACTTGCCAAGACCATCGGTTCCATCGTTCAAGCCTGTGGTCTGATCATGCAATTCACACAGCTGGGCTGGCCTCACAAATCGATGAAGCATCGTCAGTGAACGCCGAGGCGACTGTTCAGCCATATTTCAAAGGTGAGGTGAGGTGGGCTGCAGGTGCACCGAGAGGTGATGCCTGAACTCCTGGATTGCGCGCGGAATGCACGCGGCCTTCCACGTGCAGACAGGCACGACCCCTCCACCTCGTCATCGCAGTGCTAGGATCCTGAGCTTCGCCCTCTAGATTCGCGAACTTCGCGTCCATCGCGCGTGCACCGGATCGCATTCTCCAGTCCCTACCGCCACGATGTTCAAGAAGAAGCCTATCATGAAGCCGCAGGCTCCTATGCGGTCGTCTGATCGACGCAAACTCGCCGACCAGATCATCAAGGACTTCGACCTGGACAGTAAAGCCGTCGACGATGAAACTCCAGAACAGAAGGCCGAGGCAACCGCTGCTCACAGTGCCCTGCGGAACTCCCTTCTCCCCGAGAACACGCAGTCGACGACGTTCAAGCGGCCGGAAGCGCAGCAAGCCTCAGGCTCTCTATACGTGGGCAGCCAGGATGGTGAAGAGTCGAGGATATTGTGGTTCCAGGCTGAAGGACAAATGATACCCTCCGTCTACACACTTTGGCGTCATCCCGGCCTCGTACCTTTGCTGCACACGCCAGAAATCGTTATCAAGAAACTGCAAGGTGGCGCAGATCTGATGATTCCTGGCCTGTTCGGCGGGCCGCCGTTTCCTCCTCGAGCCAAAAAGGGTGCCGTGGTGGCTATAGCAGCGCTTGAACGGCCCTCCGTCCCTGTAGCAGTAGGAGTGTGCGTCATCGATGTCTGTGATCTACAGAAGGTAAGAGGCGAGAAAGGAAAGGCAGTGGAAAATATGCACTTTCTCGGAGATGAATTGTGGACGTGGGGCCACTTGGGGAAGCCAGGCCAACAGCCTCCAGAAGAGGTTGAGGGATGGACCAAGATCTTACAGAATCGAGGACTATTGGAACAAGTAGCAGACCTTGACCTGGAGGACCAATATGAAGCAGGTGGGGTAGCACTTGGAGACTCTGCGACCAACGGCAGCGCCAACACCAAGGCCGTCGATGTGCCTGCGGACAGCGAGCAATCCAGCGAGAATGTAACAGCCAAAGAATTGTCGCAAAAGGAAGTCGACGAAGCCTTTCGGAACGCTTTTCTTTTTGGTATCAACCACTATAAGAGCTCCAATCCTAACGCCAAAAATTACGGCCTCGACTTCCCGCTAACGCAGACTGTGATCATGTCAACCTTGGTCCAGCCGTTTCTCCCGGCGTACACACCAGAGGAGGCGCAGCAGCTACAGATCAAGAAGACATCTTGGAAGAATATCAAGAAATTTGTCAAGAGCTTGGACAAAGCCAAAATCGTGAAATCGAAGGACAAAGATGGCAATGAGACGACAATAATCGACGTTGATTTCGACGATGCGGCCGTTGTCAACTTCAAGCCATACCGATTGCCAAAGAAGGAGAATGCGGGCGGTACTCCACTTGGCCGAGGAGAAGCAGGGACAGCAAAAACCGATGTCGGCGATGATTCCATCGGGCAGAAGTTGCAAGTAATCTCTTCCTACAAGCCGGCTGCCAAGCTGCAGCCTATTTTTGATGCAGTGTCCAGTACGAAGCAGCATTACACGCCACCGGAAGTGCGTGAGCTTGTCACGGCATACCTCGAAAAGGAGAACCTCATATCCGAGACAAACAAGCGGTTGGTCAAACTCAATCCAGTCCTGGCCAACGCCGTCTTCGATGGCTCTGGCTCACTTGACAAGGAGGTGCTAGCCAAGGGCACCGTACCGCGAGATGCGCTCATCGATCGCGTGTTGCACGGGATGGCGCAGCAGCATACCATCGTCCGCCAAGGGGCGGATCCGGCCAGTGCGAAAGCAAGGAGCGGTGCAGCGCCCAAGATACACATTACATTGGAGACAAGAAGTGGCAACAAGACCGTGACAAAGGTCTCTGGCCTCGAGGTTTACCACGTCAACCCAAGACCTTTGGCGGATGAGCTGAGAAAGACGTGTGCTGGCAGCACAAGCGTCGAACCTCTCGCTGGCGCCGCAAAGAAGAACGAGAAAGAAGTCCTTGAGGTCATGGTGCAGGGACCACAGAAGGATGCAGTAGTCAAGGCACTTGAGCGCAGAGGCGTTGACAAGCGATGGGTGGAAGTGCTTGACAAGACCAAGGGGAAGAAACGGTGAGCTCCAATACGAATGGTATCATGGAGCCCAGGCAGACATGTTAGGTGCTGGTCACGTCGCCCCTCGGGCTACCTCAATCTCGTTTCCACGGGTTTCCCATTGCGATTCTCACTTTTACAGCACGAAAAGAATCACAAAGACAGCCAGGGGCACGGCAAGAAACAGCACGCAATGATAGGTCGCGTTGGCAGTCCCTGGGTGCATTTTGCACACCACAAACCGTTGAGCTCGGCCTGCCCACGATCCACTTCATTAACGTTGTTCCACCATTGTGCTGGCTTAGGCCTTGGCCTCCAAACACGTCGGTGGAAGGTGGTCGCGTTTCAGAGATTTTCCTCCAACGCTTGCCCGAGCTCCAGCCAGGCAGCTGCGAGTCTCCCGCATCTTCGGGGGGAAGGATGCGCTTTGGCGATTATTTGACCGCACAGCACAGCAGCAGCAGCAATGTCGCGGCCTTGCAGCACGTCGTGCAGGTCACGAGGTGGCCCAGAAGTAGCAATCGAGCTTGACGCCGCCTACTCGAAGCATGACAGTGTATTCCTTTCGAGACTCTTCTAGGGCCGCCATTTCGAGACCCCTAGGGCCGCCATTTCAAGACTCTCCTAGGGCCGTCGTTTCGAGCATGGCTGAAGAAACGTTCACTAATCGTGGTCATTTAGAGGCTGCTGCCTGTTGCACCTTGACGTGCTTGTTCGATCTTGTCATGCCTGCGGTCTGCAATCCAGGGCACATACGACATGGGTTCGTCACGCTCAGCCTCGAGCCATTAAACTCGAAGCTGGTTGATTTTCGAACACTGTTTGACTTTGTCTTATTCCGGTAGGAGCTCGTGTGCCGCGTAAGCTCTGGTCTCGTATTGTAGGCATCTTCACTCATGCCCTCGGTGTCGTTAGCTCTACTACTCCCAATCAGCAACTTGCCGCAACGCCAGGCCGCGAGTCTGGTCGTATAGAAGCTTCGGCAAAAGAGACCAAAGATCGAAGACCCTGGGGCCGATGGCCGGGACTTCACGTGTGGCGCGCGCGCACTTCGCATTGCCGCCAATCAGCTCTCGCCGCGGAAAGCGTGCTTCGTTCTCCATGTCCCTGCTGGCTCTTTTGCGCTCTATGGTATGCTCACATGCTTCCATCGTTTGATCTGGCGGCATGTGCCTGTGCGGTGTGCTGATGGAGGAGTGGCCGCCTTCTAATGCAGCCCTCCCGCCGTCTGCGTGTTCGCGAATAGTATTTACCTTGGTGCCTCCATAGCAGTCCTCAACCTCCACACTTCATCAATTTCACGAGCATTACCCTTCATCGGTCTTCAGGCGTATTGAATGGCGCATGAACACTTTCGTTCGTCGTAACAAAGCAAAGCGCGTCGGCCGTCCCTGAACGTCAACAGCATCGCACTTGGACAATTTGTCCGGCAGTCACCGATCACTACCTCGGACCAGCGTCTCCAACCAGGACAACCAGATCGTGGAATCGAAAATTGGCTCCTGCAAGCAAATGCCAGGCGCAATGGTGTTGGGCAACGGCAGCGCCAAGGACAAGGACATGGACGAAAGTCAAAGCTTGACATCTTCACCCATCTTACCCGTCTACTACCGAGACTTCGATGATGATGATGAGGCGTCGTCGGAACACTACTTCTCGGAGCGTTCGCAACGGCGATCCACTACTGTCGGCCATGTTCTTTCTTTCTTGGGCATGACTTCGCGTCAACGAAGACGAAGCAGAGACCACGACCAGGATCACCTTGGCCCGCGGAATGATGTCTTGGACGGAGGAAAGCTCAGGTCAAGTCCAGTGAGGGAAGGACGCAGACGTCGTCGATCACTGGCAGGCACAATCAGAAGAACTTGTGTTATGGTCTCGGTCGCAGCATTGATGTTCTTGTAAGTTGACCTACGCGATGACGATGCTTGCAAACCTACTCACCTATTACAGTGGCGTTCTTCACATACTACAAGCAATCGTAGGGCGTGCGCGTCTATTCTGGAACCTCGAAACTGACGAGATCTTTCTCCCCGAATGGGGTCTTGCTGGAAGACCTGGTGATGGCCTTGCCAACTATCCCACGGACGCGACAAGAGACGTGCTTCCCATCCGATGTCACTCTCACAACGACTATTGGCGAAAAGTCCCACTCTACGATGCACTGCACTGGGGTTGCACCGGCGTCGAAGCTGATGTCTGGCATTTCGATGAAGAGTTATACGTTGGTCATAATACTGCCGCTCTAACCAAGAATCGAACGTTTCGAAACTTATACATCAACCCGATTGTTGAGTTGCTCGATACGATGAATCCGCACAACGCTTTCGGCAACACTACCGGTCATGGAGTGTTCGATGCCGATCCTGATCAAAGTCTTACTTTGCTCGTCGATTTCAAGACCGAAGGCCGTGAAACATATCCCCATGTTCACAGTCAATTGTCCGCGTTACGAGAAAAGAACTACCTCTCGTACCACGATGGAAAGCAATTTCACAAACGCGCTGTTACAGTGGTCGGAACTGGAAATACTCCCTTCGATATGGTCGTTGGCGAGACCGAACGCCGCGAAATCTTCTTCGATGCACCTCTCGATCGAATGTGGGAGCCTGAGCGGGAGCGCGATACCGCGAACCTAGAAATTGACGAAAGTAAGACACCCTTTGTTGGCGGTGGTCAAGGGAATGTCGGAACTGGCATTGTAACTTCTGCGGACGACTTCAATTCCACCAACTCCTGGTACGCAAGCGTTTCGTTTGCGAGATCTATAGGCTTCGTCTGGGGAGGTCAATTGTCCGCGTCCCAACTCAACAAGATTCGAGGACAGATCAGAGGAGCAAAACGAAGAGGGCTATATGTCCGTTACTGGGATACACCGAACTGGCCTGTAAGCCTGCGCAACTCGGTCTGGGAGACGCTGATGCGCGAGGGCGTTGATATGTTAAATGGCGATGACTTGAAGGGGATGGCGGTGGAGAATTGGAAAGCACGTGTACATGGGTTCTGGTAGAAGGAGGATGAGAGGGACATTGACGTGTCAGGAATCAGCGAAGATACCCCTTTTAACATTACTACGCGGCTTGCGGCTCACAAGCATTGAATAGAAAGCAATCATCAATTGACATGAGTGGCCTCATCTATGCGAATGCCTCACCTCGTCTTTCCCGCGCCGTTCTGTACAAGCCCTTGGACTCCACGCAGCCTGCAGTCCGCGCACATGTGGGGCGATGATTAGATTCTCTTTCCCGCAGTACGGACCACGCTGTGCGACGTGAGCATCCGTGGCCACGGGCCGACGGAGAGTCCGCAATAAGCCGACAAGCTTTGATGCGCAGGGCCATGCCACGACCTTGAGTGACCGGGGTATTTTATTTTAGACTGTGGCATTGCCATTCACTGTGCTTAGTCGAAAAAGTCTTCAGTCGCCAACCACACTCTCCTCCTCTGCAGGAGCGCCATTGACAGCCTCGTGATCTTCTTCTTCGAGCGCCTGTGGCTCAACATCCACCTCGTCCTCATCCTCGATCTCGTCTTCCATTTCATCCTCGGCCACGATGGCATTACTCTTCGGACCGGCTCTGGGTTTCTTCCCAATCCCGTTTGGAACAGCTTTTGCCTTAGCCTTTACTTTGCTCTTCCCAGCAGCCTTCTTCTCCAAGTTGGGCTTCTCGAAATATGCTACCACTTCTTTGAAGTTCGGCCCAAGTCTGGTCTTGTTGCGCTCCACGCGCTTTCGTGTCGCCTTGTCCGCCAGGACACCAGCAGCCTCAGCTTGTACAATCTTGCCTGTCAGGATGCATAGCTTCTGTTCGGCAATGAGAGGCTTCGCGAGCTTGGCATCCCGCGCTTGTTGAGACGTTTGAAGCTGCTGGTCCTCATCCTCGTCTTCAGACTCAGAGAGTGGATCGTCATCGACGGGATCTGCGTCCACATCCATCTCTTCATCCTCATTTGCGTGATCGTCCAGTTTCTTGCGGCTCAATTTGGCGAAGTCTTTCTCGAGTGCAGCGAAGGTCTTCAGTACCGCTTTCTCATGTTCAGAGTCCAAGTCCATGATCAACACAGTATAGTCTTCGCTGACGCCAGCTTTCGCCTTCACCGTGCGTAACACAGCTCCAGACGTGTGCAAGTCTAGTAAACAGCCAGCCATCGAGAAGCAAACATGTTCTGTTGCTTTCCTTCCATCAAGCACCAGCATGATATTGGTCACGTATGTGTCTCGTCGCAGGCATAAGGGCTCCAGATCATCCAGTTCTGGGCCCACACCTGTCCTGACAGCTGTTGACAACGCGGACAGCTTCCATCGAAAATAGAATAAGGCGGCCTCTGCAGCTCTCGCAGCGATGCTGTCCTCGAGTGCTGCCTCTTCAGGATCAGGAGCTGATCCAGTGGAGTGCACCGCGCGTTGTAGCAAGTCGATGATGAAGTCAATCGCACCATTATATGCCTTGTCCAGATCGGTGTTGCTAGCCGCGAGATTGCCATCCTCAAGGTGTGATATAGGGTTCGAGATGGTGGCAAGATGCACAATCCGTAGCAGGTTGTTGCTGAGTGCCACTAATTCTTCTCGTGGGGATGCCCCACGGACAGTCAGCGTGTTGACATTGAGCAACTCTGCAAGATTGCTGACCACATCCTCCCACAGGCCGGACAACTTCTCCACCGCGGTGTCGTCGAGGTCTCCGTAAGATTTGGCATGCAGTATGGCACTTGTCGCGGGACCAAGCACTTCGTCCGTGCCGTGTGACATGAACTGCTTTCGAAGATCATCGAGCAGGGCCCCATTGATCGTGGGATCGGCTCGCAAGCTTTGCAAAGCAGGAATCGCGAACACACCTTCTAAGCGAAGGACAGCAGCCGCAGTGCCTGGAGCATCGCCGAATTTCTTCAGAAGTTTTGGCAAAATATCTGTCAAGTGCCGCACGGCCTCTTCAAGCTCATCCTGCAACTCTTCCTTTTGCTTCTTCGTGAGCTTGCCCTTCGTGTGATAGTTGTGCTGCTCCGCCAAATCACCGAGTGCACGCTTCACCGAGGCATTGAGAACTTCCAGCAAGATGAGCTCCTCCTTCTCGCTTAATATGCACTCATGCTTCACTTGTGATAGAGCATCGTCAGCTGCGCCATTGGTCCTTGAATGGGAGTGGTCGAAGAGCAGATAACCTGCTAGGGCCTGCCAATTCTGCAGCTCGTCGATCTTGTCATAGAGGGCATTGATGGCCAGGGTGAATCGAGAATCGGTGCCTGCAACGTTGATCATGAGGCTGCCGTCTGTGCCGCTCCGCTCAAATTGACTCGATCCTGGATCCTCATTGTCGTAAGACTGTAGCATCTCTGCTAAACACTTGAGCTTCAGCCACTCCAGCCGCGGGGCCTCGAAGTTTTCCTCGCTGACTTCTGGTAGGTTTTCCTTCAGACTCTCAATGCCGCCAATGTCGTCTACTTTAGCATTGAAAAGGTCATTGACGTTTTCCGAGAAAAAGCCTGCGACTGCCTTGCGCACCTTTGCCTCATCGTGGAAGATGAGCCGGCCTATGGCATCGATATCGTCTGGTTCAAGCAGGTCGTTGTCCCTCAGCATGTCCAGGAGCTCGATCCCAGCAATTCGCACATTCAAGTCAGCATCAGAAGTGCCCACTTCTACGAGCCTTTGACGGAACTTCTCCGTAAATGTCCGAAGCCCACCGAGTTTGTTGGTATCTTGGTAGAAGCGCTTGAGTTGATCAACGACTTCGTGTCTGCACGAGGCTTGTGAATCACTGAGGACCCAGCCCAGGTAGCGCAGATGATGCCCATCGAAGAAGTGTTCCGGCCGGGCCATGATCCAATCTCCAATTGCCTCTATGCACTCTCGGCGAATCATTGGGTCTACATCACGATAGCGATGAATGAATATGGCATCGAACCAGTCCTTCAGCAATGCTTCCAGGTACTCCAAGTCGAGGGTGGCCTGCTTGGCCTTCTCTTCGAACTCCTTGACCCGCGCTTTGTTGACTCTGGATTTCTTTTGCTCCGCAGCAACTTGCCTCTGGAAAGTCGGCGCCTGTTTGGCCAGCTCTTTCGCGATGTCACACATGGCTGTGATTACGCTCAACGAAAAGACAGTCGCTGTGTGTCTGAACGATCGATCAGACGCAGATGACATGGTCGAGAACCACACGCTTATGTTTTCCAGCAGGTCCGGATTGGCGATCAAAATCCCCGCTGCGGATATAGATTTGATCAACTGTTGCATGAAAAGCGTGATGTTTTGACGAAATGCTACACCGCTCTTGCCCTTTGCGATCAATGGATAATCGGTAGGTTTCGTGGCCTGATGCTCTGTTTGCAAATCACGTAGCTTCTCAGTAGCTCCATCGGGATCCTCGATGTCGTGCACGTTGACTTTTATGTTGCATCCCGCGGATTTGAGCAGGAAATTGATCAAGTCGGTCAAGGCCAACGCCTCATTGTCTTTGAAAGCAGCAAGCCAGTCTGCGACAACTTCATCTACGCTCTTGTCCCGTGCAAAGAGCTCGGCAAAGATCCCGCCAGCTGCTTCTGCGTCTGCGTTATCGATCGCCTGCGGCTTCTTTGGTGCGCGCTTCCTAGCGGGTGCTCGTGTTGTGCTCCGTATGGGTAGCGAAAGGCCATTGGTTTGAGTCTTAGCCTTCTTCTGTGGCGGTTTCTTCGCTGCTGCTGGCTTCTTCGCTTTGCGTGACTTTTTGGCTCTTTCGCGCATTTCCTCCTCGTCAGGCTCATCCTCTGGATCATCATCCTCGTCATCCTCGTCTCCAGCGTCCAGCATTTCCTCATCTTCATCGTTCGCATCGGCTCCGCCCGTTTGGTCGCGTTTGCGTTTGGCTGCTGCAGATGAGGAAACCGTGAAATGATCAGTTTGTTTCCTCACGCGTCCGGAGGCGCGTCTCGTGGGAGCGTCGTCCGCGTCTGGCGCCGGCGACACCGAAGCCGACATCGTCTAGATTCTGTCTGCGTTCGCGCGACGCGTGCGGCTTTTGCGATCGGGCTGCTTCTTCGCAGTCGCGTTGTGCGACGTGTATTGTGCTGGCGACTGTCGGGTTGCGAGCGATGCAGTATCAAGGCTGCGACATTTCGCTTCGTGTCACGTCACGCGAAGACTGCTTGCGATGCGAGTACCTGTGACGCGCAGAGTAAGTGGGCGGTTTGTAAGGTGGTCGGTCCCGCGCGCGAGATTGGCGCAAACGAGCTTGCGTGAAAGTCAGCGTCACGCGTCAAAGGGTCACTCCACAACAACCATCGACGCGACAAATGACGCCAAGGCTCGCAATGCCTGCCCACATGCACAAACTATATTGATGACAATGGATCATGCGAGCCAAATTCGCGATTGCCGGGATTCAATTCTGCTGTCATGCCGTGGCGATTGAGAGGAGCGCTACACAATGCCTCAAAATGTACGAAAGGCAATGTATGTAATTTAGGGTGGATATCCATTCATGAACATATGAACAGCTCAACGACAAGATCGATGCGCAATCCCGGACCCTATCGTAAGCACAATAGTGCGCGCTCCCCAAACTCTTCCACAATGCTGCCCTCGTCGCTCAGCATAGTCCACAGCCAGCTCCGACCGGCTTCGACAGTGGGCGCACCAAACTTCACCACAACGCTACCGCGGATGGAAGCGGCAGACCACAATACTTTGCTGTTCGCCTCCATCTGTTGTCTTCTGAGCCTCTTCACAAGTGCAGGATCCATCAACCTTTCCTCGTCATCGCTGCCACTATCCCACTTGCGATTGCCAATCCTGGGCAAAGCCTTGAACTCCCTGAGGAAGAATGTGCTCAAAGCAGCGAACATGTCTCCATACAGTATCAGCGTTCCATACACGGCTAGACCGTCCATCCTGTGCGCCATATTACCACTGATATGCTGAGAATTGAGCACCATGTTGTCCCGTAGCAACAGCTTGTGCACGCCATTGGGTTGACTGATGTGTACTTCATTGCGGCTACCATAGCGGAAAAAGGACCAGTCTTCGCCGTTCGCAGGACGACCGTTGGAAACCCAGTCCAGGACGCATAGGCTGCCTTTACTACCGTCGCATGAAGAGTTTCCGGTAGACTCAGGTAAGATAATGTTGTACTTCTGCAGCTGCTCGAAGCTGCTGTTTCTAAATGGCTGAACCGGATCTGGCAGGTAGCACAGGGCTGATCCCGGCGCGAGAGTGACAGTCATAGCTTGCCTGCTGACCACGTCTTGGCTTGGTGATTTGAACAGCTTGGTGCTGCCCTGCGTGAGGAGTGTGAGGCGAGTACGAGCCTCCAGAGTGACTCCGAGGTCGATAGCATCGCCAGCCACAAGTCCACCTCCATAAGTGAGCAAGTAGACGCTGTGGACAAGGGTGGCAGCTTCGTTGTCAGTCCTGACTGGTAAGGGAGCTACCAACTTCAGAGGGTATTGGTAGTTGACTGTGCGCAGTTTTGGTGTGTTGGGAGCCAACAAGGCTAGATGTATCGTTCCATGTCCTGGTGTGGAATTGGGCAAAGCGAAGGGTTGGGACATGTTGTCCACTGATAGAATTTGCTACCGGGTCATCGTCTTACGGCCACACGCACCTCTGTGACCACAGTACGCAGCTTGAATAAATTCGACCATGTTGTGTGTAGAGCCGAAACAAGAACTGTTGATAACTGTCGCTCGGCAGTCATGCCTGGATGAATCAGATTGAGCTTCGGCTCATCTCGCCAAGCCACGCTTGGCCCGTGCTACTTTACGAGTCTCGCCCGGCCGTAGCCCAAACAACAACATCGTTCTTGCATCGTGCACGCCCTCTCTGCGCGCGGATGGGCCATGTCGACGGTGACGTTCCGGTCATGGAGCCTCCAAACGGTGCGAAGCCGTCCAGGAAGCGAAAGCGGCCCAAGGTTCCTGAACAGCAACGACAGCGAGCAGCTGTAGCGTGTGGCTCATGTCGAAGATTGAAAGAAAAGTGTAATGGAAAGATCCCTTGCGACCGATGCCAAAAGTATCACCGCGTCTGCGAGCCTGCGTCCGTGACACAGAGCACTACGGCTACCAGCCAGAAGACTGAAGGTGAGGGCGTAGAGGTTTCGGCCCGTCGTATTCAGCACCTGGAATATGTCGCTCGCCACTTCTTGGGTGATACCTCGCTCACAGACGACGCTTTGAGCAAGATCGTGGCCAGACTAGAATCCGAGAATAACGCTTATACTGCTGGACAGCCATCAGACGAGCCCGAAGCGCCGGCATTGGATGAAGAGCGATTCACGGTACAGAATGTGTCGCCGAACACAACGCATTACTCCGGAGAGTTTTCTCACTGGAGTTTTTCCATGAGATTGAAATCGTACGTGGAGCAGCAATTACAGGTCGCGAATGGTCGCCAAACCGAGGACCAATTCCAAGTACTCGACTACTGGAGAGCACACCATCTCAAATCCCGGGACTCACGAATGAAGACCGTTCTCGATAGTCTGCCTCCAAAGGAAGTTGCACTATTCCTTAGTTCGGTCTACTTTCGTTTTGCGCAGACGAATACATTCTTCGCGGATGAGGGCTGGATCCGCGAGAAGCTCGACACGCTCTATCAGCAGAACATCGTTCTCAACGCGGACGACGCATGTTGGCTCTGCAGTACTCTTAGCATATTGGCAGTTGGAACACAATTTGCGCACATGCCTCAAGCTGTAACCGGTCAGAGTGAGAATGGCATTGAGACTGTTGCAGATGCAGTTGGCATCTCCTTCTACCAAATGGCTGCGGATCTTATTCCTGATGTTGTGGCCATAGCGAGCGTAGACAGTGTACAGGCGTTTCTGTGCTTGGCTCACTTCGCCTTGCCCATGGATGCGCATGGGGTATCCTACACATACCTCGGGCTTGCGTTGAGAATGGCGATACAGAATGGTATGCACCGCAAATACCTCGGAAATGAATTTGACGAACATACTTTGGATCTACGAAATCGCCTGTGGTGGAGCACGTACCGATTGGAAAAGCGTGTGAGCATTCTTCATGGCCGGCCATCATCCATCTCCTCGAGTGAGATTGACGCGGATCACCCTGCAGACGTCATGCAACCCGGGAAGCCAGCTACCGGGAACAGACAATCCGAAAGCAGCATGACGAAGATAACAGATTGGTTAGGAGATATGTCTTTTTTGGTTTTCATGCTGAGGAAAAGTACACGCTTACGACATACATACTTTGAGCGACTACTACATGTGAAAGGACAGTTCCTGGAGTGGTGGACCACAGCTCAAATACCAGATTTCGAATCTGCAACAACTCGAGCCGTCTTGCACCTGCATTTGTCCAAGCACATGAATTTGGTGTTTGTTGGCCGCCCATTCCTATTGAACAAGGCGAAGACCAACACTAAGACTCCCGAGCGCAGTGGGCAAGCGGAAGTCAATCAGCGATGGACTGAACTGGCTGACGATGCGGTTCGATCCGCGGAGCAAATAATCACAATCGAACAGCACATGCATGGAACAATTGGGCTGGCAAAGGCGAGTTGGACTGAATTTAGCTCATGTCGAGCAGCCGTGCTAGTGCTTCTTGCACAATGCTTACACGAATCATCAGAACATGTGCTAGGCGTTCTGGAGAACGGTATGCATCTAATCCGATACATGTCGACTGCAAATGCCTCCACACGCTCAGAAGCATCCTTGATGGCATCCCTCGAAACCGCTATTCGTCATTTGCATACACGAAGAGGACAGAGCGCCTCTCAGGAGGTAACTGAGACACTCAATAACTTCAAGAAGTGGGCGTCACATTTCCAAGGGGAGACACCAGAGCCAACAGAAGGACTATTCGATCCTCTGCCCACGCACATGGCAGCTGCTGTCGATATGTACGACACTTTTGGGGACTTGGATTGGAATCCTTTCGACGCTTCGCTCTTCGACGACACCCCTATCGATTTTGGGGAACTCGGCATGCATCATTTCGATGAGGCTTTCAGTATTGCTGATATGCAACCACCAACAGCGCCGCCATAACTCGTCTCGACTTCTTGGCATAGCTCATCGATCTCGGAGGAAGGTGAGAATCTTCAGCACTTACAAGCAGACGGCCATTTCTCCACAAGGACGAGGGCCCATTGCACTCAGATCTGGGCCCTGATAATTCCTCTGCTTCGTCGAACTAGAAGTGCACTGCTCCATCCAGCAATGATAAGCTAGGTGGATATTGTGGTCGCCCGATAGGCCGGGATGGGACACCGGCCCGATGGGCCATGCAGCCCACCAACAAGCGCTGCCACTGCTGCTATGCATCTCCGCCATTGTGTTCTTGCTACATGCTTGGACTTGATTTCGACTGCGACGCATTAGAACATCTTGAAGAAGGAATTGTATAATAGACGCAAACCGCAGAATGGCAGTGCCCGTCCCTAATGCAACCCAGTCCTTCTGGAGGTCTGATTTGCACGCCTTGGACGACCACAGGACAACAGAGCAATTGCCTGCCGGGGCCGACATTGTGATCATTGGCGCCGGATACGCTGGCGCAAGCTTGGCTTACCATTTACTGGAGAAGAGCGAAGCGTCGCAAAAGCCCGTGTCTATCGTGTTGCTGGAAGCTAGACAGGCTTGCTCTGGCGCCACTGGCCGCAATGGTGGACACCTCAAGCCAGACCCATACTACAGAGCAGCTGGTGCTCTCAAGGCACATGGGCGTGAGGCGGCCGAGGAAGTCGCCTCATTCGAAGCGAGACAAGTGAAAGAGATCCAAAAGCTGGTTGAGAAGGAAGCGATTGACTGCGATTTTGTTGTAACAAGAGCGACAGATGTCTGCATGTACGAGTCCGCTCACCAAGAACTCAAGCAGGGCTTGGACTCGCTTCACGAAGCAAATATATCGACAGCAAGCGAAGTCCACTACAGTGGTCCACGCACGGCACAAGGTGTAGGTGACGGGTTAATGCTCCTGGCTGGTGGTGCGAGCTGATCACTTTCATCAGATTTCTGGCATCAAAGGGGCAAAGGCATGCTTCACCTATACGGCGGCACATGTCTGGCCATACAAGTTGGTGCTGCATTTACTGCAAAAAGCTGTTGGCAAAGGCATCAATCTGCAAACCCACACTCCGGTCAAGTCTGTTAAACCTGCTGGAAGCTCCGGGCGCTGGGCGGTCAAGACTGAACGAGGCACGATACAGGCTGCGAAGGTTATCTATGCGAGCAATGCTTATACCTCGTCGCTACTACCAGAGTACAAGGGAAAGATTATTGGTGTACGCGGGATCTGCAGTCGTATTGTGTCTACTAAACCCGACGCTCCGCTTCTGACGAATAGCTACATCATGAGACTGGCGCCTGGGGAGTACGATTATCTTATTCCTCGCAGCGATGGAAGTATCATCGTGGGCGGCGGCAGAAGGGACTATTTCAAACAGCTCGACTCCTGGTACGACAATTACGACGACTCAAAGCTCATCGAATCTGCCAAACACTACTTCGATGGCTATATGCAACGCCACTTCCGCGGCTGGGAAGACAGTGGAGCGTACACTGATGCAGTGTGGTCCGGGATAATGGGATACGCCTCGGACGGCTTTCCACACGTGGGTGAGGTACCTGGCAAAAAAGGCCAGTACATTTGTGCAGGTTTCTCCGGACACGGGATGCCACAAATTTTCCTCTCTGCGAAAGCTATTGCGTCTATGCTATTGGATGACAGGGAAGCAAATCAAACTGATCTCCCCAGGCTTTACAGAGCGTCGCAAGCGAGACTCGATTCAACTCTGAATGTAACATTAGAAGGATGGGACAGTACGCATGCGAACCCGACAGCGAAGCTTTGATGACAACGCACCCAAATCGCGAGCGGCGTCAGATCCAGAGGCACCAAGGGCATGAGAAGGAAGGATATCCGAGCTTGAAGACAGCATATTCACACCACACAAGCTACTTGGGCACAAATTTCGAATAAAAGTTCTAGCTCAACGGTCGCGCTGTGCGAATCGACATGATCAACTGACATGTGCCAGACCAAGAAGCACGTCAGATTGCTGAAACTGTGAGTTTCACCATAGCCAGACATCTAGCCTTCAATCATGGCGATACAAGATCAGTATTGCGAAGAAATGGGCTCATTTATACCTCGGCTCTGTCCAAAGCCCAGTGATCAACAGGGTTCCACACAACATGTTTCATTCAACTCACACGTACACGCACACTGTGAACGACGGTATTTCAGCATTTTCGACTATCACTAACAGCATGGCACAAGTTCCAAACGAAGACCTCAAAACGCGTATGACTAAAGCTCTGCTCGCGCCCGAGAATTTAAGAAAGGTACCGATGCGTCTCTCACACCTTCACAAACAATTTAGCCTGTGCATAACACCAAGATCAATACCGACATTTGAATGCATAGTACGATAAAGACGGCAAACACTTCCTCCTCCCATGGCTCGAGATCGTCGAAATCGCCGACGCAGAGTTGCTCTCGGAGAAGACGTGCAAAACCACTTTTCGATTTCGAGCACAGCCAGAATTCCTCAATCCGATGGGGACATTACACGCTGGAGCGAGCATGGCCATGTTCGAATGCGCGACGACTTGGGCATTGTGGCCTATCTCGAAGCCGGACTTTTGGCCGAGCTTGGGCTTGTGCAGAGCGATTACTTTTAGTTATTTGAGACCTGCTGTGAAAGGTGAGATGCTGTTGATGGAGTGTGAGGTGAGTTCGATCCGTTGTTTAGTGAGTAAATAATGGTGTTGACGGGATCATTGTTTAGACTGTACATGTTGGCAAGCGTATAGCTCTGGTGAAAGCGGTATTGAAGAGGGAGAAAGATGGTACTGCGCTCGTGACGTGCGAGCATAACAAGTATAACATTGACGCTGATGTGAAAATATGAGTGAGAATGGTGAAGTTTCTCTCGATGAACAACTATCGACAGGCTGTTTTTCTATAAGATCTTCGTGATCCATTTTGAATGGTACACTCGATGGCGATTCGCTGCCGGCCTGTGTCATGCTGTGGTTCAGTCTGTATTCGACGAGATCACTGCGTTCACTTTATATAGCCGCGATGCAGCTCATGATCCAGATCACTCTACGTACTCATTGTCTACCCGTAGGCCATCATCGTCTCTGGGACAGAGGCAGGAGAGTCCTGCTAGAACAGCAGGTGCAGCCGACAAGCCCCACTAAGCCCACCTTCACCGGAAATTTCACTTCACCCTAAATTGCGACTTTCATATACAAATTCTTCTTCCCTTCCAGCCAATCAATAAGGCGATCTCGAGGGTCACACCCTCGAGACTTCTTCGCTTGCATCGTCTAACGGTTAGGACGTAGGTCTCATACTCTCAGAGTATGACCTGTTCATCAGAACAGGCTCTTCTACGAAGGCATCCTAAAATCTGAGTTCGATTCTCAGGTAAGCTCATCAATTTGCGCTCCAGCCGCGAATTTGTGCTAATCAATCTTTAGTGCGAGCAATTCCAAACGCGCACTGGTTGTGGTTTACCATGACCGAGATGTCTCAACATGTTAGGTGACGAAAAGTCACCAGCAAGCCTTTCTTTTTTGTCTTTTGCATTGAAGACAGAACCTGCCTTTTTCTTTTGTTGCATGTCGTTCGCTTTAGGCACACGTCTTTTGCGCAGTCATTATACCTTACGCCCTGTGTCATGTTTCGAACGTGTGCATCTCAAACTTTTGCTTCATAGGAATTCTTAATGCATCTATTCATGTCTACAGGCTATATGCACCCAATTACAGCTCATCACGAGGCGGAACCTCGTCTTTCTGCTTGGCCTTGTTCAACCAGTCCATCATATCTTCAATGCTTTCACCACCTGTCACTGGCTTACCATCCTCAGCCTTGGGTGTATCTGCCGGAGCAGGCTCTTCAGGCTCAGCATCATCGCCTTTAGCCTTTTTGCTAGGCTTTGGCTTTGGTGAAGCTTTCGGCTTTGGTGGTTTCTTCACTGTGGGCTTAATTGAAGCCCTGCGCACAAGATCTTCCACGGCGTTGGTGATCTCGGTCGAGCGTTTCTCAATGTCTTTAACGAGAAGCACAGGATCCTCGAAAGGCTTGAGTTTACCCTGCTCGGCCAGCTTCTCAGTCAGCCACTCAGAAATCTCGTCGTACTTCTCAGTGATGCTCGTCAAGTCAAGGCTCAGTAGAGGTGAAGGCTCCTTGCTTGGTTCGGGTTCGGGCGTGGTCGCGGCATCTGGCTCCTCCAAGTCATCCGCATCGCTAGACGAAGAAGGCGCTGCGGTCGAACTGCTCGTGCTGGAAGCGCTGAGGGAGGCTTTGGCCTTCTCGATCTTTTCCTGATACTTCGCGATCGATTTCTTCGCCTTTTCCAGGCTCTTCTGAAGCGCTGGGACTAAAGTTGCACGCTGGGAGGTCTCTGTCTTGCGTGTCTTGATGGGGTCCACGAGGTCCTTCAGCGCCTTATATTTCTCCTTGAGAACTTCTGTGGTCGCCTTTCCAGGTTCGCCAGTCTCCATCCATTCTTTCGTGGACTCTAAAAGCTTGCTGATCTGGTTGCGCTGCTCTTTTGTGCTGACGGCAATGTAATCAGCATTCTCCAAGAAATCGCGCACAGAATAAGTAAAGCTTTCAAGCACATTTTGGGCTTCATCGCGAGCAACACGAGCTCTGTCCGAAGCGTCGAAGTCCTTCAGCCTTTCTCCCAGACGCTGAAGTTGAGCTCCATCCGGTTGTGGGTTGCCGAGCGGAGCAGTGGAGAACTTCAGCAGGACAATCTCGATCTTCGGCGTAGGGGACTCAGATGCAGAAGATGAAGAGGATGAGCTAGATGAGGTCGAAGAGCTTGATGCAGAGCTGGCGGCGGTGACATCTTCGACTGGCGTGTCGTCCTCTTCTTCTTTCAAAGGCTCTTGGTCTTTCTTCTTGCCTAGTCCAAGCCAACCTTTCACTGAATCACCAACACCGCCGGACTTTGCTGTTTCATTCACCGCACAGCCCACGCTTCCACTGAGGACGTCTGGAAGGCCGAAATTGGGATTGAGCCTGGAGCTGAACCTCACAATCATCTCGTCCTTCTCGCAGCCGAACTTCGACTTCAGCTGGTCAACGGAAGCCGTAAGGTTCTCCACCTTGACATCGAGGATTGGACGATCAACTCCATCAACCTTTTGGCTAAAGCCGAAGGAGAAGTTCTCGCGGTCCTTGAAGGTAACCTGCTTGACTGTCGCACCGGAGCCCGCTGGAGAATTTGGAAGGAACAACCCTTGCTTCCTCTCCTTGCCGCCGTCTTGGTAGACCAGGCTCGTGGCGTAACCAGCAGCTTCAGAGTCGCGGATTTCCTTGACCTTGAAGCTTGGCGAGAGACCGGCCGCTTTGAAGGCTGCACCAAAAACTGCAGATTCATCTGGGTTGACATTGCTCCTCAGCTTTGACTTGTCATCGATCACGGCTTCAAGTCTGCTCTGAACAAAGGGTGTGCGAATGGCACCTCCATGAAGGATGACTGAGTTGAGGTCCTTGGAGGTCAACTTCGCCATCGCCAAGGCATCTTCCAGAGGCGTGGCCACTCGACTTGCGTGACCAGCTGCGAGCTTCTCAAACTCCGCGCGCGTAAGCTTCACACGAAGGTCGATATCGGGAAGAATCTCTTCAAATCCGGCAGACGTGTCCGAGTTCGCACTCAGCACCTGTCGAACTCTTTCAGCCTCCTTCCAGAACCGCGCCATGACACGGCCATTTGATCTGACTTCAGCCTCCGTTGTCCCCCGGCTCTGCACCTCCGACTTGGCCAAGAGCTTCGCCACGAACTCGTCGAGTATCACATGGTTGAGAGCATCGCCGCCGAGTGTCCGGTCCCAGCCAACTCCTTGCACTGTGACCTCTTGAACCGTTTTGTTGAACTTGCCCACATCCTTGACATTCTTGCTCTGGAAGCGTAGAACGCTGGCTGTTGTAGAACCAGCGCCCATATCATAAACGAGATGGTATTCTGGGGATTCGCCCTTCGATATGTCTGGAAAGGTTCGCGTCTTCGCGTAGTCGAGACCAACAGCCAAGCCATCTGAGATGAGGCCGAGGACGTTGAAGCCGGCAAAGTAGGCGGCGTGCACGATGGCTCGTTTCTCGTCTGCTGTGTAGAAGTTTGGGATTGTTATCACCGCATCATTCACAGAGCTCCCTTTGCCAGCCATATCCTCCGCATTGCGCTTGATGTTTGCCAATTCCATGCCAACCAATTCCTCCACGCTGTATGGCAGATGTTCGCTAGGAAATGCCGCACTCTTGAAGACCGTGGTGCCGAGTGATTCCACATGCTCCGCCTGAAGAGCAGGATATCGCTGCTTGTATGTTGCCACTGTTTCCGCAGCTCTTTCGCCAGAAAGTCCCAGCAGCTGTTTCAAATTTGGGAAGACTTCGCCGGGCATTCGTCCCTGTAGAGCCAAAGCATCACCGCCGTATGCTCGTTCAGGGAAGCTGCCCTCTTTGGCGATAATGTTGTTCTTCTCATCGCGTGTTGGTTTGAAGGCCAATGCCGCCGTCTCTTTCCGTTTCGAGTCTTTCGTCAAGACTATGTCAAGCGGAATGCCGGGCTTCACCAATGCGGCCTTGATGTTCAATGTGCCGAAATCGATGCCCAACACTGCAGCACTGGCTGTGGTTGTGAAGAGAAGAAGCAACGCAAGACAGGTCGTTAAAGGCGAAAGCGCGCCTGCGCGCCGCCGTCCTGATGGTAACATGGCTGTAGTTTTGTGTGTGTGGGTGGGTGCTCCGGCCGGAGAGTAGGTCCAGTCCAGAACGAAGTGTCGGTGACAACGGGCTAGAGGGATTTAAAAGAGCATCGGGGCGATGGGGTGTTCGAAGACGACGTTTCTTCGGCGACTTGAAAGAAGGGCTCTGAGGGGCGTTTTGTGCTCGACGTGTTCAAAAGACTGACGCTCGTCCTCGATGGCCACACATGCCACCTATGGCATTTTGCCGACCTTAAGCTTTCGCCAGGGACCCACCCTTCACATGTCACCACGCATCTCACACCTCGCCTCGCGCTTCACAAGCTTCCACCAACATAGCATTGATGAGAATGCGGTCCGCTGTCTCGGCGCACATGCTCGCACTGACGACAATGCAGCCGCGCGCGATGCTGCGTTCACAGTTCAATGACCCAGGTTGTACCTGACCGCGCTGGCCATTGCCCATGTCCTGCTCAATGCACAGATTGTTGACAACTAGGAATCTATGCTCTGGCCATGGTCGGCGATTGAGTAGGATTTGCTCAAATCGCGCGGTGTCAGCTATCCACATCATGTCACAAGAGACGTCGCGCTGATACAAACACGATAGTCGAGAAGATGCAACTGAAGGCAGCTGCACCTGCCTTGCCAACGGTCAACGCAGGCACGCGGGCTCCAAGGTGACTAATGTAACCCCCATAATCATTCTTCACTTTCACGTTGTCGTCGACATCGACTGCTCCGCTCAGCAGACGGCCACTATTCGCACCATCATGGCCGCAACGGTCGTGACTGGTCCGCCTGGTGAGTATGCAGCTTGCCCATTGCAGTGACAGCCGCTGACCTTCTTCGTCAGTCGACCAAGGCATGACCGAGAAATTCGTCGTCAACACCAAGCCCTTCCTGCTTGAGGCACTGAAGCTGTTCGAGCGCCAGCTCACCCACCGCGGCAAGAACGATGCGGCATCGAACGTTCCGGCACAACCCAGTGCGGCCAACGCAACCCAGAACCACAGCAACACATCAAGCGCAATCGTGGAGATCGCTACATCGACCAAGAAACTCACCAAGTCGCAACGTCGCGTACGCCTGCAGCGCCTTAGAAAGACTAGCGACGTGGACGAGGCCCGACGCCTGACGAGCGATATCTTGGCCGAATGGAACGGATGCGGTCTTCATGTCTTCGAGGCCATGAAGATCCTCGCCAGCTTTCGTACCGAGACAATCTCTGCTGTCGAGATGCTATTTGCAGTACTCGAGAAGCTCGCCCAACTTTGGGCCAAGGAACAAGCTGCCCAAAAGATTTGGCGTCAGCTCAAGCTCGACAGTGGTCGGGCAGGACGCTACATCAAGAGCGCCGACAGGACACTCACTCAGATCATCTGCGGACACTGGCAATTCAACTTCAAATCGAACCAGGTCGACAGCTTCGATTGGTCGTCCGTCATGTTCCGCTCCCTCCGCACTTTCAGCACCTTCTCCGATCACATGGCTGCGCCCACCAAGAGCAACAAGAGCGCCTTTGAGGGCTCGAAGCAGATTATGCTTCCTTCCGCCGGCGTGACTCTGCGCTCCGTGCACGAGGCACAGTGCAGCCGTCTGGTAGTGCTCAAAGTGGCCGGTGAATATCTACCGCAGGAGCTGATCGACATGATCGTTGACGAGGTCAGCATGCGTTCGATAGGATTTAAGGTCGTTGTGGGTGTTTTCAGCAAGTATGGCTCTCAATTCCGCTGTCAAATGGCCAAGAGAATAGCAGTGCCAGCCAATCAGCCTGCGTGAGCCATTCGAATCACTCGGGTCTCTGGGAATGTCCTCCAGAACAGGTACGCTGGTGTCAGACTACATTAGAATGGCGGAGACTATGTGTTTGCTCCACCAAGATACATGTCAGCCTCGGGCCACAGGCAGCTAGTGGGTAACAAGGCAAAAACGAAGGACCTGATCAGCAGCTCGGGATAGTCAGATGCTGGCAATTCCGCAAATGCTATAGGACAGTGAAACAGGATCAATTCCTTCCCAAAGAAATCAGGAACAGATCAGACAATTTAATCTTGCGTGTGCTATTTCAAGTTCCCTGTCTTGCTAACTATGAGGGGCACCTATAATGCGAACTGTCAGCACATGTCCAAAGCATCGCAAACATGCAAGTAGAACGCAGGAGGTGATTTTATGCTGTGTCATTAGGAACAATTGTAATTGTAAATTGTAAACTCTCATCATGATTCGAGTAAACCCTTGGTGTATAATCATAACAGCGTGATGGGGGGTTAAAGGGGAAGAGTACGTACCTGCGCTTCAAACACTCGGTCTTTTGTCTTTGAGTGGTGATGAGCCAAGAGCATCGTGCTCAGGAACCGAGTCTGACGTGTCCATTGCGACAAGAGTGAGGTCTGGCTTTGGTCCGGAATAGTTCTTCGCGCCGTCCACGAACCATTGAACCACGCTGATAATGAAGACCACGGCGAACGCGACAATGCAGTAGTTCATGTTGCTGCCAGTCACTGGAAGCTCGGGTGGAAAGACGAACAGCACCGTAGTGACGAGGACGAACGCAATCCCCTGCCGGCGTCAGCTCATGTACGAGGGTAGGTCTGCGAGTATACATACCATAAGATTGGCCGTCCAGCCAAGCCATTCCGGTAACACAAACGTTCGGGCTGGAGGAAGCTGCTTCCGGCCTCGTAGGCAGTTGATCGTTATGGGTATACCATACGACACGCCCAGTGCAACAACAGATGCGCTAACAATTGCATTGAATGCGCTCGTGGAGCCCAGAAAGATCAGGCCGAATATCGTGACAACAGCTGTTGTAAGACCGAGTGCCTCAAGTGGTACGTCGAGGCTCTTGTGGACGCGAGCCAAGTATCGGGAAAAGGGCAGGCCGCCATCGCGAGCGAAAGCTGCGGATGTCAGCATGAATTGTGAACCGGCCATGTTACAGAACTCACCGTATGTCATTCTTGACGAGGTTGTCATGATCGCAGTCGTGGCGAAAAGCAGGCATATCAGCGGAAACATCAGCAGACATACCATGCCTGCTCGACTGCCTGTAGCGTTGTAAAGAATCTGATTGAGTGGTCCAGCTGGGGAAGAAATGACATCCGTGAGATCTCCCGCCACAAAGAGCAAGCAGGAGAGGAATACAAAGCCGGTAAATGTACCGATAGCCACGCAGTAAATCAGAATTTTAGGCTGCCTCGCATGTTAGCAGATGCCAACAAGTTATAGCCAAGGGCAATTTCTTACAGCCTCGACCACTGCATTAGGTATCTCTTCAACCATGTGAGCGGTGGCATCGTAACCAGTCAGACCGAGAGTGCCCTGGAGTAGACCGAGCATCCAAGCAATTCCGTCCGGCCACCCAGTCTCGTTCAAGAATGTTCGGTACACGAGATCTCCAGAGTTGTAGTCCGGCGAAGCGCACGCCAAAACTGTGATGCAAATCACAACGAATCCAGTGATGCTCCACATAATGGCGGCCTTGTTGATGAGCGGAAGAAGCGAATTACCAAACGCATTTAAGAGTGTGGCGACGATCGTGTAGCCCATATAGATGAGGAATTGATGCCATCTCTGCGCCTCGTAGGTTGTGTCGTAGATTGCGATTATGCCGATGATAATCTGACTTCCGAGGAGACCACCAGTTGCCGTCAGAGCCATCCAGCCAAAGACGTTGATCCAACCCGTGATCCAGGAAAGAAGCGGCTTCCATTCATGCCAGGAGATGATGTGTACCCCTGCGGAAAGGTCAAGTCAGGCTTTGCTCTCCACACAGCTGGATCTTCAGGAGAATTCTGCTTACAATGGTACTGTCCACCTGCGGTTGGATATGCGCTGAGAAACTCTGCAAGTGACGCGGCCAAGCAAAGATTGAAGAATCCAGCTGTAACTAGGCCCCATATTACACTTGTCGGTCCTCCAGATGGCAGTGCCAATGACATTGATGTAGATAAGGCGGTCCATGAGTTTAGAATTCTTCGAGGACCTGTAAGCATATACTTTTGACAAGAGCTTCACACTGTTCCAGCAGAGCAGGACATCGCTCGCCTTGCAGGTGATCCAAAATGCAACAGCGATCGATCTCCAGTACTTCCACTTACGCGAAAGCCAACCCAAGCATAGAGAGTGGAGAGAAGTTCCTCTTCAGCTCTTGCTTGACACCCAGCGCCGCAAGGTGCGCGTCATCCGTGATGACACTCTTCTGTCGCGTGACCATTTCGATTGCCGTAGAGACTGAGGTATTCCTCGAATATTGGGTATTTGATGAACTTGTTGCTCTCAGGGTATATACCAGGTCATGGCATGATGGAGAATAACAGGTGCTGGCGCCATTTGAGGGCGCTCGCACGTGGTGACCTTGCCGTGAGCTGAGCCGTTCGTACCTGAGAGGAGCTATCACGCTGGTCCCAAATCAGCAGGAACAAGCGTGCCTGCCCTCCAATGGCTGCACATGGCGTGCAGATATGACTGCCGGAGTGAGGAGTAAGAAGGAAGCATTGCCTATCAAGTATCGCTGGTGCACGTTTTTATGACAGTGCGAAATGCGGAGCAACCAAGCATCGGCCAAGACTCGCCAAGAGAGGCAGTCCGATGCGGCTTCTTGCTTGCTTTGGTTCTGGTTTGGTTTCGATGGTTGCGAGCAGGTCTCATACGCGTCAGCATCAATCACCATGCGCCGATAAAGACACCATGCAGCAGCCTGTACGAGCAGCATCTCATTTGAAAGATCCTACGAGGCCTGCAAGCGTCTGTGGATCACGGGCTGGCATCCTCTCTATCGCAGGACTAGTCCTTCAGTGCCTGTCTCCAGACCCGCGTCTCTACAGGATATGCACGATACAATACGCCCAATAATTTCGACAGACAGCGTCACATAGGGCAAAGTACGGCAAGTCTCTGGTGCTTGACCCATCTTCCCTCCAGCTACACAGGCAGGGTTGGTAGGATGCAGTGGAAGAGATGGGCAACGGCAATGGCATTGGTGCCTAACAGCGAATGGATCAGGACATGTAGAACCTGCAGGACTCGCATTGGCTGGAGAAATGGGCATATACGCGCAATGGTTGTTTGGACATTTGGAGCTGAGAAATTGAGGTGCTGGGAGGCTGTCGACTGCGCGTCCTTTCTTGATCTCTGTGCATAGGCCCAAGCACAACAGCGATCACAGGCGTGTGTTGATCATAAGCGGGTCGAGCTCCAGGCACGCTTCTGCTTTACTACCCAGAAGTAGGCTCCGAGGCTGCGTGACCCAGACTGGGAGAGCTCAAAAGGTCTTGGTCGATGTGAAGAACATCACGGGCAGTTTAGTGTAGTTGGTGAAATTGCGGAAATGATAGCTTGACACTTAATGAGATACTCTGGCGAAAGGCCAGAGTCTCCAACACCGCGAGGTCGATTATTGCACCAATCAACTGATAAACTGCACTGCCTTTGGTGGGTTCGGTATCCGGACTTTGGAGATGCCGCGCGCATGTGCGAAGGCCGTGGCTGCCTTTAGCTCGTTATCATGGACTAGTACGCCATGTGAGAGTCTGCTTCCTTGCTTGCTTGCTTGCCAAATTTCGGAGCCGATAGCAGGTACGAGCGTATTCGCATTCGTGTGTATGTGGAGCTGCGCCCATGGCAGCATTATTGGAAGCATGTTCAGACTGTCTGATGATTATGACACCACGGCGCCTTCTACAATCGCCGAGTTTGGGAACGGTCTCGCCTTGACCGTCTGCAGAAGTGCTGACACGGGGCAGCCAACGGACGATCTGTCCGCTCCAATCGCGACTTCCGCGGATCCTGGCCCAAACAGGGCCACGGGTGTCCGGCAGACCCAGCGTGCAGGCTACGTCCGGGAATTTTATGCAAGCAGTGATGACATGATTAGTTCTAGCGGCCATCCACCAAACCGTCCACCACTTACTTCCGCCGCTCCTGCTGCTGCATCCTGCTGCCGAAGGAATGATGAGAAGGATCTGCTTCGACCGCGCAGAGATGCATCTTGCATGGCACAGCCTCGCCCGAATCCTTGCGCCGCTCCCGATTTGAAGATCGGCACGTCCAACAAGAAATAACTTGGACTGCTTGGAAGTCCTTGTGATCCGACACTCAAACTGTTCCTATGAAGGCTCTTCGGACGTGCGTTAAACATGAGTGCAGTCGAGCAAATCCAGAAGCCCGCGCGACGATCTCGAGCACTGGAGAGCATTCAATACAACACGCTCCTTGCTGACAACAACGCAACCTCTTCAGAGGACGAATCTCCTGGTCACGATCCAGAGCCTGAGAATGATGTCCGTGGTGCAATCGGTGTCAGCATCGGACGGGAACAGTCGCGGCTGATATCGCCTACAACGCCGGCCGCTGATAAAGCTGCGGCTCTGCAATCCGGCGGCTATTTCGATGGTGCCTTCGACAACGACACTCCACCTATTGCTGAGTCGCCGGACGAAGTAGACCATTCCGATGGCAAGCATAGCCAAACACCTCCAGCTTTAAGCGATGGGCCAGCATTTACACCCCCCTCTCCATGGAGAGCTGGCTTTGCGCAGACGGAAAAAGAGCGACCTAGTCTAACGAAGTCGATCCTCCGCGATGGTTTCTCCTTCGT
Source organism: Cercospora kikuchii (assembly GCF_019650295.1). Taxonomy (NCBI): domain Eukaryota; kingdom Fungi; phylum Ascomycota; class Dothideomycetes; order Mycosphaerellales; family Mycosphaerellaceae; genus Cercospora; species Cercospora kikuchii. The sequence continues at coordinate 1,999,758 of NW_025408587.1, forward strand.
CAGGCGTAGAGCTTCATCGGGACCAGAGAGCGGGTCAAAGTCGTTATTCGCCGGCCTGCCAACATTTTCGAAGAAAGGCTCTATTGCATCGATTTTCACGCAGGAAGGCGATAAAGCAGAGAGATCGAGTTCTCCTGCTTCCAAACGACGGTCTACGCTGGGAGCATGGACTCGTTCTAGCACACCTGACATACCAGAGTCGCGGAGTCGAACTCCAACTGGGCGACGCCCTGCATCAAGTCGCGTACATGTGCCGGAAGCGGGCGACGACGACGAGCGAAATCAATTGGGGGATTTACCAAGCAATCTGCATTTGAAGCATACGCCCACGAGACCTCCTGGAATACTACGCAGAAGCACTTCAGATACCTCCCTCGTGACACAGAGAACATTATCCACAGCCTCCGATCTTGGCGATGACAGTCGCTTCGAGCATGTCTCTGAGCAGGTCAATAGTAGGCTCAAAGCGATCAAAGACAGCTTGGCAGATTCTAGAATCAGCATGCCATCAATGTCATCGATATCTTCGATCAACGTCTCAAATCTGACGCCTGATTTCTTCAACCGGGAAAGGTCGGACTCGGCAACATCAAAGTCTAGTGCTCGATATAGCTACAGTCAACATTATCATTCAAAATCAAAGCCGGTAGATCCTATAACACGACAACCATACACTTCTGTCCGGGCTGCAGTCGCGGATTCTGGATTCGACAAAGCCACAAGCCATCCGCACTTCCATCGTGCTATCGAGCAACTTGACGGCGATGTGGTAGTTCTTGGCGGGTATAGAGGTAGCATACTGCGATCTGCCGAGCCACCACATCGACAGCTATGGGTACCAATCAAAGTTGGTCTGAATCTTCGCAAAGTGGACTTGGAGGTGGGTTTAGAAGAAGATGCGGATGAGAAAGCTACAGAGAAAGTGATTCCCGGTGGCATGCTGACCCATATTGGTCCTGTCGATATCTCGAGGCGATTGTTCAAACGTCTTCGAGCGTCCGATAATGCTCGGAGAGGTCTACTAAGAGTGCACGATTATGGTTATGATTGGCGGCTACATCCTGCTTATCTCTCCAGGCAACTCATCAAATTTCTTGAGGGACTGCCGTGCAATCAGCCTGATGTGCCAAAGGCAGCAAGGGGAGCTACAGTTATTGCACACTCGCTTGGAGGACTCATCACGAGACATGCTGTGAATCAGCGTCCAGAGCTGTTCCGTGGAGTTGTGTACGCTGGTGTGCCCCAAACTTGCGTCAACATTCTCGGACCTCTTAGAAATGGCGATGAAGTACTTTTGAGCGATCGTGTGTTAACAGCACAAGTCAACTTTACGATCCGAACCAGCTTTGCGCTACTTCCACTCGATGGAAGGTGTTTCGTGGACAAGAACACAAAGGAGGAGTACCCGGTAGACTTCTTCGATCCGCAGACCTGGATTGACGGCCGTCTCTCGCCATGCGTTGGTCGGCCTTTGCCACCTCTATCACAAACGCAGAAGCCCACAGGCATTGCCGGTTACATGAGTTCGGTCGCGAGTGCGCTGCCAAATTTCCCAATGCCTGGACGCAAGAGCAGCAAGAGTTCTGCCGATCTGGCGAAAACTACTAGCGTAGGAGGCGCAGAAGTACCAGACACGATGGAAAGTGGCGGACAGAGCAGTGATGTGGCGATGGCGAATGGAAACATCGACAGAGATGGCAACTCGAACACAACAGATGTGCCTTCCGTACGAACGGCAGTCACAATTCCACGTGAGAAAGCAATTGCCTACCTCACAAGAACGCTAGCAAGCGTGAAGAAGTTCAAAGAAGAACTTGCATACCGTCCGGAACACGACAAGACCAATGCATATCCACCAATTGCTGTGATCTACGGCAGAAGCACACCAACCGTAGTAGGCGCCAAAATCGACGGAAAAGAAGGCATCAAACACGCAGACTCATACGACGAACTTGCTTTCGCCAGCGGAGATGGAGTCGTTCTGGCCAAAGCCGCCATGGCTCCCGAAGGCTATCGCGTGGCACGCGGGGGAATCGTGAGTTCGGAGCGAGGACATGTAACACTATTGGGCGATTTAGAGGCTGTTGGAAAATGCCTCAATGCAATCATCAGCGCGGGAAGGAAAGGCATTGGGACGGGAACGGGATGATTTGACGAAACATGCATAAGAACGAACAGAGATGAACAAAACAGAAGGATCGTCTTCACAGACATCGATGAGTAGGCATTTTGTGATAACGTGCAGAGCTGATGAAACTACGATTGATCATGAATGTGCAAATTTGTTCATTGAATTGGCGATTCGTCGTGGCTATCAAAGAACTATGAACGTCATCCGAACTCCATTCTCATCAAGAATCACTCGAATGATCTGACATCAGCTCCATGGCAATTCAAAATCACATGTTTCAATGATTCGCAGGCTAACGCTGTCATCACGGAACAAGAAATGTGACGAAAATGGGACCGATCGGAAGCCGAGAAAAGCCCAGCAAGCATGTGCCGTACTGTGAAACACGCAATTTTGTTCAAGTCCACTTTTCACCGTGCCGACTAAAAGTCCAGTTGAGAAGTGACGTGATCAGAGAGTCCTCAAGCAGAAACGAAAGATGCATGGAAGTCTCGAAATGGGGGCCAGGTCAGTCAAAATATCACTCAATATGCAGAAGCGCGGACAGCGTGAGATCTATAGTGAAAATTATGAACATGAAAGATAATTTGAGAGAGCAACAACTATCCAAAACAAGGAGATTGCAGTCAGTCCATGACCGCCGACGAGCGCAGACAAAGACAACTCGCAGCTGAACGTGAACCAACAGAGACCCGTCATGTCGTTAAAGTAAAATTTGCCGATTTCCATATAGCTCTCTCCACTGCGTTTGCTCGATCGCAACGTGCATTATGGAGGAATCTTCTATTAGGTCCTAGAATAGTTCCCATCGGTGATAGTTGACATTCGCTTCGCTCGAAACTGTACAGCAAATGATCCGTCGTTCGAAACGTTCATAGAATCATGCGCTTATGCGAAAGCGACAAGGGCGGCAATACCGGCCATCAAACCGATGACTGGCTTAGCAGCAGAGGCAGAGCCAGTGTATGCGATAGGGGTCGATGGCTTAGAAACGTAGCCGGTGCCGGTTGGGCCGTGAGGGGTGGTGCCATTGCCGCCAGCGGGATACTTTGGTGGCTGCGCAGGGTACGAGGGAGGGTTGTTACCGGGCTGCTCTGGGCTGCTAGGAGTGGATGGCTGAGGTGGAGAGTAGGTTGGAGGAGTGTTCTTTGGGTATTCCAGGTAGTAGCACCCATCAGTCATCTTGCAAGTCTGGCCCGTTGGATAAGAGTGAGCGGGATTGCATGAGTATCTGCCTTGGCTGTCGGTCGAGCCTGCAGCAGGGCAAGCGGATGTTGGTTGAGGCTGCTCAGGGCTCGATGGGCTCGATGGCTGCTCACCAGCAGGAGGATATCCTTTTGGCTGCTCTGGGCTGCTAGGAGTGGATGGCTTTGGCTGCTCGCCGGCAGGAGGTTGGTATCCGGAAGGAGGCGAGTTTGGAGAGCCTGGAGTAGTTGGGGTCGTAGCAGCTGGAGGTGGGACTGGGACAAGGGTCTTGGTCTGCACGCACTGTTCGGCGCATGGAAGAGTCACATAAACGGTCTTGGTCTCAGTGTGGGTCTTTGGTCCAGATGGTGGGAGAGTGCCAGGTTGCTCAGGGCTTGATGGGCTGGATGGCTTTGGCTGCTCGCCAGCAGGTGGGTACTCCTTAGGCTGGTTTGGAGACGAAGGAGAAGTGCCAGCTGGTGGCTGTGGCACGACGGTGGTCGACTGAGCAAAAGTCTTGGTGATAACAGTGTTGCTGAGAGTGATCACGGTAGTTTGGTAAATTGTCTTGGTGGTGTACTGGAACAACAAGTGTAAGCGATAGTCACTGTCTCACGTATGGGAGATGGAGCAGGGCTTCCACCTGTCATTTTACTTACGATCTTGCTCGTGATGGTAGTGTGCTCCTTTGGTGGTTGGGCTGGAGCAGTGGTCTCTGGCTTGCTTGGCACGGAAACAGTGGAAGACTTGCCACCGTATGGAGGAGGAGCTGGGTAAGTCTTGGGGTTTTCAGGGCTGCCAGGTGTTGTGCCGGTAGACTTGGACTCTGGCGGTGGCACAGCGTAAGTTGCTGGCTGAGTTGGCTTGCCTGGAGTGGTGGTCTCCTCAGTGCAAGTGGTGGACTCGCTCTCGGTGCTCTTGGGAGGCTGTGGAGAGCTTGGGGTGGTACCAGTGCTCTTCGGTGGGTAAGCTGGCTTGGTCTCAGTGCTCTTTGGTGGGTAAGCTGGCTTGGTCTCGGTGCTCTTTGGTGGGTAAGCTGGCTTGGTCTCGGTGCTCTTTGGTGGGTAAGGACCGTTTGGTGTGGTACCGGACGAGACTGGCTTGCTGACGCTCGTGGTGACTGGGTAGCCTGGGTGGGTCGACGAGGACACGAGGGTAGTAAGCTCCTCAGTGCAGGTAGTGTCGGTAGGCTGGTTTGGCGAGCTTGGAGTGGTGGCAGTGGAGGAAGAAGAGCTCTTGTCGCCATATGGTGGAGGAGCAGGAATGCTGCTGGTAGTTGGCTTGACTGGAGAGTTTGGTGTGGTAGCAGTGCTGCTGCTCTGGACCAAGTATGGAGGAGGAGCTGGGTGGCTGCTGCTTGGCTTGACCGGGCTGTTGGGCGTGGTCGCGGTCGAGCTGCTTGGAACACCACCGTATGGCGGAGGAGCGGGAAGGCTGCTCGTGGTTGGCTTGACCGGGCTGTTTGGTGTCGTCGCGGTCGAGCTGCTGCTTGGAACACCATACGCTGGAGGGTTCACTGGCTCAGCACCGTACGATGGTGGGGCGGCGGCCATTGCCACGGAGGCAAAGCCCAAAAGGGCGATGTTCTTCATCATTTTGAAGCGCTCGTGCTGTTAAAAATTAAGAAAAAGAATGTAAGTGACCACGGAGTGATCGTTAGTGAGTGACTGCAATGAAAGAGTGTAAGCTGCTCGAAAGCAAAAAGGCGACGAACGAATCTCCAAAAGAAAGCTGTCAGAAGGCAGATGAAGGACTTGAATAGGACGCTGGGGAAGGTGAGCATATGAAGTCTGACAGGGTGGACTGGCGTTCCGCTAAGCGTAGCGACGGCCTCAGTAACCAGCAACCGTTCGACGCCCGAAACAGCATCCTGCGTGTGTAGCAGATCCACACGAAGCTTGTCCCGGCAGGTGTGAGTGGCCCAGAAATCATAAATTGCGATCCGCATGGATATCCAGTGGGGGCGTGAGTTGGCAGGCAATCTCTGCCGGCCCATTCGCGCAAGTTGTGCAGACCGGCCTATCGTATCCATAGATTGCTGACTAGGGGCTCATGCGCGGACCAAGGCTTGATTCACGCCGGAACTGACGGTGTGCGCCTCTCAGGGGAGGGCTGACGGGCGACGCCGCTGTCGTAACTCGCGTCGCAATGTGCCGGCGAGCGCGGTGGTGACGCGAGAGCGCCCTCTAGACGCCGCGCGACAGAGGCTGCGACGAAGGCAGTGCAGCGGTATCATCACAACGGTGCAATGTCTTTCGCATCTGGTTCGCGCAAGCAGGTGATGGAGATCTGCCCGAATCGTGATGGCGCAGCCGATTGGCCTGTGTAGCCGCGTTGCGTCTGGTACCTGACTAGACCGCCTCTGGAAGTCCACGCGGGAGTTGTTTTTGGGGCCTTCGACGGCGTGGCCCCGTTGGCTGTATGCTGGTCCGACGGGGGGCGGATGACGCATTTTGGTGAACCTTCGAGCGGACGGCGACGTGTTGCGCAGTTGGCAGACGGTGAGCTGTTGGGAGAGCCATCGCGTCGTTTCAGCGATCCGTCGTGCACGCAAAGTCAAAACGCGTGACCGCGCAATTCGCTCTTTCCGTACGGATGCGCGCGTTGCTGGCGCTGTTTGTGCTCGTTGTGCGTGGCCGGACTCTGTGCATGCGGTGCACGAGACACGAGGTGCTATGTGACGACCAAGGAACAGGGCGGAAAGCATGCGCCTGGCCTGGCCTGGGAGTGCATCCTTCCACGCCGCCTCCGCTACTGCCACGCCGCTCTGCTCTGGCACCAATGGTTCGTTTAGCCATCTGCCGACTCCCGGCGGCCAGCGACGTTGCAGCGTCGAGCGCGGAGTTTTCACACCATGGGCCAATCTCGCGGTGTACGCATTCCAATAATGACAAGGCGTGCTCGCCCGGCTCGAGAGCGTTTGAGGGGATTAGTTGATGACAATCACCGAGACTCATCGAAGAATTGTGCATTATGTCGGCCAAGACTCGCATGGCAACGGCGAACAAAGTGCTTGGTTGCGGCCCCTTGCATCCTTCGCGCAAGCCAACCACAACGGCCGCCCATTTCCAGCAACAACGCGCGGTGTGGCGGCCGTATAGGCAAGAGCATACGACGACTTCACTTCATCATTGACATTCGTGACCACGCGGCAAGAACGACACTCAAAGTTCGATCTGTCAAAGTCAATAGAGTTTGGAATCGAATGTCCAGATCCCTCGAACCGAGACCGGATGTGCATCCCATTTCGGAACTCTCGCAACTGTTTCGAAGGCCCTAATCCACTTCGTGCCGAACGTAAGGATACCTAGACCAGGATCACAGCACAGCCTCTTCCCTCCGCGCTGTGATTCGGTCATTCGTTATACGAAATTCCACCATTCATTCACACCCGCTGACATTGACGACATTCCGCTCCCACACTCGGAGAAAATACGAGATTAACTTCTGCTCGATCCATGCGTAATGCACAACATCACTTACCGGCCATGCAGCCGAACCATTCCCACTCTTCGACATCGAGCCGTCGACCAGAACTCCTCGGAAGCCTTATCCCTGCACTTCTGTCCTTGATCGCTTACTGATTGATAATTACTTGGCAAACTGCTAGTTTCACCGCCCAGATATTGTCTTACTGTTGGCGTCCTCATTATCTGCGGTGTTCGCTGCCTAGTAACACCACTTCGTACGCTAGACACTCCCACCAAGCTGACCGCGTTCAGCGCCGCGAGACAGAAAGGGGGATGCGAGACACGGATCTGGATCCTAACTCACCACTCATCTGCTAGGCTTGATTCGCTCAAATCTGATGATAGCAAAATACGCGAGAGATCGAGAGCATGGCATATAAGTCATCACACAATGTCCGATGATTCGCAGTACGAGACTTTGGCAATCGAGGGCTCTCTCTCCCGAGTGAGGTCTGGAATCTGGACTGCGGCTCGTCAATAATTGCTGGTAGGGATGTGTTGACTTAGGCAATGCCTATTCCCGAATATGAACAATGTCGCAGACAGACATTGATCCATTCAATGGCGAAATTGACACGGCGAATGAGTGACCAGGACACCCGTTGCATGCCCTCTCGGGAAGACTGCATCTGGTGGTTGAAAGCAGCTTGCAAGTTCTGGCGTCTCAGAAACCGGCCGTAGAGCAACACTGCTGAACTTTCTACTCTTCATCTATGCTGTTTATGCTGCCTTAATCCTCTATTCATGCGTCTGTTTTTGCTCTGCTATGCTTTCAGCACATACTGCTACATCATCTGTCGACGAGATCCTCATAGATTCTGTGGTGACGACACTCCTGGCGGCGGCTCGATCTGTGGGGGGAAAGCGGTAGTACCAAGGTTGCTCTTGCACTCCGTCTTCCAATCTTTCGGTGTGACGAGGTCTGCTGCTTCTTTGAACGCAGTAAGGGTGCAGAACGTCTCATCTCCCTCCAAGTGTCTCCCTGGGCCTTTGCAGAACGGAAGCGCGATGGGCTTATCATTGTAGCGTAAACGAACATAATGACCCTCGAGCTTCTGTTTGGTCGCTTGAGGCATCGTTTGCAACGATTCTCGCCCGGCAGACTCCGAGGGCTTCGATGAAAAGAGTGACGATAGCCAGGATGAGCTGCTTCTCCCTGTAGGGTTCGCAGGAGCGTCTTTGGACTTGAACAGCTCGAACGCGATATTTGATGTGAAGTTGGGCCACTTATCGTTCCGGTGGTCGAACCCCCCAAGGGCAGCTAGCGCAGAGGCAATGGTAGTGTCGTGGCAGCCTGCCATGCTGAAGTTGAGTGCCTCGTCCTGACCCTCCTTTGGTGTGCCTATCGTGTGTTCGACCATGCGCTGCGTGAGATCACCAATAAGGCCGCCAATACCTAGCTTTCTGTACTCTGTGCTTTCCTGATAGCCTGCGAACCATTCTTGCACGCAGATTCTATCGACATGAGAGCGCACAGTGTCATCATAAAACTCAGCTGGCAGCCTCGTGTTGGGACCATGTGCCAAGGTGGCGTTGATGGAATCCATGACACCCGAAAGACGCGGGTGCGAATCCACTTGCACTCTGGGGCTCTCCTCGGGCATCCATTTTCCAATCTTCTTGTTGATATAATCCATCTGTTCTGTATCGTTCCACAGCTTGGCCGCGCGGTCTGCAAATTGGTGTGCGAGTTCTGCAAATCGCTTGCACCCACTCTCGTTGGGAAAGAGTGTCTCGTCCTGGATCGCCCGTCGCACGATGGGCAGTGGAAGCAGACCGGGAGAGCGGGATGCCGGAGGATAGAGGCCAACGAAAGCCTGCTGCACACTTTCCAATGCTCTCGGTATCGGCGTCGCTCTGAGACTGATCTTCGACTTGTTCTGTTCGTCCAAGAAGCTCGGCAGGAAGCCGAGTTGGTTCACATAGAGCGTTCGTATCCGCTGACCCAGTGCGAGTGTCGTCTCTCTGCCTCTGTCTGTGAGCTGTCCCAGTTGACACACCGCATCGATCTCTCCCTTTGGACCTGCCGCTAGCTTGGGCGTGTCACCCGAGCCAAACGTCTCCAATCTTTGCTTCCATTGCAGAGTATCCCACGAGCCATCAGCGGCAAGAATAGTCGTCGCCAACTGGTTGGCAGTGCGACAGTAGGGCCAAGTTGCATGCAGACCTGCGTTCTGGAAGCGGGCTGAGACGGGCGTGCGTTCACCATGGCGGAGGAGAATCTGGACTTGTTGCAGCTGCAGGTTGGCCGGGTACAATTTTGCGAGATCTGCTTCGCTGTACGGCACGCGAGGCTGCAGTGTGGTCATGGTGATATGAGGCGGCACGCAGCTCAGAGGCAGCGAGCTCTACGTTTCTGCGCAGCGCAAGCAAACGCAATGGCAATGACGAACATTTTGGCAAGCAACCAGACGGGAAAGTGACGCGTGCGCGGGATCGGCGACACGTGAAAGTCATGCGGGTCGGCCATTGGGGAACTGTGTCCGGCGGCGAGCTCGGGAGTCCGCTGCTGGAAAGTCGCGCTGCGGGCGAAGGAGCTCTGTTGCTGCGGACGACATGTCCGTCCCCTACGTCTGCAGCACCTGTCGCCTCGCCGTCCTTGCGCAGAGCGGGCGCGTCCGATCAACAGCGCTGCGAGCCCTATCGCAAAGTGCGTTTGGCCGAGCAGAAGAGCGCACGCAACACCGCGATGTCCGATCAGGCACGGGACGATACTCGCGGAGGGAGCTGCGGCCAGAGCAGCTCCTCAATCAGCTCCAGCAGCCAGCGGAGAGGGGACAACGAAGCATACGGCGACCCGTCTCTGCCGCAGTCGTAACAGAGGCTCGCCCACTGCCGCCCGAGACTCAAGTGCTTGTGGATGAGCTGCTTCGCTGCTCTAATGGCCCCGACTTGCTGGCGACATGGAATGCTCTGCAGCGCCTGGATCAGGTATACCACAACAAAGTGCCGCGTATGCGAGGAGCCTGGCTGAACATCACCAATGTATCGCGCACCTTCGCCTTACTGCTGCACAGAGCCACTGAACGATGGCTACAAAGCTTACACACACCGAATCCAGCTCCGCCAGGCCCGACGCCATATCAGATGATGCTGTTGCTCCACAATGCCTACGTAACGAAGGCCTTGTACTATCGGCCCCTGATGTGGCAGATAGCAAGGGGATTGTTGCATCTCCGTGCGAAAGGTGCCGAGCAACACGAGCAGGGACTTCGTAGAGGCATAGATGAGCTCATGGGTATATGGCGATTGTGCATTGGTGGACACTTGACCCGCAAGTCGTTTGGCGACGTCTTCACTGAGGGAAAGCTGCAAGCCATCGCTTCTGTGGCCTACGCCACGGATGACTGGACTTTTCTCCCATCTGCCACTGTCTTCAGCTCCTGGCAGGATCGGGCGTCCGATACCGCATTCGAGAATATGCTATACGTTCTGCTCCCGGAGGCAAGACCATCGTGGAATGCTGCCAAAAACCACGACCCTTCGCGCTCGGACTTTGCAAGTGCTGCACTGGTGACTTTGGACTTTCTCAGGGTCACGGAACACAAGTCCGCCGACGGTACTACTGTATCTCTAGCAAAATGCGCCCCGTATGCCGCGCTGGCAGGGTTACTCGAAGCCATTCTGCAGATGGCAGGCCCTCCTCGCGTGCCGTCGTTGTTGGAGAGAGCACTGCTTTCGAAAGAGGATGTGGACATTAGCGATCGCATCAAAGACATACTCGAACGCGTAGGTTGCAGCACAGCGTCATTATCGGCAGCACTGGAGAACAGAGAGGCTCGAGATGCTGCAGTGCCCCACGAGCCAGCTCATGTGCGCGACTCTGAGCTGTCTACTCTCGCCAGTAGCCATGATGCTCCTGCTGGCGGCGCGGTCGCTCTGGACAATGGTAACTCAGCCGTGCCTGCCAGATCAAAAGCCGAGCAGTTCGCCTATCGTCAAACGGATAGGCTTGTGCGCGCAATGCAGAACCAGAATGTGGCAAGTATTCCAAGGATCGTGAATGAGGTGTATAGATATTCGGAGGAGCACAAGGACAGTGAGCCATTGCCCTTAGACCTGTACGAGCATATGCTGCTGGCGTCTCTCTCCTTGCGAGATACCAAGACAGCCGTAGAGATCTGGCATCACATGCTTCAGCTTGGCATCAAGCCCACTACGAAGACATACACTGCTATGATGCGAGGTGCACAAAATGCGCGAGACGTACAAGGGATGGAGGCTTTCTTCCACAGAATGCGCCAGGCCGGCTTACAACCTGACGAGTATAGCTGGTCCATACGTATCTTTGCACTGCTAAAGCTCAGGAATGTGAAGGTGGGCATGCAGGCATTGAGCGAAATGGGCAGGGAATGGTTCGCCGCGGCCAAGGTCAAAGCAGCATCCGATCCAGTCCTCCAAAAACAGCTTGCTGGAAGCAAAAACCTGCTTACTGAGCTGCTGAGCAAGTTCCCAGGACCTGTTGATGGTGTGCCTCGACCGAATCTGGAAATCATGAACGCTGCGATGGCGGCACTGGCTGCAGTCAGGCCAGAGGAAGTGCCAAAAGTTTTCACATGGGGACGATCCTTTGGCATCGAACCCGATCTTGCTACTTTTAACACGCTCATTAGCATCTCCATGCAGGGAAAGCGCGCCGATGATGCTCTTGCTGTGCTTCGTCAAATGCAGCAACGGGGCATACAAGCAGACACCACCACTTGGACAGTACTCCTGACTTCCTTGTTCGAAGAAGGATTTCTCGATAACCTCTCCAAAGATGCTCAACAAGCCAAGATCATCGGCTTTATAGATGCGCTTGCGGACAAAGACAGCGGCTTGCCAGGCATCAACTCCATGGGCTATGCGATGATCATCGACCGCCTATTGAAGCACTATGGCAATGACACTGCCGCTGCAGCAGTCTTCGCTCACATGACTTTGAATGGCCACAAACCCACAGCACACATCTACACGATCCTGATGACTTATTACTTCGCTCGGCAGCCACAACCCGACTTCTCCGCGATTGAGAACCTATGGCGTCAAGTGAAAGATCAAGGTCAAGGCTTCATGGCCAACATTGACGTGGTATTCTTTGACCGAATGATCGAAGGCTACGCTCGCAGTCATCACTTGGTCGGTATCAGCCCCATGGAAGAGTTCATGCGCGCATGTCGAGCTTCGGGCAAGAAACCGGGCTGGAAAGCGCGAGAGAGTGTCGCTCGCGTTTATGCTGATAGACAAATGTGGAGTAAATTGAGAACACTGGTAGATGAGTCGAGGCTCGTGATGAGAGATCAAGTGGGAAGGATTTCGAAGACTGGTTTGACGGAATTCTGGGATTTCATTCACTCGACTGGAATTCTGCAGGATGAGGGCTATGTCAATAGGGACGATTTCAGGAAGGATCGGCCTGTGGGAAGTCCTTTGTTGAGAGCTGAACAAGAATATGCGAGGCGGAGGGGAGGTGTATCATCATAATGATATATATGTACGACTGTATGAAGTCTATTTGTACAACATTGTCCGAAATGAACGACATTATCAGAATTTTGTTCCACGCTGCTTGCGCTTCTCCCTACAACCTGGCCTTTACTCCAGTATTGACAGCGTTGAAGCGATCCACATTCTCCCGATCCGCCTCTTCGGCAATACCCCTGGCAATTCCTCTCGCAATACCCATGTTCGTGATCATCGGGTTGACACCACTTGCAGACGGGAAAACCGAAGCATCTGCAATGTACAAATTCTGCGTACCCCATACCCGTCCTCTGTAATCCACGACACTGTTTTTCGGAGAAGTGCCCATTCTGCACGAACCCATTTGATGAGCGGAGAAGAAACCTGTTCCAGGCGAAGGAAAGCCATTAGATCGAACTTTGGCGATCCAAGCAGCGAAAGCAGGATCCGTGACTGACGGGCTCGCATTGGCGTGCATAGAGACTTTGGAGTCGGCGTCTGCTGAAGGACGGACGAAAGGTCCGACGTTTGGCACGGCGGCGTAGATTTCTCTCGCGCCTTCCACGTACAAGATTTCAGCGAGACGGACAACGCCTTCCAAGATGTGTTTTTGATCGTATGCGTTCGGAGTATACTGGATATGACATCGTCCGTCTTTGGCATCTGGATAGATTCGTCCACCGTAGCGGTCACGGGCGAGGGAGATGTAGCCTGTCATGCGTCTCATTTTGACGGTGAATTCTTTGAAATCGAGACCTCCTTGCCATTCGAAGAGAGGGAGGAAAGAGCTGGGAAGCATGGTTGTGCATTCGAGTTTGGCACCGTAGCCGTCTCCGTCGATATTCTCGAACTCGTTGACGACGGTTGAGAGGATGGGTCCTTCCCAGGGTCGTACATCCTCGTCCCAGACTGCGGCGACCATGTTGACTGGGTGCAGATGAAGATGGCGGCCGATATGCTTGTTCCTCAGCCCGGACTTCTGGAGCAGGATGGGTGTGTACACTGATCCGCCAGAGATGATTGTGCGCTTCGCTTTGATGATCACCTCGCGACGTGTTCGGTCTTCACCTGCGAGGCCACCCATGCCATCGCGGGAAGTCCAGATGCCTGTGACGCCCGTAGCGAGAGTTGCGTCCTTCTCGTCAAAGAGAATCTGACTTACCTCGAAGCCTTCGAGGAAGGTAGCACCGGCATCCGCGGCATCAGGTAAAAAGGTCACAGTTGGCCCTTTCTTGCCGCAAGTACGACATCCTCTTGTACAGAATCCGTCGTGGTGGACTTCGCCGCCAGTGTTCTGTGCTACTGCTTTTGCGCTCCATCCGAGTTTCCTGGCGCCTTCTAACAGTGCCAGATTGCCCTTGTTATGAGTAATGTTATTTGTGCTCACGCCCATGCGATCGCATACAGCATCGAGATCGGCCTGGAAAGCAGAACCTGTAAAGTGAGTGAGACCAAACTTTTGCGCCCACTCTCTTCGCACGAATCCCTGAGGTTGCAGTGAAGCGCTCCAGTTGACTGTGCCTCCGCCTCCCCAAGCTGTCCCTGTCACAACACTTATACTGGAGTCGTCGGAAAGAATCACACCTCCGTTGCCGAACAAATGCTGACCAGCTTCACGTTCACCCATAGGGAAGTGCTCGGGAGTCCAGTAATACTGTTTCTCAACAACGAGGACCTTTTGGCCCGCTTCGGCCAAGGTCTTTGCTGCGACCGCACCTCCGCAACCACTGCCTACGATGAGCACATCTGTCTCGATCACTTCGGCTTCAGCTGAAGCACTTGGTGGAATCTGGAGAAAGTGAAAGCCATATCCAATCGGTGCGGCTTGCGCATACACAGGAGCCTTCGGGTAGCCCAGCACTGCTTCAAGTGTCGGAGATGTCCTCAACCATATGACACGAAACAGCGCAGTGAACGATCTGCTCAAGCCGCGTAGCAGTGGTATACGAGACTGACCCCATCCGAGGATGACCTTCTCGCGATCGCGGACTGGTAGGCCGTAGAAAGGCGTTGTGTGGCCCGTGAGCAGCAATGCACCGGCTCGCGTACTAGAGAAGAGAAGTTTGCGTCAGCTGACGTCTATTCAACGAAAAGAAGCGCCGTTATTGGGGGAGGCAGAACGTCGGACTTCGATCGGATGAGCCTCGTCTTTCTTTGCTTGCGCAGAAAGAGGGTTCCGACACGGCCATGGTGGCCGAAACGGGTAATGCGACGTTCACCACCACGAAGCGAAACTAAGAGTGGAGAATTCCTTACTTCAGGGCGGTAAGAATGAATAATAGCCCATTCTTGGCTGTATCGCTCATATTGCATGCCACCATTCGGGTGATCATGTCCTTGAACAGCGGATGAGCGGCAGCGCTTTCGCTGAGGTAGCGCTCCGCCGTCTCATCGCCGTCGTTAAATTTTGCGAGAGCTCTGATGCGTTTGCCCGCAGCATCGTATATTTCCTCACGCAGCGGATGCTGTAGCAGGCGGTCGGCGCCCTTTTGGCCGCGGGCGAGTGCCGGCACTACCGTATCCGCGACGGCAGACAGAATCCTCCATTGCTCGGGGTTCAAGGGGTCTTCTTTGGGTGCTGGCGGCAGAGGTGTGTCGGCCACATTGTATGTTGTGTCTTCTGCGGACATGTTCTTATCTTCCGAAGCCTAAAGTCACGCAGACAGGCAGGCAGTGGTCGGCCCGTATTGCCCGGTCTCGGATTTCCAAGAGGTGAGGTGGTGGAGGGGTGGCAGTCGTATCAGAGTAGTCCCGATCAGTGATCAGAGATCACAGATTCGCAGCGGCGCGCGATGCCGTGTCAGCCCGGATGCAGCTTTGTTCTACCTCCAAGTCGTTCGGTAGCGATCGCAACAGCGAATGTGCAGTACAACAGATGGATGAATATGTATAGCCCTCTTCCGGCCGCAACTGGGGCAATGTGACTACGACATTTATTATACAACTCCAGGCTGCTGCTGGGGGGATGCCTCGGCAGCACGGCCGACTCCATCTTCGTCGGCGACTCGGCGCGTGTGAGGGACGGGACCCTGTAAGACGTATACGAGCAGCATGTGCGGTGCGAGGCTGACAACCACGAACTTTGCGACATGTTCAAAACGAGGAGTCTACACGTTCGACAGACGACTGCATGCAATGCTGCTTCACGTGTGGCGGCATCGTTGCGCCGTGGAGATCAGAGACACATCGGACGAGCGAATCGCCGGACGCTAGCTTTATCGATGGCAGGCCGTCGCTGGGGAATACGTCTCTCGTTTCAGCAAGTCTCGAGCGAACCCTGCTTGCGTCGGTACGTGATGATCCTGGTTGCCGCATATCGCGCTAGGCCGTTGGGGGCGGCGCAAAGATAAGGACGCCAGATGCGCCCAATCAGCGCGGGGCCAAAGAATGGAAGGAACAAGGTTGTGCAGCACTGCGTCAATCTCCCACAGAAGCAGCCGAAGTATCACAGCGAGGCGAGCACTGCTGCCACAGTCTGCCCGTGACAGCTCCGCGCGCTGCTCTGCTGTGTGGAAGGTGGCGGTGGGCGGAGAGGCAGCACGCGCGAGCAGCAGCGCCGAGTGCTCGGCCATTTGCACGGGCGAATGGGCGGCCGTCGCATTCGAGCGTCGCAGTGGCGCAGAGCAGAGCAGAGCAGAGCGGCCACACGCGAGAGCCTGCCTGTTGTAGGTAATCGCGTTGGGCCCGCCGTGGCCGTGTGCCAAAGCTTGGTGCCGTGGACCGTTGGCTTTGGCAGGGTTTCGGGGCTACTGGACTGGACGGTACTCTGATATACCATCTGCACCACCGCCCACCGCCCGCCTGCTGGCTTCTTCCCATGCGACTCCCGTCTGCCCGTCATTCCTTTGCTGATAACCACGACGTTGGCACTGGCCAGGAAGCCTCCCCGAAACTGCCTATCTGTATCCCTCACGCCCGTCGGCCGCCTGGTCCCTGGGAACTGATCTACACCTTAGATCTGCTTCCTTGCTGCACCTCCGCCGTCACCCTCAGGCTATCTCCAGACCGCTTCGATACCAAAATCCCCGGGCTTTCGGTCGGCCTATATTGGCGCAGCACCCAAGCCTGCCATTGTTGATCTGGCCATTGTCTTCACTTCGGTCGCCGATTCCTGCTGCCGCAACTCTTGCCCCAACACCCGAACAACTCGACTTTATTCAGATGCCGATTGTGCTGCTGTCAGCCTGCCTGTCTAGAACCGCACCATGATGGCAACGACTTCGATCACTGCCCAACCGAACAACTCCAAGTATTACATGAATCCCTCAGCCGGACCGTCGCCGCCCGAGGCCTTCACCTTTGGTGGTCGACAAGCCACGACACCACCCTCGCAAAACATCTCGCCCACCAACTATCACGCGAACGTGCGCCAACTGCGTCAGCCCCGTCAACCGCTGTACGTGCCAGCTGCACTGCGCCCGAACGAGAAGATTGCGCGACCCACCGACATCCCCGGGCGGCCACGTGCGCCCGACACCCCACCAGCGAGCAACGAGAGCAGCTTCGATGCGGGCAAGCTCGATTCACCAGCTGCAACAGATTTCGCGCGCTTCCAACTTGGCCCGAGCGACAGCGATCATGAATCTTTGCGACGAGGCTTGAGCCGAGCTGCGAGCGAAACCATTTCATTGGAAGAGATGGGACCAGTCACGGGCACGCCAACGACAGCACACTGGAAGCCCGACGAGTCTGCGAAGAGCTGTTCTGTCTGCAAGGAGACCTTTGGCTGGATCTTTCGCAGACATCACTGTCGACGCTGTGGTAACGTCGTGTGCTACAACCACGTTCGATCGGTGATCCCTCTCGACCAGAATGCACGCATACATCCTGAAGGTCACCTCAGCAAGGCATGCGATCCTTGCTACGACGAATACAAGATCGTCAGGAAACTATACCACTCCCGCGCGAGTTCCATTTCGGAGTCCACAAACAGCTCGCAAGGCACTGCCATGCCTATCCCAGGCCAGATGCGCCAGGCTGACGATGTTCGCATCGGAAGCATGGCTCGCTCAGAGGGAGGCATGGTGTGGAGCACCTTTTGAGTACTGACCCAACCTTCGGCGACTACAGCTTTGTCACGCGACACGAAACTGGAAGAGGAGTCCACGGCCTCATTTGATTTCTACCCCTTTGGATTACCGGGAAGGCTACATGATGCGTTCAAGCGTTTCAATTCTTACTGCAGCAACAGCTTTGCTTGCACAATTCTTTCTGCATTTTAGCGTTTTGAAGCGGTCTGCGTGATACCCCACGGCGAGTATGCACAATAGATCAAATTTTCTCCAACACTGGCGTTTACGAGAGCGGAGCGCAAATGATGAACGAGGCGACAATTGCCTTTGAAGATTGTATATTACATCAATTACTACGGAGCAAAGAATGATTTAGCTTCTACGAATACAAACACACGCTGTAATAGAATATGTTTTTACTGAACTCGAATGTTACCTATGGCAGCTTCTCTTCAGTCGACATGGGTAGCAAATCTAGACCTTCGAAATCTTGATCACATTGTCTGCAGAGTGCATGCTTCTTCACCGACCGACCGACTAACTAGCCACCATGTCAGAGCCAAAGCCAGAGCCAAAAAAGTGCCATGCCAGACCAGCGGCAGGATTTGCCCCGTCAATAAGCGCAACTGTCATTGGTGTCTGCAGAACCCCTCCGATTGGCCGAACAATTAACCGCCACGCGCGGGAAGCCAAGAGACAAGCTTCCTGGCCAGTGCTCCTCGAACTAGACAGATATAGGATCGAACTTCCGCAAAGTCGTACTGTGGTTGTCTTCTAAGGGCAGGTGGAAGAGTTTCATCAACACTTTTTTTCAGAGTGTGTCTCGGCACGGATGCAACATTACTTTGGACTAGTTTGTCCTTTTTCTTTTCTGGTGGGTGTTGAGTATCCGAGAATAGTTAGTGGCGGCGAATTCCGCGTCTCGTTTTGGTTTGATGATGTTGAGAGAGGGAAGCTGACGAGTTGTACGCCTCATCTCATCAGCGGATCCGCTTTGATGATGATGTACATCCAATGTACATAGTCCACAAGTTTACCTTCCGGAAATGTTGTGGTGAGCTTGCTTGCGGATGTTGAGAGTGGTCGCGTGTGCCAAGAGGGATTTGACGCGGTCAGCATTTATTATGGAGCTTGGAGAGCTCTTCAACCACTACTATTTTGGTAGTGGGAGATCTGTCGTAGTAGCTCGAGCACCAGGAGGTAGGTCCCCACTCAGGCGCTTGACAAGCAAGCAAGCTTGTGATGAGATGGTGAGGCGGGCAGGCGTATGAGTGTTTGTATTATTCAGAGCGTGAGAACTATAATATGGCTGGCGTCGGCTCAAAGGACTTTTGTTGTGGCAAAAGGTAACGAGACGTCTTTGGTAACGAGTAAGACCTGTGACAGCGGTGGGCCTGGTCAAGCTGCTGCTGTCGAGGATGATCATTGTGGAGTAAGGGCAGTTGGCCAGGAGCAAGCATGTGAGATGTGCTGCAGGTATAGGGAATAAGGTACATCCGATGTATGGCCGCCTGTGAAGAGCGGATCTGACCATGATGATGGCCTCCAGAAGCCTAGCACATATGGTGGCTGAATACCATACGGCCCCGAGGCCGGCTATGCTAAGAGGTAACACTCTTCCACATCACTCTTCCACGCAAGCAGTGGGGGTCTGGTAAGTGAGCCACGCCGAACGCAGCCTCGTTTCTTGCGAGGCGACACATCGGCCCCAAGACCTCTAGCCCAAGCCAACGCATAGTTTGTATGAGCACATGATGCTTCAAGTCTTCTGATACAGCAAGCATCCACGAGACTCAGGCGGGAAGTTCGTGGTGGTGACTCAAAGGAACTCAGATGTGCTGTCCTTTTCAGTGCCAGACTCGCACGCTCAAGGCCGGCGATGAACCCTCGAATCCCCAAATGGAGAAAGTATTCCTGCTGACTTCAGCGTGCGTTCGCAAGTACTTTGCGAATGCGCCATAGGCTGCGACTTTGCTAAGTCAAGAGCAATCTCATACCGCTCATCAGCTCCTTCTCTTCATCTCTGCTTACACGGAATTTCTGGAGCTCAGCATGAGAGAATAGAGCGAGCTCAGCCATCACGCGTCCACGAAGGCTAGTATGGCACGTCAACCATCCAGATAAGGGCTAAGCCAGCAGATATGCTGCCTCAGAACACGGCCTCAGTCACCTTGCGGCCATACCATGCGCCAAGTTCGTCCTCCTTATCATCGCCAGAGCCCATCAGGAATCCGGTCAGTTTCATATTGTCCGTGTCTTCATCGGCGTCTGGCCAGTCGGCTCGACAAGGAGCTCCTTTCGCCTCCAGCATATCCTTCACTGTAGACCAGCTGAATCGACATTCGTTGCCCCAGCCGAATACCGGATCCATATTGGACTTGAGCCAGCCCGCGCAACGGGCATCGCTGGGATACCCGGAGCCCCAAGCAACTTCTCCGGAGTCGTCGCCATTTGTGTAGGCGGTATAGAGCACATCCAGTGCAGCGTCTCTTGTGACTTTGGCACAAACAGATGCCGCGGAAACGCAAGGATAGAGACTATCCGCCTTCTTGGCCACTGTAATGCTCTGTGCTGGGAAGATCTTCTCCAGTTTCTTCTGATAAATCTCTGGCTTTCCAATCGTATCGATATAGATCTCGCGGATATTGACACCAGAGTCGAGTACCTCCTGAATCAGGTTTATGGTAGCATCCATTGCTTGGTTGTTAAGGTTATACATTCCATTCGGTCGCATCATAGCGGAGGATATGTCCTTGGCAGACATAGATCTCACAGCCCAACCTCCGTGTTCGTAGAGATCAGTGTCAGGAGTGCAGATCTTCTCCATGAGCTCGGAGCGAAAAGCCGGTGTCAACACCTTGGAGTCATCAAATTTGTACTTGTCTGCTAACAGTGATCTGTGCAGTGATAAAGGTAGGTAGTACAATGCGTATACCATGGGGCCTGAGATAGATGTTAGCTGTGACGTGCAAATGAACTGGCGTAAGATGTACCGAGAACTGGTCCTCTACCGGCCTCGTCCACGCCCAAAACACACTCCGTTGTCATGTCATCGCGAACTGTTTTGGGAATGGCAGAGTGATGTGTATAGCTGTCTCCAGACAGAACTAGGTCGTGGTGTATGGAAGGGGCAATGAAGACATCTGCCGGGGGTGTTTCTTGGAGCACGTCCTGCGAGTCGAGCTGATCTTCCACGATATCCTCCATGTTTGCAGTGTTCGACTGAGGTATGAGGGGCGGTCTGAACAAAGTGCTGGATAGCGTTGCAGTTTCGTGTTTCGGAAGACGCGCCGGAGACGTGTCTGCACAACGGGGGACGAGATGAGCACAACGGTAATAATTCCACGTTAGGGAAAAGCCGGGGAAGGAATGACATGCCCGCAGGAAGTCGTCACAGCAGAGCCTCGGTATGAACGCATTTCACAGGCAAAGCTGCCCGTGACTTGATGAACCCGGCGTGCCTTCGCCAGGTTCATTCTCCAACTTCCTCTAATCCTTGCGCAGCTCCTCCACCATCGTCGCCGACACTCGGGTCGCCGCACCTTCATCAAGACCACCGCCCGCCAACATGTCGCAGAAAGTGAGCTCCAGCAATCTTTGCCCTCTACAGAAGCAACGAAAGAATGTCGGCTAAGACGAGTTCGCAGGAAAGTGCAGCGCAGCAGACGACGGCCGAGCAGCAGAGCGACAATGTCGCGCACGCTCTGGCAGGAGCGGGAGGAGGCCTCTTGTCCATGGCTTTGACGTTAGTCCCAGGCGCAATGCGGCCGCAATAGCTAGGAAATAGACAACTGAGCAATGCAGATATCCCTTGATCACCCTGTCGACCCGCGCCCAAGTCGAGAAGAAGAAGGCTTCGACGGGAACACTGGACGCCGCCAGGCGCATCATCGATCGCGAAGGTGTCGTGGGCTTGTATGCCGGTCTGGACAGTGCATTGTTCGGCATCACGATTACCAACTTCGTATACTACTACTGTGCGTTGCGCCGCCTATTCCACACGCTGGAGTGCAAAAGTTGACATGTACGGCAGGGTATGAGTTCTCCCGTGCCTTCTTCCAAAGGTCTACGGGCAAGAAGCAGCTGAGCACCCTGGAGTCTATGGCAGCCGGTGCTCTCGCTGGCTCTGCGACAGTGATGATCACAAACCCCATCTGGGTCATCAACACTCGCATGACTGCACGCGAGAATGAAGCCAACCAGTCGCTTCCCACAAAAGAGGGTGAGAAGCCACAGAAGGCTAAGCAGCCTGGCACTATCTCCACCCTTATGAAGATCATCCGTGAGGATGGCTTCCTGCGCCTCTTCGCAGGTGTGCTGCCAGCATTGGTGTTGGTCATGAACCCAATCTTGCAGTACACCATCTTTGAGCAGCTGAAGCAAGCTCTCGAGAAGAGGCGGAAGGTCGGGCCAACCGACAGCTTCTTGCTCGGTGCACTGGGCAAGCTTGCCGCAACCTCGATCACATACCCATACATTACAGTCAAGTCGCGAGCACACGTTGCTAGCAACGACGCTAAGAAGGAGGGCATGACTGCCACTTTGAAGAGAATCTACAAGGAGGAGGGTGTTGGTGGCCTCTACGGCGGTGAGTTTGCATGTCGTTGTTTCCATCTATTTCATGTCTAACATTACGGCCAGGTATTGGACCCAAGGTCACTCAGTCCGTCATCACGGCTGCGTTCTTGTTTGCCTTTAAGGATGCCCTTTACGACGCGACAATCAAGGCTCGCCGCACCATTGCCAAGAAGGCTTAGACGAAGCCATCAAGTAGCCTGAGAAATGGATCCAAACTTGGATATTTGCCATGTAACGGCATCAAATTTGGATATGGAGGTGAGGCAGGTTGGGTGGATGTTGGAACGAATCGTGGCAGCTTTGAGATCGATCTCGCTGCAGCATGATGGATCTAGGAGGATTTCAGAAGATTGACGATGCAAGTGTACACGCTTGCAGCATTGTGATACCACGGAGAATATCTGTATAGTCCCTGAAGCTATGGCTTTACTTGAATCGTTCGTTTTCCAATTGATACAGCGATGCCGACTGAGCCTCACTTATAGGTTACGCCGGTCGAACTCGGTCGTGGCACACGCAGCCACGACCAATATGCAGTCAGCAAGTCCATGTATGCGAATCATTGCTTGCCAACAACATAAATGAGACGGGTACGAGATGAGACTCACGAATTGTAAGGACACATTCGACAAGATGGCAGAATACGAAAATGGTAGAAGGTCACACTGCATCATAAGTTCGATTGAAAGGCTCTATGGCGGATAGTTGCCGTCGGTCGTGTGCTCTCTCGCCCTGTCGCCTGGACTCCAAGTCTCTTGCGCCTTGGTACCCAAAGCGAGGGATGCCGGCGAGCCGTTGGCATTCGAGGAGACATTGTTCGGCCTACCTGGGCCACTTCCAGCGTCGGAAGCCCCAATCGCATACCCGCTCATCCCGCCAAAGCTGTGTCCGCCATTACTCATCCCTAAAGGTGACGCAGTGAACCTAGGTCCAGCATCATTCTTCTTTGCATCGCCGACACTCAATGGCAATAGATGATCACCCGCTGCATCCTTCTCGCGCACTTTGCGATCCTGCTTATCCGCGTCCGATGTACGATCGTACAAGTACAGGCCGAGAAATGTGAGGAAGAAGCCAAATCCTTGAGTTCCGCTCATCGGGTTTCCGAACCAGACGATTGCGAATAAGATGACAGCAACGCGCTTGATCAAGCTCGCTACCGAGTAAGTGACCGGGGATGTCATGCCTAGTAAAACAAAGGCCACGAGACTTTGGCCGAAATGAAAAGTGCCGTTGAATAAGAATTCCACTGTCAAGCGGCCGTGGTCCAGTGAATTTGGTCGCACAGTCAGGTCGATCGATCCATCGTACAAGAAGTCGCCTAGTAGAGTGATGCCTTCCGACCACACCCATATCGGGAAAGTAATGATGAGGGCCATCAGAGACGAGTAACAGAGCAGGTTTAGCTTGTCCGGCTTCCGACGACCCAAGGGAACGCCATCTGCTTCTGCTCTTGCAGAATCCGTGAATATCTTCTTGGAGACGATATTCTGTGTCACGAAAAGGATTGCACTTCCGAACGCATAGACCAGTCCCAGAAAATTGGCTCGGAAACTCGCTGAGCACGCCAGGATAACTCCAAGGGTCAGAGGAATCAGCGATAGGTAGGTAGGGATCGAATATCGCACGTTCAGGAATATTCGATAGGCCATGACCGTCATCAGAGGCGACAATCCCTTGATCGTATGCACCAGCGAGACCGGTATCCGCGACATCGCGTCTGAGTTTAGGATGTGACCACCGATTTGAAATGCTGTGAGAGGCAGCGTTGCCATGATGATCTCCTTGCTAGGCCTCCTGATTCCATTTTTGAGCACAGGCAGCGCGTTCCGCACGGATGCATTGCGCTTAGCCAACCATGCTGAGAACACACACCAGAAGGAAACCAGGCCGAATTGTGCGATGGTCAGAGTCACCGGCATCGGCAACGAGGTCAATATGGCCTTCGACGAGGCGTTCGTAACGATCGATGTCATGTACCAGAACACGCATAGCCCCTACACGACGTGCATGTCAGCGTTGTCATACGCTCCGGTCTGGTTATGTGCACCTACAACGAGCTTGAAGGAGATCGGTGCCTTCAGAGATTCTGCGATCTCATGCGCGTTGTCCGTAATACTCGCGCCACGCCCTCTCGTCCTGACTGCATTTATCGCTTCGCTCAAGCTCTTTTGCCTGCTATGTCGTGACTTTCCTGAAGCCCCTTGGCCATGTGGTTCCCAGCCGTTCCATAGGTTCGTGTTGGCCTTCTTCGCGGGCCATCGCTCGCTAGAATGTAGTCCGGCAGGGAGGCCATTAGGGAGAGGTCTTGGGCTCGGGCCCCGAGATGGATTTTCGAATTCGTCCTCGAACGTGGCCTGCTCCTGGACAAAGTCGGGGAACTTCGTCTTGACAGGACTTGGCTTCACGGAGGACGAGCGCCGGCGCTCGAAGCCTCCGGTTGCATGTGGGACCATTGCTATCGCAGGTGAATGTGCGAATCATTAATCCATCGTGGTGTCGTGCGTGTCGTGCGTGCAGCGGGAAAACGAGAGGTGGCCGCTGGGACAGAGTACCAGCGGGTGCGTCCTTATCGTGTCGATCGGCCTGATTGGCGCGCAATCTCGTCGCGGACGTAGTGGAGACTGTACGCTTCGTACGCGCGCGAGGGATGTCGACGACGAGACGACAGTGACAGTAATGCGGCAAAGTCTATAGAAAGAAGTTTGAGCATCCTTGCATGCTTAGCCTCGAGATACCTGTTGTCTGGTACTTCCTGCAGGGCAGCTGTCTCTCGGACTTCGGGACGACGCCTCAGCGACACATCACCACCACGCGTCCAATGACAACTTGCGCCTCGGTCCTGACTGGGCCTTCCGCATCGTGCCAGAGTTCTCATGCTGCTCATCAGTAGCCTGTACTCGCTGCTGGCGGGCTATAGAGTCCCGCTGCAGGCAGCCTTGAACGAGCCTGCTGCCAATGCCCAATCGCTCCAGTACCGGTTCTCGGAGGACTGGTCTGTCTTGGGCCCATTTCAGGTCGGCACGCGAGGTGCGATGAATGCCATCTTGTTATGACGGATGATACTGAATGAGGATTAGAAGCCTTATGGGGAGCTGATCCATTCGAGCACCATGGCGGATTTCGGTCGCTACAGTATGACGAGAATGCCGCATTCCCAAGCTCACTGGCAGTGAATGGCACTGTAGGCTGGAAGGCCATTTCCGGTAACCTCACACAGCCAGACAATGCACACACTGGCGTGGAGCTCATGGTAGACTTCAACAATGTTGATTGGGAGAGCCTACGTAACGTTTATGGCTGGGTTGCGTACCAATGGCAGGCCTGGCTCCGAGGCGAAATTGTTGTGCAGCCCGGAGCAGTCAAGCTATTGACACTGCACACGCCCCAGATCCTTGAGTTTGTGCTCGACGACGTTCGCTATGTTGGTGGCGACTTCTACAGCTATGGCAGAGCTCTCCCGACACTACGACTTGAGCCAGGTCGTCACCGCCTTGACATTCGACTAGTGCGCGATGTCAGGTCGATGGGCGGCGTCGAAAGACCTTCTCTACGGGTCGACCTAGCCCTCGCAGGAACGTGGGCCGGCCTGCATCCAAGGCTGGAACGACAAAACGGAGTCCTCATATCAGACGTGCTCGAATTTGCTGAAGGCTCCCACTTGGCCAGCCCCTGGGCATCGGTCGTGCTTCGCAATGACGATGATGTGGACATCTATGTTTACGCAGTAGAAGCCACGCACAACGCCTGCTTAGCAGAGATGCTCTCTGAAACTGAAATTCGCCTTGTACCTGGACAGTCCCGACCCATAGCTTTCCGTGTCGATTGCGTTAGAACGGACTGGCAGATCAGATTGGACTTCAAAATTAGACGTGGCGGGCTATATGGGATATCTTTGACAGTTCTTGCTGATGTCGTGCATCGACGTGTAGGTGAACCGCACAAGGTAACCTTTCTTCACCCATCTGGAATTGTGTCATATGCAATTCTTCGACCGCCATCCGCGAATGCTATTGAAGCCGCGCAGAAGAACGACTCGCTGCCTGTACTGTTGGGTCTACACGGTGCGGGTGTCGAAGCTGAATGGGACTCTGTTCGCCTCGCTCTGCAGCCTTTACCAGATCTCGCGGCCTGGGTGCTGCTACCCACCGGCGGCACGCCATGGAGCGGCGATGACTGGCATGCTTGGGGATTTCCAGATGTTCAGGCTGCGCTAAAAATGATCATCAATTGGATTCAGCACAATGAATGGGAGGGGCCCGGCGTAGACGTCGAGAAGTGGCTGGTGGCAGGGCATAGCAATGGCGGGCAAGGCACCTGGTACACACTTCTCCATCATCCAGACAACATCATCGCGGCCGCTCCACTGAGCGGATACTCATCGATACAGAACTACGTGCCCTACACGTTCTGGCAAATTGCAGACCCCAGCAGGACAGCCGTTGTGCAAGCCTCGCTGAATAGCTATAGACACGAATTGCTCCTTTCAAACGCAAAGGATATACCAGTTCTCCAACAACACGGAGGTGCAGACGACAATGTCCCAGCATATCATTCAAGATCTATGCATCAATACATCCATGAGGCAGGGGCAAACAGTACATATATAGAGTGGCCAGGCTTTCCGCACTTCTGGGAAGGCGTTTTCACAACGGATCCACTACGAGCGTTCTACCAAGAGCAACTTGAATCACTCCGGCTTAAAAATACCCGCAGCAGCTTGTGCAATTTTACGCTCACGGTAGCATCACCAGCCGACACTGGTCCAAAGTTTGGGGTGAAGGTATTGCAGCTTACTACTCCTGGGCAGCTAGGCCATGCTGAAATGCTGTACGATGCTGCGGCGAGAAGCTGCACCCTGCGAACGACCAACATTAGGATGCTTCAGATACCATCGTACTTCGGCGACTGCTCTGGCGTGATTCTGGATAGTCAGCGTCTAGACTTACCGCGGCTCGGGAACGGCACGAATTGGATAGTGTTGAGACTCAAGGGCGAATGGAGCATCGAACAAGCGACGCCTGACAATCCAGCATCCACTAAGCTCTCACGACTTGGCCGACAGCTTGGTCAACTGGACTCAATTCTTCGCACGCAAGGCGTCTTCCAAATAGTCGAGCATTCGCCGGAAGCAAGACACATCGCACTTCAGATCTCACGCAATCTGTGTCAGTATTTCGCGGCCGATACTGCCATCACATCCGACTACGATGCAGCTGTTCAAGCGACAGGAAACATTATCAGTGTAGCCATTGGCGACGATCTTCCAGCTGGACTTTCTACAGATTTTGCAATTAAGATACAGAACGGACGGATTTCGATTCGAAACTCCTTTGATCTGCCTGCCGAATATACAGATGATGGTGGGTACGGGGTAGCTGCCATATTCCTTCGGCCGTTGCCACATGAGCGTTTAGAACTGGTCGTTTGGGGTATCGATGAAGCAAGTTTAGAGGTTGCGGCGAGATTGGTGCCGATGATACCGGGAACTGCTCAACCAGATTGGCTGGTCACTGATCAAAGAATGTTGGCAAAGGGCCTCGAGGGCGTGCATGTGATGGGCTTCTTCGACAGCGAATGGGAAGTGTCTCGCAATTCGTTCCTGTCATAAGTCATGGTATCAGCAGTACCACGACAGCACTAGTGGGTAGGAGCATATAGCATCGACGGGAAGGAAAAGGAAGGAACACGCAGTTTCCAAACATGATTTCATATTCATGCCCTCTCATTATTGAAGACGTAGAAAGGTCCTGTAGCTCACAATTGCTATCGGGGGTATATCGTCATTCGGCTCAAGATGCAAAGATCGAGCTCACAAACCAAAACATTTAGCCTCCGCCGTGTTCGTCCGTTCAATCACAATGCCGTATTCTGCCGATCTGCGTCGGACTTCGCTTTCTAGCCGTTTCCCTAAACGCCATTACTTCGCTATTCAAACGTAGCTCACCCTTAGAGCTTCAACTTCAAGCTGTAATCGATCTTCTCTCGGTCCATCCATTCTCGTAACATTGCATGACCAGCTCGAGCTGCGCGCACAGGTGTTGTGGCGGGTCCCAGAGGGAGCTTGTACTGTCCACCGAGCTTCGTTGGATCTAGCTTATCATTCGCGGGCATCTTCTTTGCCCTTTCTTTCCAGCACCGTGGGAAGCATTCCTGCAGTGCATCGATGTCAAGCTTCTCGTCTGCTCCTACAGCAGCTCTCTGCAGCAATAGCGTCACATCGACGAGTGTTTGCTGATTAGGCGGATCTGCAATGACAGTGCTGATTTCCAGAATGCGAGAATTGTACACCACGCCCAATGAACAGATCAAACCACTCAAAGGCAGATATGCGTCAGTGGTGCGCTTGACAAAAGCATACAAACCGTTGAGACTGCGCCAGATCCTATACGGTGGCACCTGCCTAGGGTCTGCAGCGGCAGCAGCCTCATCCGCACATGTGAAAGCCAACATATAGCAGAGGAAGGACTCCAAGGACTTGACGGCGGCCAATTTCTGGTCCACTGAAGTCTGCGAATGGTTCAGGTGGGCAGTCGCGGCGTGCTTCAGCTCCCGACCCAAGGTTTCCCAGCGCTTCTGCTCCACCTCGAAAGCATTCTGCCTCGGCGTCTTACT
Organism: Cercospora kikuchii; assembly: GCF_019650295.1. Lineage (NCBI taxonomy): Eukaryota > Fungi > Ascomycota > Dothideomycetes > Mycosphaerellales > Mycosphaerellaceae > Cercospora > Cercospora kikuchii. Next base: position 2,028,191 of record NW_025408587.1, read on the forward strand.
GCTCGGCTGACTGGAAGGTGGCCTGCTGATGCCATTAGTCTGCAAATTGCCTGCGACGCTTGGCGTACTAGATGTTGCTGGAGGAGTGTGCGTGGCGTTGCTGTCCTGTGACTGTTCCCGCCGCATTGCTTGGGATAGAATATCTTTACGTGTTCCAGGTGTGTTATGCTGTCCTGATTTTGGAGCAGCTGGGGATTCCGCATCGCGCTGTGCTGGTGTTGATGGTTCCCTCCGTGCATCGCTTGGCTCTAGTTTCTTGCGCTTAGCAGCCGGGCCCTGCTTGTCGTCTTCGGCTTTTCGTTTTGGCGAAGTCGCCTTTTCTGATGCTTTCACCGGCCGCTTTTCCGGTGGCTTGGGAACTGTCTTCTCGGCATGCTTCTCTGGCGTTTCTTCAACAGCCGCCTTCTCCTTCTTCTTAGCAGGTCCAACCTTCTGCGCAACTCCCTTTACTTTTGTCGCGTCCTCTTTGCGGTCATCATTCCGCTTATCAGATGGCTTTGCGAATATTGCAGGCTCTGCCGCCGAAGGCGTTGGGACAAGCATGCTCTTGTCTGGTTTAGAGCGCATCTTCAATATCCGAAGAATGTCGTCTCTGCGCGCTCGTCTGAACTTGAGGCGAACAAGCAGCCGCGGCTTCTCTGCAGTCTCAACCTTTTCGGCCAACTTCGCTTTGGAGACCTTGGCAACTACAATCTCCTCGTCCTGCGATGGTGGTGGGCTCTTGCCACGAGGTCTGGCTTCCGCCGCCACAGCTTTGGCATCACCCTCAGATGGAGCCGACGGACTGCCGGATCTGGCACGATGACCGTTGCGTGGTACAGGGGATTTGTGCTTCGTAATTCCATCGGACTTTTTCAGTGGTGTCAGTTTGTTGTCCTTGTCTTTGTGGATCGTACTTGAAGGGGCGGGTTTTGAGGAGATGGCGCGGGCTTTGAGTGCTTTGGCGATGTTCTCTGGAATCGATGGCGAAAGCCTCGAAGGGAGCTTTTCTGGAATCTTGGCAGCGTCCTGTTGACCCTGTTGGTTCGCGGGCACAGGAGGTGTCGCTGTTGGGTGCAGAGGTGACAATTTCGCAGGAAGGCCGGGGGACAGTCGCGGTGGCATACCTGGTGAAAGGCGTGGCGGAAGACCAGACTCTGCTTCGTGCTTGTCGCCGTCAACGAGCTTGCTTTCTTTCGGTAACTCCGAAGGCTTTGCATCCTGTGAGCCTGCGATCGCTCGGGGCGCGGTCTCTATCTTGTGCTTCTTACTGCTGGGCGCCGACTCGCCCTCTGACTTCTTCTCGACTTGCTGCAGCCCTTCATCTTTCTGGTCTCTCTTCCGCTTCAGATCTCCCTGTTCTGGCGACTTCTCTTTCTGCATCTTTTGGATGTCCTCTGTCTCCTCCGCCACTGCTGCCAGCGTTTCCTGCGTCTCAGCCTTCACTCGCTCGATAGGTCCTTTCACTGCTGGCTGCTTTGCTGGCACATCGTCGTTCGTTGCGGCGCCTCGCTCAGGCGTTGCAGTGTCTCCCGTCTGCTTCCCCTTCTTGTATGCGCTGAAGCTGATTGTCTTCTTAACGCCGCCACTTGGTGTGTTCGCGCCCGTTCCCGGTCGTGCTTTGTCCCGATGACCATTTGCGCTGGGCTCACCGATGGGCCGGCTGTTGTGCAACATGTACATGCCCTTGCCTGGCTCGTGGTAGTGGAAGGTCAGGTACTGCGTAGCCTCGTGCTCGCCTTCATTGAAGGGCGTGCTGTACAGCCATTGTTTCGCCTGCGCCTCGTAGTGGTGGTGGTAGCGCGGCTCAACGTCCTGTGGAATGGTCATAACATAGGGATCGGTCGTGATGTGCTCGCGCATGCGCTGCAGCTCGGCATCGATGGCCTCGAGGTCGGCTTGCTCCTCTCTGTTGGGAATCCATTTTTGCTTGTCTTGCATGTTATCGCAAGCGGGCGATCATCGCAATCGCAGCATGGGTGCGCGACGAATGGTGGTGGCCGAGGTGACGTTGTCGCAAGCGACTGGAGTGAAACCGTAGCTAGCAGAAGCTCGCGGTGGGTTGCGCGAGGGACGTGGGTCGGCGCGGCGGCAGCCAGTGGAAGTCGGACGCGGTCGTGGTGATGAGGTTTTGCGGAAGAAACGAGGGTCTCGCGTGGGCCGGGCAGGGCGCTGCGGCAACAATGGCAACAATGGCGCTGAGAGGGCGCGCGACAATAATGCGGGCTTGTTCAGACGCGGGTGATGAGTACAATGTCCGACAATACGAAGGAGCATGACAGCAATGACATGGAGAGGAATCGCTCGTCACTCGCTGGACGAACCGCAATCGCGCAACTCTCAAACTCTAGCCTCCGACGTTCCGCTCCACCACTGGCTTGGAGCTTAGCTGTAAGGCTGACAAGAGGCCGTCACTCACTCCTTCGCTCCATGCGCCATCGAGCATAATGCGGCGCGTCATTCACAGTCCTACCGCCTATACTACTGTCCTCGAGACATGTTCGCAGCACCGTAACACGTACCGTCCACTCGGTTCTTCCGCTGTTGTACAAGCGGTACTACGCAGATCAACCCCTGCAGCAATTGCCGCATTGGTGCATGATGAACAACCACACCACAAAGTGGAAGGAATTGAAATGTACGCATATGGAAAGCTGGACACGCTACCTGTCGATATCACTCATAATTCGTCATCCGTTTCTTCGTCCTCGTCGTCAACATCCGCTGCTACTGGTGATATAGAGCCTTTGGCTGCTCTCGATGGCAGCTTCCTGGTATTCGTGTCTTCAGCCGAGGATTTCTTTTCATCAACGTCAATTCGTTCTTTCCATCGCTCTTGAGTACTCTGTGACCTCCTCGCGCCAGCGGCTGGCTTAGACACTTCCTCATCTTCTGTTTCCATTGCGGCATCTGCGTCGTCCGGTTCCGGCGTAACTTGATCGTGACGCGGAGTATCTACCTCAGAACCATTCATCGTGTGGTCCTCCTCGGCGATAGCACCCTCTGGGTCCGACTGCTCTTCACCCATCGCACGCGAGGGCGTCGCCTTGGCTTTCCTTTTGCCACTGCGAGAGGCACCAGCTTTCCTGGTTGTCCTGGACGACCTCGCATTACTCACCTCTGTAGCAGAGACAGGGTCAATGTGAGCGCCATTCAGGAGCCTCTGTTGATCTCGGATCTTTAGCTTCTTGGCATTCAGAAGAGCAGCGAACTTGCTTAACAGATCGTCCTCATGTGCCTTCTTAGCTCTAAGCAGCATGTCCAGTTCCGTGGTCAGCTTAGCGACCGAATTCTTCTGTGACTCGACGGAGATTTGCAATCCGTCTAACTGGGAACGGAGCTCATCTGCTTCGGCAGTCGCGGCCTCCACCCAGTCGAAGGTATCAATCTCGGTATGGCTCGTGTTCTCCTGCAAATGAATGGTGCCGAGTCGCTGGGTAATGCCGTCGACATTCTTGCGGATAGTGATCGAGGCAGTGGGGCCATTAATCGCGGCAACAGTCTCCACGCCGTGCAGGGAGGCCGGCAAAATAGCGTCTGATCGATAGTGCAGGAGAGAGAACTTGAGCAGGGTCTGAAAGTCTTCCTCGGATCCATTAAAATTGCGGTCGTGATAGGACTTCGTGTCGGCTGCAGTCAGGGACGCGACATATAACTCTGACCTGTCTGTGCCAATGAGCTTCAGGTCCAGCTCGTTACGCCCCTCCTGCGCGACGTGAACGAGGAAGTGCGCCGACTTGTTGTCCGTCCTACGCAGGCGAAGGACGTGCTTTGGCGGAGGTGCCATGGTCAAGGCTATTGTTCGGCGATTAGCAACGACGCGGTGCACGCGACTACTGTCTTCCGCGGGCGACGAAGGCGAGCAGAAATGAGTGTCAGCGGTGTAAAGCTGCGCACAGTCAGGTGGTTTTAGAATTTTGCTGAGTGCTCGTGCTGGTGTCGCCGCCTGGCCTGCCGCCTTGCGGACCCGCCGCCGTGCTAGCAAGAAGACGCGACAGAAGCTGCCCTGATCTACATGTGCGATATTGGCCGTAAGCCGTTGCTATGCAACTTCAGAATTTTCGATCGCGACGCGTCTTTCGTGGTCAACTGTAGAACTGTGCACTCGAACCGGGAGATTGATCGTGTGGCAGCCGAGTGTGAGGGTAAGTGGTCAGTGTGTGGTCAGTGTGTGGTCAGGGTCGCGCACCTTGGTCGCGGAACACGCGCGGACGGCGCCTTCCCTCTTTTAGCGGCCGCTGCCAGCCTCTGGCCGATGGGTGACCGACGACGTACAAAGTACTCCCACACCGGCAGCGACACCAACCGCATGAACCGCTCTACCAGCCCACCGTCCGCGCCTCCGCTCTCCCGGCTTCCCTCACGCGCATGTAGCGCCGCTCTCGACCGCGACACTGGGCACGCCGCCCTCCTGACACACAATCATGGCGGTCGAGCAATGGGAGGACGATGAGTTCGAGGGCCAGTTCCACGCGTTCGGCAGCGCGAGCATCGGCACTGGCCCTCTCAGTATGTCCTCGCGGATGAGCACCCGCTCGGAGTCGGTGGCTGGCGATGAGGACTGGAACGTGGTCATCACACCGAACGACGAGCAGAGCACCGTCCAAGCCATTGAGTCTGCAAAGCAGGCGGGTATCCCCCTGCCCGAAAACGTACCCACCAGCGCTCTTCTTGGTGGCACCATCAAACGACTGGGCAAGAAGAAGTCGAAGCAGAAGATCGAGCATGACTGGGAGAATGATCTCGAAATGTCAGACCGGCCGCTGCAACTGAAGCCTAGGACCGAAGACTCGGCGGACATGGTCGAGGAAGGCTTCGATGACTTCGACGAAGACCTTGAAGGAAGCTTGGGCATTCGCTTTGCAGGAAAACGCGAGACTAGAGCCCGCAGCGGCTCTGCATCAGTGATGAGTCCTAGTCTAGGTTCTGCAACCGCAGACAGTGAGGTCGACGACTTAGGTGGACTTGACATTCCCGAAGGACCCATGGACTTTCAAGAAATGCTAAAGAAGCGACGTGCTGCAGATGCAGAACTTTCAGACCGGTCGCAGCCTAGTTCTGCTATTACTGAACAGGAGCCAACGATGAAGACGCACAAGAAGTCAAAGCTGGAACCTGACGATCATGATGATTTCCTCGACGACCTTGATCTGGGAGACGGCGAGGTACTGAACGTGCGGAAACGTACCACGAATCGGAATGTTCAGGTGAAGTCTACCAGGCCGCCGCCATCAGCCCAACGCCCTGCGACCACACTGAACTTCCACGACAAACAGACGAACAAACCTGTGTTCTCCAGATCACATATCCCGCGACCGGTGTCGGGTACTCGACAAACGTCACGTTTGGATCCAGTGTTTGAAAATGGCGACTCCCCAGGGCTGCGAAATAGGAGAGGACCTACCACTACCAGTGCGCAGTTGCTCCGCTCGAAACGATCGATGCCAGCTTTGCGCAACCAGTCGAGTCACGGGTCGTTCTCCAAGCCATCAGTGCCATTCCTGCCCGCAGGCGTATCAAATCTGCAATCTTCTCATGTTACTGCACATCGTGTCATGCCCTACCATCTACGTCGAGAATCGGACCCCAGCAGACAGGGCGCGCAATCACCTCCGCCACCACGGCCCAGCTCGAGGCTCTCGAACCAAATAGCTCCAGATACACCATCACGGACATCAAGGCAAAGGGAGAATGTAGCACCCGCTGCTCTTGTGAGGCAAGCTGCTGCCAAGCACACTTTGACGAAGCCGATAAAGAAACGGCATTTTGGTGACGGTAACGAGCTCGAAATATTCGATGACTTGCCGACCTCAGCAAGCAAAGAGAGCAAATATGTCAGACAGCCTGTCGGACGTGGCCCGCCCAAGCAGAGCACCCTTCGGCGAACACAAAGTCGCTCTGAAGTCTCTGATGCCAGCAAACGCAATTCCGCCATAACAGTCGTGCCAGATAGAATAATGACTCCCGCTCCACCTAGGACTCCTGCAAGTCCGACGAGGGGCTTCCATGATGCTCCTACCGCAACACCGAGCTATCTGCGCGACACTGCTGCAAGTAGGATTGCCCGGGAAACGCGACTGGCAAATCAGCCGAGGCCGCGGAGTGAGGGCCCACTTCAACCTTTGACCACAAATTGGAAAGCCCAAGTCGCGGCAAGGAGTCCGTTCTCCAGTCCCAATGCACAGCGCCAGAAAAGCACACGCAGACCAGGCCTCATCGCCGGGATCGGGTCACACGTGGCGAAGAGTAAGTTCTCGGCGCTCTTCCTTGACTGCTGCAACAAACGCTAACAAAGAACAGGTGAGAAGGGCATGGTATACAATCCTCAAACTCTTCGCTGGGAAGGCAATGAGAACACCCTGCGCGAATTCGACCTCCCACCATTGGACACGCCGACCCCACAACTCCGGCCACGTTCGTCTTACATGGAGCGCGTGGAGCGCGGCCACCAACGATCGAACACCTCGCCTTCACGGCCAGCGCTGATCTCCCATGTCGCCACCGGCAGCGGGTTCAACATCCAGGTCCAAAACGGCATGGTGTACGACCCTCAACAGATGAAGTGGCTGAAGGTAAAAGGCGGCCGCGATGTCTCTGGGCAATTTTCGCCGTCGGCCACGGATGTTGAGGACGAGGAAGATGCATTTGCTGGCATCGAAGATCTCAAAGATGAGAACACCCCAGCAGCTGGACAAAATATCAGTGGCATGGGAAGTCCAATCATTAATGCCGCAGCCCCAGCGGAGAACTTCCACGAAGAATTTGACATTGGTCTACGCTTCATCGACCTTCAAAGAACAGAAGAAGACGCCTGGAGACGGATGTGCTCGAACTGGTTTACTGGCGATCATCCGCGGCCAGATGATGGCCAATGGCGACGTGGTATCCGCAACATCGTCCCGTCCGATGGATTTGGCAGCTTCTGAATCGAGCTGTCCAGAATTGGCATCTTTTGTTTTTAAACCTGCAGTTAATAGTTGTCTTATAGCCTGCAGCATATTTCTGGGCGTATTTGTGGAAAATGGGCGGTGGCGCTGAAAGCTGCCAGTGAAGTACAGCGCGGCGCTGGTGTACCGAGACGATGATACGAAGACATGACAATCTACAAACTTAATCAGTTAAACCAGTTCCCACGTGCGTCCCTCGCGTAAGTGTATGATAGCATCGGCCTAGGGTGCCGTGGAGGTCTCGGTCATTGATCACAGATCTAGAAGACATGCCGATTCCCACGCGCAGGACACGCGAGGGGTAGGCCGTATCCATGCTGGAGGTATTCCACCACGCTTCTTGGCAAAGAGGAGTTCGGTGAGAACCGCGCTGCGTTTTTCTCAGAACGGCGCGCGGAGGACCACTCAAATACCATGGTTCATGCACGTTGTGCTGACCTCTGATGCTACCACCGCTTCATGCCGCCAGACAACATACCTAGCTCTTCTGCACCCAAGACTTTGTCTCTTGGCACGCATTGAATAGGCAGGTCGTCCAAGCATTCGCCCGCGCCGCACCACCGTCCTGGCCATTGACAAGGCTTGCATCTGCACGAGGTGCGCTTAAGCTATGCAGCGCTGAACTATACGGCCGGGAAGCATGCTTGTTCATCCTCATTGTCGTCGGCGGCGTGTATTTTCTTTCCCACGTCCTCCATCGCTAGATTCGCTACGGGGTGCCACGATGGAGCGCCGGTTCCACGGCGTTATTAGCGAGCTGCAAATTGCAGTAAGCTGTCTGAGAGCTTGCTTCTGCAGGTACAGAGTGGTTTAGGTCCCGCCGTATATAAATTTGGCCAGCTGCAAGTGTCCCTCCATCAAGGTTGAGCTCTTTTGACAGCGCAGGCGACTGCAATTGGCCATCATGAAGTCGTTCACTAGATTATCTGCAGCTGCTGCTGGGCTGGTATCGATCGTTGGAGCCCAGACTTTCCAGCGTTTTGGCACCTGTAAGCTTCCGGGCCATTTCTTGGGCGATTGAGGCTGTGCTGACTTCTTGCCCTTGTCGCTAAGGCCCTACGCTGGGATGCGTGATTCCACCAGACCAGCAAGATTTCCTTGCTGGACAATACTTTGACATTCGTGTCGAGATCCACGCTCCAGTCAATGGCTCGGAAGCTACCAATGGCATTCCGGACGAGGACTTCACCCTCACGATTAGCAAAGATGGTGGGGCAGCGAGGCCTGTGACCGAATACTTCCAACTTCAAGAGCCTGAGATCGAGAAGTGGGACTTCAGCTGGTACGAGGATCTGTTTGCTCTGGATGCCGAGACACCGTCCGCCGTCAATGTTGCTTCGAAGGCGTGGCGCCGAGTTGCTCTTTACGAGCCGGGCGAGTACACTGCAGTTCTGACATACAACAATGGCACCAACACCACTGCCAACTGGCTCGTCCGCGACATTGAGCAGGTCCGCAAGACCAAGAATATTCTTCTCTTCATTGGAGATGGTATGACCACGAACATGGTTACTGCTGCCCGCTTGATTGCGCACAAGACGGTCAATGGACGCTACCAGAGCACTATGGCCCTCGACAAGTTCCCTACCATTGGACACCAGATGACACATTCCATTGATACTTATATCACGGACTCGGCAAACTCTGCCACTGCACTGTACACTGGCCACAAGTCAGTTGTCAATGCGCTTGGTGTCTACGGCGACACCTCTCCAGATCCATTCGATGATCCTAAGGTAGAGTCGATTGCTGAGATCTTCCACCGTTTGGTCGGTGGTCATGTTGGAATCGTCTCCACCGCATTCATCGCCGATGCTACGCCAGCAGCTTTGACTGCTCACACCCGCGACCGTGGCGAGTACGGCGCCGTCATTGACTCTTTCGTCAACGGCATTGTCAACTACACCTGGACCGAGTGGGATGGACCAGATGTCCTCTTCGGTGGAGGTGCTGAGAACTTCTGCAGCCCAGAAAACGGCGGCGAGACATACCAGGATCTTGACTACTACGAGGTTTTTGCTGAGGCTGGCTACAATGTTGTCTACAACAAGACTGGCTTGGAAGCCACATCTAGCAACGAGAAGACACTCGGAATCTTTTCTCAGTCCAACATGGCGAAGTGGCTGGACCGTAACGTCTACACTGACAACCTCAACAAGACCGAGTCTCCTCTGTGCAATGGCGAGTCCGCCGCGGATCAACCTGGCTTGAAGGAGATGACCGTCAAGGCAATCGATATTCTTAACAACCGTGCCGGTGACAAGGGTTGGTTCATCATGTCTGAGGCCGCATCCGTCGACAAGATGATGCACGTCTTGGACTACGATCGTGCTCTTGCCGAGCTCCTCGAGCTTGACGACACCATCAAGCACTCCATTGAGCACCTCAAAGAGATCGATGCCTACAAGGACACTCTGATCGTCGTCACCGCTGACCACGGTCACGGTTTCGATGTCTTCGGCAACGTGGACACCAAGTACCTCAACGAGAAGACGGAAGACCGCGAGAAGCGCAACGCCGTCGGAATCTACGAACGCTCTGGTCTCTCTGGCTACATCAACACTGGTGATCTCCGCTACGGCGAGTCCAACTTCCCATCCAACTGGGAGCCACGCTACACCCTCGCCCAGGGTTTTGGTGCATTCCCAGATCATCGCGAGAACTTCCAGGTCAAGAAGGATGGTCCACGTACCCCAGCCACGAACATCACAGGCTTTGCATCGAACAACTACTTCGCCAACCCATCTGATGACGAGAATGGCTTCATCATCAACGGAACCCTTCCCGAGTCCGCCAACCAGGGTGTCCACTCCCTCACCGACGTCACAGTCTGGGCTCAAGGTCCTTGCTCTGAGATCTTCGGTGGTGTCTACAACTCCATCGACGTCTTCTTCAAGATGGCCGAGTGCTTGGGTCTTTCGGAGAAGAGAGGTGGCAACGGCACTGCGCCTGGCTATGGCGGCCACCACAAGGAGCAGAAGGACAACTGGGAGAAGTGTGAGGGTAAGAAGGGCTACCAGAGATATGATGAGAAGCACCCCAAGTATGCGGGTGAGCAACATGGACACAACACTGGTGTCAAGCCAAGAAGCTTCAAGCCAGGACACGCATATTGTTAGGTGTGGCATAGGAGAAAATGACTCTTGGGAGAGTAATAATGAAACGTGATGACCAGACACGAAACAGCAGATAGACTTGTACATATAAAATGTGACTCCGGGGTTTGTCCCACTGCTACAGCTGCATTTATCTGTTCAAAAGTGCTACAATTCTCAATTTCCTCGACTAAACATGTGATTCCCTAGACCTGCCAACCCCATCGATGGACGATGCTGTCCGCACATGCCTGCAGATATGGCGAGCCTCTGCTATTCTCTTGCCATCGAAGCGAATGCAGAGGTGAAGGGCGTGATGTCATAGACTGGTTCCGCTGTAGTGTCTTCAAATGTCGACTGGTTCGAAGCGAGAAGACCTGGACTCTGAATAAAGCGTCCACTGCGGCAATGAGGTCTCCTCGAACGGCGAAATCGAGCTGCGACCCAACAGAAGTATGTTGAATAGACAACAGCGGTGGTCCTGTGATAGACTGCATTCGCAGGTCATACAAATTGATGTCTTTGTTGGTTGTGACAAGGAGTTGATGATCTGTGGCCGGTGAGCTGAAAAGGCTTGCGAACATGCAGATAGAATACTGACCGATACTTTCTGGTGTTTGGAGGCCTGTGATGCGATGGTAGCGCTTCAAACGGGTTGACGAATTCACATGCGACGGTGAGCTGCCGACTCGTACATCCCAAAGACATACTGTGTGCATAGGCGGGCCACGGGCGACTTCTGTGTCAAGACCATAGGCAAGGACGTTTGGCTGGAGCCAAGTCGCTGCAAAACTCTCTTTTGTGTCTCCGAAGTTGGAGCGGCCAACCCAACCTACACAAAAAACAATCAATCGGCGGCTCCAAGGTGCTTTCATCGTGCAGACACATACCCGGGCTCAGGCCATCGACAACGAGAAGACCAGTGCCTGCGAACGCAATGTTCCGCGTCGCTGGCTCGAAAGCGCAGGCATGTACTGTGTCCACAGTATTCTGCAGTGTAGCTTTAGGGAACAGTGCACTCTCGTTGCGCTCCGAGCTACGAGAGGGGCCAAGGTAATAGTGAATGGCGTGGTCGGTGTTGCTGACGAAGAGCAGAGTAGAATCGAAACGCTGCAAGGTCACGAACCTACCGGACAAGGCTGCCAACGGACTGTGTACGGATCAGGACAAGCAAGAAAGAAAGAAAGCGCCAAGCTTGACGAGATGTCGATCCAGATCCAGCTTTTCGTGCAGGAGATTGTTCGAAGGAAAGCACTCATGTTCGACTTACTATTTTGCAGCCAAGTCTTGAGGGCCATTTACATTGTCTTGCCAATCGTAGGAGTACACGCAAGTCGCAGCCGAGTTTTGTGTAGTCGCAAAAAGCATATTCGACTGATCGGTGGCGTACAGAGCATCTCGAACGACAGGATACGAATTGAAACCTTTGATCCGCGGAATGAGTGGCTTGTGCTCTAGCCCATTGACCAGAGCTTCATCACGTACACCACTGAGGTAGCCGCCGGTCCGATGGCCAAGCTCACGCTGCAGTGTCGTCTTGAAGAGCCCGCTCGTCAGGGACTTGGCCTGATTAACGGTCTGCTTGCGTATTACACGCTCCTCAAATCTCTGTTTCTTGAGAGCGCGTTTCTCTTGCTTCTCGCGCTTCACATTGGTCTTGGAGTGTTTCGCGTCGACAGGCGCCACATGGTCGGCGGTAATCTGGAAGTACTTTTTCTTCTCCTCATCAAAGTAGAAGCCAGGAATGTTGCCTCGATTCATCCTGGCGACCGAGCTTGCACGAGGAGATGTTTGAGGCGCATATGCATTGCGGGAGGGATTCAGCCGTGTTGAAGAGCTCCGTGGCCTGTCGTGAGCTCAGTCGGTGTCGGTGATGGTGGGAGAAGAAGAGCAGCGGTGGAATCGCCAGGCAAAGCTGCACAAGCGGCACAACCACGTGCGGCTTGGCGGACTTCCTTTCTGCCGACATCGTTCGCAGCATATGACGTGCCTCGCAACATCAACGCGATAGACGGAGACGCTGCGGATGTGATTCGGTGCTGGTGCAGTAAGTAAGTCAGCTATTGCCACTTTGCTCTCCCCTCCTTGTCATTGTACTTGTGCCGTGAATGCATCGAGTGCTCCGTCTGCCAGGACGACCTGCCATCACAGCACATCTCCATCGAACAGCAGCAGCGACCATGGCGAGTCTGACGCCCCCGCATCCACCCGCCGACCAAAAAACCTTCTCGATCCGCGATCTGCCCAAGAGCAACAACTTCACATCAAAACTTCCTGCCGATGGCGAATACCCAACGCCCGCCGACTCGCACAAGGCCGAGAGGACCAAGCTTGGCCCTCGACTGGTCAAGAATGCAGCATATACCTTTGTCCGACCCGACCCCTTCAAGCAGTCCGAACTAGTCGCTGTGTCGAAAGCAGCGCTCAGAGACTTGGCTATCGACCCGGCGTCCGTCCAGACGGATGACTTCAAAAAGACGGTCGCCGGCGAACAGATCATAACCTTGGACGGCGACGAGCCAGGCGAGAAAGACATTTATCCTTGGGCACAATGCTATGGAGGCTATCAATTCGGTTCGTGGGCAGGACAGCTTGGGGACGGACGAGCCATTTCGCTGTTTGAGACTACAAACCCCGCAACCGACAGACGATATGAGATTCAGTTGAAAGGCGCTGGCAAAACCCCGTACTCACGCTTTGCAGATGGCAAGGCTGTGGTACGGAGCAGCATCCGCGAATTTGTGGTGAGCGAGTCACTGAATGCTCTGGGCATTCCGACCACTCGGGCTTTGAGCTTGACTTTGGGCCCGGAAGAGAAGGTCCGGCGTGAGACCACAGAGCCTGCAGCAATTGTTGCGCGATTTGCAGAGAGCTGGATTCGCTTTGGCACATTCGACCTTCCACGGTCAAGAGGCGACCGAGACATGTTGAGGAAGCTGGCTGATTACGTCGCCGAAGATGTATTTGGTGGCTGGCAGAACCTGCCCCAGCGGGTGGCATCTACAGAAGAGAAGGATGTAGTGGATGTCAGTCGAGGCGTAGCCAGGGATGAGATACAGGGGGAAGATGATCTAGCCGAGAACCGCTATACACGACTATTCAGGGAAGTCGCTCGTCGCAACGCAAAGACAGTTGCAGCATGGCAAGCCTATGGTTTCATGAACGGCGTGCTCAACACGGACAACACGTCTATCTTTGGTCTTTCGATAGACTTCGGGCCTTTTGCGTTCCTCGACAACTTCGATCCCAACTACACACCTAATCACGACGACCACATGCTTCGCTACTCGTACAAGAACCAACCAAGCATTATCTGGTGGAATCACGTCCGCCTCGCAGAAGCGCTGGGAGAACTTATCGGCGCTGGTCCTTGGGTCGATGACGAGGAATTTGCGACTCAGGGGGTGCGCAAAGATCGTGCAGATGAGCTCATCAAGCGTGCAGAGACTGTTATCGACCGTGTCGGCGAGGAGTATAAGGCTGTGTTCATGGCCGAGTACAAGCGTCTGATGACGGCTCGCCTCGGTCTCAAACAGAGCAAAGAAAGTGATTTCAAGGAACTGTACTCCGAGCTGCTCGACACTCTCGAAGCTTTGGAGCTTGACTTCAACCACACGTTCCGACGCTTGAGCAACATCAGCATGGTTGACATTGATACGCACGAGAAGGCCAAGGAAGTCGCCGGTCGTTTCTTCCATCACGAGGGGCTTGGTGGTCTTGTCAGTGTGAACGAGGACCAGGCACGAGATCGTGTGGCAAAGTGGCTAGGCGAATGGCGCAAGAGAGTACTTGAAGACTGGCCGAGCTCAGAAGAAGCGCGTGTGGAGCGCATTGCAGCAATGAAGGCCGTGAACCCCAACTTCGTCCCGAGGTCGTGGATCTTGGACGAAGTGATCACTGAGGTTGAAAAGAAGGGCAACCGAGAGATCTTGGATCGGGTCATGACTATGGCGCTTGATCCCTTTGCCGATAGATGGGAGGGAGACAAGGAGGAGCAAGATCGATTTACTGGTGATGTTCCGAGATATCAGAGAGCAATGCAATGCTCATGTAGCTCATAGGATGTTGGTGGCTTCGTATAATGAATACACATAATTAATTATCTGCCTCCGAACCGAAGCTCTAATATTTCTGGAGCTTGCGCATTGACGGAGCTCGACCAGAGCTATTGCCGAAATGCGCTATTGAGCTCTTTACCTCACTCGTCTGTGTGCCTACTCCGCTACATTACTATGAGCCCTACAATAGCAATGGAATATCAAATAGAAATGCCCAACGCAGCTTCCAAAGTGTTTCACATCCCAGAACTTCTCGAACTCATCCTCCTCTCGCTTCCCAACGCCACAACTCATCAAGAAATTGCCGCTCATCGAACAATCCTCCTCTCCCAAACTGCCTCCCGAACATGGCACCTCCTACTCAAGACTTCCACTCCCATTCGCGAGTTCCTCTACCACCCTACACCTCTCAACACCCCGACCGAGGTTCACAAAACATGGCACACCAAACACCCTTTCCCACCTGCTCGACCCAATACCTGGATCCCAATCCTCCTCCTTCAACAACGCAGCTGGGGCTCCGCCTGGCCTTTTGAACTCTCCTCTCTCCAACACGACCTCTTACCCTCTCAACCCCGCTTCTGGAACTTCTCATTGGAGATCAGCGAACGGCAATTCCGATATCTTGAAACTTTAGACCGAACTGCGAGATGGAGGGAAATGCTAGCTAGTAGTCCACCTTTTACGGAGTTTTGGTATACGAGGACGTTTTATGAATTGGGGTCGGGGAGGGCGCCTTTTGTGCAGTGGTTGGATTATGATGGGAAGAGGCCGAAGTGGGAGCAGAGGTTTGTTGTGAGGAGGGAGGAAGGGATTAGGTTGGGGGATTTGGTTGATGCTGTGAGGGAATTGTTTGAGATGGGTGGGAGTGGGACGAGGTTTGTTTTGGTGGAGAGTTTGAGGGAGCCGAGGGGGGGGGGGGGGGGGGGGGGGGGGGATGGGGAGGAGAGGCCGAGTGAGAGGGGGTATGTACCCGGGATGGCTTCGAGTGAGAGGGTTGGGGGTTGGTATGATTAGAGGTGGATGAGAGACTGCAGATTTCCCAATCGTTCTTTTGATAGTGATGGCGTAAGATCATGGCTGCGCAGGAACCAAACCACAATCCGACGTCAAGACCACAAGAATACTTGCCTAAAAAGGAACCCAACACAGCCTCACTATTACTATCACTACTACTGTGAAAGACGAGCGAAAAAAACGCGGCTGAATCAGGAGATAGAAAACGGTAGCAGGGCAGTGCTCACAGATCGTCGTGTCTGGAGAGGCTCTCAGCGGTACCGTGACAAGGGACATGTGCGTTGTGAGGCCTCCGGCTTGCCACGTCAAGGGCCGTGTCAGCATCTGTCTTCGCCTCAACGCGCTCGAATATACCGCTGAGTGAATAATGATGAAGAGAAGCTAGAACAAGAGCCGCTGACGCCTGCTGGCTTCGCATGTGATTGCCGCCAAGGCTCATCACGGTCGTACAGATGACACTTCATCTTTTCGGGTACTTCAATGATCTTGTGTTGCTACACTACTTCAATGAGCGATATCACTGGAAAAACAAAGACCTTTCCTGTTGCAAGACGAATTTTGAGGTGCATACTCCTTGGACAGCGATGAGATATCGGTCTGGAACATCATTCCAGAGGACGGAAAGCGGGAATCATATCTGTCTCGCCATCGGAAGTCTGGTAGACAAGCTGTTCAGCGGAGGCGGAGCGCAATAAAAACAAGCATGGAAGGCGCAAGCTGGCAGCCAACCACATACGGTAATCTGTACGAAGCACTGGAAAAGCCAGGAACACAGATACGCCTGCTTAAGTTCAGCTCTGGTCCTCAAGTCGGGATCTTGAGGTTAGACACTTCTGTCTGGGACGTGGCCGATCCTCCACCATACGTAGCGATCTCTTATACATGGGGGCCGCCGAAGATGAGGCTCATTTTCATCAACAAAGCTGCGATCAAGGTGCATCACAACGCATTCTATGCGTTATGGCAAGTTCGTCAGCACTTTTCCGATCGCTACATCTGGATCGACTCTATCTCAATTCACCAAGGCGACACTACAGAGAAGTCCGCTCAAGTAGAAATGATTTACCAGATCTACCGAAAGGCGTGGCGAGTTGCGGCCTGTCTTGGAGAGCATACTCACGACGGTAATTGGCTACTGGCTATGGCCCAGTCTCTGGCAAGACTCAACAGAGAGGTGGAATTGACACGCCAAATTGCCTCAAACTCCGAGGATGGGACCTCGAACCAGCAGTCTCCTATACTGACTTATATATACGATGGACTTGGAGTACACGAATAGCAACGGCTGCTGACAGCCGCCAAAGCTTTTGCCGACCATCCATACTGGAGGAGACTGTGGATTGTCCAGGAATGGGCTGCATCAACACGGGGTGTTGTTGTTCTTTGTGGGGCACACCGCATCAACGCTTTCGAGCTATGTCTATTCCTGTTGAGATCACACGACTATTGGACAACATTGGCCCTGCGTGGAAACCAGCACTCGTTCGACGCCGACGAAACATCTGGGGAGGTGCATTCCGGCGCCCAGGCTGCGCGAATTATGCAAATTGACGCCCAGGAACGTTCCAGCCTGATCTCAAACGTTGGCCAATGGCGCGATATGCTCTGTGCAGATCCTCGTGATCGACTCTACGCGCTCCTTGGGTTGATTGATTGGACGAAGAGTGAATGTGAGCCAATTGTGCCCGACTATTCGAAGTCTGCATGGGATATAGCTGTTGACCTGGCTGAGCCTCTCGGGCTGATCCAGATCCAGGCTTGCCTGCGAGCATTCCAGCTTGATGCTCATCACGTAGATATGCTCGCGGCTGTTCGCAAGCAACGAGACCTTCTGGGCCAGGAGAAAGCTGGTAGAGCTGTCCCTTCCTCAACACAGCTCATCAAGGACACTGCATTGAGCGATTTCGAAGACTTTTCGTTGGTACATTGTGCCCGACTGTACCTATCAGAAGATGGGAAGCTTTCCGCCAGGGTGAGACGATCGGAAGCATATTTTGATGTTGCTAGCCCCAAGAAGTTCCTAGAATTTGCCCGAAGTGCAGACGAGCGAACTGAAGTACTGTCGCAAATCAAGGACTTCACTCTGGTCTATGCCAGAGGGGCATTGGCTGGATTGTTGTGCGCAGGTGCTAAGTCGGGTGACATATTGATTCCGATAGGCTCCACCTCGCGGTGTGTATGCTTGGTCGTGCGTCCGCAGACGAGTGGCGAGGAACTTTGCGATGTCATTGGACAAGGATTCTTGATGAACTACTATTGTCTAGATCCTCATGACAACAAGCCTGGTTGTGAGTGTTATTCAACTCTGAAGTCGAATCGAAAGATTTTCCTGGCGAACCCAACGATTAGACTCACAGCGGAAGAAGCGCTTGTCCTCATAGGGCAGGACTTCGAGGAGGGCACAGGACGAACCAATAAGTATAATGCTCGGGCACGCATGCTCCGGCTAGTGACTCCTCCAGTCGCTCAACCATTCGGGGTCGTCAATTTATTGACCAGGGCAGCATCTTGGGGAAGTGACAGCATTGACCTTGAAGAGCTGTCAGACAATTGGATTGACGAGAGTTCATCAGAAGACACCTCCGATCACACTGATCAAAGTGAGTCAGACGAGTCATCTGACGAAGGTCACATAGGTGACTAGGATCTTGAGAACGGGCACATCGTGGCAGAATCATTGCCGATCCCCAATCAAGGGACATTGCAGAGCAGAATGGGCTCGAAAGTCAGACCAACGATCACATGCGATGGAAAGCTTCACAAACTCGTAGGGCGAAGCGTTGGAACGTCCACCAGACGAGCTGCTGCTGCAATAGTCATCAGACTCTAGGCTGATCGCACCTGATAATGATTGCATCGCTCACCTAGGACGATTCGTGCTACCAAGAGTCCCATGAGCCAGACCAGCGTTGATGCTGTGATTGCGCAGATGTGCACCGACTCCTGTGGAAGCTTCATGCGCCGAGTTGAATGGAGCTGAACTGCTTACACGAACTGAGTGTCAGAATCACACCAATATGAATGACACCTTGCGCATAACATCGATATCATCCTCGAATCCTCTGAGCCCATCGATGTAAGTGTCGCCAAGCTGTTCCCATCTCTGGTGATCTATTCGCCGCAATGCGAATGCATTTGGAGCACCTGGAAAGACGGCCACCACATCCTTTGCACGACACGAGGGCGGGACCCATCCTATTTGGCCTCTGGCAGTCCGACAAAGTATCCGCCATCGGTCGAGATGAGGCTGAGGCTTGCTGTGAAGATATGGGAACAAGGATTTGTAACATTCTTCTACCCTCAGTGACTCAGGCAATTCATCGTGTTGGTCAAGATCGAAATCTTCTGTGAGGTTTTGAAAGTCATCAAGCGATATTGGGTAGTTTTGCTCGTGTAGATAGGTATTGCACCTAAAGAGGCGCTCCATGAACTCGTCGATATCTTGTTCTCCCGCGATGAAGGTCCAGCAGCGCTGCACAAAGCATCTGCATCTGCAATACCAGTGAAGTAGAGAATCTAGGGTCTCAGTCCAGTATTCCTCAGTATGGCTGTCATTCTTGTACACGCGGGGACAGGCTGTGCACTCCAGCACCTCCTCAATGACCGTAAAGAGAGTGCCTTGCATGCACAGCTCGCCAGTGGCTGCAGTTGTCGCTGCCCGCGAGAAGTCTCTGTTGCTGTGCAAGAATTGGCTGCCAGTAGTCGAGCTGTAATCAAAGGCTTTTATGCGTGAGCGTTCAGTCAGATGATGGAAATGAGGCGTCCAAGATGGCCACCCAAGCTTGTTGACATCAGCGCTCTCGGTTCCTGACAAAGCCAGGACTAATGAAATGTTAGGTGAATACTCCTCTTGATCGCGACTACCAAGCACGCAGCGCAAAGCTACCTCCCGATACAGCTCTAGGATGGAAATGCTGTAGTTCGGCAGCAGCTCGCCAGCTGCCTCCATGCCCTCTATGCCGCGAATGGCATATATGCGATCCCTTGGATCATAACATTGGCGGGTTGAAAACCCAACAATAGCCTCTAAAAGCCTAGAAGGCACCAAGGAATTCCGAGACTCCTCACTGCGATAAGTGTCCAAGATGCGAAAGTCCTCGACTCCTGTTTTGAAGTCTCTAACTTCACTCATTAGTAAAGGTTCTCCCTCAGACTCATCGGCTTGCCTATCACCGAGCAGGTGAGCATGGCGCACAGTGTATTCGAAGTCTTCCCAAGACGCATGATGTGGGGAGCAAAAGACCTCTACGACCTGGCCTGATGCGGGTTCCTGAATTGTCCAAATCCTAGAAAAGTAAGCCCGTTTCAATATGTCTATCACCCTGAGCAAGCCTTCTGTCGCAGGCGCTTCCGGCAGTGAGAATGCCATCTTGCAACATTCACAATATGGGTGTGACACAAGCCATTCAGGAATGACGTTCGCATATTCTGCATTACTTCCCTTTCTTCTTTTGGACAGCTCTCGGCGTGCGGCTATGGTTGCGAATGCGAGAGCATCGCCTGGCTCAGCCAGGCCCAGCCAGGCCAAAACACGGCGAGCTGATTTGTATATCTGGCCCATCATGGCGACCTGGGTCGCACGCTCATCATCGCTGGTCTGATCGATGCATATCGCATCACACCACAATGTACGGACTTCATTCTGTAGGCGTAAGCTGTCCAGTGCTGAGTGTAGATTTGCGGTGATCTGCAGCGGCCCTTCGGGAAGATTGATCGTATGGTCATAGACTGGAGGGCCGCAGACGTAGGACAGCGCTTCGTAGTCCTGCTCGGTGTTGGCAGATGTGCCCAGTCTTGCCAGCTGTAGGCTGCCAGACAATGGCTGGCCAGTCAAGCCAGGTTGCAGAAGCAAGGTGCGAATGTCGTTCTCGTGGAGTGGTGGATAAGAGCTCTGATATTGCTGGTGTCTGGCCATGGAGAAGTCTACTACAGTGGAGTGAATATGTGCCTGCAGAGGGAGGAGTGTTGGTGAGGAAACGGCTTTGGCTGAAATTGATGGGGCTAATTGTTGACTTGTCATTGAATGTGCTTACCCAGTTTCATTGACTATTCGCATGACTCCACTACTTTTGTCAACGAGGCAACCCCCTCGAAATTTACCCTCTGGAAGCCAAGGAAAGAACCAATCGACCTCATCTCCGCTTCTCCTCCATCCGACTTCCACACATGACGTTGGTCTTATTGAGACTCCTGCGCACTTCTAAACCCTGGAAGCCAGACACCGACTCATTTATTGCACATGTTCGCGCCTATCGCATCAGTGGTCCGTTGAGAGCATCAGCACGTGGGACCAGCGGATGTATGAGATATGAAGCTTCACAGCTGCGTGAGGAACCAATGCTCGGATCGACTCGCATGTGCGCTGCGGTCAGCAAGTCCTTATTCCTTAACTTACGCGTTTAATGCGGTATGTGAGGTCACTTTGCGCCATTGAATTGGATCATCCGCCCTGTTTCCATTCCGTTTTTACGGAGATTTACCACTACGAAGGCTTGCCATATTCCGAATCTGTACGTCTCCTTTCCGTGACGCCAATAAAGAGCTCATGACCCTAGCTCTGACACGAGTTAAGCCTCTGCTTCCAGCGCTGGTCGTTGCGATGATGCCTTGATAGTTAGACTGATCGCGCTCACTTCTTTTCCGACAGCATAGGTGCAGTTGAGCTGCGAGACTTCGTTGAAGATATAGACTGACGTGATGGCGCAGATGTCGCTGGCGAGAAGACAGGCTGTTGAGATGCCAGCTTGGAATCTTTCTTCGCTTTGTCATAATCCTGGTACCACTCCACTCCGCGGAATGGCAACATGGACCAATGCCTCAGCATGTCCTCTTGCTTCTCGTCAAGATTCGCCCAGATATATGCGTACATCCTCTTATCGAGGTTCTGTTTTGTGGTGCTCTTTGCAGGTGGGTTCTGTTGCTCAACCGAGATGCGCGATGTCAGCGGAGTCACAATTTTTTCTTCCTCTTCACCAGTAGGCTGGTGTCGCTGTGTCTTTCTCTTTCTGCCCAATTCGAAGTCAAAGTCGTGGCAAGTGGCCCAAGTACAGACCACAAGCAGGATGACAATGTATATTTGAGTCAGCAATGAACTCATTCCGAGACTGACTAAGAGGACCGCAAACGCAAGCCAGCAGAGCCATCGCACAGCATGGTAGAGATGAGGCCGGGGAATCTCTGCTTGTCTCACAAAGGTTGCCAGAATGGTGCGAGGTACACTCATGGTGACCATCTTGCCGTCCGATCTTGTGATGAAGAGTGTGACATGGCCCGTTGGCGTCCCCTCGAACTCAATGTCCTTTGCATCGGAGCCTTGGCGGTGCTTATTGACGTCCTGACGCGAGAATGGTAAGTCCTTTGGCACTTTGGCCGGATCAGCCACGGCGTTCAGCCCAGTCCTCAATTGCCAGAGTACGACCCTGCGAACAACAACGGAAATAATGATAGATATTGTGCCAGCCAGCCCATACCAGTCCCCCATGACGATAGTCAGCGCGAGCAAAGGACCTACTGCCAGAACAGACAGCATCATGGCAATGAAGGGGATATCGAATGTCAGACCTGATTTGCGTGGCGCGAAGTACCATCGAAATGTGGTCGTTGCCCCTCGGATCTCTTGAGAGCTGAGCCATCGTGTGAACCATCCCTTCAGCTCAGTTGTGCAAATGCCATCGGTAACGTTATATATGGCAAAACCGGCCTGCTCGTCTCTAATCCGGTCTCCCGCGACGATATGAGCAGCAAGAAAGGGCAGGAACTCCGTGATGCGCCGCCTCTGTAGACTTCCGACAGCTTTATTCACTTCTTCCGCTCCTAACAGTGTGACCAGACCAAGTGCGTCGAGTTTGAACGGTGACCAGCTTCGGAGGATGTTCCAAGGCATGTGGTCTGCGGCCATGTCGAGGTTCTTGCTTGTGGTGTAGGTATCCAAGAGAAAGGCCGTGAGCTGGCGATACCAGCTATATGCAAGCGAGACGCTTTGGTGCATGATGTACGTCTGGTGAGATGGATCCAGGCTGTGTGCGCTGTAGAACAATGGCCTCGCCTCTGCAGCTCGCGGCCTCAGTGATCTATTCGTTGTCCCCTAAGCAGGTTGAGGCAGCTGATGAGGAAGGTACTGTTCTAACGCTCTGCACGATGAGCATATGTCGAGGCTGCATGGCAGTTTTATCGCTGGCGGGTGCTCATAGGTGACGCCTTCTGTACATCAACAGATGAGGAAGTGGCAAACGAACCATACCCTAGCTCGCCATGCGAGCTTGAGCGGGGATTCACAGCCTCGTGTATCGAGCTGCATGCATACCTGACGCTTCAGGACGGTACCAATCCTTGTGCGGTCAGCCTCCACGGACTTTGGTATGTGGTCGCTGATGATACATCCTGACGCGAGCATTGAAATCTTGGACGTTGCGGCTGATAGTAGAACCTGTGGGCTTTGTCCAGACGCGGGTCGAGATAAGATCATACCCTAAAGGTACTCTCGTCCAGGCTTAATTCGCTGCCCAAGCTCTTATACAACCTCAGGAAGTCTCAGGCAGCTCAATATCAGTAGACAGCTTGTGCAGCTCGCATCAAGACACACCAGTACGCAAGCTGCGCCTTTGAACTCTTGCCATCCGCCGTGACTCCGTCTGAGGACGTGGTTACTGAGTCCGCGTGAGTGTCGAATGAATCCTCTGGGCAAGGCTTGGGCGCCGTGGCTGTCAGGTGGTGGATCTTCGAAAGGACCAGGTTGATTACACTCCAGAGTGCTCACGCGTAACGGACCGATTCGCCGTCTATCATTGATAGGATACGATTACAGGTGCTCAGACTTGTGGAAGCAGGCGAAGAGAATGTCAAAGCGAACAGATTTCCTCGGGTCCAGCGTGTCGCCGTTGCACTGTTCTTTTGAGGCGAGATGGAATCTCCTAATGAGCATGCTCGGACGAATTGCTTGCAATCTGCAATCTCTTTCGTTGCTATGAGGTTGTTCGCGCTTTCTTAGTTTCTTCGGTGTCGAGGCCGCATTTCGTGGCGAGACGTGCTGATGCATTGAGTTGACAAACGGCTGGCATTTACCGTTTTGAGGCTGGTGGAGAGCCCTTTGTGTCGTGAAAGAGTACGAGAATAAATATTATGACCACACGCCCATTCACTGATATCTTTGCTTGTCTCTGTGGTTTGAAACACGCTGCAGTGAATGTCGCTACTGTAGCCGTTTGTTCCAGACATGGTTGTAGTAATAGGTGATAGCTGAGACATCAGCACTCTCCATGAACAGACCATCAAGGTTCACAAACGCGTGCACGGCAGAGTATAAGTCTCTCGTCGTTGCAATGCCCGATCGTTGATTTGTATTCATGTGTCTTGCACAAGACAATTTCCCAATCTCCGCAACTTCCCAGCACGGACCAAAGCCCGCATTTGCCTCACGATGACCCCTCACCTCGACTCATGCCCCGTGGCGCGACATCTGATGAACACCATCTCCCAGTCGTTTCGCGGCGCCGCTGCTAATGCTAGATTCGGAAACCGAGCGTGTTGGCAAAAGCGAAAGTTGTTACTGTACGAGACCAAAGTGCCCATGTGAGAAGGTGGGCGGGCAGCGCAAGACTAGGGCGAGCTCGGCAGTTGCATTTTGCGAGCTCACAGCACCACTTGCCGACACTCGAGCTGCCAATTGATGACGGGGTCGCGCGAGATTTCTCAGAAACCGCCCGCCGCGAAAGCCAGTCCCGCCGTCCGCGCGTGGAGACGGCATACAGTACCTTGCACAGGGACGGGTCTCTCGTGATTGTCATCATGCTGGGACTGTTATATATGCCGCCGAGCCCCTCCCGACATGCCCTGTGTTGTTGGCTGACATATTTTGTTGATCCTCTTGCTCACCATCTAGCACAATGACAGTCACCAAGCTTCCTTTCCACGCTGACCACATTGGGTCTCTCATCCGACCTGAGTCTGTCTCACAGGCACAAGAGAAGGCTGATGCGGGGCAAATTACGCAAGAGGAACTGAGAAAGGTTCAGCAAAAAGAGATCAGCGATATTGTGAAGAAGCAGCAGGATAACAATGTGAGGGCACTGTGCTCTGGGGAGTTCGACAGGAAGTACTACTTCTCTGGCTTCTTCGAGAAGCTCGATGGCTTCCAAGAGGTCAGCCCAGTGCCATGGGAGCTCGCTCGTCTCTCAGCTGCTCCCATTGCTGCGCTGAAGAAGGCCGGCAAGCAGTACCCAATGGCGGCGGTTTGCACTGGCAAAATCAAGTACTCCAAGAGCCCGTACCTCGAGAACTGGTTGCTGTTGAGAGACACCCTTCCACAAGAGCAATGGAAGGAGGCCAAGTTCACGATGCCGCCGCCTTGCTATTTTCATCTTCGATTGGCTCCTGGAAAATGCTACGATCCTAGCGTGTACTCAAACGACACGGATTTCTTCGATGATCTGGCAGCCGCGTACAGACAAGAGTTCAAGACACTCTATGATGCTGGGCTGAGGAACATTCAGATCGACGACCCGACACTTGCATATTTCTGCTCCGAGGACATGTTGAAAGGACTGCGAGATGATGGCGAAGACACTGATAAGCTGTTCGACCTGTATCTGAAGGCGCACAATGACTGCATCGCCGACAGGCCCGATGACCTTCATGTCGGTCTACACATTTGCAGAGGTTAGCAATCCAAAGACAGTTCTTGATTGTACTCAACTGACACGAGTTAGGTAATTTCTCGAAGTCGATGCACTTCAGCGAGGGGTCATACGAAAAGATCGCTGAGCGCTTCTTCAAGACGCTGAACTACGACACATTCTACCTGGAGTATGACAATCCTCGATCAGGTGGCTTCGAGCCGCTCCGGTTCTTGCCGAAGCACAAGAACGTTGTTCTCGGTGTGGTTACAACCAAGGACCCGCAGCTGGAGGATCGAGGGTTGATCAAGAAGCGCGTGTTGGAGGCAGCTGATATCATTGCCAGAGGTCAAGGTCGACCAGTGCAAGAAGCCCTGGAGAACATTGGCATCAGCCCGCAGTGTGGGTTCGCCAGCGTGGCGGTTGGAGCTGAGGGCATGGACGAGCAGAAGATGTTTGCGAAGCTGAAGCTGGTGCAGGATGTGGCGAGAGACATTTGGCCAGATCGGCCATAATGGCCACGCTAGCGCAGCGTGGCAGCGTCGTGCATCGATGCTCCAATGTAATAATGATTCTGCAGCAGGAGGGGAAGAGGCTTGCCTCCCCGCGATTCAACTCGGTCCGCCGTGCTAGGTGTCGAAAAAGTGGCTCTGAAAAAAGGATTCTGAGGCAATGTAATTCGATTTCTCAAACAGATATTTTGACGACCAGCGGTATTGTCGATGACACCCAGGCTCCATGCTTCATCGACACCAGTGCACATGCAACTGGGACAGCTGCAGGTCGTTGAACACGCACATGTTGTCATATAATCGGGGCGTCTGCGCAGTGCAGCTATGGCGAATTGCATGTGAAATGCTTCCAGTACACCGAATAGGTGTAACTCTTTCACGTGGCAGCGAGAAGTGGTCGAGCTTGCCTTGTCGCTGAAGCTTGTGCATTGGCCAATTGCGGGGTGGATCTGGCACGGGAGCGAGAACGACGAGCGCCAGGCCAGGCACAGGACGAACGGCATTTCTCGTGCGTGAGTGGCTCGTGGTTGGACTGTGAATTCTGGACATATCCGTGTGGCTGCGCTGTGGCCATCACGTTTGGATCGTCTCCTGCAACTGACAGTCTGGCGCTGCTGGATTGGTGCTTGGCTCGCGGTCCAGCACAGTAGTAGGTCGGGGAGAAGGCGAAGAGACTTGTGGTGTCGGGTGAAAACGCAGATCGTCTGATACGGTGAGCAGAAGGCAAGCCAGAAGTCGCGGCACGTCCGTCCAGCAGAGCCGCGCAGTTTGATGGACCACCAACGTCGCACATGTGCCTTGCGTTCCAAGGTACTGTGCCGAGGCGTGCCCTGCGCTCACCTCAGATCCCACGCGGTCGCTGCCCGCTCAGCGTGAGCTTGTGGGCACTTTCACAAGCTGATCCGCTCGGAACGCGTCGAACAGCAGGACGACTTGGACTGCCCGTCGTCCAGCTGGGCGGACTGGCCGACCGACAGAGGTGCTGGGCCGGCCACTACTTCTGCTGGTCACCCTCGGCCCTTCTTCGCATTGTGGATAAGCGATGTTGGGGACCCTAGGTGCATGGCCAAGCGGACGATCTCGAAATGGGCGTCTGCGGCGGGAACTGGACGCTGAAGGCAGCTTCGAAGGCGCTTTTCGCGACGGTAGTGGTGGTGAGAAGCGCTGTAGATACTGAAGCGTCCTGCGTGTGGAATAGCATCACGTATCGCTGCAGAATGGAAGAAGAAGGTGAGTGAGAGAGGGAAACAGCGGGTCTTGGGGCGAGGGCGAGGGCCATTGAGCAGACCCTGGATCTCGAATTCTTTCAATTCTCTCCCCTCTAGCAAATTTAGCCTTTGCCTCAGCCTGGCAAACGCACAAAACACGCCGCTGCGCTGCTCGTCGCTCGTTCCTACTTCCTCCAGCTGCACTGTGTCGCCCGCAGTTTGTTCCCCTCCTTCACCACCCAGCAGCCTTCAACATCCATTGGTACCAAGCAACGTTGCTTTGGTTGAGCTTCCTCAACCATTGATATACACCCCCTCGCTCCACCGCTACATTCGGGCCACCTCTCACTTTACAGTGAGCAGCAGAAGCACTTTCTGCTCTCCTCGCCATCGACGAATCCCAACGATCCCACACACATCCACTCGTCGACACGATGAGCACCACAGCCTTGTCGCAAAAGGCGGCCATGAGGCGCACCACCACCGCTGAGTCGATGCCCTCGACCGTGGCCAGCTCCACTGCCGGCACACCAGACGACTCGCCCACTGCGTCTGCCTCGTCGACATCCCTTTCATCCTTGGGCTCCGTGGAGGATTTCCAGCAAAAGCCTGCTTCAGGAAAGCTTGTGGACACATATGGCAACGAATTTCAGCTGCCAGATTACACCATCAATGACATCCGCAACGCCATTCCCAAGCATTGCTACGAGAGGTCGGGTCTCCGAGGATTGAGCTACGTTGCTCGGGACATCGCTCTCCTCGGAAGCACCTTCTACCTCTTCAACACGTACTGCACGCCCGAGTACGTGCCTTCGTATCCTCTCCGAGCCGCCCTGTGGGCCTTCTACACCTTCGCTCAGGGTTGCTTTGGCACGGGTCTCTGGGTGTTGGCCCACGAATGTGGCCACCAGTCCTTCTCGCCGAGCAAGGTGCTCAACGACACTGTTGGTTGGTTCTGCCATTCCGCCCTTTTGGTGCCATACTTCAGCTGGAAAATCAGCCACGGCAAGCACCACAAGGCCACTGGCAACATGGAGCGTGACATGGTCTTCGTTCCCCGTACTCGCGAGGAGCACGCCACCCGCATGGGCTACGTTCTGCACGAGATGCACGAGCTGCTCGAGGAGACGCCAATCTACACCGCCTCCATGCTCATCGGCCAACAACTCGTTGGCTGGCCAATGTACCTTTTCCGAAACGTAACTGGCCACAACAACCACGAGAAGCAGCCAGAGGGCAAGGGTATCGGCAAGAAGAATGGCAACGGCAGCGTCAACCACTTCCTGCCAAGCAGCCCGTTGTACGAGAAGAAGGACGAATATCTGATTCTTCTCTCTGATCTCGGCCTTGCCATCACTGTCTCTGTCCTCGCTCTTGTCGGCCGCACCTACGGCTTCCAGAACCTTTTGGTTTGGTACATCATTCCATACCTCTGGGTCAACCACTGGCTTGGTAAGTTGTGTCGCCGGCCGTCGTCATGATACCACTAACAACCCATTGCAGTCGCTATTACTTTCCTCCAGCACACCGACCCATCTCTGCCCCACTACACCGGTGATGCCTGGAACTTCACTCGTGGCGCCGCTGCAACCATCGATCGCGAATTTGGATTCATCGGTCGCACCTTGATGCACGGCATCGTCGAAACCCACGTCCTCCACCACTACGTCTCCACCATCCCATTCTACCACGCCGACGAAGCGACCGAGGCGATCAAGCCCATCATGGGCCGCCACTACCGAGCGAACACTGAAGGCGGATCCGTTGGCTTCATCAAGTCAATGTGGAACAGCGCACGCTGGTGCCAATGGGTCGAGCCTAACGAGGGCGCGACAGGAGAGAACTCCAAGGTTTTCTTCTTCCGCAACCGAAATGGTCTTGGTCTGCCACCTGCGAAGCTTGCTGCGCCAGGCTCCAAGAAGGCAACAATGGTTGTTGGCGACGAGAGCGAGTAAAAATGGGCCGTGTGGCTTTTGCAGTTTTTTCCCTCAGTATACTTGCAGTCGTTCGCTTCCGCGGCACATGACAGATCTGGTGCGCATTTAGCGCGGCGTTGAAACGGGGTCGGTTGCTTTCGCCTGGACAGGCAAATTTTATGGATAAGGAAATCGAAGCACTAGATTTAGAGAGCTATAGAGCCCATAATCGACGGCCGTGCGAAACGACAAGAGAGAGATGTCAGCATCAAACCCCGCAAGAACAGTGGTTGTTCGTGACATGAGGATGAACAAGGCCGTGTCAGCATGCAGGGCCATATGACCACAGCGCCACGTCACGTCACGCTGCAACCGCTGGTAACCGCTGCGATGTACTTTCGAACTACTGACGAGCTGTTTGCAAGTGACAGGCGGCGAAACGAGCACATTTCTCTTGTGCCGCACACTTCCCAATGGCAGGATTCGACTTAGCAGTGCGGGATGGCAAGCATGAGTATCTCCTCATCTGTGGATTGGAGACGCACCAATAAGGCATCTAAATGCTGCGCTAGATTCCCTAGTTGCACGAGCTCTCCAAGACACGGCAAAAAAGAACGGTCTTCCAATTTCATTGCCAACAATAACGTTTGCCCCAGGTCGACAAGGTCAACAGGCGTCCGCAGCCCCCATAGCGCTCTTTCCTGTAGTGGATAAGCTATAGAACAAGACCACGATGGTTGTTCACACGTCAAGTTCTTTGGCCGCTAAACTAAAAGGAATCTAATGAGTACGAAACTCCTTCCGCGGGAACGATTCCAAAAGCTCGTTGCATGGAAGATCAAGACAGGAGAACCTCACACTTCGGTCTAGACACGTCCAGAGCACGCGCAGTAGTGAAACGCCGAGTTGCTAGGAAATCACATTCGGACAAAATCATGTTTTTTTTTGAGACTCGACGTTTCATCAATTTGGCTGATGCAAAAAGTAGATACAGTTAGAAGCAGACGGATGCCAGAACTAATGCAACCATCTCCCACGCTATGCTTACACGTACTGTTACACGCGTAGAATCATGTCATATCAGTATGCCTCTTTCCTCCTCGCTCAAAACAACAAAAACTTTCTGCCCAGCAGTGCTGGGCCATTGGATACAATTTGAAGCATTTCTCGACGCTGATATGCACTTGACCTCAAAATCAATCTCTTCACCGGTAAGCGTTCTGATTGTTGGCCTGCGGAGCAAAGCTGAATCCGAATCCTGGGACTGCTGGTGGTGTGGCCACGGCGACGGGTTCCGGCCTAGCAATGGCACCGTAGTCGATGGCCGGCGGTCCGCCAGATACGCCGCTGTAACCTCCACCATATTGGTTGTCTCGATCGTTGTGCTGATGGTGTTTTCTGCCATGGCGACCACGGCCGTGACCGCCTTCCTTGTGATGCTTAGGCTGCGGGTTGTGGTCAGGCCCAACGCGCTTGCTCATGGCCTGCATATGTGTTAGTGGGATCTTGATGAAATCAGACATGAAAGCATCGCTTACCTTGCTGCTGACTCCTGCACCAATCTCGATGTCAGGCTCTTCCAGCACCATTCCGCCCTCCAACGGCTTGCCTCCTGTGCCCCCATACTCGGCAGTAAGTAGCCACTTGTGGTCGGCATCAGTCAATTTGTGAATTGGAATGATACTCTCGCCACGTTGGTAATCACAGCATTCGCGTGGACCAAAGCCCACACCCCACTTGGTCTGACGCGCAACGTTCATGACTTCCCGATCATTGCGATTCTGCAAGTCTTCCATACCTTGCTTGGCGACCAACGCATATGCACGTGTGGTCATCTTGACAAAGGCATGGCGCTTGTCGCGGTTGGCAATGCACGTCTGCACGCGACCGAAACGCTCAAAAACTTCTTGAATCTCTTGTTGAGTACCATTGGCACCCCCAACGAACAAAGTACGTGACAGCACCTTGATGTTGTCTGGCGGCAGGGATGGATCGTATTGGATGTTCTTGGGCTGCATTGGTCGTCCATTTGCGGTTCCCGGGCTGTTGCGGATTGGAGATCGTTGTCTGTACCGCCCGCGGCCCCCTCCATTGCGCCCGCCGTCGTTCTGCTTTGCGGCATTTGCATCGTATGTACCGTAAACCGGGCTGCCTCTGCCGCCACGGCCTCGCTCTGGACTCCGACTACGGCCTCTAGCATTACCATAGTCGCCTTGCGCACCGTAAGAGGGAACTGCTGGCGCATATTGCTGCTCGAAGGCTTCAAGAACCGGACCCCATTTCTCGGGAGGAATTCCTTCTTTCTGCAGATCCTGCAACAGCTGGAGCGCAGGGACAAGCTTTTCACGATCATTCAATATATTCTCTGGCAGCAGTCCGCGAAGTGGCGCCAGTGGATCGGCCGGCGGAGGTGCTTGTTGAGGAGGCGGCGCAATAGAGTACGATTGTGGAACAGATGGAGGCTGCGGTGGATATTGCTGTGGGTAGGCCTGGAAGTGTTGTGGCGGAGGTGGCGCGTAGACTGGGG
The DNA here is from genome assembly GCF_019650295.1 of Cercospora kikuchii. Taxonomy (NCBI): domain Eukaryota; kingdom Fungi; phylum Ascomycota; class Dothideomycetes; order Mycosphaerellales; family Mycosphaerellaceae; genus Cercospora; species Cercospora kikuchii. Next base: position 2,059,061 of record NW_025408587.1, read on the forward strand.
TGCCCATGGGAGGTGCAGACGGCGGTGCAGTAAATCCATAAGGAGGGAACTGGGGTATCTGCTGCTGGAATGCCTGAGGGGGCGGCAGTCCCTGCTGGCCAAGGAGTGCGGCGATGTTCGGCGGGATTTGTGCAGTCGGAGGTGGTGCGCGCGCGTTGTACGCTTGTTGCTGCGACTGCGGTTGCATTTGCGGTGGCTGCTGCTGCTGCTGTTGGTGCTGACGCTGCTGCTGTTGTTGCGGCGGAGGGGGCGCTGCAGGCGCTGCAGCTGCAGCTTTGGATAACGCGGCCAGGATGTCATTGATATCTGCCTGAGGCGTTTGCTGCGCGGGAGCCTGCGGAGCGGGAGGTTGTGGCTGCCGACGAGGGTCGGCAGTAGATGACACGGATGATGATGGTGGTGCACCGTTGACTGGGCCTGATCGATTTCTTCCTGGCATAAGTCCTCGATCGAACAAGTGTTGTGGAGGATATCCAACGGGCGTGAGGCAGGGTCTAGTAGGATGTGGAGCCATGAACTTCTCACCTGACGACTGTTGAGTAGCAGCCGAGTGTGTTGCGATAGCATTACGTCCGGCTTCCTCGCGACTGGAGTCACTACTAAGCTTAGACTTGAAGTCTTGCAACAGCTTAATGGGAAAGGTGTTGCCACGTTCCCAGATGGCGACCATATTCTCAAGCTTTGGCTTCTGATCCACTGGCAAATCCTTCGTGATATCGTCGAACAGTGCTGGCATCAACTCTGTCACGCGCTTCACGGCTGCAGGATAGGTGCCTGGCTCTCCGCGACCCTCAAACTGCAGTTCCTGTCCGGCGGCTTTGGCTTTCTCGATCCATTGTCGGACGACGCTATCAATGACATAGAGGGCACCAAGCTTATGAGTGGGCGGTGCCTTTTTCAACGCGCGATAAAATGACTGCACAATGGAAGACTCCGACTGTTCACGACGTCAGCTGATTTCTGATTGCATATGGGCCGGATGAAGTTTTTGGTGGCCGACTTGTTCGAGTTGGTGAGCGCTAATGGCTGCTTACCTGAATGTTGCTAACGCTGAGTGCCGTGATTGTCTGAATCTTGTTCTTGCTTGCTCCAGGTGCCTTCAGTTGGTTCAAAGACGCAAGGAGGTTGTCAAGATCATTTACAGTCGACTGCGCCATGGTGTATTAGGCGACCTAGTCTACGCTCTTTGGCGGACGATCTGACACGAGCTACGCTCTACAGCTTCCTCACCCAGCCTACAGGCTATTGATGTCGATGGCGGTCAGCAAGATAGTTCTGCACGAGCTACTGCGCTTCGAATATCCGTCACAGACGTGATGCCAAATTCAGCACGTGGTCGGATTATGTTGCAGTCGCGAAAGCCCTATGTCTACACCGACTTCTCCTTACTCGTCCACGGTGGATGAGAGATGCGCCTACGCCTTTCGCTTGGTGTTATGATCCTGTTCGCAGCTATTGTATATCCTGATCGGATTATGCAGTGATGAGATGTCGTCTTTGTTCCTATCAAAACAGGGTGTCCGGTGGAAGGGCGTGGATTTGAGGCGCTTGTGCGAGCGCAATCGTTGCGAGCTCGAGGCGAGTGACCTAGATTGTGTTGATGCAGAGAGCAGAGAATGGAAGGCGCTGGATGTTCTGCAACGCGCGCACGGAAGTTTCGCACAAGAGTTTGCCGGGAAGGGAGCGGCGAATCGGCACGTGAAGTGAAGCGTCCCGCGGTTTTCACGGTGCACGCACTGATGAAGGAATCCGGGTGTTGTTGCCGACTGTTGCGAAGACGAGGAGGAAACAGTCCTGTGCGAGGAAGGCGGAGGTTATGAAGGACATGGCAGGAAATTCACGGGATCGGGTCGCGCCGAAAACTCAGATGCGAAACATTGTCAAACACATATGCAAGCAAGAACGCGACAACATGATCGGGCAAGGAACGCTGATTTGGGAGAGGCAGTCTTCTAATGCGAGCTGTTCCACGTGTAACAACCTCGGACGCGGCGAGTGGCAGCTTTGTTCGTCTGGATATCTGCGCACAGGACTATGCAGCTGCGGACGATATCTGCTAGCATCTTTCTCGTAGAGTGAGGCAAACAAACTTTGGTCTCAGCAGTCCGATCAATTTTGAGAAGACACGATGGATCCAGGTGATTGCATGCGCATAATAGCCTTCTCAGCCATGCGTGCAACCACGGTAGACTACTATATAAAGTGATCAAAATGTTGAGGCTGTTCTCTTCCGATGCAGTCCGTGGAAGCGTGGGATCGGCCCATCTACCAAGCCCAGCGGACTTCCGAAGCATCAGCTTTTTTAGTCCGACGGGCCTTCAGCCTCCTCATCCATTGTCCGGTCTGCTGTTTGCTCTTATCCACACCCTCTCCCTTTCTATAGATCATCCTTCAAGATGGCCTCCACCAGCGTTTCTCGTCTGGCGCTCCGCAAAATGGCGACCCAGTCAAGCTGGGCTCGCTCTCCCGCTTACAATGCCGTGCGAACTTACGCGACACCAAGCAAGAGCGCAGTATGTTCACCTAAGCAATGCCCGTCGCTGCCGTGATCGCGTACATCCCATGCTAACGTATCACGTCTTGCAGTCCCTCAAGGAAACCTTCGCCGCACAGCTCCCCGAGAAGATCGAGCAGATCAAGAAGCTCCGCAAAGACTATGGCAACAAGGTTGTTGGAGAGGTGACACTTGACCAGGTCTACGGCGGCGCCCGTGGCATCAAGTCGCTCGTCTGGGAAGGCTCCGTTCTCGACTCTGAGGAGGGTATCCGCTTCCGTGGAAAGACAATTCCAGAGTGCCAGGAAGTTCTTCCAAAGGCACCTGGTGGAAACGAGCCTTTGCCCGAGGGTCTTTTCTGGCTTCTGCTCACTGGCGAGGTCCCATCCGAGCAGCAGGTCCGCGACCTGTCTGCTGAGTGGGCTGCCCGATCCGATGTCCCATCGTTTGTCACTGAGCTCATCGACCGCTGCCCATCCGACCTCCACCCAATGGCTCAGTTCTCGCTGGCCGTGACTGCTCTCGAGCACGAATCCTCCTTCGCGAAGGCTTATGCCAAGGGAATCAAGAAGACTGAGTACTGGCAACACACTTTCGAGGACAGCATGGACTTGATCGCGAAGCTCCCAACCATTGCTGCACGCATCTACCGCAACGTCTACAAGGACGGCAAGGTTCCAGCTGTGCAGAAGGACAAGGACTACGGATACAACTTGGCCAACCAGCTCGGCTTCGCTGACAACGCCGACTTCGTTGAGCTCATGCGTCTCTACTTGACCATCCACTCCGACCACGAGGGTGGAAACGTGTCTGCCCACACCACTCACCTTGTTGGATCTGCCCTCTCATCGCCATACTTGTCGCTCGCTGCTGGCCTTAACGGTCTCGCTGGCCCACTTCACGGTCTCGCCAACCAGGAGGTGCTCAACTGGCTGCAGGAGATGAAGAAGTCTGTTGGCTCTGATCTTTCAGACGAGAACATCTCCAAGTACCTCTGGGACACCCTCAAGTCTGGCCGTGTTGTTCCAGGATATGGACACGCTGTGCTGCGCAAGACTGACCCACGTTACGTGTCTCAGCGCGAGTTTGCGCTCAAGCACCTTCCAGACGACCCAATGTTCAAGCTCGTCTCGCAAGTCTACAAGATCGCTCCAGGTGTCCTCACCGAGCACGGCAAGACCAAGAACCCATACCCTAACGTTGATGCCCACTCCGGTGTGCTCCTCCAGTACTACGGCTTGACCGAGCAGAACTTCTACACCGTGCTCTTCGGTGTCAGCAGAGCTATTGGTGTCCTTCCTCAACTCATCATCGACCGTGCTGTTGGTGCACCAATCGAGCGACCAAAGTCTTTCAGCACGGAGCACTGGGCCAAGCTTGTCGGAGCTAAGCTCTGAATCGCATATAAACTGCCTAGCCCACCTCGCAAGAATGCGCGTATTCAGCGCGCGCTCAGTCTTCTCGGAGGTGATGGAGGTGGAAGAGAAACCAGAGCGACCGGTCACTGATCCGTGAACAGATTAAGGCGATGGTGGCGGAGTACATCGCGTGTGTTAGTACTACGAGTTGTGGGCTGTTGGCCGCAAGCACTGTCAGATTAACGAATGCATCAGGGGACACATGTCCAGCAGCGACTGGTGATGGCTAGATTTCTATGTATGAATACACAACCAAATAACGACAGCTGCGCAGTGTGTGAGAACCAAACAAAAAATGTCCGAGTGCCATTGCTCGTTCTCGCGTTCGCTCTGACTTCATGTGAAGCACAAGCCGCCGACCAGGGACTCCGACAAAAAGTGTCAGAGCGCTCAAAAGTATCCGCGGACAGCCAATGGGGAAACCAGCAGCGTCGCATGAGCTCATTTTTGACTGTAAAGGAGCGGGTAAGGCAGGGAGCGTCAGCCTCAGCAGCTTCACAACCGCAGCCGCAAATAGAGTTTCCGGACAATAGACGTGCATGGGGGCTCGGGGAAGGTTGAGATGCCCGAACAGCTGTTGTTGAGACGGAACACCAGCCCTCAGCCATTAATGTTTCCGCCGATAACGACGGCCACCTGGCGCGTCAGATAGCTATTGTTGTGTCTGTTGATTCTGTCATTTCCCATCCAAACCGTCTTCCTTGTATGCTTGTGTCTCGCGTTTGAGCAAAAAGTCTTGAAGTGTTTGTGAGAGCCGAAGCGAATCCTCTCTCCACGCCCAGTCCGGTCCCCCAATCGAGCCATCCTCCTTCTCGGTACGAGGCCGCTGTCACAAGCTACACTCCCCGGAGACAGACACCAGCACCCGCACCGCCCTCTGCTTCACTTCACGCTCCTCGGGCAAAGAAGCCACACTCTTGCCTTGGTCAGGCCAGAACAGCGAGCACTTCCACAACAGCATGTCTCAAGCCGTCACGACACCGCCAGGCGGGCAGAAGCTCGAAAAGAAGCCGGTCAAGTTCAGCAACTTGCTGCTGGGCTCCGGGCTGAACTTGTTCGAGGTGACAACGCTCGGGCAGCCTTTGGAAGTGATGAAGACCACCATGGCCGCCAACCGACAGGACGGCATGGCAGGGTCGGTCGCGAGAATCTGGGGTCGTGGTGGTTTCTTCGGCTGTACGTGCTGCACACGATAAGCTGGCAGGCGCGTCTTCACTACTGACAATGGCACACAGTCTACCAAGGTCTCATCCCGTGGGCATGGATCGAAGCCTCGACGAAGGGAGCTGTGCTCCTCTTCGTAGCCTCCGAAGCCGAATACTACGCAAAGACGCTCGGCGCGAGCAACTTCGTGGCTGGTATCTCTGGAGGCATGACGGGCGGTCTCGCGCAAGCGTACGCAACTATGGGTTTCTGCACTTGCATGAAGACGGTGGAGATGACAAAACATAAGGCCGCGGCCAGCGGTGTGAAGCCACCTGGAACGATGGAGACCTTCATGGCTATCTACAGAGCTGAGGGCATTCGTGGTATTAACAAGGGTGTCAACGCTGTGGCTGTTCGACAAGTCACCAACTGGGGTTCACGGTTCGGTCTTAGCAGAGTTGCGTAAGTCGAGCTCCAGCAGATTGCATCTTAGGCAAACCACTGACACATGTGCTAGTGAGAATGGTATCCGCAGCGCGACCGGCAAGACCGACACATCACAGAAGCTTACAGCACCCGAACGCATTCTTGCATCTGCTCTCGGCGGTGGTCTCAGCGCTTGGAACCAGCCCATCGAGGTCATCCGTGTGGAAATGCAGTCAAAGAAGGAAGATCCAAACCGCCCAAAGAAGATGACAGTCGCCAACACTTTCAGATACATTTACGGCACTTCCGGTCTCAAGGGTCTGTACCGCGGTGTTGCGCCACGTATCGGTCTCGGTATCTGGCAAACCGTGTGCATGGTCGCCCTTGGTGACATTGCGAAGGAGATGGTTGAGAAAGCCACCGGTGAGGCAGTAACAGCCAAGCACTGATTGGGAGCGTGAAATTCGAATTAGAGGCTGCAGGATTGGGCAACAAGCAAGCCAGCATGAGTGGAAGAGCAGGATTTGTCATACAATTAAATGGATGAAGAAGGCACACTTATAGAGGTGGCATGCGGAGGAGACGATCCGAGGACTCCAACATGCAGCAATGTATTATGCGTACTCGCCGATTCTCCCATCGTGACTCAGATGCTTTTCACTCGTACACAGCTGATTGAGAACAGTTGGTGCACCTTCGGCAGCTGTCACTATCAGATATGGAAGCAAGCTCGACCAGTTCAACAGCATCGGCGAAGCTTGAGGTAGCAGAGGCACCCTAATCAAGCACACCGAGGCATACCACTGCAATTACCAAGCAGACCAAGATCTCATCCCATACGCTAGGATCCCGCGAAAGTCATTGGAAGCAGAGCTCTTGCGTTCCTGCGCGTATGCTCAGTGTGTAGAAAGAGGCTGCAGATGCCACGCAGCCAAACCCCGCTAAGTCCGTTATATTTGTGTGTTAAAGCCGTGCAGACAAGATACAAAGTAATGACCCAAGGTGGCTCTGTGGAAGAGTGACAGGATCGAGCTCGGTAAATACTTGCGAGTATCTCAGGGCATCGCAGACAGGCGCAATGGCTCCAACTTACCCATCTTTCACATCAACCTACCACCACGACCAATACCCAGCAATCGATCCCACCCAATCTGCCCTCGACTGCTCAAACAAAATCGTCATAATCACCGGCGGCGGTCGAGGCATAGGCCAAGCAATCGCCATAGGTTTCGCCCGCGCTCACGCCAAAGGTATAATTCTCCTCGGCCGCACTCAATCCTCCTTGGAAGATTCCGCCACCAAGATCAAAGCCATCTCACCCACAACCGAAGTTCTCCTCACCGTAGCAGATGTCCAACAACCCGATCAAGTCCAATCAGCATTCTCCACAGCCATAGCGCATTTCAACACCGTCCCTGACATCCTAATAAACAACGCCGGAGCGCTCCGTGGCGCAGGAAACATCATCGACATCGACATCGAAGACATCTGGTCCAGTTTCGAAATTAATACTCGAGGCCCACTCATCGTCTCCCAGGCTTTCCTTCGTGCAAATCGATCTCACACTTCAGACGCAACTCGAACAATCATTAACGTCTCCTCTGGTTCGGCTCATATACCCTATGCTCCTGGAGCAGCAGCATACAGCTGTGCCAAAGGCGCAGCAGCAAGGATAATGGAGTTTCTGCATCATGAGAATCCAGAGTGGAAGATTTTTAATATTCAGCCGGGAGTTGTGGCGACTGATTTGGCGAAGCAGGCTAAGAGGAAAGCGTTGGATAGTCCTGAGCTTTCGGCTGGGTTGACGGTGTGGTTGGCTGCGAGTTCGGATGCGAGGTGGTTGAATGGGAAGTTTATTTGGGCGAATTGGGATGTTGAGGAGTTGTTGCAGCGGAAGGAGGAGATTGTGGAGAAGGATTTATTGTCGTTTACGCTCAAAGGGTGGGCGGATGATGTTAGCACCGACAGTTTGATCAAGATTGCGAGGGGTGTGACGAGGAATGCTGAGCGAGAGTAGATGGTACGAGGTAAGTGTCAGCTGGAACTCGTATCTTTGATAGTCCTGCGCAGCGCAGTGATGCGGAAAGGTCAAGCTGGTGAGCTGAAATACCAGTCACTCGACAGGAATGAGCTTCCGCCCGCCTATCATGGGTGCAAAAAATCTGTCGAACAAGAATTTGTCGCTCTGGTGGTTGCTATCGCTTGATCGGCACAGTGCGCGAGCATCACTTATCGACGGTCGTCATCAGAGTACTTGTGGTTCCAGAAGCCGCGGAGATGCTTTTTGCTTCCTTCCTCGTTGATCTGGCTAGTGTTAGCAAGAACCCGAGGTAACATGGGGCAGCATTGCACCTACCATCTCTATCTCCTTAGGAGTAAGCTTAAAAGTCATGGCGCGAAGGTAGTCAGACAGTCTTTGCTCCTTTGATGAAGTCGTGATTGCGACAACATCCTGGTCAATGCACCATCGAAGACAGACCTCGCCGGGGTTAACGGCATATTTCTTCGACAGAGATGCCAAGATGCCGTCGACGGGCCCACCAGCACCCTTCGTGACTGGGGTAAGCGGTCCGTACGCTGCGGTTGCGATGCCCTTTTGCTTGTGGTAGTTGAGCAAGTCTGGGTGCTGCAGATATGCATGGAATTCGATCTGAACGTGTCAGTGGCATGGCCTTGATTCTGTCGTCTCCCTTTCACGCACCTGGTTGATCGCCGGAGGGATTGTGCAATTCTCGAGAATGGCATCGAGGTGCTCAGGAAGGTAGTTGCTGACACCAATCGATTTGGCCAGACCTTGATTCTTTACCTCCTCCATTTGCTTCCATTTAGCTTGTTGGTCCTCGTTGGACTCAGCGAAGAAAGGAGCATGGATGAGATAGCTAGTAGCTTGTTAGTATGTGTAGAGGCAACGCAACCATGTTCAGCCTACAGATCAACGTAGTCGACCTGCAGCTTCTTCAAGCTCGTCCTGATGGCCGACGGAATATCTTGAATGTTGGTGATGACCTTGGTAGTGATGAATAGCTTGTCACGAGACACGCCACTCTCCTTGATGGCGGTACCGAGCTCTGTTTCTGTCTTGTAGACTTCGGCTCCGTCCAGGTGATAATACCCTAATTTGATGGCGGTCTTGGTCGAGTCTATGCATGCCTGGTCGAGTTTGGACTCGTCTCCAGTCTTGTACCAAGCAGTGCCTGTACCATAGGCCAGCATGGGAATGCTATTGCCTGCGAAGAGTAAGTGTATGCTGATATGACGTGCTCGGTTGGCATACCATCATTCAGTTTGAGGTTGGGGATTGGCGTGTGGATGTTGGCCATGGTGGTGATTCGGCGCGAACGTGTCAGTTGCTGTTGAGTCGGGACAAGAGTCGATTTGAGAAGTCGAAGTCTTGCTGCACTTCTTGTGGTCATCTGGGAAGGCGCGTGTATTTCTCCAGTCACTCATGGAAAGTGCCCTGGCGCCGGACCGTGTGCAGGGTGCCCACATCCGCGTGTCGCGGGGCACATTCATTGGCATACGGAGCTAGCAAATACCTGAGGCAGCTCTCGAACTTGCAATTGGAACCCTTTACGAATGCAGTGTCGTTTGACGCGGTTTGACGCAATTTCTGGTCGGTGGCGTTCACAAAGTCGACGCAGGAACGGGACGACTGCGCTTGCGACCTTGACATGATTGTCGTTGAAGCTCGCGGGCCAAAGAATTGTGTCTAAGTGCGGGCAGCTTGCCCTTCCAAAACGTTTCATAGCTGATGTCTTCGCTTCTTGACCACCAATAGCTGCCTTCACGCGGGCCAGACACAGCGAGGCCAGTAGACGTCTTGTCAAAAATTATGCTTACCCTGCTAGGAAGTCAATGGGTGAGATTCCGTCTGCTAGCACGCGGCTGCGTCGATCATCTCTTGTATTCTCCACGCTCCCATGCGTCCCTTGGCGATATGTGTCGCCTCGCCCAATACAAGTGTGTCCCGTCATATCTCATTGCTCGAAAATGCTGCTGCCACGAGTAACTCAGATGAAACGGGAACATGCCACGTGCGCTGTGACGATGCCATCTGCCTGTAGCGTCTGTCAAGTCTCCACCACTTCGACAGGGGTTGTGAGATTCGCAAGCTCACCGTCGCCAGGCAGAGGAGTGTGTATGCGGTGCACTTCTGATAGATTGTTGTTGCCGGACATGCCATCCTAGGACGGGGCGATGACGATGTTGGGGAGATTGCGGCGATGATCACGCCCAAGCTCAACGTCGTCGGTCCAGGAACAAGCCGCACGCGCGACTGAATGCCGCATCCGCCGATACAAACCTCAGAGAAAGCACTCTCGACAGTTGCCAGCGTGTCGTGTGGTGTGCAGACCAAGCTTCATAATCCATTTGTCCCGCGCTTGATCAGCAGAGCAGGCGCAAATCACAGCACCTCGATCCGCACCAAGCTGGAGCTGACTGCAGGCGCTTGCTTGCCGAGCCAGCCATCCTTGCGCCCTCGACGAACTCCAGCGCGCGCTGTGCTTTTCCGTCTGCCCTGAAAATTGTCTGCAGACACCCACGACCACGCGAGCCAGGACTAAAGACCGAGCAGTAGACTCGCTGCCTCGCACTCCAGGTGCTGTATCGAGGCGCGCTCGCAATCCGCACTGCGAACTCGCACGGGAGCGCTGGCGCTGCCTCTTCGGAACTCCCGGCATCTTTCTCAGCAGCACCGCACTCTCCAGCATACCGCGCGTCAAGCGTGATCGCAGCTTGCGCTTTGCTTTTCACGGATGGCCTTGCAATAGAACACTCTTCACGACTGGCTCCTTGGATACGACTCAAGTTGACGAACGTGGAATTACGGCCGTGGAGACGCGGTGCAGCATTCATCCTGTAACACTTTCTAAAAGTTTCTTTGGCCCATATGGACTACTTCAGCTCAGGATCTCGCCGCGGTGGCAATCCACCAAACCGATCAAACGTGCCCTCCCAAAGTCAAGGCGCCAGACATGTGGCCGGAGCACCTTCATTCGAGAGTCTAAGAGCTCCTTCAAATATCCGCATTCGAAGACTGCCATCTTATGGCTCGCGGCCGACGTCTCAGATACGTGACCACACAGGATCCCGGCCAACGTCGATACAGGAGGGAGATGAAATCGAGGATGATACTGTCGCTGGTCGACGCCGCAGCTTTTCAGCACCACAGCGTCCGCCCAGCAATATCCTCTCGGACGCGGCAGAATTATCAAGGCAGAGGACCATGGACCCAGGTCATCACATGTCAACCATCAGAGAGGACCAGCAGGCGACTGGTTCTAGTTACCGCACGGCACCTCGTACCGATGGCATTCGCGAGGTAGATTCTGGTCCCACTACTCCCGGCATAAATGTCAGAGACATGGCCACTCGCTCGCCCACGCCCGACAGACTGAACCCTGGTACCGCAACTGCTATGCGCAGTGCTGGAAATGCAGCGCAGAGATCTCGCGGCGTCGGACTGAGTCGATTTCGGAGTAACACTTCACTCGCATTCGGTGCCGACCAGCCCACCTCGCACTATCCAGAAGAGGAGTACGAAGCCGATGTTATTGACCTGCTCGATCTCGTCGATCCTGAGGTTCGCACACTAGGCACACTAACAAATCTGCAAAACTCCTTGTTCGTTCCCGATCTCGGTGGTCTTGTTAATCGTCGGCCTACATACGAGCTATCGAGAAGGCCGACTGCAGATATCGAGGCGATCGCTCGTTCTCGAGCAGGGACTCGCACATCTCGTACAGGCCCGCCGAAAATTCCACGCAAGCCAGTACCCGAAAGGCCCTCGCAGACAGGCACGGACGAAATAGAACTTCAGGATGGGCTCACACGCAAAATGTCGATATCCTCGCAGCTCAGCGACTCACATTATGCTGTGCTTCCTCACGGTGTCCACCTCGATGGTTGGGATGAAGAAGACGTGGCCGAACTTAATGACCACGTGCGACATCTCTTGCATTCCAAACGAGAAGGATTCAAACGCTCCATGCGAGGTTTCCGCCAATATGTCAGCAAGCCTCTGGGGCTTTTTGTCACAGTGTACGCAGTATTGGTGACTCTCTTTGGTACGGCGTGGGTGTTCGCCTTGATCGGTTGGATCTATGTTGGCGGCCGGCAGGAATACATCATCAATGTCATCGACTTGGTCCTGGTTGCATTGTTTGCCCTGATGGGAGACGGACTTGCGCCCTTTCGAGCAGTTGATACATATCACATGTGCTTCATCGCACACTATCACCACTTAACCTGGAAGCTGCGCAAGAAACAAGGACTACCAGGCTTGATCGACCGAAACGACCTGCCGGACAGGAGACAAAGCGCAACAGATGTGGACGACATTATCGACAAGGAAGAGACGGCAGAATACTCTGTGCTAACTCCACAACAACAAAAGCGTCTGGCATACCATCAAGCAAAGTTCAACAAAAGTCACACCTTCTACAAACCTCACGAGACGGCAACCCATCACGCTTTCCCACTCCGACACATGGTCGCAGCCGTGGTCCTCCTCGACTGCCACAGTCTCCTACAAGTCGCACTCGGTACATGCACCTGGTCAATCGACTACCGTGTTCGCCCCGAAGCACTCACAGCCACAATTCTCTCCTTCTCCCTCGCTTGCAATATCACGGCCGGCATCGTAATCAGTATCGGCGATCACAAGACGCGAAAGAAAGATGTGCTGGAGCGCATGTTCCGACAAGGTCTCACGGAAGAGGCACTGAGGAAAATGGCCAAGAATCATGCTCGCGGTGAAATGGGGCTCAGCGTGGATCAGAATCAAGTTCAAGATGGGAAAATCAAGAAGGCTGTGGAGGCTGCGGATCCCAAGACGAATGGAAATGGAAATGCAGACCCGAAATGATGAAGCGACAAATTTCATTGTATAGAGCATTTTGCAGCATAGCGCCTTTTTAATTCATGGATACAGGTTTTCGAGAGTAATACAGCCCGGAACGTCTACACCCTCAGCATCATAGCCATGATTTTAGACATTGAGAGACTGAATGAAAACAGAGAGAACAGTGAAGCTTCATGATGTTCTTGACCGCCGAAGCAGTCTACTGTCGTGATGGCATATCTGCATAACTTTCGGATCTCTGCCTCCCATGCACGGGCAGGCAATCCGCATGGTCATCCACTATAATACAAGTCCTTCGTTTCGCCGTGTCTGGCACATCTGTGCTCTCAGACACACCGGCGAATCTGTGCAATCAAACCCTGAGATGCAAAGCGGCAGTTCCCTACACTGCCGCTGCCTCGAAGCCACCTCTTCCACGCCCTCTGTAGCCACCGCGGTTTTCATACCCACCACGTGCAGCGTCAAAACCTCCACGGCCGCGTCCACGACCTCCAAAACCTCCACGGCCTCGGCCTCGACCTCGTCCGCGGAATCCACCATCGATGCTTCCTTGGCCGAACGTATCCATATTCTTCGAGCGCTCCTCGCGTCGCAGTGCGCGACCATCAACGAACTCTCCATTCTGCTGTTGTGAGGTACGATCTTTTAGATCGCTGCTGATGTTGTCAAAGAACGACGACTTCTTGTCATACCCCTTTTCCTTCGGTGGGATGACCACATCGTCATCCGTGTGTCCATTCGTGGCAGTGGAAAGTGGGTCGGCAACGTCGCCATTCGTAGGGCTGGTGATTGGGCTACCAGATGCGATAGCTTCCTTGACCAGCTCTTGCTTGTTGAACTTTGCGTTGGCGCTCTCAAAGTCAAAGTCTTCTTTTGGGACGTCAACCGTCTTCGGCTGGCTTTCGCGCCGACCGCCTCGCGCACCACCGCGACCTCTCCCTCGGCCCCGCGCTTGGCCATCCTGTACCCTCATCTGATTCACCTTTTGCGACAAGTTGTCTACAGCTCCTGAGTGCTGATTGACCGCACCAAGCTTGGCCATCGCTGCAGCGACTGCGGCCGTCGCAGCTTCTGTGGCTGTTGCCGCGGATTGTGATGGGCCGGACTGCGCAGCTGGTGCAGCGGGCGCAGAGGCCTGAGGAACAGGAGGTGCTGCTCGTGGTTTGGCGGTAGCGGGACTCGAGGCAGGGAGGGGAAGAGCAACACGGTTGCCAGCCTTGGACGCAGGCTTGGGCAGGGCAGGCACGGGAGCTTGCGCCTGAGCTTTCGCTGCCTCAGGTGGGGCAGTGGCAGCAGCGGCAGTGGGCTTCGACTCGACTGGCGGTGGTGGCCCGTTCGTGGCCGTAGGCACCGGCGTGGTGGACATCTCGGCTGGTTTGTTTTGTTGGGGTTGCGCAGATGGAGCTTGAGGAGCTTGCGAAGGAGCTGGCTGAGGAGTGTTCTGCTTGCTTCCAATGGGCGCTTGCTGCTGTTGCTGTTGGTTAGGTGTCTGCTGTGGTAGACGCTGCTGGTTCATGCCCGGCGGGCCAATAGGTTGCTGGTGTGGAAATTGTCCAGGAGGTCCGAAGCCTTGACCTGGCGGACCATAGAACTGCCCAGGAGGACCATATCCAGGTGGGGGAGGCCCACCAAAGTTCATGCCGTAGCCGGGCACAGCACCAGGCTGTCCTGGAAATCCATGTGCTCCGCCTGGCGCATTGAATCGTGGAGGCTGCTGGAATTGCCCGGGCGGCGGTCCAGGGTAGCCAAACTGCTGTGGAGGGCCTGGGTATGGAGGAGGGCCGCGGAACTGCCCCGGCTGCTGCTGCTGAGGTTGTTGTTGATGTTGTGCTTGAGGAGGCTGTGGTTGTGATTCGGAGGACTAGCAAGCCAATTAGCATGTCTCCTCGCAAAGTGACTCGAGTATGCTGCGCGAAGAAGAGTTTGCGAGTTTTGATCAGAAGGAAGGCAACGGAGATATCCACATGGTTTTTGCGCTCTCGGTGGTGTTTTGTTTTATATCCAAAATGCTTCATCATGTATTGTGTCAGAGGTGAGGGGGAGGTGGGTGGCACGTACTCCAAGAATGGCGGGATCATTGGGCATCTGCGGCGGCTGCGGAGGACGGTTCTCCTTGGGCGGCGCGAGGATGGTCAGGTCCTTGACATCGCTGCCACGGAAGACGATGCCTTCGTAGACGGCTTCGGAGCCGGGGATCTCGAGCGCAGGATCGCCCTTGCGGCCTTCAGTGCCATGGCATTCGACGTCCTGCAGCGAGACGGTGGCCGTCTCACTGTCGATGGACTTGAGGGTGCCGACGTATCTGCCAGCTGTTAGTCGGCAGGCTTTTGCAGCGCGTGCGTCGCGCGCGGGCGAGCGACTGACTTGATGTCGGATTTGGATATGAGGGAGATGCGCGAGCCGATGTACTCGGACATGGCGGGCGAGTGCAGAGGAGAAAAGGAAAAGAAGTGGAAGAATTCGGAGGTGCGCCGAGGTGGGAGCGGTGGTTGTTGATGGAGCAGCAGAAGCTGTCTCGTGGCTGGAGAAGGTCGAAGCGGCTGCTGCAGGCTTGGCATTCGTGCATTGCAGCTGGGCAGCATTGGGCCCCTGCCAGCCAGCAGACAGCACCAGCACATGCACCTGCACCTCCGCACACAAAGTCACTTACACCATGGCGGCGGAGACAAACAGTGTCGACAACACCGCTTTGTACCGGCAGTTGGACGAGTACGACTGGGCCAGCGATCCCGAGTTCCAAGGAGGACTGTCGGCCATCTTGGGCTCGGTACAGGATCCGCAGCAAGTCGAGCATCTGACCTTGCGAGCGAAATGCTACTACTACGCACGCAAAGCAGGCACGCCGGTCGACTTTGACGGCTATAAGAGCTGGGTCGAAGCGCGAGGAGGCAGTGCAGCCGTCAATGGTAGCAGCGGACAAGGACATGTCCAGCAGCAAGCCCCACCAGCAAACGATGGCGGCATGGGCGATGCTCCCAAGCCTGCGAGCTTTGCTGAGATCTGTGATATGATTGCAGAAGGCAAGCCAATACCAGGCATCAAGGACATACCAGACACGATCCTCGAAGGTCAGGCATCAGAGACACAGGCCGCACGGCGCAAGAAGCCGTGGGAGAAAGACTCCAATGTAGACGAGCAGCCGAGCTGGATGACCTGATCTCAAGATTTTCAAGCTCTGTCTGCATCCCAGATCGCTTCGATGCCCTTCGATTGCATGTCCAGCTATGGTGTCACAACACTCCTTCCAGTAACACGCCCCAAGAGCTGCGGAGTTTACACCCAAAGCAATCGCCAAAGGTGTGCCTTGTCCCCGGAGACACAGAGGGCTGCTTACCCGTTAGCTTGCCCACACTTTGACTAGGATACGACTGCCTTTCGCTTGCCACGAGCCTAGGTCGTTGACCCGACCGTTCTGTATACCCCAAAGCCGCTCAGCTGGTGTTTGGCAGTCACAGTTTTTGACGATGGTGCTACACAAATTGCAACGCTATACTGTCGATTCAGAGCACTATTCTCGAGCTGCCGCAAATCATACAAGCAGAAGCGGGCCTGCTCATGCGATCGAGTGATGCAACGCGGTCTCAATGGTCACGGCGTGGTCCATCTGAGCACCAAGCATCATCGGATCTTCCTCACTTACGTTGGGCGAATGTTCGCGTCTTTCACCCCAACACAGCTTTCTACGCGCAGCTGTGGCTGAGGTATGCTGATGCGCAGAAATTTCCTCTCCCTGAGGGTCATCACTGGCAATTGCTCATTGGCAGGCTCGCGCTGTATACAGCGTGATTATCGATCCTCAATCCTCGGAGCGACATGATCGGCGCATATCAAAGACAGCATGACATCTTTTCCCTATGCTGCCCTTTTGAAAATAAGTGCATTCTACGAGTGCGGCCGCACACGATAGAAGGCCTGTCACAGGGCTTCACGAGACGGCACGTAGAATTGAAGGATGACCGGATCTCCGAACATACACCCAGTCAATCGAGCAAATCAAAGTGCCGCAAGCTCGACTTCGGCGCCATTGTTTGGTGCTTCAAATCATGAGCGCCTCAAATCTTGGCGCCATTGATGTTGCGGAGCACCCCACGCGTTTAGCCGTTTGCGGCCACATGTCTTACTACTGTGTACCATGGCTCATACGCCCACATGCATCGCGAATATGCTCCGACTGACGATTTCGCGTGGCGAAGATCGGTGTTCCAAGACAACGTGTCTCAGCCTGACACTTCAATGACTGGCTGGTTGGTGTAGATCACACATTCTGCATAAATCACCACAAAGGGCCCTGGATCCTACACCATCCACTCCACATTCAGCTCCTCGGCTTGGCCGTTACTACACGTGAGCCTTCGCTTGCTGGAACTGATCCGGTAATGGGATCATTGTCCTTCAGCTAGCTCGAATTGTCAGCCAACATGCTTATGGATGTGGCGCCCCAATTTGCAGTCATACTTCCGAGCGAGACTGGACGTCTGAAACTTCTCTCATCATTGCCATCAGGGTTCGATGCGACGCCTAAGGTAGTTGCTCCGTACAGGATTGGTCAGAGGCTGCAGTATGTTCGACGGAAAACGTCAATGGACAAAGCTTTAGGATTCGGACATGTGAGCACTACGACGCATCGAGTCCGGTATGCGTAGATCTTGACGCTGGTCACGGCGAAGGCTCTGCTTGCCACTGCTTCGCGATGGCTAGATCTTTAGCCACTGACGGGATGAGTTTTCCATGCCCCGGGTTTGTGGAAGTATGAGCGGGTGACAAGCAGATGCAGGGCATATAAATGACTGGAATGATTCCCTAGAATGAAGTATCATCGCAGCTCGCATTGCTAGCTGAACATCATCTGAATCGTTCTACATCAAACCGTCATCGAAACTACTACCGAACATGCACTTCATCTACCCACTGGCTGCGCTAGCAGCAACAGCCCTGGCCATACCCTCTCGACTCGTCGAGAAGAATAGTGTCAAAGCCATCACTGGCGAACCTCTTCTCATCACTCCCTCTGGTCAGCAGGAGCCGCACGAGAAACGCCAAAGTGCTACTCTCCAGCAAAGAGCTCTCCTCCACCACAACATCCATCGCCGGAACCACTCAGCTCCAGACCTCACCTGGAACGTCGACCTAGCCAAATACGCAAAAGAGCTCGCCCTCCGATGCAACTTCCAACACAACACCTCCATCGGTGGAGGCGGCTACGGCCAAAACCTTGCCGTCGGCCTCAAAGAAGACAACATCACATCTTCCATCACGGACCTCTGGTACGGAGGCGAGTTCAACGCTTATAACCCGAAGTGGTATAATACCTCTGAGCCGGACATGTCGAAATTTGGATCCTTTGGACACTTTACGCAGGTCGTCTGGAAGTCTACTACGTCGCTTGGATGCTATGTTGCGGATTGCAGTAAGACGGGAGTCGTTGGCACAGGCAGCAGCAGAATCCCGCCTTATTTGACTGTTTGTAATTATAAAGCGCCAGGGAACTATATTGGACGATTCAAGGACAACGTTGGGAAGCCTTTGGGAAGGCCGGTTGCGAAGTGGAATACGGGGCTGTAGATTGTCAGCCTGGGTGAGGTGGACAGGATGAGAATGATTGGAGAATGAAGATGGTCGTGTAGTTCCCCATGATTTATGTATATCTATAATGTCATTCATTACATTCAATACATTGACCCCCCTGCAATCATTCTCTGTTAAATCCAATCGATCGATACCTGTGCGGCTGCCCCTACTTCGTGCAGTCTGTGGCCCGCGTCGCCACAGCAAGTAGTGGGTCCGCCTGATGAAATGTTGACATACAGTTGCGAGAGCTCTCACAATGTTCATGGCAATACGCTGAACTCCTCTCTTCCGGAACGCCAGGTACCGGGCAAGGATTGCGAATTGCTAAGGTGACTGACGCTTTGCATACATGCCAAGCTTTGAACGATCTTCAACGTTCGCGCTTCGATCCTCAAGGATCGCAGTTGCAGCATGCAGCCGTGAGGCACAGCAATAAATGTGGTATGTGGCAATGGACCAATGAAACTCAGAATGACCGTCGATTGTTCCTCGAAGCAGCCTAGTCTTCGTAGTCATATTTGTCTTCGCAGCGTCCTATTGTCAACGTTCTTCTCGATGCCACTGTTGGACACGAAGCATCAGAGGTCATCCGAATGATTGTTTCATGACATACTACTGACCTACATTGTTTCGACCAGCCTCTTACATTGACACAGCACCATGAATCATACGGCATCATTGCTGGAATCGAATCAAGTCCTGGTTAGTCTGGAAGAGACGAATGATGCACTCGATCGTAGTACTCCCATGCCGCTCGTCGGAGCATGCGGGATAGTAGAAGAGGTCGGCAATGGTTTTACCGGAACATTCGAGAAAGGGCAAGCTGTGATGATGATTATTCCTGCTAAGCAAACGCCGGAAAGCAACGTCACACTCGAAGGGACTGTGCTCTGCATCAAGCCGCCCGAGCTGGCTCTCAAGCAGGCGGCTACGATTTCTGCCTCTTATATCTTGGCTCACGCTGCCACCCAAGCCTACGAACACGCTCTCCGATCGGGCACGTCCGTCACAAATAGTGGCTTCTCCGCCCCTGGGGTCTCGATCCTTGTAACTCGCGGCGAGACTTCGACCAGTGCCATTCTGTGCTTACTCCTCAAAGCAGCTCATCCGGATGCACAAATCTTCGTGATGGTTGATCTCAAAGAACATGATGATCTGGTCAAACGTGCAGGGCAATATGTCCTGAGTTTCAGGGCGCACTATGCCATCGATGCAAATGCAACAGAGACGTTACAACACCTGAAAGCAGGCCTCGAGGGGTACACTGGTAGAAAGATGTTTGACGGGCTCATCGATGTCACGAGTTTTGCCCAAAAAGTTCCGGACATACTGAGCATCCTGGAGGATGAGCATGTGTTTGTGGATGCAACAGCAGTCCCTACAGGAGATCCGAAGGAAATTATGGATTCTCTGCGGAGCTTCATAGATAGCAATGCATCGTGCTTGATAGAGCTTTGATTCATTCGTTGAAGGAACATAGTCGGACGTACGCAGAAATCATATTATTCTCAACTCCCAGATGAAGAATCTGAATGTCAGAGTTCTTCTGCGCCACTTTCACGCCATCTCTGCACACAAAGCGAGAATAGAGTCGCTTCAGGTTGATCAACATGTTCTCAGAACAGGTTTGACAGCGTAATGGCCCTTGACATGTTTTGCCTGTGCTTCATGCTTCACTCTCCAGTAATAGATCCTTTGCTACGGATGCCAGCGTCCATGCCATTACATCTTGTCAAGCAGATCGAAGCAGCTTCAATCTTGAAAGGGCTGGCGAAGCATCTCTTCTCTCAAGGCGTCATTCTCCGAAGAACCTTCTTCCAGTCAGAGCTTATAGCATTGCCCATCCAGTATGCGAGTGTTGCGCGCACACGGGGGTCTCCAAGGCTCTAAATATACCACATCGACTGGTTGAATCAAGTACACAGGTCTGTTTGTCTCAACCAAGAGAACATTGGGATCTCGTCGAACAAAGTCGTCCAGTGTCTGCCTGTCCATAGTCGCCTGGTAGCCGAAGGAGTACTTGGCAAAGTGAGCGGAGTGTGATAAGTTGCGACCGATGTTGTGAAAGTGCTCGTCTAAAGAATATCCATCTTGGAACATGATCACGTACTCGTCCGGCCACTTGTCTCGAACGTCCAGTCCATAGAGAGGCGCGAGGTTGTTGTTGGGCTGGGGTGATGGCAACGAGGCCACAGCACATGTAAGAAGTATGAGAATCAGTGCCAGAGACATTGAGCAGTTTGGGGCCATCATGGGCAACTGGACCGCTGTCGAGAATTTCAGGTGCGATGTTGAGTAGATGGTTGATGCATCCAGACATGGAAGGTGGCATCCTGCGGGCGCTTGTCGATGTGTCATTGGGGCACGAACTGCTGCCTGACAGTGCCACGTTTCTTTGCTGTGCCTCTCATTTGCATCTTGCCCACCAACCTCCAGAAGAAGACACTGGCTTGCTCTTGATTCCACCCGCTCGAAACATTCTTTGTTCGTGCGTATCTTCAATGCACAGACTCTGTTCCCAAGTCTGCACTCGACTCTGCATCTGCGAACCGAGCATTGCAGCTTCCATACATCAGCCACCCTTCCAGCAAAAGCCTGTTCTTTGAGCAATCGTTCGCCATAGGCTCGCCACAGCCATGCAGTATTTCACGACGAGGTCCCCTCGGTCTCTCTTCGCCATCGTTTCGATCATCTTCGCATGCTCTCTCCTTATCGCCAGCTCGCAACGGCCACGATTGACTCTCTGGTGGCGCAAAGCGACGTACAGCTCGGCAATGTCCCAATATTCGTATGAAGCGCCAACGTATAATTGCGACTCGCCATACGTAGTGGAGGGGTCATATTTCGTATTTTTGCACAAAGGCTGCACACTGGAACAGCACAAACGAACCACCGGTATGACCTTCGAATCGAAGCTTGTCTTTGAAAGCTCAGAGAATTATCGATTTGGGCCATTGTATTGCGTGCGAGACATGAGAAACGCCGACCTGCAGAAGATTCGAGCCGATATCGCGGTGGACTTGGTGGAGTGCAATCGCTATATACCGGATGATCCAATAAAGGGTGTTGTCAGGGAGATCTATCCAGACGTGATTGATGCTTATGAGGAAGCGCTGTAGACTACTAGAGCACAAGTCAGCTTCGCAAGTACGAGGTGTTGAGATGATCATGCAACCATGTCAGTATAAATCAACAAAAAAGGGCATGGACCTGCAAGATAGAGTTGCGTAGCTTCAAGTGCCGGTCACAATAGACCATGAGTGCAGAAGAAGGATCAGACTAACGTGTTTGATAAGCATGTGAATCAGATAGGCATGTGCATCAACTTTACGAGGTAGATAACTTTGATTCTTGATATCTTATGCTATAGGTGTCAGAACTACCTCAAAGATGGATCAATTGAATGCTCAGAAGTTACTCTATCTAATAGACAACCTCTTGAGTTGTGTCCTTGGACACCACACTTGCTGCAGGTTGGTTTGGCTCTTGGCTGTCTCTCAATCTGACTAACCAACTCCATTGCTATTTGAGCCTGTGACTGAGCCATGTCTCTGGCAGCCAATTCATCAGTGTCAAGGCCAAGTGTTAGCTTAATCTTCTTCCTTGGGGCTCTATGAGACTGTAATTCCTTGATAATAGTCTTCATATTGTCATGTTCACCCTGGAGTAATGTCATAGCAGCCTGTGACCTTTTTAACCCTCTTGACAACCTGTCCACTGCCTCAATAATTGAGGTTGGTGAGCTGTTTTGATGCCTAGCAATCCTAGCCTTGATTTTGCCTGTATGCCTCTCAATCTGCCTTGGATTCTGAGGGGTATTCTGTGTATCTGATGAACATAGTGGTGGTGGAGTTGGTGTTTTGTAACGCAGTGTCAGCTTGGACAGCACAGCCTGTGGATCGAGTGGTAACAAGCCTGAGCCTCTAAAGGCACCTCTGATCGTGTTTGGAGTAAATGCAGCTTCATAGGCAGGCCTGAGTTGTGGTAGGAAGTCTTCTTTGATCAGGCTGTAGTATCCAACCATGCCAAGCCTTTGGATTCTGGCTGAATATGCCTTCTTTAATGGACCAAAACAGCCAACATCCAAAGGCTGTAGCAAGTGAGAGGAGTGTGCAGGCATACAGAGGGTAATAATGCCTTGTTCCTCACAGAATGACTCAAACTCTGGTGTCATATGGCTGTCATGGCCATCCAGAATCAAGAGCCTCTTCTGACCAACAGTTCTGTGCTTGGTATAGTCATCAAAGTGCTGAATCCATGCTATTCCATGGTTATAGGAAGTCCAGCCTTTAGGACTAACTCCAAGCTTCCAGTTTGGTGGTAGGTGTTTGAACCAGGCTCTGTTCATTTCCTTGCCAGAGAAGATAACATATGGAGGCACTGACCAGCCTTCTGCATTAATACAGGCAATGACTGTGTGCCACTGCGTTGAATCAGAAACCAAGGCCTTAGGTCGTTGCCTACGCTCTGTAGCAGTAACAACTATGGTATTCTGACAGTGTCCAAGCCTGAATCCACTCTCATCAAAGTTGTATATGTCGTGCTCTGTAATTCCATGGAAGGCTATCATGTTTTGAACCAGTGTAAACCACTCTGAGATAACCCCTGGATCCTCATTCTTTGCCCTTTGGCTTGATAACCTCCGTGATAGCCTTGTTTCCAAGCCTGGATAACGATTGACAAAGTTATGAGCCCATCTTTGGCCAACCTCTTGTCCATTCCGTGCCTTGGTTATTGAGGACGCCCAGCTTCTGATTACAGCCTGTGTTGGCGAGTAACCACGTGAATCTAGGTCCAGAATCTTCTGATAAACTACCTCCTCTTCTACCGGAGTCAAGGCTCTGTTCGTTGGCGGTGTACCAGTCTTTGGAGCCGTACCATGGAGTCTGCGGTTGACGGTAGAATATTTGACTCCGTAGGCGGCTGCAGCGCGTCGCACGCTTGGAAATCGACCTGACAGGTAATCACGAACAGCATTCTGAATACACTCTTCGTTTGGAGGTGCCATCGCGTAAAATGGTGGAATAATGGACGCGTTTAGTAATGGTGGTGGATACGAGATGGAAGTTGATGCACATGCCTATCTGATTCACATGCTTATCAAACACGTTAGTGTCGTCTGACGTATGGTACGTCTTGCCTGCTGCCTGATCACATTCATCAGATCCAGCCAAACTCCGAAGTACTGTACACCTTTCCGAGGTGCCTACAGACACGTGTATCTTCGAATCCATCGACCAGCAGCTCGCCGAGGCTTTGCAAGACCTGTTAGCATCAATGGCCGACACAACATCGGACGTCGATTCTGGAGACGGTGAGGAATGGGTCATATTACCTCCAAAAGGAGCGATCCAGGTCCCTGAAGGTCGCCAGTTTACAGGTCCATCTCGCAGCACTTACGTTAAATTCCAGTTGCAATTCAGCTTCCGTGCAGCCTCTTGCAGAGCACACCTGAAAAAGAAGAAGGCAGACATCGAAGAGACAAAGCTGGACCAGTCGATCAACCCACAGAACCAATCTCTGCTCTTCCTTCTACCAACAGAGCTCAGGCTCAACATATATGAGCACCTGCTTAGCATTCCTACTTCGAGGGGTGCTGTCAAGATTGCACCTCGTCCGTCGCATGGAAAGGATCCAGTAACTTTGGCAATCCTTCTGACTTGTCGACGAGCCCTTGCCGAGGCCGAAGAGATCTTTTACTCCGTTAATCGTTTCTCGATCGATCCACCCACAAGCTTTTTAGACACTCTAGGTGCACGGCGCCTGTCTGCCATCACGAAGCTTGAGCTGGTAGTGGGACAGCCTTCATCGATGTTGATAGGGTTGAAACAGCTGCATTGTCTTCCAAACCTAGGATCGCTTCATGTGCGGCGAACAGTTGGACTGAGATATCAGAACGTCTCAGCTTGGGCAGTTATGGCTCCTCAGTTGATCGCCGAGATCTGGAAGATGGAGAGTTTGAGCGACATCCGATTTGGGTCGCCAGGAACAAATTCTCTTGAGGAGTCTGATAGTGCTCACATGAAGAGGCTGAGCGAGATCGATCAAAAGCTCTGCAGTGTTGCTCCTAAAAGAAGCTAGCACGGAGACGTTGCCAATCGATCCATGTGTGACTGGAGAGGGGCATCGTGTTCTCGAGAACAAGCTCGCGCGGAGGAAGCTGTCATTCCAACGAGAACCAGTACCGTGTGCTGGCAATGCTGGATATGCTGGGCAGAATCGGCATCTGACGTCGTATAGATGCTGTGCCAACTAGAGGCCCGGCCATGCGCCTGGGCATCAAGCATAGCCAGTTGCCGCTGGTGTTGCATCATCCACTTGGGCATTCGTCTTGAGCCCAAAGAAGGAATATGAGATCGCCTCCACAGAAACGTTTCTCGAGTCTATAGTCCTCCAAGGCGAAGGACGTCTTAGCCACTGCACAGTCTGCTTCGCTGGATGACGTGCCTGCAGCACTGCAAAACCATTGGGCCCGGTCCCGCATGCCATATACAAAACGGCCCCGAAAGTACTTCTGCCTCAGACTGTTCTCTACCATGAGAAAATGCCCACGATCAGACTGGCTCTAGTTGAAGGAGTGGCGAGGGCCCAGCCCAGGATGGCCAGTGTGAGGCACCCTCTACTTTATGGCTTGGTGCAGGGCTGTATGGAACACTACTTTGTGTGCTGATCTGCTGCCCATGACTCTGGAGCTGCAAGTCGATTCCAGCTGTCATGAGCTCAAGCAGTCCTCTGCAGGTCCGCATCCTTGAGAGCTTTCGTGGCCACCTCTTGTAGAAGCTGTTGCAGATAGTACTCTGTTCTTGAAGTATGCTATGCTCGAACAGACATGGATGAACCATGCACAGCACCGGGGACTGTCCGCCACGCGTAAGAGCTGCAGCTGAGCAATAGAAATGGAGATATATAATTAATCTTGCGACAGCTTCCTTCATCAAATAAGAGCTTCCTCTTCATTGGTCTAGTGGTCATGATTTCCGCTTGTCAGCAAAACAGCTTGTCTTCGGACGAGAGCCACAAGCGCGGGAGACCAGGGTTCGATTCCCTGATGGAGAGCAAGAGTGATACCTGGGACTAACGCAGGCGCCCAGGCTTGGCATTCACACCAATATTTTTTTGTTCCGTCGTCGTTCACTCACGTGCCGTTCACTGTTCACCTTCACCATCGCCGTTCACTTTTGCACATGTCGCTCACTCAGTTTGGTCATTCACCTGCGCCTTTCACCTTTTCGATGCGTTTCTGGCAGGTCATGCACCGGTTGGATGACTGTTTGTACACTGTATTCTTCTGCCCTATCTCATCATCAAATGCCTCTGAATATGCTGATAGAGGTCGAAGTGCATGAGTGAATCAAATTTTTGGACACGTGACATTTTGGCCCGTGCCGTTCATCGTTGACCATTCACATTCACTTTTCCAATCGTACTCGAAGCCGCAGGCTGTTCTTTGCTCTCTAGGAGCACAGGAAGATAGACTGCGGTTAGAGCGTAGTGTCGACTTTATCGAGAGGGAGACGATTCTTTTGGCTGGCCGAATCGTCTATTGATATGCTTGGCAATCTTCGCTATGCTGCGCCGCAGACTGGCTAGGAGACCTAATAGACCTCTGATCTGTCTTGAGATGCGAGACTATAGTGAGAAGCAGAAGTGAGCCTGTTTAGACGTGGGCTGATTGTGTTTGCCGACCGGTGGTGCTCTTCTCAATTCAGTAATGCCGTCTGGTGTCTGCCCCCTAGCGACACGACCGCGTCCGCAGTTGAGACTTCCGTCTGTGATAGTCTGAATTTCAGCTTTTAATCTCGATGCAAAGGTTCAATACCCGATCATGCCATTGATAAAGCTCGTCAGGACCCAGCTGTACTCCAGATACTCCAGCACCTTCAACAAGCCCTCAGTCTTGCGTTCGGCCTCGTTGTAGTCTCCCATTTTGGGTAGCGGGATGCGCGTGATGTTCTTGCCATCCTTTGGTGCCCAATAATTCTTGATATGACCTCGAGTAAACAGCACCAGCACGACTAGGGCAGGAGATGTAGTCATTCGCATCAATTTGGGTAGCGAATCCGCGAAGAAGGCGAGGCTGAAAGATCCGATGAAAGAGGCCAATATCTGATTACAATAAGCTTTAGAACGTGGAACCGATGTGGGCTTACATACTGCCAAAGCTCCCGACGCTTGCGTAGTTCTTGTCTTCCATAGCTGGTTCTCTGCTTCTTTTGACCATTCGGCAAGCTTCTTGGATGTTGCTTCATACTTTTGCAAGTTGGTTATGGCAATATAGGATAAGGCACCGCCATATAGGCAGTAGACGAATTGGAGGAGGTGTGGACCTCGCAAGATGATCTCTCTGCCGGTAAAGCTGGACATGTCGAAGTGATCAATTGAAGCCATTCGAAGATGTGATGTTCTGGTTGATTGTTGTAACTGGGTTCGACCTGGATTTGCTGGCTCAGATGACGTCGCAGCACGAGGGGAGTGCCAAGTCTTCAGCGCGGGAGTTGCCTTCCAGTGTTTACACTCACGAACATCACACGCGACAGGCGCGTCCGCCGCAACAACCACCGCCCGCCGTTTCTCTCACTCCACCCTTTTGGCGCGTTGGACTATTTCGGTTGGAAAAGCTGGCGCGGGGCAAAGAAAATCAACCGCCGAGCGCTATGGCGCCTGCTGCGAAAAATGGGACACCAGGACGTCGCAAGAAGACGGGTCAGCAATACTTCGACGTGGGCAAAGTTGGACGGTACGCGGCAACAACGATTTGTACAAAGCGCGGCATCGCTGATGTGTGCATAGGAGAACGGGCATCACATTGCAAGACACTGGGCTTCGAGATGAGCATGGGCTTGAGCCTGTCTCTGGCATATTCTCTTCGCCAACTTCGCCCGAACAGAATGGCAGCAGGACAATCCTCACCAGCGAGGGTATGGACGTAGAGGATAGTGCGTATATCAAGGACGAGGAAGATGAGGAAGATTTGCTTACCCGACATGCCTTCTTAGGCTCAGCACCCGACGTAACGACAACACTAGGAAAGCGCAAAACACCTCGACTACCTCCCGCGCGACAATCGCCGCTGAAACGAACCAGCATTGGAGGCTCACCACGCCGAATGAGTTCAGTGCGCCCGCAGTCCCGACCTGGCATTTCGGAAGAACCGACAAGCTCTCCTCGCGACAGCAGTGAACCCGCAGTAAATCGCAAGCTCCAATTCGAGACTGTTAATCGCAATCGAAAGAGCATCCACGTCGCAGACGCTCAAAGTCCTTTCAAGCCACGGCACAAGCTACGAAGATCGACTGGTCCGGGCAGACCAGATATTTATGAGTACGAGGATGATGCCGACGAAGTCCGCGCTACTTCTGTTGAACAACCGAACGGCATCATTGGCGAGGACGAAAGTGTGGAGCAGTCAATCGAGGAAGATGATGATCAGCATCTAATGTTCGACGATGAAGTGCCTGAGGCAATAGAGCCAGAGCGAACAGCTATCAGTATTCATGAAGCTGATGAGGGTTCGAAGCGGAAGCGAGGACGACCACGAAAATCAGACCAATCCAACACGAGCCAACTGCCTGTTTCGCCTGCTGTGGCATCGCCCTCAGGCTCGAAACGTTCAAGAACAAGTCTGAACAACGCGCAGGTAGAAGAAGAACGACTGAGCCGGCCTTCGAAAAAGAAGCGCACATCCAACATTGCAGTACATCACGAAGATGCCGACGTGGAGGCTGGGCCATCTACAATTCGGTATGAAGACGAATACTTGGCGACCGGCGATGACGATGAGCATCACCAACCTCTCCTGGAGTCTCAGCTACACACCCAGCCAGAGCCCGAGAACGACGTGGAGCCGGCGAGGAAGGGTAAAGGCAAGGGCAAAGGCAAGAAAGGAAAGTCGGCCGCGTTGAAAGAGAGCGATTCAAATCGTGCAATTCAGCGCAATGGAAGCCCCGTCAGGCCTAGTGGCTCACCAGCTAAAGGCCGTGGTGCGAGTGTGGGTCCTGTTAGCAATGTCAACCTACGAGCGCACACGCCCGCCGCCGATGCGCACGAGCAGACTTCCCGTTCAGGGAGAAATCTCATCCAGCCCCTGAAGTTCTGGGAAAACGAAGGCCGGATATGGAGAAATGGCGAAATCGAGGGCATCATCCGAGCTGAACCTGTTCAGGTGTCAAGACCACGAGCCAAAAAAAGAAAGAAGAGCCGCAAGCATGGTAGTCGACTGCGGGATATCGAAGAGGAAAGTGAAACAGAGTCTACTGTGCCTGATGAATGGGAAGAACTAGCCGGTGTGATTACCGGGAATGTTGCCAATTGGAACACGGAGACGAACGCAGGAGACCCTGAAGACCCCATCCAGGAAGGTGAGTTTGCATACGGTTGCCTAGTGGGCTGAGACATCTTCAACTAATTGATCTTGCAGACCTTGCTTTTGCGGCATCTTCGATCGTGACGAAAGATGTTCCTGGCTCCGATTTCAGATACGCCAAGATCATGACCCTACCATTCTTCGGCGCTGGAGTAGTCGAGCTACCGCCGGAAGGCTTCAAGCGTGCCAAGAACAGCCGAAAGATGCAGATGGTGTTCTTCGTGCACGAGGGTAAAGTGATGGTTGAAGTTGGCGCCACTGGGATGGAGGTCAATCAGTTTGCGATCAGCAAGGGTGGGTGTTGGGTCGTTCCTCGAGGTAAGCCTGTTCTCTTCCCTTTCCCTCTTACTCTTGCACAAAAATCCCGAAAGCCGTGGCAGCGACACGCACATACTTGGAACCTGTTCCGCCCTGATGCGAATATCCCGGACCACATGGCAGCGATCCGCCAGCGTTCAGCATCTGGAATTGCCAACTAGTGTTCTGGACAGCGGTGCCAAGCCGTCTTCAACTGGTCTGAAAGTACCAATGACAAGCGGAAATCATGACCATTAGACCAACGGAGAGGGCTCGCTAGAGAACGCTCGCTTGACTGCTCGCTTGACTGAATGACAAGGAGACACAACACATGTGGGGCTGCGATCTCTCCGAAAGATAGGCCCCACACTCGGCTGGGCTTCGGCCTCGAATGGAATCGTCAGCAAACAATTCTCTACCGACGTCCTTGGCTCAGACTGCCTCGATCCCGGATGGCGGTCAGCTCACCGCAAGGACGACCATACAATTGTATTGTTGTCGAGGACTTTGCAGCTGCAGCTTCCC
This sequence comes from Cercospora kikuchii, assembly GCF_019650295.1. Classification (NCBI taxonomy): domain Eukaryota; kingdom Fungi; phylum Ascomycota; class Dothideomycetes; order Mycosphaerellales; family Mycosphaerellaceae; genus Cercospora; species Cercospora kikuchii. The sequence goes on from NW_025408587.1 coordinate 2,088,163, forward strand.
GGTATCGCCATCCGAGAGCCGCGCTTAGCTCTCGATATGATGGCGGTGTGTGTGTGCAACGGACGCTGTCAGAATAACGCTCAGTGGTACAAACACACAGCGCCAGCTGCTGCCCAACACAACACAACATGCCGCTCATGCCGGTGCGAACCGTCCTGCAGTGCAGTGTTGAAGACTGGTTCGAGCGTGGGGGTGCCGTCGCTGCAGTGCGACGGAACTGTCGCTCGCCTGTCGACAGGATGAGACAACGCATCTCCATCCAGGATCAGGAACTGAACCAAGAGATTTGCTCGCGCCGGACCCCGGTTGGCGCTCAGCTTCAGGAACGCCATGCTTGGAATTTCGTACTCGATGAGGCGTACGGGTGGATCTGCCGGACTTCCGCCTATTGAAAAAGAGTGGGCAGCAACTTCCTGGGCCCGGTTTGCTTGCGCCCTTCGTGCAACGTTACAGCGCAGGTCCAACCGAGTGTAGACGTCCTCGTGCGGCGTGGGACCCCATCGGTTCATCACGCTTAGGTCACACTGTTCGCATGCGCTGCGCGGCGCTTGGGATCCATCACCCACATCATCACACACATCATCTACCTGACTAGCTTTGTGGTGGCGAAATCGCTGTATCTGAACATGTCGCTGACGATTTCTCTACTCTACAGGAAACAATTATGCGATTACGAATGAAAGCAGAACCAAGACTGCGCGGATATTCTTTGCACAGGGATGTGAGGTTGAGAGTGGTGGGAGAAGCGGGTGATGCGTTGTTCATTGTTGACTGTTGCGCGTCACTCGTTCTCATCCACCAGCCCTTTCCATGCGAAAGCTGCATTAGGCTGCTCCAACTTGCGGTTTGAACATTGTCCTGTTCGAGAAGCTCTGGTGCCTCGATTCGCGGCCTTGCATGCAGTTTGACAATGTTGGCCGTTCGTTGTTGGACTAGAATTGAAATTGCAGGCATGAAGATGCGATTCCCAGCGGAGTGGTCTGTTCCCGCATGACACTTGACATTGCGGGAGAACTGACTCGCAGAGGAGGAAGAGGAAGAGGAAGTATGGCAGGAAATTTGGCATTGACAAGCAACAAAGCTTACGATCATGACTTGAGAGAGGGAGAGCTTGAGATTTCTAGATACCCACGACATGAGAGACTTGCCGTTGTTTTTTGACATCTTATTGAAACTTCAGCCCTGTGTTTGTTGTTCCTGCTATTATCGGGTGGTGGTTCACAACGAGGCGAATCGCTTGACTCTCGAGCCCTAGATGTCTGACTCTTGCATCATCACATCACCCAAGTTCTCGGAAAGTTGGAGTGGAACGTGGCAGGGGTTTCAAGTTCATCAATACTCCGAAGAGCAATTTGCGCTACCATTCAAGGGTCGTTTCCGTACTTTGCCCATCCCGCTGTTGTCGTATTATGAGCTTCGACCAGGAGCGTTCGGTCTCGCACAAGGTGTATCATCAGCTGATAATATTGATGAAGGAGGGAAAGCATCGGGTCTTTGTGACTGGGTTGTTGCCAAGTCGCCAATCTGTCTTCTTTCCCATGCTCGTGCACTGCTGACTTGATTCACCGAAGTAGGACCTTGAAGAAGAGCGAAGTTGAATCATCAGGGCTGATTAGTGATGAGTTATTATTTGGACAACGCAAAATGTTTCTGGGGCAAAGGGCTGTGACATGCAAGCACGTGCGTGTGCATAGCACCTTGGATGCAATGTCATGTCAAGAGCGAGCTTTCCGAACGTGCTGCTCACCGACAGTTGGAATACTTTAGACTTTGTGCGTCGTTCGAGTAGCATCTTGCTTACCGACTCGTCACAACGTGTCTTCGTGATTGCGCACTCGCTGTGGTACGACTCAGTCTCATTAAGCATAATCCTCGTGTGCTCGCGACTCATGTGTGTGCAGCACGGGCCGATCGTTAGCGCCGACCGGGCCTTGTCTGCAGGACATGCCGATTTGAATTGGGATCGCTTCTGCAGCGAACAATTCCGACGTGCATTGATGTGGAAATGAATTTCATTGTATGCACTTGTTGGTCGTCACCGTCTTATGCCCGCGGCCGAGATGGACCGGGAGTATGCATCCTGCAATTGCAAATGCCAGGTTGACTTTTCGAATGCTGGGAACTGATACTCGAACTAGGAGAATCGATCATATGTGCTTGCCTTTGTGCATGGTCTGGGTCGGCTACTTGCGCGCAGCAAAGCGACGACCTGGTAACTCCCTCATCTTTTGATCTCTCTTCGTGCGTGATTCACCGCCTGCCTCGATCCTTGAGACAGGATGCAGCATGCCTCAGATGCGCTGCATAAGACAGAGATACTGATGATATATTGGTCGTGCGGGAAGCATTCCGCCATGGACATTGTGAGACCTCCGTTGCATCGCGCCAACTATCAAGGCTCCACACATGGCCAGGATCAGCAGAAATCCTTTGGCTGTACGGCCGTGTAGCCCATGCACTGCCATGTCAAGACTGTCAAACATGCTTGGTCCATCCGTGTGGTTGTGACAAGCAGGGTTTGCCCAGTAAAGACGAAGCATTGACGTCCCTTACGCCTTCTGCGCTGGCACGACCTGCTGCTCGCGTGGGCACTGCTGGATCTGAAACCTGCTCGACGCCGATACGCAACGGATCCCGGCATTGGTAGCATTCCAAATGGCGGTGTCGCCGAAGGGTGAGACCAGTTGCGAGTCGCTCAAAATTCATCATCTTCATCAGCGAACTCGTCCAGAACGGGGAAATCTCCGACTTCGACGCGCTCGGGCCTCACGAAGACACCACAATTTGGCTGGCATTCGAAGTAGCGCTGGCCGTTCACACTGCCATCATTCTTACCAGTAGGCTCATCCAATTGAATGCCAATCCAGGCACCAATGCCGCCCGGGATCTCCGGTACATCGCCAACAAACTGCACGGTGCCGCGTCTATGGTCAGTCTCCGGCAGCAGACGACATCGCGCACCTTGCTTGATGTGGCGGGAGTCGACCTCACGGTACGAAGCGTCGATCTTTTGCTGTTCAATATTCGGGGCTTCAGGATCGAAGCGGCCCAGTTTACGGGCTTTCTTCCATGCCAACACGCTGTCCGTGCGGCTCTCGTACTCATCCTGGGGCATCTCATACTTCTGTACGGAAGACACGTCGGTATAGTTGGTCCTTGAGCCGGGCGGCCGGGTATCAGTGACCTAGCATGAGCGATCAGCACATCAATCCTGGGAGTGGTAGGTGCCAAGTCGATCGATGCTTTGCAGCCATGGGCTCAACACGCTGCAGTGCATGATGTTCCGTCCCCTATTATAGCTGGTCATGCCACCGGCGAATTCCAGTGGCTGGTGCGGAGAGGTTTACAGAGGGTACCACGAGAGTGGTTCAGCGGCGATATTGCAGAAGGTGATGGGGGATGCGATGAGACACGCGGGCTCGAGTTTACGCACCAGCAGTTCTGCGTATGCCTGAAGCGGCCATGCAGCTATTTGCGTGGTTTCCTCATTTGCAGGCTCGATTGGCTGCGGTGGCTGAGAAGCAACGTGCAGGCTCAGACGTTGACAAGACGCCGGAACGCCCGTGATCGGCTCGAGGCGCGCTTTGAGCTGGGCAACGGTCCACGCTGGAGAGATGCGGCGTTCAGAGGAGGAATTCTCCGATTTAATGAGCAGGGGCACATCGGCGGCGGACGCGGCCATGATGCTGGGATGGGAGTCGGAGGGGGAGGGTTGGCGTTGACGCGTGCGGACAGTGGACCGCGGCGCTTGGGTGGGCAGATCACGCGGCGGACGTTGTGATGAATTGCGGACGGTGATGATGGAGGAGAGGCTGCCGATTGTGGGCTGGAGGTGAAGTGGGCTGCACGAGCCATGTGCGCGGCGGGCCAGTCACGCAGCGCGCAAGTGGATGCGAGTGCTCGATTCGACAGCGCGGCCTGCGAGCGGATGAGCCGCCGGTGCATGCTCGTTGCGAACGGCGGCGGATGGGGCAGTCACAGTCATGCTCTTATCACTGGTGTTATTAGGGCACGCCGGGAAGTGCAGAACCGACCAGCAGCAGGCGCGATGAAGACGGTGCAGGAAGACATGAGGCTCAATTCATCTGTCGTCATGTGCGCGGTCTGCACAGCATCGCACCGCACCGCACAGCACGATCTGTCGTTGGCCACGCATCTCCGAGCACACCGCCAGAAGCGCGTGCGTCGGACTAAAATAGAGCTGCGCGCAAGTGGCCAGGGAATCCCTCGAAGGGAACATGTTCGCCGATTGTTCGGCGCTCTCTAGCATAGCCTGGTCGGCTGTAGCGCCAACCATCCTGCCGCAGCGCGCTTCGTCGACGTGCTGTGCTGCTGCTGCAACGAGAGCCGGCCACGTCGACCATTGTGCTGAGCCTGACCATGGCCCGCCAGCCAGCCCCGCCGTGCGAGTCCGCAGCACGTCCACCGCCCTCGCCGCCACCGCCCAGCATCGCATCACGCAGCAACTCGCCGGGCATCGCGCGCACGTTGCCGCGCCGTGGTCGTCGCTCCGGCGCTGTGCAGGCCTCCTCGACCGGGTGCTGGCAGTAGTGGCATCAAGCTTCGTGACTTGCCTCCCACTACCTTAGCCGCAGCCCCGTCCTGTAGCCTCCACCCTCGGCCATCGAACGGAACATGCGATCTGTGCGTGCGGCGTGCTGCTGGCGAGGATGACGCTAAAGGCGAATGACTTGCGTCAGGCAGCTACCCCTGTGAAGAATAATGCATTGTCCGCGTCAACGCCTCTGACCGCCATCGCCATGTGCTTGCTGTGCTGTGATCTGATCTTTCTCGTGGGAGGAGATGCTGTGCTCTTCTCATGGCCTCGCACTCGCATTCCACAGCAGGAGCAGGACAGCACGTAAAAGTCGACGCCAGGAGTGCGAGAATGTCTCGGCTGGCGGCTGTTTTTCTTCAATGGCACTGCTCCGACTAGGGTCACGAGATCCGAGATGCACACCGTGTCACAAGCGTTGTAGATGACGCTCGCTACCAGCCCAGCCAGTCGGCACTTCACACCTCACCGCCCATTCCTAGCGTTACACTGGAATGCCATGCGCCCGCGCGAACGTGCACTCGACTCGCTCGAGTAATTATTGCCCACTGCCTGCCACGGCCCAGCTATATGCCGTTGATGAGCAGAGCAGGCGGAAAACAACCATCCTCGCAGCCCTCACCTCCCTCCCACTCCCCATTGGCCTGCTGCCGCGGGACTCAACGCGCGCGCCCAGCAGAGTTCTGCAGATCGTTCGCGACATCTGAACGCTTATTCCCCGGACCGCCCTAATCAAAATGCAGGATGGATGGATACCTGCACCGCGCCTTGACGGCCAGCACCCACCACCCACCGACCCTCGAAAACGGACTGGTGGGGACGCGGGAGTGCGCGCGCGCTCGAGTCAATTTGTGCAAAGAACCTGTCACGCCTGCGCTGATGACCTGGCCCTTACGGCTGGTTATATGGTAGCCCAAGCCCCTAGCTCCATGCTCGACGTCACAGAGAGATGTATCATAGTTGCTGCTGCATGAGCCCGCATGGATCGACTGACGGACATCCCTGGCGAGAGCGCACACATCTCGCAGCAGCAGCGACCGGGCCCCAAGGCCGAATGGCCACCCAGTCCTGGCTCCTTCACTGCACACAACCGAGCGGCATCCAGGGCGAGCTAGCCACTTGCGGCTGCGAATTGTCGAGGCTGCAAGCCCATGCTCCGTCGTGCGCGAACAAGAAGCGCGCCATGCCATGCAGGCTGGCTTAGGTTTCGCCGGTGAGCGTCCAACTGCTGGGATGCTGCCTCTTCTATACCAGCCGCAACCCGCTGGTTCAGCGCAGCGTCCTTACTTGGCGGCTCGCTGGACACGATAGGTCCACGCTGTTTCATCCCTTGCACTGGCCGTCATTGGCCAGCTATCCAGTCCGTCGGGAGTATTTCTTGCATGTTGTTCGACTAGCACCGCACAGACTGCAAAGCTATCCGCGCCTCGCGCTGAAAGGTTGGGCTGGCAGCTCTTCACAAGTCTATCTCTGGGTCCCTCTTTAGCTTCAGAACTACCTCCGTCTCGTGCCTCGGTGTGTTACGTCAAGCGCTGCGTGAAACGACCCTCCACGGCCCACGTCGAGCAACTGTCCGGTTTCAATCCTCCACGAAGTTCTCGCGTGCAGGCCCATCCTCGCACGCTGCACCCGGTATTATAGGCCGTCGTGCGAGCGTTCGTACATATACCGACGATCATCGGCCAACTTTATGCGACCAATGCTAGCCATCTATCGAACCAACCCAGGAACTACCGCTTCTTCGCATCCTCTGCTCGACCTGGACGACTCCAACGTCCTGTGATACGTCACGAGGAGCAGAAGACCCATCGAGTCCACCGCGCGCCCGGCCCTTTTTTTTTGCTACTGCCTGCTGACGACCAACTATCGACGACCATTCTCCGGAACGAGGCGAACTAAGCTTACCGACCAAGGCCGTATCGAGTGGGTGGCTGCCACTGGGCCTGCCTTTCGTTCACAGTTATACCAGCCTCAGATCACCGACTGGCTGGAACCGCATCGTCGGGCTACTGTCACTCGATAGAACTGCAACACTATCGACACCGTGTCCCATCGAACATCTCCTCACACCACGCCAGACCACCTCCATACCCGTGGACAAGCTGGCCTCGAAGCCAGCGAGGGCCGCCAACGTGGATATCTCGTCGCTGCTGGAGCGGCCAAAAGCAGCATCCTCTCCAGGAAATGCTAGCAACAGCTCCAAGGCATCAACGAGTAGCAGAGCCCGAGACGATAACACAGGCTCTGCTCACACTTCGACAATCACGAGTGCAACGACTCCAGCACCTCATCCAGCACCGCCCGTCGAATACCAGCGTCAAGTACCCCAGGCGTTTCCACCGATGCAGACCATGCATTATCCGCCGCAGCAGTACCCACCGGGACCGCCTCATTACCACCCAGTAGCAAATTACTCGCCCTATCCCCCAACATCAATGCCAGATCCAAGACTCGGCCTATCAATACCCATTTCCCACGTTGCAGGACCCAGTAACAAGCGTCTGGCGCCTCCACATCCCCATCCTTCCGAGACACCCGCGAAGAAGAAGCAGTCCAAGTGGACTGCTGACGAAGACCGATCGATCATCGAACTGAGGGGCAATGGCATGAAATGGGAAGACATTTCGAAGCATTTGCCCGGTCGCAGCGCCATTAGTTGCCGTCTTCGCTTTCAAAACTATCTCGAGCGACGATCGGAGTGGGACGAGGAGAAGAAGAACAAACTCGCTCGTCTATACGAGAGGTGGGTCGCCGATCATCACGGCCAGAAAATGTTCATTACTAACCTGTATGTCTAGATTCAAGAAGGATATGTGGGAGAAGATCTCAAAGGAGATGCAATTGCCATGGCGAGCGGCCGAAGCGATGCACTGGCAGATCGGCGAAGTCGAAATGGCACAAAGAGCGAATGTCCCGGTCTTTCACTTGGCAGGACAGCAAGGCTCAGGAGCCGCACAAGCAGGTCCTGGATCAGAGGGTCGTGCCAGCACATCACCATCGTCCGGTGGCGGTGCCGCTCTGCCTGGTATGGGATATTCCCACACTCACAATCACTCTCTGCCTCAGATCCCGCAATCGCTTTCGCATCCCGTCTCACCGGTACAGTCAAGGCTCCGACGCAACAGCGATGACGCCGCTGCTCATGCTGCATTGCGACACAGAGCGGACAGCGCAAGATCCGTCGCAGCTTCAGGACCGATGGGAAGAGGAGCACTGCCTTCGATTCACGATGTCACGGGTCCACCGCCCAACCAGATACGTTACACTCTGCCACCGGTTCCCACGACCGAGACACTGCGGCGGTGAAGAGGGTTTCCTTTTAAGTTACCAGCATCTGCATAGCGTGCTTTTCGGGTTTTCATTTTGCGCAGCATTCAGCAAGCCAGCGGTTCCTGGTATGAGCTCACGACCACATCTAACGCCATTGACGCCAACGCTATAGACATCAGACACGACGACCACATCTCAGGGAGATGCATGACTCAAACGCAACGGCCTGGAGGGAGTGACGAAAGAGCACGGCTCATTTGTACCATAGAAAGTTTTGACTTGACGACTGATGAAACGGGAGGAAATGAAATGGGTGTAGAGTATTTAGCAGACAAGTGCAGCTAGATTAGCAGCATGATGAGCGAAGCAACAGATATAATGAAGATGGGCGTATTGCCAATCAGTTGACTTTGCAGTTGAGTTTGTGACAGTCGACGTTGAGATACAGTTCCCGTGTCGCGTGAGTGCATCCGAGACAGTTGCAGCTGTGCGTCCATGCGGTACGCTGCGACGATTGGGAAAGTTGTCTCTGACTTGCAAGACACGCAACAGCTTTGCTTTGCCTGGCAGGGAATAGGCGGGGCTTGGCGTGACATGGGGATCCACTCGTGCAGAGGCACAGTCAGCAAAGCTATTGCCAGGCGTGAGATTGTCTTTGGTGAAATCTTGATGAGACGCCGGCCAACGCTGCCCTTGCCCTGCCATGTGTGAGACTCCGCTTCTTCTGCCCACGCGGCCATGAGGACACTTTGACACTGCCATTGCTGCTGCTGCGCCCTCCCTCGAGCAGCACGTGCCCGCAGAGCACAGTAGACGGCGCGTGAACGGAGTGTCAGAGAATTGACGCGACATCGCCCAGCCAGCCCGATGGCTTCTTCCGACGCGGATTCGCTGGGGGACAGCCTGCTGGCCTGGGTCAGATCATTCGACGATGGGGGCAAGGTGGAGCAGCTGGGCGACCTGAGCGACGGTAAGGTGCTGTGGGCCATCCTCCAGGACGTCGACCCGGCCTACTTCGCCGGCAGCCTGCCAGAGCCGGACATTGAAGCCTCCAGCGACTGGACGCGCAAGTGGCAGAATCTCAAGCACCTCGAGAAGCAGCTGTCGGTGTACTATCGCGATGTGTGCAATGGGCATGACTCTGCTGGCGTGAGCAATGGCCCGGATTTGAAGGCCATTGCTGCGGAATCATCCATTCCGCATCTCGAGAGGCTCATTATGGAGATTATTAGGGCCGCGATGGCTTCGCCTGAGTCGAACCAGAGGATGGGGAAGAGATTGTTGGGACTGGGCAACGAGCACGCAATGGCAATCGCGTATGAGATTCGAAGCATGCAGGATGCAGAAGCCCCAGATTCGGAGCCGCCCAGCAGGGACGAGTCGGCATATCAGTCGGAGCAGGAGCTACCCGAGCGAAGACCTGCTACGGCAGAGAGCAAGCAGAATGGAGGCCTGTTTGGGGACCCAATGCTGGAGAAAGAAGAAGAGCTATTGCAGGCGCAGGCCACGATTGAAAAGCTGCAGGCCAGCCATAAGACCGCACAGCAGCAATTGCAAGCGTTGAAGCAAGACAAGGAGCAGCTCCAAGAGGCGTTTGATGCATACCGATCGGAGATCAACAATCGAGGACGGCCAGCAGGTGCTGAAGATGATCTGAAGAAGCTGCAGCGTCAGGCAGACAATGATAGAGCATACATTGACGAATTGGAGGCGCAGTTGCAGACATCTAAAGAGGCGGTTGACAACTACGAGAGGCAAATACAGCGTTTCAAGGACGAGCAAGAAGCCGGACAGAAGCTACGCGATGATCTCCAAGTACTGCGCGCTGAGAACGAAGATCTGAACCAGAAGGTCAAGGCGAACGAGAATCTAAAGAAGAAGATCCAAGCTTTGCAGGAACAGGAGAAGGCAAATGCTTCGCTACGGGAAGAGCTCAAGCAGGCGAGTGAGAGACTAGAGGAGCTTGATCGCTTGAAGCAATTTCAAGCAGGCTTGGAGAAGGAAATTATCGAGAAGAAAGGCTTGATTAGGAACCAGGAGTACCAAATCAACGAGCTGACAACCACACGAAAACACGCCGAATACGACGCGCGAGTGCTAGCACAAAAGCTCGAAGCCGCTCGAGAACGACAGGAACGCGATCACGAGGTAATCGAAGAACTCCGCAACAAGCTCCAAGAAGCCGGTCCAGAGGACGAAATCGACCACGACCCTCCAGAGCCGCCAACGAAAGACACAGAAGACACGAAGCCCAAAGCAACTTCCCGTGAAAACGACCAAACCAAACAATGGGCCGAAAAAGTCGCCCTCCTCGAAAAACAACTCGAAGCGTCCGACCTCCGCCTCAAACAAGCCTCCCAACGCAACGCAACCCTCGAAGACGCAGGCCGTACTCGCACCCAAAACGCCGAAGAACAATCCAAAACCGCGCAACAACTTGAAGAACGCGAACAAACAATCGCCGACCTCAGACGGGAATTAGATAATTTACAGAAACAACCGAAAGAAGCTCCGCTGCCGCAAGATATCGCCGCTCTGCAGCGTGAAAATCGGCTGATGGCGACTGCATGGTATGATTTATCGAATCGATTGCAGAATAATGGGGTTTCGTTGGGGAGGAGACGGCAGGAGCCGAAGAGTTGGATTGGGAAGCAGAGGGGGATGGTTGGGCCTGGGAGTGGGATTTCTGGTGGCCGACGATAGAGCGGTTCAAAGCATAATTTCTGCCGGAGTCAGAAGATCGGGTCAGGTCATCAGGTTGTGCATTTTTTTTTTTTTGCGTTTTGTGTGGTGTGAATTAGCGAAGATTGACCGCTATATACCCCTGTTTTCGGGAAGCTTGTTTGCTTATGGGCATGCCCTCTTGTCCCTGAACGTGTTGCTTGCTGGTTGTTTTGGTTAGATGAATGTTCGGAGGAGGTCGGACCCCTGGGTGGTGGTTCTGCTGCTCTCCATGTCCATGTAGCTTACATGTGTGGAGCGCGAAACAGAGAGACACTTGTAGTCGGCCTATTTTTCCGCCAGGCTCAAGGACTGTTTGGTTGCTGCCTTCACGTGTTCGGTAGCTGAGCCTCTCTAGCTGTAGCAGAGACATCAGATATCGCGTTCATCTCTTCGATACTCCCAAAAGGCTTTGGCGCATTTGGTAGCTGAGCCGTATACAATCAGAGACATTCGGCAAGAACTGAGTATTGTCAGCAAGTATGAGCTTATGAGCAACTCAGGAATTCTTGTATGGTTCCTAAGTTCTGCGACCGAGTGCATATGTTATTACAGCACAGCATCCATAATCTTCTCAAACATCCTCTTCTTGGTCCTTTCCACTTCCCCTTTCGCCACATTCGCAGCGAACTCGAGAGCTTTGCATCGTGCTTTCCAGTCGATATTTTCTTCGCCGACCTGCCGCGCTCTCGCTGCTGAACGAGCAATATCGGCCATACTTTCGTCGACCCAGCCGTTCTTATCCAACTTATGTATAGCCTCGATGCTCTTTCGCATCATCATATCATGCACCGTTTCAGTCATGCCATCCATGGCAGCCGCTCGTCCCGCAAGAGAAAGCCCTTTCATTTCGAAGGCGCCAACACAGCCTCCCATGCTTGCATGCCATTGCAAATCGAAGACTTCTCGTATTCCCTCCATGGCGCCTTCGTCAGTTACTATCTCTTCGTATCCTTCGTGGTCTGTGCGAAAGCGGGTGACTGTAACGCGTTTGCCATGCCCGGCAGCAGTATTTAAAGGCACGTTTGCTTGGTCACCCACACCCAGCCATGTTGCAGCGCTCAGTCTGGCAATGTCATCTCGTGGATTAGCTTCTGTCCTGGGCACATTTATTCTATCCAGCATAGAGTCTGCAAGGCGCTTGGCCTCATCACCACTGAAGCGCTGTCGTCTGCCATGTATTTCGGCACGAAGGAGGTCGCTCGTCAAGACGCGCTTCAGTGCCTCAAACGAGAAGCCAGGAACAGGTCTGTCTGCGATAAGTGAAGTTCGTGCAGATCGTTCTGTCGCGAGCTGCATATCAGCCGATGCCTGAGCTAGGAAGGCACGATGCGGGTCATCCGAATCGCTTCTCGTTTCCAGCTCTTTTGCTTCACCATTGACCTGCAAAGCGGGTGGGGTAGCCAGACGGACTGGAGCACCTGTGTGTGGCGGCACTTGCAAAGAGAGCCGTCCTGGTCTGCTTCCAGGATGTTGAACGAATTCATAGGACGATGCTTGTGGCGATTGAGGCTGTGAGGTCGGTTGTCTGGTGCCTGGATCAGGAGGTGATCCTTGAGGTTGGCTTATTCCTCTTGTGTTGTTAGGGTCTACGGGAAAGGTTCCAAATGGGCCATCCTGCACATTGCGACTGGCCGGAGGACGACCTCGTGGTTTCGCTCCAGGCGCGTTTGACGATGGCCAGGCACTAGAAACCGCAGGCCCATGCTTCCTTCGCTTGCGAGCTGAAGATGTTACTGCTGATCGCGGTTCCTGTTCAAATGCAGCATCGATATGTGCAGACATTGATGTTGGTACGGCGCTGAAGGGATGCGGCGTGCTTGGCGTCTGCGAGTGGCCTAGCTGCCATCGTAAACTCGATGAAGCTGCATGGGGAGCAGAAGGCTTTGCTGACCATGGCGCAAACGTCTGCGGCGTCACTGCAGAGGCTATGGCCCATGGGTCTTGCTGGCCACCCGGGTGAGCGCTGAAAGGAACTGCAGAGTAAGGATCGGATTGCTGCTTGTTACTGGAATCTGCTGCTATAGTATCACTGGTGCCCGTTTCGGAGTTTCTGCGTCGTCCCCGTTTTGGTCTGAACGATGGGTCGAGCGCTCTGACGGCCAAGTCCTCCTCCGCGACTACTCCATCCCTGCCACTCGCAGGGTATGGATCATTCGGCGGAGGTAGATCTGTGAAGTACGGGTGTTGCTTTCCGAACAGATATTCGAAGAATGCATCAATATGCATGGCTCTCATCCATCGCTTCAGACGGACGGTGTACTGCTGGACTTTTTGCACAGATTGGCCTTTTGACGTGTCTGGTGCTTCTACGCCGAGGTCCAGCGCAAGTTGGTTCCATGTTTTGATCTCCTTATGCTCGAGCTTTCGAATGAGCACAAAGAGATCCCAGGTGTTGAAGTCTTTCCCGTCGCTCTTCGGTGGGCCTTCGAAGCCGGACCTGAGAGCGGTCGTGTCCACATCTGTTGGAAAGTTCGGATTGCAATAGAGTATGAAGTCTACAAAGGTCTGCGTCAGGTTCTCTGCTGTTACGTCTGTGGACGGCAAAGACCGGTCTGTTGGTTTGTAGCCGAATACGCTGTCGCGGCCTGGTGATGCGCTGTGCATGCTGGAAGCCTGTGTCGATCCGGCGAAACCGTTGGGAGAGCTTCTGGCATGATTCCCCGTCGTCGGATGCAAGTTCTGGTGATCATATATCGAAGCTCCGAATTGTGTCTGGCTAAAGGTCGTCATGCCTGTATTGTCACCAAGTTGATATTGCTGTTCAGCTTCCGCGCCGCCGCCATGCTGGCGATACATCCTTTGCGCCGCGCGTCTTGCTCACAGCTGGGCGTCGCTGGGGCCAGCCCGAGTCGCAGCAGCGGCCAGCGCAGTGCACGTCGAATGCTCAAGCAGAAGACATTCGTATGGCACTCAGGCACTTTGCTGATGTTGTTGAAAAGGGTCAATTAGTAGGATATTGGCGCCAGAGAATTGAAGGTTAAGAGCAAAGAGGGGAAGGTAGTCGGGCTAACTTTGGTTCCCAAAAGGATCTCCACGTGATTTTGCCGCACTTCCCGAGGTTTTGTGGGTCTGCCAACTGCAAGCTTGGTCAAGCATTGACAAGACACGCGCTCCTGGCGCCACCCTCCAGACATTCAATATGTGCCGCACCTGCGTAGGATCGGAGGACAGAGCTCCAGAGACAAGTGCGTCTGGAGAGCCCACTGTCCACCGGCTTTTCAGGTTCGCCATGCCTCGCCGCAGCAGGAGGACTTCAAAACCGCGGTGACCTCGTACTCAAATTCAGCCGGAGTGACTAAAATCCTTATCGCCATCAAGCCTACTGTACTCGAGGGACGATCTACTACATGCGGTTAGACAGTGCAGGAACTCGTCATTGCGTTGCAGTTGCGAATGTGCCCGTGCTCTGTATGCGAACACAAAACTGGAAGGTAGCAGTTAGGGCTCCGTTTGATAAGTAGTCACCAGTCCCTCGTCTGGCGGACGAGAACAGAATCAAGAAATGGCCGCCATGCTGTCCAGTGCTTGCGTGCTTGGAGTGCTCCTCTCTGCCACCGCCAGTGCCCAATTTGTGACGCCTCCGACAGATCTGACTGCCACAGCAGGATACCTTGACATTCCAGTCCGATGGAAGGAAGTGCCTGAAGGCATTTGCGAATTAACACCAGGAGTGAGAAGCTATTCGGGCTATGTGGACATTTTCGAAGATCAGCATGTCTTTTTCTGGTTCTTCGAAAGCCGCAGCGAGAATCCAGAAGAGGCTCCTTTGACAGTCTGGATCAATGGAGGGCCAGGATCATCTTCCATGATTGGCCTCTTCCAGGAATTGGGGCCATGCGGTGTAGATGCAGATGGAAATGTCTACACGAACAGACACGCCTGGAAGTAAGTGCTCTCAACGTTATTGTCCATGTTGCAAAGCTGAGACAACGAAGCAATGCCTCTAATATGCTGTTCATCGACCATCCCGCCCAGGTGGGCTTCAGCTACTCGACGCCTATCTCTGGGTACCAGACCAAATCATCAGAAATTGCCCAACTGCCAAATGCGACCTGCTTCGATTTTGCTGGAGACACATGTGGAACTTACAGCTACCCAAATCTGACGAATACCGCCAATTCAACCGCTGATGCGGCACCGAGCATGTGGCGAACTCTGCAAGGATGTAAGTTGAATATCACTCCATTGATGCTAGCTTGCAGACTATCGCATAGCGCACTCAGTGTCCAAGTAAATGGCAAAGAATGTGGTAATTCAATAGATTTGCCCGCCAGAAAGTCCTGCCTGGAGCCAGGATAACGAGCAGAAACGTACCTACTGCTCTGGACGAGAATTTGTCATTTGATCGATTGTGTTTACTGATACTCTCTGTGCTTTCTCTAGTCATGGGAGCCTTCCCTCAATACTCCAGGAACGAGTTCAATTTTGCAACTGAATCATATGGTGGACATTACGGACCCATATTCAACGCATACATCGAGTCTCAAAACGACTTGATCGAGAAGTCCTCGTTGCCAGGAGCGCATCACATTAATCTGTCGACTCTCTTGATCGGAAATGGTATACATCCCTCAGACCCTAAAGCTCCATTCTTATGCCTTCGGCTGACTTCTTTGAAAGGATGGTACGACCCGCTGGTACAGTACGCTGCTTTCTACAACTTCACGGTATTCCCAGGGAACACGTATGATTATGATCCATACAACCAGTCCACCAAGAATCAATTGTACAATGCAATGTACGGACCTGGCAATTGCTATGACCGGACTTTGGATTGCTACAATAGAGGGATCAATGAGGTATCATGACAGTCTTCTGCCTACGGCTTTTCACTAACATTCGACAGATCTGCTCCGCAGCCGATACTTTCTGTGCCAACGAAGTGGAGTCCGTTCTCGATAACGTCGCCAACCGTGATGAATACGATATTCGAGAGCTCTCGCCCGACCCATTCCCATATTCTTACTATGTGGACTACCTCAACACGCCAAAAGTTCAGCAAGCCATCGGCGCATTCGTGAACTTCAGTGAATCCAACAGTGCCGTTGGCAATGCCTTTGGCAGTACAGGCGACGACGATCGGGAATCCGGCACGATAGCCGCAGTCCGCAGCCTGGTAGAAGACGGCATCTACGTCGTTCAATTCGCCGGAGACGCAGACTACAATTGTAAGCATTCCCTCTATTCCAACATCATGCATTGCACAGCACATCAATAACTAACGCATATTTCTCTCCCCCTAGGCAACTGGCTGTAAGTTCATCCTAAGACATCAACCCCACCTAGACCTTCTCTTCTGTTCCGAGAATACCCGTTCTCCTTACACAATAACAACCACCCACATACACTCCCACTAACAAATCTCGGCTACCAGCGGCGGTCAAGTCATAGCCGAAAAAGTCAACGCACCAGGTTTCTCTTCTGCAGGCTACGAAAACGTCACGACTTCGGATAACATCGTGCATGGCCAAGTCAAACAATCGGACAATTTCGCTTTTGTGAGGGTTTACGAAAGTGGACATGAAGTTCCCTTTTACCAGCCTGTACTCGCGTTAGAGATGTTTGAGCGAGCGATTAATGGTAAAAATATTGCTACTGGGGAGAAGCATTGGAAGAAGTATAAGAGTGTTGGACCGGCGGAGAGCACTTTTCGAGAGGGTAATGGGACCATGCAGTTTGCGGTTCTGCCTACGAATGCTACGTATAATACGACGACGAATGCGCCTAATCCGGTTAATGGGACGAATGGTACTGCTGCGATTTCGGCTGCTGCTGCCAGACAAGATATGAAGAAGAAAGCGAAGCGGATGTTTAAGCCTTCGTATCAGGACAGGAGATAGAATGAGACTTGGTCGCATTCGAAGAGGGCAGTGGCAGCAAGGAGGATTAAACTTTATCGAATCGTCACGAGACTATCATACGTCTGTGTTTGGAATTTGTCATGCTCATAATCTAGCTGGCTAGTGGCTAGCTACTGTTCATATCCATAAATTGCAATGCCATTGCACGGCAACATGAAGGGTGTACACCACACTCCTTACTGTGGTCTGCTCTGTAGGCATGCTTTTGCTTTTTCGAAAGTCCGAACTCATCTTCGCGAAGACGCTGTTCCTTAAGCATTGCCGTCAACCTTGGCAATGTATGCCAGGAGGTCGATGACACGGCGGGAGTAACCCCACTCGTTGTCGTACCAGGAGACGAGCTTGACGAAGTTCTTGTTGAGGGAGATACCGGCCTTGACATCGACGATGGAGCTGTTGATGTTGCCGTTGAGATCGCTGGAGACTACGTCGTCGTCGGTGACTGCGAGGACACCTATTGTAGAGTATGATTAGCATGACTGCATTTATTGAAGGCATTGAAAGTAGAAAAGTCATGATGGCGCTTCTTACCCTTGAGCTCGCCCTCGGAAGCCTTCCTCAGAGCAGCGATGATCTCGTCGTAGCTGGCACCCTTCTCGATGCGGCAGGTCAAGTCGACAACGGAGACGTTGGCAGTTGGCACACGCATGGACATGCCGGTAAGCTTGCCGTTCAGGTCTGGAATGACCTTGCCGACAGCCTTAGCGGCACCAGTCGAAGATGGGATGATGTTCTGGGCCGCGGTACGGCCTCCACGCCAGTCCTTGCCTGATGGACCGTCGACGGTCTTCTGTGTGGCAGTGTAGGAGTGGATGGTGGTCATCAGACCCTCGATCATGGTGAACTCGTTGTGGATGACCTTGGCGAGAGGAGCCAAGCAGTTGGTTGTGCAAGAAGCGTTGGAGATGACTGGGATGTCGGACTTGTACTCGGTGTTGTTCACGCCCATGACGAACATTGGCGCGTCGGCAGATGGAGCGGAAATGACGACCTTCTTTGCGCCGCCCTTGATGTGTGCCTGGGCCTTCTCGGTGGTGGTGAAGACACCAGTGGATTCGACGATGTACTCAGCGCCAGCCTCGCCCCATGGAATGGCGGCTGGGTCCTTCTCCATGTAGAAGCGGATCTTCTTGCCGTTGACGATCAGGCCCTGGTTGCCGTCGACCTCGATCTTGCCATCGAAGATGCCGTGTGTGGAGTCGTACTTCAGCATGTACGCCTGGACGCCGTGTCAGCTCATGAACGAGCAATTTGCCAGCGGAGACAACTTACAGCGTAGTGTGGCTCAATGAAAGGGTCGTTGACGGCAATGACCTCAACGTCACCGTGCTGGATGCTGCTCCAATGTCAGCTTCCACCCTGTCTTGCACCGCGGCTGTTTTGGCGAGTCACTCACGCATTGCGGAAGACGATACGTCCGATTCTGCCGAATCCGTTGATACCTGCCTGCAGTGTGTATGAGCATGTGTCCATATTCCTTCTCTTCACGTCCCGCTATCGCGCGTTCTGCAATGACGCACCTTGACGACCATATTTGCGGTGTTTCGAGTTGTGGTGTGTGTTGTGGGAGCTGCGAGGAGTCAGTGTCAGTATCTCTTTCAATCAATGCACTCAGCGCGACGTACAGTGTTTGGTTGAAGCAGTGGTGAGTGGTTGAGTTGGGGAGAAAATATATGGACGAGGGACGTGGGCTGTTTGGTGGGGCAGAGTAAGCTCGGGCCAGACAAGACTGAACACGGTCGACCGAGCTGTGACGATGCGGTCTTGGCGGAGGTACTTACTATCACAAACGCTCTTTGCGGCTGACGATGATAATGCTGGCGCTCAACCGCGCGCCCTGGACGAGTGTTATATATACCACTGAGCACCAGATGCGCCGACGACGGAGACCCGCGCCCTCAGCCGTGGCCCTCATCCGCTGCGGCGTGCCCCAGACCTCCATTGCGGTCATCCGTGACTGCCCGCATTCGCCCTCATGATCCCTAACACTCCCGGTCTTGCGAGACATAACCTCGCCTAGTGTCCCCAGATTCTGCCTTGGCTACTCTGAACTGCATCATTGCCTGCTGCTGCTGCTTGTCGGTGTTCTTGAACGATCAATCTTGTTCTTCTCACCGCAGTCGGCGGGGAGACGGACGTGGGAGCCCCTCGGACCTTTTGCCGGCCATTCCCCGATGCTGAGAAGGAGATGACAACACGTCCTCCATCGCGCCTGGCCATGACCAATGGAATCTGCTTGTGCGATGATAAGGTGAGATTCCACTACACATCGTAGACGCAGCCTGCCGCCTCCTCGCGCAGAGCAGCCAGTCAGCTCTTCGATGCGAAAAGCATGGGGGAAGTTGGACAAAAAGAAGGGCGAAGCATGGGTGATGTGTCTTGGCCAGAAGAAGTAAGGTCATCTGCCAGAAGCGGTTAGACTGTTTTTTGAGGAGTCTGGCTCTCGAACTTCAAGATGTGATTCTGAGCGAAGAATTTGCAATGTCTCCACGACTCTTGATGGTTTCAGAAGTACCTCGTGCTCGCAAACAATGATTTGCAAGCAAGGCCGGCTGCAACTTCTCTCCGGGCTGTCCTTGCATCGTGTCATGTTTTCGCTCCAACATCAAGATGTGGAGCTTTGTTGCTCGAACCGCACTTGTGCGACCTCTGTACGCCCACTGGCCTCGGAGCCCGTCAGTGTGAACGAACTACGATGCTCTAGTTCCAAGACCACATCATTCAGCTCCGGAAGATTTTTCAGGTTTGACACAAGAGCTATTTATATTGCTTGAATTGTGTTGCTACTGACTGCACTGAGGCTGATGAAGGACCTCCCATAGGTACAATGCTGCTCCCCCCCGTGAACACAGAGAACTGAACCACCTCCCCGCATACTCACTCAATGTCGCTTTGCTCCTCATCAACGTCCTCGGTCTTCACGCTCGTCTTTTTCTTCTGACTGATCTTGCTTAGCCCTTCTCGGAACGCCTCGAAAGTTGGGAGTGCTTGCTCAGTGAAGACCCTGAGCTCTTCGCGAAGGGGCTGTTCGTCTGGGTCTTGCTCGTCCGGGTCGATCATGCCGTCCAAATGGGCCCAGATCTCCTCAAGAATCTTCGAGATCTGTTTCTCGAGCTCCTCACCGAGGTGCTCTGTTTGGCTCTCGATAGCAGAAGCAATTGCTCCGAACGCGATGTCGAAAGGGGATGCTTCGCTTTTCTGCATCAAGAAATCATACATAACCTTTTCTTGGCGCTTAACGTAGCCATTGCCTGTTACGTTGTTAGTAGTCGAACCTCTCCTGTCCAAGAATCCACTTGCCTTTATCCGCCTTGAGCTGAGCGTAGACAGGCTGCATCGCAGTAACAAAGTGATGGGTAGGGCTTTCAAATCCCGAAGTGTCCATCCTGATATTTCTGCTTACGTTAGCATATTGGACCCATTGCTGCCAACATCAACTTACTCGAGCTCCTTTCTGAACTTAACCTGATGATCTCTGCGTGCGTTTTTGACACCAGTGATATGTCCAGTCAGCAGTTGGTAGAAGCTGTCCATCTCGAGATTGATGACAGCCGGTTGACTCCTTAATGCTGGCTCTAACGAACTCAACTCTTCCACGATTGACCCGACCTGCTTTGCAATAGCCTTGGACTGAAGCTTCTTGATGTTGTTCCAACCACCGACAAGTGAGAAGGGCGCCTTGCCCCAGAACTCCATGTTCCACGATGTCTTTGGGCATGTAGAGGTCGAGTGGCTGCCTGAGTTCCTGATGAACGCTCTTAATGTGCTCCAGTGGAACCGATGAATCTTCTCAGTCCATTTTGAGCCAGCTTCCGATGCGAATCCTCTAATTTTGTCACTGGACTGGGTGAGCAGCTTGCCTGCCACGAGATCGTGGCATTCTTTCCGATACACGTTGAACCTTGTGCCCAGCGACTTTTGCGGCTGCCTTACAAGGTCCAGTAGAGCCTCAGCGCCTTGAACGTTTCTCCGGATTACCCAGAGCAGCACACCCTTTAAGAATACTAAGAAGCGATGGTTGACAAAGTCTTCGAGCGCTGTAAGAAGCGCTGGCGCTGCCAGTGTGAGAACATGCTTCCGAAGGGCTGGTATGCCCGTCTGTTTAGCCGAGAGCTGAAATTTCGTTGCCGTTTCCGTTACGCCCTTGAACGAGCTGTAGTGTGCATTTGACACGCAAAAGACTGTGGGCTTCTTGCCCTGCGGCAGGTGACCCTTCAGCTCGCGTCCAAGGCCTAAAGTGACGAACTTGTTTCGAACTTCCACCAGACTGCAAAGTCGGTCCTGATCGGCCTTGTCCCTTTGTTTCTCAAGTCTCTTGATCGCTTTCTTGTTTTCTCGAATCTTCCGCTGTCGCTCCTTCGTAGGCGCTGCTCGTTCTCTCATGAGCAGTCCGCGCTTAAGCTTGGTCAGTTTAGTTTGGAGGTCCCGACACTTCTGTGCACATTTGTCATATGTAGCAGTAGTATGCTTTTCATTTTCGAAGTGCTCCGCAAGGTTCGCATTGATTTCATCCTCGGATCGGGTGCAAATAATAGCAATGTTGTCGCTGAAGCGTTCCACATACTTGGCGTAGAGACGATCCACGGTAGTGCTGTTTACGGCACGTCCAATAGGGGCTACTATCCACAGGCCATCGCATTCGCGAATGTACGAGTTAGCGGCGTTGACCTTGACAGCATTAGTGTCGCTAATTCCAGGCAGATCAGCAATCGAAGCATATTGAAGTACGCGAGATCTCTGAATTCCGATCCACACAAACATAACCAGAGGCCACAGCGTTGGCTGAGATGGAGAAGATATAGCCTGAAGTAGAGGGTCAATTGCTTCGCGGAACTCTCGAGCTGAGCTTGCCTCGCGGCGAACGGTCCGGGAAGTGTTCAAGTTCATATGCGCAAAGAGCTCCTTGCACCACTTCTGCAGCTTCCGAGCTGCTTTGCCCGAATCCATTGTAGATTGGTCGAGCATTTCTTCTGCTTTTTGAAAAGATGACATCTCCTCTTTGTCGCAAAATAAGGCGTGATGGGTCTTGACTGCCGTGTCTGCACGATGCTTGTAAAGCTGACGTTTTTCGTCGTCCCAGTCGGGCTGGACTTCCTTGTTCTGTCGATAGTGCGCGAGATGTTCTCGGAGCAAGGCTTTGGCTGTCTCCTCATCGTAGTAGGTAATTTCAGCGGCAAATCCCTCTTTCTGTCCGTTGATCGAGCCGCAGTACTCCATAGCGGTCGCCGTGCAGCTTTCGCCGGATGATATAGCTTTCGCAATGTCTGGCACGTCGACGAGTGAATTCAGGAGCGAGCTTTTGCCTGTGAATGTTAGCAGTGTCAACGTACTTAGTTGTCAGAAAAGCATACCAGTGCCAGTGTCCCCAAGCAGAGCTATGCGCATTGGCCGAGGTCGCGGAACTGCTCGCAACTCTTCTGCTTTCGCTCGAAAGTTTTTGACGTAAGAGCTCTTGCAAGGATGACGATCGACGATGTCGATTATTTGCTCAACAATGCCAGTCAACCCGAGCTCGATTTGCGAAAAAGCTGGATCATAGGCAGGGAGCTTGGGGTACGTTTCCTTTCCTTCACAGTAGATGGCGTCTGGATCAACCTCATCCTCGAGAGACATGTCATTCTCGTCGAACTGTTCGTCATCGCCAACGAACAAGTTCTCATCGTCGGCGTTGTCACCTTCGGAAGCTTCTTGTTCCGAGTCAGTGCCGCTAATGCTGTCGTGCTCATCAGCGCCTGCGGAAAGCGCCGATCCGCTTTTGTTGTCGTCAGTGCCGCAAGATTCGACACTTTGAGAACGTTTCCGCTTGCCCAGGGCATCGTAAGGCGATGGCGAAGCGGTCATTGAAGCCATGGCAGCGGCGCCGCAGCAATGTGGTATCTGCTCAAGTAAGTAAGGCAGGGATGGGTGGCAATGGGGTAGAATTCAATGTTGTTGAAAGTGTGGAACGATGTGGTGAGAAAGTGCTTGGACGCAGAATGAAAAATGACTTCCAATTTGTGCCGTGGAAAGTGAGGCGGTCTGCTCAACGTAATCTTGTTAATATGCTTCCATGTGATCGCAATTACCTGAATATGGACATGGACCGTGATGTGAGTAGATGCGAGGAGTGAGTGGGGGCGAGACTCCTACACTCGCTGGATCTTGCAGGCACCACTGCAAGGCCCGGGGAAGATCTGGCTGACGCGCAATAATAGTACTAGTGTAGTAGCACTGATTTCAGACGCAATGGCGGTTGCGATGTTGATAGTGCATTGTGCGCATCTTCCATGATATCCCCTTCCGCTTCTGATATGCAGCACAGATACCATGAGCGACTCTGGTCCATCCCATCCCATCTTGTCCCGTGGTCAGTACTCTTCTACGCCTGGACTCCACCCTCGCTCAAGGACAGCCGCACCCGGCCCGATCCCGGATGCATCAGAGAGCGAGATCAGTGTAGGAGCAGCCAAGATACGGAGAAGCTGCATGAGGCGGAAGTGGTGAGGAATGGTTGTACACATGTAGTTTGGAGTTGAGTCAACGACGACGCGTCGACGCGTGAAGTCGACTGTTCGCTTGGCGCATGCGTGCTCACGGAAACGCCTGCGGACTGAAAAGTGCCGTGCAAGGGAAACAGGACGATAGATTTGCTGCGCTGGTGAGACACGAACAACACGAGTTCCTCACACATGTCGCGCGCGGGACTCTGCTGGCACCGTTGAGATTCGGCGATATTATCATCCTGCTGCATCTGAAGCGTAGGAGTTGGAGGCTCTGAGATTTGTGGCGGATCTCACACAAATGTGGCCACTCGCCGTGAGGGGCCCTCGGCTTGCCAGCTCTCCAGCCGGTAGTCAGCAGAACAATAATGATGGCACATACTGCACCGTCTAGGCCATGGACAGCAAGGCCAAGCAAAGAAGATCTCGCAAGGTGTGCGAGAATTGCCACGTACGCAAGCTACGCTGCAATGTCGAGGACATCGGATCACCATGCAGCAATTGCGTAACCTATCGCGCTTCCTGCGTGCTGCGGAAACGCAAGAACAGGTACGAACTGAATATCTTCGCGATTGAGCAGTACTAATACCACCCGTAGACGAGAGTCCCTATTATCCGAGCATGCCCGAAGACGCAGCCCACCAGCTGCGGTCGCTCAGGCTTCACCTGCGGATGGTGCCCTGGATGTCCTGGGCCCGTTTGCACGAAGCCCTTCAGATGACAGAGACAGCTCCGGTCCCATGACAGTGGAGTCATTCGATTACAACCACATGCTTGACCTTGATGATGTCTTCACATTCACTGGCAATAGCTCCAGTATGCCATTGGCGGCTTCCCAGAGCTGCAGTGCCAATGCTCCAACACCATCGCAACATTCCGGTGCCTTCCTCACCTTCGAACACCTCTGCAAAGATGATCTCACCTTCCTACGCGAACAGGGCTGCCTCGATCTACCTCAGAAAGGAGTCTTCCGGGAGCTCATGTTGCTATACTTCAAATTTGTTCATCCGAATCTCCCAATTGTGCCTCAGGAACTTTTCTGGTCTCGATGGCATGGAGATGAGTTTGTGCTGGGGACATTCTCTTTGCTACTCGTCCGCGCTATGATATATGCAGCGTCCGGTGTAAGCCACCAAAGCTCGAACGAGGTCTCTTTCTCTAACGATTGACAGTACGCGAACGCCAATCTCCTTTCCGCACTGGGCTTCGCTAATAGACGCGAAGCGAGAAATGCATCGTATCGCAAAGCAAAACTGGTGTTTGACTTCGAGGCAGATCGAGACCCAATCTCTAATGCGCAAAGCTGTCTTCTTCTGACCTACGAAACAAGCACTATGCAGCTGCGCATAAACTCCTCCTGGCTCGCTCATGCAATACGATTTGCGAGAATGGCTCGGGCAGAGTCATACTATCGATATCAGACCAGTGACAATCAAAGAGCCAAATTGCTAAAGCGACTCTGGTGGGGGATTGTCTTCCGCGACAGGATACTTTCCCTGGGCTTGCGCAGGAAATTGCAAGTCGAGATCGATCCTACTTGGGAGGATGCACATGGTCGACTAAAGGAAGAATATGCGCTCTCTGCAGCCGACTTCGACTCGGAGCTAGGTGTGTCGCCGGTCCACAGCCTCGAGACTCAGCTACGTCTTGCCCAATTGGTCAATCTCACTTGCCATGTAATGCCCGGTCTCAGTGGAGCTCTCAGTATTTGTAAGTGCGAGATGATGGTGTTTCTGCCTGTCCATGTCTCTACAACTCCAGCATCTCTGAGTGTTTCGCTTTACTAATCGATGTCTTCTAGTGTACCATCATGAGAGCTTAGACGATCGACTAGAAGCCGCTTCCCGCTCTCTAGTATCAAGCATCAACAACTTGCACCGAGCTGTTGCAGAATTACAACGATGGCAGGAGAGTGCCCTGCAAATTTTTCCGTCTCCCATTAGTCTGGACGATAGCGATGTCGATGAGGCAATCTCAATCTACGCCAACATGATTTTCGTTTACCAAGCGTCGGCAGTGTTCGCGCTGCAAACTCAACTCATCTTCATTCACGAGCTGGTGCCGGCTTCGAGATCACTTATCGATGAAGACACCATCGAAGAGTCCGTGGAGGCGCTGGAAGATGCCAACGCCGATATCATGCGACGAATCAAGGAATTGATCCAAACGCGATTACTAGACTCATTGCCGGTCAGCATAGTCCCGTTGGTGGGCCCTCCTCTGCTGCTTCAGGCGATCAATTTGGCTGCGGTACGTGGCACGCATTTGGAGGCCACAGAAAGTCGGAAATTGGATATCTTCACGCGCACACTCGAGAGCTGTCGAGAGCGCTTCCGAGGCAGCGATTTCGTGTTTGACCTACTGATGAACATGATTGGCTACGCCCAGGACGACGAGAAGTTCATGAGTGCCATGTCAAATTGGCGCCGGAGCTCTAAAGATGTTGACTATTCGACTTCTGGCCACACAAGGATCAAGCTGGACTGGAGTAATCTGGTATGTCAAAGGCCGAAGCTCTTCTTGCGCCTCATGGTACATATGGATCTTGCCTTTTGCACGGGACACCCGCCGGATGAGTCAGATCTTCCTGAGGGGCTGCGAAAGCAGGCAGCCTGATGAATAGTCAATGGCAGACTGCCTCCAATCTCAGGAAGTTTGCCAGGGTCAAAGTGAGTAGACAGGCAGACCCGTCATATTCGGGGCAAAGAGGGCGCTAGGGTGATCGCGACTGCACAATAGACTCGAGTCCTATTGTGGCGGTCGCAGTTACCTCATTGTCGATAGGCGATATTGTCCCTGGTGCCTTCCGCAGCCCTACATTAACCCCTTCCCCTCCTCTTCCACGTTCTCCCTCGTGCCACCCTTGCACTTCCACTCCCGCTTCGACACCGACACCACCTCTTAAGCACACCGCAGACCTGTGAGCCTCAATACGCCATCGACGCTCCTTCTCGGCCAGGCAGGCGCATTCACCCCAGCAAACAGTGGCGCTCTTGGCATCGACGCAGCTGTCGCCTTCCTTATTTGAGCAGCTCCCCCGTCACGGTCACCACCACCTGCGCGACAACGACATCAACATCGGCATCGACAACGAAGCCGCTCCAGCTTCCGCCAACATCAATCAACAGCACTCTTGCGCGCCCGTCGCACGCGCAAGATTTCGACATCTTAAGGGGATCGCGCAGCAGCTCCACGCTCCTAAAGCGTCGAGTCGTGTCAGCACCTGTCGCGCGACACTTCAGTCGTCCCTTGAACTTCATCGAATACGCCAGTATGGAGTGGACCGGTTCTCCCAACAAGAAGATGTCCGCATCCTTCACCATCTTCGACGAAAACACTCGCAACACCCCCGAGCAGGTTCGCGCGACCCTTCACGCACGCGTCAAACTTTAACTAATGTTTGTCTGCAGTTCGCCTTGAAGCGCACGGCCAGTGCGATGCCGTTGCCACTAACAACATCGCGCTTCGCGAACAGGGGTCCTCCTCCACAGGTACGCGCACTCTATTTCGTCTGATCTTCCTCCATCTTCTTCATTACTAATCGGACTCGCCAGCAGTTCAACATGGCCCACCAAGACTCGCCCGCTGTCGTTGCAGAGCTCATGGCCAAAGTCAAGGCCCGTCAGGAGTTGCACTCCCGCCAGAAGCGCGAGGTCGAGGACAGCGAGAACCGCAGCGCCTCGCCAACCAATACTGACCCGTACTCCAACACCCCTCCAACCGGCCAGAACTCCGACGAGGAGCAAGCTGATAACGAGGTCTACCGCCTGAAGCGCGAGCTTGACCTCGCCAACGAGCGTATGGCACAGATGAACCTCCAGCTCACCCAGTCACGCCTGGCTCAGCACACAATGGAGGAGGCCATTGGCTCCCCGTTCCCAACCGCACAGCATCTTGCTGCCAGCATTCCAGGACACAGCATGCTGCCGTCGGTCAATGGTCTCTCGCAGGCCACCGACTTCAGTCGTGCTACGACTCCGTTCGAGAATGGCAACATTAGCTTGCAGCACCAGTCGTAGGTCTCCCACCGTAACGCGAGGCATGTTGTGACATCTGACTGACTTCAATTAGCTTCGAGGGCATGCCAATGCAGGGGTTTCCACGCGCACAGCCTGGTTACAACAACCGCGCTGGCTACATGCCGTCCATCACTCCGGTCCCATACTCACAGCCGCAATACGGCGGCCCAAGCGCCAGTGGCATCGCCCACCCGCAACCCATCGGTACGAGACTCTCCCCAACAGCGGCTGAATTCGGCGTCGGTCGCGGTCAGTGGAACGGACAGCAGTCTCAAGGCCCATCCTATTTGAACACCACAGAGCCGCTCAACTACCGTCGCCTTCTTGAGCGCAACATGAGCTGCAACTGGAAGTATATCGTCGATAAGATCGTCTGCAGCAATGACCAGCAGGCGTCCATCTTCCTGCAGCAGAAGCTCAAAGTCGGCACATCTGAGGCAAAGTTTGAGATCGTCCAAGCCATCATCGACCAGGCCTACCCACTCATGGTCAACCGCTTTGGCAACTTCCTTGTTCAGCGCTGCTTCGAGCACGGCACGCCCGAGCAGGTCATTCAGATCGCTCAGGCCATTCGTGGCAACACCCTCAACCTCAGCATGGATGCCTTCGGCTGCCACGTCGTCCAGAAGGCTTTCGACTGCGTTCCTGAGGAGTACAAGGCAATCATGGTCCACGAGCTCCTTCGCCGCATCCCCGAGACAGTGATTCACCGCTACGCCTGTCACGTCTGGCAGAAGCTCTTCGAGCTTCGCTGGAGCGACTCACCGCCTCAGATCATGAAGTATGTCAACGAAGCTCTACGTGGCATGTGGCACGAGGTGGCTCTTGGCGAGACCGGCAGTCTCGTAGTCCAGAACATCTTCGAGAACTGTCTGGAGGAAGACAAGCGTCCATGCATCAACGAAGTGCTGGCTAGCATTGACGTTGTTGCTCATGGTCAATTCGGAAACTGGTGCATCCAGCATATCTGCGAACACGGCGCCATTCCTGACCGCACTCGCGCTATCGACCACGTCATTCGCTTCGCCAGCGAGTACAGCATGGATCAATTCGCTTCGAAGGTCGTCGAGAAGTGTCTCAAGATTGGCGGCAACGAGTTCCTCGATCGCTATCTTGACCGCATTTGCGAGGCTCGCCCGGATCGCCCACGTATGCCTCTGATCGACATTGCTGGCGACCAATTCGGCAACTACCTCATCCAGTACATTCTGAGCAGCGCCGAGCCACAGCGCCGCGAGATTGTTGCCGCTCAGATCCGCAAGCACATGGTCTCCCTCCGCGGCTCCAAGTATGGCTCACGTGTTGCGATGCTCTGCTGCAACCCAGCTGTCACCACCCGTCCTGGCCCGCCAGCTGGCCTTCCCATGAGCCGCGGCAATGGAGCTTTCGGCCAAGGCAGCTTCGGACACGACTTGTCACGCCCTTTCCCAGGTGAGCGTGGCTTCGGCGGTCGCGGTTCCTACGGAGGCTATCGCTAGGCCCTTTCACATTTGTTGACATCTGCGGAGAAATACAACCTTCGCCAAGGCTGATCCTGACACCAAGGATTTGCTGCCATACGATCGTCCATCTACGCTGCCACACTGGCTCGCTTGTTCTGCTCGCTTCTACACCAAAGCTACCTTGGGGATCTTTCGGCCCTCTTGTGCTTTTTGATCCGAGGCTGTCTAGCAATGCCGTCTCCATTGATACATCGATCATTGGCAGCTCTTTACCTAACAGCGGGCGTTGCTGGTCGGGCTTGCACATCATGCTTGCATCTTAGCCTTTGAATGTACCGGCGATGTTTTCCGTTGTTTCAAAAAGGAGGTAATCGAGGTTGCTTGCACATGGGTGCCGCAGAGTTTCGATATCTTAGACGCGCGATATGGAATGTTAGTGCTTAGTCGCTAGGTGCCACAAAAGTTGAGTAAATCGAATATGGAAGTCTTTTCATTTTCATCACACCCTTTTCATTGCACAAGCAGTGCCCAGTGATGCATCATGCTGTGGCATGGAGAGAATCTTGGCGTTCGGTGACTAATCGCCACCGAGCACCAAGGGCAGGTTCCTCCGCCACAACTTGTACTGGAAGACCACCACATCGGTCAACACTCGTTCTTCGCCTTTCCATCGCCACTTCTCACGACATGTTAGGGGCCTGTTGGACACCTGTGAAGTGCCTGGCTGCCATTCAATCGCAACAGACTTTGAAGCGGGCCGCGAAAGAGCCCGAGCAAGGAGATGTCCGACTTTGTGGGAGACAATGCAGCCATTGATGCTGCTCAAGCCATGTGCACACCCAATACAAGGTCCTGCGCTCGCCACTACATGCTGCCCCGGACCTGGTGGCGCTGAAACAGCAGAGCCGCCTTACTTCTGGTGCTACGTGGAGTGCGTTCCAGGCTTGGCAGCTACTGAATTGCCTTGAGCGTACGGCTCTGCATTAGCCTCGCAGCATGCACGAGCATAGCATTTCCTGGAAAGTGGAAACGATCAACACTATGTAACGCCTATAATTCGGTCCCGATCTCTGGCACACGTTGAATGTAAGACCATATTACGTTGTGGCGCATAGATTCAGTACTCATTGACTGGCAAGGCACATTGGCAGCAGCATACGATGCCACGAGGACGCCCCGGTAGTGAAGCCTTCCACAAGAAACCAGTCTATCTGGGCCTGCCGATTGTCGACGGGTGAGTAACACAGATTCGAGGGCCTCAAAGATGGGCCAGATGTCTGGTTCCCCAGCCTGATGAAGTACCGATCACATTGCGGCGCACTAGGTCTCGTTCCTACGATCGAAACAGGTTGTGTTGGCTCTAACCTGACTCTTGTCATCTTAGTCGCATGGTGCGCAGGCAACCAGTAGCATTCTGGAAACACGCGATACGCGAGATCAGACAGACTGAAGCATACACGAACCCCGAACATGCTAAAGCCTCAAGCAATCTCTATCTTCCATGTTCTCGTGGCGGCATTGCAACGTCGCAGGGCGATTTCAGACGCGAACATCCAGCCAATGTATTTCGTGAGACCACCTTTGGTGATACCAAAGCTCGAAATTGGGGAGATCATCTGATCAATGCTTCGTCTTAGGCTCCGAGATCGTAGCCTTGTGGAGGCTTCCACTTGAACACACATTCAGGAGATCGTCCCGAGTACTCCGATTCTAGGCTTGGAGTGAGCAGGTGGCAGCGCTTTGGGCTGGCATCGTGCATAACTATTACAACATGGAACCTCCACGTTTCCTCCAGTGACCTCAGTGGAGGATCCAGGCCATGATCATGCTGTTTGATTTTCGAAAGCCACACAGCCTGTTGCATGCACAATTACAAATGGACGATGTACTTGGGGGGACCATGAGTAAGCGCCACAGCTCTAGAGAGGTACCTCATATGGCTTTTGAGAGATATAAAAGTAGCCCGAAGGACTGCCTCTACTCCTGGCCAAACACACAGTTCAATACCTTCAAAACTACATCCTCCAACACATCACTCAAATCTTCTCACACTTCCACAAGCAAATCAGACAAAATGCAATTCACCTCCAGCATTCTCGCCATGGCACTATCGTGCTCCATCTTGGTCACGGGCTCTGCCATTCCTATTGATACCTCCCCGATCGGCAGCCCTCTGGACAAGCGTGCAGACCTCGAGACCTGCCCCGGTATCGACAACGAGCTGGTTCGAGCTGGTCGCTTCCGTGTGCGCTGCAACATGGACACTTCTTCGAACGGCGGTCGTGAAAAGACTGTGCAGGCCACCGATTTCGATGACTGTATTGGACGGTGTGAAGGCGTAGCGAACAGAGATTGGTGCAGGTTTGCAGCTTTCCCAGCTCAAATCAACGAGCCGGGTCCATGCTATTTGAAGGCAGGAAATGGCGGAAGTAACGTTGAGAAGAAAGGCGTTAAGCTTGGCATTAGACGTTAGAGGACGGTTCGAGGGAGGCAGAAGCCTCTAGGCAAGACATGGAAACAGGTTGGGAGTTCGGGGTGCTTCAACATGGACACAGTCTCTACAGGTGATCAATAAAATTTGGTGATTGGAGTGCTTGAGATTTGCTCAATCTCTCCTCTCTTTCGAATCACTCTTATGATTGTCGTCTACCATTCCATGGCAGGCCTTCTTCTATGTGCGCTCCGAATTGAATATGTTCCCGCTGCAGTGTGACCCAAGCTTCCATGCTCGGCGGTCTTCATGCATTGTCAACTCTAAACTGCGCCTTCTTCCCCGCCTAGACACGACGTATCCCATCTGTTCCGAATGCCTCTTTCAATACATCCACAACAGAAAACATGAAGCATGTCCATTCAACTACCAGCCCTAGAGCCTTCGGTCAGCTGCAAGTTAGCTCTCGACAATATTGACCTCACGTTTAGAGTAAGATGGACGTACTCGTCCGGCAGTGCGACTCATTAATGCTCGAAGATCGGCATAGACGGCACAGGCGAACTGGGACTAATGATCTTGCGAGACTCGTGAGTTGCGCTCGTGATGTGAAGAGTTTCATACTGATCGACTTAGCCTTCAAAGGAAATACCTCGATGTTGCTGCCATCAATGATGCAGGTGTGGACGCACACGACATCGTCTGTATGCGAAGCCCCAGTACAGCAGAGTCCGACTGACATGCAATGCAGGCCGCACTGCTAAGGAACTGGTTGCCAGAGCCGAAAGACATTGAGCTGGAACAATCAGATGTCGGCGAGAATCAAATCTCGTTCTTACACAACGATCGCATGCGGACCATAATTTTGTTCAACGAGAAAGCTAATAAGCCTATTCCTTGGTCGAAGGCAGGTGTGCTGCATGTTGTTGCATGTCCGAAGGATACCACTACGAAAGTCGATACGAGCGTCCACATTCACGCGGATGGCGCGAGGAAGGTCCTCGTTGTGGCAAAAGATACCGATCTTCCAATATTTGGCTCTTACTCGACCGTCTATCCTTACAAGGCCAGAGTCAGAGCTTTCACCATAGCTAGACCGCGGCCAGGTTTGCGGGATATCTTGGCCTCTATGCACATCTGCAGCAGAGACGTGTTGGGAGAAGCCAAGCTGGTCTTGGACTTGTTGAGTGAGTACAATCCGCTAGATATCAGTCAGGCATCTACTTACATGAAATTGACTTTTTTGGACACAGCCGAAGTGATTGCTCGCGATGCATGCGGTGCGTGCCGTATGGCTTATGGCGACCACGTTGGGCAGCTGGCTGAAGGTATATCATGGAGACTTCAATTCGAGTATTACCTGAATCTGTTCTTGAGTGAAGAGGTCCTTGAAGGGGATCAGTCGGTTAGAGGAGGCTATGAAGGTAGCATGCAGTTCGCGGAGCGGAGTGAGTTGTTTGCATTTGTGCCGTCAAAGGGATCACGATTTCGAGAACAGTAGTTTGCAAATGTTACTTCTGTGAAAGTGCACCTGAAGTCTTCACATTCGCTGACTCATCGTTGCCAAGAAGCAAGGGCATACCACATCTTCTTGCTCCAGGTCCTGTCGTCAGCCAGATCTAGCACAGCTTTTCTGGTTGAAGATGATTGTATCATGCCGCATCGATGCGACGATGCGGCTACGGATCGAGAGCATCGACTGTTTTGAACACCGAGCAATCCCTTCCCGGGTCGCGACTGGTCGAGCACAGCCCCGATGCTTCCTTCCATGTGCTACCATGAGCTATGTCTTGTGCGGCTTACATGGCTACGCGTTCAATGCTCACCGGTGAGGCCGCTTCAGCCTCAACTTGTAGGTTCCTTTCAGCCTGCCTCTTTGAGCTGCCGACTAGAGCTGCTCCTCAGGTTACACCAGGTCCTTCAGCCCCAGGTGGGCAGTGTTCCCAGCACGAGATTGGTCGTGTCCTGGTATCCAACATTCCGTGCTACATCATGGCAATGTGCTTCGCCGTGCTGGATGTTGGATGTGCCACCTCAAGGAGAGCCATCACGTAGTAAGAATAGTAACGTGCGACGCCCATCGAGCATATAAGGGCTTGAATCAAGCGCACGACAGTATATCCCATCACAGCATCATAACACCACAGAAAAGCCTATATTCCTCAATCTCAGCAACCAGCCAGCATTATGACTCGGTTCTTCATCCACGCCCTGGCATACTTCGCCATCGCGGCCAGAGCCATGCCCCACGGCGCTCCGGAAGTTCCCAACAACGATCTCGTCACCGATATTGGCAATGTCTTGCCGCAAGAAAGCGACACGAACCCACTCATCGTGGCCCGTGCCGCCGGCGAAGTGACCTGCAGCGTCGCCTACAAGTTCCTCTTCGAAGACTTCTCTCTTCGTGGCAAGAACGTGCCCAACTCCAAGCTCGGCGACAATGGCTCGAACTTACGCCAGCAATTGGTCGGATGCGGTGCATTGACGAAATGGAAGTTCGAATGGACGCCGAACGATGGCAACTACGCATGGCGCGCGACTGGGAGGTTGCCGATCGGGACCAAGGCTTGTGTGGGAAGAGCGTTGAACACGGCACTTGGCGCCGGAAAGGGAGGCTGTTGAAGCTTTCGTGATGGGTTGGAATAGTTCTTGTTGCCCTCGATTACACCATCGGATTTGGCAGATAGCGAAGACAAACATGATTTGCCAAGGAGCTTGCTATGAAGGTGGAAACGAGCGCAGCGAAATCTTGCGAAGTAGCGGAAATGATGAGACTCTGCGCAGAATCATCAAGGTGTACCTGTCATTAGGTGACTGCGAAGTCTGTCAAGCTGTGCAATCTATAAGACCTTCTTAGAGAGATGATGTATCAAACCTCCAACTGAGCCCGCTTCGGTCAGAATTGTCCGCACTGCAGCGAAAGGTCTGTCTCCGTATCCAGGCAAATGCATATAATAACTCCGTCCATGCAATCATTAATCCGTCTATTCCGCGCGGCAACCTCATATCCGGACCACTACGCCCAGACATTGTATACGCAAGTGTCTCTTATCCAATATGTTCCGTATCCATTCGAACGCATTGATGCCGTTAGGGGTGCATGCAATCGAAGCTGGCGCGGCGCTCCCTTCCACTTTTCTTTTCACAGTGTCCAGGGCGACGCTCGCGAGGGAACCTCCTGTTCCGTTGAGAGCTGAAACAACGAGACCGGCAGTCTCGGAGACGACTTCGGTGAGCGTCGCATTACCGCTCAGATATGCTGCCGCCGACTCCGATAATGCGCTGGTGTTCGCTTGCCATCGGGGCTCAAACCAATCGGTACTGCTGAAGTCGAAGATGGATCCGACGAGGACGAAGAGCAGAATGCTACAGTAAACGCATGGTCGCTGGATGATGAAGTAGGTCGAGAGGAAGAGAACAGCGTAGATCGGTGAAGCGTTCAGTCTGCATGATGACAATTAGCTGTAGCCTACTGGCTGCGAATGGTAGTTGCGTACAGAAAGAGTAAGACGGGGATGAATTGCCGCAAGCAGAACATCGCGGCGGGCAACGGCGGTCAGACAGCAAGAGCCGCAGCAGTGGGATGGAGAAGCTGTTGTTATCAAGCACGCCCGGATGTCGTCGATGCTCGGCGCTGACTACACATTGTGTGGTGTAGAAGCCGGCGCATGAAGTGTCGCGTGCTTTGAGGGGCGCTGCATCCACTTCCAACTTCGCGCGTCACGCCAAGGCTTTGATGCCTGGACTTCACTTCATTTCACTGTCGCCTACCCGGCTAAAGCAAGTTCTCTGGCTCATGGCTCCCTTGCAAACACCGCCGCACGTACGCGACGCGTGAGATTACCTGATCATGATTGGCGGTGAAGCCTAGAACGACCAGCATTTCAGGTTGACCTCACCTTCACACGCTCGCTCAGTCGCATTGTTCACGAACACGCCCAATAGACATGGGAAGCGTAGAGACTGAAACCGCCTTCGAGGCCACTCCTCTATACAAGAACATCTGCGAATATGTCAAAGAATACATGAGTCGCTACGACGCTTCCCACGATTTCAACCATATCCGACGCGTTCTTGCCCTCACAAAACACATTCTCGCCGAGGAGACAAAAGCCAATCCTTCCAAGAAATACGACTACCAAGCATGCATATTGAGCGCCCTTCTCCACGATGTGGGCGATAAGAAATATGCCCAACCAGGCGAAAATGCCGAACATCTCGTATCGGCTCTCCTCAGCAAGAATGGATGTCCGCCCAAGAACGTGGCAAAGATTGCTCTCATCGTTGAGAATGTGTCCTACAGCAATGAGACAAAACGACCACAGCTCGTCAAGGCTCACATTAATTCACATCCGGAGCTTGCGATTGTTCAGGATGCAGATCGCTTGGACGCTATTGGGGCGGTAGGAATTGGAAGGGTTTTTGCTTTTGGCGCTGTGAAGGCTCCGGATCGCGGACTTCAAGGCAGCATAGACCACTTTGATGATAAACTGTTGAAGCTGGAGAGTATGATGAAGACGGAGACAGGCAAGAAACTGGCTAGTGAAAGAACGGAGAGGCTGAGGCAATTTCGGGAATGGTGGGATAAGGAAAATCAGCTGGAGTCTGGCTTGCCTTGATATGCAACGCTTCCATTTTGAAGCTACAGAGCTGTAGGCTCGAGATGTCTTTTGCCTCGATGAGCTGGACGCTTTGGAGATGCACTCGCAGCCTTCGCATTCAGCCTCTTGTTTCTCTGTGCAAGTACGGCTTCTAAGCCTACCAGCGTCCAGATATGTGCAAACAATGCTGTGCCGCCAGAAGGGACGGGAAACAGGGGAGAGGAAATTCCACCACTCCCCCCGAATCATTCGACAAATACAGCCGTGGCGTTGCGCCGGCTAATGCCTTCACGATACCTTTTTGGCGTTCACAATGCCTATTTGATGTAGCTGTGCGCCTTCAACCATTCGCGCGTGTTCTCGAGATCGCGTTCCTTGTATTGGGCACTTCCCTTGATTGTATCGGAGACAACTGCCAGTCCTCGGTCGTAGCCGGTGTTGTCTTTATCGCCGAAGAACTGTGCAATGTCCTGCTCAACCTTCGCGTCCGCAAAGCGCTGCAGAGACATGCGCAGGAAGCGTTCCAGGACGACCATATTGCCGCCTAGCTTCTCGCGAACAGCTGGCCACTCTGACTTGATGTACTCCCAAACAGTGCTGCGTACTTTGGAGTTATTCGCCAGCGATGCGCCGACAGTGTGAAGATCCTGAATTGCCACGTTGCCAGCGAATGCGAATTTGAGGTAATCGTTGGCTAGTTCCTTGGTCGGCACGGAGCCCATGGATGCAAGTGTAATTTCGCGGCCATCGATGGACTTGGTATTCAAGAACTCCTTCTGTACGGCTCTGTAGGCCTGTTCGCCTTGGTTCTTGATCGCAATCTTGAAGACAGCAGCTCTGAGGGATGGATGAATGGCCTGTGGGTCGCCGCCAACGAAGGCGTCGAATTGCTTTGTGGCTTCTGCCACAACCGATTCGTGGCCAGCAAGGCCTGCGGAGGAGATGAGCAGAGCACGAAGTTGGCCGGTGAGATAGTCGTCGTTGGGCGCAAAGGTCCAGCCGACCTTTTCAGTAGCGGCAGACACAAGCTTCAGGGTGTACGCTCGCAGACCGTGAGATACTTCTTCATCAGAGGCAAAGATGCGTCGAATCTTGCCGAGAGTCGTCAACACCTCGCTCCATACAAGGTAGTTGGTTTCTGCGTGGAAGCCTTCGACAAAAGACAACACGGCCGAGGTCGTGCCGTGACCAGAAACAGCCAGTGCACCTGCGTCTCCCACTAGACCAATCCTATCCTGGATAGAAAGCTTCTCGAGATGCTTTGACAACTCTACCAAGCGTGGAGGAGGGAGGTTTGTGCGATAAAAGCCCGTCTGGTCGCCGTTGACCTTGTAGAAGCTCGTGTCGATGTCACGATATGTATCCTCTCTGACAGTCAATGCCTCACGCTTGGCATCCGTGGCTTGTGGTCCAGTCTTGAGCCCAAGTGGAATCCACCAGGTAGTCGTGTCCTCCTCAGGCTTGACATCGCCACCCGACAGGAAGCGCGATTGTTGGACGCTGATCTGTTCTGGCTCTTCCGCTACAGTAACTACAGGGAAGCCGATCTTACGGACCCAGGGATCCATGAAGCCTGTGACGTCCTGCCCAGATGCCTTGCTAAGTGCTGACCAGAGATCGTTGGTGGTGGCGTTCGAGTACTCATTAGCTTTGAGATAGTCTGCCACGCCTTTGAAGAACGTCTTGTGTCCCAGGTGCGATGCAAGCATGCGAATGACAGAGCTACCCTTCAGATAGCTGATATGATCGAAGATCTGATCAACTTCCAGTGCGTTTCTCACGGGGACTTCAATAGGGTGACTGGTTCTCAGACTGTCCAGCTGGAAGGCCATTTGCATGCCTTCCGTGACGAATTGCGCGTCCACATTCCAGTCAGGATGGAGATGATTGACGGCATACCAGCCTACAAAAGTCGCAAAACCTTCGTTGAGCCAAAGCTCTGACCACCAATCCATCGTTACAAGGTTGCCGAACCATTGGTGGGCCAGTTCGTGAGCTACGACGTAAACAATCCGGTTTCGGTATTTTTGGTCAGAGTTCTTTTCATCGAAGAGGACCGCGGTCGTTCTGTATGTAATAAGGCCCCAATTCTCCATGGCACCGTGTGACTAGAAGCATTGGTCAGTGTGTGATAGTAGAAATATAGGTGTGGGGAACGTATGATGGGCTGATGCAATGATCAGATCACATCTGCGCTGGTGCGTGAAGAAAAGAGGATCGAACTTACAAACTCATGGACCGCGAGTAGATCAACCTTGGGAAGCGGATAGTCGATCTCGAAAATCTCAGAGAAGTAGTCGACGACTTGATGTGCACTCTCCAATGCCAGCTGGCCCTGCTGTTTTAGGCCTCTGGTAGTATATACTCTGACCGGCAGACTCTTGCCATTATACTTCCGCCTCGTAAAATCTTCGATGTATTCCTGTATTCCCTATTAGCAGCGTCCAAACGGACATGATTGCAGAGTGTGACTGACGAACTCGCCGAAAGCCCAAGCCAACAGGTATGTAGACATGATAGGTGTTCTGTCAAAGCTGACAATTTTGTGGCCGTCTTTGCTCTTGCGGGTCTGTTTCTCGGGCATATTGCTCAATGCAACCAAATCCTCTGGAATCTCGATTTCGAAATCAAATGTCGCCTTGAGATTTGGCTCGTCGAAGCAGGGAAATGCCCTACGAGCATCACTAGATTCGAATTGTGTCGAAAACATATAGTGCCATTCCGAGTCCCTTGCCACGCTCTGCGATGCTGGCACTGTAGGCTTGTACTTTGATCTGTAGAAGCCAGCCATGTGGTTGTTCATTACGCCCTCGAATGCAATGGACAGAACTGCCTTCGGCGATTGTGCCAGCTCTTGATCGAATGTGAAGGTACATCTCTGATGCTTCGTGTCGTACGAAATATCGGTAGCCTTGACAGCCGAAGAGTGCTTGCCTGAGTCTGTGACCAGCTCGGCAGAGTGCACCTTGAGCTCATGGGTGTTGAGCGTGATGGAGCTTGTGGACTTCTTGACTTCGACTTCGATGTCGACTTTGCCTTGGTAGGTCCATGGCTCGCCAGCAGCCAAGTCCGTCAGTGATATGGCATAGTTGATCGGCTTCACATGGTCCGAAAGGATATCTCGATCGGAAGCCATCTTTACGAGGGTGCTGGAGGCGTGATTGGAACAAAATCGACTGGCGAGGGCCGGTGGGAAGGGATGCAAAAGTGCAGCGAATTTAGATGATCGAGCGGCGTTTGCGGGATTCGGATATCGTGAAGTCGGTGTTCGTCTCGTTGTCAGGCTCAAGGGTCGATGGCGTGCGTAGCTATTCAAGTGAAAGTGGGATGGTTTTG
Source organism: Cercospora kikuchii (assembly GCF_019650295.1). Lineage (NCBI taxonomy): Eukaryota > Fungi > Ascomycota > Dothideomycetes > Mycosphaerellales > Mycosphaerellaceae > Cercospora > Cercospora kikuchii. The sequence goes on from NW_025408587.1 coordinate 2,126,881, forward strand.
GTGCCCCGCGAAGGATAACCCGCCTGAAACCGAGCACAGCAGCGGACATGGATTCCCATTGACAGCGGCAGCTGCACTCTCTACAGTAGACCAAACGATACTATAGCTTGCGCAGCTTCGACCACGAGGAAGCGAAACGGACGGCACGTAAACTAGAAATTGGCTCTGATGCTTGATGGAAGCCCTACGCGGCCAAGCATCGCGTCGACACGTGCCTTTTTGTAGTATCTTGAGCAATGGTCTTCCGCAGACTGTTACTGGAGCTCTCTGCTGTCTGTATGCATTTCACATTTACGAATTTAGAGTCAAAAAGTGCTCCACGCTCCGAGAGTTTGCGTTGCTCAGAGGGCGCTGGGCTCCAGAGAGGTCAAGATTATCCAAACACTGAGAACAGAAATCGTGGTTTGTGCAGCAATCGCCGCTAAAGTCGTCCAAAGAGTCGGATGAAGTCAGCGCACAGACATCGCGGAAGTCTGTTTGCGCAACCACCGACCTGCCTGGAGCTCCCATCAACTAGCTGCAACACAATCACTTGCGCAAACCCCCATCACGAGAGCACGCGACAAACCATCCTCCGAACAATCATAAACCTACCACGCCACCACATAGCACGAACCGTCGCCGACGATGCCAGCGACCACAGCGGAGACGCTGCAACTCGTCAACCGCACTGTGTCCGTAGCGCCTCTCGTCCTCCTCTCGGCAGCAGATCATTATGGCCGCTCAGCAAAGGGAACGCGGAAACGTGTCGTAGGAGTGCTGCTTGGTCAGAACGATGGAAAGAGCGTGAGAGTATCGAACAGTTTTGCTGGTGAGTGACCTGTGGCGCCATTCGTTGGACAACCATGATCTGACCACATGCAAATAGTGCCATTCGAGGAAGATGAGAAAGATCCCTCAGTATGGTTTCTGGACCACAACTACGTCGAGTCGATGAACGACATGTTCAAAAAGGTCAACGCGAGGGAGAAGCTGATCGGATGGTATCACTCTGGGCCGAAGCTGAGGGCCAGTGATCTGGAGATCAACGAGTTATTCAAGCGATACACAGCCAATCCACTCTTGGTCATCATAGACGTTCAGCCGAAAGAAGTGGGCGTGCCGACTGATGCCTACTTTGCTGTGGAAGAGATCAAGGACGTAAGTGAAGGATCAGGTTGCGCCACAGATTGACGCGGCCGATTGCTGACTATCTCCAGGACGGCACAACCACATCGAAGACCTTTGTACACACACCGAGCACGATCGAGGCGGAAGAGGCGGAAGAGATTGGCGTCGAGCACCTTCTACGGGATATTCGCGATGTCGCTGTGGGCACACTCAGCACACGGATAACAAGTCAGCTGCAATCGTTGCAAGGACTTCATTTGCGGCTACAAGACATTGGAAAATATTTGCAGAAAGTCCTCGATGGCGATCTTCCTGTCAACCACGCCATTCTCGGCAACCTACAAGACGTGTTCAACCTGCTCCCCAACCTCTCTACACCCAAGGAGGCCGGCAAGGACTTGCCCTCACTCAACGGCATTGTAAATGGTGCCGTGGGAGTGACGGGTGGAAACACTGAGAACTCGGAACTTGCTCGCGCCATGAGCATCAAGACCAACGACCAGCTCATGTCAATCTACCTATCCAGTCTGATACGAGCCATTACCGCCTTCCACGACCTCATCGAGAACAAGATTCAAAACAAACGTCAACAGGAAGATGAAGACGCGAAGAAGGACGAGGACAAAAAGGACAAGGAGCTCAAGAAGGAGGAGAAGCTGATGCTCAACGGCACATCGGAGAAGACAGATGATTCCGCGAAAGAAGGGGCCAAGAAGGACGACAAGGGCAAGAAGAAGGGATGAGCAAGATGTCCAAACATTCACGATAAACGCAATACCGAGCATTAGCGACGGCGTCAGGAGGTTTGCGGCCTGGAAATGCGTGGCTCATGCGCTACCAGCATACCGCAGATGGCCGATCACATTGTATTGAGTATGTACATTACTGCGGAAAGACGAGCCACGATAATGTGATGCAGCTCGCCGCGGAATGACAGTTCACGAATAGAAACGCTGTGCAGATGCTGCACAATCTAGGTTCGTCACAAATTTGACTCTCTGCGGCATGCATTGCGCCCCCCCTGCTCAGTGCCTCTACGATGCATCCCAGCCACCTGCATTAATCCGAGATGCACCGTGCATGAGGACCATTCAACAAGGAATGCGACCAGCAAGCCATGCGACGTGCCACCAAACTTTTTAGTCCCCCCATCCAGCAGACCAACCTGCAATCTCATCCACCGTAGCCTCCCTCTCCTGCACGAAATGTGAAAATGCGCTGCAATGCTCAATTAAAACGCAGGCAAGTAAATGCTTGCAAATGGGTATGTCCTCCCCGAGAGTGAGACCACCTACAAGCCACTGGCCCTGCTCAGCAGAAGGCTGATCAGATGTTTCTGAAGAAGTAGCGGGAAAGGCAGAGAATGCAAAAGCTGGACAGGAGCAATTCCATGCTTTCAATCGCACTTCGTAGTTGTTGACGTAGTCGTGAGTAGAAACACGAGTGTTTTGCTGCTGTGCTGAATGGACGATGTAGAGAGAGGATACTTGTGCCTGTTGACCTGCTTGAGAACCGATTTCGAGACGAGTGACGAGACCGCGATCCAGGAGATCAAGTGCTGGGAGTACTTCTTTCTCGAACAAGGCGTACAGCGTCAGAAAAATGCTCTTGCCTTGTGGAGGCAGGTCTCTGAGTGGATTCAGGCTTTGCGAGACATTGACATCTGCTGGAGGAATTGCCTTGATCAGGCTCGTGACCCACTCTCGTGGACTGGTGTTTGAGCTCGCCATGTTGTATATCTGGGCAGGACGCTACTGGTAATGACGTCCGCCAGGCTTCCTCATCCTCACCTGCTGATGTCAATGTTCAGGCAATTCGTGACGTGGAGGGTTCCAGCAAGGCTCGCTGTTCTAAAGCTGCTTCCAACAAGCGGTCACAGTGAGCATTGATTTGGCGCTCAATAATGCCCAGACGCCGTGCGAGGCGGTCTCTGTGTTGCGTTGTCCGGTGCTCCGCCGTAGCTGCCCAGTCCCCACGTCGGCACAGAGGGCGCCCTGCTCTGCAATGGAGCTGTATTGCGAGGCTTCACCGACCGAGCATGTGATGCCGAGCTGAGTTCATGCCCGCGCAGCGTGTAGAGAAGAGAGTGTGGTCGTGAGCAGTGAATGTGAATGACGATGATGGATGTCGATCTACGGTCGCGTGAGGCTCAAGTGGCACACGACCGTGCACCGATCGGAAGGCGCGTCGATTTGAGTCAAGGACAGCGCACACACTTTCATCCTCCAACCAGCACCGGCAGCGCGGCCGTCACAGACAGCAGCACACTGGGCAATATGCATCCCAAACACAGTGGCCCCTTTTATCGTTTGTCGCGTTTGCCGGCGAATGGCAGTCCGGCCCAGCGCAAACACCTTCACATGCGAGCACACTGAGGCAGCTGACCGCCGTCCGGCTCGGTGACTGGAGGCCGCCATTGACATCCCACTCTCGGAGGTCACCAATGGCTCTCATGGGACCCGATGGACAACACGGAGGGGTGTCAGCTGTGCACCATGGCCGCCGCTGCTCAATGGCATCCGCTTATGCGCCCACCTGTGCTCGCGCTGGACCGCACACTGCAGCAGCTCTCTCGCCGTCTGGAGGCAAGCTCCCGAGCCCACGACGGTGCAGGCGCTGTTTGCCAGCAGCCGGTCCACCGTGAACAGGCGTTCATCTGACGCGGAATGCACGCGGGTCTGCCACCGAGGTACCCTCGCGGCACAACTCGCATAAACGACGATACTTTGAGGGCAGGACGGCGCGCAGATGAGACGGTGCATGCCACCGCTTATGCGCGGGTCACCCACCGCAGAGCTCTTTGTCTCGTTACGGCCGCGTGCTGCGCGTGCTCGGCCGGTGAGGGTGCAGGATGGTGTGCCTCACCATTCGCGAGTGTGCAGCCATTGGAACAGGCAAACAGATGACCGCGAGCTCCTTGTTTGACGCAGCCGTGGCAGCTCGATCCTATCAGCGCAGCCGGCCGCCGCAGTGTGGCGCAGCACTCGACACCCCAATGTGCCAGCAGGTTCTGCGGTGACGACGAGACGCAATGCCAGCGCGTCGCGGCCATGGTCGGACGGCTGACAATTGATGAGGCCCCGGGCCTGCACATTGACGACGTCGCTGGACACGCCCGGACTTTCGACGGTTTAGGGTTCGATACAGCCGCCAGGCGCATTTCGCCACCGTCAGCGTGGGAGGGTGACTCAGACGTGAGCTACCCAACTCGCACACCCTAGGCAGCCAATGTCTACGAAAGACGACGCGGGCGCGTGGGCTGCTGTTGGTGATTCGCCAATTGACTCGCCAGCCTTCTGGCACCTTCGTCGCCTCTCTTCCGACGAGGGCGAAGCGCGCACATGACAAGGAATCGGGCTGCGACATTGGGATTTCCAATCATGGGCTCCTGCCTGCCGACCTGTCTTAGGTCCTGCGCTTTCCTTGTTTGTGTCATCTGTCACTCGTTGCGGTCACCAGCTGCGGAAGCCTGAAATGCTGCTCTGACCCATAGTTGCCTTTCTGACTCCCGGTGGCTCAGCTTCCACTCTATTCAGCAGCCTAGAGAGGGTACCGCTGAATGCTTACCAACAACCGATCTTTGGACTAAAAGGACAGATTAAATTACCCGACGACGAGCACCGCAGACTTCAAGTACTGCAGCTCTCCCACACCCTCGCGATCCATCCCTCCGCGCGATCCTCCATCTGTCACGGACTTAGACGGACGACAACACGCCAAGCATAGAGTTCACGACGCGACGGACTTCGCCACGCGCATTACTCCGTTGATACATAATCCGCCTGTCGCCTGCCTGTTGGCACACTTGCTGCCTGCTACGACACTCACACATCCACATTCGCGACGACCAGCGATGGCATTATCACAACCGCAGCAAGAGAAGAAGAGAATGGGCACGGGATCACACTTGCTCACACCAGAGGAGCCAACGATCGATAGCTTCGACGAGCCACAACCAGTCCGCGTGGTCGAGCCACGCTCGCCACCAGAGTCGCCAGCATTCCGACCACTTTCGGCGTTGAACGCAGCATCGCACGAGGACCAACAACTCTATCCTGTATCCGATTCAACACACGCCCGGCCTTTGTTCCACAGCAGTACCACGCCGAGGACGACACCAGATCGCGACTCCTCTGCTTCCGTCGCAAGCGAGCCGGCCGCATCACCAAAGACCCCCATCTCAGGAGACGATCACCACTGGTCACGCAAGAACTCGTCTGGTGTGATCGGCATAGTGCAAAGATACAACGCCGACCCGTACGCCTGGCATCAGAAGTGTCTGGACGAGCTGATGGAAATGAAACGGCTCAAACTCGAGGCAAGACAACTGCCGCCTCCCACGTCGCGCCCTGTGAAGCGCGACTCACACACACAGCGTCTCCTCGAGAGCTTGGGCAAATCGCGAGTCGCGAAGAGCACACCAGTTGCAGCGGAGACCATCGAGAGGCGATCGGAGAAGGTGGCGTCGCCGATCAAGTCAACCCGAGCAAATGCTAGCGACGAAAGCCGAAGGCAACAACCCACAAAACGACACAACAGGCAGACTTCGACCCCAACCAACACTCTCGCTGCTCTGTCCCAGGCTTCAGCTGCACCCAAGCCCCGCACTCGGCAACCACCAAGCAAAGTGGTCGAACGCAAAGACCAAAGCTGGACGGAGGTGGCGGATTACTGTCCTCCCAAGGAGTCGCTTGACACGATGAGCAGGAAACTTTCCGTTGAGTGGACGAACAAGAACCATCAGGATCTGAGCCAAGATCCCGATCGCGTCCACCTCCATCCCCAGGAGCTCGCAGTCGCTTCTACGCTACGACTGAAATGCGATCGTTATCTACTCATCAAGCGTCTGATCTTCCAGGAGAAAGTCAAATTTCTCAAGGAGAACAAGGAGTTCAACAAGACTTCTGCACAGAACTGCTGCAACGTGGATGTCAACAAAATCAGCAAGCTCTGGCAATCATTCAACGACGTTGGTTGGTTCGACAGGCACTGGTTCGAACAATATTTGAACTAGACCAGCCACGTTGGCAAATGCGACATATGCTTGGAAGAGTCATTTGAGATCTTACCCTTGCCAGCACTTTGATTGGACACGGCTTCTGTGACTATTGGTCACGACCAGACTTCGCTTCTTCACCACAGACTGGCTTTTCCTTTTTTGTTCCTCTGCTTGGACACCGCACGGCGTTATTTGATTTTCGGGACCCATGGGGAATTTGGCATCTGCATGAATCTGGCTTGCTCTGGCAGCACAGGCCTTGAACGACTTGATGATTTGCATGGATGCATGGACATGAATCACAGCGATTAGCACGTTACGGGAACGTCGGACGCTCCCCTCAGTTGCGAGCAGGATGATGGCGCAGTACAGCCATGCATTGGACGACACTTTTGGTTTTGGTTGTTATTAGAGATACCCCCCGCTCGAGCTTTAACTTAGGCTATAGCATGACAGTCGCTAGAGACCCTTCTTTTGAATGCTTCCCCATAACTTCCACTTCCGGCAATTTTCTTACTGAGACAGGTCGGCGTTCCACTTCAGGACCTGAGGGCTGTGAAAGCAGTTGGCATGCGCGGCGAGTTTGCAGACGTGATAAAGGCATCCGCATCCGCGCGTCTGGCGAGGATTGATAGAATATTACGACCACTTCGTGCCGAGTGAACAGGTGATGTCGAGATGCAGCGCCAGCAATGTCACGGGCTGACGAGCTTGGATGAGACACAGAGAACGGCATTGTCAATATGCTGTTGATTTGGACGATGGTGAATGCTGGTGAACAGTGGTGGAGTTTAGTTGTATTGCTGGGCGTTCACATGAAGCCACGAATTGGCATCCGTGCATCCGCGAATGTCTCGGGGTGATCCTCGTCTCAAAGTCTAGACTACGCACGAATTTGACTTTGCGGCCCTGGAGAACTACAACAGCAGTGTGAGATATCGCATGCGGACTGCAGTCCGATCGACCATTGCCGCCCATTGAAGACAGTCCTTCAGCTCGCGTGTTCGCAAGCGCCATCCGTGGTGAGCATAGACCACGTTTCCTCAGGTACAGAAGTGGGTTGCGGAGCGAATCCCTTTCCGCTAGCATCCACAAACGGTTTAGGCCGCTTTCCCTTGCGCGAATCTCAGCTATTAATTCACCAGCAGTACGAATCCATCGTCAATATTCGGCTCGAGAGGACACCTACGCAGCAAGCGGAAGGGGCTTGCGTCGACCTTTCTCCACTGTGTCGACGATAACATCGCACCTCGACGACCTTTCACTTCTCGCCAGTCGCTCGTTCTTCACACCTTTCCACTCCCGTTGCACCCTTCTTCGAGGGGGCTGCGATCTCGCCGCAGCATCAGACCACCTCCTCCGCATCACCCGGCATCATGGCCGCCAACACCAATGCATCCTCGACGGGTGTCGACACTCAGGCGGAGCTGCGGAAGCGCAATGTTGCCGCGCCGTCGAATGGCGGCTACCTGCCCAAAGAGCTCGAGGACAAGCTGGATAAGAAGACCAAGCAGCAGGTACGAAAACTCGTGTTTCAGCTCGGACTTGGAGGAGTTGTCACTGGCACCAAGCGACCCAGAGCTCTGCGAAGCGAGGCAGCTGGGCGAATGGGACACATACTGACGTGAGTGCGTACAGACGAACTCGATCCTCAAGACGATTGACGACTACGAATTCCTTATCGCGCCAATCCTCTTCACAGCACTAGCCTTCTTCACGCGCATGTGGAAGATTGGCCTCTCGAACATCGTGACATGGGACGAAGCACATTTCGGCAAGTTTGGTTCGCACTACCTGAAGCGCGAGTTCTACTTCGATGTGCACCCTCCCCTTGGAAAGATGCTGGTCGGACTGTCCGGCTACCTGGCAGGCTACAATGGATCTTTCGAATTTAAGAGCGGCGAAAAGTACCCAGAGGAGCTTGACTACACCTTCATGCGCGTCTTCAATGCGGCATTCGGCGCGCTGTGCATTCCATTGGCATACTTCACGGCGAAGGAGCTGCACTTCAAGAAACCTACGGTTTGGCTCGTGACGATGATGGTCCTCTTCGAGAACAGCTACACGACTATCAGCAGATTCATCTTGCTGGACAGCATGCTTCTGTTCTTCACCTTCACCACGATCTTCACATGGGCGAAGTTCCACAACCAGCGTCACGACCCCTTCTCCGTCGGATGGGCTTTCTGGCTGGCCATGTCTGGTCTGTCCATCGGTTGCGTGTGCAGCGTCAAATGGGTCGGCATGTTTGGTACTGCTCTCGTCGGCCTCTATACCATCGAGGATCTTTGGAACAAATTTGGAGACCTGAAAATGCCCAAGGTTGAGCTCGCAGCTCACGTGGGTTTCAGAGTTATTGGGCTGATCGTCATCCCAATGATCGTCTACATGTTCTCTTTCTATATGCACTTCCTCATTCTCGAGAACAGCGGACCTGGCGACGCGCAAATGTCCTCGCTGTTCCAAGCGAATCTCAAGGGCACTGAGGTCGGAAAAGACAGCCCTCTGGAGGTTGCGCTGGGATCCCGCGTCACGTTGAAGAACATGGGCTACGGTGGTGGTCTGCTCCACTCTCACGTCCAAACCTACCCAGAAGGCTCGACGCAACAGCAAATTACCTGCTACCATCACAAAGATGCCAACAACGACTGGTTCTTCTATCCGAACCGTAACCAGCCTGCCTACGACCCAGAGGGTGCCATCCAATATGTCGGAGATAAGGCTGAGATTCGTTTGATTCACGCGCAGACTGGCCGCAATCTCCACTCGCATCAGGTTGCCGCCCCAGTAACAAAGGCCGACTACGAGGTTTCTTGCTACGGTAACTTGACAGTCGGTGACACGAAGGATCACTGGATTGTCGAGGTCGTCAGCGATGCCGCTTCTTACGACTACTCGAAGCTGCGCACTTTGACCACTGCGTTCCGCCTCAAGCACCGAGATCTCGGCTGCTATCTTCGCGCTGGCAACGTCAACCTGCCACAGTGGGGCTTCAAGCAGATCGAGACGACTTGTGTGAAGGAAAACAAGCCGCGAGACCCATACACTCATTGGAACGTGGAATCGCACGTCAACGAGAGGCGTAAGTTGTTCCAGAGTATCACATGTGAGACTTTCACTGACCATGATCGCAGTTCCTCCGGGCGATCCAGGTTCTTACAAATCTCCTTTCTTCCGTGACTTCGTCCATCTCAACGTTGCCATGATGACATCCAACAACGCATTGGTTCCAGATCCAGACAAGCAGGATGACCTTGCCTCGAAGCCTTGGCAGTGGCCTCTTCTCAATGTCGGTCTCCGCATGTGCGGCTGGGACGACAGCATCGTCAAGTACTACTTGCTCGGAAACCCCTTCGTCTACTGGGGCTCCACCGCGGCACTTCCATTCTTTGTTGCGCTGTTCGCTTGGTACGCTATCCGCTGGCAGCGTGGTTACGATGAGCTCACCTGGGCAGACCTGGACCATTTCCAGTATGCGGGCATCTATCCCGCCATTGGCTGGTTCCTGCACTATTTGCCCTTCATCGCCATGGCACGTGTGACCTACGTGCATCACTACTACCCGGCTCTGTACTTTGCCATTCTGACCTTCGGATTCTGCATAGACTGGACGACACGAAGTTTGCACAAGGGTCTGCAACTGGGCATCTTCGCTGTTCTCTACGCTGTCGTGATTGGTCTGTTCTGGCTTTTCAGAGCCATCTGCTTCGGCATGGAAGGCTCAAACCAGCAATGGAAGCATCTCAAGTGGCTACCTGGCTGGAAAATGGCAGACTAGAGTAACACGAGACGAAGAGATTGTGGTACGATATACATGCTGGGCAGCGAAGGGGTACGGGGCATTAGGCATGGTATTTCGCTGGCGAGAATCAGGCATTGCGTTGGCGTTTTGGGAGCGACGACAAAACCAGAGCAGATGGAGCAGACGGATTTTGTACCTCATACAGAAAGCGATATTTCCTTGACTTACAGCTTCTTGGGCAATAACAGCACTTTGTCCTATTCAGGGTCTTTCAGTTTCTTGTGTCACCACTGATGGCGGAACACATGGAGAGATGTGGTCCAAGCTCCCCCGGCAAAATGATCCTCGGTGTTCCTGCATCTCACTGTACATCGTCTCACACCCGTCATCCATTGCGCCCTTTCTATAATAAATCGACCTCCTCTCAGATCTGTGTACTTGTATTATGCTCTCACAATCATGAATCCCGTTCGACCGCCGCTGCTCGAAGCAGCACTAAGGTCTTGCCCCAGAGCGAGGCCTTCTGCCGCATACCGCCATGCGCTCCAAACGCAGGGTCGACGATATGTTTCCGAAGGACGACGGCCAGGACCAGCATCGGGGGTGCCTCAGCTCAATCAGGTGTGGTATCCGAAGACACGCATAGCCGTGGGCGTCGTCTTCATCGGGTCCTTGATCTATTCCATGGTATGGGACCAATGGAACTACCCACTCATGCTCCGAGCTAATTCCGCTCCCAAGGTCACCGCCGACAAAGAAGCTCCCGCAACTGCGCAAGACGAACAGCAAAAGCCTCGCTCCGGACAGCAGCTCGATGCTCCCTCGATCGCCGAACGAGATGTCTTATTGAAGCGGGAGTCCGGCGTCAGCCAAAGCTCGCCCATGCGGCTGCGGATGGAGCAATACATTAAGCAAAAGCAGCAAGAAATCGTAAGAGCATTGGAAACAGTAGACGGAAACAAATTTCACGTGGATGAGTGGGAAAGACCACATGGCGGAGGTGGCATTTCCTGCGTGCTCCAGGACGGCAACGTCTTTGAAAAGGCGGGCGTGAATATTAGCGTGGTGTATGGTACGCTTCCTCGAGCTGCGATTTCCAAGATGCGAGTCAATCACAAGGCGCTGGATCCCGATGTTGAGAGCCTTGAGTTCTTCGCGTCTGGTCTGAGTCTGGTGCTGCACCCACACAACCCAATGGCGCCGACTGTACATCTGAACTACCGATACTTCGAAACGGCCAATGCCGATGGCACGACAAATGCTTGGTGGTTCGGAGGAGGGACAGATCTGACACCTTCGTACCTCTTCGACGAGGACGCGATACATTTCCATCGAACGATTAAGGAGGCTTGCGATGCACACGACAAGAACTACTACAGCAGGTTCAAGAAGTGGTGCGACGAATACTTCAACGTCAAACATCGCGGTGAATCGCGCGGTATTGGAGGCATCTTCTTCGACGACTTGGACGAGACCGAGAAAGACCAAGAATCGCTTTTCGCCTTTTGTCAGACTTGCTTGAATGCTTTCCTGCCATCGTACTTGCCCATCATACAAAAGAGAAAGGACATGCCATATACAGAAAAAGAGAGGCAATGGCAGCAATTACGACGAGGGCGGTATGTTGAGTTCAACCTCGTGCATGACAGGGGCACAGCTTTCGGTCTGAATACGCCTGGGGCGCGGATAGAGAGTATTTTGATGAGTTTGCCACTTACAGCTAGGTGGCAATACCAGCATGAGCCAGAGAGGGGCAGTAGAGAGGATCGATTGTTGCAAGTGCTCAAGAAACCCGTCGAGTGGGTTTGAGGCTTAGCAGATGTACAGAGCAAACTGTAGATATCAAGGAAAAGAAGCAGATTTTGACTGTAGCCGTCTCTCACCAGAGAGATTCAGCGTCGATCTCATCAACTTCGCGATCACTGGCCGACTTCTTTGCTTGCGACTGGGACCACGAGGGCCTTGGAAAATGCTATCATGCTGTCATCTGCTTTCTTCTTCCAAACGCCTGGAAGAATACCTGGGAACGATGGTTAACATATCTATTCGACGAGGCTTTACTGCAGAGAGGTATTGCCCTTGCGGCAATGATGTTACATACCATGCATTACTGTCGTAGTAAACCCCTCCGCCGGCTTTTTCGCAAGATTGTATCTGAGCCTATGAATGCCTAGATCGACCGGCTCGCCGGACCGCGGCCATCTGATCTCGAATGGACCTAGATGCGAAGATGTGATGATCTGCTTGAGCGTGATCGCAGCTCTGAATGCTTCTTCGAGGTGCAAGATCCAGTGCTGGAATTCAAACTCCTCAGTCATCGCGGTGCGGCGGCTCAGTTGCCGAAAATGCGGCTGCATAGTCATCGCAGTAGAGCCGGCGAGTCTGCGGGCCTGTTTGGCAACTACAGTCGTCTGATAATCTCGATCAGAGGCCTGCACACACGCAACATCGTCCAAGAAGCGCTCAGGTTCCGGAACTCGATTCTCCAGTGCAGCTTCGAGATAACGCCGGTATGCGCCAAGCTCAGCGTCCAGTTGCGCGCGACAATCCCACGACGAATCTTGCGCCAAGACCGCCGTATGGATAGCAGCGCCAAACAGTGCCATGGTCACATATATCTGCTTGAGATGTGGGCCAAGATCTTCTATGTCGCCGAGTCGGACTTGCCAATTGGTTCCGAAGACGTGCTCGTACAACAATTCGAGACCTGGTTCCGGCGTGTGAACAAAGTTTGGCACTGCCTTATCGTCCTTGCCTTTCTCCTGAAAATACGCGAGTGCGGCTTCCCATATACTCTCCTCGATAATCTTCATTTGAGCTTTCACCCAGCCTGCATGCGGGACGATGACATTCTGGACAGAAATGGCAACAGGCTGCTGAGGAGTTGTTCGCTGGACTCTATCCGGCTCCATGGGCCTGCTGCTCTTTGCCGATTCACCTGCCGGATTATGCTGATGGCGATTTGCGATTTTGGCTACGCGGGATGTCGCATTACGTCCGGCTGCTTGTGTCTCTGGTCCTATCGCAGCAGGCTCCTGGCTCTTGGCAGGCTGTCTCTGGCTCTGCCTGCCATTGGAGAGTTTCAGCGACGGAGGTTGGGACTGTGCGCGCAAGACCGCGGCGTCACCGGATGCTGATGTCACGCGTAGCTGCAAACGCTTCGTGCGTGGTGCCTCGCTCACTTGAGGTACCGCGTCAGGCTGCACTTCGTTTATCTTGCGCTTCTTGGGAGTCCCAATATTGATATTTGAGCCGTCGCCAGATGATGGCCCGCTGACGTGGTCGGAAGTGGAGACCTTGTGTTGGCTTCCGCCCTCCATCGTGGCGACTCCGGTATCTTCCTTGCGATTGTCATCATCAGGATGCCAGCCAATGTCGATTCCCAGTTTGTTCAGGTGCGTTCGCGGGAACATGTACAAGCCACCATAGAACAGCTCGGCGAACGGCTTGGCTTCCCACCAGACGTGTTTAGATTTGCCTTGCATTTTCGTCCGCCGGATAGGACGACGCGCGTTCTCGTTGTAGTACTTCACGACTTTGCTCCGGAGTCGTTTGGTGGCGTCTTTGAGTTCATCTTCGGGCAGCAGAGGATGCCTCATCTTCATCAAGCTGCGGAACAGTTCGTTTTGTGCGTCGGAAGAGTCTCGTCTCTCGGTGGTATCATCGTGTATGGCACGTAAGACGCTGGCAATGTCTGGCATATCAGGCAGATCAGTCCTCTTGGCAGTTGAGAGCGCCATGTTTGAAGTGATTGGTGGTGTCAGAATGTGTTTGCAAGTCAGAAGGAGCGTCGATCTAAAGAAGGGCCCCCAGCCCAAAGCTCACACGCATATCCACCGATGCTCACTTGACGCTTCACTTTAACCCGCCACTTCTTTCGCAGCCGCAGTTCCGTTTGTGTCTTTCTTCAACCACAACAACTGCTACGGCCACTTCGAGCACAAACGGTCAGATCGATCTAGACATGATGTCGAAAGCGCAAAGGCCGAAGCGAAAGCGCAATACCAACGTCAACTCCCAGGCCGAGAACGAATTTTCAGCAACCAGCCGCGATCAAACAAAGGCGAAGCGAAAGCGCGACGTGAACAGTGCGTCCGAGAGTGAATATCAGGCAACCAACCACGACCAGATTGACCTAGCGATCGACTGGGGAACGTGGAAGTTCGTTGTCGCATATGCGCTGTCGCGGAACGGTGTGCGAAATGATCCTAAGCCGCTCATAATCAACGAACAGACGTACGAAGTGCGCATGATGGCGACTTGGATAGATGGTCGCTTCGTTCATGGGCACGAGCTACAGAATGCGGCTGATAGCAGACACGATCTCAAGATCATCGACTTCCCTAAACTCCCCCTGTACCAAGGGCCTGAAACATCAGAAATTACGAAACGGGTCACCAATACTCTGGCCGAGCTGCCTGGAAACAAAACTCTGGACCTTCTCATTCAGGAACATCTGCACGCTATTGTCGAAGATGCCAAGTCAGCTCTGCGAAACACAGATCTCAAGGTGCACTACAGAGATGATCCCAGGCAACTCGAAAATTTGCTGGATAATATACATGTCCGAATCACTATTCCACAAATGTGGACACCGGACGCAAAGAGAAGAATGCAAATAGCGGCAAAAAATGCCGGCCTACGCGTGTCTGTTCTGTTGTACGAACCACAGTGCGCTCTTGCATATTTGATCGATGCTGCTTCTAAGGAGAAGGTAGAAGTCGGGCCACTTTCTGAAGGCGACAGCATTCTCGTGGCCGATCTTGGCTGTGGAACTGGCGACTTTGTTTTGTAGGAGCTGCAAAGCAAGCTTAGTGTTGACAGCCGACTGCAGTGCATTGGACAATCGAGCGGAGAGATCTGCGGTTCGTATAAGGTCGACGAAGCACTATTGAAGAATCTGAAAACTCGACGAACTGAATGGTACGAGAATACTAGACGTGAACTCAATCTTGAGCCTCGCGAATTCGAGCGGCGGGTATTGACTGCGATTGAGGAGGGAAAGCAAAAATTCGGCAGGAAAAACCAAAACTTCACGACTTGCACGATTCAAGACGCTGAAGGTGAACACAGGACCTTCCAGTTCAAGCGCGTTGAGTTCCATGAGGCATTCGATGAAGTAATTGCCAAAATCATCGAACAGATCGAGAGAATTACGCAAGGGACTTCACCCACAGTCATACAGGTCACGGGTGGATTTTCCAAGTGCGGGTACCTAATGGCAGCTCTGCGCGACCGCTTCCAACCTGGCAGCTCCGTGGTGCGACCGAGCGACCCAGATAACGCTGATTGTTTCCCCGTTGCGCTGGGTGCGTTGCTCCGCTACGAGAATATCACAATGCCGGCGTTACCCTCCAAATACGGATTCGCACTACTGCAGCGCCAGGAATATGACGAGGATGTCCACTCGGATGCATGGTATGACTTGAAAGGTTACGACGAAGACGACATCGATCGGAAGACGAGGCCATGGGTAATGAAAGAACCATATGGTCGTGGGTTCGATGTGGTAGATCATCGCATCGTCAACATCATACGCAAGGATCAGGAGCTGCGACCAAACCAAGTGGTCTCGCAGCCAATAGACCACATTTACAACATTCCGTGCGACGACCCACGCTTGAGTGATGAGTTCTGCTACCTCACCAAGACTTTCGAAGACCACGTGTGGGCCAAGACCAATAAGAAGGATGCCAATGGCGAATACATGTGGAAGGCAGGAGTTCGTCCTTGGACCGCTGTGAATATTCCAATTGACCGCAGACTCCTCCAAGGCAAAGGCTACAAGGAGGTTGAGGACAAAGGAAAGAAGTTCTGGGAGCTTTCGGTACGGCTCACACTGCGGTACTGCGAGATGGACGTCAAGATCGGTTACGAGATTCTGAAGCCAGTGGAATCGAGGGATGGTGATTCAGATGCGGAGGAGGAGTTGCCCGAGGATGTGGCATTTCGGATTGAGGAGACATTGTGGGACGCATCTCATTCGGAGTTTGCCTCGTAGTATTACAGCTGCGATGGCCTCGAGGTCGTAGAAACATAGCAAGGTCAAATGCTTGATGTCGATTGACATCAATGTTCACGCGTGCAACCCAGCTCTTTGAGCAGTAACGGATCCGTGACTGTTGCGCCACAGTTGTCGAGTATCCTCACGTCCAGAACTCGGCTATTCTTGCGCCTGCGCACTGTGTTGTACCGAGAATGTTGTTTCATACAAGTGAGGCCGCCGGATGAAGGTGAAGTGACTCGCCATGCAGTGGTCGTAC
This sequence comes from Cercospora kikuchii, assembly GCF_019650295.1. Lineage (NCBI taxonomy): Eukaryota > Fungi > Ascomycota > Dothideomycetes > Mycosphaerellales > Mycosphaerellaceae > Cercospora > Cercospora kikuchii. The sequence goes on from NW_025408587.1 coordinate 2,142,995, forward strand.
GCCAAGCCTCGTCTCTCCACGCTTGCTCGCCCCGCAAGCGCGGCCGCGCCTCGAAGGGTTTCCCGAGGTGTTTACTCCTGCACAATGTACAACATTAAACTCTCATAAAGGAAGAAGCTATACAGCGTAAGTAGCTAGCTAACGACCAATTGTCGACTCATCCACTTTCATACAAATCTTCTCTTCACTCTGTCACGATGAACTTTGATCTTCCTCCAGCACTCGTAGACTACCTTGCGCGAATTGACGACTTCATCGAGCGCGAAATCAAGCCATTGCAAGAGCAGGATGACAACAACAGATTCTTCGATCATCGCAGAGAGCACGCGCGAACCGACTGGGATAATGGAGGATTGCCCCGGGAAGAGTGGGAGCAGCTATTGAAGGAAGCAACACGAAGGGCAGACAAGGCTGGACTCTATCGCTTCAGCTTGCCCAAGCAGTATGGTGGTCAGAATACAGCTTCGGGAAGAGGCTCAAACCTCTGGATGGCCGTGATACGCGAACATCTCGCAGCGAAAGGGCTGGGACTATTTAATGATCTGCAGAACGAGCATTCGGTCTGTGGGAACTTCCCAGACATCATAATGGTCCAGCATTTCGGCAACGAGCAGCAAAAGAAGGAGCTGATTGAAGGCCGCCTTGCTGGCAAGGTGCGCATCACCTTCGGTCTCACTGAGCCTGAACATGGTAGCGATGCTACATTCATGTCGACAAGAGCTGTCAAGCAAGCAGATGGCAGCTATGTCATCAACGGCGGAAAGATGTGGCAGACCGGCATGCACAAGGCGACAAACTGCTTCATCTTCGCTCGCACAAGTGGAAAGGACGGCAGTGCGAAGGGTATTACTTGCTTCAATGTGCCCTCCAATAGTCCCGGCCTGAAAGTGGAATCGTACGAATGGACTTTGAATATGCCTACTGACCACGCGACTGTGTCACTCAAAAACGTTCGCGTACCGGCTTCATCAATTATAGGACCTCTAGACGGCGGTCTGGCCATTGCACAAGCTTTCGTGCACGAGAACAGGATCCGGCAGGCTGCCTCCTCATTAGGTGCGGCAGTGTACTGCGTCAACCAGGCCATTGAGTACGCCGGCAAGCGAAAGCCATTCGGCAAACCGCTCGCCTCAAACCAGGCTATACAATTTCCTCTCGTTGAGCTGGCAACACAGTGTGAAATGCTACGATTACTTATTCGAAAGACTGCCTGGGAAATGGACAGAATGGAGCACAAAGAAGTTGAGCAAAAGTTGAGCGACAAAGTCAGCATGTGCAATTATTGGGGTAACAGATTGTGCACGCAAGCGGCGGATAGAGCTATTCAGACGTTTGGTGGATGGGGTTACAGTGAGTATCGCAACGCTAGTACAGCCTTACTACAGATTACTGATACTTCGAAATAGGCCGCCACTATCCCTTCGAGCATATCTGGCGGCATCACAGAAGATATCGCATTACGGAGGGCTCCGAGGAAGTCCAGATGCGCAAGATTGCCGGCTACATGTGGGGTTTCACAGGACCGAAGAAGGCAGAAATGGAGTTGGCGCCTGCGAAACTATGATCGGAGCACACATTATCGATGAGCATGTTTCTACACACTACTCTGTGCTACAGTCTAGCTCGCCTTCGAACAAGGCGTTCAGCGCATGATTGTAAACTCCGTTGAAGGTCTACAATCTTGACGACTGTAGGCTGTGTCGGCTCGATGAATGCGGAAAAATAGCGTACAGATCCTGCAATCGATTCCGTCGATGCAGAATCGTTGAGACTGTCACGTCGTTTTTGCGAAGAACAGGGAATTGTGTACCAGGTTTGCCTGCCATATCAAAGTCGCTCAGAGCCCGATGTCGTTTCCGAAGTGGGGCGCCTGCCAACTTGGCCTTGGTCTGACTTCAGTTGCAACACTTCACGTTCGCTTTGTAGTTCTCAACTTGATATCCCACAGTGCATTGCCACAACCAACTCCAACATAATGTCTTCTTCACTATACGACCAGATCCTGAACCTGGAGGAGAGCACATGGATAGCACTTCAGACCAGCGGTGCTGCACTCGTCCCATACTTGACAAAAGATGCCATTATGCAATTCCCAATGGGCCTGAAAGTCACAAGCAAGACAGAACCTTCTGTACAAGATATTCTACACTCGCCGGCTTTTGTCCCGTGGAAGAGGTTCAAGCTCCGCAAAGTCGATGTTACGCCAGTTGGACCCGATGGTGCGGTGATCAGCTATCAAGCCACTGCGACGAGAGCTTCTGCGGATCCGAAAGACACCAGAGATGCGGAGTTCGATGCGCTTTGCTGTAGCGTTTGGCGTAAGGAGGGCGGCAGTTGGATGATGTGCTTCCATCAGCAGACGATGGCGGGTGAGGGGCTGTGAGACTGGGCGCAAGGAGACTGGGAAGTGAAGGATGTTTGTGGTCGACCTTCGCGAGCAAGCGGCGAAACTTCTAGGTGTGCTTCGTTTCAGCGGCAGTGGCAACATGGCAAACATCTGGTAAAGATCAGGTTGAGAGAGGCTTTTTTTTTCAATGTACGAATAACGGCTGTAAGACAAAGTGCGCGCATGTGCAAAATCGTTTGAGAGTTCCTGCAGCTGCGACGTCTCCCATACTTCACTTCTAGCAGATCGATCATCATCGCAGAGCGGTCTCACCCAGCAGACAAGATGGCGCAAGCGCCCGCGACAACGACAACAGGCCAGGAGCCCCGGCTGAGATCGCTGTCAATCGAGCTGGCAGCGTTGGCGGCAGACTGCGCCTCGCGCCCTGAGGAGTGGGTTCGAAGTCGGCTAGAAGAATTCCATGCGAGGATCGAGAAGCGATATGTCAGCGTGTGGGAAGAGAACGATCGTCTTCAGTAAGTACTATCAGAGCTCAGCGCCGCTGACATGCGCTTGCGGATGCCGCATTTGCGCCAGATGTTAGTGGCACTGCAAGCGCCTGTCACTAACACAATCACAGGGAGAAGAACCGCCAGCTCAAGGAGGAGAACGAGAGATTACATCAAGAGCGCATCGACACGTTACTCAGCAGGAACCATGACCCAGATTACGGACTATCACTCGAGCAGCAGCAGAACTTGGCCCAGAACAACATAGATCGGATCCTTTCTCAGAGCACTGGAATGGTGACCAGAGCGCCGCCAGGACCGGCTGCACCAAGAGCACATCACCAAGCTGCATCGAGTGGCCACATGATCAAAGTTGAGCCTGCCGCATGGCCACCCAATCCGTACCCCATGAGCGCCGGCCTTGGAGTTCCGAACTACCTGCCACCTTATTCGTACACCTCGAGCATCGCCCAACCGAGTCCTATACCACGACTGGAGTCATACGCTCAACAGAGCAAGAGGGAGACCAAACCACCACCAACAAAGCGGCAGCGAATAGGTCCTCGCCCGACGCCGAAGTGCAGCCTTTGCTTCATCGAGGATAGAGTCTGCGATGGAAAGCCAAGGTGCCAGGCTTGTCACAGCCGTCAAGATGCTTATTGCAACTATGAGGACTGCGTGTACGGCGATGAGTGTCCCTACGATGACTGCACGAGGTTGCATCCGGAACAGAAGGCTTTTCAGAATAGGCCCTACTCTGTCTGAAGAGCTGAAGAAGGATGAGGAGGCGGTATTTGGAGAGCGAGGGATGTACGACATGGCTGAAGGAGCTGCTCTGAGACTGGATTCAGCTTCGCATACAGCAGAGATATGACTGCGATGAATCTCGGACCGGATGTGTGCCTCAGACTTGAGGCCGCGCGCGACATCGCTCGTACAGGCGGTCGGCTTCTCGTCCTCAGTGGAAGCGGGCCCATGGTAGCAGAGTATGTTACCAGATGTCAGAATCGTGGCCTCGGACAGAGAAAAAAAAATCAATTGCATATATGTTACCTTCGATCTCCCTCCAAGCTGATCTCTTTTCTGAAATACTCAACTACTTCAAGCCAACAACGCTGGAAACGATCTAAAAAGCTCTACTACATTCCAACCGACCCAACCAAGATGGCACGACCTCACTCAGAGACCACAGAGCTTCTTCTCTCACCACAATCATCAACCAGCGCCACCCTGCACGAAGACCGAGCCCAAATCGTAGAAGGAAATCGAAAGAGAAAAGCAGGGTGCTCATTCTTCACCGGGCTGAAATGGCTGGCCTCCTGTCTCTTGGCACCATACAACAACTTCTTCGACGCTATGGGCCAGGTGAACCAGTATGAGGGCAACTTGTGTAGACCGATGAAGCGGACTTACAACCTCAGTCGCAGCGATACCAAGAGACTTGTGGAAGAGCTCAACAAGGAAGCTGGAATCCGAGCCACCCTCGTTCGATCCATGCATCTGGGAGCGGAGGAACGGGATCTGGAGCGTGGTGATTACGGGACGATGGATCCTGCTGTCGAGCGCTGGAGAAGTGAGGTTCACATCGAGCTCGAGTCGTTGGTGTCTGATGACGAGGAGCTGACGGACTCTGAGTAATTTGGTGTAGTCCGCGGGGACGGGGTTGAAGACGGAAGGACCATGACCTTGTGTGATGATTTGGAGAACTCCTAGAGTGCACGACTCACATAGAAATGAAAGAAGGCTTATGTTCAACAATTTTGCATTTTTATCGTGCTCAAGTCTATTTGCTTCCACGCCAACGCTTCCAAAACTTCCACCCTGCCCCGTCGTCAATATGTCTCCTCCCGCTTCTTCTCTTCTTACTCCCAACTCGCCACCAGTATAGTGGCATTCCCACAATTAGGAAGCCGACCACCACAAGTGCTTGCAGAGGCTTGGCAAAGACAGCTCTACTGACCAAGAACAAGCTCACGCAGCAAAAGATGATTGGCGTTGTGATCCAACACTTGTAAGGTCTTTCCAACTCGGGTTCCTTCACTCGCAACACAATCAATCCAATAACTGTAGCGAAGTAGAAGAGGTAACTTGCTATGCCGTAGAATGTCGTCAGAGTCTCGAAGTCGCCAATGATGATGTATACTGCGGTAAGTGCTGCATTGAGGACCATGGCGTAGATAGGTGTGAAGAAGAATCCTTGCTCGTCGGCGACGAAGTTGGTAAATTTCTTCGCTCTTGCCCCACGACGCGGCAGTCGCATTCGGTGTGAAGCATCGTTAAGTCCGATAGTGCCAAATAGCTCCGGTAGGTATCCCTCTCTTCCTGCGCTGTAGACTAATCGTCCACCGGTGAACGTCGTGGCATTCAAGGCTCCGAAGCAAGATCCAGACACCGCAAGAGCGAGGAGCAAGGAGCCGAGAGGACCCAGGACCGTTCCTCCGAATGCCACAGCTATCGTGTTCGACTTGTCGATGATGGTCGTCGGAAGGACGAAGATGTACGCCAGATTTGCCAGAATGTACGAGATGATGACAATCGGAAACGAGGTATGCACCACTCTGGGCAGATCTCGACTCGGATGTATCATCTCTCCCACCACATAGTTCGTGTTATCCCATCCATCGTACGCCCATAGACCCGCATACAGTGCAACAGCCCACTCCGAGGAGGACATGCTCGTCCCTTCAAACCAGCCCTTCGTCTTCCAATCCGTGCTCAATGCCGCTTTGTTGTATGCAAGTCCAGTAGTCGCAACAATGATTCCCGCAACCGTAACAGCCAGAAGCGCCGCAAACTTGAAGAACATGAAAAAGTCCGCGCTTCTCGTTCCCAGCTTCGTACTCACACAATTCAAGAACGTGACAATGATGAGGCCGACCAATGCAACGCCCTTATTTATCCAGGGACTCGCCTCTGCCGCATCAGGCCCAATTATCGCTCGTACAATATACTCCCCAAAGATGATCGCAATGATGGCCGCACTGCCAGGTCGGAGCACAACCACAGCACACCATGTGAACAGGAAACCAGCCCATTCTCCGAAAATCTTGCTCAGATAAATCTGCGCTCCGCCATTCAGTGGTATCGCACCTCCAAGTTCCGCATAACTGCTTGCTCCAGTCCAGGCCAGAATCCCACTCACGACCCACACGATGAGTGCAGCGCCGAACGAGCCAGCATTGCTATTCACACTCGCAGGACTGCTGAAGATGCCACTTCCAATGATCAGTCCTACAACGAGCGAAAGGCCGTTCAAATATGTCAGGCTCTTATTCCGCTCCAGACTCTGCCCTGCAAGTCCTGGCTGCGCTGCACCGAGATCGAGGTGAGGTGTGCTCGGCGTTCCCAAGCTCGTATAGCCGTTGCCGCTCGCGGTCAAAGGAAACAAGGAGCTATTAAAGTCGAAGGCGCTGCTGGCCGAGTAGGTCCGGCCATGGCCATTGCTCAAAGGTCTCGCACTCCCGTTCTGCGGCGTGACAGGATCGCTAAAGGACAACTTCCTGCTCGAAGGGAGTCCCGAAGATGAAGAATCGAGTGAGGCGCGTCCGGCGTTATCGTCGTCGTGAGAGCTGCTGGCGAGGCTGGCTAATTCGAGCGAATCTCGCGGAGGTCGGAGTTGACCCATAGCATTAATGTGAGGAAAGCGCTATCGTTATATCGTATGCTGTCGTAAACATTCGGTCGTGACTCTTGTGTTCGCACTCCTTTCCATCGTCAACGGTCTGTAACGTGGCCGAAATCTTTTGAACTTGCCGAACTTACCACCAGGTCGCGTCACGCTCGAGTGCCAAGGCCTAAGTTGCTTCCGGAAGCGGTGAAAGGGAGGGCGATCACTCATCTCCTACTGGCCCCTTTCAACCTGTCAATTGCAATATTTGACTGAGCACCACTTGCGGCAGGACATCACATGCTCGAAAGGAGGATCAATGAAATGTGTCCTTGTAAAAGCTTCGTGGTTCTCTATCTCAAGACAACCAAAAGCAACCTTTGAAAACACAAATGAGAGTCATTCTCCACGAGCCGTTTTTGATCATTTCATCACTGGAAGCATATCTATTCATCACTTCTCTAGCGGCATGCTCAATGTACAGCGAGTCTGCATCCACAGCCGCTGCCAAAGACGCCCGCAAATGCTCGTAACCGCTCTCCGCGGGGTATTCTCCATTCCAAACCACACAGCACTCTGATCGGCATGCTGTTTACAACTTGTCGTAGTAGTTCTCGTAGCCTGGAACTTGAGGCTTGATACCCTTGCGCTTTCGCATATCCTCGACAATCTTTCCGGGTTGCGAGGTTGGGTCGAGCGCGGATCCACCAGGCAGGATCTGCCAGTGGTCGAACACGGATTGTGGGAAAGCCTGGCCAGAGGTGTTGGAGCGGAGATCTGCGTTGAAACCGAAGGACTCGTTGACAGGCAGGTAGGCTTTGATGTTGAACAGAGGAGTGCCAGGACGCTGGGCCTCCTCGAAGACGTGACCTCTCCTACGGGTGAGGACACCGTAGATACCACCCATAGCCTGCTCTGGAACTTGAATCTCGACCAAGAAGACTGGCTCGAGAAGACCTGGGTCGGCCAAGAGGGTGGCGGCGTAGAGCACACGACGCGCAGTTGGGATGATTTGACCACCACCACGGTGGATGGCATCGGTGTGGAGGGTGACATCCATGATGTTGAAGCGAACGTTTCGCATTGGCTCTTCGGCGACTGGACCTTCCTTGGTGGCCCATTGGAAACCAGAAACGACGGAATCCTTGATTTCGTTCAAGTACTGCACAGCCTTGGTCTGGTCAACCAGCAAGTTGGCGCCGTTGGTGTCTGGACCGAAGCACCAAATCTTACGGGCATCCGTGACGTCCCAGCCGTGGTCATCAGCGAGGATACGGGCACGAGCCTTGAAATCGTCACGTGGGCCAATCTTGCCGGACTCAATGTCCTTGGCGACCTCCTCAGCCATTGGGGTGGCAGTGACGTAAAGACGGTTGTGCTTGTTGGGCGACTTGGAGAGCGCAGTCATGGAAGAATCGCCGCCAACAGTCTCACGGTACTGGACGACTGGGTCGGAGATGCGGAGTGGCACACCAGCGTGGTCCTCCTCGAGATCCTTCAAGCAAATTTCCAAGTGCAACTCACCGGCACCAGCAACAACGTGCTCACCGGATTCGGAGATGAAAGTCAAGACACATGGATCAGACTTGGACAGACGCTTGAGACCTTCGACGAGCTTGGGCAGATCGTTGGCGTTCTTGACCTCGACGGATCGCTGCACGACAGGCGAGACAGAGAACTTCATGACCTTGAGGTTGTGCGAGGTCTCGTCGGTGGTGAGGGTACCAGACTTGAGCAAGAACTGATCGATACCGACCAGACCAAGAATGTTACCGGCTGGAACATCCTCGATTGGGTCAGTGTAGCGACCCATCATGAGAATGGTACGCTGGATGGACTTGACGAACAAGTCGGACTTGCTGCCTGGAACGTAGTTTGGACCTTGGATGCGGACCTTGAGACCAGAGCGGGCGGTACCAGAGAAGACACGACCGAAAGCGTAGAAACGACCCTTATCGGAGGTCGGCACCATCTTGGAGACGTACAACATGAGAGGTCCCTTGGGGTCACAGTCGCGGATACCAATGGCAGATGCATCATCTGGAGGGCCCTCGTAGAGAGTCTCCATACGGTAGCGCTGGGCGGTTGCTGGAGATGGAAGGTGGAGAATCATCATCTCCATGAGGGCATCAGCGGCAGGCAAGAACTTGCGCATGACAACCTTGAGCAGGGCCTTGCCCTCGAGATCCCTCTCGTCACCGACGAGCTTGACCTCGAGCTTCTCGAGAAGCTTGGGAATCTCGTCCTTCTTGAAGTTCATGATGGAGTCGAAGATTCTGAAGATTGGGTCCAAACAGAACTGGTTGAAGGCACGCTCGGCGCCTTCTGGGCTCTTGGTCCACTTCTTCGTCTTTGCGTTGAAGAAAGAGTCACCCTTTAGACTGGTCAGTTTCGTGTTCTCCCTTAAAAAACATATTTCGCTGCACTTACCCAGAGACGGTCCATCATCTTGTTCTTGTCAACACCAAACTTCTTGGCGTACTTGACAGCGAATTGACGGATGGTGAAGGCCCAGCCGTGAAGACCGGAACCGAAGGCAATCGTTCCCTTCTGTGGGTAGACCTGGACATCTCCGAGGGCCTTATCGAAATATGTGGCGATAACGACGTTGACGGACTCGATGACACGAGAGAAGTTCTGGTACAGATCTTCCTTGGAGAGCTGCAATTCGAGCAGCGCACGGTCGACCTTGTTGATAATGACGACTGGCTTGATACGCTCACCAAGAGCCTGTCGGAGCACAGTCTCGGTCTGCACGCACACACCTTCGATGGTGTCGACGACAACGAGAGCACCGTCGGTGACACGGAGAGCAGCCGTGACCTCAGATGAGAAATCAACGTGACCTGGCGAATCGATCAAGTTGATCAAGAAGTCGTTCTTCTCGCTCTTGTCGGTGGCGATGGTGATGTCCTTGAGATCCTCTTGATCGGAGAGGGAGCCATACAGCGAGATAGCTGTTGACTTGATTGTGACACCACGTTCCTGCTCATCGGCACGGGTATCTGTGAATCGAGCAGAACCGGCGTTCTTGGCTGAGATAATACCGGCACGCTGGACGAGCGAATCGGTGAGGGTGGACTTTCCGTGATCGACGTGGGCAATAACGGACATGTTACGGATGTTCTTTGGGTCATCCATGAGCCCACGGATCTCCTCGACGGTGAAGCTGTGGAGGCATTTCGTCAGCACTGTGCCCACTGTGTTTCCCCTTGTTCTTGCTACTCCTGCGCCGCGGCGCCGCGGAACACTGTGGTATCCAACCCTCGACCGTGTCGAGTCCACTGTCCCAGCATCTTCTCTGTCGCGGAATGACTTACTTGACCATCTTGGCGGTGTTGTAGTGGTAATGTCCTTAGAGGAAAGAGTTTGAATCGTACCCCGCCGCCACTGAGTTGGCAAACGAAGTCCCCGAGTTGAATTGTGCCTGCAGGCGATGTTAGTAGGCGTCGCGGGGGAGCAGGCGGCGGTGAGGATATGTATACCTGTCAAAGGCGCTTGAGGGAGCAGCGGTGATTAGAAACAGAAGGGAAAACTTGCAGGAGCCACGCACTGATGAATTTGCTCTCGAGCGGCAAGAGCGGGGCATGGGCGCTAAGCCGCATTGGTCACATCACGACGAGCCCACATTTCGCCCAACGACAGCGACAACAGCCATATGCACCCACACATACACTTTCTGCCTTGCCACACGACACCTCACCAAACTCTTCATCTGCCGCTATGCCGCCGTACTGAGATGTCGGTGTGTGTGAGTCACAGTCTGATCAAGTTGTTTCGAGCTGCTCGCCATTCTACCACGTCCTATCACATCGGCTACACGTGCAATGCCTAGCTCCCTGCGGACCAGCCGTGCTGACAATAACACCTTTCGCTGAGCATCGTATCGCTCTACCAATTCCTCCAATTTGCCGTCGCCGCAGCAGCTAGACTCCACCCTCGATGGTCCCGCGTATCTTCGCAAGCCCGCACGAGCCCCTCGGGGCCACTTTCAGTCCGAGTCGCAAGTCTGGGCGCGGGGTCGAATGCGCCGATCTTGTATGAGAGACCTAAGGTTACACATCACCTTTTTCAACCCTACCGATGATGAGATACAGTAGAGGTCTTCTTGAGTCTACGACATATAATTTACTGGGCGGTGTCAGTATATGCTTCCAGCCATGGCGGCTCTGCTTCACAAAAAGAGATCAATCCTCCTGTAGACCCCGCGAAAGACTAAGCACTATACTGTGGTGGAGGTGCACTCCCAACGCCCTGTCCTCCAGCGCCAGCGAGCCTCTCAAAAGCCTCAGCTCGCACCCTTTGCAATTCTTTTCTCGCCTGCTCCAAATCATTTGCAGCCTGTTGCAGATTCTGCTCCGCACCCTGGCATCTTCCCTTCTGCTCCTCAACCTGCCCCTTCAGATCCTGATAGGCCGCTTTTAGTTGAGCATCACTATCCTTGATACGCTCGTGTTGAGCCATGTCAGAGAAGATGTTGTCAAACAAGACATCCGAAAACATATGTCCGTGATCGATATTGATTTCTTTGAGCGGGCGGACTTGAGGCTGAACACGTTGGGCTTCTTCCATATGGCGCAGGGTAGCGTGAATTGCGTTCTGGGACTGGGAAAGAGCGTCGCGCTCCATCTATTCAGAGTGGTCAGCAAAAGGTACGAGCATGTCTTCGACCAAGCTTGTGCGGTCTGTAGATGCCTTTCACGAGATACACACCATGTCTGTGAACATTCCTCCTCCGAAGTATACATCGCGCTGAGAGCGGCGATACGCGGCGTCCATCTGTGCCTGAGCTGCCGTGAGGCTTTGGTCTGCACGGCCGAGGACTTCAAGAACATGTTTTTCAGAGCTCAGCCCGCGATTTGCTTGATCGTAATTGTCTCGGCTTTGCTGCACAGCGCGTTCGAGATCATCTTCGCCTGGCACGTCTGGGGTGGGACCCGAGAAGATAGAATTGTAAAGCTTGTCGAGTTCAGTCTGTGCAGTCTCGTGGCGCTTGGTATCGCGCTCGAGATTGACTTTGTCGCTCTGAGCTTGCTCCAGCGCACGGGAAAGCTCGTCACGACTTTCTTTGGCTGAGCGTTCTTTCTGCCATGCGTCTAGAAATTCTCGCTCTTCTTTTTCAGCCTTAGAGGTGAATTTCTCAGTACCTTTCGAGCCACCCATCTTGTGCATGTAACGCTTGAAGTTGCTGTCGCGGTACTTGACATGGTCCTGCTTTAACATTAGTGGACGGAGTAAAGCCCTCAGCAGGAGCTTCCTACCTTTCGCTCATCCTCAGTGATGCGATGGAGCTTTGTCAATTCCTTGTCAGTGCTCGCAATCTGTGCATTCAGATCCGCGATAAATGAGGCGTTCTGTTTTAGGGAGGACGGAGCATAATCGGTTTGCCGGAGCTCAGCGAGTAGCTCATTGTTCTTATCACCGGCCTCTCTCAGAGTGGATGCAAGTTGCGACATGGTGGTTGGTGATAGGTGAGAATGAATCAAATGAAAAAGCAGTTGTTGCGGGGAAAGTATGACCAACCTTCGCAGACATTTATGTCTCCTATATACCTACCTGCAATGCCGCAGTGTGGCACAGGCTGTGCAACCTCCACCTTAAGATGTATGCTAGGGAGACGGACTCTTGGTGTATACAAGAAGTGCATCCATCCATTGGTGGATGTGTCTCAAATCCTTCGAAGGATCCTACTGATGTCAGGGCCAAGGCTCTGCTGCGCCACAGCGGCACAGTTCGAGCGAGCCGAACTCCACCTGGGCGGCTGTTCGATGCTTGTCGGGTAACGATAATGTTTATGGCGAGGTTCAAGACGAGCAGAGAGCTTGCTCAGCCCCAGCGATCTTCCTCATGTGCCACATCGTAGTCCTCGACCTTTGGTGGGTCGTCGTGCTGTGCCTCTGTAGTACCGGAAGGCTCTTCGATCTTCATGTCAGTATCATGCGAGGCGTTGCTTGAGATTGGTCCCGTGTACCACGACAACTCGACTTGACCATGCAAGGGAAAGTCAGTCTTGCGCGTCGCGTCCGTGAAAATTTCACCTTGATAACGCTGCTCGAAAGTGATCAAAGCCGCGTCTTGTTTGTCGTGGTGTCGGATGAGCGACGCGTTCTCTGCTGCGTTAAACAGAAGCCAGGAGCGTAAGGCTTCTTCGTGGGCGTCGTACGTCCCTTCCTTGAAGACAACAAGGACAGTCTTTGGCCTGTTGTCCAGACGTTTGACAGCACCACCCCTGCCGACACTTGACCAGCCCCCGCGATAGGCACCTCGGCCGCGGCCACGGCCTCTATAGCCACCTCTTCCAGGTGCGTGGTATTGCGGCGTCGACCAATTTGAATCGATAGGGACGGCCTCGGGATCAATGCCTAATGTGCGCGCTTCGGCCTCCAGCTTCGCCAGCTGTTCTCTCATCTGAAGCGTTCGCTCAGATACGACGGGTCTGCCTTGCTTCTTGGCAAGCTCGTTTGCGATTTCTAGCTTTTTGGTCTCCAACTCTTGCAACTTGGCGTCGACTTCTTGCCTGTTCTTTCGTGCTTCCTCGATCAGCTTTTGCTTCTCCTCATGCCGCTGCTGAGCCTCCTCCTGACGCTTCCGAACTTCTTCGATGTCGATCTCAGAAGCTTCATCCTGCATTTCTGTGTCGCCGTCCACTTCATGTGACATAGGCTGGGGTAAGCTCTCAGGCGATTTGTACCAATACACCTTGACGAATCTGTTGGAGAACACAGCTTTGGGGCTGTTATAGGCAGCACTCGCGGCTTCGTGGCTGTCGTATTTGACAATCGCCAAGCGCTTGTATGGCATCATGTTCACCTCTTCGATGGTGCCGAATTCTGAGAAGAAGTCGCGGACGCTCTGCTCGTCGAACTGTTCCTGTGGGATTTGCTCAACAACGATCGTCGTGACAGTCGAATCGTGGGTTGGACCTTGCAGAGAGAATTCGGCGCGTCGTCCCCGACCCCTGCCTCTCTTAGAAGCTGGGCTCTTCTGTTTCGTGCCAGTGCCATTGTGTGCAGTGAATAGCTCGTTGCCGGTATCGAATCGTGCCGCATTGTGGTCATCAGGTACGACGTAGGCATTGCTGCCATGATCATACGGGCACTTTGCACCTCTTGTGCAGAAGCCCTTGGTATCAAAGTCTAGGCAGCGTTCCTGAGCAGGCTGTTGTCCATATACAGACGCTGCAGGCATACCGGGTGGCAGCATGCCCATGGCAGCAGCCATAGCCATGAACGATGCCATGGGGTTGGTCGGGTCGAACGGCGGCATGCCAGGCGGTGGCACAGGCGGCTGTGGGTAGTTGTTTCGCCCAGCACCTCGTCCTCCGCGTCCTCCGCCAGCACCGCGGCGAGCATGTTTGTTGGGGCGGTCAGGCTGTTGATGCTGTGCCTGGTTCTCATCCCTATTCCAGTCGTGATAGCCTCGCTTTACGCCCGGGTTGAAGACTTGCAGCGGCGGATCGATGCTCGCGCGTCGCGGTGGTTGATAAGTCGGTTTCGATGGTTTCGGCGGAGGGCGAGATGGGTCGTAGGACTTTGTTGCGATGGCGAAGAAGAGCTCATGGACAAATGCTTCGGTCTTGTCGTTGAGGAAGTCCTTCAGATTCTCGATGCAGTTGGCCTTCGCGATCGCTTCGGGCTCATCGGTGGTGACCAAGGCGAGCACATAGTCGGCGAGCACATCGGCGTCAGCGTCGCTGACATGCTCGAGTTTGGCGACTGTCCACGTTTTCAGGAGATCAGTGTCTGCCTCGTTGAAACGCATCTTGTCGTGGTCATCCGCGCACCGTCCGGACGGCCGTTTGGAGGTTGCGAAAAGTGGATGGTTGTTGGTCGGGAGAGGAGCATCAAGCTTCAAGTTCCGCTGGAGAGCTCCGACGTCGACGCCATTCCCTGTTCACCCATGCACTGCACTTGACCACTTCACTCCTCGCCGATTGCCGTATTCACTGCTCCGCTTCGGGTTGGACCGCTCGCACACGCGCACTTGCCAGACTGCATGGCCGAGTAGAGGGCCACGGGACATGCGAACACCATGAGGCGCCCACTCTACCGCTCGTCGACGACTCCCGTGCGCCATGGCGAACCAGCTGCAGGCGCAACCTCTGTCCGACACGGGTCAGTTCAATTGGGTCTTCTTGGTTGAACTGCTGGTCTCCGCCATCCTCGGCCTTTTCTTCCTCTTCTACTTCAATCGCCTGTTCGCGACCGTTGTCTCGTACATCATCCGCGTCTACACATGGCGCTACTACAAGGCCCACATCGACATCTCCTCGCTGCAGATCAGTCTGTTGGGCGGCCGCCTGTTCTTTAAGAACATCCGTTATCATGCCCATAACATTACTCTCTACGTCTACGAAGGCCACATCACCTGGAGGTATTGGTTGCGCGTGGTGCAGGACGCGGAGGTGTTTCTGGACGATGCTTCCACCACCAAAGGCAGACCACGGTCTGCAAGCGTGTCCTCCACAGATGGCCAGGCCAAGGACAGCGAGAACGAAAAAGGGCGCGCAAGAAGCAGGAGCATTGGCAAAGAAGAACAGGCGGGCGTCAAGCCCAGAAAGGAGCTTCCATGTCGGATCTCGGTCAAGGTGTCTGGCGTGGAGGCTTTCATCTACAATCGAAGTCCCTTCTATGACAACATTGTTGAGGCTACCGTAGCGAAAGCAAAGCAGGCCACAGCAGAAGGTCAAGAAAAGCAGAACCTTGGCAAGTCTCCAACTTCATCCTCTGGAGAAACCGACGAGAAATCAGGTGAGCAACATGGAGAGACCCCTCAAAGGACATCCACGCTGGCGACCAATTCTAGCACGAAGCCGGTGCAGAAACCAGACTTGCCAGCGTTTCTCCGCATCTTTCCAATCAAAGTCGAATGCAAACGGGCTGCTGCTGCTATTGGGAACCAGAATACTACGCATATCATCGTGGCCAAAGCCGAGAAAGCCGGGGGAGTTGTAGATGCTGGCCGAGCAGGACCTCTGGATCTATGGAAGCTGTTGTTCAAGTTCAGCGGAGAACAGATCAACGTTTCTTTAAAGCCCAATCGAGATTTCAAGGAATACCAACTCGATGCTGCACAGAGAGTCCTTCGCGACAAGCAAGTCGGCGCCTCTTCCGAGCCCGAACCAGTCATAAAGAAGGGCGCGCACAAGGCGCATAGCATATGGGCGAGATTTTGTGCAATTTTCAGACGCAAAGCAAAGTCCAACCAGTCAATACGCGCCCCTTCTATCAACGATAGCCCTGCATCGGGACAGAACGTGCCTGCTCCGTTAGACCAACTACCTGGCAAGGGGCAATGGCACGGGCTGAGGAGATATCTCGATGATCATGAACTGGACGAGCACGAAGAATGGCGAAACGTCGAGTATGCAAAGGCCACGCAACTGGTCGACGTGAACAAGGTGACCATGCGCTTCTACTGGGACATGCCGGGGCCAGTGCCACACGGCTCTTGGGACAGCGATACGCTGTTAGGCTCTATGTACGAAGACGACATCAACGGCAGTCTACCGCCCGAATACGGCATGGATATTGGCGTATGTGGTGGCATCGTAGTATACGGGCCTTGGGCGGACCAGCAACGCATCAACATCCAGCAAAGCTTTTTCCCAGCTCCTTTTGTGGACAACACGCCGGCCAAGACTCTTCAGCCGGGGGAGCTACGGGTTTCCACTGTCATGAAAATCAAGGTCATCGTAGAGGAAGAAGTGGTACTCCGCATTCCAACTCGCGAAGAGTCGAAGGACTCAAAGTGGAAAGGTCGCGCCGACAAAAGCAAGCCTACAGATCCTGCTTCCAATCAAGGCGGAAAATTGGGTCATAAAAACTGGAAAAGACATGCTAGGAGACGCAAAGGCAAACAAGGACCTGCAGCCGTAGATGCTCGGCCCTTCGCTTGGCTCGACATCATCGTGGCGAAGGACTCTGTCGTTAATTATACTATGGATATGTTCCCTCGTGCCAAAGGCTACCGCAACAGTCTCGATGTCGATGTCAAAAGCCTCGAAATGAACAGCAGTGTCAATCATGGCCTACTATGGCGCTCTGGGCCTGTCACCGTCGAAGCCGACATCTCGCAACCTATCACGTGGAACACTCTCCGTGACTGGCCATTCACCGTCGTGATCAACAACATGGAACTCTTCATTCTCCGAGATCATTTGTTCCTCATTATCGATCTCGTCAACGACTGGGGCTCCCGGGCTGTCTCGGAATTCTATACTTTCGTCCCATACAATTACCAGCTGGACCTGAAATTCAACAATTTTGTAATGTATCTTAATGTCAATGACGCCAACATCATCAACGACCCGGCGGATTTCGACAAGAACGACTTTCTTACTCTTGAGGGACAAATGCACGCCGTGTTAGGGATTCCCATGAAGCATTACCGCCCTAAAACCAATCGCATCACCTTTGACGTGCTGGCAACTGAGATGAGTATGCGAATGCTCAGTCCACCGAAAAGCACGTTCAGTGTATTCGTGGAGGACAAGACCATGGCTACACTGCCGAGACTTACCCTCAATGGCTCGTATACAGCTAACCAGGAAGCCAAGGTCGGCAACGTTGACGCATTGCGTATGGACTTGGTCGGTACGGGATTGACTTTGAAGGCATTCGGCTTCTTCGTGCGCCAGCTGGTGAACGTGAAGGAGAACTACTTTGGCGATTACATGCATTTCAAAACGCTCGAGGAGTTCCAAGGTGCTAGCGATGACTTTCAGGAAGCTAATGCAAAGACTGCTAGTTTTCCAAAGCCGACGTCAACCAATGAGCTCGATGTCATCCTCTGCATTGTGGCAGAGCAGGCGACAGTTCTCTTGCCGACTAACCTGTACTCGTGCACAGAGTCTGTGCGGATCGAGTTGCCTCGAGCAGATTTGGATTTACGTATTGTTAGTTACTATCTCGACATGGGACTGCAACTGTCGCCGATCAGCTTCTTGACCGGATCAACATCATCCGATGAGGACGACGACAATTCGCCCATTGAGGTCGAATCCAGTACACAGTTGTGGTGTTCACACGTTGACCTCAATGGCCATCGGGCTTTCGGGTTGCCTCCCAACGAAGATGCATACGTGAGCCAATGGGACATCGACATCGGCAAGCTCACGGGAGAGCTGTCAAGTCAGTTCATACGCGATCTGACTTTAGGAGCTCGCGCAATCATGTTCGCCATCGACGACGCAGAGAATGCACTGCCCGTGGTCTCGCCCGCTGTTGCGCTCGACGCCAGCTTCGTCCAAGTGCGGACCGACACAGTGCGTCTGTCGATGCGCGTCGGCAAAGATGCTTTTGTGCTCGACTTGAATCCAGTCAAGGTCGATGTTTCCGGCTGGGCAAGCAAGACGTTTTCTCAGCGTGTAAATGTCCTAGCGCCACTGATCACTTTTGCCTGTATCGATGCACGCAGTGCCTCAAGACACCGTTCAAGAGAACAACGCAAATCACCTGTCAGAACCTATGCATTCTTGCAGTCTGGCGTTGCCATCGACATTGTGGGAAGAAAGGCGCACTTCGAACTGGAAACCAAGCGACAACAGGCTCACTTCAAACTGCACGACCAACGGACATCCAGAGTCCCGTTCCTGATTCGGCCAGAAATTAATTCAGCTGTTAAGCCAGAGGACGAATTACCCTTTGAGCCACCTGCCTCGCCGTTCCCAATCATGCCTGCCCCTGTCACTTTAGGTAACAACGAGCGTCCGCGTTCAATCAAATCGACTGGCAGTGTCGCTGGAAGAAAATCTCTGTTGTCCAAATCGTCACTGTCTTCGTTATCGGGGTCTGTGGGAAGTGGTCGCACGGCTCGAGCGAGGCGCAAAGAGCGGCAGAGCAGGAAAGTCGATTCTTCAGACCACAACTTCGGCGGGGCGATTGAATTCCACCCGAGCAGTCGACCTTCCTCCGACCCTCCGTCTTCCAGAAGATCAAGCGCACCTCCAGAGGAAATTGAGCGTGCAGAACCTGGCGCACCATCTACAAGGATGGCATTCTCAAGTCCATATTCAGAACCATACTTTCCGCTAGATGGAGTTGTCCTGGACGAAACACACGTGCCTCTGTTTACTGCTTCGGCCGCGACCGAGGCCCTGCCCAGTTCTAGCGCTTCCACGAACTCATCAGCCATTGAAGGATCACATCCTGACCATGATGCCGAGCACACCAGCGTGCTGATCACAGTAGTTCCAGGTATTCGAGCATACATTGAGCCACATGTAGCCTTGACTGCTGCTAAATTCGTCGATAAAATCATGCCTCGAAGTCCTGAAGAAGTCATGGACTCCTTCCAGATCAGCGTCATGGGAGCTATTCAAGGCCAACAGGCTGCACGCACTAGCAACAAATCTGTTCTGGAAATACAAGGCGCTCTTGCGGCTGCACACATGCGCGTCGTTCTCACGAGCGAGCAGACCGACGCCATCACTGACCAGCTCGACCTCAACCTTAAATCACTCCAATTAGTAACGCGTATCAGGAGCGTACCCTCACGACAGAACCCAAAGCAAGAGCTATCATTACATACACTTCTCAACAGCCTCAGCGTAACGCTTTGTCAGGTGCAAGACGGCATACTCTCGAAGCCAGCAGTCTTCTTGAACCTGGACGATGTGCTCCTCTGGCTCGCGCTCGCAGACACGCAGGCCTTTCACGTCTCCCTCCGCGATACCAACGCCACGGTTGTGGGAGCTCAAGCTCAGTATCTCACCTTACTTGCTCTCAAGTTGATACCAATTGTCAAAGACATTGAGCACAGGTTCACAAGCACTATCGAGGCGAACACGAAGCGTCTGCATTACTTGACCTATGTTTTAACCCAGAACAGCGATGAGATGGGGGACCCTCCTTTTATGGCTCGCTTGCTCTTCATTCTGCGGGCGTTTCCTGGTCACTTCCGAAATACAGACAGCTGGAAAATTCTAAGCAGATTTCGGTACATACTGCGTAATTTGCCCCAAGAGGAAGTTCAGAAGCTAGACGCAATGAGCAAAGCAACCAAGCTCGACTGTCCCGAAGACGCACACAGAAAGGTGTTAGAGAGCTGGACACAATGGCGCAACTGGGATGTTCCCTACGTCAATCAGACTACTGCATTCCAGTCACTGTTCGTTGCGGATGAGAAGAAGAACATTGAACCATACGAGCTGCTACCTGTCACTTTGACATTTCGCTCGGAGCTTTTGAGGGTCGTCATCGAGTGTGATGCGCGAGACAGCGATATTGTGCTTGAGGATGTTTCTCTTGGTCTAGAAAACACGCCGCCAACTCAACCTCAAGGCTTGATGCTCATGGATGAGAACAAGCGAATCAGTACGTTGTTGCAAGCGAACGCGCATACAATCGCCTTCAATCTCGACTGGGCACTTTTCAATGTTGCAGAAGATGTATTGGCGTTGAAGGACCAGATCGAGGAAGCCGAGATCAAGTTGAAAGGCCATGGAAAACGAACTGCACAACAGGCTCTCGAAGACAGCCTGGCGCGACACGACATGCACGTCGTTGTCTCCACTGACACGGGCGTGCTTTCGCTTCGGAGCACGAACGCGCGGCATCTGTCCCGTGTCGATGGCATGAAGTTGTCCATCATCGGCACGACACAAGCCAGCGAGCAGTACGGACAGTGTGCCAGTGTCATTCTCAATGTGGACACGGCGATCACGGAAGTTCACGGACCATCTTCGCGAATTTGGCAGACGCTCTTGACGACGCCCAGTCTGTACATCGACCACCTGCAAGCTGCCAGTGGCATCGACATGCCGCCTACGATCACACTCGCAATGGCTTACGAAGAGCTGCGAATATCTGTTGACGAGCAAGTCCCAGGCATACTGCATGTCATTGATGCCATCATCGCTGATGAGGTGACAAAAATACAAGGGCTTGTGACCACGGCGCAACAATCTCTTAGACCACGAACAGAGCTGCCGCCGTTGAGCCCTAACTCGCAGTTGACTACTCACACGACCGGTACAACAGCCGCTTCTCGCACAACTAATTCGAGCTCGGCACCCAAACTACACGTGGCGTTGCTGGCAGGCAACATGCACCTTGAGGTTTCACTTTTGCAAGCACTAGGATACCAGCTTGACGGCGTTGCTGCCAGCATTAGAGTCGCGCCGAGTCTGACCAAGGACAAGACTTTTGGCATCAATTTTGATGTTGGACGCATGAATCACGCCTTTGTAAACACTTCTGGAGACGACCGACATGTGCAAGGCCTGCTTGATGTGCCTCCAATCAACGGGCATGTTGGTCTGCAAATAGGCAAATCTGAAACTTCCATATCGGTCTCAACCACAATTGAGAGAGTGGAGGTCGATGCCGGTGCTGTTCAAGGTGTTGTTGGCGTCCTCAACCAAGACGAGGTACAGAGTGTGATATCAGCGATCAAATCAGGCGTCGAGGACATTCAGAATCGTCTGGCGCAAGTATATCCCGAGCGACGGGAGGCGCAAAATCGGCCAGTCAAGGATCAACGCATCAGCTTTGATGCCCGATTCGCTTTGCTCGGCATCAGAGTCTCTACCAAGACACCATCTGCGAAGACTCATGGAAGAGCCACTACAGCGGAGGTGGAATTCGGAATTGGTCCTCTACATGCCACTGCGTCCAACAGGACGGCATCAAAGGATGCGAATCCCTTCATCCCCGAAATTCGAGCTTACATCCAGGACATCGGCGCATCTCTGCAGATCAATGATCGTGGCAAAATTCGGCCTTGTGGCAATATCACGTTTGGGTTAAGGGTGCACTTCAACAATACTGTCAAGAACGATGGCACCTTGCATCGGGAATTGAAAGTTCACAGCAATGGCATATCGATCAATGCCTTCCCAGAGACAGCCTGCACCATCGTGGACGTGATCAATCATCTGCAGGACCGAATCAGGCATCTTGACTTGTCAAGAGAGGTCGAATACCTTCGGAAAGTGAGGGACCAACGCCGGCAGACCGTGATTCAAAAGATCAGTGGCAAGAAAGACTGGACAGAAGAAGAGGAGATACCTTTCTCGCCCGAGGACTTGCTCTCCATCGCGACCACGATCGAGCTAACTGACATCCAAGCAGCGTGGCTCGTTGACAAGAAGTTTGCGCCTAAGCAATCGTCCCGGGTAGAAGACTTGGTCTTCTCCATCTCTAGTATCAATTTCACGTCTCGTGGCGACCACGGAGCTCGACTCGCAATTCACGATATGCAGCTGCAATTGGCCAAAGTGGAATCCAGCAAGCAGCGTCGCGCACTTAATTCTGCGCTGCTTCCCGAGATAGGTTTCAGCGTAGCATATTGGAAGCAGGGCAAGACGTGGAGTACGGCCTTCAAAGCCACAGGAAAGCCGCTCGACCTGCGACTAGAATCGAAATTCATGCTTCCTGTTGCTGCTGCTCAAAGATCAATCGATGTCGCAATCGAAAGGTTTAAGCAAAGCACGGCAACATGGCAGAGCACTCCAACTGCTTCGGGGGCGCAGCGTAAGATGCCTTTTGATACGAAGCGCATTCAGTCAGTGCTGGTCGAGGCGGATTTTGCAGGCGCACGCGTATACATGCAAGGTTCAGCCAATCGCAACAACAGTCTGGCTTCTATTGCGGCTGCATCCCAGCAGCATGGAGCAAGACATGGCAGGTACGGGCAATTTGCAGCTGAGGGTGCTTTGATGCACACGACTCTCACCGCGCCAGGCATAGCCTTCAAGATGGAGTACAATGCACGCCATCCCCA
This sequence comes from Cercospora kikuchii, assembly GCF_019650295.1. NCBI lineage: Eukaryota > Fungi > Ascomycota > Dothideomycetes > Mycosphaerellales > Mycosphaerellaceae > Cercospora > Cercospora kikuchii. The sequence continues at coordinate 2,165,163 of NW_025408587.1, forward strand.
GCCAACTGTCAACGGAGAGCTCATGATCGAAGCATCTAGTAATATGTTGGCACCGAATGTAGTCCCACTCATTCTCGAAGTGTCTGACAGCATCAAGGACGTGATGCAAAGGGACGAGAGGGCAAAGATGAGAGCTTCAGAACCCGCCAGTGCACCGTCAAACGTCGAGCGCAAACCATCGCAGAAGGAACAAGATTATGGCGATCTCGTTACCACCACACCCGCCAAGCTATTTGGTCAGACCAAGGTTGACCTGGGCCTCCGCGTTGCAAAGCAAGAATTCGGGTTGAGCTGTCAGCCGATCGCCAAAGTCGATGCGAAAGCATCGCTGGAAGACTTTTACATCACAATGAACACCATCGACTCAGACGAGCATGGTCATTTCTTCGCGATGTCAGCTGTCCTAACAGGTTTGCAGGCACAGGTCAAGCACATGTACTCGCGCGATCCTACCTTTAGCTATGACATGGAGTCCATTGTGGTGTCTGTCATGAATAACAAGCATCTCAGCGGCACGCCTGGCATCTCAGCGGTTCTAAATATCAACCCGACGAGAATCATGATTAACGGCAAGCAGTTTCAGGACCTTCTTCTTTTCAGAGAGATCTGGATACCTCCTGAGATCAGGAACGCGGGAGCTGCCGCGGGACATCCTGTGTCTGCGTCTGTAGCTCAACCACAAGCCGCAGATCAGTTCGTTGTCCAGAAATATCACAGCATAGCAACTGCAGCCGCTTTCCCCTGGAATGCGACAGTCAACATCACCAAGCTTGCTGTTGATCTGGACTTGGGGCAAAGCATAGGGAAGACCGCTTTCTCCATCACCAACCTATGGGCGAACCAGCAAAAATCTTCTGACTGGGAGCAGAACCTGTGCATCGGTCTAGATGAAATGGCTGCCAATAGCACCGGTCGTATGAGTGGCCTGATTCAGCTCGAGAAACTTGGCGTGAGAACCTCCATCACATGGCCGGAGCAGAGTGCATCGACAGCCAGGAACACGCCGCTCATACAAGCGTCTGCGGGATTCAGCAACCTACGTGCAAAAGCTGCCTTTGACTACCAAGCATTCGCATTCGGCGACATTGCGAACTTCGACTTTTTGATGTACAATGTCCGCGATTCTGCCGGTGGTTCGGACCGCCTCGTTGCTGTTCTGGACTGTGGGAAGGCCTACATCTTCTGCACGTCGACAAGCCCTGCTCAAGCTGTTGGGCTGTACCAAGCGTTTGATCGACTCATTCAAGAGAAGCAAGCGGCCTACACGCAAAGTCTGAAGGATATCGAGAAGCACATTCGCAAAGAGAGTACAGTAGTGCCGACACGATTCGGGCCAACGATTCCCAATTCTCCTGTGGCAGAGAAACAGCAGAAGAAGTCGATCATCAGCTTGCATACAGATGTCGTCGTGACCATGGGTGCCATCTGTTTTGGAGTGTATCCGGGTACATTCTTCGACAGCCAAATGCTCAAGTTGGAAGCGAACAACATTCAAGCCCGTTTCGCCGTTGGCCTTGAAAGGGAGCAAATCACCAGCGGTCTGGGTATGACCCTCGGTCAGCTACAAGTTGCGCTGTCCTCGACGCGGCGCGTTACTGCAGTCCCGAAAGCGTTGGAAATCACTGTGGACGAAGTGATCAACAACGCGCTCAATGCCAGAGGAGGCATCATTCTCAGGGTGCCGAAGGTCATTGCCAGTATGCAAACATGGCAGACGCCGCGAGGCAATGATGTCGAATACATCTTCAAATCCCTATTCGACGGCAAAATTGACGTAGGGTGGAATTTGAGCCGCATCAATTTCATCAAAGGCATGTGGGAGACCCATTCGCGCGCTCTGGCTTCTCGCCTAGGGAAGAGCTTGCCGGAAAGTGCTGTCAAGATCTCGGCTTCGGGTGGCGAGGATTCTGCATCGGCAAATATCGACAACACAGAGACTACAGGTCCTGTGTCGGGGCAGCAGCAGGAGAAAATCACAGCGGAGATCAATTTGCCGCAGTCGAAGTATGATTATCATGCGCTTGAGCCTCCTGTGATCGAGACGCCGCAGTTGAGAGATATGGGTGAAGCGACGCCTCCATTGGAGTGGATTGGTCTGCACAGAGAGAGGTTGCCGAATGTGGTGCATCAAATCATCATTGTGAGTTTGTTGGAGGTGTGCAGAGAGGTGGAGGATGCGTATACGAAGATATTGGGAAGCAGCAATGGCGGCGGAGGCGCTGCTGGAGGGACATGAACAGGAGGCAAGACGATGCGAACAACTTTCCTCTATTTTGGTGATCAGTTTAGCGAGGCGTTATGTGGAACTTTTGTATAGAATCAAGAAATTCAGCACTTCTTACGAAGATGTGAGCGGATTTGTGAGATATTGCTGGTTGATTGAGTTGAGACGTATTATTTGCCTCGCATCTCGGGTTGACGCTTCTCACACGTTGTGATGCCCATCATGGCGCCGGCTTCCCACTGCCATGCATTAGTATCGCGTATCAAGTGGAAAGCGCGAACAAGAGTGCGGTTGCCAAATTAAGTGCATAATGGGGAGTCATTCAAAGATCAGCGTGAACATTTTGAGACATCGACCAATATGTCCTGACCAGAGAGTAAGCGATTCTTGAAGCTAAGTACTGCTCTGCATACCACCCTTGTGTTCTGTTGCGTCGACGCTCGCTGCTGACCCTTCTCCGTTACTCTCACTCTGCCCTCGCTTCTCAACGTAAAGATGCCCATTCGTATGGGATGAACAGATTCAGAAGCTGTTCGATCTACTGTTTGTATGCCATCAATACGGAACGAGAGATCCATCTAGCAACCCAAGTAGATCGCATTGGCGTAAAGTGCGTAGGTATCGGCGTTCAGGACTGCCTGGGCGCTGGTGAGTCGCTGGGCGTTCGCGTAGCCGTAGCCAAGGTCGTCAGTTCCTGGCGAGTAGACACCAGGCGCGCTGTACAAGTAGTCAGTATAATGTTTAGGGGTCTTGCTTTTGAGCCTGCTTTGGGTTCTGGCCTGGGTCCATATCTGCCATTGGACGGCTAGATCGGGAAAGTAGGGTTTGATGACTTACTGAGTCTCCTCGCTAAACAAGAGTCAGTATTAATATCCATTACCAACATTGGAAACGATTGACTTACTGCAAAACAGTGGTAGCCCTATCCTGTCCATGGCAAGTGCCCGAAAGTGCTGGAAGACCGGAGTAGAAAATTCCACAGTAAGCGATGTAGTTGTATGCAGGGAGAGTGTAAGCCAACACGTTGGACGAGCAATAGCCGTAGACATCTGTGCAGTAGCTTGTAGTGCGTCCAGAAGTGGTCGAGCCGCAATCGCTTGCCACAGCACGGAGGCGCGCTGCCACAGTGCTGCGAACAGAAGTCGAAGTGGTCTTGAAGTACTCCTGGAACTTACTGGCTGAGCCAGAGGTCGCGGCGGTTGCAGCAGCGTTGGCAAGAGACTGACAGGAGCTCAGAGCACTACGGAGTTGAGAGAGCTGAGTGCTTGAGCAAGTGCTCGTGGAGAGCAAGGTACGCTTTTCGAGACTCTCAGGGGACGCGATGGCGTAAGCAACTCGCTGTGCTGCTTCGCCATCGATTTCGAGGTCGACTGTGTTGCTGCTGTAAGCAAGAGTATCGTCGGTGAGTACCGTGCTTCCAGCTTCGGCGTAGCGAAGGAGACCTGCGGCCTGTATGGTGTAGGTATCAGAAGCTTCGACATTGTAGAGCTCGGCGATCTCGACCTCGCTCTCGATGGTCTGGCCGGGAGCGATGGCAAGGAATGCATCCTCGGTCAGGTCCGTTGTCTTCATGCGCAGCAAAGCGCCCTTGAACTCAGCCTCTATGAAGTAGACATTAGTATTTCCAGAAGGGTGATCATGCTGAGAAATTGTGCTTACTAGCCGTAGTGCCGGAGACTGTCAGCTTATCAACAGGAGTCTCAGCATCGAGGAAGGAGCCCTTGTAGAACAAGTTGTACTCAGTGGCACCGGTGTTGGTAACCGCCACATTGACCTTGGAGTTGCCAGTAGCCGTCAACTTGACCTCGAGAGGCGTATCTCTCTTGGTGAGATCGATGGCCGTCGCTGAAGCGAGAGACGCAATGGCAGCGTTGATGGACAAGACTGAGAACTTCATTTTGGCGGCGGTGTGTCGATCCGGCTACTGGGAGAACTTGAGAGATGATGGGCTGGAATATTGGGCAGTCTGCGCACTTGATGTTCGTACTTATAGGCCCATCTTGACAATGTGAACGTCGATGTCTGATCGCGCCTTATCTCCTCCATATTGCAGTGTGCTGGTGTATGCAGCCTTTCTTCGCGACCTGTGCTAGATCACAGGTATGTGGATATCAAAGTCTCGATCTCCTTCCACAAGCGGTATTGCTTTGCTTCTCGCCTCGTATCCACGCTTCCACTCAAGGACGTTCAATGGTCTTTCCTGCCGCGTTTCTGAACAACAACGGCCGTATCTCTGGACTGTCACAATCGTGTGTGCCATACGAGCTGTGCATCAGCGCGGAGGATAGCCTTGTTGAGAAGGTGCGGTGGCTGCACGACATTGACACTAGTTCTTCCAGTGACAACCTGCTTGCAAGGCACAGGACTGGACGGACGTTGGAGACCAAGACGGACCAAGGCGGCTCTGTTCATCTAAGGAAGAGCAAGCGTTGCAGAAGCACTCTAATCGTCTTGGCGAAGTGAGGCAGACGTGCAGAGACGCATCGCGTATGCATAAATCTGCATTAAAGCTCCTTCCCTTCTCGGCAGTCGAAGCTTGATAGGCGAACATCTCGGGCCTATACCGGGGCTCTATGTGCAACATACTGCTGCGCCAAGAACTCTCGAAGCTACTTCGTGCTGTCTTGACGGACTTCGGTCTTCTTTTGAAACCAGCGTGCTCGTTGCGAGGCGGGCCGAGTGGCGTTCTGGTAAGTCATGCGGAGAGTTGATTACTGAGCAGAGCCAGCGGCTAGTCAGTATCTTCGAAAAAGACAGTCGCTATCTGCTTGCAGTCGGTCGGAGCCGAGCCGCCTTGTCTGGAGGTCCTGTAGTAGTAGCTTTAGTATAGGTGCAATATGGAATCTACCTGTGTCTGCTTGCCAGCATACTGTGCGGATTGAAAGAACGCCTGCTCTCTGCTCTGGAGATGAAGCTGCAACCTCCTTGCTTTCATGAAGTAGTTTGGTAGGTACATATGTGTACAGTTGAGTGGGGATGCCCGGGCGTAGTAACAGACTTGCCTGAAGTTTACGCCAATCCAATGCATTGTACAAATTCTGAAGCATCCATTTCCTCTCATTTGGGGTATCACTTACGCTCATCGCAGCCAATCAACGCCGGTATCGTCTGTCCATCAAATGTATCGATCCCCCATTCGGTCTTTCTTCGCACAACGCCAGGGCCGGTTCCTCATGTTTCCTTTTGCCATTGAATTGACCTAACAACCAGTCTGTCACAGACACGACTCGGGTCATACGGTCATGGTCTCCACCCTCTTCGGTATGCTCAATTGTGTGTTTCCTGATACGTCCCTCTTCATCGAATTCAAAGATGAAGATCCCGCGAAATTCTTCTGGTTCGTCTCGTGCTTGGGCATTCCGATCACCTTTTGTCGTGCCTGCGATGAAGCCTCGGATCTTCTCGACAGGATCTTTGGCGGCTAGACCCATGCCTCGATATATGCCTCCCGTTCCATCTCGATGTGACGTCTTCCCACATGTCTTCCACTTCACGATGAGCTTCTCTTCACGCTGCCCCAACGGAACTGCAGTGCCGCCATGCTGCACCATACGCTCTGCAAGTATATCAAGTTTCACATTTCCAATCAACGGCATGCGTCCCCAAGCGACCGGTGCAGTCCATAAGGCAGCGATATATGCTATTCGGCCCGATACGGTCGGAAGGTGCGGATGCGTCGATGGGAACAGGTGCAATGAGATGCTAGGTGACAAAATGTCCGATGGCAGTGGCTCCTTCAGCAGTGTAGGTAGCCGTTCGTGTAGCTTCCGCACTGTCCTGCCCAGCTTGACAGTCCTCTCGTCTGGTGGTTTATGGTCGCCCTTCTGATCAGGTGATGTGTACCGCGGAGCGGAACTGGTAAACCACACGTCGCGATTCCATGGCTCGATATCGTTGACTTGAGCGAAGCATCTGCAGTTGTTGTTCAAACACGAATGCGGATCCCGGCATCCCACAGTCGATGGCGCGGCGATTCGCGAGGTGGTGATGGTGGAGGCATTGGTCGCGCGGAGGCGTGATGGGAAGAGCGAGCGCACCAGCCTGTTGGGCGTCATCTGTGATCAAGTGTTGTCGCTTTGTCCATGGATGAGCTGATGTCCATTCAGGAGATTCGCTGTTGACAAGTCAAGGGAAAACTTGATCGCTGGTTCGAGAGGCCGAAAGAAGTTGGAGCTTTGCTGCATGCGAAGCTCTCGGAGTCGGGATCGACGACCCATGACGACACGAACCACAGCCAACACCATTCACCTGTCTTTCGCAGCACAATCAGCCGAGAGAGGCGTCTAAATGTCTAGTCTGATGCCAATCCAAAGGTAGGTTAAATGCTGCGTCTCTATTCTGGCATTGAATTCGAATTTCTGCATCCTCTTTCTCCAACGAGCTTAACATGACTTCTCCAAAGCGTATCGTATTCACTGGCGGTTCTGGCAAGGCAGGACGCCATGTCATTCCAGAGCTCCTCAAGCGTGGACACAAGGTAAATGATACCACTCACTCACATCAGTGAGCAACACCAGTTCTGACGAACTCACAGGTCCTCAACCTCGACCTGGTCGACTTCCCCGATCCCAATGCCGGCGTCTTCACTCTCAAGACCAATCTCGAAGACAGCGGTCAGGTCTTCACTGCCCTGACCACCCACTACGACATGACCGATGGCTACGAACAAGGCTACCCAGAACCATCACCCGACGTCGTCATCCACTTCGCAGCATACGCAAGGAACATGATAGTCCCGGACAACGAGTGCTTCAAAGCCAACGTAACGAGCACGTATAACGTGATCGAAGCAGCCTGCAAACTAGGAGTTCGCAAAATCATCATCGCATCAAGCGAGACGACCTACGGAGTCTGCTTTGCCGAGGGCGATTACGACTATCATTCCTTCCCATTGGAAGAAGACTATGATGTCGACCCAATGGACTCCTACGCCTTATCCAAGATCTGCGGCGAAAAGACCGCTCGAACTTTCGCCCGTCGCTACGGAGCAGATATCTACGCCCTCCGCATCGGCAACGTAATCGAACCTCACGAGTACGAGAGAGATTTCCCACGCCATGTCGGTCAACCAAATACCAGAAAACGGAACGCCTGGTCCTACATCGATGCTCGTGATTTGGGCCAGATCTGCTGGCGAGCAATCGAAAAATCTGGTCTAGGTTTCCAGATTTTCAACGCGACAAATTCGACCATTACAACAACGGTTCCAACTGAGAAGTTCCTACAAGAAACCTGTCCGAATGTGAAAATTACGAGGAAGATGGGAGAATGGGAAGCACCCCTCAGTAACAAGAAGATCATCGATGTGCTGGGTTTCGAAGATGTGCATGATTGGAGGAAGTATTACAAGCCATAGATCTGTAGCGAGATTTTAACACTTCACTCGTACTCTGACAACATGCACCGAAAGACCTCGGGAATCGAATCACCATTTTCTCGCTACCTCTCACTCACACGCTCTCTCCCTTCGCCATCAATGATGATCATGTGATGCCAAACCGTTTGTGAGCTATTGCTATTACATTGCACTGCACTGCGCGCCCCGGAATGTTTCAATGAAGCGCCGTGAAATAGAGAACTCCGCTGAGACTGGTGCATTCATGATAACAAAACCACACTTTCCTTTGATTTCTGCCACCCAGGTTTGGCCGTGCCCTTTGCCTCATAATCTCATTCATCCTATGTGCATTCCAATGTGAACTTCGTGAATCTCGTTACCTCTGCTGCTGCTGCTCGCCGCCATGCTGGATGTTTTGCTGGTTGTTCTGCTGTTGCCCACCCTGAGACAATCCCTGTTGCTGCATTCCTTGCTGCTGCTGCTGACCACTGTTCTGGTTCTGATCTTCAGCATTGCCCATCTGATGATCACCAGCTTCAACGTTGTGCTCCAGCATAGCATTCGCCATATTGGCACCATTGGCTGGATTCTCAGTGGCCGGCGTTGGGGGCCCATCGTGCATCTTCGGAGGCTTGTTGTCTTTGCGAGCATGCTCGAGCGCAGCAGGATTCAGTTCGGGTCCGACCTCTTGAGAACGCTCAACCTCTGCCATCATCTCATTCGTAGTGGGCTGCGTCAGCGCCAGGGGATCGCCACCCTGCTCGATGAACTTTTTGCTTTCGCTGACAATGGCGTCTGCTTCGGTAACACCACCTTTACTAGAGGGGTCGCCTTCAACACCGATATCGCTTTGCTGTTGCGTGGCTTGCAGCTTGCTGTTATCAAAACGTACGACCATGCAGGACAGGTTGTCGGTAGAGAAGCGGGCCAAAGCGTGGTCGACAAGTGCTTTTGAGGCGGCTTGCGGATCTTGAATGTTGCGAACCAGGTCCACAGCTTCTTGATCGGAACAGACATCCCAGAGCTAGCAAAAGTCAGCAAAATATCACATTAGGGCGACAGAAAAGAGACCTACGCCATCGCATGCCAAAATGAGGAATTCGTCCATATCGGGCTGAATAACGGTCTCGGTGGTGTATGGATGCCCCGTCACAAGGTCCTTCATATATGCATCGCCAAGGGCACGAGTGACGGCGAGCACTCCATTGACACGGTTGTTGAGGATCAGTCCACCAGCGCCTGCAATGCGTTTGCCTTCATTCTCATCGCTACCCTTATGGTCGTACGAGAGGCGAAGTGCCTTGCCGTTGCGGCACAAGACGATTCGGGCGTCTCCCACGTTGGCGGTGTAGAGGACTCTTTGACGTGAAGCTATTAAAGTCAGCTGGCTGCTGTTTTCAATCTTGTGTAGATGCGAATACTTACCTTGTTGAGCTGTGCGTTCAACGTTCCCAGACTCAGCTGTCGCAGGAGCGAGCGCTGTTGACCCCGTCGCAGACTGCGAGTTGGGTATCCGATCCTCCCAGCGTAGCACTGCAAGTACAGCCGTGCAGCCGCTATTTTTGAGGGGAAGCTTCTCGAGCTGCTGATCAACGGTGGTGAAGGTCATGTCAAGAAGCTCGGGTATGGCGGTATTGGGATTCTTGCGGATAATATCCTCCAATAACAAATGTACCTTTTTGCCGCACCATTCGGCCGCGAATGTGCCCGCATGGCCATCGAAGATGGCGAAGTATCCGTTATCCGTCTCCACAACATCTTGTCTGCTGTTCTGGGTGCTGTCGGACACGGCAGAGTCGCGGGACTGGGATTGCGAAAGCCGTTTGCTCGAGGAGCCGTCGGAGCCCAGGAACGGTGCGGGAGTGCTCAGGAAATTGTACAGATACGCGTGCGTATCTTCCATCGTGCGTCTGCATTTCTTGTTCTTATCTTCGGTGACGCCAACACGGAACGTAGATCGCGGCCCAGGCACCGACTCTCCTGCCGAGTTGTTCAGCGAGCCCGCAGGCACGCTGAGGGCAGGATCGGTGCGTCCCAGCTTCTGCATTGGAGTTTGATGTGAGGATTTGCTGTCTGGGCTGCCACTAAGAGCCTGTTTGGCGCGGTTGAAGAGGTCGCCTGCACGTCCAACTCCACTGCTGCGACGTTTCGCGTTGCCCTCGGGTGCCTCCTTGCGTGTCGGGCTGCGCAGCTCGTTGCTCACGCCATCCTGGCCTTCTTCGGGAATAGAGTTATTCTGGTTGTTGTTTAGGTTGGGGCTGCGTGGAGAAGCATTGCCATTGTTGCCGCTGCCATCGCCGCCCTGGTTGGCGTTGTTGCCCTGGCTGTTGCTGCCGTTGCCGTTATTGCTGTTGTTGGCGCCGTGCGTGTCAATCTGCTCCCGGCTGCTGTTGTTGCTGTCCTTGGAGCCAAACATCCTGCCCAGCAGTCCTCCTTGGCCTGAGAGACTGCGCCGTTTACTGCCGGCCACGTTGTTCGTGGTCTGCGTGTTCGTACCTCCACTCATGTATCTGACGGCGTCGGAGGATGGAGCGTGGGCGGCTGTCGCAGATTGGGAGGGGCGGGGCAAGCGTCAATCCCGCAGGCTGCAATGTCTCCGAGAACGCGCGCCTCGAGAGTCAGGACCAGAACAGTGGCGAAAGTAGCTGCGGCCGCTCGGCTGCGATGCGGGTGTCAGTGAGCGTCTGGCGACACCGCAGTGGACGCTGTCAGCGGTGCTGTGACGGCGACGGCGCAGGAGCTGGCGGACAGGCGCGTGCTGGCTGCAGGCGTCGTGCTGGCGGGTGCTTTGTCGCTTGGAGCTGGGAAGTGCTGCTTGAACAAGCCAACAGCTTGCTCGCTCGGTGCTACGAGGCGCGGCTTACCAATAGCAACAATGAAGAAGCAGTCTTTCCGCAAACAAATTGCAGTGCGGTCAATGGCAGGCCTTTGTCTGTGTGAACAACAAGTGCTGTAGCTGGCAAGCGGTCGTCGATGTGGTCACAACCGCCGTGAGGAGCAGAATGACGTCCCTTGAGCCGGCGAACGATGTGTCGTTTGAATCAGTGTGCAGCGGCTCGGTGTGGCCCAAACTCCGTGCCCTCCAGGAACTGCCACCGCGCGAGCTGTGCGACACGCAACGACGGACTCGGACAGATGGGGTAGGGGACCTGCCGAAATTCGCATCGACTGGGATGCCACGCTGACGGGTGCGTGTTTCACTCTACAATAATGTCTCCATGTACGTGGCCGGCGCGGTACAGAACGTGTGCAGAACCGCAGCGCGGCGTCGCTGCTGCGTGTGTGTCCAACCTGCAGCACCGTTCGTGTGTCGTGGGGCGGCTCCACAGCTCTGATCTGATCGTCTAGGCCCTCACAAGTTATGCAAAATCCCCTCTACCTGGTACCTGTCCCCGCGCCTATTTAACACCACTCCGCACCGACCCTACACGTCCGCGGTCCGATCTCGTTACGATGTCTGGAGAGATCGACTCGGGGCTCAGAGCCGTTGTCAGCGGCCGCGATTGAACATCATACGGCTCAGATTAAATATAGCGACCGTCTACAGGCAGTTATGCAGACCCCGCCGCCATAAACCGACCGACCAAAACTACGGGTGCGCCGTTCGAAGTACCTGGTCTGCGGGCAAGCCGGTCATCCATTGAGGATTTGGGGTAAGCAAAGACATGGCAGGGTACCGACTTTCAATCACGGGACATGTTGCAATCTTCTTGTTGATGCTTCTAGACTTCTCGCGTGATGTACAATTTGCAATGCCAGGCGTGGTACTGTGGGAAAGCAATGGGAAGTGGCCTGCTGGCTGTTAAAGAACTCATAAGTGTCGTCATCTTCGTAGACTGTCGAGTCGTGCTTGGAGGTCGTCGTCGCCAGCGTCTCCGCCGCCTATTGCTTCTGCAACTCTTCGTTCGCCGACTGCGTTTTTCTGCAAGCCCGTGGGCGTCTCACCGAGCTGAGAAGAATTATTAGCTGCCATGCAAGGATTCGTCCTTCCTTCCACAATTGACATACCTGTTGACCAAGATCGACTCCGAGCTCATCGAGCACCTGCCCCACAACCTCCTCACTCTCTTCTTCGTCTTCGAGACCCGTAACGTCATCAATCGCATCGTCCATCATCTCTTGTCGCTGGTCCATAATATCATTCTCCTTCTCGAACTCCATTGCTATCCGCTGTAGCGCCGGAAGATTCATCTGCCTATTCATGCTTCCCAGCAATTGTGTCGCACCCTTCATACTCTGCATCATCTGCTCATTACTTCGAACAGTCTGCCATCATATCAGCCAAGTCCTTGAGCACATCTGTGAGAATCGTACCTGTATCCGTAGTGAAATCGCTTGCAACTGTGTCCGCATCTGGTAGAACTTTTGGATGTATCTTCGAGTGCGCACCAAGTCTTTCGCCTGCACCTTCACTGCGCCCATCTGTCCATTCTTCGCGTTCTTCTTGATGTCCTGCACCAACTTCTTTTCCTGGTTCTCGAGCTTCGTTCGTTCGCGGTCGAGTTCTCGCTGCGTCTTCTCCAATGCTCGCTGGTGCTTGCGCAGACGCTCTGCTGGCGTCATGCGCTTGCCAAAGGCCCATTCAATGACCTGCGATTCCAAGCTTAGCGCCATATAGCATCGGCTTGAAGACAGGTCTGCATACGTTCATGTTGGGCGGTTACCTCTGCATCAGCGTCCGTCCACTTCCTCCAGTGTGATTGCTGCAGTATGTCGCCGCTCAGACAGCGCGACTGTTAATCGGCCACGCGCTGACCAAGTAAACAGTGGCTGCCTGTTATCGGGCACAAAGTAGGACTGTTTGTTGGATGCCTCTATCGCTTGCCTGGAGCACATGCGTGGAGAAACAGCCAATCGGACGCCGAGCGGCTGCGATCCGCACAGACATCATCACTGCAACGGCAAAACAATCCAACATTTCAGGGAAGCGCAACCACTATCTCGCCAACATCGCCACGCGAAATGACTTGACGAATGCGCGACCTCAACGATGAGTTCGAATAATCCTTTTGGAGATGGAGCTGCTGGTCCGTCCGGGAGCAGAGGTGGCGATGGCGCGGGCAGTCGCCGCTCGCAGCATCGGCCACAATATATGACGGTCGGAAGCGGGTCAACATCAGAGGCGGCAGCGAGGCTACAGGCACTCCTGGACGATGACTCTGGATATGGAGGAAGCAGCACGGGCGGCGACAGCATGGAGAATTCATGGCATCCGGGACCGACTTCAGATCGTTTTACACCTTCGCATACACCAGTGCGGCCTGGAGAGACCAACGCAGAGTCGGAGAATGAGAAGCGCGCGTTAGCAGCGCATGTGCACCAGATGTACTATAACCAGAACCGGACTGCACTGGGGAGAGCGATCAACCAGACAGTGCAAACATTGAAGAACCTACAAGAGATGAACACGACATGGCCGGCACACTACCCTACCGTACAACGACCACCGTCACCGCCGCCCGCACGGCCAGCACCACGCCCAGGCCTTGCACACACGCAGACCACATTCGATCTCGACAGCCTAGATTCAGCGCCTCCAAGGCCACAGCTGCCCAGGCGAGCGGGTACGACGCTTGGGAAGGAGCCGGAGTCCAGTACAGATGCAGCGAGGCGCGAGGGTGCAACAGCAACGGAGCCACGACTCGTGACACCTCAGCTTGCACAGGACTTCTCAGTTCTAAAGATCGAACTGAAGATGGAGGGACTCGCACAATCGGATATCGTACACTCATTGGAGAAGCAGTCAGTTGCTGCACTGCTGGACAATCAGATCAACAAAAGTGTGCGACATCTCTTTGCGCTACGGGAAAGGATTGAGGACACATCAAGCAAAGTGCTCATTACGGGAGACTTGAATGCTGGAAAGTCCACCTTCTGCAATGCTCTGCTCCGCCGAAAAGTGCTGCCAGAGGACCAGCAACCATGCACAGCCATCTTTTGTGAAGTACTGGACTGCCGGGAAAATGGAAACGTCGAGGAAGTGCATGCGATTCCCCATGGCATAGTATACGATCGAAATGACGAGAGCACATACCACGTCTATCAGCTCAAGCAGCTCGAAGATATCGTTGTGGACAGTGATCGATACCAGATGTGCAAGATATACATAAGAGATGCACGATCGGTGGACCAATCACTGCTGAACAATGGGGTGGTTGACATTGCACTGATTGATGCGCCGGGACTGAACAACGACTCGTTAAAGACGACGGCAGTTTTCGCGCGACAGGAGGAGATTGACGTCGTAGTGTTTGTCGTCTCGGCAGCCAACCACTTCACATTATCTGCGAAGGAGTTCATTTTCAACGCAGCTCGAGAAAAGGCGTACATGTTTATGGTTGTGAACGGGTACGATCAAATTCGTGACAAGAAGCGTTGTCAGGAAACAATCTTGAAGCAAGTTGCACATCTCAGTCCTGCAACATTCAAGGAGTCGTCCGAGCTGGTCCACTTCGTCTCGAGCAATGCTATACCGGTCGGTCCAGCGCCTGGAGGTGCCCCAGGTGATGGGTCCGGTGGCGGAGGGGCTTCCGGAGGCTCGTCCTTTGGCAACGCCGGCGACGGATCGGACAATGACGATGATAACGACCATAAGGGCAAGCATGGCGAGCCTGGTTCTCCTCCAGATAAGAAAAAGGGCAAAGGAAAGGAGAAAGAGGCATTGGACGACTTCAGCGAACTCGAGGCGTCGCTGCGTAGATTCGTGCTCGAGAAACGTGCGCGATCAAAACTTGCGCCTGCGAAGACGTACTTGATGAACGTTCTCGGCGACCTTAGCACCCTTGCCAGTGTCAACAAAGATGTGGCACAAGCCGAACTTGACCGCGTGACTGAAGAGCTCCGCAAACTGGAACCAGAGTATGAAGCGTCGAAGAAGTCGCGCACAGAGGCCGACGAGACTGTTGCAGGCAACATCGAAGAGACGACTAACGAAGTTTATAATCTGACGAGGAACACACTTACCGACTCCATTAATAAAGTTGCTGAAAGCGAACTCGGCGTCGAATATCCTGGTGTACTGGGCGCATATGGCTACGCTGAAGATCTGAAGACGGCAATGCTGAATCAGATCACTGAGACAGTGCGCTGGTGCGAAGAACGGGCACGGGAGAAGACTGTCCATGGCGTCAGCAGCATCAAGTCCTTAGGCATACTACATCTTGGAGACCAATATGTGGACCTCCAGTTCCGATCTGAGAAGATGTTCAAGAGTCGCAGGGATGCTCTTGCAAGACAGGTCGATTTTGAGCCGGAGCTGTGGGACTTCTTCGACTTGGCCAGCCTCTGGGAGCGTCAAGAAAAAGTCGCTGGTACAAGCATGGCAGTCACACTCGCTGGTGTTGTCGGATCGCGCATGATCGGTGGCGCAGGCTGGATTGACGGCGCTCTCACAGCGACAAAGCTCGTCGGCACCAACAATCTGCGAAGAGCATTCGTCCCAGGTGTTATCCTCGCTGTCACTCTCGGCATCTCCTACGCGATATCACAAATCCCTCATTCGCTTCCACGACGGCTTAGCTCGAAGCTCGCCGCTCAACTGGCCGCGCTCGATTATACACACGCCAACTCTGCACGCATCAGCTCAGAAGTCCGCCGAGCTTTGAAGTTCCCTGCTGATAAGCTCCGCGAAGGCCTTCAGCGAAACATGGAACAGCTTCAAGAACGCAAGAAGGAGACCGACAAGATCCGAACAGAGAATGAGGTCGCAAGAAAGTACTTTGGAAACCTCGTGCGCGAAAGCAACGATATTCGAAGTAGGGTCGAGAGAGTCGATCTTGAGGGCCCGGCTCCGGGTATTGCGGCTGCTTATGATGCGTGAGAACACCAATTCGCGCGCTGTTGTTGTTTGTACGCATAAGCGGGTCAGAAAGCATGAGGATGGTGTTCGCTGTTTCAAGGAAAGATGGTACGATGAAGTTGAGATTCCCCCACCACACAGACAGACAGACAGAAAGCGCGCACCTTTGGGTTGTTCTTATATATACTACTTACTTGTAGATGATTCTCTCTTCTCAGAAGAATGCAGTTGAAGACACTCCCGATCAATCCGACACCTTCAATCGTGCCTTCAAACAGTCAAATGTTGCCTGCTGCTTGCAAGAACTTCTGTCCTTCAGCTAACTTCCGGGACGCAATTAACTTACTGTTTGCTGACATCACTGGGCTTTGTGACATGTTGGATTTGTGTAACGCTACCATACTCTCATGGTCTTCACGATTTCGTATAGTAGCTCTGCGACGGCTTAACAGGCGTGCAACAAGGATCATGGCAGTGTGTCGTGGCAGATCGACACCGCCCTGCTTCAACTTCGGCAAGCCGCTCCGCACCTCCCACGACCGCCTCGTGTTCTCCTCAAGCTCACGATCTCACTTGATTAGCGGGCCAGGCAACACCAAATGCGGCCTTGAACTGACAGCCAGCTGGAAAGACGATCGCGAGTCTTTCCTTGGTTTGTTTGGCATTGGCCCGGTCGTGGTCGTGCATAAGACGTACATGGCGCCGCGATAAGCACAAAGCGAAGGAACATTCTTGTGTTGCTAGACTGCACTCTACACTTCAATCCTTTCCAGACCTGGACTAGAATGCCTACCAATGGACGACTACGAGGCACGCGTCGCCATATTGACATGCGGACGCCGACATTCCCGAATTATCATTCCTCAAGAAAGAAGCCTCGAAGATGGCCGCTGGTTATCCGGTTCATCAAAGGCGCCATTCACCTCGATATTGCTCTTCCAGTCGCACTGCATGCCATCATTGCAGCTGTAGTCTGTTGGTGGGATGCAACGAAAGATGGCAACCTTGGAATACCATCCGCTACTGTGCCGAGTTTGAGTATCGTTGTCGGTCTCATGCTGGTGTTCCGCAATTCGACCTCTTACGATCGCTTCTGGCAGGGCAATCAGCTCTTCACGACAATCGAAACCAACATCAGAAATCTTACTAGATCGTTCCTCGCATGTTCGTACAAAGCTGCCGGAGCCCCGCCTACAGAAGCCGAACGAGCAGATACCGAACGTACAGTCCGCTTACTGCTCGCCATGATCTACGCAGCGAAGAACTCTCTTCGTGCAGAATGGGGACAGGAAATTCCCTTTCTCTTGCCTCGAACGGAAGTCGAGCGGCATCGCAGAGAAAGTGTCTCGGTGTACAAACCTGAGTATGATGAGTTGCTTCCTCCTGGTACTAAAGGGCATGAAGAAGCCGGGCTTGCTTTGATACTGCAACTCAGTGTTCAAGTCGAGAGCTATATCAAACGAGCCCACGATCGAGGCTGGTTCCACAGTCCGCAGGCCTCACAATTGACTGTGCAGCTCAATACCCTTGTCGCTGCGTTTGGAACAATGCAGACGATACATTTGACGCCTTTGCCTGTTGCTTACTTGATCCATACGCGGCAAGTATTGGCGCTGTTCTGCATCGTCTTACCCTTCGCTCTTGTGAAAGAAATGGGCTCGTGGTCGATTCTGCTTGTCAGTATCGTCTCCTTTACGCTTTATGGCATCGAAGCCATTGGAGCACAACTCGAAGACCCATTCGGATACGACAGAAACGACATCAAAGTCGACGCGATTGTGGAGGACTTGAGAGTGGAGACAATGGTGATGTTGGAGAATTGGAAGAGGGGAGGTGATATGTTCGCTTTGCCTGCGGTTGCACCGCACAGACAGATCGTGCCTGATGGGAGGGATAGGAATCAAAGACCGAGCTTGGAAGGTAGGAAGAAGAGTGGAATGGTGAACTTTTCTGACAGCCCCGGGCGAGATTCTGCTTTGATTGATTGAACTATGGGCTAGATTAGAAGGTGACGTGCACTGAATGATAGAGCGAGTGTTGTCAGCGGGATTGTATGGCCTGAGTGGAGCGATAGATGTGTATGTGGTATATTCAACATCAGGTTGGTAGCAGGATACCAAATTCCGCGCAGGTCTAAGTGAACCGACAGTGACTTTTCGTGATCAAGCAATCACTTCTGTGGTGTGCTTCTTCATTCGCAGGATGTACTGTAGAAGTGAGTGCATCGTTGGGCAGAGGGAAGCTACGAAGTTCAGCCCCACGTGACCTTACCCAAATTTGTGTGTCTTTCTTGGCAAGCCGAAAGCCCACTCGCGAGAAATCCCAAACTAACGTTTGACGAAGACGTCGACACTTTACTAACCCACAGCAACACCGCAAAGGTACTTGGACCGACTCCATCGCGCGCAATCCGGTTACTAACGTGTGCTCGCAAAGATGGTCGCCGCAAAGAAGCACGTTCCGATCGTGAAGAAGCACACGAAGCGCTTCAACCGCCACCAGTCGGACCGCTTTATGCGTGTCGACCCATCATGGAGAAAGCCAAAGGGAATCGACAACCGTGTCCGCAGACGCTTCAAGGGCCAGGCCGCTATGCCAAAGGTGCGTTGGAGAACGAGCAATGGAGAATGAGTGATCTGCGAAGTGGATTTGGGACATTGAAGAGAAGGATCTGGACATTGGGCCTTGAGAGAAGAGAGGCAAGAGCAGAGAGAACAAGGCTAACAGGCTCTATGAACACAGATCGGCTACGGTAGCAACATCAAGACCCGCCACATGATGCCTTCCGGCCACAAGGCTTTCCTCGTCAACAACACCCGCGACTTGGATCTCCTCCTCATGCATAACAAGACCTACGCCGCTGAGTACGTCGAGTCGAGAAATGGAAATGGGCGACATTGGAATACTGACGGATACACAGGATCGCACACGCCGTCTCCTCGAGGAAGCGGATAGAGATTGTTGCCCGTGCCAAGCAGCTCGGTGTGAAGGTCACCAACGGCAAGGCCAAGATCACCACTGAGTCGTAGAGGAATTGGGAAAGGGCGTCTCACTTTACGCGGGCAATGAGAACAGGCGATCGGATGACAAGGCAGCATGGCGCATATTGTGGAGCAATGGAAATATGACTTTTACATTGGACAGGCCGATTCAGTTCAGGCCAGTCGAGTCTACACAAACGCCGCCAGCGCCTTCGCTATGACAACGTGCCAGTACGTAGCGATCAAGTCGCTTGCAAGCATTGAAGAAAATACTTTCATATCCCATTTCCGTGTCTTGCGCCCAACTCCGCCTGTGCAAGTAACTACATTCTTTCCGCTCAGTGTTCCGTCTGCGCTGCTCGCTGCTTGAACGCAACAATGTAGGAAGGGAATGGAAGGCCAGGGTATCAACTGCCATGAAACGAGAGGCCATGCGCCATTATGCCTCCATCGCATTCTCATCCTTGTGTTGCACCTCAGTGACCTCTTGCGTAGCCGCGCTCCAGTAAGCCTGCACGTCGACCTTGAACTCCGACAAAGCCACCCCAAACAGCTTCAGCAGCGCCGTCTGATGGCTATTCAACTCCTTCCCCTCATAACACACCGTAAACTCCTGATCGAGCACCACCTTCCCCTTCTCCAACCGTGTCGGCATCCCCCATTTCCTCACCATAACCTCCAAACTATGCGGCAACGGCACATCATCCTCGACCGCAACCTCTCCACCTCTCGAATACACCACCCCAGCCGGAACCTTCACCGTCCTCGTCGCAACAGTCCCCGACCTCGCAAAATCCACCTCCACAAACCCCTCAAAAAACTCCAACACCTCCTCCGGCGCCCGATTCGTGAACAGTAACCCAACATTCCCTACCAAATATTTATTCAATTTCGCCAGTCCAGGCGCATGTTCATCTTCAACCGAACTTCCCAAAGCCTTAGCCATAACCTTCGTCTTCCCGAAAAATAATCTCGAATCGCCAAAATGTTGTCGGACATCTTTCAGGTATGTGTTGCGCATGTTTTCTACGCCAAAGACGAAAATGTGGCCATATTCGTCGGCTGCGGTTTGGATGTTGGAGTAGAGAGCTTCGCTGCGTTCTTTGGCGGGTTTCTTTTGGACGACCGAGGTGTGGATGATGCGGTTTCGCTTGGATTTGGGCATCTTTGCGGTGTTGTGGTGTGAGTGACGGGATGGAGGTGGAAAGTGAGCTGCGAGATGCGCTTAGGTTCAGGTCCCAAAATTCTCAGAGAAGGAGCGGAGGTGGGTCCGCACCGGGCGTATCGATAATATCAGGGTCTCCACTTACTCGTGGAGCGGCCACTCTTTGCAGCACATATTGACTTGCGAATGTCGGCAGGTTCGCATGTTCATGTTGATCAAACCTTAGTCACTTGCTCCAACTAACCAAGAAGAAAAGACATCTTCCAAGAGTACATTGCAAGAGCTGCGTAGCCCCACGACATATGACTTTACGCTCGAGGCACGCAGCTTATGTGCACCACAAGACGTTTTCAACATACTTTTGATTTGTAGCGCAAGCCCCACATGATAGTAGAGCGTAAGATAGCAGAGCGCAGTATTCGTTACTGTACAGTATGCAAGCCTCCGTTCGCAGGAGCGCCGAGCCGATGTAGCTCCCAAAGCGTGATGTGCGTAAGTGCACCAGCTAGAGTCGCAAAGTCCGGTTGCCAAAAGCATTCAGCGATGTCGACCCATTGCAGCGCTGTCACGCCAGTTTTCAAGAACGTCCCTCGATGCCATCCAGTTGGATGGGCATCTCTTCCCCCAAAACACTCAATGCGCCAGTCTTGAAGTTACCCTCCCGCAGAATCATTCAAACTCCATGTTCGAGCATCGTGCCACAGTAACAAACGCCCAATGTTCACCCAAAAGAAAACGCTTCAGAGTGCAAAGCACGCGTCTCGTTCTGACCTGTCGCCGTTCCCGTTGCCGCCGCCGCAAGTTCATATCTGCATGCGATGAAACAAGTGTAAAACAACATACCTTTAGACGTTGGCAGCCTTGGGGAAGTTCATGTGGTAGACTGCATCAACCACGTACTGTGCAGTGAGCATGCGACCACCGAACCAACGGCCGTTGAGGCCCTTGTAGGCGTTCTCTCCACCCTGGACTCGGTCAAACTTGACGTAGACTTCACCGTCGTTGTTGTCGAGAGCAAGGTCGATGTGGACCACTTTACCATACTTCTCCTCGCATTCCTGCTTGACGTCATCTTTGAGCTCCTTCTGCCAGTTGGGTTCAGTCTCCTCTTCCTGATTGTACATGTTCTTGATGAGGACGCAACGAGTGGCAGTGGTCTGCTCGAAGGTGGCTTTCTTAGCCTGGGTCTTGGGAGCGATCTTCTGCTCTGGCTCGTCAACGCGAGCAAGCTTCTTCATCAGGGCATCGCGGCTGTAGTTCGAGAAGTTCACGCCGCCGACGTCCGTATCGTCGAGAGCTGAAGCTCCACCGGTCTTGTCAACATCGCGAGCTGCGGGTCTGTCGAAGTTGGCGGTACCGCCAGCGTGGGAGCCGCGGCCGCCCATGCCGGAGAACTGAGAGCCTTGAAACTGTGCAGCCTGAGCTTGTGAACCAAACCTCTGAAGCAGAGACTGAGTAGACTCTGGAGTGAACTTGTCGTTACCGAGGCCGAC
This sequence comes from Cercospora kikuchii, assembly GCF_019650295.1. Taxonomy (NCBI): domain Eukaryota; kingdom Fungi; phylum Ascomycota; class Dothideomycetes; order Mycosphaerellales; family Mycosphaerellaceae; genus Cercospora; species Cercospora kikuchii. Next base: position 2,186,162 of record NW_025408587.1, read on the forward strand.
GCGGATTGGGCGTCCGGCCAGCTCGAAGCCGTTCATCTTCTCAAGAGCTTCTTTAGCCTGTGCCGGATCAATAAACTGGACAAAGCCGTAACCCTTGGAGCGACCAGCTTCCTCCTTCTGGAGCTGAACGAACTCGAGCTCGCCGAATGGCTCAAACACGTTCTTCAGGTCGTCTTCAGTGATGGAGAAGTGGATGTTGCCGACGTAGAGGCGATGGAATGGGATGCCGTTAGACTGTGTGGCGGTGCCCTCGGTGTTGCGGGCTTGACGATTCTTCTCTGCTTCAGTGAGCTGGGCGATGATCGGAATACCAAGGAGCTTCTGTCCTGTGAGTCCGATAGCTTTCTCAACAGATTCTTCTTCTTTGAACTCAACGTAGCCAACTCTGTGCAATTGTCAGTAGTGGTAACAACAGTGCGAGAATATACTACTCACCCCTTCGAGCGACCGCTGACCCTGTCCTTCACAATCTGAGCGTCAACCACTGATCCAACCTGCTCAAAGAACTCCTTGAGCTCGCGGGAGCGAAGACGAGCAGCCAACTGCTGAACGAAAACGGTGCGTCTGTCTCGCTCGTCGTCAGTTGGTTCCGGAGTCTTGCGCTTACCACCAGCTGGCGACCGAGCGCGACGGTCTCGACGGTCACCGTCGCGTCGTCCACCCCTGTCGTCACGTCTGCCGCGGTCATCGCGCCCACCGCGACGTCCTGGAGAACGCGAACGTGGGAGGCAATCTCCGTTTGGACGATAGTAGTCGTCATTGCGACCTCCTCCACGGTAGTAGTCTCCGCCGGCACGATCGCGTGAGCGGTGGTTGCGGCGACCGTCTGCCCTAGGAGAGCGGCTTCGACGTCTGCCACTGCGGACACTCCCATTAGCGCTGGCTCTATCAGAGTCTTCATCAGCTCCCTTGGATCGGCGTGCGCGCCGCTCGTTATTCTCTTCGCGTTCGGTAAAATACCTGTCGCGGGGTCCGCTGCTTGAGGTCGGGCGATCTAGGCGGCGGGGGTCGCGCGAGGAAGGTGACGATGGGCGTGAGGTGCCGCCCATGCGGACGTCGGAGTCGCCATTGTTGTTGGCTCCAGCCTTCTGCTGTGCGATCTTCTCTTTTGCCTTCTGCTCCTCGGATTCCAGCAAGTCGGCGATATCTAGATAACCGTCGTCGGTTGGTTGAGTGGCCATGCCTGCGATTCTTGAGTGCTCACAGATTCTCTTATCGAGCTGCGCTGCGTGGGATGGAAGTGCAGTTGTCGAGTCGCTTGTGCTCGAGCTGCACGCGCCCGTCGGAAGCTGTGAGGTGGTGAGTCGCCGTGGGGCGTGCGGGTGAGTAAGAGGTGAGCTATACGCTGTGTGCCGTGAGCTGTGCTGCGAGGCGCCCCAATTGCGACGTTCAATATGAATGTCGCGATGGAGGTGAGTGGGTGACGGAGGAAACGAAGTGGGCGAATTCGAAGTTCTAAGTTACCAACACGCCGGTGCTCGGCTCAATCCGACGGCCAATCACGCGAAACTTCGGGGCTGGATGGAAGGTGCCATTATCGCCGTTCGCGTGCCTTCACCAACACGCTGCACGTAAGGAAAGAGTGACGGGCAAACAGGCGAGCATCTAGCATTGCGGATGCTATATGTACATTTCTCAGGACTCGCCAAGGTGCCGTCCATTATCATTAATTTGTTAATATATACAACGAGCCCTTGCCACGATGGTATCTTCTTGCCTAAACGCCTACGCTATGCCATGCTGTTCTTTCTAATGCTGTACAATGCCTTATGCGGTCTTCAGTACCTTCGGCTGCGGAGGCGGTGGCAGTTCCGTGCCGAAGATCCGGTCCCAGAAGCGACTTGTCACTCCAAAACCGTTCTCGTAATCCATGAAATGATGTTGGAGATGGTACTTCTTGAGTTCCTGGTAGAAGGAAGGAAGTCTGTAAAAGATTAGCGTAAATCGGGGAAAAGGTGGATCTGTAGAGGACTCACTTCTTGTGGTGGAGGAAGTAGTGGGTCAAATCGTAACAAATGTAGCCAAAGATACCACCACAAAACACGGCCGTGGCTGCATACCAGTTGTAGAAGAAGACAGTATGTGCTAGCTTCCAGAATGGCGTTGCGAGGACCAGGAACAAGGTAGGCGGCATCACAAGTCGCAGCCTGTCCATAGGAAGGTAGTGATGAATGCCGTGCAACAGAAAATGAAGCGTGAGAGCAACGCGATTATCCGGTAGGTAATGGTCGATATGGAACAAGCATCGATGTAGGCCATATTCCACGATTGTCCAGATGCAGAGTCCGGTAATCCAGTAAGCCGTCAGTGCGAATGGATTGAGCTGCTGGGCAGAGAGAAAGGTGCCATATGCCACTGGAGGGAGCCAAACGGTTGGAACAACCCACCATGGCGTCTTCGAGAGCGGCTCCAGGAAGTTTCCGAAGAGAGGGGCGCTATCACCACCTTTGTAGTGGCGCGGTCGATGAACCTGCTCAAGGTAGAAGGCCTTGGTGAAGCCACCATTCCAAACCTGCATCAACAATGGCCTGTTGAGATCGAGAAACTTGTGCTTCTTGTAGTCCTGTACCAGATCCGTCTCTTTGCTGAGGTCTTCCTCTGAGCTGAGGCCCGTTGATTCGTAGACAGCTTTCTCCTCCGCTGCTGCCTTGGGTTCGACGTTCTCCCTGGCTAGTACCTCCTGTGTAGCTCCTGTGTTTGCTTTCTTCAGCTCCTCCATGCCTTTCGCTGTGGGCTCCATTGGCAGCACGCTGAACGGATCATCGCTCTTCTTCGCCGCCTCCAAGACCTTCTCAGTCGCTACGAAGCCTATGAGATGGTCGTCCAGGATTTCCCAAGCTGATTCACTGTGGGCATGCGACGCCACGTCCTCCATGATCTCCTTGACATCTTTCCCGCCATACTCCAGGATCAAATCGCCACCACCTGGATGGTCCTCGAGGAATGGAGTGATATCGTAGACTTTGGTGCCGACCGTCACGTAGCAGGACTCCTCAGTGTTGTGTGATGCGACCTTCCTCGATGGGAGGGTGGGGAGCATTCGTCCCGGCATGATGGAACGCGCCGAAGGAGTGTTGGCAAGGCAAAGGGTTTCAGGAACCAAGTTTATCGCGCGCAAGCTCACAGATAAAAATCGACCTCGTGGCGATTGGGGGCAAAGGGTCGTTTGCAGTCTCCCTTGATCCCAGAAATCACGCCGGAGGTCGGGCGATCCGGGATCCACTTGTCTCCTGGTGGTGCGAGTGGTCTGGTGTGATTGGCCTTGTCGGAATTGCACCGACTCCGCCCCTTCCGCTGCTTATTGCAAGGCTGACAAGATGACTTCACCTTTGCTTCTTCCTGTGTTCAATGCGTGATGTGTGTTGTTCAAGCGACGCCGAGCAATGGCTCCTGCCGGAAGCTGACCCAAAGACGCGCCGCGAGGTTGCGATCGCGCTCTGTAAATCACAAGCGGCAACAGGCAAGCAATGGCGCGGGACGGTTGTTGAAACTGGGAACTGTTGAAAAGGTTCACTTTTCGATAGAGTCAATGAAAATAAGCGTTCGGGCACATCGCTGGCACAGGACCACAATGAGTGCCAAATCCCTCACACGCACAGGCACGCGTTCAAATGTATGCAAGAATCGAGGACCGTTGCAGTATTAGGCGTGCAGGTAGGGTCGAGAATGCTGAAGCCGCAGGCAGAATGTCGAACGTTTGTCCCATGCGAGATTCAATTCTGGTCGCTGAAGCGCGACACAAAACTCGCGCTCCACACAAAGTCGCTGAATTGACTGGCGACTGCCGCGCAGAACCAAGTACAGCTCGCACGAACCAGCGCAACAACGCGGCGCCTCAATGTCGTCCACTCTCGTGGATGCAGGAGGGACGCCTCTTTGGTATCCGCCAGCTTCGATACTCGAGGAGTCCTCCTTGCGCTCAACGCTGGTCCAACATGACAAGCCTGGACCCGAGTCGCGACGTCTGAGTTCGCGAACAGAAGCTGCTGGCGCAGAGAAAGAAATGCTGGCTGCGGTGGCACAGAGGTCACTCGAGTACACTTACGCGTCTTTCAAGCCCATCAATCAGCCGGCCAGCGCTGCTCTTGACACGCCGACCAGACACGACTCTCCCGTGCCTCGCATCGCCCCTACTACAACCGAGCTTTTCAGACAGCATTATGGCCGCCAGATCGAAGGTCTCCATATTGACATGTATGAGATTGGTGCGCACGAAGTTCCCACCATAGACCATCACGAGAACCGCGTATATCATATCGGTCTCAATGTGGGTGGCACATTCTGCATGGACTCAATAAGATATGGGAAGCTGACAGACTCCAGACTGGGGGCTCCTACTCTGGCAGATTCGAGAGCAAACCACTTGTGTCTGAGTTGCAGGCGCTTCTGGAAGGAGCTTTGGCAAGCACCGCTGAAAGAGAATCGAAGGTACGCGTTTCGCTATTTACATGTCGCTCTGCTCGATCACTCACATTTTCCAGGCTCTGCGGTACAAAGAGGGCGCGAAAATGGAACAATTGATTCGTGCCCACTTGGATGCCGGCGGCAAACTCATTGTCGAGCAGACATCCGCCAGTGCAGAACAGAACGCTGGAATTGAGTGCCATCTTCCGGGATGCTTAGCTCGCAGCAAATCAATTCCTCCCACAAACTTTTACCTCGACCTCCAGCATACCTCTTCCGGGCCTGAGCGGAACGAGGAAGGCCGCCACTTCTGTCTGCTCTGTCTCGAGTGGCTTTAGGAAGGTCACTACAACGATGGAGCTCTGCAGCACCCTGGTGTGCAACGAAGATCGCCCTCGTCTGATGAATCAGTAACTTTGCATGGATCGCCGGTGAAGGAGCCAGTAGATACACCTCAGCTTGATGGTGTCGAACCCGAGCACCATGGAGCCGATGGCAACGGTGGACCTGTCCGCAAAGTACACGAGATAGAAGAGCCAAAGGGCTACAATGGCGGGTTACAAGCATCTCGATGGGCACACGCGAACCCAGAAGCACCGCAAGCCCGACCTGTACGATTGCCCACTCCCGAGCCCGGACCGGATAAGATGACAGACGACAAAACACCAGACTCGCCAGCCTCCATCAATTCGACCGGCGAGTGGCAGCATCCCCCTCGCCGATTCCAATATATTGCGTCCTTCATCGAACCAAGTGCAACTCTACCAGCAGAGTACAGGGCAGCAGTATTCTTGTGGAAAGCTGCGAGCAAAACTCAACTCTCCTGGGAGCAACACCTGCACAAGCTGAAAAGTCTGCGGAAGGATCACACTGGGAACAGCTTGCTCGTTGAACAAATCGAGAAGGACTTTCAGATTGAGAACGATGAATATGGTGAGGAGGAAATTCGAGCATACGAGGCTCAGACAGCTTCACGCAAGAAAGACTGCTATGGAAATGTGCTATCGGTCGTTCTTGCTTGGGTCAAAAATGAACATTGATTGCGTGGATCCTTGTGGTTGCTAGGACGCATTGCATTTGAGAATTTGTGCGAGGAGCTACTTTCCTGGCAGGTCAGCTTGAGTTCAACGTGAGCTTCTTGACAGCTCTCTCGGACGAGGATGTGACGTCTGGAGCTTTTGTAACTGAGAAGATCAGGACTTGAAGGCAGTGAAGGCAGTGAAGGCAGTGAAGGCAGTGAAGGCGTGGATACATGTGCCACTCCACGTAATGACAGACGTCTATACTACACATCGAATGACCTGTGCGTCTCAGCAATCGAAACTGATCATCCTAGACCGGTACTGCTCCATCAGTAGGCAGGCTCTAGCCCAAAATCGCGCCTCACAGTCCTTCCCTCCGCTTTGATCGAGACAAACCAGACCTTGTAGGCATTGAAGATGTAAATCCCATTCGGAACGAAAATGAAATTGTTTGAACCTGGTGCACCAACAAGGAATTTTCCAATCAACACACCTTCGGGATTCCAGCTGCATAAACATCAGTCAGTGAGAAGCTCGCACGCACCGATCTCGAATTGGCAACACTTACACGTGAACGCCATCAGCCGCGGCCGAATACACATTCCCCTTCACATCAGTATGAATCCCATCTGGAAAGCCGATATCGCTGTATGCGAAGACCTGTCGATTCGCCAATCTCTTTCCATCGCTTGTGATATCGAATCGATAGATCGTCGCCGGATCAGTCAAATTGTCCTTATTCGGAAACGTATGCGACCCAGTATCGGTAACATAAACGTGCTTATAATCCGGCGAGAATTCAATTCCGTTAGGCGCGATGAAATAATCTGCTACAGCTTGAAGCACTCCAGTCAAAGGCTCAAAGCGGTAAACTTGAGGACGAATGACGGGTTCGGAGCCAAAGTATTGCCAGTAAGCGTAGCGAGCATCGGTGAACCAGAGATCTCCTGTGTGAGGGTGTTGGACTATATCGTTGAGGGAACTGAAGTTTCGGCCGAAGTAGGAGTTTAGCAGGACTTGAGTTTCGTTGGTTGAAGGGTTGACGACTGTTAGTTTGGAGTAGTTGTTTAGGTCGCCTTCGTCGCAAAAGATGATGGATTGGCCTTCGGTGCTGTTTGCTGGGGTTCCGGGTGGGTAGTAGGCTGTTGCGCCGTTGGCTTCGGAGACGTTGGGATAGCGGATGCTGGTGATTTCGTCGGTTTCGACGTCGATTACTGTGACGTTGATGGGGTTGTCGAGACTGCCGGCCCAGTTGCTCGTGGCGTAGATTTTCTTGGTTGCTACGAAGTGTTGTTAGAGGGCTGGTGGTGAGCTTCGGGTGTTGAGACGAACCGTGGTTGTAAACGCCAGCCTCGTGGAAGGCATCCCAGGGCAGCTCAGCCACGAGTCTTGAGGTTGCATTCGTTCCGACAACATCGTCTATGAAAGCTTGATCGTATGCAAGCAAGGACACTTGGTCGGTCGACGCATTGGCGATAGCGTTGATCTCATTGGCGTAGTCCAAGCTGGTTGCCAGCTGCAGCAGGTTGACGTGAGTTATGTTGACCATATTGTTTACAATTCTGGCTTGCTTAACAGTTACATGCAGACTTTTCAAGTCTTATTGTATGTGTCGAAGGGCCGACTCAAGAGGTAGAAGAGTCCGCCATGCTTTGCCAATACCGCTCACGACGTCACCAAGCACTGGCGCTGTCGATCATCCAGTCGAAGCGGCTAAATACATAGAGTGGCAGCTCTGCTCATTTTCGGCAAGAGAGTAGTTCGTTGTCGGCCTGTCGACAAGAACTTGGCGATGGTATTCGGCCGAGTGGAAACGCAAGCTGTGCAAGCACGCAAGCGACTCCAAATTCTCCACATTCGACTCCTTAGAGTGGAGAACGCAGAGAGCGGGCAGCCACTGGAGTGGGCTTGCAATTGCCGACCTCCTCTTTTCAACGAAGTCGTTCGAAATGCATTCAGAGCATGTTGTAGCATATTTGCTTCAGTCCATTTTCGTTCTCCCCATAGTATTGGCACGCGTTCTTGTCAGGACAAGAGTCTCCTCCGATTCATTCCTTTCAGGATCAGACGTCGACACGATGTGATACGAAAAATCGAGCTCTCCCACAAGCTCCTTGACACCAGCTACTAGCCGCCGCAGGTCTTCATAGATGAATTTGGTGCCAATCTGAATTACCGCGAAACTCGCATAGCCTGGTTCGGCGATGTGCCTGATACTCAACATGTCCTTGTCCATCTCTTCAAGCTTCTGTGACAAGAAGAATGGTTCTGGCACGCGCAGGTAAGGTGGAAGTGCTTGTTCAGACGTAATCGAAGCCGAGAGAAGCGTGAGCATTGTCGTGACTTGCTCTGAAGTATAGTTGGCTTCGCCGATCAATTTCTGGAAGCCATGAAGCCACTGTAAACCATGTTGTGCTTCGCCTTCGGCTCGCAGTTCTTCGAAACTGTAAGATGCCACGGAGACCAACGACATGAAGTTGAGCATGCTTTGCAGTTGATTGATAAGTCGCTGATACTGCTCCTGTGGGAATTTACCTCCGATGGGAATGTCGTACTTAACGACCTGGGCCTGCGCTCTTAGGCTCGCAATCGTCAGGCTCGCCTTCGAATAGAGCTTGCTGCGGGCTTTCTCCAGTCTACGGCCTGGGCTGTCCTTCGAAGTCAAATCGCCTTGTGCATTTCCAAGCCGAAGCCGCACAGTCTCATGCATGACCGAGTAATAGTTGGCCAGAAGATACAGCGTGGAGCCGAGCTGCCTCCGCAATTGGTTGTGTTCAGTGATGGGATAGGGAAACCAAGTCCAGATCCAGCCCACGAATAGACCTGCACAGACGGTCGCCAGTCGGATTCCCGCGAGCTCATATATCGGATAGTAGGCCTGGCCATTAGAGGTTGACACCTCAATACCAAGCTTCCTGACCTGTAGCTCGTAGCCCGTGATCAATGCATTTGTGAGTTGGAAGATCACTCCGACTTGAACATAAGCCGGGTATAAAAGCATGATGTATGCTCCGAAGTGAGCAAAGATGAAGAAGAACACGATGACACCAGTCGTTTCCTCGTTGACAATGTACCAGCCTACAAGAGAAGTCACCAAAGCCAATGCCGTTCCAGACACGCGGATAAAGAAGCCTCTGAGCGACTGGCCAAAGGTGGGAGACAGAGATATAGTGATCATTATCTGTGCCCAGAACAATCTTTGCTCTGTGAAGAACCTTTGCGTAGGCCGTAGAAAGCTCACGATAGCAAGAGTCATAGTAGCTGCTACGACACGAAGTCCAAAGGAGGCGGCAGGAGACTGAAAGAAGTGAGCAATCTTACGAAGCTTGTTGCCAAAGCGCTCCCAAGCATTTGTGGGAGGCAAGTGCTCTGGATCTTTGCGTTTCTTGAAAGCATCTCCGAGGTAGACCTGCGCCCTGCAACCATCTGTGTTCATGTCATTATCGTCTGCAGCATCCTCATCGTCCTTGAGAAGGCTGGACAGCCACTTCCTTGTCCTTTTGTAGCCAGGCACCACCAATCGCCGTTTTTCGAGTTTCCCGTGAGCCTTGAATGCATCCACGGCCAAGATGAACTTGTGAGTTCGGCGAGCTATGGTTATGAGCAGGAACTCGAAGTATAGAACGAGGAAGAGCTGGCGCCTCAAGTGTCGATGAGGATCGGACAGAAAACCTTCGTGCATCCAAGCTGGAGCGTCCAGATTCGCGACTGTTGGGTCTTCGAAGAAATTCTCGGGAAGCTGGATATCATGCAGATGACACCACTCTCGAAGTGTGACTTTCTTACTCTCCTTAAATTCCTGAGCTCGTCGCCAAAAGACTCCTGCGAAGCCATCCTCACCTGGTCTTGGTTCAAGCGTTCCCTGTTTCTCGACGTCCTCGCCGCCTCTTTTTAAGGGCTTGGGCCCGAGTTGCAAGACGATGCGTGCATGCTCCAGTCCCTCATCAATTGTCTGAGTGATCTGGTCAAATGGCTCCCGAAGACGTTTCATCAATCCGTGCCACTCGTTCACTGCTTCTATCCTCATCATCTCGCTCTCATTAGGGGCGTCTTCAGGCGCAGCGTTGGAAAAGTCAACGTTCCTGTTCCATCCCGATTCTTCTGCGATGCGAACAAAGATATCAGCCATGCAGCTAAGGCCAACGATGGGTACCATTATCAAACGCAACAGGCGAAAGATCTCTTGAATGTCATCCGGGCCAAGCTTTCCGAGAGCAACCTCACGTTTCGCGAAAGGTAGATCTGTTGCCAGTTTGCCATAGAGAGCCGATAGGGCGTCCATTTTCTGCTTGAAAGCTCTAGCCTCCGAGCTCCTTGGAAGCTTCTCCCCATTCGTGTTCGTTGTGGCAGTCGTGAACATATCTGTACGTTCCAAGCTGCGCATGTAGTCTAAGTTGGCCTGCAAAGCTCCCCGAAGCGACGCGATGAACCCTGTGATACCTTTGAACGCTACTTGCCTGCTGTTGAGTGGAAAGATCAGAAGCGAGATGATTGTGCCAATGCCAAAGCCGGTAAGAAATCCCACCAGGAGTCTTCTCGCAAAGGATTCCGCAGCAGCCATTGTCGCAAACTGTGGCCCGTAGACCATAGAGACGTTTGCAAAAATGGCCCAACAAATGCAAGGAATGTTCTGTGATTGGGTAACTCAAGGTCAGCATGTGCGAAAAAAAACTTCATCTTCTTTTTAGGTATTTCCAGCAGTCATGCAAAATAGCCGTAAAAAGGCAAATACATTAACAGGCAAACTTACGTACTGCGGCAGCTTCGCCCTCACTACACTGATAGAAAAGACCTGGGCGACCAACCAGACGGCTGCTACAGCGCTTGCAGAAGAATCGTAGGGAGCTGTGCTGCCTCTGCGTGCCTTGATACAGCAGTACATCGCAAGTAGTGATATGGCTGCGCCCAGGCAGAGGAACAGAAGATTGACCAGCATGGTTTGAAGGAACTTTGCGCGAGGCATCATCACCACTGAAAGTATCGTCATCACCACAGCAAGGTAGCCGAGAGTGGTATAGTAGTTGGCGAAGCCGTCCAGCTGGTACAGCGCAAGGGTGACAGTCGGTGCGATTGACGACTTGAACATTGATCGATAAACCCTGGAGTCGATTCCGGTCTTCTGCCATATCGCAATGCTTTTTTGGAGCAGAGAACGCCTCTTGGGGGCCGTCTCCGCACCGGCAGTCTGGTCATTACTCCGTACTGTAGATAGCGTCGACTTCCTTCTCGTGAGTCCGCCATTGAATCCATTGTCGCGTCGTTCCGCTGTCGGTGTTGTGCTCTGTTCTGAAGCGAACGTGTTTCTCGTCTCTACGCGTTCCATGGCGTTTCCAATGTCCTTTCCATCGGCAAGCTGATTGTTGTCTGCCCAAATGTTTGCACTTGTTGGGTTTCATTGATTCATGACTTGAAAGCTCTTCTCAATTCATCTTGATGTGGAGTGACTTTTGAAAGACACTGGGTGTGTTGAGGAAGAAAATGTACAGTCAAGCCACGCGCGTCAAAGACAAAACTTCCGTTCTTGCCGAAAGACGATATCGGTGGTTGCTACGGCTCCTGCCTATCTATCGTAAGCCGAATCGCTAGGGACGAGACGACTAAAGGCCGAAAAATGTGGACAATTGTATCTTTGTCATAAAAGTAAGTGCTGATGCATCTTGTTGCAGCAAAACAGCACCTCATCCCACAGTCACAGCTCGGCAGGAGCCTGGCGACGGTCTTGGCACTAGCCGACAACAAGCGCTTCGCTCCTTTCCATGCGACTTCAACAACACCATCTCCATTCTTGCGCGTTGCCAGCGCCAGAGTGCCACCACCGGACCTTCAGCATCGATTGCCAGCCTCTGTTGCCAACGCCAATTGTCGGAGCCGCCTGCCACCACCAAGCGGTGGCCATCGCCGTCGCGCCGACAGTTTCGGCGCACCGGTGGACTAATCTGTGAGGAACAGGGCCTCCGCCTCACCAGCGGCATCAGACCGCAGCGAGTCGCACTCGCCCGAACGAGACATCAGCATCGAAGCCATCTCAGAAGACCACTTCACATCTGCGCAGTTTCCATTGCCTGTGCGCCTACTACCAGCAACCATGACGGACCGACTCCCGCACAATCTCCTGGCGCTTTTCCAGCCGCGCCCACCGCTTCGCTACATGCCCCCGGCTGATCACGCGCCTGAAGATCGCAAGACACACCAGATCGATGGCATCGCGCAGTTTCTGCCAATGCTTCAGGCCAAGAAAGAGGAGGCCAAGGCAGAGGTTGTGACAGAATGCGGCCTGCAGAAGCGCGATCGCGTCGTGAGGGAGAAGCAAGAGAAGCAGAAGTGGCTGCTTGAGGAAGGATACAAGGATTTGTACAAGCCCGCTGAAGACGAGAACATTCGCGGAGACGCTTTCAAGACGCTCTTTGTTGGCCGACTGCCATACGACTGCACGACTAAGGACCTGGAGAAGGAGTTTGGCCGCTTCGGACCTATCGAGCGCGTGAGAATCGTGACTGATCGCGGAGAAGCCTCGACGAAGAAGGGCAAGCCCAAAGGTTACGCCTTCGTCCTCTTCGAGCGCGAGAAGGACATGAAAGGTGCGCTTTGACTAGTCTTTTACCATTCTTCACTTGCTAACGGAAGCACAGCTGCCTACAAGGACTGCGAGAACCTACGCATTCGCGGCCGTCCGGTCATCGTTGATGTCGAGCGCGGTCGCACTGTTAGTGGTTGGCGCCCTAGACGCTTCGGAGGTGGACTGGGTGGACGACACTACACGAAACAACAGGCCCCACGTCCTATGGGCTTTGGTGGCCCACCGCCAGGTCCAGGATTCCGAGGTGGTTTCCGTGGAGGATTCGGCGATCGCGGCGGTTTCCGCGGAGGCAGAGGAGGTGGCAGAGGAGGTGGCTTCCGTGGTGGCGGAGGTGGAGGATACGGCGGCGTTGGATACGGTGGTGGTCCAGATGGCGCCCCCTCCGGCCCTCGCTCCGGCGGCGGATTCGGAGGCAGTCGAGGCTATGACGATCGCGGTCCACGTGGCAGTGGCAGAGACAACGCCAACTACGAGCCACTTCCACCGAGGGGAGATCGTGGCGGAGGCGGCTACCGTGATCGCGACCGCGACTACAACAGCGGTTCGAAGCGCCCATTCGAAGGTGGGTACGACGATTCACGACAGAGACGACGCTACTAAAGGAAGCACGGAGACTGGTAAGATCCTCCCAACTAACCACACGAAGATCTCGGGGTAAGTATACTGATCAGGCCAGCTCACTGCAGCCGCTTACCTTACAGGCTTCTTCTTACTGGGTACTGCAAGATGTGTCCTACACGTCCTGCACACCACTTCGACATGATTGCTTTCACACACACGAAACACAAACAACGGTGAGTCGGACTACCTCCTTAAGGGTAAGGTACCGGCTCGCGCACGACACATTGTACTACGCATGTACGAACAGACACCAGCTGGATGCGCGAGAGGAAAGGGCTGGGTACAAGGAGGCTCCGTTTCCCTATCTTTGCATCACTGCTTCTTTACTGTTGGGTGTCAGCACGCTCTGAATGAGGTCAGCACTGCCTTGCTTGTGCGAGCAAGCTGCTACCTATGTACTTGTAGCAGGTAGGTTCGGAGGAGAATGTACGCTACGGTCATGTTGTATCGAAGCAGACCCCGACCTGCGTGTGTAACAAAATAGCAAAAGTCAAAACATGGAAAGAAATCCAACTTTGCCTCACTCTCAACGCCAACAGTGGTAGTACAACACACCCGCTGCTGAAGCCTCACTCTTGGACGTTGGTTCTGCTCACCCGAAAGTACCCGAGCGCGTGAAACTGGGCTTTTCTCGGGCAGCCTCAACTGACATCAGAAGCTCCCCACGTCGACGTACCCCTCCAAAACAGAATTTAATTCCTGAACCTTTGGCGGGCCCATTGACAGCAGACACACCTTGATCACGAACAGAAACCACACTCCCCAAATCAAACACCACAAACACCGCAATCATGGCACGCCAATTCTTCGTCGGAGGCAACTTCAAGATGTGAGTTCCCCGCCAAACGGCCTTCAAGCACTACCAAATACTGACCACTCTACAACAGGAACGGAACCATTTCCAAAATCAAGGAAATCGTCTCTCACCTGAACGAAGCCAAAGTCGACCCTAACACCGAAGTCGTCATCTCCCCACCATCGCTCTACCTCCTCCTAACCCGCGAGCACCTCCGCAAAGGCATAGAAGTCGCAGCCCAAAACGTCTTCGACAAGCCAAACGGCGCTTTCACCGGTGAGATCTCCGTCGAGCAGCTCAAGGACTCCAACATCACATGGACAATCCTCGGCCACTCGGAGCGCCGAACCATCATTCAAGAGACTAGCGAGTTCATTGCTAGCAAGACCAAGTCTGCTCTCGATGGCGGTCTGGGAGTCATTCTGTGCTGCGGTGAGACTCTCGAGCAGCGTGAGGCAAACAAGACGATGGATGTTGTGCTTGCTCAGCTCAAGGCTGTGAGCGAGCAGGTCAAGGACTGGAGCAAGGTTGTTGTCGCATACGAGCCTGTGTGGGCTATTGGTACCGGCAAGGTCGCCACGAATGAGCAGGCGCAAGAGGTGCACAAGGGTATCCGAGAGTGGATTGCGAAGGAGCTGGGCAACGAGGCTGCGGAGAAGACTAGAATTATCTATGGTGGTAGTGTGAGTGAGAAGAACTGCAAGGATTTGGCTAAGGAGGCGGACATCGATGGTTTCTTGGTCGGTGGTGCCAGTTTGAAGCCTGCGTTTGTGGATATCATCAACGCGAAGCAGTAGATGCGAAGCGTGGACTGTAGGCACTGAAGGCTTGCCGTGAATGATATGCTTCGGGTTTACGACATTATGAGAAATGGCAGACTCGTAGAGTTACTCAGGAACTGCGTAAAAGGAAAAGCAAAACAGTAGTCAACTTCTGTGAGTAGGTATGACTTTCAGAGTTTTTCGAGATGTTATTGAACTATCCACTCAACTCATGATTTATAGCCTTTGATGCTTCAGAGAATTCTATCACTTGACAACGCTTCGATTTTTTGAATTAAGCGTCCTCGACCAGCTCGATGCCCGGGGAGCCAGATCTTGGCGCTGGTGCTCAACCTAACTTCCCGCAGTTGCTATCTCCTGTGCCATCCCTCATCACCATCTTCTGTCAACGCCTATACCACGACCTCAAAGATTGCAAATTCACGTATTTGTTCCTGCGGATACGTCTAGTATAGGACGTTTTGGACGCCAAAACGCCTGCTGCTACTCTTTGCATCCGCAAGGCAGAAGTGCGAGCAAACCTCACCACTTGCTCAATCGCCATCGTTCTCGAGCATTGCAGGACTAGCCGAAAGGCATCTGTGGCCAGATTCGGGACTCATCATCTAATGGCTTCAAACACCTCACATAGCAGCTCTGAACACGACTGGTCTCGCCTCCAGGAGCCTTTGTCGCAGCGATGAGTTGCGTCCTGTATCGCATACCATGCGTCGAGACCAACCAGCTCCGATCTACATACAGAGAGGATGATATCACTCTCAAGTATAGAAGGTCCTGTAGCATTGTGCGTGTCTGGGTGTTATGGCTGATTCACGCAAGTAGAATGGCTCTTCCCATTATCACATGCTTGATCACAGCTCCATACAGCTGATTATGGTACGAATTCGCTCACATGTTTTTCAGGAATTCACCTCAAGCAATGCCTTGAGCACAAAACTCATTGCAATTCTTCTGCCACTCCAAGGACTCTTCTTCCACATCCTGGCTGGATACACAAAAAGAACGCTTCCGACTGGTATCACTCCAAGTCGGCCTCTCATCACCACTCGAACGGAGCTTACAGGCACTCCATCCGCTCAATTACCACGCCTCTCTACCGCGGTGGCACTGTCGGGTGCCAGCGATCACTTTTCCCCAAGCAAGATGGTGTCCTTCTTCGGCCTTGGTCTGCTTGGAATCAGTCTCCTGGCCCTGCTGAGTCCGACTGTCGCTGGTTCACTCAACTCTTTCGACGACTCTTCTTTGCCAGATGAGCGCCCGGTCGACGCCCCCGTCAATATGAAACTACCGCCAGGATTCCCAGCTGATGTGCCAGCTTCGACTACGTTCACCTTGCCTCCCACAGCTGAAGCGATCTTGCCGGCCGGTGCCTCTGGTGACTCGGGGGCATCTGCAACACTGTCTTGGGAGCCTGCTGTTCGGACGGAGCCAGGCAACAGACGCATCTCGCCATATGTTAAAGACATTCCTGGCTCTCCTGTGACGACTGGCACTCCGGAGATCTGCACGCCAATGACATGCACGCAATCCTACTTCAACCAGGAAGTCGTGAGTACGGATAAGTGCAACTTCATCTACGAATCGACCAGCTGGCGTTGCTCGAAATCTACAGCATACACGTCAAAGTGTCTGGACTACGCGAAGCCTTTGACCGACTGCCTGTACTACGGGACTGAGGTCCCAGTTGGCTCGTGGGTGGAACCAGGCCCATTCGCTGTTTTCGGTGGATCTGGAAAGACTCTCTACGACACAGTCACTCCCAGAGTAACACTCCATTGTGTTTCACCATCGCCGAACGCGTCACCCACGTGTACCTCTTGGTGTTCCTACAGCACAAAACTACCTCCAAATGACATAAGTATATGTTCGGAAGACAAGAAGCTGGGCTGCTTCCGAACAACTTCTACTTGTGTAGAAAGTCTTCCGGCGTGCCTCTACAAGATGTACGATAGCGCAGGCAGAATTATGTGCGTCCCTCCAACCATGCCGGTAGGCGGATGCTCAACTGCGACTTACTACAGTCCGTCAGCAGTGCACTCTGGCATTACTGATTACCTCACGACATCAATTTGCAGTTATCCCGGCCAATCAATGCCCTCCTGCTTTATTTACAATCTCATTGGTACCTTGGGGTGCATCCCGTTCTCAAAAGCGACCGAGGTACCTTCCACAGTCGTATCGACAACTGTGCCAGCCACGACCGCTTCGTCGTCAACATCAATCACAAAAGCACTGAGCTGCGCATACGGAACAACGACTTTTCCGTTCACCTGGAAGATTTGTTCTGGCCTATCTTGCGCTACGTCGTCTTCTGTTGCAACCCAATGCAAAGAAATCGTCACCTCAAAAACGCACTCGGAATCTTGGAGTCCACCGAGCAGCTCTAGTAGCAGCTCACAGGCACCTTCGATTTCGACTGATCCGACCCGGACACAGTCGGCAACTGTCACTCCAACATTCCGTCCTGACAATCAGAAGTTTCAGATCTTCCTCGACGAACCGACCAAAGGCTTTCTTTCAAGATTGGCAGCCACATATTGTCAAGGCCAGTGGTGCGAGAATGCGTTGATTCATTCCGAGATCATGACACACCTCCATCTGAATGGATTCACCGCAGACAGAATCAGAGGATGGAATCTCGACAACACGAACGAACATGTGCTGGAGGACAATAATGCCACGGAGTGGTGGGCCACAAACGCCATGGCAGATTATGTTGCGCAAGAATACACCCATAACCGTCCACTGAGCGACACCATCATCATTGATGAGATGCTACAGGGTCTTGAGAGTGAAAAGCTTGCAGAGTACAATGAAGACGAGAGTCCTACTACAAGCACTGCCACTGTGCCAGAAGCTCCGACGCTTACTCCAGCCTGCCAGCTCTCATCAGGTGAGCCAATGGCAAGCGCCGATGTCATGGCATTGGCGAGCGCTTTAGAATGGCGGTTTGGTCAGATGGTCATGAAGCCGAAGCCAACTCTAAGCTGCGTAAATTTTGTAGTTGATGTTGCAAGGCTTGGTTGCCTCTGCAACATGTCCACCACCACAGGAACTTTCAGCCACAGCACACGCACATATACCACAACAGAAGGAGGATCAGCTAGTGTTACAACCGATGTTTGTGGCGGCTACACTACTTGGCCAAAAATCAGCACGCGCAGCCTGACACCAAATCCAACAATTTCTCCTATTCCCATAGAGACAATGAGGTGCGAGACCGCCGAGGTTGGATGGCTATCTCCTTCTTACGACAAATGCGCAAACGCTTTTTGCAGCGCAGCCGTAATAGGCCAGTGGTATGCCCGTGATCCAGAAATGCACGGAAAATTGAGATGGCGCTGCCCTATACCTGGCACAGAGACATATCCTCGTAACAGAGGACTGGTCTTTCTCATTCATTTCGAGGACAAAGCCTGCCCGCCCGGACGTCCGCATGACGTTGAATTCGAGAATCAGGAAACCACCGACTACGATATCTCTGATGAAACTTGCATGGAAACCTTCACGAGGTTGAAGAGTTGCAAGTTTGCGATGAAGAAAGACGGCAAGTACTACTTTACTGGAGGTGGCGTGTACTCCGAGTGTTTGTGGTGGCGAGCATATTGGCCCGGACGCGAACACGATACGCCTGGCTTGGAGAAACTTGCTGGAGAGATGGATGAGTTCCAGATGAATCTTACTCGGCACGCCGATGAGGAGTACTGGCGGCTTACTGACGCAGAGCAGCACTGGGCGAATGGCACTGCACGACTTGCATCGGATGGGTCGATCAATCTCATGAATGGCACCAGGGGCAACGCGACATCGACAGATCTCGTAACATTCACGAAGGCATCAGCAGAAAATGACTTGAACGAGAGAGTGTGAGATTGCTGGACGAGACTGGAAGGCTGAAGTCCTTCACACGAGCTGTGGATGCTTCCACTTTCCGATCACCTGTCAACAGCAATTCCAAGCGCAAGCCACCAACGCATGCTATCGCTCTTTCAGGCTTTCCATGCTAGTAAGTTCATGGCGAATCTTCTCAATAGCGAAACATCTTGGCGCAAAACCGTGATCATGGCAGGTCGAGAGCAACGACAGCTCGCAGACTAACGATCTTTCCAAATAGCTAGACATCGCAGTCAGAAGTAAGTCTTACATCAACGTCGTAGAGTAGTTCGCAAAACATTAATCACAGCCTGCATTTCCCATGTGGCTGTCACGCTACTCCGCAAACCCCAATGTCGATCAGCGAGGCTCCAACTCCGGCTAAGGTTCGCAAGTGCCTGTACTCCTCTCCTTGGCATCTTCCCAAGTACATCCAAGCCGGGATCAGGATCAGGATTGTCGTTTATGGTATTCCGTCACCTTGGCTTTGCTCTTGTGCTGTAACAGTGTTACGAGACTACAGCAGGTTGTTGCAAGGATGATGTACGATATATATGAAGTCGCAGATCCGATGGCGCGTTGCGTTTGAAACATTGTCCTCCTCATTGATGATTGATAGAGCGTTCTTATCGTTACACTAGTCGATACCTGCCACGATGAGACGCTGCTATGGTAGAGGAGCGCCACTGAGGGCTGGTCTCTACGTTTGTTGTTTATCGGCCTTTCTTTTCTTCGGCTATGATCAAGGAGTTCTTAGTGGCTTGCTTCAGAATCCTTTCTTTCGAGAGCAATTCAACAATCCTGTAAGCTAGCCACCTGTATGCCCAATCGACGCATGACTGCTAACCGTTTGATAGAGCGATGTAGTCACTGGCATCACAGTAGGAAGCTATTGCCTGGGCTCCCTCATCGGATGCGGCATCAACTTCTTCATCGGAGACTATTTCGGACGTCGACGAATGATATGGCTCGCCATGATTCTCATCATCATCGGAGCAACTTTGCAGACATCTGCCGTCAATCTGGCTCACCTCATCGTTGGCCGCATCATTACTGGGTTCGGAACCGGGATCGATAGCAGCACAGTCCCTATGTATCAGTCTGAGCTCTCGAAGAAGGAATATCGTGGTCGATTGGTCAGCTGGGAGATCTGGTTCATTGGTGTGGGTATCGTCCTCAGTTACTGGATCGATTATGGATTCAGCTATGTGCAGTCTCATGCTGCTTGGCGCACTCCCATCGGAATACAGTTGATTTTCGCGATCATTGTGGTCTTCGTGGTCTGGGGCTTGCCGGAATCGCCAAGATGGCTTGCAAAACGTGGTCGAGAAGACGAAGCTGCAGAAGTGATCTGTGCAGTCTGGGACCTGAAACCGGACGATCCATATGTGATTGAGGAGATGGCCGCGATTCGTGCTGCGGTTGCTCTGGAAAGACGCGAAGGCGGACAATCGTATATGTCAGTTTTCATACCTGATGCGCTGCAAACACCTCGTCGAGTCGCACTCGCCTGGTTTGGGCTGTTCATGAATCAGATGGGCGGTATCAACCTCGTAGTGTATTACATGTAAGTATCGTCAAGTTCGGAATGCTCGCTCGATCCCTGCTGACTCGGATCTAGGCCAACAGTATTGGTCCAGAACGTTGGTCTCAGCCTAAACACGTCTCTGCTCATCGCTGGTTTCGTCCAAATGATGTTCATCGTCGGCAACACGCTGCCAGCTTTGGCACTGGATCGAATGGGTCGACGACCAACGATGATCTGGGGCTGTGCCTTGCTCTCATTCTGCATGATGATGATCACGATTCTGCTCAGCATTGGCCGTCAAGCAACATCGTCCGCGGCTATTGCATTCTTCTTCTTGGTTAGTAGCCACTGGGGACCACCTCAGTTGCTCGCATTATTGACCGACTTCACAGTTCATGCTCATCTTCGGTGGTACAATCAATGTCGTGCCTTGGGTATACGGACCGGAGATTCTGCCACTGGAAGCGAGAACCAGAGGAACTTCCATCTCAGTATCTGCTCATTGGCTCTGGGTGAGTGAAGGCCTACCTTGAAGTAACCGATTATTGCTGACTCGAAATACAGAACTTTTTCATCGTTATGATTACCCCCGTGCTCATCAATCGTATCGATTGGGCGACATACATCATCTTCACCATTACTAATGCTGCCTTCGTGCCCATCGTGTATTTCTTCTATCCCGGTAAGACTTAATGCTGTGACATTGACTTCCGCGTGCTGATGAAGGCATAGAAACAAGTAATATCAGTCTGGAAGACATTGATAAGCTATTTTTGCCTGAGGATATGCAAGACTTCGCCACTCGCAATTCGATGGACGGCGCCCCAGGACCAGAGAGCAGCAAGGGCGAAACAACCAACGTTGTTGAGAAGGTCGCATGAAGTCCTTTGTTCCAGCGATGAAACTTTCAGCAGACGGAAACGTGCTTGAGGCATGAAACAAGGCTTTTAGGTCCAGTCTGGTAGTTCAGCGCTTGAGAAGCTTCGCGTGCATTGGGATATACTTCCACAATACAATGCAACAATCTTCTCAGTTCGACATTGATGATAGGTATATCATTGCAGCTGCGATGCAGCTCCGCGAGATCTGAACGTCGGGTTGACATCATCCATGACGTGTAGCAGATAACTTTGTGGATGCATTATTGAGACACGTCCGTGTGTGAAAGAGCATGCTCTGCTCCAAATCATCAGCTGGTCCGTCGTAATATCTAAAGCGACTATACAGCAAGTCCACGCAGCAAAGAAAAAGAGAAACAGAAGAACACTTCAATCATGCCCTCTCAAGAACATGCCGCAAAGATGGAAAAGGAATACGAACCTGAACCGGATCCTCAGAACCTCACATACAATAAGGAGAATCCACAAAATAATGCGCCAACTCAAGTCGACTACGAGCCTCATCCAGAAAAGTCAATTCCTCTCTCATCTACACGCCAAAAGATTGTCAATGCAATCACAAGCCTCTATTCGGGTTCATGCAAAGAGGGCGGCACGGGCGAAGAGGATCTCAAAGTGTATGCTCCGGAGGCGGTGTACGACGACCCGTGGTCATACTGTGATACCCGTTACAAAATTGCTGGCCAATGGTATGGAATTCCCAAGATCTTCCACTCGAAAACTCTGGCCACCGAAGTCGTGGAAAGTACAGATGCCTCTGAAAAGGATCAAGCCAAGCCAGGCGAGGATGGTCGGATAGTCTTCAAGCTGCGGCAGGAGTATACTGTCAAGGCGATCAAACTGAGCAAACCTGTGAACAGCCTGGTCAGCTTGACTCTGCAGAAGATAGACGGGGAGGAGAAAGTCCGATATCACAAAGACATGTGGAACCAAAACGATTATTCTCACGAGGGCATTGGTAGGTATATGAAGGAATTGAATGGTGACCATCTCACCAAGATAACGCGACCGCCTGGGTGGTTGAAGGAAGGGGCAGAGTCTGAAGGTGTGCCGTCCTCGTAGACTTGCCGAAATGTCCGGAAATTATGTTCGAGTATTGCTTTTGAAGCGAATGTACTGGATCCTGAAGTAGTACCTCCCTACGCCGAGTGACTTTCACTCCAGCAGTGCAACAGCTCTCATAGGTCCTCCACTCCCATCCCGGATCTTCAGTGGGGAGCCTATGAAGCGAAATCTGCCCTTACCTACCACCTGTTCGAGGTTGTCCAGGCCTTCAATGTGAGTGGTATTGCGTTCTCCGCAAGCGTTATGGGCTTGAAAATTTGGCTCGCCTTCTGGAGCAGGGCTTATAGCTTCCACACCAAAGATCTTGCAGCCTTTATCTGCTAGCCAATGGACAGCTTCGAGAGACAGGCCAGGAAAGTCGTGTTGCCAACGTGGATCGCTGGATGGTACGCGCTTGTTGAAAGCCATGTATATCATGACTGTGTCTTCTTCATGGATTTGTTCGCCTGTCTTTTGTAATGCGTCTTCCATTTCTTGCACACTAATCGTGGCTTTGAGCTCCACGTGAGAGAGGTCGAGACATATTGCTGAGGTGTAGAAATTGTCGAGAGGAATCTGATCGATCGACAGAGCGCCTGGAGTCGGATCAAAATGCTTCGGCGCGTCAACATGAGTACCAGCATGATCGCTCATTGATATATAGTAGGAAGCTGATCGGAGAGTGGTGTTCCCGGCCTTCTTTGGCTGGTGTGTGTCCCATGGCGTAAGAACGACCGGAGGATGGAATGGATGGGCAGGGCTGCGATGATAGAGCTCTCGACTGAGGTCGACAAGCTTCGGTTTAGGCGATGCCTTCGTGGCATTTCGTCTTCGAGTGTCACGGCGAGCTAGGTAGGGCCCGACGTCATATGCTCGTGCGAGCAATATTCTGCGCGTTAGCAAGGTCTTTCGTGTGAACATCGTGAGCCTGAGTCACATGTAGGATGAAAGCCACGTATGTGAGCGGTTTATTCCCCAAGCAGATCATCATCACTTGGCCATGGGACATGAGAGAGCTACTGTAGGCCGACTCAACGTCATGTTGCAGCTTCGAGCTTCATACTTGCGCCAGCTGGGGCGTAGACAACTTGGAAGATATATGATATTGGTGAGATACTCTCACTCCATCGAAGCAAGCACTACAAACTTGTTTCTTCGGCTCAATGGTCTAGTGGTATGATTCTTGCTTTGGGTAGCTTCGTGCTCTGCTTGCAAGAGGTCCTTGGTTCAATTCCGAGTTGAGCCCTGTCTTTTTGGCGGGTTTATATCGTTCTAATGGTATAGAATGGTTGTGTGGTGTGGTGTTGGCTATCTCCGTGGGTCAGGTGAATGCCAAGCCATTCGGGTGCCTAAAAATGCAGCAGGCGGCCACGTCTTTTTTTGGAGTCAATTCAGGCATAAGGAAAGCTCACTCGGTCCACAACCGGATCGTTTCCGCCCGTCAATTGCACCAATACTTGCATTTGGTCGATAAGCCTATCAGTTTGTCGAGTCTGATTGTATCGAAGCATTCTGGGGGAAGACAGCATAACGAATGATTTGAACGCCTTATAACAGTGTATTGAATCGATTCGCAGCATGTGAGGGATTCAAGTATCGCCGTTGCAGAGTTGCACCGTATTCGCGAATTGTTCCACCCAGCGCCAAGAAGTGAAGTCAAATCTTCAGGCATTCAGGCACACCCGCATCTCCAGCTGTAGCTTCCTCGAACAACGCGCTTTCGCAACCACAGCACACTGCTCACCCCCACCGAAACAATGAACACAAAATGAAACCTCCAAAAGCAACATGCTCAATTTCATGGACTATGTCCAGACAGCGTTCTATCGCAAATCGCGATGGAACGTCGACAACAGCTATGCCTCCTTGACCACAACCTCGATCAACCTTCTCGACTTCCAGATTCCATCTGGTCTGAGACTCCATGTCTCCTCCTTATCGTCGCCGAACTTTGCGACATCGTATACGCTTGGTAGTAGAGGCGTGGTAGACGGATCCTTGAGCTTCTTGTACACGAATCTGGGCCTACAAGTTGCGAGTAAGAGCAGTGATGTGCCGTTGAGCAAATTGGTGAGAGGATATCGGCATTTGCAGGAGCTGCGGGGGCCAGATGGTAAGGACATCTTATCAGCAGACCGCAAAAAGGATTCGTTGCTTTACGGCCGGCTGTACCTACCCAACAGTTCGCTCGAAGCATTATATCTACGACGAATCTCCCCAAGCCGCCTGCTTCAGTTGAAATGCGTATCAGATGAGAGATTGCCGAATGGAGGCACGCTTCTGGCTACTTTGCAAAACGATCAGGGAAAATACACGACAGAGTATCTGTACTCGACAGACTCAGCATTGCTGGGCGTTCGCGGTCTTTACAACTTTGGCCACGACCCACGCCATGCTCTCGAGGACCAACATGCGATACAAATCGACAAATTGCCCGCTCATCCTTGGGATCATCAAGGTGGAAGACTGAGCGCAGGTGCCGAGGCATATTTCAGTCCACTAAACAAATCCGGCGGCATCAGCACAGGACTGCGCTTCACCACATTGCCTTCGCATACTGGGTTTCCCTATACAATGGCTCTAACAGTCAACCCGCTTATGGGGAATCTGTCTTCCACGTATGCTGTCAAAGCGGGACCGAATCTGGCATTGTGCTCGCGTTTTGATTTCAATGTGTACAGCTATGAGAGCGACGTTGTTGTAGGACTGGAATTGTGGCAGCGGGAGCAGCCTACGGAGGAGAATGTGTGGGCGCAGCAGCTCATTCGTGCTGGGTGGAAGAAGACGGATGAGGATGTGAAGGGGGTGTTGAAGGCGAGGGTGGACAATCATGGAAAGGTTGGGCTACTGTGGGAATGCCGATTCAAAGAGCTACTGTTGGGGGTCGGTGCCGATGTGGATTTGAAGAAGAGTGAGAGAATTATTGGGAAGGTTGGCCTTGAAGTGAGCTATTCTAGCTGATCATGACCCACTGTGTCAGCACTACCGAGGACGCGAGGATATCCACGCAGTCAGATTTTGCTCATCTGATCCCGCCTCCTAATGAGCGAGCAACTGGTTAAACAAAACAGTCCTCCAGATTCTCAATCAGCCAAAGAAGATCTGTGAATTCAAATAAAGCACTCCGATTTGACACCAGCCCTCTCTCTTCGCTCCTCAAGCGTCATCGAATCCAGAGCTTTTTGCAGGTTCTTAGCAGCATCCTGCTCTGCCGCCACTTTACTCGCCACCGACTTGCACTCCTCCACGAGACCAGCAGCATCTCCCAGAACAGCTTTGGCAGCTCTCAAGTCCTTCTCCAGTTCCACAGCACGTTCCGGAGCTTTGTCCATGTGCACTCGATATTTGGAGTTGACTTCCAAGCTGTAACTGAGATGACTCTCGGCGCCTGGACTCCGAGGTGGCTCGATGGCGAAGAGACTGGCGGTCTTGTCTATGGCGTTTTCGAGGAGCGTGGAAAGTGTTGCCTTCTCACTAGGTGCTTGATAGGAACTCTCGTGCATAGATGTTCCACTTGATGGACTTGTCTGCTCGTCAGAGAATCCGCTGTCGCTGTTTTCCTGCTCAGGCGTGGCAGAACTCTCTTCCTCCTCGAATCTGTCGCGCTGGTCGTAGGGTCGTTTGAGTAATTTCGACAAATCATCCAGCAGAGCTTCGAGGCGAGCGACTTGCGACATTGGGCTGGCAACCTTTGATGTCTTGGAGGTACCTGAGATGGCCTCGCCGAGCAAGTTTTGGTCGAGTGTGATTCTTTGCAGATGTCCATCTAGACAGCAATTTTCTGTTGAGAATTTGAAGTGTTTTGTTGTTTGCCGCAGCTGCTTGTGCATGTGAAAGTTGTTAGGTGGAATCAACAGACTTCGGTTTTCACGCCCTTTCTGGCATTTTCGCGGTCTCGCACGCAAACACAATCATACTTGTCCTGGATGTAATTGCTGTTGTCGGGCGTGCAAGTTGCAGAGTTGAGGTTCAGCCATTGTTGCGAGTATGATGATCTCCTCCTGAAAGAGGTCCTGGCTCGGGATGTGTGAAAGCAAATACGCGGGCCTGCATACGTCGAACTGTACCTAAAAATTTAGGATGCGGTGAGCTGGAGAACGACACTTGAGTAGTGATACTGTCAGCCATTTCGCACGCGAGTACAGATTCGTGGTGCACTAGGGATAGAACAATAGCGACCTGTCGACCCGTAGAACAATGACGGCAGCAAGTAATCTGTGTACTATACCTGGAGTACGCATTGTTGCTCAAGACGTGGGAATTGTACGCGAGATAGATATACGTAACGTGCCACTCGAGCGAGCATGCCCAGGCCGTCCTCGGTCACGGCATCGGCTGTCCCATTGCCATGTATGACCACGTGCATGCTAATGCGGTCTGGACGACAGTGGTAGATCTCATAGATGAAGTGGCTAGGATACGGGACGTCAGCGTCATTAGCATGGAGCATGCCAAGCAATCCTGTATACCGTACCTCCTGCATCTCGCCTGTGATCCGAATTCCACAGCGACGAGTGTAGCACCATCCTGGCCTTGACATCGCGTGCATCCATCGCTGTTCATCAGTCTTTCTGTATGCGAGCACGGCGCGGGGAGGTGTCACGACACACGGCCGGGCTCTCCCTCCCCACGCCGGCTGGATCGCAGACGGCGCACGCTGCACAGATTGGGCTTGGGCAGCACCCACGCCAGCATCAACATCCCACAATCTCGGTACTGAGCAGGCAGGGCTGATTGGCGTCCGGCATCTTGACTCACAGTGCCGGGCAGCGTCACGTCGACTTTCACGCCTACGGCTCACTGGCGCGCGGAAGGCCTTCCCCAGCGGGCAGAGGAAGAGCGGTGTACAGGCCGTGTTCCGCGAGCAGCAGGCAAGGACCTGCCTGCCTGCCGAGTTTGTGACTTGAGCGTGCCATGATGGAGGTGAGGCTATATCCCGCTCGCTCCCTCACGCGCACTACCCAAAAATCAAGGCCATGCGGTGCTGTTTTGCGATGACCACCTGTTCCCGTCCTGCTGCGGTGCTGCAACCGCTGCTGCTGCTGGAGGCGCGTGTGTGGGCGATGACCTTGCTCTGAGGGAGATGTGATCTATTCGACATTATCTCAGCGGCTGCCTACCGCCGCAAGGCACCGTGTAAGTCTTGTCTTTTTCGAACTCGTTGGCGGCGATAAGCATGTGCGACAGTGGGCGTGCTCCCTCGTGTCGACAGAAGATGGGGTGTGGTGGTGGTGGTGTTGGTGGTGGTGAACGAGCATGTAAATATTGGGCTCCCACGCCGACGACACGTCTCCATCGTCAACCACCTTTAATTTCTAATCTGACACTCCATCACCACAGTCTCCGCCATGCGCACTCTATTCTCAGAGAACATCCTCTCACCCACACCCACCCCTGCGCCTGAGCAGAACAAGAAGAACCCTTTCGAGCTCTCCTTCGCCTCCAGCGGCCCCAGCGCTCACAACAGCTCGACAGCGTCATCGCATAACTCGCCCAAAGAGAACGACTGGCTGACATCGTACTACCGCGAGCAACAACGATTCGCTAATGAGGTCCACATCCAGAGCAACCAGAGTCACGCCACTCAAAATGCATCGACACGGCCTGGCCACGCACGGAGAAAGGGCAACCCAAAAGTCCTCTTCATGGGGATGCGAAGGTCAGCCAAACTACGCTTGATGACCTACTCCACCACCCACCTAACCTCCCTCCCAGAAGCGGCAAATCCTCCATCCAAAAAGTCCTCTTCGAGAAATTCTCTCCAGCCGAAACCCTCTACCTCGACCCCACCAACAAAATCGAATCCGCCACCATGTCCTCCTTCATGAACTTCGAATCCTCCGAAATTCCCCCCAACATCCCCTACCTCTCCCCCGACTTCGACCGCGAAGCCCTCTTTGGCGGAACCACAGGCTCCGTAATCTGGGTCCTCGACATGCAAGACGAATACTTCCAATCCATCGACGCCCTCATCAAAACCGCCTCTTTCATAATGGACAACTACCCACGTCTCAACTTCGAAGTCTTCGTCCATAAGACCGACGGCCTCTCGGAAGAATACAAGTACGATACTTTCCGTGACGTGCGTCAGCGCGTACAAGATGAACTTTCTGATGCAGGGTACGGAGATCGTTCTGTGGCCTTCTATCGAACTAGTATTTTCGATCACTCCGTCTACGAAGCTATGAGTAAAGTCGTTCAGAAATTGCTTCCGCAATTACCAGCCATGGAAGCTCTTCTCAATAAACTCTGCTCAACATGCCGAACGCAAAAAGCCTACCTCTTCGATACCGTCTCGAAAATCTATCTCGCGACAGACACGAGTCCGACATTCTTAAAAGACTACGAAGTCTGTTCCGATTACGTCGATGTGATTGTCGATATCAAGCAGATCTATGGATGGCATGGACCGGAAAACAAACACGATTCCAGCGATGCTTCTTCTTCTTCCTCGGCCGTCGTGGGCGAAAGTCTCATCACGTACGATAAGAGTGGGAACACGTACATTTACGCGCGGGAGATTAATGAGTATGCACCCTTCCCTTCCCTTCCCTTCCCTCTATCCCTTCTCATATTGTGAGACGAAACTAACATGCTTCTGCTAGATACCTCTCCCTCATCTGCGTCATGGGCCAAGGAAGCACCGCAGACAAACGTGTGCTAATCGACTACAACGTGAGTATACTGAACGATGCACTGCAGCAAATGTTCGCATTGTGAGGAGGGAATGATTTGAAGGAAAGGAAAAGCGACGGTGGTTGTACAAATATGCATTCGGGAACAGCCTTCGGCTCGGCAATCGGCAGCTGCACATGGCATGCATGGGATACGAGCGAAAAGCCGATAGCAAGCAGAGGAGGGAAGAGTCAAGCACCTGCAGATACGAAGAAACTTGTACAGAAATACGGCAGGAACACGACCGTACCGTACCGCCACGAAATGATTGGCATCTCGCAACCTTATCTTCCTCACCACTGTGAATCGTACTTGATGACAAGGTATGTCACATTGACAGATTATAGACACGATTTTAAATGGGCGACCAAGTAAAAAAGCTAAGTACTCGAAAAAGAAATCCCATCATGTCCAGATGAACAGAAAAAGCCCGCCAAAACATCGACCCATGGGTACTCGTGCCAAAGATTTGTGGATTCGCATTATCGTCCTCCGCTACGCCTGCGCTGTATACTGTCAAGCTTGTGTTCGTGGTGGTTGTGGAGGTGGTGTTACTGTCCAGCGCCAAGCCTCGGTCGGGTTTCCATCGAATTGACGCGTGTTGAGTGCGTCGCTGCTGGAAATAAGGCGTTCATGCTCCGCCGCTCTGCTGCCTTGTCGCATCACTTCTCGTCAAGAAGTCGCGTCTCTTCGTAGATCTTCGGCCGGCAGTCCTGGCAGTCTCGATGGAAATAGCATACTGTGCTTTGCGTCATCCAAATGCCCAATTTTCCTTCTAACTCATGCGTAAAGAACCCGCCAGCTCCGATGAGCTCATCAAGTTCTCATATTTGATCCTGGAACGACGTTTGGACTGCACAATTACCCCCGTAACGCCTCGCTGTGCTGTGCTTCTACGTGAGTGTCATGGTTTATCGGAATCTGGCAGAGCATCGGCCCATGACTTCGCCTTGACAGACTAGCTCTGCGCTGAACTCAGAGCCGTCGAGGGTCAGGTAAATGTCGAAGTATACGCGGTAGAAGGTGCCTTGTGGGGTATCCATTCGTTCGAAATCCTTTTCGAGGTTCTTCCGACTGAGGTCAGATGTAAGTGTGACAACCTCCTTGATGCCTGTGAACGTGATTAGTATACTCTCTGAGAGCGCCAGATGTAAGATTGTGCTTACGGGGATCCTTTGTATATTCCGGGCATACATCTTCGTCGCAGGCATACAGAACATCCTCATACATCAATGTTGCACCGGGCGCGACTTGTCTGAAGAAGGACACCTTGACTGGCTCGCCAATCTTGACCCGTTGTCCCTTCTGCACAAAGATCTGTCGTGTGTACTTGCAGCGGTCCTTACCATCGAGCGAAGGCACACGGTATTGCTCGGGATGATGTCCTTCCTTGAACGGCTGCAGCGTAGCCATGAGGTAATGCCTTCGTGCCACACGCGACGTGATGACTCGCTCCGTGATACCAGCTGTGACTGCTCCTTTGACAATGGCCGCGACCGAGTCCATAGGTCGCACGACTTTGTTCTGGAATTGCGGAGGCACGTGTAACTTGATCTGCTGGAAGAGATACTCTGAGGCGCCGAAACCTCCAACCACGAGCACATTCTACATCACGTTAGCGACCGATCAGCGATCAATAAGAGTCGTCGATCGTCATACCTGTAGCGCCCTGTTCTGTGCTTGGATCGCAATGATCTGGTTCCTGACCAGTTCCAAAATGCGATTGACCACGGGCTCGAAACATTGCAAGATTTCCTCGTTAGTGAAAGTCATGTAACCTTCCTCAATACCCGCCTCAGGAAACTCGGCCTCAATTCCAACATCAACAGCCCACTTCTGGCCATTGTTGCGGAAGTCTGCCTTGATTCTGTTCTCAAAGTCCATGATACATTTTGCGTAGACCTTGCCTGCAGTCTTTGAGCCATCTGGCAGTTTCATTTTCCTAATCTTGGCCCGCAGAATATTGGAGAAGTTCCTGTTCAGCGCTGTTGATCCGCAGGAGTCTCCGGAACCAGCAGTGCATTCGGCCACGGTGAATGGCGACTCCTCTTCAACTTCGTATGCAATCAAATCGACAGTGCCTCCACCACAATCGACAATGAGGACCGCATCGTGGACCTTCAGGTTCAGAAGGCCAGTCTTTGAGCAGAACATAGCTGCAGCCTCGGGCTCGGAGATAAGTGTCAATCGGTTGTCATTCTCGTCTCGCAGGAAACCAGCTTGAATCGCCGCAGCTCTGGTTGCTGCCTTACCAGCATCGTTCCAAATGGCCGGAACTGTCAAGAAGTACTTGATGTTACGCTCTTCTCGGTTGAACACCTCACCCAAAGTCTTTTGTAATTGGTTGCGCATCGCCTGCCGCAGTTTGAACAGGTAATCGGCAGCGACATCGATTTCGGACTTTCCAGGAGGAAGCGGTGGGAGGTTGATAGGGTCGATATATGTGTTACCGGAAAGCATAAGCTGAAGCTTGAACCACTCCACTTTCTGGACTCCCGGCTTTGGGTAGCCAGTAGGTGCGAGGGCTTCGGCGATATCTGGACCCCAACCTACTACCTGCTGGTGCTGGTCATAGTATAGCACAGTTGGGATCTGCGGTTCGGTTAGCACGACATTGTTGGCACGTCGCAATTTCAGTACTCACCTTTTGCTTCGTCTGCGTACCAGCGCCTGGCCATTCGACAATGATATCCTCTTTGGCCTCGGTGTTGGTGGCAAAGGCGAACGCTACGCCAGAGAATGTCGTGCCCTGCCGTCGCTGTCAGTATTCGATCCCACTATCTGCCCAGACCGACTCACGAAATCAATGCCGACGATGAGTTGCGCTTTGCTTCTAGAATTGTCGCCCTGCACCTCGTGTCGCCCGTTGTTGTAGGGGTGCACTGCTTGCGGTCCATAGCCGTAGCCTGCTTGTCCCGGATGCGGCTGGCCCATGGGGTAGCCCGGGGGAGCGGGCTGACCGTACAGCTGCGGCTGATGCTGCGGTGGGTAGCCGTGACCGCCGCCGGTGTTGATGGGCGGAGGCATAGGACTCGATGGCCTGCCTTGGTTAGGATGCCCCGGAGCGCCCAAGTTCCCTCCCTGATTGGCGTACTGGTATGACGGCGGCCGACCCAGAGGCTGGCTGTTGGGGTTCATGGCGAGCGAGGTCGACGAGGCCGAGGCAGCCTGCGGCGGAGCGTTGCTGTTTGACTGACTTGGATCGCGCGAGACGCCGTTCGAGGCAACAGCAGCGGTGCTGGCGGGCGCGTTCGCGGGCGACGAGGTGCCGTTGGTGGTGGGCGCGGGCGCTGAAGTAGCTGATGGAGCCGTGGGGCCGGCGCGCGACGGCGAGGGACGATTGGCGGGGGCGGAGAGGGTGGTGGTACTGCCTGCGTTGGAGCTCTGGCTGCCGGCGACGGAGTTGCTGCTGCTTCTGCGTGTCGAACCGACGAGTCGTCTGAAACGCGAGTTCATGGAGGACATAGGAAAGAGCCGGTCATGGGCAGCAGCCTCCCTGACACTTTTTGCCGGAAGGAACAGCGCCAAATGCGACTGCGACTGACCAGTGCGGGCGTGGAGGGGCGGAGAGTGGCCGCCGAGGGAGCAGACAGGCAGGCAGGCAGGCACGCGGCAGGCGGTATTGGCTGGTGTGTCTGTGAACTGCTGGCTGATCCGACTGCGGGTTCGCGGTGCGCCGTGTCGTTCGGTTGGGCGCGCGTGCAAAGCCGGGGGGCGTGAATCAGCAGCTGAGCGTCGGCGTCGGAGACTGATCTGACGGAACTGTCACAAAAGCGAAGGCCAAGGAAGGCGATGGGGCGAGGCCGAGCAATAGCGACAGCGACAGCGACAGCGGATGGGGGAGGATGTGCGATCTCAGCGCATCGACACCGTCAATGTGCAGACAGACCCAGAAGCTCTCACCCGCCCGCTGGAGCCAAGCCGAGCTTGGCTCATGTCCAGCCAGTCCCATTCATCTCTCAGCCTCAATCTAGTGGCAGCATTGCACTGCCCGCATCCCAGCGACTCCATCTCCATCAACCCTCCCATCGGTGCCGCGACGTGCGGCCCTGGAGCTGTGCTCCGAGCTTAATCGCATAAGCAGGACCGCTTCTGTTTCATGGCCTAGCATGAAAAGACCTGTCTACATGCTCTCTAGTACCAAGCCCAGTGATATTGCCTTTGCGACCAGAATCCGGTGCGGGGCGGTGAACTTGGGCGCACTGGCGTTATGCCAGACGCTTTGCTCCATCACATCACGCAGGGATCCGCTTTAAATCTATTGCCTTTCTCGGCCACCAATGCTTCCGGCGGGGAGTCTTGTCTGCCATTGACACCCGCGCTTATGGCTAGCTCGCCGCTGTAGCTGCTCTCACCAACACGAGCATGGCTGAGAAAATTTCATCCCTACATACGAGCGTGGTCTCAGGCGCAGCACCTAGTTTTCAGCTCGTCCAGGGTGTGTCAGCTTTTTGCAAGTACCTGGTACCTCGACTTTCGGCTTGTGGCGTCCCGGACTGCACTTCATCTGGAGCAGCGAAGGATCTCCCCACCCAACAGTACGGCTCAATCCACCAAATATCTTCGCGTGCGAATGACAGACAGCCATTACCGAGCAATACTGCCAATCCTCGGCCGGATATGGGCCTCACATGTCAACGTTTCACAGGCGTTTATGCAGCTTCCGGTGGATGCCCAACGAACACCACAACCGTGCCACCAGCTCTACTTTCCCCTTTCAGAAATCGCAATGGCTGCAGACTGCGTCGACCTGCTTGGCATTGACCAAATGAACAAGCTCCGCATCACCTATATGACATGACACGGACTGCCCAGGAACCCTCCTGCAGATGACACGATACGCATGTGTCTTCTTACTCGTGCTTCCCGCTAGTGTGGGGAAATAATCTCAATTCCATCGACGTGTTGAGGTTATGACATTTCCACCCTTTGGGAAATTGCAGACATGTCTTTGCAGACGCAATTGCCTCACGCACCGACGTCTCCTGGACACAACAGTTGACAGTCTCAGCGCCGAACCGAATGTCACAAGATATTGGTCGCCACCTTGCGAACCTGAGACATTACAATCTGAGACGAGATGACGAAGACAACACAGCACCATAACCTCGTGTCAGCCATGCTCCACCATATGGATGCTGCTAACGTTGAAATGTTCCGTTTCATGCAACTAGTGCAACCATCACTCTCACAAGGCACCTTGTTGCAGTGAAGCTCCCGCAGAAAGACATTGTCTTTCCTGCTGCGGTAACATTCGAACGGTCAATTCTGACGGGCGTTGAGCTGTTCCGAAGTCCCTCAGCACGTTCCGAACGACTTCGATGCTGTTGATTGCCAATCAGAAGATTTCGAAATCCTGAGCTGGTGTGCAAAGAAAATGAATCACTACTGCATGGCGCTGGCGCGTCGAGGAGGGCTGCCAGTGTCGTCACAGCCCCTGCTTGACGATCAAATCTCATTCGGGCTATTCTCTTGTGCTACCGATCTTGATTCGCACAGATCTACAGCATCAACCCGGAAACATCGCTGGTACAAGCGGTGTTTGAGTAGGCGAAGGTAAACGCATCACATTGAGCACTTGTGGTGGGGCTAATCGTTTTGGAGTACTCGAAGTTTTGCTGAGAAACCATCAAAATTTCACCTTCCCCAAGCAAATCTCTGCACGCACGGTAGAGTTGCGGAAGGCGCGCTGGCGCGCGACTGCCAGCGCCGACCTGCAGCTTACGAAGACCAGCCACTTGTGGGCCTCACACTATCATCTCGGTCTCGAACTACAAAGGCCTTGCGAATGTGGTGCTCGTACCATTCGAAGACAGCCTTGCGCAAGCCGCAAGCCTCTCTTCTGGACTGGACATCCGAGCCAAGCTGCTCCGGGCCCCGCGACAGCCTTGCTTACGACTGGCACCGCCACCGAGGATACAGAGAAAGGGCCCGAAACTCACAAGCCTGCGTAAATGGTCTAGTCCTATGCAAAGAAGTGATTGGCGCGAGACCTGCTTTCGGACCCGAGTCTAGACCGCGGATACACGCGAAAGCGAGCTATCGTCTTCAAATGGCCTGACCAGTTTGGTCTCTATGCCATTTCATGGCCAGTTTCTCTTTCCCAGTCAACAGCAATGGACATTGAGATGCACGATGCTGCTGCCTTTCCAAGCATGGGCCCCGGTCACATCGGCATAGGGGACGCCCCTCTTGGGACCTACTCGGGAGAAACGGATGAGGCCAAGCTTACCAAGCAAAGAGCTTGGTTTGCTTGACCCATTCGAAGCAGGCCAAATGTGCCAGACTTCACAGAAATCAAGAATTCCGCAGAGGAAGAATGACCCCGCGACTCAAGAGCACGCATGGCAGCCGCGAGAATTGACCGAGAGGAGCAATACGCTTCGACTGACAGGTCGTGAAAGACGAGAACTCTCACAGCGCGCCGTCTGAATAGCTCACGAGGCCAGAGGAGCCTTGCACTGCAAAGCGAAAGGGCCTAGCCTTGAGCATACAGTACGATGCCGTGGAGTACTCATCATGGCACTAGGTAGGCCTACTCGCATCAATCGGGTCAAGGCATCAGTGACGAAATTCCATTATATTGATCACGAATCCTTCTCGCCAGCAATTCTCAATTTGGACAGTCTCATGCAGCAACCGACTCCACAAATCGACTAACACAGACCGACATCGTTGTCCTTGTCACATTCTCCATGGCCTAAATGTCGCGTCGAGCTGATGCGGATATTGCTAATCCTCCTCGGGCGCTGTTCGAGTGTTAAATCCGATGTTTCCTCTTTTTCCGAGGAAATGCTTTTCGGACTTCTTTCCGGGGCGATTGCCTAAAATTCCAAGCGCCGTAACAACAAGCACACTCCTAGCAACTAGCCGAATGGGGATCGTGGAACTGTTACCGGAGGCAGGGTAGCCGTGAACACTTCCTTCGTCCACCTGGCCATCAACTGACGTGCGGATTAGAAGACTCACGACTGGAGCGAAGGTATTCAGACACTAGGATTTGCGTCCCAACGCCCAAATAAGTGACATTGAGGCAGGCTCTGCTGGCAAGCTGTCCTGGCTGGCGGTTGAGGCGCGGAGCTTTGTATCTACAGTTGAGCTTCTCGCGTTGCCCAGAACGAACAGGGTCGACTGGTTCCTGTCGCAACTGCCTCAAGAGACCGCAGGTTGCCTCAAGAGCATTCTCAATGGTCCTCGGACGTTGAACTGCCCCGGGCCTCACTCTCTTGACGACCTAGAAGATGGTGATCTTGACAAGGCATTCTTCACGACATTGAAGTCTCGCAGAGGCGTTGACTGTGTATCTGTATGACAGTCTTTCTTCCAGATGGTCGCTGAGATCTCGATATCTTCCCAGCACTTTCCCAAGACCTCGTTCACACCACCTAAGGGATGCCCTGCTCAGGCCAAGATCGTTGTCATTGGCAATTATCCGTCCACGGCCGAACAGAGCACATCAATGGAGTGGATGCAGACGTATTATTCTGGCCCATTCGACCACAGCGTGCTTTCAATCGACGCGCGGCCTATCAAACAGACAATTCTCGAGCGAAAAACTGCTGAGAGTCGCGCGGAGCGGATAATTGGGGCTCAAAATATGGCCAAGATCGAGCACTTTGACAATTTGCTGGTGGCTTCACCCAACGCCAGGTTGAGATTGGCCCTCGGAGCTGAACAATTCCCATATGAGAATCATCACATCATGCTGCACAACACGCGGACGTCGAGTAATCTCTGGAACGCTCCCTTTCAGCTTGCGATCGACGACTCTTCCATCTTCTTACCATTGTACCATCCTCAACAGTTCGATCATTCGAGATTGACCTCTGCTATAATTGTACGGGGCATGCAAGCTGTCATTCGTCTCGCACATGACCTCGTCGATTACCCATCGCCACCTTTAGCCCTTGCTACCGCCGTGGACATCGTTCGAGAGCAGTCCGGTTGGAACGTCGTCGGCTCTTTCCTCTCCGAGGAGTTAGGCGAACGTTCATCTACTTCTCATCGGCCCAAAACTTTATTCAATCTCGGGGCCTGGCAGCGAACGGGGTCCAACCTCTACCTTTTGCTCAAGAAGATGAAGTGAGATAAGCAACAGCCGAAGCAAAAGAACAAGCAACAGCCGAAGCAGAAGAATAAGCAACAGCCGAAGCAGAAGAGGCTTCGTACCATGCTCATAGCTCAGGCAAGACTAGCCGAGATCGCTGAACGACTGGACAAAATAATGGGTCCAGTCATATCTGGAGATGAATACAACCAGTTGGTTGACCAAGCGGCAGCCGCGGCGATCGAGAAGCGCCAATTTGTTGCTGTCGACCCTCCTGTCTTGCTCTCAGAATCCGATGAGGTCCCAGTGGCTTTCAATGGAGCGCCAAATCCATGTCGTTCCGTTGCGAAACCCATCTCGGATAAAGACTTGGCGATTCTACAGAAAAACCCAGAGTACATAATAGGTTTGGAGTTGCATCTTTTGATGCAACATGGACACTCATCTGGCTTTAATCGGGATATCATCAATCGCATCGGTATCAATCTCGGCATGGCAGATTGATCTCTCGGAGGGCAAAGTTTCTGGAGGCGGGCCAAAGATTCTGCGCCTCTAGGCAATGTCTACTGCTCAGAGGAAAATACGCCAATCCCAGAGGAAGCATAAATCTTTGCTGCAAGGTGGGTCAAGGCGACAGATGATCAGCTTTGTGTATTAATCTCGTCAAACGATGGGCATATGGATTTCATGACTAGACTTAGCAGGAGCGGTCAGTGAAGCTCCTCCTTTCGATCGTTTACCGACAGAGCATGGAGTATCTGTAGCCTTCGGCATGTTCGATACAGACATACAAGCAGCGCATATTACTGGCTCAATGGAGGCAGGCCGGTGTGCATTATGCTTCTATGCTCTGGTTACTTTATTGCGTTGCTCGAACCGAAGAAACCCCGCTGCCAAGTCGTCAGAAGACTGAGCGGCGCACGATCTCAGGGGCCACAAGGCTGAGGTACTCACTACAAGGCTGCGATAGTGCAAGGCTGAGGTCCCGCAGGGCTGGCAGATCGCAAGGCTGAAGTTCCGCCAGACCGAGGTATCGCCCGACTGAGCGCGGCCGTGTGAGGTACGAGGAACGGCAGAAGGAAGTCTTGTCCTCGTGAGGAAGCCAGTGGGAAAGTCACAGAAGTATGCCCGTCGATTGAATCTCGAACTCACACAACGCGGATGTTGGGCTTCTGGTCTCGCTGAAAGTTCGCGAGAGGGCTCGCAAACATGATCGTCAGCCCGTAAATCATGCGGGCGTTCATCATGCGGGGGACTGTGGCTCTTGAGTTCGCTGGTCCTGCATTGTACACATGTGAGGATTGTCGTTCTCCGAATTCGGTACAGTTGGTGGCGTCGGCTGTTGTACGAACAAAAAGAACGTCACCCTCGCTTACTCTGTCGTTCTTGACATGAGAACAATAAGAGATCAATCGAGTTACTTTCAATTTGAGATCCGTAGACCTCGTGAATGGACTTCGATTCCAGAACTACATACTCGAGGTAACACTCTAGCGCGAGTCGCGAGCAGCAATCTGAATTCTCCATTATTCCGTTTTCATCAACTTGATTAGTCGCGTCGTTGTCATCTGTCCGCAGTCTGATTCGATCGCTCGCCCCCTACTCTCTCAATTTTTATCATTTTCTTGTTCCTGTCCAACTTCTCGCCAATAGCTTGGGAGAGGAATACTTTACCTCGCTCATACTTTTCGCGGAGTGCTCCTATGCCGTCCAGGCCGTTCTGTTTCGTTGAATCGTCGCTGCGCTTTGCGTATGTCCAAGCGGCTCAAGTAGTGAGCGGGATTCGGTGTCGCGACTCGTCGCCGATCGGTGTAGTAGCGAGTTCCTGCGTAGCTGCCTCTCGTCTGGCGAGAATGCCGCACTGACTAATTATGTTAGATCAAATGTATGCTGCTGCATCTCGGCAGAGATGCAGAAAGACTCCCACCCGTTGTTCATCCAGCAGCTCCATTGGCGATTGGTGTACCACTTCCGTTTACAGACGCAGACTGACGGCGCTTAGCAGGATTGTGGTTCTCCTAAGATCGAGAATCAGCTCAGTGAGCTCGTCATCCACGTACACTGGTGACAGGCCCAGCCAGTCTCTTAGCAGAGCGTGCATCCTGGTCACTCACGTCCAAGCCTGCATTTGTAAAGCTCCGCTTCTTCTCGAGAGGCTCTTTCTTGCCCTTCTTCTTCTTGACGGGTCGTGTCTCGCCCGCTTCGAAGAGGTCCGGTGGGAGCTGATAGCTGCAGCAGCGTCAGTAGGGTTCGAAGTCTTGGGATGCCGCAAACATACTCTCGATGATACTTGATCTGTACCGAATGCACGTCTGGATTGTACCCAGGCCAGGACGTCACATTTGTTTTGAAGTCATTAACCGAATAAGAAATGTCGAGGTTCTTCTCGCCTGCCGAACGGGTTAGCCAAAGACGTGCCACTCATAGCTATGAGAATCCGACCTTTGTTGAGCTCAATACCGAGATAGAAAGTGGTGGTCCAAAGCTCCAGTTTGCTGTCTTCTTTCTTCTCGCCTTCCTCGCTGGACGAGTTCAGCCCGTTCACGACGTCAGCATCTCCCTCAGCGGCGGCCCGCTGCTTTACGTCTGCGGTCTCTTCGGTCGTAGTGGTCTTGTCAACCAGGCCTTCGAGACCGCCACCTAGCACTTTTTCAACTTCTTCTTCATCTTTGCACTTATGATGTCGCTCGATGCCCTTGTTGAAAGGCTGCACAAGCTTGACTTTGTCCGCGCTGTCCTCGATACCTTCAACCAACTTGTAGCGAAGCCGCGATGTGACCAGACCAGACCACGCCTGCTGCTCTTCCTTGGTCTTGGATGCAGTCACGACGACGATGTAGTGCTGGTATGCCGAGGTGAAGAACTCATGCTTCACGAAAAGGTCGCGCCACTGCTTCTTGCCCGCGTAGACTTCAGTCATGATCTCGTGACCTCGGTTGAGCTCGCGAAGAATGACAGTCTTGGTAGACCGCGTGATAGTGTGGGTGGCATTCATGACAGGGTATGCTGGTGTGATCACGGGCATCAGATGTCGTTTGTCACGGAAGTTCTTGTTGGGGTCCCACTCCTGCTGATTGAGCGAGGGTCCTTTCTCGCGCGCCTGCAGGTATATTGGCGATGGCCACTGCCAGCTCTTGACGACCCAGAAGAACTTGGCGACAATCGACGAGGCGGCTGCCTTGGGGTATAGCTGACAGACTCGTGCCACCATCATGGCATAAGCGACACCACCTGGGTAACCGTAGACATTGCCATAGAGACCACGCTTCTGTGCCCATATCTTGATGGCGCGAACAGCCACGCGAAAGACTCGTGTTTGTGGTACCAGAGACAAAATTTTGTTTGTAACTCGAGTTCCGTTGATGCACTTGAGATCGGTCTCGCTCAGACCTCGAAGCAGTTCTGTATCATCCAGGGAAAGGCCCACAGGGACTTTGTCCTTGTGCAGGGTGCACCAAATGAGATCGATGGAGATGCCGTCGATTTCGGTCTTTATGATGGGCACTGCGATACCAGGTACAGGCACGAGCTCGGTGAGTTGCTCGGGTGGAACACGTTTGCGGATCATGCCTGGCATGAGTTCGAAAAAGTCGTCTCTCGAAACATGCTTTGGCCCAACCATGAGCGTGTCAATATCCGAGCCAGGACCGAAAACGCCCAATTGGTAACTGCCATAAGCAGAGACCTTACCACCGGCCTCCTTGAGTAGCTCCGGATTGAGGCCTTTCTTCTTGCCAGCCTCTTGCACGAGCTCGACAGCCAGCTGTTGCAGAAGACCGAGGACCTTTTTCCTGCGCGGATTGTCAGCTCTTTATCCCTCGTTCGCCATTGTATGTCTTGTGTCACCAACCTCTTCTCCGATCCTTCCTGCGACTCGAAGTTGTTCTGCGCCTTCAACTCGGCCATCAACATGTCGTTCAATTCATTGTCGCGGGGCTTTGGAAGATCGGTGGATAGCGGCGCACTAACGCCCAGATACTGGGCGGTCTGTTCCGCCATGGTGTTCGTGGTGTTGCGCGGCGATGAAGGTGACTAGGAGGAGTCGGAAGTGTTGGTCTGCGCGGCTCAAGGTTTCATCGGAGCATGCGTCGCGAATTCTCGAGGAAGTCGCTGGGCCAAAGGACAGAATCGGAGACGGCGACAGGGCGAGATATAGATACGAACGCGATCAGACCGACGGTGAGTGCGCGCTGCCGCACAATCGCGTTGAAGGTCGGTCGGAGTGGATGGACGAAGATGAACGGCAAGTGCGCGTGAAAGGCAGACGTTCGAACGTTAGCGCAGATCCGGCTGCCGGCTGCAGACCCTGGTCCAACGCCAGCCAGCCCTTCACTTTTCAGCCACCGTTACCCGACACACGCGACTCGCACAACATCATGTGGCAAATGGACATGACACGGCGCACGACACGAAAAGATGCGCCCATGTTCACCGAGACGCGCGACGCGCTGCTCGAACGCGATCGACATACGATTCGGCACCAACAACGTTCTTCGCGGCGGAAGTGAGCTAAAATCGCAGGTGAGACCGCGGAGAACACAGGAAGACCAGACGGTAATATGTGCTGCCATTCGCAAGGTAGAATTGCTCGTCAACGCGATCGAAGCTCAGTTCGAGGCAAAGAAGTCGCGCAACTGCTGATCCAGCCACTTCACGTCCTCAACTGACTGCCCAGGTCCGCCGGCCCAATGACCCCATATGCTCTCGAATGGGACGCACTTCCCGACGCCGGGCCTCATACGTGCGACTTCATCTTCACTGTCCTCGGGAGCTGTGTGCAAGTTAGCGTGGCACTCCTCGACATGGTCACACGGCACGTCTTACGGAAGTAAAGATCAGTTCTGCCTGGCAGCACAAGAGCTTTCGCCTTGATACCTTTCATAGCTGCATCGAAATCGCCTGAGATGGATCAGTCATGCCGCAAAAGTAGGCGTCACTCGCAAAAATCTCACCATTGTAAGGGTCCTGCTTGGAACAGTCACCAGCCTGCCATGTATAAAGCATGGCGACCATATTGTCAGGATCTTTGGACAAGGCCCATTCCTCCCAGAAGTTGACCATGAAGTCTTCGATGTCCTTGAATCCGAGCGCGCTCTCATACAGCTTTGCGCGATAGAAGGCCTGACTAAATCCCCAGCCGGAGTACACTCTTCCGAGCGCTTTCAGACCTACGATGCGTTCATGGTCGCTCCAGGCCCGATACTGATTAATGGTTGCCTCGCCCTTGCAGACGCCTCCCGAAGCGATGCCTTTCCCTCCGAGGACAGCTACCTTGACTCCCTCGAGCATCGACTGGTTGTGCAGCGAAGTCTTTGCCGATCCACAGAATGGCACGATCAAGTCCATGAAGTCTGGGAATTGTGTCGCCCACTGGTACGTCTGGCCAGCCCCCATGGACCACCCGAGGACAGCTCGGGCATGGCTAACATTGAGCTTCTTCGTGACTAACTCATGCTGAGCACGAACGTTGTCATAGAAGGTGACTTCTGGCCAGGGTCTAATGTCCTTTCGGTTGCTCGGACTGCTGGACTGGCCGTTCCCAAACAAGGCTACAATGATGATAAAGTATTCCGCTGGGTTCAATGTCTTGTCGCTGCCGATCAACCATTCGTTGTCTGCAATGGCGCCAGAATACCAAGTGGGATAGACGATGGCCGGGCTTCCGGGCTCGCCAAAGGTCTTGTATGCTATCTTCGCATCAGGAATTACGCCTCCATTTTGAAGCTTGAAATCTCCGAGCGAATAGGTTGAGAAGTCGGTTGACATGTTGTTCATCTGCTTTCCCAAGTCGGCTATCTTGTTTGACAAGTCTGGTGGCTCCTCGAATGAGTGACTGCTACGCAGAGTATCTCCCCGCTCCATGAAGAAAGTTTAGGCTTGTCAAGCAAGCGATAAGAATAATGCACGTCGTATCTGATAGCAGCCGAACAAAATGGTCAGGCCATATTTTCATGGCCGCTGGGTAAGGACCAGGTACTGGACTCCAGCCCATGACCCCGCTATTGTGGTTGCTGTGGTTGGTTCAGGTGTGGGGTCTAGAAGACCTCGAAAGCGTCTGCATCGATCGTGCCGTACATTGCTTTGTGCCACAATTGTCAAGGTAATATCAGCAAAATCGATCCCTCAAGCATATAGCCAGATGCATATAGCATCCAATGCATGAGTTCAAGAGTCGCAGCTGGCGTCGTGACTTCCTCCGGAGTAGACACAGCGCTACGTGGCGCGGCTTCCAGCTTAGCGGAAACAGTTCCATTTGCCGATGACGTTTGCCATTGCGGGATATGGCAGCTTACCAAATGACAGCAAATAAGTGACCAGCCGAGTTCATTGCCGCATCAATATTGGCTAAGGGCTGACTAGGTGTTTAACAACTTCACAACACAAAAGCACTCGACTTTCCTCATTCAGGCCGCACACACCTCGCTCGAAACCACGTGCATTCAACCAGACACGAGAACCACCAACAAGCTTCACCAGGATCTCATACACCTTGAGAAAGAAAATCCACAACCATGTCCGGCGAACCCGAACAGAAAAAGAACGACACCGCTACCCACGAAAACATGTACGACAGCGAAAAAGCCGTCCAACGCAATCCCCACGGAAACTTCAAAGAAGTCGAAGCCTCCCGTCCAGACTTCGACACCCAAACCCAATGGCACTACACCAAAACCAAAAATCCCAATTGGAAACCTGGCCAAGGCGCAAACGACAACGGAGCCTCCCTCCAGAAGAAACACATATCCATCGACCCCTACGCAGAAGGACGTCCCGCCACATTCAACTACAAACTCCTTATTAGCGCCATCATCCCCCGTCCCGTAGGCTTCATTTCCACGCGCTCGAAAGATGGAACTTCCACCAACTTAGCCCCCTTCTCATACACCCAAATGGTAAACCACGACCCCCCAGTTTTCATAATCGGCTACGCAGGAGGAATGGATCGCGCAAAAGATAGCTTACGCAATCTAGTCGAAAGCGGAGAATGTACAA
Source organism: Cercospora kikuchii (assembly GCF_019650295.1). Taxonomy (NCBI): domain Eukaryota; kingdom Fungi; phylum Ascomycota; class Dothideomycetes; order Mycosphaerellales; family Mycosphaerellaceae; genus Cercospora; species Cercospora kikuchii. Next base: position 2,229,423 of record NW_025408587.1, read on the forward strand.
TCAACATCATCTCAGAACACTACCTCGAAGCGGCAAATGCCACTTCAGTGAACGCTCCTTATGGAGTTTCAGAATGGGCTTTGACGGGTTTGACGCCTGGAGAGACAGAAGTCGTGAAACCGAGTCGAGTTAAAGAGGCGGTGTTTTCTGTGGAGGCGAAATTGATGAATACGCAAGAATTTGAGAGTCGGGCGACGCCGGGGAAGAAAACGGGCGTGTTGGCTGTCGTGGAAGGGGTGAGGTTTTGGGCGAGAGAGGATGCGATTAATGAGGAGAGGAACTTGATTGATCCGAATGTGAGTTTTGTGCTTTCTCTTACTTATGCATTTGTGGATTGGGCTGATGAGTTTTTCAGGTCCTTCGCCCCATTGCTCGTCTCGGAGGCATCACTTATGCACGCGTCCTCGAAGGCATTGAGCTTCCACGACCTGATTGGGAAGAACTCAAGAAGGAAGCCGAGCCAGCAGGTCTCGTGAAGCCGAAGCGTGATGATCAATGACTATCTCACCCTCGACAGCGTCTCTGAGATATAGACATAGAGTGAGATGGATAAATGAGCCAGGTAGCGGCCAAATCAAGAGCTTCCGTTCTGTTCGCGGCTAGAAAGCTATTTTCTCTTTTTGCATCTTATACAATCCTTCCAAGCAAAAGCGGCCAGTCGGCCACCGCCGTTCTGCAAATCTCTCAAACGGCTGAAGGCTATATACCTTTGCCTCACGCTTCCGCGGCTCGGACACATGCAGTAGCCTACGGAATGGAGGCAGGATCCATGCACGGCCTGCTCGCTTTTGAGAAAGTGCGACAGTCACCCAACTTTGTGTCCTCATTTACGCCTTTTCCCAAGGCGGCCTCACGCAATCTAATCTCTTGGTGCCCAACTCAGGTTCATTCGACTCCACTTCCATGCAATTCCGGACAGATGATTTCTGGCACATCAACGAAGTAAAAGGTATCTGGTCTGGTGCTCTAGTCAGGCTTGTCGAAGAGCTCGTCTTAAATGATCCGGTATAATGTGTGTAGAGAAGCTTAAGAGAAACGAGGTTGCTCCTTGCATCCTCGAAAGAGCGATTGGTTGGCCGTTGATATGTGAGTGCTCAATCCCGCACGTGGGAGATTCCAATTCCAGTGCAAGCTTGGTTGGCATTGGCTCACGTGCTGAAAACCGGTGCTTTGACAAGAATAGCACGTCCTCGCACAGATACACTAATGCCTGCGGCCATGCGCACGCGTGGCGGCAAGTCTTCCTTGCCACCTTGAGCACTTTCAGGACGACCAAGGCTACCAGACGAAGCACCTGCGTGCTTGCTCGATCTGGGCTTGCCTCCTGTAATTGCACTGAGCATACTTCTCTTTTCACGCCGGACAGAGCTTTGGTCAGGATTACTGTCGGTCATGTCTGTCACGTCGCTCGCAGCGCTCTTCATGCTCGCACGGTCTGCCTGGTCATCTGCCACAGAAGTGACCAGGGGTGGGATTCCGGATTCAACCTTCATCTGATCGTTCAAGATGCTGTAGCCGGGCGGGAAGTATTCAATGTTGACGTCTCTGCTTTCGAGTGGGAGATGTATCGCGATGCTCACCACAAGTTCGATGATCATGTGGACACCGCCCTCCAAGTCCGAAGGAGGAGGGTCTTGCAGGTGCTGTGCGAGGGCAGAAACAAGGCCATCCTTGAGAGAGTCCGTGAGGCGTTGTCGATTCTCCGGGCATTGTGGAGATCGAAGCGTCTCTGCCAGTCCATCCAGCGTTGCCAATCTCCAGTTGACTACTTTTGACGTCAAGTATTCTTCCTCTTCTGTGCTCTGTGCCAATGGAGCATGCCGTCGGATGTTCGCCTGGATGCTTCGGAGCTGCGCGGAAAGCGATGGCTCGAGATCCGGGTGGAAGTACTTCTGGAAGACTTCGCTCACCAGCCAATTCGATATGAATGCTCTGCCGGCAGCAGTCATCTCCTGCTTGCCTGTCGCAACTGCATCTTTGTTCACGGACGCCACGAGCCATTGCGGTATGCTCTTCCAACTCTTGCGTATGCTGAATGCAAGTTGTGCCACCAAGCCGTCTAATCGATTGAACCGCGTTGTGTACTCGCTATCGTCAAGTGAAGTTCGCGACTGTGCTAATCGCTGATGTGCGAGGCTGTTCTGCAGTTGTTTGACTTGATCCTCCTTTTCGAAGTAGTATTTCTTCACCTTGGTATATTTCTCGCCTATTTCGATTGTCAGCACGCAGTGAGTGAAGTGATAGTGGGAAGCTGCTCACGAAGCTCTTTGTGGTCTTTGACCAGTTGCGAGACTTCATCGTCGTTCATCTCATCGGCAACGGCCAGAGGCTGCGGGGTGGCCCGGCCGACTTCAGGCTGCTGTTGCTGTGGCGGCACCTGCTGTGGCTGACCACCGCTGCCCTTGTACGGCTGGCCCTGACTCCCCGGAGGCACGACGGCAGCGCTGAATGCGGCCATTTGTCCTGCTTGTGTCGAGTGCGACCCCTCACGTGGCCTCATGTCATGGACACTTTGTCGATTGCCGTTGCGCACCGACTTGGTCTGCGTCATGGAGCCATTATTCGACATGGACGAAGAGTCGTCGGTCTGCCCCGAATAGCTGCGCGCTGGGTTCAAGGCGGGGCGGATGGTGTTGTCGGCGACGTAATGCGAGTGGTTCTCCGGCGGCGAGTATTCTTGCTGCTGTGAATGCGTCGGGGGCGGGTTCTGCAAAGCAGGCGATTTCAGCGGAGCGTTCCATGATGTGCTCGGGGTTTGGATAGCGAGGCCTACATTGGGAGCGGTTACGGAACCACTACGTGACGTCTGGTAGGCGCCTTGATGTTGCTGCTGCGGCTGGTGCAGGGATTGCGGGGGCTGAGCATCAGAGGTGCCGTAGTGCGAGAGGCCACCCGGCTGCTGTATATAGGGCTGATGCTCGTGGGAGTGGGCGGTGGCAGGTGGACTGAGCACACTCTGCCCACCCTGCCGCTGCTCGCGGAAGCCCTGCTCGGTATTCAGCCGCTGCAGCCGGCGTTGCGACCAGCGATCCAGGGCGGCGGGAGTGTTGCCAGAGTCGGAGGAAGTCTTGCCCGGTGCGCCGCCGGCGTGCGCGCTCATGGGCAGCAATGGCGAGGGGCTGTTGGAGGAGAGGGAGTTGCTGGCGTCGTCGCTGCGCAGCGCGGAGGGATGCGGCGGGTCTATCTCGGAAATGGTGGCCGGGTAGTTCGCGGCGTGTAGCGAATGGAGCGACTGGGCACTCGTGCTGTAGCTAGCAGTGCTGCTGGTATCGCCCGCTCTTCGCACCGTCTGGGAGCGCAGGACACCAGAGCCGGGCTGCGGTGAGGGGTGCGCGAGTTCGCTGGTCGGCGGCGACGAGGTGCGGCGATCTGTGGCCAATATTAGAACCGCACCGCTAAAGGATCGTGCCGAGCGTTCTTCCCTGCTGTCGAGATGATGTTCTGCGTGCTGGCTCTCCTATCCAGCGCGGGAGCGGCACTCGATCGGCCGTGGTGGTAGCGCTGCTCGCTGTCACGCGGGGCGTCTTGGCTGCGAGGAGCAAAGGGCAGATCTTTTGCACGATCGATTGAGTGTTAGCATACGAACTGCAGAGAGTCTATCCGCGCTCAAGTGTAGCAGCGCGCCAGCCAATAGCCAGGATGGCGGGAGAGCGCAGCGGCAGGGATGTGTCGTGTGGGAGCGGCAGCAGACACGGCGGCGGAACAGCCAGCTGAAACACGCAGAGGCAGCGGACAGCATGAAGAGACGGGTGTGTTTGTGGCACGACCGCCGCCGTGTGTTCCGTCCCATCCCATCGAGCTGTCGAGCTGTGCCATGCTGTCCTGGCCGGCGGGGCCCGTTGTGACAACGCTGCAGCAGCTCTCGACGATCGTAGAGGAAGAGATATAGGCCTAGTACGCACCGGGATGGTCGAAGCCCGTCTTGTTGTTCGACGAGAGCGCTGCTCGCAGCGACTTCCGCATATCCAACCCCGTCTCCGTCTCCCGTCGCGGTGCTCTGTCTCTGCTGCCAGTCCAATGCGTGCGTGCCGGGCGGTCGGTATGCGGATGGGGGGTGGTGGAGCTCGCGTAACGCTGGCGGACCGCGCCGAGCAGAAGGGCGGAGGAGACAGCGATGCGATGCGGCGGCTGCGAATGCGAGTGACGGACGGTGTTGCAACAGTGGCAGCGGAAAGCACAGCACGGCGAGCGCGTGTCTACAGGACGGTGGAAGTTGAGCTACTTGCGCGCACCCAAAGCATGTCATCCGCTGCGGCCATGGCCTGCTGGCGTGGTCACTGGTTCCATCTCCGGCGCGCTCGGCTGGCCTCCACCACTGCCACCCAAGACCTGCAACTGCGACTGCAACTGATCACCGCGCTGCCCAACGAGCGGCCGCCGCGCCGACGTGACCCAGCTGCGCTCACGGCGATGTGACCGCGCGGAGGAGCGCTCGCGCTTATTATATGGAGTCGCCCTCATGCGCGTCGTCCGCAGGCGCAAACAGCCTCGCATGCAGCATGCATGCATGCAGGTGGGCGGTGCATGCCGTGACAGGCCCGCGGTTTTGCGGTTTCTGACCGGGGCCAAATATAGCCCTCATGGCACCAGATTAGATCCGCCCCTCAACTCCTGAACGCTCACGCACAAGCACCAGCTCATCATCACGGAAATGACACGTCCTCATTTGGCACGCCCCAGGGCCCCAACTCGGCGCCGTATTTGAATCAGCGCTCGGCTCAGCTCGTCATGCCAAGCTGCATCTCCTGGCCGTTTCAAAGGAGAGCCCTGCGCTGACGAAATGTACACATCAGATTCGCGGTCTGATGTCGTGGATCACCCCGCTGGCAATCAACACGCAGGCTGCTGTATCAGCGGTGCGAGAACAGCCCGAAGACTGCCTTCTCTGCCCACCTGCCAGACTGCCCGCCCGCGACAATTCTGAAGATCGTTCTTTCCCAGGGAGATACTCCACAGATACCTGGCAATATCCAAGTAGACCCTTCCAGGAACCAACCAATGAAGAACCCCCTCATGTCCATACACTTTCGTTGCTGTTACAGGCTACTCGCAGCAACACGCGATGCGCAATCTCTGTACGGCACTCAAAGCCGTTTACTCGTCCAGAGGGACACTCTGCATTGCAATGTTCCCTGCCATGAGCCAATGCGAGCCTTTTCGATGACCTGGTCCAACTCTCCACGTGTGTTCAAAGACGTGCAGTTGGTCCTGTCTAGACCTGCCCGTGCTAACTCTTACTTCCATCTCCAATTCTCATCACAGCGACCATTGCTGTCTTCAGTGTCACTGATCTAATAATCTATATCCTGCAACAGATTGCCACTCGTTTACAAGCAGGTATCACATTTCCTCCTTTCAACTGAGTGGATCTACTTCAGAAATAGCCGCCGTCGCCGAGCGTCACAACAAGCCACAATAACGTCGCCGATTCCGCAACGATGCTCTTCTCGGCCGCCGCAACAGCCATCGCGCTTCTAGCGTCAGCCGTTGCAGCAGTTCCAGCTTCGCTCACAAATATGGCTGATAATCCGAATTTGGAGATCAGCCAACTGGTCGTCAACAGCTCTGCTACAGGGAATACATTACTGCAATTCAACGTAAAGAACCCAGAGCCGCTGGCGGCAAAGAGTATTGCGGTTTGCAGAGGAGAATGGAACTCCGTCAAGAAGGACTGGCCTGTTAGCGGAAAGGCTGTAGGTGATATCGAGCGCACACAAATGCTGAACATGCAATTGATTCGCTTTGCAGCTTCGGTGTGAAAAGTCACAATCGGTAACCTTCTACATTGACAGCTGGACGGATGCTACCAATTTCGTTATCGCCATTCAGGATCGATTCAAGGATCACAGGTTGGTCTGACCAAATCGCTCGGAGGGTATTCATTGGCTAACTCGTGAAGTATCGGCGAGCCTCCTTACGATCGAATGACGACCTTCAGCAAGGCCACCGTTAATTCATCTGTGGTGTCCTACGATAATAAAGATGAGAAGCCAGACGCATCTCAGGGCACGAACGCTGGCACGACCGCTGGCACGAAAGAAGGCACAGGCACAGGGACAGGCACAGGCACAAACGCAGGCGCTGGCGCCACCGCAAACGCACCCGCAGACACGCAAGCCAAAGGAAGCTCCGATTCCGTGTCCGGAACACAGATGCCAGACGTCATCATATACGCAGCCGTATACGCCGTCTCTGCCTGATCCCTTATAGACGAGATGAATGACCGCCAACACAATCAACGATCCGGAGCCCCAATTGGATCTGCCCAGAATTCCACGTTTGGACATAATATTCCCCTTTCAAGCTTCCATGACAGGGATGACCAGGGCCAGAACTGGCGATTGCGAGGCTCCCTTGTATTTGTATGTTCAGAGCGGATCTGCGAACGGCTTGCGAAGGACATGGACTCTGGCACAATTGAGCAGATGAAGCAAGATTGAATTCGAGTGCTGATCGACATTTGAATTGATGCGAACACGACAGAAGAATCATGTCCGACGGGATACCCGTGTCTTTGAAGAAGCCTATGATACAGTGATGTACCTCCTATTGAGTGACAACTTGATGCTTGCAGAGTCAATCTTGACTCCAAGTTTGTCAGATCTGCTCGCTTATGATTCATGCTTGTGCTGTGCAAACGCTCTGTGACAGTTTCGTACTTTTGTTCTTGAACATCTCCTTCCTAGAGAAGCAAGTCGATGCGTGGCGTGGTCGTCGCAAGACAAATCTCTCGACTGCCTAGCAGTGGCGAAGCCCTCGCCCGCCAAGCCAGGTCACATGTCCACGTTCCGGCGTCGTGACTCACACTTCACTCCCAAGAAATCCCAACAACGAAAGTTCCTTTCCCAGCAACTTTTTCTGAGTCCCGTCGATGACACCATGAGTCTTTGTGAGAGACATAGGAAAACCAAGCTATCGCATAGCATCGGCGTTCCGAATTCGGCGCCCGCCCACCCGCTTGCGTGACCTGACGTGCCTGGCCTGCGTAGAAGCCCAACTCAAAGACTCATACTTTGTGCCTGTGTCCGCGCACTAGTAGTCATCTGATGCGTCGAATAGACTAGAGGCTACAGGCAGGTAAGTATATAGCGCAAGTTCTCTCTTCTCGGCGTTCGAGGTTTATCTACACCGCATGTGGGGTTACAACAACGATACACACCGCTGCTCACAGTCTCTACATCTTCTTTCAACATTGCATCGCATCAAGCAAAGCATCAGTACATACGATAACAAAAATGCTCCTCAACGCTCATTCAGGCGCTGCTATGCCGCCACTGTATTCCTATCAATATTCTAGTGGTCGTTGCCACCCATTTTCCTGGCAGACTTCATCGCTGCCACTTTCAACAACGACAACTTCTGTCTATTCGGCGACTTATTCTTCGCCACCAAAAGCAAACCGAAAACGAATCCGACATCGATCAAACAAATCTCGAAGAATTATGCGTGCTGCTGCAGCACAGCAATTACAACAGTCAACAGTATCGACACACGATTTTCCTCCTTGTCCGACGAGTGTGAGCCCATCGATGCGTCAGCCAATTTTTCAACGAGAAGAGTCTTTTCATTCGAGAGATAAGAGGATGTTCGGTGGCGAAGATGATGATTCTGCTTCGGCGATGGAATTGAGAGGTCCGATGTTGGATGTGGTTTTGAGGTTGTTTGATGGGGTGGATTATGATGATGATTCATGAGTGTTATGGCTTTGTATGATCAGGAATAGGGCATGGGCGGGAATTTTGCTGGAAATTGGGACAGGCAGAGATTTGGCACATCAAGTGGCGTGGTCAAACGATGTTACGGATGGCGAATGTGCAGATTCAGGTTTATACGGCGTTGGAAAGCAGCATGCATGATGGGAGTTGTGGCGAAGGACTCGGGAACCTCAAAGAGGCTGGAAGTAGTGCTGTGAACAGTGACACCGCATTATACATACCATACGCGAACAGAGCAACCGCTCCAGCGGGTGCGATATTCTCCTCTCACTGATCAGCCATATCTCGCCTTCAAATCTCTCAAGTCTCCCAACATTTGCTCACGTAGCGTGGGGTTATCAAAGAACAACGCCGAAACATGCGTATTGAATTTTCTGGTAAATCGTCAGCTAATCCTCGAATGCAGGTGTTCCTCAATACTCACAATTTGTACAGATCCACTCGTCCATCATAATCCTCCTCAGGAGCCGAGACTTGTACGTTTTTGAAGTAAGCCTGAACATACTCGTCGCCGAATCGATTACACACAGGTCTCCACTGCCCGAATTCATACTCATTATGAGCGTAGAATGAACAAGCATCGAAGACAATGGGTTCTCCTATATTACTGTCAATTCCCGAGTTGGCATACCAGAGGTCGCCGTGCACTAGTGAAGGTTTCACGGATCTTCCGTCGCTTTCGAGTGGTCGGAGTAAGCGTGGAATAATGGTGTCGAAGAGAGCGGGAATGAGTTCATCGAATTCGGGATCGTAGCCTTTTGCAGCGATTTCGAGATCGAGAGCTTGTCTCATTGCTTTGGCGAAGAAGGTTTCCCATTTATCTTCCCAATCTGAGTATTGCGGCAAGTTTCCGGGATAAGTAGTGACATGGAAGCCAAATTTGCCGTTGGGAGATTTGCTGTTATGGTGTAGATCTGCTAGACGAGCAGCGAATTTGTCCGGATCTGGCATTTCTAGGATCATGTCGCGGAACTCCATGATGATGAAATGTGTGTCTTCAGTCTCTGCGTACGAGCCCCAGGCTATTGGTTTGGGCGAAAAGTCCGGGAGTAGGGTGTAGATGGCTTGCATAGATTCGAACTCGCTGTGCAGCATGTTCTTGCCTGTTTCTCCTTGCATGACTTTGACGAAGTATGCTTCCTGAGTGCCATTCGGCAATTCGACGTCGATTCGGCTTGTGCTAGCCCAGAAGCTGACTCCATGTTGTTCTGTTGAAGTCACCCGGCATCCTTCTGGCAATGCTTTTTGTACGTTAAAAACCGACTGGAGGAACAGGGTGAAGGGATGCTCACCCTTGGTCACGCTAGGGTCGACCTGAAAAGTGCTCCCATCTTCAGAGTCCATTGCAATGCTGTGCAGGTTGTTGAGCTACGAACGAAGTCCAACGTTTTGCCGAATAAAGCTATGAAGGACCTTGTAAGCTAGAAGCGAAGCTCCGTGGATTTATCGAAGAATGTTAGCGCCGAGTGTGCTGTGCCGCCGGCGGTTACAACAGCTGTTTGCATTAGCTGCAGGGATGTAACATTAGGCCCACAGCATGAGTTTGTGGCGGGGCTCGAACACCTGCGAGCTCGAGAGACCACTGACAATCAGCAACGTAGTTTGTGTCGAGACTTGCTCGCCTGGACGATTGTCTCCATGATGCTGTCAACTTCGTTTTGTTGTTCTTCGTGATGTCGGAGGTATCGACAGAGTTATTTGCCTCTGTCCTCATGCCCAGTCATTGCTACCTCATAGCACAAGTCGTGAACGTCGTCAACCATTTCAAACCCTACGCCCTCGCTTTCGAGACGTTGCTTGCCATCGTTGTCAACTATGAAGGTGTCGGGCTCTCTGATGCCAACATAGACGACACGAAGCTTGGCCTTGAGGGCGACGATACGATCGCAACATGTCCGATTGCCACTCAATCTCGCATTGCAAGGCTCCATGGTGGTGTAGAGAACAGTGTTGTCGGGCAGTACAGGTGCAATGTGTGCCTCGGCTCGAACGATTGGCAGGCCGTGCTGCTGAGCCACCTTGATGAAACAACATTGCTCAGCATGCGTGCTGCCCATATCTCCTTCCATGTAGCCTGGTAGCTCGAGAGAGTATCCAGTGGACAGAACCTTTCCAGAGTCGCCATCTGCCAGAACTGCTCCTACGCAGAATTTGTCGGGTCCTGGCGGAGAGAGGCGTGCCTGCTGAACAGCATACTTCATGAAGGCACTGTGATCGCCAGGTTTTATCGTTGGATGCTCAGCCATCTTTGAGGTTTTGTGGAGCAGAAAGCAAGGCTGTCCAGGTGGTGGTGGTGGGATATGGCGGAAGGAAGGACGGGAGAGTGGTCAGGAAGCCCCACCCAGTCAGACATCGAGCATCTTCTCTCGCGTCCGACCGAGCCACCTGCATGTGCACAACAACCACGCGCTATCGCCTATCTCTCCGGCCGAACTGGCATTGCATTATGGGTACCCGTGTGGGCATCGGTTCAATGGAGTGGAGGGCCAGCAAAAGACACGACACGCTCCAGATCCCTGCTGGCTAACGCAAAGGCGGCGGCTAGGACACAGTACATGTCGCACTACTGTATGTTCATGCAATGTAGGCACTCGGGCGGCACACGCCTCGGTTCGACAACATCATAGTCTGTTCCCACGTCACTTGAGAGGATTGCATTTCTGCGGCACAGTACTCGCCTTCTTCAGCCATGGCCCATGCGGTCGCAAGTCTACTGCGTGTTGCGAAAGCAGTGCGGAGCGCCTACTGAAGCATGAACTCTATGCTCCAGTCGATCTGGTACCTTGGTGATGGATCCGGTCAGCGCAATCGGGCTCGTGGCAGCCATCTGCCAATTCGTGGATTTCGCAGCGAAGATCGTCCATGGAGCCCGACAAGTCTACACATCAGATGCGATGATGGCTGCCTCAGATGCCGATTCACTAGTATGTGCTTCAGAGCTGGATGCGCTGTCCATACGATTAAATCCGCCTGGGCTCTTGGCCCAAAATCCAGATGATGAAGCACTGTTCCGCCTGGCGAATCGCTGCAGAGTGATCTCTTCAGAGTTGTCAGCGCTTCTTAGGATAACACGAGCGAAAGAACCTGATTCCAAATGGCACTCTTTTGTGTCGTCGCTAAAGTCGCACCTCAAGAAATCTGAGCGAGACGATCTGCTCAGGCGGCTAGCTGATTGCCGTGCTCAACTCAACCTTCAGCTGATCCGTATGAACAAGTATCTCCCACTAGCCAACTGTTGAGAAACTATGGTGGCTGATGATCTGCAGCCTCGACAGCAAGGCACTACACCAACAAGTCCTTCGTTCTTTGCAATCGAACGATGTTGCATTCCAACGACTTCTTGCCGAGATATCTAACATAAGAGAAAACGTCACGCTCACATCTCTGAGCAGTCAAGCTGAGCTCCAGCTGCAACGGATATTCGCTCTCCCTGATGATAGCCGAAAAGCACTCACAAGAGGCAAGATCCTCAATCTCCTGCAATATGAGACGGCACACGAACGCTTCGACGATATTATCACTGTGGATCAGAGTTGCTTTTCCTGGGCTATCGATGAAACCGTACGTCTAGCGCCAATACAGCAGCCGCACTTCCGGTCGCCACAGTACAGTCAAACTGGTCCCAGTCAACATCGAGGGAAGCAGCAACACATTGATTTCGAGCCAAGTCCCAATGAAGTAGTGGCGCTGTCTTTAGATGATTTCGGCGAATCTACCTCAGCCGGTGCAGAAGATGAGTCCAATCCGTCCTCGCCTTCAGTCAGCCTGTGTAAGAACCAGTTCTGCGCATGGCTACAGTATGGCGCTGGAATATTTCATGTGGTGGGCAAGCCATATACCGGAAAATCAGTGTTGATGAAATTCTTGTGTGACCACGAAGCGACAGCACGAATGCTGAACGTGTGGGCCGAAGGCTCAAAGCTCATCCTTGCCAAGTTCTTCCTCTGCTACGATGGATCGAAGAAGCAGAGAACAATTGCAGGTCTATGTCGCTCGATACTTCACGATATCTTGGAGCAATGTCCAGAGCTGATCGAGAAGGCACTACCAGATCTAGTAAAATTGGTCGAATCTCATCCCTGGCAGCTGGAGTTCAAAACTCATCTCCGAGCAGATCGCGTAGAGAACGCATTGATTCATGTTCTTGAAATCCTGTCGAGATCTTCTGAATGCAAGGCTTGCATTTTTATCGACGGACTGGATGAGTACAACGACGACTTTCGCAATTTCACTACCTTGAGCGATCTGCTATGCCATTGGACCCAATCCGGAGGGCAGAACGTTAAGCTTTGTGTGGCAAGTCGACCAGACTCTGCGTTTCTTCGGGCGTTTGATCAACATCAAAGAATTTGGATCGAACAATACAGCGGCACAGAGGTGAGAAAGCTTGTTCGTGAAAGATTACAGGTAGCTGTTAGCGCTGGTGGCTATGAGCAAGATATCATGGGCCAGATATTGGATGCAATTGTCCAACGATCAGCCGGCAATTTCCCTTGGGCTGCTTCAGCAGCCAGCGCTATCGCCAATACTTTGCTGCGCGATGAATCATTAGCCCTTGAGCTGAGGTTGGCGCACAGTAGGACGCCAGGCCAGGATCCGAGGACCGTAGATCAGCTTGCTCTCGAACAAATACTACTTCAGCAAAATGTCCCGAGCTATCCCCCGACGCCCCAAAGCGCAGGGCGGTTACGTTCTATATCTCTGGCCCCTGGGTCTATTGGTTTCCTGGAGTCTGAAAGTCGAAAGCAAAGTGTGGTGACCCATCAGGAGAGTGGCAATGCAGAGCAGACTTTGCAGCTAAAAAGCCTTCTTGGAATTACTACCCACTACGAAGATGACTACTTTGCTGCTGAAGATGCTCGACTTGCGGGAACATGCGAATGGATCAACGAGCGAGCAAGTTATCGAGACTGGGTTGACTCAAAGGCTAATGGTACTCAAGTGTTGTGGCTTGTTGGCAAACCTGCATCTGGAAAATCGACACTCACAAGCTACATCATCAGTCAGCTACAACAGCAGCGTGGAGCGAGCGTTATTTACTTCTTCTTCAAACATGCAGACAGATCGAAAGCTGTCTTTGGAGCCTGTCTGAAGGCCTTGGCGTATCAAACAGCGCTGCATAGTGACCAAGTACGAGCGGAATTCCTAGCCGTGGACAAAGCACAAATCGAGTCGGTCAACCCCGGAACTGGTGGTCTCTCGAGTGAGAACCAGAACGAACGTCTCCTCTGGCGCAAACTGTTCGTCGACATCATTCTGCGCTCCAGCCTGGAGGAGCAATACTGGGTGATTGATGGCTTAGACGAGTGCGAGAACTTCGCAGCGGCGTTCACTTCGTTACTTGCAAAAAGTGTCCATTCGATTCGTCTTCGAATTTTGATTACCAGCAGGGAGACGGCATCTTTGAAGACTGAGTTCGACAACGTTGCAGCTCGCATGTCATTGAACACAGAATGTATTGAGGCTGCGAACACCCTCAAAGATATCAAACTGCTGGTCCAGGCACGTGGATCCGTGTTATCCTCGATCGAGCAACACTCTAGCCAGCACCTGATTGAACAGATAGTGAGCAAGTCCAGGGGGTCTTTCCTGTGGACTACCCTCATCCTACAAGAATTAGTCAACACGTACAGCGATTCCGAAGCTAAGCGGGTCCTTGAAGAAGTCCCGCGAGGCATGACTGCTCTCTACCAGAGGATACTGAAGACACTCGCACAAGCCGATCGCGACCAGACATTCATGAGGGCAGTGCTGACCTGGGTCACATGTGCCCCTCGACCACTTTCAGTAGAGGAGCTTGATGGAGCACTCCTTCATCATCTCGGAAAGAGCTTCCCAAACTTGAAAGTTCGCCTGTTGGCTGTGGGTGGCCAGCTTTTGACAATTGATAAGGTTGGGCGTGTAAATCTAGTACACGAGACCGCTCGGGAGTTCCTGCTCGATACTGCAGAGCCATCTGACTTCTCCATCTCGGCCAAAACAGCGCATGCAATTATGGCAGCTGCGTGCTTGGAATGCCTCTCAGGCCCCGATATGCAGGCGCCTCGCCCGAGGAAAAGATTCAACTCTAACAAGACATCCATTAAGCGGACTTCGTTTTCGATTTACGCCGCTCTTAATTTTTCTTATCATTTGAGGCTCGCGGACCTCACTGCGGCAGATCTGATAATGCTGCTCGATACCTTTCTCAAGACCAACGTACTCTCGTGGATCGAATGCATTGCCAATACATCGTCTGTTGTACCATTGGTGGCCGCTGCAGCCGATATGGACCATTTCGTTACGAAACACATGACCACCGCTCTGGCGCATGAAAGAGAGCTGCAGAGCATCAAAATCTGGGCCAAGGATCTCACAAGGTTGTCAGCAAAATTCGCCGATGCACTGCTGGCAAATCCGGCCGCGATATTCTCGATCTTGCCGCCTTTCTGCCCCAAGCACTCCTGCATTGCAGGAATTGCGAAGCCAGAGCGTGGACTTACTGTTATTGGCTCGCCCGACGTCGAATGGGATGATCGTTTGTCATGTATAGACCTACGAACACGCGCCAGTTGTGTCTGTTTTGATGACAAGTTCTTCGCCGTTGGTCTGGCCGGTCCAAATGGCATGATCCACATCTATCGTGCCACAACTGGTCAAGAGCACAAAGTCTACCAGCACGAAGAGGCGCTCCATATGATCCGCTTTCTATATGGAACTGAACTCTTAGCCTCATGCGGTAACAGATTCCTGCGTATCTGGAATGTATTCAAAGACCAAGTGCAACACGTACTGCCCATGCCTGGTCCTTGTTTGGACTTAGCGTACAGATCCAACATACTTTATGCTGCATGTCACAAGGGCTTTCTGGCATCATGGGATGTAAGTGATGGCGCATGCCGCCTGCCAGATAAACCTTGGAATGCTGACCCGGATGTGCACGACAACCAACCTCTTCGACCTCCATCCGCCGTCTCAATATCCACAGCCCATGATATGATCGCCATTGCTTCTCCCGGGCATCCCATACTCCTATGGAGCATTTCAGACGACATGTACTATGGTACTTGCGGCAAGAGACTGCCAAACGGCGAAGTCAGCAAGCACAACATTACCGCAATGGTATTCAATACAGACCCAGACAGGCCACTGCTAGCAGCTTCTTACCTTGATGGCGAGTTGGCGATCTTGGATCCGTTCGAGGATGATACGCTGACAGTCGTCCGTGCTGAATGTCCTAAGCTAGCAGCAAGCCCAAATGGGGTCTTTCTAGCAGGCGCTGCTGGTTCCGGGACCATCGATGTTTACCACTTCGAGACGCTTCAGCTGATCTACAGAGTCACCTCTTCCAAGCAATACATCGCCGGACTGGCGTTTTCCCGCGACAGCTGTAGGCTCGCCGACATTCGAGGATCGATCTGCAATATTTGGGGCCCGTCAAGACTACGCCGGGAAGACATGATCCATGACCAAAGTGGAGACGCATCGTGCAATCAGCCACCTGTGACTGTGGCTATATCAGAGCCTAAGATCAAGATCAGTGCAATCGCAAACCCCACGGACGACAATCATGTCCTGTGTGGACAGAGTGATGGTGCTGTTGCGGTGTACAGTCTGCGCGATGGAAGCCAAACAGAAATACTTTATCGACATAAATCCAATGTGCATTCCCTACACTGGTGGTCAAGGTTGAATCTATGCTTGAGCGTCGATGCTTCCAATGCGATTCATGCCTGGAAAATGGCCCGGTCACCACATGGCGGTCTTATTACCAAGGAGCAGATCTTCCAGGGTCGATCGAGTAGCCAAAAGGCCATCACACAGCTACTTGTGAGCGAGACAAACGACAATTTCATCTTATCTACCAACGATTCTGCACACCTCTGGAGCTGCGACGGGCAGGAATTGAGTTCGCGCCCACACTCGCCTCCCACGCACACCTGGATTCAGCATCCAACTTCTGCGATGCACGTACTTCGTATCGAGCCAACTTCGGTGTACATCCACAACTGGACTGATTTGTCGGAGATCAAGCGCATCCCAATTGCTGTTGGAGGTGGCTTACAACTAAAATCTGCCAGAGTCTGCGTGGTGGAGCAAACACAAGCCGTACTCCTGGAGCTGTGCCAACTTGACGGGAATGCCGGGACTAAAGACGTCTGCTTGCTGGATGTAGAATGCCTCAAGATTACAGCAGACGATCAAATTGAGCCAGATGCATCTACAATCCAGAAGACACAACCGAGTATCGAGGCAATGAAGCGCGATGACCCCGTACAACATATCGCCAAGCTCGTCTTCCACGGCATAGGATTTCTGGAAAATGGCAGATTCGTCTTCCTCGACAAACAGTCTTGGATATGCTCAGTACATCTGAAGAGAACTCAGCCTGGCGTCACTCTCCATTATCATCGGCATTTCTTCGTGCCTCACGAATGGTATTCGGGAACGAGGGAGATACTTTGTGGTCTTGTCAAGCGGCATGTGCTTTTTGCTAGGAATGATAAGGTTGCTGTGATTAGTGGCGGGTTGGAGTATGTGCAGGAGGTTACTATGACTGTCAAGGGCGATTAGTTGGATAGTTGGGTATGGATGAACGCTCTCCTTGTTTGATACTCTTCACAAAACATGTCAAGGGCCGACTCATAGTAGCCAAGTATTTTCTACCTCAATCGCCTCTCGCCTTCACTAATCGCGACCTAAGCGAGGGCCCGCGTGTACGGCGCTCTAGCATCGGAGCGACAAGAGGAAGATATGAGACGATATTGAGAGTGGCAACAACCACGTACAGATACAGTGTGGCAATCGAGCCACCGGAATGAACAGTATTCTCCTTTACGTTACTCTCAGGCACTACAATGTACCGCAAGACAGCATCAAATCAATCTGGACAGACTATGTCAGTGACATACTGCTAAGCCGCATCGCGGCAAAATCTGTACCTTCAATAGTTTGAGGACAGGTTACGCACGTGATCAGTGGGCGAGTAATAGCTTCCTTTGAGATGTGGCAGTGTGTCTTTGGCATAAAAGCACCATTTGTGTCTATACGATCTCGAGCTCGACCCTTGCTTCTTCCTCTCGATATCGCTTTGCCTCCCTAGTATCAATTGAACCCGTAGCAACGCCGACAGTTTCAACTACTATGCGATTACTCATTCCCACTACCGATTGCGGTCTAACGACCAAAAAGTCTTCAGAAAATAGATCACTGTTCTCGATGGCATCTGGCAGCAACAGAAGGTCGCCACCTTTCAAGCTCAAATCTCCTCCAGATCCATGAGAAATTGCGCTTATGGTGAATTGGGTGGTTAGCCGAGACGCATCGCCGTGCTGCATGTATTCACTGCCTGTCAAGACTACCCATTCATGGGTAGTTTGCGTGTGACTAAGCACGGCCACAAAGTAAGCTTGTAGAATCAGTCTATCGCCTATAAAGTCTGGTTGAGTGACCCAGGTATAGGCGCCTCTACCAGAATGTGGATAGTATCCGAAGTTCTTGAAATCAGCCACCCAAGTGGGCAGGTTCAGGGCCGAGGAAGTTGCTGATGGCACTCCTGGTACTGGACCAATGCTTCCCTCTTTCGCTCTTCGGGATGCATTCAGCCCACTATTTCCAAGTATAAGGTTCCAATAACCATCAGCTATGGCCCGCGATGAAATTCCACGCCACAGTTCATCAATTGTGCAGTCATAGTCGACGACAAGCTCGAATGGGTTTGATAGGCTAATCAAAGAATAGACAATGTCGTGCCCCATCGAGCATTGCATTGCGCGAAAAGCCACGAGATGACCGAACATGCCGTTCAACCAATGGTCGCGGAAGCCGTTCATCCAATGACCTCTTGTAGCCAGGTCAGTCATGGTAGTGACGCGTGATAGCACGAGTGAGGAGTAGCCCGCGGGAAGGCTTATACTACTCAATATGCCCAGATCGTCACTGTTCAACGCTGTGTGCTGAGCACAGCCCCAAAAGAGTGTTTTGGGCTCTGCTGCATACTCTTGCACGATCCATCGTCGAGTCCAGTAGCGGGCCAGAAAAAATCGCGCGAGTGGTGCAACGATAGTCTCGAGGCACCGTATTAGACCAGGTACTACTGCGAGGAGACAATTCCAACGATCGTTAGTCTCAAACGTGCCATCGGAACCTCGTGGGATTGGGCCGGCGCATATGCATTGGCTATCGCCCCGGTGTATGCAGATGCAGTGTTCAGCGCCGCTGAACAAGGTCCTGATTTCGTTGGGCTGTCGTATACTCCGCAGATGACTGACTGCGCAAAGCACAGCATCATTGTCCTCATCAGGGCAGCCGTTCCCCAGCGGATCTTCCCCGAGCCACACCAGAGTCTCCTGTGCATGCTCAAATATTTGGTGCGTTTGTGCCACCTGCGAATTCCGTTCGGAGACATCATCTTGGTTGATACAAAGTGCATCAATCCAGATGCGAACGACGCCCCGCTGTTGTCGAATCCGTCTCAATCCCTCGAACAAGTTCTGAGTTATCGCAACGTCCCTGCTATGCACAGAGATAACACGATTGTGAAAACAATCGCCATTTTCCATCGCCCAGCTGTAGGATAGGGCTTTGTATTGGCTTTCGACCGCACAAAGGACGATCTCAAGGGCACAGTCGATGGGATCTTCTAGGTTCGGCGCTGGTTGTATTATCACGATTCTGATATGGTTTTCAGTAGGGAGCGGTTTGTATAAAGATGCCGAGGATACGTCGACAAGTACACCTGACGGCAGCTTCAGGCCTTTGGGACGTGCAATGGTCTCATCCCAGATTTCATCTCCTTTTCGCTTTGATCCGGATTGAGGTTCTGCTTCTGTCATGTGGACGTCAAGTATCTAGTGGTTGCCACGTGCTCTCAAGCGGAAACCACCTGGACTGCCTTGGGTCAACGTGCAGAGGCAGTAGCGCTCGATTGTTTGACTGTTCGGCTCAATTGATTGGATATAAACTAGCCCGCGTATTCGTAAGATAGGACTTGATTGGCAGTGGTGGTCCCGATCAGGATTTGGCAACCAGGTAGACAGAGGGAATTTTTGGTAAAGCGTGTCGACCTTCCGAGCGCCGTCAGATCTCGACTCTGATCGTATCACGCTCAGGATTCAAAAACTAGGTGCTGCGCGCGTAGGTGGAAACAAGATAAGTATGCCGCAAGTGCAAACATACACAGCCTTGTCAACAAGGCT
Source organism: Cercospora kikuchii (assembly GCF_019650295.1). Classification (NCBI taxonomy): domain Eukaryota; kingdom Fungi; phylum Ascomycota; class Dothideomycetes; order Mycosphaerellales; family Mycosphaerellaceae; genus Cercospora; species Cercospora kikuchii. Next base: position 2,248,315 of record NW_025408587.1, read on the forward strand.
GTGTTGGAACGCGGTGGCGGATGTGGCTGCACAAGCCGCCACCTAATTGGACTGGACCGCATGACCGACAGCGCTCTCAAGACTGAGTGACCGGCAATAGATCGTACTTTTCGGCGTGCAGCTCTCGTCGGATGAGCGACACGTTCGTGACTGCCTCGAGAGAACGTGTTTTCAGTTAGACGAGTTGAGTTGAGACACGCTTCGCTTGGCGCGTGCCTCCTTGCCGTGATTCGGTGCCCAAGGCCGAAATATGTGCTGGCAGCACAAGAGGACACAACCTAACAGAGTACTCTGGGGACATTAGCAAGCTGTTGTACCTCAGAATTGGCTCTTCGAGAGCATCGAAGAGTCGTCTTCTCAAATCCTCGCTCAAGGAGACACGAGGAATCTAGAGGCTTTGGCGAAAATCCAGAGAGCACAACGTACATCGACGAACACAACAACGCTACTCAGCCCAACCTCAATTTCTCCTATTAGCAACCTCCTCACATCTCCTCCGCATCTCCTCCCCCATCCTCACAAACTCCACTCCACCCTCTCTCAAAACCCTCTCCGCCTCATTCCCCTCAATCCCCGCATGCCCCATCCCCACAACCACACACCTCACTTTCCCCTTCAACGCCAAAACCCTCTCACAACAACTCCTCCACCCCTCCTTCGATCTCCGACTACAAGGTTCCATCGTCGTATACAACACACAACCTTCCTCAGGCAAAACAGATCCAATATGTAATTCCGCCTGAGAAAGCGAAAGATTGTGTTTCTGAGCGATTTTCATAAAACAGACTTGTTCGGCGTGTGTGGAACCCAGATCTGATGGGGAGAGGTCGCCTGGAAGTTCGTGGGAGTAGCCTGTGGAGATAATTTCGCCTGTTGTGGCGTTTGTAAGGAGGGAGGCGATGCGGTGGGTGTTTGTGGGATCTGATGGGGCGGAGAGAGCGATTTGTAGAGCGTAGTTCATGAAGGCTACGTGATCGCCCGGCTTGATATCTGGTAGGCCATCTTGTGCTTCTGGTGATTCCATCACTTTGTTTCCCGTGTCCCGTGGAGAGTCGGACTTTGTGTTGCGTTGCTGTTGTCGTATGCCTTGAGTGAAGCTGGTCGTTCTATAGACTTCGCAGCTTCGCTAAAACATGCTTCGGCTTGATCGCGAGACCGGTTTGCTCGATTTCTGCCTTGTTTCTTTGAGTTCGACAAGCAGGAACAGCAGGTTCGTGCTGAGCTTGGCTGCTTGCCTCTGGCGAGCGGGGTAGGTCTGGTAGCTTGGAATACGTGGTGAGTGTAGAGATAGAGCCAGACCATTCTTCTGAGATCCCCTGTTCAAAATTCAGGAGTGATATATGCTCAACCCTTTGTTTCCTCCTCAGCTCGTGTGCTGAGTTTCGTCGCTTTTCCCCAATTCCAGACAATGCGTCCTCACACATTGGACGACTTCGATAGCCACGGGCCATTTAGTGTTGCGAGAAGCACTGTCAGTAATCGGTGACATACCAGAATGCACGAGGATGGGAATGAAATTCCTTGATATGCTTCGGTTCGCTCCCGAGCGATCGCAACCTGATCTCGATTCCCGCTATGCCCTCAGAACTGCACGTATTTACGGGTGCGCATCTTGTTGAGAGTGTCTGGGGCAGGCGATGGTCAGGCATATTGATCCCCAGATACTAGAACGCCAGCCTTACCTTATACTCCAACTGCCAGAAGTCCCCAGGTCTGTCACCCAGCAGCAATCGACGCCCTCTCTGATCTATGACCGGGCTGTCCGTTCGCCCGAGCTTGATATAGGTATTGGGAGCATCAAAGAACGGGAGGATGACGATGTGATCCGGAACTATGTGGGCTCTTGAGAATGGGCTCTTTGGAACACAGACGTACTAGACGGCGGTGTACCTGTTGGACTAGAAGCTGCCATATGCCAGGCCACATCCGCGACCGCAAAGTTACACCAACCTTATGCCACCCGTTTCGAGCACCTTGTCATTTCCTCCAGCTTTTCCAACGCTGTGTGGACAGCAACCATGTTTCCAAGCAGATATTCTACCATCCTCGAGACTCGTACCAGTCGGTCTGTCCTTTTCATGCGCTCTCTGCCCAGTCCGATACATTCACATGGATTGCTTCCCCGAATGGATGTTTCTTGTGCCCTCCTTTCTTGGGAACTGACAGTCTATTGCCTTTATCTCGAGCGTTGTGTCGTACGCTGCTCCTCGGGGTCGGGGCCGTCGCTGTTGAATCTTTGCCGGATCTTAAAACGGTTGTCGATGGAGCGGACGTGGGGATCAAGACCGCTGCACACAGGAGGAGCATATGCGTGTCGAGCAAGCTGTCGCTCAGGATATGGGCATCCTAATAGCTGCTGCCTTTGCGTTGAGCAAGCGTAGCTCGTTGCCTGACCTCTCGCGTCTGTGCTGCCGCCGAGGGACCCTCTGTTCCGCTTCCGTCTAGCCCACTGGCAAAAATTCCGTCAGCACTGTGCACTGATCCGTCTTTTCCTCCCACACACATCATTCCGCGGCGACCGACCATCGAAAATGGCCCGTAAGCCCAAAAGCATCAAGCGCAAGTCCAGTTCCAAGGGCTTGTCCAAGCCAGGAGCCTCCGGCGATGAGCGTGCCAAAGCGTACGATACCCAAACGCCTCCCCTAACACGCTGCCAATCGCTGACCTGCCTAGATCTGAGGTCAAGCAGGACTCCCGCCTGCTGTCACTCGCACCAGAGATCCGCAACCAGATCTTCGGCTATGTTCTTGGTGGCCACAAAGTCCATGTATCGACTGATTGGGCTCATGGCAACAATACTGGTCGTCAGGGCCTTCGCTCCCACTCGTGCGGACTGAACGTTTCGATGACCAACTCGGGCAAGCGACCAAACGTTATTACGGCGGAGCTTTGCACGATGTGTGGCAGCGACCCCTCCACGTCGTTGAACCTCTCCCTCCTCCGCACCTGCCGCCAGACCTACGCCGATACTGCTCTAATCCTCTACAACACCAATGAGTTCTTGATCGAGGCCCCGGCTTTCACACCGTTCATGAAGAGCCTGTCAAAGACAAGAAAGGCCTTGATCGAGCATATGAGTGTGATCGGCCGTGGTGACTTTGCTTGGGGAGTCGATTCATTCCGACTGCGGGACATCCACCGCCTTGGACGTGTTGTACATCTCCGTCTCATCCTGGTTAATGGGACGCCAGACGATGAGCTCGACGGCCTGGAGAATATGGCTGAACTGCCGAATTTGGAGGAGGTTTTGTTCATATCGTGTGACAAGTACTGTCTGTTTCCGTCCTTTAAGGGCTATCCGGACGATTCGGCAGGTCATCGCTACACCGCGGAGGAGTTTCGAGAGGAGATTCTGTAGAATCCTGGAGAACGCTGAGGGTAAAATCGGTGGAGGAAGGAGGATATACGCTTTGCTTCCAACGAAAGGCCTGGCACGCAGTGCGCTCCATGCTGCAGCTGAGCTTCTCGGAGCGGTTGGCATGATAGCGGAGAGGGAGTGATGAGTTGCGGTGTAAAGCTCATCACCGCGTGATACGAGCACTTTGGTGTGTTATATAAAGACACAAATGCTTCGCTCGACGGGCTGCTTCCAGAAAACTCCGCCGATCGCCGTATTCATGGCGTCAACAAAGCTGACAACGGGCCAAATGGTCGATGGTGCTATGCAGCGGAGAGGCTTGGTAAGAAATGCAGCTTGATGCGGTGTTTTCTGCGATCACTGACACTAGCTCAGCAAGGCTGGCGGAATCGCTGACAATGTGGCAGATAATACTGAGGATCTAGGGCAAGATGACCACAGGAGTCGCATAGGTTCTTTCCAATGTCATCGTCTCCACGCGATGACTTTTGCAACCACCGACTCTGGCTCAGTAAGGCCGAAGGGGTCGCTGACAATGTGGTAGATGATACCGAGGATCCAGGACAAGGTGACCACAAGAGTCGTATGGGGTTCCTGTCCAATGTTACCGCCTCCACCCGGTGTTTTTTGGCGAACACTGACACTAGCTCAGCAGGGCCGGGGGAATCGCTGACAATATAGCAAATGATACCGAGGATCAAGATCAGGTGACGACGAGAGTCGCATGTGGCTTCTGTCAAATGTTATCGTCTCCACGCGGTGTTTTTGGCGACCACTGACACTAGCTCAGCAGGCCCGAATGGGTCGCTGGCAATTGGCAGACAAATGCTGAGAATCCAGAGATAGGTGACCACAAGAGCCAACCTGGACAATCTCCCTCATATCTCGTCTTTTGTGGGCTTTCCCTTCTCTTCTTTCTCTGCATTTGCTCTGTCCAGTCTCCTCTTCTGTATCCACTTCTCCAGTCCTTCCTTCGGTCTCTTCTTCTCTGCATTCTGGCACAAAGGCTTCACGGGTCCAGATTCCGGCTTGCGTCCAGAAATATATCCGACTTCGAAGTAATCTTTGCCCGTTTCGCCTCTAAACACCTTTTGCCAATGCTCAATCGTGCCTTTTATTTCCTTAAAGCCTTTCTCAATCGACTCTTTTCGGTATAATCTCATTTGCTCTGTCAATTCTTCATCACTCTTCTCTTCATATGTGGGTACATCTTTTGGTACGAACTGCCATTCTACGCCTCGGAGATCAGGATGATTATCTTCGGCGAAGCAGCCTGTGACAAAGCCGCGAGCGGCATCTCTGCCTGAGAAGACGGCGTACATGCCACCTGGTCCGTATATTCGCGGGTTGGAGGTTACGTCGTATATTGTGCTATTGAGGGCAAGGTATATCGGGAGAGATTCGTCTTCGCCATTGTAGTGCAGGAGCTGTGCGTCGGTGAGGACGACAGGGCCGCGCTGGACAGAGATCAGTCTTCGATTCTGCTGTGCTGCGGGTATGCGCTTACCAGCTTCGCCACGAGAGCCTTAGGTTTGGTCCACCATGCATTGTAGCCCCAGAATACGCTGTCGCCGGTGATGAAATAGCTCAGCAGTCCGCTGAGAAGAAGCAGGCCGAACACGATGCGCAGGCCGTCGACGAGGGTAATACCAGGATGCGCGTCTGGATCCTCGAATTCGACTTTCGGTTTCGTCTGCTTTGCAATCTGTCTAGCTGGAGCCTCGTCGGAAGAGCTGCTGTCTGACATGGTATGTGCTGTGTCGTGGTGGATGCGAAGCCTGCTGTCAGTGATGACAATGGAGATGAGGTGAGGTGAGGTGGAGACGGGAGCAAGACAGGATGAATGACTTCTTCCCCTTGACATGAACTTAGCTGTCAGCGCTTGTGTCCCGCTATAGTAACCAGGCAGCTACGTTCACATAATCCTCAAGCCTACTGTAATGAGGACAGCTGGCTGTTTGAGGTAGAGAAGACCGAGAAGGATGGTGGATGGAAGAACGCGCCAGTTTAGACTTCGCCTTTGCGCCGTGACGCAAGGTCGCCGACCATTGCTGATCCTCTTAACACTCACAGAAGCATATCAGAACAACAACGAAACTTCGTACTTGCATCACGAGGCATCGTGCCCAAGCCAATGATGCTGCTCAAGTCTGCCTCATATCTTGTAAAGATCACGCTGTATGCAGTCAAGTTTCCTAGGGTGTGGCCGACAGGAAGCAGCGAAGCAATAGTCGTGCAGTTATGTTGCACTCCCTGCGCACCACTGCCAGCATCGACACGCTATGAAATAGCTTGTTAAGAGACGATGAATCTACGCCGCCCGTGTCTCGAGGAGCCAGCGATCTATGATCCTATTCAGCCAGGACTACCACAGAATCTACGCAAAGTCACCCTCGAGGTCGAACTAGCAGCTCTCGAGGAAAATGTTGCAGAAAGAGTCTGAAAGACCATGAATCTGTGCAAGATTCGTTTGGTTTGTTAGGGCTTCGACTCTCTAATCTCGTCAGACTAGGTCTCGCCGTGCGTCGAGACACGCTGCTGAGTCGCCGAATCTGAATCGCTGAGTCAAGGCAGCGACACTCACGGTGCTCATGTCTGCCGTCCAGGTCTGGACATCTACTACATATCGCGCCTTGTCTGCCAGGTAGGACGTCTTTATAACGGAGATGATGTCCTCAGCATCAACAACCGACCGACAGTCACGGGCGTGTGCGACCCGTTCTCAGTTACGCCACGTTGGCAGTTTCTGATAATGGATGCCATCACACCAGTGGAAGGCAGTCCACCAAGGTCCTGCATTATCGCAACTGTGCCATCCTATGGACGCTAATCCCGGTCTTCACTTCAGCCTCAATCAGCCTCACCAGCCTCATGCCAAGCAGCCCAAGCAACGATCTAGTATCTGGGCATCAAACTCAAACCGATTGTCTGCGTTTCTGCCACATCACACCGATGTCTCTCATGACCCAATCTTCGGTACTCATATGCAGGTGTCCTGCAATACCGGAGCATATATTGCGTGTTCATTTGCGCAAAGCGTACGACGTCGCGTTCGGAGATACGTGTACGTCATGGCGATCGATCGTGGCTACCCTGTTTTACTGCCAGATCCACATGCGCGATTGCTGTGAATCCAGGTTTTCCAAACGAACAGCTGCCAGCAAGAAGCATTTCTCCGCAATGACGAATCATCAGATCACATTTTACTGTGCAAACTACCTCTTCATGTGAGTACAAGAGTCGCGTCAGCCTCGTTTCGAATCCATCAGCCACTTCTGCACTGCATCAACTGCTCCACACAGGCATCCGCCTGGTCGTGTTTCTAGCCACGCGACATCGACTTTAACCCAAGCCGAAGACAAATCGAAAATCTGAAGATGCCGCTTTTCAGTCGTCGCAATCAGCCGGCAGACGCCAATACTGCCACTGCAGTCGGCGGCAACCACGAAAAGCATTCTGGTCGTCGAGCCGCCCGCAACGATTATGGCGAGGCCACTCTCAACAGCAGACCATCATTTGGCCAATGGGTCAAGATGACTTGGCCTGACCTCTTGACCATGGTCGTGATGGGTGCAGTCGGCTTGGGAGTGTACGAAGCACCACCAGCTCCGTCTCGATCGTTCCCAGTCACATTTGCAGACGGCGAAGTGGTAAGTCCATCTCCAATAATAGTTCTATGAACACTGGAGAACGACACCTGACATTCCTTTCCCAGGTCTACCCTCAATTCGCCTACCCTTCCCGTCCAGAAATCATCCCCATCTGGGCCGCCGCCCTCCTCGCCTCCCTCGTCCCCATCACAATCTTCCTCATCATGCAAATCCGCATCCGCTCCTTCTGGGACCTCAACAACGCAGTAATCGGCCTCCTCTACTCCCTCATCACAGCCGCAGTCTTCCAAGTCTTCGTCAAATGGCTCATCGGCGGTCTCCGACCACACTTCCTCGCCGTCTGCCAACCAGCTCAAACTCTCATCAACGGCGCGAACTCTGGAAACGGTTTCACGAACATCATGTACGATCGCAAAATCTGCACGGGCGACGAACATGAGATCAACGATGCTCTGGAATCTATGCCTTCGGGACATACGACTGCGGCGTTTGCTGGTTTCGTATTCTTGTACCTTTACTTGAATGCGAAATTGAAGGTCTGGTCAAATTACCATCCGGCGATGTGGAAGCTCATTGCCACATACGCGCCTATCCTCGGCGCGTGTTTGATCGGTGGAGCTCTCACGATTGATGAGTTTCACAACTGGTACGATGTCTTTGCTGGAGCGGTCATTGGAACTGTCTTTGCTTTCTCGTCTTACAGGATGGTGTATGCGAGTGTTTGGGATTTCAGATTCAACCATGTGCCTCTGAGCAGGCATGTTCCGTTCACGTTCTCGAATTCTTTGGGACCATTCGGTGGGTTTCACGATGCGATGTGGACGAGGCAGGTTGGATGGGGACAAGGCGGTGCTGCAGGATTGGGCGGTGCGCCGTTTGATGTTTCGAGTGATGGGGCTTTTGGTTCTGGTGTTGGAGCTGCAGGTGGGCTTGGAGATGGTGGACATCATCATCATTCGGGCATTGCACGCAAGCCGATTGGTGGTGGTTCTCCTAGGAGGGGCGAGCAGATGGTTTGAGTGAGCAATTGTTGGCGGGTCACCTGGAGCTTTGCATATGCTGCGAGATCAGTGACGAAGGAAGAGTAGCGACAGATTGGCTTCTCTGAGATACCCAGATACGAATTTAATGTCTTGATTACCATGACACTGCTAATTCCTGCATTTTGTCCTCTATCATTGCGATGTTGCTGACGAACGCCAGCTCCGCAATGAGCATGGCAGCTGCATTGGTGCCACCACGGCACATACCAGCATCGAATGTGCTTAGATAATCGTGCAGGCAGCTTGTGCAGGCATCTCCAGGTCGTCGCGCATTTCAATCGCTCTTTCCAACTTGCGCCACGCCGAGGAACGCCTCAACGTCCTCCGTCTCCTCCATCTGAACAGCCCTCGCACCCTCGCTACATCCTTCATGTTTGATAAGCCTCTCGAATTCCTCGCCGAGTGCCTGCTCCTCTGTTTGCTGAAGCTGCTCTGTACTCTGCACAGGGCCACTTGGCTCGCTGCCACTGTTGCCATCGCTGACAGTCCCGGATACTGCCTCCTTGACAGTCTCGAAGATCATCGCTCTCAGCTCATCCACAGTCATCGGAATGTTGAGTGTCGCCGACTGGGGCCGCTTACCAGATCCAGGAGGCGAAGGTGTGCTGAGCGCGGGGTCGATCGCTGCAGGTGTGCAGACGCGACTGGTGCTTTGCATGAACGAGTTCTGCTCCTGTAACATGGGTATTTGTGGCCGTGGCGATGCGGCGTGCTGAGGTTGCGGGAAACAGCTCTGTTGTTGTGCCGGCGCCGGTGGAGACATGTTCATGTACTGCTGCGGAGACATCATAGGTGTACTTGTGGGCGCATACTGGCGGGCAGGCTGTGTCTGGGAGCGATGAACGCTAGGTCGGAAGCCCTGCTGTTGCTGGTGCTGGTATGGGTGCTGCATTGCATGCGGATAGCTTGGCATCTGCTGTCTGACTGACTTGCGAGTCAGGGTCGGATATGGTTGACTTCGATTGGACTTGTGGGATGGCTGGCTTTTCAGTGCCTTCACTTTCAGAGGAGCCATGGGGCTACCCAGGTAGTGCTCATCGCGGTGGAACATCATTGCTGGCTGATGTGGCATTCCTGGTGGCTCGGAGACAGACCGTCGGTGACCATGATGCTCGTGGCGCAGTGAGGAAGTATGGTGCTTGACTCCATTGCTGTTCTCGACAGATTGAAAGTATGGGGTCGCCGGATTATTGTTGGTGAAAGTGGCAGGGTATGCTTCGTAGACTGGCGAAGGGCGAATGTTTTGATCGAGATTGGTGTTTGCGGTGGTTTCGAAATTATATGCTGCTTGAGCGCTGGATGGCGCTGTAGGGTCATTGCTGAACGTCTGGGAGAGGTCGACTACAACGCTGCTTTGCTGGTCGAAATTGGCATTGAACGCGCGGATGGTCTCTAGATCATTGCTGCCGGTCTCTGCCTTGAGCCAGCTGTCATCAAAGCCGGAGTCCGCAAAGGGAGAGGATCCCAATTCGCAAGCCATACTGCTGCTGTACTGGTGGTGTGAGAAGTGGTCGAGAGGGGGCTGCTGTGCTACCAGTTCGCAGCAGGATGCACGCGGGCGGGGGGATAAATGCCTGCGCGAACAGTTGTTCGCAGCAGGCTTGACCGCCCGTTCTTTGTGAGCTACTCGCGGCACGCCTCCAACATGGCTGGCCGCTGCGGAAATGAGACATGCGTCGCAGCCTAGGAGCCAAGTGGAATTGCATGATGCAGCCATCCGTCGGGTACAGATCCTGGCGTGCTGCGACCCTGTGTCGAGAAGCCAATCATCCAGCGTCTTGGAAACGATGCGGCAGATGGCATACTGGATTGACCATTGACGGCAATTTGAATCTCTCCGTGCCTGCATTGCATGAACGGCCGTTCGCAGCTGGAACATACGTGCGTCTCCAAGCAGGCGAGACATGCTCGCCATCCTCCGTGCTTGCGAGCATACTGCATGTCTCAGAGCCACAGAGCCTGAAGTAGGGCCTCTGGCGCAATCCAGATCGCACCAGGCACATACGTTGCTTGTGGAGCTTGCCCAGGCGTACATCGGTGTTGTACATCAGCTTCACTTCCACGCATCCACCATTTTATACGCGTCAGAACGTATTCCGAGCCAGCATACTTAGCTCGACAGACGGGGAGCACGTCTTTAAGTCTGTCTCACGTCTCCGCGAGTACCGCTCTGCAGCCAGCACCCGCGTGCTCAATCCTCACCCTCCTTCTTCCCCTTCCCTTGATTCCACACCTCCCAAATCTGATCAATAATCATATCCGAAAAGTCCTTCCCCTCCTCAACATCCTCTTTAATCTCCTTCTGCCTCTCAGCTTTCCACCCAGACTGATACTCATGCCCCATCCGTCCCTCCTTCTGCATTTCACCGACAACGCTCTGTTCGATCCGCGAAGCAGGGAACGCTGCAGGTTGCCGCGTCACAGTCTGCCAAATAGATCTTCCGCTACGTTCTCGAACAAGATAGTTCGCTGAGTATCCTGTTGTGGCAATCAGGCCTATTGTGTAAATGTCGAGTTTGCGAGGTGGGAGGAGAGCTAGGATGGGACAAGTGACGAGGGCGGCGAGAGCGACGTTGTGAACTGTTTTTCGGTATTTTTCAATGTCGGGTGATGGAGGTTGGGGTTGTTGTGATGACATTGTTTTGGCGATAAATGCCTAAGGCGGGAGGGAGTGTGAGAAATGAAGAACAGAAGTGTTGTGAATCTCAAAAGTTCGAAGTCGAAGCATCATAGCTTCTGCTAGTCTCATGCGCAGACCCCCCAGCGTGTGGGCCTGAGCTGTGAGACTGCGCTTGACGTTCGACGACCTTCGACCAAGCGATACATGTTCACCGACTACCATCATTTCTGTCCATGATTCTCTTCGTGAACTCTCTGTCATTGGCTTACAAGCCTTGAGCTGAGGGTGGACTGTCGCGTGGGCGCGCACTACGAGACTAGAACGAGAGATTTTGCGTGTACTTTTCTTTTGATGGAGGAAGATCAGAGCAGTAATGTTCCACATCATCGGTACGCGAGATCAGACCTTACTACATGTAGATCGCTGGCTTCAGAGAATTAGAGTGTCCACGATCGCACACATATCGCCCTATGGCGGCAGTGTCGGCACAATGTCATCCATATAGTCCTCAATCGGCTCGCCACTGCCCCCAGCATTCGTGTACCTCAGGCATCCCGCATCCGTGCTGCCTCCGACGCCCTCATTGTTGTATCCCGCGTGATTTGTTATAAAGATCGCAATGCGCGACGATTTGGGTACCATTTGAACTCAATTTTCTGCCTGTCAAGAAGTTCGCCATTCCCATCTCTCAGCCTGCATCCCGGAATTCAAGAGACGACGGAATCAATGTTGATCTCATCGCCACGGACTGCTTGTTCTCTATGGATGAAACCAGTCGCTTCCTCTGACAGGCGGCCTGTTCGATCATCACTCCTCAATGCAGCTGAAGCTGAATACAAAGTTGCCCTATAGTGCTGATTCTTCATCAAGGATTAAAGCATATCCCGTCCAGATTAGCCACGACAAAGAGTGGTAGGAGAGCGGCACTAGCCCAAAATTTTGACATCGATAGCTATGTTTGCTTCTATGTTAGGCTGCCTTTGATACACTGAAACCGTAGGAGAATTCTCGACTCATGACCACAGACGAATGACTCTATGGTGGCAGGCTCGGCAGAATGACATCGATGTAATCCGCAATGGGCTCTCCTCTCCCCCCAGTGAACGTGTACTTCAGACATCCAGCCTCTACACTGCCGCCGACGCCTTCGTTGTTGCATTTCGCAAAGTTCGTAAACAGGAGAGAGTAGCAAGCAGAGGTACGAGCGTCATACTGCGACGCCGCCTCTGGATATCTCTTGAAGTCAATCATCTGCCTTGTGACCATTTCGCCATCTCCATTTTTCAATTTGCAGCCCGGTATCCATTGAACATAGAAGTCGTTGTTGATGCCCTTGCTCAAACTCAAGTCGAGAGATTCGCTGTCATACCTCATCTGGAAGGTTTCTGTATAAGGGGTGATAAAAACTTTGCCGTTCTCCCGACAGAAGTTATGTGCAAATGTATACACCGAAATAGTGTGGAGATCGCCGTGCCCATGGAATTTCGAAACATCGTGACATTTCCGTGTAACTTCGCCTAAGTTGTCGTAACCCCGGAAATCTGGAAGTGTCGTTGTGAAAGCAGCGGGCCCGGCAGTGGATGTGGCTGTGGCTTCCCAGGAGGCACACAACATTGTCGTTATACATGCTTTTGGAGCGCCCGTTCCCACGCAAATTTCACGGAGTGTACTTTCTGCGCACGTAGCACCAGGAGGACTGCTTGTTCCACTTATATCTGGCGGGAGAGAGAATTGCGGAGGGGATGTGATCGTGCTCGATGTGCTTGTCTCTGGTGGAGTCGGAAGTGGCGGCTGTGCCATGGAGGAGGTGATTGTGCTGCTTGCGCTCGGCTCTGGCAGGATTGGAAATGGCGGCTGTGGTATCGAGGTCGTGATCGTGCTGGATACGCTTGGTTCTGGTAGAATTGGAAATGACGGCTGTGGCATTGGGGTTGTGATCGTGTCGGATGTTTGCGAGGAGTGTTCTGAGACGGCCGTTGTGGACTCCGTCGTAGGCTCCGTTGTAGGTTCCGTTGTGCTTTCCAGCATCGGCCAATTGACCCAGTACGGCGCTGCTATCCCCAGTGAGTCGTACATGGCTTGCGGAGCGTACGGTTGTAGCACAAGCGAACAGGCACTTGCAGATGGGGAAGTGACACTGGACGTGGTGGTCGGATCGAGATCACATCCAGTGATAGTAGCACAGCTGGTTGTATAGCAGACCGTGGTGAGCGTCTCTGAGCTTGCGACACTTGTGATAGATGCGGAGCAACCCACGAAGCAGCTGCTGACAGTCGTGGCCGCAGTCGTGCAAGAGCTCGTTGACGTTTGTTCGTCCTCATCGGTATCTTCCTCCGGGTCTTCCGGGTCGTCAAGATCGTCCGGGTCGTTTGGTTCTTCTGTTGGATTTGGTGGACTTGGGGGACCTGGAAGATTGGGAGGGCCTGGAAGATTGGGAGGGCCTGGCAGATTGGGAGGGCCTGGCAGATTGGGAGGGCCTGGCAGATTGGGAGGGCCTGGGAGATTCGGAGCATGCGGCAGATCTGGAGGGTTTGGCAGATTCAAAAGACCTGGATCACTTGTGTCGTCCGATTCATTGCCGTCTCCAGCCTCCTCGTCGACCTCATCTGCGTCGTCACTTGGTGGCAATGGCGAGGAGGGAAGAAGCGGAGGAAATGATGGCAGTTGTGCCGATGTCTGTGTTGAGGGAGGAAGGAGTGTCGTTGATAGTGACAGCGAACGGGTTGGTGTAGGCAAAGGGACAGGAGCCAAATTCTGACTGACAGACGTCGATAGGGGTGCGGGGCCCAGAGGATCGGTCTGGCTCGACTGTGTAGACTTAAGTTGACCATCCGTGCTCAGTGTAGGAAGAGTAGTTGTGCTGCCATCGACAATGACTACTCCGCTTGGAGCGAGTGAGGCTGAGATGATTCCACTAGTGAACCCAGGGCCACCAGGCGACTGAATAGAAGTGCCAACAACGATCGCAGATGTGTCTCCGGGGGTCGTCAGCTCAGGATCGACAGTGCTTTGTACACTCGGCCCAGTCGAAACGGCGGACGGGTTTTCGGCGCTCGGCGGACCGCTTGCGGTCAATGGAGGCAAGGTAGTTGAACTGCCACCGACAGCGACCCCTCCAGCAGAGGCAAAGGAGGCTGTGACAGTCGCGCTCGTGGTGCTCGTGGTGCTCGGTCCACCCGACGACGAGGCGAAAGCACCAACATTGCTTTCAGAAGCGCCTCCTGCGATTGTCAACTCGGGAATGACGACTCGGGACCCCTGCTGTGTTGTCGAGGGCAGAGTCTGGATAGACGAGCCAACACTGTAAGCAGTGCCTTGAGCTGCCGCTGTCGTACTATTTACTGCGGCAAGAGCGGAAAATGTAGAATTCGAATGGTGGAGGGGCTGGCCGTATGCTAGTGGTGAGTTATATGCTGGAGGTGCATTGTATACTGCGGTCGATTGGGCATATGTTCCGATGGCGAGCAGCGCACCCAACAGCAGTGAGTCGGGGAACATGCTGAGCAAGGATTATTGGAAAAAGAGAGATGCAATGCTGCGAGCAAACCTATGTACTTATGAGGGTTCGTCGCCTTAAGATGCGAAGCGAGTTTGCTCGCCACATTGGCGGTGATGCGCATGCTGTGGTGACCTTGGCGTGTCAGGAGGAGCACGAGACTGATCAGATGCATCGACGACATGTGAATCGGAAGAGGCATGACGGACAAGACTGTATGATGGTATTTGTTGGTATAGGTTTAGGAGAGTCTTGCGCTTGATGGAAGCTGTTCGCCAAGCACCTGACAAAGCTTGTCTTGGCGAATGATGGACCGATTAACTACTGTAGGCAGGAGGCAATCCCGCGTCCTCCGCTCAGACATCAGACATCAGACATCGCCACCGATCCATACTCCTCCCAGCTGCTCAGCTCATTGGCCCACATGTAGCGCTCATGGCCACCGAAGAAGACGCCGACGAAGCTGGCCACGCAGGGAATCGACTGTACCTGACCATCCTCCAACACCTTGCACACGAGAATGTGACCTTGCTCCCTGTACAGCGTCTTGTCGAGAACGGCAAAGTACGTCTTGCACAGCGGCTTCCTCGGTTTGGGCACGCTGCGCAGGAACTCGGCCACATCCGCCACCGTCTTGCCTCGAAATGGAGATTGCCAGTTGGGGTCGAGCGGAAGTTTGGTGTGCGGGTGTGAGGGCAGGTGAAAGTAAAAGTCCGGCAAGTTGTTATAATCGTCTGCCAGCCAGAGACGTTCATTGCCGTAATCTTCCTGACTTCTGAAGACGTTCTCGATGTCCTGAGGTTCCGCATTCAGCTTCGGATCGGTAAGCACGTTTCATTTTTAGACTTACGGCCACAGGCATGTCCTCCAGCACAAACACGCCATAAACGTCGATCCTCTCTTCGTCGTCCAACCAGCCTGACTCGAAGAACGCTGCCTCGTCTTCCTCTTGTTCCGCAGACAACATGTTGACGTTGTGTCGTTCGCAGATCTGGTGAAGGTCGAAGTTCGCAGCTGTGCCGGCGAAAGCGCAGCGCTGACAGCGTTTGCTAAAGAAATACGCGT
Organism: Cercospora kikuchii; assembly: GCF_019650295.1. Classification (NCBI taxonomy): domain Eukaryota; kingdom Fungi; phylum Ascomycota; class Dothideomycetes; order Mycosphaerellales; family Mycosphaerellaceae; genus Cercospora; species Cercospora kikuchii. The sequence continues at coordinate 2,263,508 of NW_025408587.1, forward strand.
GGAGCTTCAAACGCAGCGGGAGACGTCACAAGAAGATTCCGGTCACATATTCACCACCTTCACCTTCACGTGATTGAGGCGGGTCGGGTCACGCCCGCTGCGCTGAACGCACCTCGCCAATCGTCCCTGAGAACGTTTGATGCTAAGTAAATTCACGCAGTATTCGTCGATCAGGACTGTGCCATAACGCATTGGCGATACCAAGCACCAAGTCCAACAAAAAATACTACGCGCTGTGACAGCAGATTAACATCAGCCGTTGGGTAGGTAGTCATGAGTCCGCAGGCGAATGAGAATGCCCACAGGGATACAGCCTCTGTGAATAAGCCGCCCTTCACATGGTATTTGCAGCCAAGTGTACGATATGCCCTGGCATCACATGTACTTTGATGCATATGGCGCGGGTGGTCAAGCATGGGAGAACCCTCGCAATGCATATGAAATGCTGCACATGGCGCTCGCTACCAAAACGAAGGAAGCCAGCGCTGTTCAAGCCAACGCGCTCATTCCCAACCCAACAACATCGACTCGTAAGTCAGTCGAGCCGCGCAACAGCCAGTCTCGACCATGGCTCTTGCTCTACTCTCCATTGTTTCGCTAGCTGCTGCCCAGCTAGCCACAAAAGCTATCCCATTCGGTCAGCGTCTGCCAGTGATGATCCTGTCTCCGGCACCCGTTATTGAAGCCTCAAACGAGTCTCGCTCCAGCGAAACACTGGGCTTCGTTGGCCATGATGAAATTATTGACGGCACTGGCACACGTACGTTCGACAACGAAGACCTCAATCGGCCTCACATAGGCAGCTATGTGCCCTATGAGATCACTGAAGATATGACACTCGTTCGACCGTATTCCGGCCTGGTTGCGAGAGCTCCTGCGTACAGAGGAACCTGCAAGTGGAATTGCAAGAGTAGTCCAGAAGCATGCAAAAACGCTTGTTACTATCAGAACTGCATCATGGCAGGCCAAAAGGTGTACTATTACGAGCCAGCACCTAAGTCTGCTGGCCGTAATCAAGCTGGAGTTTCGATCACAATGGGCACGCCATGCCAAACTTCGCCGTTCGGACAGAAGTTCTGGGACTCAAGAGAGAACGGTTCCACTACCAATCTGAAGCTACAGACTGATGAGTGGCCAATGTTCTCCCAGCAGAGAGCCAATTTTGATCCAACCGCAACTACTCCACAGGTCGCCCTCAGATGTATAAACAATCGCGACAATTCTAGGGGCGGTAACATCATCAGATATTTCCGCGAGGGCTCCGGAGATTGGAACAGTGGAGGCCGTTTCGTGAGCGACCGTCTGGGAAATTCTCAGAAATTCCGGACAGGCGACTGGTATGATGTGGAATTCTTCTTGGATGATTTCGACAGGAATGACGCAGCTCAGGCCGCCATCTACAAGTGAGTAGCAACAAGGAATGCGGATCAAGTGGTGCATGTGCTGACTGATTAGCAGTTCCCTGACGTACTGCCATCCCCAGCCCAATTGTGCAAATGACGGTCTTCAGTTCCATCTGACTAGTCTGAAGCGGAAGACGCCAAATGCAGTGAAGGGTCTGGTTGAACAGCCTTACGATAATGCTTTACACAACACTTACAGAATTACTGGCGAGCCCGCCGATATCCGACAATTCCACATCGACCTAGACATCACCGGACAGGCCAATGATCGAGTCTCTGCTCGTGTGTACGTGTTCAACAATGGCCAAGAACGCATTCTTGCAAGCAGGGCTTCAACTGCCATGGCTCGTGGTACCAGTTTCACGATTCCCGCTAGCATCACATTGCCCAAGGCGATTCGAGTTAGCAGACCGACAACTAACAGCTGCATGGACTTCATTTTCAATTACGGTAACGCGAACACTGATAGATTCAGACACTACAATTTCAATTCGTCAAATATCGGATGGCCAGCAGCCACGAGATGGGGGGACAAGAAGGGCAAATACTGCACCACAGAGAGCATCCCGGATCCGAATCGGAAGGGCAAGAATGGATCGAGATTGAAATGCGCATTTCCTGCTTGGTGAGCCTACGACATCGATAGAGTACTCAGATCTCGCTCGATATGTTGGACACATTGACACGCCAAAGCATGCAAAAAACCCTTCCGCAGAAGGTATAGTGCATGAAAACATCGCAGTACTTTCATCGCATTTAGCAGACGCGCCCTCTATTCATCGCAGATCTTTCGCGTCGATTGGCACCTGAAATACCGCAAACTTCAAATGTCTCTACCAGCTATCAAAACAATCAATGAACTTTTCTCATCGCTGTTTACCACCTTCCGTCCCCAAACCCAGTCACAAATTTACCGAATCTTCGTCCCCCGGTTCGGCAACTTCGCCCTAAAAGCCACATATGGCTTCTTCCTCCTATCCACCAACGGCAAACCCTGCCCAGGATAAATCGCATTCAAATAATTCAACTGATTCACCGTGAAATACAAATAGCCATCCTCCGCAATCGACATCGTATCAACCCAATTGATCCTCGGATCCCGCACAAACATCGTCGAAAACGTAGTGGCAGGGTTGTACATTGTGATTCCGTTGTTTTCTACTTGTCCGTTGTAGACAATCCCGTTCGAGTCAGTTTCAAGACCATCAGAAATACCCTTCTCACCGAGATTCTTGACGGCAGATTGTGCGTTTGCGAGGTTTCCGGAACGCAGAGTGGCTGTTGGAACGCTGTAGAGGAATCTGCCGCCGATGACGGAGAAGTAGAGGGTTGAACCATCTGGTGATATAGCGATTCCATCGCTGCCGAAGGTGATGTAGCTAGGTTTGATAGCGGAAGTGAGACCGGTGATTTGGTACATTGGTTCGCCCCAGACGTATGGAACGGAGCCGAAGATGGCTTTTGTTTCGCGGAGAGGGAGACGGGTGCCTTTGCCTGTGCCGAGATCGACGAAGATTATGGCGTTGTTGCCTTCGACGGAGGAATCGGTTATGTAGGCTGCGCCTTTGCCGCTTGTGTTGGAGAGGTTGGGGTTGCGATCGATTCGGACGTCGTTGAGGTAGGAGTCAGGTTTGACCAGGTCGGTGTTGAAGATGATGGTTTGGATGATTTGATTCGTGTTGAGGTCGATGTTGACGAGCTTCGGGCCTCCTGGGACTGTAGCTCGGAGCATTGGCGAGATGGGATTAGATAGATCTTGTACACGGCCAGTATCGAGAATCCAAAGAGTGTCCTTCGAGTCTACGATTACGCTTTGCACGCCGAGGAGGTGGTCGCGATCGCCTTTGGTGACTGGCGGAATGCTAAGTCTGTTGACTGCTCCACCAGGACTCATATTGTATGTTGCATTTGGATAAGCTGTCTCCGAATCTTCGGACGTGAGTTCTCCCACTTGCATCGTCGGTATGATGCCATTATAAGTATTGGCAATATCAAGGCCGGCAGGGTAACACGCAAACTTGCGGCCCTTGGCTGAAACTGCGATGCCCGTAGGCCATTGTCCTGTAAAGTAGTGGACAATTTCGAGCGGAGGGCCAGAAACACCTGGATCAGTTCTGATATCAGACGGCCCAACAGCTGCAGCGCAGTGTAGCAGGGCAAAGCCCAGGAGGCTCTTCATCGAGGCAACAGCCATGTCGTCTACTTGTCAAAAATATCCTGCACTTGCGTTTGCACGTTTCTTATGAGCTGAAGTCAATTAGTCAACGAGCCTCGGTCGTGACTAGCACTGCACATCATTGAACTTGAATGACCTGAATAGGTCAAACGCTTGCCTGAAATGGTGTTCGAAGAGCACGCCTCCGCCTGATCTGCAGGAACTTGTCAACAAAGTTTCCTAAGCTTTTCTCCATCTCACGATCTGATTAGCTAAGACTAGACCACGTTCCCATCATTGTTCTCTCGATCCACATCGTTCGGTAGTAAAGTAAGCAAGCTATGAGAAACGGGAACAGCACTCACAGTCGGGTCCAAAGATCCATACGGCCATGAAATGACGCTCTCTGCACATATGCGTGCTGTACATTGTTACATTCTACACCAATTCAAGTTTGTCCGTCCTGCACTTTTGGTTTCGCCCATGCCCGAGTCCAGCACAAATTACTCCTCATCGTCGCCATCACCACCTTTCTTCTCCTCCAGCTTCTGCACATATTCTCTCGCCAGAACAGTGACTCTCTCAGCCTGACTGCCACCAGCATTTCCCTTCTTTCCCTTCTTGCCGCTCACAGGCATCGCACCCTCCTTATTCTCGAACTCTAACCACTTCTTGAAAACGAACTTCGCCCTTCTCTTCTTCATTGGCGCCTTGATGGTTCTCTCAAACAACGCCCTCGTCTTCTCGATCGCCTCAGCTTTCGCTTCATCGCTCTCACAGTGGGCTATCCTGCTTCGCTCGATGTCGACCCACATATCCCAACCCGAGCTCCATTTTGGATATTCGTCGAGAATGTTTTCAAACATTGTGCGACCACGCTCAGGGTCGCCAGCCGCTGTTCGGAACTCTAGGGCGGCGAATTTGGCTGTCAAGAGACGATGCTCGCTTACGGCAACAGATTGGAGAGCTTTTGATAAGAGCGCATGAGCTCGTTCAGGCTTGCGGAGGTTGTTGAGCAGGAACGTCGCGTAGTTCAGCCAGACATCTGGGGAAGCGCGGAAGTTCTTGTTGGCAACGATGCGCTCAAAAATGGCATCTGCTTCGCTGTGCTTGCCCGAATCGATGTAGATGGAAGCGAGTTTCTCGTGCATCTCGAGAGGATCTTGCACCTGGCATGCATTTTTAAAGACTCCTTCTACAGTCTCGTCGTCACCATATTCGACTTCGAGGTTGATCCACGCGATCCAGATGTTGGCCTTCTCGTCGGTCTCACGAATGTTGATGGTGCGCAAAGCACGCTCGGCAATGTTGCGTGCTTGTTGGACCTCGCTGAGGCGGAGTTGGAATGCCATGTACTCGATCCAGAGAGTCGAGTTGTTAGGCTCACCGAGAAGTCGTCTTTCGAAATCGCTGTTGCTTTGAGGTCCGTTCTTGTCCAGATCGCCGGTCAAATCTTCTTTGATCTCTGATTTTCTCTTCTTCTTTTTGACGGTCGTGGTCTCCGGTTCTGACTCGTAAGCAGCGCCGTTTGTCTCTGCGTCGAGGCTATCACCTGCCCAATCGAAGCCAGTGGTTTTCAGACCTCCACTTACTGCTGTAGGCTCTTCGTCAACATCCATGGCATCTTCTGCCGCATCCTCTTCGTCGCTGTCTGCATCTTGAACGTCCGCTAGGTCAATATCGATTCCGCCCTCCGAGTCGTCTTCGAGCTCAACGCCGCCGTCCATGTCGACGTCTTCGCTTTCACTCTCTTCTTCCTCGTCCTCGTCGACTTCGTCCCTTTCGTTAGCGAAGTAGCTGGCTTTCAAGCCCAAGCTGATCTTGCGGTTCTCAACATCAACACTCAGCACCTTTGCCTTGACCACATCGCCGGCACTGTATAACTTGCGAACATCCTCGATTCGTCGAGCAGCCACTTCGCTCCTGTGGCATAGACCAGAAAGTCGGGGTTGGGTGTTGTCAATGTCGATGAAGGCACCGAAATCCTCGACTTTCCTCACCCTTCCAGTGACGTTCATGCCCACTTCGATGTCAGTAATGCCAAGAGGCGGCTCGTAGTGGCCACCGACATGGGACGGCTTCAAGCTCAGTTGAATCTGTTTGCTTTCTGTGTCGACAGAGAGAACGCGACCCTTCACAAGTTGATCCACTTCGAAGATTGACCGCCATTCCTTCACGAATTGGTCGCTCAGATCTGCGATACGAACGAGAGCATCCACGTCGGCGCCAAGTGAGATGAAAACTCCTTTGTCCGCGACCTTCTTGACAAAGCCACGTACGATGTCGCCAGCCTTCACCTGGGAGACATTCGAGATGTGATGGTCCTTGACAGGCAGGCTGGAGCTCAGGACCTTGGATGGTCTCAAACTGACAAAGGCTCGCTTGTTTGGGGTATCGACGCCGATCACGCAGACACGCACAATGTCGTTTTTGTTGTACTGCGCAAGGTTGATCTCATCGTAGTCGTCGCTGAGTTCGACCAATGGCACATGACAGATCAGATCTTTCGCGAGTTCAACAGTGACTGCGCGTTCAGTGGACTTGATCACGCGTGCAGGGAGCACCATGCCTGGAGACAAGTCTTTGAGCGTCAAGGCGGCTGACGCTTCGTCCTGTCTGGCGGTGAGGTCTAGTCGGCCAGTGCTGATATCGGCGGCCTTGACCTTGACACGCAACGCACATCCCACGCGGAAACGATTTTCCACATTCTGCAATTGGCCGACGTCGTTAGACAAGTCCATCAAAGCAACTCGGCCCCGGACATTTGGCGAGAGATTGACCCAGACACAATTTTCAGCGTGATTATTAACAAAAGCGAGGTGAGCTGAGCCCGCTTTCACGGAATCAAGCTCGAGCAAAGACTTGTCGTCCTTTTCCACTCGAGATTTCTTTGCAGAGAGCTCGAAGACCGGGGTCTTGCCCTGTCTGTGGCTAAAAGGCAGGAAGCGGTGGTTGCGAGCGTCATGGATACCCAAGACCTTGACGTCAATCAGATCGTTTTGCTTGAAATTCTGCAAAGGAGCTGCTTTGTTGGTGATCTCTTCCCAAGAATCAAAGACTTCGCTCACATCCACTCGCCCTTGAACATTGTCTGCGAGCCGGACATTGATTTGTGTCGCACGGACGGAGGCAATCCGCGCCTTTGTGATTTTGCCTGGCTCCAGATCTGACATCGATTTCAGAGATGAGTCGATAGGTTTGCTCAGGGCGTCGAGAGTAGCAGGCGTGGAGCTACTAGTTTGATCTGCAGATGCTGCTTGCTCGCGCATGGTCAAGCGGAACCGCTTCCCTGTGTGGTCCATGTCGAGTACCCAGAGGTTCAAAGTTTGGTCCTTTCGCATACCAAATTCAGGCTTGCTCAAGGACTCAGCCAAGATCTGACTCTTGGGCAGCAAACCGACGATGCCATTGGCGAACTCGACATAAACTGCATCGGCTGTAGTGTTCCTCACGAATCCGCGAACCTTGGCTCCTTGAGCGATGTCAGAGAAAGTACTGATCAGCTTGTCGGTTTTCGCATCTTCGACCAAGCTGGGCTTGTTACTCAGCAGCACGGTCTGGCTACGATCCTGTTTATCAAGCACAAGCAAGTTCTGCAGCTTCTGTCCGACGCGGATGCGCTTTGCCTCCTTCTCAGCCTTCGCGAGAGAGCCATCGACCAAGTGCATCACACGGATGATACCCTTGAGCCCACTCTCTAGATCGACAGAGATAGTCTCGGTGGACTTCTCAGTTACTGTTCCACTGACGAGCTGTCCGCCAGAGATATTGTTCCAAGCCTGCTCCTGGTCCTCGTCAAAAGCGACGCTGTCCTTGCATGTGACCTTCATCTCCTGAGCGGCGGGACTGACAGACACAATTTTTGCGCGAATGGTTTGTCCGAGCCGAAAGTGCTGCTCTGGACGCTCAATGAACGTTTCGCTCATCTCTGCGACTGGCAACCACGCTCTGACCGGGCCATAAAATTGAACGACAGCTCCGTTGGGATGCAGCTTGATGATGGTGCCCTTGCTCTCCATACCTGGTTCCAGATCATCATAAGCTTTCCAGATCTTTCCGTCGGCATCATCCACCAGCTGCTTCTTCAAAGTAAGACGAACATGTCTCTTCTCTGTGTCCACAGATAGAATTCTTGCCTTCACTGGGAAGCCTTCGCGGTATTTGCGTTCGGGGTTCTTCAGCTGCGCATCGCTGATATGCTGTTCCGGCACGAGTCCAGTGATGTTGTCGCTCAATTTAACAAGGATTCCAGTAACGCCTGTAGTGCCTCCCAGAATAATCTTATCCACTGTGCCATTAACGAGGTCACCGACGATGAGATCTTCCAAACGCAAGAAGGCTTGATCAAGCACAGACTGTTTCAGTGATACATAGTACATGTTGTCGACCGGACTGTAGCCAATGATGCGTACTTTGTGTGCAGAATCGATTGTGTAGGCGCCCGATGTGGATGACAGTGAGTCAATTCGCTTGTCCGATATTTGCGAGATGTGTGCAAAAGCGGTCGAGACGCGCTCCTCCCGTCCCACTTTGGTGCATATCCTGAGATACAGTCCTTTGTTGGGCGAGACCTGGGTGACTTTGGCCTCCTCAACGATAGACGACATAGGCAGCATTTGCTCCAGCTCAGCCGCTTGAGCCTTCAACGATTTCGTTGCAATGTCGGGGAGTCTTCCAGGGGGCGGCACGAGCGACAACGTGTGTGCAAGTAGCGAAATACCCACCCGCCGAGACCCATCGTCCCCAGGAATTGCATAAATGATGCGAGCCGAGACTTTGCTGCCGACCTTGTACTTTTTGCTGACATCCTTGTCTTCCAGTCCAATGACCTGCGCATGTATGACATCGGCTGTCACATCAAGCATGCCCATGATCTTGCCGGCGATGCCCTGTACTCCGGACTCGGTGACCAAGACAGCGACAGCAGTACCAGGGAGAAATGCATCCACTGATGGCGCATCGTTGACTGTCGGCAACTTTTTGTCGCCCAATGCCAGCGACATTCTGCTTGGGTCTGGAGAGATCTTGAGGACTTTTCCATTACTGCCCTTGCCAGTGACCAGACAAAGCATCACCTGTCCGTCTTGTATCTTTTCCAGAGTGTACGCCGAACCCAGCTCTTTCTTGCTGACAAAACCCTTGACACTGTCGTCCGCAAGACCAAGGTCCATAACTAGACCATGATCTTCAACACTTCTGACAGTTGCCTGTACGGTGCTGTTCACTACCACACTCTCCTCGGACAGACTTCCGTTAACTGCAGAAGGATCCAATGACAGCTCGATGTGCTTTTTGCTCTTTCCCTCTGCTGGATCTGTGCCAGTGGCAGTGACAACAGCGCGTAGCCATTGGCCGATATGGAACAATTGCTTTAGATCGATGTCTTCATCCTCATCACTGTCGTCGGCACCAGATTTGGCATCGTCCAGTAATCGCTCGATCCGCGTCGTCAATCGTTCTGACACAGAGGTGATGGGCACATATCCTGTCAGATTATGTGGGAGCGCGAGCGCGATATCTCGACCAGTGATTGCTGTCACCCTGCCGAGAACAACACTGCCTACAGCGAGTGACTTGTAGCTCAGCCCGGATATTTTGATGCCACTTCCATCCACTTTAGGTATTCCGTCGCTCTTTCGTCCGGCCTTGCGCTTTTTCTTCGATGCAGGTGCAGACTCGGCCTCGTCAAACAATTCGCCATCGTCGTCCTCAGTACCGGCCTTTTGTCCAGTCTCTTGCTCGAATAGAACATCGCGCTCTGCCTGTGCCTCAATCTGCTTTCGCTCTATAGGCGTTAACACACTGCCGCCGCCTCTCGGGAAGGCTGTCTCTTCCTGCTGCAAGATCGACTTGACAGGCGCCTTCTTTTCTCCAGGCTCGCCGCCACTGCGTGCCAGTCGCTCTTTTTTCTCCTTAGCATTCCGCTTCTCTTCCTTTCGCGACTCGGTCCTGTCCGGTTTGCTGGCACTCTCTTTCACTTCTTTCACGTCTGCCGGCTTTGCTTTTTTGCTCGGCCGCTCATCGGTGACGGCCTTTCTTTTGACGGGTGCCATGGCGAATGTGCAGGGCAGAGCCGAACAGCAGGTAAAGTGAAATGTCGAATTATCGCAGAGCTCTCTCACATCTTTCTCCGCAGCTCGCGCAGCACCGACTTTTTTCGAGGTCGGCATGTCGGCGCTTAGTCAGGCCGAAACCTTAATTCCTCTCAGACGCGACTCTGCTCCTCTGTACGCGTTTCTCGCGTCTGCACTGTAAAGTGGCCAGCCACCGCTCCTCTTCCCACCTCTACTCTCTGCACTCTCGTCTGCAGTCTCCCATCCGGCCTGCAGCATCGCGCCTTTCTCATCTCACGTCGACCACCATGGCAGACCTGCCGCCGCCTTCATCTCAAGAGAGTCACTACTTCGAGCAGCATCAGATATCCATCGGGAAAGAGAACTTCCAGTCTTCGCCTCCCAGACCGCAGAGCAGAGCTTCCGATATTCACAGCACACAGAGAGTTAAGGCATTGCCTACCATCACTCCGCGCCGATTCAAGAAGTTCTTCCAACCGCAGAAGTCGGTCTCGTCCAGGCACAGTCGCACGAGTCGAGCAGGCCGACAATTGCGAGACATCACCAAGAATGGGGTCAATCGTAGAGCTGCAGGCGACTATAAAGCCGACGACTTCCTGGGCGAGTCGGGGTTCGAGTCGACAAGACCGCTGAAGCGTCGGAAGTTTTCAATCGACGTGGGTAGTTCGCCGCTGCAATCTTCGCCACTACGACACGGGCAAACAGTCGAACCCATAGACATCTTCGATGACGAGCTTTCCGAGGCAGAGACATTGCCCGATCTAATGCAGCATCTCCAACCATTTCCAAAGCCAATACAACGACTGCGCCGACCTGGCCCTTCCCGACGTATCATGGAGCGAAGTTTTGGTGGCTACACGGCGACATCGCGAGGCTTCCGAGGCGTCGATCATGCTGGGGACTGGCGAACAGAGACTGCCGGCTTCGTGACGACTCCCAAGGACTCTCGTGTCTTTCGTGGGTCCGCTTTGCCATTCTGTACCGTCGCATGCAATACAAACCCGCTCGTCGCTGTAGGCGATGAAGAAGGCTCGGTGCATCTACTGGACTCATCGGAGAGTTCCGACTTCAGCAAGACGCATGTCAAGTTCAAGGTGCACAGCAATGCCGTCATGGACATTGCCTTCAGCTCCGACGACTATATTCTGGCCACAGCGAGTGGTGACCAGACGGCTCGCGTGGTTGACATGCAATCACAGCGGACAATCTGCATCTTGACAGGACACAAGAGCAGCGTCAAGCAAGTCCGCTTCCAGCCCAACGACGACAACATGATAACTACGAGCTCTCGCGATGGTACTATTCAACTCTGGGACCTCCGCTGCGGCAGCAAATCTGCAGTACAGAACTTCCGAACATCTCTTAAAACTCGCAGCGGCGGCACTTCTCCCGAGACACGCTTTGGAAAGTCTCTTGATGTTGGCTATGGGCACATGTCTGACAAGCGGCCATACAACATTGAGAACAGAGATGAGCTATCGATCACCTCGTTCCATCACCTACCAAATGGACGGGAGCACCTGGTGGTTACCTCTAGCGAAGTCGATGCGTCTGTCAAGCTATGGGACCTCCGCAATGCCGGAATGTCTTGTCGCAAGGCACCAGTCCCTCTGTCAAGCACTTCCGTGCCAGCAGTGCACAATAGCAAGCGCAACTTTGGTATCAACTCTATGGCGCTATCGGGCGATGGGAGCAGACTGTACACTGTCTGCAGAGACTGGACTGTCTATGCATACTCAATGAACCAAATTGTCCTTGGCAATGCACCCGAGATGTCGACTGGGCCCAGTAGACGCCGCATGCTTAAGCAACCGATGTCTGGAATGGGACCACTGTATGGATTCAAGCATCCGCAGCTGCGCCTGGCTACCTTTTACATCAAAGCGGCGTTGCGACCAACAGCAGGTGACAAGGGCGAAATGCTCGCGATCGGCAGCTCCAACCACTGTCCAGTCCTGTTCCCAACCGACGAGCGTCATGTTCCCCGCCCTGAGCGGCCATCGCAAGAAGATGATGATGACGATGACGAGCTCTTTGTAGCACCGAAGTCCTCGCAGCGATCGTCAGCTTCAGCCACCGCAGCCTCGGACCTGCCGATTCACAACCGTGGTACAGCCTTGGTCGGAGGACACCACAAGGAAGTAACATCAGTAGCCTGGACGACAGAAGGAAACCTCATTTCCGTCGGCGACGACTACTCAGCACGCTGCTGGCGTGAAAATGCAACAATGGCGCGACAGCTGAGGATGAAAGGCGACTTTGGCGGCGAGAGGTGGCGAATGGGCTGGGCAGAGGTGGATGCCGTGTACGACGAGGAGGAGTGTTGAGGAACAATAGCATTATGATGGCGAAGCGTTGGAAGCCAAAGCATGGCGTGGCATTTTTGAAGCGAGCGAGCGACCCGCAAGGAACAGCTGTACATTGTATGAATTATGAGGGCGATACAAGGTCTAGAAGTGGCATTGATGCCAGCGTGATGACCACAGAAGAAGCAAATGGATCTTCAGAGGACAGGGACACCAGCATTGCATGAATAGATGCATCGAACTATTTCCCATATTTTACAAGTTCATTCTACTCATTTCGAGCGCGTCTGAAACGGCACAAGCTCGGCTGACCTCGTTTAAGCTCGCTTGACAACACGCAAGTGAAGATATCATCCTCTAAGCCCAGGCGCACTCGTGAGGTCTGCTTGACTTGCACGGAGTCCTCTTGGCTGGGGGAAAGTTCGCTCTGCTTCGCCAAAGCTCGCTTGATATCGCTAACGCTGGCTTGACATGGTGTAAGCTCAATTGACTATGTCGTAGCTCAACCTGCATGGTCGATGCTCAACCGACATGTTTTCAGAGCTCAAACGACCTATCGACGCAGACCAACCGACCCATCACCGGAGATCGATCGACCTGTCGTTGGAGATCCATTGACCTATTATTCCAGATGAAATGACCCGTCAAAGCTCCATCGGCCAGTCAAAGTAGATCAACCGAGCCATTATGGGATGTCGACCCGGCTGTCTTCACAGATCAACCGATCTCTCAACATAGATCAACGGACCAGATCAATCCTCATCCGACCTGTCGTAGCTCACATCGCTTATCGGAAATTCAATGACCAATTCGCTTTGCATCAGTCCGACAGAGAAGATGCGCGGATCGTGACGAACGTTTCGAAGCCAATAGACCTTGTTGTGCCGGCCCCGTGTCTGCATCTCTCGCTTGATCTCGTCAAAGTTCGCTTGACATCGTGAGAGCAGACTTGACAGAGCAGGAGGACAGATCGACTTGGACAGGCTCCACTGCCTGTATCAGTGCTTGGCCGACCATCTCGAAGCCCAAGTGACCCTTCAGAAGCTCGGCTGATCACTTGAGAAGCTCCACTGACATGTCAATGCTCAACCCATGCGTCGAAAGCTGAACCCACCTGTCCATGTTCAACTTGGCCGTCCATACTCAACCTATTTGTCCGTGCTCAGCCTACATGTGCGAAGCTCAGCTCACTTGTGAAAAGCTCAACGGACCTGTCAATGCTCGATCGAATTTCAGCTCACCTGTCCGTGCTCAACCCATATGTCCGTGCTCAACCCACCCATTCAAAGCTGAACTCATATATGGACAGCTCAACTCACCTGCCAACTTGTCAATGCTCGGCCCATCTGTCCGTGCTCAGCCCACCGGTGAAGACCTCGGCCTACCTGTCCGTCCATGTTCAATCTACCTGTCCGTGCTCAACCCACAGGCTCGACTCATTGCAGCTGTCAATGCTCAAACGACTAATGGATCCCTCAGCCGACTCGGCCACCTATCCACAGCTCAAGCGATACATCCGATTAAGTGCATGATCTCTCATTGCTATCGAGCATATATTGCTCAACTATTCGGTCGACGTTGCCTGCATTGATCGCATCGCGGCCAAGTGAGAAAGCCAGTGCAAAGTAATGGTGGGCATAGTGTGTCATGGCAGACTTTTCGAGGCCGAAGCGGTATATTGGAGAGGTGCGCGGACTGTTTGCGAGCTGCCAAGATCAATCGGGACATGAAATGATTAGCAAAAATGCGGACTCACCACTGCCGAATATCGTGTTGCCTCTGAGCACGAATGCTTGACAAAAAATGTGCAAACAATGCCGCTTGTTCATGGTATCACAGGTACTGTACTCAGGTATCCCGAACTCTCAATCGTGTCTGAGCCTGCTAGAACGTCACACGAAACAGCCTACAGCAAATGTGTAGCTTGCAATCCTCGTGATCGTCGATCTCCTCCATATTCTGCGATATCACTCCGACTCGATTTAGGCTCCACATGTTCCCGCTGTACTTGCATTAGACCATAGGCAGCAGCAGAAGACTGATCTCCTCGATGAGCGTGCGGGAATTCGATCGAAGCATTTTCAATGTACTCCGGCAATGGGTCTTCACCAGCCAGATCCTTGCCTTCGAAGTCGTTGCTGATATCTGATCCCAACGAGAGTCGTAGCCATGTCGAGAAGTCGTTGCTGTACGAAGCCTGATTTAGCATTATGGCGACGCATGCAAAGACGACTATGAGCGTTGTCACACCGATTGCGAGACCATAAGCTAGCCAGAGCTTCGTGGCGGCATAGGCGTAGACGCTCTCTTCCATGGTGAACTCTACAAGCGTAGGCTCGGGATAGAATATCGAGGACTCGTTAGCTCTGCGGAATCTATATTAGTAGGGGTCGATATACTGTAGAGGCGCGTTGAAGACTCACTGTAACTCTGGCACGCCCATTAAGCTGATAGTTATGTTTTGAAACAATTCCTCTAGAGCTCGTCCCAGAGACTGCGTCTGTGTGATGGGTGACGGGAGGAGGGATGCCATGTCCAAGCCAGTAAAAGGTGCATCATGTTGTGCGGAAGCTTGCTCTTGCATGGTTTTCGCGATATCGCCCAGCAAGTCATTGGGCTCATGCAGGAAAGCGAGTTCAGGACTGCGCGCTAATATTGTACTCTGGACTTGGGACGTGGACGTAAACAGAAATCTTCGCTCTCGTGATCCTACCCTTCTCCAATGTACCATTCCGATGAAAGTCTCTATGAAGGCCTCGAATATGGCCTGATAGGACAAGTCGTTAATTAGCTGCAAATTCACTACGCACTTATCGTCCGTGCCAAAATTGGGACAAGTCGTCGGTCGTGAGCCCGAGCTGTTACTACTGTCCACGATCTGAGTGAAGTTAGACAGTACAAAGGCGGTGGCGTTCAAGGTCGCCTCGTCAATGTCTGAGATATTTGTGTTGACCGTTTGACGTCCGTTGACAAAATCGAATTTTGTCGTGTAATTAGACTTGTGTGCGCTGCACTGAATGATGGTCGAAGACTCTTGCAGAATAGCGACCCGCTCTGATAAAGTGCTGTTTGGATTGTCGCCGATCCAGGTCTGGTAATATGATGTGTAAAATGAGCCTTCCATTGACATCATTGAAGGCATGATTGCCACGCCTACGGTCAGTGGTCAGGGTGGTCAATGGACGGGTCATTTTTCGTGGCCATGCCGTCCGGACGGTGTCCGGCCGGATGGACAGCTAATGGGGTATCTGCCGGCCGGCATTATTAATGCTAGCGTCCGTCCGGACATGTAAGTGAATCACCGGTGTCCATGGCATGTGAATTGACCTTGTTGATGAGAATGTCGTTCCTAGGGGTGTTGTTAGGGTCTGGGTCAATTGATGAATAAGAGCGTGTTTGATTGGTCAGATGCCAGCCTGCAGAGACGCCGGCCCGTGCGCCGACCTCCCACGCGCGACTTCTCAGAACGCGACTGGGGACGCGTTTCCTTCACATGCCAAAGTCCCTCGATCGCCCACCTGATCATTGGCATTTACGCACACACCACGATGGCAGGCGGTACCTCCAGCATAAGCGCCACCCACAGCATCGACCTGACACAAATCCACGCCGAATCGCAGCTCGGAACCGTCCTCCGGACGCGTTATACGCGGACCGGCTTCCTCGTCGATGGAAAAGCTCTTCGCGACTTTTACCCGACACCGCCAGGCAAGGCAGAGCACAGAGCGTGGGTCTGGCAGCATGGTGAGGCTGTTACGCATCTTCAGAGCTTCACCAACTACTGGCTGTGTCGTCTGTGCTTCGACAGCAGCCATAAGGATCACAGGAAGGTGAAGGTCATTCGGACTGGTGGAGGAACGAACTCGATACGCAGACACCTAGGCAAGCATGGCTACGAGCTCGATGGCACGTACAAGCAGTGTAAGAGGCGTCCGGTAGACGACGGCAACATCGCTAGTATGATCAAGCGTCAAAGGACGACCGAGAAGACTCCTGTTGATCGTACCGAGTGGAGGTCGCTATTCCTCGAGTATGCCGTAACAGATGAGCACTCACTTCGCGCTCTAGCATCTGAACGACTGAAGCGGCTAGCTACGTATCGTCAACCTGTTCTCGAGATGCTATTCCCTACTTCTCACAACACCCCGCGAGCTTGGATCGTCGACTTGTGTAAGAAGACACTGCCTCGAGTAAAGAGCGATATGGCTACGGCGATAAGCGGCATCGCTTTGTCGTTTGACGCGTGGCTAGCAGACATCGATGGCGGCACCGACTTCTTAGGTGTTCATGCTCACTACTTCGATAAGGACTATCAGCTGAAGACAGTACTTATTGGACTCGTACCAACCTATGGCAATCACACTGGTGAAGAGCAGGCAAACATCCTTCTCAAGCTGATCAGACAGTATGATATCGCGTCCAAACTGACCTACTTTATGGCCGACAACGCGTCTAACAACGACACGACGATCGAAGCTATTAGGCGCGAAATACCAAGTCTCCGACACCCTCACAAGTGCCGCCTTCGCTGCGCTGGCCACTTCATCAACTTAGTCGTTAAGGCTATGCTCTACGGCGTCGACATCGAGTGTATTGACCAGGCTTGCAACGACATGAATAAGGAAGACGAGGAGCTCGAAGACAGCGAGATCGTATACGAGTTTCAACGCGCTCTATCTCTACGTAATGCCGTCGATCGTCAGACAGCATGGCGAAAGAAGGGCTGTGTTGGCAAGCTCCATAATATCGTGATCCATGCTCACTATAGCGAGGCACGACGACACGTCTTTCGATCAAAACAACGCGAGGCAGACACACGACTTGTCGAGCTAGTGTTGAACGGCGGGATTAAGTGGCAATCTGACCACGACATGATCGAGCGTGGCCTCGAGCTCAAAGATCCAATAGAGCTGTATTGCTTACAGTTCATTGACGACCTTCGTGAAGACATACTCACCGCGGATGACTGGGCCGAGTTGAAGGAGATATTGAAGCTTCTCAAGCCGCTGAAGATGGCGTCGCTGAAGGTCCAAGCAGATGGCCAACACTTCGGTGGATTGTGGCAGTCGTTGACAGCTTTGGAGTCACTGCTAACTACACTTGAGAAGGCGAAGTCAGACCATGAACACGCGGCCAACTCACACCTTAAGGCGATAGTCAATCTTGGTTGGAAGAAGCTCGACAAGTACTATCGACTCAGCGATCGCACGCCTGCCTACCGTGCCGCCGTGGCGTTACATCCATCGCTCAAGATGAGCTGGTTCGAGCAGCACTGGGGTGGTATGAAAGACGACAATACGCAGCGCAAGAATAAGGCGAAAGCGAAGTGCAAGCAACGGCAGTCGCAGCAGCAGAATCAAGACGATATCGAGGCGTCCACGCTATGGACAGTGAAGGCACGACACGCGATTGAAGAGCTCTATAATGAGTATAAGATGCGGTGTCCAGCACCAACAACTAGGCCGGCGACACGTGAACGCGAGGTCGACGATTACACGGCATCGTTAATGCTCACGGACACTGTGTTGCAAGACGATCTGCAGCGTTATCTTGCCGAGCCTCTGACACCTTATATGGTTGGCAACAAGCCTATTAATGTCGTCCAATGGTGGCGTGACAATCGCCAGCGATATCCATTGTTGTCCAAGCTAGCATTCGACCTACTGGCCACGCCGGCGAGCTCGAGCGCGTGTGAGCGTGAGTTTAGCTTAGCTGGCCACGTTCTCGACAATGAGAGGTGGCAGACGAAGACAGACTACGCACAATCACACCAACTACTGCGAAATTGGTTCAAGAACGACTTTGTGTTGAAGAGACACACAAAGGAGGTGGTAAGAGCGCAAGACGATCACTTTAGCGGCGACGTGGACAGTGAGATGTCAAGCTCATATGAAGGCAACAGCCAGCAGACAGACGTGCGAATAGAGGGCTAACAACACCTTCCTCTGGCTTCATTTTTCAACATCCTTCCTAATTAGGCAAGGCGAACAGCGGACAGGGCTCCGGTGGACGGCATGGCCAATGAGAGGCTCTCGTCCGGACGGACGGACACGGCCGCTGAATCGGCCGGCAGGGCCGGCAGCAGTGCTGTGGCCGGCCGACCTGTCCATTGACCACCCTGTCAGTGGTTGAATCTCAAAATTGGAATAGCCGGGCAAAAGGTCGTCCAGCACCATCTCGCTGCTCGGTGGAGCTGCAAGGTATGTGTAAGCCTTTCCGAAAGGGGCCTCTCTGCCAGACCAGGCGACAAATCCAGGCCCGCGCGGCTCCTCCATATAGTCAATAGTGGCATTCATCGCGTAAAACGCGATGTTTTTAAGAACACCTCGCGCCGCTACTGCTTCCATTGATGCGCATCGCAGCGTGGGAGCGGTGAATTCCACATTCCAGCTGGAGTTTACAGCCGGCGGCTGCACTTGTAGGATTTCGCCTCGGGTAGCGCTCGCGAGTGCGGTGCTTCGGACCGCTTGCCTTGGTCCGTTGTAATTGTAGGTTTCGAAATAACCCCCATAGGTAAAGGGGC
The DNA here is from genome assembly GCF_019650295.1 of Cercospora kikuchii. Classification (NCBI taxonomy): domain Eukaryota; kingdom Fungi; phylum Ascomycota; class Dothideomycetes; order Mycosphaerellales; family Mycosphaerellaceae; genus Cercospora; species Cercospora kikuchii. The sequence continues at coordinate 2,281,969 of NW_025408587.1, forward strand.
CGCCACCAACCATGTCGGCTAACAGGCGGAAGCTGGTAAAATCCACGCGAGGGACATGCAGGCTTTGCGGTGGCGGGAAGGTCACAGCCACGGACAGTGTGGCGGGCGTGATGATGGTGGCAATAGGTATCAACCTAACACAAACATCAGCAGGGCACCCATATGGAGGATTGCTAGCGGTACCAAGCAGAAAGGGCAATCAAGAATAATGCTGGGCGTCTCCACCACATCTTGACATTGCCGAGTGATACGATGTTCCCCAGTACCGACATGATGACATTCATATTTCCAACGGGAACTGATCGTTGTTCGCCTCGAGACAGGCTCCACATCACTGCTTGTAGGTAGGCGATAGAGACGGAAAGAGCCAAGCAAGCGCGTACGACGAACGCGAAGGCCGTACCGATTGCCGTATTCCGCTCCTGTACATTGACGCTTGTGCCCAGAAATTTTACTTTCTCGTCGAGTCTCGTAGGCGCCGGATGCCTGTCCAGACTTTGGTAGAAGGCATGGTGGCCGGCGGAGAAAATGATAGCGCAGACGAGCGCGGCAAACATAACACTTGGACTGCGCCAGTGCGGCCAGGCCATCGTGGACAGCTGCGGTTGAGTATGGACTTAATTGCTTGGTAGAAGACGAACAGCAGTCGGGCAGTTGAGCTGGTTAGCAGCTCTTTCTATTTCGCGCAGCTGCGCGAGGCTGCACATGACTGCACAAGGCTGAACGCCGCACAAGGCTGCGCGAGGCTGAAAACGAGTGGTCAATCGCCGCCGTCGTGCCTCAGCCTAGACCCCTCAGGCTGTGATTCCGTGCCGCTCTTGCAGGAAGCTAGAGGCGTTGTGTAATTAGAGAAGGCAATTGGGCCTTTGCAGTCGATTGGGTCATATCGCGCTGCTTCTGTTTTCACACTCTGTGCTTGACCTCTTCAAACTTCCCTCTACATCGATGAAATTGATCTGATTCGATGGCGGGCCAGATGACAATATCAAAGCTCGAGTAGCCATATGGAGGCCCAGTGGACACTGGAGCTAGATTGAACAATCGTTGCTTGTGCATTCAATTGGTTCCGCTCGGACCCCAGCGAAAGCGACGTCCAAGCTGTGGAAACAACGTGTTGCAAGCTGCTGGGTCGAAGGATCACTCATCTTGTCGGCGCCCTTCAATAGCTCGAGTCATTTTTCGCTCTCAGCCGTGCTCCGTACTTCCAGAGAATCCCAGTCGACGGCAACGCAATCCCAATCGACAAGAATGCAAGCAAAGAGTTTCCCCAACCGTAGCCCAACGCAGCATACATATCCTCCGCAAACAGCGGAAATGCAAAAGCCAGCATACTGCTGAGGAATTGTGTTGCTGCCGATGCAGAGCTGACATGTTCCGGATAGGCATCCATGACATACGCACGTAGCGTGGTATTGAAGACTTGCATACCCATGGCAAGTAGTGCAGCACCGATGTCAACGACAGCCCAATGCAGTCGATACTGCGCTGCCCAGCCATATAAGAGGAAGCCGACTGGTGTGAGGATAACGCTGGGAAGGAGCAGAGGGACGCGGAGTTCTGGAGCAGCTCGATTGCCTGCGCGGCGTGTGAGGGTGCAGTAGAGGTAGTCCATCAGCGGGCCACAAAGCTGTGCCCCGGCGATCTCACCAATAGCAAGCGAGATGTAGTGCAGGCCAGAGATCGAGACGGATTGACCATAGCTGCTGACGATGAGATTGGAGAAGGAGGCGAGGGCGAAGTACAGCAGGCCGTAGTTTATGCCACCAAGGAGAGCCTGGACTTGGATAGTTGGGTGAAAAGCCAGGAGACGTAGTGGGCGTGTGAGATGTTTTGAGAGAATCTTGAAAGTGGAGTGGCCTTGAGACCGAATTTCGATCTCAGTGTGGTATCGTGAGTCACCGGTCTCGAGGCGAAGCTTCGCGGCGCGACGCTGAAGCAGGAGAGGCGCGTAAGTTTCGTGAATGATGGGCAAGGTGACGATCTCAGCAACGGCTTGGAAAATTGTCGTTGCCCAGAACATCCAGCGCCATGTGGAGTATTCGACAATGAATCCGCCCACGATAGGTCCTATTGCTGCACCAGTGAGAGGAATCAGAAGGTAAAGACTGAGGGAACGACCTCGCTGCTCGTTAGGCCAAATGTCGGCCATAACGCCGTACGCAACAGTATAGACAGCGCTGGCGCCGAAACCTGCAAGCAATCGGGCCGCGATAAGGAGGCCTTTTGAGTCGGCAAAGCCGCAGACCAGGTTCCAAGCGAGGAACCAGATGTTCGTAATGTGGATTATGGTCTTTCTCCCATATACCTCGCTCAGTGGCCCGATGACCAAAGGCCCGAACGCAGTTGCCAGAACGTATGCTGAAAGAGCCATTGTGCTTTCGATATTGCTCATCTTCAGGTCGACTGCGATGGTAGGGGTAGCTGGAGCCATGATCTTGGTGCAGCTGACATTAGTAAACCGACGACTCGTCGCCGACTGTTGCACTCACTGTCGAGATCATGATTCGATTGAAGCCCTGTGTCGACAATGCAAAGGTAGCTGCCCATTTCGTCTTCGTAGACCAATTCTTTGGATCTGCTAGGTCTCCAGAGCTGAATGTAACGAGGAACGCATCATTTCGTTCGATGCCTGTCTTCTCCTGGCTCTCGATCGATTTCTTTTCATCTGGACCAGTTTCGAGATTCGCTTGCATCTCATTGAGAGCACTTCGATCGGCTTGTTCCATAGTCGTGGTTCGACTTGTCGCAGATACGATGGTATTTGGTCGTCGCGTCTCGCAGCACACGCGGACTTAACAGTGCTTTTCATCTCAAGCTTCGAGACCAAGGCACATCCTACTCTCTTTATCAAATTCACCTACATGGACTTACTGTCACTGTCAATCCTTTGGTCGACTATCCCGACCAATGAGCCATCTCCGAGGCCTAGAGTGGATACCTTAGACCCGCTTTTCCAGGCGGACATCTTATCTGATCATCGGACGATGGTAGATGAAGCAATGCGAAATATCGTGCCATATGCAGCATGATTGGTAACACCAGTGCGGCAAAGTACCTTGCTCCGTTCTCGGAACGTGGTATGCCGACGACCGGGCATTTTTGTAGCGAGTGGGTTGCAGCAGAACGATGCCTTCATCCGCATCGAGGGCATGATCATTGATCCCCCTCTGAGTAGGGTGGCCACGACGAAGGCCATCTTTGGACGCAGCATCTTTGCTTCCAGATCTAAGACTGCGACTTCAATGAACAATGCCTTTACGGATGCTTGAGGCTCAGTCGTCTGGCTCTTCTCGAGACGTTCACGCTCGCGCGGGTGAAGGTACCTACAGAGGCACATTTAGTCGTCGAGGGAATCTGCCACTTCATCACGTATCGCATGAGCCGCTGCTTCCATAGGCCACCAACCCTCATCCTTGTGCGACTCATCCTGTTCCAGCACAGAAAGAGGGCCGCTCGTGTCCTCCAGACCTTTCGTCCGTTGTCGCTCTTGAAATGCTGCTTCAATTGCGTCAAGGCATTCGTCCTTGGATCTCCAAGGACGAGCTACCTGCTTGCAGATCGGCCCTCCATGCAGAAGGTCCTGTAGAATGAACCAAGAGCAGTCGAGCTCTCCGCCAGAAGACACTTGAATCACTACTTCGCCAGTGTCACCTCTCGAACACAATCTGTGCTTCAAGCTCTCCCAGTCAATGGGTTGATTCTCGGTCGCTTGCAGACGAAGCACCTCGATCACTTCCATGATAAGTGAGTAGGCGTATCCAGCGCGCGTGGGCCCAGTGAGTCTGCGCGTGGCCCTTTCAAAGCCATGCCACAGCAGTGATTCGAAGTGTGCGATGGCAGCTGCGTAGAGCTCGTCTTTGGTATACGAATAATCTGTCCGTATACGGTGATCGTGCCCTAGGTAAGCATCTGGTATGGCACTCAGCGCAAATATCTTGTCTCGAGGGTCACTGCACCTGTGATCCTTGAAGTCTCTCAGGACTTGGGTCCAGTAGAAGCAAGGGTGCTCGCGAGCAAAGTCGCCCGTTTGTTCCTCTCGTCTGTTGCGCAAGATCTGGACTGCATATCGATCAATTGCAGGTCTTGCAGATGTTTTGCCCCCGCGTTCGTGCCAGTAGCCGTGGAACACAATCACAGACGCATATGAGGCCAAGTTCTCACCAGCCAAGAAGAAGCCTTGTCGAGCACACAACATTTCCTGTACGATCCACGCCCGCGTGAAGTACTTATTGCAGAGCAGTTCGCGGATCTCGGTATTCGCAGCTTCCAACTCTCGCTGTACTGGCTCGCAATACATCATATGATTGTTGTAGCGGGGTTCATATGGCTCCGGTCTGCTTTTCTGCTTCTGTATCTTATCATCAATAATGTTCCCGTCAATTGAGTTGAGAACTGCAAACGCGGTCTTCATATATGGCTTTGCAAGACCAAGCCACGATGCGACCAACCAAGCATCGTTGTATGTCCTAGCCATGGACTGCACCTGTTCGCTCTTCTCCTCCACGTCATGCTGACAGATGCAGATTGCATCGATCCAGAAGGGGTGTTTCGCCCAATTTTCATGGACAACTCCCGCAGGATTATGCCAAGAGTGGCCCATCCACTTCGACACCAGAGTCCGGAGAAACGAGGCGAGATTGTTTGCAATGCCCATTCTCTTCCCATTAATGCTCGCAAAAGTGACCAGTTTAGGATCGCCCCAGACGTACGAAAGAGCCACGAACTGCTCTTCCGCTGCTGTAGTGCGCTCCAGGTGGCGCATGTCAAACCGAATGTCATCTGGCGAGCTTGATGGGTCGATGTAGAGTAGCCTGATCATGTTCGACGCGAGCCTCTCGTATGTGAAATCCATTTCATCGCTGTTCCTCAAATTTAGCTGCTGCATTGTGAACCTGTTGCCGTCAGTTGCGTGAGTCGACAGATTTCCTGCTGTGCATTCATCGTGAAGACCATCAAGCTCTTTGCGGGACTGGAAAGCAGCTGCAAGCCTGCGCCTCTTCAGCCTTCCGAGCAAGTCTGGAAGAACTGCTGCCTGACGTTGGCAGAAAGAGGCCACTTGCCATGTGAATCTGGCAATAAGAAGACTCCAACTTGATGCCACTACTCAGGTCGCCAGGACGGTGCCATAGGCAGTAGAGGAACATGTTGGCGCGTGTTGCGAGGAGACGCGTCGTGTGTAATGTCGCGCTTTCTCGCGAGAAGGAAAGCAGGGGGCGAGGTGCTCAATTTGATTGACTCCCATGAAATCACGAACGAAACTTTGAAAGCAAGCACGACTTCTGGCAGAAACATTCAAATTGTGCCTCTACCTAAGCAGACAAGCAAAGGATCAGTTGCTCAATTCTATGAACAATATACTGTTGTTCTGTTCTTCATCTTTTGCCAACATACGACGCTTTCAGGCCAGATATGCCTTTTCTCCTCACAAAATCATGGAAAATTTTAAAAAAAACAACCTCCATCACACATGGGTATCTCAAATCAGACCACAAAACGCTTTCCTTTTCCTTTCCTTCCCATCGCCATGCTAAACAAAATGAAAACACCTTACAAAACGAGATTGCTTCTTCGCTGCACGTCGAAATCAGCAATCAGTTATCGAGCGTCAAATGCTCGACATCGTGATTCAGCAGATCTTCATCACCCTCATATTCCAACATTTCCGTTCCATGCGGCGAGCTCTGTCCACTCGCTAGTGTTGCAGTCTCGTTGCGTTCTGGCTGTCTCGACGAGGGCCCAGCAGCGCCGAAAGCAGGCGGGAGACTTGAAGGCCCTCGCCAACCGTTCGACTGGTACGAACTGGGATAGTGTGGCGGGCTGGCGGGCACATCATCGTACAGCGGAGGTTGCTCGTCGTCCCATGCAATACCCATACCGCTGCGTTCCGTAACGTTCAATGCGAACTGTGTTCGGAGGACGCGAGCGGCCCCGGTAGGTGTGGCGTTGCCCGGTTTCTTGTTTGGCGCCCACTCTTCTGCGATGACGAGCTCCATGACCATGTTGTGGGTGATCTTAGTCCCATTGCTTGCCTCCATGCCGCAGTTGGGTTTCGACGAGGGATTGAGTGAAGCGACAAATTCGCCTTCGATGGTCCCATCTGAGAAGTCGGTTTTCCAGCCTTGCTTGAGTTCCTCGCCACCAATGTCCCGGGTGTTTTGGTGTTCGATGCCTTTGCCTAAGCCGATCTTGGCAGAATGTGTAGAGCAGGCAGGAGAAATGGCCTTTTCGTGTTCTTCAATGCGCCAGCTGAGTTTCCTGAGTCGCCAGCGGGTGTGAGTCTCTTCGCGATGCGTCGTGATACCAGTCATACGGCATTGAACATTGAATTCTCCAGTGGGATGCACGACATTTGGCATCGTAACGTACAGCGTCAGGTTGGTGGGAGGGAAGACGCGAACGCTGTTCTTGTCGTTTCCAGGACGCAATGCGCGCTTGATGATCAATTCTCGTCGAAACTCAATCTCCTGGCCATCGATTGATTTTGCTCGCACGTGGAGTTGATAATCGACGCTCGCTACTGTTCCGTGTGTGGTTGCAGGAATGTGGCCCGGAATAACGTATGAGAATGGCATCTGCGACATGCCATCGGCAGCTTTGAGAGTCTTTGGGTGTGTCAGGAAGTGCCACTCGAACAAATCCTTGATCTGAGTCATGCACTCGCGACATCGATCGTGCACGGGCTTTTTAGTTGTCGTTGTGCATTCGAGAAACATGGTGATGCTGGAAAGCGTGGCCTCGGGAACGTTGGGTGTGATTTGCAGACGTCCAGAAATCAATGCACCTGAAGACTGGTTCGGAGGATCGAGCATGAGTACCGGAGGCGATTCCATGAGCAAGCCCAGTTGGACTGGCTTGGGCGCGGTGGGTGAGCGTGGTCCATCGCGGGCGTGTTTGTCCTTGGACAGTGATCGTTCCTTGGATTTTGACTTGTCATGCGAACTGTGCTTTTTGCTGAAAAGAGAGGTCGGACGCTTGATATGCTCCATGCTGGGACGTCGACTCTCAACGAGTGATGTCGCGCTGCTGTTGTTGCTGGTGTTATTACTGTTGTTTGTGTTGGATTGTTGGTATGTGGGAAGATTGTCGAAGAGTTGCGGAGTGGAGGGAGCAGTCCAGATGCCAAAGATTTTGGACGGCATGCTGGCGGGAAGCTTCGCCGAAGCAGCAGAAGTTTTCTAGCAATCGCTAGCTGATGGCAATGACGACTGCCAGAGCGCGGAAGGGCAGATCTGGGGTGCAGACGCGAGAAATGTTGGGTGAGCTTGCTTCTCGGCCAAATTCAGGACAGCTTCGGGGTTGGCGAGAACACGACTTGTATTATAACGCTGGCGCAGATGAGTTCATATGCGCGCGAATTGATGAAATTCTTCGCAAGGGCCGAGACCTCTGCGGTTGGACGCTGCGGTGCTTTCCAGGTGTTCGCACATGAAAAAAAGACTGGAGCCCGGCTGTGGCAGAGTGGATATGATCGAGTAATGAGCTCAAGCTGCGCTGCAACAATGACCACACGATCAGGCGCATGCCCGGCCGCCCATGAAAAGTTTCCTTCTAGTGCCTTCAGCCGATGACACGATCACGCCGCGTGCCTCGCGACGATCGCCCGACCAACCCAAATCCTGCAGACGCTCGTCCGCGTCTGTACAGCGTCTGCTTGCCAAGTTGCGACTTGTGGTTCTCGTCAGCTAAGACGCTGCTCGACAGATCCACCGACCGTACGCACAGGCAGAGAAGAGTCCGCTTGTTCGCGGCATACCGCAGAGCACGTCTCATTTGCACCCGTTTCACGCAATGGCCATTGTTCGTGCCATGGCGGGTGCGATATCGCAGCGCCGAGCTATTGCTGAAGCATGGTTCAAAGGCAGAGCATGACTCCCGAGCTGGTCAGCTGCTCGCATTTCTCCTCCCGTCTGCAGTAACGCCGAGCTATACCGTACTCCACGTCTACACCTTCCACCGCCTACGGAGCACGCAAAATTCTGCGGGAGAACGCGATCAAGCGGGGTTCCCGCCTATGGAGTTGACCTGCTGATGAGCTGTACACGCCATTTCGCCGTCGCACAACTTCACTACAAACGCCTCCTCCGATCCTGAGCATGACATCTCCACGGGAAGCGAGGAGGTCTCCACTCTCTCCTATACCAAACTTCCCGTCTTGTTGCTCACGCAAGGATCACAGCACAGGGCGTAAGGCGCAAATCCTGAGTCATCACGCGACATCAAGGTCTCGTTGACCTTGCTGGAGTCCGGTCGGGGAGCGGTGTCGCTCCGCCCTGGCACCTCATCACGGAAAATTGGCGCTCTCACTCAACAGAGAATGACCGTGCTGGGAATGTCTCGTGTTGACCTCCCAAAGCACGCCAAAAATCATTTCGGGCGGGGCCGATACGGAGTTGGCACAGCGGACACGAACGCCGAACACCTTTTCTTGTTTCCAAGGATGAAAAAAGCCTCGATTTTCCACGTGTCTCCGCTACGCCATGCCGATGGAGCAATTGCACACGCTGACGAGCCATTGACGCCTCGGCGCGCTCGGCACAACAAGCCCTAACCTCTCTCATGTTGAGCCTCACCGAGTGCAAGCGCAAACTCGAACCTCCAGTGAGGCTTATTCCCGATCCTACCCTAACCCAGCTCAAAGAGCTTCAACTCGTGGGCAGGTACTGTCGTTTCGCACGCATTGGCATTACACATCATCAGTAGGTCGCCGAAAGACGCTGCTCCAGATAGTCACCACTGCAGCCTGTTAGCGTATGTATAACCGGTCCGGCATCCATGTGCAACTCACCTGTTCACCCCAGCATACTTCTTCGGCCTGTCTGGGCCATAGGTCGAAGGAATTGCCTCAATTAGCCGATCAAAATTAGGATTGCAAAAATACGCAATCGAGTAGCGTGCAGGATGCACGTCAGCTGCAGATGGTGGCTCAACGACACGATGCTTGGTGCTCTTGATCGTATCATTGCTCCACCGGGCCAACAAGTCTCCCGCGTTCACGACAATGGTATCTTCGATGGGTGTCGCATCAATGTAGTTCCCATTCGGACTAAGCACTTGCAAGCCACCACGCATATCCCTAGAGAAGAAATTTGGTCAGCGAAGATGGCCACGGCTTTCAATTCCGACGAGATGGAGTCGGCGCCAAGTCAGTCCCGTGCGGTCTTCGAAAACAACCGGTCCGGGATCAACACTGAGACCACCACACGGCACGCCAACCAACTCCGATGCACCTCTGCCAACGTGTCGTGACGACGCACGCCATCAACACAACCCACCACGTGCTCAAAAGCCCGACAAACGCCCCGATCGCTCGATCCGGAAAATCCAAAAGACCAGGCAACCCTTCCACCACACAACAACAAGAAGAAACACATCTCACTTACTGAAACAAACACGTAATACTCCCATAATCCGTATGCGCTCCCGCCCTCACCGTATTCTTATTCTTCCTAAACACCTCCGCCTTCACCTCAGGATAATGCAACAACCTCAAATTATTATCCCCTCGATCCGTATACGAATCAAACCAACTCTCTTCGATCCCCAACCCCACCGCAATAGCCTGCATAACTCTCACATGCAACTCTTTCACCTGATCGAAAAACTCCAACATGAAAGCTTTGAATTCTTTTCCCTCAGCATCACCAAACCTATCAGGCCACTGATTCGGACATCCTTCCTCTCCTTCCCGTCCAATCTCAAACGACTCTTTCAAATCCGCACCTTCAGCTGCTCTGATCTTTTCGATTTCTGCAGGATCCGTCGCATCTGTTGTCTTTTCTCGGCCGGGTTGACTATACCCTCTATTCGCTCTGGGTGTCGTCCAACCTAATTCCAATTTTTGTTCTGTAGATCTCGCGAAGAATTTCGCAGATTGCGCAAAAGCTCCTCGCACTTGTTCTGGAGGGATTCCATGATTTTTGAGGTATATGAAACCGGCTTTTTGGAACCCTGTGAGAATCGCTTGGGCGGTGGTGCGTTTTGTGGAGCTGTCGCCGGAGAGGTAGGCGGAGAAGTCGATGAGGGGGATTTCGAGGTTGTCGCTTGAGACGGCGGAGGTTACAGCGGAGGGCTGCATGGTTTCTCGCGATTGTCGTGTCACAGAGGTGAGGTTGCAAAGATGCCGTGAAGTCGAAATAAGATGCCTGTGATAGGCGTCTGGCTGCACAACTTTAGATATAGAAATCGCTGCACTCCAGATTCGAGGCGCGCGCCGCTGGAGATAAGCAGGCGATTTGCGCGTGGTGGGCATGCCTATCAGCTTGTTGATAGGCAAGCATAGCTAACAGCTACTTTTGGTGGGGTAAAAGGTGATTCTTTTACTCTATTTGTGAAACTTGTGCAACGTCTCCCATTGGCAGGCAAGAACGAGCAAGTCATATCTCTTCAGGCGCTCTTTGAGGAAGGTCGAATTGTTTACATCAAGATCTGCTGCATCTGGAATTCTTCCACATCGCCAGAAGTGCTCCAAAGGACAAAATCTCAAGCTGCCAAGACTTCACCAACAACCACAACCACGTCCATCATCACAAGAACGAAACCCCAAGAACCAAAGAGAAAAAATCGCCCACCATGCCAACGGTAGACGTCCACACACACATGTACCCCCCAGCCCTAATGTCCGTCCTTCGAGACCGAAAAGCGGTCCCTTACGTCCGCCTCTTCCCAGACGACACTGCCTCCGGCGAACGCCTAGTCATCCTCCCGGCAGAAGAATCCGGCTCGACAGCACGAGGCCGACCCATCGGACCCGAATACTACGAAGTTTCCGAAAAGATAAAATTCATGAACACCCACAACATCGACATCTCCGTAATTTCCATCGCAAATCCATGGCTAGACTGGGTTGATAAATCCGAAGCTGCTGAAATGGCGCGAGTGGTTAATGATGATGTGGAGAGGATGTGTAGAGAACATGAAGGACGTTTGTATCATTTCGGGACGTTACCGTTGAGTGCAGATGTAGAAGACGTGGTGGGTGAGGTGAAGCGATTGAAAAGTTTGAAATTTTGTCGCGGGATTGTGATGGGGACGAGTGGGTTGGGAGAAGGTTTGGATGATCCGAAGTTGGATCCTATTTGGGAGGCGATTGAGGAGCAGCAGCTTCTGGTTTTCTTGCATCCGCATTATGGTCTTCCGAGTGAAGTCTTCGGGCCGCGAAAGGGAGATTATGGGCATGTTTTGCCATTGGCTATGGGGTTCCCGCTTGAGACGACGATTGCGGTGACGAGGATGATTTTGTCTGGGATCTTTGATCGGTTCAAGGATATGAATGTGTTGCTTGCGCATAGTGGAGGCACATTGCCGTTCTTGGCAGGTCGTATCGAGAGTTGCATTGCGCACGACGCGCATCTCAAGAAGGAAGGCAAGATCGATGGACGAAGAAATGTCTGGGATGTCTTGAAGAAGAACATCTATCTTGATGCCGTGGTCTACGCAGATGTCGGTCTCAAAGCTGCCATTGATGCTTCTGGAGCTGACAGGTAAGTCTATCCTCGGCTGCTACTTCCTTACTGGTACTGATGTTCTGTAGAATTATGTTCGGGACTGATCACCCGTTCTTCCCGCCGCTCGACGAGGATGAAGATAAGTGGCTGAGCGTTACCTCCAATATGAGTGCTATCAAAGCGGCTTTGAAGGACGACAAAGCGAAGGAACAAGACATTCTTGGTAGCAATGCTGTGAGAGTGCTACGGCTCAATCCTTGAAATGCCAGGGCGACATGGCGATGGGCCGGATCATCCATGATTTCCAAATCGGCGCTATGGATCCGTCTCAAGTCGGAGCAAAACCTATTTCATCATCAGCATTCTGTACAGTACCAAAAGTCTTGGATCGTGGCAGACATACCTTCTTCATCAAGTCTCGTTTCCTCTGCCCAGCTTTCCAAGACCCAGTCATCTACAACGATCCTGGGCAACCGAGGCCTAGTTGCAATGGCTTTTCGAATTGCAGGTACATCTCTGCTACCAGATTTCACGATCACATGGGTGACTTCGTTGCTTTGCAGCGAATCTGCAACGCTACCACCCGCGAATTCGAACAGGCGCTTCGTGGAGGGCTCTGGGCTGTCAAAGAAAGCCGTGATGCCAGCGAACATAAGAGCTTCCATCTCGTCGAGTCCGTGGCCATGCTCGATGAATTGCTCCATAACCTCCGAAGGCTCAAAGCCATCTTCGCACTTTGCAGGCATGTTTTTAAACAGCGAGAGCAAGTCTTGCGGCGTCACGTCTCTGACATAGCTGTCGCCAAACTCGTCAATGTTGCCGTCATACTTGCCTCGATCTGTTGTATGTGTATATTCCAGATGGTGAGGTTCAAGCGGAAGCAACAAATTTGGACGTCCAACGTCCAGCTCGCTCTGCTTAATGCAGTCGAGCAACCAGCATGGCTTGATAATGTTGCGATCGTCATTCTTCTTGATTGAGGCAACTTTCACCACGTTGCGATCGGCTATGAGGATTGTGTCCGGATCCTTCTGAGATGCGACAATCTTGCCGCCATTGGCCTTGACAAGCTGTTCCAGCTCAGCCTTGCTCTTCTTCAGTGGCTTACCAGCCTCGGTCATGATGAAGAAGCTCAAGCCTTCGAACACTTTCGTCGCTGGTCCAGCGTATGGCTGAGCCACATCATCCTCCTGGCCTTGAATCGCTAGTGCCCGCTTCTGTCGTTTGGATGTGCGCTGTCGCTTCGTCTCGTCTATTTTCAATTTCTTCTCCGCCTGCTCTTCATCTGCCTTGGCCTTTAGTGCGTCAAACTCGTCCCAAGACAGCGCTTGATCCCAGCTCTTGTCCGTTCGTAGCCTCTTGAAGCGAGGAAAGCGAAGAGTTCGCTGTGTCCTGAACTGGTCAGTTCCGCCTACCTGGGCAGCTTTGACAGAGACAACCACAGAGTCCTCAGGCTTGATCCACAAGTCAGGCTTTTCGTACTGTCGATCACCACCAGCGAGCTCGATCCATTCAGTAGGCGGCTTCTTGCGATCCCAGTCCTTCCACTTGCCATCAGTCAAGTGTCTGATCTGAGCATAATCTGATGCACTGAAACCTCCTCCAACTTTGAAGAAGGACCACGTCTTCTGTGGATGTGCATTGGGCTCAATATGCTTGCGGTGATATTCTGGGAGATACAAGCCGCAGAGAAAGCTGCTGAGGAAACCGCCTCTCTTGCCAGATCCGAAGTAGCCGCCCACTACGATGCAATCTAGCGATTCGCCGAACTCTGTCATGTACTCTGGTTTGACCTTTATCCAGTCATCATTTCGATCGTTGAGCCTGTATTCCGAACGTGGATTCTTGATCACAAGACCTTCGCTACCTTCTTCCAAGACTAGACGCAACGCGGGCTCGATGTCTGTCGCAGTCTTGCCTTCAATATAGGAATGAATTTCCAGCCGTCGATGCACAGGTTGAATGGCGCCTTCTAGCGCTCTTCGGCGATCTCTGAGCGTATATTGTGTCAGCGGTTTATCGTTGAGATACAAGCAGTCGAACACTCTGAACAGGGGCCGGTTCCCGTCAGCGAAAGGGTTCTGCTGCTGCTCGATCGCCGCTGTCTTAAGAGTGCCAAACCCAACGACACAATCTTCCTTCATGTTCCAAGTAATCATCTCACCGTCGAGAATGATATTGCGGACACCTGATCTGAAGGCATCCTCGATGTGCCGTGTCAAAGCTGCATTGTCATCGTGAAACCCATTGCCGTATAGGTACGTATAGTCCTTGGCTTTTCGTGACCAAAAGCCGAAACGTACGCCTCCCCGTTGACTGTCATCCTCTATCATATGCAGCTGCATGCGCTCTCCGTCAAGCTTCTCTTCAATCCAAAACACTGGATCTTGTTCAGTCGGGTTCATCCTCGCCACCATCTGCTCCATGGACTTCATCTGGAAGGCGGCTAACTGAGGCTGGAAACATTGCATGAGGGTGATGCCCCGGTTGTCGCCCTCAAGTCTGACATTCTTGTCGTAGAGCTCCCAGCATACTCGGCGTAGACTACTCGAGATGTTGAACAAGCTCTCAGCATCAGGATGCCAAAGATCGAAGAAGGTCTTTTCGGTAGCCCCGACCTTCATCTGACGCAAGATAATCCGGATGAGCCACATCATCTCTTCGGCATTCATTCTACTGTAGAACTCCTCCAGAATAGGTCGCTGGTTTTCCTCCTTTTGCGCCACTGACAATCGATCCAAGCGCTCGTTGACTTCAGCAATAGACATATCACCTGGCTCTGAGCGCATCGGCCGCTTGCTGATCGCGTCGAAACATCGTCCTGCGAAGTCACCAGCAGTGGCGCTTGTCGATTTGAGTCCAGGAAGCTTCCAGTGTGTCAGGTTGTACCCGTCGTCGCTGTTCTTGTCAATTTTGAGGATTCTGATTAGCATCTTCCCGAGCGTCAGCTCCTTCAAGCCATACATTCCCCGATCACGATCCTTTTCTGGCACAATGAGTCGGAAAGCTGGGTAGATATCATTGCCGACTTCTTTGCGCCAGCGACCAATGAATCGATCTATGATTTGTCGCCGAACCTCGTTCGGGGCTTGACTAGGTCCGCCGTGAGGTCCCAGTTTCTTGCGAGCAATCGCTGCACCAGTCGGCTTCTTCTTGTTGTCATTTAATGGATTGAAGAGGTCAAGATACAAGTCGTGGAAAGGCAGTGTCTTCGAGTGATTATGAGGCCGATTGGGATACTTCTCGTTGAGCTCCTCCTTTGTCATGGCGCCATGGCCATACATCATCTCTTCTTCGCGTTTCGCGTCTGCATCCTGGTCGATTTCCATCATGATGCCGATAAGTCGCCAGAGACGATGTACAGCAAGTCATGTGGATTCTACGTGCAAACAAGAGATCACGCCTAATGTTGAGATAGGCTGATGCGAGTGAACTGGAAAGACTTGAGTTACCTACCTGTTGGTGAATGTGTTTGGCAGTGACGCGCTGCTCCAGGCAACGACGCGCGAGGAATGGTTCTGCCAAGCAATTTTAGGATGCCTCAGGCAGCAATATCGTATACTTCACATTTTCGCGAGAACGCCACATTCGAGAAGTGAAGTCTGTACCCGGACAAAATGGCGAAGCGAAAGCGCAACAATGCTCAGGCGAACGCTGCCTCAAAAAAGCAGGCGGCTGGCACTGGCATCCGAACACCGCCCTACGAGACATCTGTGGAGCCTACCAGTGTATCAGCCGTAGTGCCTCCAGAAGATCTCGAGATCACAGTAGAGACGCTACAAGCGTTGACCGAACATCCCAGTGCAATCAAGTCGAAAACGTGTAAAGACCTCCGCACAGCCGTGTTCAACTTCCGGCAGGCTTGTACAACTGGACAAAATGCTGTTGGTGAGCATGTCGTAACCACAACCAATTGCCCGACGAGAGCTAAGCAGTAATTCCAGAGGGCAACAGCTTAACAGCTCGAATATCTGCCGCTTTGTCTGACGCCAAGTATACCGATGCCATGGTCTTGCTCGCAGAGATGCGGATCCGCAAGGAAACTCCTTCTCTTGGCGCTCTCTGTCGCTGGGTGCGTGTGCTAGATGTTATCAGTGGTCTCGCTATTCACGTCGAGCCTTCTACAAAGACCGTCGCTGGATTCTCACCCCGAGATCAAGAGCTGCGGCAAGTGCTGGACGCTGTACTTCGAGTGACCGGCCCAACGGACCCTACAGCATTGGGTGCTGCTGCTGAGCCGGGCACGATCGCTCTGCAAGCAACTTGGGACTTACGACAGGCGCAAAAGCCTACGAGATTGACACGTGCGAGCGTAGAGGACAAGAGTATCTTCAAGGCGTGTCCACCGAATCTCAAAGACAATTTCCGGATCATCGAAACCACGCCTGGTCCGCAGCGCAAGCCTCCGAATTTACATCCCGCTGTCCTCTTCGCGTCAAAAAATGACACGGTACCCCTCCAGAACGGCCCAAAGACGACAGTACACAAGCACCCGGTCGTGCCGAATTTACGACTGATAAAAGATGTTCTGTCGCCCGAAGAGTGCTCGTCTATCATTGCCGCGGGTGAAACGATGGAATTCATACCTGATGCACCCATCCGGCAAGATGAAGACACGAGTATACTGGCGCACAATTTTTACTGGATTGTGGACCAGGCTTTCCACGATAAGCTGTGGGAGAGGGTCAGACCGTTCGTGCCAGAGTCAGTAACAGGGAGGCAAGTTCGAGGAATCAACAGAAGATTCCGCGTGTATCGATATGTCCCTGGCGCCGAGTATCGTTGCCATATTGGTGAGTACCATTCGATGTGACGAGTCGCAGGTTCGCCTACTAACAATGTTCTCAGACGGAGCGTGGCCGCCATCCGGCATCGACCCAGTCACCGATGCTTACCAGTACGACGCATCACCTGCGGACGCACGACAGTCCTCTCTGTATACCTTTTTGATCTACCTCAATGACGATTTCAAAGGAGGCGAGACTACCTTCTTCATACCCAGCGTGCAAGAGGGTGTGATGAATGCGTACCCTGTAAAACCAATCATGGGCAGCGTGGCAGTATTCCCACATGGAGAAGCTCAAGGTGCACTGCTTCATGAAGGCACAGGCGTGGTGGAAGGTGCCAAATATGTTATCAGAACGGATGTGGAATACGATGTTGCAGTCTCGGCACAATCACAAGAGCCGGCCGCGGCGGGCGTCAGCAGGAGTGTCATTGAAGAATGATGGAGAACCAACGCACGAGGCACATAGCTCTCAACGCAAAAGCTAGTGGTAACAATGAATTCGACCCTAAGCAGAATTGCCTGATGAATAATGAAATGAGCCCGATGCTTGAAGAGAGCTCCTCCAGTATGTGCACGCAAGTCCAGAAGGCGCACAGCGACGGTCGGCTGCCGTCTTGGCACCTCAAAACCTCTTCCCGTTTCCCTTCTCTTCCATCTCCTATTTGCCATCGCTCCAGTATCCTCATTGACCAATGTCGCGAGAACGAGAAAGGCACATGATCGAGCCAGCTGCAAAAGATGCACAGCCACAAGCCTCCGGCATTGAGTTTCTCGATTTCCTTGCTCCAGACACTTGGTCGCCACACTCTTCCGCCGATCGCCTCGTCAACTGGAGCTTCTGTGGCTGTGCATGACGTTGTTTCAGCAATCTCACCGCAGATTTGTCGATGGACGCTATCCAGCAAGCAAGAAGCTTGAATCCAGGTCGGGTGACCGCATAGGCCCATCATAAGCAGTATAATAAGTAGAAAGATTGTTTCGCTGGCTGGCCGCTTGCAAGGCCTCTCTTGATACACTCTCTGCCACTCATTCTGCGACAGGCGCGCCTCGTTCCAGCAGAAGCGCCCAGCCCGCGGCTCAAGGAGCTTCGATTGTCGCAAGACCTGGCTTGAACACGCGCCCGACACCAATCATTCCCCAAACATCTATTGTTGGCATTCACGACATTTTTTCCCTGTCGGTCTGCTCAGGTCGATTATATAGACCTAGAGCTGGTCTGTTTCGACTTTCGAGTTACAGTATCAACAGGATCCAGATTAACAAGTCGCGACAATGGCGGCAGTCGTGGGAAAGTATGCAGCGAACAAGTTCCTCAAGAAGCACATGAGCAAGTATGAGGACAAGAAGGTGGAAGGTGGAAACGTGAGTATATACAATACAGGCAGCACTCATGTAACGACAGCTGACAGTTGTACGCAGGACCCATACTTCGCCATGGTCGAAGACCCGCGACGCCCTGGCAAGTTAAAGAAGGTCAAGAAGCAAATCCCGAACTACATCCCCGAGCACGACGCGATGGTCCTCGCCAGCGTTCGCAAACGAGCCTACCACCTCGACTGCGGCCTGTTCACACTCTTCGGCATTCGATTCGGATGGGAAAGCGTGATCGGGTTGATCCCGGCAGCAGGAGACGCGATTGGATCGGCGCTGGCACTCATGGTGGTCAGGAAGTGCAACAAAGTAGAGGGAGGACTCGGAAACGCGCTTCTCATCCGCATGCTCATCAACATTGCCGTGGACTTCCTCGTGGGACTGGTCCCTTTCATTGGCGACTTGGCGGACGCTGCATTCAAGGCCAACACCAAGAACCTGCGTCTCCTGGAAGAGCATCTCGATACCAAGTACAAGCCGGACGCGCTTCGCAAAGACGACCGCGACCTTGCCGGGGTAGATCGTGAGAAGAGGCGGTCGAACCGAAAGAGCGGCATCTATGCGCCGAACGATCCTCCACCAGCCACTGCTTTCGACTATAGCGATTCGGAGGAGGACACAAGGCGACACGAGGACAATGTGCAGCAGCCTCGTCCGACACGAGCGCCAGAAGACAGGCGCGCCGGTGATCGCGGTGACCCTCGAGGTGGCTTCTTCTCAGGCAGCAAGAGCAAGCGCGGTAATAGGGATACAGAGCTCAGATCGGATGCTAGGAGGAATTATTGATGAGCGCATATCATTCGAGCAGCGAATACAGGACGCGACATTGTCGCGGAGGAGCGAGGCGTTTTGAGGAGCAAGAGCTGTCAGACTGATGAATGATACCCTAGCACAAGGATTTTGGCAGCGCAACAGCAAATCAGTATTTTTTCGAAGCAGTAGCAACGCATATGCATATCATTCAACCAGACATCATTCAAACCCGTAGGGCTTTCATTGCTCGGACGAGTCGGCGCCGAAATGATCACCATCTTCCGTGAAGCGATTCAAAAGACAAGCGTAGCCGATGGAGTCTGGCCCGAAGCTCGGTTGCGATTTGGCAGGATTCAGCATTTATGCAGGGATGCTGATAAATAGCGCGAAGATCTGGAAGCTGTCTTGTGAAACTGACGACCTCGGACGAACGACGTCGACTTCAAGGACGAAGGAGCGTGCTATAGAAAGCCATCAAAGCAGCTGTGCCGGATAAGACATACCTCTACGATAGCTTCCGTACTTACTTGAATATTCAATCACAGCCGCTTGCGATTCTGCTTCAATCAAAGACACCTCAGCTTTCGCATCACTCACTCACAGCTGGCCGCTTGCTGGCCATCAACAACTACCAAACATGGTCTACCTCCACACCGAAATCGAAATCGCAGCTCCTCCAGAGAAAGTGCGAGCAGTCGTAAGTCACCATCTCAAAGAGCACAAGCTTCACCTATACACTGTATCGTCAATCTAACACCCCACCCACAGCTCCTCGACTTTCCTCAAACCTCAACCTGGCTCTCCGGCCCGGGCATAACGTCCATCTCCATCAAACCGCACCCCACCGACCCCTCCCTCACAAAATCCGACCCTTACACTCTCGCCCCAGGCGACATCCTCATCAACGAACTCAACAAATCCACCAAATTCGAGCCCGTGATCCTCGTCAACGATGCTTCAGAATTGAAATGGCGAGGTAGTATTCCTTATATTTTCACTGGAGAACATTCGTTTCAGTTTCGAAAGAGTGAGGTTAACGAGGGTGGGACAACGTTTGTGAATGAGGAGAATTTTTCGGGGGCGTTGGGGTGGTTGATGAGTTCTTGGGCGATGGGTGGGTCGACGAGGGGGAGTTTTGAGGGGTTGTGTAGGGATTTGAAGGGGAGGGTGGAGAGTTTGGAGGAGGGGGAGAGGGCGAAGTTGTGAGGTATTAGTGCTCGAGAGTGATGAGAGGGTGTTTGGAGTGAGATGTATGTTGTCAGTCGTAAGTCTATGATATCAATGCATACATCTTTCATTTCGTAACTCTTCAACCATGAACTTTATTGGGGTATCCTGTCGAACAAACCGGCTCAGCAAAGCCAACAGTCCATCGCACGCTGCCCATGATGATAACCATCAGACACAAACCACCCGCCAAACTCGCTAATGCATATAAATAACCATGCTTTCTCTTCAAGGCGCTGATTTCAGCGACCCAGGTGCTCACAGTTGTCAGACATCCGCAGAAGCCATCCATGATGCCTTGCAGAACTTGACAACCAATAAGGCCACCACCAATCTGCCCCATGACTCCGACTCCGACGTGCTGAATATTGTAGCACATTCCCTCGACGGCTGTGCCAAACATGTTGACAGCGAAAGTGCCGAGAGGGAACCACTTGATCAGTCCGTTCATGTGGAGACTGAGGTAGTAGCGGAGGATTGTGCCGACGGGAGCGAATACAAGTGCGAAGATTACTTCGCCTCGCCAGGTTTCGTTGTCCCACGAGCCTCGAGACGCAGGACCACCAGGACGGTCCGGTGGCAAAGCTGCCATGATGATGGCGCCTATCCAGCATCCCCATCCCACAAAGACGAATGCTGGATCAAGTATCTTGCGAATGACATGCACTGGTAAGGAAGGAGTGATCTTGTCCAGTGCCGAGGCGGTGTGTGTGCCAACGTAGAAACCGCCCAGAGAAAGCGCGACAGTGGAGAACATAACTCCCAGCACCGCTTCGAAGGAGTACCCGGCATTCCGACCAATCGTGGAGGACGGAGTATCTCTCAGTGCAAGCGCGCCCTCATGATAGATCGGTGCGGGCAGATTATTCGACAGCGCCAGGAAGAAGTCTCTCGCAAAACTGGAAAACGAAGTGAAGCTGCCACAAAAGCCTGTGGCGAGTCCAATGTACAACGGAATCGCTTTCTTCCGCTTGGTAAACTCCTTCGTCTCAAGCTGCTCCATTCCGGTTTCCTTCTCGGACTGCGTGCTGGTGCTCATCGCGTGGCTACGGAACAGCATTCGATCCTCCGAGAGGAAGCCCATGACCCAGGATCCTGCCATGTTGGCCCATACCACGGGTGTAACAAGTGGCGCGCCAGGGTAGAAGGTGATCCATTGCACGCCGAGTCTTGCTAATGTTCCGAATATTGCGAAAAAGATCAAGTAAGAGATAGTGTAGATTTCTGTGAGCCATCGGGATTCTGTTTCTACTGGCCTCGCATACTCTTCCGGCTGTCTTTGCGAAAATGGTCGCGGCATGTCGGGTGCGTCATTGCCATGGTCAAAGTCGCCCGACCTCTTGGTCGGCTGCGTAGTAGGTCGCGCCGTGGTGGCGGCTGACAGGCGATTACTTTTTGGTGTCGGTGCTGGGAGAGGCGGCAGAGCAGAAACGTCTGATGGAATTGGTGCTTCGCGGTCGGTTTCGCTGGTCGCCCGTCGCGTCGATATTCGACTGAAGTTTCTCACGTGCATCCCTGTGGCATCTGGCTGGGGTTGCCGATCCTCTCCACGCGCGTCTGCCCAAGTCGGCGGCCTGTCATCGAAGGTTGGTACGGGATGCGGATAAGCTGCATCGCTCGTGTATTCTTGTTCCAATGGCTCTGCGTAGCTCGCCCGTTGTTTCCCTTTTGATCTCGTTGTGAGCACACTTGCCGTTGATGTCGGCCGTGACTTCGGCACCGCAGGCCCATCAGCACCTCGCTGTGTATCATAGTAGCTCTCTCTGCGGCTCTTGCTGGTGTCTGCCGAATTGCGATTCGTCCTCGGCCGGATTTCCGTCACTCGATATTCGTCGTCTGGTGACAAGGCTTCGTCGGGGAAACCAGACCAGGATGATTGAGCCATCGTTTGGTAATCTGTGCAACGGTCTTGGTCCACTTCATCGACTCCCCCGGTCCCTGCTAACGGTGTTTGATTTGGCAACACTGCACAACATTTGCGTTGGAGCAGCAACTCCTACACGCTGCAAGTCCTCATCGTGAAATCAGTGGACGAGAAGACGGAGCAAAGGTCGCAAGGCGCACCAAACAATCACGTCCAGCTAGAGGCCGTAGCCACAGGGGATTTGTGCACGCGGCACACACTAATCTCGGACGACAGAACCTTACTGAAGGCTGCTGACTCGTCTCGACAGGAGGCATTGGGATGAGTAGAGCGCGTGCCGGACATGTCGCAGAGCCCGAGAAGCAGTATCATTCCATCTTCACTGCTCGTGCGAAAAGTGAGACAATGCTGCGCCATGTCATAACGAAGCAGACTTTGGTACCATCTGTCCCTGTGGCTCAATATTCATCTATTTCACGCGTTCGCGGCACGGGCAAAGGTCCGCAAGTCTGCAGCCACAGCCGCAGCTGCAGCGGGCAACTCTCGTCGGATCCCGCCGACGCCTATCTCCCTGCTTCGAGGAGGGGAGCTCTCTGATAGTGGGCAGAGCAGCTGCTGCAAACACACCGTTTCTCATCAATTGTGTTTGTGTGAAGAAACCACTTGACTATATATCTAGATCTGCTTTGCCAAACAGTCTCGCTACCAATCATCATGGCATCTTCCATCCACGTCTCGTCACACCCGTGCGTTCGCGCGAAACTCAGCCAGCTCCGATCAGCTTCCACCAATGCCCGAGACACGAAGACACTTGTTCATGAGATTGCTACCATTGTAGGCGTGGAAGCATTGGCAAAAGGCCTCGAAGTTGAGAATGTGGGCACCGTAAGTCCATCCATCACTCATTCAGCCAGCACAGGCTGACCCAATATGCAGCAGGTGAGCTTTCGCTGATCGTGCATGTATGCGTTGTGTAGGATAAGTCGCCTCTGGGCTACACGTACAACACCGAGAATATCTCGCCCTCGAACATCTCCCTCGTACCCATTCTCCGCTCCGGCCTGAGTATGGTGGAAGCGGTACAGAACCTCCTTCCGAACCCCGTCTCCGTCCACCATCTGGGCATGTATCGAGAGAAGAGCACGTTGCAGCCCGTAGAGTACTACAACAATCTGCCATATCACAAAGCCGGCGAGACCTCGAGCGTGCCTCCTCTCGCTATCATCGTGGATCCGATCATTGCTACGGGCTCAACTGTCTGCGCTGCGATAGAGACGCTGAAAGACTGGGGTGTGCAGAGGATCATCTCTATTTCGATCTTGGCTAGTAAGACTGGTCTACAAAGAGCAGCGGAAGCCTGGCCTGAGGGTGTTGAGCTTTGGGTTGGCGGTGTGGATGCGGAGACTGATGAGCGTGGCATGATCAAGCCAGGGCTTGGTGATATTGGAGACAGGCTGTACCTGACGCTCGGAAAGTGATTGGCAGACAGGACATGTGAAGACGAGACAATAGACACGAAATGGATGAATCGGTCCGTCAAGGTTACCGAAGTTTCAGAGAAGCCGAATTCCAACTTGCAAGTGCGTGTGCTGCGTCTTGCACACGGCGCAGCACAGCAAGCAGCAGGCCAGCAGCTAACAGTCAACAAAAGCTCAGTAAGTGCTAATGGTTGGAAGCGAAACACACACAAAAGTTGCACAAGTGCTCAACTCGACTCGTGCAACCATGGCATCCCCGCCACTTTCTCGACATGGATCATCATTCGCACCTGCAGTACGACCTCATCTTTGCGTCGATCTTGCCTCCGCGACATTAGCCCGCTTGCCAATGGTTTAAGACTCGCATCCCATCTCAAATGTGATGCCAACACAACCAAATCAACGACTTGACCCAGGCAATGTCATCGCCATCATAATGCTCCTTCTCGCCGCTGCCATACCACTCCTCTTCGGCCTCGCCAATCGCGTCCACGGCGACATCGTCCCAGCCGATGCATCCAAGAACATTTCCTGGCCCTACCACACCTTCAAAACTGTCAACTTCACTCCACCTGTGATAGAGATCTCCGGAACCCCAGGCTCAGATTCAGCAAAAGACGGCTACCTCTTCTTCGCGCCCGACGGCGGCACAGCTTTCCAAGCAGCTCCCATTATTGCAACTTCAACTGGCGATCTAATCTGGAATGGCCCCAAGGGCAAGGCTTTCGGCTTCGATGTGCAAACATACAAAGATGAAGATGCCCTCGTCTACTGGAACGGAACTTCTTTCCCCGAACCAGTTGGACGCGGACATGGTTCGATACACATTCTGAACAAGCACTATGAAGAGATTGCGAAAGTTTCTTTGCCGGGAAATTTCGTTGATTTAGAGGAAGGTCAGACGTTTGAGAGTAATATTGACTTGCACGAGATGTACTTGACTGAGCAAGGAACGATTCTGGTCTTGGGGAATAATGTCACGCAGGCGGATTTGCGAAGTGTGGGCGGCGGCGAGAAAGGTTGGGTGGTAGAGGCACAGGTGTATGAGATCGATGTGGAGACGAATGAGGTGCTGTTCTCATGGAAGAGTCTGGAGCATTTGGAGGAGTTGCCGTTCACCGCGAGCGTGTACCCGCTAGGCAGTGAAGAGTTCGATGGATCGGAGCAGAAGAAAGCTTGGGGCTATTTCCACATCAACTCTGTCGCACCGCTCGGAGATGGGGGTTATGTCCTGAGCTCAAGGTACTTGTCGAGCGCGATCGCATTGGACAAATCTGGGAAGGTGATCTGGCGAGTGCAAGGAACCGAGGAAAATGGTTTCACGTTAGGAGAAGGTGCTGATTTTCGCTATCAGCATCACATTCGAGTGGTGAACGAGACTGACGATTGTGTTGTGATCCGTCTGCACGACAATCACAATTGCCCCATCGACAATAACACTGTTCCTGCATCCGGCAAGTTCCTTGAAATCAACCTCGAGAACAAGCAGGTCTCGCTCCTCGGACCCAAATACTGCAACGCTTCAGGACCGATCTTCCCCACTGCTCAAGGGTCATTCTCCGAAATGCAGAACGGGAACTATTTCACTGGCAACGGCTGGATCCCGGTTCTCGAGGAATTCTCTCCCAATGGCACCACAGTCGCAACCTATCAATTTGGCAACGCAACTCTTCGTCCTGGAGGCGGTTACATCAGCGGTGGACGTGGCACGCTCTCATATCGTGGCTTCAAACGCCGCTGGATCGGATGTCCCAAGGACTCAAAGCCTCAGGTCGTGGCAGAGTATATCGGTGCAATGGATGCCCCAAAGGGCACGAGAGTGCATATCAGCTGGAACGGAGCAACTGAGGTGAAAGAGTGGGAGCTTTGGGGCGGCATTGCGAGCGTGAGCCACATCCAGAATGTGGAGAAGAAGGGCTTCGAGACCATCGTCGATATCGCGGACGTGCAATTCGTGAAGGCCAAAGCGGTGTTGAGGGAAGGGGCTCCTCAAAATTGTGGAGAGGGAGTAGAGAGCGATCTGGTGTTTACACGAGCAGCTGCAAAACTCGATAGATGACAGGAAAGCTAAACGCTACGACAACAAGGAAGAATTGATATGGAGTGCACAGCGGCACGGTTCTTTCGGCTTGTTTGATTTCTATTTGCATTCGAGCAACCCGCGAAAAGATTATGGCCGCCTCTTACATCTTACACTCTCAATTACAGCAAGTCGACTTATTAAAGTCAATACGTCCCTTCAGCCGCTAAGGCGACCTCTACAACGCCAAGGCGACCGCATGAATGCTAAGGCGACCGCTTCAAGGAGTCGTCTCAGCAAAGCAGTGGCCCCAGCCACAGGGTTAATAAGCTCTCGGTGATGTCGAATCGACTTCGGAAAAGCTGGCACGACCACGCTAAGAGAGAACGCGGTCAGGCCGGGAAAAACGAGGTCAGGTCACAGAAACGCAGTCAGGTCACAGAAAACGCGGTCAGCTCAGGAAAAACGCGGTCAAATCAGCGAACGAGATCGACGGACTGCTTCAAGCATCATGAGTTCGTTAGCATTCGAGAAAGATCACACCTGTGCTTTGCTATCCACTCGAGATGTATGCAAACAACGCCCTGGGGCTGTTGCAAAGCGTATTCGACTACTTCGATGGCGCCGAACCTGACCTCTTAGAAGTTGAGGTGACCTCTTGGAACCTGACCTGACCGCTTGGAACCTGACCTGACCGCTTGAAAGCTGACCTGACCGCTTGAAAGCTGAGTCGACTGCTTAAAAGCTGAGGCGACCTCTTGGAAGCTGACCTGACCTCTTGAAAGCTAACCTGACAGCGGAACTCCGCAAACGCGGTCAGGTCAACTTTTTCGCGCTCGAGCCAAGTGGTCGAGAATCAACACGAGGACTGACAAATATCTCTCACCTGCACATCTCTTGAGCCTGGCGGCCCTGGCCAGATTGTCAATGCTTCTATAAGTCCTTGGATTGAGCCGAGCATCGAGCAAGTTGGATCAACCACATGAAAATTGACCTGACCTTTTGCAAGTAAAGTTGGCAGCCCAAAAGCTGACATGACTTCGGGACCCCGCGAACGAGGTCAGGTCAGCTTCCAAGCGGTCGAGCCAAGTCTTTAAGAATCAACAGAAGAACTGGCATGTCTCTCTTGCCTACTCGTCTCTTGGGCCAGTCTAGATCATTCAACGCCGAGATCACTCCTTGGAGTTAGCCGACCACTCAAGATGTTGTATTAAATACTTAGAAGTTGACCTGACCTCCCGAAAGCTGACCTGACCACCTGAAAGTGAAGTTGGCAGTTTAAAAGCTGACCTGACTTCGGAACCCCGCGAATGCGCTCAGGTCAGCTTTCAAGCGGTCGAGCCAAATCTTCCGAGGTCACCTCAAGAATCGAAGAAACAGACCACAGCTCGTTGTCCTCTAATATATGCCTCTCCATCGATCTGCTCGTTACTCTCTCAGCTTTCTGCTAGTCTTTCTAGGCATTTCCTCTTCGAAAGAAGACAGGAAGTGTCGAGAATGCGTTGTGCAAAGAAAGTCACAGTCTCATTGCCTGGGTTGACAGCGGAAAAGCAGACCTGACAACGGAGCCCCGCAAACGAGGTCAGGTCAGATTTCTATGCGGTCAGCTCAGCTTTTACGCGGTCAACCCAAGAGTTGAAGCACTACCACCAGTCCTAGAAAAACGTATGCAGACAATCTACAACTTTTCGTCATCGACTCGTCGATAGAGACTCTCAACTATAAGACTGATCCCATGTTGCTCGTCCAAATGAACCATAGATGAACGCAAGTAACAGAAGTACAAAAAATGCATTGTACAAAATGAAAGTCATCATCTACACGCCCTAGTATATATGCAATCCCTTCCTTCCTATGCAAATGCCTATCCCACGCAAGCAAACCAGTTCCCGATCTCGCGCCATCTCTTGAACCCTTCTCTGTCAATATATATACACTTCTGTCTCTTCTGTAATGCTTTGCCTGCCTTGTTCTTCCCTCCGCTCTAATCATAACACATGAGAATAACGCCTGCGATGGTGAGTGATGTTGAAGAGGATCCACTCATCCACCATTTCCCAAGTCGCATGGCCGAAGAAGGATGGCCTCACGACTCCCTCCCGCACCCCACACAGACCAAGCGGACCCCATCCTTTCCTTTGATCGCACTAAAGCTTCTGCCTCGACAATTCCGACACTGTTCCTCGTGTTCTCTCGCGTCTTCATATTCGCTGAGTTCTTCGTCTGTCAATTCATCAGATAGTTTACTGACATATGACGCTTGAGTATGCGCTCGAGATAGTTCCAGATCCTTGTCGAGATGGAGATGATCCTTGTCAAGAAGTCCGCCGGGTTGAAGGACACCGTTGTGATGATCTTCAGTAGTCTGCTGCTGCGATTGAGAGACAGCAGGCTGTTGATCTTGCGGAGGAGGTGTATGGTGAATACGCTTCGCATGTTCTTCCCAGACCTTGGGGTCGTAGAACATGTAAGATCGTCCGTTTGTATCCATATTCAAGGGGTTCTTCTCTTCATGCTCCTTTTGCTGCGGTGAAGATCGCGAAGGTATCGTGTTCGGTGATTCGACGGCGTGCCTGCTGGGATTGGAACTCCCGTTTGTGGGCTGTCGGCTTATGGGTGAAGGAGAGCGAACCATGACGTCGGCCGCTAGAGGGTGTTGAGTCTGAGGTGAGCGGACACTATCGGAACGCTCATTCGTCGCAGGCATTGTTCGTCCTCGCTTACTGTCTGTCGACTTCCTCGGCGATACGCTTCGGTCCTGACTTGAGACTTTTGTGGAAGCCTGCGAAGGCGGATATGTCCTTGCCGAGGACCGCGCGTCATTCATGGGTGTCATGCTCGATATTCCTTGTCGCCAGGATATGATCCGATCACTGCCAACTGTGGTTGATGTAGACCTCCTTGGCTCGCGCAAGCTTGTGAGACTAGGTTTCGACACAAGTGAACGAGCAACAGTTTTAGTGCTTCTCTTAGAGAACACTGAGACCCGATCATCGTCCCGCTGTCGTTTCGACCACGCGCAGTCTTGCCGGAACACTTTGATCTTGCCAGTGAAGTCAGCAGTCACAATAATATTCCCGTCCTTGTGCGCGGTCCTGGCCACATAGTGCGCTGGGAGATTTTGCTTTTCTTGTTCAGAAGGTGCTATACTTCCGGTGACAGACGGCGGGCGCGAACTCGAGCGAATGCTTTCCGCGCCAGATCGTTCAGCATGGCTGAGAAGTGTGATTGGCGGGGGGTTGCAGAGGTCATAGACTGGATCTCCAGACTTGCTCAGGTGCTGTCGCGTCTTTGTTGGTGCGATGCACACTACTGTGGCAATCGAGTTGTGCGCATCGAACATTTCCACGGGAGTCTTGTCCCTTCGGTCGCCATGATTGTGTTCCATCGACCAAAGATATGCTTTCTTATCCTCACTGCCGCAGACAATGTAAGTCCCATCGTCACTCAAACTCGCTCGGATTTGGCTGCAATTGTTCTCATTTCCTCTGAACTTAAGCTCTAGACTCTTGTCGCGGTAGTTGTACAATCGTATCCGTGAGTCGTTGCTCGTGATCAACACTTTGGTATCACCGGCAGAGGTGTTGAAGGCCTGGATGCCAGTGATCTTGCTCCCTTTGGCGTTCTGTCCTCGAGTAGATCTGACGTGTATTTGCGTTTGGTATCGAAGTCCTTCGGTCTCGAAGAACATGCATAGTCCACTCAAACAGCCCGCCATTGCGGATTTGCCATCGGGTGTGAAAGCGACTGCAGTGATCATATCCGGCACTTGTGCTGCAAACGCCACGTTCTTATCCGGTATGCTCCATAGTCGTAGCTTTGAGTCCAGAGAGCCAGCCAGGAAGAAGCGATCGTCTTTGGGGTGGAACACGATCGATGGAACGAAGTCGTTATGCTTGAAAGTGCATAGGCACTCTTTGCGCGAGACATGCCATAATCGGACAGTCTTGTCCATCGATGAGGACAACAAGAAGTTGTTCTTGCTCCAGCTCAGATCCAATATTGTTGATGAATGGCCTTCATATTCGCGAATCGGTGTACTCTGGAAGACAGGAGCGCTTAAGTGCTCAGCATATGCATCGAAGCCCTTTGCTTCACTTTCTTTTGCCTCTTGGCGTTCATGCTTCGCTCGATCGTCCGGACTGGCCAGCACAGCCCACACCCTGACAATCTTGTCTGCCCCTGCTGCGGCGAGATACTTGCCATCGCGGCTGAACTCCATGGCCCATACCGTGTCACACGCATCAGGTGTCGTGGATGCCTTCCGCCTCAGTTTGTTGGCTGTATTCTGCCGGGCCAGGTCGAATTTCTTCCCGCAATTCAGCTCCTGCGCCAGGAACAATCGGTCGAAATCCTTCTCCTTTTTATGCTTCGATCTGACCTTGATATACGCCGGCGGTTGTGGATGCCGCGGGTTGAAGCCCATGTTATCGACCTTTTGAGTGAATACTTCAGCATCGTTGCCTTCGGGTCGATCATCACTCGTGTTGTCTTCTTCATCAGGCATTTCTTCTTCAGTAGCATCCTTCTTCTTTGTGCCACCCATGAGCCTGCTTAGGAACGATGCAGCCTTGACGCCCTTCTTCAGGTCCTTGCGCAACTCTGCTCGGTCCCGGTCTGAGACTGTCGTGTCGTTCGTATCGGTTCGGGTAGGGTGGTCGAAAGCTGGCCCTGGCGATGTGGCTTGGTTCTCCTCAGCTCCAGGTTGTGACTGGCCATCATCGCGCTGGACTCGCCCATCCACCGTCTTGGGTCGGGGGGAATTGGAGGTGTTGCTGGGAGGACTCAGTGGCGCATTAGTTCGTCTAAGAATATGCTGTGGACGCGCGACAGTCAGCATCAGGCCGAGCTGAAGATGCCTTGCTTACCACATGCAGTACGACACGGCGCAGCTGAAGTGGAGTGCAAGTGGGTAATAAGTACGTAGTTGCGGGCAGCACGAGGACGCGAGAAACCAGATTCGCTTACCTGCGATAAAGGATCGATAGCCGGGGATTCTGTCGCTTGCTCGGGGTGTTGCTGCTGCTGTGGTTTGCTCGCATTGACGTCGTGCCGTGCTTGGCCGTTGGATGCGACTGCGGACGCGTTTGTCGAGAGCGTGCGTATCAGTCTTCCAGGCGACGCCCATGCGGAGGACGACGACGACTCGGGTCGGCCTGTACTCATAGTCGCTGGTCAGCCTCCGCATTCCAGTGTCGCAGCGTGGAAGCCTATCCAAGGCCCGGCGACGGCTCTCTTGCGCTGTCCTTACCATTATGCTTGCCAGGCGTGCTCGGTCTCCCGCCCCCCACCACCCTCGCGCTCAGCCCCTCCGCGAAGGCTCCGCCGTCCTTGACGGGGCTCTGCGCCGGGCTGGGAATGCCATGCTGGTTATGCGGGTCGGTCAGAGTGATGGCGGGCACATGAAAGAAGTCGGTCATGTCCGCTTCTCCTGAGAAGGCAGTCGACGTCGTGCGATCTGCGACTGGAGCTCGAGCAGCACACTTTGTGAGATCCTTGTCGCATTATCAAGTCCAACGGCCAGATCTCCCCCGCGCTCAACCAATCTGCGCCGGTTTCGTAGGTGCCAGATATTTGTGCTCTCGCGATCCGGAGGAGCGTCGGAGTTAGCAGGCCGTGTTCCGCGCAGAGGGCTGAAAAATGTCGCGAGCGCACTGGGAGGATCGTCGTGGTCGAGGAGCATTCAGATCATGT
This sequence comes from Cercospora kikuchii, assembly GCF_019650295.1. NCBI lineage: Eukaryota > Fungi > Ascomycota > Dothideomycetes > Mycosphaerellales > Mycosphaerellaceae > Cercospora > Cercospora kikuchii. The sequence continues at coordinate 2,312,609 of NW_025408587.1, forward strand.
TATCGCGCGCGTCATGCAAGTTGGCTGGACCGGATCCAGAGGCTAAGCAAGGATAAGCTGAGTGCCATGGATGGCTGATGAGGCTGAGAGCATCATCTCTCCGGACGAGAGCAAGATGCACTTGAGATTCCTCCCAGCGTCACGTCATCGCCTCGCGACTCGGATCCACGCGCATCGCATCTGCACAAAAACTGCACAACGCGCGCGCCACGAGAGGCAAATAGTGTCAGATGCGACGTCCGAAGCGAGCCGTACGAGCGCGCAGCGTTACCTCTCGTCCGTCAACTCGCTGGAAGCCCATTTCGGTGCTCAGGTGGCACAACGTAACGTGCGCGATGTATTGGTATCGAAATGACTGACGCGGATCATCAGGCACATGTCTCAATTCAGCCGCGCCAGCAAATGCCCGAGCCTCGCGAAGTTAAACCGACAGAATAATGCGGGCGGGCAAGGATGACGAGGAGAACTGCAGTTCATGCATTATCGTATTTGACACATTCCTTCGCATTCGTCCAACGACGCGTCTCGCACGCTTCACTGTACGTATTCTTTATCTTCTGTATTGCCGATCGTCCTCAAGACGAGTCGAGAAAATCCAAACCACCAGGTATCATCCAGCCTAAACGCCTGTGGCCATGCCATGCCGTATCATCATTCCCATATCCCATGCGCCGTTCTCATAAAAACACACATCGTACAATCGCGACACATCTAAAAGTCCTCGTCGAAAGCAAAGTCGCCGTTCATCTTAGGCGCATCAGCTGCAGGCCCTGTTGAGCTCTCGGTCTTGGCCTGTTGCTTCTTGTAGCCCTCCATGACACCGGCCTTCTGGTAGTCGCCAACACGCTTCTCGAAGAAGTTGGTCTTGCCGCCGAGAGAGATGTTCTCCATGAAGTCGAAGGGGTTGGTGGCGTTGTAGAACTTTTGGTTGCCAAGAGCGAGCAGCAGTCGGTCAGCGACAAACTCAATGTACTGGCACATGAGCTTAGCGTTCATGCCGAGCAGCGCGCAAGGCAGAGCATCGGTCAAGAATTCTTGCTCAATGGCAACGGCCTCCACGATGATGCTTTGCACGACCGACTTGGCGGGCTTGTTCTTGAGGTGAGAGAACAGCAGGCAAGCGAAGTCAGTGTGCATGCCCTCGTCACGGGAGATGAGCTCGTTGGAGAAGGTGAGGCCAGCCATGAGACCACGCTTCTTCAACCAGAAGATGGACGCGAATGAGCCGGAGAAGAAGATACCCTCGACAGCAGCAAAGGCGATCAATCGCATAGCGAAAGTAGAGTCCTTGTCCGAGATCCATCGCAGTGCCCAGTCAGCCTTTCTGCGGATACAAGGGATGTTGTCGATGGCGTTGAAGAGGTATGTTCGCTGCTTGGGCTCGCTGATGTATGTGTCGATGAGGAGGGAGTATGTCTCGGAGTGGATGTTCTCCATCATGATCTGGAAGCCGTAGAAGCATCGTGCCTCCGGTATTTGCACCTCGGCGCTGAATCGCTCGACCAGGTTCTCGTTGACAATGCCGTCGGATGCGGCGAAGAATGCAAGGACGTGTGAGATGAAGAAGCGCTCGTCGTCATTGAGTCGCTTGTTCCAGTCGTGGAGATCCTTGGACAGATCAATCTCTTCGGCAGTCCAGAATGATGCCTCGGCCTTCTTGTACATGTTCCATATCTGAGATGTCATGAGCACGCGTTCCTCCCACCACTTTACGCGTCCGAGTCGCGTCGCGTTGACTTACCTCGTGGTACTTGATTGGGAACAGCACAAATCGTTGTGGGTTCTCCTGTAGTATGGGCTCGATCTCTGAATCCTCCTCTTTGACTGTCTCGGCCTCGATCTTCTTGGCCACGGGCTCAGGCAGGTCATCGGGAATGCCCTTGACGGGGATGGCGACCTCGTCCGACGCGTACTGCGACTCGCGGTTCTCCTTGTCGGCCTCGGAGAACTGCACTTTCTTGATTGGAGACTCCATCTTGAGTGCTTCCAGGGCGGAGGTTGCCTGCGAGAGATATGTATTAGAGACTGAGATCAGGGTCCGGCGGCGAGAACGTCATTGTGCGAACCTTCTTGCTAGGCGTCGTTTGCACGCTCATGGTGGGTGGGTGTAGATGTGCTCGGAGTGATGACGGCGAAGAACAAAGACGATGGATCGTAGTCGAGCGTGGCAAGATGATGTCGTGGATGTTGAGAGCAGACAAAGACGCGAGAGACGAGGAAGACTTTAAGGCTTGACGCGCGACGCGTGCACAGATGTTTTGCCAAGCCGCGTTTCTCCCACCAACGCGTCTTCCAGCCACGCTCTGTGCTCGATCTCTGATCTCCGGTCTTCGGCCCACGCGATGATGATGGAGACACGCGAGTGCACTGACGATCGGACGATTCTGAGGTCAGAGTTGTATGTCTCCCTCACGCCGGTACATCTGCTAGCAGGCAGCATCTCCACCAGCGAGGCAGCGAGTCCAGTGTTCACGTCTTCACGCGTTTCATACAGTCGCGTCTGCATACACTTCATCGCTGCGCTCTTGTCATGTTCATGCAGCATAGTGAGCTGTTATTAGACTGTAAGATAGTGAAGATGGCACTCACTTGTACTCTGCCACAGGCCAGGTCTCATCGGCGACTCCGCAACAAGTATATCTGTTGGTAGACTTCACCTTCTCGCACGCGATCCGGATCAAGATGTATCGTAGAGATATAATCAAGTGCAATTGAAGGTCCAGGCAGCGCGAGGACCATTCGCACACTTTCGGATGAGCAGTCAAGTGAAGACAGATCTCCTGAAGGCCGCGAAGACGATGAGCTGGGCGCCTCTGCCAATTGATCACGATGGTCGACTGAAGGCCGCCCGCGCAAAGGGAAGCCATTGAGGGCGTGAAGAGTAGCACGAGCGTTGCCAAAAGGTCAAGTGAAGCTCAGGGTGGAGCCAGGTAACTGCAGAGACGGAAGTCAATCAACGGGTTTGCTCTTTCCCTCTGAGCCAGGAACGCCTAGCGGCACACGCCAATATCGCTCCGCTTCGAGCAAGACTTACACTTCTTCACGACACCCGACATAAACACACCGCAACAACGCAATGTCGCTCCGCACCGCGACCTTCAGCCCGTCACCGCTCGCGAGTAGGTTGAGTCCAGCAACAATGATTCCACCACTGACTATTTGGCAGAGGCGACGCCGCCACATCTTCGCAAGAAGGGGGCAGATGCTTCGACCAACATCGGCGCTCCTCACCCGAGGGCTTTGTTCTCTTTCGACGACTACCGTGAGGAGACGGCTTCCTTCCAGGAGACGCCAGGCAGCAACAGCACTGGCGTTCAGCTGCCACCTTCATCTCCACCTTCAACGGCCGAGTTCGCCGACGTAGACGATGATTTCGAGCCCAAGTTCGAGGCACCACCGGGCGACTTCGCAGCCGCCTCCAAGAGCCCTTCGGTCCCATTGGCGGCCTCGATTCACGCGCCTCCGTCAATCAAGAAGGAACAAGACGTCGAGATTGCTGCACCAACTGCCGCGCGCTCCTTTGCCCAGTACGCCGATCCTCTCAAGCCCAGCCAAGTCAATGATGCAGCTCCCATCAAGCAGTATGAGCCGGAGGACCTGATTCACATTGGTAAGCAGTGCAGCAACCGTCTGCCGCCGGCCAGTGCCGTTCAGGCCATGTTTCTCTACGAGATGCAGCGCCAGAGCGAGTCGGAGCGTCTCTTCCACGCCCACATGTTTCGTCTGGCTCGATCGGAGGAGGATATCATTGCCCAGGCTGGTCGATTCAACGCCATTGAAGCACGTATCGCCAAACTGGATCATCAGGTTGCCAATAGCAACAACGAGCTCCGCATCACGGCCAGTGAAGGTCGTTTGGTGCAGCAGCAGCAGAAGATCGCCGAGTGTCTTGATCGACTCGCCAATGTGGAAGGCAACTCGGCCGCAATGGCTGCCCAACTCAACACTTTGAAGGAAGACCAGGTCGAAGCAGCAGCTGCCACTGCAAACGCGATCAAAGAGGCTGCTCAGACCGCCGCCACTGCTGCGAGTGCCAATGGTGCTCATCAAGGCAACAGCCCCTCAACCGAAGCCTTCGATATCATGAAGCAGGAGATCGACGTCCTCTTTGAGGACAGGGACGGAATCATCACTAAGCTTGCTGATGTCAACTCCCGCATCGACAGCTTGATGAGTGCCCTTCAACAGCTCGCCGCCGGCTCGAACACGTCCATCACGCCTCACCTCTCAGCCGCATCTCCTGTCACCCAGCGCTTGCCCGCTCGCACCAACCACGGAGATCTCGTGGACCTGAGCGTTCCAAAGGGTAAGCCAGCTGTCGGCCTGGATGGTAGCGTCCGTGCTGACGTTAAGAGCTTCGTCCCAGGCAAGCCATGGTCCGGCTAGGGGTCATCCTGGAGGAAGTTGAGGGAAGGAAGTCGCACCACACCACACTAGAATGCATTGTATCGACAAGCAGACACTTAGACACTTGCTCAGTCAATTGTTATGCTTGTTGCAAAACGGAGCGGAAGGAGAACATGGAGGCAGATAACCGACCGCACGGAAATGAAGCGTTCAATTTGTGCCTCACGGCTGTCTGTCATGTGTTGACAGCGCAGTCATCTGAGTAATACGAGAATAACCAAATAATCGAAAAGTTGTCCAAGGCTTTCTCTCACTTTCACGCCTAGCGTGTAGTTCACGAAGTCAATCGACTGTCACCTACGCAACGCCCCCAACATACTCCGCCTTCCCATCCGCATCCGTCGTCCACCACCCATCATTCCAACCTCCCCAATTCACCCACTTTTCCGCCGCCTGCGGTGTCGGTCCGACACCCGTTACCGTACTCGTTCCTGCAACTTTATATGTACTTGTGTATGTCACCACTTTCGTTGTAGAAGTCTTCTTTCCGTCAGAGCCGGCCACTAGAGCAGTGTAAGTTGAACAGCGGGTCGTGGTGAGCGTGGAAGTTTTGCAAGTAGATGATGATTTCGAGGAGGATTTGGGTTGTGAGGATGGTGTTGCGGAAATGAGAGATATGGTAGACGTTTGAGAAATTGTGGAGGTTGAGGTTATTCTCTTGGTTGTTGTGCTTGTGCTGCGACTTGAGGTCGATGCGGTTGTGCCGGGAGGAGGAGGTGTGCTAGTATGTGTACTACTGCTGCTGCTGCTGATGATTTTCGTGCTGCTACTCTGACCGGAAGCACTCGTGGAATTCGTTCCCATGCTTGGAGGCTTGATGGTGACGGTCACGTTGCTGACGGGTGCTTTCTTGTCTTGCGAGATCTGGATGCTTTGCCATTTGCCTGATTGATCGGTCCAGTTGTATGCGTGGGCGGGGTTGTAGTTGTGGATTGTGACTTTGCGGACGTACCTATCATTGTTAGTATAATTCTCAATCAGAACATATTTCAGGGCCCCGTCGCATAACGGCAGGCGGGCTTTCCACGAATGGCACATTACTCACATCGTATAAGGCCCTCCATTTACATCCGTCTCACCACCAGCCCAACTCTTCGTTCCCTCATCCATACTCGGATCGCCCCCAGCCCAGATTCCCAGCTGCAATTTCGCCGGCGTTTGCGGATACTGATAGTTCCCTTGATCGCCTGAAGACTGATCATATCTGAATTGTCGAATGACTTTTCCATCTAGTTCCCAGTTCAGGAACGCTTTACGCCATTCGAAAGAATACGTATGGAAAGTGTCTTGAGGACGAGAAACTTCGAAATATGAACCTCGATCATAATTTCCTGTGAGGCCTTTGCCGAAGTAGTTGTTTTGACCAACACCGGCGGTCCAGGCTGGGTTACCGAAGTTGTTGCCGGAGAATTCGAAGTCTGTGGGAAAGAGAAATGGTGAGGAGGCGTTCACAGAGTGGGATGTTGTGGGGAAACGGGGAGAGATGGGACTCACCTATCTCATCAAAATCATCGGACATGAGCACAGCACTAGAAATCATGCCCACGCCACTTGCAATTCGCATCTCGACGTCGACTTTGCCAAAGAGGATGAAGAAATTTGTCCAGAGTTGAGGGGCATCCCAGCGTTTGTTATAAGTGAACTCGGCTCCATTGGGCCCAAAGTTTATAGTGGCATAATTGGAGATTGTCCACTCCGGCGGAATTGACGTGACCTTGGTGAAGTCTATTTCGTACTTGGTGGTTGGAAGGCCAGGATTGGGAGCACATGTACCTGTTGCGTTCTTGATGGGGTTGCAGGGCCAGAACTGTCCGTCTTCGCGTTGTGCAGAGGCTGAGCCTGCGATGAGCAGCACTGCGCTGAGCGATTCTGCCAAGCGGAACATTGTTGGGAGTCAGTGCGATGTCGAAACGTGCATTTGGAAACACTATTCGCGTTAGTTGGGAAGACGAAGCAATGTGACAAAGAAAGTTGGCTAGACGTGAAGTAGACCACCGCGTTTGGATTGCGGCAGCACAAAGGCTGGGCCATTTCTTTCAAAATCTATGAATAGAGGCTGCTCGCACACTTCAACTCGACAACACGCAATTTACTGAGTTAGTGCGCAAGAAGACATCTTTCTCAGGGTCGTAGGTGATTTCCAGCCCAGGTGCAACCAGTCTGTCGTAAGAGTATTTTCTCGAGCGATCGTCCAAGAAGCTCTGAACCCCGATCGTGCCATATTTACCAGTATTCAGTGGTGCCTCGCCGTTGGCCTGGTAGTAGGTGAAGACTGCCGCCCCGGGTGTGGACTCCTGAAACGTGGCTATGAAGTGGTAGTAGCCCGTCGGCTGCTGATAAAGACTGGTGTACCACTCGAACGAGACATTTCTGTTTGGAGATGTTCCGGCTATCTCGTAATAGAGCCCTTGCGCTGTACCTTGCGCAATGAAGAGATCGTTCCAGTACGGCAGGAAGACTGTATCAGGCAAACCCCAATCGTCGTCAGAATTCATCCTGGGCAATTGAGCATTGTTGAATGAGTAGTGGTCTACTGTGCCGCTGTCGTTGCCAAGTGAGATCCAGCCATTGACTGCAACCACAACACTGCGTGTCCGTGTGCCGTAGAGTTCAATGGGGAACGGTAACTCGATGGGATATCTCTCATCGTCGAAGTCTTGGGTCGCAAGTCCGTCCCCGTCAACACCAGTGATTGGTGTAGGACTCGCGAGGACGACGGTGGGTGTGCCGAACTGCTGCCCAATCAAGACCGTAGTGGTCTCGACGATGGTCGATGTAATCACTGGCGTAAGGGTGGCCGATGATCGGATTGTGCGTGTCGACGTTGCTGTTCTCGTGACAACAGGGCGTATGATAGTTGTATTTGCCCACGTCAAAATTGGCTGGTACGTGGCTGACGCGGTAGGAGGGCCATTGCCGAGTACACTGGTCGTATTCGTGGTGCGTGCAGTGATGGTCGTTCTCTCAACGGGCAGGCTCATACAGCTACAAGCAGAGGAAATTGCTGATTCAGCGGCATCTTCCAAAGAAGGGGGGAGGTCTTGTGGCTGTCTCCAACCATGACCTGGGCCGTCATGGTGCCAATGTGGCTTGCCTCCCCAGCCCCAGAATTGTCGTTTCACGGGTGCAGCCACATCTGATGCTTCGCTAGAGTTTCCGCATATCGTTGAAGTGGAAGTGAGAGTGGTGTATGAAGTACTTGTTGGGGCCGTGGCCAGCGGCCCAGGGCGGGTTATGGTACGCGTAGTATTCGAGAAGATAGTTGTGGTAGAAGTATTGCCAGTGATGGTGACAACGGACGCTCTGATGGTGGAAGCGCTTGCTGTATATGTCGCCGTTACTGCAACGCCATTCTGATTCGAATTGATATAGGTGAGCTCCGTACATGCTTCTGTCACAGTCTGCGCCTGTACCACATTAATATGAGTATGTCGCCGAGGGATTTGGGATACTCACAGTCAGGCCCAGAACTGATGAGCACAGCGAGCTTGCTGCGTCGTAGGTACGTAATGCTGATATGTATGGAGCTGCTGCTCTACATGAGTTGTTGTAGCTAGTGGGGCTACCCCAGTAGTGCCACTGAGGTGAAGCCAAAGCACTTGCGCTCAGAAAGACCACAAGTACGACCTCGAAGCCCGCCATGACGGGCATTCAATTTGGGCGAATAGTGAGTGAGAAGAAAGACATATACTTGGCTTGTATGCTACTATCGTCTCCGTTTCGACTGTTCTTGTGAAGTAACGTTGCTCAAAGGCATAGTCGGAATGCTGAAGATGGCCATATCGGGCTCGTGCCTTGCTCTATTGTGCTATGCGCGTGTCTCTGGCGTTCCGAGGAATGCGGCGCATGGTGTGAGCGTGGTCTCCGCACGGCGATCTCGCTGCGATCCAGGTGTGAACGGCGGGAGCAATATTCTCCGATAAAGACGGTGCAATCAGATCAAGGACGAGTCGCATATAGATCAGACCCACCGGTATCGCGCTGCTTGATACACAATCCTTTGGGGTCCGAGCAATTAGTCGAGATCTCTTCGAAATCCGCGCATCGCCCTTCTCGGCGTATCTAGACCAAGACGGCGTGGTGCTGGGGAGGATGCAAGAGGCCATGATCTTGGCAGATCGAGTCGCCAAAGTTTCCTGGTCGCCAACCGTCCAACGGCGGTATTTCCAAACTTCCGGACCGTCGCCAGGTGTATGGATGATGGGCAGCACGTGCAAAACTGACATTCTGGATTCCCTGGCACGAGCCGGCGGCTAATATAACGTTGCATGGATCGTGCTGCTGCATGAGAGGAGCGTGGCGCCTGCGGGAAAGATGGTATGTAGAGAGCATTGTGAGAGCAGTACACGATGAAGTAGACAGATGTGTGCAGTGTAGGAAAATGGCGTTCCTGGAAGTGGTTGTCGGTGCAAGGGCTGGCGGAGCGAGGATGGAGGTGTGTCGGGCGGGCAGCGGCGCGGGGTTTCCTGGCGGCTCGCTTCCCAGATGCTTGGTCGTTTCATGTAGGAGCTAGGGGTTGTTTCGACATTCAGTCCACTTTTTGGGTCGGCCTTGACGTGCCAGCAGCGGACTCGACGTGCCCAGCGTTAACCTGCGTGACGACGACGACGACATCCCCGACACACCGCACGCCGTTCCCGCCCATTTATCGCCCAGCCCAGACTCCGCGCCACCACCACGCACAGGCGCACGGGACGACGATCTGTAGCACGTTCCATCGCCAACGTCCTCAGCCACCACATTTCCTGGCACCAACGACCACCCTCCGACGCTCCTGAGACTCGCTGATACATATCGATCTCCATTACAATCGCCATCATCCCCGAAACTCTGCTTGTCTGGTCCCTGCCATGTCGCCCGAAGCGTGCTCCCTTTCCCAATAGCGACGTCGCGCGGTTTCGGGCCCCCGAGCCTGAGTGCGAAGGACGACTCTTGCCATGACGCGCCCCAACATTGTGCGCGCCGACACGCTCGACTTGCAAGATCCGAATAGTCCCACCGCCGCTGAGCACGCAAAGCATCCCCCTTCGAACGGCAACGCACCCCATCTGGCCGCGCAGGTGCAGCACGTGCTCGAGGAGCGGCATTCAGAAGAGAAGACATTGGCAGACGCTTGGGACACCGCCGCCAACCTGGACGACCAACCAGCGACGAACGATGCGGCCGACGCCCAGCACGCGCAGGAAGGCGTGACCAATGGCCAAAATGGGGAGGAAGGGGCGGCTGACGGAGATGGGGACGCGGACGATGACATGATGGACAGAATATCGAGCTCGCCGAGCATCGAGGATGGTGGGTACTCTCTGCATTTTCGGCCTCCTTTGTACAAACCGCGCGTCGTGAGAGAGCGACCACGCTCGGCCAGTCTGTCTCCTGCGACAAGCACACCGAGCACAGGCTCGACTTGCCGGTCTTTCAACCAGACCGCAGACATTACTCCAGACTCGTCGCCGTTCTTGAACACCCCGCAGCACACGCCGCTGCGGCCCACGATGGGAGGGACGGAATGTTCGCCTATAGCCAACATTTCTCCCTTTGACGAAACGTCGTCTCCATCTGTGTTCAAATCGCACCGACGGGGCATTTTCAGTTTTACAGCGCCAAAACATCGTCTCGAAAAGGGTAGGTATGACCAGGAACAAAAGCCAGCTGGAACGGCGGAGGCGCGACAGATGTCCAGCGAGGTGTGGCCGGGAGACTGCGAATCCGGCAAGCATTCTCACGACGCCCACTGGAGATGGACTTTCGACGACGACGGCAACCAGAGTGAGCCGACACAGAGGAGTCCCATTGAAAGTCCCTTCAGGAGACATTCTTTCATGCAAAGCACGACCGATGTATCATGCCACGTGCATGAGCGTCCACCAAGCTTGTCCGGCATGATCGACTTCGACCTGGAGAGCGTCTTGCTTCCGACTGACGATCCTTTGCTGGACACACCGGCATCGCCCACGAGTTCGACTGCCTCCTGGGAAAGTATGCCGGAGACCATTTCGGACCACAGCGATACGGGCGGATACTTGAGTGACGGAGACGATGATGACGACGACGCTTTCTTTGCTCGCGATGCGCAATTGATTGATTATGGTTGGGGGTGCGAGTGCTTACATGATACAGAGGACATCGATTTCGAGTTCGTTTACGCACTACATACATTTGTTGCCACTGTTGAGGGTCAGGCAAATGCTACCAAGGGCGACACGATGGTATTGCTCGACGACAGCAACAGCTATTGGTGGCTGGTCAGAGTCGTCAAGGACAGCAGCATCGGTATATTTCCAGAACACACACGTCGCTGCAGGTCACTAACTCAAGATAGGCTACTTGCCCGCCGAACATATTGAAACACCAACAGAACGGTTAGCGCGGTTGAACAAGCACAGGAACATTGATGTTCGTCTGTCCACCATATTATCGAAAGCGTACTGACCGTGCACAGTTATCTGCTACAATGCTCAGCGACAATTCAGAAAAGTCCAGAAATCCGCTAAAGAAGGCAATGCGGCGGCGCAATGCGAAGACCGTGCAATTCGCAGCCCCAACATACGTTGAGGCATCGGATTACGATTACTCGACCGAAGACGAGGAGAACCTTATCGAGCCTGCGTATGGCAATACGCAAGAAGCAGAAAGCACGGCACAAGAAGAAGCCGAGTCGGAGGCAGAAAAGGCCAAGAAGGCCGAAATCGAGCATCCCGAAGCAGAAAGGCGCTCGAGCACAGGTTCTAATCGTGCCTCTTTCGATCGCGAACAGGCTGCAATGGCGGCGCAAGCCCTTGCGGAGGCGGGTGTGACAGGTGATGGGCCTCATGGTCCAAAGACTGGTGAGTTGGATCCAAGAGGCATCGATGGACACAGCATACCAACCGTGGAAACAGAGGCTGCCCCGCTCAAATCAAAACGAACACGAAACACGGACTCATTCCTGAAAGACGACAAAATCGATACTGTACGAATCACACTCACTCCAGGGTTACTACGCGAGGAACAGGCGAAAGATGGCAAATCACCATCAATCGATACCGCACGAAGCAGCAGTTTTGAAGAGCTCAAACCAACTACGTCTCCGATTGAACAGGCCTCCGGGAAGAAAGAGGACAAAAAGAAAAAGGAAGACAAGCCAAAGAAGAGTGGCGGCATGCTCAGTGGGCTGTTTAAGAGCAAGAAGAAAGACAAGAAGACCAAAGAAGCGGCGAGTGATGCTGATTCCGAAAAGGAGAAAGTGTCCACCGAACTCTCGCGAGAAAACTCGCAAAGAGGCAGCCCGAACCTCAGTGGCAAGCTATCTCCCATTGACAAAAGCTCCATTTCTTCGCCGACTGCGTTTCGACATGACTACCATGAGGACGGGCAGCGGGGGTCATCATCGCAGGATTCGACTCAGGCATCTTTCGTGGCAGAGCTTGAAGGCTCACGGGTTGCTCATGAAATGGGTACTTCAAGTCCGGACAACGAGCTTGGACAACAAAGCAGCGCCGAGTCTGAAGCGCAAACAGCGGAAGAAGCGCCCCAACCAGAGAAGCCGAGTGGCATCAGCAAGTTGCAGAGTTCTGTCGCCCCAATTACCAACATGCTGCACCTTGGCGACAAGGAAGGTAAGCCCGCAAAAGCCAAGAAAGCTAAACAACGAGTGGAGCTTGACGATTTCGACTCGCCAGTGGACGATACTGCAAATCCATTCGAAGACCCAGAGAAGACCAAGGAAAGCGAGAGGTTGTCCGAAAGCCCCGTCGAAATTTCTAGCCACACGTTCATGCACGGCACCGAGACAATACACATACCAGACACGTACCACGAAGATTCTCCAGGAACGGACACTTCTGGAGAACCAGAGAGCCTTAAAAGTTCGCCTAGCATCATTGATCATCCCATCGGGCCGGGCGGAGCTGTGTCTGGTGTGCATGATGAAGACGACGACTCGACACCGACAGCACGCTCACCCATTGCAGTGACGCCGCATGAGAAAGTAACTGCAGGGATCGAAGAAGCGGGGACGAAGTCGCCAGCTACACCCAAAGCAGCCACTCCACAGCCTACCCGTGGCCTATCAACAGACAGCACCGCTTCCAAGTCGTCAGCTTCGCACCCTTCGCCTTCGTCGTTCCCGTCACCTGCAACGTCTCAGCAATCCTGGTCTGACGAGAGCTTGAAGGCTTGGCTGGAGGACGGGAGCGAGGTGCGCGATATGCTCGTGTTGATTCACGACAAGAGTGGCATCAAACCTGTTGCCGCAGATCATCCTCTCATGGTAGACCTTTTCACAGAGCAGCGAAAAGGTGTACAGAACATGATGGGAGAGCTGGATGGGTTGCTAGGCAGCTATCTGCAGCGAAAAGGCGTTCGCTTCTGAGGGGCCACCGGATGCGAAAGAGAAGATGATGATGATGATGGAAGCAGTTCCAACCAACCTGTTACGATGCACGACGACCGATATTGTTTGATTTTTCGAGGTTTTGCAACTTCTGCTCGACTGCTGACGTCCTTGAGACGCTTCGGTTGCACTTTCTGACAGAAGTTTTATGTTTGCATATACCCTTCCGGCGAAGCGAGCAGGCACGCAGGTTTCAGGCAGGCGATTGAGAAGGCAGGCACATGTATGGGCATCCTCTTCGCACCTGTCGACAGCAGGCAATGGAGTTGTGGTTTGCTTTTATGTTTACAGATACTACATCACAGAGAGAAAAACAGAATCCAGGCCGTTGACTGGCAGTATTTCCTTCCAGCACTTTGGCCCCAATGAGCTCGATGCCAAGGGCTACTGCTTCGTGATGCGGACAATCAGGACATGCAATGATGCGAGAAACAGCTACTATGTTCTTGATTAGTATTCAAATTTCTGGACCTGAGTGGAGCGCAGAAACTAATCGGATGGTTCGGTATTATATTTATCAAGGTGAGACCTACAGAGGCAGCACAATTCTATAATTAGGGGCTGACTCAAACAAATGAAGTTAGCTGGAAAGCTGTTGTCCACACCAGCCCAAGTATCCTTGTCTTTCACTACCTGACCGCCTCACACAATTGCCACAGCTACGGAGCTTTGTAGATCTCCACGTCATCTCCTACACCACATATACAGTACATTGACAGCACCGTCTCCAGATCTCCGCCGCTCCGCGTCTTGTCCTCGTATTCGGCCGCGCAAAGCGACTTGATCACTCACCAATCTAGCTCACGAACATGGATCACAGCGCTTTATGCAAAGTCTCTGCGGTATTTACTTACCGAGAAAAACCTTTGTCACTCTGATCTCTCTACTGGGGCCTCGTATGGGTCGTATGGCCAAGAGAGTAGTTTCACGGGCCGAAGAGATAGTATACATGTTCGTGCACCATCGCCACGACATATAAACTGGCCCATCCTTCTCGCTATCTTCTCGATCCTTCATTCAGAACAAGTCAATCACTAATCAAATAACGCCCTACATCACATCTCTCAAACAACAAAACAAGACCATCAAGATGCACTTCTCCGCTCTCCTCGCCGCCGGCGCCGCAACCCTTGCAGCCGCAGCTCCAGCAGCCCAACAAGGCACCACAACCTCCACCCAACCAGGCCCAGGCGCCTTCGAAGTCTCTCGCTTCCACTACGTCTGCGCCATCGGCGAGCCACAGTACTGCCGCTGGTCCTTCGACCTCGCCGTCTCCGGCTCCACACCAAACCACCCAGCTCTCCCAGGCCCGTACTACTGCGAGGGTTCCTCCAACAACACTTTCTTCACGCCATGCAGCTCCGTCAGCCAGACTCAGGAACTGCTCGCATACATCCCGGATGACAATGTTCTGCAGTTGCAGTACACTGCGCTCAACTACAACAATGGTGTCACGTATGCGTACTTTGGAGAGTACCAGACTCAGCCAAACAACCCTTACCAGGCCACCAACTTTACGGTCGCTGAGAGTGCTGTTAAGGAGTACTAGGTCATTCGAGGACGGAGGAGTGCGGATGCGACGGGGTTTAATGTAGGACGTTGAGAGGACACTACTTGTGGAAGAGAAGAATAACAGTAGAAAAGAGACAGCGACAAAAGCGCACTGCAGAACTGCATATGTATGTACGATTATGTGATTAATACTGGATAATCTGTAAGATGTAAATATTGCTTTCGCCTGCATCGTGAGCGGAATTTGAGCGATGACTTCCTTGTGGAACCTGCGAACACATACGACAAGATTGATGATGGCTGGTTTGTACCTGGCTAGATTTGACGAATCATTTCACTGCCAATTCCTCACTCGTCCAATAATTGCACTCGCCTCAAGACGATACAAGTGTCTATCTTGTCGAGCTAGCCATCATCGCATGAGTTCCAACTGAGAAAAGCAAGCTCATGAAGCTTTCCATCTGTCCGATTCAGTGTTGTAGGCATTATTCAAATTGCGCTCAATGCCAAAATCAAATTTTGAACGACATGTACTCTCGGAACATTAGCACCATCTCACGATCGCAGCTACATCGCAAGACATTCCGAACGCCGCTTCATCCCGAGAATCTTCTCCTGCTGTCTACCGGCACGATTACCTGCAGGACACTGTGTCACTAAACTGCCCTTGCGCCTCATCAAAATGCGCAAGCTTCTCGGACCGTTCTGGGAGACATCGATGGATCACTTGGCATTTCGAGCTCCTTCTCAGCAATGGCCCGAGCCTCCAGGTATGGGTTCAGAGGATGTCTAGCAGTTCATAAAGGATACTTTGAGCTCTCAAATGGTAACTTGACTAATATTGCTCCAAGCAACCTCACTACCTTTGCTGAGAAATATTCAACCAAGGTCATAATAATTCATCATCATGACAACCAACCCGGAGGTCATCATTGTTGGCGGCGGAGCAGTTGGATTGGCTGCTGCGTGCGAATTGGCTCTCAAGAATGTCTCTGTTACGATCTTGGAGCGGGAGTCCGGACCTGCAGCGCCATGGAAGAACGAGAAGCTGGGCTTCCGCGAGCTCTTCGTGCCTGCCATCGAGCACTTGTACCGCCGTGGCCTGCTGAGCGATATGTTCCGCAATGAGGAACGACCGCAGAGTATGCCGGAGAAGAAGGGCGGCTTCGAGTTTGCTGGCCATTTCGCTGGCATGATGATCAATGGCAACGATGTCGACTATTCACACTGGGACGAGACGCATCTTCCTGGACCAGCTTGCGTTCCTGGATCTTCGACCCTGGGACACATCGAAAATGTTCTGCGTGCACGTGCTGAGCAACTCAAAGTGCCGATTCTCACAGGCAAGAATGTGACTGGCATCGAAGACACAGACAGCGGCGTGAAGGTCTTTTGCGGCGAGGAGACGTTCGAGTCTCAATATCTTGTCGGATGTGATGGTGGCCGCAGCACCATTCGAAAGAAAGCTGGGATCCCTTTCATCGGCACAGAGCCGGAGTTCACTGGCTACGCTGTCCATTGCAAGCTTGACACCCCCTTCTTGCTCAAGCCCGGCTTCAATCGATGCCCTAATGGTGGGCTCTATATCATGGCCGGGCCCCAGCACATCTATGCTGTAGACCACGACATCAGCTTTGATCGAGACCAAGAAGTGACTGCGGAACATTTCCAAAAGGTTCTCAGAAAGCTCTCCGGTACCAACGTGGTGGTTGAGCAGGTCGTTCTCGCATCCGCTTTCACCGATCGCTGCAGACAGGCAGAGCAGTACCGCAAAGGGCGCGTCTTCCTTGCAGGCGATGCTGCCCATATTTATCCTCCATTCAGCGCACAAGGACTCAACTGCGGTTATATCGATGCAGTAAATCTTGGCTGGAAACTCGCTGCTTTGGTCAAGGGCTATGCTACTCCGGGCTTGATCGACACATACCAGCAAGAGCAACACCCGATGGCTGCGCGAGTACTTGATTGGGTGCGCGCACAAATTATTACCCTTCGACCTGACGCTCATGGCCGGGCTGTGGGCAATGTCATGCGCGAGTTCCTCTACACTGAGACTGGTGTGACATACTGCATTGGTCGACAATGGGGCCTCGATGTCCGGTATGAGATTGGAGAGGAACATAAGCTTGTCGGTCGCAGCGCTCTGGACTACGAGCTTGACGATGGATCTCGACTAGGAACCAAGCTTGGTGCTGCGAACTTCACTCTCGTGGCCTTTGGCGACTGCAGTTCAGACCTCAGCAGCTCCATCAACGAGCTTAGTCCAGTGCTCGGATTCTGCAGAGCGAAGGGCGAGGAGAAGTCAGGCCTCAAGGGTATCCTCGTACGCCCCGATGGGATCGTGTCATGGGCGACTACCGAAGCGCTCAACATTGAGAATATCAAGGCCAGCCTCGAACGTTGGGTTGCGCTGCCAGCGGCTGTGGAGAAATTCGAGTCTGTGTCTTACGAGGCCAACCAGCTGTCCAATGTGCAGACACCATTGACGACTACTGTTCGATCGAATATTGGACGTGTATTTGGCAAGGACGGAGAGAAATACACTGGCCTTCCGACTGTGGTGACGGAGGTTCCCGCAACGGCCGATGCGTGAACCAAATGAGAAAATAGGGGCGAAGTATGCACGAGGAGGGGCTTAGTATGAATATAGACAACTGAACATTTGAGAATTCAAGTTTGTATAACAGGATCACAGCCATTCCAGGTCCATCGATCTTAGACATCCTTTGATGAAGCACTTGTGGTGATTAATTGTCGACCGCAATGAGTCCAGCTCAGAGTCATCTGCTCACGACCCGGCGCAACTATGATCAGACACCTGCTGCTCATGGGTGTCATCGATATGGTCAAATGCATCGACGAGGGTTCAGTGGGTGGCCGATGCGTCTCGGGCGAGAAGCTGCGAAATGTCCCGAACCTCGCGAAACCCGAGCTTTGCAGGGTCTGGAAGATAGTCGCCTCTATCATTCACCCGCTCGACGCTAGAGCTTTGAACAATGCTGTCATCATGTCAATGCGTAATCGATAGAGATGAGGTCCAATCGATATTTTGACGATCGACCGCACGACTGACGTGCCAAAGACTTAACGATCATGTCAAAACGCCTCAACATCCTCGTCTCAGGAGCCGGAATCGCAGCAGGTGTCTTTACCAATTGCATACGACGAGCCTTCCCCAACAATGTTCGCATCACAATGGTCGAACGTGCACCTCAACTCCGTTTGACTGGTGCCAGCGTTGACATTCGCAATTCTGCTGTCGATATCATCAAGTGGATGGGCGTTGAGCCTGCTATCCGAGCACACAGCACAGGCGAGAAAGGGCTATCTTATGTCGATGCTTCTGGCCATCCATTCGCGACTATTGCGGCTACCGGAAGAAGTGATGTTCAAAGTCTCACGTCCGAGTATGAGATTTTTCGTGGGGAGCTAGCCAAATTATTGATTGAGCCTGTGGAGAAGGAAATCGAATTGATTTTCGATGATTATGTTAATAACTATCAACAGAATGACAATGGGATTCTGGTCACTTTTGCGTCAGGGCGATGTGAGAGTTACGATCTTCTTGTGGCGGCTGATGGAATGCGATCGATGATTCGAGGGATCATGCTGGGCGAAGATTCCAATAAGCATGTACATGATGAGGGAGTCTTTGCGGCATACTTCACAATCAACGAGGATCTGCTGGAAGGCTCGAAAGTGGCAAAATGGCGGAATATGACTGGCGCTCGTACGATACTACTACGTCCGGATCCTTCGCCTACTGGTCGTACAAGAGCGCATATCATCACTGTCATCAAGAAGAACGACAAGGCTAGAGCTGAGCAGCTCCGGACTGCCGTACGGAAGGGCAACGAGAGTTTCATGCGATTGATGGAGGATTGGTATCACGATGGAGATTGGTTGACGAACGATGTGCTTCGAGCGATGCGAGAGTGTGATGACTTTTACTGTTCTCCATTCGCTCAAGTCCGCGCTCCAAGACTGGCCGACTCCAGAGTCGTTCTTATTGGCGATGCAGGATACTCATTACCTGGATTTGGAACGAGCTTGGCCATTATCGGTGCCTATGTGCTCGCTGGTGAGCTATTATCAAACCCAGGAAATATTCCACGTGCTCTGGCGAGCTACGAGGAGCAAATGCTGCGTTTCACTAAGCCTAAGTTGAAGGACGATGGTGCTATGCAGGTCTTCAATCCTCAGACGAGGTGGGGACTTGCTGTGCGAAATACGATCTTGAGAGTTGTGACGAGGACGGGCATAGATCAATTGGGAATGCGCGCGGCTGTTGCTCTAGGAATAGGAGATGCACCATTTCCGCTGCAACGGTATTCTTGGCCAAATGAGCAGGAGCGAGAGCGATAGAACAGCAGTACTCCTTCTATGTGTCCTAATAATATTGTTCGCTACAGCATCTAAGACAGTATAATAGTCTAGATCCATGACTCCATAACGTACGCGCGCAAAAGAATGACTCCTGCCACGAGAGGCAACGCAGCACGTACGATGTGGTAAGTATTCCAGAGATTCAATGACCTGTGGAATTGTAGCTGCTCCCGCTCTCCAAGCCAACTATCCTTCGGAGGCAAAGAATGCTTCATATCGACAATCGCCGCACTGAGCGGGGTGATTAGGACGCCCTCCCACCATCCGACCTGCAACAGGACGAAACAAGCCAGAGCAGAATTCTGCCAAGATAATGTCCCAGTTGCTGTTTCAGCGTCGGAAGATTGCCAAGATAGAATGGCTGCGCCTGCAAGTACGAGAGCACAAATGATGCTTGCGGGCTGGAGGGTGACACCACCGCGAGAGACGAGCTTTTCGAATTGATCGAGGGCCGAGCGAGAAGGATTCGATGGAAGTCGGATGAGTGGGAGCACGAAGATGGTGAAGGCCCATGCGATTCCTGGAGGTTAGGTGTATATGTGTTAGAGAAGAAGTGTTGATTGAAAACAGTGGCATTTTTGCGGGAATGCGAACCTGATATCGATAGCAATGCGATAATTGCTGAAATTTGCAGGATATGGATGGCGTCCGTGCTTGTAATAGTTGAACTCATTGTCACGGCGGTGTGAGAGGCTGGATCGAGTGTACGAGCATCATTGGCGGCGAGGTAGCTATTTTATTGAACTGGACGTGGCACCGGAAAATTGTTTCACAGCTTTCGCGGTATTGATATTCTCGATTTAGGGAGTGTTTTCTAGCTCGGGTGATTTCCTAGCAATCTTCCGCAAAACATCTTCAGCGCCCGGTAAGCAGGATGCCAAACCCTTCTCTACATCACTTGACGGGAACAAAAGGCCTGATGGGCCACGTGTGGGTCTAAGACCGGGTAGCCAGAATAAGTGTGACCGGAACATAGCCCTGAATCGCAGCCTGTGTTCCGCAATACTCCTCCAGTTCTTCCATCGTATCCTGCAATTCCGGCGTTTCGGTAGCAAGAAACGGGAACGATGCGACATGCTCCATCAAGCCGCTGAAGTTCGTCGTGAAACGCCATTCAATGTCGTCCTCGTCGATCAGCTGGTCATCTTCTCCCGTGTAATCTGGCTCTGAGTGCAGCTTTGCTGTTTCTGGAGGTAACATGCCCACAATGCCACCCTTGCTCATATTTAAGTGGATGCGCTGCGCGCCCTTGTCAAACAAAGTAGGATCCAATGGCGCTACGTTGTAATAGTCCTGCGTGCGTGACATGATGCCAATGGTTTCCTCGACGCGATCGGATTTCGACAGCAGCGTTCTTCCGCCTTCGTAATTCATGCGCTGCCACAAAGCTTGGATCTTGGGATCCTCAAAGCGAGCGGGTCCGAATAAGGCCGCAGCGAACGTTCCTCCTGGACGGAGCTGATGTGCAATCGCCTCCATTGCAAGTTTCTGATCTGGGAAGTGCATGACATTGGCAGCAAACACCAGATCCATCCTTGCTTCCCGGAGATCGCTAGCGTCTTCGAGTTTGGCGGTGCGGTAGCTGTACCCATTGTCTCCAAGGCGAGCTCGAGCAAGTTCGACATTAGATGTTGCTATGTCAGAGACGAGGACATGATTGAAGCGTGACTTGAGCTGATGAGAAAAGGGCCCATTGCCAGCACCAACATCGTGAACGTTGTTAAACTGGCCATTCTTTGCCTCGTGGTAGTCGAAAATGCGCGCAAAGAACGAGTCCGGTGGACTTGGTCGACCACGCAAGTAATTGTCCCAGAAGCCTTCGTCGAGATTGAAAATGTCTTGATTGACTTGGCCGTGCATGATGTTGGAATGCGCTGAAACTTGTCGAGATACCGGATGCTGCGATATTTCGTTGGAACTGACTTTCGTATTGTTTGTCGGTCGATTTAGTCGGCCCTCGCAGGATCGGTCGAATGTGCCGACAACTGGTCGGGACGCCGGTATTGTCGAAGATAGCGGCTTTTCGGACCCGCAACTTTCTCCCGCGCAGTGTATAAGTCATAACGATTGCAAAAAATGTTGACTGTCCTCAGGAGATCGCCACTCGTAGACACCATTTCGCAGAAACTGCTTTACAAAATTCGGTCACCAGAATGACAGTCCTTGCCACTTCCAGAATTCATATTGAAGGCGACTTTCGGGGATATGGATCCCTTGACAAAAGTCCTCCGGGAGCACTTGAGACGCTGAATCGATTGATGCAGAATAATCACGATGAGTTCGACATGTTCTGGAGGCCAGACGCTGGCCACAACCATACTGCACACTCCCTGCTAAGCGTGTACGCACTTGGCGGTAGCTCCGCTGACCTGGAACGAGCATATCGGGACGATGACCCGCACCAAGTACCAATTGGCGCAGTGGACCACTCTGTTGTCGCATCACTCAAAGACCCTCGGATATTCATACACCGTATGCAACGGCTAGATCAATACTCTAATTATTTGCGCTTCTTTGAAGAGAGAATTGAAGCCAGAGGCTGGAAGGCTGTAGTCGTGGAATATCTCTTCAGTCGCTCTGACGTGGCGGAAGCAATGCTGGGTCAGCTATTTGAAGGCGCTTATCATCCACTCATTCAATTGGGGTTCGGAATCGAATTCGAGCTACCTGGACTTGTGGCCGAAGGGCTCGCCCACTGTGCCGCACACGATGCCGCGAACATCATTCCGTTCTTCCAGAAGGCAGAAAAACTGGCAAAATCAGGATCAGTCGCACCCGCGCCGCTTGTTGAGCTCTATAAGGAGGTGCGTGACACCGAAAAAATTCGACTGGCAGCAAAGATGACACAAGGACCTGTTCGTGTTCGTGACGGTGTGATGGGCGAAGCGCAAGACGACATCGCGGCAGTAGCAGCCAAGTTCCAAGTTGGCCCTGATGGTTTGAAACAGGCAATTATCGAGACGACAAGTTGCTCAGCCTACAGCTGTGGTGGAGCTCAGAGGCCCGGAAAGGTCGCCAAGGTGGACTTCTTCTTCATGCATATGGTGACGAGCTCCATCTTTTTGAGTATTCTTGCGCGACAGGAATGGCTTGAGACGGAAGATAAGATCAGACTTGTGGAATGGAAAGGCCGCCTAGACTTGGTGTGGTATGCCGCCAGTTCAGCTCCAGCGTTGGACAGGAAATGGCTCGAACAGTACCAGCCTACTTTGAGCGCCGGAATGGACTGGCGCGCTCTGTATCGTGCCGTCACCGTAGAGCCCGATGACGGCCATCTGGCCAAGATTGTTCGGTCCTTGAAGTGGGCGGAGGAGGAGGCAAAGGGCGTGGAGGCCTCAGAAACGCTGCCTGTGGCGGGATCTGGATGGTTCAAATTGGCACAGATGGCTTACGACTCGACCGCCCATCTTCCGATCCCTGCCAAGTGGATTATGGGCGCTGGCTATGACTTCTTGTGGACCCGAGTCGACTCATTACCAGTGGCTTAGCTGAGAACAGACGGGGCTTATGTGAGGGATATGGGTTTACATTATGAAATTTGATGAAGAAGCGACAGGAGATGGCAGAAGTTTGGAAGTAAGTCGGCCGAACATCCAACGCCGACTAAGACGTCAATATTTGAATGTTCCTTTGAGCAGAGCCGTGAATTTGTCGCTCTACTTGCCGCCAAGCAAATGAATGGTTAGGATAAACACCTCACTTCACATCTTCTTTTGTGTACGTTTCTCCATCTCATTTCTCAACCTACCACTCATCGGCCCAGCTGCACGCTCAATAAGAGAACTCGAACGCGCACACATCAGGACAACATGGCCGACAGATCACAGCGAACGCCTTGGTCGGGCTACCGACGTCTCCTTTTCACTACCTGTCGACCTGCGTCATGAATCGAGCAGAAGCATCGATATGCAGACACTACCATCTCGATCGCTTGCTCAGTGCAACATATCGCTAATATGGCCTGACCTATGAGATGGGATCGATCTCTGTCCTGCTCGGACCATTGCGGTGTAGATCCATCGCATCTCGGGTCATTCGGGCCGCCCGAACATATTCTCGGGCCAGCCGAGCCTGAAATGGAAGTATCAAAAGGTGAAGGACGTCCTTCTTCGTTCTGGTGGACGAACTCAATACCCTCACGATTCGGTATCGTGACTTCTGGACCAGGACGCAGTCGAGACTTCCCCTTCAGGACTGCCATGTTCGAACACCGGAACGAAAGCCGCTCTGCTTCGGAGGAAAAACAGAAGGACGATGGTGATGAGCTCCGAGTCACGTCTGATAGTTCGTCAGAGACGCCCGAACGCGATCAAGAAACACCGGAAGAAGATGACGACCATGTGTACCCAAGTGGCATCCAGGTCTTCATCGTTGTCGGTGCTCTCGCGCTCACTGGTTTCCTTACTGCTCTCGACAGAACCATCCTGTCCACGGCAATACCGAAGATCACGGACGAGTTCAACGCATTGGTACGCACTACGATATGTTAGGCATTACAAGACATCAGCTGACTCCATTTCGCACTCTTAGGGAGACACAGGTTGGTTCAGCGCGGCCTACCTCCTCACCTCTTGTGTCTTGATCCTCTTCTTCGGTCGGATCTATACCTTCTACAGTCCGAAGATTGTCTTCATTGTGTCACTCCTGATTTTCGAGATCGGATCTGCCATTTGTGGCGCCTCACAAAACTCTGCCACCTTCATCATTGGTCGTGCCATCTCTGGTATTGGCAGCGCGGGCGTCACAGATGGCAATATCGTTCTTCTCCAGTACACTGTGCCTCTACGCCAGCGACCTGCGTGCAATGCGGCATTCGGCATGACATTCGGTGTCGCAAGCATCCTAGGACCATTTCTTGGCGGTGTCTTCACCAGCAATGTTTCGTGGCGCTGGTGTTTCTACAGTACGTCTTCGCGCCTACCAAATTGGTTCTCCGCTGACCAACGTTTCCTGCCTAGTCAACCTGCCTATTGGCGGAGCAGCACTAGTTGCCATCTTTTTCCTGGTCAAACCGACTCCGATCAAGTCAAAGGAGACATCGCTGCGCCGACAAGCCCTCCTTCTCGATCCAGCGGGCACTGTGTTCAGTGTCGCGTCACTCACATGCCTGATCATCGCCTTCCAGTGGGGTGGGACCACCTACGCCTGGTCAGATGCTCGCATCATCGCACTGCTCGTCGTCTTCGGTGTGCTTTGGATCGCCTTTGTGCTGGTGCAGGTGTTCTTCCAAAAGACTTCCTCTATCCCGGCCCGGATAATCAAGAATCGCGACGTATTGGCCGCTATCTGGTTTGCTTTCAGTCACGGTTCTGGCCTGTTCGCAATGATACTGTACATCCCCATGTATTTTCAGGTTATCAAGGACGCCAGCGCCATCAAATCTGGTATAATGACCTTCCCTATGGTCATTGCGCTTGTCATCGGCATAATTTCTGGAGGTATCCTTACAGGTCAAATTGGCTACTATGTTCCATTTGCGTATATCTGCTGCGTCTTCACCTCGATTGGCTGTGGCTTGATCGGCACATGGGATCCAGACACCGCTCACCCAGCCTGGATCGGCTATCAGGTGTTGATTGGCTTAGGATACGGCTGGGGTTTCCAGGTCGGAATAATAGCTCCGCAAGCAGCATTACCTCGTGAAGATGTAGCCACCGGCACCGCTCTGGCACAGTTCGCAAGGCTCCTAGGTGGTACAATCTTCACCACCCTGGGTCAAAATCTCCTCACGACACATCTTGCCTCTCGTCTGCCAGCTTTAATTCCTGGCTTGACTCGACAACAAGTGAGTGATTTGGGTGCAACAGAACTTCGGACACTGGTCTCACCAAACGACCTACCGGAGGCGCTATCGATCTACAACGATGGGTTGCGGTTGCCGTTTTATGCTTCTGCTGGCATCTCAGCTTCCATGATATTTGCTACTGTTGCTTTCAGGTGGCTGAGCGTCAAAGATCCAGAACGACAGGGTGGTGTGACAGAGAAGGAGAAGAAAGCACGAGAAGAATCGAAGCAAGAATCTGCATGATGACCTATGACCCAGCCGCCAGTGATAGCCGGAATGCCTTTTGTCAGGGAATGACAGAATGTGGCGCTCAAAGACCGACTCCTAAGGCATGGCAATCTCACTCCATGCTGCTACCATCACCATAGACTATAGATCATGGAAACGACATTGTACAATAATTTCTCTCGAAAAGTCGAGTCCTTGATTCAAGAATTGCGAAAGACCTAATTTGGTCTCATGCACGACGTTTGGCACATGTATTGCCGACCGAAACGATTCTGACTTGGGGACGAGAATCGCCCGCTGTCCGACTGACACTGTTATTTTCGGAACAAATGGGAAGCTGCCAGATCGGGTACGACCCATTGCCCTAGCAAATGTTCCGAAGCATTCCGTCTTGGGCTCGTTCAACTGATCTCTGATTTTGGGATTGTAACCGCATAGTCAACATCGTCAAGACTTTGAGCATCATGTCCATATTCGAGAGCCTCCCACGACCGACTACGACATTCCATAGCAAGAGTTATGAGCGTCTGACACAAGAACGTGGTTTCGATGGCACGGGCAAAACAATCCTCGTCCTCGGTGGTGCTGGCAATGTGGGATCCAGCATTTGCAAGGCCTTCGCTGCCGCTGGTGTTCCTCGAATAGCCATCGTTTCACGGACTCTTAATGATCAAATTCTGGTCAAGGAAGAACTCGAGCGACTTCATCCTGGTACGCAAGTCCTCACATTTGTCGGCTCGATCACCGATCGCACTCGCATGAATGAAATCCTCGCCGAGCTTCAGCATGAAATCGATATCCTCGTGCTCTGCGCAGCTGTCGCACATCCTGCTGTGCCGGCTCTGGGACTTTCCGCATCTGATCTGCGGGAAGCTTACGAGACGAATTTTTTCGCGCCTTTTGATCTCGTAAAGGCTTTCCTTTCTTGCAAATTGAATAATACGAATTCACCCGCAAGATCTCGGACGATTATCAACGTCTCCTCCGCCAGCCTCCAAGTCAGCCACACTCGACGCAGTGGCTACGCTTCAAGTAAAGCAGCCTTTGCTCAACTGCTCCAACACTTTGCGTCTGAGAACGCATCACTTGGACCTGATAGGAAGATAAAGATACATTCTTTCCATCCTGGTGCATTTTACTCACCGGCTGTTGCGAGTCATTTCCCTCCGGATACAGTGTGGGATGACCTCACGTTGCCGGGAGATTTCGCAGTCTGGATGGCGGGCTCGCAGAGTGATTTCCTACATGGACGTTTTGTTTGGGCAAATTGGGATGTTGAGGAGATGATGGCATTGAAGGAGAGGTTGTCAAGGGATCGAAGTTTTCTGACTGTTGGGCTGTGCTTGTAACTCCGCGAAGCATCAAACATCTTCTGCGAGCATTAAGTACTATATGGGACACTATTTAGTCGTCATAGACATAAAACAGTCCAATTCGCAGCTTTCACTGTCAATCTGGAGGCCATACTTGACCGGACAGGATCGCTTCGAAGTTTCTTCGGGGCAATCACCGACTTTCACAGCACCGTCATCAGTCATTACCATGCCGCGTCAACGAGCCTGTCGTTCCCTTGACAACTAGTCTATTGGCTCACGGAATGAGGAAAGATATATGACCCGTGCGATAAGGACTGATCAATCTCCGAATTCAATAGAAGCGCATGTCTACCCGAAGATCTTTGAATAGTCGAACTCGTACCAGCGCAGATCAGGGCCCACGCCAGCCAGCTTCCAAACTCCACCGACCTTCTTGTACCTTGTGAAGGCCCACCCATGGACATGACCCTTGTGTTCGACTTCCTTGCATTCGTCGTCCTTGTACCTCGCGTGTGCCACGCGCATCTGATGATGAGCTTCAATGTCTTCCTCAGCCGTCTGCTTCCACTTGATGCAGCCACCGACAAAGTGCTGAGTCTGGATGCGTGGATTGCCGAGGAATCCAGCACTGGAGCTGAAATCGATGAACTCTTGCTTGGGCATGGCCTCCCAAATCGCAGCTGGGCCCATATGGTCTGGACCCATCACTTCACGATAATCGACCTGATATTTTCATCAGTATAATATGGCTTGATCATATTGGCATAAGACTCACATAAAGAGTTGGGGCAAGGCAGTCATCCAGCCGTTTCCAATTCTTGCTGTCGAAGCTCTCAGCCCACTCAAACAAAGCTTCTTGACATCCTAAGACGTCTACGATTCGCATCAGTATACTTGTGTTGCCGCTCGATTGGAATGCAGCAATTCATACCATTGTAGCTTGGATAAGCTGGAAGTTCTGGCGCAGCCATTTTTTGCGACGATGGGTTCGAAGCGATAATTTCTCAGCTGAAGTCTACAGACGATGGACGGTAAGACAATTGAATCGAGCGATGTCTCCCATATGAATTCAGCTTCGCTATGCGTCGGGTTGAGGATGCAGAATAAGCCCGATACCGAGCGTGAGCTAAATATCCCGACATGAGCTCTCCGAACGGCAACAAGATAATACCGTGCGCAATAAGCCGGGAGTAATAAATCCGATTCTGAGAATATATGGCAATAGCGAAGGTCAGAAAATTGCTCCATCATCCATCTTGTGTCCAGTACCAAATCATCAACTTCAAGCTTGAACCTCTTCAATCGCCAAGATGTCGCCACCAACACAAGACTTGCACATTCCGGGCCGCCTCGATGGCAAAGTAGCACTTGTAACTGGGTCCGGGCGAGGGATTGGTGCTGCAGTGGCAGTCCATCTAGGCCTACTGGGTGCCAAAGTCGTTGTCAACTACGCCAATTCTCCTACACACGCACAAAAAGTCGTAGACGAGATTAAGCAACTGGGATCCGATGCCATCGCAATCAAGGCTGATGTGCGACAAGTTCCCGAAATTGTCCGCCTCTTCGATGAGGCAGTCGCACATTTCGGTCAGCTGGACATCGCAGTCAGCAACTCGGGCGTCGTCAGCTTCGGCCACTTGAAGGATGTTACGGAAGAAGAATTCGATCGTGTGTTCAGTCTCAACACCCGTGGACAATTCTTTGTTGCTCGTGAAGCTTACAAGCATTTGAACAACGGGGGCCGGATAATCATGACATCGTCCAACACTTCCAGAGACTTCAGTGTCCCTAAGCACTCGCTGTATTCCGGGTCCAAGGGCGCCATCGATAGCTTCGTTCGGATCTTCTCCAAGGACTGCGGGGACAAGAAGATTACAGTCAATGCTGTGGCTCCCGGAGGAACAGTAACCGATATGTTCCACGATGTCTCACAGCATTACATTCCCAATGGAGAAACATATTCACCAGAGGAACGCCAGAAGATGGCTGCACACGCGTCACCGCTCCATCGCAATGGATTCCCTGAGGATATCGCGCGTGTTGTAGGCTTCCTTGTCAGTGCTGAAGGAGAGTGGATTAACGGAAAGGTACTCACTGTGGATGGTGGTGCTGCGTGAGTGTGTCCTGTTCCGTGATTGGGGTTGGCCGAATACATAGAGCACGTTGCATTGGCGAGATAGATCGACGACAAAATTATACGTTTGTTTCTATTCTACGAGTGGGGAAAACGAAAAATGATTTCCTTCAAAATGAATGTCATCTTGTCCTGGAGTATGAGCGAAAAGCTTCCTTCGATGTCAAAGCTATCATCGAGCAAGCACCATGTCGTATTTATTTGTTGTAGCTGATACGCAGCACCGTTGAGCTCGGCAAACTGCAGGCCGCTCGCACATTGAGATGAGTGGGCGGTATGACAGAAGGTTCACTGTCACAACACCACAAGTGATGACAGTTCTCAGCAAGAGCGCAGCTCAGCCGTCCCTCTCTCCAGGCTCACCGTGCATACTACCGACTCTTATTGGCTACCAGCAACCGGAGCATTCAACGCAGAATGTCCCGATCACCAGGTGAGGCCTCAAATATGACCCTGAGAACAACCCGTGAGTATTCGTCAATGCATCTTCTCAGTTTTCCTTCCTCTTGTCGCACGCCAATGTCCCATTGATCTCCTTGATCTGCAGGCTTCTTGATAACACCAAATCACTTCGTTCTCACAGATACTGCCTGCTTGCAAGGTACAACTTGTATTAGGTGGCCGATAGAGCTCAACGCGTATCGGTTTCTTCACGGCCGGGCTGAAGCCATCTCAACATAATGGACGACGATCAGGGAGGTTACAGACAGATCAACAAATCACTTAACATCGGTGCCTTTGGAGATTATCTCAAAAGCCAGATCAAGAATTTGCCTAGGATCCCAAATGTCGAGCAAGTGACTCCTCGAGTTCTCCGTATCTTAGGACAGAATCCGGGAAAGGTAGCCGACCAATCCTGAGCGCTGAACTTGAAAGTTTGCTTACATTGACTTCCAGATGACACTACAAGGGACCAACACGTACGTTATCGGGACTGGGAAGCATAGGCTCATGATTGACACCTCTGGTGGGGAGCCTGAGTGGGCCTCACTCGTTGAGAGCACCCTGCAACAAAGGGGCATCACTTTAGACCATGTGCTACTGACTCACTGGCATGGCGATCATACTGGCGGCGTTCCCGATCTTTTGCGATTGTATCCAAATCTCGCTGGTCACGTCCACAAGAACTTGCCCGTCCTCGAGCAGGAGGACATCGATGATGGTCAGATCTGGGAGGTCGAAGGGGCCACTATCCGCGCGCTTCATGCTCCAGGTCACTCGGAAGATCACATGTGCTTCATTCTGGAGGAAGAAAATGCTATGTTCACTGGAGACAACATTCTGGGCCACGGATCCAGTGCACTAGAGGACCTTGGCATCTTCCAGCAAAGCCTTCAAAAGATGTACGATGAGCAATGCGAGAAGGGTTACTCCGCCCATGGAGTCACGATCCAGGACCTCTCCGACAAGATCATGCGAGAAATGGAGCAGAAATGGCGACGAGAGAGACAAGTCTTGGACGCTCTTCGAAAGTCTCGCAACAGAGGTGCCAAGAATGTCACCCTTGAACAGCTCGTTGGTGAGATATACGGGTCGGCTCTTGACAAGCAGACCCGTTCACTTACGTTGGAACCTATCATTGACGAAGTGCTCCGTAAGCTCGCCGGAGACGGCAGTGTTGCATTTGCAAATCGGGGCGGGAAGCGCAGATGGTATGCAATTGGTGCCGCGCACAATGTGATGCACATACAAGAGAAGCTGTCATCGGTTATCACTGTCGAAGAAATTGAGCTTTCAGATTAATTTGCTAGGCATGATGTATGAACAAATGCAATTCTCCAGAATGCTGTTCTGCAATTCCATTTCGTGTTTGTACAAGAGGCATGCATAACATGATCCATCTTTGAGTACACTCAGCCAATACGTCTTCACGTCTGCCGAAGCACAATACTACAATCGGTAACATCAACACTCTGCTGTTGTTTTTCTCGGTCATCGGGGTATTACCTATTTAGGCAATTCAATCGCCCGACGTGCAATGCGGCAATAGCATGAGACATACACTTGTAGTTTTCAGTTGTCCTAGGCTGCTCTTGATCTGAGAACAGTGAATGAGTCCTCTGTGGTGGAATTGTTGTGCGTGAACATTCAAGCAGTATCACAAAATGCCGACCACTGCAAGACGAAGCCGAAAAACGCAGCACAGGCTGCAGAGACGAGCTAAGACAGCCGCTTCTGCGTCGTCGGGATCGGAAGATCAAGCAAGCATCGATTCCAAGTCATCAAATGGCGATGCAAACAACAAGTATCTGTGTTTGACGATCTGCGGATATCGTAAGCCTGGCATGAGCGAAGAAGACTACCGCAATCACATGGTCAATGTATCAGCGCCGATGACCAAGGACCTCATGGTCAAGCATGGTATTCGAAGGTGGACACAGGTACGATCTTATCTCTGGAATCCTGCAATCTGTGAAAATCAACAGGGTTCGAATTTGACGTTGCGAGTGTTGCAGATCCACAATCAGACTGTGACCAGAGCTCACATGTCACGTCTTTTCGACCCACAAATGACTCAGCTGGCCGATTTTGATTGTTTCAGTCAAGTCGTGTTTGAAAATATCGAGGACTACGTTCGGTTAAAACAGGACCCGGTGTATAAGGAGCGCCTTATGGGCGATCATGAGAAATTTGCTGACACAAAGCGAAGCATGTAAGTGGAGCTCTACTTATTTTGCAACCTGTGAGGAAGCCTGCGAGGACTTGCGTATGAGGCTTAGACTGATGTGCAGCAGGATGACCATTGGTTGGGTAGAGGAATTTGTTCGCGATGGCAAAGAGGTAGACGGCTTCTAGATATCAGTATTGAAGCGTTGGTGCATCGTCTGTTCATGTGTTTCATCTAGTAGATGGCGTGCATTTGTCAGTCAACTGGCGAGTTCCGGAGCCTCGAATGTGATCCCTCGTCATCTTGCTGCATCGGATTGATTGATCGGTGCCTAATGAGCCGACCTCTTTTGTACCGGCAGGTTCTAAGCATACAGAGTCTAGCGCGGATGTTGCCGGGATGCCGCAGTCAAAAAGACACCGGGCCAGACATTGTTTAAGTCGGGAATCGAGCTGCTTTATCTTTATTTGTACAGGAGCTTCGACCACTGAAAAGTCAACACATCAGTATTCGAGCGCCGGGTATTAACTCTACAGCCAACATGTCGGCGCCCACGAAAACTTACGCGGTGCTCGGAGCGACTGGAAATTGTGGTTCTGCATTGATTGAGAATCTCCTGGACCGGCCCAACGCTAGCGTTCACGCTTACTGTCGCAACAAAGCAAAGCTTCTCAAGAGATTTCCAGATCTAGACGAAAAGAGCGGGAGAGTTCGAATCTTCGAAGGGAGCATCCAGGATGCGGACCTGTTGGCATCTTGCGTGAGCTCTTGTCACGCCATATTTCTCTGTGTCTCGACGAACGACAACATTCCTGGATGCCGCATGGCTCGAGATGTTGCCACGGCCGTTGTCGGGGTTCTCAAGCGTCAGCGTGATGAGAGTATTGCATGTGGAAAGCCAGTGCAGCTGCCCAAGCTTTTGCTGCTGTCATCGAACACAACAGTTGAGCACTTTGCGAAGCAGCTGCCTCAACCCTTGGTGTGGGTTCTTCGACAATCGGCATCTTACGTATACCACGACCTGATTGAAACGGAGAAGCTTCTTCGGGCTGAGGAGTCGTGGTTGACCACAATTTACATCAAGCCGGGCGCTTTGTCAGTCGACGCTCAACGTGGACACTCTCTGAGCCTCACAATGTCAGATGGCCCGCTTTCATATCTTGACCTGGCTGCAGGAATGATCGAGGCTGCTGATAGTCCGCGTGGAGGATGGGACCGACGCAACGTGGCTGTCAACCCGGTCGCCGGAGGCAAAGCGAGTTTCCCTAGTGGAACTCCGATGTGTATCTTGCTCGGATTGTTGAGGCACTATCTGCCCTCTCTGCATCACGCTCTCCCAGCGAATACTGGCCCTTGAGAAGCGACGCATAGGTTGAACTTGAGCGTAGGAATGAGCATATAGAGAGTTTATCGAAAGGCGTACAATCTAATTTCGTGATCCCCGTCATCTTTGGAGCGCACTGTTGTTGCTCTACAATCCAGTGCTGAGGCTGCCTGTGCGTCGTAGTAGCTCTTGCAGGTGACTACGTGTCAGGAGCCGGACTGGATTTGCAATGACCATGAAAAGCCCCGAAGCCCCGAGGGGTAATCTGGCGTAGATAGAAATAATAGCAGTGGTCGTTCCGTAGCTATTCAAACGGCGCATGCAACTTCTTCACATCAGCCAGCATAAAGACGTAAAGATTCAGAGACCATGATTCCAGCGGCCGAGATCCAGGCCAGAACTCTCCAGAAGTACATCGACGGCTGGAGAGGCTGGACTGTTGATGGCTTCCTAGCAAGCTGGTCTGAGAAGTGCACACAGCAAGCCTTGCCTCTCAGCAGCGGCAAGCCACTCATGACACGAGCCGAAGCTACAAAGCTCTTTCCGCACCTCATGTCTGTCATGTCCGATTTCAAGGTATGCTATCCCTTTTGCTCCACGATGCTCTTCCACGAATTGAGACGCCGTCAGGTCACCATACACAACGTTGTGCACGATCCGGCACACAACAAAGCAGCTCTCTACGCGCTCTCCGAGTCTCAAACGCCATTTGGGCTGTTCAAGAACGAGCATGCCATATTTCTGTATTTCGACGAGAGCGGGGAATACGTTGATCGGATTGAGGAGATGTTCGACGCGTTGGCGATGAAGGAGGCGCTTCCGAAGATCAGTGCATATGTCGCGCAGAATAATGGCCTGCTTGCTGGCGCGACAGCAGTTCGAAGTCCATTGGATGAAGTTGACGGGGTTGTGGGGGCCTCAGGCATGTGCAGCACTTATTCTTAGCTGTGATTCACTTGCAGACTATCAATTATTGATGATGCGTCAGAATGTCTTGGCAAACACCCTGCCACAATTGTCCGACTTGCATCAACCACATGGCACTCTCGTGAACATGTTTATCACCATAGTCTCATGCTAACCTAGTAAAG
Source organism: Cercospora kikuchii (assembly GCF_019650295.1). Taxonomy (NCBI): domain Eukaryota; kingdom Fungi; phylum Ascomycota; class Dothideomycetes; order Mycosphaerellales; family Mycosphaerellaceae; genus Cercospora; species Cercospora kikuchii. Next base: position 2,345,771 of record NW_025408587.1, read on the forward strand.
CTCGGCTAGATAGGAATTACTAGCCATAGGAATGATGGAGCAACCAAGACCGGGCTATTTCGTGCCCAGATCCGCTCCCGTACTGACACCTCGCGCCATTTGCTGCCAACATACCGACCGCCGATACAATGCGCTCTGGTAAGGCGGACCATTCGGATATGGGTCAGCGCGAAGTACAGTGCATAAGAAAGAGTATCGTACTGTCCTGATCTTGACCTTCAACCCTGATGAGCATCAGGTGGCCGACAAGATGAACGTTACCACCAACTTCAACGAAAGCCTCCTGGCGGCACCCACGATTTCGGCCGCTCTGCCCCTGATCATTGCTGACAAAGGCACATTTCCTATCGCTTTGACGAGTCTGGTGACGGCCCTGGTGGCCTTGTTGACTTATTACCTTCGACCGCCCGCCGTGCACCCCAAATCTCCAGCTTTCACGTCTGACACTTCCCCCATAATCGGCTCGTTCGGCTACATTTCTCGCCAATTGTAAGTGCTTTGAGGAAGAAGCTGAGTCGATCTAACAATTCGAATCAGGACTTGGTACAAGAAATCTGTCAAGGAGTCCACGTCCGGCCACTTCAGCTTCCGCTTGGGCAGACGCCATGTCATTGGGCTTTCAGGCGTAGCCGCACGCAAGTGGTTCTTCGAAGAGCCTCTTTTGGATCTTGTCACCGGTGCTGTCATCCTTCCTTTCGGAGTGCATTTTTGGCCACCTATCCACGATATCTTCAAGCCAGATGGCAACCGCGCCCGCAACAACACGTTCTTTTTGCGCCGCATGCTGGAGATGATGAAGACAGACAAGCTGGAGAAACAACTATTCCGATGTATTGGCGACGCTCGTGAGTGCTTCGAAACTATTCTGGCCGACTCGCCCACTGGTGTTATCAATCTTCCCGAGCTTTGGAAACCAATCCTGCGTCAAAATTGTCGCCTGTTCGTGAGCTCAGACATTGCTGATGATCCCAAACAATTCAAGAAAGTCTCCGACTGTGTCGACACTCTTTTACATACATACAGCGTCTTCAACGTTTTCTTCAAGTGGCTTCCATCTCCAGCTTACTGGCGCCGACGACTCGCGCGCTACGGACTTGTACGCTTCTTTCGACAGATGTACAACCAGCGCATGTCTATGACACCTGAGGAGGCCTCTCGCAAGGACGATCCCTTCCAAAGTCTGATCAATAACGGAGATCCAGAGCCCTACATCAACGAATACTTCACCAGTGCCGCTTTCATCACCACGACCAACGCTCACGTCATCTCATCACAAATGCTGGAGAACATGGCCATCCATCAGGAATGGCAACAGAAGTGCTTCGATGAGCTACAGACAGTTGCCAACAAATATGCTGGAGGCATGGATGTTGCTCTAGTGGACAAGATCCCGCACATCCCGCTCAAGGCTTGGGAGACTTCTTTCCCGGCGATGCACATGTGTCTCAACGAGCTTATCCGCAGTTGGTCCTCGTTTGGTGTCATGCGCTACAACACATCACCCAACGCGATACCAATACCTGGCTCAGATGAAGTCCTTCCTGGTCACACATTTGCTATCTACCACACAGGTGAGCCGCAGTTCAGCGCCAAGCTGTATCCGGAACCCTCAAAATTCGATCCTACTCGCTTTTTGGAGGGCCGCGAAGAATTCAAGCAAGAGCCTTATGGATGTGAGTGATTGTGACAACGAACCCTTTTCTTAAAACAACATGTAGACTGACCTGTCATCTAGTTCACGGCTGGGGAGGTGGTACTCATCCTTGCACGGGCATGCGATGGGCCAAACTTCAGCAATACATAATGCTTGCCAATGCACTGGCATTGTGGAAGTTGTCCAGCTGTGACAAAGACGGAAACATTGACCCTTATGCCAAAGAGAGGCAAAGAGGATTGGACGTTGACCTTGATTCTGAGACGCCTTTCAAACTGCCACCAGCTCTTTGCAAGTTCGAGCCGAGAGAGCGAGTTCAATAGAATCTCCCATGGGCAGCTACTTGCTATTCAAGACAACGATGCTCCATAGTAGGCCTGAAGGACTTCGAAAGTCTTATGCATAACCTCATATATTCAGTTATGCAGTGTAGCAGCACCATTACGCACGAAGCGTTCTTTCCAAACTGACGAATTATTGCTCCAAACGTGTACTCTCCCAGCCTCAAGTCACGTCGTCATTTGTCTATGGCATGCGTTCAACGCCCACCTTGGTCAATTGCGCCATCGCCACGACTCAAGTGGACAAAGACCTGCCAGCTGCAGGCTTTCGGTCTCAGCATGTCGGACGTCGGGTCATTCGAGATACTTCTTCCCGGCGTAGGATCTCGTGGCTTCTCGCGTTCGAAACGCTTTCCCGTGAATCTGTACCAAACGTAGCACTGTCAGATTCTAGCCAGCTCAAGGTACCCAAGCCTGATAGAACCCAACTAGACGAGAACCGACTTCCCGCTGCAAGTTATCACGAAATCTACTTCCTATGTCATGCTCATCAATCTCGAATCTTTACCAAAATCGTGCACAGTGGAAATGTGGTTGAGACTTGCTCGTAAATAGATCAAGAGACGTTCCTGACAAAATCCGCACCACCTTCTGCTGTAAATGTAATGCCCAACCAAGACCACAAGCTTGAAGTCATCAGTAGTAGTAGATTCAATGGACCAATACACACCCAAACCAAAACCAAGACAATACATAGTCGCTCTGTGGGAGTGGTAGCCGAGTGGCTGACGAGTTCGATAGCTGGAAAACCCTCACTGCACGGTGCTAGGTCTCAGAAGTATGACTACCGTAAACAGACTCGTCTCCTGTGGGTATTTGTCAGAAGTTTTAGATGATATGGTATGGGACGGAAATGAGTGGATGAGGAGGGTTGAAAGTTGCTGACATCCAATGCCACAGCACAAAAGCCGTCGATTAAGTCAATGTGAAGACGTCCTTAAACGAGCTTCGGCCCAAGTCTGATCCAGAAGCTGATGAAGACATTCTTGCGATTCTCAATCTACAACATACATAACAAAATTATCCAAAATTTATGCAGACGCTCAATCGTACTGCTCTTCCAGCCAAGCCCGCAAATCTCCAATCGTTGGGTAATCCAAGAACAGACTACCATTTACTTTGACATCCAGCTCTGATTTCAGCTTCTCGGACACTACCAGCGACATCAAACTATCAATACCGACATCCATGAAACTGACGTCGTCGCGCAGCGCTGAGGAGTCGAGGCCGGTTTCGTCAATGATGAGCTGGATTGCTTTGCTCGTAACGCCTCCCTGCGGTACTGGAGCGACCGCCGCCACCGCCACCGCCGGCTGAGCTTTCTGCTTTGGCGGCGCTGGAGTAGCATTCGGCATATTCGTAGGGAGGTTCGAAGCAGCTTGACTCTTTGCGGACGGTGGTGTCGGTAACTCGCGCAGAGACTCCGAGCTCGATGAGCTTGTCAAGGATGGCGTAGGCGGCATGACACTTCGCGCTGGAGCTCTATGGCTGGTGGACGCCTTATCAGGCGGTGAGAAGAAGCGGTCCAGAAGGATTCGTGGATAGCTGTGGAACTCAATGTCGCCGACCATTCCCATGATCTCATCACCTTGGAAGATGTAGACATCACCGAAATAGCCGCCACCTTCTCTCTGGATCATTCGAACATAGGATCTGTATCGGCCACCAGCGACGAGTGGTTTGGCGAATCGCATTGATTTCCAACCTGGTGTTACACAGTAATTCTTTTGTGTATCCATGGCATCGGAGCAATTCATGATGAAACCAGCGAGGTGTGCGACGCTGTCGATGAAGTATGGTGGTACGGTCCAGGTTCCGCTTGTTTGTTGTGTTGTTAGTTCGACGTCGGCGTAGCCTTCGAGGCCGTTGATGACTACGGATTGCATTCCTCGGTATTTATCGGCGTAGTTGACGAGGTTGCTGCCGAATAAGTTGTAGGCCATATTGCGAGATAGACGATTTGCCTTGCCTTCAAGAGCCAGGCGGTCTAGGGTCTCCATTCTGTCAAGCACCAGGTGTGAGAGAGATGACCAGGAGCGTAGTGCGGTTGGGTTATCCTCAAATGTTACGGTGGCCGTAGCGAATGGCTCAGAAACTTCGTTGTCGCTGTGCTCGTCCACGTTCTGCCAGGTCAACGTAACTCCGTTTTGCCAAGCGCCGTGCGTCTCAGCAGTGACCTGGATGAGTTGCGGCAGACTCGTGTTTGATCGTGCTACCAGGCCCTTGGTCACGGCCATGTCGGTAATGTTCATCAATGGAGCATCTTTGGCTCCAGGATGCAGCTTTTTGTAGATGTACGTAGCGAGTGTGTATGATATGTCAGCATGAATCGACTAGAGCCAACAGGTCAGAACATATCGCATAGCTTTCTGAGCAGCAGAGAGCACTTACAGATGTTACAACACCACAGTTGTTCATGCGGTGTCCGTGGGCAGCAGCAAGGAAATCGGGCTCCATCAAGTCAGAGCGCATGACGACGGACCCGCCGATATCAGTAAATTCTTCATCGATGATGTTATGTACTAATGAAGTTCGGAAAGAGCTGACATTTCCGCTCTGTTGGGTCGAAGCAGCTGGCTTCGTCGTCGCATAGAAATCGTTGCCTTTGGTCAGACACCAATCTCCGTTGTACTGTAGCCAGTAGTTCTTCTCATTCCAGGCGTATGTTGGCAGGGTGAGGAGGCGCAGTCGACCTTCGCGTTCAAACGGTCGATGGAATTCGTTCCAGTCTATGGTGCCGCCAGCCAGGTGCATGGCAGCCAAGCCGTCGCTGACAGTCGACCAATTGTCCTCTCCACGTCGCATTGATGCAATTGTAAGTGGCTTCTCGGGCGCGAAGGTCGATTTGATGAAGCCGACACAAACTGAATGGGGACCAATTTCGAGCCATGTTGTTTCATCATCGACTGTAGACATGGAGCGAGCGTTCTTGAGGGCAGACAGAAAGTCGACGGTCTCACGTGTCGAGCGGCGGAGGTATTCTGCATTGAGTGTCTTGCCGTCGAACACTACTCGACCTGTAGTAACGGAAGGAGATCGTCAGCAAAACCACTGCTAGTACTAGGATCCTGTTGCCCTTACCAAGAAGCGGCGATATGATGGGCATTGTCGGTTCGCGGAAGATGACGCTTGCCTTAGCGAGTGCCTCGAACTCATTTAGTATGGGGTCAGTTTGCGCCGAATGGAAAGCGAAAGCCTGTAGGGAACAACATCGTCAGCACAAAGACGGTCAAAAACCTGTGAGGTCTACTCACGACATCAAGCTTGATGCATCTGTACCCAGCAGCACCGAGGATTTCAGCAAGTTTATCCATCTCACTTTGTGTCCCGCTCAGCACGGTGTCCGAGGGCCCGTTCACGCAGGCCACTTCGTATGACTCTCCATTCGCGGCCTGCTTGATCTGTTCGCGATCAGCTCTGACAGCCATCATCACATGGCTGCCAACTTGGCATTTATCTTGCAGCAGCATTGCGCGTTTCCCAACAAGATAGATCGTATCATTGGCAGATAGCACGCCGCCGATGTGCATTGCTGCATACTCGCCAAGACTGTGCCCAATTACTGCATCGGGATTGACACCAAGTGACGACCAGTACCGAGCAAGAGCAATCTCCGTACAGACTAATGCTAGTTGAGTGACAACCGGTGAATGTCCGGTATAGTCTGCGGGATGTGAGCCGTCTATGGCTGGAATGAATGATTCGAATCCTTGGCTTTGAGCGATTCGATCAAGCTGGGCAATTTGATCGCGGAAGACTTGCGAGTCGCGGTAGAGTTCCAGGTTTGAGGACTTCAGAGAGGCTCCTTGGCCTGTGAATGCAAACGCTATCGACGGGCTTTGCTGTTTGGCGACAGGCTTGATGCTTTCGATATGGTCACCATCCAGCAATGATACCAGTTTCTTCCGAACCTGGGGAATGGAGGATCCTGTGACAGCCACTCTGTTGGTATGCTGATATCGGCGTGCTGTTGTTGTGTATGCAAGGTCGGCAAGCCTCATCTCCGCGTTGGAGGGATTGTCAATATATGCGAGTAGACGCTCAATATTCCCGCGCAACGAAGTCTTGCTCTTGGCTGAGACGGTCACCACGTGGGTCCCGCGCGGGTCAAGGTCTGTGGTCGCACTATGGGACGGAGCTTCCTCGAGGATCATGGTTGTGTTGCCACCCGCAGCGCCGAAGTTGTTGATTGCTGCAAGACGTTTCTTGCCTTCCACCCTTGGCCAAGGCGTCATCGAGAATGGTATGTGGACATTGCGCTGATCGAAATCAGTCGGCAGACGTGGGTTGATCTCGGTTTTGATGCCAATATGGCGCGGTATGCTCTCCTTCTGGAGCATTAGGAGGAGTTTTGCGAGAGCTGTTGCACCAGCCACCGACTCTCCATGACCGACGTTTGCCTTGACCGCCCCGATGTGAAGAGGTTGGTCCTTCTTGCGACGTTTCTTGATATTGGGCGCGTATACGTTCAGTATACCTTGGACTTCTTCATGGTCACCGGCTTGTGTTCCTGGAGCACATGCAATGTCAGCTTGACAACCAAAGGAGAATAGCACAGCACTTACCGGTTCCGTGAAGCTCCACGTAGGAGATATCAATTGGATCCACACCCGCCTGATGTAGAACTTGACGAGCAAGATATTCTTGGTGGCCGGCATGAGGATGCGTAATCGACACAGCCTCTGCAGAATGATTAGTGCCAGCTCCCAGAATGACACCAAGCACGTTGTCATTATCTGCTTCCGCATCTGCAAGGCGTTTGATGACAAGTGAGACTACAGCCAAAGTCAGTGAATGAACGTGCCGAAGCGATCGCGAACTCTGTAAGACTTACCAATGCCTTCCGCACGACAGTACCCGTCAGCAGTAGCATCCCATGTCTTGCAAGCATTATGACCTGTTGTCAAGAAGTGACCCTGTGAAAGTCCAGTGAAGCCATCTGGATTAGTAAGGACGTTCACGCCTCCCGTAAGCACCGTATCCACGTCGCCATTCCAGATGGCCTTACACGCAACCTCAATTGCTGCCAGTCCAGAGGAACAGGCAGTATCGATACTGTAGCTTGGTCCTGCGAATTTGAAAAAGTAGTTAATCCGGCCAGGTCCGAAAGCCCGACACCCACCAGGGATGTAGTAAGTACCAACCTTCTGGCCTTGGTTGACTTCACGATAGTCATCGGCCGACTGGCCATAGTAAGTGCCAATGCGTTCACTAGCAGTCGATGGAGTCCGACCAGTGCCAGCGTATCCGGACATCTCTAGTGCTTCGTATGCTGTGACGAGCATCAAACGCATCTGTGGATCCACAACCTCAGCTTCGCGAGGAGACATTTGGAAGAACGATGCATCGAATGCTCCTGGTTCGTCAAGAAAGCAGCCATATGCAGTCTTGGTCTTGTTCAGCTGCTTGCCAGTGGGGTCGTGGTGGCTGTCAATGTCGAATCGATCAGCAGGTATCCGTCTGGAGACATCGAGACCATCTTCTAAGATCTTCCAGAAGGCTTCATTGCCAGTGGCTCCGCCGGGTAGACGGCAGGACATGCCTACGATGGCAAGCTTGCACTGAGATGGTCCGAGAGAGTGCGAAGCAGAACTGGTAGCGCTGGTCTTCGCAAGCCATGACATCAAGTCCACGGTGGGCAATTTGGATCCTGACCCGGCACTCAAGGCTGTGATCATGTCGTTGAGAGGTATGGAGTTGCCAAAGCAGTATGCGGCTCCTATTGAATGCTCATTCGAGAATTTTTGAGCCTCCTCCACTACGCCTTCGACCACACGATCGAATGTGATAGCCTTGGTGAGCAGCTCACAAATGACACTCTCCCAGAGATCAGTCGCAGTAGCCACATTATATGAAGAGCCGGTACTCGGAGACCAGATAGAGCTCACTGGCGAGCTTGGCGCATTCAATGCAGTAGGGCCATGAACCACGCTGGTGATATCCCGCAAGTCGTAGACGTGTGGAGCGTGGCAAAGACCGCCATATACCGGCAAAGGAATGTACTGGGAGGTTCGGAAGAGTTCACTGCGATTGAAAAGCGATCTGAGCCGAGCGGGAGGGCCACTGACTGTGATGGAAGTTGGCGAGAAAGCGCTGAGGAAGAGGTAGTTAGGAATAGATGCCTGGGTCTTGAGATTGAAATCGTCCAAAGTCTGCTGTGCCAGTGTCGGGTCGACCTTGTGGACCACGTATGCCCATGTATCTGGATCCTCAGCATATGATTCCAGGTTGTTGGACACACGCTTCACGTGGACGCCGAGTCGAAACGCTAAGCGAACGGCATCAGCGCCAGCTCCAGGAAGGTCAGCAAGTGTACCAGATGTGGCAAAGCCTGCTGCCGTCAACAAGCCCGTGCCCAGTGCCGTTAAGGCTGCCGCTTGTAGATCTTTCATTCGCTCAGGATTGGCACTCAGGTATCTGCGTTCGTGGTCAGTTCAGGTCTTGACTTGTATTTGAGTCCACGCACCCAATCAGCGTTGCCATCTGCAGGAAAACAAGTAAAGTGCCCTCTATGGCGCCGCAGAGAGGTCCTTCTCGAAACTCCGGTTCGTCTCCCCATCGCAAGAGGTCATCAAAGGGAGGTACATAGCCTTTTTCTTCTGTAGGTAGACGCTTAATCTCATCTTTCACAGCTTCATTCGCCTGTCGAAGAAAGTGGTGCAGGCATATCTGTGCCGGATCCTTGGAGAGGTTGTGCAATCGAAGGAACGTGTCTTGAAGTTCTCCTCTGGGATACTCGTTGCTAAAGTATACCAGATTCATGCTGTTGAAGGCAATGACGTCCGCAGCTAAGGCGTTCGTGATTTTGGGTAGACACGGAGTGTGGATCGCATGGGAAATGTCGCGCTCAGCAATACAGTCACGTAGCAGGTTTAGAAGGAGCTGACGAGGATAGAACAACCATTGATGAGAGGCTTCCGATTGATGTTAACAATGTAAGGAATAGGCCGACGAGATGCAGATAGGACTTGAGCACGGCCAGCAAGCCAGATGCGAGTGAAGCGGATAGACAATCGGTCCGGTGGATTTTGTCCCACGCTTCATGACAACTCCGATTGTCGCGAAGAACAGCGTGTGGATCTCCGACTACAGTTCATAGCCGCTAGGTTGAGCTCATTCCACGTGGAGAAGCCCAATATACGGAAGTGATTGGTCACTATCGACAAGTCTTCCCAGACTCTCACATCTTTTTGGCATAGTCCGGAATGGTTGTTTTGTCGGAACATATGCTCTTCGTGCCCGATCCTATCATTCTGTGCCCACATTTGCCGTCCATGGAGCTTTGCACATGCGAACGTGAAGACGCGAACGCGTTTCCCCAGTGCATCCCACGTGTCGGCCACGGTGTTGATCCTTGATCGCAATTGCCCGAGCCATAGTACGGCATGCTCAATTATCCGAGCCGCGCGATTGTTCTTCCTGATGGAAATCAATGGCTGAAGAAATGGCAAGACTTGCATCGAGCTCTTTTGATTACGCGTGAGTACTCGTACGAGTACGTGACAATGAGGCTACTCGTATTGCCCTCTTGGTGTAGCGAATTTCTGGTCTTATACTGATGTAAAGAAGTCCTTGATCTAGTTTTGTGCACATTTCATAGCATCAGATACATGATTTGGAAGCTGGGTGTGACTCTCTTCAGATACTGCGTAGGAAAATCACATATGGGCAACTCGTCTCGTTCTGTCTGTTGAAAGCGGCTGACACTTGTTGCTTCTTCACCGAGTTCAAGACCAATCTCCGTCAAGAAAATCAGCCGCCTTCTTGCCGGATCGATACTCTTCAAGTACACCCTCCATCGTCCAGACACTGAACTTGTGTCCCGGAGGAATATTGGTGTTCTGAAATGGCGCGCCAGACAATAGATTGTTAACAGCAGAGCCGTAGTTGTCATACGCATATTTCTCTGGATCATGCATGAAAAGCCACTTTGGGTAGTGAATCTTCGCCTTCTCCGGATTTCTGGAGATCTCCTCCATGTTTGCTCTGGCCAAGATTTCCGAATTAACGAATGCGGCTTTCTGCGAGCAAGCTACGCGCTGGTAGCGTAGCATGTTGTATACTCGAGCGCCTAGTGAGGCGCCTTGCTTGCCTCCATTGATGCACGAAAGTTGTAAGCATGAAGCAAGGGTGACGGCATCCTCCAGTGCCAAAGTTGCACCACTTGCCGACGCTGGAATAGTGCTGTGAGCAGCATCACCCACTTGAACCACCAAGCCGCCTTTTGATGTCCAGCTCTCTTGAAGGTTGCGCCACATTAGCGGCCAGTGGACTACGCTGCCTTTGGGCGCGGACTTGATGAGACTTTCGACGGCAGCAGGCCAGCCTGGTGTGCGACGAAGTACTTCTAAAACTTGCTTCGGGTCCACATCTGGTTGCCAGGACTCGATAGGCGCAACTCCGCCCTCCATCTGCGTGCTGTCTCGCGGAGTGAGTCCAAAGGCCACGATTTTTGGCGATATGGCCATATTGAGATGCATGCCGCGCCCAAGCCAGAATTCATGTGTCGATTCTCCTCTCTCAATTGCTTCGCCCCATCTCTCTCGGAACGCGGGGTCCTGAAGAGGGATCTCTGGAGGCATTGAACAGCGATAAACTGACATGCCACTAGATTTTGCTGGTTGGTGGCGTCCGTGGATGAGGAGATCGGAGCGAGTACGCGTTGCGTCAGCCGCAACTACTAGGTCTGCGACACGAACGGCTCTGCTGCCGGAGAGAACAACACCGGCTACACCGGCCGCCTCCACCTCAAAGTACTCGGCAATCGTTGTGCTATACTCGACTCTCAGACCAATCCGGGCCACCTGCTTCAGCAAAGTGCGAAAAAATTGCTTTCGAATCTGGTTGGGTCCAGGGACTGGGTTCCCGGCACGCCTGATCTCGGCTTCTACATCAGGTTCGTTGAACGTGAATCGTGTGGGTCCCAATATATGCTCTCCAGTGTGCTTGTAGTAGTACTGCGAGCTTTCGCGCTTGTCCGCCTCAAGATCCTCGAGCATATCGGGCCAATGCTTGAAGACAGTTATCGCCGACGGCGCTATTATGACAAGATCACCTATCACGATGAGTTAGCTTGGCACAGGAAGTAAGTGCGAGGATATTAGAACAACGAACCTGTGTATACAGGGCCTTTGCTTCTCTCTAAAATGCCAACCACATTGTGCCCTTTCCTCCAACATTCGAGCGCAGTCATCAGTCCACTTGGCCCTGCGCCAACGATGAGTACATTGAGATGGGTCTCTGGCTGGCGATCAGGCAGTCTCCCAGAACTCCAGAGCTCCGGGTTGAACTCATCTGGGTCGCCATGAGTGAGGTAATCCCTCGTCTTCTCTTCGAGACCTATTGACCCCATGGGAACAGGTTTCTCTTCCAGCGACGTCGGAGACCAACTGATTGCAAATGAATGAATAGTACTATCAGCTGATAGTATAACTGTCACTGGCCAAGATGAGATTCTAGAGTCGCATGCAGTGGCATCGTTAGTCGCTGGCATGAGTAGGGAAGTCTCAAGCTGCAATCGAAGGTCGTGCCAAGACTCCAAAGGCCCGGTCATCGGCTAGCGGCTGGATAGGCGATCATGACAACAGAATAGCAACTGTTCGAGCCGGAAGATACGAAATGGCCCGACTAGACCAGGAATGATCCGGTTGCGGTGATGCGCAGCACTGCGGCATAATCAACATGTCTGCGATTGATGCAGAGTTCGGTGCAAAGCTGGCGTGTGAAGAGCATCCTGGCGAGCAACATTCTACAAGAAGTAGAAATGTCTAATACCATGATGCGCTTACCCATATCCGCTAAACTTCAGCATCATTGTCTCCCTTGTAATCCTGATCGCTAAGATGTCCGTTCCTACGCGATGTTCCGTGCTTGTCATTGGAGGCGGTCCAGCCGGCTCGTATGCAGCTTCCGTGCTGGCTCGTGAGTCGGTGGATGTCGTGTTGCTGGAGGCAGACGTCTTTCCAAGGTACGATTTTGAAGCGCATTGAAGACTAAAGCGACGCAGATGCTCATGTCTACCAGATATCACATCGGCGAGAGTATGATCGCGTCCATGCGCTACTTCCTCCGTTTTATTGGCCTAGAGGAAGATTTCGACAAGCATGGCTTTACGAAAAAGGTAGGCATTGGAGCCTTACTCTCCAATGCGCATTCCAAGAGGCTCATCAGATTTTAGTTTGGTGCGACATTTAAAATAACGGACAAGCGTGCCGCCTGTGAGTTCCGCCGTTCGTTGGCATGTCCAATCCTGATTTCCATACTAGATACCGACTTTTCTGTCTCGCTCGGGCCAGAAGGTCATACTTGGAACGTCGTTCGTTCCGAAGCGGACGAGATGATTTTCCGACACGCCGGAAAGAGTGGCGCACAAATATTCGACGGCACCAAAGTTAACGATATAACTTTCGTGCCGTATGAGCAAGACGGCTTCACTTCAGATGCGCGAGTCGCTAATCCTGGCCGTCCTGTCTCCGCAAGCTGGTCAAGAAAGGATGGATCCAGTGGCAGTATTGAATTTGACTACCTCATCGATGCCAGCGGCCGGGCGGGCATTATATCGACCAAGTATCTCAAAAATCGCAAAATGAACGAAGCTTTGAAGAACATCGCGAATTGGGCATACTGGAAGGGTGCAGCGCCTTATGCCAAGGGTGAGAGGAACGAAAATTCGCCCTTCTTCGAGGCCTTGAAGGGTAAGTCTCGTCCTCATGCGAGTGGCGGGCAGTACTGATCGCTTGCAGACGGGAGTGGCTGGTGTTGGGCGATTCCTCTCCACGATGGGACATTATCCATTGGCATCGTTGCTCGTCAGGATATCTTCAACGCCAAGAAAAAGGCTGCAGGTCTGCCCAGTGAGGAGTTCTATCGGAGCAGTCTCAAGGAGCTCTGCCCGGAGATCTCGGAGTTGGTCAAGGACGCGCAAATAGTTAGCGGCATCAAACAGGCAGCGGACTGGTCCTACAGTGCCTCCGCGTACGCTGGACCTCACTTCCGTCTGGCAGGCGATGCTGGTTGCTTCATCGACCCATACTTCTCATCTGGAGTCCATTTGGCATTCGTCAGCGGCCTTTCCGCTGCACTGACTGTGCAAGCAGCTAGGAAGGGGCAGTGTAGCGAGCTTGCTGCAGCCAAATGGCACTCTGGCAAAGTAACCGAAGGCTACACTCGCTTTCTGCTCGTTGTCATGACAGTTCTTAAGCAAGTGCGGCAGCAATCGCGTGCTCTGCTGGCAAAAGAGGAGGAAGAAGGCTTCGAGCGGGCTTTCAACTTCATACAACCCGGTAGGTGGCAGAACTAGTGCAATTTGGTATTGATACTGACGATCACCAGTGATCCAGGGCACCGCCGATGCTGAATCGAGCGACGCTGCAATCCAGCGGAAGGCGGCGGCAGGGGTGGAGTTTGCTCTCGGCGTAAACGAGATCTCCGCCGCGCAGCAGAAGGCTGTCCTTGACAAAGTTCAGGATGCTGGCCACGATGTCAATGGTCTAGAGAAGCTGACAGACGACGAGGTGGAAATCCTCAAGGGCATCGCCGGGAAGCAGCAAGCCCTGACGCTGCACGCGTCCAATATTGAGGCATTGGCGGGCGATACCATCAATGGCCTCGCAGCTGTCATCGAGCGAGGCAAGATTGGTCTCCGTTCGGCGAGCGTGCTCTCCGAAGCAGAGGCGCTGCATGTGCTGGGGGTGGAGGCGGAGGAGCGCGAGAGGATGATGAATCTGAACAGGACGCTGGCCGTCGAGGCGTGAGTTTCCCGTCAAGCAATGTTGATTTGAGATTACGTAAACAAAACGGGACGTGCCGCGTCTCCACTTCTTTCCAAAACTGCCCGAAAAGTGTTCGGGTAACCCGAGACTCGTCTTGTTGTGACCTTACACTACTCTGCTCGCGTGTCGTCGACATGACAATGTCACCACAGTTTACAGTCCTCGGGTGCTCCGCCCTCCAAAAGACAAGCACAACAGCGGCCGCCACTTCCGCCCATGCAAGACTTGCCCACCACAGCCATGGTGTCAGAAACGGAGCGAAACTCATCGCGCCTGGTGATGCCTCACGCGTGTATGAGCTGTGCATCCCGCAGGGTGCGCTGTGACCGGAGCTCTCCCAAGTGCTCTACCTGCGTCAAGCGCGGCGCCGACTGTGTCTACCAGCGCCTTCCGCCGAGACCGAGGCGGAAACGGCGTGCGGAAAGCGCAGAGCGCAAAGTAGAACGATATGAACGCATCCTCTCGGAGCATGGCTTGCTCGAGAACTCCCCGCCCACTGCGAGCGAATCCGGCCGGACGACACAAGCGAAGGAGAGTTGCTCCCCCGAGCAAGGACAGCCCGACGCTGGGATCCTTATTGGCGGCCAGGGCGGCACTAGGTACATCGATGATCGGATCTGGGTAGGCCTGGGCGGTCATGCGATTGCACGCGGCGTTGAAGAAGCTTTTGCGGGGCATAGGAAGACCTCTGACGCCGAAGCAATTCTTGCTGATCCGCTGAGCGCCACGGCCTTTACTCCTTCGCACCAGCCCCTCTTTCGCTTCCATCCTGCCCACGAAGAAGCGATGTACCTCTGGAAGACCCATCTGGACCGCGTGGAGCCAATCTGTAGACTGCTTCATATACCTACTGCAGCTCAGCTGATTCTTACTCGCTCTCAGAATCCGCAATTACTCTCCCCAGCTGAAGAATGTTTGCTTTTTGCGATATACCATTTTGCGGTTCACTCTTTGACAGACGACGAATGCCGACGCCAGTTTCCGCACACCGAACGCGATGTGCTTTTGGAGCGGTTCAGCTTCGCCACCGAGCAAGCACTTGTAAACGTGGGGTGGCTGGCCACTACCGATCTCACAGTCCTTCAGGCGGTGGTATTCTTCTTGCTTGCATCTAGGCACAAGCATGATCCCAACTCATACTGGATTTTAACAGGAGCCGCCATGCGGATTGGACAACGGCTCGGTGTACATCGGGATGGCGAAAGACTTGGTATGCCTCCGTTCGAAGTCGAAATGAGGCGACGGCTCTACTACCAGTTATTGCCGCTGGATGGTGCTGCAAGTGCCGCATCAGGTGCTGGCATCACTCCCATACCCGAGAATTGGGACTGCAAACCGCCCCTAAACATCTCTGATGCTAATCTACAGCCCGGAATGCCCGGTCCACTCGTCGAACAAAGAGGAGCTACAGAGATGATGTTTTGTCTGGCACGCGCCCACCTTGGACTATGCTTTTTGAAAGTTTCGAGAGCAACGGCAAATGGCGCCGGTCATGAGATCGTCGAGGGCCTCATCCAACAGGCAGAATCAGAAGTGGAGGACAGATACATACGCTTTTGCGATGTTGTCGATTGCCTCCATTTCCAAACCATTTGTTTTGCGCGAGCTGCGATTCACGCGATGCGCCTTCGACTATGCCTATCAAAATTCAGCTTCACCACGGCGTCCAATGCAGAGAAGAAAGAGATTTATGGGCTGACACAGAAGATCATGGATGCGAATATTGCCATGCATAGCAATGCAGGCCTGAGAAAGTATCTATGGAACGTACGAACATTCGCAATCTGGGGCTCGTGGGAGTCTCTCATCTTCGTCCTGAATAGCTTATGCGAGGCAAACACGCTCGCTGGGGAAGATCGCGAAGACGCATGGCTCCGGATCCAGCAGCTGTATGGAAGTCGCAATCTGTGTGATTGGAGACAAGTTTTGCATGTTGCAGTCGGAAGATTGGCCTTGAAAGCGTGGGAGGCTAGTCCGCCAGGCGGCTGGCTTGTCGAGCCAGGTTTTGTTACGACCATCAGAGAGAGTTTCGGGTCATCACAGAATAAGCCTCGTGCCTGCAACGCCTCTCACGAGGTAACCGATCCTTCAGCATCGAACCTTGCCCTTGGCGCCAGCGTGGCGCAACAAGGTACACTCGAGGATGTCGCCGCCGGGGACTTGGACTTTGACTTCATGGATTGGACGGCCTGGGAGCAGATGATCAAAAATTATGGCTGAGCATTCTATGCCAACCGGTCCTGCTGTGTACACCCATCGGTACCAAGCAAAGGACACGTGAAGCATAGCACTCTTCGAAGTGGGAAATACGGGTTGACACTCATTGAAATCAATTCGAAGTCGCCGCATTGCGCTGTATCGTCAATGCGATGGCTCAGTATATAACAGCAGCCCGCCAAGAGCAAGCTCCAACCACACGCAACACCACGAACACCTGCCGACCGCGTCGCGCAGTCTGCATCCATCCCGAGCCATTCCGACCAAAGAGACCCTCTTGCCCCTTGGTAACATAAGCTACGTTCGCATCTAACATCACTGGAGAACAATCATGTCAATTTCTGGACAACTGCAAGAGCCAGCTCTTTGAAAAGTCTGTTAAGATCTGTCTCCAATGTATGACAGATGTTGGCCGATAACGATGGCTGGATTTTTCCGCCGAATTGGCTTGCGACCGAGCCCTCTTGCAATATTGCGTGATCCTTGAGTCGATGTGCGAGCTGCTCACAAGACTTGCGAAGCTGCTGCAGCTCCCCAAAGACGATGTATGCAGCCGCGTGTACGGGATCTTCCTGGTCGGCATTGTAGTCTACCAGGCTAGCCAAAGAGCTGACGCTACTTGAGCGGTCCATGTTCGGTACGGGTGGTTGTTGACCCGATGCGGGCGGTGGCCTTGATGAAGTGATGATGGCGTACAAATTGACGACGCTGGATAGGACGAATGTCAGAAGTGCGAGAAGGTGACCGTTGTGGGGTCCAGGACAAGCTAGAGTATGGAGGATCCCGCGCAAGATGTCTTTGTTCTCCTTCACGACATCCAGTGACGTTCGGAGCATAGCACGGCCATCAACGGTGGTTCCGGACCACACCCCGCCCACACTTGATGTGAGGCCCGATACCCTCTGCATATCCTGCAGAGCGCGCTGTAAGCAGGGACATTTTGCCTCAGGACTCGTGACATCGTGCAAGTCGCGACCTTCCGAGCTAGAGAATATGGTCGACAGGTTGTATGGATCCGGTAATGAATTGCCCGCGAAGAAATCGCCATCCATTGAGAAATCGCCCATGGGAATGTCTCCGCCTGGGTCCTCGAGACTGCTTCCACTGCTGCTACTACTGCCAGGATTGGTCGCCCATGATCCGTCAAACTCAGAGGACAAGTCAGCTTTCCCAAGCTCCAAGCCAGGAACAGCGCTGAAATCGAGAAGCTCGGAGAGATTCAGGTCTGAGAGGACAGACGGAGTTGTCCCACCTGTTGCCGATGCGAACTGCTGCAAGCCAGTGCCGAAGTAATCGTAACTGGCATCCGTGTGGAGTGGGGTGTTATTCTGGGAAGCCTGGGAGGCCTCGTGCTGTTCACCGCCAGTATTATTGTTGGGCTTCGAAGGTTTCCGGCCTGCACGTTTGCTGTACAGATACTGGCAAGGGATCCCCCGTTTCGCACACCGCGAGCATGTGGGCTTCTCTTTTTTGCATTTTAGCTTGGCCTGTGCACAAGCATCACAGCTGTTTCGCAACGACGAGGTCTCCCCGATGCTTGGATCGTGTCGACGTGTGATCTGGCCGGCTTGCACTCCAGCAACTTGTGGGTCTTGTTTAGGATCAAACACAGTAACAAGGTCGCTACGGGTTTCAAAATCGGCGGTCATGATGGGAATCGGTGATCGATCGTGCGTTTGCAGAGAATCGACTCGAACTGTGCTGGATCCTCGGTGCGAGGGCGCAAATATAGTTGATGGCCCCGAAAAGCTTATCTACGCTTGCCTAGACGAGGTTACAGCCCCCCGCAAAGCTTACCAGCCGAGACTTGACACCTGCCTGCACCGGATGCAATGCGCGTTGGAACATTGATGAATCAAGGCCTGGGATTCGCAATTGAGCGCGTAGGATTTTGGTCCTCGCTCCACGATAGCTTTGGAATAAGGCCCACGCCGCTCCCAATCTGCGTGTCGTACCCCGTAAGCAGACTAGTCCAATTAACTGAGTTTCTTGCGAATGACCCGTAGTTTCGTGTCAGCTTCGACATCAAGCTGCTTCGGGACAAGCTCATCATCCTTGGCGCGTGTGGTGTCACAGCATGTCTGCAGGCAGCGCCCACGTTTCTGCCCACATCTGCAGATCTTCGAGATAAGGTCCTAGGGCTCGTCCATCCTATGCACCGTAGGCCACCATACTGGATGGGGAGTAATTAGCGAGGAATTCCAATCACTATGCTCCGAGCAGAAGACACGCAACTGGCTCCGGAAGTTGTTCCCACGCGAACCTGCGGCTCTTAGTCTGGCATGCGTAACTACTATGCTATTCCCTGGTATCTTCACCATGGACGCTGGGATGTTGCACGTGGCAGCTAGGGCCAACGTCAAGTGGTGCCACCACGATGGCACGCCTATGCCTGCTATGCCCAGAAAACTGTATCTTCCGCTTCATGCTACCAACCTCGCTTTGCAATGGCTCGTCAATCTCCCGGTTAGTGTACGGAGTGCGTTCCGATGACTGGTACACGCCTAGGACCACCAAGCCGTGTTGTGTCCCCATAGGTAAACGCCTCTCTTGGGAGTCTTGGAGATCTCTTGAGATCTCTTGACCATGCGGCCGACGACGCTCGCATCTAACCGTTTTTAACGCAACGCGAGCCGGACCCTGAAGAGTCCACTCGTGCTAAGAGCTTGGTGCATGCATGGCGCACGCATGGATGCACAGAGTTCGCGCGCATTCGCGTGCGCGAACACGTGCTGCACGAGATCGAAAGTCTAAAACAGCTGCGCCCTGCAGACTTAATCTATCATCTGCAATGAAACATTATGCAAGCCTGGATTAGTCGGACCATTTCGTCAATGTGGCGAATGTCGGGCCATTACTGGACCACCTATGCGGCACTTTCTTCATGCACTTTCTCCGCCGCAGCGCCTCTTACGCAATGTCGAACGAGGGCTATTTTCCACGAATTCTGCCTCCGGAGACAGGAACACGAAGGAACGAGAGTGCTCAAACGCCGAACTGCAACATCCCTTCCAAGCCGACATAGACAAACGCCACGCCGCGTATCATCTTGAAAGTGGTCGACTGCGGAGTCTTCGGAATAAAACGATGAAGCAAATCCCATCCAACCAAAGCGTTCTCGGAGCAATGAGAAGTTAAATCTGGATCAGGTTTCCTGAGCAGTAGACCCAGACACGTTCGAGCAGCAGCGCAGACTTCGGCACCCCTACCAAGGCCTTCTCGTACCCACCTGCCTGATCCGAACAGCCACGTCTGACCGGCAATATGGCAACAAAACAGCGGTCTTCCATTCCAAGTGCATTTGCGGTTGTACTTGGCGCGTTCCTAGCAGGTCAGTTTCCGGCAGTCCATCTTCCGCGCGGCCGCATCCAGTCACTGACTCAGCAATCTGTTCGCCAGGTGCAATGTTTAGTCTCTCATTGGTCTCAGTCCCTGTCATGCTGGATACCAACATAGAGACGGCGGGGCTCCTCAACCAATGGGTCCGGCTCTATCACTACGGACATCTACTCATGCCAGGCCTGGCCATTTGTACATTCCTGCTGTACACTTATGTTGTCATTCGACAACGCACTTCTGGAGCCGACGCCCATTGGAGGAAATACGCTCTGGCAGCAGCAACAACTGTCACGATGATACCGTTTACGTTGGCCATCATGGTCCCCACCAATGATACTTTGTTCGGCCTAGACCGCCAGACGCGCGTTGATCGAACGAAGGAAGTTCTGGTCTCGGGAGATGTTCGGGCATTGGTGGTCCGATGGAGCTGGATGCACATCGCTCGTTCATGCTTCCCACTGCTGGGCGCAGTCCTGGGTATCGGAGCATTGGCAGAAGACCTCCGCTTGCCAATAATGTCTCAGCACTCGCAGCAATGGTCTAAGTAATCGAAATTTAGTGGGAAGACGATGACTTGTCGGAGTAGTCGATGCCCTTGATAGTTGAGAGGGGCGAGGATGTGAGTGAGGTCGGGGCTCGGGCCTTTGGGATCTAGTTCTATAGGGTTCGGATGTAATGATGATACTACATCCTGGAGCTTCGGACCTCGCCTCCGTAATACGCACCTTTCCTTCCGAATCCTGGTCGTTGAGAAGAACCGCATCCGTTTCCGAAACTCGAAAGCATGTCTAGACGACCACGCATTCCGAAATGGGACCGCCCAGAGCATGCCATGCGTTCTGTGTGGTTGATCATGCTTATTTTGCTAGGGTAGCAATTTCTGGACTTGGTAAAGCTTGGAGTTGCCAAGAGTCGTAGATACCACAGATGTGGTATAGCATGAAGTGGAGCATTATGTCAGCGCAGTCAACGCAGGCGACGTCGATCAGTGCTAGAATGACGCTTTACCAGACTAAGAGATTTACAGGCATACCCTGTCTATATTCCTGTAAGGCCAGGATCACAACTTCGCTCCGACGTTCACGATGTACTGGCATTTCGCAGGCTTCGCAGCAACGTGATTCCGTATAGCAAAACGCCACATGTTTCGCTTGGGACCACATGAATGCGTGGGCCGCCTCTGCCGTTGGCCGCTGCAAGAGAGCTACGATAGACGAGTGTGCATTGAGTCTAAAGCAGGTAAGGTTAAAGTTCAGCCGAGAGGAGAACCTTCCGACACGAGGAATGGACAACAACCCACAACTAGTGCTCGTATGCGTGCATGCATACTCGCGAGGCAATTTCTAGTCGGTGGAGAACTGCGCACTGCAACCTGTAATCAAAACTATCATGTGCAGACCGAAGCTGCAAGGATTCGCTTCGATACACGTTTTGGAACAGGCCGGCAGACTCAGATCTGGGATCGTAGACGCTAGTCTACGATTACCGTTCCGCAGAGCGTAGAGTGGCCAACTTGTGTTTCTGCACAATGCCGGTACGACGGAAGGGAGAGGGTACTCGAGAAGCGTTCCATGCACATGGTGATCGCCTGGGGTCAACACACCTCGTTTGCATCGTACTTGAGCATAAAACACCACTTCTTCGTGGCTTGGCATGAGAAGGGAGGACCAGCACCAAAGCACCTCTGTAGGATGCGGAGGATTCGAAATCACGTCTGTGGCAGACGGAGGATTTGGAAAGGAACAGACGAAACAGACTTGCGTCATACAATGTTCCGATTCGTTTACTCCTTGTCTTGCGGGAGGCAGGATGCATCCTGCCAGCTTTGCGCCATCGTGGGCTTTCTGAGGCTGTTTGATTTCCGTCTCTCCTGGTCGGCTGCATCTCCGCTTCCTCGACACAACATTCGTCTGTCGGGCTATTGCCTTCAAATCCCGTCGTTCGGTAGCGTATTAAAGTGATTCGCAGTCTCAGATTGCAGCTGCAGTGTTAGCGCTTCCCCTCATCGCGCATTCGCGTTCGCGACATTCATGCGGCTTGAAACTCACTAGCCTCAACACCGTCTTCGCTCCGGCGATGCAACGTCGACTCCTTCGCGTCGGATCATGCGTTCGGCGTTTAGCGTGCCTCGCGGTGTGGGAGTCGCAGGAATACTCTGGGTACTCCTCAAGCTTTGTGGAAGAGTCTTGGTGACTCTTGTCTCCGGTAGTGTTGGATCTTCATTTGCAATTTCCTAACAGCCATCGATATCACATCAATGCCCCGAAAGCCATCCTTCAGCACCAGCATGAGGTCTACACTACGCTCAGCCAGTGCGTTAGGCAAACGACGCCTTGCGCGCGATGGAGTGAGGTACCTTCTAGCGCGGCATTTGCATAAGCGAATTCGCTATCGGTGTATTTGGCCGTACAGAGAAGGTGCAATTGCATGTCGGGCACTTCGCCTACAGTACTCGGTAGTGTAATTGCGTTTTCCAACGTGACCTGTGCTGCCGGGACATTTCCATTGATCCAGTCGGAGGACAGTTCTACGAGCTGAACAGACACAAGGAAATTTCCCTCCAAATTCAGCTTCGTAGTCCAGGAATGCGGGCATCCAGTTTCTGCCTGGCGAGACAGCCGTAAAATTTGGTTGTGGGCGTAATGTGGGTGGTTTTAGCCCGTGAACATCTCTGGAGCGTTCTTCCCATTGTTCTGTCTTGTTGTAGGCTGACCGCTGCTCTAGCCATGGCTGCCATAATCGCGGCTTGTGTTGATGTTGAAAGTCCCGAGTACCATGGAGAAGCTGGGTGAGCGACATCAGTAGAAAATCAACGAATCTTTACTACAGGCTTCTAGTCACTCTCTATCCACATGCTGTTGTAGTGGCGGCAATACCTGAAGTCATGATGATGGAGTGGCAACAAATAGTGGCCATGACATGCAATTGAATCGTCGGAGAGGATATCGTGTTGAATATCAGAAACTTGAACGCAATATTGCCAGACCTTATGACGCCTCAGATCCTTACGTCTAGAGCGGCTTCATGATACGCGTTGCACATAGGTGAAAGAGGTGCTCGGTCGAGGCCGCTCAACAGATCGGAATAATCGCGCTGGATTGCAGTCTCAACTCGCCGTTCAATTGTATCTCGAGTAGCCTGCCGTGGTCGATGGCGCTCATTGAATAATGCACTCCGCGTATTTATGGTTCCGAGGCTCGATTGACTAGGAGAGTCATTCGTGCCGTGGTTGGCTATGAGTACCTGGGCCAGGGTAACTCGTCCTGTTGCAAAAGGCTGGCAAAGAAACATCTGTGCCGTTCATCGAGCAATTTATGATCCAATACAACCGGTACCAGTCGACAAGCAGCCGTACCAGCCCATATGGAAAAGATTCGTGGCGTGCCACAGAGAAGGCTGGACGAAATCACCAGCTCGCCATCGGTCTGAGTCCGTGGACTGTGCCATGGGTCTGGCTGATCGGTCTATAGGCTTGGTCCGACAGCTCAACAATATCGTGCAAGGAAGCCGCTTTACGAAGACAGCAAGCGTGTATTGTAACCCCTCCGGGTCGGCGATCGTCTCTCGGCGCGCGTTGGGTGGCTATGTTGTGTTCTGTGTTTCGTATATTGTGTTCCTTGTTGCATATGCTGTGTTCTATAGGTGTGATGCCAGCACGGAGAAAGTAGACCTGCGGTAGGTCAGTAGAAGTTGTAGCAGTCGGAAAGCGTGGCGGCGCGCAACTGCAAAGGGGAAGAGCTTCTCCGTTGACCTTAGAAGTATGTAGAACATATAGATGCCACTGGCGCCCCTCAGAGCCCGGCTGCTCAAGTCTAGTTCAAGAAGAAGGAGCATAACAATCCGCGACCGGGACATTGCAACGCTTCATAGCTGCGAAGTGAAAGGCCAGCATACCGCGTGATGTCGAATTTGAGCTCCTCTAAGGACGCGCATACTTCACGGCCATCGACCAATCGGCTCTTGATTGCGGTACAGACATGATCGACCAGGACCTGCAGGAATTAACGCCGTGAACGTTGCGGCCAGGTGATGTCGTCGATCCTGTGGCAGGAGCCAGCTGCCTCCGCACTTGGGGTGCAGCATAGCATAGCCGGCATGACTAGGAGGACCACGTGCGCCCCATGGGCCTGTCCCAGCTCCGAGAGCATGGATATCGATGACGAGAGGATGGGGCCAGGCTGACCAAGCGCGACGGAGGACACTCTTTTGGTTTCCATGGACGAGCAGGCATCGAATGGCATGTTCTCGCTGTGCGCGGCTCCTGTGCTCTGCAAGAGTCATCTGATTGTTTGATGGTGGAGGTGAAGGTCGCGGTCCATTTGCGAGAGATGTGGCGAAATGGACCGAGAGTATGTGAATTTGCACCTGACGCATAAGGGGCACGGGTGCTACCGGTGCGGCGCTGGAAGGAGGAATTTGCGATACGCACGTCGGACTCTGTGGAAATTATTTGTAGGCTCCGTTCAGACTACAGGCCATTTAGTCTTCTTCCTTAGCATACATAGACCTTTGGGAGTTCGACATGCTGTCGCAATGGGCTTACTGCCATACCTCCCATGCTCCCCACGTGCATCTGGAGGCTCCGAAATCGCGCTCTCCTCCAGTTTCAACGCACGAAACATCTCGCTAGATGTCCAACTCGTCGTTGTACACTTCCTCTAGCGTGTAACACGTAAAGGATAGCTCCAAGCTTGCCTCCTGTTCATGATGCCCGGGGCTTTGTCCAAATTCCATCGCCAGACGCCTGTCAATGCATTTCTGTATCTGTACATGACTTCTCCTTGCATTTTACTTTCCACACATTTTATACCCACGCATCTTAGATCGCCTCGCTCGATCGCGTCTTCCCCCAATCGGCCTTCCCTGCCACATCTTTGATGTCCTCCAGCTTACTCCCCATCTTCACCACGCTGTATCTGATCATCCGCGGATCAAGACCAAGTGTCCTTCGCACAGCATGTTGTGTCTTCGCGCTCGAGTCGAATCGTAGAATGAAATAGTGACCCTCGCGGTATGTCGCGCCTTGTTTTCGCGCCGGGTTGGGAAGTGTGAATGTGCCCCAGTTCGTGATGCCTCGTACTACGCCGCCTGCTCCAAGAATGATGTTCCCTGTCGTTCGTGTAATTCTGCAGTCTTGTTAGATGGATTGCGACCAGGAAACTGCCCAACCCGGGAAGAGACAAACTCTTTGATCTCGTTGACGCTGCGCCCGGGGCGTACCTGCGCATTTCATCAGTATCGCTGCAACCCATCGTACTGCTGCACCACATACCACGCCTATCAGCTCGTACAACATGGTCGTTGGCGAATGTGTGGAAAGTCGGGGATATCACATCTGTATGTGGAACTGAAGTCCATTCGGCACCAAGGCGGGAGAAGTCCGCGGTGACAGCTGATCGCCGCACTACCCGACCAACCTGAAAGACCCTCGTCCAATGCCGCCGTCAAGCGTCTTCTCTTGTTTCTCCCTCTGAACACACTCACAAAAAACCAGTCATGGCCTCAGCAGTAGCAGGACGAGCTTTTGCGCGCTCATTGGGAGCTTCGAGCGTGGTGCGAAGCAGCAAACCACAATATTTCCGACTCCGAACACAACAGATCGCGAAGCCCGCTGTGCGGAGCTTCACCGCAGGCGCGAAAGGTGCGATAAACATACCGGAGCACGGGCGATAGTATACTGATGCTCTACAGTATGGGAGAAGCGCTATACTGAGGACCACGAGTGGGTGGAACTCTCCGAGGACGGCACAACAGGTAAACACCCCATCACACCTATCCATTCCAACCACACCCCACATTCACATGCTAATCGCGTTTCAGGCACGATTGGTATTTCCCACTACGCTGCCAACGCCCTCGGCGATGTTGTCTTCGTCGAGCTTCCCACCGCCGACCTCGAAGTGTCCGAAGGTGACACTATCGGCGCAGTCGAATCCGTGAAATCCGCATCCGATATCATGACTCCAGTGAGTGGAACCATTGTCGAAGCGAACAGTGCGCTGGAGGATAAGCCTGCAACGATCAACAAGTCTCCCGAAGGAGAAGGGTGGCTCGCGAAGATCAAGCTTTCGGATCCTAAGGAGTTGGAGAAGTTGAAGACGGCCGAGGAGTATAAGAAGTTCACTGAGGAGGCAGATCAAGATCACTAGATGAGTTGGCAGTCTTGTGAGTTGACAAAAGCATGAGGCGCACCGCGGGCAGGATATGGAGTTCAACAATGTTGTAACGAGCGAGGATCTCAACAGACACAGCAGCTACGGCCACGCGGCCAGACAGGTGAGAAGTAGACGGAGACCGAGATCATCCCGTCGCTTCAGAAGAAGCATTGACATCTATTAATCATGTGAACTTCTTTCCCAATTTCCATGGCCAAGGCATTCGCTGCCTCGACCAGTTCTCTCGCCAGACCAGCGCCATCTGCTCCTCGCGAGCAACCCAACTGCATAAAGTACAGCAGCCTCCCATCATGGCCTCTCGTTCCTTGGACATCCCTTTGCTTGTCGCACGACTTCATCCACTCTACCAAACCATCCCTCAGGCTTCCCAACGCAAGGATTCTCGCTGTGCTGTAAAGTGTTGTCGACGACATTCGCAGCCCGATATCTCGAGTACTAAGCAACGATGTGCAGGGCATACGATCTCGAGGATTCCAAACTTGTCGGACGTCTCAGGACCAAGGAACACTAGGACCTCTGTTCCTCATGTTCGATGACGTGCTTTTCAGCCTCAGCGTAAATGGGACATCACCGGGCAATGCACAGGTTTTCCTCAAGAAGTGAGGATTGCGCCGACAGTAGATGGCCACCGCTTTCTGGATTTTGCGTGTGTCAAATTCAATCCACTTCGTCGTGTCGACATCTTCCATGTACTTGGCGCGTAGCATCTCTTTGCTATTTAATATGCTGAGGTACTCTCGGGAAATCTGCTTGTTCGCTCCAGCTAGTCCGTTTTGTTGTCCCTGATCCATGGCGACCAGTGTATAGATCTTGTTCCGCAGCTCGGAAGGGAGCGCGAGGAGTAAAGGTCCTGCGGCGACGTTCTTTTCGATTTGGCTTGCAGCGAGGGCCTGCAGCTGTTCGAGTTCCGGGGTGGTCATGGAGTGGAGTAGCGCAGCCGCTTGTTCTAGATTGGAGGGTTTCATCGCTATCGCCAGCCCGCAGTAGTGTTCCTTGCGTGTTGGTTAGGTACCAAAGGTGATTTGGTAGGCGACTTGATTATGAACATGAAAAAAAATGTGGTTCGAAAGGGCGGCTTGGGACGCAAAAGGCCAGTTTGCTTGAACTTACATTACACTTCGCTCGCTACCACCAGTTTGAGGCCACCAGACTGAGACCACCGAGAAAGGTACAATATGCTTACGACCCATGGGGTTCATTCTCCGCCAAGATGAAGGTCAGCAGCCTTCGCTCAATGTAATCATCATACTCGCGGGTTTGAATTTCTAGGATAATGCAGCCATCATCGCCACGCGCAAGCTCTGTGCACCCAGAACCACGAATCACCAAAGTCCACATGCGTCTCCTCGTCGCACTCCGTCATGCTAACAACAGCCTTTTTAGCACCAGTATAATCAGGTCTTGTTCTCATCGTCTCTCAAGCTCCTTTCTCATGATGTCTGCTGCCTTCATACTTCATCATTGTTGTCCCGTGGTTGCTTGTCTGCACGATAATGGTCGATTCCCTTTACCTTAATTTCGAAGACAAAGCACCCTTCACTGGAACCGGCTATCTCAAGCATGCCCCAGAAGCTGCACTGAGCCGGGTCATTGCACTTCTCTAAATGTGCATCGTCGAGCCTAGTCTTATCAACGACCCTTCTCTCGGCACTAGCATAGCCGGAAGAATGGAAATATCGAAACCACATGTCGTCAAGCCCGAGAAGCTCGTGTGCAAAGAACGATCGGGCTGAGAGCAGCTTGCGAACGTCGACTTCATCCCATTGCATCGCGGTGACATCTACCAAGTATTTGGCGCGGACCATCTCTTTACTGTTCAGAACACTGAGGTACTCGCTCGAAATTTGCTTGTTCGCCACAGCCAGCCCGTTCTCTTGGCGTTCGACGTCCGTAATGCTGAAGATTTGACTGACGGCGACAAGGTCGTAGATTTCGTTGCGCAGCTCGGCCGAAAGAGATAGGAAAGGGAATGGTATGTAGTGCTCTTCGAGCTCTTTTGCAGTAAGCTTCTGCAGCGTCTCGAGCTCGGCGACGCTCATCCGCTTGAGCAAGGCGGCTGCCTGCTGAAGATTGGTGGTGACGACAGGCATAGTCGGGCGAAAGCGGGTTATCGCAAGTGTTGGGTCGGTGCGAACAGTCGCAAGTCGTTGTACAGCTTGATGTTGACTCCGAGGTGAGTACTGAAGTCGAAGCCAAGTGCGGACCCAGCGGTAGCTTGATCGCAGGCAGTCGCGATACCTCCTGCCTCAACAGACCTCACATCGCTCGTTTAAATCCGAGAAGGCAGGAACAACTCAAGCTTGCCACGAATGTCTTGCTTCGTGGCCGCAGATGTGATGTAGCGGTCGGTTCGAGCTGGACTATGGCAAACTTCATTCTTCTTCGCCAAAGCTGAGCTCAGGGTACTTCACTTGCTTCGCAGCAGCCTCAACAGTCTCCCTCAGGTAGTTGTTTTGCGCCCAAAAGCTTCCACTAAAATCCATGTCATACCAGTAATTGACCGAGCATGAGTACCCTTCTTCGCCCGAGCTCTGCGACACTTTGTGGTACCACATCGCAGGCAAGTACATCATGTCTCCCTCGTATAGGGTGACTCGCATTGGCTTAGACGACTTCGAGTATAGCGACGCCCGCGCGTCCGGCTCATCAGGATCCCAGATTGGTGTCGGAACTAGTTCGCTATCCTCGTATGCCTGTGGCTCGAGTGTCGACTGATCGTCGCCGGTCGGCTGGTACCTCGCGAATTGGATTGGGACTTCATTCACACACGGCATCTCGATCGGTGGGAGCAAAACAAAGTGCTTCTCTCCCCGGACCTGGACGTAGACATTTTCGTAGTTGTCCTTGTGCAAGGCTGTGACAGATCTCTCGTTGCCCAGCCAGAAGTTTACTGCGTCAGGTTCTGCATCTAATGCCGTGCTGGCGAAGTCAATGCTATTAGGCACATCTGCAAACAGAGCCGAGTACTCTGCACGGAGATTATCATTTTCTACAGTTTTCCAGGTCAGCTACAAGCCGGGATTGGGATTGGAAGTGCTTACGTGTCTGCGCGTACTTGACATTCCTGCCACTTCTCTCCTGCTCTGACATATGCGCTTCAGCTTGAACATAGCCCAGGAAGTCGCTAAAACTCTCCTTCTGTTCATATGGTTCGACCAGTATCAGATTCTCATACTTGTCCTCCACCAACCCATCTGCATTTCTGAACCACTCAGCATGAATGAAAGAAACGACCACTACGCACCACCTACCCTCTCGGCGTCGTGGCCACATTGACCGCAGCATCGCCCATCACCTCGCGAAGGTACGACGCGTCCCATTGCCGCACCGCTCGCCAAGAGCAAGCACCTCTCCGCACGACAAATGGTCGATTCCTGCCCACGTAGCGCGCAAACTGCAACGCCGTGGGCTGGGCGGTGAGCTCATCGATTACACAAGCATTGAGTTCGTGATAGGTGTCGATAAGATTTAGCACAACGTCTTGATGTTCTCGCTCGTCGGCTTGTGCCATGTTTCGGGGCGACCTAAAGCCCGCCGGGAGAACCGGTCTCCTTAAGCAGGGAGTCACGCACGAATTGCGTGGTGCAAGCGTACTGTACGGTCGGATATTGCCAGGGTAGTGGAAGTCTCCTGTACGGCCGATGTGCGAAGGGACCTCGATACACAGAGGGCAAGTGCTGGTACGACACGGACTCTCGGTCGCGCTAAACTCCGCCCACTCTCGTCCGATTACTTTTCACCGAGTCCATAATAAGACCGCATGAACCGGGCAGCCATCGACACCTGTGATCAACTAATCACCTCTAGGGCTGCTCTAGACTTTTTTCGGTCTTGATGAGTCGTGACAGTGCACCGGTAACAGGCGTGCCTGCAAGGTAGGGCTTGCTTCCGGGCGATCCTCTCTCGAGCCGATGGACTTGTCTTTGACTACCCTCAACCTCGTCTCACTTACCTCCTAGAGGACAGACATGATTCTGCTCAACCTAGGAGCACGCGTCCATCTGCCATGAAGCGCGTCAGGAGTCCGCATGCGCCCACGAAGACCGTCACCATGGCTGCGGACGTTCGCAGGGACAGCGTCCCAGCACGCACATTCGAAGACATGCCCTCGCTGAAACAAATGCCTCCGGCGATGGCGTATACGTCGCCCGCAACGAGTACAATTCCCCTGAACGAAGATGGAGGACGCCGACCTGCGACGACGCTCCCGCTGAACCTCATTGCGCACATCATGTCATACCTCGACGATGTTGGGGATATGGCGCGGATTGCGCGGACAAGCAGGCTCATGTACTACATGTGCTTACCGCAACTATACCAGCGTGTGAATCTCCATTCGTACGGAGAAATGAGATATGTCAATGGGAGGCCGGAAGGATTTGGCGCTGGAAGCCCATTCATGATGGCATTAAACGGGTTGTGCACCAAAGGTCATGCCACACTGGTTCAAGAGCTGAAAGTTTGGGTGAGTGGATAAAAATGCTGAGATTTGGGCAGAGCAACACTGATACTGCGGCAGGGCAAATGGCAGGAGTTGGGCATCGATGACTTCGCCAAAGGCAGGGTGCCCGATACCTCGATGATGTTGAACATAATCCTTCGCGCCGCGACAGATAAAATGACCAAGCTCAAGTCATTCTCCTGGGAACTCGATTGCAAACCTCTCAAGACTTTGTACCAAGGTCTCGGGACTCACAACACTCTCACCACTCTGACCTTGCGATTTCCAACAATTCGAGTTCCGCGGCCATCAGTGATAATTCCGCCCATGCCGAACTTACGCGCCTTTCAACTGCTGGACTACGATCCTCTATGCTATCCGGACGATCTTAGCATGCTCTTTCTAGGCTCGAAGAAGCTCGAAGACGTGCGCCTGCACTTCTCTCCACGCATGCGCGCAGAGGCAGAAAACACGATGAGTCTAGGCGCCTTTTTCGGGCGATGCTACAAGGCGGACTACAAGCTCCAAGTGAAGCATTTCGCGCTCCAGAATTGGTTTGGTCAGAACGTGCTCAGCTTTGACCAAATCTTTGATGACCAGACCTGCACCAGTGCCACCTTCATCGATACGTTTGGCGGAAACGACCCCCGCACAATATTTGTCGACGAAACGTGGAATGCGGTTCCGCATGATCTTGATGTGCCTTTCGATCGCATACGGGTCAATGAGATTTCGCCGCGTCATGTTGAAATCATGCGCAAAACGAGTAAGAGCATGAGAGCATTGTACCTAATCAGTAACGCAAAGCGCCAAAAGACAGGTTACACCCCAGCGTCCAATGCAAGTAACGGCGAGCCTCCCACACCCAATGGCGACACAGCGCATTCCCCGTACGATCCAAACAAGGACCCAGAATGGATCTCGCTTGGCAAAGAATACATTCATACGATAGGAGATCACCACGGAAGCACCCTCAAGCACTTACTTCTGAGCGACGTGTGGGCAGTACCGCGAGAAGATCTGGCCTATCTCGTGCGCACGTGCACCCAGCTCGAGCAACTTGGCCTCGCACTTGACGATGTTCAACACGAATCCATTCGCCTTCTTGGCCCATTCTTACCGAACCTGAAATGTCTCCGGATTCTGGATAACGAGCAGCTTCGACAGCACTTTGCTCTGTACTCACACGAGCACCGCATGTACCAAATGTCCAACGAACTTGCGACGCGTGGGCCGTTGCACCTCGAGTTTATCTGTCTGGGCGACGTTTGTTACAAAATTGGAGGCCTAATTGAGGTCCCGCAAGAGAACGGCACCATCGAAGTACAGCGCCAAATCACCATGGTTGATAAGAGCGAGGCCATGAAATTCGAAATCTGGCATCTGGATACGCTCGACATCACCGTTGATCCGATTGCGCCGTTCACGAAGTGAACATTCGCTCACTGCACTGCTTTGTTTCGACACCAATTCTCCGACTCGCGTTGGCGGGAACCTCATTCAAGCACAGGATTCTGCTCCGTGTCTGGGAACAGCTTGGACCACTTGCTGTGGAGCACTCTGCCGTCTTTGATCACAGCCAGCAAGTGCTTTTGCGGCCGCGCCAAGACCTCGATGTCCTCGAGCGGATTGGCGTTGAGGATTATCAGATCCGCGATTGTCCCCTCCTTGATGCGTCCGAGCTTATCCTCTTGCCGGAGCATTCGGGCAGCATTGACTGTTGCGGATTGCAGGATCTTCAGGTTCGACAAGCCGGCTTGTTTCCGTAGAGAGAACTCACTGGCTTGCATAACTTCGAGTGGCCCTAGCAGATCAGTGCCGTAGCACATGGTCACCCCGGCTTTGTCTGCTATTTGGATGCTCCGCAGACCAGCTTCCAGGACTTGGAGATTCTTGGCAGCTATTGAAGGGGGAAGGAAGTTGCCAAACTCTTTGCTCGCCATGGTTTGGTACGTGATCTCATGAAGGTCAGCATTATTTTGTGCAGCAAGGATGTGGTCAGAGTATGCTTACGAGCGTTGGAGTCAAGAAGACATTGTTCTTGGCCATGAGCTCGGCTGTTGGTTCATCGACCAGGTTGCCATGTTCGATGCCAAGCACTCCATTCTCGACCGCATTGCGTATCGCAGCTGGAGTGTACGCATGTGCTGTCACCCACTACAAAGCACACAGTCAGGGGTCAGCAATTTGTAAAAGTAAGCGCATGTGATCAACGAGCAGACCACAACCGCGATCCGCGGAATGCGCGCACAACAAATGTATTAGTACTCACAGTCCCGGAATCACTCGCCACTTTTGTAAACGCTCGGATTTCCTCCGGCGTATATTGCAGATTTCTCAGCTTGTCAGTCGGAGACACCACCCCTCCAGATAGCATAATCTTCAGAAAATCCGCGCCTTGTCGAAGCTCTTCACGAGCTGCATGCAAACATTGCTCCACACCATCTGCTATTCGACCCAAACCTCGAGTATTTCCGCCACAACACGCATACTCCTCGTCTTTGGAACTCCGCATATCCCCATGCCCACCCGTCTGCGAAATGCCATGCCCCGCGATGAATAATCGTGGACCAGGGTATAGTCCTTCGGCCAAAGCTTCTTTCAATGCCAGACCTGCTCCTCCACAATCGCGTACGGTGGTGAAACCACGTTTTAGAATTTCTCGAGCTAGATATGGTTGTCTCAGTAATGCGGTCTCGGCATGTTGAGTCATCGTGTCTTTGAGACCGTCTTCGCCAGGGGGAGTGGCGAGGTGCACGTGGCAGTCTATGAGGCCGGGACAAATGTAGCGGCCTTGGAGGTTGATGATTGTGATTTCTTCGTTGGCGGTCCATTTGAAGACTTCGTCGTTGGGGTTTGTGGGGCTGGAGTTTAGTTTTGTCATGCGGTGGATTAGGCCGTCTTTTATGTCGATTGTTACGTGGGAGTGGAGGGAGCCATCTTTGGGGTCTGTGGGATATTGATTAGTAGATGGTGTTGGGAAGATGCAGTGGAGGGTTTTGGTACCGATTAATTGGGCGTCGATGAGGCGATAGCGCTTGTGAGGGACTTTTGTCCAAGGCTTCAATGGGTTGGCCATTTGATAATTTGCGCTTGACGTTGTTTCGTTGACTGTGAGGTCGAGGTCGGAACTTTCGTTTGTCATGGCTTGTCCGGCGAAGGTGCGTTCGAAGGTTGGCCCGTGCGCTGCGCCGGCTCAAACTCTGTCGCGGCTTCAAGACTCTTTCCTTCACTTCTGCAGATGCACAGGCAATCGCGCAAGCTCGCGAATGTTCCAGGAAGGCAATGATATGAGCGTACGAGTGTTCCAGAAGTATATCTCTTGTATGCAGCCAGCGATAAGGACTCGGAGTCGTCCGCCGAACGGCCGGCAGCAGCGGCCACGGATATCACAAAGCTGAGCCACGAGAGGTCATTAAGCATCGATCCTGGCAATTCCACATGATGCGAGACGGCAATAGCACTCCGTTACCTCGAAAGATAGGCTTTGAATTGTACTGCTGATGCTACAATCCCCTCATTTCATTGCTCCCCCCAAGCCGTCGCACATCGACGTAACGAGCAGATCCTTTCCAGAACTGTCGATGCTTGCCCTATCGCCGGCACGAGCACACTGCAGGCCGAAACTGTCGTTGCCCGCGCTTCAGACTATGAGCTCTCAATAAATTTGGCATCTCCCCTTCTTGGCGAGGCATGGCTACGGACCACCATGATTGAAGAAAAGAAATTACCCCATGAGGAGCTCGATATACAGCATGGAATTCACGTTAACATCACAGATCCCGATGCGGAACGACGCGTGCTTCGCAAAATCGACCTCATAGTTCTCCCGATGGTCAGTCATCAAGGCAACAGACAACAGGACCACCCAGCTCACACAATCAGATGTGCCTCGTGTTCTTCACGCAATATCTCGACAAACAGAGTCTTTCTTACGCATCGATTTACGGCTTGCTCGAAGATCTGAACCTGAGCTCTACACAGTACAGCTGGCTGACAAGTTGCTTCTACATGGCACAACTGGCCTCCGAGTGGCCTTTTATCTACCTTATGAGCAGATTTCCCATTGCAAAATTCGTGGGCTTGACTGTCATTCTATGGGGTGGAGTTTGCATGTGCCTTGCTGCTCCGAACAACTTTGCAAGCTTCGCAGCTGTTCGGTGTCTGCTCGGTTTCACTGAGGGCGCAGTCAGTCCGGCATTCATCACTATCACGAGTATATGGTACAAGAAGGAAGAGCACCCAATGAGGGTGGGAATGTGGGTAAGTGCTGCAAAGCTGAATTGATTCTCGGTGTCGTTCTCGCAGCAAGCATCAGAGGACCACAAGCACTGGACACATAAACTAATGCATCTGCTCACAGGTCACCTGCAACGGTCTCGCCCAGATTGTCGGCTCTCTCATGATGTACGGCATCGGCGAAAACCTGTCCCACCTTTCTATCGCTCCCTGGCGCCTAATGTTCCTGCTCTGCGGCGCAGTAACCATATTCGCTGGCATAATTTTCTTCCTCCTCATGCCTGCTGGACCCGACACAGCCTGGTTCCTCACTCCAGACGAGCGCATCGTCGCAGCAAAACGTCTCGCATCCCAGCATGACGGCGGAGACAAAACTTCATTCTCATGGAAGCAATTCAAAGAAGCCTGTCTCGACATCAAAACCTTCCACGTCTTCATGTTTGGCATCTTAGTCACAATGTGCTCTCCAGTTCTCACCTTCGCAAGCCTAGTCATCAAGAATTTGGGCTACACATCTCCTCAAACCCTCCTCTACGGCTCTCCTTCCGGTGCAATACAAATCGCCTTCATCTGGGTCGGAGTCCTCGGATGTCTTTGGTTTCCCAATCGCCGGAACCTCGTCGTCCTCATTCTGTGCGTGGTACCCCTCACCGGATGCATTCTGCTCACCATTCTTCCGCTCTCCGCAGGCTGGGGCATGATCGTCGCGAGCTGGCTTGCATCCGTCATCAGCTCACAGTTCAGTATTCTCATGTCCTTGTCTGCGAGCAACGTCCGCGGAAATACGAAGAAAGCTTTCGTCAATGCTGTGTTTTTCGTGGGGTATAGCACGGGTTGTATCGCGGCGCCACAGCTTTGGACGGAACCGCCGAGGTATCGAGCGGGAGTCATTTGCGCGTTGGTAGATTGGGGTCTGGTGTATGTCTTCATTCCGAGTTATTGGTATCTATGCTGGAGAGATAATAGAGTGCGGGACGGGTTACAGTGTGATGAGGCTGAGAGTATGAGATTTATAGAGGGGGCCGATGTCACTGATAAGGAGGACAAGTCGTTTCGGTATACGACATAACCCGAGGACTTCAAAGCCCACAGCTCGGTAGAGAGCGTACCATGCTGAGATCAAAATGGAGGGGCAAAAGGTTCTCAACAAGCAGCTCGATAGACCGGTGGGCCTCCGCATGACACCGCCGACTTGAGCCTTCAAGGACGCATGTTCGACCACTCGTGATTCTCCTGTTAGTCAGTCGCAGAGCAACAAAAGGCAAAAGGCAAAATCGCGCAGCTTCAAACATGAAGAATAACGATTCGAATCAATCAAGAGAAATCGAAACAAAAAGACAAAGTCCACGGAGCACCAACCGGCGTTCGAACCCCTGACCTGCGCGACGTTCACGACAAAACAGCAAAACGACAAGCTGGCAATCCTGTTTATGGGGATCTACCGGAACTAAAGTCGGCGATGAGTTACCAACTTGTCTGAGTAAGCACAATTGCTGGCGGAATATGAACGTCAATTGCTGCCGAACGGACTTGCGCCCTATCGTGCAGTAGCTCGCTTCCTCGACCACGCTAACACGTCGCGATCTTGAGCAAGAGAGATCACTTGAGCACAGGAGATTCGCCGGCACCGTCGTACTCTTCGTCCAGCATCACAATACACGGACACTCACTGAGGCATCGATGTATGCCTAACTCGAGGACCTCAATTTGAGCTGCAATCGACATACGAACGGCCAGTGAGCAGGTCTTAGATTGCAAGATTCTTCGGCTGTTCAACATGAGCCACGAGAGTGACCTGAACTTTTCGAGGATTGGACTCTTGCTGTATGTGTTCATGTCGAGTCATTTGATACTTCTGCTGAAGAGATGATGGGTCGCGATCTGGCGACGCGAGAAGTGGAAGTGGCTTTGTTGACGGCGCAGATGCTGGACATAGGGAGGACGCAATACCTCTCGAGATTTTTGATGAGTTAACATCGGCGCTGTATTTCCACGCAGTGGATACTCGTTATGGATCTGAAGTGAGACCTCCCTTTCCGCGAAATCAGCGTAGAGTAGAGCGCGTGTCTCCGCACCCACAACAGCACTCATTCGCTTTGAATTTTTCACTACAACTAATACATACTACATACTAGAGTTACACTATTTGGCTACCTAAATCTCTCTTCGCGGCCGTAGACGCGTCCCAGTCCCAATCCACCAACGCCAAAAGCCGAAAACTGCCTTGCCCGTGTGTACTGTATACCACCATACCAGAAGTACAGTAATGCTGAATGTTGATGATGCTGATGATGTATCGTAATTATGTTCTTTTCCCCTTTGCGATGAAGAATCCGAATTGAGCCCTGCCGAGGGGGTATAACTGTCAAACAAAAGATCCGAGATCGTTACCGCCGTGCCGTAATTACCCAGAAACCAGGAGAGGAGTGATGTCTCTTTTGTGTCGTTGTTGTTTTCGTTGCTGAAGAGTCTTTGCCGCCGTCCTTGATTTCCCATGCCCAAGTGCTGTTGTGCCAGTAGTATCCGTCGCGCCGTTCTTGTCAATATCCCAAGCGCATCCGCATACCAATCCTCACAGCCGTGCCCTCTGCTTCCCATACGCCTCCGCCATAGCCTCCTGTCTCGCCTTCTCAATCGCCGCAATCCTCGCCTTCTCCATCTCATTCGCCATCCTCCTATGCAACTTCTCAATCATCTTCGTAACCTTCTTATCATCCCACGCATGGTGGCCACGAAGGTACTCTTCAATCTTATCCAAACTAAAATGATGATTCCTCTTCCCCTTAGACTTCTCCCGAAGATGTGTCATAAAATGATCCAAAGCGTTGTCAGAACGACCAATTTCTTTCGTGCATGACGGAAGAGGACACGGAAAAGCTCGCACATTACTGTGCGAAAGCATGTGTCGTTTGAGGTGTTCGGCACGATCGAAGCTCGCATTGCAAATTGTGCCGTTGTCTTTTTTGTGAGTGCAACGGTTCATTTTGACGGTGCGAGGCGTTTCGGAGATGACATGTCTTTTCCCTTCTTGGTCGGTTACGAGTGAGAACTTTGGACCTTCGCACTTGACATGGCAGATGCCAGTGTCGTACTCGGAGAAGATCTTGGCTCTGGCCTGAGACTTGCGAACTTTTCTGTTGGATGGCCGTCTTTGGATACGAGAGCCGCTGGGAGAGGCTGGGTAGTGGATGTCGCGCCAGATCTGTGATTTTGTGGGTGTGCCGGCGAACTCATCCTTGATGAACTCCTCTTTTACCATCACGTAGTCTTCCTCGGATGGATTCATGTAGTGCTCCATTGGGCTTGGAGGTCCGACTGATTCCCAGCCACTGCTTCCTGTCATGTTGGAGTTGAAGCTCTGCGCGAAGTCGTTTTGACTTTGATCATACTGAGGATAGTGATCCATCGGATAGTCGTCTTGGGGACCCAGTTGAGATGGAACGACTACTCGTGGCTGTGCATGAAAAGATGGAACCGCCGGTACATTGGGAAATACTGACTGCTCCAGCGACGCGTTCATGGACGCCGAAGGATTGGCACACATAGAAGCATGCGGCGCATGCTGGTGTCCGAGATTCTGCACGCTATGGTAGAGCGTATCCGCCAGTCCGTGCTGTAGAGCAGGACCAAAGGAGCCGTGTTGGGGATCCTGCCACATTTCGTTTCGCATGGGTGAAGAATCTGATATTTGCAATGGCATGCTCTGGGTGGACATTGGTAGGCCGTGCGGGTAGGACATATCGCACATAGGCTGCTGCTGAGTCAACGTGCACCCGGTCTCCATCTGAGCAGGCAGGGCAGCGTGCATCTCCGATGTCTCATGCCACTGGTGGACAAAGCTGTCAGTGGAGTTGACCATTGAGTGGACTGGTGTCGCAGGCTGCGAGAAACTGGAAATCGACGACGGCCCGGAATGATGTGTCGTATCCGACATTGAAGAGAAGGCCAGCGAAGGTCTCCTCGAATCTTGCGCCGATGAGGGAGGCGTCAGTGGTCCCCATCCTGAAAAAGACTGCGCCTGCTGTGGCAGACAAGGCTTCTGATCAAACACGCTATGCGTATCGATGCCCGGCACAACTAAGCCACGAGCAGGGCGAGTCGGTGTCGACGTGCTAGACATCTCGTAGACTGCAACAGATGGTCAGCATGGTCAGCCCAAATCAATCATTGTTGCCCCAGGTGAGTCGAACACACACACAAGACAGTACACCTCCAACAAGTTCCAAAGTGAACAGTGTGCACGGGTGACCTGGAGGATCGACAAAGGGAGAATTGTCATTCAGGAGACAGAATGAGGAACGTGTGTGGCTTTTAGAGTTTGAGGCGTCTCCACGGTATGCAGAACGACTGCCTGGGGGTGAAATGACTGAGGCAGACAGACTGAGCAAACTCACCATTGTACAACCGCATCGTCTGGGCTGTCTCTCCAGTGCTCGTGGAACGATCGACGACAGTGCTATGTCAGGGTGGCGCGGAAAGGTGGTCTGGCCAACGCGATCACTGGTTCCGTCAGCAACGTCGAGATGCATAGGCAAATGCCAGGTACCACCGTACCCGACCACGAATTACTGCTCGTCTACACTGACCTTCAGCAAAAGGACTGCAGAGACCGAGCGGCGCTAATTTCCCGAGCTTTGAGCGCTGGATTGTTGAAACCCTTCTGCAAGGGGTCCGAATGTTTCTTCAGGAACAACAAGAAGCGAACGATCGGGAACGTTGTCCCTGGACCTGGGAACTTGCAGGATGGTGTGAAGAAAGATGCAACTTCAGAGAAATTTTCGAGGGACCTTGCGGAGGGAATAAGTATCTCGTGCAGAGCCACCGACTTTGGACAAATCAAGGACCGTGACCTTGCAGGCAAGCCCGTTTTGTACAGCCTGAGAAGATCCGGCTTCTCGGAAAAGAGGTCGCAGAGGCAATCAACCGGAGGGTGGCCTGCTCACTGTAACGTCAGCCGTCAACGAACGCCTCCCGTGATGGAATGCAACTCTACCGGCAGACGGCCTGCACGTATGGCGTGCACTCGATCGACGAACAGGCTCTCAGGGAACACTGTGCCATGGGGAATTCGATATTCTCCTCAACATTTGTCGTGCAAAAGACCCGCTTGACAGACATTGTGATGATGTTGTTGGATGTTCGCAGAGGCGGTCAGTAGATTCTCCCCTGTTCCTGCCTGTCGATGACAGGGCACAGACTGTTTCAGAGGATGATCGAGCAGTGATTGGACCCTTGAATGGCCTGTATATGTAGGCGGCCAGGTCGCCGAACACCTGATCTCGACGGTCCAGCGATTGAAGTCCTGCACAACTATACAAGGACTTGCATAACGCAATGTTGCGCGACATGACGGGCGATCCTATGAGACTGGATGTCCTGTAGGCAAGTGGACCTCTTCTCCATTCTACTCTCGAGAGTTGCCGTGCTGTTTGGCATGCACACTGAATCCGCTTTAGGCCTCGCCAAAATATGGGTGGCGCAGGTCTGCAGCCATGCGCGACAACACGCGAGATCTGATCGCAATGGCAAATGTCAATGCCAGCAGCCGTCTCGCAGCAGCGCCGTGAGCTGCTGCAAGCTGGGAGCTTACAGTTCGCATGATAGCAAGCTCTTAGCAGCCGCAAAAAACGAGTGTGCTGCTGATCATGATTGACAGTGATGCCACTTCTGCACCAGGTTGCTGGTGTTGGTGTGGATACGAGTCCTCTGAGGTCGTACAAAGAGGCCGTCGTACAGGGAAGACCGCGGTCGGTGAACGGGAGGTCGAAAGACACTTGGTCAAGTTGTAGCGACGACTTCTCCACTCAGGCATGTGCTCTCAACAGATGGGTGACATCTGGCTCAATCTATCGCTGCCTCGTGACTGCCGCCTGGCGGCTGTTCGGTCTCGATATCCGAGGAAGGTGTTCGTTCACGAAGCAATCGGCCGATCGCATGGCTTCCCGTTCATGCGACAGCCGTGGCATTGATTCCGTCGGCGTCAATGCCGCCGGCGGCTGCTGTTCCTGGGTGACAGTGGGCGGTCCTCAAAGACAACTGCGCGGTACGCTACTGTCGCGTTCCTGATCTCCATACAGTGCCGTGCCGTGTGTGCTTGTGGCCTGCGTCAACTCTTTTCTCCGCTGTTGTTTCATCACCCGCAGGTGGCCCATGTCGCGCATCTCTGCACACTCAACATTTGCCGCAACGCTGTGGGGAAATCAATCTGGGCGCTTCCGAGTCCACTGCGCCCCACATTTCAATGTATATTGTCGGTGCGGGCCAGACGCTGAATGGCGGTGTTCCTGAAGTGGGCTGTGTTACATCGCAGATTGTTGCGTGTGTAACGAGCGCATCATTCGACTGACTGGCTATCGATAGGTGCCAGCCGCAGGACTATGCAAGACATCAGCTCTTTGCGAAAGTTGAGATCCCAATTGCCTGGTATTTTCCGAGTTGAGGCCTGTCGTGATACAGGATATGACATTGGTATGTCGTCCTGCAGACATCGAGACAAAGTGAGAGCACGAATCGTGTATTGCCTGAATTGGGATCCTCAAGCATGGCGAGACGAGACGATGTGGAATTCGTAAAGAGTCTTGGCACGTTGGGGGTGCCTGCTAATCTACACAGCGATAAACCACCTTCAGGCTGGACGTCAACTCACCATGAACAAACGCTCCTGGCACGTGGTCTTCTCAGTCATCTCACATTAACGGTGAAGAATAGAGGATGGGGGTTTGGTTTGAGAAGTGTGCCGAAGAAAATCCGGTGCATTGTGTGTCGCCGTTCAGTAGGCAGAGCACCTGGTCTAGACATCCATTTATCCATCCATCATAAGCTAAGAATCCATCAGCCAGTAGCCGCTAAACATGTGACCAAAATCATATCGCTCGCCACCCAGTCCCACCAGAAGTAATCGTGCTGCCATTATTCATAGTCTCGTTCACGGGGCGGAAGCCGCCATTAGTCGTTGCCGTGTCCGTGGAGGGTGGACGATCCATAGGAGCACTTTCTTTGTGCAGGAGCATCTCGCGCTGCTGATTGCCATGAGGTTGAAACGGAAGATCCAGTGGTCTCTCCTGAACTTGCGCAGAGTTTGGCGGGGTAGCGAGGTTGCCCACAGGTTGCGGCTCTTCCGCAGTCTGAGCAATTCCGACATTTGCAGTTTGTACATGACCTGGCAGAGTTCCGCCTGGCCCGCGATTCGGCTCGCCAGGCTCGTTTGAGATCGGCTGTTGTTGCTGGCCATCGCGCATGCTGTCTTCAAAACCCTGCCTAGCAAGTTCTTTGGCGTTGCGTAGACCTTCCTCATCCTCTCGAATCTGGTTCTCCTGTTCTTCCTTCTCGTCCAAGGCTTCGAGGTCCTCGAGGGGGTTGCTATCGTCATCATCGCTGTCCCCATTGTCACTCGTCCCGTTCGCATATCCGTTAGATGGATGTGCGCCGTTGGTTGGAGAACCCGCAAAGCCAGGGTAGCTCGAGTCCATGAGGTGGTCCAGCGCACCCAACTCCTCGCGCGACACGTCACGCCAGTGGCAACGAGCGTGTTTCCTGGTGCATCCAGCGCAAGACGTCAGGTTCTTGACGCAGTCCATGCGCAACCTCCGACACCTGTCACAGGGCGGCATGACGCGAGTCCCTCGAGGAAGGCTGTCCATATGGGCTTGACAGAGTGGTCGGAATGGTTGGCTACTTTCCAGTGCAGGGGGAAGTGGGCGACTGAAATTATGCTTGAGAGGCGTGTGGCTGGAGGAGTATGGGTTTCCAGTGCTCAGGGACGGACGATGTGTGTATGTGGTCGAGCTTGCTCGGTTGCTATCGGAAGCATAGGGTAGACTTTCACCCAATGCATTTGTGGGCACAGGCGATAATGATGAAGTGTTGGACGTGATGCCATCATTGGGCAGTGTCCCGCTAAAGTCCAATGTTTTCGGCGTCTGTTGAGGATCGACTGTTGTGGACTGGTGCCGGGCGTGAAGCTTCGGAGCGTTTTGGTTGTGAGGCAAGCTCTCAAAATGCCGCAGAAGTTCAGTTCGAATAGCTGCGTTCGATCCCAGCATCGGTTCTACAGTCTCAGCGACAGGCTTGCCATTGGCCGGAGTTGCATTTACAGCGACAAATCCTGAGCCCGAGGACGATGGAGGCGCCGTGGTCGTCTGAGGAGCGGTTGCCTTCGCCGGTGTCCCACTACCGCCCTCCGCTCGTCGCTCGAGTATCGCAGCTCGGCGGCCCTTCAACCTATGAGACAGTTGCCGTGTGCGAGCCGCAACCATGTCGGCCACGTTGGTCAGCTCCTTGAGCTTCGTTTCCAGCACATCGCACGTGCCGACCTCCTTCTCTTCGTCCTCCCAGATTGGCAGAGGCGGGATGAGTTCCTGACATCTTCCACTATTAATGAAGAGAAAGTCTTCCTCGCTGATCTGCACGCGCAGTTGTTTCTGGGGGTAGTAGAACTGGCACACCCTTCGGCCCTCGGAGAATGTGCTGAGCGTAAACTGGCTGGGGTGGGCGCGCGCAAACTCAATTACTTCTAGCCAGGTGATGGTGTGACTCGTCTCGGCGGGGTCTCCAGTCGCATTCTTGTGGTGACTGGCGACGATTTTGGGCGGAGCGTCGAAACAGCGTTCGAAGCGCTTGATGAGAATGGGTCCGAGAGGTCTCGCACCAAGATTGGAGGCCAATGACTCGTGTCTATCGAGGATGTTGCTGTAAGCGCCGAGTAGGTGGAGCAGATTCGGGAGGGTGTCGTCCTTGTTGATGAGTGGCAAGTCGTCGTGCGATTGTCGGGCGAGGTAGTTGATGCTCAGCTGGCTGCTCGTCTTCGCGGCCTTTGCGACGGGCGCAGAGACGGAGCCGGTGGAGGGACTCCGCTTGCGCTTGGCGGCGGCTGCAGCGGCGTCGGTCGAAACGGAGGTGCTGGTGTCCATGCTTGCGGCATGCCAGAGGGGAGGGCGATGGGGAGGAGAGAATGTGACGGAGACGGGGAGGAGAGGAGGAGGAGGAGGAGGGCGTAGAGGAAAAGGGAGGGGAGCGCCGGAGCGGGCGTCGACGCCGGGAGAGCTGGTCGTCCCTGCCCACAGGACAGCCCAACAACTC
Source organism: Cercospora kikuchii (assembly GCF_019650295.1). Classification (NCBI taxonomy): domain Eukaryota; kingdom Fungi; phylum Ascomycota; class Dothideomycetes; order Mycosphaerellales; family Mycosphaerellaceae; genus Cercospora; species Cercospora kikuchii. The sequence continues at coordinate 2,389,027 of NW_025408587.1, forward strand.
GCGGCGCCCGTGGTGGAGGGTTGGTGCGGCGTGACAAAAGCGCGCGGCCAGGCCGCTGCGGACGCACGACTTACCTGGGGGATCGAGCCGCCACTGGCCTGCCGCGCTGCAGCACCCTCGAGCGGGCTCGCGGGATGCCTGTCGCCGCCTCAATCCCCTCGCCTTTTTGCCTGGAGGCGACAGCAGCAGCTGCGAGTTGGGCCAGCGGAAAGCGAGCTGCCTCCTCCGCTACGTGTGGGCGGCATGAGGACTAGTCGGCAAATCGCTTGTCGCGTCGTGACCCCGGTCGAGCCAGCCAGCAGCGGCCCTTCGCCATCACGCACCGGCCTCACGCAGCGACGTCCGCCCTGCTGGCCCGGTGCTGCGTGGATGTCTGCTGCCGTCCCATCAATCCTTTCGGTGAGTCGGAGTCGAAAACATACACCCATCGACACACCGCGGCCTGCTCGGAGCGACGCAGAGGAGGCGGTGGCTGGCACGGAGGCCCACGACTTTCCGCACGGCGTCTCGACAGCGGCCAGTCCACGCCTGCTCCACACCACAGCCTCAGACCGCCACGACGACAGCGGAGCTGCTCCTTCCCCGCTCCATCCCGTCAGACGCACGGACGACAAACTTTGAGCCGCATCGCCTGTTCGGCCAACGTCGATTCTGATGCCAAGTCTTCCGCAAACACAACATCATGGCAGAACGAGGCCAATTTCGCGGAGGTCGTGGGCGCGGTGAAGGGCGTGGCAGAGGTGGCGGTGATCGCGGGGGTCGAGGTGGTGGTCACGCGCAAGGCGCCGAGCGAAAGAAAGAAAACATTCTTGACTTGTCCAAGTATCTTGAGAAGGGGATCACAGTCAAGTTCAGCGGTGGTCGAGAAGGTGAGTGTACCGGTGTTTGATGAAGAGATTTGATTTGACTAATTTTGATTGTAGTCACGGGGACATTGAAAGGATATGATCAGCTCATGAATCTGGTTCTCGATGACGTGAAGGAGACGACGCGAGGTGAGCATTCCAGACCATGAATATGCACTGTTGCAGATGCTGACATCCGATCCAGACGAAGAAGGCAATACCAGCACAAGAAACCTCGGTCTGCTCGTGGCGCGAGGAACACTCCTCGTACTGATCAGCCCTGTGGACGGCAGCGAAGAAATCGCAAATCCTTTCGTGCAAGCCGATGAAGATGAATGAGATCGGAGCAGTCAATGAAGTCTAGGAATCCGTCCTCCAGATTCTGCAAAGCATGCACGGAAGGAAGGAAAGAACGACCTGCTGCGCAGGCACGTTTTGCAGCAACACGACTTTCAGCGAGCAAATGGCAATCGCGCCAGCAATCAACACAGTGCTACAAAGGCTCACGAAAACTTCGTTGAGCCGTGTCCGGCACTGTTGGAGTCGCCAGCAAACGCTTGGGCAGCATTACTTCAGCCACTTCAAGGGCTGCATGAGCTCTCCGCAGGAAGACTACAAATAACACAAAAACACGCAATGAGAATCGTCAAGCACCGCAAACCCTGTCCCGTCGGTCCATGACCCATAGCATTCCTATACTACTATCGTGCCAGTGCTACTATGCAAATAATGCTAAAACCAGGCCATACCTCGAATCACTTTTCTGTGGCCCGCGCAATGAGCCTGGTGCAAAGCACGGCCTCCGTCGCTCGTATATTCCCGGTTAAACCATCGCCAGTACTAACTTAGATAATTCTTCGTCGTGACAAATTGATAACATTATGCATATGCACTTGTTGAAGACAAGCGCAAATCTCGCAAAGTTAGAAAGTGTTGACGAGCAACAGAAATGTCAGCATCGACATATACTACCTTAGCAAGGCAACTGTCCTCAGGGTTAGGGTTAGAGAGCAATCGGTAGCAGAAACATGGACTGTAGTCGACATCAACTCTGTCCAGCAACAACGCGGCGCTTAAAATCCCGACATTGGCAAATAAGAAGAAACAGAATGCGTCCGTGCAAGACTCTCTCGTATGCGTCGCTCGATGTCTAACAATGGCTGATGACCTTTATTCTTTTGAGCATTTCAAAAAGGCTCCAGGCCATCATATACCACTTTAATCCTAAACTCACTATCGACTACTTCCCACTGCCCTCAATCCACTCCCTAAACAACGGCAGCACCCTCTCGGGACACTCCTCCGGCAAATAATGCCCAAACCCCCCATCCACAGGTTCAAACCTCACCTCCTCCGGCCTCTCCACCCAGCCCTTCCACACTTTAGGCACATCATGCATCCTCCCCAAATTACTCGCCGACCAAACCACCATCAACGGAATAGTCACTTTCCTCCCGCTCTCCTGATCTTTAGTCTGCTCCTCCACATCCTCAAACGCACCCGCGTGATAATCCCCACAACTCCCAGCAACACACTCCGGATTGGAGAATTGATGACAATAATGCCCTACAGCGTCATTTTCTTTGAATTTGGAAACACCGGCTTCGGAGGCGCCTTTGGCGCGTTCGAGATTGATTTTTGTGAATTCGCCACTACCCATTGCTGAGATCATTTGAGGGGCGGTGGGGAGGGCGAGGAAGGGCCAGTGGTAGTAGGCTGCGCTTGCGGCCGGGTTGGAGAAGGCGGCCCATTGTTCTTTTGTGGGGACGATGTCGATGAGGATTGCGGAGATGATGTTGTGGGAGGGGGTGTTGTCTACGATTAGGCGGTGGCCGATTCTGCCTTTTGGGGGAAGTTAGTGGTGTTAGCCAATGGTTGTATAGAAGAGCTCGGTTTCAGCTTTGTTTACCTCCGCGGTCGTGACCGCACCAAATTACGGGGCGATCTTTAGAGAAGACTTGTTGCAGAGCTTCGATGATGAGGTTGCCTACTGTGCGCTTGTCATGTTTGGGAGGGAGAGAGGAGAAGCCGTAGCCGGGGAGTTCGGGCACGAAGAGAGAGATGGTGTCTTTCAATTCAGAGACGACATGTCTCCACATGTAGCTGCTTTGGGGCCAGCCATGGACGCATACGAAGATGGGACCGGAGCCAAGGTCATGGGAATAGCTCTTGACATGGCCGCCCGAGGAGACTTGGGAGGTATTCTCTTGCAGGAAAGGATGCAGTGTCTTCAGTGTCTGGTCTGCCATGATCGGGAGATTGTCCGCGGCGCTGCAACAAGTAAATATTCGCTTTGGAGTTGATAGGAAGCAAAGCTTGTTGACAGAGTGCAGTCCGCGGGCGTGGCTGACATTTCAGCAGCTTAGAGGGTGCTTTCTTCTAACATGACGACACAGCTGTGTGATTAAGCATTGAGGCGGGGCGGATCTGGACTGTGCAGCAGCCATTCGACTATCACCGCGGCAGTGGAACACTAATCAGCGCGTCAACAAAGCTCACATGCTGTAGCATCCAGTGTAACTTATAGTGTTGTCAGCAGAACATGGAGACGGCTGCACTCTGGGGCGCGGCTGTGGTCGTCTATCGGCTCTTCGGATTGAATCGGAAGTTCAATGCTTTCGCCCGAAAATTGTGGGGGAGCAAGTGCGCTGCGCTCGCCCAAAAGAGACCCTGCGTCGCTCGAAGGTTTGGAAATTCATTCAGTGAAGAAAGGTGTGTTTGCTGTTTGCTGCGCCGTCTCAAACACTCCGCGGAATGTCTCCTGGCGCGGTGGTGCAACTGGTCAGCAGACAGGCAGCGTGCATAGTAATCGCGATCGGGAGTGTATTACGGCGCCCATGGGCAGCGGAGAAGCGCGTCCGCAAAGTCTGGTTTGTCCAGCACATCGGGGGCCGACCATCGCTGTTGATGCTGGGGTACCCTGAGCCGCCCAACCAGGTCGACGGCGGGTGGGCGCCGACGTGCGAAGAAACGCAACGAGTGAACGCGTGTCTGCACGTCTCGTATCCGTCGGCTCTCTGCTCGTCGTGGGTGGTGCTCACTGTACATTAATCATTGCGTGACTGGTGAGCGACAAGAACAGCAAGGTTTCCAAGACCGAAGCTTGTCGCCGGCGTGCACAGACAGCGAGCCAGTTGTGCAGCCGCCTCTCTCGGTCGCTCCCACGAGTCGAGACTTGTTCCCGCGCCTGGCTCGCTCTCCTCTCACTCTCCTGCCCACCCGCACCCAACCTCAAACATACCTCACCACCCGCCACCGCACCGCACCTCGACACACGCACCCTCCCCTCGCCACCGCGCTCCACACTCCGCTCACACCGACACCGCGACCGCTCTCCGCCCCGCTGCGCTCCATGTGGCCGCCTTGAGAGGACCCGACGGCGCCAAGCCAAGCGCTGCAATACCACCGGAGCGCGACTCGAGCGATGTTTCACGATGTGGCCCAAGTCCAACCGCGCCAGCTATGGAATCTGCCCACCATCACGACGACGAATAGCCTGGCGCACTGCACGCCCTTCACCCTCCCCTCGGCCGGCGTGCTGTCGCTGGGAGACGACACCGTCATCACCCTCACCACAGATGTCATCTTCCAGCCCGAATGCACTGGCGGGCCCCAGGCTGGCGATGTCTTCACCGTGGACCACCTCCGAGACCCTTTCTATGCGTCGACCATTCCTATGGTCTATGTCGTCAGCGCGGCGACCGTTATAGCCTGGGTCTTGGTGATCATGCTTACAATCACGCCGAGAACCGGTTTCTTTGGCGCACCCGGAGCACCAGCGTTTAGTAATGGGCATGGCATAATTGGAGGCGCCAACGGAGGCGTCATGGGCGTGACAGGAACTGGATCAAGACCTTGGCTACAGAAGATTGCGGCGCTGGCCGTCGCGATTTCCCTCACAATCGCGACGGCCGACACGCTCGACGTGGCGGAGAAACAGTATGGAAAGGGCTACTCCGACGCGAATCTGCTGCGGAAGGAAGTGCTGGGCTCGCTGGAAATACGCATCACACGAGTGGTATCGGATATCTTCCTCTGGCTCGCACAGGTGCAAACATTAATACGGCTTTTCCCAAGACACCGAGAGAAGGTCCTCATCAAATGGATTGGATTTGTTCTCATCATGTTCGACACGATCTTCTCGTGTCTGAACTCCTTCCTAATTAACAGCGCCCTCCAAGGACGGAATATCGTGGATGCGATACCCGCACTATCATACCTATTCGAACTCGCTCTTGGACTTCTATACGCGGCATGGGTCTTATACTACTCTCTGACGAAACGAAGATACGCCTTCTACCACCCGAAAATGCGTAACATATTGCTGGTGGCATTTCTGTCCATCGTGTCGATCCTGACACCGGTCGTCTTCTTCATCACGGATGTGTCCAATCAGGACGTTGCTGGATGGGGAGACTACTTTCGCTGGGTCGGTGCCGCAGCTGCAAGTGTGGTTGTATGGGAATGGGTCGAGCGAATAGAGGCTTTAGAACGGGATGACAAGAAGGACGGAATTTTGGGACGAGAGATTTTCGACGGAGATGAGATGTTGGATGTAATTCCAGACCAAGATGTGGCCTGGAGCGAGAGTCGCAATCTTCGAAGGAACTTCCGGAGACGACGTGACGATGGACCAGATGGCGGTGGCAACACGTCCAGTGCCATGGAACGCGGGCATGGTCTCCACGGAGTCACCCAGCGATTCCGATCACGACATCAACAATCACCATCTCACTTTCCGCTTGGGCGGGCACATTCAGCTTCCGTGCCCACTAGCCGTGACAATATCAGACCTGGAGATCCCACCGATGCCACAGGTCAAAACAATCCGATACTCGGAGGACCAACTCCACCTCCCCAGGTTGCTAGCCCCGTGAGCAGGACAGACACTACCAGTGCAGCAAGCACGGTCTACGTCGTACGATATCATCCAATAGCAGATGTGCCTCAGCCTATTCGCAGGAGAGCCAATCCTGAACGAAATGCGACGACGAGACCAGCCGCCCAGCGGCGAAGAACAGAAAACCAAGAATACTCGGAGAAGGACATTATTGAGGGCGAAGAAGACGTGCAACCCAACATTAACCGAGGAAACCGCCTATGGAACGTGGTACCCAATCCTTTCAAGAGGAAACGCACCTCTCCTCCCACCGAAGTGCAAAGGGCACGCCAGGCCGCAGGCCAGAGAGTGCCAACCCCTGGTAAGGAGTCATCTCGTTGGGATGTCAGGAATCGGTTGGGTACAATGGCTTCTGAAGCAGGGGAGAAAGTGCGAGAAAAGACGGAACGACGGCCTGAGCCCGATTTACCCGTGACCGTAATTCCAGCACAGCCCCGAGGTAGTAACCGCACCTGGAGCCCTGTCGAGCAGACACAGAGGATGAACGTATTGCGACCCATTGATCCAGATCAACGACCGCCCGCATCGCACGGTTCTGATCAGTCGGGTGATACTGGATCAACGACTCTGACAGCGAACAGTCAGCCTGTGCGATCTTCGCAACGGCCCGCCGTGCAGCGAGGCGACCACGGTGCTGCCAACGCTGTCATCGCGACGCAGTCGCCCGTGGAGTACGTGTCCACTAGCAGGAATGGACCCCCAAGGGCGGATGATATCAGTCCAGTCAATGGGCGGAATGCCGGGACCATCGTAGTTCCAGCGCCTCCGCGGCGAACACCTACACTGCAGACGAACACACCACCTATACGGAATGGTGCAAGCAGGAACTCAGGCATGGCACCCTCAGGCTCGAACAGGAACACGCCGTCGAACGACAATAGCGATGCGGCGAATGGTGCATAGAGCGGGCTATCGGGTTCGTATTTCACGGCTTCGGGTTGATGTACTCCTTCATTATTGATTTAGCGCGGCGCTGGCGGTATATACCCTCACCCCAACTTTTCTGGGTCTGGGTAATGAGGTTTCGGACGATATTTGTGGCATTTCATGGATGGCGGAAAAAGGCTACGGCCTTGATATGATGGCGCGCAAAATTTTGACCCGCTCGAATGAACGAGTGGGCTCTTGTGTTTTGTTTCAACGACATTTCTTCGTCTGATGAAACAGAAAGAGATGGAAATGGCATTTTCTGTAGATAAAGCGAAGACACCTTCGGAGTGTGTCTTGTATATATGTCGATACCAGACGACAATTTACTACTGAGAACAATTGGCTTGATTTCAATTTCTCGTTGAGGATCAGTAATCGCTTCTTCCACACGCCACCCCCTCTCACCTCTCCTGGATGGAAGTACAATGTACACCGCTCTCCAAGAAAAATGATTAGTCCGCGTTCGTGATCTTCAATCGAATAATTGTCTTCCCTTTCCTCCCTCCCCTCCCTCTTTCTCCTTTACACTTCACGCTTCACGCTTCGCATACAGCCTAGGTCAGAATTGCGACATGCTAGATTCCGAGGCTGCAAGCGCGGAGTCAAGAAAGATACCGATAGCTCAAAACAGAGAGTAGTACATTACACACCACCAAGAACGCTATGCACAATGCCGCACAGAAACATGAATGTGCGGCTCCCGAGCAAGAGCACGCCAAACAATCAAATTCGCAGAGCCAGAGGCGGGATCTGCTCTTCTTCCATGTCGAGCCGCGATCTTTTGGCCATGTTAGTCTCGCCGCAGTAGCGACGCCCATTTTCCCCCACCAACTCATCACTGCCCCCATCCCCTCTTGATACTCTCTAACTCGCCTTAACAGCCAACCCCGCCGGAACACTCGCACTCTGCAAGATATGCTTAAGCGGATCAGATCCATACTCCAACCTCTTCTGCTTCGCACCACCTCCACCACTCTCCTCCTCCTTCTTCTTCGTCCCCGGCGGAGGCCCACAATACCGTCCATGATGATCCATATGCCCACTCGCAACAGCAGTATTCACAACCGCATTCGCACTCCTCTCGACAGCTTTCGTACTCCTCTCTACAGCCCTCGCACTCCTCAAACTCGCATCCGCTGCACGTTCCGCAGCATCCGCACTCCGGTGCGAAGCGTCTGCAGAACGATTAGAGCCTTTGGCAGAAGATTGGGATGCGAGAGCGGATTTCCAGGTGGGGTAGACGGCGATGATTGTTGCGGCGGAGGCGAGGGTTGCCCAGAGGGTTTTCTTCTTGAACCAGGGTTTGTCTTCTAGGGGCATGAGCATGTCTTCTTGGGGTGGAGGGGGTGGAGGGTCGGCGCGGTGGCCCCGTGGAGAAGGAGACCGGGAGTAGGAGTAGCGTCTTCGGCGGCGGCGGTGGCCGCCGCGGGATCGTGATCGCCGACGGGGAGAGGGAGACCGGGAGGACATGGAGGATGAGGAGGAGATTCTGATTGGGTGGGTGTGTCGTCAATACAGATGTACGTATACGGGTGGAAGATGGGACGGGTAGGGTCTCACCTGGACAGCTGGTCGCGGCTAGAGTAGGCGCTGTCGTAGCTCTGCCGATGGTATGGCGAGGGTCTGGACCTCACGTATGGGTCTCTTGGATCTCTTCCTCGTTCAGGCATGGCTATTGGCGATCGCGGCGAAGTTGTTGTAGCATGAAGAAAATGAAGTCGACGAGAGTTGGATGTGAGTTCGGGTGATGACTGCGACGCGCACGGGCAACACGATACTTGTTATAGAGTTGGGAGAGCCAACCCGCCAGTGGGGGCTGGCTGCGTTATCTCGACCTCGGGGGGAAGTCGAATGCTACCACTTTGACCATCGTGGCTTGCTAGTGGACACGAACATGCGTGACATCATGTCGTGGGGTTTCGTGGTAGATGCAGGCCATCATCCAGGCGTTCAGACGAACTAGCCCAAGTTTCCACGCTGCTCAGCCATCGTGGCCAACAAGAGACTTCGTAGGGAGTATCCGGGCGGATGCGCACAGGGTTGGCCGCGTCTGTGGGCTTCACGATGTCGTCGATGTTGTGTGTTTCGGGTGATCGCAATGGCTGGAAAGTGAAGCTGGTAGCGGGTGAAGTCGATGGGTTACCCCAGCTGATATGTGTCGGAAGCCCAGACATGAAGGCTAATCCCTGCATGAACTTCTGTGAAACTGCCCAATATGAGGGTGACACATATTCCGGTTTGGTCTGGTGCCGCACACGCGATCCAAATTACAACTCCGACATGCACCGAATTTTGAAGATCGGAGCACGTCTTACTGCGATGTTGGTGAGAACGCCGAAGGGAGCGCTTTCCAAAATGAGCATTACAGTCCACCTCGCCCAGTAACACGAGGCAGAGCGACACAGCCATTGAATGATCTTTGCTATGCGCATGGTCTTGTCATCTGCTCCAGCTAGCGGGTCTGAGATCTGTCTGCGAGTATCATTGCTGGTGGGCGACGGAGGCGTGATGACGCGCATTGGGCCCCAGTTCTCGTTCGGCGGCAGTTGCTGCGCAAACAGCTCAGCAAACTGCAAGGAACAGGCATAGATATGCCCACTTTCTTCAGTTGATGTCGCTCGCTGCCGTAGTGTCGTGCTTCGATCCTCGCGTCGAGTCAGCTGCAACTCATCACGCATGCCCATTGGCGTGAGGGTTTCCATTCGTCGACTTGCTGTAATAGCATGCTAACATGCTGATCTCGCGTTGAAAAGCCACTACCATTGGTGGGTCTATGCATTTACCCTCTGCGAGCTGGTTCGGAGCTGAGAATGCAATCGTGCAACGCCGAATGATACGTCTGACGATCTTGAAGGAGGCGCGGGCTCAGCTTACGCATGCAACGTGAACAATTCCCGTCCCGGAGATGGCTTGATGTATATGTCGGCACTGGGGTCGTTGTCAGTGACTGGCAAGATGCTGGCGTCAAAAGCAAAAACTCATGCAAGCTCACTTGCCCGCTGACGAGTTCAATCGCTTCGTCATTGAGTCTGGACTCGATATGAGCCCTTGAGGCCTGGCCAGGAACCACGTATCGACTCGACTCTCCTCTCTCTCCTCTCGAGAGTGCCTTACCATGCCGTCATGTAACACGCTCGGAGACAGGCGGATGTTGCTTAAGGACTGCATTCCAGGCAAGCACTGAAGCCTGCTGCTGCACCTACCTCTCCAAAGACCGCTATTGTTTGTACTACAGTGGACTTATTGCCGCATCTGCTTCATGGTGTCTACGTTTGTACCGAGTCTGGAGCAAGCACTCATTCAACGCTGGACCGTCTTGATACAGCGGCTCGCTTCCAGGATGGGAATGCGTTTCCACTGACGATTGTGCTGCCGTGCCCGCTGTATGTGTCGTCGAGGGTGCCGCCTCACGCACTCCGTGCAACGCTTCTTTGGCGCCGCTCTGCGCGAGGACATGGCTCTGCATCACTGATTCGCCTGAAGGTTCGATCGTCGAGAGCTCGCCATGATGGGGTCGTACTTGTTGAGCTGGTGCGGGTGCTTTCGTTCGCGTACGGAGTCGCTGGGCTGTGGATTTTACGTCTCGATTCCGGCCTCCGGCTTAGAGCAGCATCACCAGCCGCGTCGCAAGCGTACACCGTGATGCGGCACGTCCGGCACGCGTGCATTCGTGGCTCGCACGCGGGTGGTGGGAAGAGCGGAAGTTCGATGTTCGGTGCAAGCCAACGACGCAAGTCGATCGCAGCACGTGTTGGCCAATTCCCTCCCGACGCCGACCTCCGCTTCCCATCAACACCTCGCTTGCCATCAAAAACAATGTCTCGCAGCCAGATCGGCTGGCGCTAGCAGGACAAGACTTGCTAAGCTGCCTAAGCTCTGCAGAAGCATGTCAAATGCATCGACGGCCATTGGACAGTGCTCCTGGTCCTCGCGTGCACAGCTCCGTGCCATTGACCTCATCCCGGTCAGGCACAGCGTGTGCCGGGAGAGCTTGCTATAGATGGCGGGTGAGATAATCTCATAAATGGTAGCAGCATGTCGCCAGAAGAAATGGCAGGCCGTCTCCTCCTCATCTGCTCGTTCAAGCACAGCACAGCATGAAGCTTTCCGTGGCTTGTGTCCTTGCGTGCTCTCTGCTCGCAGAGGCAAGCTTCAGGCAGAATCTCAACTACAGATCGCCTTCGCACAATCATCCAGGTCTCGGAGTCTCGCTGCACAAGGTCAACAAACGCAATACGTGAGCAGAATCCGCCTCTACACTCAGCACGAAGCTAACAACTCCGGCAGCCCATCGAAAGC